>NC_088217.1:38367720-41068458 GCF_036934945.1 Oncorhynchus masou masou
TGCTGCACTCTGACAAAACAACAGAACTCTGGCCAGGGCATGACTCCAGATATCTATTCCCACAAACATGTAGTGATGAGTTTGTCAGGACAGTCATTTCACTGGGTCTGTGGAGGAATTGGATGGAGAAAGACAGGGGCAGTTGGATGTGTGGGTGGTTAAGTGTAGGAGTTGGGATTGCTTCAGGCTCTTGTTACACAGAACCACTTGTCTTGAAGCTTTGTTTTCGGGGAGCTCGTCTCTGTAGTTTTCCCCGTGTAACAGTCCATTATTTGCTCTGGCTCGCTAGCCAGAGCCCAAGGGACTTTTCCCTTCCAGATCAGCATGCTGATACAAATCTAACAAATGACTGCATGCAAATAAGGCCAGGGAGGGGAGTCGAAAGGGTCTAAAGACTATATTTATCCCAAGTCTTATTCACATAATGTGACTCCTGTGGAAATCCATCTTTGCTATTCAGTGTAAGTTTTTGGGAGGGACATTACACTTCAGTTGGACAGTTGCATCAGTCCCATAGAGAGAAAAACAGCTTGGAGAATCCTGTTGGAAACCCATGACGACTTCACTTAATGATTGGAGATTGTGATTTGGAGCCTCCTAATTGAAATTGCTACAGCTCTAGGTTTACCCCCTGCCTCTCTTCCCTTCCCTTGTAGTGACATTGGCAGGCTTGACACAAGGCCAATATTTGATTTGACTTATTATTTGATTTATTAGGATCCCCATTAGCCGACGCCAATGGCGACAGGTAGTCTTACTGGGGTCCAACACATAATGAAAAAGACATTACAGACAAAATACTTTACAATTCACATTACACTACCGTTCAAAAGTTTGGGGTCACTTAGAAATGTCCTTGTTGTTTTTAAAGAAAAGCACACTTTCTGTCATTAAAATAACATAAAATGGATCAGAAATACAGTGTAGACATTGTTAATGTGGTAAATGACTATTGTAGTTGGAAACGGCAGATTTTTTATGGTATATCTACATAGGCGTACAGAAGCCCTGTCACGATCGTTGTTGTAATCATACTCAGACCAAAGCGCAGTGTGGAATCGGTTCGACATCCTTTTATTAGAATGGAGTCCGCACCCCCAAAACCTGATTCTGTAGGGGAGGCTCCGGGTGGGCATCTAGCATCGGTGGCAGCTCCGGTGCGGGGCAAAGTACCCATTCCGCTCGTGGTTTCGCCTAGCATCAGTGGCGGCTCTGGTGCGGGACTTGGCCCCCGCCCAGAACACAGGTCCGGCCATGGAGCCGGGTAGACCGCCGCACCCGGACTGGGCACCGGCGCCGAAGAAGGCTCCAGCGATGGAGCTGAGTTGACCGCCGTGCCAGGACTGGGCAACGGCACAGAGGAAGGCTCCTGCCATGGAGCGGGAAAGGACACCGTGGCTGGACAGGCCATCGGCGCAGAGAAGGGCTCCTGCCATGGAGCTGGACCGGGCACCGTGCTTGGACTGGGCAACGGCACAGAGGAAGGCTCCTGCCATGGAGCGGGAAAGGACACCGTGGCTGGACAGGTCATCGGCGCAGAGAAGGGCTCCTGCCATGGCGCTGGACTGGACGCCGTGCTCGGACTGGGGATCAGAGCTGGAGGTTCTGGACCGTGGAGCGTCGCTTGAAGCTCTGGACTGGGGAGGCGCACTGGAGGCCTGATGCATGGGGCCGGCACAGGTGGCACCGGACTGGTGTCACGCACTTCAGGGGGAGTGCGGGGAGTAGGCACAGGACGTACTGGGCTGTGGAGGCGCACTGGAGACCTGGTGCCTAGGACCGGCACAAATTGTACCCGGAACGATCACACACTTCGCACGGCGAGTGTGGGGAGCCGGCACCGGACGCACAGGGCTGTGGAGGCGTACTGAGACCTGGTGCGTGGAGCCGGAACAGTTTTAACCAGACTGCTAACACACTCCTCAGGACGAGTATGGAGAGCTGACTCAGGTGGCAGCAAATTGATGACATGCTCTTCAGGGCGAAAGTCATGCATCATACACCAACCCAACAACTCTCCCTCCGGGCCTGAGGACAAAGACTTTCTTCCAGGCTCAGATTAAAGAGGCTATATAGTCGAGTAAAATCCATAGTATCTTTCCATGTGAATGCCAGTACCAACTTTACACAATTCTAACATACACTGCTTTTCTTTCATTATTTGTTTTTTAATGTTTTTTAATGTATTTTACTTCCACTAGTTTTTTGGTGAATAAACCATCTGATTCGATGAAAGATGGAATCCATTTTTTTCCCATCATTATTTATATCATTGATCTTGACTTCATAATACAGTTTCTACTTTTGTTGAGTTTAGTCACATAATTTCTCAATTTGCAATAAGTCGACCAGTCAGATGTGGAGCCACACTTAGCCATTCCTTTGCCCCCTTTTTTTTACCTTTATTTTACTAGGCAAGTCAGTTAAGAACAAATTCTTATTTTCAATGACGGCCTAGGAACAGTGGGTTAACTGCCTGTTCAGGGGCAGAACGACAGATTTTGTACCTTGTCAGCTCGGGGATTTGAACTTGCAACCTTTCGGTTACTAGTCCAATGCTCTAAATACTAGGCTACACTGCCATACAGTTGTTCAATTTCTCATCAATCCATGGAGTCTGAACAGTTCTAACAGTCAGTTTCTTAACATGTTCATGTTTATAAATAATTGGAAGAAGGAATTTCATAAATTCATCAAGTGCAGTGTCTGGACTCTCCTTATTAATCACATCAGACCAACGAATATGTTTTAACATCATCCACATAAGAGTCACAGCTAAATCTTTTGTATGACCTCTTACACAGTATTTTAGGCCCTGCTTTTGGAATTTTGGCTTTCCTGGATATAGTCACTATATTGTGATCACTGCATCCAAAGTTCTACAGTATTAGTAAAAATGTGATCAATGCATGTTCCTGTAGTGTTTGGTAACATCCTGGTAAGTTGATTAATAACCTGAACTAGATTTAAAGGCACTGGTTACAGAGAGAAGCTTCCTCTTGAGTGGACAGCTTGATGAAAACCAGTCAATATTCAGGTTTCCAATTAAGTAGACCTCTCTGTTTACTTCACATACACCATAAAGCATTTCACACATAATATTTAGATACTGACTGTTAGTGCATGGTGGCCTATAGAAACACCCCAAATGAAAAGGCTTTAGATGAAAACTAGTCAATATTCAGGTTCCCAAGAAAGTAGATCTTTCTGTTTACATCAAATCAAACTTTATTTGCCAAATGCGCTGAATACAACAAGTGTAGACTTTCCCGCGAAATGCTTACTTACAAGCCCTTAACCAACAGTGTAATTCAAGAATAATAATTTTATGGGCTTTCCTCTGACACCATCTATTATATAAGTCCATAGATGACAGGAAGCTTAGTTCCCAGTGATGTACTGGGCCGTTCGCACTACACTCTGTAGCGCCTTACGGTCAGATGCCGAACAGTTGCCATACCAGGTGGTGATGCAACCGGTCAGGATGCTCTCCATGGTGCAGCTGTAGAACCTTTTGAGGATCTGAGGACCCATGCCAAATCTTTTTTTTTTTCGCATCTTCTGACCAGTTCCGTATTGAGAGAGTCACTGGTGCTTCCTTCTTTAGTTTTTGTTTGTAGGAATCAGGAGGATATAATTATTCTCAGATTTGCCAAATGGAGGGTGGGGGAGAGCTTTGTATGCATCTGTGTGTGGAGTAAAGGTGGTCTAGGATTTTTTTCCCTGGTTGCATGCTGGTGAACATGTGGTAAAACTGATTTAAGTTTGCCTGCATTCAAGTCCCCGGCCACTAGGAGCGCTGCTTCTGGGTGAGCATTTTCTTATGGCCTTATGGAGTTGGTTGAGAGCGGTCTTAGGGCCAGCTTCGCTTTGTGGTGGTAAATAGACGGTTACGAATAATACAGATGAGAACTCTCTTGGTAGAAAGAGTGGTCGACAACTTATCATAAGGTACTCTACCGCAGACCAGCAATACCTCAAGACTTCTTTAATATTAGACATCGCGCACCAGCTGTTATTGACAAAAAGACACACACCCCCACCCCTCATCTTAGTGTCTCATCTTAACGTCTCTCTTCTGCCGGTGCATGGAATTTCCCGCCAGCTATATATCGTCCGTTTCTTCGTTCAGCCACGTCTCGGTGAAACATAGGATGTTACAGTTTTTAATGTCCCGTTGGTAGGGTGATCTTAATAATAGGTCATCAATTTTATTGCATCTTAGCAAGGCGAATGGAAGTCATTGTGAGTTTACTAGCTCGCCCACGGCTTCTCAGAAGGATCCCCGATCTGCGTCCCCTTTTCCGGCATCTTTTCTTCACGCAAAAGGCGTGGATCTGGGCCTGTTCCATTGAAAGCAGGATATCCTTCTTTTCGGACTCGGTAAAGGAAAAAGTTTCTTCCAGTCCGTGGTGAGGGATCGCTTTTCTGATGTCCAGAAGTTATTTTTGGTCATAAGAGGCGGTAGCAACAACATTATGTACACAATAAGTTCAAAAATAAGTTACACAAAACTATATAACGTCAGCCATGTTCGTTGGCGCCATCTTAACCAGATACATTATCAAACTTTTCACATATATTATTTATTAAAATGTATTATTTATGTATTCTAATTTATTTATTATTATTAAAAGGCTTTAGATATGCCAGGTGAACCTTCAACCACAACCTTCTCTAAGCATTACAGGGATATGGCTCTGAATATATACAGCAACACCTCCCCCATAAGCATTCCTGTCTCGTTTATAGATGTTATATCCTTGTATTCAATATGATCATGATACTTGCAGAATCAAGGGGAAGTGGGGGATGATTGCCAGGTCAGTTTTGATCATGTCAGGTCCGCTCTCTTCTTTTGTCAGGAATTTTTGTTTTGATGGACTGCTACTTGTGGCTGACACAAAGTGTGTTGGTGAACAGGCTATGTCGAACTCATACCCCTGTAGACACTATGGACCACAGGCAAAGGAACACCACTAACATACAACCACTGGTCAATGTGCCCCCCCCCTCCTAATGACCAATAACCTTGTCTCATTCTGTCCATTCTGTGAAGATGAGTTTTAATGGGGTCACCTTGTCATCTGATTCAACAGTCAACTGTTGTATTTCATTCCTTCATTGGGATTGAGTTTGTCATTGCTCAGTAACCCGACTCAAACATTAAATCAATCACCTTAAAGAAAACTCTCAATTGTCAAGCGATGCACAGCCTTTCAAAGTACAGTATTTTTTAATCTCTCTGTTCTCCGTTGATGAAAAGATCTGAGTTTAGAAATTGTTTGATGTTCTAGAGATGACATTACGAATCCATTAGAGTCTGTGGTCTCTGAATCTGAGGGATATTTAAAAGTGAGGGAGGACTATGGACAGAATTTGAAAGGATATTTGATTTTAACTTTAGTCTGCTGAAACTGCTGACAGATGCGAATATCAGAGCTAAGAGGAATTACAGAAGACGAAGTGTTCTCCGTCTCCTGAAATTCTATCAAGACGTGCATATTGTAAGCATGAGCAAGTCACTAAAAAAGATGGCCCATCGTCTCGTATCCTACACATTTCTCAACCACCATTGACCCAGACCCTTTTCGCCTGTGTATGCACAGGCATACAAGCTTTGGTTTGATCCTAGCAGAACTCGGCTTGGTGAAGCTAACTTCTGTGCCTCGTATACTCCCCTAAAAGACTGCTTGAAAAATGAGAAAGAAGCAGAAATATTATTTTGTCTTCTTGGGCCAACGTAGAAACAACATAGACATAAAATTCCTCTAAATAGTCAGAATTAATCTAAGATAAATCAAGATATCTGTAATGAGTTTTGACATTTTTGCAGAGAAGGTCTTAGTTGCACATTTTAACATTCACTAAGATGTTTGGTGCAGTATTTCTCAAGCGAATGTTATTTTCTGAAAACTTTTTGTCTCTCGTTGAATGACAACAAAGAAACTGTTGACCAATCACAGACGAAGGGGGCGTAGACTTGAACTTGGACTTGGCCTCGAGAAGAAATGTCAAACAGACGTAAAAACACCAAAGCGAACAGATCATAATATATACAGAAACTGTTAAGACTGGGATGCATGTTTGCTGTGACCGACGGTCTTTACTGACCACCTCATTCTCTGCTGACGGCTAGGGGAGAAAATATCTTGACCCAGATACAGTTGAAGTCGGAAGTTTACATTCACTTAGGTTGGAGTCATTAAAACGCAGTTTTCAACAAATTTCTTGATAACAAACTATAGTTTTGGCAAGTTGGTTAGGACATCTACTTTGTGCATGACACAAGTATTTTTTCCAACAATTTTTTTAACAGGCAGACTATTTCCAATTATAATTCACTATCACAATTCCAGTGGGTCAGAAGTTTATATATACTAAGTTGACTGTGCCTTTAAACAGCTTGGAAAATTCCAGAAAATGATGTCATGGCTTTAGAAGCTTCTGAAAGGCTAATTGACATCATTTGAGTCAGTTGGAAGTGTACCTGTGGATGTATTTCAAGGCATACCTTCAAACTCAGTGCCTCTTTGATTGACATCATGGGAAATTCAAAAGAAATCAGCCAAGACCTCAGAAGAAAAATGTTAGAACTCCAAATCAAATCAAAATTATTTATATAGCCCTTCGTACATATCTCAAAGTGTTGTACAGAAACTCAGCCTAAAACCCCCAAACAGCAAACAATGCAGGTGTAGAGTCACGGTGGCTAGGACAAACTCCCTAGAAAAGCCAAACCTAGGAAGAAACCTAGAGAGGCACCAGGCTATGTGGGGTGGCCAGTCCTCTTCTGGCTGTGCCGGGTGGAGATTATAACAGAATATGGCCAAGATGTTCAAATGTTCATAAATGACCAGCATGGTCAAATAATAATCACAGGCAGAACAGTTGAAACTGGAGCAGCAGCACGGCCAGGAGGACTGGGGACAGCAAGTAGTCATCATGCCAGGTAGTCCTGAGGCATGGTCTTAGGGCTCAGGTCCTCCGAGAGAGAGAAAGAAAGAGAGAAAGAGATAGAGAGAGCATACTTAAATTCACACAGGACACCGGATAGGACAGGAAAAATACTCCAGATATAACAAACTGACCCTAGCCCTCCAACACATAAACTACTGCAGCATAAATACTGGAGGCTGAGACAGGAGGGGTCAGGAGACACTGAGGCCCCATCCGATGATACCCCCGGACAGGGCCAAACAGGAAGGATATAACTCCACCCACGTTGCCAAAGCACAGCCCCCACACTACTAGAGGGATATCTTCAACCACCAACTTACCATCCTGAGACAAGGCCGAGTATAGCCCACAAAGATCTCCGCCACGGCACAACCCATGGGGGGGCGCAAACCCAAACAGGAAGATCACATCAGTGACTCAACCCACTCAGGTGATGCACCCCTCCTAGGGACGGCATGAAAGAGCACCAGTAAGCCAGTGACTCAGCCCCTGTAATAGGGTTAGAGGCAGAGTTTCCCAGTGGAAAGAGGGGAACCGGCCAGGCAGAGACAGCAAGGGCGATTCGTTGCTCCAGAGCCTTTCCGTTCACCTTCACACTCCTGGGCCAGACTACACTCAAGCATATGACCCACTGAAGAGATGAGTCTTCAGTAAAGACTTAAAGGTTGAGACCGAGTTTTCGTCTCTCACATGGGTAGGCAGACCATTCTATAAAAATGGCCTCCAGCTGTTTGCTTAGAAATTCTAGGGACAATTAGGAGGCCTGCGTCTTGTGACCGTAGCGTACGTGTAGGTATGTACGGCAGGACCAAATCAGAGAGATAGGTAGGGGCAAGCCCATGTAATGCTTTGTAGGTTAGCAGTAAAACCTTGAAATCAGCCCTTGTCTTGACAGGAAGCCAGTGTATGGAGGCTAGCACTGGAATAATATGATCACATTTTTTGGTTCTCGTCAGGATTCTAGCAGCCGTATTTACCACTAACTGAAGTTTATTCAGTGCTTTATCCGGGTAGCCAGAAAGTAGAGCGTTGAAATACTCTAACCTAGAAGTAACAAAGGCATGGATTAATTTTTCTGTATCATTTTTGGACAGAAAGTTTCTGATTTTTGCAATGTTACGTAGATGGAAAAAAGCTGTCCTTGAAATTGTCTTGATATGTTCGTCAAAAGAGAGACCAGGGTCCAGAGTAATGCCGAGGTCCTTCACAGTTTTATTTGAGACGACTGTACAACCATTAAGATTAATTGTCAGATTCAACAGAAGATCTCTTTGTTTCTTGGGACCTAGAACAAGCTTCTCTGTTTCGTCTGAGTTTAAAAGTAGAATGTTTGCAGCCATCCACTTCCTTATGTCTGAAACACAGGCTACTAGCGAGGGCAATTTTGGGGTTTCACCATGTTTCATTGAAGTGTACAGCTGTGTGTCACCTGTATAGCAGTGAAAGTTAACATTAGGTTTTTGTATGACATCCCCTAGAGGTAAAATATATAGTGAAACCTAAAACAGAACCTTGAGGAACACTGAAATTTACAGTTGATTTGTCAGAGGTTATGTTTTCGATTGACATCCCCAAGAGGTAAAATATATAGTGAAAACAATAGTGGTCCTAAAACGGAACCTTGAGGAACCTCCAACATTTACAGTTGATTTGTCAGAGGACAAACCATTCACAGAGACAAACTAATATCTTTCCAACAGATAATATCTAAACCAGGCCAGAACTTGTCCGTGTAGACCAATTTGGGATTCCAATCTCTCCAAAAGAATGTGGTGATCGATGGTATCAAAAGCAGCACTAATGTCTAGGAGCACAAGGACAGATGCAGAGCCTCGGTCTGATGCCGTTAAAAGGTAATTTACCACCTTCACAAGTGCAGTCTCAGTGCTATGATGGGGTCTAAAACCAGACTGAAGAATTTTGTATACATTGTTTGTCTTCAGGAAGGCAGTGAGTTGCTGCGCAACAGCGTTTTCAAAAATGTTTGAGAGGAATAGAAGATTCGATATAGGCCGATAGTTTTTTATATTTTCTGGGTCAAGGTTTGGCTTTTTCAAGAGAGGCTCTATTACTGCCACTTTTAGTGAGTTTGGTACACATCCGGTGGATAGAGAGCCGTTTATTATGTTCAACATAGGAGGACCAAGCACAGGAAGCAGCTCTTTCAGTAGTTTAGTTGGAATAGGGTCCAGTATGCAGCTTGAAGGTTTGGAGGCCATGATTTTTTCATCATTGTGTCAAGAGATATAGTACTAAAACACTTGATCATCTCTCTTGATCCTAGGTCTTGGCAGAGTTGTGCAGACTCAGAACAACTGAGCTTTGAAGGAATACGCAGATTTAAAGAGGAGTCCGTAATTTGCTTTCTAATAATCATGATCTTTTCCTCAAAGAAGTTCATGAATTTATTACTGCTGAAGTGAAAGCCATCCTCTCTTGGCAATACTGCTTTTTAGTTAGCTTTGCAACAGTATCAAAAAGGAATTTCAGATTGTTCTTATTTTCCTCAATTCACTTGGATAAATAGGATCATCGAGCAGCAGTAAGGGCTCTTCCACTGTCTTTCCAAGCTAGTCGGAAGACTTCCAGTTTGTTGTGGCGCCATTTCCGTTTCAATTTTCTGGAAGCTTGCTTCAGAGCTCAAGTATTTTCTGTCTACCAGGGAGCTAGTTTCTTATGAGAAATGTTTTTAGTTTTTAGGGGTGCAACTGCATCTAGGGTAATGCGCAGGGTTAAATTGAGTTCCTCAGTTAGGTGGTTAACTGATTTTTGTCCTCTGACATCCTTGGGTAGACAGAGGGAGTCTGGAAGGACATCAAGGAATCTTTGTGTTGTCTGTGAATTTATAGCACGACTTTTGATGTTCCTTGGTTGGGGTCTGAGCAGATTATTTGTTGCAATTGCCAACTTAATAAATGGTGGTCCCGATAGTCCAGGATTATGAGGATGAAATTGCAAGGAAATTTGCTTTAAACCTGCACATTCTCTCCACCGATGAGGGGTTTGAACAGAGAAATTGACATAGAAATAGACGTGACGTTACGTGGGATGCTCCCTAATGCTGGTAAGGGTGGGTGCCTGAGTGAAAAGGTTTGGCAACCCCTGCTCTCGGTGACTAGTGTTGTAGTATCTTAATGACCCAACTTTTCTCTCTGTAGGTAGCCAATGAGGAGTATCCCACCGTCTCTCTCTGCAGGTGACTAGTAGATTAGTATTTTACTGACCTTAGATACCCACTTTTCTCTCTGCAGGTGCCCAGCGGAGGAGATGTCACCCAGGGGCAGGTGGAGATATTCTCCCTGAACAGGCCCACACTGCGCCTAGTGAATAGCCTCCAGGTGGGGGCCCCAGTGAGGTGTCTGGAGTATGTGCCTGAACCCAGACCCTCAGAGGAGGTGGAGGCTGTAGCCTTCAGGAGCTCTACTGCGGTGGGGAACACCATCTGTTTAGGACTAGATGATGGAAGGTGAGGAGAACACAGCTCTTAGAGAAATTGTCAAATACTGTAGTGTGAGTTACACAGCAATATTCTTGTATTTACCATTGTTGGTATCACCACTATCATCCTACTCTGAAGTCAATTTGTTTTCACAGAGAGTCATAATCTGTATTCAATTTATGTAAGGCTGCTCTCAGACTAGTAGTAGTAGATCGGAAATCAGAGTAGACCAAGAAATCAGAGTTGATTTCATACACGTTGAATCCTTGTGCACAACCATTTCTTATTTTCCTGTCTACTGTCTATATTTTCAGATTTTTCTACTGCATGTGGTGATTGCATTACTATCGCAGAACGAGAAAACAGTCTTCTTGCATTTGAGATGCAAGATATTGCCAGTTACTGTAGTTATTTTCTCTGCAAATGTTTCTGTTATTCATTTGGGCACCAGAATAAAATGAAATGTGTGTCATTTATCTCTTTATGTTAACTCATTCCCTCAACTCATTCACTCTTGTATATTTGTCCAGAGATGAGAGAAAATACTAATGATGTGTATAAACCCTGGAAGACTGACATGGGGGCGCTGTACTGAAGCCACTCCACAGCCATCTTGGTACTCCTCCTGTGTTGTAAAAAAAAACTATAGAAATGCATTTATTAAATGTTTCCATTCGTTTTTGGCAAGTATATTCTGTTACAGAACACCTTAATTCATTATTTTTAATTGTATTATGCGAACTTAACATAAAACATGTTAAATAAATAGTACTAATGTCCCCACTTCACAAAGAAATACAAAACACCTGTAGTTTTGTTCTCGAAACATTATATTGAAATTGTAGAATTATATTAATTCCTATGGAGGACTGCTCCTTCTGGGGAGTACCCATAGAGTACCACAATATGAGTCATAATACCTAGAGAGATTTACATGGTTATCAAAAAGTAATTCCAGGGTAGGTCTACATGAAACACAGACCTTATTTTAAGTGTTTCTAAAATTCCTTATGGGAAAAATGTATGGTGGAAAAACAATTGGAATAATTTCCCTGTTTGACCTCTACCAGATTTTATTTGGTATTATGACACCTCAATATGGCAGCTGGTAGCTTTAAAGCCTCTAATTGGCCAATACATAGCATCAGCAATCCAGGGTTTATATATACATGTACATCATTGGAAAAGACAGAGTGTAATAGCAGCACAATTTCAGCATTTATTTTAGCGGGACACAATAGAATGACTGTGAACGGCGAAGTTAGTTAACGTTCTCTTTCAAGAAAAAAAAAGGAATTGTAAAGAGAAAAAAAAGTGCAGCACAGTCACTGAAGTTCAGATGGAATCGAGAAAGAGCTAGATGCTGCACACACAATACTGAAGCTCCAAAGTGCCCAGTTACATCAAATGACACATTAACAAGGTACTCTGTCTTCATCAATTATGTTCATTTACACTGTTCCTGCTCCTTTCCCCTTCAGCATCCTGGTGTATGGCAGTGTGAACACTGAGGCCCAGTGCCTGTTGAACCTGCGGAACCCTCATAGCTGCCCTGTTCTGTGCCTCAAACACTGCACCAACTTCCTGTTTGCTGGGCTCAGGGATGGAACCATGATGGTCTATGGAAGAAGTAATGGAGGTAAGGTCTCTCCCTGGCCTCCCGAGCGGCGCAGTGGTCTAAGGCTGCATCGCCAGTGCCTTAGTTGTGCCACTAGAGATTCTGGGTTTGAGTCCAGGCTCTGTCGCAGCCAGCTGCGCCCGGGAGACCCATGGGATGGCGCACAATTGGCCCAGCATTGTCCAGGTTAGGGGCGGGTTTGGCCGGCAGGGTTGTCCTTGTCCCATCGAGTACTAGCGATTCCTGTGGCAGGCCGGGCGCAGTGCATGCTGACATGGTTGCCAGGTGTATTGTGTTTCCACTGACATATTGGTGCGGCTGGCTTCCGGGTTAATACAAACGCTCCACACCGCGTGGCCGCGGCCACCCTAATCTGGTGGTCCCAGCGCGCACGACCCACGTGGAGTTCCTGGTCTCCGGTAGCCTCTGGAACTGCCGATCTGCGGCCAACAAGGCAGAGTTCATCTCAGCCTATGCCTCCCTCCAGTCCCTCGACTTCCTGGCACTGACGGAAACATGGATCACCACAGATAACACTGCTACTCCTACTGCTCTCTCTTCGTCCGCCCACGTGTTCTCGCACACCCCGAGAGCTTCTGGTCAGCGGGGTGGTGGCACCGGGATCCTCATCTCTCCCAAGTGGTCATTCTCTCTCTCTCCCCTTACCCATCTATCTATCGCCTCCTTTGAATTCCATGCTGTCACAGTTACCAGCCCTTTCAAGCTTAACATCCTTATCATTTATCGCCCTCCAGGTTCCCTCGGAGAGTTCATCAATGAGCTTGATGCCTTGATAAGCTCCTTTCCTGAGGACGGCTCACCTCTCACAGTCCTGGGCGACTTTAACCTCCCCACGTCTACCTTTGACTCATTCCTCTCTGCCTCCTTCTTTCCACTCCTCTCCTCTTTTGACCTCACCCTCTCACCTTCCCCCTACTCACAAGGCAGGCAATACGCTCGACCTCATCTTTACTAGATGCTGTTCTTCCACTAACCTCATTGCAACTCCCCTCCAAGTCTCCGACCACTACCTTGTATCCTTTTCCCTCTCGCTCTCATCCAACACTTCCCACACTGCCCCTACTTGGATGGTATCGCGCCGTCCCAACCTTCGCTCTCTCTCCCCCGCTACTCTCTCCTCTTCCATCCTATCATCTCTTCCCTCTGCTCATACCTTCTCCAACCTTTCTCCTGAGTCTGCCTCCTCAACCCTCCTCTCTTCCCTTTCTGCATCCTTTGACTCTCTATGTCCCCTATCCTCCAGGCCGGCTCGGTCCTCCCCTCCCGCTCCGTGGCTCGATGACTCATTGCGAGCTCACAGAACAGAGCTCCGGGCAGCCGAGCGGAAATGGAGGAAAACTCGCCTCCCTGCGGACCTGGCATCCTTTCACTCCCTCCTCTCTACATTTTCCTCCTCTGTCTCTGCTGCTAAAGCCACTTTCTACCACTCTAAATTCCAAGCATCTGCCTCTAACCCTAGGAAGCTCTTTGCCACCTTCTCCTCCCTCCTGAATCCTCCTCCCCCTCCCCCCTCCTCCCTCTCTGCAGATGACTTCGTCAACCATTTTGAAAAGAAGGTCGACGACATCCGATCCTCGTTTGCTAAGTCAAACGACACCGCTGGTTCTGCTCACACTGCCCTACCCTGTGCTCTGACCTCTTTCTCCCCTCTCTCTCCAGATGAAATCTCGCTTCTTGTGACGGCCGGCCGCCCAACAACCTGCCCGCTTGACCCTATCCCCTCCTCTCTTCTCCAGACCATTTCCGGGGACCTTCTCCCTTACCTCACCTCGCTCATCAACTCATCCCTGACCGCTGGCTACGTCCCTTCCGTCTTCAAGAGAGCGAGAGTTGCACCCCTTCTGAAAAAACCTACACTCGATCCCTCCGATGTCAACAACTACAGACCAGTATCCCTTCTTTCTTTTCTCTCCAAAACTCTTGAACGTGCCGTCCTTGGCCAGCTCTCCCACTATCTCTCTCAGAATGACCTTCTTGATCCAAATCAGTCAGGTTTCAAGACTAGTCATTCAACTGAGACTGCTCTTCTCTGTATCACGGAGGCGCTCCGCACTGCTAAAGCTAACTCTCTCTCCTCTGCTCTCATCCTTCTAGACCTATCGGCTGCCTTCGATACTGTGAACCATCAGATCCTCCTCTCCACCCTCTCCGAGTTGGGCATCTCCGGCGCGGCCCACGCTTGGATTGCGTCCTACCTGACAGGTCGCTCCTACCAGGTGGCGTGGCGAGAATCTGTCTCCTCGCCACGCGCTCTCACCACTGGTGTCCCCCAGGGCTCTGTTCTAGGCCCTCTCCTATTCTCGCTATACACCAAGTCACTTGGCTCTGTCATAACCTCACATGGTCTCTCCTATCATTGCTATGCAGACGACACACAATTAATCTTCTCCTTCCCCCTTCTGATGACCAGGTGGCGAATCGCATCTCTGCATGTCTGGCAGACATATCAGTGTGGATGACGGATCACCACCTCAAGCTGAACCTCGGCAAGACGGAGCTGCTCTTCCTCCCGGGGAAGGACTGCCCGTTCCATGATCTCGCCATCACGGTTGACAACTCCATTGTGTCCTCCTCCCAGAGCGCTAAGAACCTTGGCGTGATCCTGGACAACACCCTGTCGTTCTCAACCAACATCATGGCGGTGGCCCGTTCCTGTAGGTTCATGCTCTACAACATCCGCAGAGTACGACCCTGCCTCACACAGGAAGCGGCGCAGGTCCTAATCCAGGCACTTGTCATCTCCCGTCTGGATTACTGCAACTCGCTGTTGGCTGGGCTCCCTGCCTGTGCCATTAAACCCCTACAACTCATCCAGAACGCCGCAGCCCGTCTGGTGTTCAACCTTCCCAAGTTCTCTCACGTCACCCCGCTCCTCCGCTCTCTCCACTGGCTTCCAGTTGAAGCTCGCATCCGCTACAAGACCATGGTGCTTGCCTACGGAGCTGTGAGGGGAACGGCACCGCAGTACCTCCAGGCTCTGATCAGGCCCTACACCCAAGCAAGGGCACTGCGTTCATCCACCTCTGGCCTGCTCGCCTCCCTACCATTGAGGAAGTACAGTTCCCGCTCAGCCCAGTCAAAACTGTTCGCTGCTCTGGCCCCCCAATGGTGGAACAAACTCCCTCACGACGCCAGGACAGCGGAGTCAATCACCACCTTCCGGAGACACCTGAAACCCCACCTCTTCAAGGAATACCTAGGATAAGATAAGTAATCCTTCTCACCACCCCCCCTTAATGATTTAGATGCACTATTGTAAAGTGGCTGTTCCACTGGATGTCAGAAGGTGAATTCACCAATTTGTAAGTCGCTCTGGATAAGAGCGTCTGCTAAATGACTTAAATGTAAATGTAAATGTAAGTGGGCATTGTGTCAAGAAGCAGTTGAGTTGTTTTGGAGGATGCATTGCTCTCGACCTTCACCTCTCCCGAGTCCATACGTGAGTTGCAGCGATGAGACAATACTGTAGCTACCAATTGGGGAGAAAAAAACGGGGTAAAAAATAGAATAATAAAAATAAAAGGTATTTCCCTGTGTAAGGAAGATAGTCCTCAGATTTAAATCCAAAATGGCAGAATTGTTGAAGCATCACACTACTAACATAGCAATTTATTTAATGTCAGTAGTCATAGATGGACACTCAGAAATACATGTTTCAAGCCATTACCATTATAGAAATTTAAGCTGGAGAATGGAAAACATGTAAAATTATGTCACGCCACTAATACTCTTACAAATATTAGCTAGTAATTGATAATAATTCAGATAATCATTGCATTCACTCATTAGCTTACTATAGCAACAATGTGTAAGGATTGTATTATATTGTATGGAATGTGACATTAAAATGGATAGGTTATTTTGTTATTAGATATTATTAACAGGGCTTGTATCTGTAACAAAAATGGCTTTTGATTTAAAAATCCAATCAAATTAGTAGTGCAATTATGAGTCTTACTGTTTCCTTGTTTCAATTTGTACATCTGTCGATTTGTCTCAATCTGCTGCAGTGAATGCTTCAGTGAGTGTGTAAGAAACATATTTTCTGTCATGCATTCAGTCTGCTTGCGGAGACATGCAATGCGTGATAGGATTTTCAGGGGATTCCATCAAGTGGATACATTTGTGAAAAGCAACTTAATTTCAGAATAGCAACCTTGGAAATTATTGCCTTAAAATACCTATTTTAATACCCATTGTTGGTGATATTCCCTGTCAGTGTAAAGAAATGACACCTGAAGTCACCATACAGTGGTTGGCATGGTTGTGCTTTGGTCAGTCAGGCATATCATACAGTAGGGCCAGAAGGCTTAGTTAGCACAATCTCAACATTCACTCTCCCAGTCACCTCAGCCTGCGGGAGCACAATGGCTTTATCACCGTGCGGTGTGGTGTGGTGCGTCTGTCCTGGCTGTGTCAGTGTGACTGCCTGCATCTCCCCAGCACTCTACTCTGCTCTCACCTCCAGCCATGCAGAAAGGATGATTAATTACGCCAGTGTGCTGCGTGTCGATTAAATATGACTATTCATGTTATGTAAAATTAATAAATAAAAAAGAGGGAGAAGACAGATGAAAAGCTCTGGAGTGGAGCGTGGATGGTGTCAGGCAATGTTTGCGCATTTTGCACAGCTGTTAAAGATTGATGCCCCTGGATGGTACACTACTGCCTGGAAACCATGTCTGTAGGAGTAGGAAAATATCAAGTCCTCACATGGGACTTCTATCAAAAGGCATATAAACAGCCTTCCCAGCACATTGTTGCTAAGCTGAAAATCCCAGTTTCTTTTTTCCTTTTGTGGTGCGTGTGGTAGAGCAGTGACATCGCTTGTGCATGGGCCGAGGGGACTTTTAAAAGACTGAATTTGAAAGGTGGAAGAATGACATTTAGAACACGACAAGCAATTAACCTGGGCAAGTCAGAAGTCATTGTGAAGCTATTCTGGTTTGAAAGGCAAGATATAAACAACTAAAAATGTTAATTAAATGGCTGTGTGCACTTTCTTTTTATATGTTGCTTCATTAACGCACTGCAAATGAAAAGCTTATGTAATGCGCTTTATAACATGTTGCCACAGAAGCAGGTATGGGTGATTACAACTCAAAGGAAAAAAGTCTGCTTCATTTTCACACTGATGTGCAAAAAAAAGAAAGTTGCGATAAAGAAGTTGGAAAGCTGATTAAATTGTATGGCAGATATTAGCATATGGTATTAAGAATGAATGAACTATTGTTTAGCACACAAGTCTCAAAACATATTCCAAAGACACTGCCTTCGTCAAATTGTGATTCAAGCTGGTGTGTGCATACGTGAGTACGCGTGTATGTCTATTTGCGTGTATGTGCGCGCATGTGCATGCTTAGTTGCGCATGCACGTGTGTGTTTGTGAAACAGGAGTATAAGTATTTGTATGTTTTTTCAGTTTGGAATATTTGTCTAGCAAACACCAGGGCAAGTTCCTTCAGTGTAAGTAGAAGAAATATAGTTTAATTGCCATGCTCAAGGCAACAGCTGCTGAATCACCACATTTCATAGACAAACAGAAAGTGTTGCAGGTATTTAAAACATGTTCATAAAAGGGTGATAACAAGTCATGATTTTGTCAGCTGTTTTAGCAGAGCTTTGATTTGTCCATTGTAAAGTAGGAGTAATGGGGCGACAGGTACCCTAGGGGTTAGAGAGGCGAGCCAGCAGCCGAAGGGTTGCCAGTTCTAATCTGTTGGGAAGTGAGCTGGCAACCGGAGAATTGCTGGTATCAAATTCTAGATGCTTTTTCCTGTCATTGTGCCCTTGAGCAAGGCACTTTACCCCCCACAACAACTGCTCCACGGACACCCTTCTACAACCTGTATGTATGTGGATCTTTCCGCGGGGTTGGGATAAAAAAGCGGAAGTAACATTTTGGTTGGAATTTGTGTATAACTGAGGAATAAAGTTATCTTAAATCTTCAGTTTAAAGTGTTCTAATCCTGAGTGTTGGTTGTGTTGTGTTCTCAGGTGAGTTGTGGGAGCCAGACTCCAGCAGGACTGTTATTGTGGGCCCAGAGCCGGTGAGGACACTTCTGGTACTGGAGGACTCTATGTGGGCCAGCTGTGCCAACTCTGTGACCATCATCGAGGGCTCCAGCCTTGCCACCCAGGTACAATAGGAGATGCACCATGTGTTGTGTAGTTTGCACAACAGCACACAAACACATACCTCCTGAAATGCCCCTGAAAAGCATCTTCACTTCCACCTGTCATACTTTTCACAGCTGCCTTAGAGCAGAGGCTCATGCACAGAATAGTCTCATCAAGCCCAACAATATCCTGTCTTTTCCTTCAACTCAACACACTTGCTCTTGGAATTGTAAACTATATTCGAACTCGAAACTCCTTGAGTTATACATTGTTACTTACCCTGAGTACAGAATGAGCTTTGAGGCAGCAGTGGCTCTCTGTGCTTGTACACTTTCCTGCCTGTCCAGTCCTCTGGAGATCAGAGCTTAGCCAGCTGAGTGACCACGCAAAGGAGACAAGGTTCTGTCTGGCTGGCTCCAGCATATCCCTCCTCCGCGTTGAACAGGCGTGTGTGCTCAGGTCGTCGCTGGTCGCTCCTTTCATAACTTTGTCTTCCTTACTAATGCACACCCTAGAGTACTGACTTCACTGGGGCTGTGATGCGGAACTGGGATCAGGGAAGCAGCACCTGCCCCTGGGGCTGTGCAATAACTTTGTGATGGGGGCGCAGGCCAGGGTCGTGATCACTCAGACTCACCCCTCTCTACTACTTTAGTGGTCTAGCCCATTTACCTAAGTTAGAATAGCCTTACTGTCAGCTCTGCTCTATCTTGAATTGATTATCCTTGATAGAGCCGGGAGTTAACACAGAAGGCTACACTGCGCTCCCTGCAAAGCTCCTGTGTAAATGGGCAGCGCCACACTGGTGTGACATCGCAGTGTGCCGAGCAAACAGAATAAAGCCCCTCAGACAGTCCTGTGGATATGCATCCTTCTCTCCTCCTTCTCCTCCTCTCCACCCTTAGTGGGTTTGAAGTGACCTGTGTGTGTGTTCTGCATTATGACAGAGCTGTGGGAATGGTCCATCTGCCCTCAAAAAGAAGGGTTCTAAATCAGGCCTGTCGTCAAAGCCTAACCAGGCAAGATGGCATCGACACATGGGCCTTTGATCAATATTGACAGGCATGGCTTGTCTACCTCCCTCTCCTCCCAACTCTATAAGATAGGAATATGCTTACTTCCCCTCCTTCCTCATGTCCTACCCATGCCCACTCCCCTCCTACTCCCTTTCCTACCAATGCCCAATCCCCTCCTTCCTTCCTTCACCTCCATGGCCGTGTGATTGTGGCTGTGGATTTGCTCCTCTCCTAAGAACAGAAACATTGTCAAATCAAATCAAATGTTATGTTACATGCGCCGAATACAACAGGTAAAATCAAATCAAATGTTATTGGTCACATACTGTACACATGGTTAGCAGATGTTAATGCGAGTGTAGCGAAATGCTTGTGCTTCCAGTTCCGACAGTGCAGCAATATCTAACAAGTAATCTAAGAATCCCCAACAACTACCTAATACACACAAATCTAAATGGATGGAATAAGAATATGTACATATAAATACATGGATGAGCGATGGCCGAGTTGCATAGGCAAGATATAATAGATTGTATAAGATACAGTATATACTGTGGCTTGCGAAAGTATTCACCCCATTGGCATTTTTCCTATTTTGTTGCCTTACAACCTGGAATTAAAATAGATTTTGGGGGGGTTGATATCATTTGATTTACACAACATGTCTACCACTTTGAAGATGCAAAATATTTTTTATTGTGAAACAAACAGGAAGTAAGACAAAAAAACGGAAAACTTGAGCGTGCATAAATATTCACCCCCCCAAAGTCAATACTTTGTAGAGCCACCTTTTGCAGCAATCACAGCTGCAAGTCTCTTGGGATATGTCTCTATAAGCTTGGCACATCTAGCCACTGGGATTTTTGCCCATTCTTCAAGGCAAAACTGTTCCAGCTCCTTCAAGTTGGATGGGTTCCGCTGGTGTACAGCAATCTTTAAGTCATAAATGTTTCCCCTTAAACCACTTGAGTGTTTCTTTAGCAGTGTGCTTAGGGTCATTGTCCTGCTGGAAGGTGAACCTCCATCCCAGTCTCAAATCTCTGGAAGACTGAAACAGGTTTCCCTGAAGAAATTCCCTGTATTTAGCGCCATCCATCATTCCTTCAATTCTGACCAGTATCCTAGTCCCTGCCGATGAAAAACATGGGGATAGTGTTCTCGGGGTGATGGGATGTGTTGGGTTTGCGCCAGACATAGCATTTTCCTTGATGGCCAAAAAGCTACATTTTTGTCACATCTGACCAGAGTACCTTCTTCCATATGTTTGGGGAATCTCCCACATGCCTCTTGGCGAACAACAAACGTGTTTGTTTATTTTTTTCTGGCCACTCTTCCATAAAGCCCAGCTCAGTGGAGTGTACGGCTTAAAGTGGTCCTATGAACAAATACTCCAATCTCCGCTGTGGAGTTTTGCAGCTCCTTCAGAGTTATCTTTGGTCTCTTTGTTGCCTCTCCGATTAATGCTCTCCTTGCCTGGTCTGAGAGTTTTGGTTGGCGGCCCTCTCTTGGCAGGTTTGTTGTGGTGCTATATTCTTTCCATTTTCTAATAATGGATTTCATGGTGCTTCGTGGGATGTTCAAAGTTTATAATATTTTTATACACCAACCCTGATCTGTTGCTCTCCACAACTTTGTTCCTGACCTGTTTGGAGAGCTCCTTGGTCTTCATGGTGCCCCTTGCTTAGTGGTGTTGCAGACTCTAGGGATTTTCAGAACAGGTGTATATATACTGAGATCATGTGACAGATCATGTGACACTTAGATTGCACACAGGTGGATTTTATTTAACTATTTTTGTGACTTCTGAAGGTAATTGGCTTCTTCAGATCGTATTTAAGGGATTCATAGCAAAGGGGGTGAATATTATTATTATTTTTTAAATTTTAAACAAGTTATCTTTTGAATTTCACTTCACCAAATTTGACTATTTTGTGTATGTCCATTACATGAAATCCAAATAAAAAAATACATTTAAATTACAGGTTGTAATGCAACAAAATAGGAAAAAACGCCAAGGGGGATGAATTATTTTGCAAGGCACTGTACATATGAGATGAGTAATGTAAGATATGTAAACATTATTAAAGTGGTATTGTTTAAAGTGACTAGTGAGTCTCTATGTAGGCAGCAGCTTATCTGAGTTAGTGATTGCTTTTTAGCAGTCTGATGTCCTTGAGATAGAAGCTGTTTTTCAATCTCGGCCCCAGCTTTGACGCACCTGTACTGACCTTCTGGATGGTAGTGGGATGAACAGGCAGTGGCTCGGGTGGTTGTTATCCTTGGTGATATTTTTGGCTTTCCAATGACATCGGGTGATGTAGGTGTCCTGGAGGGCAGGTAGTTTTCCCCCGGTGATGCTTTGTGCAGACCGAACCGCACCCTGGAGAGCCTTGCGGTTGAGGGAGGTGTAGTGGTCGTACCAGACAGTGGTACATCTGTAAAATTATGCATCTGTAAAGGTTTGTCAGGGTTTTAGGTGACAAGCCACATTTCTTAAGCCTCCTGGGTTGAAGAGGCGCTATTGTGCCTTCTTCACCATACTGTCCTTGTGGGTGGACCATTTCAGTTTACCATACTGTCCTTGTGGGTGGACCATTTTAGTCTGTGATGTGTACGCTGTGGGTGGAGACCCTACCGTGAAATGCTTACTTACAAGTCCTTTATTAACCAAAAATGCAGTTTAAGAAATAGAGTTAAGAAAATATCTACTAAATAAACTAAAGTAAAACAATGTAATAAAGCACAAGATATTTTCATAGCAATAACAAGGCTATATACAGGGGTTACTGGTACCGATTCAATGGGCGGGGGTACCGGTTAGTCGAGGTAATTTGTAAAGTGACTATGTATAGATAATAAGGAGCAGCGAGTAGCAGCAGTGTAAAAACAAAGGGGACGGGTCAATGTAAATAGTATCGCTTGCTGTGCGGTAGCAGAGAGAACAGTCTGTAACTTGGGTGACTGGAGCCTTTGATGATTTTTTGTGCCTTCCTCTGACACAGCCTAATGTATAGGTCCTGGATGTCAGGAAGCTTGGCCCCAGTGATGTACTGGGCCGTACGCACTACCCTTTGTAGCACCTTGCTGTCGAAGGCCGAGCAGTTGCAATAGCAGGTGGTGATGCAACCGTTCAGGATGCTCTCTATGGTGCAGCTGTAGAAAGTTTTGAGGATCTGGGGACTCATGCCAAATCTTTTCAGTCTCCTTAGGGGGAAAGGGTTTTGTCGTGCCCTCTTCACTACTGTCTTGATATGTTTGGACCATGACCATGTTGTTGATGTGGACACCAAGGAACTTGAAACTCTCGACCCGCTCCACTACAGCCCCGTCGATGTTAATGGGGGCCTGTTCGGCCCACCTTTTCCTGTAGTCCACGATCAGCTCCTTTATCTTGCTCACATTGAGGGAGAGGTTGTTGTCCTGGCACCACACTGCCAGGTCTCTGACCTCCTCCCTATAGGCGGTCTCATCGTTGTCCATGATCAGGCCTACCACTGTTGTGTCGTCAGCAAACTTAATGATGGTGTTGTAGTCGTGCTTGGCCATGCAGTCGTCTGTGAACAGGGAGTACAGGAGGGGACTACGTACGTGGCAGATATGTTGTTGCCCTACCCTTACCACCTGGGGGCGGCCTGTCAGGAAGTCCAGGATCCAGTTGCAGAGGGAGGTGTTTAGTCCCAGGGTCCTTAGCTTAGTGATGAGCTTTCTGGGAACTATGGTGTTGAACTCTGAGCTGTAGTCAATGAACAGCATTCTCACATAGGTGTTCCTTTTGTCCAGGTGAGAAAGGGCGGTGTGGAGAGCAATTGATATTGCATCATCTGTGGATCTGTTGGAGCGGTATGTGAATTGGAGTGGGTCTCGGGTGTCGGGAGGATGCTGTTGATGTGAGCCATGACCAGCCTTTCAAAGCACTTCATGGCTACCGACGTGAGTGCCATGGGGAGGTAGTCATATAGGCAGGTACAGCATTCTCACATAGGTGTTCCTTTTTTCCAGTTGGGAAAGGACAGTGTGGATGTGAGATTGAGATTGTGCTCGGTGTAATGCAGGGCTAATGAGCTGTTCAGGCGGTGGGACTTTAGTGATACTTTAGTGCTGGGGCGTTAGCCAGCAGTGCTTCTCTCCTCTGCTGATGAAGGACTTGGGTGGTGCTGCTGTTTGTGTGACAGCAGTGCTGTGTGGTAGGGGCATATTACTTCTGTCACACTTTGCTACCACTCTCATGGTTGTAAGCAATGCAGAACTCAGCTCCCTAATACCACGGTGTCAATTGGGTGAGCAGTTGTTGCCTTCACTTTATTTGATAGTGAGGAAAGAGTGCTCCACTACATGTTCAGCATCACCATCAATTTTAGAAGAGACCTTAGTGTCAAATATATGCTCTGATAGGCTGATGGGCTCTCCAGGCAGTATCCAATGTTGTCAAGGCTGGCAGTTATGCAGCCCTGTAAACAAATATCACTTCCACTAACCTCTTCAATTAAATTACCCTACCAGTCAATTAATTATCACAACCGGCCTTGATTGGGAGTCCCATAGGGTGGCACACAATTGGCCCAGTGTCATCCGGGTTTGGCCGGTGCAGGCTGTTATTGTAAATAAGAATTTGTTCTTAACTGACTTGTTTAGTTAAATAAAGGTTCAATTAAAAAAAAACGTTTTGTTTGGCCTCACTAATGTACAGGGTCAGATCAAATTTAAAGCAGCCAGATATTGACATATCCAGTGAAACATATGCTAGACAAGGTGTCATGATGACAGGGTGTCAGTTAATGAATAGTTTGTTAATTAAAACTTAGTCGGTTTATACCAAAATCACTGATTAAACCCCTAAACTCATAATTTATCGTGGTTCACTGACATTGTTGATGCTCTTTACATTTTATACAAGTTTGAACTTGGTCTGTAATTAGAGCTTAAATTCTTTGAAATAACGCTTCTTGAATTGAAATCTCTATCAGAAAAATAACATTTGGTAACACTTTATTTGTATAGTCCATCTGTAGAAAAAAAATGTTTAAAATGTAGATGCTCTACAGATAATCAGGTATAGTTCAACTAACAATCTACTAACCCTTGTCCTAACCCTAAACTTAACCCTAACCCTTTTCTTTTCTTTTTCTAAACCTAACCCAACAATCTTTTCTTTGTGGTTGCACTTGAAAATGGGAGAGATGCAGTATCCTCTCCGCCCAAACAGAGCAGAGCATGCACCTACTGCTGTGAAGTCAATTAAAAGAGAAAACACATCAAAGGGTTCTCTTCTCTCCCCACTCTCAAACAAAGGAGGTCCCTCTGGCAAGAGCACACAAACAGGTGGAAATCCCTGTCCGCTGGTGCCTCGCGCTCTTTCTCTTTCTCTCTCTCTCTCTCACTCACTCTCACTGTCTTGCTCTCTTTCTGACTAATCTCTTAGCCCCTGACTCATAAACCAAGAGGACCTGGGAGATGATGCCAGAGTCAGCCCCTGTCATGGTGCAGGCCTCGGGGGTAGCATGCCTAGCCATGATAAGGCTCGTTGCTCTTCCTCAGCAACTCATTCAGTTAAATGTTTTTATTTAACAATGCAAGTCAGTTAAGAACAACTTCTTATTTACAATGACAGCCTACCCCAGACGACGCTGGGCCAATTGTGCACCGCTCAATAGGACTCCCAATCACAGCTGGATGTGATACAGCCTGGATTCAAACCAGAGACTGTAGTGATGCCTCTTGCACTGAGATGCAGTGCCTTAGTCTGCTGTGCCACTTGGGAGCCCGAGTTTGTGCCTGAAAAGCCTTCTCTTTTCCTGTGGTCTTGAGAAGTTGGAGGGTGGGAGGATGTTGTATTCTGACACTGTAGAAAAGATGCCCCAGTCTGTGAATCATTGGTGCAGTTAATTACAAGCTCAAGAGAGACACACTATGGCCTTCTGAGAAAGCAGGGTTGGTAATCTCCAGTCATCTGGCCTACTTGGGTTTTGTGGAAAGATTTAAAGAGGGCTACATTCAGATGTTCTATTGGTCTTTTCTAATCAAGTACTTCAAACCATGTGTATGCAGGTTGCTTAGGATTCAAACTGTCTCAAACAGCCTAATTCATACTCTTAGAGGAGGTGCTCCCACAATAATGTGGTTTTTACAGAATACAAGGTACCATAATTGCTGGACTATTAAGCACACCTGAATATAAACCGCACCCACTGAATTATGAAAAAATATGTATTTTGTACATAAATAAGCCGCACATGTCTATAAGCCGCAGGTGCCTACCGGTACATTGAAACAAATGAACTTTACACAGCCTTTAAACGAAACACGGCTTGTAACAAAAATAAATAGGCTTTAACGAAACACGGGTTGTAACAAAAATAAATAGGCTTTAACGAAACACGGCTTGTAACAAAAATTAAAACAGTAGCCTACCAAGAAAGTCATTGGTCACTATCTTCCTCCTCCTGTGCATTGACACCACTGAAGTGATCTCCTTCGGTGTCGGAGTTGAATAGCGATGTTGGATCGTTTTCATTGTCGCTCTCGTCACTTTCATCCGGAGGCAAATACCCGCTGAGCTCATGCTGCCCCTACAACACGCAGCAGACCAGCCTTTCGAAACCCGTTGATGATAGTGGATTTTTTGACAATGATCCACGCTGTCAGGACCCACTGGCAGACTAGACCATAAGATGCTATTCGCCTGCGGCCCGTTTTAGTGAAGGATTTCTCCCCACTTGTTATCCAAGCCTCCCACTGAACTAGGAGTGCCACCTTAAATGCATGATTTACACTGATGTCGAGTGGCTGCAAATACTTTGGGCCATCTGCTTTTCTTCCCTCTGAAAGCTTTTGTTGTCTTTTTGCACTGAGTCAGTTCCTCACGCTGCTGTTTCCAACGTCTTATCATCGACTCATTAAGGCCAAGCTCCCGTTCAGCAGCTCTATTTCCTTTTCCAACAGCCAGATCGATCACCTTCAACTTGAAAGCTGCATCATATGCATTTCTCCGTGTCTTTGCCATGATGAGGGTAACAAAATTACTACCGTAATCAGAATGATGGGAAGTTTGAGCGCCCTCGATTTACGTCACATTATGTGACGGTGTCAGTTTTTTGGCGGCATGAATCTTGTGAATGGGGGAAAAATCCATAAATTAGCTGCGTCATTGTATAAACCGCGAGGTTCAAAGTGTGGGAATAAAGTAGCGGCTTATAGTCCGGAAATTACGGTAAATTATTGGATTCTTCACACACCACACTAAGACTTTATCCCATTCCACTACCTTTTCAAGTTTTTTTTTTGTTAAATGAAAGCATGCTTTGCTTTTATACTTACAAGACCATCAGGCTTGATTCTGTGAGCTGTTTTGTCTCTTAGTAATGTGGTGCCTCCCTGTATTTCTTTAAACTTTTATTTTAGCAATATAAATCAAATCACATTTTATTTGTCACTTGCTTTGTAAACAATAATTGTGACTAACAGTGAAATGCTATTTGGTTAACTACTTAGCAGTCTTATGGCATTGGGGTAGAAGCTTTTCAGGGTCTTGTTGGTTCAAGTCTTGATGCATCAGCACCACTTGCTGTGCGGCAGCAGCGAAAACAATCTATGACTTGGGTCTTTGACAATTTTTAGGGCCTTTCTGACATTGCCTGGTATAGAGGACCTGGATACAATATGTCATTGAGAAAATGTTTTATATTCATAATAACCATATTTTTTTGGTCAGTATGTGCCCAACATAACAAAAGGTGGTGGTGTGTTACTCAGATAGATGAATCCTGTCTGAATTCCTGATTTCTGTAACCGTTAGCGTATCTGTGTAATATTGACATAAGCTCAGAATATGCAAACATGGTCCTGTTTAATCAATTGCTGTGCTGATCAAAGGACAGTTCATTACCTCTGCCAAGTGAATATGTAGCTTAAAACCTCTTGATACTCCCCATCCCGGATCCGGGATCGTGAATAAAGCCTCAGGCTCATTAGCATAACGCAACGTTAACGATTTCTGAAAATCGCAAATAAAATGAAAATAATGCGCCTGCTCTCAAGCTTAGCCTTTTCTTAACAACACTGTCGTCTCAGATTTTCAAAATATGCTTTTGAACCATAGAAATTGACTAATTTGTGTAAGAGTATGCAAAGCTAGCATAGCATTTTGAGTAGCATTTAGCACGCAACATTTTCACAAAAACCAGATAACCAAATAAATAAAATCATTTACCTTTGAAGAGCTTCGGATGTTTTCAATGAGGAGACTCTCAGTTACATAGCAAATGTTCAGTTTTTCCTGAAAGAATCTTTGTGTAGGAGAAATCGCTCCGTTTTGTACATCACATTTGGCTACCGAAACGAACCGAAAATTCAGTCACCAAAACGTCCAACTTTTTCCGAATTAACTCCATAATATTGACCGAAACATGGCAAACGTTGTTTAGAATCAATCCTCAAGGTGTTTTTTTTACATATCTCTTCATTGATTTGCAGTTCGTGGAAGCCTGCTTTCCCCTCAGAATCGCATGGAAAAATACCAGCAGCTGAAAAAGACGCACCAATTTCGACGGAGGACACCGGGCGGACACCTGGAAAATGTAGTCTCTTATGGTCAATCTTCCAATGATATGCCTACAAATACGTCACAATGCTGCAGACACCTTGGGGAAACGACAGAAAGGGCAGGCTCATTCCTCTCGCATTCACAGCCATATAAGGAGATAATGGAAAACGGAGCCTCAAAAATCCTGCTGGTTTCCTGGTTGCCGTTTCATCTTGGTTTTGCCTGTAGCTCCCATTCTAGGGCACCCACAGACAATATCTTTGCAGTTCTGGAAAATTCAGAGTGTTTTCTTTCCAAAGCAATCAATTATATGCATAGTCGAGCATCTTTTGTGACAAAATATCTTGTTTAAAACGGGAACGTTTTTCATCCAAAAATGAAATTGCGCCCCTAGAGTTTCAAGAGGTTAAAGTTATGTTTGTATTTATTATTGCAATAAAGATTGTGATGCTACAATTTCCAATAGGCTTATATCTAGAAAATACATACAGCCTAAGGATGTGGGGCTAATATATACACACACATCATTTTAGCAGGACACAGTAAAATCCATTATCCCTCTGAAGAGTCTGAATTAGTGGTGTGTGAAAAATTCTATAATTTACCTTGCATGCGGTACAAACCACATTATTGCGGGAGCACCTCCTCTAAGAGTATGAATTAGGCTATTTGAGAAGGTTTCAATCCTATGAAACCTGTCTACACATTGTTTGAAGTATAATAGACCAACATGGCTACTGTAGTAGGTCAAAGCTGTGTGCTGGAAAACCTTGGTAGAGCAAGAGTGGAGTAGGCATTGTGGTGCTCATGTGAATTTCCTTTCTTTTTCAGCCTATTTATCACTTAAAGGTGCAATATGCAGAAATCACTCTGCCATTTCCGGGTTGCTAAAATTCTAATAGTTCACCTAATTTCAGTTTATGTGACAAAGCAAGCAAGCGCAGAGAATCATTGTACCATCTTAACCACTGTGAAATATTTGTTAATTAACCAAAAATATAGTATGTTCAGCTGTTTGAAGCTGGTGCACAGAAAGGAACGTAAATACACAACTTAAGAATGGGAAGCATAGAAATAGGGCACATTGAACAGATCTACTGCTTGTTAGACTTGCTTCCAATGAGAATGACAGATCTATAACTCACAATTCTCTGTGAATTTGGTCAGGTTGCCCAAAAAGTTACATATTTCAAATTTAAAACATTTTTTTTTTTAATCTGCATGGGTTTTACACGGGAAGGTGATTATGCCACATCATTATACAACACTATTAAATACAACACCTGGAGAGGGGTTCTTATATGTAATTGATCCACAGTACTTACTTTAGTGTGCACATTTGTGTGTGTGCTTCTGTGTGGGTGAGTTTTTATGTGCATGCATACGTTTAATAAAGTCATATCTGTGATATTATAACTTAATTATGGATAAGTTGTCTACATACAGGTCCATAAAATTGTGATGTGGAGAGCAATGGTAAATAAGCAATTACAGACAGTATTGTCACACTTTATATGGTAATTTGTTTTGATAGCCAGAATGCAATATACCGGTATTATAAATGTCCAGATTTCACTAGGATAATTTTTTTTCTCCAGATTGGAAGCATGTACCTCAGCAGTTCCTCACATAACCCTCATATCTGATAGCAGAGAAAGCTAACCCAGATAACATCACGTGATTTGACAAAACAAATATGTTCTATTGCATTTAGACTAGGATCTCTACATGTAAAATGAATTGTATTCATAAAAAACTCAGATCTACAGTATATCTAATTTAAAATACCAATGTAAACCAGGTCTAACGGTGGCCATACTCTTTGGTCATTGATTTGTATCTATATGTTCTGTGTGTCAGTATTTGCTTGCCAGCTCTAGGCCTATTTTAAGTCCCATCTCTACTATGGTTTCCATGGTGATGTTATTCACTGCTTCCATAGTGATGTTATTCACAGCTCCCCCGCTTCCCTTTCTTCCAGAGGTTTGAGGTACACCCAGACCCCATGGTGACCGTGGCCCATATGGTGCGGGCTGGGGGAGGAGTTTGGATGGCCTTTAGTGAGGGCTCTTCTATTCGCCTGTTCCACACTGAGACACGGGAGCATCTGCAGGAAATCATCATCTCCACGCGAGTATCTTTGTACAACCCAGGTACAGTACAGAACACCCACCCTCAGGTTGGCATTGGGATTCATCTTGACCTTCTAATTCCAGGGGCCAACGTTTTCTTTCTGTTTTTACAGTAGAGCCCAATGTCACCCTCTCTAACACTCCTGCCCTTAAGCCCTTTAATGCATATCTATAATTTTGACGTCACATTCTTGGTTGTTTTTGAAGTATTTTAGAAAACACTTAAGTAAAGTGTTGTATGACACAACGTCAACTCCACAAGTCTTTTCTATTTTTCTATCACATTCAAATCTGTCTTCAAGCTCATGCAAATGCATGAGCCTGACCTGCTGTAATAGTGGGGTTAGGAGGAAAACATATGGCATACATTAGTCCATTTTTGGGGCCCTCATTGTACAAGAGAAATGAGAGGGCACCAATTAAGTCACGCCTACGATGCGCTCCTCACTGGACAGGTATTCTGGTCTTGTCTTGCTGGAAGTAGCTGCTCCTTGGGTCCTGTGCTCCAGGGATTGACCTGAATAAGTAGCCGCTAGAACCCGAGGAGCCCTAATGAAGCTGTAGGGTAAGAGGCTGGAATTAATAAAAGGAGTAGTCATGAAGGCGCTGTTAAAATGCTGTCAGGCAAAGTTTTTCATTGCAGGAGTTGCCATGGAAACACTTGTTTTTCCTTTAACGTCCCTGCAACGCTGGTATTGTGCCAGTTTTTCCCCCTTCTTTCTATTGGCGTCTCTCCATTTTCTTCTCTCCTCTCTCACTTTCTCTATTCTTACCTTATATTTCTCCCTTTCATTTTGTACTGCCACATCTCTTTTCTTCTCACCCATATTTGCTGTCTTCATCTCACCCTCATTTTACCTCTCACTGCAACCCCTTTAGGATGATATATACATTCTCCTCACCTTCATGATACATTAAATATACTGTATATCAGCCAACCCAGGTATGTCCATGGGAGAGTCAGGATAAACCCACAGCAGACACAGAAAATAGTATGTCTGAGGGTAGTCATCCCACACATTGTCATTTTGATTCAATCTCTGCCCAAGGTCCTATGGCGCAGGGAGTCATTACATCCATTAACCTGGTGCCTCAACTCTCACACTGTTTCTGATGGTTATTTTGAGCTGATTCAGTGTAGCCTGTGCTCCCTTTCCCCTAATGTTGTCTGAATCTATTCAAATGTGCCTCCTTCCCCCATGCATCTGAGCCCAGACAGAGTTTGATATTCTCCTGGTCAAAAGGACTGAGCATCAGAGTCGGACAAAACTAAAATAAGAAAAAGGCAGTGCACCAAATCAAGCTTCAGCAGCCAGACAAAGATAATTACTGTCAACAGTTCCACTGTTGTAGCCCTTTCTCATGAAATGGATGGAGAAGGAAATAATAATAAAGAGAGTCATGTTTCAGAAAGCCCAAGCTTTTCTTTCTCAGATCAAAGTTTATTTTTGTTAGACACTTGTAGAAGATGTTCCTATCGGTCCAGATGTCTAGACTTTAGATAGTTTGGTGATCCTGAGGTCATTTCCTCCCTACTCCAGCACTTCCTGATGAAATATGCAGCATGTATGAGAACGAGGAGGGTGGCAGGTTGGCCTCAGGGAAAGTTGGGAGACATGGTGCAAGGGGGGTTAGGGGGGCTAGGATGAGGGGTGGCTAGACGGGTCCTCAGGGCCTGAGGGAGAAAATGCTCCAGCTTCTCTTCTGCTGTGCTCGTGGGTAAAGGAGCACCTGGTTCTTCTGGATACACTGAGTACACATGAAACATGGAATATTGATTGAGTTATTACAGATCAATGCTCTTCCATTTCCACTGGCCTCTCTATTAATAGATAATTCATTCATGAATGATCTTTTCCCAAAATCCTCACCCTTTAACTTTTTACACTCCTGGGAGTTGGCCTATATGGATGTGGCTAAATTGAAATGATTCTTACAGAAGAAACATGGAAAGCATATGCATAACCATGGTAGCAATTGAAAGGGAACAGTTTGGAGATAATGGGAAAATTATTAGACCAAAGTTGAGGACACAACAGTTCACCTGACACAACACTGAATACAAACATTACACTGATGATTTTATATGCATTTTACATTTACTTCCTTGTTTGCCACATTTGTTGATACCGAAATTTGAAAATACTCTGGTTACATTCATTAACATGATAATAACTATATTCCTGGTAAATGTGGGGTAGGTGCAACATAAGACACCAAACGTGGGAAGGGTTTGAGTGAGAGGACTGACTGGTGTCTCCAAGTGGCCACACACCTCTCCAAGGTGTGCACAGTTTCTAATGGAATTTCCATCTAAAAAGGACCCATGAGTACCAACATGTGAAGTTCATAGGAGCATGTCAAATTGGATGTCAAATGAAACCTAAGAGTCTATATTTTTGGGAAGGCATAGATAGATGTTTCAATCATTTTCCATCTTTAATTAGTCATACGTAAAGGCTTTGAATTCCAGATAAACAGATGGAAAAGGGGTGTTAGAAAACAGCTACCAGGAAAAGTCTTAAAATGTATCAGAAATACATCAAAACACAATAATGTTGAAGTAAATACCCCTGCCAACTAATATCAAACTTATAGTCTGTTTTGGCGAAATTGTTTACATTGCCTTGTGCCTTGTAATTCTGTTACCAAAATCCCACATACTGTATCTTTAAGATGTTTAAACATTTCTCTCCCTCTTGAGGAGGGAGGATAATGAAAGTTGACAGAAACAAGTAATCGTCGACCACCAAATAGTTATAGTGATTTACTACTATACATTTTGTTTATGAATTAGTAAGTGATAAAAACTCGTAATTCCGTTACCAAAAAAATCAGTAATGGAATTGTTGCAACTGAGTTGGCTACAATGGGAAATCATAATAGTCACCTGCTACTGTCCTGCCTCCCACTGGCATACTGTCGTGTTCAGCTGGTTACTGTTTTCTTTCTCTTTCTGTTATCTGGTGAGAGAGAGAACACAGTAGACGGCACGCGTCAAACGCGTTGTCACGCGTTGTCACGTGTTAGAGTGTGTGTTAATTTATGCATATATTGCATCTATTTCTTTGAATGTGTCATGATGATTGATGTGTAGGGACCTCGTTGAACTGGGGGGGATGTGAATACAGTAGACGGCACGCGTCAAATGTTTGATTTATGACCCTATGTCCGGATGACGTGTGTATGACCAAATATGGGCATCCGGTCAGGACATCCCGGCGGGAAGTTATCGCATGGTTATGCCCATATAAGTGCATCCTGTTCCTGTTGTCACGTGTTAGAGTGTGTGTTAATTTATGCATATATTGCATCTATTCCTTTGAAGTTGTCATGATGATTGATGTGTAGGGACCTCATTGAACTGGGTGGGATGTGTTTGAACATATCAAGGAGGATGGCGCCACACCCCCTATTTTATTGCCCTTAGGACTGTTGTCTATGAAGCAGGAATGTCCTGGGTGTATTGGGTTGGGGGAAGACGCATTATAAATAAGACCCAGAACAACACAACACATAACCTGTAGCCAAAGGGTTTGTCAATGAGTATGAAGCGAGGGCCAACCAACGAGAGCGTACAGGTCGCAATGGTGGGTAGTGTATGGCTTTGGTGACAAAACGGATGGCACTGTGATAGACTGCATCCAGTTTGTTGTGTAGAGTGTTGGAGGCTATTTTATAGATGACATCACCGAAGTCGAGAATCGGTAGGATGGTCAGTTTTACGAGGGTATATTTGGCAGCATGAGTGAGGGAGGCTTTGTTGCGATATAGGAAGCCAATTCTAGATTTAATTTTGGATTAGAGATGCTTAATGTGAGTCTGGAAGGAGAGTTTACAGTCTCACCAGACACCGAGGTATTTGTAGTTGTCCATGTATTCTAAGTCAGAGCCGTCCAGAGTAGTGATGCTGGATGGGCGAGCAGGGGCATGAGGTGATCGGTTGATCGGTTGAATTGCATGCATTTAGTTTTACTTGCGTTTAAGAGCAGTTGGAGGTCACGGAAGGAGAGTTGTATGGCATTGAAGCTTGTCTGGAGGTTAGTTAACACAGTGTCCAAAGAGGGGCCAGAAGTATACAGAATGGTGTCGTCTGGGTAGAGGTGTATCAGAGAATCACCAGCAGCAAGAGCAACATCATTGATGTATACAGAAAAGAGAGTCGGCCTGAGGATTGAACCCTGTGGCACCCCCATAGAGACTGCCTGAGGTCCGGAAAACAGGCCCTCCGATTTGACACACTGAACTCTATCAGGGAAGTAGTTGGTAAATCAGGCGAGGCAATCATTTAAGAAACCAAGGCTGTCGAGTCTGCCAATAAGTATGTGGTGATTGACAGAGTCGAAAGCCTTGGCCAGGTCGATGAAGACGGCTGCACAGTAATGTCTCTTATTGATGGTGGTTATGATGTTGTTTAGGACCTTTAGCGTGGCCAAGGTGCACCCATGACCAGCTCTGAAACCAGATTGCATAGCGGGGAGAAGGTACGGTGGGATTTGTAATCTGTTTGTTAATTTGCCTTTTGAAGACCTTAGAAAGACAGGGTAGGATAGATATAGGTCTGTAGCAGTTTGGGTCTAGAGTGTCAACTCCTTTGAAGATGGGGATGACCGCGGCAGCTTTCCAATCTTTGGGAATCTCAGACGATACAAAAGAGAGGTTGAACTGGCTAGTAATATGGGTTGCAACAATTTCGGCAGATAATTTTAGAAAGAGAGGGTCCAGATAATCTAGCCCGGCTGATTTGTAGGGGTCCAGATTTTGCAGCTCTTTCAGAACATCAGCTATCTGGATTTGGGTGAAGGAGAAATGGGAGAGGCTTGGGTAAGGTTCTGTGGGGTGTGCAGGGCTGTTGACCAGGGTAGGGTAGCCAGGTGGAAAGCATGGCCAGCCATAGAGAAATGCTTATTGAAATTCTCAATTATATTGGATTTATCGGTGGTGATAGTGTTTCCTAACCTCAGAGGAGTGGGCAGCTGGAAGGAGGTGCTCTTATTCTCAAAGGACTTTACAGTGTCCCAGAACTTTTTGAGTTAGTACTACAGGATGCAAATTTCTGTTTGAAAAAGCTAGCCTAAGCTCTCCTCACTGCCTGTGTATATATGTTCCTAACTTCCCTGAAAAGTTGCATATCACGGGGGCTATTTGGTGCTAATGCAGAATGCCACAGGATGTTTTTGTGCTGGTCAAGGGCAGACAGGTCTGGAGTGAACCAAGGACTATATCTATTCCTAGTTATACATTTTTTGAACGGGGCATGCTTATTTAAGATGGTGAGGAAGGCACTTTTAAAGAATAGCCAGGCATCATCTACTGACGGGATGAGGTCAATGTCATTCCAGGATACCCCAGCCAGGTCGATTAGAAAGGCCTGCTCGCAGAAGTTTATTAGGGAGCGTTTGACAGTTATGAGGGGTGGTCTTTTGGTCGCAGACCTATTACGGATGCAGGCAATGATGCAGTGATCGCTCAGATCTTGATTGAAAACAACAGAGGTGTATTTGGAGGGCAAGTTAGCTAGGATGACATCTATGAGGGTGCCCGTGTTTACGGATTTGGAGTTGTACCTGGTAGGTTCACTGATAATTTGTGTGAGATTGAGGGAATCAAGCTTGGATTGTAGGATGGCCGGGGTGTTAACCTCTAGCGTCGAGCAATCCCGTATCCGGGAGCGTAATCATAGCCTCAAGCTCATTAGCATAACGCATTGTTAACTATTTTTGAAAATCGCAAATGAAATTAAATTAAATATATTGGCTCACACGCTTAGCCTTTTGTTAACAACAATGTCACCTCAGATTTTCAAAATATGCTTTTCAACCATAGCTATAAGGCATTTGTGTAAGAGTATTGATAGCTCGCATAGCATTAAGCCTAGCATTCAGCAGGCAACATTTTCACAAAAACAAGAAAAGCATTCAAATAAAATAATTTACCTTTAAAGAACTTCGGATGTTTTCAATGAGGAGACTCTCAGTTAGATAGCAAATGTTCAGTTTTTCCCAAAATATTATTTGTGCAGGAGAAATCGCTCCGTTTTGTTCATCACGTAATGGCTAAGAAAAAAACCCGAAAATTCAGTCATTACAATGCCGAACTTTTTTTCCAAATTAACTCCATAATATCGACAGAAACAAGGCAAACGTTGTTTAGAATCAATCCTCAAGGTGTTTTTCACATATCTTTTCGATGATGAATCATTCGTGGCAGTTACCTTTCTCTTCTGAACCAAATGGAAAAGTGCATGCAGCTGGAGATTACGCAATAATTTCGACGGAGGACACCAGGCGGACACCTGGTAAATGTAGTCTCTCATGGTCAATCTTCCAATGATATTCCTACAAATACATCACAATGCTGCAGACGCCTTGGGGAAACGACAGAAAGTGTAGGCTCATTCCTTGCGCATTCACAGCCATATAAGGAGACATTGGAACACAGCGCATTCAAAATCTGGGGCATTTCCTGTATGAAATTTCATCTTGGTTTCGCCTATAGCATTAGTTCTGGGGCACTCACAGACAATATCTTTGCAATTTTGGAAACGTCAGAGTGTTTTCTTTCCAAAGCTGTCAATTATATGCATAGTCGAGCATCCCTTCATGACAAAATATCTTGTTTAAAACGGGAACGGTTTTTTATCCAAAAATTAAAAGAGCGCCCCCTATATCGAAGAAGTTAACTTCTTCGAAGCATCTGTGTAAGTTTATCATGGCATAATGCTATGGCTAGGCTCTGCTACCAGGAGGCAACATTTTCACGGAAATAAGAAAAGCAAGAACTTCGGATGTTTTCACTCAGGAGACTCCCAGTTAGATAGCAAAAGTTCCTTTTTTCCCAAAAGATTATTTTTGTAGGCAAAATAGCTCTGTTTGTTCTTCATGTTTGGCTGAGAAATCGACCGGAAAATACAGTCACTACAACGCCAAACTTTTTTCAAAATTAGCTCCATAATATCGACAGAAACAAGGCAAACGTTGTTTAGAATCAATCCCCAAGGTGTTTTTCACATCTATTCAATAATATATCCGTCGGGACAATTGGCTTCTCATATGAAGCGATTGGAAAAATGGCTACTTCTGTACTTTACGCAAGATTTTCTGCGGGAGCCATGATGTGACCACTTGCTAAATGTGGTCCCTTACTGCTATTATTCAACATAAATGCGTAAAAAGACGTCACAATGCTGGGGACACCTTGGGGAATACGTAGAAAACATAAGCTCATTCGTAGCTCATTCACAGCCATATAAGGAGTCATTGGCATGAGGCAGTTTCAAAAAATGCGGCACTTCCTGATTGGATTTTTATCTCGGTTTTGCCTGTAACATCAGTTATGTTGCACTCACAGAGAATATCTTTGCAGTTTTGGAAACGTCAGAGTGTTTTCTATCCAAAGCCGTCAATTATATGCATAGTCGAGCATCTTTTCGTGACAAAATATCTTGCTTAAAACGGGAATGTTTTTTATCCAAAAATGAAAATACTGTCCCTAGAGTCGCAACAGGTTATTAACATGCCTGAAACCAAAGCTTTTATGCTTACAGAAGTGAACAAATGAGAGCACCTGGGGAGTGGGAGTGGAGCTAGGAACTGCATGACCTGGATTAACCTCTACATCACCAGAGGAACAAAGCAGAAGTAGGATAAGGGTACGGCTAAATGCTATACGAACTGGCCGTCTAGCACGTTCGGAACAGAGAGTAAAAGGAGCAGGTTTCTGTGCACGGTAGCATAGATTCAAGGCATAGTGTACAGACAAAGGTAAGGTAGGATGTGAGTACATCGAAGGTAAACCTAGGCATTGAGTAATGATGAGAGAGATATAGTCTCTAGAGACGTTTAAACCATGTAATATCATCGCATATGTAGGAGGTGGAACAACATGTTTGGTTGAGGCATATTGAGCAGGGCTAGAGGCTCTACAGTGAAATAAGACAGTAATCACTAACCAGGACAGTAATGTACGAGGCATGCTGATATTAGAGAGAGGCATGCGTAGCCAAGTGAACATATGGGTCTAGTGAGTGGTTGGTCTGACTGGGGACACGGTGATTCAGACAGATAGCAGGCCGATGCTAACAAGCTAACAGTTAGTAGGCCGGGGCTAAACAAGCTAGCAGTTAGCAGACTGGGGCTGGCAAGCTAGCAGTTTGCAGACCGGCGCTTTGCAAGCCAGCAGTTAGCAGACCGGGTTAGCAAGCAAGCAGTTAGCAGGGGAAAGCAAGTTAGCAGTTAGCCGAACGGGGCTAGCAAGTTAGCCTTTAGGGGACGTCGCGATGGGGGTAAGTCTGTTTTTGCCTCTTCGTGCGGTGTAGTCGATAGACCAGTCGTGGAATTAGTAGGGTTCGAAGTAGCTCTAGGTAGCTAGCAGGCCTAGCAGGTTAGCAAAATGGGCCTTCAGTGGACGTCGCGCATGAGGGTCCTGTTTGAATCCTCGGGCAGATTATATCAGTATTCCAGTCGTAGAGGATCGGCGGGGTTCAGTTCCCCGTACCGGCAGTAGAAGGGGTCCGGATATTGTAGCCCAGGAGTAGGCTTCGGTCGTAGCACAGGAGCCCTGTCCGGGCTAGCTTCAGGCTAATTGGTACTTGCTCCAGGATGGAAACACTGTTACAGGATGTCTACCGCACATACCCCCTATCTACAAGTTAAAATATTATGATGGGGAGCTTATAGAGGGATCTTTTTATGAGAAGGAACTACAGAAGGTACAGTTGGGTAAAGACAAAGTATTTCACGTGGAGGAGATTCTTAAAGAAGTCAACAAATGAGAGCACCTGGGGAGTGGGAGTGGAGCTAGGCACTGCAGGACCTGGATTAACCTCTACATCACCAGAGGAACAGAGGAGAAGTAGGATAAGTGTTGTTTAAATATTCTCCGCCATCAGTCTGCACTTTCTTGGTGGGCTCCTCCTTCCTTCAAGATAGAGTCAAAGGCCCGGGTCACCTCTGCCCGACTCTTATTTTTTTAAGACCCTTACAAATGCTATTTTAGAGAAAATATCTATAACCGCTAGCATGTAGCAATTTCCATCATTTTTTATCTGCAAGGGCCTGCATGTCACATCGATCTGCCTGAAACTGGGACAAGGGATGAGTAGAAAACTCTATTTCTTGGAAATTGTTTTCGTACAGGTTTATGCAGAGTATAAGCATCTTGCTCTGCTAACCACTCATTCACTTGAGCAATGCCTAACCGGCTACCTGTTTCTTCCGCTATAGCTCTCTGTAAACGCTCCTTACCCCCATAAGACCCAAGGTTAGAGGGGGTATAATAAATGTTTTTCAACATCTGCTCTGCCATCCTTCTTGCCTCTCTGAGGTACAATAACGTTAATGAGCCCCTTTCAAATAACGACAACATTTAATTTTCATTTTGAATTTGTATTTTTTGCAAACATCAAGTATTATGTATACAGACAATTCAGGATTTGTAGCAGGATACTAGTCCCCGTTTTCTCAACGAACCAAGCATTCAACACCCAGTATATTTGGTTTACATTTACAGGCTTGTGTCAAATAATTTTTTTAACGCACATATCCGCTATATAAGTATATAAACAACAAATATGATACATGTTACAATTAAACAGTGTTTCAAACAAATAAATTAAAATCTTAGACAAAGTTGTTTCTAGTTCTTCAGAATCATCCACAAGATGAGATACCAGTTGTGTCCATTGTAGACTCTCGCCCGTATGTCGTACATGATTCATGATTTGCTCCATTTTTAGCATGCGCTCTACATTAGCACATGTATTGTGGGTTGTGTAGAACGATACATTGTTCACTTTATTTTCAATAATTTGCTGCATCACATTTGTAAGTTATCTCAAAATAAAAAATGTATTTATTCTCTCTAACATCATATGTATATATTTACCCATTGCTTTACATCTAAATAACAAATATGTATTGTCACTCAGTCTCTTGCGGTTTATTGAGCCAGAAAGTCATCACATCAGCCACCACAGCTTCCCTGTATTTGTTGTCGTCCACCAAAGTGTGTCGGATTTCTTTGAGTATCTCGTGGATGTAGATCGACCTCCTTCAGTTCATGTAGGAAAGCCTCGGTTACCCCTTAACTCTGGGAATAGATGGCACAAGACCCATAAACTCCAGGGCTCTGACCAGCGAAGGTATAAAGCTGCAGGACCACAGTCTTTTCATCAGCTCCTCAAAATGGTTGAAGAAGTAGTATCTTGGGGGCTCGTATAAACATGGATGACGACACTGGCTGGGGTGATTGATCTCACAACCTATGCATTTTTCTGTTATATACTCTCCAATCACCACGTCTAAATGTATGGCTATAGAGGCCTTGATGGTGTCCACAAAAATAGTACTGTCCACCCCATCAAACACATCCTCAGGCTGTGTACATGTAGGGGATGTCGGTGGTCTTGCCAGGGGGGAGTAGAATAGTGGGCTGCGAGGCATAGAGTCCTTAGGGTCTGGCACCGATGACATATCGGAGTCATGGTATGTTGTATGAATATCCATGGTATATGCTGAAATTAAGAACCGGAGGCTTTATGAGCACTCCTTTTATTCTTGAACCAGTCCTTTGGTATCAGGGCGTGGTTAGCGCAACCGCGTACTTAGTTTTCTTCGGGGGCTGACCCTTCTGAGGATGTTCCTTCTTGGGGTTCCTTTGAATCATAATCCTCAGGATTCGTATATATTATGCACTTCCTTAGCCGAACAATGCTCTGCTGCTGTTGGCTCTGTACAAAAAGAGCATCCAACAACTATAACATTTTCAATTCCATTAGATCCCAACTTTAAAAAGGAATAAGCATGCGCAACCTAAAATCCCCAGTCAGGCCACCATCGGGAATGTTTTGTTGCGGGTTTCCTCGTTGCTGATATAGATCTCCACGCACCCACATGGAAGTCCATTCTTTCTTTGTATTTTCACCCTGTGAAATACTCTTCCTGGGGAGTCAGGGGTACCTTCCCAACGGGTCTCGTAGCCCGCGAACACGCTATACCCCTTTGTGATAACTCTCAGTTCGGGACACACCACCTTGCGAAAAACCTTCCAGTCTTCAAGCCCGTAGTCCACTCCTAAAGTCTGGTCTGTATATTCTTCTCACTACTTTGCCGCTGATTACAAAATCCATGATTAATTTCTTTAGTGGTTTATCGTGGGCGCTTGTGTTGTTCTGGGTCTTATTTATAATGAGTCTTCCCCCAACCCAATACCCCCAGGACATTCCTGCTTCATAGACAACAGCCCTAAAGGGCAATAAAATAGGGGGTGTGTGGCCATCCTCTTTGAAATGTTTAAACACATCCCCCCCAGTTCAACGAGGTCCCTACACATCAATTATCATGACAACTTCAAAGAAATAGATGCAATATATGCATAAATTAACACACACTCTAACACGTGACAACGCGTGACAACGCGTTTGACGCGTGCCGTCTACTGTGTTCTCTCTCTCACCAGATAACAGAAAAAGAAAGGAAACAGTAACCAGCTGAAAATAACAGTATGCCAGTGGGAGGCAGGACAGTAGCAGGTGACTATTATGATTTCCCATTGTAGCCAATTCAGTTGCAACAATTCCATTACGTCATCCGGACATAGGGTAGGGTCATAAATCAAACTTTTGTTGTGTGCCGTCTACTGTATTCTCTCTCTGGTGGTCAAACCAAGAGTGTTAAAACAGTCTGGACAACCTCTCCCTCTCTCTCACTCTGCCTCTCGTTCTCACTCTCCAGTTAATCTCACCTCTCCCAGCTCTTACTGACACCCACCCATGACCACCCCTCTCTTTCTATTTACTATAACCAGAATTCTCACCCACTGAGCATGGACCGACACTGGACGTCCATGGATGTTCAAATTTGGTCAGTCCACCCAGTCCACAAACGAAGCGGGATGGACCAAATCTGAACCTATCGTAGACATATGTTTCACAAGTTTGGATAGCACAGTACTGTACAGTGAGTAGAGCACAGTCAAGTACAATACAGTACAGTGAGTAGATCACAGTAGAGTACAGTCCAATACAATAGAGTAGTACAGTACAATACAGTACAGAACAGTACCGTGAAGTATAGTACAGTAGAATATAATATGCTGAACTCTACTGTACTGGACTATACTGCAGTGTACTCAACTGCACTCTACTGTACTGAACTCTACTGTACTCTACCCTACTCTGCACTGCCATTCTGTGCTGTATTGAACTGCACTGTACTCTACAGTGCTCTGATGTGCTGAGCTGAGCTGCGATGTTAAAACTTATGAAACATGAGGAAAATGTCATTCATATCCATAATTATGCATTTATGTGTAGTACAGATCAGGGATCCATGACGCAATTCAGTTACCGCAATTCTGTTACCGGGTGTAAATCCATTTCACTTACTCAACAACCAAAATAGATGTTTTCTAACTCAAGGTGCCATGTCATAGCTGACACCCCATTCTTTCTGCAGACGTCTTTGATTCTTAATTTGGAGCAAATATTTTACAGAGTTTTGAAAATGTGGTCGCATAAAAACCTGAGGGAGATTTTCCGTTACTTCCGTTTGCATCGGCACAGATCCTCCACTGAATAATGTTTTGCACATTTTCCTGTGGAAATTGTTGAAAGTAGTCCTTATACATAGAGTTGTATGGTTTGTTCAACTTTTATATAAACATTTTTTAATTGAAAAGTCAAAGCATAAATCCATTATCAAGGAATTGCCCCTATGCAATTTTAATGCACTTTTATGATTAAAGAAAAGTTATAGTATTTAAGTCAACTATAGTATCAGGCACTTCTTCGAGCTCTCCTAGCTGTGCTGTTGAGGAACTAGAGCAAGCACACTTGTAGTTGTTTTGTTTGGAACATAACTCTGCATTCCCACCATCACACAATTACTGTTGTTGTTTACGCAATCCAAAAATGGTCTATTTTAAATGGCAATCGGAGTCAGGTGGGTATGATTTGTAAGCTTGTTCTATTGCCATCATGACTAGCTAAGTTATAATATACGATCTTACAGTATTAGGCTTTCACAAGGCAATTCAGCGAGGGCAGACCATAATTTTGGTGCGTATAGAAAGGAGTCATGAGTGCATTCAGATACTTCAAAATTAACAAACATAGGCTCATTCTGTAGAGAACAATCCAGGGTATGATGCCATGTCATCTTGTAACTGTACATCATACATAGTGATTGTAAACTTTGACACAATACGATGTAAGTTTTATGATTTGGAAATGTAAAGTGCATGTTACGGATACAGTTATCCTGTGTGTGTGTGTATCCTGTGTGTGTGTTTCTTTTCTCTCCTTCTCCCCTCACAGGTGAAAATCATCACTCCCCAATCAGTCAACAATCAATCATCAATCAGAAGACACACCTCCTCATATTTCCTAAACCTATCACAGTTCCTTCCCCATGGTTTAAAAACCCCATCATTTGTTTGTTCTGGAGCCCAGCTCAGCTCAGCTCAGCCTCTCTGTAAATGCCATGTCTGTAGGTCTCTGTGTTTCACTCTCGCTTTGTGTCGTAACCTCTCTTTTGTTTAACCACCTCATAGCACTTTGTCATCACCTGTGAGTATTGTTTTTGGTTATGGTGTTTGTGTTTGATTGCTGGTGGAAAAGGGGGAAACCAAGACAAGTCACCCATGGGCATACACTACCCGTAGGTGAACTTTGTTAAATACACTAGTTAGAACTGGGCGGACCACCCACTGTATTTTTGGTTAGTTAGTTAGCTGTTAAAGTAGGCTAGTCTAGCTTAGGGGTGTTTTTGAATACTTATTGTTTCTTTCCTTGGGTCCAGCCCAGCCCCTTTTCCTGCTCCCCCCATTACCGTGTGTTTATAAATAAACCTATAGTTTGACGGTAGATTTCAGTTGTCGTGCTTATTTCGTTCACACTTTTCCTTTGTCACAATAATAATTTGCATGAGTTATGTTACGAGTCTCATTACCATCCCCCCTAGACTGTCGGGCCAAAAGGGATTCGTAACAGTGCACATTAGGAATCACCGGTGTTTGGCTTGCTTGTATGACATTAAAGCAGTATTTATAATAATCCTCAACATCGCATCTTTCAAAATATATTGAGTCATCGAAATTTACAGCATTTTATTCACTGAGGTAAAACATTTATAAAAGTTGCTTAATTACCGGGAGGTATGGAGGAAACATTTTGTTGCGAGCGATGCTCAAATTCAGAGCAGCTGTCAGTCAAAACCCATGCAGTGCTGTGAAGCACAGAGCCAAAGCTCTGACATAATGTATAGCATGTTACTGTACAGCCACCATGTTTCAATTTCGGTGCTTATTAGTGACCAAATCTGCCACTTTCAAATCGTATACGGGTACGAGTGCAAAGGGTTAATGTGCTGCTCCTCACCAAGGGGTTTCTGTCCGACTGGAAAGGTTCTAAAGCCAAGAAGAAAAACCTGTCCCTTCTGCTAATGGGTTTAATAGTTGTTTTCTTTGGGTAAAAAAATATGGACAGTACCAGTCAAAAGTTTGGACACATTTAGTCATTAAAGGGTTTTTCTTTATTTTTAATATTTTCTACATTGTAGTATAATAGTGAAGACATCAAAACTATGAAATAATGGATATTTAATCATGTAGTAACCAAAAAAGTGTTAAACAAATCAAAATATATTTGAGATTCTTCAAAGTAGCCAGCCTTTGCCTTGATGACAGCTTTGCACACTCTTGGCATTCTCCCAACCAGCTTCATGAGGAATGCTTTTCCAACAGTCTTGAAGGAGTTCCCACATATGCTGAGAACTTGTTGACTGCTGTTCCTTCACTCTGCGGTTGAACTCATCCCAAACCATCTCAATTGGGTAGCGGTTGGGTGATTGTGGAGGCCAGGTCATCTGATGCAGCACTTCATCCCTCTCCTTGGTCAAATAGCCCTTACACAGCCCGGAGGTGTATTTTGGATCATTGTCTTGTTAAAAAACAAATGATAGTGGGACTAAGTGCAAACCAGATGGGATGGTGTATCGCAGTATGCCTTGAATTCTAAATAAATCAAAGACATTTTCACCAGCAAAGCACCCCTACACCATCACATCTCCTCCTCTATGCTTCATGGTGGGAACTACACATGCGGAGATCATCCGTTCACCCACTCTGCGTCTCACAAGACACAGCGGTTCTAACCAAAATTCTCAAATTTGGACTCATCAGACCAAAGGACAGATTTCCACCAGTCTAATGTCCATTGCTAGTGTTTCTTGGCCCAAGTAAGTCTCTTATCATTATTAGTGCCCTTTAGTAGTGGTTTCCTTGCAGCAATTTGACCATGAAGGCCTGATTCACACAGTCTCCTATGAACAGTTGATGTTGAGATGTCTGTTACTTGAACTCTGTGAAGCATTTATTTGAGCTGCGATTTCAGAGATTGGTAACTCTAATGAACTTATCCTCTGCAGCAGAGGTAACTCTGGCTCTTCCTTTCCTGTGGCAGTCATCATGAGAACCAGTTTCATCATAGCTTTGATGGTTTTTGTCTTGTCTTAAAGTAATGATGGACTGTTGTTTCTCTTTGCCTATTTGAGCTGTTATTGCCATAATATGGACTTGATCTTTTACCAAATATGGCTATCTTCTGTATACCACCCCTACCTTGTCACAACACAACTGATTTGCTCAAATGCATTAAGAAGGAAAGAAATTACATAAATGTACTTTTAAGAAGGCACACCTGTTAATTGAAATGCAATCCAGATTACTACCTCATAAAGCTGTTTGGGAGAATGCGAGTGTGCAAAACTGTCATCAAGGCAAATGGTAGCTGTGGTCCTTCCGGCGCCGACAGAGATGGCCGCCTCGCTTCGCGTTCCTAGGAAACTATGCAGTTTTTTGTTTTTTTTTACGTGTTATTTCTTACATTAGTACCCCAGGTCATCTTAGGTTTCATTACATACAGTCGAGAAGAACTACTGTATATAAGATCAGCGTCAACTCACCATCAGTACGACCAAGAATATGTTTTTCGCGACGCGGATCCTGTGTTCTGCCTTACTAACAGGACAACAGAATGGATCGCATGCAGCGACCCAAAAAAACAACTCCGAAAAAGAGGGAAACGAGGCGGTCTTCTGGTCAGACTACGGAGACGGGCACATCGTGCCCCACTTCCTAGCATTCTTCTTGCCAATGTCCAGTCTCTTGACAACAAGGTTGATGAAATCCGAGCAAGGGTAGCATTCCAGAGGGACATCAGAGACTGTAACGTTCTGTGCTTCACGTAAACATGGCTCACTGGAGAGACGCTATCCGAAGCGGTGCAGCCAACGGGTTTCTCCACGCATCGCGCCGACAGAAACAAACACCTTTCTGGTAAGAAGAGGGGTGGGGGCGTATGCCTTATGGCTAACGAGGCATGGTGCAATGAAAGAAACATACAGGAACTCAAATCCTTCTGTTCACCTGATTTAGAATTCCTCACAATCAAATGTAGACCGCATTATTTACCAAGAGAATTCTCTTCGATTATAATCACAGCCGTATATATCCCCCCCCCAAGCAGACACATCGATGGCTCTGAACAAACTTTATTTAACTCTTTGCAAACTGGAAACCATTTATCCGGAGGCTGCATTCATTGTTGCTGGGGATTTTAACAAGGCTAATCTGAAAACAAGACTCCCTAAATTTTATCAGCATATCGATTGCGCAACCAGGGGTGGAAAAACCTTGGATCACTGTTACTCTAACTTCCGCTACGCGTATAAGGCCCTGCCCCGCCGCCCTTTCGGAAAAGCTGACCACGACTCCATTTTGCTGATACCTGCCTACAGACAAAAACTAAAACAAGAAGCTCCCACGCTGAGGTCTGTCCAACGCTGGTCCGACCAAGCTGACTCCACACTCCAAGACTGCTTCGATCACGTGGACTGGGACATGTTTCGTATTGCATCAGATAACAACATTGACGAATACGCTGATTCGGTGTGCGAGTTCATTAGAACGTGCGTTGAAGATGTCGTTCCCATAGCAACGATTAAAACATTCCCTAACCAGAAACCGTGGATTGATGGCAGCATTCGCATGACACTGAAAGCGCAAACCACTGCTTTTAATCAGGGCAAGGTGTCTGGTAACATGACTGAATACAAACAGTGCAGCTATTCCCTCCGTAAGGCTATCAAACAAGCTTAGCGTCAGTACAGAGACAAAGTAGAATCTCAATTCAACGGCTCAGACACAAGAGGCATGTGGCAGGGTCTACAGTCAATCATGGACTACAGGAAGAAATCCAGCCCAGTCACGGACCAGGATGTCTTGCTCCCAGGCAGACTAAATAACTTTTTTGCCCGCTTTGGGGACAATACAGTGCCACTGACACGGCCTGCAACGGAAACATGCGGTCTCTCCTTCACTGCAGCCGAGGTGAGTAAAACATTTAAACGTGTTAACCCTCGCAAGGCTGCAGGCCCAGACGGCATCCCCAGCCGCGCCCTCAGAGCATGCGCAGACCAGCTGGCTGGTGTGTTTACGGACATATTCAATCAATCCCTATACCAGTCTGCGGTTCCCACATGCTTCAAGAGGGCCACCATTGTTCCTGTTCCCAAGAAAGCTAAGGTAACTGAGCTAAACGACTACCGCCCCGTAGAACTCACTTCCGTCATCATGAAGTGCTTTGAGAGACTAGTCAAGGACCATATCACCTCCACCCTACCTGACACCCTAGACCCACTCCAATTTGCTTACCGCTCAAATAGGTCCACAGACGATGCAATCTCAACCACACTGCACACTGCCCTAACCCATCTGGACAAGAGGAATACCTATGTGAGAATGCTGTTCATCGACTACAGCTCGGCATTCAACACCATAGTACCCTCCAAGCTCGTCATCAAGCTCGAGACCCTGGGTCTCGACCCCGCCCTGTGCAACTGGGTACTGGACTTCCTGACGGGCCGCCCCCAGGTGGTGAGGGTAGGTAACAACATCTCCTCCCCGCTGATCCTCAACACTGGGGCCCCACAAGGGTGCGTTCTGAGCCCTCTCCTGTACTCCCTGTTCACCCACGACTGCGTGGCCACGCACGCCTCCAACTCAATCATCAAGTTTGCGGACGACACAACAGTGGTAGGCTTGATTACCAACAACGACAAGACGGCCTACAGGGAGGAGGTGAGGGCCCTCGGAGTGTGGTGTCAGGAAAATAACCTCACACTCAACGTCAACAAATCTAAGGAGATGATTGTGGACTTCAGGAAACAGCAGAGGGAACACCCCCCTATCCACATCGATGGAACAGTAGTGGAGAGAGTAGCAAGTTTTAAGTTCCTCGGCATACATATCACAGACAAACTGAATTGGTCCACTCACACAGACAGCATCGTGAAGAAGGCGCAGCAGCGCCTCTTCAACCTCGGGAGGCTGAAGAAATTCGGCTTGTCACCAAAAGCACTCACAAACTTCTACAGATGCACAATCGAGAGCATCCTGGCGGGCTGTATCACCGCCTGGTACGGCAACTGCTCCGCCCTCAACCGTAAGGCTCTCCAGAGGGTAGTGAGGTCTGCACAACGCATCACCGGGGGCAAACTACCTGCCCTCCAGGACACCTACACCACCCGATGTTACAGGAAGGCCATAAAGATCATCAAGGACATCAACCACCCGAGCCACTGCCTGTTCACCCCGCTATCATCCAGAAGGCGAGGTCAGTACAGGTGCAAAGCTGGGACCGAGAGACTGAAAAACAGCTTCTATCTCAAGGCCATCAGACTGTTAAACAGCCACCACTAACATTGAGTGGCTGCTGCCAACACACTGACACTGACTCAACTCTAGCCACTTTAATAATGGGAATTGATGGGAAATGATGTAAATATATCACTAGCCACTTTAAACAATGCTACCTTATATAATGTTACTTACCATACATTATTCATCTTATATGCATACGTATATACTGTACTCTATATCATCGACTGCATCCGTATGTAATACATGTATCACTAGCCACTTTAACTATGCCACTTTGTTTACATACTCATCTCATATGTATATACTGTACTCGATACCATCTACTGTATCTTGCCTATGCTGCTCTGTACCATCACTCATTCATATATCCTTATGTACAATATTCTTTATCCCCTTACACTGTGTATAAGACAGTAGTTTAGGAATTGTTAGTTAGATTACTTGTTGGTTATTACTGCATTGTCGGAACTAGAAGCACAAGCATTTCGCTACACTCGCATTAACATCTGCTAACCATGTGTATGTGACAAATAAAATTTGATTTGATTTGATTAGCTACTTTGAAGAATCTCCAATATAAAAATATGTTTTGATTTGTTTAACACTTTTTTGGTTACTCCATGATTATATATGTCTTATTTAATTGTTTGGATGTCTTCACTATTATACTACAATGTAGAAAATATAAAAAATAAAGAAAAACCCTGTAATGAGTAGGTGTTTCCAAACGTACGACTGCTACTGTACTTCAAACGGTCCTCATTTGAAATATCACAGCAAAATATTTATATTTAGAAACATATTTTTAACACATAAAACACTCCTTAGATCAGCCCACTGAAGACCTCTGCGTTACTGTGGAAACCGGAGGTGGAGGATCGCTTAACCTTTTGCAGCAGTGGGCTAAATCAGGGTCAGATAGTGTTTCTTGAGAGTCTTAAACAAATATATATATTTTTTAAAGTATGCACCTCAAACACATGATTATGGGCGTAATAAAATGAAGACACATGTACCATGTCAGATATATAGTTGAAATGTATTCAATTTTGAGTTTGCATCCCAACTTTATATACAAAGAAGATTGAAATATACCAAAACCGTTTGACATAAAACATCGGATTTTAGGTGGCTTTTTAAAATAATGATTATTAATTAGGAAATTATGAAAAATATCTCTCTATGTAAGCAGTTGGCTGACATTTCTAAGATTGAGTTCTTCACTGTGCCTTCTAACTCTCTTGTGACCCTCTGAGATCGCTTCCTCTCTGCAGACGCTTAACATGCACCTCAGCGATCCTGCATCCACTCCCGACTTGCACAACCCTGCTGTTTCTTCCAAATTTGAGCTGTGTTCGTGCGTGGTGAAATGAATCAATTAAGGTGCTCTCTAACCACTCATGCGAATCACACATCATAATCTGAGTGTGACACAGAACAACCATGTAAATGCAGCTCTACATGTAAATGAGCATTCTTTCAGTAGCGATCACATGGCTGTTATTGTAATTAAATTAGGTGATTGCCGTAGATATTAAGTGGAGCTCTAGATATCAATACCAGGAGAGCCAATGACTGAGGGACCAGAATTGTATTGTCTCCTGTTTTGTTTGTAAATTCACAATTATGGCATCTTCATTTATAGTGATAACTAGGCTTGCATAGCTACCGGTAAGTGATCCCGGTAACATTGGTAATTTATAGGTAATCTATAGCAATTTATGGTCATTTTTACTTGAATAACTTGAAAAATATATATTAATATATAGTATACACTACCGTTCAAGGTTTGGGGTCACTTATAAATGTCCTTGTTTTTGAAAGAAAAACATGTTTCTTTGTAAATTAAAATAACATAAAATTGATCAGAAATACAGTGACGACATTGTTCATTTTGTAAATGACAATTGTAGCTGGAAACGCCTGATTTTTAATGGATTATCTACATAGGCGTCATTAAATAGTACCCGCAAAACACCAATCTCAACGTCAACATTGAAGAGGCTCGAGTTCCTCGGTCCAGTGTCTGTGTTTTTTCCCCATCTTAATCTTTTATTTTTATTGGCCAGTCTGAGATATGGCTTTTTCTTTGCGACTCTGCCTAGAAGGCCAGCATCCCGGAGTCACCTCTTCACTGTTGAAGTTGAGACTGCTGTTTTGCGGGTACTATTTAATGAATCTGCCAGTTGAGGACATCTGTTGATCAAACTAGACACTAGACATGTACTAGACATGTACTTGTCCTCTTGCTTAGTTGTGCAGCGGGGCCTCCCACCCCTCTTTCTATTCTGGTTTGAGACAGTTTGAACTGTTTTGTGAAGGGAGTAGTACACAGCGTTGTACAAGATCTTCAGTTTCTTGGCAATTTCTCACATGGAAAAGCCTTTATTTCTCAGAACAAGAACAGATTGACGCGTTTCAGAAGAAAGGTCTGGTTTCTGGCCATTTTGATTCTTTAACCAAACCCACAAAATGCTGATGATCCAGGTACTGAACTAGTCTAAAGATGGCCAGTTTTAATGCTTCTTCAATCAGGACAACAGTTTTCAGCTGTGCTAACATAATTGCAAAAGGTTTTTTTAATGATCAATTCGCCTTTTCAAATGATAAACTTGGATTAGCTAACACAACATGCCATTGGAACACAGGAGTGACGGTTGCTGATAATGGGCCTCTGTACGCCGATGTAGATATTCCATGAAAAAATCTGCCGTTTCCAGCTTCAATAGTCATTTACAACATTAACAATGTCTACACTGTATTTCTGATGAATTTGGTGTCATTTTAATGTACAAAAAATGTGCTTTTCTTTCAAAAACAAGGACATTTCTAAGTGACCCCAAAGTTTTCAAAGGTAGTGTATATTTGTTATATCTGTGTCCAAATTGTCCATGCGTTTCTAGTAGATAGACCATATTGTTCCAGAAAATAGACAAATTAATTTAACTTCTCTAGGGTAGGGGGCAGCATTTGGAATTTTGGATGAAAAGCGTGCCCAAATTAAACTGCCTTCTACTCAGGTCCAGAAGATAGGATATGCATATAATCTGGATAGAAAACACTGTTAAAATAGTGTCTGTGAGTATAACAGAACTGATTTGGCAGGAGAAAACCTGAGAACAATTCAGGAAGTAGGATTTTGTTGTTGTTGTTGTAGTTTTCTATTCAATGCCATTACAGTATCCATTGATTTAGGACTCAAAATTAGAAATTGTTTCAGGCTTGTATTCTGAAAAATGAGGGAGTAAGAGCAGTGTGAATGAGTAGACCCTGCCGTGTCAAAGCTTTTTCATGCGCGTGACCGAGAGAGTGCCTTTTTGTTAACCTTTTATATTGGCAACGTTATTGTCCGGTTGAAATATAATCGATTATTTAGGCTAAAAACAACCTGAGGATTGAATATTAACATTGTTTGAAATGTTTCTACGAACTTTACGGATACTATTTGGATTTTTTTTCTGCCTGTTGTGCGTTTGAGCCTGTGTATTACTGAAGAAAACGCGCTAACAAAACGGAGGTTTTTGGATATAGAGACTTTATCGAACAAAAGGAACATTTATTGAATAAATTAATGTCTTCTGAGTGCAACCATATGAAGATCAACAAAGTTAAGTGATTCATTTTATCTCTATTTCTGACTTATGTAACTCTTCTAATTGGCTGGTTACTGTCTGTAATGATTTGTCTGCTGGGCTATGTTCTCAAATAATCGTACGGTATGCTTTCGCCGCAAAGCATTTTTGAAATCTGACGCCGTGGTTGGATTCACAAGAAGTTAACATTTAAACCTATGTAAAATAGTTGTATCTTTTCTGAAATATTATAATGAATATTTCTGTATTTGACGCTCTGCAATCTCACCGGATGTTGGACAGGTGGGACGCTAGCGTCCCACATAGCCTAGAGAGGTTAATCTAATCAATGGCATTATTTTCAATTAACTCGGCAACTTTTCTAATTCTTGTATTTTTTTACAACTGCCACCTGTTTGGCTTCAAAGCATTTACAACAAAGACATGTTGACGTAGTTAAAAATATATATAGGTGTGTAAAAAAATATAAAGGATATTTCATGCTGAAACCCTCCCATTAAATACTAGTGGTATTCACTAAGTTGATGGTTTATATTTAGGATAATGTTTTATAGCTTTGTCATTTTTGATTTTAAAATCATCTAATGTTTAAAAAAATGTTATACTGTATATTTCAGAGGGCCAGAGTTAAATGTGACCGACCGGCTCATTTCGGTCTTTTGTAGCAAAATTTTAAATAGTGTTTTTTACATTGGATAAAGTAAAGACTCAGCTCTAGAAAATGGTATATCATACACTACAGTTGGGGAACAATGGGAAAGTTTTTCTGCTTTGAAATCTGATAAACTTGTGGCCCCACTTTTTTTTGGTACACCTACTGGAGAGGTCTTCTTTGTCTACACCCATTCAGCATTGCTCACACCCTCTTAAGCCTTTGCCCACCCATCTCATTAAGGATTCACATGAGGCTAAACAGAGTGAGTGCGATAGTGTACTAAAAAGCCAAATATTTCAAGACTACAAGGCTGGTTTATGCTACGTCTACCGACATGTCTGTATACAGTTGTCACAGTGACATCATGAACATTCTATTGTCTTCCCAAATCAAATCAAATCAAATTGATGTCTTCCGACATCAAACTTGATGTTATGAAAAAGTACAAATACAAAAACGACAGGCTGCATGACATCAGCAGCATGGTGTTCCAAAATAGCACAGCTGGTGTATTTTCACACCAATAAACCCATCTATTTAAAAAGTATAGTATATATGTCAATCTAGCAAACCAGGCAACTAAAAGTGACTTTCGGTGTGTCTTTTAGCTTGTTAATTTTAATATTATATATATTTTTTTGTACTTTTACCCCCATTTCTTCCCAATAATTTCCAGGGTATTTACAAACAGCACTATTGGTAGTTACCAGGGTATTTACAAACAGCACAGGAATGAAATCAACAACATGTTTACTAATGCTGCAGAAATGTGCTTTAAAGCAGTATCCAAATCCATAGGATGTAGTGATCACAATATAATAGCCATATCTGGGAAAACCAAAGTTCCAAAGGCTGGGCCTAAAATAGTGTATAAGAGGTCATATTTAGGTCAGCTTATTCCAGTTACTAATAAGCACGCACCCATTAAGAAAATTACTGGAAAAACTGTTAAATCCCCTTGGAATGATGAGGAATTGAAAAATGGTATGTTTGAGAGGGAACTATACTTTGAAACAAAGATCAAGTATATAAAGAATGATAGTAAAAACCTTTGGAGACAAATAAATTACATTTTGGGGAAAAAAGCCAACTTGGATCCAAATCAAATTTATTTAATCCATCATTCATTGAATCAGATGGCTCATTTGTCACAAAAACCATTGGTATTGCCAACTACTTTAATGACTTTTTCATTGGCAAGATAAACAAACTTACTGTAGGGATAACATGCCAGCAACAAATGCTGACACTACACATCCAAGTATATCTGACCAAATTATGAAAGACAAGAATTGTACTTTTGATTTCCATAAAGTCAGTGTGGAAGAGGTGAAAAATGTATTGTTGTATATCAACAATGACAAGCCACCGGGGTCTGACAATCTGGATGGAAAATTACTGAGGATAGTCCTAAATATTATCAAATCTATTATCAAATATTATCAAATCTAAAAGCATTGTATTCAGGACAAATCATTCACTAAATGCTAAACCTCAACTACATCTTGTAATGAATAATGTGGAAATTGAACAAGTTGAGGTGACTAAACTGCTTGGAGTTACCCTGGATTGTAAACTGTCATGGTCAAAACATATTGATACAACAGTAGCTAAGATGGGGAGAAGTCATTGCTCTACCTTCTTAACAACACTAACAACAAGGCAGATCCTACATGCCCTGGTTTTGTCGCACCTGGACTACTGTTCATTCGTGTGGTCCGGTGCCACAAAAAGGGACTTGGGCAAATTGCAGTTGGCTCAGAACAGGGCAACAAGGCTGGCCCTTAAAAGTACACAGAGTGCTAACATTAATGACATGCATGTCAATCTCTCATGGCTCAAAGTGGAAGAGAGATTGACATCATCATTACTTGTTTTTGTAAGAGGTGTTGACAAGCTGAAGGTACCAAGCTGTCTGTTATGGATAGCCCCTTTTTTTCAATTTTCGCCTAAATGACATACCCAAATCTAACTGCCTGTAGCTAAGGCCCTGAAGCAAGGATATGCATATTCTTGGTACCATTTGAAAGGAAACACTTTGAAGTTTGTGGAAATGTGAATTGAATGTAGGAGAATATAACACAATAGATCTGGTAGAAGAAAATATGCTATCTTTGAATTGCAAGAGAAAGGTCCCGGTTCTAGCCACCACTCTGGTTGTAATTCAGATAGTGTCCACAAGATGACAACAGTGTATGTGCAAAGTTTCAGACAGATAGCTTGAAGTATGAGTGAACTACAATACTTTTAGTGTGAAGTCCCCAGGTACATTTGGGCAAATCGTGTAGGAGACATTCACATTCATATGACATTTTCCTGCAAGAATATCGTCAAATATGTATACTTGGACTTTGATTCAGCTTAGTAGCCATATAATAAGTTCAACATTTGCAAAACAACCAGTTTTCATAACTTCATAACTCTGAATACTCTTATAATTGTTGTCCAAAATGAAAAAGCATGCTGTCGTACAAGGTTAGTAGCTACATTTTACAACATATACATGGTTTCCAGCTACTTCCGTAAAGCCCAGCTCATTGGCTATCTAGCTAGCTTTGTTTTACCCAGATTGGTGCTTATTTGACAAAGATACAGTCATTCAAGGGATGACCACCAGCGTCATCAGCGTGCCATGAAGGCGTCGCTCTCTGACCAAATTTGGTGTCTCTAATGATATAGTGAAGTCTTGTTACGTTCTAGGATCTCTGAGGTATACATATGAACGTGATTTGACTCGCTGAAACAACGTCTAGAGTGAGATTTTAACAGATTCCTTTCTTTGCAAATTGAACGAGTGGATATACAAAATCGATCTTGCATGCTATATGGACCTTTTTAGGATATGAAAAATGATCTTATATAACAAAACGTCACTTCATGTTATCTCTGGGACCCTTTGGATGATAAATCAGATTAAGATTTCAGAATGTAAGTACATATTTCACCTTCAGATGTGAATTTATCAAACCTATCACGGTGAAAAAAAGTGTTTTGTTGTTAGGAGCTCTCCTCAAACAATAGCTTGGCATTTTCCCTCAGTAATAGCTACTGTAAATTGAACAGTGCAGTTATATTAACAAGGATTTCAGCTTTTAGCTGATACAAGCCACTTATATGTACCGACATTTGTTGTTTCTCTCAAATCTGTGGTCTTAACATGAGGCTCTGCATGATTTACAACTGTCCAATTGATGGGACGCCGATCCTGAAAAAGTTTTTTAAATACTTACACACATCTTGGACACCCATGCATACCCCACAAGCCATGCCACCAGAGGACAGCGGTGATGAGCCGCCAGGACTTAGTGTGGGTGAGGAGTCGAACAGCAGAGTTTTGAACCATTGAGTTGATACTAGAGAGCAGTAAGTTGCAGTGGTCAAAACATGGGTGATTTGAAAAGCCATAGTCAATCAATCAATAGTATAAATTGTATTTAGCAAAAATGTTTATTTTTTATTTACAATCTAGAAGCTATAAGAATTTGTTTGTGAAGCATCACAGCACAGTTGAAAAATATATGGCAAATAGAAATACAAAATGGATGATGTTGAGAGATAGATGGGAGAAGTTGATTGGAGCGAAAGGTTGGGACTAATAGCAATATAAAACACGTAAAACATACGGGGTCTGCAAAATGTATATATGTTCAGAACTTTTGTGAAATAGCACAGTTACAAATAGAAACTGGGTGGACATCAGAAATAGAGGAAGGACTAAAAACAAACATAATATAACTATTGTAAAATAGACTGTATGTAAAATGTGTATAAGATGTATAAATTGAAGGTAAAAGCTGAAGTGTTGATTAGTTTACTTTATTTGGGGAATCGGTGGTAGTGTTTGCGGGGAATAAGAATAAAGGTATATTCTTAAAGTATTTATGTCTATATAGGTATGTGTATGTATATATGTGTATATGTATGCATGTGTGTATGAATATATTTACCCCAAAAATATATGGGGGATTCGAAATGATGCATACAATTAAATTGATGGAACCAATATTCTTTCCGCAATATTAAGCTGATCCACCCCTTAAAAAAATGTTACAGAGGTGAAAAATGAGGATGTGACAGTCTGTCTTATGTGGTGATCAAAGGAGAGGGTGGAGTCCAGGATGACACCATGGTTGCGTGAGTGGGGGGAGGGAGAGACAGTGGTATCATCAATGGTGAGGGTGAGGTTTCCAGCTTTGGTGAGGGTGGATTGGGTGCCTGTGAGGAGGAGTTCCGTTTTGTCACTGTTGAGCTTGAGGAAGTTTTGTTGCATTCATGTTTTTATTGCAGAGATTCAGGATTTAATGTGGTCAGAAGTAAGTTGGCAACCTTGATGCTGAGGTAGATCTGGGTGTTATCAGCATAGCAGTGGAATTTAAGGTAGAAGTGACAGAGGATCTGACCAAGGACGAGGATGAAGAGTAAGGGGCCCAGCACAGAGCCCTGGGGGACACCCTGTGTAACTGCAGTTGAGGTGTGGCCATTAAGGGAGTTGTAGTGGGTCCGGTTTGTGAGGTATGATTGTAGCTAGGAGAGTACAGTGCCTTTAACGCTCAGACCCTAAAGCCTAGTGAGGGGATCTGATCGCTCACTGTGCCAAAATCGGTACCCAGGTCGAGGAGAATCAGGATGTTGAGGGCACCAGCATCAGCAGAGGTGAGATCATTGACAACTTTGAGGAGTGCAGTTTAAGTACTGTGGAGGGGATGGAAACCAGACTGGAGGGGCTCTATTTTAACAATAATTAATTAAATAATTAGGTGGGCGCTTAAATTTATCCTATTTCACACATGCACAAGTGCAGTGGTGGAAAAAGTATCCAATTGTCATACTTCAGTAAAAGTAAAGACACCATAATAGGAAATTACTCAAGTAAAAGTGAAAGTCACAGAGTAAAATACTACTTGAGTACAACTTTTGGTTTTAAATATACTTAAGTATCAAAAGTAAATGTAATTACTAAAATATACTTAAGTATTAAAAGTAAAAGTATAAATCATTTCACAAACCAGATGGCGTAATTTTTTTTTTTTTTTTTAATTTACGGATAGCCAGGGGCACACTCCAACACTCAGACATAATTCACAAACTAAGCATTTGTGTTTAGTAAGTCTGCCAGATAAGAGGCAGTAGGGATGACCAAGGATGTTTTCTTGACGTGTGTGACTTGGACCATTTTCCTGTCCTGCTAAGCATTTTCAAAATGTAATGGAGTACTTTTGGTTGTCAGGGAAAATGTATAGAGTTAAAAATACATTATTTTCTTTAGGAATGTTGTGAAGTATAAGTAAAAGTGGTTAACAACATAGTAAAGTAAAGACCAAAAATGTTACTTTTACTTAAGAACTTTACACAACTGCAAATATAAAACACTTTTGCATAGCCCATTCCCCCTGAGACACACTTGGAGAGTGGGTTAAGTGCCTTGCTCAAGGGCACACTGTTTCACCTACTCTGGGATTTGACCCAACAACCTTTCAATTACTGGACCAGTGCTCCTAACCACTAGGCTACTTGCCACTCATATGTAGGTTGTTGATTAGTAGGTGGGTTTGTAATTGGGAGGCAACAGTCCGTTTTAGAGTCTTGGCAAGGAAGGGGAGGTTGGAAATGAAGTGTGTAATGGTGTGAGTGTACCAGATCATATTTATAAAGAATATCAACATGAGGGGGACAGGTAACCTAGCAGTTAGTGCATTGGGCCAGTAACTGAAAGGTTGCAAGTTTGAATACCCGAGCCAACAATGTGAAAAGTTTGTTGGTGTGCCCTTGAGTAATTTGCTCCAGGGGTGCTATACTTCTATGGCTGACCTTGTAAAACAACACATTTCACTACACCTATCCGGTGTATGTGACAATAAAACATATTTTTATAATGTTAAGGCAGTACTTAACAAAAACCCATGTTTCCCTATTCCTATGTTGTAGGCCAGAAGATCATGCATGTCACCAGCCTGCTCATCCACCAGGGGCTGCTGTGGGTGGGCACTGTTCAGGGAATCATCATCACTCTGCCTGTGTCCAAACAGGAGGGCATCCCCAAAATAACAGGTACAGATGACGGAGTGAAAAGTGATCCATTATAAAAATGGTGCAAGTTGCTTCTGGGGGTATGTATATCACCATTGTTCTTTTCTGATTGTATCTCTGTCCTGCAGGAAAGGGGATGACCTCTCTGAATGCTCACTGTGGTCCGGTGGACTTCCTGGTGGCCACGTCCAGCACCCTGTCCCCAGAGCTACTGAAGAGGGATTCTGTGGCGGACGGACCCGACTCTGCCTGCGGAGAGGAGGACCGCAGTTACTCCTCCTCCCAGGAGTCTCTGCCGCAATCAGGCTCCTCCGAGGGGGAGGGGGGGGGGCAAGGGGCGGGGTGTGCTGCTACACTCCCGGTTGCACTCCACTTCAGGGTTGCCAGGACGACCGCTAACGGTGAGGGGCGATGAAGCATCCGACTCCTCCCAGGAGTCTTTGGAGCACAGCCTGGAGGACGGCTCAATCTATGAGTTCAGTGACGACCCAGAGATGTGGGTGCAGGGACGCCCTTGTGAGCGGGACGAAGGGCGCAGGGACAGAGTGATTTCGGCAGCGGTCATATCTGGGGGGAGGGGTTTCCACAGACTGAGGGAAGGGACAACTGAGCGGGCGGGGGTGGAGTCTTCAGAAACAACCCTGATGATGTGGGAACTACCACTGACAGTGTGATCTGGGTATCAACACTCAGGCAGTGTAGAGGGGAGAAGCAGATCTTTTCCCTAGCCCTGAATCCTCTCCATCCCGTAATGCCAGGAACATGAACCATGTGAAAGCAGGACATTAGTGCTGGCACAGAGCACAAGGCCAGGCTGATGACTCTTTGTGTTAGGGAGCTCCTGCATACTCCATCTGAGGAGACCTGCTGGTGACCTGTGAGGCATGGGGTACTGCCATCCCATTGGTGGATCTGGATGACCCTGCTTACTCATTCTCAGCCACAGGCCCAGAGCCTTTCTTGTGACAGCTTAAACTGGTCCTCTCCCCTCCTTACAAGTATGGATATGCCGAAATCAAGCATCATCAGAGCTGACAGTGCTTGCCTCACACAGATTTCTCTCCCACGGTTGACAGCCTTCCTTTGTGAGTAAGAATTGACCACATTTCTTTGAGAGTGACACTTTGTTGAATCTACCATGCTGCAGTGCCGAAGATGGACCTCTTTTATCTGAAGCCATCTGTTTAGGGCTGAGAAAAGCTGAGAGACTACTGCAGGTGTTATTTAGTTCTATTAGTTCAGAAAACCTCAAGCACTCCCTGGCAATGTGAAATATGTGAAATGTCTGTCAATGTGTCACAAGTGAATCTGTGCTTTTAGAAAAATGAAAGTGTGTTGGACGCTGACTGTGAGTCCTTAATCGTAGGATTTGTTTTCTACTGCATAAATAGGTAGGTTTTTTTCCGAGATATGAGAGGGAATAGAAGGCAATGTCTTTGTGTCCTGGTCTATCAGAGTTTAGTAGTTTTACATTTAAATATTCCCACTTGTATTACTACAAAGTGCAAAATGCACACCATACATGTTTCTTGTGGATGACGATGATATTGTCCATTTTAAGTCAGTTAAAGCAAATATATCCACACCAGCATGATAACATGCAACAAACTGCATGTAACCTATGTTACACATCAAAAGGCCTACTGAATTCAGTACAAAAGACAACGGATACAACTGCTGCAGCCACCCAGACGTCATTAGTGGCTGTGTGGAGGCACCTAAAACGGAGAATGCTTTGTATGGGTTTTTGTGGCAATTTAACACACACAAACCTTTGATAAATATATCCCCTAGTGTCCTTAAGCATTTTTATCTCCTTTCCTTCACTCCCTGTTTGATGCCATTGCCATCGGTGGTTTGGTGTGCTAACAGAGACATGGTAATCTCCTGCCCTGTTTCTGTTTCTATTTTATTCTGCTACAACGGAAATGGCCTACCTTTGACAATGTCTTTGAAAATAGTTGATTGACAAATTAATTGAGATGTTTGGCTATGAATGCATGGTGTTGAAGACTTAGTGTTATTTTGCGTTTCCTATGCTGCTGGATGGAAATGATGGTCGATTCCATATTTTGTCACCACTTCTGTAGAATATGTTGTATAATTCCCTTTATATCTCCATACCCGAGTTCTCTTTTTCATCCCAGTAGAAGGTTCTGCTTTCTATGGTTCTGAAACATTGTTTTATTTGACTTCGTCTCCCGGCATTACAATACAGTTGCTTTGTTTAACAGGTCAAGGTCAACAGAAAACATAACTCAGTACAGTGTTGCGTTGTTTCTATAAAAATGTACATTGCACATGAAAAAAGCTGTTGAAAGCGTACTGTACAAGACATGTCCTATGATAATACTATTCTACCACACTATTCTGGAGGTCACCCACATGTCAAGGTTATTTTGATGTAGCCAGAGTGTATGATTGAGTAACCTTTATGTAGTATACATAATTGGCGGTCGGTGCCGTTTAAGATGAGGGAGGCCGATCTTTTTTTTTTATGAGAATGGCCTTATTTCTATTGCAACATGTTGGAGGACTGTCATTCACATTCTATTCACCCAGCTCAATGTAACATTGATAGGTTTAGGCTACTACATGATACTCAAATGTTCCCTATACCCATCATGAGGTTACAACCTAGCTTCCGAATTAAAGTTTACAACGTACATGTAGGTGCACAGGTTGAGAGAGAAATTACATATTCAATATCGCCTTGCAGACTCTTGCCTGCATCTAGTTGATCTAGGGTGTAATCATTAGTCCAACAGTTGCAAATGAGAGTTTCTGTTGGACAAATTCAGGTATGTTTATCCCCGTTTCATTCTGTTTGCTTCCATTTAAGTTTTTCAACAGAATCGGCAAAATGAATAAACCCCTGACCACCGCAAACACAGTTCACTTTCATAGCAGCCACATACAAACAGCATGATCATTTGTTTGTTGTATAATTCCTTCTCGCATCTACAGTACGCATTCTCATCATCTTATACTTTCCCTTTCTCTTGTGGGATTCATATCTTAATGTGTATCTTAATGTGTGTCCGTCCTCTCATCGTTTCCCATCATTTTAGCCTCAATATTATTTTATCTATTCACACTCATAAATGGAGATTGTCTATTATAACTTTACACTCATACTAACCATGCTGTCTGTTCCTATAAAACAAAATTTGCAGCTACTAGAAGCTACCCATACTTTGACTTTCATTCACACAATTGAAAATAATGTGCCCTTACAATATTATAGACTTTGACACCCCTGTGGTAGAGAAAGAGGCTTATGATAAGTCACTCGGTTTAACTTTTGAACATCATGAAATAATGTAACTCAGTTGTATACGTGGATAGAGTGAGAGGTCTAACATTAGATGTACAGTATAATGTTAGTTACATTGCACATATAAAACAATGCTTAACTCCATTAAATGTCAATTCCAATTGCCCTTTGGTACGTTAATGAATACATGTTTACATACTGTACTTTAAAAGTGTTTCATAATTCAGGTGTAATATGTCAATGTTAAATAAATACTTCATAGCGATAACATGATATTCCAATTATCTTTTGTGGGGCTCGAATTAAGGTTGGTATTGATTTGAAGGTATCTTTACAAGTCTAAAGCAGTTCAATTACCAAAAAAACAGCAACTTTGTCTACATTTTGACCCATTGTGTGATGCCTAATAACAGTCTAATCTGTCTGTTAAATACCACTGTATCCAATCTCTTGGCTCATCCGATTTGGAACCGGACTTCACAATTCTCTGTTCGGACAGCCCATGGCAGTGAGGTCCAGCCCAGTCTGTTAGACCTGGTGACCCTCCTTGTGCCATCTGCCCATATGTCTCCACACCACTAGCCTTCCACGTGGGACACCAGCTGCATATCTAATCACTGGCTCTCTACAGTTTGGGAGACGTTCTCTCTGTGTAGAATTGCTGTCTGCCAACCCAGCCCAAGCAGCAGCTGACGACCCTGCTTACTACAGTTTCTGGATGGCCTGGTTGGCCATTAGGGCTGTGTGCTACAAACCCCTGACCTGCCAGTTGCATGTCCTCAACACCCCTCTCTTGTCTTCATGTCTCCTCATGAATAGCTATGATAGCTCCCTGCTGACAGCAGCTGATAAACAGGGGAATGTCTTCAGCTAATAATGTTGATCAGCTAATAATCACGTTTTCCCCACTGTAACCTACTCTCTGCAACAGAACGCAGAAGAGAATGGATCATAATATGCTTCAACAGTCTTTGAGTGTGAATAATCCACATTGTTGTTCACTTCTCCTTATTTCTCTTCATTTTCACAGCAATTTCTCATTTACCAAGCTGTTCACTCTTATTAGGTCTCCCCTGGGGAGAACTGCTAACCACAGAACAGAAGATAATGCAGAGGCAGAATGAAGAACACATAATTCCCTGTGCTGCTGTACCTGTACAGTGCCCCAAACCATCCATAGAACAGGGAACATAATACGGATCTGAAAAAGCTCTGCTGAATTGCACCTTGTACCTGGGTCAGCAATAGAACGCATCCTTCCCTGCAAGCAAAATGACACACTGAGAAAAAGCCCAAAATGCTGCGCAAGCTTTTGCTGTCAAATAGAACTCAAACAGTAGTGCATTATGTTCCAGGGGAACTTCACAAACCCCTTTCTAAACCTTTCTAATGATATTTTTCCCAATTAACCCTGCCCCAGGAGAGATTTGACTATCTTGAGCCCCAGCTTTGCACCTGTGAAGCTGGCGGCGTCACTCTCCCTGCATCTCAGGTATAATTTGCATGGCTCGGTCAAGGCTAAACTGGAGCGAATGAAGCGATGCAGTTTGAAGGTCTTCATGCTTTATCTATTGGCTCCAAAAAGCTGGGCATATTTGCATTGCTTTTCATTTCCGCCGGCTCAGCAGTACCCATGATAAAGGAAGAACAGCACAATGTACCAACTATCCTCGACAAAGAGGCTGGGGCTGACGATTTGCATTAAGAGAATACAAAGATAGGGCCCACATACACAGTCATATTGGGTGTTATTATGGGCCTCCATCAAAGCTCTTAGTGTATGTCTGTCCATAGAAACAAATATTAGGAATAGGCACAGCAATGGGCTTAGATCTGGTTTATGTGATGGAAAATGTTGGTAATACTGACCATTTAAATCTCATATGAATAAGCATAGGCCTATATTTCTCAGAGGTTTCTAGAAGCCACAACTTAGATGGAAAGCTACTGAGGATGGCAGCTGACTCTATAGCCACTTCTATCTGTTATATCTTTAATCTGAGCATAGCGGAACGTTTTTGTCCTCAGACCTGGTGGGAAGCCAACGTCATTCCAGTACAGAAGAGTGGTAAAGCAGCCTTTATTGGTTCTAACAGCAGACCTATCAGGTTGCTGCCAACTCTTAGCAAACTGTTGGAAAAAATTGTGTTTAAAAAAATACAATATTTCTCTGTAAATAAAATAACAACATACTTTCAGCATGCGTATACAGAAGGGCACTCAAAATGTACTGCACTGATGATTAGTTGAAATTGATAATACGATTGTGGGAGATGTACTGTTAGATTTCAGTGACCATAATCTGTTGTTGAGAAAACATATGTGTTATGACTTTTCAACCTCTGCCATATCATGGATCCAAAGCTGCTGTATCTATCTAATATAACTCAGAGAGTTTTATTTAATGGAAGCTTTCTTAATGTCAATCATGTCAAGTGTGGTGTACCACAGGGCAGCTCTCTAGGCACTCTAATCTTTCTATTTTTACCAATGACCTGCCACTAGCATTAAACAAAGCATGTGTGTCCATGTATGCTGATGATTAAACCATATACAGTGGGGAGAACAAGTATTTGATACACTGCCGATTTTGCAGGTTTTCCTACTTACAAAGCATGTAGAGGTCTGTAATGTTTATCATAGGTACACTTCAACTGTGAGAGACGGAATCTAAAACAAAAATCCAGAAAATCACATTGTATGATTTTTAAGTAATTCATTTGCATTTTATTGCATGACATAAGTATTTGATACATCAGAAAAGTAGAACTTAATATTTGATACAGAAACCTTTGTTTGCAATTACAGAGATCATACGTTTCCTGTAGTTCTTGACCAGGTTTGTCCACACACTCAATCCAACAGGATGCTTTCAATTGAGCAATTGAAGTTTTAGGTGCCAAGCCAAATTTCTTCAGCCTCCTGAGGTTGAAGAGGCTCTGTTGCCCCTTCTGCATCACACTGTCTGTATGGGTGGTCCATTTCAGTTTGTCAGTGATGTCTACACCAAGGAACTTGAAGCTTTCCACCTTCCCCACTGCTGTCCCGTCGATGTGGATAAGGGGTTGCACCCTCTGCTTTTTCCTGGAATCCACAATCATCTCCTTTGTTTTGTTGACATTGAGTGAGAGGTTAATTTCCTGGCACCACACTCCCAAAGTCCTCACCTCCTCCCTGTAGGCTGTCTAATCATTGTTGGTAATCAATCCTACTACTGTTGTGTCGTCTGCAAACTTGACGATTGAGTGCAAGGCATGCTTGGCCATTAACGAGAGAATCACTGACATGATGTCAGCTGATTCTTTTGTGGCATGGCTGACATGCAGTGGAAATGTTTTGGGGGGATTCAGTTCATTTGCATGGCAAAGAGGGACTTTGCAATTCATTGAAATTCATCTGATCACTCTCCATAACATTCTGGAGTATATGCAAATTGCCATCATACCAACTGAGGCAGCAGACTTGGTGAAAATTTATATTTGTGTCATTCTCAAAACTTTTGGCCACGACTGTATAGGTACTGACATGTATGTGTAACTGATAGATGCTCACACACACTACATGTTATTGTTTTTAAATGTAGGTAAAATGTAAAGTATTGTCTGTCGTGTCCTTTTTGTTATGTTTCGGACACCAGTAAAACTAGCTGTCGCCATTGGTGTTGGCTAATGGAGATCCTAATAAATCAAATAAAAAATCTAATTGTACTAAGTTTCCCAGACCGACCTGCCCTGCAGGAGAGAAGTAAGCAGAGGTCCTTGCTCCAACTCCCATCATGCTGCTATAATTGTCAGGCCCATCACTCTCTCATTGCTCTGGGAAGACCTGTCTGTACAAAGTGCTTCATGGAGGCTCCTGGAGCAACTCACCCAAATATTTTATTTATCGCCTTTTAATCATGCAGAGGATTGATACAATTTTGATCGCTGTACATTATTCAGCCTGTCTCTAAGGACAAGGTCCGCTCCATGGCTCGACACCATGGGGATATTAAATACTCATCATCTTCAGCTAAATATATCGCCATGTCCTGAGACTTGGAGAAGGGCTATTGAAAAATAGGCACATCTTCCTTACACTCTTCATAAAAATAACAATGATAGTTTTCTTTTTTTGCTTAGTGTATTCACTGCTCCCTGGTTCCAATCCTTGATGTTATGATTTATATGTTAACAGTGTATAAAAAGATAATTGGTAAAAAGCTAAAGGATTTTACAGGCAATCTCCTCAAACTACATTATGGTATAAGCACCATTGTAGCCCCTCTCCCTTCTCTTTATTTACCTTTGGAAATATAAAACATTTTATACAGTGTACTTTTTTTCTGACTTGCAGCATTTATTTTATGAGAATGTTTAGTCCTTTGAAGGGTGACCTTCAATTCATATCTATCGCTGTAACTCTCTGCTACCATCTCACTGGGACCTCCATCGAGGAGATAAAATGTTGTTTTATGTCTTGCAGTAAATCAAAATCACTTTTATGCCAACATTTCTCCCACTATTCAAACAAAATGAGAGCATTAGCATTCAGGTATAGTCAAATCAGTCCTCGCTCTCTCTTCTCCCTATCACTGGTACATTTGGATGAACAAGTCAGAGGTAAATAATGTGTTGAATATGACAACAACCCTGTTCCGTTTTACAAGGTGAACAAAACATGACTTGCTGCATCCTCAATATAGAAAAGAACAAATACAAATCGATACTTTCCCCCCTTGCTATCCATATTGAGAGGCTATTATTTCACTATGTGTCTGTTTGGTGCCCTGAATCAGAATTGCCTCTCCTATCTTCTCCATCTGACAAATGCCCAGTAATACCACTGCATTTATTGTCTGTGTCCTTTGTATGACAGTTGTACCACCAGCCAAGAGTCTTGTGGGTGAGCAGCACACACCATATCAGTCCCCTGGCAGTCATCTCATCCTCTCTCTCTTGCATCTCTCTCCCTCTCACACATACACATACACTCTCTCTACACATTTCTCTCTCTCTCAAAAGGAAATACACTTGTTGGTCTTGTCCCCTACATGGCAGATTGAAGAAGTACAAACATATTCTGTAGACATTTTGTGACATGGCTGTGCTCTTCAGTATGTTCTGTTTGCACATTTTTTATTAGCCAAAATTATCTGCTTTCATGCAGGTAAGCACAAACATACCCAGCCCTCATAAGATTGTTTTTTAAGTCAGCCAATACCAAATTCCCCCTGCATCCTGATGTGTAATATGTGTATTTTGATTCTATTAGGCTGTCCAAAGGGAACTGGAAAAGGGTCTAATCCTCCCTGTCAAGGCTGATCTCCAATCTGAGAAAGAAGTGAGGCTGGATAATGGACTTTTTACACAGGGCCCCAGGACTGACTGGCACACACAATGCAGTTTGAGTCTTAGCTTTCAAAGGGAGTGAAAATCAATATTAATGGTGGAAGAAATTATATTTATTCAAAATGCAATTCTGCTTCTGATAGCATGAGGAAAGGAGGCCGCAGCCTGCACAGGAAGCACACCAGCCTGAATGTGTTAAGTCTTAGCGGGTGGACATTCACTGTAACCAACATTGACAGGGAATATTTTTTAATCCTCTGTCATCCTAGTCTCGCGTTGCATTACGCCATCCATATGACTCCTGTTACGCAACATACAACATAGTCTTTCTGTTTTCATGTGACAAACTAATGTAACAAAAAACATCTAATGTTATCAAAGCAACAGGCAACTTAAAAAACTGCAGTCTATTTTTTTTCTTTGTGATGTTCTTACTGTCATACACAGAACCATTTAGAAATATAGCTATAGATATATACTTTAAATATGGTTTTGGTCGTAATCCTTTGAATTAAAGATTGCTGAAGAAGTAGAGCTCCATCACGCACACGATCAATCAATTGTTTCCCGTGGATAATTTGTTTTGTAAAACAGCTCTTCAAATGCACCACAACAGATGTGATACTATACACAAAATGGTTAGATCACACATATTAGTTTCAGTAATCCTTAACAAAACAATCACATGGATTTCTTTCCCAGGATTATCACATGATCTCACATAATGGAATTTTGATGGGTCCTTCTAATGGAGTAGCTGTACGGCTGGCCTCTACCCCCCCCCCCCCAACATATTTGTAGGGGTAAAATAGCTGAGAAAGAAATGGTGGAATCTATACATCTGCCAATCGCAATTGAACTCACAATTGTGCAGAGTACAGAACCAATATTTCACAGACAATTCATGGTGAGAAATGTATGATCCATTGTACATTACTGCAGGAATCAATTACCGCCATCCGTAATTATTGGGACAGTGTATCATGACACAAGGCGAGTCCCAGATGCAGATGGTTGGAGTATTACAATGTTTATCAATCCAAAAGGAGTAGGCAGGAGAATGGTCGTAGACAGGCAAAAGGTCAAAACCAGATCAGAGTATAAGAGGTACAGAGTGGCAGGCAGGCTTGTGGTCAAGGCAGGCAGAAAGGTCAGGCGGGTGGGGACAGAGTCCAGAAACAGGCAAGGGTCTAAACCGGGAGGACTAAAAAAAGGAGAATAGCAAAAAGCAGGAGAACAGGAAAAATGCTGGTTGACTTAGAAAACATATAAGACAAACTGGCACAGAGAGACAGGAAACACAGGGATAAATACACTGGAGAAAATAAGCAACACCTGGAGGGGGTGGAGACAATCACAGGGACAGGTGAAACAGATCAGGGTGTGACAGTATCACCCCCAGGGATGCCACCTGGTGTCCTACCTGGGAGCATACCTGGCTGACTGGGGTGTTGGTGGTGGAAATCGGCGATGAGGGCAGGGTCCAAGATGTCTTTAACAGGAACCCAGCACCTCTCCTCCAGGCCATAACCCTCCCAGTCAACCAGGTACTGGAAACCCCTGCCCTGTGGTCGAACCCTCAGGAGGTGTCTCACTGTATACGCTGGCTGGCCATCGATGACCTGGGGGGGAGAGATGGGCCTGGAAACAGAAGACAAAGGACAGTGAGACACAGGCTTATTTCTGGACACATGGAAATTAGGGTGGATATGAAGGGTACGGGGTGACACAAGATGGACAGCTGTGCAACTCAGGCCTCTGGAGATGGGAAAAGGACCAATGAACCGGGGAGACAGTTTGCGGGACTCTACCCGCAGGGGCAGGTCACGAGTGGAAACCCATACCCTCTGCCCAATGCGGTAGCGGGGAGCTGGGGTCCGGCGACGGTCCACTTGTTGACGATACCTGGAGTTGGTCTTGAGAATAGCCGCCCTGGCTCTTCTCCAGGTACGTCGACAGCGGACAAACATCTGGGCCAAGGGTACGCTGACCTCCTGCTCCTGTTGAGGGAAGAGTGGAGGCTGATACCACATGGGCACTCAAAAGGAGAGAGCCCTGTGGCAGAACATGGAAGGGTGTTCCTGGCATACTCCACCCAGACCAGTTGACAGCTCCAGGTAGTGGGGTTGGTTGAGACCAGGCATCTCAAGGTGGTTTCCAGGTCTTGGTTGGCTCGCGCTGACTGACCGTTGGTTTGGGGATGAAATCCGGATGACAGGCTGGCCAATGACCCAATAAGGGTGCAGAATGCCTTCCAGAACTGAGACGAGAACTGAGGACCCCGATCGGAGACCATGTCTACAGGGAGTCCATGGATTCGGAAGATGTGCTGTACCATAAGCTGGGTTGTCTCCTTGGCAGAGGGTAGTTTGGGGAGAGGGATAAAATGGGCGGCTTTGGAGAACCGATCGACTACCATCAGAATGACTGTTGCCATCAGACGGAGGGATACCAGTGACAAAGTCCAGGGATATGAGGCCAGGGACGATGTGGGTTTCGGTAGTGGCCAAAGGAGGACAGAAGGAGCTTGCCATGGGGACAAACAGCCAGTTAGCCGGACCCACTTCAGGTCCAGGCTGGGAGATTTGCACCTCACAAACCAGGTTCCCAATACCCCAATCCACAGTGGCAGCAAGGCATGAGGTAGGGAGAATGGTTTCAGAGGTCAAGGGTGTGGCAGAGGAAATGTATAGGCGGGTGAAAGCGTCAGGGTTCACATTTTTTGACCCTGGGCGGTAGGAAATGGTGAAGTTGAATCTGGTAAACAAGAGTGCCAACCGAGCCGGCCTGGAGTTGAGGCGCTTGGCTGTACGGAGATATTCCAAGATTTTATGGTTGGTCCAGACCAACAATGGCTGTTCTACTCCTTCCAGCCAGTGCCTCCACTCTTCCAACGCCATCTTAACCGCCAGGAGTTCTCGGTTGCCTACATCGTAGTTCCTCTCTGCAGGATTGAGACGATGGGACAGGAAGGCACAGGGATGACGCTTTTGGTCCTGGGCAGATCGCTGGGAGAGGATGGCACCCACTCCTACATCCGAAGCATCAACTTCCACCACAAATTGATGCAAGGGGTCCAGATGGATGAGGATGGGTGCTGTTGTGAACCAATGCTTCAGGTACACAAAGGCTTTGTCGACACCTGGAGACCATTTGAATGGTACCTTGGGAGAGTTGAGTGCCGAGAGGGTGGCCGCGATGGTGCTGTAATCCCAAATGATACTGCGGTAGAAGTTAGCAAAACCAAGAAACCGTTGCAACTGCACCCTGGACATTGTTTGAGGCCAATCCACCACTGCTTTCACCTTTCCAGGTTCCATCTGAATATTGCCCTCAGCAATGACATATTCCAGACAGGTGATAGTAGAGTAGTGGAACTCACACTTCTCGGCTTTCACAAACAATTGGATCTCCTGGAGGCACAGAAGGACCTGTCTGACATGAAGTACATGTTCTTGGGCAGATCGGGAAAAAACAGGATGTCGTCAAGGTAAACGAACACAAAATGTTTTAACATGTCCCGGGGCACATCGTTGACCAAAGCCTGGAAAACAGTGGAGGAGTTGGTGAGTGCAAATGGCATGACCTGGTACTCATAATATCCACTGGCTGTGTTGAAAGCTGTTTTCCACTCATCCCCCTCGCGTATCTGAACCAGGTGGTAGGCATTCTGAAGGTCCAACTTGGAAAACATTGTGGCCCCCTGGAGAGGTTCAAACTCCGAGGAGAGGAGAGGAGAGGAGAGGTAGGGGGTAATGATTTTTAACTATAATGCTGTTTAGTCCCCGGTAGTCAATGCATGGATTCAGGGTCTTGTCCTTCTTCTCCACAAAGAAAACCCCTGCGCAGGCAGGAGATGCAGACGGACGGACGGCCCCAGTGGCCAGAGTCTCCTCTATGTACTCCTCCATAGCTTTGGTCTCTGGTTGGGACAGAGAATACAACCAACCCCGAGGTTGTGTAGTGCCTGGGAGAAGATCAATGGCACAGTCATAAGGACTGTGCAGGGGAAGGGAAGTAAACACGTGCCTTATTGAACACTTCCAGGAGGTCATGGTATTCAGTGGGAATAGCAGAGACATCCACAACCCAGGATGAAGCTTTTGGTCCAGTCAATCACAGGATTGTGCTTTTGAAGCCAGGAAAATCCCAAAACAACAGAACATGGGGAGATGCAATGAGGAGGAACTGTATGGTGTCGTGGAAAATTGCAAGATTATGTTATAATGCTTGTATTGCATTATAATGGTTGTTTTTTTCGACAGAATAGAGTATTCTGTTAACTATTCTGTGTTGTGTTCCACTGAGGATGGGCCTCTATGAGATAGCACTGACAGAGGAGATTTAAGATGTCTTTGGGTGATAAAACCTAAAGAGCATTCCATTTATCCGGAGGCTGCATTCATCGTTGTTGGGGATTTTAACAAGGCTAATCTGAAAACAAGACTCCCTAAATTTTATCAGCATATCGATTGCGCAACCAGGGGCGGAAAAACCTTGGATCACTGTTACTCTAACTTCCGCGACACATATAAGGCCCTGCCCCGCCCCCCTTTCGGAAAAGCTGACTACAACTCCATTTTGCTGATACCTGCCTACAGACAAAAGCTAAAAAAAGAAGCTCCCACGCTGAGGTCTGTCCAACGCTGGTCCGACCAAGCTGACTCCACACTCCAAGACTGCTTCCATCACGTTGACTGGGACATGTTTCGTATTGCGTCAAATAACAACATTGACGAATACGCTGATTCGGTGTGCGAGTTCATTAAAACGTGCGTTGAAGATGTCGTTCCCATAGCAACGATTAAAACATTCCCTAACCAGAAACCTTGGATTGATGGCAGCATTCGTGTGAAACTGAAAGCGCGAACCACTGCTTTCAATCAGGGCAAGGTGTCTGGTAACATGACTGAATACAAACAATGCAGCTATTCCCTCCGTAAGGCTATCAAACAAGCTAAGCGTCAGTACAGAGACAAAGTAGAATCCCAATTCAACGGCTCAGACACAAGAGGCATGTGGCAGGGTCTACAGTCAATCACGGACTACAGGAAGAAATCCAGCCCAGTCACGGACCAGGATGTCTTGCTCCCAGGCAGACAGTCCCGCTTTGAGGGCAATACAGTGCCACTGACACTGCCTGCAACGGAAAAATGCGGTCTCTCCTTCACTGCAGCCGAGGTGAGTAAAACATTTAAACGTGTTAACCCTCGCAAGGCTGCAGGCCCAGACGGCATCCCCAGCCGCACCCTCAGAGCATGCGCAGACCAGCTGGCTGGTGTGTTTACGGACATATTCAATCAATCCCTATACCAGTCTGCTGTTCCCACATGCTTCAAGAGGGCCACCATCGTTCCTGTTCCCAAGAAAGCTAAGGTAACTGAGCTAAACGACTACCGCCCGTAGCACTCACTTCCGTCATCATGAAGTGCTTTGAGAGACTAGTCAAGGACCATATCACCTCCACCCTACCTGACACCCTAGACCCACTCCAATTTGCTTACCACTCAAATAGGTCCACAGACGATGCAATCTCAACCACACTGCACACTGCCCTAACCCATCTGGACAAGAGGAATACCTATGTGAGAATGCTGTTCATCGACTACAGCTCGGCATTCAACACCATAGTACCCTCCAAGCTCGTCATCAAGCTCGAGACCCTGGGTCTCGACCCTGCCCTGTGCAACTGGGTACTGGACTTCCCGACGGGCCACCCCCAGGTGGTGAGGGTAGGTAACAACATCTCCTCCCCGCTGATCCTCAACACTGGGGCCCCACAAGGGTGCGTTCTGAGCCCTCTCCTGTACTCCCTGTTCACCCACGACTGCGTGGCCACGCACGCCTCCAACTCAATCATCAAGTTTGCGGACGACACAACAGTGGTAGGCTTGATTACCAACAACGACGAGACGGCCTACAGGGAGGAGGTGAGGGCCCTCGGAGTGTGGTGTCAGGAAAATAACCTCACACTCAACGTCAACAAAACTAATGAGATGATTGTGGACTTCAGGAAACAGCAGAGGGAACACCCCCCTATCCACATCGATGGAACAGTAGTGGAGAGAGTAGCAAGTTTTAAGTTCCTCGGCATACACATCACAGACAAACTGAATTGGTCCACTCACACAGACAGCATCGTGAAGAAGGCGCAGGAGGCTGGACCAATTCAGTTTGTCATAATATAATAGAGACAGTATATCTGGTTTGTCTTCAACCTCAGGAGGCTGAAGAAATTCGGCTTGTCACCAAAAGCACTCACAAACTTCTACAGATGCACAATCGAGAGCATCCTGGCGGGCTGTATCACCGCCTGGTACGGCAACTGCTCCGCCCTCAACCGTAAGGCTCTCCAGAGGGTAGTGAGGTCTGCACAACGCATCATCGGGGGCAAACTACCTGCCCTCCAGGACACCTACACCACCCGATGTTACAGGAAGGCCATAAAGATCATCAAGGACATCTACCACCCAAGCCACTGCCTGTTCACCCCGCTATCATCCAGAAGGCGAGGTCAGTACAGGTGCATCAAAGCTGGGACCGAGAGACTGAAAAACAGCTTCTATCTCAAGGCCATCAGACTGTTAAACAGCCACCACTAACATTGAGTGGCTGCTGCCAACACACTGACACTGACTCAACTCCAGCCACTTTAATAATGGGAATTGATAAATATGGTAAATATATCACTAGCCACTTTAAACAACGCTACCTTATATAATGTTACTTACCCTACATTATTCATCTCATATGCATACGTATATACTGTACTCTAAATCATCGACTGCATCCTTATGTAATACATGTATCACTAGCCACTTTAACTATGCCACTTTGTTTACATACTCATCTCATATGTATATACTGTACTCGATACCATCTACTGTATCTTGCCTATGCTGCTCTGTACCATAACTCATTCATATATCCTTATGTACATATTTTTTATCCCCTTACACTGTGTATAAGACAGTAGATTAGGAATTGTTAGTTAGATTACTTGTTGGTTATTACTGCATTGTCGGAACTAGAAGCACAAGCATTTCGCTACACTCGCATTAACATCTGCTAACCATGTGTATGTGACAAATAAAATTTGATTTGATTTGATTTGATAACATGAGGTAATGTTTTTCTGCTATGAAGTACCAGGAATGAGATTAGAACCTCGTTTTAGGGACCAAACTGAACGATAATTTATAGTGAATGTTATCTGGCTAAGGGTTACTCCTTTCTAAATTAAAAAGTCCCTTTGTGAACTGTTCCTAAGATCTGTGGTTCGTCATGTAGGTTGAGAGGGGTGACTTTCAATGGTTCATTAGAGATAGCGCATCATTGAAAGTCAAAGGCTATTGCAAAGCTCTTATTATTATTAAGAATGCAGTTTAAGTATAACTCTGACAGGTGTGTGAAGTTTCTTTCTCCTCATTTGGTAAGCAGAAATAAGCCACCACAATGGTCTCAGTGTGGTGACCAGAAACCCATAATTGAACGGGCACAGTACTATGGGTGACTTCCCCAATAGAGCGGCTGTCCAGTGCCCTTCCATCCATGGGAACAGAGAGAGGCTGAGTGGGAATACCAAGCCCTGAAGCAATAGTGACATCCATAAGACATTCATCAGCCCCAGAGTCAATGAGCACTTGGAGAGACTTAGATTGATCTCCCCACAGCACAAGCACAAAAAAGGGTGTGCGGGTGATGGGAATTAGGGAACTCCCAGTCTGACTCACCATAGTGCTGGTACCCACTAGAGACAAGGGTTTCCTAATAGGGCAGGAGCATTCCCCATCTGATAACTTAGCTCTTCCCAACTGCATTGGCTTAGGAGTATTCAACTCACTCATCGTAGATTCACGAGAGAGCTCGGGTTGCTTCGAATCCTCTCGGGAAAGCTGCCTTTGGAAACTTCCGGATTCCCTCAAAGGTGAACGAGCCATAGCGGGTGCACGAAAGTGCCCGAGACCAGACCTCCTCTCACTCCTACGTTCCCTTAGGCGTTCATTGATTTTGATGGTAAGGGCGATAATGGAGTCGTAGTCCACCGGCAGTGTAATTTATAATTAGTGTAATTATACACTCTATCTTTGATCGGTCTGAAGGAAACGAAGATGGCTGTAAGCTAAAAAATAAGCGAACACTGAGCAAAAACCCCAGCAGGTACCAGGATTCCCCGAATATCACTCCAGAGGAGGTAAGCGGGGTTATCTGGGAGCTGGGATAGACTGTACAAACTCACCACAGGAAGGGAAAAATTTACTGGGTGATTGGGATTTTTCAGAGGTGGCAGGCAGCCTCTGAGCTAACTTCTGGATTTGCTCCATAATAGCCTTTAACCCATGGTCGCCGTGTTACGTCAAGTAACTGAGCCCATCCAAAAGGCCCTTCCAAAAGGCCCTCCTCATGTCCCCTATTGTTGGCTCTCTGCAAGGAGACAGCGTGGCGGTGATGGTCCAAGTCTGCTCGGTCTGTCATGGCCAGTCTGTACTATCATGACACAAGCCGAGAACAAGATGCAGACACAGGAGGCATATGGTTGGAGTCTTACAATATTTATTAATCCAAAAGGAGTAGGCAAGAGAATCGTTGTGTACAGGCAAAAGGTCAAAACCAGATCAGATTCCAGGAGGTACAGAGTGGCAGACAGGCTCGTGGTTAAGGCAGGTAGAAAGATCAGGCAGGCAGAGAGACAGGAAACACAGGGATAAATACACTGGGGAAAATAAACGACACCTGGAGGGGGTTGGAGACAATCACAGGGACAGGTGTAACAGATCAGGGCGTGACACAGTAACACATTTTCTATTGTTTTCGCTCTGTACTCCAGCATTTCGGATTTGGAATGACAATTACTAGTGTATGAGGTTAAAGTGCAGACTGTCAGCCTTAGTTTGAGGGTATTTTCATCCATTTGGGTGAATTTCTTTAGAAATTACAGCACATTTTGGATATAGTCCCCCCAATTTAGAGGACCAAGCAAATTGGGACACCATGCTATTTGTGAGTCTGTAACTTTCTCACTCATCATTATTCACGATTCATTCAGGACTATCCATAATCATGGTAGCATCCACAGTAATTTAGAAGTGTTAAGAAACATATTATATTCTTATTTACCATAAATAGACTCCAAAATGACACAATACATTATTTACCATTAATTTCTATTGGGCACAAAATAATCCGAAACACAACCAAAACAAACAGCAAATGCATCCAAAAGGTTTGTAGAGTCACACGCTTGATATAATCATTGTGTTCTAGGAATATGGGACAACATTCTAAACTTTTGACTACTTTAATACACATATAAAAGAATTTGTCCAAATACTTTTGGTCTCCTAAAATAGAGGGACTATGTACAAAAAGTGATGTAATTTCTAAACGGTTCACCCAATATGGATGGAAATACCCTCAAATTAAAGCAGACAGTCTGCAATTTAGCCTCATAGTCATATCATTTCAAATTCAAAGTGCTGGAGTACAGAGCCAATTGTCCCAACAATTAGAGAGGGCACTATAATATCTAGCTCAGAAAAGCCAGTTCCCTTTCCAACCCACCAGCATCATAGGCCAGGGAAGGAATTTGACATAATTTTGAGATAAAACTTGCAAAAGCACAGTATTAGACACATTGATCTGAATTGCATCTTTGTATATTTCTGCTCCTTGTATACATTAACTGCTGGTTGATTTTCACTTATTAATGTAATTTTCACTCACAGTCATCTACAAATAGAATATGCCGACAAATCAACCTCTGGGTACCATAGTTATTGTGTTTATTGTGTCACTGTTACAAACTGCTGAGGCTATGTGTTGGTTCAGCTCACAGATTTGCTTAATCACAAAACAAGATTACCCTTTTGGCATCGGTGAAGCCTGGATGTGATATATCACGCTGTGCACTTTTATCAGTTGAGCAGTGTCCTTTTTACTGACCGGTATGGGGCCATCGTCAGACAACAGCACACCATGTTTGCTTGGTAGGGACCTTCGACCTCCCCTTTCAAAAGGCAGCTTTGAGGCAATCTGTGATGTTGTACAAGCCATGTAAATGGAAGCCAGTGTTTTGTTTATCTGCTCCCAGCTGTAAGAGAACAAAGGGGTGATGGAATTATCACAGCCAAAGTTGTTTGATGACTGTAAAGTGCAGACATAGGTTGCTATTTAGAAAATTGGTCACTCAAATCGATGCCTATTACTCGTTAAAACAATGTTTTGGTCTGTGATTCTAGATGAAAGAAAGCATTGTATTCTGTCATGGCTTTGTCAAATCAATTGACCACTTCTTTGCTACAGAGAATTAATCCTTGTCAAGCATAACGGCATGCCGAGTTGCAAAGAAAAAGCCATATCTCAGAATGGCCAATAAAAAGAAAAGATTAAGATGGGCAAACTAACACACTGGACAGAGGAACTTTGCCTAGAAGGCCAGCATCACGGATTTGCCTCTTCACTGTTGGTGTTGAGACTGGTGTTTTTGCGGGTACTATTTAATGAAACTGGAAGTTGAGGACTTGTCAGGCGTATGTTTCACAAACTAGACACTCTACTGTACTTCTCCTCTTGCTCAGCTGTGCACCGGGCCTCCCACTCCTCTTTCTATTCAGCAAATTGTACTGTGAAGGGAGTAGTACACAACGTTCTACGAGATATTCAGTTTCTTGGCAATTTCTCGCATGGAAAAGCCTTAATTTCTCAGAACAAGAATAGACTGACGAGTTTCATAAGAAAGTTCTTTGTTTCTGGACATTGAGCCTGTAATCGAACCCACAAGTGCTGATGCTCCAGTCTAAAGAAGGCCAGTTTTATTGCTTCTTTAATCAGGACAACAGTTTTCAACTGTGCTAACATAATTGAAAAGGATTTTCTATTGATTAATTAGCCTTTTAAAATGATACACTTGGATTAGCTAACAAAACATGCCATTGGTGTTTGCTGATAATGTGCCTGTGTAGATATTCCATAAAAAACAGCTGTTTCCAGCTACAATAGTCATTAACAACATTAACAATGTCTACACTGTATTTCTGATCAATTTGATGTTATTTTAAATGGACAAAAAATGTGCATTTCTATCAAAAACAAGGACATTTCTAAGTGAACCCTTTAGAACTTTAGAATGGTAGTGTACAGTGCCTTGCGAAAGTATTCGGCCTCCTTGAACTTTGCGACCTTTTGCCACATTTCAGGCTTCAAACATAAAGATATAAAACTGTATTTTTTTGTGAAGAATCAACAACAAGTGGGACACAATCATGAAGTGGAACGACATTTATTGGATATTTCAAACTTTTTAACAAATCAAAAACTGAAAAATTGGGCGTGCAAAATTATTCAGCCCCTTTACTTTCAGTGCAGCAAACTCTCTCCAGAAGTTCAGTGAGGATCTGTGAATGATCCAATGTTGACCTAAATGACTAATGATGATAAATACAAACCACCTGTGTGTAATCAAGTCTCCGTATAAATGCACCTGCACTGTGATAGTCTCAGAGGTCCGTTAAAAGCGCAGAGAGCATCATGAAGAACAAGGAACACACCAGGCAGGTCCGAGATACTGTTGTGAAGAAGTTTAAAGCCGGATTTGGATACAAAAAGATTTCCCAAGCTTTAAACATCCCAAGGAGCACTGTGCAAGTGATAATATTGAAATGGAAGGAGTATCAGACCACTGCAAATCTACCAAGACCTGGCCGTCCCTCTAAAATTTCAGCTCATACAAGGAGAAGACTGATCAGAGATGCAGCCAAGAGGCCCATGATCACTCTGGATGAACTGCAGAGATCTTCAGCTAAGGTGGGAGACTCTGTCCATAGGACAACAATCAGTCGTATATTGCACAAATCTGGCCTTTATGGAAGAGTGGCAAGAAGAAAGCCATTTATTAAAGATATCCATGAAAAGTGTTGTTTAAAGTTTGCCACAAGCCACCTGGGAGACACACCAAACATGTGGAAGAAGGTGCTCTGGTCAGATGAAACCAAAATTGAAGTTTTTGGCTACAATGCAAAACGTTATGTTTGGCCTAAAAGCAACACAGCTCATCACCCTGAACACACCATCCCCACTGTCAAACATGGTGGTGGCAGCATCATGGTTTGGGCCTGCTTTTCTTCAGCAGGGACAGGGAAGATGGTTGAAATTGATGGGAAGATGGATGGAGCCAAATACAGGACCATTCTGGAAGAAAACCTGATGGAGTCTGCAAAAGACCTGAGACTGTGACTGAGATTTGTCTTCCAACAAGACAATGATCCAAAACATAAAGCAAAATCTACAATGGAATGGTTCAAAAATAAACATATCCAGGTGTTAGAATGGCCAAGTCAAAGTCCAGACCTGAATCCAATCGAGAATCTGTGGAGAGAACTGAAAACTGCTGTTCACAAATGCTCTCCATCCAATCTCACCGAGCTCGAGCTGTTTTGCAAGGAGGAATGGGAAAAAATTTCAGTCTCTCGATGTCAAAAACTGATAGAGACATACCCCAAGCGACTTACAGCTGTAATCGCAGCAAAAGGTGGCGCTACAAAGTATTAACTTAAGGGGGCTGAATTATTTTGCACACCCAATTTTTCAGTTTTTGATTTGTTAAAAGAGTTTGAAATATCCAATAAATGTCGTTCCACTTCATGATTGTGTCCCACTTGTTGTTGATTCTTCACAAAAAATACAGTTTTATATCTTTATGTTTGAAGCCTGAAATGTGGCTAAAAGTTCGCAAAGTTCAAGGGGGCCGAATACTTTTGCAAGGCACTGTATATAGGGCAGCAGCCTCTAATGTGCTAGTGGTGGCTGTTTAACAGTCTGATGGCCTTGAGATAGAAGCAGTTCTTCAGTCTCTCAGTCCCAGCTTTGATGTACCTGTACTGACCTCGCTTTCTGGATGATAGCGGGCTGAACAGTTAGTGGCTCGGGTGGTTGTTGACGTTAATGATTTTTTTTGCCTTCTGTGATATCGGATGCCATAGGTGTCCTGGAGGGCAGGTAATTTGTCCCCGGTGATGCGTTGGGCAGACCGCACCACCCCCTGGAGAGCCCTGCGTTTGCGGACGGTACAGTTGTAGTACCAGGCGGTGATTACAACCCAACAGGAAGCTTTCAATTGTGCATCTGTATAAGTTTGTGAGGGTTTTAGGTGCCAAGCCAAATTTCTTCAGCCTCCTGAGTTTGAAGAGGCTCTGTTGCGCCTTCTTCACCACACTGTGTGTGGGTGGACCATTTCAGTTTGTCAGTGATTTGTCAGCTTTTCACCTTCCCTACTGCGGTCACGTCGATGTGGATAGGGGGGTGCTCCCTCTGCTGTTTCCTGGAGGCCACGATCAGTTCATTTGTTTTGTTGATGTTGAGTGAGAGGTTATTTCCTTGGCAGCACACTCCCAGGCCTTGTAGGTATCCCGGGAATTGGAGTAGCAGTAGTCGAGTGTTTTAGCAGCGCGAGTACTACAGTCAACGTGTTGATAGAACTTCAGTAACATTTTTCTCAAATTTGCTTTGTTAAAATCCCCAGCTACAATAAATGCATCCTCAGGATATTTTGTTTTCAGTTTGCATAAAGTCTAGTGAAGTTCTTTGAGGGTTGTCGTAGTATCGGCTTGAGAAATATACATGGCTGTGACTATGACCGAAGAGAGTTCTCTTGGGAGGTAATAAGATTGGCATTTGATTGTGAGGTATTCTAGGTCAGGTGAACAAAAGAACTTGAGTTCCTGCATGTTATCTGTAATCAGTAATTAATCATGAAACATACACCCCAGCCCTTCTTCTTCCCGGAGAGATATTTATTCCTGTCTGCACAATGAACTGAGAACCCAACTGGCTGTACGAACTCAGACAGTATATCCAGAGAGTGCCATGTTTCCGTGAAATCCCTGAAAGGAAATCCTCGCCCTGACCTTGTCAACTTTATTATGCATCCTGAGTCAGACTATAAATCCACTGCGAGTACCTCTTTTCCGCCCGCTGTGTTTTGGATCAGCCTCTGGAATCAGTTAAATTGCCCTGGGGAGTACGAAACAAAGGATCTGATTCGGGAAAGTCGTACTCCTGGTTGTTATGCATGTGAGTCGCTCTGATATCCAAAAGTTATTCCCGGCTGTATGTAATAACACAAAACAATTCCTGGGCTAATAATGTAAGAAACGCGAGAAGCATGGCAGCTCTATCTCTCTACGACATTGTTACGTTCCCCAGTTTATGTGTTGTAGTTTGTGTATGTGCATGTGTTTATTTCAGGAAATGGCTTCCTGAAATCCCTCAAGCAGCTGATTTGTCGACTCCATGGCTAATTGGAGAGCTGACCCCGCCCCCTCGTCAAGCCGCAGCTGTCTCCAATTACCCATTCATTCTGAAGTTATATAAATGCCAGTGTTCTGTTCAGGAGGGAGAGATTTTTCTGGGAGGTCATTGCAGAGATTTTGCTAGAGAGATTTTGCTAGAGATTTTTCTGGGAGGTCATTGCAGAGATTTTGCTAGAGAGATTTTGCTAGAGATTTTGCTGGGAGTTCATTGCTGAGAGTTGGTATGTTTTGTGAGTTTGTTGCTCAGATAGAGCTTATTTGATGTCCTTTGTTTCTTAGTTTTTTTGTGAAATTGTTTAATATTCTGTTTCATTTGTTCCCAGGGGGAAGGGGAAGGCACCTAGGGAGTGCTTAGGCAAGAGGCCCGTGGGCATACATATACCCGTAGCATATTCGCTGTCTAGGCACACTAGGTAAGACCTGGGCGGACCACCCCCTTGTATTTTGGTTAGGGCACCAGGTGGTGCTAAATTAGGTAAGTAGTGGGTAGGCAGGTAAGATAGGAGAGGGGGGCTTTGAGATTTACTTTCTTTGCTTTGGTTCCGTCCAGCCCCTTTTCCCCATATTACCGTGTGAAGGAATAAAGTCCTGGTAAACGGTACCACATTCTGCCTGTTGTCATTCTTTCTTGCACCTACAGTCCATACCTTTTTCACTTCACGGAGAGTTTAGTTGTAGCAGGGTGTTGCGTTCCCTCTTCATAGAGGCATGCGTTACAGACATTTTCACCAACACCATCATTAAGTTTGCTGAAAACTGGTTATGATGAGACAGCCTATAGGGAGGATGTCAGTGACCTGTCAGTATGTTGCCAGGACAACAACCTCTCCCTCAACGTCAGCAAGACAAATGAGCTGATTGTGGACTACAGGAAATGAAGGGCTGAGAAGGCTCCCATCCACATTGACAGGGCTGTAGAGGAGCTAGTCGAGAGCTTCAAGTTCCTTGGTGTTCACATCACTAAGAAATGAACATGGTCCACACACAAAAACACAGTTATGACAATGCCTCTTCCCCTCAGGGGGCTGAAAAGATGATCTTCAAAATTGTATACAGTTGCACCATTGAGAGCATCATCACTGGTATGGCAATAGATGGTAGTGCATCACTGGGGCTCAGCTCCCTGCCATCCAGACCTCTGTACCTGGTGGTGTCAAAGGAAGTTTCTAGAAATGGTCAAAGACTACAGCCAACCAACCAAGTCACATGTTGATCTCTCTGTTACCACTCAGTAAGCAGTACCAGAGTGCCAAGTCTGGGACCAAAGGGCTCCTGAACAGCTTCTACCTCAAGGCTACCCGAACTTCTGCTTTTCACCCCAAACCTACATGTACATAGTACTTCAATGATACTGGCCAATGATTTGTTTACCTCTGGATAACATGAAAACAGCCTGACCAGCTCTACTGGCAACAATTTCATTGCAGAAAAGTGTAGATGTCTACTGACACCCTTCCATATTCAACGGGTGGTGTACATGTTAGTTTAAGACATGTAGCTAGCTAGGTAAACAATGAACCTAGCTAGGTAAAAAACGTGTAAGATAACGAGCGAGCCAGCGAACATTAGCTAGTTAAACAACAATGAACATAGTGCAAAATCATGTCGTTGGTACCCTGCATGAATCTGCTGGGAGCTAACCAACCAGGTTCAATGTTAGTGAGCTAACATTAGGCTCTAACTAGCAAAGCATTGGTTCTGGGATATGAATACTAATGTCATACACTTAGCGTTAGCTAGGGAGCCAGCCAGCTAATGTTAGAAAGCTAACAGTACACTTTAGCTTGAAATGAAAATCACTTTCTGTCAAAATTTGAAACGTGTAATATCTTCAAATATAGCTAGCTAACGCTAGACTACCTTACCCGTATCATCATGCATGATGGACGCGTCTCCCTGTCACGGATGCCATGCCACGGTTGCCCTTAGTTTGAAAATGTGATCCAGAGACAGATGTTTTCTCCATATCTTTAGCGATCATACTCGAATTCCACTGATTTCAAAACTCAATGCCCCAGAAAGTGGAGAGCAACACTTATGCAGCTCCACTACATGATGCATTTAAAAAAAGCCGCATTCGACTGGATTACCAACACAGACTGACCAGCTCAAATAGACAGAAGCCTTATATACGCCAGACAAATCCAAACACCTCTCTCGGCATGTTCAGCCAACTCATTATCTCAGCCAATCATGACTAGTGGGAAGGTTTTGGACTTTTTCTGTGGCTTAACCAACAAGGCTTGTAATTTAACAATTTTATATGTATTTACAGATGGCATACACGTTTGTTATTAAGGCACATGAAAGTTCACATGTTCTAGAAGGCATTTCTGCCAAAAAACACAAAAACAATGTACCCCAACTTCCTCGTACCACCTTACACTTACTCTGTACCGGCACTCCTTCTAGATATTTAAATGAATAAATGAAAAAATGAATGCCTATATTTAAATGAAAATCAAATCAAATGTATTTATATAGCCCTTCGTACATCAGCTGATATCTCAAAGTGTTGTACAGAAACCCAGCCTAAAACCCCAAACAGCAAGCAATGCAGGTGTAGAAGCACAGTGGCTAGGAAAAACTCCATAGAAAGGCCAAAACCTAGGAAGACACCTAGAGAGGAACCAGGCTATGTGGGGTGGCCAGTCCACTTCTGGCTGTGCCGGGTGGAGATTATAACTGAACATGGCCAAGATGTTCAAATGTTCATGAATGACCAGCATGGTCCAATAATAATAAGTCAGAACAGTTGAAACTGGAGCAGTAGCACGGCCAGGTGGACTGGGGACAGCAAGGAGTCATCATGTCAGGTAGTCCTGAGGCATGATCCTAGGGCTCAGGAGAGAGAGAAAGAAAGAGAGAATTAGAGAATTAGAGAGAGCACACTTAAATTCACACAGGATACCGAATAGGACAGGAGAAGTACTCCAGATATAACAAACTGACCCTAGCCCCCCGACACAAACTACTGCAGCATAAATACTGGAGGCTGAGACAGGAGGGGTCCGAGGACACCCCCGGACAGGGCCAAACAGGAAGGATATAACCCCAACCACTTTGCCAAAGCACAGCCCCCACACCACTAGAGGGATATCTTCAACCACCAACTTACCATCCAAGGCTGAGTATAGCCCACAAAGATCTCTGCCACGGCACAACCCAAGGGGGGGAGGGGGGGGGGATGCCAACCCAGACAGGAAGATCACATCAGTGACTCAACCCACTCAAGTGAAGCACCCCTCCAAGGGAAGGTATGAAAGAGCCCCAGTAAGCCAGTGACTCAGACCCTGTAATAGGGTTAGAGGCAGATAATCCCAGTGGAAAGAGGGGAACCGGCCAGGCAGAGACAGCAAGGGCGGTTCGTTGCTCCAGAGCCTTTCCGTTCACCTTCCCACTCCTGGGCCAGACTACACTCAATCATATGACCCACTGAAATGATGAGTCTTCAGTAAAGACTTAAAGGTTGAGATCGAGTTTGCGTCTCTTTCATGGGTAGGCAGACCATTCCATAAAAATGGAGCTCGATAGGAGAAAGCCCTGCCTCCAGCTGTTTGCTTAGAAATTATAGGGACAATTAGGAGGCTTGCGTATTGTGACCATAGCGTACGTGTAGGTATGTACGGCAGGACCAAATCAGAGAGTTAGGTAGGAGCAAGTCCATGTAATGCTTTGTAGGTTAGCAGTAAAACCCTGAAATCAGCCCTTGCCTTGACAGAAAGCCAGTGTAGGGAGGATAGCACTGGAGTAATATGATCACATTTTGTGGTTCTAGTCAGGATTCTAGCAGCCGTATTTAGCACTAACTGAAGTTTATTTAGTGCTTTATCCGGGTAGCCGGAAAGTAGAGCATTGCAGTAGTCTAACCTAGAAGTGACAAAAGCATGGATTAATTTTTCTGTTCATTAGATGGAAAAAAGCTGTCCTTGAAATGGTCTTGATGTGTTCTTCAAAAGAGAGATCAGGGTCCAGAGTAACACCGAGGTCCTTCACAGTTTTATTTGAGATGACTGTACAACCATGAAGATTAATTGTCAGATTCAACAGAAGATCTCTTTGTTTCTTGGGACCTAGAACAAGCATCTCTGTTTTGTCTGAGTTTAAAAGTAAAAGGTTTGCAGCCATCCACTTCCTTATGTCTGAAACACATGGCAATTATGGGGCTTCACCATGTTTCATTGAAATGTACAGCTGTGTGTCATCCGCATAGCAGTGAAAGATAACATTATGTTCTCGAATGACATCCCCAAGAGGTAAAATATATAGTGAAAACAATAGTGGTCCTAAAACAGAACCTTGAGGAACACCAAAATTTACAGTTGATTTGTCAGAGGACAAACCATTCACAGAGACAAACTGATATCTTTCCGACAGATAAGATCTAAACCAGGCCAGAACTTGTCCGTGTAGACCAATTTGGGATTCCAATCTCTCCAAAAGAATGTGGTGATCGATGGTATCAAAAGCAGCAATCAGGTCTTGGAGCACGAGGACAGATGCAGAGCCTCGGTCTGATGCCATTAAAAGGTAATTTACCACCTTCACAAGTGCAGTCTCAGTGCTATGATGTGGTTTAAAACCAGACTGAAGCATTTTGTATACATTGTTTGTCTTCAGGAAGGCAGTGAGTTGCTGCGCAAAAGCCTTTTCTAAAATATTTGAGAGGAATAGAAGATTCGATATAGGCCAATAGTTTTTTATATTTTCTGGGTCAAGGTTTGGCTTTTTCAAGAGAGGCTTTATTACTGCCACTTTTAGTGAATTTGGTACACATCCGGTGGATAGAGAGACGTTTATTATGTTCAACATAGGAGGGCCAAGCACAGGAAGCAGCTCTTTCAGTAGTTTAGTTGAAATAGGGTCCAGTATGCAGCTTGAAGTTTTAGAGGCCATGATTATTTTCATCATTGTGTCAAGGGATATAATACTAAAACACTTGAGCTTCTCTCTTGATCCTAGGTCCTGGCAGAGTTGTGCAGACTCAGGACAACTGAGCTTTGAAGGAGTCCGTAATTTGCTTTCTAATAATCATGATCTTTTCCTCAAAGAAGTTCATGAATTTATCACTGCTAAAGTGAAAGCCATCCTCTCTTGGGGAATGCTGCTTTTTAGTTAGCTTTATAACAGTATCAAAAAGGAATTTCGGATTGTTCTTATTTTCCTCAATTAAGTTAGAAAAATAGGATGATCGAGCAGCAGTAAGGGCTCTTCGATACTGCACGGTACTGTCTTTCCAAGCTAGTCGGAAGACTTCCAGTTTGGTGTGGCACCATTTCCGTTCCAATTTTCTGGAAGTTGCTTCAGAGCAGAGTGTACCAGGGAGCTAGTTTCTTATGAGAAATGTTTTTAATTTTTAGGGGTGCAACTGCATCTAGGGTATTGCGCAAGGTTAAATTGAGTTCCTCAGTTAGGTGGTTAACTGATTTTTGTCCTCTGGCGTCCTTGGGTAGACAGAGGGAATCTGGAAGGACATCAAGGAATCTTTGTGTTGTCTGTGAATTTATAGAACGACTTTTGATGTTCCTTGGTTGGGGTCTGAGCAGATTATTTGTTGCAATTGCAAACGTAATAAAATGGTGGTCCGATAGTCTAGGATTATGAGGAAAACATTAAGATCCACAACATTTTTTCCATGGGACAATACTAGGTCCAGAGTATGACTGTGACAGTGAGTGGGTCCAGAGACATGTTGGACAAAACCGATGATCGATGATGGCTCCGAAAGCCCTTTGGAGTGGGTCTGTGGACTTTTCCATGTGAATATTAAAGTCACCAAAGATTAGACTATTATCTGCTGACTACAAGGTCCTATAGGAATTCAGGGAACTCAATGAGGAACGCTGTATATGGCCCAGGAGGCCTGTAAACAGTAGCTATACAAAGTGACTGAGTAGGCTGCATAGATTTCATGACTAGAAGCTCAAAAGACAAAAACATCATTTTTTTTTTGTAAATTGAAATTTGCTATTGTAAATGTTAGCAACACCTCCGCCTTTGCGGGATGCACGGGGGATATGGTCACTAGTGTAGCCAGGAGGTCAGGCCTCATTTAACACAGTAAATTCATCAGGCTTAAGCCATGTTTCAGTCAGGCCAATCACATCAAGATTATGATCAGTGATTAGTTCATTGACTATAATTGCCTTTGAAGTAAGGGATCTAACATTAAGTAGCCCTATTTTGAGATGTGAGGTATCATGATCTCTTTCAATAATGACAGGAATGGAGGAGGTCTTTATCCTAGTGAGATTGCTGAGGCGAACACCGCCATGTTTAGTTTTGCCCAACCTAGGTTGAGGCACAGACACGGTCTCAATGGGGATAGCTGAGCTGACGACACTGACTGTGCTAGTGGCAGACTCCACTATGCTGGCAGGCTGGCTAACAGCCTGCTGCCTGGCCTGCACCCTATTTCATTGTGGAGCTAGAGGAGTTAGAGCCCTGTCTATGTTGGTAGATAAGATGAGAGCACCCCTCCAGCTAGGATGGAGTCCGTCACTCCTCAGCAGGTCAGGCTTGGTCCTGTTTTTGGGTGAGTCCCAGAAAGAGGGCCAATTATCTACAAATTCTATCTTTTGGGAGGGGCAGAAAACAGTTTTCTACCAGCGATTGAGTAGTGAGACTATGCTGTAGAGCTCATCACTCCCCCTAACTGGGAGGGGGCCAGAGACAATTACTCGATGCCAACACATTTTTCTAGCTGATTTACACGCTGAAGCTATGTTGCGCTTGGTGATCTCTGACTTTTTCATCCCAACATCGTTGGTGCCGACGTGGATAACAATATCTCTATACTCTCTACACTCGCCAGTTTTAGCTTTAGCCAGCACCATCTTCAGATTCGCCTTAACGTCGGTAGCCCTGCCCCCTGGTAAACAGTGTATGATCGCTGGATGATTCATTTAAATGTAAAATACTGCGGGTAATGGAGTCGCCAATGACTAGGGTTTTCAATTTGTCAGAGCTAATGGTGGGAAGCATCGGCGTCTCAGACCCCGTAACGGGAGGAGTAGAGACAAGAGAAGGCTCGGCCTCTGACTCCGACTCGCTGCTTAATGGGGAAAAGCGGTTGAAAGTTTCTGTCGGCTGAATGAGCGACACCGGTTGAGCATTCCTACAGCATTTCCTTACAGAAACTGTGAGAAAGTTGTCCGGCTGCGGGGACCGTGCGAGGGCATTTATACTAACGTTACTATCTGTACTTACTGGTGGCACAGATGCTGTTTCATCCTTTCCTACACTGAAATTACCCTTGCCTAACGATTGCGTCTGAAGCTGGGCCTGTAGCACAGCTATCCTCGCCGTAAGGCGATCGTTCTCCTGTATATTATGAGTACAGCGACTGCAATTAGAAGGCATCATGTTAATGTTACTACTTAGCTTCGGCTGTTGGAGGTGCTGACGAATCATGTCCAGATAAAGCGTCCGGAGTGAAAAAGTTGAGGGAAAAAACAAAAATATAAACGGTAATTAAAAAGTAAAAACCGTAAAGTTGTCAGGTAGCAAAGTAGGTTGGCAACAAAACGCACAGCAACATGTAAACAAGTCTGCCTGTTGTGACCGGAAATGGCGTACCAGTGACGTCAGTGAGCTACATATAGCCCTCCTATTCCTATTTCATTGTGTTACTACTTAATTTTTGTCTATTTGTTAATGTTCATACTTTTTAACTGCATTGTTTGGAAAGGGCTCATAATGAAGCATTTCACGGTAATGTCTACATTTGTATTCGGCACATGTGACAAATACAATTTAATTTAATGATTTGACATGCTGTTAACATGTCTTTTAATTTATTGATAGAAGTGTCATTAATACTCTTTCCAAGCAATTAAAGAGTACCTTTTAACATAGTTGAGATGCCATATAACAAGGCATTAGTGCACATTTTTTTCATAACGAGAGACATCCTTGACTTGGACTCAGTGGTGGAGAAATCCATACCCCATTGAATTGGTCCACTCAGGGCACATAGGTTTAATTCTAGATCAAGAGTAGAAACACAACTGGAACAACAACATATCAATGATGGGTAATTGACCAAGTCAAAAGGCACTCCCCCACACAATCGATCCCTCTTAGACCACTTCTCTTTCAAAGGGGGGAATTCAGAGCTGTGTTGCGGGTGCATTTATTGAACTTTATTCCCATTTTATGCACTTTTCTCTCTACATGTATTCTGACCTTGAACTGACACAGGGGGGGGGAGGAAATCGCCTGCAGGTAGCCTAGTGTTTAGAGTGATGGACTAGTAATTGCAAGGTTGCAAGATTGAATCCCTGAGCTGATAAGGTACAAATCTGTCGTTCTGCCCCTGAACAAGGCAGTTAACCCACTGTTCCTAGGCAGTCATTGAAAATAAGATTATTTTTTTTAACTGACTTGCCTAGTTAAATAAAGGTAAAGTAAAAAACTTTGGCATGGAGATCAAATAAATGGAGATGTGTTTACAGAGGGAGGTGTGTCTACAGCCCCATATTCTGACTTTGACTTACTTCCTTCAATAATCCCACCACCTTTACGTGCGAGGAAACGATTAACAACCTGTCGGTTCCAAGTGGAAAAACAACTAATAAATATTTTCCTGATAGAAATAACACCATTCTCAATACACTGTAATTTGAAAATGGATAAGAGCTATTGATAAGATCTAGGTAAAATGTAATATCTTTGTAAAGGGGATTGTTCTATATCAAAAGGGTTATAGAACAAACAACACTAGCCAGTAAAAAAAGCCATATCACAACATAGGTTGTGATATGGCTTTTTTTTACTGGCTTGGCTTGGCTTTCCCAGTGGTTTTACCTACACACCGCTACTGCTGAAAACGCCAAAGAATGTAAACTCCATGAGGAAAACAGTTGGTCAGCAAATAGGAGGGTTTTCAGTGGTTGAATTACATTTATTCAGTGCACATAAGGGAGCCACTCCCAAAGAGCTTGTTGTGCACCTGTGTAAGGTAAGTCTGAATACCAAATACTGAGAAGTGCCCTTAAGAGGGTAAGCTCTTAACATCTCAGCAACTATCAGGTATTGGTGCTTTCAGTTTCTACATTCAACCACCGTGTTCAAGGACAGCTTGTTTACAGTTTACCAACCAACTGTTTTATATCGTCTACCCTTTTCAAATCGAATGTAAGAGTATGATTAACAGCATGATTGAACATTACCAGGCAATGCAAAGGAATGAAATTGTTTACACATTTGGAAGCTATGTAGGACACGTCACCTTTGATTTGCATGATTCTGCAAAGTACATTTACATTTAGATGTACTTGCTGATGAAGTGAAATTGAGTAGGAGGATGTTTAATCTTGGTTTGTCTTCATTTCAAGGTTCAGCTTGGAACATTATGCATTGACCTTGCTTTACACTGTATTTGTTTATTTGATCATTTTAATCTAAAATAATTACGATGACACACAACTGTAATTTCTTGTTGGTAAAAACTGAGCAGAATCATAAAAGGTTTCTGTATTCACAGATAATTTTTTGCCTTGCTTCCCTCCATTTTCAAATTGCACTTATTCCCCTTTCAAACTTGCCCTATTCCTCCCATTATTCTACTAGACAGCTCTGCTTCTCTTCCTTATACAACTACCATCTGTAACACACAACATTTAATTCTGATTATTGTTCATAACATAATATTAGAAACTAGAAACCTGATTTGCGATACTATTTGATTTAAAAAAAATGTATGTTATGATGTAATCATCACATTTGTGATACAATAAAGGTAATATTAGATAGCTCTTCAAATCTAGGGTTTAATCACTTAAAATTGAGAATGTTACAGAAATAATGTGGAGAGTCAGCTACTAGGTGGAATTAAATCTGTAACAACTATGAAAAAAATACCCTTAATGCTCAAAATACCCCCAACATGCCCATGTTAAAGAGTTAAATGAATCAATAATCCAATAAACAAATTGGTCAAGCAGATGTAAATGGACCACACCATATGCCACATTAATGCCTATCCATACTAATTCATATCCCTCGTTTCCTCGCCATCTATTATCTTTCGAAGAACCATAGTGTAGCTTAATAAGGAGATGTGTTAAACTTACCCTCAGCCTGAAGTGCCGCCACTTGCGCCGCCAAATTGCTAGCTTTCAAGTGGTGCCAACTGGTAAGACGCTTCAGGAGGGCGGTCACATGTGCTAGCAGGGCAGAGGTCCTGGGTTTGTGCCTCGGGGTGGCATACTTTACAATAGCAGAACATGGTGTGGGCCTTATAGAGATTCAATCTTCTGCGTTATTCACAGGCATTCCTGTAGGGTAAGGGGTGTGAAGGCTGAAGGTTAAAACCCACTTCCTCTTGAAAGGGTCAAAGAAAAAAAAGGGTGAAAAAACAACAGATCACTGTTCGCTAAGCCCTTCCTACCGGGAAGCCCAATTCTCTACTCAAACCATTAGCGAAATCCCCTCACAATCATCTCAAACTGTGTTTTTATACACAATGAAATTAAACTTAGACTTCCAATTGCTAAACAGGAAACTATCGGGTATGTTGTGGTGGACTGCCATTACAATTGCTTCACGAGAACCAGGTACAATTATGTTAATAGCGAGTCTCTGAATTCACTGTCAGCATGTAGTCAAAGCTACTAACTACTTTTGGAGCTAACTAGTGCTCTCAAATCTTGTCCTGAATTCCAAGGCAGATGGGACTTGTATTTATAACATGGCTAACTTAACTAGCTAACATACATTGAGAAAACAGTTATATTAAGTGGTTAGCTAGCTGGCATTAGCAACATGTGGTGGTCAAAATGAGAGCTAGTTAATAACCAGCTGATCATTTCAAATTAAAAAATATTCCATAAACAGGCTCTGCATTTCAGGAATCACAGTAGCAAGTAACCCTGATATACTGCTCAATTATTTAGCCATCCTGCTCTCCGTAGCCGATGTGAGCAAGGACTTTAAACAGGTTAACATTCACCGCAGGGCCAGACGGATTACCAGGATGTGTACTCAGAGCATGCGCAGGACCAACTGGCAAGTGTCTTTATTGACATTTTCAACCTCTCCCTGACTGAGTCTGTAATACCTACATGTTTCCCTGTGTCCAAGAAAGCGAAGGTAACCTGCCTATATGACTAGTGCCCCGTAGCACTCATCTTGGAAGGCATCAAGTTCTTTGAAAGGTTGGTGATGACTCACATCAACACCATCATCCCGGAAACCGAAAACGGAAACGCGCTCCAGCAGGTATATCTCTCTGGTCACCCCCAAAACCAATTCTTACTTTGGCCACCTCGCCTTCCAGTTCTCTGCTGCCAATAATTGGAACGAACTACAAAAATCTTTGAAACTGCAAACACTTATCCCCCTCACTAGCTTTAAGCACCAGCTGTCAGAGCAGCTCACAGATTACTGCACCTGTACATAGCCCATCTATAATTTAGCCCAAACAACTACCTCTCCCCCTACTGTATTTAATTTATTTATTTATTTTGTTCCTTTGCACTCCCATTATTTCTATCTCGACTTTGCACATTCTTCCACTGCAAATCTACCATTCCAGTGTTTATTTTTTTAATTTTGTTTTTTTAACTTGCTATATTGTATTTACTTCGCCAACATGGCCTTTTTTTGCCTTTACCTCCCTTATCTCACCTCATTTGCTCACATTGTATATAGACTCATTTTTCTACTGTATTATTGACTGCATGTTTGTTTTACGCCCCTGAACAGGCAGTTAACCCACTGTTCCTAGGCCATCATTAAAAATAAGAATTTGTTCTTAACTGACTTGCCTAGTAAAAAAAAAAAGTACTTTATCCTCCCCCCCTTGTTTTTGCACTTCTGCTACTTATTATCTATGCAAAGTCACTTTACCCATACCTACATGTACAAATTACCACGACTAACCTGTTCTCCCGCACACTGACCTGGTACTGGTATATAGCCTCGTAATTTTATTGGTTAAGGGCTTGTAAGTAAGCATTTCAGAGTAAGGTCTACACCTCTCTCTACTATCGCATGGCAAGTGGTACCGGACTGCCATGTCTAGGACAAAAAGGCTTCTAAACAGTTTTTACCCCCAAGCCATAAGACTCCAAGCCAAAAAGTACTTTATCCTCCCCCCCTTGTTTTTGCACTTCTGCTACTTATTATCTATGCAAAGTCACTTTACCCATACCTACATGTACAAATTACCACGACTAACCTGTTCTCCCGCACACTGACCTGGTACTGGTATATAGCCTCGTAATTTTATTGTGTTATTTTTTATTTTTTTTACTTTAGTTTTTTTAATGAATATTTTCTTAACTCTATTTCTTGAACTGCATTGTTGGTTAAGGGCTTGTAAGTAAGCATTTCAGAGTAAGGTCTACACCTCTCTCTACTATCGCATGGCAAGTGGTACCGGACTGCCATGTCTAGGACAAAAAGGCTTCTAAACAGTTTTTACCCCCAAGCCATAAGACTCCTGAACAGGGAACCAAATGTTTACACGGACTATTTGTATTGTGTGCCCCCCAACCCCTCTTTAATGTTGCTGCTACTCTCTGTTTATCTTATATGCATAGTCACTTTAACTATACATTCATGTACATACTACCTAAATTGGCCCGACCAACCAGTGCTCCCGCACAATGATTAATCTGTCTATCTGCATTGTGTCCCACCACCCGCCAACCTCTCTTTATACGCTGCTGCTACTCTCTGTTCATCATACAGTGCCTTGCGAAAGTATTCGGCCCCCTTGAACTTTGCGACCTTTTGCCACATTTCAGGCTTCAAACATAAAGATATAAAACTGTATTTTTTTGTGAAGAATCAACAACAAGTGGGACACAATCATGAAGTGGAACGACATTTATTGATATTTCAAACTTTTTTAACATATCAAAAACTGAAAAATTGGGTGTGCAAAATTATTCAGCCCCCTTAAGTTAATACTTTGTAGCGCCACCTTTTGCTGCGATGACAGCTGTAAGTCGCTTGGGGTATGTCTCTATCAGTTTTGCACATCGAGAGACTGAATTTTTTTCCCATTCCTCCTTGCAAAACAGCTCGAGCTCGGTGAGGTTTACTACCTTTCTTACCACCTCACCAAGCTAATACTTTGAGAACTTAAGCTGCCTCCAGACAGCAAACAGAATAATAGCTATGCTAACGGATTCCTTTCAATATAGACCGGCTTCACTCTATGCTGTGTTCCCAGGTATTGACTATACATAAAATACATTAATAATTGATTTACAGCTCTACAATCCCAAGCGGGAAAAAAATACATACTATACTTAAACCATACTTCATTAAGATATTTTAAGTATATTTTAAATGTTCTAAATTGGAACAAATTTAAATACATAAAATGTAAATTTTATTTGTATTTTATTAGCATTTAAATAACTGAATTGGGACACTTTTTTGTACTTACTGTATGTATATTAGTATATTTGATAAATAGCAAAACAAATGTACTTTGAATACATCTTAAGTACCTTTTATGTATTTTCCTCATACATTTGAAGTATACTGAAATGCTATTTAAAATCCTGCATTTTCTTTACAAACTAAAAAAATTCATATTCATGTTTCATGTATACTTTTACAAATACATCTCTACTGATTAACCAAATGAGCTACTGTAAAGCCATGTAAATGTTACCTTGATTGACCAAGGCATCTTCTCAGCCAATGTTAAAATGCTATTTACAAACCATCAGTAGCTGGATTATTAATTTAAAAATAAGACTTTTGCGAACTGTGCACCATTCGTATTTTACACTTTAGTTGTTCATATTATGGTAATACCTTAATTAATTAATTAAAAGTACAACATTATTCAGTTTGAAAATTAACATCAAAACATTTGAATAAGCTAAATCTGAAGAATAATATTAAATTATGAATCCAAATTTCAACTGCTGAAAAGGATGCTGGGGAATATGCAAATTATTGTGCACATACATTTTTGAAAGTATACTTTAAGTATATTTTGTGGACATTTAAGGTTAAGTATGGGTTTTTTTGAAAGTATATTTAGGTATATTTTCTTGAGATTTGAAAAAGTATACGCTCAGTAAGCATGTTCCTCAGCTGTGCAATACACAATTGTTATCATTGTCAACTTTCTCTGCACTCTTCTGAACAGGAATTCACAAAGAACTTCGAAACTCATTATTATTATTGCAAAAGTATTCATACCCCTTAGATTTATTCACATTTTATTGTTAGAAAGTGGGATTAAAATGGATTTAAATTGTAATTTGTCAACAATCTACAAAAAATACTTAAATGTCAAAGTGAATTATTTCTATAAATGTTTTGAAAAGATTCATAGAAAATAAATAACTAAAATATAGTTGATGCTTAAGTATTCAGCTCCTTGAGTCAATACATGCTAGAAACACCGTTGGCAGCGAATACAGCTGTGAATCTTCTTGGTTAAGTCTCTAAGAGCTTGACACACCTGTATTGTGCAATAATAGCCCTTAATTATTTTCATAATTCTTGAAGCTCTGTCAAGATTTTGTGCTCATGGCTACACAGCAATTTTCCCATCTTGCCATACATTTTCAAGCAGATTTTAGTCAAAACTGTAACTTGGCCACTTAGGAACATTCACCGTATTCTTGGTAAGCAACTCCAGTGTAGATTTGGCCGATTGTCCTGCTGAAAATGTGAAGTCCTCTCCCATTGCATGCTGTAAAGCAGACTGAAGTAGGTTTTCCACTAGGAATTTGCCTGTGCTTAGCTCCATCCCGTTTCTTTTTATCCGGATAAACTCCCCAGTATTTGTCGATGTGAAGCATACCCATAAAACGAAAAATAAGGCTGCAATTACTCAGTGATGTGTTGGATATGCCCTAAATGTAAGGCTTTGCATTTATTTGTATTATTATTTTCACTCTGTCAATTAAATGATTATTGTGGAGTCACTAAAGTGTTGTTGAGCCATCCTCAGTTTCTCCCATCACAGCCATTGAACTCTTTTTTTTACAATCACCAATGGCCTCATGGTAACATCCCTGAGCAATTTCATTCCTGTCCTGCAGCTCAGTTCAGAAGGACGACTGTATCTTTGATGTGTCTGGGTAGTTTAATACATAATCCACAGCATAATTATTAACTTGACCATAATTAAAGAGATATTCAATGTCTGATTTGATATTGATGCCGATCTACCAATCACTGCCCTTTTATTAGGCTTCCAAAAGGCTCCCTAGTCTTTGTAGTTGAATCTGTGCTTGAAATTCAATACTTGACTGAGGGACCTTACAGATGTTGTACTGTATATATGGGGGACAGGGGAAGGGTTAGTCATAAAACAACTATTATTACACAGTCCATGGAACATATTCTATGATTTGTTAAGCCAAATTTGACTCCAACTAATTTCGGATTGCATAAACAAAATGCTTAAGCAATGACTATGTTTAAGTTATCACATTTTTATTAATCTTTGCATTTTTTTACTTTGACATTAGAGTATTTTGGAGTTCATTGTTGACAACAAATAACAATTACAAATGACAATTACATCAATTGTAATCCTAGTAATCCTTTGAAGAAATATAAGGGTTATGAATGCCTTTGCAAGGCACTGTTTACTTATAGTGTATGTGATCACTCACAAGCAGAGTTTCATTTAAAAAAGCAATGCTTCAACTTAAAACCAAACTCCAACTGTATAAATATACTAAATTACAATTAAAGAATTTGAAATTTGAGTGTTAACATTTAATGATAGTGAATTTATAGCATACTGAAGAATGAAAAACAATGAATTTAAAGTACACTTTTAATATGTGTACTGAAGGTTGATGAAAGTAAATTTATAGAATACTAACAGACTGAAAAACAATGAATTTAAATGATATTTTTAATAAATGAATTGAAGGTTCATGACAGTATATTTATAGTATACTAAAAGACTGAAACAATTAATAACTTAGATGACACTTTTGATAAGTATATTAAAGTGTGATGATATTTAAAGTATACTAAAAGACTGAATAAACAATTAATATAAAGTACACGATTAAGTGTGATGAAAGATAATGATATTATATTTCTAGTATACATAAGATATAGTAGGAAAAAAGTTCTCGTAATTGAAGTATATTATTTAATTTCTTTGTATATTTAAGTATACCTTTTTTCCACTTGGGATAGAAAAATCATTAAACATATTACAAATAACCCAAAGTCTAGCAGCCGAACTAAATACCATACCGTAGACTGGATCTCCAATTTGACAACAGTGCTTCAAAGGTTTCGTTGATGTTGTTTCTTAAACTGTAGAGGAAACTGCAAATGTAAACCCTCTTTTCATCGGGGAGATTGGTTTGTGTACTTTAGAGTTGGTTCCCAAGAGGGACGTGAAGCACCTCTGATTCTAATGCAATAAACGGGTGGATAATTATGAACTCTCTGGTGGCAGTGCTTGATAATTGCTGATTAAGCGAGTCGGCCATTGTTTTTCCTCATTGCTCTGAGGATTAATGAGATGGCCACCAGTTTAGTGTAGCTGACTCACCTTTCAGTGTGGAAAGGTGCCAGTAATTGAAAATCGGTTGGTTCCAACAGGGCAGGCTTTAGTCTTTTGGGGGCCCTAAGCGAGATGTGTTTTGGGGGAATCATTGATGGACAGCAATATTTAAACCTTGTTGCCCCTTTCAAGCAAATGTAAGTCAGGACTGAGACTAAACCACTCAGGAACACTCCACACCTCTTGGAAAGTAATTTTGTTGTGTCTTTGATATTTACATTTGTGTAATTGTCTTGCTGAAAAATTAAACTCTATCCCATGGTTGGGTTTTCCAAGGACTGAAATGGGTTTTCCTTTAACTTTTTGCCTCGGCTTTGCTCCTGTCATATTTATTTTGATCATGACAAACTCCATAGTCTCTGCCAATGATAAGCAAACCCAACACATGATGCTTCCACCAAAATAGGCACAGTATCCCTGGTCAGGGAAGGCAATTATGGGACCTGGGCTGTGGTAAGGGCATGCAAAGTGCTTAGGATGCATTTACACAGGCAGCCCAATTCAGATCATTGGCCAATTATTTGCATATACGATACCCATCTGATCTTTTCTCTAATGTGTAAACTGAAAAATAACACATGGAATCTGATCTTTTTAATTCCGATTTATATTGCTTCCATATGTCCTCCATGTGTGGATCCATCCTGACACAAACCCGATCTTCCATATGCAACCTCTGTCTGAGTGGCAGATAGCCTAGCGAATAAGAGCGGTCGGCCATTACAACCAAAAGGTTGCTGGTTTGAATCCCTGTACCGACTAGGTGAAAAATCTGTCTATGTGCAAGGCACTTAACCCTAATTGCTTATGTAAGTCACTCTGGATAAGTGGATTATCATTATCATGCCAAACACCACACAATGTAAAGGAACATTGCAGAGCATTGCATACACTAACATTTAAAGATTTTAGAACACCTACTCATTCAAGGGTTTTTCTTCTTTACATCAAAACTATGAAATAGCACATGAAATAGCACAAAAAAGTGTTAAACAAATCAAAATCTATTTTATATTTGAGATTGTTCAAAAATACACCCTTTACATTGATGACAGCTTTGCACACTCTTGGCATTCTCAAAACCAGCACGAAGTCGTCACCTGTAATACATTTCAATTAGCAAGTGTATCTTTTTAAAAGTGTATTTGTTTATTTATTTCCTTCTTAATATTTTTGAGCAAATCAGTTGTGTTGTGACAAGGTAGGGGTGGTATATAGAATATAGCCCTATTTGGTAAAATACCAGGTCCATATTATGCAAGATCAGCTTCAAAAAGCAAAGAGAAACAACAGTCCACCATTACTTTAAGACATGACGATTAGTCAATAGAGTACATTTCAAGAACATTGAAAGTTTTTTCAAGTGCAGTTGCAAAAAAATATTAAGTGCTATGTTGAAACTGGCTCTCATGAGGACTGCCACAGGAATGGAAGACCCAGAGTTACTTCTGCTGCAGAGGATAAGTTCATTAGAGTTATCAGCCTCAGAAATTGCAGCCCAAATAAATGCTTCACAGAGTTAAAATAACAGACATCTCAAAATAAACTGTTCAGAGGAGACTGTGTGAATCAGGCCTTCATGGTCAAATTGCTGCAAAGAAACCAATACTAAAGGACACCAATAAGAAGAAGAGACTTGCTTGGGCCAAGAAACATGAGCAATGGACATTAGACCGGTGGAAACCTGTCCTTTGGCCTGGATTCCAAATGTGAGATTTTTGGTTCTTTGTGAGACGCGGGTGAACGGATGATCTCTGCATGTATATTTCCTACCGTAAAGCATGGAGGAGGTGTTATGGTGTGTGGGTGCCTAGCTGGTGACACTGCCAGTGATTTATTTAGAATTCAAGGCACACATAACCAGCATGGCTACCACAGTATTCTGCAGTGATACGCCATCCCATCTGGTTTGGGCTTAGTGGGAATATCATTTTTTTTAACAGAACAGTGACTCAACACACCTCCAGGCTGTGTTAGGGCTATTTGATCAAAAAGCAGAGTGATGGAGTGCTGTATCAGATGACCTGGCCTCAACAATCCTCCGACCTTAACCAAATTGAGATGGTTTGGTATGAGTCGGACTGCGGAGTGAAGGTAAAGCAGCCAACAAGTGTTCAGTGTATGTGGGAACTCCTTCAAGACCATTGGACAAGCATTCCAGGTGAAGCTGGTTGAGAGAATGCCAAAAGTGTGCAAAACTATCAAGGCAAAGGGTGGCTACTTTGAAGAATCTCAAATATAAACTATATTTTGATTTGTTTAACACTTTGGGCTACTACATGATTCCATGTGTGTTATTTCATAGTGTTGATATCTTCACTATTATTCTACAATGTAGAAAATAGTACAAATTAAGAAAAGCCCTTGAATGAGTTGGTGTTTTGACCGGTAGTGTATTTGTGCTACTTCAGAGGCTACATCAGTGTGAATGAGCAAATCTGATTTGGTCACATGTAAAACTGAGTGTGGACAGTCAGAAAAATTTGATGTATAGAAAGAAAATCAGTTTTGGGTTTAGGGTGGCTGTGTAAACATAGCCTTAGCTAGGATGTAATTCTGATGTGAACATAGCACGTATAAACACAAGATATCAAAACAGTGATATTAGTTGTTGTTTTTTTAGAGGTAACCGATGAGGAGTAAAGATGACTAAATTGCCACATGTACCCTTTTATACAACCACTCATAGATACAGTGCATTCGGAAAGTATTCAGATTCCTTGACTTTTTCCACATTTTGTTACATTACAGCCTTATGCTAAAATTGATAAAATAATTTTCTTCATCAATCTACACACAATACTCCATAATGACAAAGCAAAAACAGGTCTGGATACATTTTTGCAAATGCATTAAAAATGGAAAACTGAAATATCACATTTACATACAGTAAGTATTTAGACCCTTTACTCAGTACGTTGTTTAAGCACCTTTGGCAGCGATTACGGACTCAAGTCTTCTTGGGTATGATGCTACAAGTGTTGCACACCTGTATTTGGGGAGTTTCTCTCATTCTTCTCTGCAGATCCTCTCAAGTTGGATGGGGAGTGTCACTGCACAGCAACTTTCAGGTCTTGGCCAGTCAAAGACACTCAGAGAAGCCACCCGAAGCCACTCCTGCATTGTCTTGGCTGTGTACATAGGGTCAATGTCCTGTTGGTCGGTGAAGCTTCGCCCCCAGCCTGAGGTTCTGAGCACTCTGGGACAGGTTTTCATCAAGGATTCTGTACTTTGCTACATTCATCTTTCCCTTGATCCTGACTGGTCTTCCAGTCCCTGCTGCTGAAAAACATCTCCACAGCATGATACTGCCACCACCATGCTTCACCGTAGGGATGGTGCCAGGTTTCCTCCAGACATGACACTTGGCATTCAGGCCAAAGAGTTCAATCTTGGTTTCATCAGAAAAGAGAATCTTGTTTCTCATGGTCTGAGAGTCCTTTAGGTGCCTTTTGGTAACCTCAAAGCGGGCTGTCATGTGCTTCTGTCTGGATACTCTACCATAAAGGCCTGATTGTTGGAGTGCTGCAGAGATGGTTGTCCTTCTGGAAAGTTCTCGCATTTCCACAGAAAATCTCTGGAGCTCTGTCAGAGTGACGACTGAGTTGTTGGTCACCTCTCTGACCAAGGCCCTTCTAACCCAATTACTCAGTTTTGCTGGGTGGCCACTGTGTTCTTGGGGACTATTCAATGCTGCAGAAGTGTTTTGGTACCCTTCCCCAGATCTGTGCCTAGATACAATCCTGTCTTAGAGCTCTACGGGCAATACCTTTGACCTCAAGACCTTATATAAACAGGTGTGTGCCTTTCCAAATCATGTTCAATCAATTGAATTTACCACAGGTGGACTCAAGATGGAATGAATTTGTAGAAACATCAAGGAATACCAATGGAAACAGGATGCACCTGAGCTCAATTTCGAGTCTCATAGCAAAAGATCTAAATAAGGTATTTATGTTCTTTTATTTTTAATAAATGTGAAAATATTTCTAAAAACCTTTTTTCGCTTTGTCATTATGGGGTACTGTGTGAAGATTGATGGGGGGGGAAAGTAATTGAATCAGTTTTAGAATAAGGCTGTTACGTAACTAAATGTGGAAAAAGGGAAGGGTTCTGAATACTTTCTGAATGCACTGTAACTATTCCCAATAACCTAAAGGTTTAGAACATTTTCTAAACATATGACATTCACACATAGTGTATGCCAAATTCATGGGCTGTATTGAGGTTTGACATTGGCCAGTGTAAAGTAGTGGATATACTGTGGAAACACTTGGCTTGGAGGGAATTCAAACAGGACTAAAGGTGTCAGCATGCTTCAGTTTGGCTGCCAAAGTCGGCTCGGCGAACCGAACGAGTGTACTCACATACTCCCTTAAAATACCTTCTCTTGATCAATTAGAAAAAAGCAGCAATAGTACTATAGACATGTCTATCCTATTTGAGACATCGTAGCCAGTATACATTTCCTCAAAATAGTTAGTACTGATCTAAGATAACTCAAAGACATTTACGTTTTTGTCGAGGAGATCTTAGTTGCACAATTTTACATTTAAGTAAGATTTTTGTTGCAGTATTTCTCAATGACAAAATCAGCATGAAAACAAGTAATCTCTCGTTGAATGAGAACAAAGACTTTATTGAAGAATCCCTACAGTTGACAAATCACAGATGAAGGGGCGTAGATTTCGGCTGGCCTGGAGAAAAAATGCTTTGTGCCCGAACAGCCGAAAAAACCTTATGAAGTCCAAAACAAACAAAACGTCACAATGTTGTGATAATATATGCACAAACTCTTCCGAACTGTTTCGGCTGGGAAGCTTGCGAACGCCTTAATTGGAACAGAAAAAGGAACGTGTGGCCTAAAAAGATCAATGGGAGGCATTCCTACCGCTGTATAGCATGATAAGTACAAAGACCATGCAAATGAGCAAATACCCTCTCAGAGACAATTGATGAGCATGAAGAATGATCAGGGCCGGTTCTGGGCACAAGCGACATAAGCGGATGCTTTGGGCCATTGGCCGCTAGGGCCCCCCTACGCAAATAGGAACTCAGAAGGGGTCTCAACGTACTATTGAGAGTAAGAATAGTAGAATACACCAGGTGCAATTTCGAAATTTGGTTGTGCATCAGCAGTTTTTCTCTTGTTATGTTAATCACTGACAGTCACTCAATTAGTAATGTCAACTAACAATTTTCAGATGGGTAGTTAGTCTAATCAGCCATCTAAACTTGTTGTAATCATGGCCAAATACTGACCGGGCAATGGGGGCAAGTGCTCAGGGGCCCTGACCTTAAGGTGGCCCTGATTTGATTTTGTTAGTCATTCTCACTCAGATATCATATTAAAACGGCACAAGTCATTACAAAATTAGTGGAATTATCTGAAATTTGTCAAAATTATGACGTTTTCTGGAGAATTGCAGGAAATGTATTTTTCACCATCAAGAAGGGGTCCACTAAAATCCCCACCCCCCAACCAAATCCTGCTTAGGGCCCCCAAAAGGCTAGAGCTGGCCCTGACACCGATGGCGTTAACAGACTGATATGCAGAGTAACCACCAACACCACAAAGCAAACAGCCACAAAAGGATGCTTTTAATAACTAGACACCTTTTATTTTGTTTTTATTTTTGTTTACTTTACTCCAATCTGACATTTGAATGTGTCCACAGCTGTCACATCACTCTTTAAGACCATTAAATAGCAAATGGTTTGTTTGCATTCAAGTAGCAAAGGCAATATGCTAATGCATTAGGCAGATCATTTGTTTGCTGCTTTTAATGAATGCGATGGTCTCATCAAGAGGAGAAGAGTCTTTTAATTATCTCTTGTCCATTCCTTATTCATCATGTGTGACGGAAAAGCAACACTTTGAATAGAGTAAAACATCTATAGCTTAACGCTCATTAACTCCTGCCTATTACATCATTTTGGTCAAGAAGCTGAAATTAGCATCTGTGTCTCTAAGGCTGTGTTTACACAGGCAGCCCAATATAGATATTTTGCCAATTATTTGCATATCGGATACCTACAGTATTTGATATTATCCCTAATGTGTTAACAAAGAAAAACCACATGGAATCTTATCGTTTGGCTTCCGATTTATACCGCCTCCATATGGCTGAATTGACAAAGGCAGCCCAATTCTGATCTTTTTTTCCCCCCACTAACAATTGGACAAAATATCAGAATTGCGCTACCGGTGTAAACACAGCCTAAGTGGATGTGAATTCTGATACAAACTCTACCCATATATATGTGATCTCTGTCTAGACTCTCCAATCACATTTTTTGTCTATGAAGTGGTTTTTTTTGCACGACCTGCTGTTACCATGACAACCACCCCACATATTTTAGGAACAGTGACAGGAAATGAACATTGCAGCTGTGTGCTACTTAAAAGGCTACATCAGTGTGAATGCACAAATGCTAATTTCAAATGCATTCACACTGATGTAGCCCCTGATTGCTCAGTCCAAACTTCTTCCATTTAAGAATGATGGAGGCCACTGTGTTCTTGGGGACCTTCAATGATGCAGAAATGTTATTGTACCACTCCCCAGATCTGTGACTCGGCACAATCCTGTCTCGTAGCTCTACGGACAATTCCTTTGTCCTCGTAGCTTGGTTTTTGCTCTGACTTGCACTGTCAAATGTGGGACCTTATATAAACATGTCCAATAAATTGAATTGACCACAGGTGGTCTCTAATCAAGTTGTAGAAACATCTCAAGGATGATCAATGGAAACAGGATGCACCTGAGATCAATTGCAGGTCTCATATCAAAGGATTTGAATACTTATGTAAATAAGGTATTTCTGTTTTTTATTTTTAATACATATGCAAACATTTCTAGAAACCTGTTTTCACTTTGACATTATGGGGTATTGTTGATGGGGTATTATTGATTTAATCCACTTTAGAATAAGGCTGTAATGTAACTAAATGTGGAAAAGGTCAAGGGGTCTGAATAATTTCCGAAGGGCACTGTATAAGTGAATTTGTCCCAATACTTTTGGTCCCCTAAAATGGTTTTTGGTTTCAACCGCCGTGTCTTTGTGAGATGCGGCGTGGGTGAATGGAGGATCTCAGCATGTGCATTTCCCAATGTAAAGCATGGGGGAGGTGTTATGGTGTGGGGGTGCTTTGCTGGTGACACTGTCTGTCATTCTGGCTACCACAGTATTCTGTCGCGATACACAATTCCATTTGTTTTGGGGTTAGTGGGTCTATCATTTGTTTTTCAACAGGACAATGACCCAACACACCTCCAGGCTGTGTTAGGGCTATTTGACCAAGAAGGAGAGTGATGGAGTGCTGTATCAGATGACCAAGCCTCCACAATCCCCCGGCCTCAACCAAATTGAGATGGTTTGGGATGAGTCTGTCACGACTTCCGCCGAAGTTGGGTCCTCTCCTTGTTCGGGCGCCGCTAAGTGGTCACCGTTGCCGGTCTTCTAGCCATCGTCGAACCACTTCCTCATTTACTTGTTGTGTATTTAACCCTCTGTTCCCCCCATGTCTTTGTGTGTGATTGTTTATTGTAGTGCTTGTGCACGTTCCCCTGGAGCGCACAAAGGGTTATTTTGTGCCCATTTACTCTTGTTCTTCTGGATGTCGTTGGTTTTGCTTAATAAATCTCTGGTTATTACCAAGTTCTCCTCTCCTGCGCCTGACTTCTCTGCAGCTACAGAGTTGGAACGCAGAGCAAAGGAAAAGCAGTCAACAAGTGCTCAGCATACAGTATGTGGCAACTCCTTCAAGACTTTTGGAAAAGCATTCCAGGTGAAGCTGGTTGAGAGAATGCCAAGAGTGTGCAAAGCTGACATCAAGGCAAAGGGTGGCTATTTGAAGAATCTCAAATGTAAAATATATTTTGATTTGTTTAATACTGTTTTGGCTACTACGTGATTCCACATGTGTTATTTCATATTTTTGATGTATTCACTATTATTCTACAATGTAGAATACTACTATGTATACATTTTTACCTTAATAATGATTTTTTTACCTATGTTTTAGTATTATTTGTAAATTGTGTTTATTTTTTTTATATATACATACTGTATTTTTTTCAGTCTTTATGCCATGCACAATGCAGATCACACCGGAAGAATTATCATTTAATTACCATAGTGAATTGTAATGTTTTATTATGTGTCAATTAATCCAATAAGAGATGGGAAAGGGGGATACCTAGTCAGTTGTACAACAGAATGCCTTCCACTGAAATGTCTGCCGCATTTCACCCAACCCCTCTGAATCAGAGATGTGCAGGGGGCTGCTTTAATCGACATCCACGTCTTCGGCGCCTGGGGAACAGTGGGTTAACTGCCTTGCTCAGGGCAGAATGACAGATTTTTACCTTGTCAGCTCGGGGTTTCGATCCAGCAACCTTTTGGCCCATACTACTTAGTGGTGTGTTGCGTAGGGCACTATCCTAAGTTGATAACTACATGATATGTCTACAGCTGTAAGGCACTAGCATCGGACAGTCTACAAGGATGACCTATGGACCTCTGGGAAGAAACTGGTGATTAATGTAGCTACAGAGTCAAAGGGGTGTCAGGGTAAATGTTCAACTTTACCAAGGCTGGTATTTTGCTCAGGCCTTTAAGAGATCCTAGTATAAATCCTCATTAAGTGTTCTGTTGTACATGTGCGTTTATGTTTACACAAGCGCACATGCCAAGGGAACGAAACCATGTCAATGACCATGTGTCAGTAAGAATCGGTGCCAACCTCAAGCCATATGCTAAGTTAATGTGTCTTAAACCACTGTAGTGGTGATAGGTATGAAGGAGTCTATTTCATCGCTATGTTATCCACGGAGGAGCTAAACTCACGGCAGAAGTACTCTATAAGCACTGAACCAGTCGTAAGCAGTGTGATCATTCTAATAACTTTCCTCCTAAATGGAGGGTTCTATTTATTAGTGGATTTTGTGTTAACCATTAGAAGAGTGTTTTGGAGATTCCCTTCCTTGTGTTGAAATCTGAGTGACTACTACCTCCTTTGTCGCTGTTATGAAGGGCAATTCAACCTCTTCGGTCTCTAATCTTCTTACTGACTGTGGCTGGACGTACTGTTGCTGGCATTGTTACCCAAAGGGACCAGCTACCCTACCAATTCATTCTGAAATGTTATCCTACCGGAACACATGATTAGAGCATTTTATTAGTTGCATTGTAGTAGAGACTACACATGGCAAGGAATGATTATTGTTCCCATTTTTTGGGGGAGGTGGAAAGTCCACGGGACTTATTTTACGACCAGTGTGGGACACCTAAGTGATATCTCAGATGTATTCTAAGGTTATCCCCTTCGAGGGGCTTGTCCGCTCCTGTCTGTTCTTACAACTTGATTTGTTTTCTGATCGGGAGGACTTGTACAGTGTTGCACGTAGTCTAGAACCCCCCACTGCCCCCGCCCCCCACCCCCCTTTGTGTCTCGGGAACCCCACCAGTGGTTGGTGTTGGTGTCCGAGAGACAAACAAAAAGGTACAAGTTGTTAGCAGACGCGTCGTTGAGGATTGGCTGTAACCTTTCAACCAAATCTTCTGGTGTTTGTGCTTCAAAACTCTCAGTGGCAGTCGTGGCCTGCCAGTCACCACAGCATCCAGGTGTGGCAACCATTCCAGTACCTGCGAACTGTGAAAGGATATCTTTCTGCAATATCGCACAGTGTTTCACCACTGGGAGTAACCGGGTCATTGGTGGGACTAACACCGTTAGTTTCATAGAAAGGGGTTTCAGTCCCTCTCAAAGCGGAAAATATGTCATCAGAAGCAGAGTCCACTCTACACTCATACATCATTTTAACATTTCTACAAACTTCAAAGTGTTTTCTATCCAATGGTACCAGTTATATGGACATCCTGGCTTCTGGGCCTGAGTAACAGGCAGTTTACTTTACTTTGTCAGTCAGACAAGAAGTGGAGAAAAATAGACCCTAGCCTGAAGAAGTATTTCTGATCAATTTGATGTTATTTTAATGGACAAAAAAGTGTGTTTCTTTCAAAAACTAGGACATTCCTAAGTGACCCCAAACTTTTGAACGGTAGTATATATTAATCATGTCCTTGTTCAGCCACGTCCCAGAGAAACACAGAATATTATAGTAGAAATTGTCATCCTAATTGAGGTTCGTGATCTCTGTTCTAATCTTCAGAAGCTGTTTTCGGTTAAACGATGGTGAAGACATTATGTACAAAAAAGATTGTATTAAAAAAAAAACACAAAATAGCAGAGTTGGTTAGGAGCCCGTAAAAAGCTTCTATCCACTGCAGCTCCATTCCAATGATGTGCCAAATCTACGATATGGCATTATTATAGGGAAGCCTAATTATTAGAATAACCCGTCTCAATATTTGCAGCCATATAGGTGATAATATATAGGGGCTGATCTGTTGTCAATATTGTGGAATAATATGAATGTAAGATGTGAACAGAGAATGCTGATCTGAAAGCAGCGCTGCCTTTGTTTCGATCCTATCAGTATCAAATAGAGGTTTTCACTGATCCTCCTGTACCTGAATACCCGAGACCCGATCCGGGACCCAAGCGGGTCCGTATCCAGAATTCTAAATAATGTCACGGGTATGTATAATTTTAATTGACTTGTCCGATGAATCAGATTGCGACAGCTGCGGGAGAGGGAGGGAGGGAGGGAGGGAGGGAGGGAGGGAGGGAGGGAGGGAGGGAGGGAGGGAGGGAGGGAGGGAGGGAGGGAGGGAGGGAGGGAGGGAGGGAGGGGATTATATACATGTACAAATTATGCTTCTGCTCTTTTCAGGAGAGTGGCACATGTAGCTTGTTGTTGGCCAATCATAAGTCATCAAAGCGGGCAATAGGCTACGGTCATAGAGCCTTTGTGAGGGTAAAAGTTAGGAGATATATAATCAATGTAACTTAGTTGGTTGCAGTCTCATCTCTCACACCCTCCTCCCTTTTCTCCATGTCGCTCACACTCACAGTAGCCTACACACACAGCACGGCCCCTGCTAGAGCATCACCTCTCTCTACCTCCCGCTTTAACAGCTCCGGTTAATAAAGTAGATAATAAAAATGAATTATTCTGCTGCTTCCCTCACTCAGATTGGACTGGGTCTGCATCAGACCAGGTCTATACGGAAAGGATCTAGATGTCCTTGGGTCTGTTCAGAACAGATCTCTAATATTTTACAAATTAATTTATGCATATTGGGTCCGGATGGGGAAGCCCCAGGTCCCTTTCGGAAAGGATCCAACTTTTTGACCCGTGAAGGCCTCTAGTATCAAACCATGCTCCAACGACACACTTAATGAAAGTTCTCCCTATAAGGTGTTTTGGGAAATGCACCCAAGTTCTTCGACGGTTATAGGAAGGATGCATTGCTAAAGCCTAAGTTCCATCACTATCGAGAAACCGGGGCTAAAGCAGTAGTCATCCTCACTACAAGCACTCTGCCAATTCCACAATGCAGTCAGTTCTCATTGATCAAGCAGCCGGTGCTGACTAGCTAGCTAGCAAAATCAAACAAGTCAACCTCCCATCTGTCCTGGAACTTTGTGGGTAAAAACAACCAGATATATTCAATCAACAACTGATCAAAAACAAAAAAGATGATTGTGGACTACAGGAAAAAGAGGACAGAGCACGCCCCCATTCTAATCGGGGCTGTAGTGGAGTAGGTTGAGAGCTTCAAGTTCCTTGGTGTTCACATCACTAACAAACTAACATGTTCCAAGCACACCAAGACAGTCGTGAAGAGGGCACGACAAAACCTATTCCCCCTCAGAAGACTGAAAAGATTTGGCATGGGTCCTCAGATCCACGAAAGGTTCTACACCTGCACCATCGAGAGCATGGTGCATCACTGCCTGTTATGGCAACTGCTCGGCCTCCGACCATAGGGCATAACATAGGGTCGTGCGTATGGCCCAGTACATCACTGGAGACAAGCTTCCTGCCATCCAGGACCTCTATAACAGGCTGTGTCAGATGAAGGCCCTAAAAATTGTCAAAGACTCCAGCCACCCTAGTCATAGAGTGTTCTCTCTGCTACCCCACTGCAAGCGGTACCAGAACGCCAAGTCTAGGTTCAAGAGGCTTCTAAACAGCTTTTACCCTGAAACAATAAGACTCCTGAACATCTAATCACATGGCTTTCCACACTATTTGCATTTTGCCCCCCCACCCCCCGTCTTTTACGCTTCTGCTACTCACTGTTATTATCTATGCATACACTTTAGTGTTGTCACTTTAATAACTCTACCTACATGTACATATTACCTCTATTACCTTGACTAACCGGTGAACCTGCACATTGACTCTGTATCGGTACCCCCTGTATATAGTCTCCCTATTGTTATTTTATTGCTGCTATTAACTACTTGTAACTTTTATTTCTGATTCGTATTTTTTAAACTGCATTGTTGGTTAGGTGCTTGTAAGTAAGCATTTCAGTGTAAGGTGACCTGTTGTAACCTGTTGTATTCGCCGCATGTGACTAATACAATTTGATTTGATTTTCATGCAAAATAAATGCACACATACTGTACATGTTATTCAAATATTTCACCCACACTGATCATTGAATGATTAAAAAGAAAATATCAATCAATGGTTCATTATATTTTTAATACAGGCCTACACATTGCATAACCACAGCCCATTCCTGTTTAGTGAGACTTGTTTCCCAGTTGTTTGATTGTCGGTGGTTATTGCAGGGAAATCACCCTGGGTAATTGGGTGTCTCTGCTTTAGGTGATCCATGTGCCACAGACATCAAAGCAATATTCCAGACTAATTGTCATTTCAGCGTCCCTGATATTTCTGATGTATGACATTTCATTATCCATTTAATTGGGTGGCTTGATAGGGCCCACAGAGATTCAACAAAGAAAATGTCTGATCCTCCCCTCCCTATTACCTATTACAACTGAATACCTTTTCAGCTGAGCTGTTTAAACTGATTTTTTTTTTTGTCGGAGCTCTCTGCAGAGCATGAGTATGAACCCCCTCCATTTGATGAGGTACTGTCGAAATACACGTCACTTCACCCATGTGCTTCATTGATTTACGCTCGTATTACCTGACTAGGCATTGCTTCATTATTCATGGAACAGAAAGCCCCCTGAATGCAGACACTGTTGTACTCACACGGAGAGGGATATGACAGCATTGTCTCTCACCCTTGTTAGAATTCAGCTGTGGGTAATGGGAGACACATACAGACACCCTCAGTCTCATTAGAGGCCAGCACCATGTGTCCAACACTATGGATGGTGAACGCATAAACAGTCACTTGCCAACAGTCAATGTACATTTATTTTCATTGCAACACACAGGTAACTGCCAAAATAATGGAAACACTTGAGTAAAGTAGGGATACAAAGTATATTGAAAGTGGGTGCTTCCTCACATGTGTGGGTTCTGAGTTAATTAAGCAATTAACACCCCATCCATCATAATTAGGGTCATGTACTGTATAAAAATGCTGGGGAGGCCATATAATCATCCACAGGGCACGAGTGGCCATTGAATGGTTTGATTAGCATGAAAATTATGTAAAGCATATGCCATGGCCATCTCAGTCACCAGATATCAATCCAATTGAACACTTATGTGAGATTTTGGAGTGGCTTCTGAGACAGCGTTTTCCACCACCATCAACAAAACACCAAATTATGGAATTTCTCATGGAAGAATGGTGTCGCATCCTTCCAATAGAGTTCCAGACACTTGCAGAATCTATGACAAGGTGCATTGAAACTGTTCTGGCTAGTGGTGGCCCAATGCACTATTAAGACACTTTGTTGGTGTTTCCTTTATTTTGGCAATTACCTGTATATTCAACAGCAGGGCACCATTATTGACATCCATAGGTCACTGTTAACAATTTAACCATTGCAATAAGTGGAAGCATTGACTGCTTTCAAAAAGAACCTATTAACTGTTTATTAAAGGTTATGGTTAATAAATTGCATGAATCCATGTCTCTCTTTGAGCCACCAGATAACATTACATATCAAAACATTACCTTATTTAAAAGTATATGAATATAAGTATGGCAGGGTAGCCTAGTGTTTAGACCGTTGGACTAGTAACCAGAAGGTTGTGAGTTCAAACCCCCTAGCTGACAAGGTACAAATCTGACATTCTGCCCTTGAACAGGCAGTTAACCCACTGTTCTTAACTGACTTGCCTGGTTAAATAAAGGTAAAATTGTGTAAGTGTTTCCAGATTTCTATGCAATATGTGACCCATTTCAGGAAGCTAGGCATATGTTGCAGGTCCCTACTTCACACGATAGCCATTTGAAAGTAATCTTTTTTTAATCAAAATGCATTTTTTGGCAGAAATGCCTTCTTGAACATGTGAACTTTCATGTTCTTTATTAACAAACTTGTATGCCACCTGTAAATATGAATACAAATGTTAAACTACGAGCCTAGTTGGTTTAGCCACAGAAAAAGTCAGCAACCTTCCTGCTTGCCATGATTGGCTGAGATAATGAGTGGGCTGGACATGCTGAGAGAGGAGTTCGGATTGGTCTGCCATATAGTGCACTTCTGTCTATTTGTGCTGGTTAGTATGTGTAGGTAACCCTGTCTAACACAGCTTTTTTTAAATATTGCTTAGGAGATCTGCATAAGTGTTGCTCTCCACTTTCCTGGAGGACCGAGTTTTGAAATCAGTAGAATTAGAGTATGATAGCTAAGAAGATGGAGAAAAACCCTGCCTCCAGATTACATCTTCAAGCTAAGGGCAAACATGGCATCCGAGACAGAAGACACGTCCATCTATGATGTATATGGGTAAGATAGTCTTGCAAGCTACATTTTCAGATATTACAGGTTTCTAATTTTGACAAAGTTGTTTATATTTCAAGTTAAAGGGTATTGTTAGCTAGCTAACATTAGTAGCTGGTAAAGTAGATGATAAACTCTCTAAATTCACACTACACCCCCATGCTTACGGTGAAGAATGGGGGTGGCAGAATCATGGTGTGGGGATGTTTTTCAGTGGCAGGGACTGGGAGACTAGTCAGGATCGAGGAAAAGATAAACGGAGCAAAGTACAGAGAGATCCTTGATGAAAACCTGCTCCAGAGCACTCAGGACCTCAGATTGGGGCGAAGGTTCACCTTGTAACAGGACAATGACCCTAAGCACACAGCCAAGACAACGCATGAGTGGCTTCGGGACAAGTCTCTGTATGACATTAAGTGTCCTAGTCCGAGCCCGGACTTGAACCCGATCAAACATCTCTAGATCTAAAGGATAGCTGTGCAGCAACGCTCCCCATCCAACCTGACATAGTTTGAGAGGATCTGCAGAGAAGAATGGGAGAAACTCTCCAAATACAGGTGTGCCAAGCTTGTAGCGTCATACCCAAGAAGACGTGAGGCTGTCATTTTACCAAAGGTGCTTCACCAAAGTACTGAGTAGAGTCTGAATACTTACAGTACCAGTCAAAAGTTTGGACACACCTACTCATTCAAGGGGTTCTCTTTATTTTTTTTACTATTTTCTACATAATAATAGTGAAGATATCAAAACAATTAAATAACACATATGGAATCATATAGTAACCAAAAAAGTGTTAAACAAATCAAAATATATTTTATATTTGATATTTTTCAAAGTAGCTGCCCTATGCCTTGATGACAGCTTTGCACACTCTTGGCATTCTCTCAACCAGCTTCATGAGGAATGCATTTCAATTAACTAGGGGGCAGTTTCATTTTTGGATAAAAAACGTTCCCGTTTTAAACAGGATATTTTGTCACGACAAGATACTTGACTACGCATATAATCGACAGAAAACACTCTGACGTTTCCAAAACTGCAAAGATATTGTCTGGGAGGGCAACAGAACTGATGTAACAGGCGAAACCCAGATAAAAATCCAATCAGGAAGTGCCACATTTTTTGAAAGCGCTTCATGCCAATGACTCCTTATATGGCTGTGAATGGGCTACGAATGAGCTTACACTTTCTACGTATTCCCCAAGGTGTCTACAGCATTGTGACGTCTTTTTACACATTTATGTTGAAGAATAGCCGTAAGCCGTATACGTAAGCCGTATATTTCATATGTGATTTTCATGAATAGGAAGATATTCTAGGAAGATTTATGTCCACTGCGTTATGCTAATTAGTTTGAGGCGATGATTGCGCTCCCGGATCCGGGTTTGAGAGCCACAAGAAGTTTAATTTGTGGAATTTCTTTCAATCTTAATGAGTTTGAGCCAATCAGTTGTCTTGTGACAAGGTAGGGGTGGTATACAGAAGACAGTCCTATTTGGTAAAATACCAGGTCCATATTATGGCAAGAACAGCTCAAATAAGCAAAGAGAAATGACAGTCCATCATTACTTTAAGACATGAAGGTCATTCAATAAGGAACATTTCAAGAACTTTGAAAGTTTCTTCAAGTGTAGTTGCAAAAACCATCAAACGCTATGGTGAAACTGGCTTTCATGAGGACCGCTATAGGAAAGGAAGACCCAAATAAATGCTTCACAGAGTTCAAGTAACACACACATCTCAACACGAACTGTTCAGAGGAGCCTGTGTAAATCAGGCCTTCATGGTCAAATTGCTGCAGAGAAACCACTACTAAAGGACACCAATAATAAGAAGAGACTTGCTTGGGCCAAGAAACATGCGCAATGGACATTAGACTGGTGGAAATCTGTCCTTTGGTCTGATGAGTCCAAATTTGAGATTTTTGGTTCCAACTGCCAAGTCTTTGTGAGACGCAGAGTAGGTGAATGGATGATCTACGCATGTGGAGGTTCCCATTGTGAAGCATGGAGGAGGATGTGTGATGGTGTAGGGGTGCTTTGCTGGTGACACTGCCAGTAATTTATTTAGAATTCAAGGCGCACTTAAGCAGCATCGATACCACAGCATTCTGCAGTGATACGCCATCCCACCTAGTTTACGCCAAACACTCCTCCATGCCGTGTAAGGGCTATTTGACCAATAAGGAGAGTGATATAGTACTGCATCAGATAACCTGGTCTCCACAATCACCCGATCTCTACCAAATTGAGATGGTTTGGGATGAGTTGGACCGGAGACTGAAGGAAAAGTGCTCAGCATATGATGGAATCCCCTCAAGACTTTTGGAAAAGCATTCTAGTTGAAGATGTATGAAATCATGTCATATGTGTGCAAGCTGTCATCAAGGCAAAAGGTGGCTACTTTGAAGAATCTAAAATATATTTTTATTTGTTTAACATTTTTTTGGTTACTACATGATTCCATGTGTTATTTCATACAATGTAGAAATAGTAAAAATATTATTATTTTTTTACTTGAATGAGTAGCTTACATTATGAGGTGAATAAATATATGTTTTTTCTCACCCATCTACACACAATACCTCATAATGACAAAGTATAAACATGTTTTGAGAAATATATCCAAAGCTGTAAATATTTCTGGGTAAGTCTTTAAGACATTTACACACCTGAGTTGTACAATATTTTCTAATTATTTTTTATTTTTATTCTTTGAGACAAAAATGATTGGTTGTTGATCATTGCTAGACAGCCATTTTAAAGTCTTGCCATAGATTTTCAAGCCAATTTAATTCAACACTTGCTAGGCCACTCAGGAACATTCAATGTCATCTTGGTAAGCTTCTCCAGTGTAAATTTAGCCTTGTGTTTTAGGTTGTTGTCCTCCTGAAAGGTGAATTTTTCTCCCAGTGACTGTTGGAAAGCAGACTGAACCAGGTTTTCCTCTAGGAATTGGTGTGTGCTTAACTACACTACAGTTCAATTGGCATGCTGACTACAGGAATGTCCAGCAGAGCATTTGTCAGAGAATGTAATGTTAATTTCTCTACCATAAGCCACCTCCAACAACATTTTAGAGAATTTCGCAGTACATCCAACTAGCCTCACAACCACTGATCAAGTGTAATCACCCCAGCCCAGGACCTCCACATCTGGCTTTTTCACCTGAGGGATCATATGAGGGGGGAGTGGTGGAGCTGAGGAATGTTTCTGTCTGTAATAAAGCCCTTTTGTGGGGAAAAACAAATTCTTATTGGCTGGACCTGGTTCTCCAGTGGGTGGGCCTGACTTCCAAGTGGTTGGGCCCACTCCCACCAAAGCCCACCCATGTCGGCACCCCTGCCCATTCATGTGAAATCCATAGATTACGAACCATTGAATTGATTTAAATTGACTGATTACTCCTATGAACTGTAACTCAGTAAAATCATTGAAATTGTTGCATGTTGCGCTTATATATCTTGGTTCAGTATATATTTTACAGCGACTGTATATTTGACATTAGTTCTCTTTTTATAATGTGTTTATTTATTTTTAGTCCCACCCTTCAGCTACCCTGAACCCCTCCCACCTAGTCCTGAAAACCACCCAGTTTTTTTACATATCTTTTTCAACTGTGCTGTAATGTTTCACAAAAGATTAGAATGTTTAACATAAGTTGTCCTTAGCGAGGCATTGGAAAACTACCTGTTCTTTGTGGTTAAATTCACTTCTCAACTCAGGGACCTTACAGGTAATTGTATGTGGGGTACAGAGATGAGGTAGTCATTCCAACATAATGTTAAACACTATTATTGCACAAAGTGAGTCCATTATATTTATTATGTGACTTGTTTAGCACATTTTTACTCCTGAACAGATTTAAGCTTAAGGCATGCCACAACAAAGGGGTTGAATCCTCAAGACATTTCAGCTTTTCATTTTTAACTAATCTATATCAAATTGTAAAGGAATGATTCCACTTTGACATTATGGGGTATTGTGTGTAGGCCAGCGACACAACATCTCAATTTAATCTATCTTAAGTTCAGGCTGTAACACAAAATCAGAAAAAAGTCAACGGTTGTGAATGCTTTCTGAAGGCACTGTTTTCTAAAGGCGCTGTAGGTTTAGTTTTTTGTGGCTATAGTGCCTTTGGAAAGTATTCAGACCCCTTGACCTTTTCTACATTTTGTTACGGTACAGCCTTATTCTAAAAAAATGTAAACAGCATTATTTTCTCATCAGTCTACACACAATTCCCTATAAAGACAAAGTAAAAACTATTTTATTCAATTTTGTTGCAAATGAAGAATAAAAAATATTAAATATCACATTTACATAATAATTCAGGCCCTTTACTCAGTACTTTGTGAGCACTTTTGGCAGAGATTACAGCTTAGTGTCTTCTTGGGTATGACGCCACAAGCTTGGCACACCTGTATTTGGGGACTTTCTCCCATTCTTCTCTGCAGATCCTCTCAAGCTCTGTCAGGTTGGATGAGGAGTGTCGCTGCACAGCAATTTTCAAGTCTCTCCAGAGATGTTTGATCGGGTTCAAGTCCGGGCTCTGGCTGGGCCACTCTAGGACATTGAGACTTGTCCCGAAGCCACTCCTACTTTATCTTGGCTGTGTGATTAGGGTCGTGGTCCTGTTACAAGGTGAACCTTCACCCCAGTCTCAGGTCCTGAGTGCTCTGGAGCAGGTTTTCATCAAGGATCTCTCTGTACTTTGCACCGTTCATCTTTCCCTCGATCCTGACTAGTGTCCCAGGCCCTGCCGCTGAAAAACATCCCCACAGCGTGATGCTGCCACCATTGGGATGGAGCCAGGTTTCCTCCAGACGTGACACTTGGCATTCAGGCCAAAAAGTTCAATCTACGTTTCATCAGATCAGCGAATCTTGTTTCTCATGGTCTGAGAGTCCTTTAGGTGCCTTTTGACAATCTCCAAGCGGGCTCTCATGCCTTTTACTGAAGAGTGGCTTCCATCTGGCCACTCTACTGTAAAGGCCTGAATGGTGGAGTGCTACAGAGATGGTTGTCCTTTTGGAAGGTTCTCTCCACAGAGGAACTGTGGAGCTTTGTCAAAGTGACCATCTGGTTCTTGGTCACCTCCCTGACCAAGGCCCTTCAACCCCAATTGCTCAGTTTGGCCAGGGGGGCAGGTCTAAGAAGAGTCTTGGTGGTTCCAAAAGTCTTCCATTGAAGAATGATGGAGGCCACTGTGTTCATGGGGACCTTCAATGCTGCAGAAATGCTTTGCTACCTTTCCCCAGATTTGTACCTCGACACAATCCTGTCTCGGAGCTCTACGGACAATTCTTTCGACCTCATGGCTTGGTATTTGCTCTGACATGCACTGTCAACTGTGGGACTTTATATAGACAGGTGTGTGCCTTTCCAAATCATGTCCAATCAATTGAATTTACCACAGGTGGACTCCAATCAAGTTGTAGAAACATCTCAAGGATGATCAACGGAAACAGGATGTACCTGAGCTCAATTTCGAGTCTCATAGCAAAGGATCTGAATACTTATGTAAATGAGGGCTTTCTTTTTAAAATTTGATACATTTGCAAAAAAAAATTATAATCTGTTTTTGCTTTGTCATTATGGGGTATTGTGTGTAGATTGATGAGGAAAAACATTCATTGTATCTATCTAAACTCTCTAGGCAAGTAGTGTGGCCTGCTATTTATCACAATATACTCAACTTCAGGCGAGCAAAATCTAGAGATTTCCTTAGATTTTGTGCACCAGCTGTTGTTTACAAATAATGACACAGACCGCCCCCCTCGTCTTACCGGAGTGTGCTGTTCTATCTTGCCGGTGCAGCGTGTATCCCGCTAGCTGAATATCCATGCCATCATTCAGCCACAATTCCGTGAAACATAGGATATTACGGATGTTGATGTCCCGTTGGTAGGATATTCATGATCGTACCTTGTCTAGTTTATTGTCCAATGATTGCACGTTGGGGAGTAGTATTGGCGGTAATGACAGCTTTCCCACTCGCCTTTTCCGGGTACTGACCAGGCATCCGGCTCTTAGTCCTCTGTACCTGCGTCGCTTCCTCTTGCAAATAACGGGGAAATGTCGGCCCTGCCAGGTGTTTGGAGAATGTCTTGTGCGTCTTGTTTGTTGAAGAAAAAAACTCTGTCTATCCGAGGTGAGTGATCGCTGTCCTGAAATCCAGAAGCTATTTTTTTGCCGTAAAATACGGTTGCAGAAACATTAGGTACAAAATAAGTTACAAATATTGTGAGAAAAAAAACACCTAATAGGTCAATTGGTTGGGCGCCCGTAAAACTGCTGCCATTTCTTCCGGCGCCATTGGGATTCTTCTTGTCCGAGGAGGACACCACATCACTGGCTTTATCAATACGTGCATCGAGGATGACGTGAGTAAGACCTTTAAACAGGTCAACATACACAAGGATGCGGGGCCAGACGAATTACCAGGACGTGTGCTCCGGGCATGTGCTGACCAACTGGCAGGTGTCTTCACTGACATTTTCAACATGTCCCTGATTAAGTCTGTAATACCAACATGTTTCAAGCAGACCACCATAGTCCCTATGCCCAAGAACACAAAGGCAACTTGCCTTAATGACTACAGACCCATTGCACGCACATCCGTAGCCATAAAGTGCTTTGAAAGGTTGGTCATGGCTCACATCAACACCATTATCCCAGAAACCCTAGACCCACTCCAATTTGCATACCACCCAAACATATCCACAGATGATTCAATCTCTATTGCACTCCACACTGCCCTTTCCCACCTGGACAAAAGGAACACTTATGTGAGAATGCTATTCATTGACTACAGCTCAGTGTTCAGCACCATATACCCAAAGCTCATCACTAAGCTAAGGATCCTGGGACTAAACACCTCCCTCTGCAACTGGATCCTGGACTTCCTGACGGGCCGCCCCATGTGGTGAGGGTAGGTAGCAACACATCTGCCACACTGATCCTCAATACTGGAGCTCCCAGGGGTGCGTGCTCAGTCCCCTCCTGTACTGCCTGTTCACCCATGACTGCATGGCCAGGCATATGACTCCAACACCATCATTAAGTTTGCAGACGACACAACAGTGGTAGGCCTGATTACTGACAACGACGAGACAGCCTACAGGGAGGAAGTCAGATACCTTGCCAGGTGGTGCCAGAATAAGAACCTATCCCTCAACGTAACCAAGACTAAGGAGATTATTGTGGACTACAGAAAAAGGAGGACCGAGCATGCCCCCATTCTCATCGAAGGGGATGTGGTGGAGCAGGTTGAGAGCTTCAAGTTCCTTGGTGTCCACAACAACAACAAACTAGAATGGTCCAAACACACCAAGATAGCCGTGAAGAGGGCACAACAAAGCCTATTCCCCCTCAGGAAATTAAAAATATTTAGCATGGGTCCTGAGATCTTCAAAAGGTTCTACAGCAGCAATATTGAGAGCATCTTGACTGGTTGCATCACTGCCTGGTACGGCATTTGCTCGGCCTCTGACCACAAGGTACTACAAAGGGTAGTGCGTACGGCCCAGTACATCACTGGGGCTAAGCTGCCTGCCATCCAGGACCTCTACACCAGGCGGTGTCAGAAGAAGGGCCTAAAAATGATCAAAGACCCCAGCCACCCCAGTCATAGACTGTTCTCTCTACTACCACATGGCAAGCGGTACCGGAGTGCCAAGTCTAGAACAAAAAGGCTCATCAACCCCTCTTTTTATGCTGCTGCTACTACCTTAATTGGACCGACCAACCAGTGCTCCTGCACAGTGGCTAACCGGGCTATCTGCATTGTGTCCCACCCACCACCCCCTCTTTATTGCTACTCTGTTTAGCATATATGAATAGTCACTTTAACCATGTCTACATGTATATACTACCTCAATCAGTCTGACTAACTGGTGTTTGTATGTAGCCTCGCTACTTTTATAGCCTTGCTCCTGTATATAGCCTGTCTTTTTATTGTTGTTTTATTTCTTTACCTAGCTATTGTTCACCTAATACATTGTTTGCACTATTGATTACAGCCTATAAGTAAGCATTTCACTGTAAGGTCTACTACACCTGTTGTATTCAGCGCACGTGACAAATAAACTTTGATTTGATATTGTAGTGTAAGGCTGTAAGGTAACAAAATGTGGAAAAAGTCAAGGTGTGAATATTTTCTGAATGTACTGTATATTGTATTTCTTTTTGAATGTAACTGCACATTCACAAACAGTGGTGATCTCAGACATAATGCTTCACCTGCTAAAGCATAACCTCTGTTTAGAGTGTGTGTAAATCTTACTCCCACTAGTATGGTTAAACTCCCACTAGTGATTAATATATAACCTATTATATCTCATTATCAGATTATGTGACATTGTATGTGAGTGATACTTAAATTGTCCTTTCTATAAACCTGAGTAAATCTTCAGTTTTCACAAAAAAAGTTAAATTACCTCTGAGTCAAACGGTTCAGGAGGATGTGAGGAGATGCAGATTGTTCCTGTCACCGTGACAGGAACGAGCTCTCACTGATTGTTTGTGTATCCACAATAACATTTACAAAGCATAATTGAAGTGTTCCTGGTGGCTGTAAGGAGTTAACATTATCACATTATGTAGTCTAATTCAGTGTGAATGAATGACACACAGCAACCTCCATTCTGGTTGAGAAGCTGCTCCATCATAAACGCACTCACAATCCTCTGGAGAAATACCCACTCAGTGATTTTGGAGTGCTGGAGCCCTGCAACTCCCATCACACTCTTCATGACTCCGCTGTCAGGGAAGATCATATGACTGGCCATGTTGGAAATACGTACAGGCAGTTATGGAATTCAAAAGCACAGGCTGGCCAGATTAACATGCATATAATGGGGAGGTTGGAGAGGCTGTCTTAATGCAGCTGACTCCAGCTGACTAATTAGATATGACAAAGTTCAGAGTCTCTCGAGGTAGGGATTAAGAACACAGTGTGCGATGAAGGCCCCTTGGACAAAATCGATTATGACAGAAATCCTTGATGAATAATGAATGTGGTCATTTAGCAGGGGAATGCTGCTGTTGGAAGTCCGTTGTGTGATGATCAAGACAGGTTGCCCAGTAAGAATGAGCTGGACTGAGCCATTCCCAAAAGTATGATGCGGTAAGAGATCCCTTAGCCATCAATGTCATCGAAAACCGGGTCAAGGTCATGGATGCAACTGCCAAGACAAAGCACTTTTTAAATTTGTAAAATAGCGTTTACTCACTTTTCATATGGTTAATTATCTTTTACCCACGTACTATTGAGTTCCCAACATTGGTCAATGCTTAGAATGATAATATTATTGGTTAGAATTCTAATCACGCCTGTCTCTCTGCGAACGTGATTCAGGTATGCTCATTATGTTTTTCTGCTCCCCCCGGATTTGCTTTGTTAATACCCTCTTGAAACTCCCCATCCCGGGTCGTGACTAAAGCCTCAGGCTCATTAGCATAACGCAACGTTAACGATTTCTGAAAATCGCAAATAAAATGAAAATAATGTGCCTACTCTCAAGCTTAGCCTTTTCTTAACAACACTGTCATCTCAGATTTTCAAAATATGCTTTTGAACCATAGCAATTCACTAATTTGTGTAAGAGTATGCTAAGCTAGCTTAGCATTTTGAGTAGCATTTAGCACGCAACATTTTCACAAAAACCAGATAACCAAATAAATAAAATCATTTACCTTTGAAGAGCTTCAGATGTTTTCAATGAGGAGACTCTCAGTTACATAGCAAATGTGCAGTTTTTCCTGAAAGCGTCTTTGTGTAGGAGAAATCGCTCCGTTTTGTACATCACATTTGGCTACCGAAACGAACCGAAAATTCAGTCACCTACAACGTCAAACTTTTTCCGAATTCACTCCATAATATCGACCGAAACATGGCAAACGTTGTTTGGAATCAATCCTCAAGGTGTTTTTTCACATATCTCTTCATTGATATATCGTTCGTGGAAGCCTGCATTCTTCTCTGAATTCCATGGAAAAATACTTGCAGCAGAGTTTTGCGCACCAATTTCGGCGCAGGACACCGGGCGGACACCTGGTAAATGTGGTCTCTTATGGTCAATCTTCCAATGATATGCCTACAAATACGTCACAATGCTGCAGACTGTCATGTCTTGTTATGTCTGTTCCTGTCCTTTCTCTTCACTCTGTCTCTCTCTGCTGGTCTTTTTAGGTTACCTTCTCTGTCTCTCATTCTTCAGCTGTTCTACATTTCCCCTAACTAGCTCATTCACTCTTTCCCCACCTGTTCTCTCTTCCCCCTCTGATTAGGTCTCTATTTCTCTCTCTGTTCCTGCTACTTTCAGTGTCTGATTCTTGTTTGTGTTTTTGATACCAGAAGCAAGCTGTCGTCCCGTTTGCTTCCACCTTGTCCTATCCTGTCGGAGTCTGCCTGGCAGGTGCATCCTGCATTATACTACGTTCTTTTGTTCCATTGACTACGTTGGAAGAGGATTTATGCCATTCCTGTTTTTTATTAAAGAACTCTGTTTTCTGTTAAAACCGCTTTTGGGTCTTCACTCAAGTACATAACACAGACACCTTGGGGAAACGACAGAAAGGGCAGACTCACTCCTCTCGCATTCACAGCCATATAAGGAGACAATGGAAAACGGAGCCTCAAAAATCCTGCTCATTTCCTGGATGCCGTCTCATCTTGGTTTTGCCTGTAGCTCACGTTCTAGGGCACGCACAGAGAATATCTTTGCAGTTCTGGACACGTCAGAGTGTTTTCTTTCCAAATCTACGAATTATATGCATAGTCGAGCATCTTTTTGTGACAAAATATTGAGCTTAAAAAGGGCACGTCTTTTTATCCAAAAATGATATAGCGCCCCCAGAGTTTCAACAGGTCATTCACCACTCTTTTCAATGGCAAGCTCTACCTCAGCCCAGACCAACCAAGTGGCAAAGAGAGTGACAGTGGGTTTGTGATATGTCGGACAAAAGACAATGTTTAAACTTCCATCGACTCCTGCCTTGTCAAACAAACTCTCGGAAAATGAGTGTACAACTGGTAAATAGTCACTGACGCTTACGCGTAATAAATGCAATAGGATCTCTGTGGGCCTAGTCGTAAAGATTTGTCATTTAACTTTTAAAATATATGACCTTTTATTGTGGCATGAACACAACCAGTTCCTGATATTTTCATCTGATTGTCAATCACTTCAAAGGGCTTCTTTACTAGGCTACCCGCATACGCTCATCCACTCGCAACATAATCCCAGCCTCCAAACAGTGGTGAATGAAAAGAGACATCTGTTACACAAAACATTTAAAATTGTAATGACATTTGGCGATTGTCATTAGGCCAGAATTTATGCTTCCACTTCTGTCCGTGTGCGTCTCAGTGTTGGCCACTCATCTCTGCCTTGGAAAAATGGCAATGCTCTATTGTAGGCTATACCACACATTTCAAGTCCTTTTGAAAATGTTTCATGCCTCTGACATGCGGTAATGATAAATAATGGTGTAATAGCCTACAGTATTCTTGACATTTGATTTAATTATTGTGATAGGCTCATGTTTTACCTATAAGGTGTGCCCTCATCGCTTTTGCTAGGATGGATGCCTTACTGGACCATACCGCCTTACTTTCACGCCTGACTATAGTCTAAACAGTCTAAACTATTAATTCTCACATCAAAACAACTTTTCTTTACACAGAGTAGAGAGACAGACAGTGGTGAGTCAGGCTGCAATGCAGGAGACAGACAGAGAGAGGAAGCAATCATTGAGAAGTTAATAGTACAGTGGTTCCCAAACTTGGGGTTGAGGACCCATGTAGGTCCCCTAAAACTAAATAGGGACCCTGAGAGAATCTTTAATCTTATCAAACACAACTTGTTTCTCTTCAAATGGGTATAGAATACAACATTTTAGAGTCAACTAAAGGCCTTTTGCTTTGGTGAACATTTAGCTGTTTACAGTACACAAAACTGAATGGCAGTGCAGGTCACATGATATAACAACATGAACATGATTAAAAAGATAACACATGGACTTTTCTTGTGTCCAAGTGAACTATTTTGGGAGGGCAACCTGATGTGTATTGTGTTAGCAAGCCCATTTACATTTAGCTAAGTCATACAAAAGACTAACTTAGATTTGCAGGTGACTTTCCATAGGCAGCTGAGGCTCCAGACCAGAAGGATCCACTGCAAGAGGGGGAAAATAATGACAATATTTTTGACGAAAATAATCTAGCTAGCTATCTAGCCAGTTCTAACTTTCTTGCTGTAAGATAAACTCAACCCGCACTTTGCTAGACAATCGAACTAGCTAGGTGGCGCATAACATTTAACAATAACTGTTAGTAATTCAATTATATTATATTAAAACCGCAGGATTGGTGTCCCTATACCGGGATGGTTGTTGCTCAATATGCGATAATGTGATTAGAAAACATATACAACAGCCAACCTTCCGGGACATAGACATATCTTTTATGGGCAGAAAGCTCAAATTCTTGTTAATCTAACTGCAGTGTCCAATTTACAGTAACTATTACAGAATAAAATATGGTGCTATTGTTTGAGGATAATGCACAACAACAAAAATACTTATCACGGCAACTGGTTTTATAAATTCACCTCTGAAGGTAAATAATGTACTTACATTCAGTAATCTTGCTCTGCTTTGTCATCCTCAGGGTCCCAGAGATCAAATTTAGTGTAGTTTTCTTTGAAAAAAATCGAATGTAATTTCCAAAATCGTTCTTACCTTCGTCAGTCACACTTCAGAACAAATTATCTTCTTCCTCTCTATTCCTTTTTCATTTTAAATCAATGTTATCAATATTTAATTTAAAAAAATGCCATTTTCATTGAGAAAGGTTTTTGACTGTGACAGAGTTCTTCTCCTTAATCTGAAGAAATGTTACATTTTTACATCCACTCTGTCAATTGGAGGCGGGCTGGGATCGGGGCTCGGGTACATTTCAAAATGTGATTGACAGCTTATAAAAATATATTTACAGAAACTCAGCAAAAAAAAGAAATGTCCTCAATTTATATGAACATAACAACTGAGACATGAACTGAACAAATTCCACAAACATGTGACTAACAGAAATGGAATAATGTGTCCCTGAACAAAGGGTGGTCAAACACATACATTTAAAAAATATGTACATATATTTGATTTATTTATGTATTTGATATATACATTTACCAAATATATGTAAACATGCACTGCTAAAAAAATAAAGGGAACACTAAAATAACACATCCTAGATCTGAATGAATTAAATATTCTTATTAAATACTTTTTTCTTTACATAGTTGAATGTGCTGACAACAAAATCACACAAAAATGATCAATGGAAATCAAATTTATCAATCCATGGAGGTCTGGATTTGGAGTCACACTCAAAATTAAAGAGGAAAACCACACTACAGGCTGATCCAACTTTGATGTAATGTCCTTAAAACAAGTCAAAATGAGGCTCAGTAGTGTGTGTGGCCTCCACATGCCTGTATGACCTCCCTACAACTTCCTCTTGCAGGCACTGCTGACACACTCCAGCCACATAAGGTCTAGCATTAGGAGGAACCCAGGGCCAACCGCACCAGCATATGGTCTCACAAGGGGTCTGAGGATCTCATCTCGGTACCTAATGGCAGTCAGGCTACCTCTGGCGAGCACATGGAGGGCTGTGCGGCCCCCCAAAGAAATACCACCCCACACCATGACTGACCCACCGCCAAACCGGTCATGCTCGAGGAGGTTGCAGGCAGCAGAACATTCTCCACGGCGTCTCCAGACTCTGTCACGTCTGTCACATGTGCTCAGTGTGAACCTGCTTTCATCTGTGAAGAGCACACAATGCATCTAGATCCAAGATGGCGTAGCAGTAAGACGTGTCGTGTCCCTTGTCCCGTGTATATTTAGTCTTTTTTCGTTTTTACATATTTTTTCTTCACATATCTTTTAAAACATTATGCTAAACCTCAGCTTCCAAATACTCTCCTTTAACCCGCCTCACCCAACGTAGCTATTTTTCTTTTTTCCTAAAGTATTTAGTATTTATATTTACTTCGGAACCGGAACCCCTCAACTGAAGCTAGCCAGCTACCTACCAGCTATGCTAGCGGCCTTCAGCTAACCTTTAGCTCGGAAACCTCTCGCCAGTTCGAACAACGCGACTCTAACCAGAGCATAACGGACCTATTTATTTTTTTATTTTTTATCCCCGCATTCCCGCCGCAAACGGAACATCTGGATCTTCACAACTAGTTATTTAGCTAAACCGCAACCCCGGACGATTACTGCTGGCTAGTGCTTCCACCCACTTAGCCTGAAGCTAGCCCCGCCAGAGCACCTGTGCTACCTCCGTAGCATACTCCTGGGCTACAATTACCGGACCCACGACCGGTCTATCGATGTCACCGTATGAAGAGGAATAAACAGACTCACCCCATCGCAACTTCCCCCCAAAGGCTAACTCTCTAGCCCTTGCTATCTCCCTGCTTGCTATTTCGGCCTGCTAACTGCTACCTTGTTTAGCCCCGGCCTACTAACTGTTAGCGTGTTAGCACAGGCCTGCTAACCGTCTGAATCGCCTCGTCCCAAACACTCACTGGACCCATATTTACTCTCTTATCTCTTTCCGATTTTCAATTTGTTTATACCTTCCGGTAACCTGCCTCACCCAATGTGATATGGAATCGCTATTATTTTTAATTTTTAGAACACACTCAAGAACCTCCAGAAGCTAACTAGCTACAAGCTATTTAGTCATTGTTAGTTTTTTTTTACCTGGATAACACTCACTAATCCTGCTTCCCTGCCCCCTGATCACTTGGCTACATAGCTGATGCACGCTGGACTGTCCATTAATCACGGTACCTCATTCTGCTTGTTTATGTTTTATCTGTCGGCCCCGTTGCCTAGTCAACGCCATTTTACCTGCTGTTGTTGTGCTAGCTGATTAGCTGTTGTTGTCTCACCTACTGTTTTAGCTAGCTTTCCCAATTCAACACCTGTGATTACTGTATGCCTCGCTGTATGTCTCTCTCAAATGTCAATATGCCTTGTATACTGTTGTTCAGGTTAGTTATCATTGTTTTAGTTCACAATGGAGCGCCTAGTTCCACTCTTCATACCCCTGATACCTCCTTTGTCCCACCTCCCCCACATGCGGCGACCTCACCCATTACAACTAGCATGTCCAGAGATACAACCTCTCTCATCATCACCCAGTGCCTGGGCTTACCTCCGCTGTACCCGCACCCCACCATACCCCTGTCTGCGCATTATGCCCTGAATATATTCTACCATGCCCAGAAACCTGCTCCTCTTATTCTCTGTCCCCAATGCTCTAGGCGACCAGTTTTGATAGCCTTTAGCCGCACCCTCATACTACTCCTTCTCTGTTCCGCGGGTGATGTGGAGGTAAACCCAGGCCCTGCATGTCCCCAGGCACCCTCATTTGTTGACTTCTGTGATCGAAAAAGCCTTGGTTTCATGCATGTCAACATCAGAAGCCTCCTCCCTAAGTATGTTTTACTCACCGCTTTAGCACACTCTGCTAACCCTGATGTCCTTGCCGTGTCTGAGTCCTGGCTCAGGAAGGCCACCAAAAATTCTGAGATTTCCATAACCAACTATAACATCTTCCGTCAAGATAGAACTGCCAAAGGGGGAGGAGTTGCAGTCTACTGCAGAGATAGCCTGCAAAGTAATGTCATACTTTCCAGGTCCATACCAAAACAGTTCGAACTACTAATTTTGAAAATTACTCTCTCCAGAAATAAGTCTCTCACTGTTGCCGCCTGCTACCGACCCCCTCAGCTCCCAGCTGTGCCCTGGACACCATTTGTGAATTGATCGCCCCCCATCTAGCTTCAGAGTTTGTTCTTTTAGGTGACCTAAACTGGGATATGCTTAACACCCCGGCAGTCCTACAATCTAAGCTAGATGCCCTCAATCTCACACAAATCATCAAGGAACCGACCAGGTACAACCCTAACTCTGTAAACAAGGGCACCCTCATAGACGTCATCCTGACCAACTGGCCCTCCAGATACACCTCCGCTGTCTTCAACCAGGATCTCAGCGATCACTGCCTCATTGCCTGTATCCGCTACGGAGCCGCAGTCAAACGACCACCCCTCATCACTGTCTAAAGCTCCCTAAAACACTTCTGTGAGCAGGCCTTCCTAATCGACCTGGCCCGGGTATCCTGGAAGGACATTGACCTCATCCCGTCAGTTGAGGATGCCTGGTCATTCTTTAAAAGTAACTTCCTCACCATTTTAGATAAGCATGCTCCGTTCAAAAAATGCAGAACCAAGAACAGATACAGCCCTTGGTTCACTCCAGACCTGACTGCCCTCGACCAGCACAAAAACATCCTGTGGCGGACTGCAATAGCATCGAATAGTCCCCGCGATACGCAACTGTTCATGGAAGTCGGGAACCAATACACGCAGTCAGTCAGGAAAGCTAAGGCCAGCTTCTTCAGGCTGAAGTTTGCATCCTGTAGCTCCAACTCCAAAAAGTTCTGGGACACTGAAGTCCATGGAGAACAAGAGCACCTCCTCCCAGCTTCCCACTGCACTGAGGCTAGGTAACACGGTCACCACCGATAAATCCATGATTATCGAAAACTTCAACAAGCATTTCTCAACTGCTGGCCATGCCTTCGGCCTGGCTACTCCAACATCGGCCAACAGCTCTGCCCCCACCGCAGCTTCTCGCCCAAGCCCTTCCAGGTTCTCCTTTACCCAAATCCAGATAGCAGATGTTCTGAAAGAGCTGCAAAACCTGGACCCGTACAAATCAGCTGGGCTTGACAATCTGGACCCTCTATTTCTGAAACTATCCGCCGCCATTGTCGCAACCCCTATTACCAGCCTGTTCAACCTCTCTCTCATATCGTCTGAGATCCCCAAGGATTGGAAAGCTGCCGCAGTCATCCCCCTCTTCAAAGGGGGAGACACCCGGGACCCAAACTGTGACAGACCTATATCCATCCTGCCCTGCCTAGCTAAGGTCTTCGAAAGCCAAGTCAACAAACAGGTCACTGACCATCTCGAATCCCACCGTACCTTCTCCGCTGTGCAATCTGGTTTCCGAGCCGGTCACGGGTGCACCTCAGCCACACTCAAGGTACTAAACGATATCATAACCGCCATCGATAAAAGACAGTACTGTGCAGCCGTCTTCATCGACCTTGCCAAGGCTTTCGACTCTGTCAATCACCATATTCTTATCGGCAGACTCAGTAGCCTCGGTTTTTCGGATGACTGCCTTGCCTGGTTCACCAATTACTTTGCAGACAGAGTTCAGTGTGTCAAATCGGAGGGCATGCTGTCCGATCCTCTGGCAGTCTCTATGGGGGTGCCACAGGGTTCAATTCTCGGGCCGACTCTTTTCACTGTATATATCAATGATGTTGCTCTTGCTGCGGGCGATTCCCTGATCCACCTCTACGCAGACGACACCATTCTATATACTTCCGGCCCGTCCTTGGACACTGTGCTATCCAACCTCCAAACGAGCTTCAATGCCATACAACACTCCTTCCGTGGCCTCCAACTGCTCTTAAACGCTAGTAAAACCAAATGCATGCTTTTCAACCGATCGCTGCCTGCACCCGCATGCCCGACGAGCATCACCACCCTGGATGGTTCCGACCTTGAATATGTGGACACCTATAAGTACCTAGGTGTCTGGCTAGACTGTAAACTCTATCCAGACTCATATCAAACATCTCCAATCGAAAATCAAATCAAGAGTCGGCTTTCTATTCCGCAACAAAGCCTCCTTCACTCACGCCGCCAAACTTACCCTAGTAAAACTGACTATCCTACCGATCCTCGACTTCGGCGATGTCATCTACAAAATTGCCTCCAACACTCTACTCAGCAAACTGGATGCAGTTTATCACAGTGCCATCCGTTTTGTCACTAAAGCACCTTATACCACCCACCACTGCGACTTGTATGCTCTAGTCGGCTGGCCCTCGCTACATATTCGTCGCCAGACCCACTGGCTCCAGGTCATCTACAAGTCCATGCTAGGTAAAGCTCCGCCTTATCTCAGTTCACTGGTCACGATGGCAACACCCATCCGTAGCACGCGCTCCAGCAGGTGTCTCACTGATCATCCCTAAAGCCAACACCTCATTTGGCCGCCTTTCGTTCCAGTACTCTGCTGCCTGTGACTGGAACGAATTGCAAAAATCCCTGAAGTTGGAGACTTTTATCTCCCTCACCAACTTCAAACATGTGCTATCTGAGCAGCTAACCGATCGCTGCAGCTGTACATAGTCTATTGGTAAATAACCCACCCATTTTCACCTACCTCATCCCCACACTGTTTTTATTTATTTACTTTTCTGCTCTTTTGCACACCAGTATCTCTACCTGTACATGACCATCTGATCATTTATCACTCCAGTGCTAATCTGCAAGGTTGTAATTATTCGCCTACCTCCTCATGCCTTTTGCACACAATGTATATAGACTCGCCTTTTTTGTACTGTGTTATTGACTTGTTAATTGTTTACTCCATGTGTAACTCTGTGTTGTCTGCTCACACTGCTAAGCTTTATCTTGGCCAGGTCGCAGTTGCAAATGAGAACTTGTTCTCAACTAGCCTACCTGGTTAAATAAAGGTGAAATAAAATTTAAAAAAGAGCACAGGGCGCCAGTGTTTGCTAATCTTAGTGTTCTCTGGCAAATGCCAAACGTCCTGCACGGTGTTGGGCTGTAAGCACAACCCCCACCTGTGGACGTCGGGCCCTCATACCACTCTCATGGAGTCTGTTTCTGACCGTTTGAGCAGACACATGCACATTTGTGGCCTGCTGGAGGTCATTTTGCAGGGCTCTGGCTGTGCTCCTCCTGCTCCTCCTTGCACAAAGGTGGAGGTAGCGGTCCTGCTGCTGGGTTGTTGCCCTCCTTCGGCCTCCTCCACGTCTCCTGATGTACTGGCCTGTCTCCTGGTAGCGCCTCCATGCTCTGGACACTACGCTGACAGACACAGCAAACCTTCTTGTCACAGCTCGCATTGATGTGCCATCCTGGATGAGCTGCACTACCTGAGCCACTTGTGTGGGTTGTAGACTTCGTCTCATGCTACCCCTCGAGTGAAAGCACCGCCAGCATTCAAAAGTGACAAAAACATCAGCCAGGAAGCATAGGAACTGATAAGTGGTCTGTGGTCACCACCTGCAGAACCACTCCTTTATTGGGGATGTCTTGCTAATTGCCTATAATTTCCACCTGTTGTCTATTCCATTTGCACAACAGCATGTGACATTTATTGTCAGTCAGTGTTGCTGCCTAAGTGGACATTTTGATTTCACAGAAGTGTGATTGACTTGGAGTTACATTGTGTTGTTTAAGTGTTCCCTTTATTTTTTTGAGCAGTGTATTTCTATTTTATTGAAATGTATTCCAAAATATTATTTTTCTGTATGTGTTAAATGTAATCCGTTACAGTTACTAGTTACCTGTTCAAAATTGTAATCAGTAATGTAACTTTTGGATTACCACAACTCATTAATGTAATCTACATTTAGTTACTTTTTGTTTACTTTCCCCTTAAGAGGCATTCGAAGAAGACAAAAATATATGTTACCAATTGAATGACATCTATTGCAGAATAAATCAATGTTAAAGTTTACATAGCTGGCCAGATATGGATGTTAAATTTTACTTTATGGGTTGGTTGTGTAGGCTTCTTCTAACCCATCGCTTTCTACTACATATAATAATATTATTAAATTGCATCTTTATATAATAATGTATCATTTATAAGTCCAAAAATGGATATAGCAACTAGTTTGATCATGTGTCCATTAGGCTTATGGATTTTTTTTTTTTATCAGCCTGAATTAGACTGAGCAATAAAAGACACTTATTCCATAGGCTGGGATCCGCACTATGCAGCTGAAGCAAGAGTGCATTTTTCACTGGCTGTCCGCTGGTTTCAAAAACAATGATAGACAGCTTAAACTTCTTGAATTCAACCATTATTGGATTCAAATACACATTTCGATTTATAAACAGCCATCGACAGCAAACACAATCGGTAAGGCGCAAATATCTACATGAGAGAGCAGTAGTATGATTCACGTCAATGCACTATGTAGATATCAATAATAAGTAATATCCGTATCACTGTAGACTACACCACTGCTCTCATCCTTACCTCCTTACCGCCTTTTATCAATGCTGATTTGAATGTCATTGAGAAAACAGAGAAGTGTCAAAGATTTTTCTCTGCAAACATCCTTTCTGAAATCAAAAGTCATCCTCAAAGTAATCATCTAGTTTTTCAAAAGTATCTGCACTGAAAAAAATGGAGCTATGAATTTACTTAATTCAAATGTATACATTGGTTCCACATGAATGAAAGATGTTAGATATACACCATTTTTTCTTCTTCAGTTGACTTATTTTCTTTGTCAGGCAAATATAATTTGTTCAAGTAAATGTATTGTAATTTTATTTTAATTAAATGTGTAGCTTCAAATGGATTTGAACCCTAAACCTAAACACTACTTAATAATTAACATTTTATTGATGACATTACTCATAATTATGTAGAACTTTGTCCATAATTTATATTATGGACAAGGTTCTACATAATTATTAATCCAAGCACAAGATGAAATGCTGCCATTTTCTACTTTAGTGTTTGTATTTCCAAAAATGTATAGGGAAATAAAAAGTATATGCTAAAGATGTGTAACTAAGGAGCAAGAGACAATTTGCAGAAGGCATGTTTAAAAAATTACTGTATTTTTTTAAAAGTTTCAGCTCTTTGGAATGACAAATGTCCATTCACTGATATTCAATGTTCAATGAAATACACAGGTCTAAATCACAGTAATGTAGGCTATATATCTGTATAAAAAAAGAGTTGTTCTAACAATGACTGGGCACTCTCTCTAATGCATATTATCTGAAATAGGGTGCCGACAGAGACGGCCGCCTTGCTTCGCGTTCCTAGGAAACTATGCAGTTTTTTTTGCGTGTAATTTCTTACAATAGTACCCCAGGTCATCTTAGGTTTCATTACATACAGTCGAGAAGAACTACTGAATATAAGAGCATCAACTCACCATCAGTACGACCAAGAATATGACTTTCGCGAAGCGGATCCTGTGTTCTGCCTTTCACCCAGGACAACGGAATGGATCCCAGCCGGCGACACAAAAAAAACGACTTCGTAAAAGAGGGAAACGAAGCGGTCTTCTGGTCAGACTCCGGAGACGGGCACATCGTGCACCACTGCCTAGTATACTTCTCGCCAATGTCCAGTCTCTTGACAACAAGGTTGATGAAATCCGAGCAAGGGTAGCTTTCCAGAGGGACATCAGAGACTGTAACGTTCTTTGCTTCATGGAAACATGGCTCACTGGAGAGACACTATCGGAGTCGGTGCAGCCAGCTGGTTTCTCCACGCATCGCACCGACAGAAACAAACATCTTTCTGGTAAGAAGAGGGGCGGGGGCGTATGCCTTATGGCTAACGAGACGTGGTGTGATCACAAAAACATACAGGAACTCAAATCCTTCTGTTCACCTGATTTAGAATTCCTCACAATCAAATGTAGACCACATTATCTACCAAGGGAATTCTCTTCGATTATAATCAAAGCCGTATATATTCCCCCACCAAGCAGACACATCGATGGCTCTGAACGAACTTTATTTGACTCTTTGCAAGCTGGAATTCATACATCCTGAGGCTGCATTCATTGTAGCTGGGGATTTTAACAAGGCAAATCTGAAAACAAGACTCCCTAAATTGCATCAGCATATCGATTGCGCAACCAGGGCTGGCAAAACCTTGGATCATTGCTATTCTAACTTCCGCGACACATAAGGCCCTGCCCCGCCCTCCTTTCGGAAAAGCTGACAACGACTCCATTTTGTTGATCCCTGCCTACAGACAAATTAAAACAAGAAGCTCCCACGCTGAGGTCTGTCCAACGCTGGTCCGACCAATCTGATTCCACACTCCAAGACTGCTTCCATCACGTGGACTGGGATATGTTTCGTATTGCGTCAAACAACAACATTGACGAATATGCTGATTCGGTGTGCGAGTTCATTAGAACGTGCGTTGAAGATGTCATTCCGATAGCAACGATTAAAACATTCCCAAACCAGAAACCGTGGATTGATGGCAGCATTCGTGTGAAACTGAAAGCGCGAACCACTGCATTTAATCAGGGCAAGGTGAACGGAAACATGACCGAATACAAACAGTGTAGCTACTCCCTCTGCAAGGCAATCAAACAAGCTAAGCGTCAGTATAGAGACAAAGTAGAATCACAATTCAACGGCTCAGACACAAGAGGTATGTGGCAGGGTCTACAGTCAGTCACGGATTACAAAAAGAAAACCAGCCCCGTCACGGACCAGGATGTCTTGCTCCCAGGCAGACTAAATAACGTTTTTGCCCGCTTTGAGGACAATACAGTGCCACTGACACGGCCTGCAACGAAAACATGCGGACTCTCCTTCACTGCAGCCGACGTGAGTAAAACATTTAAACGTGTTAACCCTCGCAAGGATGCAGGCCCAGACGGCTTCCCCAGCCGCGCACTCAGAGCATGTGCAGACCAGCTGGCTGGTGTGTTTACGGACATATTCAATCAATCCCTATCCCAGTCTGCTGTTCCCACATGCTTCAAGAGGGCCACCATTGTTCCTGTTCCCAAGAAAGCTAAGGTAACTGAGCTAAACGACTACTGCCCCGTAGCACTCACTTCCGTCATCATGAAGTGCTTTGAGAGACTAGTCAAGGACCATATTACCTCCACCCTAACAGACACCTTAGACCCACTCCAATTTGCTTACCGCCCAAATAGGTCCACAGACGATGCAATCTCAACCACACTGCCCTAACCCATCTGGACAAGAGGAATACCTATGTGAGAATGCTGTTCATCGACTACATCTCGGCATTTAACACCATAATACCCACCAAGCTCGTCATCAAGCTCGAGACCCTGGGTCTAGACCCCGCCCTGTGCAACTGGGTACTGGACTTCCTGACGGGCCGCCCCCAGGTGGTGAGGGTAGGCAACAACATCTCCACCCCGCTGATCCTCAACACTGGGGCCCCACAAGGGTGCGTTCTGAGCCCTCTCCTGTACTCCCTGTTCACCCACGACTGCGTGGCCACACACGCCTCCAACTCAATCATCAAGTTTGCGGACGACACAACAGTGGTAGGCTTGATTACCAGCAATGACGAGACGGCCTACAGGGAGGTGGTGAGGGCCCTTGGAGTGTGGTGTCAGGAAAATAACCTTACACTCATCTCCTTAGTTTTGTTGACGTTGATTGTGGACTTCAGGAAACAGCAGAGGGAACACCCCCCTATCCACATCGATGGAACAGTAGTGGTGAGGGTAGTGAGTTAAGTTCGTCGGCATACACATCACAGACAAACTGAATTGGTCCACCCACACAGACAGCATCGTGAAGAAGGCGCAGCAGCGCCTCTTCAACCTCAGGAGGCTGAAGAAATTCGGCTTGTCATCAAAAGCACACAAACTTCTACAGATGCACAATCGAGAGCATCCTGGCGGGCTGCATCACCGCCTGGTACGGCAACCGTAAGGTTCTCCAGAGTGTAGGGAGGTCTGCACAACACATCACTGGGGGCAAACTACCTGCCCTCCAGGACACCTACACCACCCGATGTTACAGGAAGGCCATAAAGATCATCAAGGACAACAACCACCCGAGCCACTGACTGTTCACCCCGCTATCATCCAGAGGTCAGTACAGGTGCATCAAAGCTGGGACCGAGAGATAGAAGCTGTTTTTCAATCTCAAGGTCATCAGACTGTTAAACAGCCACCACTAACATTGAGTGGCTGCTGCCCACACACTGACTCAACTCCAGCCACTTTAATAATGGGAAATGATGTAAAATGTATCACTAGCCACATTTAATGCTACCGAATATAATGTTTACATACCCTACATTACTCATCTCATATATATATGTATATACTGTACCCTATATCATCTACTGCATCTTTATGTAATACATGTATCACTAGCCACTTTAACTATGCCACTTTGTTTACATACACATCTCATATGTATATACTGTACTCGATACCATCTACTGTATCTTGCCTATGCTGCTCTGTACCATCACTCATTCATATATCTTTATGTATATATTCTTTATCCCCTTACACTTGTGTGTATAAGACAGTAGTTTTGGAATTGTTAGTTAGATTACTTGTTGGTTATTACTGCATTGTCGGAACTAGAAGCACAAGCATTTCTCTACACTCGCATTAAAATCTGCTAACCATGTGTATGTGACAAATAAAATTTGATATTACCAAATGAGGTAGTTCATAAGGAGAAACAGACAAAGAATGAGGTAGATGTGTGCATATTGGTGCATGTTAATAATTTTTGACTAAAAGTCACTCCAAAGTGAAACTGAACTTTTTCTATAAGCAGCAAAGAAAATTAAGAGCATCTTCTCAAAACACCGTAAAAAATATCTAACATCCCGATAGCTACATCTTTGGACAACAAGTTCAACACAAGTCAAACATACAGTGTAAAACACAACATAACAGCTCACTGAAACAGCCTGTTTTTAACTTATTTGGGACTGGGGGGTATTGAGTAGCTTGGATGAATAAGGTGCCCAGAGTAAACTGCCTGCTACTCAGGCCCAGTTGCTAATATAAGCATATTATATATCAGTAGATTTGGATAGAAAACACTCTGAAGTTTCTAAAACTGTTTGAATGATATCTCTGAGTATGACAGAACTCATATGGCAGGCAAAAACCTGAGAAAAAAAATCCAACCAGGAAGTGGGAAATTTTAGGTTTGTAGTTTTTCAAGTCATTGCCTATCGAATATACAGTGTCTGTGGTCATATTGCACTTCCTAGGGCTTCCACTAGATGGCAATAGTCTTTAGAACCTTTTTCTGATGCTTCTTTCTGTGAAGGAGGGGAGAATGGGAGCTGAATGAGTCAGAGGTCTCCCATAGTGGCATAAACTGATCACACGCGCTCACGTCAGAGGAAGCTCGCATTTCTACAGACAAAGGAATTCTCCGGTTGGAACATTATTGAAGATTTATGTTAAAACCTGTTATGGTCCCCGAGGGGAACTCCACCCCCCCATTCAGCTGAAAAGGTGGCACAGGGAATTCAAAAATATTCTTTAAAAATATTTCACTTTCACACATTAACCTGTAGTGACGACCAGCCCGTGAACGGGACAGTTATCATCGTCTGACACAAATTAGCATAACGCAACAGATATAAATCTTCCTAGAAAATCTTCCTATTAATGAAAATCACAAGTGAAATATATTGGAACACAGCTTAGCCTTTTGTTAATCACCCTGTCATCTCAGATTTTCAAAATATGCTTTACAGCCAACGCTCGACAAGCATTTGTGTAAGTTTATCATAGCATTATGCCTTGGTATCAGCAGGCAAACTTGTCACGGAAATCAGAAAAGCAATCAAATTAAAATTGTTTACCTTTGATGAACTTCGGATGTTTTCACTCACGAGACTCCCAGGTAGACAGCCAAAGTTAATTTTTTCCCAAAAGATTATGTTTGTAGGCGAAATAGCTCCGTTTGTTCTTCACATTTGGCTGAGAAATCGCGGTCACCACAACGCCAAGAAATATTCCAAATTAGCTCCATAATATCAACAGAAACATGGCAAACGTTGTTTAGAATCCATCCTCAAGGTGTTTTTCTAATATCTATTCGATAATATATCAGTCGGGACAATTCGTTTTTCACGCTGGCCGATTGGAGTAATGGGTACCTCTGTATTTTACGGGAGAATCTCTCACGGAGCCACCATGTGACCACTTACGCAATGTGGCTGCCTATGGCTATTCTTCAAGAGAAATGCGTAAAACTACGTCACAATGCTGTAGACACCTTGGGGAATACGTAGAAAGCGTAAGCTCGTTGATGGTACATTCACAGCTGAATAGGGAGTCATTGGAACGCAGCGCCTTCAAAACCTGGGGCACTTCCGTATTGGATTTTTCTCAGGCTTTCGCCTGCAACATCAGTTCTTGTCAGGGTTTTCCTGTGGTGAAGTAGAGGAGGACCAAAACGCAGAGTGGTTATATTGATTCATGTTTAATAAAAACAGATAAACATGAACACTACAAAACAATAAACGTGGAAAACCAAAAACAGCCCTATCTGGTGCAAAACACAGAGACAGGAACAATCACCCACAAACACAGTGAAACCCAAGCTACCGAAGTATGATTCTCAATCAGAGACAACTAATGACACCTGCCTCTGATTGAGAACCATACTAGGCCGAAACATAGAAATACCCCAAAACATAGAAAAACAAACAGACTACCCACCCAACTCAAGCCCTGACCATACTAAATAAATACAAAACAAAGGAAATAAAGGTCAGAACGTGACAGTAACCCCCCCAAATGTGCGGACTCCGGCCGCAAAACCTTAACCTATAGGGGAGGGTCTGGGTGGGCGTCTGTCCGCGGTGGCGGCTCTGGCGCGGGAAGCGGACCCCACTTCACCATTGTCTTTGTCCGCTTTATTGTCCGCCTCCGTGGCTTTCTAACCATGGCCACCCCTCTCAATGACCCCACTGGACAGAGGGGCAGTTGCTCGGGACAGAGGGGCAGAAGCTCTGAACAGAGGGGCCCTTCAGACTCCGGCAGCGGCGCCGGACAGGCGGGAGACTCCGGCAGCGGCGCCGGACAGGCGGGAGACTCCGGCAGCGGCGCCGGACAGGCGGGAGACTCCGGCAGCGGCGCCGGACAGGCGGGAGACTCCGGCAGCGGCGCCGGACAGGCGGGAGACTCCGGCAGCGGCGCCGGACAGGCGGGAGCACCTGTATGGATGAGCCGGAGAGACAGCCTGGTGCGGGGGGCTGCCACCGGAGGGCTGGTGCGTGGAGGTGGTGACGGATAGACCGGACCGTGCAGACGCACTGGAGCTCTTGAGCACCGAGCCTGCCCAACCCTACCTGGTTGAATGGTCCCGGTCGCCCTGCCAGTGCGGCGAGGTGGAATAGCCCGCACTGGGCTATACAGGCGAACCTGGGACACCATGCGCAAGGCTGGTGCCATGTAAGCCGGCCCAAGGAGACGCACTGGAGACCAGATGCGTAGAGCCGGCTTCATGGCACTTGGCTCGATGCCCACTCTAGCCCGGCCGATACGCGGAGCTGGAATGTATCGCGCCGGGCTATGCACCCGCACTGGGGACACCGTGCGCTTCACAGCATAACACGGTGCCTGCCCGGTCTCTCTCGCCCCCCGGTAACCACAGGAAGTTGACGCAGGTCTCCTACCTGGCTTCGCCATACTTCCTGTGAGCCTCCCCCCAATAAATTTTTGGGGCTGACTCTCGGACTTCCATCCACGCCGCCGTGCTGCCTCCTCATACCAGCGCCTCTCCGCCTTTTTCCGCCTCCAGCTCTTCTTTGGGGCGGCGATATTCTCCAGGCTGTACCCAGGGTCCTTTACCGTCCAACTCATCCTCCCATGTCCAGTATTCCAAATAATGCAGCCTCTCCCATTGCTGCTGCTGTTGTCGCTGTCCTTTACCACGTCGCTTGGTCCTTGGTTGGTGGGTGATTCTGTCAGGGTTTTCCTATGGTGAAGTAGAGGAGGACCAAAGCGCAGAGTGGTTATATTGATTCATGTTTAATAAAAACAGATAAACATGAACACTACAAAACAATAAACGTGGAAAACCAAAAACAGCCCTATCTGGTGCAAAACACAGAGACAGGAACAATCACCCACAAACACACAGTGAAACCCAAGCTACCTAAGTATGATTCTCAATCAGAGACAACTAATGACACCTGCCTCTGATTGAGAAACATACTAGGCCGAAACATAGAAATACCCCAAAACATAGAAAACAAACAGACTGCCCACCCCAACTCACGCCCTGACCATACTAAATAAATACAAAACAAAGGAAATAAAGGTCAGAACGTGACAGTTCTGTTATACTCACAGACAATATCTTTACAGTTTTGGAAACGTTGTTTTCTATCCAAAGCTGTCAAATAGCATCTTTTATATCCCTTTTAAAACGGGAACATTTTTTTCCAAAAATGAAAATACTGCCCCCTAACACCTACCTCAAATGAAAGATGAACAAGATGTTTATCTACCCATCATGTCTGATTTTTTAAATGTTTTACAGTGAAACACAACATATATTTATGTTAGACCACCACCAAATCAAAGGGAAAAAGCAGCCAAAAAGCAGGATTAGAGATAAAAATGAATCACTAACCTTTTGAAAATCTTCTTTTCTTTTAATTTCTCTTTTTTTCTCTTTTGAAAATCTTCATCAGATGACATGTTACACAATACATTTAAGTTTTGTTCGATAATATGCATATATCCACAAATCTCGGTTTACATTGACGCCATGTTCAGAACTGCCTCCAAAATATCTAGAGGAATTATAGAAAGCTACGCTAGATAACAGAAATACTCATCATAAACTTTGACTGAAGATACATGTTGAACATATAATTAACCTCTTACATCTATGGGGGCGCTATTTCATTTTTGTATGAAAAACGTTCCCGTTTTAAACAAGATATTTTGTCACAAAAAGATGCTCGACTATGCATATAATTGCTACCGTTTGAAAGAAAACACTCTGACGTGTCCAGAAATACAAAGATATTCTCTGTGCGTCCCCTAGAACGTGAGCTTCAGGCAAAACCAAGATGAGATGGCATCCAGGAAATGACAAGGATTTTTGAGGCTCTGTTTTCCATGGTCTCCTTATATGGCTGTGAATGCAAGAAGAGTGAGTCAACCCTTTCTGTCGTTTCCCCAAGGTGTCTGCAGCATTGTGACGTATTTGTGGGCAGATCATTGGACGATTGACCATAAGAGACCACATTTACCACGTGTCCGCCCGGTGTCCTGCGCCGAAATTGGTGCGCAAAAGTCACCTGCCAGTATTTTTCCATGCGATACAGAGAGGAAAGCAAGCTTCCACGAACTGCATGTCAATGAAGAGATATGTGAAAAAACACCTTGAGGACTGATTCCAAACAACGTTTGCCATGTTTCGGTCGATATTATGTAGTTAATCCGGAAAAAGTTTTACGTTGTAGGTGACTGAATTTTCGGTTCGTTTCGGTAGCCAGACGCAATGTAGAAAACGGAACGATTTCTCCTACACACAGACGCTTTCAGGAAACACTGCGCATTTGGTATGTAACTGAGAGTCTCCTCATTGAAAACATCAGAAGCTCTTCAAAGGTAAATGATTTTATTTATTTGGTTATCTGGTTTTTGTGAAAATGTGTTGTGTTGTTAAGAAAAGGCTAAGCTTGAGAGCAGACGCATTATTTTCATTTTATTTGCGATTTTCAGAAATCGTTAACGTTGCGTTATGCTAATGAGCCTGAGGCTTTAGTCACAAACCCGGATCCAGGATGGGGAGTTTCAAGAAGTTAAGAACCAGTGTATCTTTAACTTCTTGAAACTCCCCATCCCGGATCCGGGTTTGTGACTAAAGCCTCAGGCTCATTAGCATAACGCAACGTTAACGATTTCTGAAAATCGCAAATAAAATGAAAATAATGCGTCTGCTCTCAAGCTTAGCCTTTTCTTAACAACACTGTCATCTCAGATTTTCAAAATATGCTTTTGAACCATAGAAATGGACTAATTTGTGTAAGAGTATGCAAAGCTAGCATAGCATTTTGAGTAGCATTTAGCACGCAACATTTTCACAAAAACCAGATAACCAAATAAATAAAATAATTTACCTTTGAAGAGCTTCTGATGTTTTCAATGAGGAGACTTTCAGTTACATACCAAATGCGCAGTTTTTCCTGAAAGCATCTGTGTGTAGGAGAAATCTTTCAGTTTTCTACATTGCGTCTGGCTACCGAAACGAACCGAAAATTCAGTCACCTACAACGTAAAACTTTTTCCGGATTAACTACATAATATCGACCGAAACATGGCAAACGTTGTTTGGAATCAATCCTCAAGGTGTTTTTTCACATATCTCTTCATTGATATGCAGTTCGTGGAAGCTTGCTTTCCTCTCTGTATCGCATGGAAAAATACTGGCAGGTGACTTTTGCGCACCAATTTCGGGCGCAGGACACCGGGCGGACACCTGGTAAATGTGGTCTCTTATGGTCAATCTTCCAATGATCTGCCCACAAATACGTCACAATGCTGAAGACACCTTGGGGAAACGACAGAAAGGGCAGGCTCATTCCTCTCGCATTCACAGCCATATAAGGAGACAATGGAAAACAGAGCCTCAAAAATCCTTGTCATTTCCTGGATGCCATCTCATCTTGGTTTTGCCTGAAGCTCACGTTCTAGGGCACGCACACAGAATATCTTGGTATTTCTGGACACGTCAGAGTGTTTTCTTTCGAATGCTATCAATTATATGCATAGTCGAGCATCTTTTTGTGACAAAATATCTTGTTTAAAACGGGAACGTTTTTCATCCAAAAATGAAATAGCGCCCCCATAGATGTAAGAGGTTAATGCAACTGCTGTGTCAGATTTTTTTTAAACGTTACGGAAAAAGCCTACCATGCAGTTATCTGAGACAGCGCTCGGACGTAAAAATATTTCTCCACCATGTTGGAGTCAACAGAAATACTATTCATCAGAATGTAGTGCAAGGAGTCCTAGTTCCACAATAAATCATTGTTTTGTTGCATAATGTCCAATACTAGTGTCCAATTAGCTGCATTTGCTATCACTTTTAGCTCACGTGCCCAAAAACTGACTGCTGGTCCAGGAAAACTCAGACGAAAACTTCAAAATATATATTCCAGGTCAAATAAACTGGTCAAACTAAGTAGAGAATCAATCTTCAGGATGTTATTATCATATATATCCAATAACGTTCCAACCGGATCATACGTTTTCAGCTGCAGCCAAATGGAACGGCGGTGGCACCCACAGAGAAATGCGCCACAGGAAAATGGCATTCTGTCAGGGCACTGACTATTTCTCCTCCCATTCGGTCAAAGTTCACAGCAAATGCTCCATTCCACTTTCTACTGAATGAGGACATCTAGTGGAAGGCGCAGGAAGTGCTACCAGATCCATATCTTGTTAGGAAAGGATGGGGCGATGACGTCAAAGTTGACCCACATTCAGAATTTCACTTCTTGTTTGGAAGATTGCCTGCCCTATGAGTTCTGTTATACTCACAGACATAACTGAACCAGTTTTAGAAACTTCAGAGTGTTTTCTATCCAATAGTAATAATAATATGCATATATTAGCTATCTAGGACAGAGTAGGATGCAGTTCACTATGGGCATGCAATTAATCCAAAGTGAAAATACTGCCCCCTATCCTCAACAAGTTAAAAACATCCTAAAGATTGAATCTATACTTTGTTTGACATGTTTCTACGAAATGTAAAATGACTGTCTGAACTTTCGCCTGGACTTGCCTGCGCGTCGTGAGTTTGGATTGTGTACTAAACGCGCAAACAAAAAGGAGGTATTTGGACATAACTGATGGACTTTATCGAACAAATCAAACATTTATTGTGGAACTGGGATTCCTGGGAGTGCATTCTGATGAAGATCAAAGGTAAGTAAATATTTATAATGCTATTTCTGACTTTGTTGACTCTACAGCATGGTGGATATCTGTATGGCTTGTTTTGTTGTCTGAGCGCTGTACTCAGATTATTGCATGGTGTGCTTTTTCGGGCAAAGCTTTTTTAAATCTGACACAACGGTTACATTAAGGAGAAGTGGATCTAAAATACCATGCATAACACTTGTATCTTTTAGCAATGTTTATTATGAGTATTTCTGTAAATTGATGTGGCTCTCTACAAAATCACCGGATGTTTTGGAACTACTGAACGTAACATGCCAATGTAAACTGAGATTTTTGGATATAAATATGAACTTTATCGAACAAAACATACGTGTATTGTGTAACATGAAGTCCTATGAGTGTCATCTGATGAAGATAATCAAAGGTTAATGATATATTTTCTCTCTATTTCTGCTTTTTGTGACTCCTCTCTTAGGCTGGAAAAATGGTTGTGTTTTTCTGTGACTAGGTACTGACCTAACATTATCGTTTGGTGTGCTTTCGTCGTAAAGCCTTTTTGAAATTGGACACTATGGCTGGATTTACAACAAATGTGTGAAATATTTGCAAGTTTGAGAATTTTAATTCTGGGATTTCTGTTGTGTTGAATTTGGCGCCCTGCACTTTCACTGGCTGTTGTTGAGGTGGGCCGCTACCGTCCCGAATATCCCAGAAAGGTTGCAACAGCTTTGTTAGAAAGTTTTCCCCATTTAGTTCCATAAAAACCTTAAGAAAGACTTAAGGTGGAGCGGAGCTCAGTAAGGTAAGTAAGGTTCATGGCATACATGAGGCTAAACAGCATTGCAACAGCAAATGCTACATTGCCCAGATCCTGCAACACCTTGATGCCTTCAAGGACAATCCCAGTGTCCTCTGGTTCCTCACTCGTGGCATGGTCTTTGATAATGTAGATCCCCACAGTAGTGGCCTCAATGGCAGCCTTGGTGGACTCTTCATCCATGCCCTGGCACAAAGGCAACACTTGACAATCATAAAAAAAACATTCAGCAATGAAATGTTTACAGTTAGGGACTCCAGATTGCAAAACGTATAGCTCATGAAGCACACGAGCGTGAAACAGACGGAAATAAATCAAGACTGGAGTCATTTTATTAAGTGTCAACTAAATCAAGAACTGCTGGTAAAATTTGAACACCACCTATTACAAGGCTAAAATTAAGTGGTTCTAACAAAGATTTATATTCTATTCAGATTACTTTTGAGACATAACCAATTTGATCACTGTATTCAGCATTCATGCTAGAATCTTTTGAGGATCTGAGGACCCATGCCAAATATATTCAGTATCCTGAGAGGGAATAGGTTTTGTCGTGCCCTCTTCATGACTGTCTTGGTGTGCTTGGACCATGTTAGTGTGTTGGTGATGTGGACCCCAAGGAACTTGATGCTCTGAACCTGCTCCACTACAGCCTCGTCGATGAGAATGGGGGCATGCTCAGCCCTCCTTTTCCTGTAGTCCACAATCTTCTCCTTTGACTTGATCGCGTTGAAGGAGAGGTTGTTGTCCTGGCACCACAAGGCTAGGTCTCTGACCTCCTCACTATATGCTGTCTCGTCGTTGTTGGTGATCAGGGCTTACCTACCACTGTTGTGTCAACTGCAAACTTAATCATGGTGTTGGAGTCGTGCCTGGCTGTGCAGTCATGAGTGAGCAGGGAGTACAGGAGGGGACTGAGCACGCACCCCTGAGGGGCCCCTGTGTTGAGGATCAGAAGATGTGTTGTTACCTACCCTCACCACCTGGGGGCGTCCCTCAGGAAGTCCAGGATCCAGTTGCAGGGGGAGGTGTTTAGTCCCATGGTCCTTAGCATAGTGATGAGCTTTGTGGGCACTATGGTGTTGAACGCTTAGCTGTAGTCAATGAATAGCATTCTTACATAGATGTTCCTTTTGTCCAGGTGGGAAAGGGCAGTGTGGAGTGCAGTAGAGATTGCAACATTTGTGGATCTGTTAGGGCGGTATGCAAATTGGAGTGGGTCTAGGGTTGCTGGGATAATGGTGTTGATGTGAGCCATGACCAGCCTTTGAAAGCACTTCATGGCTACAAAAGTGAGTGCTACGGGTCAGTAGTCATTTAGGCAGGTTACCTTAGTGTTCTTGTGCACAGGGACTATGGAGTCTTTAAAAGACATGGAGTCTTTAATTTGAATGATACAATTCTGGAAAAAAATGTGCATCTAACCGCAGCTAATGAAATAAGATGGAAGACAGAGGAGATGACACAGTAATAGAATCGCTAGTGATAGAATTTGATGGTGGCACGGAACAGGAGAAGAAGAAAAAGAAAAGGGAAGGAAGGAAACACTATTAACATACCACATATTCCTGAACAAGGTTGTTGGGTCTTCACCCATATACGTACACACTCTCCTTATGATGCAATCTCATCCGACATCTATGTTGCTTTTATAAGAAAAATAAGGATTTTTTTATGTATGTCTTCTTTTGAAGTCATCTTTTGGTATAGAACCACATATGAATGTGTCTTTTGAAGTATAAGGAATTCTTACATCAACCATAGGTGCCATTATTGATATGACTCTTCTGCCCGGCTGTCCTCCTCTTCTTTGGAAGAACTTCAGCAGGTTATCGGAGTGTATATCAAGTTGAGAAAGAAATTTAGGCTGGAGTTGGGTTGTGATGATTCTCTTAAACACAGCATTGACCTGAAAATAGTAGTTAAACAAATTAGATTAAAAGCTGCAGAAATGAAAATAGACAGGAAATTACACAAGCAGCAAACTAGAGGGTTCTCCATTGGGAGAGAAATAACTCGGCAGTCAGCACAAATGGTGAGAACTCTGATCAAGGCTCACTTATGTGGCAAGCTGAGGGAAAATAATCTTCTACCCTCACCAACAAATCCCAGATAACATAAACAATAAGACAAGCATGGCTAATTTACCTCAATGACTTCAAAGAGCGCAGGCCATCTTGCCATGAAGTCCTCTACCATGGGTGCATCATGGACAACTTCATGTCTCCTGTCTGTTGTTTCTTTTCTTCACATCGGACAGTAGAGCTTTCCGCATGTCCTCAATGTTCTCTCCTGTTTCTCAATGTTCTCTTCTGTTTCTCCTGAGGGATATTTGGGACAAAAGTTGACTTCTGATCTCTTTGGCTTTTTAACACCAACACTTCCATGCAGGTTTGTGCTTCAAGGAGTTTATCGTCACCTCTGGACATCCCAGTCTTCTCAGGCGAGTGAGGTAGTTTTCCAGTTTGTATTTCAAACTGGTTTTCCTTCCTCCACATACAGTGAAGGAACACTTCCCAGTCATATTTTTTTATAAACCTCTGTTGAGTGGACTTTATTTTGGTGCACAATTAAGGCATTCCAGGTCCTAAATGAGCATGGACTGTCAATGTATGTACATTGGTAACGGACAGTATGGCCATAATGTGGGTGCTTTAACTTGTAATGATGCAAAAGTTGGGACCTACCTGACACCAATTCAATTCTGAACACCCCTTACATGTTCACATTCACACAACACTGAAAAAAAAATAAAATACCATAAGACTTAAAGACTGACATTTGGAGGAGAAATGTATTTGGGTATTAAAACAACATGATAACAGTACTCACCAACACTATATAGCATTTGAATGGGTAGACAAAGCAGCACAAATGTAGTAGGCAAACATCATGGACCTGTAAATATACATTTTGTTCATGAAATTATAATTTTTCTCATTATGAAATGTTTGATTCAATTATCTATTGATTTATGCATGCATCCACTCATATGCACATACGTTGAATAATTTGTATTTGTCAAATCATTTCAAGTATATTGATAAATGAACAGTATATAAAGTAATACTGTTCAACTGCTAAAATGAACTCCACGTCCCATTTCAATAAGTCTGTCCCCTTTGCACCACGTTTTACAACATTGAGGCAGCCATCAACATTTATAATGAGTATTTCTGTGAATTCATGCTCTCTGCAAAATCACAGCATGTTTTGGAACTACTGAACACGCCAATGTAAAATTAGATTTTCTGATATAAATATGCACTTTATCGAACAAAACATACATTTATTGTGTAACATGAAGTCCTATGTGTCATCTGATGAAGATCAAAGGTTAGTGATTAATTCTCTCTATTTGTGCTTTTTGTTACTCCTCTCTTTGGCTGGAAAAATGGCTAGGTTTTTCTGTGACTTGGTGGTGATCTACATAATTGTTTGTGGAGTTTTCGCTGTGAAGCATTTTTTTAAATCAGACACTGTGGCTGGATTAATGAGGATTTTATCTTTAAAATTGTGCCTAATACTTGTATGTTTGAGAAATTTGATTTATGAGATTTCTGTTGATTTGTATTGGGCCCCTGCAATTTCATTGGCTGTTGGCAAGCAGAACCCCTTTCCCAGACAGGTTAAACTGCATGAAAGCACCAATCTCATAGGATTAGGTGTATAATCATCAAATATGTAATGAAAAACTGTTTTAATGCAAATAAACGCAAATACTTTACAATTTTTTACTTTTACCTCACAAAAAAATTTGGCACACTAAATGCTGCTGCAAAGTGATTGCCGACAATGTCATGCACAAGCACCAAGGCATTAGATATCTAGCATGTTAGCTAGCTCAAGCAGTGTGAACTTCTCAGCAAACTAGTTCATTAGTTCTTGGCATGGTAAATTCAAAGTTCTTGAACAATAGGTAAATATTATGGTGTTTCGCAAAACTAACTTTACCTCCTTGCAAAATGTTAATAATGAACTAGTCCTGTTTTACTGTTCATAGAACCTAGGTAGCAACATCGTCTTTTAGCTGCCATGCCAATATGTTTCAGACTCGAGCACAAAATGAGGATATGGGGAAATCACTAAAACGTTACTGCTTACAATTCTGACTACAACCACATAGACAAACGTTGAATAAATCAATCACCATGCTTACCTTGACAAAGATTCTAGGTACTGTCTTCTCAGCTAAAGCGCCAGCGTTCTTTCTGGAAGATTCTTCTCTTGCGTGGGTTGAATTGTTCCTCATTACTCATCATGAATTAACTTTATTGGTTCACACTCCCCTGACGAGATTCAAACTAATAGATCTGATTTTGCTTCGTGTTGTATTGATTGCAAACAATGAAATCATGTTGAGAGGAGAAACAAAACATGCCTGTGTCACAAAATTCTTCCTGGGAAGGAGAGGCGGACCAAACGCAGCATGGTTATTTATAAACATCTCTAATAAAGATGATAACTTGAACAATATACAAAACAAGAAAACGTGGAAAACCGAAACGGCCCTATCTTGTGCAAAAAAAACACAAAGACAATAAAAATCACCCACCAAACCTAACACAAAACAGGCTACCGAAATATGGCTCCCAATCAGAGACAATGACTAACACCTGCCTCTGATTGAGAACCATATCAGGCCCAAACACAGAAACAGACAAACAAGACATCCAACATAGAATGCCCACTCAGATCACACCCTGACCAAACAAAATATAGAACATGCAAAGCAAACTATGGTCAGGGTGTGACAGCCTGAGTAAATCACAAATAATATGTTTTCGTAAATCTGACAGCCCACATTGTCCCGTTTTTTCAGTGTTAATCTGATTACAATATTTTTGCTGGTAACGTAACGGATTACATTTAGCGTTTTTTGTAATCCCTTACATTACATGTAATCCGTTATTCCCTAACCCTGGCAACCTTAGTCTGAATTTGAGTGATAGGGACATCCTCACCATATAACAAGAGCTGAACCCACCCATTTTATCCTCAGGGGGGGTGTTTCAATCCCTGATGACATTTTTCAATCTCTGTCCTTAGCAAGGTTGATTCACCCCGGGTTGAAAATATTACTGTGGAGTGAAAATGTGGAAACACCAGCCTTGCTGCTGGCAATCAAGCTGGGATGAAAATGTCTGTGTGAAAATGCTTGATGTGTTATAAGCAATGACACTGATCAGTTACCAACTCCTTTGGGAGGATATCTACTCACACCTCCCAAGCTGTGGAATACTTTTTAAATAATTTAACACATAAAGACTGTGTGAATGATGTGTTGGCTGAAAATCAATTGAGTGTCTAGTCTCATATTTCTCCTTCCTGCATTGATATTTGCAGTCTTTCAAAAAACATAACAGATTTTCTCTAGATCCAAAAGGCTTTTTTGTAAAAGTAACATTTAGATTTGGGTGAAAATGCAATTTATACCATGTAAACATTTTCAGCATGAATACTGTGAGATGGAAAACCAATATTTGTCACATCATGATTCAGCAGTATTTCATATTTTTGTTTTAAATGTGTCAATAAAAGTGACTGGGGATCTGAGTATTGTCAAATAGGGCCTCCATAGTAGCTTGTTTCCTCTGTCTCTTACCTCTAGCCCAGAAGATTCATAAGTGGAGCAGGTCTTGCTCGATCACTCAATTTATAACAGCGCAGGAGCTGGACTTCTAATTTATGAACAGTCAAGGGTGTACAAGAACCCATTAACTATGGAGGACATGGAGGAGTGAGAAATGTATAAATTAAACGAAAACGCAAGATTACATCCTTCTCCATAATTTAAAATTGAGTTTTCTTTCATGAAAGTGGGGTTGAACTTCACTGAGTTAAAAAAAAGAAGAAGTGTACAACCTCCCCCCCACAACCTGACGTCAGGAAAACAATTCAATATAAGTATTTGTGTATATATGTGTGTATGTGCATGCGTGCGTGAACGCTACTGAGGTCAGTGGGTTAACTCTGACCCCCTTTGGTGGCATTTTCTAAAAAACACGTAATATTGTATAGTACCCTCAATGTACATTTCGATTTCAAAACTACAAGTCCTTCAAACACATGCTTAGTACTGTTAGATCTATACTTTGTCAATAAATGTTAATCAAATACATCCACCAACTGTTTGCTAATTGCTGTTGCCACAGTATAAGATGGCAATTGAATCTCAACAAAGAAACAAATGTTTTATTGCAGAGTATGGATATCAGCAAACAGCAAAAAGCACACAACTATAGGTGTTTTTATAAGAAGTGTTGATAAGCCGAATGTACCGACCTGTCTGTTTAAACTACTACCACACAGCTCGGACACCCATGCATACTCCACAAGACATGCCAACAGAGATCTCTTCACCATCCCCAAGTCCAGAAAAGACAATGGGAGGCGCACAGTCCTACATAGAGCCATGACTACATGGATCTCAGGTAACTGATGCAAGCAGTAGAATCAGATTAAAAGGTAAAAATACACCTTACGGAACAGTGGGGACTGTGAAGAGACACACACAAAGGTACAGACACACGCATACGCACACACGCACTAGTACACACACTCTACACACATCTACATTGTAATATTGTTGTATGGTGGTATTATACATTTTGTATTGTAGATATGTAGTGCTCTAATAATGTTATATGATGTACTGTTTTGTATTTGTTTAAATGTAATGTAAGTGTCTTAATGTGTTTGGACCCAAGGAAGAGTAGCTGCTGCCTCTAATAAATACAAATACAAATAGGTACCAGGTAAACGTTTTATTATTTTTTATCTTTTTTACCTTGGGCGAATCGCTTTAGGCGGAGCTGAATTCCACAAAGCCAAGTCTCTGCTCAACTCCATTGGTGGAGTTAATCAGAAACGTCTTTCACCATGGAGATAAATTGAGTCAGCTACTGTGTATGAGGACAGAGACATGCCACCGATCATTACTGTGTTTTTTATGAACACAGAAATGCAGCAGAGTGTACTTTGTGGTCTTTAAAGATCCGGAGCGTTGCGGTGCTGATCCAAGCATTTTTATCCCAACGGAGATATGTGTAGTAATTTAAATGATTTGACAGGTACATCCGTTCTGTGACAGAGGCAGGCTATTACAATGAGTCTGTCATTCATCCTATATGGGCTGAGAAGAGACAGCTTTGCAACTTACAGAAGCAGACAATCCCTTTCAGTCAAGCTCATTCCCCCGAAACAGCCAGTGACACCCCTATGTAAATTGTGTCTATGGAAAGAAATTCAGCTGAATACAACAGTTGCCTCAAAACGTCTACAACTTAATCTAGATTCCTCTCACTACACTGCCATAAAATCAACTATTTGGGATGCAAGCGGTGTGCAATGTATCGTCACTGTTCATGTACAGTTTGAGGCTTGTCTTTTGGGACATAATTTCAGAATCAACTTGCAGAATACAAGTCCATTACAGGTTAAAGATGTCACTAGGGCAACCCCTTTATACACCTGTGTTCTTCATTTAATGGATACCTATGGGAACATGACAGAAGTGTTCATATCTTTCTTTCAATTGTACATAATTGTTTAGAGTGTTTTATTGCATACCCCTTTTTTTGAATCAACAAACATCTGAGTCTCCCCGCACTCGCCCTGAAGTGCGAGTCACCAGTCCGGTGCCCCCTGTACCGGCTCCACGCACTAGGCCTCCTGTGCGCATTCACAGTCCAGAGCTTCCGGCGACGGTTCACAGTCCAGAGCTTCCGGGGAAGGTTCACAGTCCAGAGCTTCCAGGGAGGGTTCACAGTCCAGAGCTTCTGGCGACTGATCACAGTCCGGGACCTCCTGAGACGGTCCACAGTCCAGAACCTCCTGCGACGGTCCACAGTCCAGAACCTCCTGCGACGGTCCACAGTCCAGAACCTCCTGCGACGGTTCACAGTCCGGAACCTCCTGCGACGGTCCACAGTCCGGAACCTCCTGAGACGGTCCACAGTCCAGAACCTCCTGCGACGGTCCACAGTCCAGAACCTCCTGCGACGGTCCACAGTCCGGAACCTCCTGCGACGGTCCACAGTCCGGAACCTCCTGAGACGGTCCACAGTCCAGAACCTCCTGCGACGGTCCACAGTCCAGAACCTCCTGCGACGGTTCACAGTTCAGAACCTCCTGCGACGGTTCACAGTCCAGAACCTCCTGCAACGGTCCTCGGTGCGGAACCTCCAGCGACGGTTCATGGTGCGGAACCTCCAGCGACGGTCCACACTGTGCGATGGTCCACGGTCCGGAATCTCCAGCGAGGATCAACGGTCCGGAGCTTCCAGGCAAGGTGTCCAGTCCAGCTTCAGGGCAGGAGCCTTCCTCTGCGCCAGTGGCCGGTCCAGGCATGGTGTCCAGTCCAGCTCCAAGGCCAGAGCCTTCCTCTGCACTGGTGCCCAGTCCAGGCACAGCGTCCAGTCCAGCTCCAGGGCAGGAGCTTTCCTCTGCGCCGATGGCCAATCCAGGCACGGCGTCCAGTCCACCTCCATGGCCGAAGATTTCTACTGCGCAGGTGCTCAGTCCAGGCACGGCGACCAACCCAGCTCCATGGCATTGAGCCTTCCTCTGTGCCGGTGTCCAGTCCAGGCACAGTGTCCAGTCCCGCTCCAGGGCAGGAGCCTTCCTATGCACCGATGCCCAGTCCAGGCATGGTGTCCAGTCCTGCTCCATGGCAGTCTTGCTAGCAGCATACCACCCTGCATACCACTGCTGGCTTGGTTCTGAAGCTGAGCAGGGTTGGTCCTGGTAGGTTCCTGGATGGGAGACCAGATGCTGCTTGAAGTGGTGTTGGAGGGCCAGTAGGAGGCACTCTTTCCTCTGGTCTAAAAAATATCCCAATGCCCCAGGGCAGTGATTGGGGACACTGAGTCAACTTACCTGGTAAAATTACGAAAAAATAAAATAAAATAAAATGGCCGGAGCCCTCCTTTGCGCAGGTGCCCAGTCCAGGCACGGCGTTCAACCCAGCTCCATGGCCGGAGCCCTCCTTTGCACTGATGCCCAGTCCAGGCACGGCATTCAGCCTGGCGCCATGGCCATATCCGGGCTCTGGGCGGGGGCTACAACCTGTACCGGAGCCACCACCGACACTAATCAACCCCCCTACCCTCCCCATTTGGTTTCAGGTTTTGCGGCCGGAGTCCGCAACTTGGGGGGGGTACTGTCACGCCCTAACCATAGAGAGCCCTTGGTTCTCTATGGTGTAGTAGGTCAGGGCGTGACTAGGGTGTGATCTAGTATATATATTTCTATGTTGGTGCTAATGTGGTTCCCAATTTGAAGCAGCTGTTTATCGTTGCCTCTGAATGGGGATCATATTTAGGTAGTTATTTCCTTACCTGTGTTTTGTGGGATATTAATTGTTTGTTGGTGTGTTTGGGCACTACGTCCTCACGGTCTTTGTAAGTTTTGTTATTTTGTTTTGTTAGTTTCACTTAAATGAATATGTGGAACTATACTCATGCTGTGCCTTGGTCCGCTCATTTCCAAGATCGTGACAATATCCACAGTAAAATTAGTCTTATATCGACATAACCTGAAAGACTGCTCAGCAAGACCAAAGCCATACTACAGTTTGCAACTTCACATGGGGACAAAGATCGTACTTTTTGGAGAAATGTCATCTGGTCTGATGAATCAAAAAGAGAACTGTTTGGCCATACTGATCATCGTTATGTTTGGAGGAAAAAGGGGGAGGCTTGCAGGCCGAAAAACACCATCCCAACCTTGAAGCATGGGGCTGGCAGCATCATGTTGTGGGGGTGCTTGACTGCAGGAGGAACAGGTGCACTGCACAAAATAGATGGCATCATGAGGAAAGGAAAATGATGTGTATATTGAAGCAACATCTTAAGACATCAGTCACGAAGTTAAAGCTTGGTCGCAAACGGGTCTTCCAAATGGACAATGACCCCATGCATACCTCCAAAGTTGTGGCAAAATGGCTTAAGGACAACAAAGTCAAGGTATTGGAGCGGCCATCAAAAAGCCCTGTTCTCAATCCTATAGAAAATTTGTGGGCAGAACTGAAAAAGTGTGTGTGAGCAAGGAGGCCTACAAACCTGACTCATATACACCAGTTCTGTCAGGAGGAATGGGCCAAAATTCACCCAACATATTGTGGGAAGCTTGTGGAAGGCTACCCGAAACGTTTGACCCAAGTTAAACAATTTAAAGGCAATGCTACAAAATACTAATTGAGTGTATGTGTCACTCCCTGACCTTAGTTACCGTTGTTTTCTTTAGTATTTTGGTTAGGTCAGGGAGTGACGAGGGTGGTATGTGTGTTTTCCTTGTCTAGGGTTTTTTGTATATCTATTGGGTTTTGGTATGTCTAGGTTTATGTAGGTCTATGGTGGCCTGAATTGGTTCCCAATCAGAGACAGCGGTTTAACGTTTTCTCTGATAAGGGGATCCAATTTAGGTTGCCATTTTCCAATTTGGTTTTGTGGGTTATTGTCTATTTGTAGTTGCATGTCACCACTCGTGTTTATAGCTTCACATTAGTTTTGTTATTTTGTTAGTTGGTTTAGTGTTCTTCGTTTTAATAAAGAAGAATGTATTCATCTCACGCTGTGCCTTGGTCTCATCGTTATGACAAACGTGACAGAATAACCCACCAAACAACGACCAAGCAGCGTGAAAAGGAGGAACAGCGCTTAATGGGGAGATGGAACTGGGAGGAGATACTAGATGGAGCAGGACCCTGGACACAGCTGGGGAAGTATCGCTGTCCTAATAGGGAGTTAGAGGCAGCAAAAGCGGAACGGCGATACTACGAGGAGAAATACAGGAGAATAGAGGAACAGCGAAGATATAAAGGTACACGGCTAGCACGGAAGCCCGAGAGGGGGGTGGCACACGAGAAGATTGGCTGAGTCAGGTAGGAGACCTGAGCCAACTCCTCGTGCTTACCGTGGAGAGAGTGTAACTGGTCAAGCACCGTGTTATCGGTGTCTCCAGTGCGCTATTCTAGCCCGGTGCGCTCTATTCTAGCTCCTCGCATTTGCCGGACTAGAATGGGCATCTAGCCAGGATGCATTGAGCCATCTCTATGTTCTGGATCTCCAATGTGTCTCCAAGGTTCAGTGTATCCTGTGCCTCCTCCCCACACTCGCCCTGAGGTGCGTGTCCCCTGCCCAGTACCACCAATGCCAACACTACGCACCAGGCTTCCTGTGTGCCTTCAGAGCCTAGTACGCCCTGTTCCTCTTCCCCGCACTCGCCCTGAGGTGCGTGTCCCCAGCCCGGTACCACTAGTTCTGGCACCACACACCAGGCCTCCAGTGCGCCTCCAGGGTCCAGTACGCCCTGTTCCTCCTCTCCGCACTCGCCCTGAGGTGCGTGTCCCCAGCCCGGTACCACCAGTGCCGGCACTGCGCACCAGGCCTAGAGTGCGCCTCGGCAGTCCAGTACGCCCTGTTCCTCTTCCCCGCACTCGCCCTGAGGTGCGTGTCCCCAGCCCGGTACCACTAGTTCTGGCACCACGCAACAGGCCTCCAGTGCGCCTCCAGGGTCCAGTACGCCCTGTTCCTCCTCTCCACACTCGCCCTGAGGTGCGTGTCCCCAGCCCGGTACCACCAGTGCCGGCACCGCGCACCAGGCCTACAGTGCGCCTCGGCAGTCCAGAGTGTCCGGCGACAGTACCCAGTCCAGAGCGTCTGGCGACAGTACCCAGTCCAGAGCGTCCGGCGACAGTTCACAGACCAGAACACAGCGACTGTCCCCAGCCTGGGGTTCCAGCGACGGTCCCCAGTCCGGGGTCTCCAGCGATGGTCCCCAGTCCGGGGTCTCCAGCGACGGTCCCCAGTCCGTGGTCTCCAGTGACGGTCCTCAGTCCGGGATCTCCGGCGACGGTCTCCAGTCCGGGGTTGCCAGCAATGGTCTCCAGTCCAGAATCTCTGGCGTTGATCCACGCAGCGAGGGTCCCCAGCCCGGGGCCTATGGCGAGGATCCGCTGTCCAGAGCCTCCGACGATGATCCACGGGTCGGTGCTACAAGAACGGACTCAGGGTAAAGAAGGGGGGCGGCATCCAGAACCAGAGCCGCCACCAAGGTTAGATGCCCACCCAGACCGTCCCATATAGGCTTAGGTTTGCTCCCCTTTGGGGAGGGTACTGTCACGCCCTGACCTTAGTTATGTTTGTTTTCTTTACTTTTTTGGTTAGGTCAGGGTGTGACGATGGTAGTGTGTGTGTTTTTGTCTTGTCTATGTTTTTTTGTATATCTATGGGGTTTTGGTATGTCTAGGTTTTTGTAGGTCTATGGTGGCCTGAATTTGTTCCCAAGCAGAGACAGCTGTTTATCGTTGTCTCTGATTGGGGATCCTTTTTAGGTTGCCATTTTCCATTTTGGTTTTGTGGGTTATTGTCTATGTGTAGTTGCAAGTCAGCACTCGTGTTTATAGCGTCACGTTCGTTTTGTTAGTTGGTTTAGTGTTCTTAATAATGAAGAATGTATTCATCTCACGCTGCGCCTTGGTCTCATCGTTATGACGAACGTGACAGTAATTTAAACTTCTGACCCCCTGGGAATGTGATGAAAGAAATGAAAGCTGAAATGATTAATTCTCTCTACTATTATTCTGGCATTTCACATTCTTAAAATAAAGTGGTGATCCTAACTGACCTAAAACAGGGAATTTTTATTCGGATTAAATGTCAGTAATTGTGAAAAACTGAGCTTAAATGTACTTGGCTAAGGTGTATATAAACTTCCGACTTCCAACTTCAGATTATCACAGGTGTCTAATTATTTCTGGCCATATCACATGTAAAATTTATGAAATAATTACAGGAGAGCATAAACCTTTTTTTGAATGACAAAGCTGCTCAAGTATAAATGACCAAAGTTATGATAGATTGCCATAGATGTTCTGTTAATTACTAAACTTACTGAAAATTCCAGTAACTTGGTAAATCACCAGTAGCTTTGCAACCCTACTTGTGATTAATCTCCCATTGTGTCTTGTTTAACTGTAGAATAGATTAATTAGACAACATGTTTGTAATACCACTGTACTTTTCAAACGTATGTATTCATCACCAACGACAAAGCTACTATTTATCCCCTGGATGATGCACCAAAAGGATAGTGTCATGATGAAGGCTATTGTTCTTCTTTACCAAGGACTGTCTTTTCACAGCATTTTTTTTACAGCCCAACAAGTACATGCTTGACATAATTACAAGACATGAGAAGGCTTAATGGCATTCATTAATGAACACAAAAGATCAAGGCTGTGAATATAAATATAGAGGGGGGAAAAACAAAGTGTCTTGTGATTGCTATAGTTTCCTTCACTATAGTTTCCTTCACTGCTGTTGTCAGGAGTAATTATCAAATTTGACATGAGAGGTTGACAAACTGTAAATATATGTTATCACCCTGGGTTCAAACTCATTATTTTCAGTTCTGTGAAAGAGAGATTAGAGTTCCCCCTGCTCTGGCCTTTTTATACACTCTGTGTCACGCCCTGAGCTTTTTATGTCTCTATTTTGGTTTGGTCAGGGTGTGATTTGGGTGGGCATTCTATGTTCTTTATTTCTATGTTTTGTGTTTCTATGTTTTGGCCGGGTATGGTTCTCAATCAGGCACAGCTGTCTATCGTTGTCTCTGATTGGGAATCACACTGAGGCAGCATGTTTTGCCACCTTAGGATGTGGGAAGTTGTTTTTTGTTAGCTCTGCGTAGCCTACGGAATGTGACGGTCGTTGTACTTTTGTTGTTTTGTTTGGATTTAATAAATCATGAACACGCTGCACCTTGGTCCACTTCTTCCGACGAGCGTTACACTCTGATGAAATGTGTCAAACTGCGGACACCATTCTATGCCAGTCAGGAGTTTAAACAAGCTCTGGAACTGTGCACTAGCACCACTGCATATTTCTCAGTATATTCTCTGAGCTGTTTAAAAAAGAATTGATGTCAAAGGTCCTGTTGATACTATCTGGACTGTGGCCTCGCCAGCGACTTTCCCTTCACCCATGCAGTGCCCACACACCTCTTTGCCCTCTCAGAGCTGTAAACTGATCTGTAAATGTGGCAGCTTAAATAACCTATGAATATTTCAAATATTACAAACCCTGAGAGAACGAAGAGTTAGGCATATGGTTAAATTATACATTCTAGACTATCGAGCTCATTAGGCCCCCGAAGGGCTCTACATGGTCTAGGGTGCCTAGATACCAATCCAGCAACCTATAGACACAGAAAATAGCTTTTCAATCTGTACTAATGGTTCTAAACCAGACTAAAGTGACCTGATAATAGCACAATAGTCACATAATGAAATAAAATTAGATCCTTCTGTCTCATATTGTACTATACATTACTAACTACAGGCTAAACATCCATCTGCAAGTGAATCATAACAGCTCTTTATGGCTCATTCCCTGAAAATTGTGTGTAATAAAGACTGTAAAATAGAATACAAGTGATCACACATCAGTCTGGTGGCATGGCAGGATAATCCAATAAGGACTCCTCCAAGAGGGTCATGCTGAAAACTGTAGGTTTCTCTCACACAGAACACAAGGGCATTACAGGCTATTTATGTTAGGTTATTCTCATGATCACCCAAGTGCAGTTAGGATGATTGTTATGTCTAGGAGGGTGCAAAACAGCACTATTAGAACACAGTTATATCTTTAATTGTCACAAATGACCTTAATCCGTTAATCAACTAACCTTACCAACATAACCTTGTCCAATCCAAGCAGACATACAGGTATAACTGTTCAGTAGCCTACTACAAATGACTGTTTTCTTGGATGAAATGTCGGTTTAGTTCCACTGCTCTAAAAAGTCTCCTGTCTAATTACCACCTGGTAGAAATGGACCTGCACTCAGTGCAGTGGATGGTCTCTCTGGGAGCTCCTCTGCTCCCTAACAACCCCACAAGTGCCTGGCATGATATACACCTCCACATTAGGCCTTGACAGGAAAGGGTTGTTTTTGATGAAGTGCAGTGCTTTGATGACAGCCTTCTCTCTCTCTCGTGAAGAATATTTACACAGGCTCAAGTGGAGGGCTGTAAATAAATGGCTTTGTGGTGAAGTGCAAAGCCAACAGAGCCGTTCCTACAGAAAGGTGGAGAAATCTGGTGAGGCTACTAGCTCTATATTTTCCATCCTCTTAAAAAAATGTAGTCATGGAGAAATTATATACAACATTGGGACAACACGATTAATAGAGTATCTGCCTGTGGCTTTGTGGGGGTGAACTGGCAAGCAGAGGAAGAGTATTCCTCTCCCTGACAAGACCAGAGAGGTTCTGTGTTTGATACAATACTATGTTCTGCATTTGCTGTCGTTTGACATATGAGTTTCTGCAGTTTCACCCTCAAGCTTAAAACATGGGGGAAACATTTCCTTAGAGGAGTAGCCTCCGCACTAGGAGTAGGAGCAGAAAGGGTATTGAGTTTTACTGTCTTCAGGTTTTAAATGGAGGGGAACAATTACAAGCACCTAACAGTAATGGTTAGTCAGTTGGCTCCTTCAGGAAGAGATATTTCTCTCTTGTGTCACTGTGAGCTCAATAAGATGTTCCTCCTGGATGTTAGGTTGGTGGTTGACAGGGTTGCTCTGTGTGGTCACCCTGAAATCAACACAGTTAAATTAAACATTTAAACCATGCTATAGGCTGGGTGGGCCTGGCACACAGAGAGGCTGTCTGGAGCAGATGGAGCTACCAAATAACAAGTGCTACAATATTTCATTAAATAAAAAGTTATTTCTAGAAGATAAATAAATGCACTGACAATCACACTATTTACCTTAATCAGTTGAGTTGACTTTAATTGTTAAGCACACTAATTAAATTATGTCAAGACACGAGGTACACTATCAAAACATCTGTTTTTGTGCTCATTGCCTATGGCATTCATGCCTGGGTTATGTACTGTTACTTTTATCTATATTTCTATTGTATTACGGACAGCTGTGGTGTAGTGACAGCAGTAGTAATAGGCTTAGCAATGTGATATGTCAGCTTACTAAACCTAATACATTGGTATAATAAGAAAACATTGTTTGTCCTTGATCTCTGAATGTACCACAGTGTAAATGGATGTTGTCTCTGATTGGGAACCATATTTAGGCAGCCATATTCTTTGGGTATTTTGTGGGTGATTGTTTCCTGTCTTTGTGTTTTATGCACCAGTTAGGACTGTTACGGTTTTCACGTTTATTGTTTTGTAGTTTGTTCATGTTTGAGTTTTCTTATTAAAGAACCATGAACTATAACCACGCTGCGTTTTGGTCTGCCTCTCCTTCCTAGGAAGAAAGCCTTGACACCATTAGTATAACCATTCACAATCTTTAAAGGTTAAAAAACTAATTAGGCATGACCAACAAGGTTTACTGAGACAATCACAGAGCTATATGTACTGTACTTTATGTGACTAATTGATGGATGTTTCTAGTGTGCATGTCACAGTTACAATTGTACAAGTCCAACCCTAACTTTAGCCACATCTTGTAATCTGACAGCTGGTGTCTAAGAATGACTTTTTCATAGAGAAACTATGAAATTATGATTTTAAGCCAAGAATTTCTTCTTGAGCCACCATCATTTATAAAAAGAAACAGAAAGCCCAGTTATCTTCGTCTCATTTTCATTGGAAATGATTCATGAGGACAGCTGTTAGAAATTGTGTGACGGTGTCTGTTACTGTTTCTCTTGGTGAGGTATGCATTTGGATACACATGGATCTGTGTAAAGCCAATCATCTCGCCATACAATCTGCACATCTCTGTTTCTAATCTGAATTATTATCTCTCCTTTCATATCTCTTTGTAACTCTATCTTCAATTTGATCTATTCTTTCCCCCTCGCACGTCCTTTATTATTTTATCTTGATGCTGATAGCATCAGTAACAGCTAACGGAAATACCTGGGTACTGAAATGGTTAGCTGCAGAACACATTCTCACACACGACATTACATGTGCACATACAAACATGCATATATACACATGCAAACTAAAGCACATTCCTAATTACAGTATAGAGTTGTCATAAGATGAACATTATTAGCATACTTTCAACTGCAAAATAATTAGTATTCCAAGGTAGTCTTATGTGGCCATTATTTTATCCATTAATGTGTTATTTTGGTAACACTTTATTTGACACCTATAATCACATGTTATGACACGGCCATGAACGTGTCAAAACAGCTGGCATAACCTGTCATATCATTGTCATAACACTTGTTGTGACATATTGCACACTCCGCCAACCCGGATATCCTAGCAGTGTCTGAATCCTGGTTTAGGAAGGCTACCAATAATCCTGAAATTTCCATTTCTAAATATAACATTTTCCGATAAGATAGAACTGCCAAAGGGGGCGGAGTTGCAATCTACTGCAGAGATAGCCTGCAGAGTTCTGTCATATGTTTCAGGTCTGTGCCCAAATAATTTGAGCTTCTACATTTAAAAATCCACCATTCCAGAAACAAATCTCTCACTTGCAGCTTTTTATAGACCCCTTTCAGCCCCCAGCTTTGCTCTGGACACAATATGTGAATTGATTGACCCCCATCTATCTTCAGATTTTGTACTGTTAGGTGACCTTAACTGGGACATGCTTAACACCCTGGTCGTCCTATAATCTAAGCTAGATGCCCTCAATTTCATACAAATTATCATGGAACCTACCAGGTACAACCCTAAATCCGTAAACATGGGCTCCCTCTCAGATATCATACTGACCAACTTGCCCTCTAAATACACCTCTGCTGTCTTCAACCCGGATCTCAGCGATCATTGCCTCATTGCCTGTGTGCGTAATGGCTCTGCGGTCAAGCGACCACCCCTCATCACTGTCAAACGCTTACTAAAACACTTCAGTGAGCAGGCCTTTCTAATCAACCTGGCCCGGGTTCCTGGAAGGATATTGACCTCATCCTGTCAGTAGAGGATGCCTGGTTTCACTTTAAAGTGCTTTCCTCACCGTCTTAAATAAGCATGCCCCATTCAAAAAATGTAGAACTAACAACAGATATAGCCCTTGGTTCACCCCAGACTTGACTGCCCTTGACCAGCACAAAAACATTCTGTGGCTTTCTGCATTAGTATCGAATAGCACCTGCAATATGCAACTTTTCAGGGAAGTCATTAACCAATATACTCAGTCAGTTAGGAAAGCAAAGGCCAGCTTTTTCAAATAAAAATTTGCATCCTGTAGCACAAATTCCAAAAAGTTTTGGGACACTGTAAAGTCCATGGAAAATAAGAGCACCTCATTGTCACAAGCAATAAATCTACGATAATTGATCATTTCAATAAGCATTTTTCTATGGCTGGCCATGCTTTCCACCTGGCTACCCCTACCCCGGTCAACTTCTCAGCACCCCCTGCAGCAACTTTCCCAACCCCCCCCCCTTCTCCTTCACCCAAAACCAGACAGCTGATGTTCTGAAAGAGCTGCAAAATCTGGACCCCTACATATCAGCTGGGCCAGACAATCTGGACCTTTTCTTTCTACAATTATCCGCCGAAGTTGTTGCAACCCCTATTACTAGCCTATTCAAACTCTCTTTCGTATCGTCTGAGACCCAAAGATTGGAAAGCTGCCGCGATCATCCCCCTCTTCAAAGGAGAGACACTAGACCCAAACTGTTATAGACCTATATCCATCCTGCCCGGCCTTTCTAAAATCTTTGAAAGACAAGATAACAAACAGATCACTGACCATTTCGAACCCCAACGTACCTTATCCACTATGCAATCTGGTTTCCGAGCTGGTCATGGGTGCACCTCAACCACGCTCAAGGTTGTAAACTGTCAGGACCCGGTTACGAACCCAGGTCTCTGGAGTGAGAAACAGTCACTTAACCAACTGAGCCACGAATAGTCAGCAGAACCCAGAAGATGAGGCAGACACAGCAGTACTTGAGACGGTGTATTTAATAAAGTAAAAAGTGAAGTCCTTCAGGAAAACATGTAACTCCACAACCTCAAAAGGAATTCCACAAGAACAAGGTAATCCACAAGGTAATCCTCCAAGACAAAAAGGTAAATCCACAAGGTGGTAGGTAAAGCATAAAAAGCCTCAAAAGATATTCAAAAATAAATAAACAAGAACAAAAAACAGAATTCCACAAGAGCGTCCACCGGGATCAACAAGAGTACACAGAATACTAGGGCTGGGTGCTAACATACAAACACAGAGCAAAGAACTGAGGGAAACTAAGGGTTTAAATACAATCAGGGGAAACGAGGCACAGGTGCAAATAATAATGGGGATCAAGGGAAAGCAAAAGGTCAAAAAGCACAATGGGGGCATCTAGTGACCAAAAACCGGAACAACCCTGGCCAAATCCTGACAGAATCCCCCCTAGGAACGGCTCCTGACGTTCCTACCAGCTCTCTCGGGGTGGAGGGCCCTGAACTGACGAATGAGGTCAGGGTCCAGTATGTCTTTGGCAGGAACCCAGGAGCGCTCCTCGGGACCGTAGCCTTCCCAGTCCACCAGATACTGCCAGGACCGCTGCACCCGGCGGGAATCCAGTATCCGATGGACGGTATAAGCCGGCTGGCCTCCAATGACACGAGGCGGAGGGGAGGTCTGTCTGCCGGGACAAGGGGAGAAAAACAACAGGTTTTAATAAGGAAATGTGAAACGTGGGATTAATCTTAAGGGATCTGGGTAAGTGTAGGCGATAAGAAACTGGGTTAACTCTCCTGGCAACCTTAAAGGGACCGATGTATCTTTGGGACAGCTTGCGAGACTCCACCCGTAGTGGTAAGTCTCTTGTGGAGAGCCAGACTCTCTGGCCGGGGCGCAGGGTAGGCCCGGGACGGCGACGTCTGTTGGCTTGTTGTTGGTACCTCTGTGAAGAACGCATAAGATTAAGACGGGTCTTCCTCCACATAAGCCGACAGCGTCTGACAAACTTCAAGGCTGAAGGCACTCTGACTTCTGCCTCCTGGTCCGGGAACAATGGAGGGGCATAGCCAAACTGACACTGTAAGGGACATACCAGTGGAGGAGGAGCGCAAGGTGTTGTGCGCGTATTCGGCCCAAACAATAAAGGACGACCATGTGGACGGGTTGTTACGAGTCATACATCGGAGGGTGGTTTCCAGCTCTTGATTCATCCTCTCTGTTTGGCCATTGACTCCGGATGGTACCCTGAAGATAGACTGGCAGAAGCTCCCATGAGTTGGCAGAAGGCCTTCCAAAACCTTGAGGCGAACTGGGGACCTCTGTCAGAAACCATATCTTGAGGAATGCCGAAGACTCGAAACACATGATTAATTACCAACTCAGCCGTTTCCTTGGCAGAAGGTAACTTAGTCAGAGGGACGAACCTGGCCGCCTTTGAAAACCTGTCGATTATGACTAGGATAGTAGTATTGCCATGGGATGGAGGAAGGCCAGTAATAAAGTCCAATGAGATATGGGACCAGGGTCTGTGGGGAACAGGTAAAGGGTGAAGGAGTCCTTGAGGGCGGAGGTGAGAAGATTTGCCCTGGCAGCACACGGGGCAGGCATTGACGAAAGTGGCAACGTCTTCTCTTATGGTAGGCCACCAGAACTTACGTTGGATGAACTCCAAGGTGCGACCTACGCCCGGGTGACAGGTGAGGCGAGAGGAGTGCCCCCACAGAAGGACCTGATTCCTCACTGCCTTGGGGACAAACAACCGATTGGCAGGACCTCCTTTCGGGTCCGGTTCGATAGCTTGAGCTCGTCTCACGGTATCCTCAACTTGCCACGAGATCGGAGCCACGATCTTAGCAGCAGGAAGGACAGGCATGTCCGTGTCATTTCGAATGGCAGGAGCGTAGACTCGGGACAGGGCATCCGGTTTGAGATTCTTCGACCCGGGCCGATAGGTGAGGATAAACTGGAATCGATTGAAGAAAAGAGACCATCTAGCTTGTCTAGAGTTCAACCACTTCGCCTGCTGGATATACTCCAGATTTTTGTGGTCCGTAAGCACTTGAAAAGGGTGAGAAGCCCCCTCGAGCCAGTGTCTCCATTCCTTCAATGCCATCTTAACCGCTAGGAGTTCACGATCCCCCACATCGTAGTTCCTCTCAGCCGGGGTAAGCCGGTGTGAGAAGAAAGCGCACGGATGAAGCTTCTGTCTTCACCCTCTGAGACAGGACAGCTCCAACACCAACCTCTGATGCGTCTACCTCCACCACAAACGGTTCATCCGTAGTCGGTAGTATCAGGATGGGAGCAGAGAGGACGCGCTGCTTGAGTCCTTGAAAGGCTGTCTCAGCTTCTCTTCCCCACAAAAACCTTGCATTGCCACCCTTGGTTAAAGCTGAGAGAGGGGCTGCCACCAAGCTGAAGTTCTTGATGAACTTGCGGTAAAAGTTTGTGAAGCCCAGGAAACGCTGAACTTCCTTAACGGATTTGGGAGTGGGCCAATCCGCTACTGCCCCTACCTTCCTGGGGTCCATTTGGACTCGACCGGGTTCCACTACAAATCCCAGGAATTGTACTCGGGATGAATGGAATTCACATTTTTCCGGCTTAACGTACAGATGGCTGTCTAGGAGGCGTTTGAGTACTTGTCTGACATGCTTTGTGTGTTCTTGAAGGGAGCTCGAAAAGATGAGGATGTCATCCAAGTAAACGAAAACAAATATGTTAAGCATATCCCTAAGCACATCGTTTATGAGCGCTGGAACACCGCTGGGGCGTTGGTCAGGCCGAAGGGCATCACCAAGTATTCATAGTGACCAGTAGGCGTGTTGAAAGCGGTCTTCCACTCGTCACCAGGTCTGATCCGCACAAGATGGTATGCGTTCCGCAGGTCAAGCTTAGTGAAAACAACTGCTTCCTGGAGCAGCTTGAAGGCTGTGGCCATAAGGGGTAGCGGGTAACGGTTACGGACGGTTATGGCATTGAGTCCCCGGTAGTCGATGCAAGGACGTAATCCACCATCTTTCTTGGCCACAAAGAAAAACCCTGCTCCCGCCGGGGAGGTGGATGGACGCATGAGGCCTGCTTCCAGAGCGTCCTTGATGTAGGTATCCATAGCAGCTCGTTCGGGTGGAGATAGGGAAAAGATCCGACCCCTGGGGTGGCAAGTGCCCGGAAACAGGTCGATGGGGCAATCATAAGGTCTATGGGGTGGTAGCATGGTGGCCCTCTGTTTGCTAAACACCAGTTTGAGGTCATGGTAACACTCGGGAACTCGGGTCAGGTCGATGGATTCTAAAGACTCGGTAGTAGAACTCGGGGAATTCGGGAAAATACAAGTAGCTTGGCACGTAGGACCCCACTGCTTGATAGTGCCCACAGACCAGTCGATGTGAGGGTTATGGCTGTGAAGCCAGGGGTATCCAAGGACGAGAGGGAACTCGGAACAGGAGATCAAATGAAAGTTCATCAATTCCTGGTGTTGTGAAACTGAAAGTCGCAAGGAGGTAGTGAAATGAGTGACAATTCCAGATCCCAAAGGGCTTCCATCCAATGTAGTAACCCTCATGGGGTCACTTAGAGGTTCAGAGGGAACGCCATTCTCCTTCGCCCAGACACCATCCATGAAGTTACCTGCGGCTCCAGAGTCTACCAAGGCTTGAAGGTGAAGCTTGTGGTTGTCCCAGCAAAGGGTGACTGGAATGAGCAGACGGGAGTTGGACGGATGGGAGGAGGTTATGTTTCCCGTTACAGTTCCCCCCGGTCTGTACGGGACAGAGCGTTTCCCTGGAGCCCGGGACACGTGGAATGGAAATGGCCCGGTTTGCCGCAATATAGACAACGTCGCTCCCTCATCCGGCGGTCTCTCTCAGCCTGGGAGATGCGTCCAATCTGCATGGGTTCCGGTGGAGCCAGCGAGGATAAAGGTGGGAACTCGGAGCTGGGACTGATAGGGGCTAGAGGTCTACGGTTGAGTTCTCTCTCTCTCAGACGCTGGTCAATGCGTGAGGCCAACTTGATCAGGGACTCGAGATTGTCCGGTGGTTCCCGAGTGGCCAGTTCATCTTGGATAGTGTCGGAAAGGCCTTTCAGAAAGCACACCGTGAGGAACTGGATGGAATAGTCCGTCACGCTGCGCCGACCTTGGTGGAGAGTCAGGAGCTGTTTGGCTGAGTCAGAACCACTGCTTGGGCCTTGAAACACTTGTTTGAATTCCTCAGCAAAGGCAGAGTAGCTGGCACAGCAGGAACTATGGGCATCCCACACAGCAGTAGCCCAGGCCAGGGCTTTTTCCGACAGCAGGGTGATGATATATGCGATCTTAGACCGGTCGGTGGGAAACGACGAGGGTTGCAGCTCAAAGGAGAGAGAACATTGGGTGAGAAACCCTTTACAAGCACTTGGATCACCTGAGAACCATTGGGGAGGTGGAAGACGAGGTTCAGCCAGGGGGTTAACTGCCATGGGTACGTGAATCTGAGGTACTGGGACGGGAACTGTTACCGGGGTAAGTCGATCAGATATCTACTTTATGGAAGTCAGCATCTCCGACAGAAGATGAGAATGTCTAGCCATTAACCTCTTACACCTATGGTGGCGCTATTTCATTTTTGGAAGAAAAACGTTCCCGTTTTAAACAAGATATTTTGTCACAAAAAGATGCTCAACTATGCATATAATTGCTACTGTTCGAAAGAAAACACTCTGACGTGTCCAGAAATACAAATATCTTCTCTGTGCGTGCCCTTTAACGTGAGCTTCAGGCAAAACCAAGATGACTTGGCATCCAGGAAATGACAAGGATTTTTGAGGCTCTGTCTTTCATGATCTCCTTATATGGCTGTGAACGCAAGAGGAATGAGTCTGCCCTTTCTGTCGTTTCCCCAAGGTGTCTGCAGCATTGTGACGTATTTGTAGGCAGATCATTGGAAGATTGACCATAAGAGACCACATTTACCACGTGTCCGCCCGGTGTCCTGCGCCGAAATTGGTGCGCAAAAGTCACCTGCCAGTATTTTTCCATGGGAGAAAGAGAGAGAAGCAAGCTTCCACGAACTGCATGTCAATGAAGAGATATGTGAAAAAACACCTTGAGGATTGATTCCAAACAACGTTTGCCATGTTTCGGTCGATATTATGTAGTTAATCCGGAAAAAGTTTCACGTTGTAGGTGACTGCATTTTCGGTTCGTTTCGGTAGCCAGGCGCAATGTAGAAAACGGAACGATTTCTCCTACACACAGACGCTTTCAGGAAACACTGCGCATCTGGTATGTGGCTGGGAGTCTCCTCATTGAAAACATCAGAAGCTCTTCAAAGGTAAATGATTTTATTTATTTGGTTATCTGGCTTTTGTGAAAATGTTGCGTGCTACATGCTACACAAAATGCTATGCTAGCTTTGCATACTCTTACACAAATTAGTCAATTTCTATGGTTCAAAAGCATATTTTGAAAATCTGAGATGACAGTGTTGTTAAGAAAAGGCTAAGCTTGAGAGCAAACGCATTATTTTAATTTTATTTGCGATTTTCAGAAATCGTTAACGTTGCGTTATGCTAATGAGCCTGAGGCTTAGTCACAATCCCGGATCCGGGATGGGGAGTTTCAAGAGGTTAAGGCCTCTTGCTGAACCAGGGCGGCTTCGTGGCGTTGGACAGTCTCCTGGTGGTGGGACAGCATGGCAACAAAGTCCTGGGAACTGGCTGCCTCTGGGTTCATTTTTGGCTCTGTGTTTCTGTCAGGACCCGGTTACAAACCCGGGTCTCCGGAGTGAGAAACAGTCACTTAACCAACTGAGCCACGAATAGTCAGCAGAACCCAGAAGATGAGGCAGACACAGCAGTACTTGAGACGGTGTATTTAATAAAGTAAAAAGTGAAGTCCTTCAGGAAAACATGTAACTCCACAACCTCAAAAGGAATTCCACAAGAACAAGGTAATCCACAAGGTAATCCTCCAAGACAAAAGGTAAATCCACAAGGTGGTAGGTAAAGCATAAAAAGCCTCAAAAGATACTCAAAAATAAATAAACAAGAACAAAAAACAGAATTCCACAAGAGCGTCCACCGGGATCAACAAGAGTACACAGAATACTAGGGCTGGGTGCTAACATACAAACACAGAGCAAAGAACTGAGAGAAACTAAGGGTTTAAATACAATCAGGAAAAACGAGGCACAGGTGCAAATAATAATGGGGATCAAGGGAAAGCAAAAGGTCAAAAAGCACAATGGGGGCATCTAGTGACCAAAAACCGGAACAACCCTGGCCAAATCCTGACAGTAAACTATATCATAACCGCCATCAATAAAAGATAGTACTGTGCAGCTGTCTTCATCGACCTGGCCAAGGCTTTCGACTCTGTCAATCACCACATTCTTATTGACAGACTCAATTGCCTTGGCTTCTCCAATGACTGCCTCTCCTGGTTCACCAACTACCTCAATGTGTCAAATCGGAGGGCCTGTTGTCCGGACCTCTGGCAGTCTCTATAGGGGTGCCACAGGGTTCAATTCTCGGCTGACCCTTTTCTCTGTATATATCAATGATGTTGCTCTTGCTGCTGGTAATTCTCAAATCAAATCCAATTTTATTGGTCACATACACATGGTTAGCAGATGTTAATGCGAGAGTAGCGAAATGCTTGTGCTTCTAGTTTCGACCGTGCAGTAATATGTAACAATTTCACAACTACCTTATACACCCAAGTGTAAAGGAATGAATAAGAATATGTACATAAAAATATATGGATGAGCAATGGCCGAACGGCATAGGCTAGATGCAGTAGATGGTATAGAGTACAGTATATGCATATCAGATGAGTAATGTAGGGTATGTAAACATTATATAAAGTGGCATTGTTTGAGGTGACTATTGATACTTTTATTACATCCAATTTTTAATTATTAAGGTGACTAGAGATATGAATCAGTATGTTGGCAGCAGCCACTCAATGTTAGTGATGGTTGTTTAAGAGTCTGATGGCCTTGAGATAGAAAATGTTTTTCAGTCTCTCAGTCCCAGCTTTGATGCACCTGAACTGACCTCGCCTTCTGGATGATAGCGGGGTGAACAGGCAGTGGCTCGGGTGGTTGTTGTCCTTGAAGATCTTTTCGGCCTTCCTGTGACATCGGGTTGTGTAGGTGTCCTGTAGGGCAGGTAGTTTGCGCCCCAGGGCAGACCTCACTACCCTCTGGAGAGCCTTACGGTTGTGGGCGGAGCAGTTGCCATACCAGGCGGTGATACAGCCCGACAGAATGCTCCTGTGCATCTGTAAAACTTTGTGAGTGTTTTTGGTGACATGCCACATTTCTTCAGCCTCCTGAGGTTGTAGAGGCGCTGTTGTGCCTTCTTCACCACCCTGTCTGTGTGGGTGGACCATTTCAGTTTGTCCTTGATGTGTATGCTGAGGATGTCACACGCTGACCATAGTTTATTTTGTATGTTTCTATGTTTTGGTTGGTCAGGGTGTGATCTGAGTGGGCATTCTATGTTGGATGTCTTGTTTGTCTATTTCTATGTCTGGTCTGATATGGTTCTCAATCAGAGGCAGGTGTTAGTCATTGTCTCTGATTGGGAACCATATTTAGGTAGCCTGGGTTTCACTGTGTGTTTGTGGGTGATTGTTCCTGTCTCTGTGTTTTGCACCAGATAGGGCTGTTTTCGTACGTTTGTTATTTTGTTAGTTTAATCGTGTATAGTTTCCTTATTAAATAATATGAATCACAACTACGCTGTATTTTGGTCCGCTCCTCCTTCCCACAACGAAAGCCATGACAGAGGAACTTAAAACTTTTCACCTTCTCCACTACTGTCCCGTCGATGTGGATAAGGGGGTGCTCCCTCTACTGTTTCCTGAAGTCCACAATCATCTCGCTGGTCTGCACATGCGCTGAGGACGCGGCTGGGATGCCGTCTGTGCCGGCAGCCGTGCGAGGGTTAACACGTTGGCTGCGTTGACGGAGAGCCAGTAGGTATTTGTAGCGTGCCATGTCAGTGGCACAATATTGTCCTCAAAGCGAGCAACGAAGTTGTTTAGTTTGTCTGGGAGAAAGACGTCGGTGTCCGCGACAGGGCTGGTTTTCTTTTTGTAATGCGTGATTGACTGTAGACCCTGCCACATATGTCTCGTGTCTGAGCCGTTGAATTGCGACTCTACTTTGTCTCTATACTGACGCTTAGCTTGTTTGATTGCCTTGCAGAGGGAATAGCTACACTGATCCACCTCTACGCAGACGACACCATTCTGTATACATCTGGCCCTTCTTTGGACGCTGTGCTAACAATCCTCCAAACAAGCTTCAATGCCATACAACACTACTTCCGAGGCCACCAACTGCATGCTCTTCAAATGATTGCTGCCCGCACCCACACACACGACTAGCATCACTACTCTGGACGGTTCTGACTTAGAATATGTGAACACCTACAAATACCTAGGTGTCTGGTTAGACTGTAAACTCTCCCTCCAGACTCACATTAAGTATCTCCAATCCAAAATGAAATCTAGAATCGGCTTCCTATTTCGCAAAACATCCTTCACTCATGCTGCCAAAGATACCCTTGTAAAACTGACTATCCTACCGATCCTTGACTTCGGGAATGTGATTTACAAAACAGCCTCCAACACTCTACTCAGAAAACTGGATGTGGTGTATCACAGTGTCATCCATTTTGTCACCAAAGCCCCATATACTACCCACCACTGCAACCTGTATGCTCTCGTTGGTTGGCCCTCACAACATATGTTGCCAAACCCACTGGCTCCAGGTCATCTATAAGTCTATGAGAGGTGAAGCCCCACCTTACCTCAGCTCACTGGTCACCATAGCAACACCCACCCATTGCACATGCTCCAGCAGGTATATTTCACTGATCATCCCCAAAGCTAACACTTCATTTGCCCGCCTTTCCTTCCAATTCTCTGCTGCCAATGACTGGAACGAAGCTGGAGTCTTATATCTCCCACTCTAACTTTAAGCATCACATGTCAGAGAAGCTTACCGATCACTGTACCTGTACACAGCCAATCTATAAATAGCACACCCAACTACCTCATCCCCATATTGTTATTTATCCTCTTGCTCTTTTGCACCCCAGTATCTCTACTTGCCCATCATCATCTGCACATCTATCACTTGAGTGTTAATGCTAAATTGCAATTATTTTGCCTCTATGGCCTATTTATTGCATACCTCCCTACTCTTCTACACTTGCACACACTGTACATAGATTTTTCTATTGTGTTATTGACTATATGTTTGTTTATGTGTAACTCTGTGTTGTTGTTTTTGTCGCACTGCTTTGCTTTCTCTTGGCCAGGTCACAGTTGTAAATGAGAACTTGTTTTCAACTGGCTTACCTAGTTAAATAAAGGTGAAATAAAACAAAAACAAATAGATATTTTATGGCTGGTTAGGACATTTACATAGGTGTCAAAGCCCACAAGTCCTACCACACAAGGCAAACCAATCCATTCTACTATGTATCTTACTATATATAACATGTGCTAAAATGGGCATTTTTTTGCCATTGTAGTTGTAGACACATTGATGTCAAACATATGCCTAGCCAAATGCTCTGTTACTGATAGCTGAATGCAGCAGAGGGACAAATCACCCTATTTGGTGTACATGATAGGCCTATCTGGCTTATATTATTACCCTTACAACAACACAAATGTCCCGTGAGATTCTATACATTTCCATATTTTGGAATTAAACTTTGTTTGTTAACAACATTATATGCATGTATTCTTAGCGCTACCACTAGTGGGAGACATTCAAACTGTTAACTGCAGGCGCATGCCTCATACGTTGGGTGAAGTCAAGCAGGAAGAGAAACCCAGTGGAAACATTTTAATTTTCCTTGTTTTCAAGAACAACATTTTTATGTGTATTATATCATCACGCACAGACAAGTCAATTTGATGGAAACAACTCCTGCACATAATTTATTTGTGCATGTTTTAGAATATTTGAATGAAAATCTGTCGCCAATTGGATGGAAACCTAGCTAGTCATGTTTTTTTTTAGATTGTATTTTAAATAACCTGTAGAAAATACAATTTATGACATTATCATGAAGCATTATGACCATTCTGTGTCAATTTTTTTTACATTCAATTTTAATTAACTTGTAGAAAATACACTTTATGAAACTGTCAAGAAGCATTATGACCATCATAATCATATAAGCCTATCACATACATGCCCTTATGTCAGTCATCAGTCACAAAGAGGATGTCTTGTCCTGCTCCTGAAATCTGCTCTTGCATTTTTTTATTTTAGCTTTATTTAACTAGGCAAGTCAGTTATGAACAAATTCTTATTTTCAATGATGGCATAGGAACAGTGGGTTAACTGCCTTGTTCAGGGGCAGAACGACAGGTTTTTACCTTGTCACCTCGGGGATTCAATCTTGCAACCTTTCGGTTAGTAGTCCAATGCTCTAACCACTAGGTTACCTGCCGGACCGGTACATAGTATGCATTCATCCCAGTTGTCAGCAACAGAGCATTGGGGTAGGTACATGTCTGACATCAATGTGTGCTTAATTACATTGATACATTTCAGAAAATTGTTATAGAACATAAACATATGGTTAACAATTAGGCTATGATGTAATGGAATGGTTTGCCTTGTGTGGTAGGTTTTGTGGGTTTTGACACTCTTATGTAGGTGTCATAAGCAGCCATATAATGATGAATATGTCAGAACAGGTCTAAATATGTGTCATGACAGTGTTAAGACCATATTATGACAGGTTATGACACATTATGTCAGCTGTTATGGCATGGTTATGACCGTGTCATAACGAGTTATGATGCGAGGTGTCAAATAAAGCACTGCTGCTATTTTCTTCATACTATTCGGGTGATTTTACATTCCAATTGTTGCCAGTATGTATCATAGTATACTCCCATACTAATCGACTGGTTGGCTGACATTGTCACGAAATTGATGTGTGCGCTTCGATGTGCCCTGAAGTCCTGCGTTGTTATGATTCTGAACAGCCAGAAAGAAGCTGCCATTTGGAGAATCGCAAGGGGCTCGTTTCAGCTAGTTTCATCTTGTTCTTTATACCCTGTCTTGTTTTGAGGTGTTTTGACTGATTTCATGTTAATGCTAATTTGGCAAAAAAAATGTAAGCTAGGTAACCAACAACTGTAACAATGTATTTGAGGCAACAACTGCTCATTGTGCAAATGTATTTATGTTTTCAATAAACACTTGGAGACTAAATATAGTGAACATGTTGTCAACAATCTAACCATCTGTTTTGCCCCATAGTTGAGCATGAGTCGATTTTGTTGCTCTAACAACCAACCAGTCTGTGTGTTACACAAAACGCCAACTAGTCTTGTATCTGTTTCAGTATGTATGACCATAAGGCATACAGAAATGAACTGTATAGGCTTACATGGAGACACTCAAATGCTCATTATAAAGCAGAATGACAAATGCATATAGAGGTAATGCAGTATACTGTAGGGATGTGAGGGTTGTGGTGCGCCAGGCTAACAAGGACACATGGTGAGCCCGTCTTCATGTGGCTCAGCAGGGGTTATGCTGGGCTGTCCTCTCAGAGCACCACTTATCTGCTCCCCCAGAAAAGTTTCTGGCTTGTGTTGTTCTTCATCCCCATGGCCCCTCCTGGGACTTCACAGCATTATTTTGTGAAGAGGAGGGCAGGTTTATACCTGGCCTGTTTTGCAATGCTCAGGAGCATCTTATCACAAGCTGGCAAAACCCCTGGCCGGGGGATCGGAGAGAGCAGGCCAGTCTCGTTGGGTTGGTGGCTGGAGCTGCAGAACCAAAGGCAGGGGGTGGCATGGTGAAACCTTATCTCAGTACGAGCAGCCATGGTTCCCCTCCCTACCCCTCTGAACTACATACAAGCCTCTCAGATTAGCACCACCCCCTCCCATCCCCCTGTTATCCACCTCCCTACCTCCCCTGATCCCCTGAACAGACATCATTACCCTGATTATTACTGTTATCAGCCTGATGAATGGGGGACAAAGCGTGGCCCTTTTGTTGTGAATGGCTTTGTTCTGGTTCTATGTGAGTTCATGGCTGTGTCAGGAGGGTTGGCTAAATATGCACACAGGCCCACTGGGGAGGAAGATTCCATTGGACAGTCAGCTGGGAGTCTGATAATATACCCTCCACACAACATTGCACACATCAACAACACTGTACCTTGTTCTCAGCTATGAAAATACTATCTGATTGGTCCTGGGTTTCCTAGTACCTCAGTGGCAAAACAATCCAGTGTTTTTGAATTTCTCTGTTGAATTACAGTGACACTTTACCTAAGGTGATCTGACAACAGACATGTCAATGATGTCATTCAAATGTCAATGTTACTTCAAATCAAATTTTGTTGGTCACATACACATGATTAGCAGATGTTATTGCGAGTGTAGCAAAATGCTTGTGCTTCTAGTTCCGACAGTGCAGCAATATCTAACAGGTAATCTAGCAATTCCACAACAACTACCTAATATACACAAGTCTAAGTGAAGGGATGGAATAAGAATATGCACATAAATATATGGACGGGCCATGACCGACCAGCATAAACGAGATGCAATCGATGGTATAAAATATAGTATATGCATATTTACACTTGATATTATGTCAGGCCCTATCATGTTTAAAATGATATATGGTATTAGTTAATAATGTAATATACAAAAGCACCTTATTTAGATTGCATTATATAAAATTATTACTGGAAACGTTTAGACTTGTGGTGGGCAGACATTAACTGAAAGTAGGCCTAGGGCATCTGTGGACAGGACGGCCAACAGGCAACTTAATTAAATCCAAAGTGGTTTATGTGAGGGCGTTATTCAAATCAAACCATGTTTGTCTGGGAAATTATGTAGAATTGTATTTGAAACATAAAGTCAAAGATACTCAGAAGAGAGTAACATTGTTTAATTAAATCCCCATAGTTCTCATTAGCTTGCAAGCTTCTGGAGCCCTGGTCACAGATTACATGTGTCAAAAAGCTGATGAGCACTTTAATTCAAAAGTTATTAACTTTTTAAGCACCCCATTACGTCTGCTGAATCTAAAGCACACAACTTATAATTTTGTAAGGGCAACTTTGGCTGAAAATCATTGTGTTTCTAAAGTACAGTATGGTCAATTAAGTTGTGTTAATACTGATGACAGACACCATATCGTTCCCATACTTTTTGGGGCACAAAGGTCTGGAGACACTCTATTGAGGGAGACACTGACAAACCTATAGTATATTATTAAATTGCATTCAGATTAATTTAAATTAAGTAATATATTTGAAGTCTTCTGAACAGAGACAAATCTCAAACAACACAAAATCATACATCCAGTTCTGCCAACATGTCAGATTTACTTGAGACTTGTCAGAACTTGTTTTTGATGTACTTTGGTACTTGCTTTCTAATCAACATATACAGCGGTCCTTTGGCCTTATATTTTCACCAGTGGTGTAAAGTATTTAAGTAAACATACTTTAAAGTACTACTTAAGTCGTTTTTGGGGGAATCTGTACTTTACTTTACTATTTATATTTTTGACAACTTTTACTTTTACATTCCTAAAGTCAATAATGTACTTTTTACTGCATACATTTTACCTGACTCCCAAAAGTACTTGTTACATTTTGAATGCTTAGCGGGACAGGAAAATGGTCCAATTCACACACTTATCAAGACAACACATGGTCATTCCTTCTGCCTCTGATCTGACGGACTCAATAAACACATACATATTTTGTAAATGATGTCTGAGTGTTGGAGTGTGCCCCTGGCTATCCATACATTTTAAAAACAAGAAATAGTGCCATCTGCTTTGCTTAAAATAAGGAATTTGAAATGATTTATACTTCTACTTTACTTTAGCAATTACATTTACTTTTGATACTTACGTATTTATAGAACAAAATACTTTTAGACTTTTACTCAAGTAGTATTTTACTGGGTGACTTACTTTTACTTGAGTAACTTTCTATTAAGGTATCTATACTTTTACTCAAGTATGACAACTGGTTACTTTTTCTTCCACTGATTTTTACAGTACCTCACATACTTATCCTTTCTGTCATGGAAACAACATTTGTGTTATTTTTTCCAAGCACCCCACATTACTGAACACAGGAACTTGCCATTTACTTCCTATTCAGTTTGCCAACAGTAAAGAATGTGCTGAAGTGTGATAAAAGACCGGGTGGCAGACGAAGTAAGCCCTACATTTTACATTCTCTACACATTCTCAAACTCTCAATTTGGGCATGACAATGTCTACAGTACCTTCTTATACTAATGCCTAGGAAGCACCATTGCGCTGTTAGAAAAACAGTAAATAACAAGGTTTTCCAACCAGTTTGGGTTTTAGAAATGTACATCTATAGCAATATGGTACATGACTAGTAGTGTCTTTTTGAGAAATGTGAGTTTCAATTTTAATATTTTTATTTAACTAGGCAAGTCAGTTAAGAACAAATTCTTATTTACAATGACGGCCTACCCCGGTCAAACCCGTACAATGCTGGGCCAATTGTGCGCCGCCCTGTGGGACTCCCAATCATGTCCGGATGTGATACAGCCTCGAATGGAACCAGGGACTGTAGTGACACCTCTTGCACTGAGATGCAGTGCCTTAGACTGTTGCATCACTCAGAAGACCACTGGGTCAGAAAAAGAAAAATATGTTGCACATGTGGAGTAGTGTGTCATATATAAATGATATGCTTATACTTTGTCCAATTACAATAAAGGGTAGTGTACCTTTCCAGAGGACAGAAGGCTTGGTATTTGTCAATCCTTTGCAATGCTGGCATTCAGGTAGAGAGAGAGAGGAAACCGTTAAAGAGACGTGGGTCAGTAGAGCCCCTGTTTTGGATCCATCCAGTGTCCTGTCACTGCATCTCTAACCTCTGGCCTCGTCTCCTTTCCTCACACAAACACAGGTACACAGTCATGCCTTTGCCATGTAATTAATGTTGATGTCTTCGATGTCTTCGATGTTTTGCCCTATAATTTATAATTTCAAATGCATTTGAGTTATTCATATGCTTTGATCATGACCTTATTAGGTCATTCACAAGACTACAGCCAAGGTGAAAGTCAGATAACTTACACAATGCCAAAGGGAAATACAGTATACCCTCTTTCTATGCAGATAGCTTTTTCCTTTAGAAAATGGAGAGATGCTTGTGCAGAGTTGGTCAAAGGCAACAATGGACAATATAAAATGTTTTGTGTCTAAATGTTTGCTGTTTGGGAGGAGAACGCTATATATTGTAATAACTGGTGAAAAACTATTGGTTGGGTTTCTTTCCTCAACCCACATCTCACAGTGTATGCCTAGTTTTAATTATTCAGAGCATGGACAGCTATAAGATCTTGCAAAAATACTTTAATCCCCTGCTAAACTAGCAAACAGGCCTGATACCATGCCCCAGACTAAAAGCTGACATGCAAGTGAATAGGGACTCACCGGCCACTGATTTGACAAAATCATAGTTGCTTTCAATCTTATTATTGAGTCCAACACTAGCCTTTTAAAGACCACTGGAAGAAATTTAAATCACATAGGCATACAAATTAGCAATAATTCTGATTTCTCAGTCCGCTTGTCCCTCAGTGACCACATCCAATTTTCTGAGTAATTTTTATCAGCCTTGGCAAAACGGTCAGCAGACTAAAGGAGCTAATATCTGACAGACCAGCCACTCAGCCAGGGAATAGGATGGGGGATGTTAAATGTGCAACCAGAGGGAAAAAACTCTAGATCATCTTTGCTCCACACACAGAGATGCATAATACAAAGCTCTCCCGCGCCCTACATTTGGCAAAACTGACCATAATTCTATCCTCCTAATTCATGCTTACTATCAAAAATTAAAGCAGGAAGCACCAGTGACTCAGCACCGGTGAATAAAAAAGTGGTCAGATGAAGCATATGCTAAGCTACAGGACTGTTTTGCTATCACAGACTGGAATATGGTCCGGGATTCTTCCGATGGCTTTGAAGAGTACACCACATCAGTCACTGGCTTCATGAATAAGTGCATTGGTGATGTCTTCCCCACAGTGACTATACGTACATACCCCAACCAGAAGCCATGAATTACAAGCAACATCCTCACTGAGCTAAAGGGTACAGCTACCGACTCTAACCTGGAAGCTTATAAGAAATCCCGCTATGCCCTCCAACAAACAATCAAACAGACAAAGAATCAATACAGGACTAAGATCGAATTATACTACACTGGCTCCGATGCTTGTCAGATGTGGCAGTGCTTGCAAATCATTAAAGACTACAAAGGGAAGTACAACCGAGGACTGCTCTGTGACATGAGCATATCAGGCAAGCTAAATTGCTTCTATGCTTGCTTCAAGGCAGGTAACACTGAAACATGCATGAGAGCATCAGCTGTTCCGGACGACTGTGTAATCACAATCTCCGCAGATGTGAGTAAAAACCTTTTCAACAGGTCAACATTCACAAGGCCGCAGGGCCAGACGGATTACAAGGACGTGTACTCCGAGCATGCGCTGACCAACTGGCAAGTGACTTCACTGACATTTTCAACCTCTCCCTGTCTGAGTCTGTAATACCAACATGTTTCAAGCAGACCACCATAGTCCATGTGCCTAAGAACACTAAGGTATGCTGCCTAAATGACTACCGACCCATAGCACTCACGTCTGTAGCCATGAAGTGCTTTTAAAGGCCATTATCCCAGCAACCCCATACAGCTCAGTGTTCAACACCATAGTGCCCTCAAAGCTCATCACCAAGCTACAGACCCTGGGACTAAACACCTCCCTCTGCAGCTGGATCCTGGATTCCTGATGGGCCACCCTCAGGTGGTAAGGGTAGGTAACAACACATCCACCAGGCTGATAATTATTTGTTTCTTTTATTTTCTTGTTTCAGGTATTTTTCTTAAAACTGCATTGTTGGTTATGGGCTTGAAAGCATTTCATTGTAAGGTCTACCTGTTGTATTCGGGACATGTGACAAATACAATTTTATTTTATTTGAATGGAGGGTAAATTATGCATTTCATTGTTACTGTGATCAAATGAGTGGACTGAACAACAAAATATCTACACTGAAAAACAAAATATAAAAATGCAACATTTAAAGGGTTGGTCCTATGTTTCATGAGCTGAAATAATGTTCAATATTCATAAAAATATTATTTTTCTCAGATTGTTTACATTCCTGTTAGTGAGCATTTCTCCTTTGCCAAGATAATACATCCACCTGACAGGTGCAGCATATCAATAAATTGATTAAACAGCATCATCATTACACAATTGCACCTTATACTGGGGACAATAAAAGGCCACTCTAAAATGTGCAGTTTTGTCAGACAACACAATGCCACAGATGTCTCAAGTTTTGAGGGTGCATGCAATTGGCATGCTGACTGCAGGAATGTCCACCAGAGCTATTGCCAGAGAGCTGATTGTTAATTTCTCTACCATTTAATTGTACCTTTATTTAACCAGGCAGGGAAGTTAAGAACAGATTCTTATTTTCAATGATGGCCTGGGAACAGTGGGTTAACTGCCTGTTCAGGGGCAGAATGACAGATTTGTACCTTGTCAGCTTGGGGGTTTGAACTAGCAACCTTCTGGTTGCTAGTCCAACACTCTAACCACTAGGCTAACCTGCCACCCCATAATTTGCCTCCAACATTGTTTTAGAGAATTTGTCAGCACTTCCAACCGGCCTCACAACCACAGACCACTTGTAACCATGCCAGCCCAGGACCTCCACATCCACATCCAGCGGGATCATCTGAGACCAGCCACCCAGACAGCTGATGAATTGTGGGTTTGCACAACTGAAGAATTTCTGCACAAACTGTAAGAAAACATCTGGGAGAAGCTCATCTGCATGCTCTCAGGGTCTTGACCTGTTTGCAATTCGGCGTTGTAACTAACTTCGATGGCCACTGGCAAGCTGGAGAAGGGTGCTCTTCATGGATGAATCCCGGTTTCAACTGTACCAGGCAGATGGCAGACAGCATGTATGGCGTTGTGCGGGCGAGCGGTTTCCTGAGGTCAACGTTGTAAACAGAGTCCCCAAGGTGGGATTACGGTATGGGCAGGCATAAGATATGGACAATGAACACAATTGCATTTTATCAATGGCAATCAATTTGAAAGAAATTTGAAAGCACAGACATACCGTGACGAGATCCTGAGGGCCATTGTGTTGCCATTCATCTCGCCATCACGTTTCAGCATGATAACACTGATCTGTACATAATTCATGGACGCTGAAAATGTCCCAGTTCTTCCATTGCCTTATGTTTGGGATGCTCTGGATCGACGTGTACAGTGTGTTCCAGTTCCAACCAATATCAAGCAAATTCGTACACCTATTGAAGAGTAGGACAACATTCCACAGGCCACAATCAACTCTATGCGAAGGAGATGTGTCGTGATGCATGAGGCAAATTGTGTTCACACCAGATACTGACTGGTTTTCTGATCCTACCTTTTTTGTAAGGTATCTGTGATCAACAGATCCATATCTCTATTCCCGGTCATGTGAAATCCATAGAATAGGGCCAAATGAAATTATCTAAATTGACTGATTTCCTTTTAAATGAGCTGTAACTCAGTAAAATCTTTGAAATTGTTGCATTTTGCATTTATATTTTACATAATACATTTTACTTTTCATTTATTATCTTTGAGAAATAGAGTGTGAATCATGCTGTCAGTCTCTGTCTTGGTTCTCGAATCCAAAATCGAATGTGAGTTCACTGTGATATAAAATATTTTCTACACTAGTACTGTGCCATTTTTCATTTGGCATTTTATCTGAAACATCATGTCACTTTAGTACAATCATTTCGAAATGAAAGCACTTTGCAAGTCCTCCATCATGGTGGGCTATCGATGAAAAGGGGCCTCCCACTGAGTCTGTCACACAAATTAAATATTGAATTATTAAAAATGGGAATAGTATGTCATAATTCAAATCCATATGCTTTCCATTAAAATTGGGTTCATTGAAAGAGAGTGTTGAACTGGTAATGCTTGCATTAGGCTCGTATCCTTACTGTTTCCTGGTAATTGTACTGATTGTACATCTGGAATGAGCATGGTCACTAGGAGTGAAGAAAAAGGGGTGCCTTTGTAGTGATCATTAATATGGAAAATAGGATATTCAAGCAACTACGAGAACCCTTCTCCGTATAAGATATGCACCAACAAAAAAATAGGAAATAATTTGCCCACCACCATAGCTCTTGAAAAACAACAAGGGTTCAAATAAATATACACATTCAGTATGCACTATAGCCTTAGCTAATATTACAGGCAGTTTAAAACCTTTTTTTAAATTATTTTTTACAAAAAGTGGGACTGTGCTATTTTACTTCTGAAGTGCTTTTACTGATTAGTATGGAAGAAAATTCAGTTTTGGGTAGTTCAACCTATTCTATTGAAATTGTCAGAAATCAAACAACAAATTTGACAGGTCAATGTGATTTTAGTTTTTACTTAATGCAAGCTTCCATATTGCTTTCAGCACCTAATGCGCATGCGCATTGCATAGCAGTGGGGTGGAAATGTGGTGGCGGCATCCTATCAGAAGAGTTGAAGGTGTGGGCGGCATTCATTTAGTTATTTTCAGCAACCTGTGAGAGTGTGTCATACTGTTAAATTCATTTTTATTCAATACCAGCATTATTCAATGAATCTGTAATGAAACTTGCATAAGAGCATGTGACCCTAAAGAACATGATCGGGTTTATATTGTTAAAATGGTCACAATTTGGTTACAATATTGTGGCCAATAAATCAATCACAAATGTCTTATGTAAAGATTGAAGTTGGAGTCATTATTTCATGTTATTGAACTAACTTTGTTTCTTGAATTAAATGTAATTTATGTAATTGCGTGTAACCCAATTGAAGAAATTTGGATAGGTAATTCCAAAGTGAAAATCAAGTTGGAACCAGATGAAAAAAATGCTTCAGTTTAGTTATTAGGTTTAATAAGGGGAAAACAGGAAAGGTTTAGTGTTTAAATAATTAAGTTGCAACTTGAAATATAGGTTTATTAATAATCAAATATAAAAGTTGGCATTGAATCGTATATTTGGTTTCAACAAATGCAGTTATTTTTTCCTTATTTGTATAATGAACACGAGGGGAGACAGAGAGCTGGTTTCAAGCGCAGGGCACCAAAGGTGTTTATTGCAAAGGACCACAGGAGGAGGCAGTTAGCTGGGTCCAAGGGCAGGCAGAAGGTCATATACAGGGGGTCCAAAAGGGAAACAGTACAGTCGGGGAAAAGGCTAGTAACGTAGTCCTGGAGATCAGGCAATAGGTTGATAACAGGAAATCCGCTAAAGTACAGGCAGGGAATAGGTAAAAAGGCATCGTTAGTGAGGCAGGCAAAAACTATAATACACAGGAGGAGTAACTCACAGGAAACCCAGCTGAAAGCTGTGTGTCACAAAACAAACAATACCTCACAGTGATGGGGTGCAAAGAACTGAACTAAATAGTGTGTGGTAATGACATACAGGTGTTTGAACAGATGATTAAAATTCAGGCGATTGGGATCTGGAGAGTGAGCTGCGTTCAGGGGATCTAGGTGTTTGAGGGTGTGAGTTGGAAGCAGATGTTACAATTCGTTGCCCCTACACAATGAAATCCCCACATACAGTAGGGGAGGCTTTGGAGTAGGCAAAGGGCTAGGACAGGAAAGCAGATTTGCCAAGGGCATTGACCATCTTAAACCATGAGATACACTGTATGAGTCCTGCCTGGATTTCTCCAGCTTCATCCTGGATATGCAGCCCCAGGGGCATTTCTAGGATTTGAAGACATTGGGGGCTTAGCTCAAAGCAAGTAGCGGGACCAGTGGCATCCTCCCCCAGCCAAGAAAATAAGAATTTCAACAGGTAAATGCAAGCATATGGTTCATTTTGAGATGAACATTCAGCGATTAGAACATTGAGAGATCAGATCTTTTTCATCTACCCTCCTGCCACAGCAGACACTGCCAGTACTCAATTACAGTAGCTATTGTGGCTCTATTTACTCTGGAACACATACAGGTACAGTGCATTCAGAAAGTATTCAGACCACTTCACTTTTTCCACGTTTTGATATGTTACAGCCTTATTCTAAAATGGATGAAATAAAAATACTCCTCATCAATCTAGAAACAATACCCCGCAAAAACAGGTTTTTAGAAAACAGATTATTTACATAATTATTCTTTGATATGATACTCGAAATTGAGCTCTGGTCATCCTTGAAACGCTTCTACAACGTAAATGTAGTCCACATATTGGGAGTTAAAAACACACCACCATTCAAAAGTTTGGGGTCACTTAGAAATGTCCTTGTTTTTCAAAGAAAAGCACATTTTCTGTCCATTAAAATAACATAAAATTGATCAGAAATACAGTGTATATATTGTTAATGTTGTAAACGACGATTGTAGCTGGAAACGGCAGATTTTTTTATGGAATATATACATAGGCGTACAGAGGCCCATTATCAGCAACCATCACTCCTGCGTTGTGTTAGCTAAACCAAGTTTATAATTTTAAAAGGCTAATTGATCATTAGAAAACCATTTGGCAATTATGTTAGCACAGCTGAAAACTGTTGTCCTAATTAAAGAAGCAATAAAACTGGCCTTCTTTAGACTAGTTCGATTACAGGTTCAAAATGTCCAGAAACAAAGTACTTTCTTCTGAAACTCATCAGTCTATTCTTGTTCTGAGAAATAAAGGCTAATCCATACGTGAAATTGCCAGAAAACTGAAGATCTCGTACAACTCTGCGTACTACTCCCTTCACAGAACAGCGTAAACTGTCTCTAACCAGAATAGAAAGAGGAGTGGGATGCCCCAGTGCACAACTTAGCAAGAGGACAAGTACATTAGAATGTCTAGTTTGAGAAACAGTTGTCTCACAAGTCCTCAACTGGCTGCTTCATTAAATAGTACCAGCAGAATACCAGTCTCAACATCAACAGTGAAGAGGCGAATCTGGGATGCTGTGTCTAATCATTTAAGTGTTGTTTTGCATATAATTTCATAAACCATGTGCTACGGAATCAGCACATAAAAAAATCTAATTCAACTATTTTGCAACCTGTATGGCGCCGCTATCAACATTTTGGTCCTCAAGTAAAACTGATTTTTTTGGGGGCAAATTTGGTCTTTAATGAATGGCAGCCAAACAAATTCCCTACCTTCTTCCCCTTCCACTTGCCGCCTGCAATTTTGTGGTAATTCTGCAATCAGTTGATTCTAATTGTGGATAGAGCAAACATATGTTTTATTTTTTTTATTTTTTTTACATATGTGTTAATTGCACATGACAACTCTACCTTTCCTATTCATAATATCATTAACAAAGATCATTCCTTGAAAAAAATGTCAGTGAAGAATCTTTTATCAATTAGTATATTTGAATTTAACCATAATATTTGCCATAGTATTTGTTATGTAATTTCTGGTGGATGAAACTGGAATTACAACCAGCTTATTATGACTTGTTTTAGAAAGGGTGATAATTTGAATAAGGTTCCATTTTCAATTAACTGAAAGTGAGAGGTTGTAATCTGAGTAAAGGGAAAAAGGGACAGCACCTCCTACTGGAGAGTTGATCTACTGCAGGGATGGGGTGGCAGTGTAGCCTAGTGGTTAGAGCATTGGAATAGTAACAGAAAGGTTGCAAGTTCAAATCCCCGAGCTGACAAGGTCATTCTGCCCCTGAACAGGCAGTTAACCCACTGTTCCTAGGCCGTCATTGAAAATAAGAATTTGTTCTTAACTGACTTGCCTAGTAAAATAAATCAATAAAAAAGGGATGGGCAAGTTTGATGGGGATGGGGGCCACAAAATAATCTGAACTCATCATGAGTGGCCGCATTGGCTTGTGGGTCTGCGTACCCACATCACATTTCGTGCAATTCAACATATTTTGCCATGGGATTTAGAGAAAATTGTGGAATTTTAATGCAAGTTTGCTGCAATTCTACACGTTTTGCCATGGGGTGGAAAGACGACTTTGCAATTTTATATCTAATTTAATTTATATCTACTCAATTTGCCATGGGAAGAAGAGAATAATTTGCAGTATCACAGGAAGAAGACAATAATTTGTAGTTTTACAGAAAATTTCCTGCAATTCTACACATTTTGCCATAGGGTGGAAAAAAATGTTTGCTGTTTTGAATATGATATCTGAGTGAGAGTGACTATCAGTGACTGCCAAAACAAGAGCAACACTGCTGATGCACATACAAATTTCGATATTGCACTTTGTGTATTCTGCTATTCAAACTCTCATTGATCAATGGGCCTACAAAAGAGGGGTGTGCAGCCAGTTGCCCATCACTGATCTACAGCTATTCATTTGGTCTCCCATCAAGGGTTTTAACCAAGCCCAGTCATGCTTAGCTTTTATATTTCTCACTGACTACTATCAATTTGCTATCATGTGAATGATTTATTGAGAGACCTCTTAATAACTAATAAATATATTCACTGTTGCTATCGAAGTCATTCTAAAGGGTAGGTTTTACAGAGCATATGAAATGTAACTTAGTCATAAGCCACATCATCAATGGTACTATTCAGTCCTGTATAGCATTTGCAAAGTCATCAACAGCTATTGTTTCAATTCAACCCAGGGTTCAACTAAAAATAGACAATACATATAGGACTAGGGTTTCAAGCTTTGGTTGATTTTTCAAATATGATCTTCTAGTTAATCATTATTGTTGTTGGATTCATGTCTCCATCTCAACCAACAATCCAAGTTAAATAATCAGTCAAATCAAACTTTATTTAAAGTGCATTTAAAGTTTGATTAGATTTAGTCGTATTCTTAAACTTTTTTTTGTTGAGATGGAGATGTGAATCCAACATATACATTTTTTAGTTTTCAACTAAACCAAATATCAATATTTGAAGGAGTTGTATCTTCTGCTTGGATAATTCCATCTTTCAAATTGACTTAGTCTGGCTTTAATTCCAGTTTATCTACAAATTAATAAATTGATATGTGGGATTTACATCTCAATCCCAATCAAAATCTAAATTAAAGTATAGGACTATCTCCACCCGGTACAGCCAGAAGAGGACTGACCGACCCTCATAGCCTGGGTCCTCTCTTGGCTTCTTCCTAGGTTCTGGCCTCTCTATGGAGTTTTTCCTAACCACCATGCTTCTACACCTGCATTGCTTGCTGTTTGGGGTTTTAGGCTGGGTTTCTGTAAAGCACTTTGAGATATCAGCTGATGTAAGAAGGGCTTTATAAATCAATTTGATTTTACTTAAATCAAATCAAACTTTGATTTAGTCCTATTCTTTAACTTTGATTTGTAGACAAACTGGAATTTGTTGACAACCAAACACAATTCATTTTCACTTTTGCAATACTGTCACACCTGCTTCCGCTCTCCCTCTCTGGCGCTCAAGGGCGCCAGGCTGCCCTTCATTATGCACACCTGTCATCATTGTTACGAGCAGCAGTGCTTATTGGACTCACCTGGACTCCTTCCCTTTGTTGATTGCCCCGTCTATAACTGTTTTCTCCCCCGTTTGTTCCCTTAATGTCATTATGTGTTCTTGTGCAGACACTGTCCTATTCTGTTCCATGTCCGTTGCCATTACATTTTCACTCCCTGTACCTGCTTGTTGTCTCTACCAGCGTCGATCCTTACAGAATGCAGACACCACTAAAAGAGGCATCAGGGAGTGTTGGTTGGTGACATCGGGTCCAGGTGATGTCGCCGAGGAAACAGAGGGTGTCTCAGCTAGCTCGTCGGGCTTCTACGCCTTAGCTGGCTCTAGAGGTCGTCTTGCCTCGGTGGGCTCAGTAGGCACCCACCTGATGTCATGCTTTGATCGGCTTATCGGGCTCCCACGCCTCAGCCGGTTCGTCGGGCTCCCACGCCTCAGCGGGATTGTCGGGCTACCATGCCTCTGCCGGCTTGTCCAGCGCCCATTTTGTTTAACCTCTATTTAACTAGGCAAGTCAGTTAAGAATAAATTCTTATATTCAATGACGGCCTAGGAACAGTGGGTTAACTGCCTTGTTCAGGGGCAGAACAACAGTTTTTTTACCCTGTTAGCTAGGGGATTTGATCTTGCAACCTTTCGGTTACTAGTCCAACGCTCTAACCACTGCCTCGGCCAGCCGGTCAGGTTCGCCAGGTGGGATGCTGGGTAGCGCCCCTAGAGGGGGGGGGGAAGGGGTTGTACTGTCACGCCTGCTCCCGCTCTCCCTTTCTGGCGCTCAAGGGCGCCAAGTTGCCCTTCATTACACACCTGTCACCATCATTATGTGCAGCAGTGCTCATTGGACTCACCTGGGCTCCTTCCCTTTGTTGATTGCCCCTCCTCCCCCGTTTGTTCCCTGTGTCTGCATTAATGTCATTATGTGTTCTTGTCCAGATGCTGTCCTCTCCTGTTCCATGTCCGTTGCCATTAAATGTTCACTCGCTGTACCTGCTTCTTGTCTCTACCAGCTTCGGTCCTTACAAATACAGTAAATAGCCAATTAACTTGGAGAAACATTAACAAATGATATGTTAGATTCACTAAACCAAAATAAAAGTCAACGGATAGGATTAAGCCAGTGGCTCAGATGCATTAGATAGCCAAGCATTAGATATTTTTAGCAATTTTTTTTATTTTAGCTGTTATTCAGGGTAGCCTAGTGGTTAGAGCGTTGGACTCGTAACTGGAAAGTTGCAAGTTCAAACCCCCGAGCTGACAAGGTACAAATCTGTTGTTCTGCCCCTGAACAGGCAGGTAACCCACTGTTCCTAGGGCGTCATTGTAAATTCTTAACTGACTTGCCTAGTTAAATAAAGGTAAAAAAAAAATCTTCAATAAGACAGACCCCAAAGCAAAACAGAGGGAGAAAAGTAGGTTTATTCAAAGAGAACAAATAATAGATATTATGCTGAGATGTTCATTCTTCCTTGTCCTCAGTTTTCTCCACAGAACAAAGGCACAGGATGTAATTTATAACCTCCAACCCTAGCCTGTGGTTGACCAATTAAAATTCCTTGCAGTACAATTGGGCCAACGGCCCAGTTTCAGGCTCAATGTATAGACGATTCAGACCAATGAGATCTTGCCACACATAGCTATGAGTCAAGGACTGAAATCTTTACACAGATTCTAACCAGATGTCGATCTGAAAAACAACTGTTTCAATTGATCGGTAATTCCATATTGACATCTAGTCCTCTGCGTTGTGTATTATCTTAAAATATTCTTACAATATTCTTCAAATGTTTATATTTGGTTGTGTTGTCAACCAAACACAAATCAATATATTTTTTTGTAATACAGTAAAGATCCTTAAATGAAGGTTATTTTACAAACTAATGTAACAATAGTTATTCAACCTTAAAATGAGTAACACATTCATGGCCACATTTTGATATCAGCCCAATGTAACTATACATGTGTTGTTATGGAATCATAGAAACTGTGCATATTCAAGACAGCATACAAAGGTCACAGGTCTGTGGCGATCTTCACAATTGCTGTAATAATTTGTGCAGAATCTTGAACAGCATTGATCACTTGCACTATGTATTTATAATGTAATCTCAACTGCATTCCACGTCATTTGGTTATGCTAGTAGAAGAGGCACAGTGATAACACAGGAAGTTGTATAAATACAAAATATCTGACAGTGTATTCCAATTTTCTTTTGATTTTAAAATGGCTGAAAGCATAGTGATAGCACATTGCGAAATCAACAAACTTCTTCATGTTTCTTTGAGTGGTTGAATATAAGGTTGAAATCCAATTGATCAACATCTCAACCAAATATTACCAACATTTCCACGTTGAAATGACATGGTGTGCCCAGTGATTCGTGTCTTATTAGGGCGTTGGGCCACCACGAGCCAGAACAGCTGCACCTCGGCATAGATTCTACAAGTGTCTAGAACTCTATTGGAAGGATATGACACCATTCTTCCACCAGATATTATTGGTGTTTTGTTGATGGTGGGGGAAAATGTTGTCTCAGGCACCACTCCAGAATCTCCCATAAGTGTTCATTTGGGTTAAGCTCTGGTGACTGAGACGGCCATGGCATATGGCTTACATCGTTTTCATGCTCATCAAACCATTGTCATCCTATGAGGGCATAGCCATGGTAGCCAAAATAATGGCCTGCCCAGCATTTAAATACATAACACATATCAAGATGTGATGTTAATTAATTAACTCAGGAACCATTAACGGAAAGCACCTGCTTTCCATTTTTTTTGGCAGTTAACTGTACATGGACTACACAGTGCAATGAAATGCTTGCTTGCAGGTTATGCAATACAACAACACTAGAAAAAGTCAGTAGCTAAGTGAATAAAAAGAGCAATGTAAATATAAGCTCAATGAAATAATTTCACCAATATAATAATGGCCAATTTTATTTGTATTTATTTTTAAAAATAGTTACATACCCTATATGGAACTAACATATAAGCCAAGCATGTTAACCTGTAGATGTCACGCCCTGATCTGTTTCACCTGTCTTTGTGCTTGTCTCCACCCCTCTCCAGCTGTTGCCCATCTTCCCCATTATCCCCTGTGTAATTATACCGGTGTTCTCTGTTTGTCTGCTGCCAGTTCGTCTTGTTTGTCAAGTCAACCAGTATTTTTGATGCAGCTCCTGCTTTTCCCCAGTCTATTCTTTCTTGTTTTATCCTGGTTTTTGACCCTGTCCTGACCTTGTATCTGTCCCGGACCCTGAGCCTGCCTGCCATCCTGTACCTTTGTCCCACCTCTGGATTTTGACCTCTGCCTACCCTGAGCCTGGCTGCCGTCCGGTACCATTGCTCCTACTCTGGATTACTGAACTCTGCATGTCCCTGAACCTTCCTGCCTTGACCTGTTGTTTGCCTGCCCCTGGTGTTACCATAAACATTGTTACTTCACACGGTCTGCACTTGGGTCTTACCTTGATTCCTGATAGTAGAATGAAATAGGTTATAAGACCTCTGATTTTTTTCATTTAGTCAGTTCTGCCACTTCAACATTAGCCCTTTTTTAAACAGGGTTAAATATCTAGTTGTAGTAAAGTTCAGCTTCTGTCAATAGGGGGGCACTGTGTCACTGTCAGAAGATATGTAGCTAGCTACAGAAACGAAACCCATCAAAATGATTTAATACACTCACTTGAAATAAACACTCAAATTCTTTCAACATCCTTAGCTTACCTATTCACTAAATGTACTGTTAGATAATTCTGACCAACACCCAATAGCTTAAGGATGCTGAGTGCTAACGCTAGCTTATTAGCATTAGCCAACCCTTATTCTGAGGGAGACAAACTAGTTAGGTATCACCAACCCTGCAAAAGTCTATGGTTAACTCTGCTGCTTCACTTTGACTTTCTGGCTGTTCTGCCTTCTCCACCTCATTCACCGCTGCCTGCTCATGCTCAACCTGCTCACTTGTTTTGCTTATCTTTCAGAAGAAGTTCAGAATATCCATATTTGCTCTGTGCTATGCTGCAGACTGAGTGACAGGTGTTTTTATGAGTGATGCCATTGATCTAACCGGTGCTGCGGGGATGGGGGAGGGGTCAAGGGACGTGACCACAATGTTGCTAACATATTTTTAATGGGAAGTAGTTATTGGTTGCTTCATATGTTTCTAGAAGTTTCTAGACACAAGTCATGCCATAATGTTAATACATGCATAAAAATATGTATATTTTTAATGCTTATGCTGTCCCTCAGTATCTTATGCAATGTGAAATTCTTCACAGTAAAACTAAACGTTTGATGGAGAACAGAAAGGAACCAATTAAATAATAAAACAGAACAGAAAAAAACTGATTAAGTTAGTTTTTTTCCAAAAAAGTTATTTTCTTTACTTAAAAAGTAATATTATTTATGCCTTTGATAGCTGTGGTGTCATGTAACAACAAGGAACCAGTTTAATAAATTCACGTCACTCCTGCAGCATCGGGGGGAGGACCGAGAGGCTAGAGCAGAGAGAAGTGGGGGGAGAGGTGCAAGTGGGTGCAGACCAATGGTGCACACGAACCCAGCAGTCGGCGGAGGCTAAGCCGCAAAGAGGAAGCAGACTGCAGAGCCGAGCTGCACAGTTGAGCTCAGGCGAGTGGGCACACATACACAAAAAGAGAAGTCGCTCAATACATCAAAAGTCGCTGCGGCAGCCTTAAAAAGTAGCTACATTTGGCGCTATACTCTTTTACCGATAAAAGATGCTGGATGGGTCTGAAAAGTCTCCAAATCTAGCGACAGTTGCTAAATTGTCAACACTGCATGAGCACTCTACTGCGTTGTAATCTCGACCAATCACAGCAGGCACCACATCACTCCTGAGCTTCTTGCAGTGCCTGCTACTGCCTAGCGCAGTATATTGTATTGTTTGTTTTTGTCATATCAGACAGCAAAAAAGTATTATTATTTAAAAAATGTTCAACATCAATAGTTTCAGGGCTGGACCAAAAACATCCTTGGCTGAAGCCCCTTGAAGCCCAGGCCTAATGACTCCACTGAGTAGTCATACTGACATTATTGGAGTGTTGGCACTCATGGAGCCAATGCTTTATCTGCTGATGAAGGATCCTCCCAGCAAGGACAATACATCTGTATTTTACTTCCCAGCAGCTGAATTATGACAGATATTTGTAAATGTCCAATATGTGCTCAACATGTTTAAATTTACTTTCCAAATAAGTTGCTGTGCTCAAACGAAAAATGCACAATTTGTATAATTCAGACACTGTGTTTGATTGGGGACATTATGAAGCTTACTTCTTAGTACATGTCCTATATATAAACCGTGTGTCATGCACACGATATAACCATTAGCCGCATTATGCAAAACAAGTTTGAAATGAAGTGCTGTGCCAATTATTTGAAATGTTATGGTTATTTCTTATCTCCACAATGTCGCCCAATGCCTCTGCCTTTTAAAAAGCAACAAATTCCTTTGAAAACAGCCCATGACGCATTGTTATGAGTCAGAAATAGTTATTCTAATGTCAAAATTTACTACAAAGTGTAAATAGGATAATTTTGGTCATAAAATCAGTCTCGTCTAAAACAGAATTTGGAACATCCATGCGTCACAATAGGTGATTTGCCCACTAACATGGAGTGCACAGCTACAGTGATTGCTCTCTATCCAATAGCATAGACAGCAAGACAGACCTGCTCAGCAGCCAAACTTTGTTTCAGTCAGGAAACACCCCCCCCCCCCCAAAAAACAAACTGAAATCTTGTTTTTCTAATGAGCAACAGAAAAACTTGCTAATTGGAGTGTTCAGTGCCTCTTTAAGCTGCCTGAAAATGTTGCCCTACTGTCTGTTCACAAGATTCAAAGCATTTATAAAATGGCTTTCAATATGTTGCTCTGCGAGGATAGTTTGAATAGCATGTATTGACAGAAGATAAAGTAACTGTAACCCCTCTCTAAAATGAAAGGTCACAATCCCAAAATGTTATATCCCAAAAGGCATCCTGCTATCACAAACAGTATTAACGCAGCTCGCTGGCACTCCAGCGGAAATCCCACCAGCAATTTTTACCATCTAAATGAACTGTCGTTCTCTTGTCATAGTTAACGGTAACAGATTGTCATCCACTAATCTCCTAAGCAAATCCCTTCATAATATCTTCAAGTTTTAGGTCATTTGACAGTCCGTGTACAGTATGTTACGGACAAATAGCTCATTTCAGAAACATTCCTCATACATTCACACATTGTTGAAAGACATTTGACATGTTTTCAACTTTTTGAATGCATTGCTGAGTTGAGTGGTGAATGGAGACAACCACATTCAAATGTTGTCTAAGTCCAATGCAGTATGCATTACCGAATCACTCAACTCTTAAACAGCTTAAAATGTTCAATTACATAGTTGGATGGCCATTATGACAACATGAGCAAGTGACAAGACTGAGTCATTTGAACGGGTTATGCTGCTTGGAGTTATTTATATTCAATTATGATTATGTAAATTATAATAAATATTTGGCAAAGTAATTGCAGTTGTGCTCATAACTCCAAAAACGACTACCACTGCACAACTACCAAGCGTAACTTGTTTAAGTAGAATTCTGCCTTAAGGACACAAAGGACACTGGCGTTAGTTCAATAACTTTTAACTTTTCCCTTTGGACTGTCATGATCATTCAAGTCTTTTGTCAAATGTTGTATTTTCTTTAGCACCGCCTGTCAGAAATATTTTCATCACAGTCCACATCTGTGCCAGTCTGATTGATGCACGTGTTTGATGGCAGCCAACTGGAAAATACCTCCATCAAATGTGGAGATGCTCTTCACAGTTCAGCTTCACTTTGCCTCTTGTTGATGTTTTTCTAGCTCAGGCAGTTTTTTTCTGTTTCATATGCGTGCATCTGTCATATCAGAGCAGCCTCTGTATGGTGATGGCTTTGTAAATCACACCCCCTCTGTAACGGTTTTCTTGAGTTGAAGGAGAGGCGGACCAAAATGCAGCGTGGTTTCTATTCATGGTTCTTTAATAAGAAACTACACATTAACAAAACAAGAAACATGAAAACCCAAACCAGCCCTATCTGGTGTAAACAGAGAGACAGGAACAATCACCCACAAGACCCAACACCAAACAGGCTACCTAAATATGGTTCCCAATCAGAGACAATGACTAACACCTGCCTCTGATTGAGAACCATATCAGGCCAAACATAGAAATAGACAAATTAGACATGTAACATAGAATGCCCACTCAGATCACAACCTGACCAAAGAAAACATACAAAGCAAACTACGGTCAGGGTGTGACACCCTCATACACAGGTAGACAAGAAAAAGCCCCCTCCCTTATAATTTAACCCTGATATCCCTGCTATTTATTTCTACTTTCCTCGCTTATATTCTCTTTCTTTTTCTTTCTTTCTTTCTTTCTTTCTTTCTTTCTTTCTTTCTTTCTTTCTTTCTTTCTTTCTTTCCTGCTCTTCTTTTTGATACGTTATTTCCCAGTAAATCCATGCAAAAGCCTTACCTTCACTGTGACCAGAGGGGCAGCAATGTTGAATAAACAGGGATGGGTTACAACATTAACACAGACAAACCCAGCGACAGAAGAATATATATTTCGGTCCTATTTTGCATGTCAGTTTCTGTGTTTTATGTGTACAATTAGGAAAGATGTGAGGTGGTGTCATCAGTAGCGATTTTAACATGTAACACTTTACCACTGCTACACCTGGCTATCAGCAGTGCCTTGTCAGGCAGCGAAACAGTTCATTCAGCCTCATTTACTGCCTTGAAATAAACATAGCTGATATGGCTGACTTGCTTAAACAAATGTGGTTTCTACTGACAATTGAGATGTACAAACTATGGCATAAGGGGACGACGAGCGGATACAAAGCAATCTGTCATTTTCATTAAGACATTAATGAGTGAGCTAGGATGGACGTAGTCAATATAACTATTTGTTCAGCACATTATAAATGTACAGCGACATAATTCAGAACATGGGTCGTGCTTACCGTATTCTCTCTGCATGTGTACCACCAAGTCGGATCAGTAGTCTAAGTTATGAAAGGAAAAATGACCAAATGATTAGGGGCTACTAACAGCTTACTACACAAAATACACATAGTATTCCTTTCTTAGCTACAATATACTAGAGGGTAGAGTGTTGGGTCTGTAACCGAAAGATTGCTGGATCGAATCCCAGAGCTGACAAGTAAAAAATCTGTCGTTCTGCCACTGAGCAAGGCAGTTAACCCACTAATCTCCGGGAGCCAAAGACGTGGATGTTGATTGTGGCAACCTCCGCACGTCTCTGATTCAGAATGGTTGGTTAAAGTGTAGAAGACACATTTCAATTGAATGCATACAGTTGTACAATTGACTAGGTATCCCGTTTTCCCTTTCCCTACAGATATATGACTGGTTTCAGGAAACTAGGCGTATGTTGCGCGTCACTACTTCACAGGAGAGTCATTTGAACTTCCATGTGCCTTAATAACAAACTTGTATGCCATCTCCAAATATGAATACAAATGTTAAATTATGAGCCTAGTTGGTTTAGCCAAGGAAAAAGACAGCAGCCTGATTGGCTGAGATAATGAGTAGGCTGGACATGCCGAGAGAGCTAACAGAGCTTTTTTGAAAGATCTGCATAAGTGTTGGTCTCCACTTTCTGGAGGACTGAGTTTTGAAATCAGTGGAATTAGACTATGATAGCTAAGGAGATGGATAAAATTATTGCGTTTGATTGCAAATATGCAGACGGAGTCGAAAAGAGTGCACACAGAAAGCTGTTGTATGAAACACCTTTCTCCAGATTACAGTAAGCACTTCTGTACATCGCACTGTAACAAACAATTGACCTCTTTTTCACTCCCCAAAAACGTAACACTTCCAAGTGAACTGTAATATGAATACCATTGTAAAGCACAATGTCTCCCCTTTCCAGCAAAATCAATGACGAGAACTTCAGCTGCATTCTCTGCATGATTGAAGAAGGCAATGAGCTCCATCGGTGTAAGGTTCTGTATTTATTTTCTTAGTCAACTTTGTTGTTTCTTTGTGTTCTTGAACGTAGCCCTGTGATTTTTGTAGCCCTGTAATATTTAGAATTTTTGATTTCTCCTGTGTTAGTTACTCACCTGGTCTCATCAGTTCCTTATTTAGTTCAGGTCATTCTGTGTGTGCCTTTGTGAGGTATTGTATGAACTTTTCACCTTACTTTGTCCCGGTCGAGCAGAGGGGATTCTGTTAAAGCAGTGAAATGACGTCATGATCTGTATATAAACTGCTGCACGTGTTTAAGTGGGAGCACGCTCCGAGAATAAATTCTATTACCTATTATTGAAAGACTGGTCTGCGTCTATTTTATGCAAACAAGAAATCTTACAAATTCTCATAAAATAGATTAAGGGCTTTCAATTGATGAAAGCACATTGGCATAATTAAATTACAGTAACAATTGGTCCTTCGAGTGGATTCCACAAACTTCTCTGTCGTCCGAAGGGAAAAGCCGAAAACCGTGCACGGACGAGGCTGGACTCGTTATTTAAAGTCCTGGCCTCCAGCAGAGGTATAATAACAGGCCGGTATATACAGTGCCTTGCGAAAGTATTCGGCCCCCTTGAACTTTGCGAACTTTTGACACATTTCAGGCTTCAAACATAAATATATAAAACTGTATTTTTTTGTGAAGAATCAACAACAAGTGGGACACAATCATGAAGTGGAACGACATTTCTTGGATATTTCAAACTTTTTTAACAAATCAAAAACTGAAAAATTGGGCGTGCAAAATTATTCAGCCCCCTTAAGTTAATACTTTGTAGCGCCACCTTTTACTGCGATGACAGCTGTAAGTTGCTTGGGGTATGTCTCTTATCAGTTTTGCACATCGAGAGACTGAAATTTTCCCATTCCTCCTTGCAAAACAGCCCGAGCTCGGTGAGGTTGGATGGAGAGCATTTGTGAACAGCAGTTTTCAGTTCTCTCCACAGATTCTCGATTGGATTCAGGTCTGGACTTTGACTTGGCCATTCTAACATCTGGATATGTTTATTTTTGAACCATTCCATTGTAGATTTTGCTTTATTTTTTGGATCAGTGTCTTGTTGGAAGACAAATCTCCGTCCCAATCTCAGGTCTTTTGCAGACTCCATCAGGTTTTCTTCCAGAATGGTCCTGTATTTGGCTCCATCCATCTTCCCATCAATTTTAACCATCTTCCCTGTCCCTACTGAAGAAAAGCAGGCCCAAACCATGATGCTGCCACCACCATGTTTGACAGTGGGTATGGTGTGTTCAGGGTGATGAGCTGTGTTGCTTTTACACCAAACATAACGTTTTGCATTGTTGCCAAAAAGTTCAATTTTGGTTTCATCTGACCAGAGCACCTTCTTCCATATGTTTGGTGTGTCTCCCAGGTGGCTTGTGGCAAACTTTAAACGACACTTTTGATGGATATCTTTAAGAAATGTCTTTCTTCTTGCCACTCTTCCATAAAGGCCAGATTTGTGCTATATACGACTGATTGTTGTCCTATGGACAGAGTCTCCCACCTCAGCTGTAGATCTCTGCAGTTCATCCACAGTGATCATGGGCCTCTTGGCTGCATCTCTGATCAGTCTTCTCCTTGTATGAGCTCAAAGTTTAGAGGGACGGTGTCACGAGTCCGACCGAGGGTGGTTCCCTTTCCCGGGCGGGTGGCGCTCGGCGGTCGTCGTCACCGGCCTATTAGCTGCCACTGATTGTCTTTCCTCCCCCTCCTTGTATGTTTAGTGGTAGCACCTGTTTATGTTTAATTAGTTTGTCTTTATTAGACAGCCGGCCCGCCTGGTTGTTGTGCGGGATTATTTCAGTGTAACCTTCGCCTCTGTTGTAGAGGTACGTGTTAGTACTTGGTCGTGAATTTTTCGTTGTACATTTTGATTCCCTGTGTTTGGGAACGTAACTATTGTGAGCACCCTGTGGTCCGTTGGTGCTATTAAAGACGCACAGCATTGAACTCTCTGTCTCCTGCATTTGACTCCACACCCACGACACCGGGAGCATTACAGAATCCCGCACCACCAAATTGAATGGAGTCAGCAGGAGCAGCAGCCAACCCTCTCCCATCGATGGAGGAACGGGTTCTCCACCACACCACCGTTCTCCATCGGATCGGATCCGCGATGGATCAAGTGATGGAGAGAATGGACCGATGGGAGAGGAGTGGTCTCCTCTCTCCACCTTCAGCACCCACTGTTCCGGACTCCCCATCTCCCGACTCCAACACCCTCCGTCTGACGCTACCGAGGGCTTATGATGGAGCGGAGGTGGGTTGCCAGGGGTTTCTACTTCAGCTGGAGCTATACCTGGCCACCATCAGACCCACTCCCTCAGGAGCAGAGAGGGTGAGTGTCCCCATCTCCTGCCTCACGGGTCGTGCTCTGGAGTGGGCGAACGCAGTCTGGAATGGCCCAGACTCAGCGCGGGAGCACTACCCAGAGCACTACCCATTCCGATGGAGTTGGGAGGGGCTGCGCCGAGGGGTACCGGAGGAGGAGGCTCCCTCTGCACCAGCTGTGGTCGGAGAGGACACACGTCTGATCGGTGCTGGGGGGGTCCGTCTGGGAGTAGAGATGGCAGGCGGAACGCTTCTCGGTCACCCCAGGTGAGTCAGCATCAAACTCACCCAGAACCCCTTGTTGGCCACATGTTTGTCTTAACTTTTTTCCTTCACTTTTTTCCCTCTTCCCAGCATAGGGCGCTAGTCGATTCAGGCGCAGCTGGGAACTTTATGGATCGCGGACTCGCCCTTAAGTTAGGGGTTCCGCTGGTGCCGATAGATTCTCCTTTCCCCGTGCACTCCCTAGATAGCCGGCCATTAGGGTCAGGGATGGTCAGGGAGACCACGGTCCCACTGGACATGGTGACGCAGGGGAATCATAGGGAGCGTATCAGTTTCTTTATTATTGATTCGCCTGCGTTTCCAGTGGTGCTGGGGACTCCCTGGCTGGCCCGGCACAACCCTAAAATTTTGTGGAGACAGGGGGTTCTCCAGGGGTGGTCAGAGGAGTGTTCTGGAAGGTGTTTGGGAGTTTCCATCGGTGCCACGTCGGTGGAGAGTCCAGACCAGGGTTCCACGGTGTGCATTCCCCCCGAGTATGCAGATTTGGCAATCGCTTTCAGTAAAGTGAAAGCGACTAAATTACCACCTTATCGACCGGGAAGGGATTGTAGGATAGATCTCCAGGTAGACGCTGCGCTTCCCAAGAGTCACGTGTACCCGCTGTCCCAGGAGGAGACGTTGGCAATGGAGACATATGTCACGGAGTCACTGGGACAGGGGTACATTCGGCCCTCCATTTCACCCGTCTCCTCGAGTTTCTTTTTTGTGAGGAAAAAGGAGGGAGGCTTGCGTCAGTGTATCGATTATAGAGGTCTAAACGGCATCACAGTGGGGTATAGTTACCCGCTACCTCTCATCGCTACGACGGTGGAATCGTTCCACGGAGCACAGTTCTTCACAAAACTGGATCTCAGGAGAGCGTATAGTCTGGTGCGTATTCGGAAGGGAGACGAGTGGAAAACCGCATTTAGTACCACATCAGGCCACTATGAGTACCTCGTCATGCCGTATGGGTTAAAGAATGCTCCAGCCGTTTTTCAATCCTTTGTAGACGAGATTCTCAGGGACCTGTGCGGGCAGGGAGTGGTTGTTTATATCGATGACATTCTCATCTACTCGGCCACTCACACCGCGCATGTGTCTCTGGTGCGCAAGGTGCTTGGTAGACTGCTGGAGCATGACCTATACGTCAAGGCTGAGAAATGAGTGTTCTCTAAACGAGCCGTCTCTTTTCTGGGATATCGCATTTCCACCTCGGGGGTAGTGATGGAGGGCGACCGCATTAGGGCCGTGCGTAATTGGCCGACTCCGACCACGGTAAAGCAGGTGCAGCGGTTTTTGGGTTTTGCCAAATACTACCGGAGGTTTATCCGGGGTTTTGGCCAGATAGCGGCTCCCATCACCTCACTGCTGAAGGGGGGCCCGGTGCGGTTGCAGTGGTCAGCAGAGGCGGACGGAGCATTCAACAAGTTGAAGGCGCTGTTCACTGATCGCATTTATGAGTTTTAATTACACAAGTGAATTGATTGATTTTAAGGATAAAGGGTTATTTAATATGTCTGATGTAGAAAGGAACATTACTATACAAGGGTGGAATGACCTATTGACCTTATCGTGACTATCTTTTGAGGTCTGATCAGCCTCAGGGTAGAGTCATTTGTATAATGAATGTGGTCATATTGAGTTTCTGGTTTTAAGGTAAATTAATTATAATGAAGTTTTAGTTTGGGATTAGACTTATTGTTTGAACCGCAAATGAGAAAGTGATTCAGGATTCTGTTTTACACCATTAACTATGACGTTTTTGAATGGGCTAATGATGTGTTTTCTGGAAGAGGGTGGGGCTTTATAGGTGAGCTGTCCATCCTAAGCTGTATGGTTGGAGACCTTATTACTACACCATGAAACCCGAGAAGGCCAGAGGGTAATATTGACATAATTAGCATTAACCAAGCATAAGAGATCACTTGATCTGGATAAACAGGAAGTGAGAGTAGGATAGGGAGGGATGTCTCAGTGGAGTTCTATGTAGACCAAGTGGTGTCTGACTCTTTGGCAGTTCAGGACTAAGAGTAGCTATTATGGAAGACATCTATACAAGTTATAGCTCACATCAAGTGAGAAGGCTACATAAATGTACATACCCAGCATGGAAGGAGATGGAGTGTAGTGAAAGTAAGGGTTTCTGTTGATAACCTAGTGCATTCCAGGTAGAAAAAGTTAGAGCAGCTGATTGCTCTATAGTCAGCAGCATACAAGCAGAGTCCCTGACAAAACAGATACTGACTGTGGAGTTGTCCAGAGCCAAGAGCCGGTGTGGATAGTTCAGAAATGGAATTATTCACCTAAGGGGAACAGCCCGTATGGTAAAGCTATTCATGGAAGCAGGAAAGCCAGATAATACATTGTATGGATTTGCACTATTTATATCCACATGTTCCTCTGAAATCTGAGCTTCCTCCTTTCACAGAGGCAACGGGAGACTGTTTATTGTTTGATTCAGTATAGTACTCCTGAGAAATATGTGGGACAATCAGTACTGCAAAAGGACAGATAATGTTACTTCTGATGCAATCAGTGAGTGATTTGGCAGGCTGGTTGAGATCTGGGGATTTCAGTAAGATAAGGAGGCCCACGGCTCACATCTGTTGAATGTGTGGGAGAATGACATGATGGCCGAGTATTACTGGCTAATTGAACAGAGGTATTTGTACTGGTACATTTGAGAATGCCTTTCACACTCACCATGACATGGTGTTGACTAAACGGGAGAAAATAAGTACTCCGACTGGGTCTTTTGATGATAGGGTTTGTATTAATAACATTGTGGTTCCAAGGTTGGCAGATGAGAGCAAAGCTATAAATTAGATCCTGGCAGGATTAGAGTCAAGTATTTTTTGATGGTCCACACTCAATGAGAATGTGGATTGGATCAATTATATCTATTAAAAATCCACAGCACTTCACCAATTATATTAGAGATGTAATGAATGACTTGACAGAATAGAATAGTCTTGGATGTTTGCTGGCTGAAGAGGGTGTGAGTGTGAAGGTAATTTGACTCTGGGATATACAGTTAGGATGGATCAGTGACCAAGGCCTTGTCTTACACACCCTAGTTCACGAGTTGGAAATAAACTCAGGGGTGGATACTTCTCTGACTAATTGGGTTGACAATGTGTTTGGAAGATGGAAAAATGTTATGATTACTGTGTTATGAGCTACCTTCACCTGTGTGACTGTGTTAGTTTTGTACGGACGTGGTTGATTGCGTGTAAAGTTATCATTTCCAGGACTCTGGAGAAATCGATGACACTTCAGATGGAGATATATGGACCAATCCTAAGCTCTGACCAGTGGAATGCAAAATACATGGCTTGGACATAATAGAAGAATCCGGATCCTTTCACTCGCGAGGAGACCATATTTGATGTTTAGGAAATGTAGATGTTTTCTTGTTTAAATGTATAGACTGTTTTTTCATGAAGATTAACAGAAAATCCTGATAAGTAGAATTAAGATTCTGATGTAGGATAGAACGGTCATTGAAGTTGATTATGTACATACAGTGCCTTGCGAAAGTATTCGGCCCCCTTGAACTTTGCGACCTTTTGCCACATTTCAGGCTTCAAACATAAAAATATAAGACTGTATTTTTTTGTGAAGAATCAACAACAAGTGGGACACAATCATGAAGTGGAACGACATTTATTGGATATTTCAAACTTTTTTAACAAATCAAAAACTGAAAAATTGGGCGTGCAAAATTATTCAGCCACCTTAAGTTAATACTTTGTAGCACGACCTTTTGCTGCAATTACAGCTGTAAGTCGCTTGGGGTATGTCTCTATCAGTTTTGCACATCGAGAGACTGAATTTTTTTCCCATTCCTCCTTGTAAAACAGCTCGAGCTCAGTGAGGTTGGATGGAGAGCATTTGTGAACAGCAGTTTTCAGTTCTTTCCACAGATTCTCGATTGGATTCAGGTCTGGACTTTGACTTGGCCATTCTAACACCTGGATATGTTTATTTTTGAACCATTCCATTGTAGATTTTGCTTCATGTTTTGGATCAGTGTCTTGTTGGAAGACAAATCTCAGTCACAGTCTCAGGTCTTTTGCAGACTCCATCAGGTTTTCTTCCAGAATGGTCCTGTATTTGGCTCCATCCATCTTCCCATCAATTTTAACCATCTTCCCTGTCCCTGCTGCAGAAAAGCAGGCCCAAACCATGATGCTGCCACCACCATGTTTGACAGTGGGGATGGTGGGTTCAGGGTGATGAGCTGTGTTGATTTTACGCCAAACATAACGTTTTGCATTGTTGCCAAAAAGTTCAATTTTGGTTTCATCTGACCAGACCACCTTCTTCCACATGTTTTGGTGTGTCTCCCAGGTGGCTTTTGGCAAACTTTAAACAACACTTTTTATGGATATCTTTAAGAAATGTCTTTCTTCTTGCCACTCTTCCATAAAGGCCAGATTTGTGCAATATACGACTGATTGTTGTCCTATGGACAGAGTCTCCCACCTCAGCTGTAGATCTCTGCAGTTCATCCAGAGTGATCATGGGCCTCTTGGCTGCATCTCTGATCAGTCTTCTCCTTGTATGAACTGAAAGTTTAGAGGGACGGCCAGGTCTTGGTAGATTTGCAGTGGTCTGATACTCCTTCCATTTCAATATTATCGCTTGCACAGTGCTCCTTGGGATGTTTAAAGCTTGGGAAATCTTTTTGTATCCAAATCCGGCTTTAAACTTCTTCACAACAGTATCTCGGACCTGCCTGGTGTGTTCCTTGTTCTTCATGATGCTCTCTGCGCTTTTAACGGACCTCTGAGACTATCACAGTGCAGGTGCATTTATACGGAGACTTGATTACACACAGGTGGATTGTATTTATCATCATTAGTCATTTAGGTCAACATTGGATCATTCAGAGATCCTCACTGAACTTCTGGAGAGAGTTTGCTGCACTGAAAGTAAAGGGGCTGAATAATTTTGCACGCCCAATTTTTCAGTTTTTGATTTGTTAAAAAAGTTTGAAATATCCAATAAATGTCGTTCCACTTCATGATTGTGTCCCACTTGTTGTTGATTCTTCACAAAAAAATATAGTTTTATATCTTTATGTTTGAAGCCTGAAATGTGGCAAAAGGCCGCAAAGTTCAAGGGGGCCGAATACTTTCGCAAGGCACTGTACGTGTATTGGTTTGTCTTATTCCTAGGATATCATTGAAGTTTCCTTTTAGTGTTTAATGAAGGTATGAATTGTTTAGTCATTTTTAGGGTGGATTGTTGAATTTATTATGTATAAATGAATAAACAATATCCCCATTTTAAATAGAATTGTAACTAGGTAAACATATACTTTGTTTAATAATGATTGACAATATGAGTTCATTAGAAGGGATTGTGTGACACGGACAAGGAGTAATAAAAAGTTAATGAACACCATTCCATCTTGGCAGAAATAAATGGGTTGTGGACTGTGTAAACACATAAGGTCGTTAGCCTATGGTTGACCCTACTGAAACTTAGCTCTGGGGTTGTTAGATAAGGCAGTGAGTGCATTCCTAGTTTTTCTGTTAATTAAAACTGTCAGTTCAGTGGTGATCGATTATGTTGAGGGGTCAAAAGTTATCTGGGAGTGTGTTAGTAAGTTAGAATGAACTTTTCACCTTCGTTCGTCCCGGTCGAGCGAAGGGGATTCTGTTAATGCAGTGAAATGACGTCATGATCTGTATATAAACTGCTGAACGTGTTTAAGTGGGAGCGCGCTCCAAGAATAAATTCTATTACCTATTATTGAAAGACTGGTCTGCGTCTATTTTATGCAAACAAGAAATCTTACAAATTCTCATAAAATAGATTAAGGGCTTTCAATTGATGAAAGCACATTGGCATAATTAAATTACTGTAACAGCCAGAGAGATATGTGACCGACCGGCTCGATCTTATGTAGCAAAATTTGAAATGTTTTTTATTTTTATTTTTTACATCAGATTAACTTCTTACGGCTGAAATCCCGCCAACGAGATAGATGTGACAACAGCCAGTGAAAGTGGATGGCACCAAATTCAAACAACAGAAATCTCATAATTAAAATTCCTCAAACATACAAGTATTTTACACCATTTTAAAGATAAACTTGTTGTTAATCCCATCACAGTGTCCAATATCAAAAAGGCTTTACAGCGAATGCACACCAAACGATTATGTTAGGTCACCGCCTAGTTACAGAAAAAACAGACATTTTTTCCAGCCAAAGAGAGGTGTCACAAAAAGCAGAAATATAGATAAAATGAATCACTAGCCTTTGGATGATCTTCATCAGATGACACTCATAGAACATCTGGTATACAATACATGTATAAACTTCATATTTATATCCAAAAATCTCAGTTTACATTGGCGCGTTACGTTCAGTAATGTTGTGCTTCCAAAACATCTGGTGATTTTGCAGAGAGCCACATCAATTTACAGAAATACTCATAATAAACATTGATAAAAGATACAGGTGTTATACATGGAATTATAGATCCACTTCTCCTTAAAACCTCTTTGGGATAGGGACCAGCATTTTCACTTTTGGATAAATAGCGTGCCCATTTTCAACTTCCTGCTACTCATGCCAAGAATATGAGATATGCATATTATTAGTGGATTTGGATAGAAAGCACTCTGAAGTTTCTAAAACTGTTTGAAACATGTCTGTGAGTATAACAGAACTTATGTAGCAGGCAAACCCCGAGGACTAACCATTCAGATTTTTTTTTTTGAGGTCACTGTCTGTTCAGTGAGGTTTCATTGGGAAACGATATTTCTTAGGTACTTGTTTGCACTTCATACCGCCTCCACTGGATGTCACCAGTTTTTGGAATTTGGTTGAGGTTATTCCTTTGTGCAATGAAGAAGTACGGCCATCTTGGACCAGGGTACCGTTATGTATACTGTTGAGAGTTGCACAAGACTTGAAAAGTAGCGTTGGTTTGTGATCCTCCTGTATTGAAAACAGATAGACCCGTCTTCAATTTGATCGAAGAAGTTTTAAAATACCTAAAATTGTATTACAAAGTATTTGAAATGTTTTGGCAAAATTGTTACTGTTGTGCTATCATCAGATAATAGCTTTTTATGCTTTTGCCAAAAAGTATTTTTGAAATCTGACATGTTGGCTGCATTCACAACAAGTGTAGCTTTAATTTGGTATTGTACATGTGGGATTTAATGAATGAATTTTATAGCATTTAAATTTGGCACTCTGCATATTTCCTGGCAACTGGCCAGGTGAGACATTTGCGTCCCACCTATCCCTGTGATATCATTGATTTGTGTGATTTATTTATGTTATTTCAACTTTATTTAACCAGGTAGGCTAGGTAGGCTAGTTGAGAACAAGTTCTCATTTACAGCTGCGACCTGGCCACGATAAAGCAAAGCAGTGTGACAGACAACAACACAGAGTTACACATGGAGTAAACAATAAACAAGCCAATAACACAATAACACAATAAACAAGTCAATGACATTAGAAAAAAAAGAAAGCCTATATACAGTGTGTGCAAAAGGCATGAGGAGGTAGGCAAGAAATAGGCCATAGGAGCGAATAATTACAATTTAGCAGATTAACACTGGATTGATAAGTGAGCAGATGATGATGTGCAAGTAGAGAGACTGGCATGTAAAAGAGCAGAAAAGTAAATAAATTGGGTAAATAGATTGGGTGGGCTATTTACAGATGGAGTACGTAGAGCTGCAGCGATCGGTTAGCTGCTCAGATAGCTGATGTTTAAAGTTGGTGAGGAACATAAAAGTCTCCAACTTCAGAGATTTTTGCAAGTCGTTCCAATCACTGTTAGTAGAGATATGGATGGAAAGGCGGCCAAATGAGGTGTTGGCTTTGGGGATGATCAGTGAAATATACCTGCTGGAACGTGTGCTACTGGTGGGTGTTGTTATCGTGAACAGTGAACTGAGATAAGGCGGCGCTTTACCTAGCAAAGACTTATAGATGACCTGGAGCCAGTGGGTCTGGCGACAAATATGTAGCGAGGGCCAGCCGACTAGAGCATACAGATCACAGTGGTTGGTTATATAAGGTGATTTGGTAACAAAACAAATGGCACTGTAATAGACTGCACCCAGATTGCAGAGTAGAGTGTCAAGGATCGGTAGGATAGTCAGTTTTACTAGGGTAAGTTTGGCGACGTGAGTGAAGGAGACTTTGTTGTGAAAGTAGGGATTTGGGATTGGAGATGTTTAATATGAGTCTGGAAGGAGAGTTTACAGTCTTACCAGACACCTAGGTATTTATAGTTGTCCACATGTTCTGGTTTGGAACCGTCCAGGGTGATGATGCTAGTCGGGCGGGTGCGTGCAGTGAACGGTTGAAAAGCATGCATTTGGATTTACTAGTGTCTAAGAGAAGTTGGAGGCCACGGAAGGAGTGTTGTATGGCATTGAAGCTTGATTGGAGGTTAGTTAGCACAATGTCCAAGGAAGGGCCAGAAGTATACAGAATGGTGCCGTCTGCATAGAGGTGCATCAGGGAATCGCCCGCAGCAAGAGCGACATCATTGATATATACAGAGAAAAGAGTCGGCCTGAAAATTGAACCCTGTGGCACCCCCATAGAGACTGCCAGAGGTATGGACAACATGCCCTCCAATTTGACACACTGAACTCTGTCTGCAAAGTAGTTGGTGAACCAGGCGAGTCAGTCATTAGAAAAACCAAGGCTACTGAGTCTGCCGATAAGAATACAGTGATTGACAGAGTCGAAAGACTTGGCCAGGTCGATGAAGACGGCTGCACAGTACTGTCTTTTATCGATGGCGGTTAAGATATCGTTTAGTACCTTGAGTGTGGCTGAGGTGCACCTGTGACCGGCTCGGAAATCTGATTGCACAGCGGAGAAGGTACAGTGGGATTTGAAATGGTCAGTGATCTGTTTATTAACTGGGCTTTCGAAGACTTTAGATAGGCAGGGCAGGATGGATATAGGTCTGTAACAGTTTGGGTCTAGGGTGTATCCCCCTTTGAAAAGGAGGATGACCGCGGCAGCTTTCCAATCTTTAGGGATTCGGACGATACGAAAGCGAGGCTGAACAGGCTGGTAATAGGGGTTGCAACAATGGCGGCGGATAGTTTTAGAAAGAGAGGGTCCATATTGTCTAGCCCAGCTGATTTGTATGGGTTAAGGTTTTGCAGCTCTTTCAGAACATCTGCTATCTGGATTTGGGTGAAGGAGAAGCTGGGGAGGCTTTGGCGAGTAGCTGCGGGGGGAGGCCGGGGTTGGAGTAGCCAGGAGGAAGGCATGGCCAGCCGTTGAGAAATGCTTCTTTTACTTAGCCTCAGTGCAGTGGGAAGCTGGGAGGAGGTGCTCATTCTCCATGAACTTTACAGTGTCCCAAAACGTTTTGGAGTTAATGCTACAGGATGCAAATTTCTGCTTGAAAATGCAAGCCTTTGCTTTCCTGACTGACTGCATGTATTGGTTCCTGACTTCCCTGAACAGTTGCATATCGCGGGGACTATTCGATGCTATTGCAGTCCGCCACAGGATGTTTTTGTGCTGGTCAAGGGTAGTCAGATCTGGAGTGAACCAAGGGCTATATCTGTTCTTAGTTCTGCATTTGAACGGGGCATGCTTATCTAAGATTGTGAGGAAATTACTTTTAAAGAATGACCAGGCATCCTCGACTGATGGGATGAGGTCAATATCCTTCCAGGATACTCGGGCCAGGTCGATTAGAAGACCTGCTCGCAGAAGTGTTTTTGCGAGCGTTTTACAGTGATGAGGGGTGGTCATTTGAATGCGGACCCATAGCGCATACAGGCAATGAGGCAGTGATCGCTGAGATCCTGATTGAAAACAGCGGAGGTGTATTTGGAGGGTAAGTTGATAATGTCTATGAGGGTGCCGATGTTTACGGATTTAGGGTTGTACCTGGTCGGTTTCTTGATGATTTGTGTGAGATTGAGGGCATCTAGCTTAGATTGTAGGACTGCCGGGGTGTTAAGCATATCCCAGTTTAGGTAACCTAACAGAATGAACTCTGAAGCTAGATGGGGGGGGGCAATTAATTCACAAATGGTGTCCAGGGCACAGCTGGAAGCGGAGGAGGGTCGATAGCAGGCGGCAACAGTGAGAGACTTATTTCTGGCGAGATTCATTTTTAAAATTAGAAGTTCGAACTGTTTGAGTATAGACCTGGAAAGTATGTCAACACTTTGCAGGCTCTCTCTCTGCAGTAGATTGCTACTCCTCCCCCTTTAGCAGTTCAATCTTGACGTAAAATGTTGTTCTTGGGTATGGAAATCTCAGAAGTTTTGGTGGCCTTCCTAAGCCAGGATTCTGACATGGCAAGGACATCAGGGTGGGCGGAGTGTGCTAAAGCAGTGAGTAAAGAAAACTTAGGGAGGAGGCTTCTGATATGGACATGCATGAAGGCTTTTTCGATCACAAAAGTCAACAAATGAGGGTGCCTGGGGACATGCAGGGCCTCGGTTTACCTCCACATCTCCCGAGGAACAGAAGGATGAGAGTACGGCTAAAGGCTATCAACTGGTCGCCTAGAGCGCCGGGGACAATGAATAAAAGGAGCAGATTTATGGGCGTGGTAGAACATATTCAGGGCATAATGTGCAGACAGGGGTATGGTGGGGTGCGGGTACAGCGGAGGTAAGCCCAGGCACTGGGTGATGATAAGAGAGGTTGTATCTCTGGACATGCTGGTTATAATGAGTGAGGTCACCGCATGTGTGGGAGGTGGGACAAATGAGGTATCAAAGATATGATGAGTGGAACTAGGGGCTCCATTGTAAACTAAAACAATGATAACTAACCTAAACAACAGTATACAAGGCATATTGACATTTGAGAGAGACATACAGCAAGGCATAAGTAATCACAGGTGTTGATTGGGAGAGCTAGCTGGGACAACAACAGCTAATCAGCTAAAACAACAACAGGTAAAATGACAGATAAACAAAAAATAAACCGAATGGAGTACCATGATTAATGGACAGTTCAGCAGGTATCAGCTATGTAGCCAAGTGATCATAGGGTCCAGGGGGCAGCAATAGATGGAACAGGGAAGCCGCGGGGTAGTCGCTACTACGCTAGCATGCGGGCGACACAGCGTTTAAAGTTAGTAGCCCGTGGCTAGTAGAAGCATCTGCTCCGACGGAGGCCGGTTGAAGGCACAGCGGATGGAGAATTCGTCGACAGACCAGTCGTGGTGGTGCGGCGGGGCGACGTGTCGATAAAGGATCCAAGCCAGATGGCGAAAGAGGTATTGTCGTAGTAATTTAGTTTGGTAACCGGGAGATGCGCCTGGTTCACGGCTAACTGGTGCTAGCTTTGGGGCAGGGGTGTTAGCCACTATAGCCACTCGGTAGCAGTTGTGATCCAGTGCCAAGGTCCAGAGCTTATGGCAAGGATCCGGTGGAGTAGTGGATTCTAGCCGGTGTTTGGGTGGAGTCCAGGTGAACAACTGAGTAGGCCGGGAGGTGGGCCTCAGGGATAGCTTTGGTGCTGGGTAACTTGGTGGGTGCTAGCTAGCGCTGAAGATCAGGAGTAATGGTCCAGGGATTACTGCAGGAATCCGGCATTGTAGTGGATAGATAGTCCGATACTGGTAGGCTGACGAGTATTATCCAGGCTAAAAGAAAAGGGCTAGTATGTGTGCAGAAGGTAAATGCTGCTAGCAGTGGCTAACAGTGACTAAATAGCTTGTGCCTAATTAGCTGGTTAGCTTCTGATGGCTAGGTGGTTCTTGCTATAAGTTCTAACATTTTTAAATAGTAGCGGTTCCATATCACATTGGGTGAGGCAGGTTACCTGAAGGTATAATTGAATTAAAATGGAAAAGATATTGAAAATAAAATTGAAATACAGTATATAGAAAAAAAGAAGAAAAATACAGAAGTACACGAGAGGACGAACAAAACACATCTGCACTGCTACGCCATCTTGAATCAAAAAAAGTGATTGTTTTACTAATTACTGATAGTAATCTCTTGTCAAAAGGTCACTCTCCTTTCCGGCAGTATATGTGCAGCAAAGTATGGCATCAAGATATGAGTGGCCTGTGACGCACAATCCAGCTACACTTGGAAGATGCAAGTCTAACAGGGAAGCCGACCAGTAATGGCCTGGAGAAGAACCAGAGGATGCGGGTTGTGCTTGATGTGACAGATGGACTGAGGAGGCACAATGTCACGTGACAATTTCTTCACCTCTTATGAACTCAGCCAGCAGCTCTTGAAGAGGAATATCACCATGGTTGACACAGTTAGAAAGAACAAGCCTGAGCTCCCCCCTGCACTCCTCGCAACAAGGGGGAGAGAGGCCATCTTTTCAACATTTGCCTTTTCAACCCCATCACCACTCTAGTTTCTTACCTCCCAAACAGGAACAAGAATGTGGTCCTTCTGAGCACACCGCACAAAATGGCTGAGATCAGTGATCATGAGGACACAAAGCCAGCCATCATCCTGGACTACAACCACAACAAATGAGGTGTGGACAACCTGGACAAGGTGATTGGAACTTACAGCTGCAGGAGGATGACTGCCCGCTGGCCCCTGGTCATCTTCCATAACATCATCGATGTATCCTCATACAATGCCTTCGTAAAACGGAACAAGATCAACCCTACCTGGATGCCTGATAAGCGGAACAAAAGGAGGGTGTTCCTGGAGCAGCTGGGAAAGGCACTTGTAATTCCACAAAAGTCAAAGGGAGCGCCTCCCCCGTACAGCAGCGCTTGTGAAAGCTGTTCGGGGGCTGAATCTTGTCCTGATCCACCTGAAGCTGCAGCTGGGGCAGGCAAGAGAAGGAGATGCCAATTCTGCCCCCCAAAGAAGGACTGTAAATCAAACACTATGTGCTGCACGTGTGAATTACATCTGCAAAGTCCATGCACACACACTTGCATACTGTCCTATGTGCTTATTAGAGTTGATTGATTTATGTTCTTCACATTTTTGTTTTGTATCTTATTTTATTCTTATTGTTGCTTATACACCTTGTGGGTGGGGGCAATGGTTTGTATTTGAATTCCTCATTGTACACTATATAAGAATATATCACCATGTTGCCAAAAAGTTACTGTTATTATTTCCCTTCAATAAAATGCATTCTAAACTAATTTCTGCACATTTCTGCTACTTTCTTAGGCTATACAAGTGCTATCTCTTGCTAAAAAAAATGTTTACACCTATGCAGTACTTTTAGAAATAACAATAAACCGCTTCTTTAATAAAGAAAACACATATGACATGTGTGTTAAATGAGTGGTGTCCACTGATTAAATGCAGTCTTTCTGCATTGTGAAGAGTGTGCTAACCAGGCTTTTCCAAATCTTATCTTTTGAAGCAGTAATAACTTATGGCGTTAATTAGCATTTTTAAAACATTAAACTGCTATTAATGAGTAGGTTTAATGATCAAATCATACACAGTATATTGATGATTGACCAAAATGCTGAAACACTGGGTTGAATGTGTGTGAAGGGTAATAACTACCTGTTGTTCTCTCGCTAAGTGTATCATGTTTCTTCTCCCTTACCCTTGGATCCATGACATTGGGGCACTCAATGACAACTTTCCCCATGTCCTATTAGCAGGCCATACAAGTGTTCTTCAATTAAAGATCTCATTTAACTCACTTAATAAGTCTCTTTCTCACTGGGTGGAATCAAGAAACTCATTAAAATCCGTAGCTAGGATAAAGTCTCCCCCATTCACTGTCACATTAACAGCTTGACAGATCTGAGGGGTGTTTGTGTGTGTGGAGACTATAGGGAGAGAAACTCTCCACTCTCCAGACACAACTGTTTTTCTCTGCTTATGATTAGTTTGATACACAGCAGGATTTAATGGTGTGAGCTCAGGCTTTGTGGTAGCCCAGGTCCCTTTACCCTCCTTGACCTTCTCCAACAGAGGCGGCTGAAGAAAACAAATGACGAGCACCTGCTTCAGTGTCAGGCGATGTCATAAAGAGGTGCACTCATCACGTCCTGGATCCTCAACACATTTTACTCCAAGGTACATTGCTCACCAGCCCCCTTTCGCTCCTGTCCTTCTGACCCTATTAGATACAGACTCAATTACAGAACGTGTTAGTAACAATAGCTGTGCATTCTGTGGCATTTTACAGACATTAATAGTAAATTGGTCACGCCCCCATTGAGACTATTGTCATATTTTGTTATATTTTTTTCTGCGATTCATGTTCGCCTGTGGAACAGCTTCGACCAAGTCCCAAGTCACATCAATAGACATTTTACATGAAACTCTCACTCATGTGTGAGTAGATTCAGACTAAAGTTACTTGGCAATGACAGAGTTTGGCTGAACTCCTCAAGCTACATTCAATGTCAAGGGGCAAAGACAGACTAACTTTCAGATGTGAGTACTTTCCTTTCATTTTTTGGACCCAACTCGTCAACATTCAACACCTAAACTAATAGGCATACAATGATCAGGCAAACAAGACTGACTTCCATAAAATGTCTATCAGCACCGTCCCAGTCATCTATGTAATTTCTGCACTTATCCTCACAGCTGACATCGTTATCCCTCTCTTCTTACCATGGCAACAGGCCCAAAAGGTTATTTGTCATAATGAGATTGCAAGCATTCATTTTTCAGATGTAGCTAGATGTGCCATGTGACTCAGCCCACAAAGAAAAGCCGAGAAGGAAACATTCCATTCCCCATTTACCTTGGAAAAAAATGTTAATTGGTCAAACGATTTATTGCTGGCCTTGCGTCCTGACTTATCAGTATTACCTTGCCTTGAATATCTCTCGGTTCTATAGCGATGGAAACGATGGGTGTACAGCAGAATCTATTTGGACCCATTTGGTTGGAGATATCCTGTAATTGTCTAGTTAATAGCATATTTGCCAATTCATCATCAGGCTCGTCTACTGGTCAGCTGAATACCATTCAGCTCTCTAGTGTTCTAATGTGGCATCTTCTAGTCTGTGCACATTAAACTTCCCATCATACAATGTAGATACTGTAAATTGAAGTTGTACTCTGCTGACTCAAAATGAAAATGAATTGAAATCCAAAAATCAACTTCTGTAGGTCATTTGAAAACAGACAGTGGTGAATTAGATATGTTCTGTATCTGTTGGGTTTGCATTCCTGTTTTCTAGAAGAGCATCACAAAACAGCACATGACAGATTTCAGAGCAACCTCCATCCTGAGCCAACAGTAATGAGATAAAAAAAATCATCACCTAGCTTTGGGATGTATTAAATCTATTAATATCTGAAATGCTCGCCTGTGGTGTTTGTTGTATTTGACTTAGTTTCCTATCTTAAATGTGCTGATAAATTAAGATGCTAATTGGTCCAATGCTAATTAGCTCCCATTGCCTGAGAAGCCTCAGGAAATGACATTATAAATGGCCCCAGATCATGCACCCATTGGATAAATTACAGCCAAGCTCATGCTTGGTTATTCATTTGTATGACAATTGTTACCCTCATGACGCCCCCCCCCCAAATAATAATAACCTTAAGACTAGAGTGCAAATATAATGACGCAATCCTTGGGCATGGATTTTGTTCAGGAACACAAGATATTACTTACGTTTCCCAGAGGCGAACTGGTCATTGGCTCTAAGCACCCATCACTACCATCATGTAACACACCACCATCTGATTAGGTACTAGTTAATCTCTTTAACCTCTGTGACCTATCCCCCCCTACCCCACGCCCTCCATTTTACTTCCTTATTACTTTGTATAATGTTGTAATCTATATGAACCATCAAGTGTATCATATTTAATAACACATGGGTCTATCAAAAAACAATGTAAAATAAAAAATGTTTTAAAAATGTATTATTACTATGAATAATGGCAAATCAGGGTCATGATTTATGTTAATATGGTGTGAGCTCTCAAATAACTCCAGCCATAAAAATAACTACCACCACATGGAGAGAGATTTTTTTCAATGTCTTCCATAATAAGTTGCACCACACAGCTTTTAGAATACACAGCATATACACCAAGTAAAATAAATGAACTAACTTCTTCATCGGGGGCCAAGTGTGACTGTTTCACCTACTGCATTTTCAAGATAAGATAGTGTTCGGTTTGCTTTGCCCTGTCAGATGAGGTTTAAATGTAAATGTCACACCAGGAATTAGACATCCGCTGCTCATCACCACAAAACACCTGCTTAGTAATTTAACACCCTTTGCTGTGATTTCAGATTGCATGGTCAATGGCTCCCATATGGACATAGCTTTTTACTAGTGGGGGTCTCCAATGACGAGAATTTTGTGTTAAAATTAGGTGTCCAAAAATGTTAATGATTATTGTATTGGCAAGTTTGTGAATGGGGGGGGGGGGTTATTTAGGGCCGTGAGACAGGCCAGGCATTAGGTCGAAGTCGTTTAGGCTAAAGTGATGTACAGAGTGCAACTCAGTGCAAAAAGTCATGTGCAATTTATTGCTTTAATTAGTCATTCTTAATGCTATTGACCTGCTCTAATGTAGGTCTGGAGCTCTTTAACATCGCACAATGTGATAAAAAGAGGTGGCAGGGTTGTAGAGATGCAAAAGCAAGTCCAGATTTAACCAAGGTGGAGTCCGGGGTTGTTTATTTAAGGCTTAATCGATAATTTTTGCCCACACAAGACATCAATCTATTATTTATTTATAATGACCTCTCTGGTTAAGGACTCTGGTCAGTCATATGGTTTATTTTTCTGTAATCATATACCCAACAATCCAGCAAACATACAGTAAGCTTTAAAAGATAGGATGGTGTGTTTAATTTGTTTTCCGTAGTAGCCTTTAACCAATATTATACCTCTGAAATAATAATGAAGCAAATTGATACGTATATGTTCAATATGAAAACTACATTGGTTTGACACTAGTTTTCAGTGATGTATTCATTGTTCCACTATGTATGATACTGTGTGTATACACTGCAAGAGTATGTGGAATGTAATTCAAATGCCCTTTATTGATCCCCAAGTGCTAATCCACAGAATACACACACAGATTAATTCATTAATTAATGGTCATGAATTGCTAAACAATCTGCTGGCATTTTGCAAAGCGGAATGATACGTGTGTCTATAAGAATATGTCAAGGCGAAGGGTCATGTTAACTTGAATCCGTGTTGACAACTACAAGGAATAACATGCATCTCCAAGGCTCTGTGGAGCCACGACTGAGCAGGGGGGAAATTACTTCTTTACTAATTCCCAGCTAGGACAAGGGCAGATGCAGATTTGGGATTGGTTACACAGTTGGGATTAGAGTGGGTTTAGCTACATAAATAGATATTCTCTGAATACTCTCTACCTTTGTGCCAAGTTATGCAATACACATTGGTCAAAATAAATGATACTGTATGATGTTATCTCACTAAACCAACGTGATATTTTAAGTCTCAATTGTGTTAAAACAATGGAATTGACCAAAAGAAATGTGCCTGCACATTAGATGTTGCCAGCTAGGTATTTAAATTAATAAAGGTGACAGTCATGTACTGTATGTCAGGCAATTGATCCAATGAATATGTTTTAGATGCTAAGCAGAACTCACACATTTGTGACCCCATCTTAGTTATTCCTTTAACTTTAGTCAGCTGAAAATTCCTTCATTGGGATTGCAGGAAAAGGCTGAAAAAAAGGTTTATATTTCATGTAATAATAATAAATTACACTTCTGTAGCGCTTTTTATAGAATCACTTCATGGGCAAAAAAACTAACAAGCAATATACACTATATATACAAATGTATGTGGACACCCCTTCAAATTAGTGGATTTGGATATTTCAGCCACACCCGTTGCTGAGGTGTATAAAATCTAGCACACAGCCATGCAATCTCCATAGAAAAACATTGGCAGTAGACTGGCCTCACTGAAAAGCTCAGTGACTTTCAATGTGGCACAGTCATAGAATGCTACCCTGCCAACAAATCAGTTAGTCAAATTTCTGCTCTGCTAGAGCTCCCCCGGTCAACTGTTAGTCCTGTTACTGTGAAGTGGAAACATCTAGTAGCAACAATGGCTCAGCCATGAATTGGTAGGCCACACAAGCTCACAGAACGGAACCACCGAGTGCTGAAAGTGGGTAGCGTGTAAAAAATCATCTGTCTTCGGTTGCAACACTCACTACCGACTACCAAACTGCCTCTGGAAGCAACATCAGCACAATAACTGTTAGTCGGGAGCTTCATGAAATGGGTTTCCATGGCCTGGCAACCGCACACAGGCCGAAGATCACCATGTGAAATGCCAAGCGTTGGCTGGAGTGGTGTAAAGCTTGCCACAATTGGACTGGAGCAGTGGAAATGCGTTCTCTGGAGTGATGAATCAGGCTTCACCATCTAGCAGTCCGAAGGACAAATCTGGGTTTGGCGGATGCCAGGAGAATGCTACATGAATAAATGCATAGTGCCAACTGTAAATGTTTGTTGAGGAGGAATAATGGTCTGTGGCTGTTTTTCATGTTTCGGGCGAGGGCCCTTAGTTCCAGTGAAAGTAAATCTTAATGCTACAGCATACAATGACATTCGGTGCTTCCAACTTTGTGGCAACAGTTTGGGGAAGGCCCTTTCCTGTTTCAGCATGACAATGCCCCCTTGCATAAAGTGAGGTTCATATAGAAATGTTTTGTCGAGATTGGTGTGGAAGAACTTGACTGACTTGCACAGAGCCCTAACCTCAACCCGATCGAACACCTTTGGGATGAATTGGAATGCCTACTGTGAGCGAGCCAGGCCTAATCGCCAAACATCAGTGCCCGACCTCACTAGCTCTTGTGGATGAATGGAAGCAAGTACCCACAGCAATGTTGCAATATCTAGTGGAAAGACTTCCCTGAAGAGTGGAGGCTGTTATAGCAGCAAAGGGGGGACCAACTTCATATTAATGCCCATGATTTTGGAATAAAATGTTTGACAAGAACGTGTCCACATACTTTTGGTCATGTAGTGTATCCTGACAAGTCAAACAATAGATGCCAAGTCTTTTCAAGCTGCATCCTCCAAAGATGGAGAGGGTGAGTTCATGGCTTGAGCAGAGTGAGCTGGTCATATTATGGTGATGGAGTCTGCTGATGATCTTGTAGAGGGAAAGTCTGGGAACCAGCCTGACTCTTATAGCCACTGGACTTCTCCTCTTCCATTATATGTAGCAAATCAAATCAAATCAAATTTTATTTGTCACATACACATGGTGTGCAGATGTTAATGCGAGTGTAGCGAAATGCTTGTGCTTCTAGTTCCGACAATGCAGTAGTAACCAACAAGTAATCGAACTAACAATTCCAAAACTACTACCTTATAGACACAAGTGTAAGGGGATAAAGAATATGTACATAAAGATATATGAATGATTGATGGTACAGAGCGGCATAGGCAAGATACAGTAGATGGTATTGAGTACAGTGTATATACATATGAGATGAGTATGTAAACAAAGTGGCATAGTTAAAGTGGCTAGTGATACATGTACTACATAAAGATGCAGTAGATTTAAAGTGGCTAGTGATATATTTTACATCATTTCCCATCAATTCTCATTATTAAAGTGGCTGGTGTTGAGTCAGTGTGTTGGCAGCAGCCACTCAATGTTAGTGGTGGCTGTTTAACAGTCTGCTGGCCTTGAGATAGAAGCTGTTTTTCAGTCTCTCGGTCCCAGCTTTGATGCACCTGTACTGACCTCGCCTTCTGGATGATAGCGGGGTGAACAGGCAGTGGCTCGGGTGGTTGTTGTCCTTGATGATCTTTATGGCCTTCCTGTGACATCGGGTGGTGTAGGTGTCCTGGAGGGCAGGTAGTTTGCCCCCGGTGATGCATTGTGCAGACCTCACTACCCTCTGGAGAGCCTTCCGGTTGCGGGCAGAGCAGTTGCCGTACCAGGCGGTGATACAGCCCGACAGGATGCTTTCGATTGTGCATCTGTAGAAGTTTGTGAGTGCTTTTGGTGACAAGCCGAATTTCTTCAGCCTCCTGAGGTTTAAGAGGCGCTGCTGCGCCTTCTTCACGATGCTGTCTGTGTGGGTGGACCAATTCAGTTTGTCTGTGATGTGTACGCCGAGGAACTTTACTACCCTCTCCACTACTGTTCCATCAATGTGTATAGGGGGGTGTTCCCTCTGCTGTTTCCTGAAGTCCACAATCATCTCCTTAGTTTTGTTGACGTTGAGTGTGAGGTTATTTTCCTGACACCACACTCCGTGGGCCCTCACCTCCTCCCTGTAGGCCGTCTCGTCGTTGTTGGTAATCAAGCCTACCTCTGTTGTGTCGTCCGCAAACTTGATGATTGAGTTGGAGGCGTGCGTGGCCACGCAGTCGTGGGTGAACAGGGAGTACAGGACAGGGCTCAGAACGCACCCTTGTGGGGCCCCAGTGTTGAGGATCAGCGGGGTGGAGATGTTGTTACCTAGAGTTTGATGACGAGCTTGGAGGGCACTATGGTGTTGAATGCCGAGCTGTAGTCGATGAACATCATTCTTACAGGTATTCCTCTTGTCCAGGTCGGTTAGGGCAGTGTGCAGTGTGGTTGAGATTGCATCGTCTGTGGACCTATTTGGGCGGTAAGCAAATTGGAGTGGGTCTAGGGTGTCAGGTAGGGTGGAGGTGATATGGTCCTTGACTAGTCTCTCAAAGCACTTCATGATGACGGAAGTGAGTGCACGGGGCGGTAGTCGTTTAGCTCAGTTACCTTAGCTTTCTTGGGAACAGGAACAATGGTGGCCCTCTTGAAGCATGTGGGAACAACAGACCGGGATAGGGATTGATTGAATATGTCCGTAAACACACCAGCCAGCTGGTCTGCGCATGCTCTGAGGGTGCGGCTGGGGATGCCATCTGGGCCTGCAGCCTTGCGAGGGTTGACACTTTTAAATGTTTTCCTCACGTCGGCTGCAGTGAAGGAGAGTCCGCATGTTTTGGTTGCGGGCCGTGTCCGTGGTACTGTATTGTCCTCAAAGCGGGCAAAAAAGTTATTTAGTCTGCCTGGGAGCAAGACATCCTGGTTTCTTCTTGTAATCCGTCATTGACTGTAGACCCTGCCACATACCTCTTGTGTCTGAGCTGTTGAATTGAGATTCTACTTTGTCTCTGTACTGACGCTTAGCTTGTTTGATTGCCTTGCGGAGGGAATAGCTACACTGTTTGTATTCGGTCATGTTTCCGGTCACCTTGCCCTGATTAAAAGCAGTGGTTCGCGCTTTCAAGTTTCACGCGAATGCTGCCATCAATCCACGGTTTCTGGTTTGGGAAGCTTCTTGTTTTAGTTTCTGTCTGTAGGCAGGGATCAACAAAATGGAGTCTTTGTCAGCTTTTCCGAAAGGAGAGCGGGGCAGGGCCTTATATGCGTAGCGGAAGTTAGAATAGCGATGGTCCAAGGTTTTTCCAGCCCTGGTTGCGCAATCGATATGCTGATACAATTTAGGGAGTCTTGTTTTCAGATTAGCCTTGTTAAAATCCCCAGCTAAAATGAATACAGCATCAGGATATATGGATTCCAGTTTGCAAAGAGTCAAATAAAGTTTGTTCAGAGCCATCACTTGGGTGATGCCTGAGCAGCTCTGGGCACCAGAAAGCTTACCATAAAGTTCAGAAGAGTATACAGTCGTCCTCACTATGAGCCCTCTGCCAAATTGGGCCCAATTAGCCATTTTCCCTCCCCGGTGTCATGTTACTCGTTGGTGTGAATGGGGAGCAGGTGTGTTAAATTTGGTGTCATCGCTCTCACGCTCCCTCATACTGACTGGTCACTGGAAGTTCAACATGGCACCTCATGGCAAAGAACTCTGAGGATCTGAAAAAAATAATTGTTGCTCTACATAAAGATGGCCTGGGCTATAAAAAGATTGCCAAGACCCTGACACTGAGCTGCAGCACGGTGGCCAAGACCATACAGAGGTTTAAGAGGTTCCACTCAGAACAGGCCTCGCCATGGTTGACCAAAGAAGTTGAGTGCACGTGCTCAGCGTCATATCCAGAGGTTGTCTTTGGGAAATAGACGTATGAGTGCTGCCAGCATTGCTGCAGAGGTTGAAGGGGTGGGGGTCAGCCTGTCAGTGCTCAGACCATACGCCGTACACTGCATCAAATTGGTCTGCATGGCTGTCGTCCCAGAAGGAAGCCTCTTCTAAAGATGATGCACAAGAAAGCCCACAAACATTTTGCTGAAGACAAGCAGACTAAGAACATGGATTACTGGAACCATGTCCTGTGGTCTGATGAGACAAAGATAAACTTATTTGGTTCAGATGGTGTCAAGCTTGTGTGGCGGCAACAAGGTGAGGAGTACAAAGACAAGTGTGTCTTGCCTACAGTCAAGCATGGTGGTGGGAGTGTCATGGTCTGCTGCCGGCACTGGGGAGCTACAGTTCATTGAAGGAACCATGAATGTGTCAGGACCCGATTACGAACCTGGGTCTCTGGAGTGAGAAACAGTCACTTAACCAACTGAGCCACGAATAGTCAGCAGAACCCAGAAGATGAGGCAGACACAGCAGTACTTAAGACGGTGTATTTAATAAAGTAAAAAGGAGAAGTCCTTAAATACAAAAATGGCAAATCCAAAAGGTGGTAGGAATAGCACAAAAAAGCCTCAAGAGATACTCAAAAACAAAAACAGAATTCCACACAAAATATTGACACTTTAGGCCCAATTTGGACATTTTCACTTCACACATTTTCACTTCATGTTCTTCATGAAAAGATATACTCAAATATTTACAAAAATGTGAGGGGTGTACTCACTTATGATATACTGTAAATAACAGTCTAGTGGTTTGAAGAATTTTGTATTAAATTTAAATTGAAACATTCTAAGTATACACCATGACTACCTCATGAGGTAAAATCATTATGTTCATGCAATTACTTTTCTTCACAATCATTTTCAACCATGGTGGTATCATCATCATCATCATCATTGACATGCAAGCAGGTTTGTGGATGTTAATGTACTCTTGTAATTTTCAATTCAACCCACCTACAATAATAGACATGGCTCATTTTATAAATGTAAGATCCTTGAAACTCCAAAACCTTTTTACCCTTAATAAGACATGCAATGGCCTTCCCAGAACATAGACCTACTTAATGCTCTTCACAATTCAGCTATGACATCGGTTTAGAGGCCACTCAAGAACACTAAATTGTCTGATTCAAACAAATCCATTTTTTATAATAAACTGGTTCAAATAATTTGTCTCAATGCATCCTCTTAGCTTTGTGACCAGAGCTGTCGCGCCTGGGAATGGACCCATATAAAGCACTCTGCTGCAAGCCAAACTGGTAATAGGTTTTAAATGACTTATAGCAGTCTCATGTCACTGCAATGTTTGTTAAAAATAGACATATATTGTCCATTAAGCTAAATACTTAAGACCTCACAATGAGGGTACTGTATTATGCAATAGTATAGACTTTTAAACAAGCAATTGCATGCTGGCAGAGCACTTCATCACAAGAAATGACAAAATACAGTATCAACAGATAATATAATAGTATGGTCAAATCAAAGTTTATTTGTCACGTGCTCCGAATTCAACGAATTTCACCTTACAGTGAAATGAAATCATATACACTCCCCTCCGTATGTATTTTGGCAGTGAAGCTAAAATTGTAAATTTGGCTCTGTACTCCAGCACTTTGGATTTGAGATCAAATCTATTTTATTTTTGTACCCCTTGTTTCTCCCCAATTCGTAGTTAGTCTTGTCCCATCACTGCAACTTCCGTACAGACTCGAGAGGTGAAGGTCGAGAGCCATGTGTCCTTCGAAACACAACCTTGCACTGCACTGCTTCTTGACATACTACTCTCAGAAGCCAGCCACAACAATGTGTTAGAGGAAACACCGTACAACTGGTGACCGTGTCACTGTGCATGTGCTCACCACAGGAGTTGCTAGTGCATGATGGGACAAGGACATCCCATCCGGCCAAACCTTATCTCTAAAAATCTGTTTTTGTTTTGTCATTATGAGGTATCGTGGTAAATTAATGAAAACATTTTTAAAATCAATTGTAGAATAAGACTAACGTAACAATATGGAATAAGTCTAGGGGTCTGAATAGTTTCTGAAGACACTGTCAGTGTCTGCCATTTCACAAGCACAAAACCTGTGATAAATGGTATAGTGTTTTATCTGATAAAGAAAAGATGTTCAGTTCTGTCCATTAAAACTGAATCAGATGAGAGGCATATTGATTAAGAATAACAAACAAAGTGGTTGTTTTAAGACACTACTTTGTGCATAATGCCGTCAGGACCATGTAGCCTCTCCTGTAGACAATAAAGAAGAGGAGAGACCCCAGAATACTGATTGAAAAACTAAGAGATAGAGATTCTGAAACCCCATCAAAAGTGAGAATGAAGACAGAAAACATATTGAGGGAATACTTATTTTTTCTATTGCCAATGATCAGTAATCACTGGTGGAGAGGAGAGTAATCTCAGAGAGTGGTCCAAAAATTCTGTCTTCCTGTGATTACATAATTTCCCCAAATTGCAACTGAGGCCCCTCAATCCCCCAGCCCCTGAATCAGAACTGCAGAGAGAGCTGGGAGAGAGACGTGTACCATGTCATACCAGGCAAGGCTCGTTAGTCATTCCATGGAGGAAAGAGGCCTCCAACTGGGAATACTGCAGCCCGTAATGACAAAGCCAAACCATACACTGGACTCACCTGCTGAGAATAGCACTCAATGGAAAAAAACTCTATTCATGGTTATAGTCTCATGAATACACCTTACAACAGGGCCATACAATGGATCATACATGTACTATAAAAAAGAACACCAGTGAACTGGACCTTGTAATTGGAATCACTATGTGATCTTACCACATACTGTATATTCAAACGCTTTGGCAATCATCCAACATTTGTTCAAATTTAATATTTACTGTAACACATGAGTTTGATGCACAATAAGGTTTAACACAATTTATTGCATGGCAGTCTGTAGCCCAGTGGTTAGTGCGTTGGACTAGTAACCGGAAGGTTCCAAGTTCAAACCCCTGAGCTGACAATGTACAAATCTTACAAATCTTTCAAATCTGTTGTTCTGCCCCTGAACAGGCAGTTAAATTGTTCCTCGGCTGTCATTGAACTTGCCTAGTTAAATAAATTTATAATAAATAAAAAAATATGGGTCTAACTGAATATCCTCACATGGCTAGTCAAATCTCCCTTGAGGTGATTGATTGAATTAGTGTTAAGCATCAGATGTGTATTCATTCAGTGTGTGGCTCTGGGTGGGCTGTTAATTACTGACAAAGAACAGGTCGGATGGTTTATAAACACTAAAGCACCCCTGGAAATCAATGTGTACCTTGTCAGCTCGGGGGTTTGAACTTGCAACCTTCCGGTTACTAGTTCTTGGCATATTTTGGAAAAAATGAGAGGCTTACAAATGTAACTTTTTTTCTCATTTAAAAGCTAATATATACACTGATTATACAAAACATTAAGAACACTCTTTTCAGACATAGACTGACCAGGTGAATCCAATGAAAGCTATGATCCCTTATTGATGTCACTTACTTCCACTTCAGTCAGTGTAGATGAAGGGGAGGAGACAATTTAAGCCTTGAGACAATTCAGACATGGATTGTGTATGTATGCCTTTCAGAGGGTGAATGGGCAAGACAAAATATTGAAGTGCCTTTAAACGGGGTATGATAGCAGGTGCCAGGCACAAAGTTGTGTGTCAAGAACTGTAATGCTGCTGTTTTTTTTACACTCCACAGTTTCCAGTGTGTTTCAAGAATGGTCCACCACCCAAAGGATAGGATGAATCGTGTGAGTACAGGAAATATATTACAAGAGTGGAAAAGGATCACATACCTGCAATTCAAATCGGAAACATGCCTGTGTTTTCTAAAGAGCTAGATGATGGAAAGGGCGAAGGGGTGTCTGTTGAAAGGACTGTCTCTGTTTCAACCTTCATGTGTTAATCGATGTGTTTATTAGAAAGTGAAGATGCTCTCAAACCTAAAGTGTTCTTGGAGAAAACTGTACAAGGGTTTTGGTTGGCAAATCAATGAGTTCTAACTGCATAGGCAAGAGGCCCTTACAGTAGCTCCATCAAATCTCAAACACTGCCCCAATTCAGAATCCCCAGGGATACACAGACCTTGCTATGAGACCCGAGAAAACCAGGTGAAATGGAAGCACAACATGAGAATAGGAAGCTTTCCTCAAAACTGGTCAATACAACTCTACTAGTGCAAAGCTACTCAGGGTTGGAGTAGAAGCTTTTCAATGAATACAATATCAATTGTGACAGCCCAGTTCCTTGGATCTTCACAGAGGAAGTACACTTTCCCCAATTGACTCACTCGCTGAGCTTTGTTTAAAGTCTTTGGTCATAATAAGTATGGTACAACTAATTATTATCATCTTTTGGATGGCAACTGGCAGGAACAAAGCTATCTGAAAGTACCTTATTCGCAAACATAATGCATCAATTATCGCGCCAGCCTTCAGAACAGTAACTACAATATTAAGTTTGTCATTCAACTACATGGCTGCATATGCATTGTGCTCCTCAACATTTGGCTGGCTAGATCAGTTTATATGTGGTAGTGGGTGTGTTTATTTATTTTATAAGCTAGCTAGAAATTGATTTCAACAACTAGTTTGCTAATAGTTAGCTAAATACTTAGGGTAACATACTGTACCTCTCTCTACCTTGCACCGTCTTGTCCTCCTTCTCTTCTTTGCACCTGATGGGTATGACATTTTATTAGATGCCATGACAGATGCATAACCTAGCCTTGCTCCCTCCTCCTCGCTCTCTTGTCAGCAGCACTTATTCTGTGTAACTTGCACCCATCCGCCACTACATAATACCACATCTGTAACTCTCCGCTCATGCAGGTGGCACGAGGGCCCCCTGAACTTACGACGACCTATTGCCTGACCACAAAAAAACTAACATTTTAATATAATTTTGTATTAACACATTGTATTTTTTCTGTCGCATTTGGGGGCAAATTTGATATTCTGGGCCAGCCACCTATTCGGTCTTTCAGAAAGTGGGATACCTAGTCAGTTGTACAAGTGAATACATTAAACTGAAATGTGTCTTCCACATTTAACTCAACCCCTTTGAATCAGAGAGGTCAGGGGGGCTGTCTTAAATCAACATCCACGGGATCTTGGGAACAGTGCGTTAACTGCCTTGCTCAGGGGCAAAAGGTCAGATTTTTACCTTGTCAGCTCGGGGATTTGATCCAGCAACCTTTCGGTTACTGGCCCAACACTTTAACCACTAGGCTAACTGCTACCCACGGGCTGGCTCTGATTCAGCTTTCCTTCCTGCTTGGTCAAAAATTCACAATTCTAATCCACCCTATTTCAGACACCATTTTGAAACTCCACAGCAAAAAAAAAACTACGGACATGTACACCCTCAGGCTGTTTTAATTAAGAAAATAAATTAATCCAGTAATAGTTCACCCGGGGCTGAATTCATGTCAAATAAGCACAAGCACTCTACCTACACTTAGTTTTCTTGAACGCACTACAGAACGTGTCACTTCCTGTTGAACACGGAATGAGCGGAATGAGGGAGAATGTGAAAATAAATGAATCCAGTAATAGTTCACCTGGGGCTGAATTCATGTCAAATAAGCACAACACTCTACCTAAATGTAGGTTTCTTGAAAGCACCGCACAAAACGTCACTTCCTCATGAACATGGAACGCAGAATGAGGGAGAGCTCGGTTTGTTTTTTTTTGAATGTTTTGAAAGTCTATTGGAAAGCTCAGTTATTAGCTAGCTACCCTTTCAGTTTGGATCCTGCGACGTGGATGGCATCAGTTGCTGGAACCGCTACTATCTGTCCAGTGATCCTGCCAACCATAGCAGCTAGCCTAGCTGCTAGCTAGCGGCCTATCAAGCTAGTAGAGTTTTCTTGAGGGCTTGAACGCAGCTCATGTGCAGTTAGCCATTGTGACTGGTACCGCGGATTGTCCCGGGCTTGTGGATGTCTAGATCCCTGCTGTTTGTTGTTTCCAATCTTCCCTGCGACCTGCCCTGTCTGGAACTGTGAGGAGTAACAGTATAACCTACGTTGCTACCATGACAAAGACCAAAGACGGCGGGACAACCGTTGAGGACGGTGGTGTCTCTCCATCACAGGTGAAGGATCTTTCAAACTAACAAAAATAGTTCTACAAGCAGTTGTTATAACATCAAGAAAATAGCTTCAAGTGTGGAGTAAACTAATAAAAAGAATGGACAACCTGACCAGAGAGGTCCAGGACCTGAAGAACAGTTTGCAGTTCTCCCAGGGTCAGCTCGATGAGTTTAAACAGGAGAACGGCAAGATGACAGCCATCTGTAATTCATTGAGAGAGAACATCAGTTCTGTATGTGAATCCATGATTACAATGACAGAGAAATCTGATTATCTCGAGGGACAATCAAGGAGGAACAACATGGTCCTGGACGGAATTGTAGAATCTCCACAAGACTTGGATGGAGTCTGAGGACAAAGCGGGGACATTATATCGGAGAAACTGAAGATTGACCATATAAAGATTGTGGAGCCCGCCCACAAGAGCATACCCAGACACATGCTTACACATACACACGTACACATGTATTTTGTATTGTAGAAATGTGGTAGTAACCAGTGTCAGGTTATTAATCAACCTACCAGGGAACACACTTAATGTGTTGTGAAAAGTGTTATGAAATGTAATGTTGAAAATTGTAATGTTTAAATGTAATGTTGAAAATTGTATATAACTGCCTTAATGTTTTTCTCTTGCTTTGTTTGCTCTTTTCGATATTATGTTTATCTCTTATAACTATCCAAGAAAGGGCTGAAATAGCCCATATTAAGATACGTAACCTTTTATATAAACATATATGTATAAGGTTAATGAAATCAAAAACTTGCATCAGATAACATTCATATATATTTGCCATTTCTGAGACTCACTTAGATCATTAATTTGATAATACAGCAGTAGCAATACAAAGACATGACATCTATAGAAGAGACATTAATGCTTATAGGGGAGTGTTGCTGTATATACAGTTGAATTCGGAAGTTTGCATAATCTTAGGTTGGAGTCGTTAAAACTCGTTTTCCAACAAATGTTTACAGACAGATTATTTAATTTATAATTCACATGATCACAATTCGAGTGGGTCAGAAGTTTACATACACTAAGTTGACTGTGGCTTTCAACAGCTTGGAAAAATCCAGAAAATTATGTCATGGCTTAAGAAGCTTCTGATTGACATTTGAGTCAATTGGAGGAGTACCTGTGGATGTATTTCAAGGCCTACCTTCAAAAGCAGTGCCTCTTTGCATGACATCATGGTTAACTCAAAAGAAATCAGCCAAGAACTCAGAAAAAAATTGTAGACCTAAGTCTGGATCATCCTTGGGATGATGCCTGAAGGTACCACGTTCATCTGGACAAACAATGGTACGCAAGTGTTAATAACACCATGGGACCACTCAGCTGCCATATCGCTAAGGAAAGAGATGCGTTCTGCCTCCTAGAGATGAACATACTTCAAAAGTGCAACTCAATCCCAGAACAACAGCAAAGGACATTGAGGAAACAGGTACAAAAGTGTCTATATCCACAGTAAAACAAGTCTATATCGACATAACCTGAAAGGCCGCTCAGCAAGGAAGAAGCCACCGTTCCAAGCCCGCCATAAAAGGCTAGACTACAGTTTGCTAGACAAGAGCACATTTTTTTTTTAATTTTACCTTTATTTAACCAGGCAAGTCAGTTAAGAACACATTCTTATTTTCAATGATGGCCTGGGAATAGTGTGTGTTCAGGAGACAGTTCAGGGGCAGAGTGACCGATTTGTACCTTGTCAGCTCGGGGGTTTGAACTCGCAACCTTCTGGTTCCTAGTCCAACGCTCTAACCACTAGGCTACCCTCCTGCCCCAGTAATAGTGGGGACATGGGGACAAAGATCATACTTTTTAGAGAAATGTCCTTTCGTCTGATGAAACAAAAATAGAACTGTTTGGCCATAATGACCATCGTTATGTTTGGAGGAAAAAGGGGGATGCTTGCTAGCTGAAGAACACCATCCCAACAGTGAAGCACAGGGGTGGCAGCATCATGTTGTGGGGGTACTTTCCTGCAGGAGGGACTGGTGCACTTCACAAAATAGATGGCATCATGAGGAAAGGAAAATGATGGATATATTGAAGCAACATCTCAAGACATCAGTCAGGAAGTTAAAGCTTGGTCGCAAATGGGTCGTCCAAATGGACAATGACCCCATGCATACCTCCAATGTTGTGGCAAAACGGCTTAATGAAGGACAACAAAGTCCATTTATTGGAGTGGCCATCACAAAGCCCTGACCTCAATCCTAAAGAAACTGTGAGGCCAGAACTGAAAAGGTGTGTGCAAGCAAGGAGGCCTACAAACCTGACTAAGTCACACTATCTCTGTCAGGAGGAATGGGCCAAAATTCACCCAACTTATTGTGGGAATCTTGTGGAAGGCCACCCAAAACATTTGACCTAAGTTAAACAATTTAAAGGCAATGCAACCAAATACTAATTGAGTGTATGTAAACTTCTGTCCCACTGGGAATATGCTGAAAGAAATAAAAGCTGAAATAAATTATTTTTTCACCTATTATTCTGACAATTCACATTCTTTTAATAAAGTGGTGATCCTTACTGACCTAAAACAGGAAATTTTTACTCTAATTAAATGTCAGTAATTGTGAAAATCTGAGTTGAAATGTATTTGGCATAGGTGTATGTAAACTTCCGACTTCAACTGTGTATGCAGAGCCATATAACTGTGATGCTTAGATAAGATTGTATGTCATGTGTTATTGAAGTGTTGTGGTTGCAGGCACATCTAAAGCCTTTTCTTTTGGTGTTTTGCTGTAGGCCACCAAGTACTACAGTACCAGTCAGTATCTAAATAATATGTGTGAAGTGCTTGATTGTGTATGTGACGTAAACAGAGAGGTCTACTTTCTTGGGGACCAGAATATTGATTGGTTTTCATCAAGCTGTCTGCTCAAGAGGAAGCTTCTTACTGTAACCAGTGCCTGTAATCTGGTTCAGGTTATTAATCAACCAAGCAGGGTATTTACAAACACGACAGAAACAAGATTATCCACAAGTATTGATTACATTTTTACCAATACTGTAGAACTTTCTTCTAAAGCTGTATCTGTACCCATTGGATGCAGTGATCACAAATATAGTGGCTATATCCAGGAAGGGCAAAGTTCCCAAATCTGGTCCTAAAATAGTGTATAACAGATCATATGATGTAGAAAATATTTGTTGGTCGGATGTGATTAAAAAGGAGCATTCAGACGCTGCACTTGTTAAATTTATAATATTGCTTCTTCCAATTATTGATAAACATGCACCTGTTAAGAAACTGACTGTTATAACTGTTAAGGCTCCATGGATTGATGAGGAATTGAAAAACTGTATGGTTGAAAGAGATGGGGCAAAAGGAATGGCTAATAGATTCTAGCTGCACATCTGACTGGCTAACTTTCTGCAAATTGAGAAATTATGTGACTAAACTTAAAGAAAAGAAGAAACCTGTATTATGAAACGAAGATCAATGGTATAAAGAATGATGGAAACAAATGTATAGTACTTTAAATGAAATTATGGGCACAAATTCAACTCAGTCTTTCATCGAATCAGATGGCTTATTCATCACAAAACCAGTTGATGTTTTTTAATGATTAATTAATTGGCAAAGTGGGCAAACTTTTGCAGGACATGCCAACAACGAACAGTGAGCCTTCGTACCCATGCATAAAAAAAACGAATAATGAAAGAAAAGCAGCATTGTAAGTTTGAATTTTGTGAAGTTGGTGTGGTAGAGGTGGAAAAAATATTGTTATCTATCAATAATGTCAAACCTCCTGGCATTGACAAATTAGATGGAAAGCTACTGAGGATGGTAGCTGACTCTAAAGCAACACACCTATCGGTCATATCTTTAATCTGAGCCTAGAAGAAAGTCTTTGTCCTCAGGCCTGGAGAGAAGCCAAAGTCATTATGTTACCCCCAGAGTGGTAAAGCGGGCTTTATTTGGTTTTAACAGCAGACCTATCAGCTTGCTGCCAGTTCTCAGCAAACTGTTGGCAAAATTGTGTTTGACCAAATACAATGCTATTTCTCTGTAAATAAATTATCACGACTTTCCGCATAATTATATAGAATGGCATTCAACATGTACTGCACTGACACAAATGACTGATGATTGGTCAAAATAAATTGTTAACAAGAAGATTGTGGGAGGTGTACTGTTAGATTTCAGTGTAGAATACAATATTATTGTCCCTAACCTGTTGTTGAGAACTTGTGCTATGGCTTTTCAACCTCTGTCATATAATGGATGCAGCGCTATCTAATATAATTCAGGTTATATCAGGTTTTCTTTAATGGAGGCTTCTCTAATGTCAAAAATGTCAAGTGTGGTGTACCGCAGGGCAGCTCTCTAGGCCCTCTACTCTTTTCTAATTTTACCAATGACCTGCCACTGACATTGAACAAAGTATGTGTGTCCATGTATCCTGATGATTCAACCATATACGCATCAACAACCACAGCTAATGAAGTTACTAAAACCCTGAACAAAGAGTCTCTTTTGGAATGGGTGGCCAGTAATAAACTGGTCCCGAACATCTCTAAAACTAAGAGCGTTGTATTTGGTAAAAATAATTCCCTAAGCTCTAGACCTCAGCAGAATCTGGTAATGAATGGTGTGGCTGAAGAACAAGTTAAGGAGACTTAGATTGTAAACTGTCACGGTCAAACAATTTAGACTCAATGGTTGTGAAGATGGGGATGGGTCTGTCTGTAATAAAGCAGCGCTCTGTTATTTTGAAACTACACTCCACAAAGCAAGTCCTGCAGGCTCTAGTTTGTTATCTTAGCGTCATTATTGTCAAGTCATAAGGTCAAGTGATGCAAAGAAAAACCTAGTTAAGCTGCAGCTGGCCCAGAACAGAGCCACACATTTTGCTCTTCATTGTTATAAGAGGGCTAATATTAACACTATGCATGCCAGCCTCTCTTGTCTAAGAGTTGAGAAAAGACTGACTTCGTTACTTCTTGTTTTTGTAAGAAATAACCACCAGTGGTACCCAGGTCCAGTCCAATGTCTTTTTCGTTATGTTTCGGACCTCAGGAAGAATATCTGTCACCATCGGCTAATGGGGATCCTGATAAATAAAATAAAATGTTATTATATCAATATATGCATCTACAAAGAAGCATCTACATAGAAGGGGGGTGTTTGGAGATGAAGTGCCTCAGAGAAAAACTATAAACTATTGAAGCCAGTAAAGCAACATTGGCTTAGGAGTTAATATTAATGCTGGGCCAATTGTTTGCCACCCTATTGGACTCTGGGTCACGACACAGCTGGGGATTGAACCCCAGGCTGTTGTGACGCTGTAACGCTGTGATGCAGTGCCTTACAACGCCGCGCCACATGGTAGGCCCTATGGTAGTTTTCTTGCAGATCGTAGTATACTCTAGTATTTACGATATCACTTTACTTGACACCTAGCACCTAGCTGACTGGCGGCACTGGCGGCCTCTGGGCTGACTGGCGGCACTGGCGGCCTCTGGGCTGACTGGCGGCACTGGCGGCCCCTGGCTGACTGGCGGCACTGGCGGCCCCTGGCTGACTGGCGACACTGGCGGCCCCTGGCTGACTGGAGGCACTGGCGGCCCCTGGCTGACTGGCGGCACTGGCGGCTCCTGGCTGACTGGTGGCACTGGCGGCCCCTGGCTGACTGGCGGCACTGGTGGCCCCTGGATGACTGGCGGCCCCTGGCTGACTGGCGGCACTGGCGGCTCCTTGCAGACTGGCGGCGCTGGGCAGACGGGTGGCTCAGGCGGCGCTGGGCAGACGGGTGGCTCAGGCGGCGCTGGGCAGACGGGTGGCTCAGGCAGCGCTGGGCAGATGGGTAGCTCAGATGGCCCTGGGCAGACGGGTTGCTCAGATGGCGCTGGGCAGACTGACGACTCTGACGACTGAGGGGCTGGAGCTCTGGCAGCGCCAAACAGGCGGGAGACTCCGGCAGCGCTGAACAGGCGGGAGACTCCGGCAGCACTGTAGAGGAGGAAGGCTCCGGCAGCGCTGAACAGGCGGGAGACTCCGGCAGCGCTGGAGAGGAGGAAGGCTCCGGCAGCGCTGGACAGGCGGGAGCACCTGTAAGGTAGAGCCAGAGAGACAGCCTGGTGCGGGGGGCTGCCACCGGAGGGCTGGTGCATTGAGGTGGTGACGGATAGTCCGGACCGTGCAGGCGCACTGGAGCTCTTGAGCACCGAGCCTGCCCAACCCTAGCTGGTTGCATGCTCCCAGTCGCCCTGCCAGTGCGGCGAGGGGGAATAGCCCGCACTGGGCTATGCAGGCAAACCGGGGACACCATGCGCAAGGCTGGTGCCATGTAAGCCGGCCCAAGGAGACGCACTGGAGACCAGATGCGTAGAGCCGGCTTCATGGCACTTGGCTCGATGCCCACTCTAGCCCGGCCGATACGCGGAGCTGGAATGTATCACACCGGGCTATGCACCCGCACTGGGGACACCGTGCGCTTCACAGCATAACACGGTGCCTGTCCGGTCTCTCTAGCTCCCCGGTAACCACAGGAAGTTGACGCAGGTCTCCTACCCTGCTTCGCCATACTTCCTGTGAGCCCCCCCAATACATTTTTAGGGCTGACTCTCGGGCTTCCATCCACGCCGCCGTGCTGCCTCCTCATACCAGCGCCTCTCCGCCTTCTCCGCCTCCAGCTCTTCTTTGGAGCGGCGATATTCTCCAGGCTGTGCCCAGGGTCCTTTTCCGTCCAACTCATCCTCCCATGTCCAGTACTCCTCGCACTTCTCCTGCTGCCGCTGCCTGTTGTCATGCCGCTTGTGCTTGTTGTGGTGGGTGATTCTGTCACGGTTTTCTTGGTGTGAAGGAGAGGCAGACCAAAACGCAGCGTGGTGGTTATTCATGTTTAATTTAAAAATACACTATACATGAATAAACTAACAAAACAAGAAACGTGAAAACTCAAAACAGCCCTATCTGGTGCAAACCCAGAGACAGGAACAGGAACAATCACCCACAAAACCCAACACCAAACAGGCTACCTAAATATGGTTCCCAATCAGAGACAATGACTAACACCTGCCTCTGATTGAGAACCATATCAGGCCAAACACAGAAACAGACAAACTAGACACACAACAGAGAATGCACACTCATATCACACCCTGACCAAACAAAACATAGAAACATACAAAGCAAACTATAGTCAGGGTGTGATAAAGACTTGTTCTTTGTACTATTTTCCACTACACCAAGAGTGTACAAAGCTGTCATCAACGCAAAGGGTGGCTATTTGAAGAGTATCAAATATATTTTGATTTGTTTAAAACTTTTTTGTTTACTACATGATTCCATATGTGCTATTTCATAGTTTTGATGTACAATGTAGAAAATGTGAAAAAATAAAGAAAACCCTTGAATGAGCAGTAGTGTATGTAGATATCTTTGTTTGACGAAATACATGTACCTTTAAACTGACTGACAAGCAAGGTGAGCAGCAGTGCCTGTTTGTGTTGTATTTTTTTATTTTTTTTTATTTCACCTTTATTTAACCAGGTAGGCTAGTTGAGAACAAGTTCTCATTTACAACTGCGACCTGGTCAAGAATAAAGCAAAGCAGTTCAAAACATACAACAACACAGTTACACATGGAATAAACAAACATACAGTCAATAATACAGTAGAAAAAAAAATCTATATACAGTGTGTGCCTAAGAGGTAAGATAAGGGAGGTAAAGCAATAAATAGGTCATGGTGGCGAAGTAACTACAATATACCAATTGATGTGCAGAAGATGAATGTGCAAGTAAAGATACTGGGGTGCAAAGGATAAATAAATAAATAAATAAATACAGTATGGGGATAAGGTAGTTGGATGGGCTATATTACAGATGGGCTATGTACAGGTTCAGTGATCTGTGAGCTACTCTGACAGATTGTGCTTAAAGGTGGTGAGGGAAATATGAGTCTACAGCTTCAGTGATTTTTGCAGTTCATTCCAGTCATTGGCAGCAGAGAACTGTAAGGAAAGGCGGCCAAAGGAGGAATTGGCTTTGGGGTGACTAGTGAGATTTACCTGCTGGAGCGCGTGCTACGGGTGGGTGCTGCTATGGTGACCAGTGAGCTGAGATAAGGTAGGGCTTTACCAAGCAGAGAGTTGTAGATGTCCGGGAGCCTGTGGGTTTAGCGACGAGTATGACGTGAGGGCCAGCCAACGAGAGTGTACAGGTCGCAATGGTGGGTAGTATAAGGGGTTTTGGAGACAAAACAGATGGCACTGTGATAGACCTTAGAAAGGCAGGGTAGGATAGATATGTCTGTAGCAGTTTGGGTCTAGAGCGTCTCTCCCTTTGAAGAGGGGGATGATCGCGGCAGCTTTCCAATCTTTGGGAATCTCAGACGATACGAAAGAGAGGTTGAACATTTAGTAATAGGGGTTGCAACAATTTCGGCAGATAATTTAAGAAAGAGAGGGTCCAGATTGGCTGGCCCGGCTGATTTGTAGGAGTCCAGATTTTGCAGCACTTTCAGAACATCAGCTATCTGGATTTGGGTGAAGGAGAAATGGGAGAGGCTTGGGCAAGTTGTTGTTGGGGGTGCTGTGCAGTTGACTGGGGTAGGGGTAGCCAAGTTGAAAGCATGGCCAGCTGTAGAAAAATGGCTTTTGAAATAATCAGTTGGAGTGGATTTGTTGGTGATGACACTGTTTTCTAGCCTCAATTGCGTGGGCAGCTGGGAGGAGGTGCTCTTATTCTCCATGGACTTTACAGTGTCCCAGAACTTTTTGGAGTTTGTGCAACAGGATGCAAATTTCTGTTTGCAAAAGCTAGCCTTCGCTTTCTTAACTGCCTGTGTATATTGGTTCCTAACTTCCCTGAAACGTTGCATATCACAGGGGCTATTCGATGCTAATGCCGTACGCCACAGGATGTTTTTGTGCTGGTCAAGGGCAGTCAGGTCTGGAGTGAACCAAGGGCTATATCTCTTCCTGTTTCTACATTTTTTAAATGGAGCATGCTTATTTAAGATGGTGAGGAGAGCACTTTTAAAGAATAACCAGGCATCCTCAACTGATGGGATGAGGTCAATATCATTCTAGGATACCCTGGCCAGGTTGATTAGAAAGGCCTGCTCACTGAAGTGTTTTAGGGAGCGTTTGACAATGATGAGGGGTGGTCATTTGACCGCCGACCCATTACAGAGGCAGACAATGAGGCAAAGATTGCTGAGATCTTGGTTGAAAACAGCAGAGGTGTATTTGGAGGGCAGGTTGGTTAGGATGATATGAGGGAGTCCGTGTTTACGGATTTGGGGTTGTACCTGGTAGGTTCATTGACCATTTGTGTGAGATTGAGGGCATCAAGCATATATGGTAGGATGGTCGGGGTGTTAAGCATGTCCCAGTTTAGGTCACCTAGCAGCACGAGTTCTGAAGATAGGTGGGGGACAATCAATTCACATATGGCGTGCAGGGCACAGCTGGGGGCAGAGGGTGGTCTATAGCAAGTGACAATGGTTAGAGACTTGTTTCTGGTAAGGTGGATATTTAAAAGTAGAAGCTCAAATTGTTTGGGCGCAGACCTGGATAGTAAGACAGAACTCTGCAGGCTATCCCTGCAGTAGATTGCCACTCCGCCCCCTTTGGCTGTTCTCTCTTGGTGGAAAATGTAATAGTTAGGGATGGAAATGTCAGGGTTTTTGGTGGTCTTCCTAAGCCAGGATTCAGACACGGCTAAGACTTCCGGGTTGGCAAATTGTACTAAAGCAGTGAATAAAACAAACTTAGGGAGGAGGCATCTAATGTTAACGTTCATGAAACCAAGGCTTTTACGTTTACAGAAGTCAACAAATGAGAGCACCTGGGAAATAGGAGTGGAGTGAGGCACTGCAGGTCCTGCATTAACCTCTACATCACCAGATGAACAGAGGAGGAGTTGGATAAGGGTACGGCTTAAGGCTATAAGAACTGGTCGTCTAGTTTGTTCAGAACAGAGAGTAAAAAGTAGCAGGTTTCTGGGTGCAATATAATAGATTCAATGCATAATATACAGACAAAGGTATGGTAGGATGTGAATATATTGGAGCCTAGGCATTGAGTGATGGTGAGAGAGATTGTCTCTAGAAACATTTAAACCAGGTGATGTCATCGCATATGTGGGAGGTGGAACTAAATGGTTGGTTAAGGCGTATTGAGCAGGGTTAGAGGCTCTACAGTGAAATAAAACAATAATCACTAACCAGAACAGTAATGGACAAGGCATATTGACATTAGGGAGAGGCATGCGTAGCCAAGTGATCATGAGGGTCCAGTGAATGGTTGGGCTGGGTGGAAACGCAGCGATTCAGACAGCTATCAGGCTAGGGCTAGCAAACTAGCAGAAGGGCCTTAGAGGGACGTCGCAATGGAGGAATGTCTGTTTTAGCCTCCTCGTGCGGATCCGTTGATATACCAGTCATGATGGACTAGTAGGGTTCCGTGTAGCAGAGGGGTCCAGTCCAATTGGCAAATGGATCTATTCAGCTAACAGTCCAATATGCGCTAGACAGCTAGCGGGCCGCGACTAGCAGATGGGCATTCATGGGACGTCGCGATGAAGGGGCCTGTTAAAAAAAGACCCTTGGGCAGATTATGTCAGTAGTCCAGTCGGGATGGATAAGCAGGGTTTTGTGTGGTAAAAGGGGCCCAAGCCGATTGGCAAAATAGAAATAGTGGCACGAGAAATTGGCCGATGGACCTATTAGCTAACAGTCCGATATGCTCTAGACAGCTAGCGAGCCTTGGCTAGCAGATGGGCAATCAGGGGACTTCGCAACGTAGGAGCCAGTTGAGTAACCCCCTCTAGCAGATTACGCCGGTAGTCCAGTCGTGAAGAATTGGCGGGGTTCCGTACCCCATACCAACAGTAAAAGGGGTCCAGTAGTGGCTGCTGGACCTCTTCAGTTACCCAGGAGATTGGCCTAGCATGGGCTAGCTCCAGGCTAATTGGTGCTTGCTTCGGGACAGAGACGTTAGCCAGGAGTAGTCACTCGGATTGCAGCTAGCTAGCTGCGATGATCCAGGTGAGAAGGTTCAGAGCTTGCAGTAGGAATCCAGGGATATGGAGAGAAAATTGGTCCAGTATGCTCTGGTTTGAATTGTGTTGTACAAACTAGCGAGAGATCTCCGAGCTAAAGGTAGCTGATGACTGCTAGCAGTGGTTAGCTGGCTAGCTTCTGTTGGGGGATTCTGATTCAGAGGTAAAGACATTTTTTGAAAAAAGCAGATCCACACCAGATTGGGTGAGGCGGGGTGCAGGAGAGTATTTTGAAGTTGAGGTTTAGAAAAATATAAAAAAAAGATATGCGAAGATATACATGGGACAAGGCGAAGGACAAAGACGTCTGACTGCTACGCCGTCTTGGATAAGTATGTATGATTATATAATGATAGTGTATGTGTCTGGAATGTAAACAATAGTAACTTCCCACTGGTCCTCAGTTAGCATTGCTTTTTTCTCCGGCGACATCTAAAACGAGTTTAAATCAATGGATATTTCAATAACCTAATTGAAATATGGGTTCACTAAGTAAATGGGTCTAAAATGTTGTTGGTAATCTTGCCTTAATGTGCTGTGTGGGGGAAAAACCAATGTTAATGGTCAACTGTTGGTACTCTGCATGAAACATTGACAGACTTATTTCGCCCACTGATGAAGTCTATCAGAGGGAAGGCTGCTGCCAAATGCTTTGTCTCTCTCTGCTGGAAGGGTCACAGTCATCATGTTTCTCTCTGGTGTGGCTGCAATCACACTTCTTCCTCCAGTGACTAATGCATCCCATTTTCTTCTGATTGTTATTAAAACTAACAGCCCACTCGTGTTTATCACATCATTTAGATTCAATAACAAATAATTAACTGACTCTCCGGTTCATCAGTAAAATGCATTTCTACATTAACTTTTTATAAGATGTATTATGTTCAACTTTGAATAACATATTACTGTTTCTAGTTAGATACAAGTCTAACCTTGTCAATATTAATAATCAGTTTCAAATTGTTCTAGTCATCTCTCCAAATGGCCAAAATGGCCAAACATCAAAAGTGAGGACATGCCTGATGTCCAGTTGTTAGAAGTGAATTTCTAGAGGTGGCATGAGGTCAGGACTGGGGTTCTAATGGTGGTCAGTAGACAGTAGAAAATGACTAAGCTCTTTTTTTAGGTGCTGCATTGGTAGGGCCGTTCAAACAATCAGACACAGAGGAGCAAAGGGCCAAGCCGTGTGCAGAGAGATGAGGGTTCAGTGCAGACTGATTAGTAATTGCAGGACAATCCTATCAGTGAGAACAGCCATCTATTAACACCACTGGGCCTTCTGGAGCAACTGATTTCAAAGCACAGTTAATGGTTGGGTTCTGGAAACAGATCAAATTGTCTCTTACATCTGCTGTTTGAAATGCACTGCATTAGAGGAGTAATCAATACTCACCTTTTTTTAGATAAGGTTAATCCTGTGACTTTGGATGACAAGGAAAATTGATCAAGTGTATGTATCAACTCAATGCCTTACTTTGTTGACTACATTTTCCACACAACATGGGACAAATTAGTGCTCATTAGAGGCAGAAATAATCTGTTCTGGAAAATTGTGAAATTAAAACCATTTCATGAAAGCCTTTGTCATCTAACAGTACCCCCATTGATCATTGTCTGGGGCTTGAAAATGTAGCGAAGGCTTTTGAGCTATGGTTGACCTTGGATGAAGCCGTGAACGCAAAACATTTCTTAAAACGGAATGAAACAGGGAGGGAACAAAGTGAATTTGTCCAATAGAAACTCTAGTTTTGCTCTGTTTGCTTCCGTTTGGGTCTTAAACCGTAAACGGTTTCCATAATAAATACGCTCAAGGGTGCTGGTGGCTAGGCCAGAGGACCACAGTGAACATCCATCTTTTCCAATATTAAATAATTTATTGGTAACAATTAATTACCATACTGTGATTGTTTTCAATTAAAATTGTCAAGAATGTAGCTGTCTGGGAGTGGTCTGAATGGGGAGCGGAAAACTGAAAATAAGCTGTTATTGGTAGAAACGTTTGGAACTCTTATTGGGCTACTAACTAATTTTACCAGATGGGGGATGTCACAATGGAAGGCCAAAACTTGAATCCACCCAAACAGTCTGAAATTTCAGGCGGTCTATTAAAAAGGGCATTATCATAATTTCTCACTATCCTAGAGTGAGGAAATACATAAACATAGGAAATCATGTTTTTGACCGCACTGGGCCTTTTATATAACTTATATTACATTTCCCCTCCAAACACATACAGACCCCGTCTTTATCACCAGCCCACACACAAGAAAAGTAGGCTGTTTTATTGAGACATGTTCCCATGGGACTGACAAAAGAAAATGAAAAATGTTTAAGGCAAACCTCTAGCTTATGAGATTTTTCATCCCAATGACAAAAAATGAAATAATAATTATGAGGTGGGGATGGGAATAAGTGGTAAACAGAAGTCAAGATCATTGATCATGATTTCAGCAAAAAGACTGCACTGAGACTAGCCTGGGAGCCAGTCTGTTACTGCTCTCTTGCCAACTCCTTAAACAATTAACATGACAAACAGATAAGATGTTTGGCTTGACAATGACAGCAATGGAGCTGGTGATACTGGCCTCAGTCTGTAGCTGAGGTGGCCTGTGAAAATAAAAAGAACGGACACAAGTTAACGTCTGCAAAGTTCTGGAGCTTTTTTTATTCTGAAGCACGTTTTTTTTTTTTTTGCTTGTTCAATTGTTCATTTTTTGGTCAATACTTTTTAAGCATTCACATCAAAAAAGTGCACACTTACACAACATAAATGCACTTTACCTAAATCAGAATTAAAACATTTTCACAAATAACCCTGTCATACTGTATGATTTCACATGAAAACCAAAATGTATTTCACATGAATAAAATAGTAGATACAATGTGAAGACATAAATAACTGAATGCTTTTCCATATACCGCCACAATATACAAAATATACAAAACTGTCTCTCTGTCTCTCTCTCAAGCACTCACACTGTCTGCACTAGACTGAGCGTGCTCGCCAGTTTACCAGCTCGTGGGCACAATTTTACACAAAGCCAATAACATGTGAAACTAACTCAGAAATCCCTAAAAAATGGATTCTTTATAAAATCTCGTGGACAAAATTCAGTACAAGTACTATAAGCGACTCAGTCAACAGTCTCTGCTAGCATCAAGCTAACATATATCTTCTCACTCATTGTAAATAATCTTCTTCTTTCACTCAGTTCGACACAACTTTCCTAAGTTGATAATACCTTGACAAAGTTGTTAAATAGCATGTTATTACACATTCTTTTGATATTAGAACGTTTGGAAGTTCTGTTACATACCTGTAATAGTAAAAAGAACGGACACAAGATTACGACTGCGAAATTCTGGTGCTTTCTTTTTCTGAAGAATGGAGCATTTGTTTGCCAGAACTTGCTGTTCTCCTACTACCACAGTGCATCAGCACCATCCATTGGCCTGATGGACTACGAATGCTAAAGTGCAGTTGAAGTCGGAATTTTACATACACTTGTTTTTCAACCACTCCACAAATTGTTAACTACAGTTTTGTCAAGTCGGTTAGGACATCAACTTTGTGCATGACACAAGACATTTTTCCAACAATTGATTACAGAAAGAATATTTCACTTTTAATTGACTGTAAAACAATTCCAGTGGGGCAAAGTTTACTGGAAAATGCTTGGAAAATTCCAGAAAATGATGTCATGTCTTTAGAAACTTCTGATAGGCTAATTTACATAATTTGAGTCAATTGGAGGTGTACATGTGGATGTATTTCAAGGCCTACCTTCAAACTCAGTGTCGCTTTCCTTGACATAATGGGAAAATCAAAAGATATCTGCCAAGACCTCAGAAATTGTAGACCTCCACAAGTCTGGTTCATCCTAGAGAGCAATTTCCAAACACCTGAAAGTACCATGTTCATCTGTACAAACAATAGTGCGCAAGTATAAACACCATGGGACCACGCAGCTATCATACCACTCAGGAAAGAGACTTTCTGTCTCCTGGAGATGAACATACTTTGGTGCGAAAAGTGCAAATCAATCCTAGAACAATTGCAAAGGATCTTGTGAAGATGCTGGAGGAAACAGGTACAGGTACAAAAAACAACATGAAAAAGGCAGACTACATTTTGCAACTTCACATGGGGACAAAGATCGTCCTTTTTGGAGAAATGTCCTCTGGTCTGATGAAACAAAAACAGAACTGTTTGGCCATATGATCATCGTTATGTTTGGTGGAAAAGGGGGAAGCTTGCATGCCAAAGAACACCATCCCAACCATGAAGCACGGAGGTGGCAGCATCATGTTGTGGAGGTGCTTTGCTGCAGGAAGGACTGGTGCACATTGCAAAATAGATGGCGTCACGAAGAAAGTAAAATTATGTGGATACATTGAAGCAACATCTCAAGACATCAGTCAGCAAGTTAAAGTTTGGTCGCAAATGAGTCCAAATGGACAATGACCCCAAGTACACCTCCAAAGTTGTGGCAAAATGGCTTAAGGACAACAGAGTCAAGGTATTGGAGTGCCCATCACAAAGCCCTGACCTCAGTCCTATAGAAAATGTGTGGGCAGAACTGAAAAAGTGCCGGCACTGGTGGTCCCGGGCTGGGGACACGCACCTCGGGGCCAGTCTGGGGAGGAGGAACAGGGCGCACTGGACTGCCCAGGTGCACTGTAGGCCTGGTGTGTGGTGCCCGGAACTGGTGGTACCGGGCTGGGGACACGCACCTCAGGGCGAGTGCGGGGAAGAGGACCAGGGCGTACTGGGCTCTGGAGGCGCACAGGAAGCCTGGTGCGTGGTTTTGGCAATGGTGCTACTGGGCTGTGGACACACACCTCAGGGCGAGTGCGGGGTGGAGGCACAGGATACACTGGACCGTGGAGACGCATTGGAGATCCAGAACATAAAGCTGGCTCAATACGCCCTGGCTGGATGCCCGGGCTAGAATTGGCACTGGAGACACCATGCGCTTCTCTGCATAACACGGTGCCTGACCAGTTACATGCTCCCCACGGTGAGCACGAGGAGTTAGCTCAGGTCTCCTATCTGATTCATGCTGTCTCCTCGTGTGCCTCCCCAAAATATTTATTGGAGCTGCCTCTCGGGCTTCCGTGCCAGCCGTGCACCTTCACATCGTCGCCGTTCCTCTATTCTCCGGTATTTTTCCTCGTAGTATCGCCATTCCGCTTTCGTTGCCTCTATCTCCTCCTTAGGACGACGATACTCCCCCGGCTGTGTCCTGGGTCCTGCTCCATCTAATATCTCCTCCCAGGTGCATTTCCCCATTAAGCGCTGTTCCTCCTTTTCACGCTGCTTGGTCCTGTTTTGGTGGATCATTCTGTCACGTTCGTCGTTTTGATGAGACCAATGCACAGCGTGAAAATAATACATTCTTCTTTTAATTAAACGATGAACACTTAACAAAATAACAAAACGACCGTGAGCTAAGTGCTGACAGGCAACTACACATAGACAATAACCCACAAAACCAACATGGAAAATGGCAACCTAAATAAGATCCCCAATCAGAGACAACGACAAACAACTGCCACTGATTGGGACCCAATTCAGGCCACTATAGACCTATATATACCTAGACAAACCAAAACCCCATAGATGTACAAAAACCCTAGACAAGACTAACCAAAATAATAAAGAAATCAAAGGTTACATGGTTACCCAAGGTAATCTTAGGTTTTATTACATACAGTTGGGAGGAACAATTGGATATAAGAGCAACGTCAACTCACCAACATTACGAACAGGAATATGACTTTGCCGAAGCGGATCCTCTGTTTGGCCTACCACCGAGGACAATTGATCGGATCCCAGCTGGCGACCCAAAACAATGACGCCGTAGAAGAAGGGGCGGAAGGAGCGTTCTTCTGGTAAGGCTCCGTATATGGGCACATCGCGCATTGCTCCAGAGCACATATCCAGTCTCTTGACAACAAGGTAGACGAAATCCGAGCAAGGGTAGCATTCCAGAAAGACACACGAGTCTGTAAAGTTCTTTGTTTCACGGAAACATGGCTCACTCGAGACACGCTATCTGAGTCGGTGCAGCCACCTGGTTTCTTCACGCATCGCGCTGACAGAAACAAGCATTTCTCTGATAAGAAGAAGGGCGGGGGTGTATGCCTTATGATTAACGAGACGTGGTGTGATCATTACAACATACAGGAACTCACGTCCTTTTGTTAACCTGACAAAGAATTCCTCACAATCAAATGCCGACCGCATTATCTACCAAGAGAATTCTCTTCGATTATAATCACAGTCGTGTGTATTCCCCCCCAAGCAGACACATCAACGGCCCTGAAAGAACTTCATTGGACTCTGTAAACTGGATACCACATATCCTGAGGCTGCATTTATTGTAGCTGGGGATTTTAACAACTAATCTGAAAACAAGGCTCCCCAAATTCTATCAGCATTTTGATTGTGCTACCAGGGCTGGCAAAACCCTAGACCACTGTTCTTCTAACTTCTGCGACACATATAAAGCCCTTCCCCGCCCTCCCTTCGGAAAAGCTGACCAAGACTCAATTTTGTTGCTCCCAGCCTATAGACGGAAACAAAAACAGGAAGCTCCCGTACTCAGGTCTGTTCAACGCTGGTACGACCAATCGGATTCCACGCTTCAAGATTGCTGCAAACACGTGGGCTGGGATATGTTCCGCATTGCGGCGAACAACAACATTGACGAATACGCTGATTCGGTGTGATGTTGTACCCACAGTGTCTATTATAACATTCCCCAACTAGAAACTGTGGATTGATGGTAGCATTCGCACAAAACTGAAAGCGCGAACCGCTGCTTTTAATCAGGGCAAGGTGAACGGAAACATGACGGAATACAAACAGTGTAGCTATTCCCTCCGCAAGGCAATCAAACAAGCTAAGCGTCAGTACAGAGACAAAGTGAAGTCGCAATTTAACGGCTCAGACACGAGAGGTATGTGGCAGGGTCTACAGTCAATCACGGACTACAAAAGAAAAACCAGCCCCGTCGTGGATCACGATGCCTTGCTACCAGAGAGACTAACCAACTGTTTTGCTCACTTTGAGGACAATACAGTGCCACTGACACGGCCCGCTACCAAAACCTGCGGGCTCTCCTTCACTGTAGCCAACGTGAGTAAAACGTTTAAACGTGCTAACCCTCGCAAGGCTGCAGGCCCAGACGGCATCCCCGGCCGCATCCTCAGAGCATGCGCAGACCAGCTTGCTGATGTGTTTACAGACATATTCAAACAATCCTTATCCCAGTCTGCTTTCCCCACATGCTTCAAGAGGGCCACCATTGTTCCTGTTCCCAAGAAAGCTAAGGTAACTGAGCTAAATGACTACCGCCCGGTAGCACTCACTTCCGTCATCATGAAGTGCTTTGAGAGACGAGTCAAGGACCATATCACCTCCACCCTACCTGACAACCTAGACCCACTCCAATTTGCTTACCACCCGAATAGGTCCACAGACGACGCAATCACCATCACACTGCACACTGCCCTAACCCATCTGGACAAGAAGAATACCTATGTAGGAATGCTGTTCATCGAATACAGCTCAGCATTTAACACTATAGTACCCTCCAAACTGGGTCTCGATCCCACCAAGTTCAACTGGGTCGCAGACTTCCTGACGGTCCGCCGCCAGGTGGTGAGTGTAGGTAACAACATCCCCACCCCGCTGATCCTCAACACTGGGTCCCCACAAGGGTGCGTTCTCAGCCCTATCCTGTACTCCCTGTTCACCCACGACTGCGTGGCCGATACTACAGTGGTAGGCTTGATTACCAACAACGGCGAGATGGCTTACAGGGAGGAGGTGAGGGCCCTCGGAATGTGGTGTCAGGAAAATAACCTCACACTCAAATGTCAACAAAACAAAGGGGGGAGCAGCCCCCTATCTATATTGACGGGACAGTGGTGGAGAGGGTGGAGAGTTTTAAGTTCCTCGGCATACACATCACGGACAAACTGAAATGGTCCACCCACACAGAGAGCGTGGTGAAGAAGGCGCAGCAGCGCCTCTACAACCTCAGGAGACTGAAGAAATTTGGCTTGTCACCAAAAACACTCACAAACTTTTACAGATGCACAATCGATAGCATCCTGTCGGGTTGTATCACTGCCTGGTGCGGCAGCTGCTCCACCCATAACCGGAAGGCTCTCCAGAGGGTAGTGAGGTCTGCACAACGCATCACCGGGTGCAAACTACCTGCCCTCCTGGACACCTACACCACCTGATGTCACAGGAAGGCCAAAAGGATCATCAAGGACAACAACCACCCGAGCCACAGCCTGTTCACCCCGCTATCATCCAGAAGGCGAGGTCAGTACAGGTGCATCAAAGTGGGGACCGAGAGACTGAAAAACAGCTTCTTTCTCAAGGCCATCAGGCTGTTAAACAACCATCACTAACATTGAGTGGCTGCTGCCAACATACTGACTCAACTCCAGCCACTTTAATGATGGAAAAATTGATGTTATAAATTTATCACTAGCCTCTTCATATTATATAATGTTTGCATACCCTACATTACTCATCTCATATGTATATACTGTACACTTTACCATCTACTGCATCTTGCCATCTTGATGTAATATATCACTAGCCACTTTAAACAATGCCACTTCATATAATGTTTTCATACCCTACATTACTCATCTCATATGTATACACTACACCATCTACTGCATCTTGCCTATGCCGTTCGGCAAACACTCATTTATATATTTTTATGTACATATTCATATTCTTTCCTTTACACTTGTGTGTATAAGGTAGTTATTTTGAAATTGTTAGGTTATATTACTTGTTAGATATTACTTCATGGTCGGAACTAGAAGCACAAGCATTTCACTACACTTGCATTAACACCTGCTAACCATGTGTATGTGACAAATAAATTTGATTTGAGGAATGGGCCAACATTCACCCAACTTATTGTAGGAAGCTTGTGGAAGGCTACCCGAAACGTTTGACCCAAGTTAAACAATTTAAAGGCAATGCTACCAAATATTAATAATTGAGTGTATGTAAGCTTCTAACCCACTGGGAATCCGATGAAAGAAATAAAAGCTGAAATAAATCATTTTCTCTTCTATTATTCTGACATTTCACATTCTTAAAATAAAATGGTGATCCTAACTGACCTAAGACATTGAATTTTACTATGATTAAATGTCAGGAATTGTGGAAAAATGACTTTAAATATATTTGGCTAAGTTGTATGTAAACTTCCGACTTCAACTGTATATAATAATGGTGTCTGTTTTAGTGACTTTTCAGGCCATTACACTGGCAAGAGCACAAACAGATCTGGGCCCAGGCTACACTGAGAAAGAGGTTGAAAGGGATGACTCTTACAACTCCTCAGCTGCTATTTTTCTCTTCAGATCGCTGTGCTCTAGTAACCAGTGGGGAGTGAGACACTTTTTGTAAAAACACTTTTTCCAAGCATTTGGAAAATATTCACGGTCTCCTCAACAGTTTCTCTCCCGATGATAAACAGTATATGTATTCTCTCGATGGCTGACGGGGTACTGTTCCAAAGTCACCGTCCTCCGTTATGATACTCATCATAAGGACATGACTCCACAGGAATTAATGGTCATTTACAGTCTTGCAATGTAATGTTTCAAGGACAAAAATAGATGCATGTATGTATTTATTTGGTGTAGTGGGAACTGCAACATGTCGTAGCAGAATCAAAATTAGTCAGGTAACGTTGATAAATAAGATGTTTTATTTACCTAATAATGCTTTTGTGAGATATTTGTCATTAGAATGTCTTCTTTTGGATAATACTGTTGGCAGTTGCATTTTCCTCTCTCTTCTCCAGGGAAAAATCACTTGGGGCACAGAGAGGGGAGAGGTCAGGATTGTCTTCATATGTGAGGGTATCTGTTAAACCATGTGAAGGGCTCCACAATGTCGGTACACTAGTCACTCCCTACTTTTCCCGTATTGGGAGGAGGAGTATGGCAGTGTCTGGAACCATTGTATGTCCCCTCTGATGTTGAAACTTATCTTGATTTAGTATATGACCTAGAGGCTCACTACTCTCCGTGAGCTTGTCCAGGAGGAGTTATTTTTGACATGGGTGTATCTAGAATTGACAATTGATATATGCCATTGGATGAGGTAATGGTTTGGTAATATAAAGTACCAAGAACGAGAAGTAGAACCTCGTCTAAGAGAGCAAACTGAACAATAATTTATAGCTAATGCTGTCTGGCTATGTTCCTAAGATCTGTTATTCGTCATGTGAGTTGAGAGGTGTGTGTTTTGGCTATAAATGATACTAAGAATTGTTTTGTAAGCACTCTCAGAGAATTCATTTATAGACACTGAATTGATCTGAGAGTCACAAGGCTGTGGTGAAGCTCATATATAATTAAAGATGGACTTTATAATATAACTCTGACTTGTGTGGTTTGCTCTCTCAATGTTTAGTAATACAGGAAATTACCATGACAAACATAACTCTATTAAACAAATCCTAAATGTTGTTCTATTTTCATTGAGAAGTTATTCTGTTCAGTTCATACAATACTATGCAATGTATGTATTACAGTGTCTGTGAAAAAAAGAAAAATGGATCTTCCAAAACCTGTACATGAAAACATGTCATCTCATCTTTATACACTACAAAGCCACACAATGTCGATTACTATAGCTAATGCAAAGCTGGAGAAGTTAATGCATGATCCCATAATAATATTTGTTCAATATTTTTGACTAATTTAAAATCTGATGTAAAGTTACTCCCCAATGAAGCCAATAAAAATAAATGACAATCAAGTTGAGATCCATATATGACTCACTACAATAAACGTAGGAACTGGTTCATTCATAGACTGTAAAAAAAAAAAACTGTTCACTGGTGGCCTTTTTCTATACATAATGTCATGTAGTACTAGGCTGGCTACTAACATAAACAATAAAAACATTGTTGTAACGATTTTCTTCATGTGAAGGAGAGTCGGACCAAAATGCGGCGTGGCTATTGAGATTCATGTTTAATGAAACAAAGGAAACACGAATCAATACAAAAAACAATAAACGTAATGTGAAAACCGAAACAGCCTAAACTGGTGCAAACTAACACAAGACAGGAACAGGAACAATCACCCACAAAACCCAACACCAAACAGGCTACCTAAATATGGTTACCAATCAGAGACAATGACTAACACCTGCCTCTGATTGAGAACCATTTCAGGCGAAACATAGAAATAGACAAACTAGACATGTAACATAGAATGCCCACTCATATCACACCCTGACTAAACAAAATATAGAAACATACAAAGCAAACTATGGTGAGGGTGTGACAGTACCCCCCCCCCCAAGGTGCGGACTCCGGCCGCAAAACCTGAACCTATTGGGGAGGGTCTGGGTGGGCATCTGTCCTCGGTGGCGGCTCTGGTGCTGGATACATTTAACCATAGTTTTAGTCCCCCACCTTGTCCGCTTCCGTGGTCTCCGAACCACGGCGACCCTACTTGATGACCCCACTGGACAGAGGGGCTCCGGCGCCTCTGGGCCGAGGGGCTCCGGCGGCTCTGGGCCGAGGGGCTCCGGTGGCTCTGGGCCGAGGGGCTCTTCAGACTCCGGAAGCATCTCCGGACAGGCGGGAGACTCCGGCAGCGGCGCCGGACAGGCGGGAGACTCCGGCAGCGGCGCCGGACAGGCGGGAGACTCCGGCAGCGGCGCCGGACAGGCGGGAGACTCCGGCAGCGGCGCCGGACAGGCGGGAGACTCCGGCAGCACTGGAGAGGAGGAAGGCTCCGGCAGCGCTGGACAGCTGCCACCGGAGGGCTGGTGCGTGGAGGTGGTGACGGATAGACTGGACCGTGCAGGCATATTGGAGCTCTTGAGCACCGAGCCTGCCCAACCTTACCCGGTTGAATGGTCCCGGTCGCCCTGCCAGTGCGGCGAGGTGGAATAGCCAGCACTGGGCTATGCAGGCGAAACGGGGACACCATGCGCAAGGCTGGTGCCATGTAAGCCGGCCCAAGGAGACGCACTGGAGACCAGATGCGTAGAGCTGGCTTCATGGCACTTGGCTCGATGCCCACTCTAGTCCGGCCTATGTTCGGAGCTGGAATGTATCGCACCGGGCTATGGACCCGCACTGGGGGACACCGTGCGCTTCACAGCATAACACGGTGCCTGCCCGGTCTCTCTAGCCCCCCGGTAAGCACAGGACATTGACGCAGGTCTCCTACCTAGCTTCGCCATACTTCCTGTGAGCCTCCCCCAATACATTTTTGGGGCTGACTCTCGGGCTTCCATCCACGCCGCCGTGCTTGTTTCTCCAACTCCATTCTCCTGTAACCCTATTTGCACTGCTCCCGCGAATCCCAGGCGGGCTCCGGCACTCTCCCTGGATCGACCGCCCACCTGTATATTTCCTCCCAATTCGTATACTCCAGACTGCGTAGCTCCTGCTGCCGCTGCCTGTTGTCACGCCGCTTGGTCCTGTTGTTGTGGGTGATTCTGCAACGGTTTTCTTCATGTGAAGGAGAGTCGGACCAAAATGCGGCGTGGCTTTGAGATTCATGTTTAATGAACCAAAGGAAACACGAATCAATACAAAAAACAATAAACGTGAAAACCAAAACAGCCTAAACTGGTGCAAACTAACACAAGACAGGAACAGGAACAATCACCCACAAAACCCAACACCAAACATGCTACCTAAATATAGTTCCCAATCAGAGACAATGACTAACACCTTCCTCTGATTGAGAACCATATCAGGCCAAACATAGAACTAGACAAACTAGACACACAACATAGAATGCCCACTCATATCACACCCTGACCAAACAAAACATAGAAACATACAAAGCAAACTATGATCAGGGTGTGACAATTGTTCACCAGTTTTTGAAGGGATTTTTAGAAAATACATTATGAACAGCAGTTAAATTGTACACATGTATCACCAATTCATCCATGCTGAACATCAACAATGTGTTGGTTATCTTATTGTTTTGTAAGCTAGCCAGCATACACAGACATTGTCTTACATATGTTGCTATGGTTACACATTACCACAAGCTGTCAAGCGCAGTCTCTCACAAAACATTTTCTACATTAATAATTTCAATACTTACACACTGTATGAAATGTCCTCCCACATCCCTTGAATTGGTGCTGGCTTCATCCATATGCAGAACATTGTGGCATTGTAGGCTATTTTAATCTGGGGATATTGTTTTCCCCTGATTTACTTCCATGAACTCATTACAGTCTAAACTCTGTCTAAGGTGTGTGTGTGTGTGTGTGTGTGTGTGTGTGTGTGTGTGTGTGTGTGTGTGTGTGTGTGTGTGTGTGTGTGTGTGTGTGTGTGTGTGTGTGTGTGTGTGTGTGTGTGTGTGTGTGAGTGTGTGTGTGTGTGTGTGTGTGTGTGTGTGTGTGTGTACTAACCTATATGGAATTGTTGTAGGAAGGTCATGCCAAGGATCATATAGCTATTTGAGTTTGAGTATAAGACCTCTTGAAGTATCAAAAAACATATTTGATGAAAAAAATCATTTTGGCCTTACTGCTATTAGCCCATACAAACAAATGTAATAACAGATTCACAACAGATCTGGTCCTGTGTGGCTCAGTTGGCAAAGCATGGCACTTCCAACATCAGAGTTGTGAGTTTAATTCCCATGGGGCACCAGTGCGAAGGAAAAAGTATGCACTTGTAACAGTATAACTTTAGACCGTCCCCTCGCCCATACCCGGGCGCGAACCAGGGACCCTCTGCACACATCAACAGCAGTCACCCACGAAGCATCGTTACCCATCACGCCGCAAAAGCCGCGGCCCTTGCAAAGCAAGGGGAACTACTACTTCAAGGTCTCAGAGCAAGTGAAGTCACCGATTGAAACGCTATTTAGCGCGCACCGCTACCTAAGCTAGCCGTTTCACATCCGTTACACACTCACTACTGTAAGTTGCTCTGGATAAGAGAGTCTGCTGAAACGTAACTCAGAAAACAATTTGATTTGTTGATTTTACATGTATTTAAACTCTTAGTTTTTGCACTAAACAGTCTCCCTATATACCTCCATTCATTTTTTCAGCAGGGAAAGGGGACCTTCAGACTGCTTGTGGGCATCCTAGAGGGCATCCTAGAGGGCATCCTTGTGGGCATCCGTTTTTCACAATTACTGACATTTAATCAGAGTAAAACTTATCTGTCTTAGTTCAATTCCCTGTCTTAGGATCACCACTTTATTTTAACTGAACACTGAAATAACAAAGAGAATGAACGAAAACCAAAACAGTTCTGTCTGGTGCAGAAAGACAAAAAACAGAAAACAACTACCCACAAAACCCATGTGGGAAAAGCTACCTAAGTATGGTTCTCAATCAGAGACAACGATAGTAAGCTGCCTCTGATTGAGAACCACAGCCGGCCAAAACAACAAAGAAATACAAAACAGAAAATTAACATAGAATGCCCACCCTAGTCACACCCTGCCTAACCAAAATAGAGAATAAAAGCCTCTCTATGGCCAGGGCATGACACAATTATTTTGCTGCACCTGCGATAACATCTGCAAAACTGTGTATGTGACCAATAAACTTTGATTTCTTTGAAATGTTCCCCATATAATGCCATGTCTCACGTCAGATGGCGTCACTCCTCCACGACGCCCGTCCCTCAACTGATTTTTCTTGTAGGATGTGGAACTTATCTTCAAATTGGATACTGAGCATCCACCATTCAAAACAATGTAAACATAGTTCCTCATTTTTTATATTACTGCACTCTCGTATGACTCTCCATGAAATAGGCAGAATAAATAGTTAGTTAAATTATTACAAACGTTGTGACAGTAATTTAATAGTTTGCGAATAGTGAAATATTTTTAAGATTTTTAATCTCCTGCATAAATTCCGTGCAAGAACGACATTGGCCACCAGTGCAGGACTTGATCATAGCTAGCTAGCTAATCAGCTAGCTCTTCCTTCCTGACATCAACATTTTTTAATTACCCTGAAGGTGTAGACATGCAGCCCCACAATTAAGAGGAACTGACTGTTATCAGAAATCAGTCCGTAGATCAACATTTTCCTCCGTGATCGTTGGGCTCAGCTGAGCACAGCAGCTGACTCGGGTGGCAACTGCAATAACTTGTGGCAGAAGAACTGCTGCTTCATGAAAACTCATAATAATTTAAGCATTAGCACTACTTTCTACAGCAGCTTGCTAGCTAGCTTTTGTTAGCACCCACAGATAAATGTGAATTTACGAATGCACCCACAGAAACTGCATTGGCCTAACCCAGAACCATGAAAATTGGTTTCCAGGTTCCCAGCTCATTGCTTTCACCAATCCAACCAAGTCAGAATCCGATCAGTGATTAAAAGAAGGAAGGCACAGTAGGACTATCATTCCATTTCATCATTACTGCTTTCAAAAGTTGATAATTATTTAATGCCAGTGAGTTACCACTTAAGTTAACATTTACAGTATCTAACTTCAGTATTTTCCCTGTGTTAATTTTAAAATAGATTTTTTTTAATAGATTAGGGACAAATACAAATGAACAGTTGAAACATTCTTTCAATACAATGCATCGTAGTTCAAGCAAATTTCCAATGCCATTTGTGATACAATTTGCTGATTTCCCATGGCTCCCTTGGACCCCCTTCTGCCCCACCATTTAAAAGAAATCCTACATACGCCCCTGAATTTGAAGACATTGTATTGTGAATTGTACCTATATGATAGTCTCTTCTCTCTACCATAACCATAAAATTCACAGGGCTCCCCTTGCAGCAAAAGGATCTTCTCACCCAAGAGTGTATGAAGGCATGAAATTCTGTCTCCTGATGTGGGCGTTTTCCGTGTCAGTAGCCATCCATGGACATCGGAATAATGCTATAGCCCAGGGAGGGAAACAGAGCTATGCAGACAAAAAGTAAAATCAGGGTTTGGGATAACAGAGCTTCACAAATGCAGCCTGATGCCAGCTGTGGCTGATCATTCATGCATGTCTCTATAATCAAAGGCGGAGGGAAGGAAGGACTTTTCCAGCGCAGCAACATCAGGGTTTATCCAGAGGGGATGTCAACATCAAATCACAGGTTAAGACCAAAATACAGAATATACTCTCACCATTATTACATCCAGTTAACAAACCCCATTTCACAACCCATTGTGATATTTTAAATTGAGCCCCTATTTAGTTTTAGCCATAGTATGCCTCATAAGCAGTTATTTCAAAATATAACTCATGATAATATGGTCATAAAAAAAACATTCAAAAGACTCAAATGTTTTATATGATTGATGTGACAGATTAGTTTTGCATTAATAAATCACTGTGAGGTTAAAGAAAAACAGAAAAAATGGTGACTTAAAATGTATCTAAAGTTGTTCAGGAATTCTGGACATGCTCCAATTTATTTTACCATTCCTGACATCCCATGCTCTGAGCGAAAGATTCAGACTGTCAGCAACACCACCGGACACATAGAAATGGCACCAACTGTCTTTTTATTTGACAAGCTGTGGTCTCAGGACCACAGATATTGATTTTCTTCGATTAAACTTGTTGGGTTACTGGTTACCAGGACAGGGTCATTCCTAAGGGTCACTCCCTTATGATACATACAAACCAGAGGTATGTCAACATCCCAAGAAAACAAAAACTCCTCAGCTGATCATGAAATTCACAAAATCTTCACTCTCCAACGTTCAAACTCAGATGTTGAGACTTTTTGCATGATTTCCTGGCATTCAAAAGTTGCATGATATCAATATTTTTACTTAGAAGGCCAGGGGCATTTGCAGCGACCAGTGTTCACCGACCAGCAATGGGGGCTCGTCTGGGATCCAAATATTTGTGTATCTTGTGTAGAGAAATAATTGAGAAAAAAGTGACTATCAAACTATACCTCATACTCAAATAGTTCATCCAATTAACATATAATAATAGAATATGTAACCAACTTTTCTCTTTTCCTGAAGCACCATTGGTAACCCAAAGGATAGAAAGTAATAACACCCACATACGGCCAACAATCAATTATCATGAACAACCTTTTGACCTCAGCAATAACGCCCTATGCTACACCAGGTCACTAGCCTGATGAGGGCATAAAATGTCAGATGGGAGACTAGAGTTAAAGTTAAAATGGTAGTAGCTTTTGCTGGACACGGCTAGTTTATGAATTGCAGTCTCTCCTAGTTCATAAACTGCTTTCAAGGTTAAGAAACAAATATCAAGCATTCTTATTACAAATTGGCTTTGCAATAAACATTTGTAAAATGGACCTAAGAAAAAGTTCATAGCTAAAGAGGTATCTGACACAAAGTAAAGGAATCCAAACATGGTGAAGACTTCGGCAATTGTTTAAAAAAAAATTTCAGCTTAAAAAATAGGGATAAGAACAAGGCCTGTAAATTAAGTGATGACAACAAAGGAAATATGCTATGGCTTACCCTTCACCTCATCGTACAATTTGTTTGTTTCATTTGCTTCCCAGTTTTCTTGAATGTTGTTATTCTTTTGACCCCTTTGAACAAATACCAATACATAATAAGCAATTGTTACGAATCCCTTTTGGCCCGACAGTCTAGGGGGGATGGTAATGAGACCCGTAACATAACTCATGCAAATTATTATTGTGACAAAGTAAAAGTGTGAACGAAATAACCACGACAACAGAAATCTACCGTCAAACTCCAGGTTTATTTATAAACACACGGTAATGGGGGGAGCAGGAAAAGGGGCTGAGCTGGACCAAAGGAAAGAAACAATAAGTATTCAAAAACACCCCTAAGCTAGACTAGCCTACTTTAACAACAACTAACTAACTAACCAAAAATACAGTGGGTGGTCCGCCCAGTTCTAACTAGTGTATTTAACAAAGTTCACCTACGGGTAGTGTATGCCCATGGGCGACTTGTCTTGGTTTCCCCCTTTTCCCACCAGCAACAAACAAGCACCATAACCAAAAACAATGCTCACAGGTGATGACAAAGTGCTATGAGGTGCTTAAACAAAAGAGAGGTTATGACACAAAGCGAGAGTGAAACACAGAGACCTACAGACATGGCATTTACAGAGAGATTGAGCTCTAGAACAAACAAATGATGGGGTTTTTAAACCATGGAGAAGGAACTGTGATAGGTGAGGAAATAGGAGGAGGTGTGTCTTCTGATTGATGATTGATTGTTGACTGATTGGGGAGTGATGATTTTCACCTGTGAGGGGAGAAGGAGAGAAAAGAAACACACACACAGGATACACACACACACAGGATAACTGTATCCGTAACAGCAATATAAACAAATTCTGCTAAATATAAAAGTAATCCCAGTTTTAAGGTGAACTTTAAAGCCATAGGGAAAATATTTGTTGTAACAAATTAATTTAGTAGTTGTGCTGGAACTAAATGGCAAATGATAGGCTAGTTAAAACATTTATTTAACCTGTTGAAACTCTAGGGGCGCAATTTCATTTTTGGATGAAAAACGTTCCCGTTTTAAACAAGATATTTTGTCCGAAAAAGATGCTTGACTATGCATATAATTGATAGCTTTCGAAAGAAAACACTCTGACGTGTCCAGAACTGCAAAGATATTTTCTGTGCGTGCCCTAGAACGTGAGCTTCAGGCAAAACCAAGATGAGACGGCATCCAGGAAATGAGCAGGATTTTTAAGGCTCTGTTTTCCATTGTCTCCTTATATGGCTGTGAATGCGAGAGGAGTAAGTCTGCCCTTTCTGTCGTTTCCCCAAGGTGTCTGCAGCATTGTGACGTATTTGTAGGCATATCATTGGAAGATTGACCATAAGAGACCACATTTACCAGGTGTCCGCCCGGTGTCCTGCGCCGAAATTGGTGCGCAAAAGTCAGCTGCAAGTATTTTTCCACAGAATTCAGAGGAGAATGCAGGCTTCCACAAACGATATATCAATGAAGAGATATGTGAAAAACACCTTGAGGATTGATTCCAAACAACGTTTGCCATGTTTCGGTCGATATTATGTAGTTAATCCGGAAAAAGTTTTACGTTGTAGGTGACTGAATTTTCGGTTCGTTTCGGTAGCCAGACGCAATGTAGAAAACGGAACGATTTCTCCTACACACAGACGCTTTCAGGAAAAACTGCGCATTTGGTATGTAACTGAGAGTCTCCTCATTGAAAACATCAGAAGCTCTTCAAAGGTAAATGATTTTATTTATTTGGTTATCTGGTTTTTGTGAAAATGTTGCGTGCTAAATGCTACTCAAAATGCTATGCTAGCTTTGCATACTCTTACACAAATTAGTCAATTTCTATGGTTCAAAAGCATATTTTGAAAATCTGAGATGACAGTGTTGTTAAGAAAAGGCTAAGCTTGAGAGCAGACGCATTATTTTCATTTTATTTGCGATTTTCAGAAATCGTTAACGTTGCGTTATGCTAATGAGCCTGAGGCTTTAGTCACAAACCCGGATCCGGGATGGGGAGTTTCAAGAAGTTAAGAACAAATTCTTATTTACAACGACGGCATTTCCCGGACGACGTTGGGCAAATGGCGCCACCTTATGGGACTCCCAATCACGGCGAGATGTGATACAGCCTGGATTTTAACCAGGGATTTTAGTGATGCCTCTTGCACTGAGATGCAATGCCTTAGACTGCTGCGCCACTTGGGAGCCCAAATGTGTGGACCCTCATCACTAGTGCTGTGGCAATTATTGGAAATTAGCAGAGGTATAGATACCGCAGATCATTTTGAGAAGCTGATATAGAACCTAATACACAATAACAAATGTAAGAATCCTTAAGATTCACAAATATGCATACAAACGGGAAAGAAGAGGCGTTTCTACCTAAGATGCTGGGTTACTAACATGATGCTAACACACAAGGATATTGATACAACACTGCAAGAAAACAAAAGCTGTGTACAAAGACTGCTTGCCTTTAATTTCAATCCCATTGTTCTCACTGCATCAGAACCCCAAGCTAGTTATTCACTGTACATAAAAGGACACACAAGATTTGGGATAAAACTTACTATGTCATGGCAGGTGCCACCGGTCTCACACAAGGTGGATGGAGGCTGACAGCACTGAAAAAACAAAATATTCCAATCCAATCAGAGAGATGCTGTAGGAGCTTCCTGCAGGCAAGGGGATTTACTGAAGCGAGACGCATGCCTCAGAGACCATATCAGCATGGCATGTCTATAACAAACCATGCCCACAATCTGTTTCATCTTCCCTCCGTGGTGGTTGGCATGGGCTGTTAAGTCAATCGTGGATTGTGGTGAGCATATTGATTTTCTGCTGGAGTCTCCCATACATCATGGCATGGTTTGGCTCAGAGAGCTGGGTCCAATTCAACATCTCATGGCTCGTTAGTCAACTTTTTCAATATGATCTGAATAGAGATATATGGTTTTCCGACACAACACAAAGACAGGTGTGTTGTAGAATTATTTTCTTGTGACAAATAAAGAAGAACAAATAGGTTTCAGAAGAAAAGTTATCTATAGTAAAAAAAACTCACCTTGCTGAAATGGCATTTTATTCCTGCAATTATTTGTCAGTAAACAGCTTTACAGTAAGCTTTACTTTATCTGAATATTCAATCTGTAGATGTTCTACAGACTATCAGTAACATTTAAACTAACTCTAACCCTAGCTCTAACCCTAACCTTAACCCTTGTACTAACCTTAACCCTAAACCAATACCCTAACCCTTATTCTAAACCTAACCCTAACCCTAATCTTAGAAAGCAGTTGCTTATCAACAGTTTGTATATTTACAGTGAGTAAATATAGAGTGAGTGTTTATTAATGTTTTTTGATCATGAGCAGAAGATGGTGCTTATCACAGTGATTCGATCGTATTTCAGTCTTTATGCGGCTGTTCATTTGTTCAGTGAAGCATCAATATCGATAGTAGCTATCACTCTGTGTCGCGCTGCAAGGTGCCCTATCAGCAAAAGTCTACATTTTAAGGGTCATCTCGGTCACATTAGTTAGTGTAAATGTTGTGCAAATTATTTCTGACTATGGCTGTTTAGTTTTGTGCCAATAAAAATAAGGGGTTAAGTATGTGTAAAAAATACACCTGAGCTTTCTTGTATCTCCTAGATAAAGGACAGACACGTCAAAACCTTATTCCTTCATGAATATTTTTTTTACTGTCTTTGTCATTTATGAATGTGTTATTCAATGTGTTTCTATGGGCTATAGTAGTAAAGGCCAAATTCAATATTTTATGAACTAATAATAACAATTTTAAACAAATGATACCTACAGAGATCCTAAAAATCTAAATCAAATAGCTAAATGAACCATGGTATGACCATCTTAAAACAGTTCCACATGTTAGCTTAGTAGTGATTGCATTCGTTTTGGAACCGGGCTGCCTCGTGGGCATGAGGCAGGGTTCCAAAAGTGGTGTAGGTTAAGCACATGGAGAAATGAGCAGGATTCTGTGTTTTCATGCTTAAGTAATTGTTTTTAATGAAAACAATTTATCTTCCTTCCCAAGATTTTATGTCTAAGCCCCCCCGGTGGCTTACACTTTCAGAGGTTAAGCTAGAAATGCATTCAACTTAACTTGCAGACTGGTCTGGATTGGTGCACTTGTATAGCTACTCTTTTGCTGCTTTTCTGTACTCATTAGTGCATACTGTTGCCATAAGTCACAACTAGTAGCATACATTTTACAGTATAATTTCAGTGAACAGTTATATTTACTTCATCCTTATCAGCAGCAGTAAGTTGCTGATTTATTAGCCATGTTCTAATGTGGCATGCATTTGACATAGGCAGTCCCTCCCTGTCAGCCAATCTTTGTGTTCTTGTAGTATTATTCTAGTGAAAGCTTAGTGACTCGATTCTTACTTCTTGCTATTGTATTGTATGCCAATTGAAGTGATTGCTTAATTCTAGTCCTCATGTATTAGCTATTAATTAATCTTCTGCATATATTTTGTCATCTTCATGCCTTACATACTATCATATGTTTTAGGCTGCAACTCTTGAAGCTGTGGTGAATGTTCCCACCGTCTGGTGTTAGCTTATATTCTTTGCTTCATTATCTACACACAGTACTGCATAATGGTATGGCTGCCAATATTGCATTCGTCAGAGCAATCTCTGGGTATTACTTAACCTCTTACACCTATGGTGGCGCTATTTCATTTTTGGAAGAAAAACGTTCCCGTTTTAAACAAGATATTTTGTCACAAAAAGATGCTCGACTATGCATATAATTGCTACTGTTCGAAAGAAAACACTCTGACGTGTCCAGAAATACAAATATCTTCTCTGTGCGTGCCCTTTAACGTGAGCTTCAGGCAAAACCAAGATGACTTGGCATCCAGGAAATGACAAGGATTTTTGAGGCTCTGTCTTTCATGATCTCCTTATATGGCTGTGAACGCAAGAGGAATGAGTCTGCCCTTTCTGTCGTTTCCCCAAGGTGTCTGCAGCATTGTGACGTATTTGTAGGCAGATCATTGGAAGATTGACCATAAGAGACCACATTTACCAGGTGTCCGCCCGGTGTCCTGCGCCGAAATTGGTGCGCAAAAGTCACCTGCCAGTATTTTTCCATGGGGCACAGAGAGAGAAGCAAGCTTCCACGAACTGCATGTCAATGAAGAGATATGTGAAAAAACACCTTGAGGATTGATTCCAAACAACGTTTGCCATGTTTCGGTCGATATTATGTAGTTAATCCGGAAAAAGTTTCACGTTGTAGGTGACTGCATTTTCGGTTCGTTTCGGTAGCCAGGCGCAATGTAGAAAACGGAACGATTTCTCCTACACACAGACGCTTTCAGGAAACACTGCGCATCTGGTATGTGGCTGGGAGTCTCCTCATTGAAAACATCAGAAGCTCTTCAAAGGTAAATGATTTTATTTATTTGGTTATCTGGCTTTTGTGAAAATGTTGCGTGCTACATGCTACACAAAATGCTATGCTAGCTTAGCATACTCTTACACAAATTAGTCAATTTCTATGGTTCAAAAGCATATTTTGAAAATCTGAGATGACAGTGTTGTTAAGAAAAGGCTAAGCTTGAGAGCAGATGCATTATTTTAATTTTATTTGCGATTTTCAGAAATCGTTAACGTTGCGTTATGCTAATGAGCCTGAGGCTTAGTCACAATCCCGGATCCGGGATGGGGAGTTTCAAGAGGTTAAAGTAAGATGGCGCCGACATACATGGCAGCAACTTTGCAGTATTTTGTTTTTGAGTGTGATATTTCTTACATTATTAGCCCAGAATGATTTTTTTTGTGTTATTACATACAGCTGGAAATAACTTGGGATATCAGAGTGACGTTAACTAACCAGCATTATGACCACGAATATGACTTTCCCGAATTGGATCCTTTGTTCATACCACCCATGGCATTTTAACTTATCCCAGAGATTGCTCCAAGTTGCCGCCTGCGGAGAAGAGGTATTCATAGCACACCAGCCACCATTCTGAGTATATTACTCGGTAATGTTCAGTCTCTGGACAATAAAGTAGATGAGCTCAGGGCGAGGATCTCCTTCCAGAGAGACATCAGGGACAGCAACATACTGTCTCTGGGTATACTGTCCCCATCCATACAGCCAGCTGGGTTCTCAGTACATCGCACAGACAGGAATAAAAAACTATCCAGGAAGAAGAAAGGCGGTGGTGTATGTTTCATGATTAACTACTCATGGTGTGATTGTGATAATGTACAGAAAGTCCTTTTGTTCACCTGACCTAGAATACCTCACAATCAAATGCCAACTGTATAACCTCCCAAGATAATTCTTATCAGTTATAGTCACAGCCGTGTATATTCCCCCATAAGCCAATACCATGATGGCCATCAAGGAACTACACTGAACTTTGTGTAAACTGGAAACCACATATCCTGAGGTCACATTTATTGTAGCTGGGGATTTTAACAAGGCAAATTTGTTCTATCAACACATTGACTGTACAGTAGTACTCTCGCTGGAAAAACACTTGACCACTGCTACTCCCCCTTCCGGAATGCCTACAAGGCCCTCCCTCACCCTCCCTTCGCAAATCAGATCATGACTCCATTTTGCTCCTCCCTTCTTATAGGCAGAAACTCAAACAGGAAGTACCCATGCTAAGGTCTATTTAACGCAGGAATCCATGCTTCAAGACTGGTTTGATCACACGGACTGGGAAATGTTCCCAGTAGCCTCTAAGAACAACATTAACGTATACACGGACACAGTGACTAAGTTCATCAGGAAGAGTATAGGAGATGTTATTCCCACTGTGACCATTAACTTCTTGGATATAGGGGGCGCTATTTTAATTTTTGGATGAAAAACGTTCCCGTTTTAAACAAGATATTTTGTCACGAAAAGATGCTTGACTATGCATATAATTGACAGCTTTGGAAAGAAAACACTGACATTTCCAAAACTGCAAATATATTGTCTGTGAGTGCCACAGAACTGATGTTACAGGCGAAACCCAGATAAAAATACAATCAGGAAGTGCCGCATGTTTTCAAACCGCCTCGTGCCAGTGACTCCTTATATGGCTGTGAATGGGCCACGAATGAGCTTAGGCTTTCTGTCGCTTCCCCAAGGTGTCGACAGCATTGTGACGTATTTGTAGGCATGTCATTGGAAGATAGACCATAAGAGACTACATCTACTAGGTGGTCGCTTGGTGTCCTCTGTTGCAATTATTGCGTAATCTCCAGCTGCAGTATTTTTCCGTTTGCTTCTGATGGGAAACCAACTGTCAGGACTGATACATTATCGAATAGATATGTGAAAAACACCTTGAGGATTGATTCTAAACAACGTTTGCCATGTTTTTGTCGATATTATGGAGCTAATTTGGAAAAAGTTTGGCGTTGTAGTGACTGCATTTTCCGGTCTTTTTCTTAGCCAAACGTGATGAACAAAACGGAGCTATTTCGCCAACACAAATTATCTTTTTGGAAAAAATGAACATTTGCTATCTAACTGAGAGTCTCGTCATTGAAATCTTCCGATGTTCTTCAAAGGTAAATGATTTTATTTGAATGCTTTTCTTGTTTTTGTGAAAATGTTGCCTGCTGAATGCTAGGCTTAATGCTATGCTAGGCTATCAATAATCTTACACAAATTTTTGTGTAGCTTTGGTTGAAAAGCATATTTTGAAAATCTGAGATGACAGTGTTGTTAACAAAAGGCTAAGCTTGTGTTTGAATATATTTATTTCATTTCATTTGCGATTTTCATGAATAGGAAACGTTGCGTTATGGTAATGCGCTTGAGGCTATAATTACGCTCCCGGATACGGGATTGCTCGTCGCTAGAGGTTAAAACCTACCCAAAACGTAAAACGTAAAGTGGGAACCATCAGATTTATCCACGGCCAGCTTTTGTATGCTAAAAACATACTGTTTGAACATACACTCCTTTACAGTTTTACTGGAGGACACGACAGTGGTAGTGGTGTGGGGGCTGTGCTTTGGCAAAAGTGGGTGGGGTTATATCCTTCCTGTTTGGCCCTGTCCGGGGTTGTACTCGGATGGGGCCACAGTGTCTCCTGACCCCTCCTGTCTCAGCCTCCAGTATTTATGCTGCAGTAGTTTATGTGTCGGGGGGCTAGGGTCAGTTTGTTATATCTGGAGTACTTCTCCTGTCCTATTCGGTGTCCTGTGTGAATCTAAATGTGCGTTCTCTAATTCCCTCCTTCTCTCTTTCTTTCTCCCTCTCGGAGGACCTGAGCCCTAGGACCATGCCCCAGGACTACCTGACATGATGACTCCTTGCTGACCCCAGTCCACCTGGCTGTGCTGCTGCTCCAGTTTCAACTGACCTGAGCCCTAGGACCATGCCCCAGGACTACCTGACATGATGACTCCTTGCTGTCCCCAGTCCACCTGACCGTGCTGCTGCTCCAGTTTCAACTGTTCTGCCTTATTATTATTCGACCATGCTGGTCATTTATGAACATTTGAACATCTTGGCCATGTTCTGTTATAATCTCCACCCGGCACAGCCAGAAGAGGACTGGCCACCCCACATAGCCTTGTTCCTCTCTAGGTTTCTTCCTAGGTTTTGGCCTTTCAAGGGAGTTTTTCCTAGCCACCGTGCTTCTACACCTGCATTGCTTTCTGTTTGGAGTTTTAGGCCTGGTTTCTGTACAGCACTTTGAGATATCAGCTGATGTACGAAGGGCTATAGAAATTAATTTGATTTGATTTAATTTGACAGCAAGAAAATACAAACTGTATGCCTATATGTAATGTTTTTCTTTTATCTTTTATTGAAGTATTTGTAGTGGTTGAACAACAAAAACGGAGAAAAAATTGACAACTTAATTGTTTGGAAGAACTTGCAGTGCCTCTGTGTGCGACTGCCTTGAGCAGCAGATTGAGGGACTTCGGAGGGGAAATCCTGCGCAGTGAGGCGTAGGGGATTGTCTGCAGCATGCTCCCAGTGTATGGATGCTGAGGGGTGTAGTGCTCCTCAAGCAGCTCTCTCATGAGGTTCTCTGTACTTTTGGTAGGTAATCACTTCACCTGTGAGGCAGAGGCAGAGGGGTGGGGAGGATGAGTTTGTGGAGAGAATGAGGGTGTGGGTATGACGATTCCCCCATGCACAAAGCGAGGTCCATACAGAAATGGTTTGACGAGGTTGGTGTGGAAGAACTTGACTGTACTGCACAGAGCTCTGACTTCAACCCATCGGACACCTTTGGTGATGAATTGCGAGCCAGGCCTAATCGCCCAACATCAGTGCCCGACCTCACTAATGCTCTTGTGACTGAATGGAAGCAATTTCCCGCAGCAATATTCCAGCATCTAGTGGAATGCATTCCCAGATGAGTGGAGTCTGTTATAGTAGCAAAAGGGGACAAACTCCATATTAATGGCCATAATTTTGGAATGAGATGTTCGACGAACAGGTGTCCACATACTCCTGGTCATGTAGTGTATGTGGCCATTGAGGACAGCAGTGTCGATCAGATGGAAAAATATATTCCCATACCACCAAGCTCATTCCACAAAACTGTTTATCATATCCGCCTTATCCAGTGCCCCCATTTTGAGGTTATAGTCAAGCACACAGTCTGGTTTTATCTTTTCTTCTCCCGTGAGGTGGTCCACCTTCCCTGTGGCCTACATGTTTGTTGTATGGACAGTAGAGAGGACATGGACATCTCGTTTGTCATGCCACAGCTGTTGACTGTTCTCCTTGATCTCCACCTCCCTCCTCTGCATATTCCTGCTTCCAAATGCCGTCATCTCCTTTCTGTTCGACCAGACTGTCACAGGCCCCTCTGCGGTTGGAGAGCAGATGCTGGAAGAGGGTGGGCCAGTTGTACCAATTTTCCACTTTAAAGGTGTGAACCTTCCCGAGATGAGGACCCAGCATAGTCACGGACCCGGACATCCCAAGCCGCTCATAATGCTGGATGTCAGTGGTGGTCTCTGTGTAGACTATAATGTCCTGGACAAAATTTGTCAATAACATAACAAAGAACTGGACAGAGGGAAAATATTCACAGAACGTCAGCCTAGCCTTCCATAACATCAGGTGCTCGTCAATGCATAGGCCCTTGTATGGCACAAAGAAATGACCAAATGCTGATGTCAGATTGGTAAGTACATTTCTTATTTTGTGTAGGGGTCATTAAGATTGGCAGTAGCATTGTTGACTAAATGCAGGCATTTTATCAGCACAAGGAAGCTGCCTTGGGAAAAGAGAGTGGCATAGAAGGGAGTTGCAAAAAACATAGGATCCGTGCTCCAGTATTCCCTTAGGGAGTTCTTCACTATTCCCATGAGAAGGACTGTCACCAGGAAGGTTTACATTTCATTAATTGTGGTTGTCACCCATTTAGTGAGCTTCCTCCTCCCTCTGGCTCTCTCTTCTACTGTAGCTCCAAGGCATAGTGATTGGTCTCCTCCACACTATTTTCTCCCACCAGCTCCTCTGTCAGAAACAGCACTCTGCCTCAGAGGGAGATGGCAAGAGGCTTTACACTCCAGAGTGGGACTCAAAGCCAACAGCAGGGCCAGGAGGTGTGAAATGGCGGGCGGCCTTCCAGCTACCGCAGACCTGCCATACTTCACCCTCTACTTGTCTGCCTCCATCACTATCAGCATTTTCAGAGGGACCTGGGACTTGGTTGGTTGGCAAGGGGTCCTAAGATTCAGGGTTCACAATGGCCACAAGTCTGGGCGGCTGCTCCTTACAGTCAGAATATGATTCCTGACTTTCAAACTCCGACTCAATTTACAAAAATATCCAGAATTTCCGCATTTGTGAGATGTCTCCATTTGAATGACATTTCAAATGCTACAGCTACATACATATACAACAACACTGAGTGGCTCTGAGTGTGTGTCAGAGGTTACATGATTGACTGCCGGCACATGTCAATAAACCATTTTCAGCAAATGGTTTGTGTGGTAATAATATATCTATTTACTGTTTTATTCACATGTTTTCAAGTACTGGTGACAAATCATGCATCCAGTGTCTTGCATAGATTGTAATAGACACATGATGTGCATAAATGCTTTTTTAAAGGTTGTACTGATTATGATGAGCTAATGCCAAGCTAATTGCCACCTACAGTGCATTCAGAAAGTATGCAGACCTCTTGACTGCTTCCACATTTTGTTATCATACAGCCTTATTCTAAAATTGATAAAATAGTTTTTTCCCCTTATCAATCTACACACAATTCCAAATAATGACAAAGCAAAAACAGTTTTTTAGAAAGGTATGCATTCAAACCCTTAACTCTGTCCTTTGTTGAAGCACCTTTGGCAGCGATTACGGCCTCAAGTCTTCTTGGGTGTGACGCTACAAGCTTCCACAACTGTATCTAGGGAGTTTCTCCCATTCTTTTCATTTTTTCAGGCCTCTCCAGGGATGTCGGATGGGGTTCAAGTCCGAGCTCTGGTTGGGCAACACAAGGACATTCAGGCACTTGTCCCGAGGCCACTCCTGCTTTGTCTTGGCTTTGTGCTTAGATTTGCTGTCCTGTTAGAAGGTGAACCTTCGCCCCAGTTGGGTCCTGAGCACTCTGGACTAGATTTTCACCAAGGATCTCTCTTGCGGCCATTGTACATTGCTCTGTTAATATTTCCCCTCAATCCTGACTTGTCTCCCAGTCCCTGCTGCTGAAAAACAGCCCCGCAGCATAATTATGCCACCACCATGCTTGCCGTAGGGATGGTGCCAGGTTTCCTCCAGATGTGACACTTGGCATTCAGGCCAAAGAGTTCAATGTTGGTTTCATCAGACCAGAGAATATTGTCTCTCATGGTCTGAGAGTCTTTAGGGTGTCTTCTGCCTTTTACTGAAGAGTTGCTTCTGTCTGGCCACTGTACCATACAGGCCTGATTGGTGGAGTGCTGCAGAGACGGTTGTCCTTCTAGAAGATTCTCCCATCTCTACAGAGGAACTCTAGAGGTCTTTCAGAGTGAGCATCGGGATCTTGGTCACCTTCCTGACCAAGACCCTTTTTCCCCGATTGCTCAGTTTGGCCGGGCAACCAGCTCTAGGAAGAGCATTGGTGGTTACAAACTTCATCCATTTAAGAATAATGGAGGCCACTGTGTTCTTGGGGAGCTTCAATGCTGCAGACATGTTTTGGTACCCTTCCCCAGATCTGTGACTGAGAAGACACAATCCTGTCTCGGAGCTCTACGGACAATTCTTTCAACCTCGTGGCTTGGATATTGCTCTGACGTGGACTGTCAACTGTGGCACCTTATATAGACAGGTGTGTGCCTTTCCAAATAATGTCCAATCAATTGCATTTACCACAGGTGGACTCTAATCAAGTTGTCAAACATCTCAATGATGATCAATGGAAACAGGATGCATCTGAGCTCATTTTCGAGTCTCACAGCAAAGGGTGTGAATATTTATGTAAATAAATACTTTCCGAATGCACTGTACAGTTGTGCAATTGTGCAAGTTCCCTCACTTAAAAAAGATGAGGCCTGTAATTTTCATCATATGTACACTTCAACTATGGCAGACGAAATGAGAAGAAAAAAATCCAGAAAATCACATTGTAGGATTTTTAATGAATTTATTTGCAAATTATGGTGGAAAATAAGTATTATTATGTCTGGTGGCTGTAGTTTCTGTCAGTTGAGTAAGTAGAATGTTCACACCCATGTTCTCATACATTATCTGGTTTTACCATCATCCATGGCTGTTGTTAACATTTAGTGGTCACTTTCTCCGGCTTCTCCCCAGCTCGATAGTTATCTAATAGTGGTTGATAATTGTTCTTGCTTCATCTCAGATTGCCCCTTACAGGATAAAACAGGCATTCTTACAAGTCAGAAGTCAGAAGTCAGAAGTTTACATACACTTAGGATGGTGTCATTAAAACTCGTGTTCAACCACTCCAAAAATGTCTTGTTAATCTTGGAACTACCCCCCCCGGATCCGGGAGAATTGTCATCAACTGTCATCTACCAATATAGACAGGGCTCTAACTCCTCTAGCTCCACAATGAAATAGGGTGCAGGTCAGGCAGCAGGCTGCTAGCCAGCCTGCCAGCATAGTGGAGTCTGCCACGAGCACAGTCAGTGTAGTCAGCTCAGCTATCCCCATTGAGACCGTGTCTGTGCCTCGACCTAGGTTGTGCAAAACTAAACATGGCGGTGTTCGCCTTAGCAATCTCACTAGGATAAAGACATCATCCATTCCTGTGATTATTGAAAGAGATCATGATACCTCACATCTCAAAATAGGGCTACTTAATGTTAGATCCCTTACTTCAAAGGCAATTATAGTCAATGAACTAATCACTGATCATAATCTTGATGTGATTGGCCTGAAACATGGCTTAAGCCTGATGAATTTACTGTGTTAAATGAGGCCTCACCTCCTGGCTACACTAGTGACCATATCCCCAGTGCATCCCGCAAAGGCGGAGGTGTTGCTAACATTTACGATAGCAAATTTCAATTTACAAAAAAAAAGAAGTTTTCGTCCTTTGAGCTTCTAGTCATGAAATCTATGCAGCCTACTCAGTCACTTTTTATAGCTACTGTTTACAGGCCTCCTGGGCCATATACAGCGTTCCTCATTGAGTTCCTTGAATTCCTATCGGACCTTGTAGTCATAGCAGATAATATTCTAATCTTTGGTGACTTTAATATTAACATGGAAAAGTCCACAGACCCACTCCAAAAGGCTTTCGGGGCCATCATCGTGGGTTTTGTCTGTGGGTTTAGTCCAACATGTCTCTGGACCTACTCACTGTCACAGTCATACTCTGGACCTAGTTTTGTCCCATGGAATAAATGTTGTGGATCTTAATGTTTTTCCTCATAATCCGGGACTATCAGACCACAATTTTATTATGTTTGCAATTGCAACAAATTATCTGCTCAGACACCAACCAAGGAACATCAAAAGTCGTGCTATAAATTCACAGACAACACAAAGATTCCTTGATGTCCTTCCAGACTCCCTCTGTCTACCCAAGGACGCCAGAGGACAAAAATCAGTTAACCACCTAACTGAGGAACTCCATTTAACCTAAAAAGCAGCATTCCCCAAGAGAGGATGGCTTTCACTTCAGCAGTAATAAAATCATTAACGTATTTGAGGAAAAGATCATGATTATAAGAAAGCGAATTACAGACTCCTCTTTAAAGAGGAGCTCAGTTGTCCTTCAAAGCTCAGTTGTCCTGAGTCTTCACACCTCTGCCAGGACCTAGGATCAAGAGATGCACTCAAGTGTTTTAGTACTATATCCCTTGACACAATGATGAAAATAATCATGGCCTTTAAACCTTCAAGCTGCATACTGGACCCTATTCCAACTAAACTACTGAAAGAGCTGCTTCCTGTGCTTGGCCCTCCTATGTTGAACATAATAAACGGCTCTCTATCCACCGGATGTGTACCAAACTCACTAAAAGTGGCAGTAATAAAACCTCTCTTGAAAAAGCCAAACCTTGACCCAGAAAATATAAAAAACTATTGGCCTATATCGAATCTTCCATTCCTCTCAAAATGTTTAGAAAAGGCTGTTGCGCAGCAACTCACTGCCTTCCTGAAGACAAACAATGTATACAAAATGCTTCAGTCTGGTTTTAAACCACATCATAGCACTGAGACTGCACTTGTGAAGGTTGTAAATGACCTTTTAATGTTGGGCAAGGCGTTCCCCTCAGGGAACTACCTCCCACGTTCAGCTGAAAAGGTGGTGCAGGGAATTCAAAAATATTATTTTGAAATATTTAACTTTCACACATTAACAAGTCCAATACCTCAAATGAAAGATAAACACCTTGTTCATCTATCCATCATGTCAGATTTTTTAAATGTTTTACAGCGAAAACACACATATATTTATGTTAGACCGCCACCAAACCAAAGAAAAAACGTAGCCATTTTTTCCAGCCAAAGATAAAATCACAAAAGCAGGATTAGAAATAGAATCAATCACTAACCTCTTGAAAATCTTCATCAGATGACAGTCATATGACATGTTACACAGTACATTTATGTTTTGTTCGATAATATGCATTTTTATATCCACAAACCTCAGTTTACATTGACACCATGTTCAGAAATTCCTCCAAAATATCCGGAGGAATTATAGAAAGCTCCGCCAGATAACAGAAATACTCATCATAAACTTTGACTAAAGATACATGTTCTACATATAATTAAAGACACACTGGTTCTTAATGCAACCGCTGTGTCAGAGATTTTTTTTAAATGTTACGGAAAAAGCCTAACATTGCAATAATCTGAGACGGCCTCAGATGTAACAATATTTCTCCGCCATGTTGGAGTCAACAGAAATACAAAATTACAACATAAATATTCCCTTACATTTGATGATCTTTCATCAGAATGTAGTGCAATGAGTCCTAGTTCCACAATAAATCGTTGTTTTGTTCCATAATGTCCAATACTAGTGTCCAATTATTCCAATGCATTTGCTATCACTTTCAGCTCACGTGCCCAAAAACTGAGTGCTGGTCCAAGATAACTTGCATGACAACTTCCAAAAGATATATTCCAGGTCGAATATATATTTTATTTTTTTATTATACCTTTATTTTACTAGGCAAGTCAGTTAAGAACAAATTCTTATTTTCAATGACGGCCTAGGAACAGCGGGTTAACTGCCTGTTCAGGGGCAGAACGACAGATTTTGTACCTTGTCAGCTCGGGGATTTGAACTTGCAACCTTTCGGTTACTAGTCCAATGCTCTAACCACTAGGCTACACTGCTGGTCGAACTAAGTACATAATCAATCTTCAGGATGTTATAGACATATATATCCAATAACGTTCCAACCGGATCATTCGTTTTCATCTGGGCTGATTGGAACAGCCGTAGCAACGTTCACAGCAAATGCTCCATTACACTTTCTACTGAATGAGGACATCTAGTGGAAGGCGTAGGAAGTGTTTCCAGATCCATATCTTGTTGGGAAAGAAGGGGGCGAAGACGTCAAAGTTGCCCCAACAATTCAGAGTGTTTTCTATCCAATAGTAATAATAATATGCATATATTAGCAATCTAGGACAGAGTTTGATGCAGTTCACTATGGGGACGCAATTCATCCAAAGTGAAAATACTGCCCCCTATCCCCAACAAGTTAAATCCGTTCTATCAAATTTCTATCAACATGTTAAATGCGCAACCAGAGGTGAAAAAATATTGATCACCTGTACTCCACACATAGAGATGCATACAAAGCTCTCCCTCGCCCTCCATTTGGTAAATCCGACCACAACGATATCCTCCTGATTCCTCCTTACAAGCAAAATTTAAAGCAGGAAGCACTAGTTACTCAGTTTATAAAAAAGTGATCAGATGAAGCAGATGCTAAACTACAGGACTATTTTGCTAGCACAGACTGGAACATGTTCCGGGATTCTTCCAATGACATTGAGGAATACACCACATCAATCACTGGCTTTATCAATAAGTGCATTGAGGACGTCGTCCTCACAGTGACTGTACGTACACACGCCAACCAGAAGCCATGAATTACAGGCAACATCGGCACTGAGCTAAAGGGTAGAGCTGAGTCTGTAATACTAACATATTTCAAGCAGACCACCATAGTCCCTGTGCTCAAGAACACAAAGGCAACCTTTCCTAAATGACTACAGACCCGTTGCACTCACGTCTGTAGCCATGAAGTGCTTTGAAACGCTGGTAATGGCTCACATCAACACCATTATCCCAGAAACAATAGACCCACTCCAATTTGCATACCGCAGATCCACAGATGATGCACACTCCACACTGCCCTTTCCCACCTGGACAAAAGGAACACCTATGTGAGAATGCTATTCATTGACTACAGCTCAGTGTTCAACACCATAGTACCCTCAAAGCTCAACACTAAGCTAAGGAACCTGGGACTAAACACCTCCCTCTGCAACTGGATCCTGGACTTCCTGACGGGCCGCCCCCAGGTGGTGAGAGTAGGTAGCAACACATCGGCCACACTGATCCTCAACACAGGACCTCCCCAGGGGTGCGTGCTCAGTCCCCAACTGTACTCCCTGTTCACCCACAACTGCATGGCCAGGCACGACTCCAACATCATCATTAAGTTTGCTGACGACACAACAGTGGTAGGCCTGATCACCGACAACGACGAGACAGCCTATAGGGAGGAGGTCAGAGACCTGGCCGGGTGGTGCCAGAATAACAACCCATCCCTCAACGTAACCAAGACTAAGGCGATGATTGTGGACTGCAGGAAAAGGAGCACCTGACACTCCCCCATTCTCATCGACGCTGTAGTGGAACAGGTTGAGAGCTTCAAGTTCCTTGGTGTCCACATCAACAACAAACTAGAATGGTCCAAACACACCAAGACAGTCGTGAAGAGCGCACAACAAAGCCTATTCCCCCTCAGGAAACTAAAAAGATTTGGCATTGGTCCTGAGATCCTCAAAAGCTTCTACAGCTGCAACATCGAGAGCATCCTAACCGGTTGCATCACTGCCTGGTACGGCAATTGCTCGGCCTCCGACCGCAAGGCACTTCAGAGAGGTCCTGGACACCAGGCGGTGCCAGAGGAAGGCCCTAAAAGATGTCAAAGACCCCAACCACCCCAGTCATAGACTGGTCTCTCTACGACCGCATGGCAAGCGGTACCGGAGTGCCAAGTCTAGGACAAAAAAGGCTTCTCAACAGTCCAAGCCATTAAACTCCTGAACAGGTAAAAAAATGGTTACCCGGAATATTTGCATTGTGTAACCCCCCCAACCCCTCTTTTTACACTACTGCTACTCTCTGTTTATCATGTCTGCATAGTCACTTTAACTATACCTACATGTACATACTACCTCAACAAGCCTGACTAACCGGTGTGTTTGTATATAGCCTTGCTACTCTTATTTTCAAATGTATTTTTACTGTTGTTTTATTTCTTTACTTACCTACACACACACACACATACACACACACACACACACACACACACACACATTTTTTTTTGCACTATTGGTTAGAGCCTGTAAGTAAGCATTTCACTATAAGGTTGTATTCGGCGCACGTGACAAATAAACTTTGATTTGATTTGAGAATATAAAAGTAGCAACCCTTTGCCTTGATGACAGCTTTGAACACTCTTGGCATTTGCTCAACCAGCTTCATGAGTTAGTCACCTTTCAATTAACAGTTGTGCCTTGTTAAAAGTTAATTTGTGGAATTTATTTCCTTCTTAATGCGTTTCAGCCAATCAGTTCTGTTGAGACAAGGTATGGTTGGTATACAGAAGATAACCCTATTTGGTAAAAGACCAAGTTCATATAATGGCAAGAACAGCTCAAATAAGCAAAGCGAATTGACAGTCCATCATTACATTATGAAATTGGCTACCATGTAGCGCAGCGGTCTAAGGCACTGCATCTCAGTGTTAGAGGTGTCATGACAGACACCCTGGTTCGAATCCAGGCTGTATTGCAACCGGCTGTGATTGGGAATCCCATTGCGCACAATTTGGCCAGTGTAGGCCATCATTGTAAATAAGAATTTGTTCTTAACTTGCCTAGTAAAATAAAGGTTACATTTAAAATGCAATTATTTTTTAAATATGTTTTGTGGTCAGTTGGACCCCAGTGAAGGAAAAGCAGCCAGCAGGTGATCAGCATATGTGGGAACTCATTCAAGACTGTTGGAAAAGTATTCCAGGTGAAGCTAGTTCAGAGAATGCCAAGAGTGTGCAAAGCTGTCATCCAGGCAAATGGTGGCTACTTTGAAGAATCTAAAATGTAAAATATATTTTGATGATTTAACACTTGTTTGGTTACTACATTATTCCATATGTGTTATTTCATAGTGTTAATGTCTTCACTATTATTCTACCAGATTTAAAATAGTCCAAAAATATATATAAACTTGAATGCATATGTGTCCAAACTTTTGACTGGTACTGTAAGTATTCAGACCCTTTTCTTTGAGACTCGAAATTTAGCTCAGGTGCATGCTGTTTCCATTGATCATCCTTGAAATGTTTCGACAACTTGGAGTCCACATGTGGCGATTTCAATTGATTGGACAAGATTTGTAAAGGCACACACCTGTCTGTATGAGGTCCCACAGTTGACAGTGCATGTTAGAGCAAAATCCAAGCCATGAAGTTGAAGGAATCTGTCTGTAGAACTCCGAGAAAGGATTTTGTCTAGGCACAGATCTGGGGAACGGTACCAAAACATTTCTGATGCATTGAAGGTCCCCAGGAACACAGTGGCCAACATCATTCTTAAATGGAAGAAGTTTGGAACCACCAAGACTCTTCCTAAAGCTGGCCACCTGGCAAAACTGAGTTGTCGGGGGAGAAGGGCTGGGATGTTGTTCAGCGGCAGGGACTGGGAGACTAGTCAGGATGGATGGAGCAAAGTAGAGACAGATCCTTGGTGAAAACCTGCTCCAGGTCGCTCAGGACCGAAGGTTCACACTAAGCACACAGCCAAGACATTGCAGGAGTGGCTTCAGGACGAGTCTCTAAATGTATTTGAGTGGCCCAGCCAGGGCCAGGACTTGAATGCGATCGAACATCTCTGTAGAGAAATAGCTGTGCAGCAACACTCCCCATCCAACTTGACAGAGCTTGAGAGGATCTGCTGTGAAGAATTTGAAAAACTCCCAAAATACAGATGTGCCAAGCTTGTAGCGTCATACCCAAGAAGACCCGAGGAGGCTGTAATCGTTGCCAAATATGCTTCATCAATGTACTGAGTATTGCATCGGAATACTTATGTAAATGTGTGGTTAACCTGTTGAAACTCCCCATCCCGGATCGGGGATCGTGACTAAAGCCCCAGGCTCATTAGCATAACGCAACGTTAACGATTTCTGAAAATCGCAAATAAAATGAAAATAATGCGTCTGCTCTCAAGCTTAGCCTTTTCTTAACAACACTGTCATCTCAGATTTTCAAAATATGCTTTTGAACCATAGAAATTGACTAATTTGTGTAAGAGTATGCTAAGCTAGCTTAGCATTTTGAGTAGCATTTAGCACGCAACATTTTCACAAAAACCAGATAACCAAATAAATAAAATCATTTACCTTTGAAGAGCTTCGGATGTTTTCAATGAGGAGACTCTCAGTTACATACCAAATGCGCAGTTTTTCCTGAAAGCGTCTGTGTGTAGGAGAAATCGTTCCGTTTTGTACATCGCATTTGGCTACCGAAACGAACCGAAAATTCAGTCACCTACAACGTCAAACTTTTCCGAATTAACTCCATAATATCGACCGAAACATGGCAAACGTTGTTTGGAATCAATCCTCAAGGTGTTTTTTCACATATCTCTTCATTGATATATCGTTCGTGGAAGCTTGCATTCTTCTCTAAATTCCATGGAAAAATACTTGCAGCTGACTTTTGCGCACCAATTTCGGCGCAGGACACCGGGCGGACACCTGGTAAATGTGGTCTCTTATGGTCAATCTTCCAATGATATGCCTACAAATACGTCACAATGCTGCAGACACCTTGGGGAAACGACAGAAAGGGCAGACTTACTCCTCTCGCATTCACAGCCATATAAGGAGACAATGGAAAACAGAGCCTCAAAAATCCTTGTCATTTCCTGGATGCCGTCTCATCTTGGTTTTGCCTGAAGCTCACGTTCTAGGGCACGCACAGAAAATATCTTGGTAGTTCTGGACACGTCAGAGTGTTTTCTTTCGAAAGCTATCAATTATATGCATAGTCGAGCATCTTTTTGTTACAAAATATCTTGTTTAAAACGGGAACTTTTTTCATCCAAAAATGAAATAGCGCCCCTAGAGTTTCAACAGGTTAACTTCTTCGATATAGGGGGCGCTATTTTAATTTTTGGATAAAAAAACGTTCCCGTTTTAAACAAGATATTTTGTCACGAAAAGATGCTTGACTATGCATATAATTGACAGCTTTGGAAAGAAAACACGTTTCCAAAACTGCAAAGATATTGTCTGTGAGTGACCCAGAACTAATGCTACAGGCGAAACCAAGATGAAATTTCATACAGGAAATGCCCCAGATTTTGAATGCGCTGTGTTCCAATGTCTCCTTATATGATTGTGAATGCGCCAGGAATGACCTACACTTTCTGTCATTTCCCCAAGGTGTCTGCAGCATTATGACATATTTGTAGGCATATCATTGGAAGATTGACCATAAGAGACTACATTTACCAGGTGTCCGCTTGGTGTCCCCCGTCGAAATTATTGCGCAATCGCCAGCTGCGTCCACTTTTCCATTAGGTTCAGAGGAGAAAGGCAACTGCCACGAATGATTTATCATCAAATAGATATGTGAAAACACCTTGAGGATTGATTCTAAACAACGTTTGCCATGTTTCTGTCGATATTATGGAGTTAATTTGGAAAAAAGTTTGGCGTTGTAATGACTGAATTTTCGGGGGGTTTTCTTAGCCAAACGCGATGAACAAAACGGAGCGATTTCTCCTACACAAATAATATTTTTGGAAAAACTGAACATTTGCTATCTAACTGAGAGTCTCCTCATTGAAAACATCCAAAGTTCTTCAAAGGTAAATGATTTTATTTGAATGCTTTTCTTGTTTTTGTGAAAATGTTGCCTGCTGAAAGCTAGGCTTAATGCTATGCTAGCTATCAACACTCTTACACAAATGCTTGTGTAGCTATGGTTAAAAAGCATATTTTGAAAATCTAGGATGACAGTGTTGTTAACAAAAGGCTAAGCTTGTGTTTGAATATATTTATTTCATTTCATTTGCGATTTTCATGAATAGTTAACGTTGCGTTATGCTAATAAGCTTGAGGCTATGATTACGCTCCCGGATACGGGATTGCTCGACGCTAGAGGTTAAGGGAATTTTTATCAATGATGACTAATTATGTATACATTTCAATCAGAACTGACTAATCAGAATACTATTATGTTACTGTGTATGTACTAATCAGAATACTATTATGTTACTGTATATGTATGAATTTTCTTTTTAATCTTAGTACTGAATATAATGTGTGCAAATATAATCAAGAATTAGAACAATGACTGTCTGTACCATGGTAGAAATGAATGAACTCATAGCCAGACTGGCTAGAATGCTTATCTACACAAGCTGTCCTGAGCTCAGGTCGTATATTATCTTAATAGGGAGAGACGATGTGAGAACCATGCAGCCTTTGTATTAGAACGGAGATAGCACGGGTTGGTACTGGAACTTATGACGTCATTTTCAGTTTATAACCTGTGGTAAACTGTATCGTGTTCAGTACTCTCGTGAATAAATTCTGCTGTTTGACTTAAAGACTGGGCTCTGTCTATTACTATAGAATAAGGGTCATACAAATCCATATGAATTGACAGTGTTTAATTTTAATTGGGTGTTAAAACATAGAGCAATTTAATTCCTGTAACAATGTGATATTTCCATTTTGATTTTAACCTGTTTTGCTATGTCATTATGGGGTATTGTGTGATAGGTTTAACTCATGCCCTCGTCCTTGAATTTTCCTAAATAGGTCTATTTAAAACCTCTTAGAGATCGGGCTACTTTTTTCAACATTCTGTTAAAAATCACGCAACATTTCAACGTCCTGCTACTCATGCCAGGAATATAGTATATGCATATGATTAGTATATGTGCATAGAAAACACTCTGAAGTTTCTAGAACTGGTTCAATGGTGTCTGTGACTATAACAGAACGTAAACAATGGAACCGGAAAAGTTGGCTACGTTTCCCAAACTTGTGCCTATTGAATACAGATCGCTCCGTGATCAATTTGATCGTTTATTAACTTTTAGTATTACCTAAAGTTGGATTACAGAAGTAGTTTGAAGTGTTTTGTCAAAGTTTATAGGCAACTTTTTTAATTTTAAAAAATAACGTTGCGTTTAAAAAATGTGTTTTTCCTGGATCTGACGGTCTTCATAAATGGACATTTTGGGTACACAAGGACCGATTTAATTGAAAAAAGACCCAATTGTGATGTTTATGGGACATATAGGAGTGCCAACAAAGAATCTCGTCAAAGGTAATGAATGTTTTATATTTTATTTCTGCGTTTTGTGTAGGGCCGGCTAAGCTAATTCCTTTGTTTACGTACCCTTCTGTTATTTCGGGGTGTTGCCTGCTATCAGATAATAGCTTCTCATGCTTTCGCCGAAAAGCATTTTACAAATCTGACTCGTTGGCTAGATTCACAACGAGTGTAGCTTGAATTGAGTACCCTGCATGTGAATTTTAATGAACGTTTGAGTTTTAACGAGTGCTATTAGCATTTGGCATAGTGCATTTGCATTTATTGTTGGCAGGGGGTGAGGTTGCGTCCCGGGTGGGCCAGAGAGGTTAACACACTGCCATTTGTTAGAATCATAATACCACAAACATAACTGGAGTTATAACCAGTTTTATGAGAGCTTGTCATTTTTTTAAAGGTTTTTCCCCTCCTTCTCCCGACAGTAGGGCCTGCTCCGCTCCTCCTCCCGACAGTGGAATGTGCCATGCCCAGTTGATAATCATCCCGATAATTGCCTCGAAACTGAACCTAAACTTTATCTAAACTAATTTCACACATATAACAACAGATTAAATAAATTAAGTAAAGTATGATGGGGAGAATGGGTGAGTTGATAAGCAAGGGGAAGCGAATTATGCATAATTATGTAACCACCAGTGAATGAAGAACAGGGTGTGCCATTTTATTGCATTGGTACATTCAAATTATAATCTGAGAATGGTATGTGCCCTATATCAGTCCACCAAATCCAAGCAGTTTTATCAGTCTACTTGGAGTACACAGTGAGAGCATGTGTAATTTGGCAAGAAGAACAAGACGAATGGATGCACATGCTGCTTTAGCGCAGCTACAAGATCTGAACGAAAATGACTCAGATGGCGGGAAAGAAATGAATCATGACATCTCTGATTATTATTCTTCTGATTCTGAGCCTCAACCTGAATAACCTACACCTCCGAGGCCTAAGAGCAAAAAAGCCAAAAACGGTGAGCACTGAGCAGGTGCCCGCACCACTACCAATTGAAAGAGTGATTCAGGAGAGAGGAAGGGGTACCAATTAGATAAAGCAAGCAAGTGAAAATGCGAAAGGACCAATTATCAGCACAAAATATGATCACAACATTAGCAATGCACTCACAAGCTTTTGATGTTTATATGACAGCATTCAGGGACTGTACTGTGGCTAGGCACGCAAGGAGACACTGTCTGGGATCTGTCTGTTGATGAGTTGGAAGCATTTATTTCAATCCTGCATGTCCGTGGAGCATTCAGTAAAAGGAGCGTGTATATGGACAGCTTCTGGTCAGATATGTATGGCATACTTATCTTTGGAGGAACCATGCCACAGGATCGCTTCAGAAAGATCATATATTACCTCCACTTTGATGACAAAGAATCCGGTGTATAAATAGTTTACTATTTTTTACTTAAGTGTCATATTGACACTTATATGAATTTGAATGCAATTATTGCTTTTGTGCTGATTTTCACTATTTATCAAGCACACTTGTCACTTATAAAGATGTTTAGGCTACTGATATGTTTATCATTTGACCGCTTGTCTTGCTGCCCGTGCGTCTTGGTGGTTGGGGTAAAGAAAAACAAATAGTAGTTATAAAAATAAGCTGTTACCCTGTTCCAACACATATGCTTTATATTTCTGTTTCAAAGTTATTAAAAGACTCATTCCACAAAAAAAAATGGATTGAAAATTTGAATTTGGGTGTTTTGTACACATGTAGCCCACAGGAACAAACTGATAAAACTGCTGTTGTCTAATGTTACCTTACCTTAGACCTTCATAAACACAACCCAAATGATTATTTTTGCGATAGCATATATGAAATGTATTAATTACACTGTCAGTATGTTGCACTCAAATTGACTGCTCATTAGCTTGAAGGGGTGTCCCCCGAGGCCCAGTGGTTTAAGACTATTATTGCACACAGTGAGTCCATGCAACTCATTATGTGACTTGTTAAGCACATTTTTACTCCTCAACTTATTTAGGCTTACCATAACAAAGGGGTTGAATACCTTTTGACTCAAGACATTTCATTTTTACATTTTTTATTAATAATCCATTTTAAGTTCAGGTTGTAAGACAACAAACAACATATGTAAATACTCAAGGGATGTGAATAATTTCTGAAGGCACTGTACATACTGTATCTCAATTACTCAATTACTTCATACCCCCTACTGGTACCCTGTGTAAATAGCCAAGTTACTGTTACTCATTGTTTATTTTGTGCTATTACTTTTCTATTGTTTATCTATTCTCTTTCTCTCTGCATTGTTGGGAAGGGCACATAAGGTAACATTTCGCTCTTAGTCTACACCTATTGTTTACAAAGCACGTGACAAATAACATTTGATTTGAGCTATGGGCCGCTCAATTCATGCAATATGATCATGATTGTGTCAGCTCCGTGGTCCAGTAGGTAGAATATCCTCATATACCAAACTGACAGCGCATCCTGTCTCACGAAGCCACCCGGTGGTTAATCTATTTTGGCTAAATTCATGGCAAGCGGGTTCATACTATATACGGTTGCCTAATTAGATAGGTTGAATATTTCCCATGTACCAAGATCAATAATTCACATTTATTTATAAAGCTATTTTTTACATCAGCAGATGTCATGCCTATACAAAAACCTAGACTAAAACCCCCAAAATAAATGTTGCATTGTTCTTCACCTCAATTAGGTTGGAAAAGTAGGCTGATCGAGCAGCAGTGAGGGCTCTTCAATATTGCACGGTATTGTCTTTCCAAGCTAGTTGGAAGACTTCCAGTTTGGTGGAGCGCCATTTCTGTTGCAATTTTCTGGAATTTTCTGTACACCAGGAAGCTAATTTTTTGTGACAATTTTTGCTGTTGTTGTTTTTAGGGAAGCGACTGCATCTAGGGTATTATGCAAGATTAAATTTGGATCCTCAGTTAACCTGTTGATGCTCTGGGGGCGCTATTTCATTTTTGGATGAAAAACGTTCCCGTTTTAAACAAGATATTTTGTCACAAAAAGATGCTCGACTATGCATATAATTGCTACCGTTCGAAAGAAAACACTCTGACGTGTCCAGAAATACCAAGATCTTCTCTGTGCGTGCCCTATAACGTGAGCTTCAGGCAAAACCAAGATGAGATGGCATCCAGGAAATGACAAGGATTTTTGAGGCTCTGTTTTCCATGGTCTCCTTATATGGCTGTGAACGCGAGAGGAGTAAGTCTGCCCTTTCTGTCGTTTCCCCAAGGTGTCTGCAGCATTGTGACGTATTTGTAGGCAGATCATTGGAAGATTGACCATAACAGACCACATTTACCACGTGTCCGCCCGGTGTCCTGCGCCGAAATTGGTGCGCAAAAGTCACCTGCCAGTATTTTTCCATACGATACAGAGAGTAAAGCAAGCTTCCACGAACTGCATGTCAATGAAGAGATATGTGAAAAAACACCTTGAGGACTGATTCCAAACAACGTTTGCCATGTTTTCGGTCGATATTATGTAGTTAATCCGGAAAAAGTTTTACGTTGTAGGTGACTGCATTTTCGGTTCGTTTCGGTAGCCAGACGCAATGTAGAAAACGGAACGATTTCTCCTACACACAGACGCTTTCAGGAAACACTGCGCATTTGGTATGTGACTGAGAGTCTCCTCATTGAAAACATCAGAAGCTCTTCAAAGGTAAATCATTTTATTTATTTGGTTTTTGTGAAAATGTTGCGTGCTACATGCTACACAAAATGCTATGCTAGCTTTGCATACTCTTACACAAATTAGTCAATTTCTATGGTTCAAAAGCATATTTTGAAAATCTGAGATGACAGTGTTGTTAAGAAAAGGCTAAGCTTGAGAGCAGACGCATTATTTTAATTTTATTTGCGATTTTCAGAAATCGTTAACGTTGCGTTATGCTAATGAGTCTGAGGCTTTAGTCACGATCCCGGATCCGGGATGGGGAGTTTCAAGAAGTTAAGTGGTTAACTGATTTTGGTACTTCGATGTCCTAGGGTAGGTGGAGGGAGTCTAGAAGGGCAGAAGATCAATACCCTACATGTTGCCGTCTTTGCTGACTACTTGATATAAAGTACATTACATGTAGCATCAGGTGGTTGTTTGGGTCATATTGCTTAAATGGGCCATCTTCAGTTGCTACATCAATTTTTGGACTAAAAACTAAAATAGTGCTATGTACCAATTGATTCTTGAAGAATATAATTTATAATTCCTCCTGTGCTTAGCAGTCAGACATCTTTGTCCTGTCATGTCCCTTGTATATATAGTTTTTTACATATTTTTTTTCTAATATCTTTTAAAATATTTTGCTAAACCTCAACATCTAAATACTCTCCTGCAACCCACCTCACCCAATGTAGCGTGGATCTGCTTTTTTTCTTCCAAAGAATCTATATTTACTTCAGATGTGGAATCCCTCAACTGAAGCTAGCCAGCTAACTACCAGCTATCAGTCAGCAAACCATTGCCAGCTCTCGCCAGTTCGAACAACGTGACTCTAACCAGAGCATAACGGACCTATTATTTTTATCCCCGGATTCCCACCGCAAACTGAACATTTTCATCTGTATCTTCACAACTAGCTAACCGCAACCCTGGATGACTACTCCTGGCTAGCGATTCCATCCACTTAGCTTGAAGCTAGCCCGGCCAGAGCTCCTGTGCTACCACCGAAGCATACTCCTGGGCTACAATATCCGGACCCCTTCTACTGTCGGTACGGGTTTGCACAGGAGCTCCGCAGATACCCTACGACTGGAATACCGACATAATCTGCCCGAGGACTCCAACAAGCCCCTCAGGCGCGACGCCCGCTGAAGGCCCATTATGCTAACCAGCTAGGCCTGCTAGCTACCTAGAGCTACTTGGAACCCTACTAATTCCACGACCGGTCTATTGACGTCACCGCATGAAGAGGCAAAAACAGACTTAACCCCATCGCGACATCCCCCAAAGGCTAACTTTCTAGCACCTGCTATCTGCTTGCTTGCTAACCCGGTCTGCTAACTGCTAGCCTGCCCCGGTCTACTAACTGCTAGCTTGTTTAGCCCCGGGCTGCTAACTGCTAGCTTGTTTAGCCCCGGCCTACTAACTGTTAGCTTGTTAGCACAGGCCTGCCAACTGTCTGAATCGCCGTGTCCCCAGCCAGCCCAACCACTCACTGGACCCACATTTATTTTCAATCTCTTTTCGATTTTTTTTCTTTTTTCAATTATACCTTACGGTAACCTGCCCCACCGAATGTGATACGGAATCGCTATTATTTGTAATTTTAGAATACATTCAAGAACCTCCAGAAGCTAATCAGCTAATTAGCTACAAGGTGTTTAGTCATTGTTAGCCACTGCTAGCGGCTTTTACCTTCTGCACAGCCAGCCCTGTTTTTAGCCTGGATAATACTCGCCAGTCTACCAGTATCGAACTGTCTCTCCACAACAACGCCGGATTCCTGCCGTAATCCCTGGACCACTACTTCATATATTCACAGCTAGCTTGCACCCAGCTCGCTTGCACCCAGTACCGAAGCTATCCGAGGGCTATCTGAAGCCCACCTCCCCACCTCGCCGCCTACTCAGCTGTTCACCCGAACCCCACTCATACACGGCTAGAGCCCGATACTCCACCGGATCCTTGCTGTAAACTCTGGACCTTGGCTAACGCCACTGCCACGAAGCTAGCACCAGTTAGCCGTGAGCCAGGCACATCTCCCTGATAGCAAACTAAATTCTACAATACCTCTTTCGCCATCTGGCTTGGATTCTTTGTCGACACGGCCCCCGTCGCACCACCACGACTGGTCTGTCGACGAATACTCCATCCGCTGTGCCTTCAACCGGCCTCCGTCTGAGCAGACCCCCCCCTACCACCCCCGGGCTACTAACTTTAAACGCTGTGTCGTGCTAGCATAGTGGCGACTTCCCTGTTCCATCTACTGCTGCCTCCTGGACACTATGATCACTTGGCTACATAGCTGATGCCTGCTGGACTGTCCGTTAATCACGGTACTGCATTCTGTTTATTTATGTTTTATCTGTCGGCCCCAGCTGCGAACTCAGGCTCTGAGTGTAGTTAATCCGAGCCTCTCTGCCTAGTCATCACCATTTTACCTGCTGTTGTTGTGTTAGCTGACGAGCTGTTGTTGTCTCACCCGTTGTTTTAGCAAGCTTTCCCAATCAAGTCCTGCGATTATTTTATGCCTTGCTGTATGTCTCTCTCAAATATCAATATGCCTTGTATACTGTTGTTCAGGTTAGTTATCATTGTCTTAGTTTACAATGGAGTCTCTAGTTCCACTCCTCACACCTCTGATACCTCCTTTGTCCCACCTCCCACACCTGCGGTGACCTCACCCATTATAACCAGCATGTCCAGAGATACAACCTCTCTTATCATCACCCAGTGCCTGGCTTACCTCCGCTGTACCCGCACCCCACCATACCCCTGTCTGCACATTATGCCCTGAATATATGCTACCACGCCCATAAATCTGCTCCTTTTATTCCTTGTCCCCAACGCTCTAGGCAACCAGTTTTGATAGCCTTTAGCCGCACCCTCATCCAAATCCTCCTCTGTTCCTCGGCTGATGTGGAGGTAAACCCAGGCCCTGCATGTCCCCAGGCACCCTCATTTGTTGACTTCTGTGATCGAAAAAGCCTTGGTTCCATGCATGTCAACATCAGAAGCCTCCTCCCTAAGTTTGTTTTACTCACTGCTTTAGCACACTCTGCCAACCCTGATGTCCTTGCCGTGTCTGAATCCTGGCTTAGGAAGGCCACCAAAAATTCTGAGATTTCCATACCCAACTATAACACTTTCCGTCAAGATATAACTGCCAAAGGGGGAGGAGTTGCAATCTACTGCAGAGATAGCCTGCAGAGTTCTGTCATACTTTCCAGGTCTATGGCCAAACAGTTCGAACATCTAATTTTAAAAATTAATCATTACAGAAATAGGTCTCTCACTGTTGCCGCCTGCTACCGACCCCCCTCAGCTCCAAGCTGTGCCCTGGACACCATCTGTGAATTGATCGCGCCCCATCTAGCTTCAGAGTTTGTTCTGTTAGGTGACCTAAACTGGTATATGCTTAACACCCCGGCAGTCTAAGATAGATGCCCTCAATCTCACACAAATCATCAAGGAACCAACCAGGTACAACTCTAAATCTGTTAACATGGTCACCCTAATTGACATTAACCTGACCAACTTGCCCTCCAAATACACCTCTGCTGTCTTCAATCAGGACCTCAGCGTTTACTGCCTCATTGCCTGTATCCGCTACAGGTCTGCGGTCAAACGACCACCCCTCATCACTGTCAAACACTCACACTTATACAAGCAGGCCTTTCTATTCAACCTGGCCCGGGTATCCTAGAAGGATATTGACCTCATCCCGTCAGTTGAGGATGCCTGGTCATTCTTTAAAAGTAACTTCCCCACCATCTTAGAGAAGCATGCTCCATTAAAAAAATGCAGAACTAAGAACAGATATAGCCCTTGGTTCACTCCAGACCTGACTGCCCTCGACCAGCACAAAAACATCCTGTGGCGGACTGCAATAGCATCGAATAGTCCCCGCGATATGCAACTGTTCAGGGAAGTCAGGAACCAATACACACAGTCAGTCAGGAAAGCTAAGGCCAGCTTCTTCAGGCAGAAATTTGCATCCTGTAGCTCTAACTCCAAAAAGTTCCGGGACACAGTAAAGTCCATGGAGAACAAGAGCACCTCCTCCCAGCAGCCCACTGCACTGAGGCTAGGTAACACGGTCACCACCGATAAATCCGTGATAATCGAAATCTTCAACAAGCATTTCTCAACGGCTGGCCCTGCCTTCCTCCTGGCTACTCCAACCTCGGCCAACAGCTCCCCCCCCCCACAGCTACTCGCCCATGGCTCCCCAGCGTCTCCTTTACCCAAATTCAGATAGCAGATGTTCTGGAAGAGCTGCAAAACCGGGGCCCGTACAAATCGGCTGGGCTTGACAATCTGGAGCCTCTATTTCTGAAACTGTCCGCCGCCATTGTCGCAAAACCCCTATTACCAGCCTGTTCAACATTTTCTTCGTATCATCTGAGATCCCCAAGGAGACACCCTAGACCCAAACTGTTACAGACCTATATATATCCAAAGTCAACAAAGTTAACAAACAGATCACTGACCATCTCGAATCCCACCGTACCTTCTCCACTGTGCAATTCGGTTTCTGAGCCGGTCACAGTTGCACCTCAGCCACGCTCAAGGTACTAAACGAAACCATAACCGCCATCGATAAAAGACAGTACTGTGCAGCCATCTTCATCGACCTGGCCAAGGCTTTCGACTCTGTCAATCACCATATTCTTATCGGCAGACTCAGCAGCCTCAGTTTTTCTAATGACTGCCTTGCTTGGTTCACCAACTACTTTGCAGACAGAGTTCAGTGTGTCAACGCGGAGGGCATGTTGTCCGGTCCTCTGGCAGTCTCTATGGGGGTACCTCAGGGTTCAATTCTCGGGCCGACTCTTTTCTCTGTATATACACTGCTCACAAAAAATAAAGGGAACACTTAAACAACAATGTAACTCCAAGTCAATCACACTTCTGTGAAATCAAACTGTCCACTTAGGAAGCAACACTGATTGACAATACATTTCACATGCTGTTGTGCAAATGGAATAGACAACAGGTGGAAATTATAGGCAATTAGCAAGACACCCCCTATAAATGAGTCGTTCTGCAGGTGGTGACCAGACCACTTCTTAGTTCCTATGCTTCCTGGCTGATGTGTTGGTCACTTTTGAATGCTGGTGGTACTTTCACTCTAGTGGTAGCATAGGACAGAGTCTACAACACACACAAGTGGCTCAGGTAGTGCAGCTCATCCAGGATGGCACATCAATGCGAGCTGTGGCAAGAAGGTTTGCTGTGTCTGTCAGCGTAGTGTCCAGAGCATGGAGGCGTTACCAGGAGACAGGCCAATACATCAGGAGATGTGGAGGAGGCCGTAGGAGGGCAACAAACCAGCAGCAGGACCGCTACCTCTGCCTTTGTGCAAGGAGGAGCACTGCCAGAGCCCTGACAAATGACCTCCAGCAGACCACAAATGTGCATGTGTCTGCTCAAACGGTCAGAAACAGACTCCATGACGGTGATATGAGGGCCTGACGTCCACAGTCGGGGGTTGTACTTACAGCCCAACACCATGCAGGACGTTTGGCATTTGCCAGAGAATACCAAGATTGGCAATTGAGCACATCTGGGACATCATGTCTCGCTCCATCCACCAACACCACGTTGCACCACAGACTGTCCAGGAGTTGGCACATGCTTTAGTCCAGGTCTGGGAGGAGATCCCTCAGGAGACCATCCACCACCTCATCAGGGGCATGGAGCAGCATGGGTGGAGATTATAACCGAACATGGCCAATATGTTCAAATGTTCATAAATGACCAGCATGGTCAAATAATAATAATCACAGACAGAACAGGTGAAACTGGAGCAGCAGCAAGGCCAGGTGGACTGGGGACAGCAAGGAGTCATCATGTCAGGTAGTCCTGAGGCATGGTCCTAGGGCTCAGGTCCTCCGAGAGAGAGAAAGAAAGAGAGAAAGAGATAATTAGAGAGAGCATACTTAAATTCACACAGGACACCGGATAGGACAGGAGAAGTACTCCAGATATAACAAACAGACCCTAGCCCTCGACACATAAACTACTGCAGCACAAATACTGGAGGCTGAGACAGGAGGGGTCAGGAGACACTGTGGAAGATCACATCAGTGACTCAACCCACTCAAGTGACGTACTCCTCCGAGGGATGCTATGAAAGAGCCCTAGTAAGCCAGTGACTCAGCCCCTGTAATAGGGTTAGAGGCAGAGAATCCCAGTTAAAAGAGGTGAACCGGCCAGGCAGAGACAGCAAGGTCGATGCGTTGCTCCAGACGCTTTCCGTTCACCTTCACACTCCAGGGCCAGACTACACTCAATCATATGACCCACTGAAATGATGAGTCTTCAGTAAAGACTTAAAGGTTGAGACCGAGTTTGCGTCTCTCACATGGGTAGGCAGACCATTCCATAAAAATTGAGCTCTATAGGAGAAAGCCCTGCCTCCAGCTGTTTGCTTAGAAATTCTAGGGACAACTAGGAGGCCTGCGTCTTGTGACGGTAGCGTACGTGTAGGTATGTACGGCAGGACCAAATCAGAGAGATAGGTAGAAGCAAGCCCATATAATGCTTTGTAGGTTAGCAGTAAAACCTTGAAATCAGCCCTTGCCTTGACAGGAAGCCAGTGTAGGGAGGCTAGCACTGGAATAATATGATAATTATTTTTGGTTTTAGTCAAGATTCTAGCAGCCGTATTTAGCACTAACTGAAGTTCATTTAGTGCTTTATCCGGGTAGCCGGAAAGTAGAACATTGCAGCAGTCTAACCTAGAAGTGACAAAAGCATGGATTAATTTTTCTGCATAATTTTTGGACAGAAAGTTTGATTTTTGCAATGTTACGTAGATGGAAAAAAGCTGTCCTTGAAACAGTCTTGATATATTCTTCAAAAAAGAGATCAGGGTCCAGAGTCTCTTTGTTTCTTGGGACCTAGAACAAGCATCACTGTTTTGTCTGAGTTTAAAAGTAGAAAGCTTGCAGCCATCCACTTCCTTATGTCTAAAACACATGCTTCTAGGGAGGGCAATTTTGGGCTTCACCATGTTTCATTCAAATGTACAGCTGTGTGTCATCCACATAGCAGTGAAAGTTAACATTATGTTTTCGAATGACATCCCCAAGAGGTCAAATATATAGTGAAAACAATAGTGGTCCTAAAACGGAACCTTGAGGAACACCGAAATGTACAGTTGATTTGTCAGAGTATTTGAAAGTATTTGTTTTTAAATGGTTATTAAGTATCAAAAGTAAATGTAATCACTAAAGTACAAATAATTTCACATCCCTTATATTAACTTCTTCGATATAGGGGGCGCTCTTTTAACTTCTTGAAACTCCCCATCCCGGATCCGGGTTTGTGACTAAAGCCTCAGGCTCATTAGCATAACGCAACGTTAACGATTTCTGAAAATCGCAAATAAAATGAAAATAATGCATCTGCTCTCAAGGTTAGCCTTTTCTTAACAACACTGTCATCTCAGATTTTCAAAATATGCTTTTGAACCATAGAAATTGACTAATTTGTGTAAGAGTATGTAAAGCTAGCATAGCATTTTGAGTAGCATTTAGCACGCAACATTTTCACAAAAACCAGATAACCAAATAAATAAAATCATTTACCTTTGAAGAGCTTCTGATGTTTTCAATGAGGAGACTCTCAGTTACATACCAAATGCGCAGTTTTTCCTGAAAGCGTCTGTGTGTAGGAGAAATCGTTCCGTTTTCTACATTGCGTCTGGCTACCGAAACGAACCGAAAATTCAGTCACCTACAACGTAAAACTTTTCCGGATTAACTACATAATATCGGCCGAAACATGGCAAACGTTGTTTGGAATCAATCCTCAAGGTGTTTTTTCACATATCTCTTCATTGATATGCAGTTCGTGGAAGCTTGCTTTCCTCTCTGTATCGCATGGAAAAATACTGGCAGGTGACTTTTGCGCACCAATTTCGGCGCAGGACACCGGGCGGACACCTGGTAAATGTGGTCTCTTATGGTCAATCTTCCAATGATCTGCCTACAAATACGTCACAATGCTGCAGACACCTTGGGGAAACGACAGAAAGGGCAGGCTCAATCCTCTCGCATTCACAGCCATATAAGGAGACAATGGAAAACAGAGCCTCAAAATCCTTGTCATTTCCTGGATGCCATCTCATCTTGGTTTTGACAGAAGCTCACGTTCTAGGGCACGCACAGAGAATATCTTGGTATTTCTGGACACGTCAGAGTGTTTTCTTTCGAATGGTATCAATTATATGCATAGTCGAGCATCTTTTTGTGACAAAATATCTTGTTTAAAACGGGAACGTTTTTCATCCAAAAATGAAATAGCGCCCCCATGGATGTAAGAGGTTAATTTTTGGATAAAAAAACATTCCCGTTTTAAACAAGATCTTTTGTCACGAAAAGATGCTCGACTATGCATATAATTGACAGCTTTGGAAAGAAAACACTCTGACGTTTCCAAAACTGCAAAGATATTATCTGTGAGTGCCACAGAACTGATGCTACAGCCGAAACCAAGATTAAATTTCAAACAGGAAATGGCCCAGATTTTGAGGGCGCTGTGTTCCAATGTCTCCTTATATGGCTGTGAATGCGCCAGGAATGAGTCTACATTTTCTGTCGTTTCCCCAAGGTGTCTGCAGCATTGTGACGTATTTGTAGGCATATCATTGGAAGATTGACCATAAGAGACTACATTCACCAGGTGCCCGCTTGGGGTCCTCCGTCGAAATGATTGCGTAATCTCCAGCTGCGTGCATTTTACCATTTGCTTCAGAGGAGAAAGTCAACTGCCACGAATGTTTTATCATCGAATAGATATGTGAAAAACACCTTGAGGATTGATTCTAAACAACGTTTGCCATGTTTCTGTCGATATTATGTTTGGCGTTGTAATGAATGAATTTTCGGGGTTTTTTCTTACCCAAACGTGATGAACAAAACGGAGCGATTTCTACTACACAAATAATCTTTTTGGAAAAACTGAACATTTGCTATCTAACTGAGAGTCTCTGTCAGGATTTGGCCAGGGTTGTTCTGGTTTTTGGTCACTAGATTCCCCAATTGTGCTTTTTGACCTTTTGTTTTCCCTTGTTCCCCGTTATTATTTGCACCTGTGCCTCGTTTCCCCTGATTGTATTTAAACCCTTAGTTTTCCTCAGTTCTTTGCTCTGTGTTTGTATGTTAGCACCCAGCCCTAGTATGCTGTGAACTTTTGTTGCTCACGTTGGACTATCTTGTGGAATTCTGTTTTTGTTCTTGTTTATTTATTTTTGAGTGTCTTTTGAGGCTTTTTCATGCTATACCTACCACCTTGTTGATTTACCTTTTTGTCTTGGAGGATTACCTTTGTTCTTGTGGAATTCTTTTTGACGTTGTGGAGTTATATGTTTGCCTGAAGGACTTCCTTTTTTTACTTTATTAAATACACCGTCTCAAGTACTGCTGTGTCTGCCTCATCTTCTGGGTTCTGCCGACTATTCGTGGCTCAGTTGGTTAAGTGACTGTTTCTCACTTCGGAGACCCGGGTTCGTAAACGGGTCCTGACAGTCTCCTCATTGAAAACATCCGAAGTTCTTCAAAGGTAAATGATTTTATTTGAATGCTTTTCTTGTTTTTGTGAAAATGTTGCCTGCTGAATGCTAGGCTTAATGCTATGCTAGCTATCAATACTCTTACACAAATGCTTGTGTAACTATGGTTGAAAAGCATGTTTTGAAAATCTGAGATGACAGTGTTGTTAACAAAAGGCTAAGCTTGTGAGTGAATATATTTCTTTCATTTAATTTGCGATTGTCATGAATAGTTAACGTTGCATTATGCTAATGAGCTTGAGGCTATGATTACACTCCCGGATACGGGATTGCTCGACAAAAGAAGTTAAGCAAGCCAGATGGCACAATATTATTGTTTTTTAAATTTACATATAGCCAGGGGCACATTTCAACACTCAGACTTCATTGACATGCGAAGCCTTTGTGTTTAGTGAGTCAGATCAGAGGCAGTAGGAATGACCAGGGATGTTCTCTTGATACGTGTGTAAATTAGACAATTTCTTGTCTTGCTAAACATTCAGAATGTAACTAGTACTTTTGGGTGTCTAGGAAAATGTAAGGAGTAAAAAATACATTATTTTCTTTTGAATGTAGTCGAGTAAAAGTAACTGTTGGCAAAAATAAAAGAAGGTAAAGTACAGATACCCCAAAAAACGACTTAACTAGAACTTTCATGTAACGGTTTTCTTGTGGTGAAGGAGAGGCGGACCAAAATGCAGCGTGGTTTCTATTCATGGTTCTTTAATGAAGAAAACTATACATGAATAGACTAACAAAACAATAAACGTGAGAACCTAAACAGCCTATACTGGTTCAAACTAACACAGAGACAGGAACAATCACCCACAAACACACAGTGAAACCCAGGCTACCTAAGTATGATTCTCAATCAGAGACAACTAATGACACCTGCCTCAGCCAGAGCCGCCAGTCAGCATGGAGCAGCCAGAGCCGCCAGTCTGCAAGGAGCCGCCAGTCTGCAAGGAGCCGCCAGTCTGCAAGGAGCCGCCAGTCTGCAAGGAGCTGCCAGAGCTGTCAGTCTGCATGGAGCTGCCAGAGCTGTCAGTCTGCATGGAGCTGCCAGAGCCGCAGGTCTGCATGGAGCTGCCAGAGCCGCAGGTCTGCATGGAGCAGCCAGAGCCGCAGGTCTGCATGGAGCAGCCAGAGCCGCAGGTCTGCATGGAGCAGCCAGAGCCGCCGGTCTGCATGGAGCAGCCAGAGCCGCCGGTCTGCATGGAGCAGCCAGAGCCGCAGGTCTGCATGGAGCAGCCAGAGCCGCAGGTCTGCATGGAGCAGCCAGAGCCGCCGGTCTGCATGGAGCAGCCAGAGCCGCCGGTCTGCATGGAGCAGCCAGAGCCGCCGGTCTGCATGGAGCAGCCAGAGCCGCCGGTCTGCATGGAGCAGCCAGAGCCGCCGGTCTGCATGGAGCAGCCTGAGCCGCCGGTCTGCATGGAGCAGCCAGAGCCGCCGGTCAGCATGGAGCAGCCAGAGCCGCCGGTCAGCATGGATCTGCCAGAGCAGCCGGTCAGCATGGATCTGCCAGAGCAGCCAGTCAGCCAGGTTCTGCCAGAACCGCCATTCAGCCAGGATCTGCCACAGTCGTCAGCCAGTACGGCTTTAATGAAGAAAACTATACATGAATAGACTAACAAAACAATAAACGTGAGAACCTAAACAGCCTATACTGGTTCAAACTAACACAGAGACAGGAACAATCACCCACAAACACACAATGAAACCCAGGCTACCTAAGTATGATTCTCAATCAGAGACAACTAATGACACCTGCCTCAGCCAGAGCCGCCAGTCAGCATGGAGCAGCCAGAGCCGCCAGTCTGCAAGGAGCCGCCAGTCTGCAAGGAGCCGCCAGTCTGCAAGGAGCCGCCAGTCTGCAAGGAGCCGCCAGTCTGCAAGGAGCTGCCAGAGCTGTCAGTCTGCATGGAGCTGCCAGAGCTGTCAGTCTGCATGGAGCTGCCAGAGCCGCAGGTCTGCATGGAGCTGCCAGAGCCGCAGGTCTGCATGGAGCAGCCAGAGCCGCAGGTCTGCATGGAGCAGCCAGAGCCGCAGGTCTGCATGGAGCAGCCAGAGCCGCCGGTCTGCATGGAGCAGCCAGAGCCGCCGGTCTGCATGGAGCAGCCAGAGCCGCAGGTCTGCATGGAGCAGCCAGAGCCGCAGGTCTGCATGGAGCAGCCAGAGCCGCCGGTCTGCATGGAGCAGCCAGAGCCGCCGGTCTGCATGGAGCAGCCAGAGCCGCCGGTCTGCATGGAGCAGCCAGAGCCGCCGGTCTGAATGGAGCAGCCAGAGCCGCCGGTCTGCATGGAGCAGCCTGAGCCGCCGGTCTGCATGGAGCAGCCAGAGCCGCCGGTCAGCATGGAGCAGCCAGAGCCGCCGGTCAGCATGGATCTGCCAGAGCAGCCGGTCAGCATGGATCTGCCAGAGCAGCCAGTCAGCCAGGTTCTGCCAGAACCGCCATTCAGCCAGGATCTGCCACAGTCATCAGCCAGTACGGAACTGCCCCTCTGTCCCGAGCTGCCCCTCTGTCCCGAGCTGCCACTCTGTCCCGAGTTGCCCCTCAGTCCAGTGGGGTCATTTAGAAGGGTCGCCGTGGTTAGGAGGCCACGGAGGCGGACAATAAGGCAGACTAAGACGATGGTGAAGCGGGGTCCGCGTCCCGCACCAGAGCCGCCACCGCGGACAGAAGCCCACCCAGACCCTCCCCTATAGGTTAAGGTTTTGCGGCCGGTGTCCGCACCTTTGGGGGGTTACTGTCACGTTCTGACCTCTATTTCCTTTGTTTTGTCATTATTTAGTATGGTCAGGGCGTGAGTTGGGGTGGGCAGTCTGTTTGTATTTCTATAATTTGGGTATTTCTATGTTTCGGCCTAGTATGGTTCTCAATCAGAGGCAGGTGTCATTAGTTGTCTCTGATTGAGAATCATACTTAGGTAGCCTGGGTTTCACTGTGTGTTAATGGGTGATTGTTCCTGTCTCTGTGTTAGTTTGAACCAGTATAGGCTGTTTAGGTTTTCTCGTTACATTTATTGTTTTTGTACTGTTCGTCTTCTTATTCATTAAACATTAATCTAAATAGCCACGCTGCATTTTGGTCCTCCTCTCCTTCAACTCAAGAAAACCGTTACATTTCAAGTATTTTTACTTACACTTTTTGACAATTGCGTACACATGATTTCTGAAATTAAGGCTCCTTTTCTCTAGACTCTACACACAAAACCCCAAAACCAAGCACTTCATTCAAAACAATTTCAACTCTCTCATAATGGTGTTTTTGCAACAAAACTCTACACACTAACAATCAAATGATTAGCTCTTATACACGCCAACTCCACACAGATGTGACAAATGTAAAACACTACTATCTTGTGTTTTTTGCATGTTCAGTGTGCAGTGGGATGAACAGTAACAGACAAAACAAATCCAGTAGAAGATAAACAAATAGGCTTGTTACTATAAAAAAACAGTTAGGGTGCAACCTGTCTCTTATTTTGGTTTGGCCTCAGCACCTCATCAACATCACAAGCGATATTCTCTCTGGCTAAACAGCGGGGGAAGAAGTGTCTGGAGTGACGTATCCAGCCCTGGCATGCCCCCTCGTCTAGGTCACCACAGGCCTCCTCCTCATCCTCGTCCTTGTCCTCTTCCTCATCCTCCTTCTTGTCCTCGTCCCCCTCCTACTCTCACTCTCTCTCCAAAATTGGCCTCCATTGTTGTCCAAACCAAGAAAACCAACCTGAAGCCTATTTATAATGCTAAAGCTCTGATTTCTAAGTGAAGAAATGAGCTATAAGTGTTTTCACACGTGAGCACTGGGTGTAGGTAATCGGTAAATGAGTGTGGCATTTTGAATGGCAGTGTTTTCCAGACCTGAGCACGACATATGTTTGTTGAACGCCAAAACTGAAACCTGTCGAACGCTGAAACCCAAACTAAATACCCCTGTTTAAAAGCTGACAGTGTTTTTATATACTTGTATTTTATTTGGAATCCTGCGGCTCTGTTGGGCTAAATTGCTATGAGTGCTGCTATATGTCCCGGGATCCTGCCAGATTCCGCATAGGGGGGAGAGGCGAAAGCCCAGCTAGCCTAGCTCTCTTGACGGTCTCAAATGTAAGCCGCTATTGAACGTTTCCAACATTGCAGGAGCTGGGTTTACTTTGCTTGGTACCAGGACAATGTGGACCAAGTTAACTTTCAATATAGCAACTGCTTGCGGAGGACTACAGGAGTGAAGTAGCTACTCTTAGCAAGCAAGTAGCAAACCTACATAAGCTACTGGAGAACCCACGCCCACCTACTTTTTATTTTTCTTCCACCCCATTAGCCGGACGCCACTCTGGTCTGGTGGAAGTTTCGCCACCGGGTCGGCTCTCCACAGCCGACTGGCCGGTGCTAGGCAGGGTTCCATCCCCGACGGGGTCTCCCCCTTCCCTGAAGAATGTAGCTGATCTCGACCCAACCAACCAGCCATGGAGGTACGTCACTCGCCGTGGAAGTCGAAGAAGGCGTCCTCTGGCAACGGGGTCTCCATGGAGATGTTGAGCTCAGAACTGATACAGACCAGAAAAAGCTATGCCGCCCTTGATCCAGATGTTCCGGCGCCTTCGTCTGTGGTGGCTTCCCAATCAAGATCGGATCTAGCGGTACCTGCGTCTTCGTCCTTGGCTCTGTCTCCCTCTCCAATGGCTTCTACCCCGGGTTCAGATCCTTGGAGATGTGAGGCTGCCTGAGGTACCGGCCCATTTAACATTACTAGCTGTCATCATAGGCAGCTCTATGGTGAGAAACTTGGTCCCCAAGGCAAAAATCTCAGTCCCCAAGGCAAAAACCCTGTGCTACACGGGAGCACGAGTAAAGTACATAACAAGGCTGCTTCCGACTGTTCTACCACAGATGCCTGGAGCTGACACTGTCATGGTCCATGTGGGTTCAAACATGATCAGGAGGGCTAGCTCGGAACATTTATAAAATGGATTTTAAAGAAATGATTTTAGCATTAATAGACTAAAAAAATGGCCAATAATTTCAGGTCCAGTATCATCGTTGGGCCGTGGGTGTGAAAGATTCAGCAGACTGCTGGCATTACAGATCTGTCTAAAAGACTGCTGTAGTTATGCTGGAGTCAATTTTATTGATAATTTTGACACCTTCTGGAAACAGAAGATACCCTACAGGAATGACGGAGTGTAACCAAATCATCTTGGCTCCTGCACTCTGTCCACACATTTCAAGTCTACATTGAAACAATGACTGGTAAATTATCCAAGACCAGCTCAGTTAATCCCTACCATTGTTATAATGAGTCGTCATAATGCTGCATCAAATGTACATGATCTTAGGGGCATTGGAAAACACAATGTAAGTAATTTAATGGATGTACCCATAATTGCACCGAATACATCTGTTTATCCTACAGCTATTGCAAGAAGTAATCATGAGCCTATATACCAGGGTTACACTGTTAGTACTGAGAAGGTGTGCAATAGTAGGAAGACCACTTCATGCACCTCATCCTGCACTATCAGCTCCAATGTAAATAACATGAGTAAGTCTACCTCTGATAAGCTTCTCGGTAAAGCATTAAAAACAATCAAGTGCTAAAAATAGCCCATATTAACATATGTAGTCTAAGAAACAAGGTCAGTGAAGTCAATAACCTTTCGGTTACTAGTCCAAATGTCTAACCACTAGGTTACCACTAGGCTTCATATTCTGACTATCTCTGAAACTCACAAAGATAATACCTTAAATGATACAGTGGAAGCAATACATGTTCATAACGTCTACCGAAAAGTCAGAAATCCCAACGGAGGCGGTGTTGCGGTCTATATTCAGAACCACATTCCTGTAAAGCTGAAGAGACAATCTAATGTCAAATACTGTTGAAGTAATATGGCTACAGGTTCATCTGCCTCACCTAAAGCCCATTCTTGTTTGAAGCTGCTATAGACCACCAAGTGCTAACAGTCAGTATCTGGATATTATGTGTGAAATGCTTGATAATATATGTGATATCAACCGAGAAGTATATTTTCTGGGTGATTTTAATTATTGACTGGCTATCAAGCTGCCAACTCAGGAAAACAATTCAAACTGTAACCAGTGCCTGGATAAGGTTATCAGTCAAACAGCACAGGAATTAAATCATCAACATGTATTGATCACATTTATACTAACGCTGCAGATATTTGCTTTGATGCATTATCCAAATCCATAGGATGTAGTGATCACAATATAATAGCCATATCTAGGAAAACCAAAGTTCCAAAGGCTGGGCCTAAAATAGTGTATAAGTGTATAAGAAGTTTTGTAGTGATTCATATGTTGATGATGGGAAGAATATTTGCTGGTCTGTGTTGTGTAATGAGGAGCAACCAGACATTGCACTTGACACATTTATGAAAATACTTATTCCAGTTACTAATAAGCACGCACCCATTAAGAAAATGATTGTAAAAGCTGTTAAATCCCCTTGGATTTATGAGGAATTTAAATGTTGTATGGTTAAAAGGGATGAGGCGAAGGTAATGGCAATTAAGTCTGGCAGCCCAACTGATTGGCAAACGTATTGCTAATTAAGAAATGTGACTAAACTAAATAAAAATAAACCACATTATGAAATAAAGATAAATTATATAAATAATGATAGTAAAAAGCTTAGGGGCACCTTAAATTACATTTTGGGAAAAAAATAAAAAAATCGTCTCCTTCATTCATTGAATCAGATGACTCTTTCATCAAAAAGCCCACTGATATTGTAAACTACTTTAATGATTTTTTCATTGGCAAGATAAACTTCGGGAAACTTAGGGATGCAATGCCAGCAAAAAACACTGACACTACACATCCGAGTATATGGGATCAATTTATGAAAGACAAGAATTGCACTTTTGAATTCCGTAAAGTCAGTGTGGAAGAGGTGAAAAATGTGTGCTTTCTAGACCAGGTTCTGACACTAGATGGAAAATTACTTATGATAACAGCAGATGATATTGCCACTCCTATTTGCCACATCTTCAATTTAAGCCCCCTAGAGAGTGTGGCCTGGAGGGAAGCTAAAGTCATTCCACGACGCAAGGAAAGTAAAGCCCCCTTTACAGGCTCAAATAGCCGACCAATCAGCCAGTTACCAACCCTTAGTAAACTTCTGGGAAAAATTGTGTTTGACCAGATACAATACTATTTTACAGTAAACAAATTGACAACAGAATTTCAGCATGCTTATAGGGAAGGGCACTCAACAAGCACAGCACTTACACAAATGACCGATGATTAGCTGAGAGAAATTTGATGATAAAATGATTGTGAGGACTGTCTTGTTAGACTTCAGTGCAGCTTTTGACTTTATCAATCATAGTCTGCTGCTGGAAAAACGTATGTGTTATGGCTTTACATCCCCTGCTATAATGTGGATAAAGAGTTACTTGTCTAACAGAAAACAGAGGGTGTTCTTTAATAACTTCTTGTGACTCTCAAACCCGGATCTGGGAGCGTAATCATCGCCTGACACTAATTAGCATAACGCAATGGACATAAATCTTCCTATTCATGAAAATCACAAATGAAATATATTGAGACACAGCTTAGCCTTTTGTTAATCACACTGTCATCTCAGATTTTCAAAATATGCTTTACAGCCAACGCTAGACAAGCATTTGTGTAAGTTTATCATAGCCTAGCATAGCATTATGCCCTGCTAGTAGCAGGCAACATTTTCACGAAAATAAGAAAAGCAATCAAATTAAATCATTTACCTTTGAAGAACTTCGGATGTTTTCACTCACGAGACTCCAAATTAGAGAGCAAATGTTCCTTCTTTCCCAAAATATTATTTTTGTAGGCGAAATAGCTCTGTTTGTTCTTCACGTTTGGCTGTGAAATCAACCCGAAAAATGCGGTCACTACAACGCCAAACTTTTTACCAAATTAGCTCCATAATATCGACAGAAACATGGCAAACGTTGTTTAGAATCAATCCTCAAGGTGTTTTCACATATCTATTCGATAATATATCCACCAGGATAATTGGTTTCTCATTAACAGAGATTGGAATAATGGCTACCTCTGTACTTTACGCAAGATTTTCTACGGGAGCCATCATGTGACCACTTGCTCAATGTGGTCCCTTACGGCTATTCTTCAACATAAATGCGTAAAAATATGTCACAATGCTGTAGATACGTTGAGGAATACATAGAAAGAGTAAGCTCATTCGTTGCCCATTCACAGCCATATAAGGAGTCATTGACATGCAGCGCTTTCAAAATATGGGGCACTTCCTGATTGGATTTTTATCTGGGTTTCGCCTGTAAGTTCTGTTATACTCACAGACAATATATTTGCAGTTTTGGAAACATTAGAGTGTTTTCTATCCAAAGCGGTCAATTATATGCATAGTCGAGCATCTTGTTGTGACAAAATATCCCGTTTAAAACGGGAATGTATTTTATCCAAAAATGAAATACCGCCCACAGAGTTTCTTAATAGAAGCCTATCAAATATAATCCAGTTAGAATCAGGAATTCCCCATGATAGCTGTTTAGGCCCCTTGCTTTTTAAATTTTTGCTAACGACATGCCACTGACTTTGAGTAAAGCCAGAGTTTCTATGTATGCGGAAGACTCAACGTTATATATACGTCAACTACTACAGCGACTGAAATGACTGCAACACTCAACAAAGAGCTGCAGTTAGTTACAGAGTGGGTGGCAAGGAATAAGTTAGCGCTAAATATTTCTCAAACTAAAAGCATTGTATTTGGAACAAAACACTCACTAAACCCTAAACCTCAACTAAATCTTGCAATAAATAATGTGAAAATTAAGTAAGTTGAGGTGACTAAACTGCTTGGAGTAACACTAGATTGTAAACTGTCATGGTCAAAACATATTGATGCAGTAGTAGCTAAGATAGGGAAAAGTCTGTCTATAATGAAGCGTTGCTCTGCCAACAAGGCAGGTCCTACAGGCAAGTTCTATAGGCCCTAGTTTTGTCTCACCTTGACTACTGTTCAGTCGTGTGGTCAGGTGCCACAAAAAAGGACTTAGGAAAATTGCAATTGGCACAGAACAGTGCAGAGCGGCTGGCCCTTGGATGTACACAGAGAGCTAATATTAATAATATGCACGTCAATCTCTCCTAGCTGAAAGTGGAGGAGTGCTTGACTTCGTCACTACTATTATTTATGAGAGGTATTGACATGTTGAATGTACCGAGCTGTCTGTCTAAACTACATACATACATACCTCACAAGACATGCCACAAGAGGTCTCTTCACAGTCCCCAAGTCCAGAACAGACTACAGGAGGCACAAAGTACTACATAGAGCCATGACTACATGGAACTCTATTCCACAAGTAACTGACGCAAGAAGTAAAATTAGATTTTAAAAAACAGATTAAAAAAACACTTTATGGAACAGTGGGGACGCAACACAAACATTGACACACACACACACACACACAGGATAGGATAACATAAGCAGTATTTTGTACTGTAGATATGTGGTAGTGGTGGAGTTGGGGCCTGAGGGCACACAGTGTGTTGTGAAATCTGTGAATGTATTGTAATGTTTTAAAATTGTATAAATTTCCCTTGTTTTGCTGGACCCCAGGAGAGTAGCTGCTGCTTTGGTAGCAGCTAATGGGGATCCATAATAAATACAAATACAAAATACCTGTTAGTTTGAATGATGTGTCTAATGTAGAGAAATGTGTTTTGTGTTTTGCAAAAAGTGTGTTTTACAATTGCAAACTGAGAGTAAAGCAGATAATGTGTTTGCAGTTTTGCAGACTTGGTCTGAAGATTAGGCACATGCATTAATAATGGTTTCACTGAGTGTGCCTTTAAGCAATTGTAAAAACTGTAAGTACTTTACACCACTGCTGGGCACCAATGTCAATTCAATGTCTATTCCATGTTGGTTCAATGTAATTTCATTGAAATTATGTGGAAACAAAATTGATTCAACCAATGTGTGCCCAGTGGGCAGGTGCCATATCAAATGCTGAACCAGATTTTCCAATATGAATGGATGAGATAGAAAGGATGCGATGTTGGGCATTAAATTAAAAACAAGGAAAATGTCAAGAATAAAGTTTTTTCAGTGTGTGTTCCTTGTTTTGATTGCCATCACTCTCTTACATGTGCAAATTCCAAAGTGACTGCCACAGAGACCATCTGGTCTTTCGTTTTTCATGTTGATTCCTCTAGGGTTTATTTGAATATCAATCAGGAAAGCATGTTTTTTCCAAACTCTTTATTTGCTTCATCTTGCTCACCTTCTTTGTCTAACTTTGATTTGGCATGAATGGCTACGAATACTCTGGAACAGCTTTTAATGAGAGAATTATCATTGTAACAGTGTTTCTATATTTCAGTGTTTCCAACGAGCTGTTTTAGCTCATTAACTAACAGAATTACATGATTTATCATGACAGAAAATACATTATTGGTTACTTTATTTATTCATAACTTTATTGATACATCACCCTTAATATTATATGATCTGTATATTTCAGAACTCTGTGTCATCTTCAATCAATCCTGGTAACTGAGTTCACATTTGCATTACTTTTTTTCATTCCATTACTGTTAACATTACTTTGAAGAGGGTTTTCTGTGTAAGGTGGTCTCTACACTGTGCGCTGATAGTGAAGGTTGAAGGCAGTGGAGCAAACAATGTTGTGTGGAATAATTGATTCCTGGCTAAATAGCTTTTCTTTAATATGAATAAAATATTTGGACATTGTTTGCTAACCGTGGAGCAGGGCTGTCGGCAGACATGCAGTGTGAAAAGACAGAATCATCATTTCTCAGAGGACCATGGGCAAACAAGCCATCAATTGTGCTGAAAGGAATTATGTTTTTATGCCATTGGGATCTTCACTAAATGCTGCAATTTACTTTGATTAGCAGATCATCGTTTAAGTACAGATTTTTATTGCAAGGAAGTCATCCCTAACATAAATAACATTGTTTTTTAAAGTGTGAAAACATTTGTTAGAAAATATAAATCATATCTTGACACCAAAACAATGTTTTTGATCTGGTGCTTTCTGTACAAGCTTTGACCCCACTGTATGTTCCCTTTTTATTTAGTGTATGTCTTCGGTTGAGTTTCCTGGGAAAATGTATCACATCACATCAAAAGAATGGCTAGAAGCCAGTTTTTCACTTCTCTGCATTAGACCTGATAACCAGAGGGATCTATTTGTTTTAGGAAAGTGAAAAGAGCAGCTGTCACGGTAAATTATGGTGACCATCTCATGCACTGCTTCTGCTAAACTTTGTTCAGTGTCAGCCCATTGGACTCTCAATTAAGAATATTGGGGAGGCAATCAACAAGCTGTTGGATGTCTGCATTATGCAAGTTACAGAGCTAAATTATTACTACATTCTATTTAGCCATGAAACTAAAACTAAACGAGTAGCCTAAAGCAACTATAACTACTGGTTAGACTAATTATTGCTCATTTCATAACATTACCAGGAATAAAGACCATGGGAAAAAAGGAGTGGGCTTTTAATATTCCCCTGTTGCTGTACATCCATGTCATTAAGCTGTCTACCCTCCATAATTTAGTACGCCTGTTTTCAACACACACTTAATTAATATTTTGGAATGAACTCCAAGACCTCCATTAGTCTGATGTGTTTTGACAGGGCATTGTGTAATAATGTCCTCCTCAACATCACAAAAGACATTCTCCTTCTCTTCTGAAATAATGGAAGCCATTGTCACCATCCATCATCGTCCAGGAGACCTGGCACTCTCTCTGGTGTCACCGTCACCACGCTCCCATTTACTCAATGGATGTGACTTTCACCTCCATTAGGGGTTTCTCTTATTGAAATACTAATGAACCATTGTTGGATGCCAGTGTCAGTAGTTAATGTACTGCATAGACATATGCTGCATAAAAAGGGGCATAGGTACAACAAGACCAGTAAAACCTTATAATGAAACAAGTTCTTACAATGTTTGTATTGTGCATGGAACTAGGCTATTTGTGTTGACCTGCAACACTATCACTGTCCTTGTATACCATCTCCATTAAGTTGTGAATGACTGTGAATTGAAACCTACAGCGGGCCTCATTTTCAATCAGCAAAACACAGATTACAACAAGTCTATCTATGTTGCTATTTTTCACATTTAAGAACACAAAGCACTGATTTGACCTTAAAAAGGAGCTACACTGCCTCACCCAGTTTTCAAAACTTTAGTTATAGTTATTGATCAATCACAAAAAACACATTTAGTATGGCACTACTGGGCCATACATACACATTGTAGATAGCCTAAGATTTACCCATTAACTGCGTTTGAAATGCATCTTAAAGTGTGACATTAAATACTGCCTACTCCTACAAGCCCTAAAATATTGTAATCAGATTACAGATACTTTTGAAAAACGAGATGATTTCTTCTTGCATTACTTTTAAATTCAGAAAATATTTTTACAAAAAAAATACATTATGATACCTTTCTGTTTTCTCAATGACATTCAATTCTGTATTGACAAAAGGTAAATGTTTAAGTTTGTTCAGCTATGAGACCACTATGACGACACACCAAATCCATTTGATGGATACTTTTTGTCTTCTTCTAATGCCTCTTAAGAGGAAATTAATTGAAAGTAACTAAGTTACATTAATGATCAAAAATGTTGGAGAGGTAACTAGTAACTGTAACAGATTACATTTAGAAAGTAACCTACCCAACACTGAACCAGGGAATATACTCTCTAACAGACAGATTTAGCAGTCTTTGTCCAGGGAATCTTTTACAGATCTGTCTCTGCACAGGCTAAATAAACACAAGTGCTTGGTAATGTACTGCAGTGGGCTAAATCATGGTCAAACAAAGTGTTTCTTGGTAGTCGTAAACAAATCTACTTTGGACCAAAAGTTTACACCTCACACACATGGTTATGGGCTTAAAAAGAAGAAGTCACCTGTACCATGTCAGATATCGAGTTGAAACGTATTCCATTTTGAGTTTGCATCCCAATATTACACTTAACATACATCACAGAAGACTGAAATTTAACAAAACCGTTTGACATAGAAACACTACATTTATATTTAACATTTTTAAATAATCTTAATAAATTATGACATTTTGAAAAATATTAATAACATTCCACCTATTAGGCCACTAGGTCATTTGAATTCAGGAAAGGGCTACAATCCTTCAAATAGTACAGTCGTGGCCAAAAGTTTTGAGAAACACACAAATATTAATTTTCACAAAGTTTGATGCTTCAGTGTCTTTAGATATTTTTGTCAGATGTTACTATGGAATACTGAAGTATAATTACAAGCATTTCATAAGTGTCAAAGGCATGAAGTTGATGTAAAGAGTCAATATTTGCAGTGTTGACCCTTCTTTTTCCACACCTCTGCAATCCGCCACAGCATGCTGTCAATTAACTAATGGGCTACATCCTGACTGATGGCAGCCCATTCTTGCATAATCAATGCTTGGAGTTTTGTTTGTCCACCCGCCTCTTGAGGATTGACCACAAGTTCTCAATGGGATTAAGGTCTGGGGAGTTTCCTGGCCATGGACCCAGAACATCAATGTTTTGTTCCCCGGGCCACTTAGTTATCACTTTTGACTTATGGCAAGGTGCTCCATCATGCTGGAAAATACATTATTCTTCGCCAAAATGATCCTGGATGGTTGGGAGAAGTTGCTCTCGGAGGATGTACCATTCTTTATTCATGGCTGTGTTCTTAGGCAAAAATGTGAGTGAGCCCACTCCCTTGGCTGAGAAGCAACCCCACACATGAATGGTCTCAGGATGTTTTACTGTTGGTATGACACAGGACTGATGGTAGAACTCACCTTGTCTTCTCCGGACAAGCTTTTTTCCAGATGCCCCAAACAATTGGCATGGAGATTCATCAGAGAAAATGACCACCCCAGTCCTCAGCAGTCCAATCCCTGTATCTTTTGCAAAATATCAGTCTGTCCCTGATGTTTTTCCTGGAGAGAAGTGGCTTCTTTGCTGCCCTTCTTGACACCAGGCCATCCTCCAAAAGTCTTCACCTCACTGTGCATGCAGATGTACTCACACTTGTCTGCTGCCATTCCTGAGCAAGCTATGTACTGGTGGTGCCCCGATCCCGCAGCTGAATTAACTTCAGGAGACGATCCTGGAGCTTGCTGGACTTTCTTGGGCGCCCTGAAGCCTTCTTCACAACAATTGAACCACCCTCCTTGAAGTTGTTGATGATCCGATAAATGGTTGATTTAGGTGAAATCCTACTGGCAGCAATATCTTTGCCTGTGAAGAAGGTAACCATGGCTGACAGAGGGAGAACAATGATTCCAAGCACCACCCTTATTTTGAAGCTTCCAGACGGTCCTGGAGCTTGCTGGACTTTCTTAGGCGCCCTGAAGCCTTCTTCACAACAATTGAACCACCCTCCTTGAAGTTGTTGATGATCCGATAAATGGTTGATTTAGGTGAAATCCTACTGGCAGCAATATCCTTGCCTGTGAAGAAGGTAACCATGGCTGACAGAGGGAGAACAATGATTCCAAGCACCACCCTTATTTTGAAGCTTCCAGTCTGTTATTCAAACTCAATCAGCATAACAGAGTGATCTCCAGCCTTGTCCTTATCAACACTCACACCTGTGTTAACAAGAGAATCACTGTCAGCTGGTCCTTTTGTGGCAGGGCTGAAATGCAGTGGAAATGTTTTTGGGGAATTCAGTTCATTTGCATGGCAAAGAGGGACTTTGCAATTAATTGCAATTCATCTGATCACTCTTCATAACTTTCTGGAGTATATGCAAATTGCCATCATACAAACTGAGGCAGCAGAATTTGTGAAAATTAATATTTGTGTCATTCTCAAAACTTTTGGCCACAACTGTACACTTCAGTGACGTGACCTGCCAATCCATCTGAAAAGGTTGACTTTCTACTAGCTACTGAGTGAAGCAAATTAATAAGAATAGTGTGCACACTGACATGTACATAATTTTGGTGCATTGCTGTCATTAGTTTACAAACTAATTCAATTTTCACATCTGGAATGGTAACAGGTAGATTACAATTGGCTTGTTCTCTGGTTCATTTCATAGATTATGTGAACTGGCTTTTCAATTCACAATTAGCAAGTTCATTTCATGTAGGGAGATTGGAATGTTCCATTAACTTCTCTGGCCGGTCATGTGTCCAAATCAACTACAGCCATCATACCAATTCTGAACATTAGCAGGAAGGCAATTTGAAGAAAAATATCCATATATCATATATGAAAGCTTTTAACTGTCCTTCAGGGAACACATTTGCAGGTAGGGAAAGGTGAGTTAGATTAGTTTGTGCATCATATAGAAGATGAACAACCAAGACAAGTGCCAATAGAGCTATGCTGGAGTGATTTGAAAAAAAAATCTCTGTATATCCATGGTTGGTGCCTAAGAATAACATGCATGCACGTGTGTGTGTGCACTCAAAAACATATGCATGTACACACACAGACACAAGCCGTATCCTTACAGCTCCATTAAATATTAATCCAAATAAATATTCTGCGGGAAATATTTAACCTCACAGTCAGAGACAATCTGCCATCGTTGGATATGGATGAATTAGATTTCTGATATCTTTCCGCTTGATATAGACTTTCATAAGACTTCATCAGAATGCATGTCTTTCACAGCAGATGTTACATTGCAACTTTGTTTTGAAGAAGAAAACAAAATAAGCAACGAGAGACAAACCAACCATCTGCTTCTCAACAACACTATTTTATAAGTCATTATTCAACTCTTTCCTTGTCTTTCAATGGGGATATGAGAAGGTACATGATTTTGGCTTTGTAGATGCTGTATTACTTAAAGCACAATAACTTGACCACAAGGGGTATTGTAAATATAGTTTTGGGACTCATGGACTAAAACCAGTTTACAAAAAATGTGTGCATTTGTCTAAATCTACTATGGCACCACTCACAAGAAGGTCTTTCAAAAACCCGGAGCATGTCTTTGTATAGTAAAAAGAACACAGTGCAGGATGCCTGGATTGGATTCCGTGGGGAACAGATGGGCAAAAGAGAGAACTTCAGAGGTAATTAGATCAATTCAGTCAATCACTCCCCCTCATTCGCCGTATGGGAAGCATGCTTCATGAAACATGTTTTACAAAGGTAATGGCTGCAACAGAAAAATATCATCATTACAGTAACAACCTAGCCTGGCTGACACGACCCCACATGGCTCACAGCTAGGGTAGAACAATTCCTGGGGCCTCATTTATTAATCATGCATAGGCATAAATCTGTGCGTAAACCATGTGTGGGATCATTTCCATGCAAAGTGTGAGATTTATCAACATGAACCTTTCCTTGAGAGTGTGGTAAATGTACGCACAGCCATTACTATGCGTACGTACAGTACCAAGTGGTGAAATAAGGGAACTGCTTGTCAAGCATAGCCTAGTGAATGGAAAAAATATACTGTATGTTGAAACATTTTGAAATTGTGAGAGCAATAAATAAATAATTTTTCGATTTCATTGTATTGCCATTGTGAATTCATGCAACATCTTGACAGGCTACATTCAACAATTTGACCACATCAGTGCATTTGTTACAATAGTAATCCATATAAAGTACAGAAATGTGTTGAATTAGAGGCACGTATGAAAGTGAAACCAAAAGACTGAGATAATGAGAAATCGAATGAGAGGCTGATATTGCTCTGTTGGATGATTTGGCACATGCTGCATTTCCCAGAGAGTGCATTTTTAGAGACAGGCAGGTGTGATTTTTTTTTTACAGAAAGTACTGAATGGCTCATCAGATATCGTTTGCTAAAACCAATCTTGTATGATTTTTGCAAGGATTTAAGACCTACTTTAGAAAGTCAAACACATGACATTTCTGTGCACATCCAAGTGCTATCTGCATCCCTCGATGAGCCTATGTTTTGGATGCAATCGTCAGCAAAACGAACAGTTATATACAATTTCCATATACCATTGCACAACAGGTTGAAGTCAAGAGGGGTTTCCTTGACATCAATGCGTTCCCAAATATGAACGTAGCAATAGACGGCACCAACATCACCATTAAAGCACCATCCTAAAACGAGTTAAACTATGTGAAAAGAAAAGTCTGCCACTCTTAATGTGCAGGTGATAAGTTATGTGATGTGCAAATATGCTGCGGAAAATGGTGGCAAGGTGGCACGCACGACTCATTCACTCTGCAGAACAGCAATGTTGGCATATAAGCCGACAGGAGGGAGCTGTTGAGGATGGATGGCTTATTGTTCTCTAATCATTGCAGCACTGTATATTTGCAATTGCTAAAGCAACTTTAATAGTCCTAATGGTCTTCTCTTTGTAGCTATATTTTTATTTTTGCTGGAGAAACCACAACTGAGCAAGCAAAATAAAACATTTTGGTTGTACTCAACACGAGCACCTCCAGTGCATCGAGGATGTCTCTTTTGACTGAAAAGAGCTTCTGGACATCAGAACTGCGATTACTCACCTCAGATTAGATAAAGAGTTTATCTTAAATGAGTCGGGCGGTAGGGATATACTATTGACACCTGACCAGGCCCAGATTCCCGTCATTAGCTGGAGAAGGAAACTGAGATTATGGGGAAAAATATCAGGGTGCCTTGTGAGGATCAGGCAACGACTGGCTAATCTGCCTTTGACTTCCGTCCTGCTAGTTAACATTCAATCACTGGAAAATAAATGGGACAAACTTATAGCACGTACAGTGGGGCAAAAATGTATTTAGTCAGCCACCAATTGTGCAAGTTCTCCCACTTAAAAATATGAGAGAGGCCTGTAATTTTCATCATAGGTACACAACAAATATGGCAGACAGAATGAGAGAAAAAAATCCAGAAAATCACATTGTAGGATTTTTAATTTATTTATTTGCAAATTATGGTGGAAAATAAGTATTTGGTCAATAACAAAGGTTTCTCAATACTTTTATGTACCCTTTGTTGGCAATGACAGAGGTCAAACGTTTTCTGTAAGTCTTCACAAGGTTTTCACACACTGTTGCTGGTATTTTGGCCCATTCCTTCATGCAGATCTCATCTCGAGCAGTGATGTTTTGGGGCTGTTGCTGGGCAACACGGACTTTCAACTCCCTTCAAATATTTTCTATGGGGTTGAGATCTGGAGACTGGCTAGGCTACTCCAGGACCTTGAAATGCTTCTTACGAAGCCACTCCTTCGTTGCCCGGGTGGTGTGTTTGGGATCATTGTCATGCTGAAAGACCCAGCCACGCTTCATCTTCAATGCCCTTGCTGATGGAAGGAGGTTGTCACTCAAAATCTCACGATACATGGCCAAATTCATTCTTTACTTTACACGGATCAGTCGTCCTGGTCCCTTTGCAGAAAAACAGCCCCAAAGCATGATGTTTCCACCCCCATGGTTCACAGTAGGTATGGTGTTCTCAGCATTCTTTGTCTTCCAAACACGACGAGTGGAGTTTTTACGAAAAAGTAATATTTTGGTTTCATCTGACCATATGACACTCTCCCAATCTTCTTCTGGATCATCCAAATGCTCTCAAGCAAACTTCAGACAGGCCTGGACATGTACTGGCTTAAGCAGGGGGACACGTCTGGCACTGCAGGATTTGAGTTCCTGACGGCGTAGTGTGTTACCGTTCTTGTGATCATTTTGACCCCACGGGGTGAGATCTTGCGTGGAGCCCCAGATCGAGGGAGATTATCAGTGGTCTTGTATGTCTTCCATTTCTTAATAATTGCTCCCACAGTTGATTTCTTCAAACCAAGCTGTTTACCTATTGCAGATTCAGTCTTCCCAGCCTGGTGCAGGTCTACAATTTTGTTTCTGTTGTCCTTTGACAGCTCTTTGGTCTTGGCCATAGTGGAGTTTGGAGTGTGACTGTTTGAGGTTGTGGACAGATGTCTTTTATACTGATAACAAGTTCAAACAGGTGCCATTAATACAGGTAACGAGTGGAGGACAGAGGAGCATCTTAAAGAATAAGTTACAGGTCTGGGAGAGCCAGAAATCTTGCTTGTTTGCAGGTGACCAAATACTTATTTTCCACGATAATTAGCAAATAAATTCATAAAAAATCCTACAATGTGATTTTCTGTATTTTCTTTTCTCATTTTGTCTGTCATAGTTGAAGTGTACCTATGATGAAAGTTACAGGCCTCTCTCATCGTTTTAAGTGGGAGAACTTGCACAATTGGTGGCTGTCTAAATACTTTTTGCCCCACTGTATATACTACCAACGGGACATAACAAACTGTAATATCTTATGGTTCAACGACATTAATAACACACAGCTGGAGGGTTATACACCATATCGGCAGGATAAAACAGCAGCCTCTGGTAAGACATGAGGCGGGGCCTATGCATACATGTAAATAACAGCTGTATGATGATAGTAGACCACACTATCTACCTAAAACAGCACTCAATGAGAGTCACGACTTCCGCCGAGGTTGGTCCCTCTCCTTGTTCGGGTGGCGTTTCGTGGTTGACATCACCGGTCTTCTAGCCATCGTTGATCCACCTTTCATTTTCCATTTGTTTTGTTTTGTTTTCCCGCACATCTCATTTGCATTCCCTCATTACTCGTCTTGCATCTCACCCTCTGTTTCCCCCCATGTCTGTGTGTGAAATTGTTATGTGTAAATGTATGTGTGTGTTTAGTTTTCTGAGTGCCGTGTTTTGTTCGCCTCAATAAAGGGATCCGTTTGCTACACATTTCTGCTCTCCTGCGCCTGACTTCCCTGCTGCCAATTACGCACTTAACTATTTGTTATTCTTATCTCTTACTTTTTTGAGGGGATATTTTCTTAAAACTGCATTGTTGGTTAAGGGTTTGTAAGTAAGCGTTTCATTCTAAGGTCTACCTGTTGTATTCGGCACATGTGACAAATACACTTTGATTTGATTTGAGTCTTTTTGAAAGTGCTATTCTCTTATCTTCTTTTGGTTGCACCATTGTATTTCACGTTACGGCGTTGTATATTCCCCACAGGCTTTAAAGGAATGATTTTGACCATATTTGATTAATTATGGGCGTTCTCAGCACTGATGCTGAGAACATTGGTATTTATCAATGGTGATCTCCTACCTGTGTGCGCATGACGCTCGTAGGAATTTTTGATGAATCACACTATTTCTATGCTAACAAAGATTCTAAATTCCATTCATATAATGTATTTTAGAAAAGTCTATACGCAATATTGATAAATGAGGCCCCTGGAAGGTTTAATAAATTCCCTGGTTTTACCGAAATCGTGGTTGGAGGGTTCCCGGAGTCAAGACGGAGTAAGCAGGAAATCCAGAATACTTCAACCAGGATTTTGGGAAAACCAGGGAATTTATTGAAAGTTAACAGAATGTTGCAACCCTACTCACAGTGCAGGGAGAGCTGTGACACACTGGTCTGGAAAGGAGGTTGTTTGTTAATGCAATATTCGCTCAGAAATTGTGCAATGGGTTTGATTGGTTCTCTAAAATGTTTTTCTTTTCTTTTGGCACACTATGGTATTGCACATGATGGAAATGTAAAGTCTGTGGGCTGGATTTATTAAGCCTTTTAAAATGATGCAACGTTTGCATATCAGTACTGGTGGGGTCATCCAGTGCTCATATGATTGTTGATTAGATTTATTTATCAACTGTTAACTCGCTCCACATAGCTGGACATGTACTTTTGAACATGGTGAATCTACCTTTCACCCAATCTCTATGTTTCCAAAGTGTACAGACTGGGAGAATTTCACACCTGACATTAATCTGCCATTTCTAGTGCTACTAAAAGTGTCATGACAGAGACGGATAGGCTAAATAAAATAATGGTACATTCTGATAAAATAACATCTTCGTTGACTATCAGTTTTGCTCTCCATTCCCTCTAAATGTCAAATAACTACAGGGTATGTACTGCTCCTGGTCCCTACCAAGGAACCACACTAAGAGCACAAGAGACACTTGTGATCTCCTTCTCACACTCTCTGGGACACTACCAGCAGGATGCGTTGGTGTCTAACATCACTGTAAGGCTTGATGCTTAGCATCGTGAGGACTTGTTATATTAGCTCAGGTATACGCAAGAGGAGAAAATATGGTGGAACTGATAAACAAATATCTTCTTTGTCTGTTCCAAATGTATCATCATCAAGCAGCTTAGGGAAGAGATTCTCCGGCTGCAAGCTCAGCTGCGGGAAAAACAAGATGTGCTTTCTAAGTACTTTGATGCAGCCCAGGCACACAGAATTTCAGTTCTGAATGCCTCCTCCATGAAGATGGTCAATGAGTTGGATGGTACTGATCTGCTCAAATTGAATGGACAGATGGTAAGCTCAACTCTGTGGCCAGTGGAAGACAGGACACTGGCACGGCAAAGAAGGGCAGGTGGGAGGCAGTATGGTTGGCCTACATATATCCTAGAAGATCAGATCCAGCTACTAAACAGCTTTGCAGGCTGGAGGCGGATATACTAGCCCCGGTAGTCAGCTCTGATCCTGGGAGTACATGAACAGCCAGCAGCCATCCAGGGGCACCCTCCACAACTCAGCCTGTCGCTGACCAAAGGAAACAAGGTTCTGGGACCTCCTCCATCCCCCGGAGAATTCAGACCCCATCCGCTTCTGCTGGTACATGTGTGGTGAGTCAGGCTGGCTTGGGTCGAGGCAAACCTCCTCCCTCCTGCCCGAGGTCCTTCTGTTCCCCCTCTTCCTTCCCCATTGGATTCCATCACGACCACCATCATCGTGGGCAGCTCGATGGTGAGAGATTTTGAGACCTGTGGGCCGACCAAGATCCACTGTCACCCAGGCGCCCGTGTCCAAGACATTAACTCCCTCCAGTTAGGCACTGCGAGGATCTCATGATGATGTGGAAGTAATATTGCTGCAGGTCAATCCGCTTCACCTAAAGCCTATTCTCGTAGGAAGTTGCAATGGACCACCAAGTGTTAAAAGTCAGTAGTTGGACTATATGTGATATCAACAGAGAGGTATATTTTCTGGGTGACCTAAATATTGACTGGTTGTCATCAAACTGCCCGCTTAAAAATAGGCTCCAACTGTAACCATTGCCATTAATGTCGTTCAAATCATCAGTCAATCTACCAGTGTATTTACAAACAGAACAGGAACTAAATCATCCACGTGTATTGATCATATCTTTACTAAAGTTGCAGAAATCTACACCAAAGCACTATCCATACCCATCAGATGTAGTGATCATAATATAATAGCCATATCTTGAAAAGATTTGAACTAAAATTGTGGATAAATTATGACACGAGGTTTTGCATTGATTCCTATGTCGAAGATGTGAAAAATGTTTGTTGGTCTGATGTGTGTAAATAGGAAAATGCAGACACTGCACTTGAAGCATTTATGAAACTGCTTCTTCCGGTTAGTGATAGGCGTGCGCCCATCAAGAAACAAACTGGTAGAACTGCCAAAGCCCCATGGATAGATGATGAATTGAAAAACGGTATGGCTGAGAGAGATGAGGCAAAGGGAAGAGCAAATAAGTCTGAAACACAGCAGACTGGCAAACATACAGTAAATTGAGAAATCATATAACAAAATAAAAAGAAGAAACTGTAGTATGGAGCGAAGATAAATTATATAAAGAATGATAGTAAAAAGCCATGAAGTACCTTAAATGAAATTTTAGTCAAGAAAACAAACTCGGCTCCATCCTTCATTGGGGCAGATGGCTTGTTCATAACAAAACCCTTTGATATTGGCAACCACTTTAATAACGTTTTGGTTCACAAGATTAACTTAGGTATGACATGCAAACAACAAATGCTGAGCCTTCATATTCATGCATAATGGACCAAATAATGATAGACAAGCACTGTAATATTACTTGAGTAAAAGTATTTGGTTTTAAATGTACTTAAAGCTCTTAAGGATCATCGACCTATTTTCATGCACTATTTTCATCGAAGCCAGTGACTGATATGGTGTACTTCTCAATGTCATTCGAAGAATCCTGGACATATTCCAGTCTGTGCTACCAAAACAGTCCTGTATCTTAGCATCTGCATCATCTGACCACTTCCGTATTGAGAGACTCACAGGTACTTCCTGATTTAGTTTTTGCTTGTATCATAATTGGTCGTTGTGCGAGATATTGATGTATTGAAGAACAGTTTGCAAACATCAATCTTATATATTTTATTTTTTACCCCTTTTTCTCTCCAATTGGTAGTTACAGTCTTGTCCCATTGCTGCATCTCCCGTATGAACTCAGGAGAGGCAAAGGTTGAGAGCAGTGGAGGTTATAGCTTGTATGGCTCCCTCCAAATTTGTGTTGATTTGATTTGATTTGGCACTTGAACATCAATACATTACTGTCAACCAAGAGTCAAGACTTAACCAATTCACCTTGGTGGTGTGCAGACTGGTTTTATATTGGTCTTAACTATTTCGCACAAACCAGAAATAAATGCAACGATATATCTGTGAAACTATATATTCACAGTATTATGAATAAATTGTGTTTTTTTGGTAGCATTTTGTAATGTGACGGATTTTACTAATTGCATTAGAAGCTGTACAAAGTTAGAGGTATGCTACTTGATAGATTCCCCCGATCCCCCTACCTCGGGCTTCCAGTGGGGAGACCTGAGGTCAACCTACCCCCGCCCCCTCCCCATCCCATACTTCTGAGTGGGAGACCTTCCCAAGCAGTGGCCTGCTTAGCTCACAAACTATAATCAGGGCGCCCACTCCGACAAGGTAATTGTCCCACACGATGACATAATATCATTGACGTGAAGTGTAAATGAGCAATAGAAAACCAATCCCGCAAATGTCACCATTCCAATGGTTTTTGTACGGGCGCCCACGCAAGATGCCGCCTTGGCCGGCTGCCTATGTCACCTACACCTAAATCCGCCACTGGTCGAGAGACATATTTCCTCTGAAACACGAACCTGCCAAGCCACACTGCTTCGTGACACACTGCTCACTTAACCGGGAAGCCAGCTGCACCAATGTGTCAGAGAACACTACACAACTGTCCACTGTGTCAGCATGCATGTGCCCGGCCCACAACAGGAGTCGCTAGAATGCGATGAGACGAGGACATCCTGGCCGGCCAAACCCTACCCTAATCTGGACAATGCTGGGCCAATTGTACGCCACCTCATGGGTCTTCCGGTCACGGCCGGCTGTGACACAGCCCAGATGGAACCTGTGTCTGTAGTGACGCGTCAACCACTGCGATGCAGTGCTTTAGACAGCTGGGCCACTCGGGAGGCCCCATCATTGATAGATATATCAGAAATAAGGGGATAACAGTTTGTTTAGCTCTGAAAGTCTATTACTCTATAATGCCTCATTAGGTGTGCTGAAATTTAAATAGCTACACACATTAAAAAATATGTATTCAATTGAACGAGCCTTTCAACTAAATTAATGAAGATTATGTGTGTAGCCATTTAAATTATGCTTGGGGCTTTTAACACTTTCTATTTCAAAAAGTTGTAATAAAAGCAACAATGAGCAGTTGCCATGACCAGTAAGATTACTCAGACATTGTCTAATAAAACATACAGTAAAGAGAAGTGATCGGACCTATATGGAGAACACCTGGTCTAATTCAACTCTTGACTAGTTAATTGGTTGATGTAAGCCCCTACAGACTGACCTCTACCTCAGCTCTGAGACAAATGGAGACAGAAGGAATGATTGTGTTCTGCCATATCCAACTTGTATGTACTTACTGACACAAATCATCCAGAGATAATGCATTCCATTTGTGATTAGCAAAAAATTGGTGATAATGCCATATCTACAAGGGGATTCAGAGGCTCTTACAAGATGTCTGCATTTTGCAGAGTTTCGTTAATTGGACTGTTACCATGAATCAACAATGTCGAATCTGAGAGGGGCCATTTGAAGTACAGCAAAAGCTACAGGGCAGGATGAACTGTCCTAGAATTGTAAGGAAAATCATGAAGTTTAATTTTACAGAAATAACACGGAGAAGGTAGGAGCTTGCCTAAAGAGAGACAAAACGTAGGATTTATGTTATACTTGTTGTTTGACAATCTTGATTTGTATGATTTTTAAGGGGATAGATCAGCTTTAATACTTATATAGATTGTAAATTCCATCAATGTTATTGTCTGCATCATTTCCAAACCTCCATGTATTTTTTGGTATATATATATATGTATACGTGTATTTATACTTGAAGTCGGTAGTTTACATTACCCCTTCACCAAATATATTTAAACTCAGTTTTTCAAAATTCCTGACATTTAATCCTAGTAAAAATTCCCTGTCTTAAATCAGTAAGGGAATACCCCCCTGAAATGGACAAAAATGAATGGGAAGTCATTGCCATTGGACAAACCATATACACGGTGTCCAATACCACCCAATGTGGTATTGATTCGTGTAAAGTTGATTGCAAATGTCATATGGCAAATGCCAGGTGTAACACTTTGAAAATCCAACAGGTGGTGAGCGCGCTCCATCGTGGTTTTTCATATTGCAAATGCAACCCAAGTCAACATCCAAAAGCAAAATTTTGAAAAAGTGAATTTTTTTCAAAAACTTATCACCCCTTAAAAAAATGCTTTCTGGACCATTTTTCAAAATTCTTTCGATTTTCTTTGTCAATTACACATGTGTAAGAACTGTATGAATATACTTTTGTCCAATTTTATTATCATAATTTTTTCATTTTTTTCAAAAGTCACTTTTTTGGGGGCCAAATGCCATAAGAAATTTGTCATGCCCAAAAATCCTTTAGAAATGCAAAATTGACTGGCCCGATGAACTCGGGATGGCCGGGCAGTGGTAGTTGTTCCTTTCCATCACGCGTTGTGTTGATTTCATCATGTCCATTTGTTGATGTTTTTTTCACTATAGAATCATATTGCAAATGCAAGTGCATTTCCAATATGGTTCAATGGGCATTTACCATCATAAATGTGTCATGCTCAAAAATCCTGCAGAAATGCAACATTGACTGGCCTGATGAACACAGGATGGCCGGGCATTGATAGTGGGTCTTCTCCATCGCTCGTTGTGTTGATTTCATTATGTCCATTTGTGGGTCCTGTGTGGCTCAGTCGGTAGAGCATGGCGCTTGCAACGCCAAGCGTCGTGGGTTTGATTCCCGCTAGGGCCACCCATATGTAAAAAGTAGTGGCCCCAGCCGACTTGTAAGTCGCTTTGGACAAAAGCGTCTGCTAAATGGGATATATTATTATTTATGTTTTCTCACTTTTGCAAAGTCACTGTGCATTTGCAATATGGTTCAATGGGCATTTACCATCAGGAATTTGTCATGCTATAAAAATCCTACAGGAAATCGAAATTGACTGGCCCGATGAACTCGGGATGGCTGGGCAGTGATGGTTCTTCTCCATCGCTCGTTAGGGTTGATTTCAGAATGTCACTTTGGTGATGGTACCTCACTGTTTAAACATATTGCAAATGGACAAGAGTCACCAGCAAGTCACCGTCCATCAGTCAATTAGATATCATTCTGACACCAAACTGATACAAACTGACACCAAACCCACTTTTTCCAACTCCTTTAGTAGCCTAATATCACATACTACAGAGATGGCCCAAAATTCACAACGCATTCTATTCAAACCATAATAAAAACGTAAAACACATAGTTACCTTCCAGCTGCGGGTCCAGTTCAGATGTCATGTGTAGGCCTACCAGAGGCGACCCCGAATCCCAAGTTTCGGCTCGATAGGTAATTTGGTGTCCGACCAAAACCCTAATTGTTGCTGAAAATCCACTTTTTTTCCATGACTTGCTACCGGGTCCTTGAATGAGCTACCGGACCGAAACGTTGGGTTCTGTCTCTATGGGCCGAGACGGTCGCAATGCACCTGGTCTTGCGACTCTGGGACATTGCTAAATGTCGTCATTTTCCTGATGCAAAAATGAATTGAAGTCATTGCAAATGTACGAGGCTGTTTCTCGGTCCGAGAACCTTCTAGAGCGACGTAACTCACCACGCACTATCGACCTGAGGTCTAGAACAGGATTCTTTCGGAAGAACGTTTCGGAACTCTAGGTCTGACGGTTCTTTAAAAGTTCCAACAAGGTTAACTAATGCAGGCAGTGTATGTCTCTACGCATCCCAATGGGTCCCTCCTTCCAAGCTGTGTGTGTGTGATTTAGTTTTCCTTTGAAATTTTATGGGAAAAATGACTGATTTACAGTTCAGGGGGGTTAACTAATCACACATATGAAGTTTTGGAAATATCTGACTTTTTTAACCCTTCGAAACAGCCCCTGAGACACCAATTATGGAACTTCCGGTTGGCACAGGAAGCTATAAGTCAACACACATCCTCATTGGGGTATGCTTTTACAGAATCCTGAGTTTTAAGTCTTTACGTTAAGAACTGACTTTCACAGGGTTGAATGCACTATTTCAATCAAACTGCAGGCAGGGTATGGATATACACTTTTAGGGAGATTTTAACCACTTCCGGTTGGTCCAGGAAGCTTAGAATCAACACAGGTAGACCTCATAGTGGCCTGATGGACTGTCACCGAAGATAGGTTCATAAGGCATATATAACCCATATAGGATTCAGGTTGAATTTAGGGGTGCAGGCAATGTATTCCTATGGGGAGAGAAGTCAATGCAAACTGTTTGATGTAAACACCTTCTTTTAACTGTTAATATAGATAGTGGGCGCGCTTTTAATTTTTGGATAAAAAACGTTCCCGTTTTAAACAAGATATTTTGTTACGAAAAGATGCTCGACTATGCATGTAATTGACAGCTTTGGAAAGAAAACACTCTGACATTTCCAAAACTGCAAAGATATTATCTGTGAGTGCCCCAGAATTAATGCTACAGGCGAAACCAAGATGAAATTTCATACAGGAAATGGTCCCGATTTTGAATGTGCTGTGTTCAAATGTCTCCTTATATGGCTGTGAATGTGCAAGGAATGAGCCTGCACTTTCTGTCGTTTCCCCAAGGTGTCGGCAGCATTGTGACGTATTTGTAGGCATATCATTGGAAGATTGATTGGGGCGTCAGGGTAGCCTAGTGGTTAGAGCATTGGACTAGTAATCAAAAGGTTGCAAATTCAAATCCCCGAGCTGACAATGTACAAATCTCATTCTGCCCCTGAACAGGCAGTTAACCCACTGTTCCTAGGCCATCATTGAAAATAAGAATTTGTTCTTAACTGACTTGCCTAGTAAAATAAAATAAAAATTAGAATTGACCATAAGAGACTACATTTACCAGGTGTCCTCCTCCAAAATTATTGCGTAATCTCCAGCTCCATGCACGTTTCAATTTGCTTCAGAGGAGAAAGCCAACTGCCATGAATGATTTATCATCGATAGATATGTGAAAAACACCTTGAGGATTGATTCTAAACAACGTTTGCCATGTTTCTGTCGATATTATGGAGTTAATTTGGGAAAAAGTTTGCGTTGTAATGACATAATTTTCGTTTTTTTTTATCCAAACGTGATGAACAAAACGGAGCGATTTGTCCTACACAAATAACCTTCTTTGAAAAACTGAACATTTGCTATCTAACTGAGAGTCTCCTCATTGAAAACATCTGAAGTTCTTCAAAGGTAAATGATTTTATTTGAATGCTTTTCTTGTTTTTGTGAAAATGTTGCTGGCTAAATTCTAGGCTTATAGCTATGCTAGCTATCAATACTCTTACACAAATGCTTGTTTAGCTATAGTTCAATAGCATATTTTGAAAATCTGAGATGACAGTGTTGTTAACTAAGCTTGAGAGCAAATATATTTATTTCATTTCATTCGCGATTTTTATGAATAGTTAACATTGCGTTATGCTATTGAGCTTGAGGCTATGAATAGGATCCCGGATACGGGATTGCTCGTCGCATTGCTCGTCGCATGCTCTCTGTGTCTTTAACTTCTTGAAACTCCCCATCCCGGATCCGGGATCGTGACTAAAGCCTCAGGCTCATTAGCATAATGCAACGTTAACGATTTCTGAAAATCGCAAATAAAATTAAAATAATGCGTCTGCTCTCAAGCTTAGCCTTTTCTTAACAACACTGTCATCTCAGATTTTCAAAATATGCTTTTGAACCATAGAAATTGACTAATTTGTGTAAGAGTATGCAAAGCTAGCATAGCATTTTGTGTAGCATGTAGCACGCAACATTTTCACAAAAACCAGATAACCAAAAAAAAAAAAAGATTTACCTTTGAAGAGCTTCTGATGTTTTCAATGAGGAGACTCTCAGTCACACACCAAATGCGCAGTGTTTCCTGAAAGCGTCTGTGTGTAGGAGAAATCGTTCCGTTTTCTACATTGCGTCTGGCTACCGAAACGAACCGAAAATGCAGTCACCTACAACGTAAAACTTTTTCCGGATTAACTACATAATATCGACCGAAACATGGCAAACGTTGTTTGGAATCAGTCCTCAAGGTGTTTTTTCACATATCTCTTCATTGACATGCAGTTCGTGGAAGCTTGCATTACTCTCTGTATCGTATGGAAAAATACTGGCAGGGGACTTTTGCGCACCAATTTTGGCGCAGGACACCGGGCGGACACGTGGTAAATGTGGTCTGTTATGGTCAATCTTCCAATGATCTGCCTACAAATACGTCACAATGCTGCAGACACCTTGGGGAAACGACAGAAAGGGCAGACTTACTCCTCTCGCGTTCACAGCCATATAAGGAGACCATGGAAAACAGAGCCTCAAAAATCCTTGTCATTTCCTGGATGCCATCTCATCTTGGTTTTGCCTGAAGCTCACGTTATAGGGCACGCACAGAGAAGATCTTTGTATTTCTGGACACATCAGAGTGTTTTCTTTCGAACGGTAGCAATTATATGCATAGTCGAGCATCTTTTTGTGACAAAATATCTTGTTTAAAACGGGAATGTTTTTCATCCAAAAATGAAATAGCGCCCCCAGAGCATCAACAGGTTAAGCACCGCACTTTGTCACTCCATCCTTCCTGCGTGTGTGTGAAGGAGCTTTTCTTTGAGATCTGTTGGGAGAAATGACTTATTTACAGTTCAGGAGGGTTACCTAATCACACATATGAAGTTTTGGACAGATCTGACTTTTTTAACCCTTCGAAACAGCCCCTGTGACAATTATGGCACAAGCTATAAGTCAACACATATCCTCATTGGGGTATGCCTTTACAGAATCCTGAGTTTTAAGTCTTTACGTTAAGAACTGACTGATTTACACATGGTTGAATGCACTATTTCTATCAAACTGCAGGCAGGGTATGGATATACACTTTTAGGGTGATTTTAACCACTTCAGGTTGGTCCAGGAAGCTTAGAATCAACACAGGTAGACCTCATAGTGGCCTGATGTTCTATTACCGAAGACAGGTTCATACAGCATTCATAACCCATATAGGCTTCAGGTTGAATTTAGGGGTGCAGGCAATGTATTCCTATGGGGAGAGAAGTCAATGTAATCTGTGAGATCAAAAAACCCTGTTTTACTGTTAAGGGTTAATGCTACACGGTCAAGGTTAGGCTTGCACGGATCGGGAGGACCTTAGGAACGTACCTGAGGTCGAATTGTGCTTCTCACCCTAACGGTTCTCTCACTGTCACCCAAAAGCAAATGACGTTGTGGGGCAGGCTTCATTTTGGGCCTACTTTTCTAATGGTCGCTGCTCTTAGACCGAGCGAGCTACGGTCAAGCGGGATATCTCGTTGAACTCGGCACGGCCTAGGGATTATGGTAATGCCATTGCCTGCTCTCTGTGTCTTTAAGCACTGCACTTTGTCACTCCATCCTTGCTGTGTGTGTGTGTGTGTGTGTGTGTGTGTGTGTGTGTGTGTGTGTGTGTGTGTGTGTGAGTTTTTCTTTGACATCTGTTGGGAGAAATGACTGACTGACAGTTTATGGGGGTTGCCTAATCACACATATGAAGTTTTGAAAAGATCTGACCTTTTTAACCCTTGGAAACAGCCACAATGACACCATTTAAGGCACTTCCGGTTGGCACAGGAAGATATAAATAAACTCATATCCTGATTGGGGTATGCCTTTACAGAATCCTGAGTTTTAAGTCTTTACGTTAAGAACTGAGTTATATACGGAGGGTTTAGTGAGTGTGTGTTATTTCAAAAAATCAAACAAAATCACAGAAATCTCGCAGAGCTCCGCAGCACACTTTAACTTCTTGAAACTCCCCAAACCGGATCCGGGTTTGTGACTAAGCCTCAGGCTCATTAGCATAACGCAACGTTAACGATTTCTGAAAATCGCAAATAAAATTAAAATAATGCGTTTGCTCTCAAGCTTAGCCTTTTCTTAACAACACTGTCATCTCAGATTTTCAAAATATGCTTTTGAACCATAGAAATTGACTAATTTGTGTAAGAGTATGCAAAGCTAGCATAGCATTTTGTGTAGCATGTAGCACGCAACATTTTCACAAAAGCCAGATAACCAAATAAATAAAATCATTTACCTTTGAAGAGCTTCTGATGTTTTCAATGAGGAGACTCTCAGTCACATACCAGATGCGCAGTGTTTCCTGAAAGCGTCTGTGTGTAGGAGAAATCGTTCCGTTTTCTACATTGCGCCAGGCTACTGAAACGAACCGAAAATGCAGTCACCTACAACGTAAAACTTTTTCCGGATTAACTACATAATATCGACCGAAACATGGCAAACGTTGTTTGGAATCAGTCCTCAAGGTGTTTTTTCACATATCTCTTCATTGACATGCAGTTCGTGGAAGCTTGCTTTCCTCTCTGTATCCCTTGGAAAAATACTGGCAGGTGACTTTTGCGCACCAATTTCGGCGCAGGACACCGGGCGGACACGTGGTAAATGTGGTCTCTTATGGTCAATCTTCCAATGATCTGCCTACAAATACGTCACAATGCTGCAGACACCTTGGGGAAACGACAGAAAGGGTTGATTCATTCCTCTTGCGTTCACAGCCATATAAGGAGATCATGAAAGACAGAGCCTCAAAAATCCTTGTCATTTCCTGGATGCCATCTCATCTTGGTTTTGCCTGAAGCTCACGTTAAAGGGCACGCACAGAGAAGATCTTTGTATTTCTGGACACGTCAGAGTGTTTTCTTTCGAACAGTAGCAATTATATGCATAGTCGAGCATCTTTTTGTGACAAAATATCTTGTTTAAAACGGGAACGTTTTTCATCCAAAAATGAAATAGCGCCACCATAGATGTAAGAGGTTAAAAAGATTCGTATGAACACCCTGCAACTGGATCTGTAACTGTTAAAAAAAACACCCATTTTTGAACATCACCAATTTGACATTGTAATTTCTCTTAAATGACGATAGATAAATGGCTGGTTCTTTTTTTATTGGCTCTTTGACTTTGACGTGAAGCGGAAAAATTATTTCTCATTTTGGACCTGTAATACCAGAGAAATGGCCATAACTCAAAAACCATTGAGGCCTAGACGCCATCTTGTTCAGGGCAAACTGCCCATTATGCCAAACCTACGCTCACCAAGTTTCGGCTTCGAAATATTTTCACTTTTGGAGATAAGGCCCCGTCGTGATTCGTGATGTTTTGTGCAATTGCAATATGATTGCTTATGCCCTCTTGTGGGATTTTCCGGGACAGCGGAAAAATGACCAAAATTTTATTATTTTATAAAATGGAAACCGAATGTCCGAAAAAGTTCGTTTGATGACTTCCCGGTAGGTCCGGCCTTGCAGCACGGCCCGACGCCGACCGCAAATTTTACAAATGTTTTCGGACGTCTATTAAAACCTCTTGATACTACCCATCCCGGATCCGGGATCGTGAATACAGCCTCAGGCTCATTAGCATAACGCAACGTTAACGCAAATGAAATGAAAATAATATGCCTGCTCTCAAGCTTAGCCTTTTCTTAACAACACTGTCATCTCAGATTTTCAAAATATGCTTTTGAACCATAGCAAACCAAGCATTTGTGTAAGAGTATTGCAAGCTAGCTTAGCATTTTGCGTAGCATTTAGCACGCAACATTTTCACAAAAACCAAATAAATAAAATCATTTACCTTTGAAGAACTTTGGATGTTTTCAATGAGGAGACTCTCAGTTACATAGCAAATGTTCAGTTTTTCCTGAAAGAATCTTTGTGTAGGAGAAATCGCTCCGTTTTGTACATCACATTTGGCTATCGAAACAAACCGAAAATTCAGTCACCAAAACGTCAAACTTTTTCCGAATTAACTCCATAATATCGACCGAAACATGGCAAACGTTGTTTAGAATCAATCCGCAAGGTGTTTTTTCACATATCTCTTCATTGATATGCCGTTCGTGGAAGCCTGCTTTAGTCTCAGAATCCCATGGAAAAATACCAGCAGCTGAAAATGACGCACCAATTTCGACGGAGGACACCGGGCGGACACCTGGAAAATGTGGTCTCTTATGGTCAATCTTACAATGATATGCCTACAAATACGTCACAATGCTGCAGACACCTTGGGGAAACGATAGATAGGGCAGGCTCATTCCTGTCGCATTCACAGCCATATAAGGAGACAATGGAAAACAGAGCCTCAAAAATCCTGCTCATTTCCTGGTTGCCGTTTCATCTTGGTTTTGCCTGTAGCTCATGTTCTGGGGCACTCACAGACAATATCTTTGCAGTTCTGGAAAATTCAGAGTGTTTTCTTTCCAAAGCTATCAATTATATGCATAGTCGAGCATCTTTTTGTGACAAAATATCTTGTTTAAAACAGGAACGTTTTTCATCCAAAAATGAAATAGCGCCCCCAGAGTTTCAAGAGGTTAAGGGACCGTACATTTGCAATATGGACTTTCTCACTAACCATACAGCAAATGTCAAAATGTTCCCTTAAGGGGCCTTGCACTGAGTGCACACTGAGCAGGAGGACACATAAACCCTCACGTCCTTGGCCAAAGTGGACCACCAGTACTTCCCACTAAGACATCGCACCGTCCTACTGTTGCCCGGATAACCAGAGGAGGGGGACATGTTAGCCCACCAGATCAGCCTGTCCCGAACCTGTAGCGGAACGTACACCCGTCAAGCTGGACACTGTGGTGGAGTAGGCTCTACACATGATGCTCTCTCGATGTCTGAGTTCACCTCCCACCTCACCGGTGCCACCAGACAAGAGGCCGGAAGGATGGGAGTAGGATCAATCGACCGCTCCTCTGTATCATACAGTCGGGACAGTGTGTCTGCCTTAGTGTCCTGGGAACCTGGTCTATAGGAGATAGTAAACCTAAATCGAGTGAAAAACATAGCCACCTTGTCTGACGAGGGTTCAGTCTCCTCGCCGCCCGGATGCACTCCAGATTACGGTGGTCAGTCCAGAAGAGAGAAAAGGGTGTTGAGCCCCCTCAAACCAATGTCTCCACACCTTCAGAGCTCTGACGACAGCCAACAACTCCCAATCCCCCACGTGATAGTTTCCCTCCGCCGAGCTGAGCTTCCTCAAAAAGAAAGCACAGGGGCAGAGTTTTGGTGGCGTACCCGAGCGCTGTGAGAGCACGGCTCCAATCCCAGCCTCGGACGCGTCCACCTCCACTATGAATGCCAAAAAGGGATCCGGATGCGCCAGCAAGTTAGCCGAGGTAAACAGAGCCTTCAGCCGACCAAAAGCTCTGTCCGCCTCAGCCGACCACCCATGACCACCCCAGACGCACCGGTCCCCCTTCAGCAGTGATGTAATGGGAGCAGCCACCTGCTCAAAACCCTGCATAAACCTCCAGTAGTAGTTGGCAAACGCTAAAAACCGCTGCACCTCCTTTACCGTGGTTGGAATCGGCCAATTATGCACGGCTGCAATGCGGTCACACACCATCAACAATCCTGATGTGGAAATGCGATACCCAAGGTAGGAGACAGCCTGTTTGAAGAACAAGCATTTCTCAGCCTTGACGTACAGGTCATGCTCCAACAGTCGCCAAAGTACCTTGCGCACCACTACGCCATCATGGATTAAGATCCTGCAGCACACGCAAGGTCTCCCTGCTCAAGCCAGCACATGTCCAGGCCTGTCTGAAGTTTGCCAATGACCATCTGGATAATCCAGAGGAGGAATGGGAGAAGGTTGTGTGGTCTGATGAGACAAAAATAGAGCTTTTTGGTCTAAACTCCACTCACCGTGTTTGGAGGAAGAAGAAGAATGAGTACAACCCCAAGAACACCATCCCAACCGTGAAGCATGGAGGTGGAAACATCATTCTTTAGGGATGCTTTTCTGCAAAGGGGACAGGATGACTGCACCGTATTGAGGGGAGGATGGATGGGGCCATGTATCGCGAGATCTTGGCCAACAACCTCCTTCCCTCAGTAAGAGCATTGAAGATTGGTCGTGGCTGGGTCTTCCAGCATGACAGCAAACTGAAACACACAGCCAGGGCAACTAAGGAGTGGCTCTGTAAGAAGCATCTCAAGGTCCTGGAGTGGCCTAGCAAGTCTCCAGACCTGAACCCAATAGAAAATCTTTGGAGGGAGCTGAAAGTCCGTATTGCCCAGCGACAGCCCCAAAACTTGAAGGATCTGGAGAAGGTCTGTATGGAGGAGTGGGCCAAAATCCCTGCTGCATTGTGTGCAAACCTGGTCAAAAGCCACAGGAAACATATGATCTCTGTAATTGCAAACAAAGGTTTCTGTACCAAATATTAAGTTCTGCTTTTCTGATGTATCAAATACTTATGTCATGCAATAAAATGCAAATTAATTACTTAAACATCATACAATGTGATTTTCTGGATTTTTGTTTTAGATTCCGTCTCTCACAGATGAAGTGTACCTATGATAAAAATTACAGACATCTACATGCTTTGTAAGTAGGAAAACCAGCAAAATCGGCAGTGTATCAAATACTTGTTCTCCCCTCTGTAGGAGATGGTTTAGGGCAGTGTGATTGCGATTGCGTCGACTGTGGACCTATTGGGGAGGAAGGAAATTGGATTGGGCCTGTGGTGTCAGGTAGGGTGGAGGTGATATGGTTATTGACAAGTCTCTCAATGCACTTCATGATGAGATTTATCTCAGTTACCTAAGCTTTCTTGGGAACAGGAACAATAGTGACCCTCTTGAAGCATGTGGAAACTGTAGACTGGCATAAGGATTGATTGAAAATGTCCTTAAACACACCAGCCAGCTGGTCTGCGCATGCTCTGGGGACGCGGCTGGGGATGCCGTCTGGGCCTGCAGCCTTGCAAGGGTTAACACGTTTAAACGTTTTACTCATGTTGGCTGCAGTGAAGGAGAGCCTGCAGGTTTTGGTAGCAGGCCGTGTCAGTGGCACTGTATTGTCCTCATAGCGATCAAAGAAGTTGTTTAGTTTATCATGGTCTGCGACTGGGCTGGTTTTTCTTTTGTAGTCCATGATTGACTGTAGACCCTGCCACATACCTCTCGTGGCTGAGCTGCTGAATTTTGACTCTACTTTGTCTCTATACTGACACTTAGCTTGTTTGATTGTCTTGCGGAGGGAATAGCTACACTGTTTGTATTCGCCCATGTTTCCAGTCACCTTCCCTTGATTAAAAGCAGTGGTTTGCACTTTCAGTTTTGTGCGAATGCTGCGATTAATCCACGGTTTCTGGTTGGGGAATGTTTTAATATATGTTGTGGGTACAACATCACCAATGCACTTGCTAATTAACTCGCCTACCGGATCAGCGTGTTCGACACTATGCGGAACATATCCCAGTCCACATGATCGAAGCATTCTTAAAGCGTGGAATTCGATTGGTCGGACCAGCGTTGAACAGCACGGGTGCTTCCTGTTTTAGTTTTTGTCTATAGGTTCGGAGCAACAAAATGGAGTCGTGGTCAGCTTTTCCGAAAGGGGGGCGAGGGAGGGCCTTATATGCGTCGCGGAAGTTAGAATAACAATGTTCCAGGGTTTTACCAGCCCGGATCGCGCAATCGATATGCTGATAAAATGTAGGGAGCCTTGCTCTCAGATTAGCCCTGTTAAAATCCCCAGCTGCAATAAATGCATCCTCAGGATATGTGGTTTCCAGTTTACATAGAGGCAAATGAAGTTCGTTCAGGGCTGTCGATGTGTCTGCTGGGGGGGAATATACACGACTGTGGTTATGATCAAAGAGAATTCTCTTTGTAGATAATGCGGTCGACATTTAATTGTGAGGAATTCTAAGTCAGGTGAACAAAAGGACTTGAGTTCCTGTATGTTGTTATGACCACACCATGCCTCGTTAATTATACGCGTGCTTTTACGCATGAATCATCTTCTCTTTATGATTTAGGTTCACAGTCAGGACACAGCTTAGAGGCTTTGTGTGAGCAAGCGCCACAAACAAATCAGTTGAACTGCATACAGTTTTCATGGGCCTTGTTCCGTGTGCACCTGCCGCAGGTCCTGCGTAATCTCTCTGAAGTGGTTGCGTGGTATGGTCTCGCTGAAAAAGTCCACCCCATACCTATCAGACCTAAATGACTCAACATCCATGTCTTTCTGCCGTTTGCCCTGCGGATATACAAGAGTGCAATACATGCTTTGAGTTCGTCCATAGACATGTCCAAAGTACTGTTTCCTTTTCAGTTCGCACGAGCAACAATACAATCTCAGATGTGTTGCAACATCTGCATGTCACATAAACTCATTACTCTTTTCTACCCAAACCGTGCCATCCCTCCCAGACTACTGTCTCATCGTGGCAGTTGGGATCACCATCTTAGTTGGCTCTGTTTTTGTTTTTTTGTGGTGTGGCTCAGGCATCAGAGGTGGAGGCTCAAAGTCAACAACCCGAATCAGATGAAGACTCTTCATCAGCAATGTCGATTTCAAGCTCAATATCTCAATATCGTGTGTTTCAATTCGGTTGGTTCGGCTCGCCATTGTGAACAACACACATTGTATGTTGTACTCAGTGTCTTATTTGACTCTCTAAGGAGAAATTATAACCATTTCCAGCCTTTCATAATAAAATAATTGGTCCGCCCACAACACCAACAATTCTTCATCATCATTACAAATTCAATCATCCACTTCACTCTCGTCATTCAGATCAATCAAGTTAAATTACCCTGTTCAACCTCCTCATCATTCAGCTCATTGAAGTCAAATGCACCATTATCAGTTCTATCTGGTTTCTATCACCCCTTCATCCATTGACAACAGAATAGCATATTTCAATTTTATTATGTTACTAGTTTTTGATTAGTAGCAAGAGCAAAGCTGCTGCATGAGTGGTCATGTGGTGAATGCATAGACAGCACCGATATTCTTGGAAAAAGTAACATTTGGAAACAGAGCTGCACCTCTTGAATTTTGAGAGTAATTTGACAAATGTAAGTGTCATAGAAACTGCATAATATGCTCTTTCTCATACTACATAGAAATCAAAACGTTTTACCTACATGTGACTCTGAAGGAGGATTTGATAAAGTGATGCTCCTTTCCCTGCATCTGTCAATTACAAGATGTGCACATCTCTTCATGTACAATTTGACAACCGATAGGCCTAATATTGTCACTCATCAGATTATTGTCAATTTAATATTGTCTATAGGCTAACTACTATTATGTGTGAAATTAGTTTCGGTATTGCTTAGATGTAGTTTCGATGGGCTGGCTGTGCAGGCTGACTAGCATCATTTGTTTCCTGCTTGTCAACTTGGATAGAGTCAAGGATATGTTTTACATTATTCTAAAGGACTACAGCAACACGTATAATGTTTCCCTTATAATATAATTAGTAATATAGTTACAATACATAAAACAGTCAATGCTGATAAATAACCATAGCACAAGCTCATCATTACACTAATGTTTTTCTACATTAAATCAACCTCTTCACCCTCATTCAGTTTGGCCTAATTTAAATTAGATTGTGAAGTAACTTGCACAATTATCACCCATTCCATCCATTTGTTATTCATTCAGTGGGCTCGCATTGTTTGCTTCCCTGGATAGTCAAGGATTAAGTTTTGCATTATTCTAAAGGCCTACTGCCACAGGTCACATGTTTTCATTTCACTTACAATACATTTGATTAGTAAAGAGTTACAGTAAATAAAATTATACCATAACAGTTTATTTTTTACATAGTAAAATACGAAAGAGAGTGGTATCAATCTGCAAGCCGTGCGGGCAAAATATTACCTTCTGATCAATAGGCATAACACAAACTCACAATTATACTATTGTATTCCTAAATTAAATCATCCTCTTCACCCTCCTTATCATTCCGTTAGGCCTAATTTAAATTTGATTGTGGAGTATGGTGCCCAATTATTGCCCATTCATCCATTTGTCATTCATTCAGCGAGGAGAGAGAGATGCATTAGTGCCTGGCTGGGTACCAACATTCTACAACACATTGTCTTGGCAGGTTAAATTGGAAATAGGTGTGAGGAAAACAGGTAAAAAGGCTCTAAGTGCTTTTTTGTTTGTGATTTCAAAATTAGTGTGTAAAATACAACCATTTAGGAAAAGTCAGGGAAGGAGCAAGACACAGCTTTTTTGAGGGTCAGATTTATTTTTATTTTTTTACAAACTCCAGCGTCAGTGGCCATTGGCCTATGGCGGTTCTAGTGTAAAATCAATCAACCAAATGTATTTATAAAGCCCTTTTTACATCAGCAGATGTCACAAATTGCTATACAGAAACCCACTCTAAAACCCCAAACAGCAAAGAATGCAGATGTAGAAGCACGGTAGCTAAGAGAAACTCCCTAGAAAAGCAGGAACCTAGGAAGAAACCTAGAGTGGAACCAGGCTCTGAGGGGTTGCCAGTTCTCTTCTGTCTGTGCCGGGCAGAGATTTTAAAGTACATGGCCATTAATGCCAGATTGTTCTCCAAGATGTTCAAACGTTCATAGATGACCAGCAGGGTCAAATAATAATCACAGTGGTTGTAGAGGGTGCATCAGGTCAGTAAATCAGGAGTAAATATCACTTGGCTTTTCATAACTGAGCATTCAGAAGTCGAACAGCAAGTGTTGTAGAGAGAGTGAGTTGAAAACAGCAGGTCTAGGACAAGTTAGCACATCCAGTGAACAGGCCAGGGTTCCATAGCTGCAGGCAGAACAGTTGAAACTGGTGCAGCAGCACAACCAGTGTTGCACGCTGCTGTGTTGCTGGTGGTGAAACTTCTGCAGACTCAAACTCAGCCTCATCTTTATCATTAGCTAGTGTTGAGACAAGCACACCAGGCTCATATCTGTGCACCTCTCTTAGGTCATACAGAAAGATAAATTAATGCTAGAGGTGTCATATCATCTAGAGAAACGTTCATATGTGCCCTCAAAGCAGCAAGGTTTTACAGTTGCCCCTGGGGCAAAAGATGTTGAGCTATATAGAGAAATGTTTATAGGTGCCCACAAAGCAGCAAGGTTGTACAGTTTCCCACAGGGCAGAAGAAAGATGAGCTTGCTAGAGCAGGGGTGCCCAACCAGTCGATTGCAAAGTGCTTGCCAGTCGATCGTGAGATGATTATACATCTACTAAAATTCAGCCACACAAATAAATGCCTGTAATCTCTTTCTGTTTTAATGTTCACAGCAATGTCTGAAAAGTCACATGATTTACATAAAATATGACCAGTCCTTGCCCACTTATTTACGTATGCCTAGTTAGCGCGGTCAGGTAACGGTAATGCCAGGCAGGAACCTAGCTAGCTAACTTTGTAGCCAGATTCATTCTTAAATTGTTCTTACGTTGTGTGGTTGACAGCAGCAATAATGAGTGAAGGGAAGGATACAAATAAACTGAGTGGGAGGAGGATTATTTTTTCGTCATGTCAAACTCAAAATGTGTGTGCCTCATCTGCCATAATAGCATCGCTATCCCAAAGAAAGGTAACATAGAACAACATTTTAAAACCACACAGCAAAGACTGAATTATGTAGAAGAAAGGTACAAGAACTAAAAAAACAACTGGCAGCGCAGCAGTCAATTTTCACAAGGCCTGTGACCAAAGGGAAGGCAGCAACCATAGTATCTTATTGTGTTATTCGGGATTTTGCAAAGCATAAAAAGTTGTTCAAAGATAGGGAGATGATCAATGAACCATTTATGGAGGCGGCAGACTCGCTGTCTTGGTATTTTAAGAATAAGACTGAAATTATGGCTGCCATCAATGACATTCAGTTGACCAGAAATACGGAGACGAGAAAGAAGATGAGGGAATAGTGGAGAACCTCGAGTATCAACTGAAGAAGGATATTGACAACTGCAAGTGTTATTCCCTCCAGTTTGACGAGTCCACAGATATGATAGATGTGGCACAGATATACATTTTCATCAAAACGGTATTTGACAACATGAGTACAAAGGAGGAACTACTAGCCATTTTGACACTGAAAGGACAAAAACAGCAACGTCTTTTTTTTCAGGACCCTGTCTTTCAAAGATAATTCATGAAAATCCAAAAAACTTCACTGTTTCCCATGCTTGTTCAATTAACCATAAACAATTAATGAACATGCACCTGTGGAGCGGTCGTTAAGACACTAACATGTTACAGACGGTAGGCAATTAAGGTCACAGTTATAAAAATTTAGGACAATAAAGATGCCTTTCTACTGACTGAAAAACACCAAAAGATAGATACCCAGGTTCCCTGCTCATCTGCGTAAACGTGCCTTAGGCATGCTGCAAGAAGGCATGAGGACTGCAGATGTGGCCAGGGCAATAAATTGCAATGTCCAAACGTGAGACGCCTAAGACAGCGCTACAGGGAGACAGGACAGACAGCTGATCGTCCTCGCAGTGGCAGACCATGTGTAACAACATCTGCACAGGATCGGTACATCCGAACATCACACCTGCGGGACAGGTACAGGATGACAACAACTGCCCGAGTTACAGCAGGAATGCACAATCCCTCCATCAGCGCTCAGACTGTCCACAATAGGCTGAGAGAAGCTGGACTGAGGGCTTGCAGGCCTATTGCAAGGCAGGTCCTCACCAGACATCACCGGAAACAACATCCCCTATGGACACAAACCCACCATCGCTGGACCAGACAGGACTGGCAAAAAGTGCTCTTCACTGACGAGTCGCGGTTTTATCTCACCAGGGGTGATGATCAGATTCACGTTTATTGTCGAAGGAATGAGCATTACACTGATGCCTGTACTCTAGAACGGGTTCGAATTGGAGGTGGAGGGTCCGTCATGCTCTTGGGCGGTGTGTCACAGCATCATCAGACTGCTTGTTGTCATTGCAGGCAATCTCAACGCTGTGCATTACAGGGAAGACATCCTCCTCCCTCATGTGGTACCCTTCCTGCAGGCTCATCCTGACATGACCCTCCAGCATGACAATGCCACCAGCCATACTGCTCGTTCTGTGTGTGATTTCCTTCAAGACAGGAATGTCAGTGTTCTGCCATGGCCAGCGAAGAGCCCAGATCTCAATCCCATTGAGCATGTCTGGGACCTGTTGGATCGGAGGGTGAGGGCTAGGGCCATTCCACTCAGGAATGTCTGGGAACTTGCAGGTACCTTGAGGGGGGGGGGGGGGTGTAACATCTCAAAGCAAGAACTGGCAAATCTGGTGCAGTCTATGAGGAGGAGGTGCACTGCAGTACTTAATGTAGTTGGTGGCCACACCAGATACTGACTGTTACTTTTGATTTTGACACCCTCCTCCCTTGTTCAGGGACACATTATTCCATTTATATTTGTCACATGTCTGTGGAACTTGTTCAGGTCATGTGTCAGTTGTTGAATCTTGTTATGTTCATACAAATATTTACACATGTTAATAACCTGTTTGGGATAGGGGACAGCATTTTTGCGTTTGGATGAAAAGCATGCCCAGAGTAAACTGCATGCTACTCAGTCCCAGTTGATAATATGCATAGTATTAGTAGATTTGGATAGAAAACACTCTGACAATTCTAATACTGTTTGAATGATGTCTGTGAGTATAAAATAACTCATATGGAAGGTGAAAACCTGAGAATAATCCAACCAGGAAGTGGGGAATCTGACGTTTGTAGTTTTTCAAAGCTTGGCCTATTGAATATACATTGTCTATGGGGTAAAATTGCACTTCCTAAGGCTTCTTTAGAACCTTGTTTGATGCTGTCACTGTAAAGGAGGGGCTCATAAGGGCTCTTTGAGTGAGTTGTCTGGCAGAGTGCCACAAGCTCGTGACGCTCGTTCACGTGAGAGGTAGCTCGTGTTCTATTGCATTTCTGAAGACAACAGAATTCTCCAGTTGGAACATTATTGAAGATTTATGTTAAAAACATCCTAAAGATTGAGTCTATACATCGTTTAACATGTTTCTACGGACTGTAGCGGAACTTTTTCATCTGGACCTAGTGCTCGCGCCTCATGAAGATGGATTACTGTGCTGAACGCGCTAACAACAAGGAGGAATTTGGACATAAAGGATGAACTTTATCAAACAAATCAAACATTTATTGTGGAACTGGGATTCCTGGGAGTGCATTCTGATGAAGATCATCAAAGGTAAGTGAATATGTATTATTGTAACGGATCTCGTCCACCTCTTCTGAGGAGGAGAAGCGAGAAGGATTGGAGGACCAAAACGCAGCGTGGTAGATGTCCATTATGTTTATTTTAAAACTTAAACTGAACACTACGAAATACTAAACAATAAACGTGAAATGAATGAAACAGACCCATGTGGCGACAAACACTGACACGAAAGACAAAAACCCATGTAAACACAGGTGTAAAAAGGCTACATAAGTATGATTCTCGATCAGAGACAACTAACGACACCTGTCTCTGACCATACTAAAAGAAAGACATAATAACAGAACTAAGGTCAGAATGTGACAATAATGCTATTTCTGACTAATGTTGACTCCACAACATGGCGGATATTTCTTTGGATGGTTTGGTCTCTGAGCGCTGTACTCATATTAAGCAAACCATGCAATAATCTGAGTACGGCGCTCAGAGACATAACAAGCCAAAAAGATATCCGCCATATTGTGCAGTCAACAGAAGTCAGAAATAACATTATAAATATTGACTTACCTTAGATGATATTCATCAGAATTTAAGCCCATGTAATGGTTTTCCTCCTCTTCTGACGAGGAGTATGAAGGATCGGACCAATGCGCAGCGTGGTAAGTGTTCATGTTATATTTATTAAACTGAACACAAAAATAACAAAGGAGAAAACACAACAAAAACGAAACAGTCCTATTAGGTGACAAAACACAAAACAGGAAACTACCCACAACCTATAGTGGGAAAACAGGCTGCCTAAGTATGGTTCTCAATCAGAGACATTGATTGACAGCTGCATGCAGAGCATGCAGAGCATGCAGAGCCGGCGCAGGATACCCTGGGCCGAAACGGCGTACCGGAGACCAAACACGCTGAGCCGGCACAATCTGCCCTGGCTGGATGCCCACTCTCGCATGGCACTTGCTGGCCTATAGCGCACCGGGCTATGAGCGCGTACTGGCGACACCATGCGCTTGACCGCATAACACGGTGCCTGACCAGTACTGCGCTTCTTCCGGTAAGCACGGGGAGTTGGCTCAGGTCTACCGCCTGACTCCGCCAATCTCCCCGTGTGCACCCCCCCCCAAAAGATGTTTGGGGCTGCATCTGGTGCCTGTTGCCCTGCCTTTTCTGTGTCGCCAACTCCATTCTCCGGTATCTCCTCCCAAGTCTAGGAGTCCAGAACCCTCTGCTCCTGGTTACCACACTGCATGGTCCTTTTTTGGTGGTGGGTAGTTCTGTAATGGTTTTCCTCCACTTCTGACGAGGAGTATAAAGGACCGGACCAATGAGCAGTGTGGTAAATTTTCATATTATATTTATTAAACGGAACACAAAAGTAACAAAGGAGAAAACACGACAAAAACGAAATTAGGTGACAAAACAGGAAACAACTACCCACAACCCATAGTGGGAAAACAAGCTGCCTAAGTATCGTTCTCAATCAGAGACAACAATTGACAGCTGCCTCTGATTGGGAAACATACCAGGCCAAAACCAGAAATACAAAACATAGAACAAAAACATAGAATGCCCACCCCAACTCACACCCTAACCAAACTAAAACGAGCATCACGAGCTTGTGGCACTCTGCCAGACCACTGATGCAAAGAGCCCTTATGAGCCCCTCCTTTACAGTAGAGGCCTAAAAACAAGTTTCTAAAGACTGTTGACATCTAGTGGAAGCCTTAGGAAGTGCAACATGACCAATATCCCACTGTATCTTCAATAGGGAATCAGTTGAAAAACAACCAACCTCAGATTTCCCACTTCCTGGTTGGATTTTGTTCTCAGGTTTTTGCCTGCCATATGAGTTGTGTTATACTCACAGACATCATTCAAACAGTTTAAGAAACTTTAGAGTGTTTTCTATCCAAATATACGCATATATTAGCATCTGGGACTGAGTAGCAGGCAGTTTACTCTGGGCACCTTATTCATCCAAGCTACTCAATACTGCCCCCAGCCATAAGAAGTTAATTGATACATAATTCCACTTTGACATGATTGGGTATTGTGTGTAGGCCAGAGAAAAAATATCTCAAATTAATCGATTTAAAATTCAGGCTGTAACACAATATAATGTGGTAAAAGTCAAGGGGTGAGAATACTTTCTGACAGCAGTGTATATCTTGTACAAGGTCTTAATTTGCTATTAGATTAATCAGAATCACTAAGGAGCCAGTTCTCTGAAATAAAATACTTAGTCATTGTCATCTTCTATTCAGTCATACCAAACATTAGGAACACCTTCGTAATATTTAGTTATTCCTTATGTTTTGTATACTCAGTGTATTTTCAGTACATTCAGTGCAATTTTTACTGTTATTCCTTTTATTATGAACATGTCAGACCAACCCATTATGTACAATAGATACTCAGCTGATGTAAAGGAAATTCAACACTGATTTCTTTCTGTTCTTCAGTTTCTTCAATTTATTTTTAGGTTGACAGATGTTATGATGGGATTGTACTCTAGGATGCTAGCAAAGCCATAACATAACATTTTAAATACATTTCAATGCATGAATTCCTATGCAATGTGTATTCTTAAAACTTATTCTTAAAAATACAAATGTTGTGTAATTAGAGAGGAACTCAGGATTTTATTGTTTTACGCTGTACTTAAAAAAAACATGTACTTACCAATGGGCAAGTTTCTTAATTCAAACTTTCTATCCAGGTAGTATTTATTTGTACACAAAAAGTGCTATCTAGACAATCAAGAGTGGCTATGGAAATCCACTCCGACTTTCACTAACATTAAACAATTGAACTGTCACAGTAGAAACAGAAGGACCAAAAGTATATGGCTGTGTCTCATTATAGTGTGGGTCCAGCGGGCTGGCCCAGGTTAACCTCCACTACCTCTCACTGTTCTCCACTCTAAGCTGACACTTTAATCAGTGTCACCATGTCAGCATCAGCAGCTGTAGCACCAGCAGATAGTCATGAAAAGGAGAAGTTAAACTTGCCAAATGGGGATAATTTCTTCAGTCAGGCATAAACAACTTAGTACAAAGGGATGCTCCTGCATTTAAATCTTCAATGAATCATTAATCATTCCTTTTGGTGGCCGGAAGAGAGTTCCATACAAGTCATAACTTGAATCTGTAATGACCTAGTATGAATGTTTGATTTGAATTAGTAATCATCCAACTGTTTAATGTTAAAATAAAATAAAAAGCTTCTATATACGAAACAAGTGACAGATGACGGTGACATATGACAGATGGCAGTGAAGTGTTTTCTTCATTTCAGTTGATACAGTGACTAAAACAATTTTTGCGGGACTTTTACTCCTTCTGACAGATGTGTTACTGAAACAAACACAGGGGACGATGCCCAGAAGGAGAGAACCACGTCCCTGGCTCAACTGACTCATTGATTTCCTTTTCTTTTTAACTGTTTCATTTTACTTCTCAGGCCCCATTCGTTAGCTCCCTTGGCCGCACAGTCACTTCTCTGAGTCAATACGGTCCACACTGCAGCTCTGTATGGACACCAAGCCTTTGTATTTACTGCCCAGGGCCAGATCTATCCCACCATCTTCCCTGTGTTCTATCACCTGACTGACGACAACAGTAGGATCACCAGTCTCGTGGGCCATTACTAATAGAGGTTGGTACATGTAATGCAGCCAAAGCTCTACAGACACAAGAAATCTCTTGCTTTAATAAAGGAACATGGATTGCTTGTTCTAGATGTTGGAAAATTCATGGATCATTCCACACTAACTCTCCTCTCTGTAGCCGATGTGAGTAAGACCTTAAAACAAGTTAACATTCAGAGCATGCACTGATCAGTTGGCAAGTGTACTCACTGACATTTCCAACCTCTCCCTGACCCTGTCTGTAATACCTACATGTTTCAAGCAGACCACCATAGTACCTTTGCCCATAAAGATATAAAACTGTATTTTTTTGTGAAGAATCAACAACAAATGGGACACAATCATGAAGTGGAACGACATTTATTGGATATTTCAAACTTTTTTAACCAATCAAAAACTGAAAAATTGGGCGTGCAAACTTATTCAGCCCCTTTACTTTCAGTGCAGCAAACTCTCTCCAGAAGTTCAGTGAGGATCTCTGAATGATCCAATGTTGACATAAATGACTAATGATGATAAATAAAATCCACCTGTGTGTAATCAAGTCTCCGTATAAATGCACCTGCACTGTGATAGTCTCAGAGGTCCGTTAAAAGCGCAGAGAGCATCATGAAGAACAAGGAACACACCAGGCAGGTCCGAGATACTGTTGTGAAGAACTTTAAAGCCGGATTTGGATACAAAAAGATTTCCCAAGCTTTAAACATCCCAAGGAGCACTGTGCAAGCGATAATATTGAAATGGAAGGAGTATCAGACCACTGCAAATCTACCAAGACCTGGCCGTCCCTCTAAACTTTCAGCTCATACAAGGAGAAGACTGATCAGAGATGCAGCCAAGAGGCCCATGATCACTCTGGATGAACTGCAGAGATCTACAGCTGAGGTGGGAGACTCTGTCCATAGGACAACAATCAGTCGTATATTGCACAAATCTGGCCTTTATGGAAGAGTGGCAAGAAGAAAGACATTTCTTAAAGATATCCATAAAAAGTGTTGTTTAAAGTTTGCCACAAGCCACCTGGGAGACACACCAAACATGTGGAAGAAGGTGCTCTGGTCAGATGAAACCAAAATTGAACTTTTTGGCAAAAATGCAAAACGTTATGTTTGGCGTAAAAGCAACACAGCTCATCACCCTGAACACACCATACCCACTGTCAAATATGGTGGTGGCATCATCATGGTTTGGGCCTGCTTTTCTTCAGCAGGGACAGGGAAGATGGTTAAAATTGATGGGAAGATGGATGGAGCCAAATACAGGACCATTCTGGAAGAAAACCTGATGGAGTCTGCAAAAGTCCTGAGACTGGGACGGAGATTTGTCTTCCAACAAGACAATGATCCAAAACATAAATTAAAATCTACAATGGAATGGTTAAAAAAGAAACATATCCAGGTGTTTGAATGGCCAAGTCAAAGTCCATTTTACATTACATTTAAGTCATTTAGCAGACGCTCTTATCCAGAGCGACTTACAAATTGGTGAATTCACCTTCTGACATCCAGTGGAACAGCCACTTTACAATAGTGCATCTAAATCATTAAGGGGGGGGATGGTGAGAAGGATAACTTATCCTATCCTAGGTATTCCTTGAATAGGTGGGGTTTCAGGTGTCTCCGGAAGGTGGTGATTGACTCCGCTGTCCTGGCGTCGTGAGGGAGTTTGTTCCACCATTGGGGGGCCAGAGCAGCGAACAGTTTTGACTGGGCTGAGCGGGAACTGTACTTCCTCAATGGTAGGGAGGCGAGCAGGCCAGAGGTGGATGAACGCAGTGCCCTTGCTTGGGTGTAGGGCCTGATCAGAGCCTGGAGGTACTGCGGTGCCGTTCCCCTCACAGCTCCGTATGCAAGTCCAGACCTGAATCCAATCGAGAATATGTGGAAAGAACTGAAAACTGCTGTTCACAAATGCTCTCCATCCAACCTCACTGAGCTCGAGCTGTTTTGCAAGGAGGAATGGGAAAAAATGTCAGTCTCTCAATGTGCAAAACTGATAGACATACCCCAAGCGACTTACAGTAATGTAATCGCAGAAAAAGGTGGTGCTACAAAGTATTAACTTAAGGGGGCTGAATAATTTTGCATGCCCAATTTTTCAGTTTTTGAATTGTTAAAAAAGTTTGAAATATCCAATAAATGTCGTTCCACTTCATGATTGTGTCCCACTTGTTGTTGATTCTTCACAAAAAAATACAGTTTTATCTTTATGTTTGAAGCCTGAAATGTGGCAAAAGGTCGCAAAGTTCAAGGAGGCCGAATACTTTCGCAAGGCACTGTACACTTTAAACGTAAATGTCTCTGCCGCCCTGGCAGGGTAGCCTAGTGGTTAGAGCATTGGACTAGTAACCAGAAAGTTGCAGGGTTGCATGTTCAAACCGCCGAGCAAGTTCAAACCCACGAGCAAGTTCAAACCCCCAAGCTGACAAGGTACAAATCTGTCATTCTGCCCTTGAACAGGCAGTTAACCCACTGTTCCAAGGCTGTCATTGAAAATAAGAATTTGTTCTTAACTGACTTGCCTAGTTAAATAAAGTTTAAAAATAAAATTTAAAAAATCAAGTTAGGGGGGGTGGTCACTAAAATGTTTTGCCCATGATGTGGGGAGGGGCCCCCAACCAAACCTTGCTTAGGGTAGAGCCGGCCCTGTATATGGGTATACCATTAACTTTATCCTCTAATTTTCCAGTGTTAAAGTGATGTACATTGCCAAGGGGAGGCTGACTGCTGATAACACAGACCATTGTTTGAGGGAAGAAGTATTCAACTTTCTTGTGGCATTTTAGACTCCTCGAATGTTGAGTCTCCTCTGCTGGGTGTGTTATGTAAACTTAACCTGGGACCTGGGTGGCAAAGTGATTGGGCATTGGCAATGACAGAAATAATGATTGAAAATGAAGTGCTGTTGGACCGGTAATTAAAACACTGATGGGCATTGAATCAAGTGTGTTAGTGCTCATTAGGGGTACTGGCCAGCGGTTGCGTTTACAAATGAACAAGCAACCTTCTCCAGGGGCCCTTTGGCGGAAATATTCCCAGACGCTTCAAATCAAGTTTGCCCCTCCAAAAGAACAATCGCTTTTGGCACCTGTTCGATAGTTAAGCAATCCTTAGGTGTTGGCAATAAATGTGGCAATGTAGTGGTGTAAAGTACACGTATCTATACATTACTTTACTATTTATATTTTTGACAACTTTAACTCCATTACATTCCTAAAGAAAATAATGTACTTTTTACTACATACAATTTCCCTGACACCAAAAAGTACTCTTTACATTTTGAATGCTTAGCAGGACAGGAACATTTTCCAATTCACACACTCATCAAAAGAACATCCCTACTCCCTCTTATCTGGTGGACTCACTAAACACAAATGCTTCATTTGTAAATGATGTCTGAGTGTTGGAGTGTGCTGCTGGTTATAAGTAAATAAATAAAAAACAAGAAAATCATGCCATCTGGTTTGCATAAAGGGATACTTTAGGATTTTGGCAATGAAGACCTTTATCTACTTCCTCAGAGTCAGATAAACTCGTGGATACCATTTTTGTCTCTGTGTGCAGTTGGAAGGAAGTTGCTAACAAGCGTTAGTCCTATTGCTAATCAGCATTAGTGTAATGACTGGAAGCCTATTGTATCTATAGCGCATTGACTGGAAGTCGATAATAACTGCTAGTATGCTAGTAGATACACTAAAAGTATGTGGACACCTCCTCGCCAAACATCTCATAATATGGAATTGGTTACCCATTTGCTGCTACAACAGCCTCCACTCTTCTGGGAAGGGTTTCCACTAGATGTTGGAACATTGCTGTGGGGAATTGCTTCCACTCAGCCACAAGAGTATTAGTGAGGTCAGGCACTGATGTTGGGCGATTAGGCCTGGCTCATGTCGGAGTTCCATTTCATCCCAAAGGTATCTCGACAAACTATTTCTGTATGGACCTAGCTTTGTGCACGGGGGCATTGTCATGCTGAAACAGGAAAGGGCCTTCCCCAATCTGTTGCCACAAAGTTGGAAGCACAGAATCGTCTGGAATGTCATTGTATGCTGTAGCATTAAGATTCCCTTGAATGGAACAAGGGGCCTAGCCAGAACAATAAAAACAGCCCCAGACCAATATTCCTCCTCCATCAAACTTTACAGTTGGCACTATGCATTGGGGAAGGTACCTGTCTCCTGGCATCCGCCAAACACAGATTCGTCCGTCGGACTGCCAGATGGTGAAGCATGATTCGTCACTCCAGAGAACGCGTTTCCACTGCTCCAGAGTTCAATGGCACTCCAGCCAAAACTTGGCATTGCACATGGTAATTTTAGGCTTGTGTGCAGCTGCTCGACCATGGAAACCCATTTCATGAAGCTCTCGACTAACAGTTCTTGTGCTGACGTTCCTTCCAGAGATATTTTTTATCTCAGTAGTGAAGGTTTCAACTGAGGACAGTCTATTCTTATGCGCTTTGCGCTTCTGAGGCCCATTCTGTAAGCTTGTGTGGCCTAACACTTCACGTTCGAAACATTGTGGCTCCTAAACATTTCAACTTCACAAGAACAGCACTTGTGTGTATTAGGTAGTTGTTGGCAATTTTTAGATTACTTGTTAGATATTACTGACTAGAATATTACTGATAGATATTACGGACTAGATATTACTGAAATAGAAGCACAAGCATTTCGCTACACTCAATTTAACATGCTAACCATGTGTATGTGACCAATAAAACGTGATTTGATTTGAATTACAGTTGACTGGGGTAGTTCTAGCAGGGCAGGAATTTGTCAAACTGACTTGTTGGAAAGGTGGTATCCTATGATTCTGCCACTTTTAATGTCACTGAGCTCTTCTGTACAGGCCATTCTACTGCCAATGTTTGTCTTTGGATATTTGATGGCTGTGTTCTCGATTTTACACACCTTTCAGCAATGGGTGTGGCTGAAATAGCAGAATCTACTCATTTGAAAGGGTGTGTACATAGTTTTGGCCATATAGTGTACCATAGACTTCCAGTCATTGCGCTAGTTAGCATTGGCTTGCAAAACTACCACTAACTTCATTCAAACTGGATGCAGAGACATAAAACGTTATCCATGAGTTTATCTGACTCTGGGGAAATAGATTCCTTTCGTTTAAGGAATTTTAAATTATTTATACTTTGATACTTAAGTATATTTTAGCAATTTCATTTTTCTTTTGATACTTAAGTATATTTAAAATCTAATAATTTCAGACTTTTTTTCAGACTTTTTTGTATGACAATTGTGTACTTTTTCCACCACTGGGCAAATGTTACTGATATGGGAAGGAACTACACAGATTGTATAACCTGCTGAGCTCTCATGTGCTTCCACCATCTTAGAGCTGGAGTGGAGAGACTGCCTGAGCAGTGGGAGATTACATCACCTAGCTAATTTGATCAGGTTTAACCTCAAGCCCCTGGTCATCCATGCTGAACATATGGCTGCTCTGGGTACTCATTCGACACCTCTGCTTGTTACCCAGGGACCTTGCAATGCCTTATCTGTTTAGATAATTACATTCAAGTGGAAAGGACCCTGCTGAATCCACACAAAATGTGCTTTCATATATATCCAAGTGTCGACAGTTCATGGGAGGATATCTGTTATTTGGTGACTGTCAGTAAAAATGTAAATTCTCATTAAGCTCTATTATGGCACAGAAGCTAGCACATCCATTGAGACAACCTTCAAGCATATCATTTCCTCAGCTGACAAACACCTAACACAATATTAAGCTATTACTACTCAGATTATCTTTTATCCGTGTAGTTTTAGAATCATTGCGTATATGATTGACTAGAGGTATTTTGAGAGAAAGGGAGCGAGATTGAGTGATTTAATGAAACAGTTGTGTACCTCTGTAACGAGCCTCTGTAACGGCGTTCGTCTGTTGAAGGAGAAGCGGACCAAAATGCAGCGTGGTGGTTACTCATGTTCTTTAATGAAAAATGAACTACACATGAAACAACTTAAACATACAAAACAACAAATGGACCGTGAAAACCTATACAGCCTATCTGGTGACAACAAACACAGAGACAGGAACAATCACCCACGAAATACTCAAAGAATATGGCTGCCTAAATATGGTTCCCAATCAGAGACAACGGATAATCACCTGACTCTGATTGAGAACCGCCTCAGGCAGCCATAGACTATGCTATACACCCCCAAGACAAAACACACCACAAAAAACCCATGTCACACCCTGGCCTGACCAAATAAATGCAGACAAACACAATATACTTCGACCAGGGCGTGACAGCCTCATTTCAGATTTGCCAACCAAGACCTCCATAGCAATTATAAATCATCAAGAACATGCGATTTGAACAGATGGCAAGGTAAATCACTGCTTACTTTCATGAAAACTGGAAGCATTGCTCCATCAATCACATTTCAGTTTGTTTTCATGTAGCTCAGTGCTGATTTACATAGGTACAGTAGGCTACCTACTTAATTAAACATAGTCCATATGCTAATTTTCAGTAACTTTGTTCTGTTTATGACTCAGATTAAACACACCATGTAGGCTATTGTGGGTATAACACTATAGTAACAGTAATAATAATACTTTAGGAATAACTGTACAAATATAGTTTGCCAAAAAACTCCTGGTAGTTTGCCAAAACCCCACATCTGGCAAGGAACGTAGCTTAGACACAGACATCATTTAATAATTAATCGAATGGCAAGGTGCATGTTCTTCTTGTTCGAGTCTGACTGCAGGTTCTTGTTCTTGTTGTTTGGCTGCACGCTTGTCTTTCCCTGTGCTCCAACTCTAATTTCTGTTGCACCAATCTCTCTTCACATTGTCTTTCCCTTTCCTTGTGCTCAAGCTCTAATTTCTGTTGCTCTAACTTTGCCTTTAGTTCTAACTCCTTTATTTACACATATACGGGGTGTACTTTACCACCTGTAGGACCCCTTTCACCAACCTCCCTCTCCGGAAGGATTTTCTCCTCCACTAAAGCAGTACCGATCAACTCTTTGACTCCTGCTTTTGGATCGCCAGATGCCACCTTGATGTCATAATGCTTTACAGTGATGAGCAGATTTGCCTTTGTACATTTATCTAGCATCTCACATGTAGAGTTTATTTTTGATATCAGATGTTCAACCAAAACCTAATATTAGATAAAGGGGACCTGAGTGAACAAATAACACAACAATTACATACTTGTTTCATTAACAAACACCCAATGTAAATTCACACTCAGAAACTGGTTGTGCCACCTTTAGCTGCAATGACAATTTATTTTATTTATTTTACCTGGCAAGTCAGTTAAGAACAAATTCCTATTTTCAATGATGGCCTGGGAACAGTGGGTTAACTGCCTTGTTCAGGGGAAGAACAACCGATTTTTACCTTGTCAGCTCAGGGATTTGTTCTTGCAACCTTTTGGTTACTAGTTCAATGCTCTAACCACTAGGCTACCTGCCACCTCAAACCCTTCCTGTAGTTGTTGATCAGTCTCTCACGTCACCGTGGAGGAATATTGTCCCACTCTTCCGTGCATAACTTCTGTAACTCAGCAACATTTGTGGGTTTTCAAGCATGAACTGCTCGTTTCAAGTCCTACCACGACATCTCAACTGGGATTAGGTCTGGATTTTGACGAGGCAATTCCAAAACTTCAAATGTGTTGTTTTTTAGCCCTTCTCATCTAGTTTTGATTGGGTGTTGGATCATTGTCTTGCTGCATGACCCAGCTGAGCTTCAGTTCATAGATGGATGGCCTGACATTTTCTGATACAGAGCAGAATTCATAGTTCCTTCTAAAGGCAAGTCATTCAGGTTCTGAGTCAGCAAAGCATCCCCAAACGATCACACTACCACCATGTTTGACCATTGGTATGAGGATCTTACTGTGGAAAGCAGTGTTTGATTTTTGCCAGGCATAATGGGACATTTTTCTATTTGCAATTCATTGTAAGAAATCAGTGTATTCATTATATGAATAAGAATCATAAAAAATTAATTGAAAGAAAAATGGATCTGGTTTCACATCAGAGTGGGCGTATATGTCCTTGAGGGCATTTTTTAAATATTTGAAACATATGCACATTTTTACTTACCTGAAGACAGGCCACTTTACACCATTAAAACTTGTAAGGGATAGGCGGGATGCAAATGTCTCAGCTGTCCAATTGCCAGAGAAAATGCAGAGCGCTAGATTCAAATAAAATACGATAAAATTCAAACTTTCATTAAATCACACATGTAAGATACCAAATTAAAGCTACACTCATTGTGAATCCAGCCGACATGTCAGATTTTAAAAATGCTTTTCGGCGAAAGCATAAGAAGCTATTATCTGATAGCCTGCACCATCTGCAGCAGTAAACAAAGGAGTTCAACCCTGTAGGCGCTACACAAAACGCTGAAATAAAATATAAAACATGCCTTACCTTTGACAAGCTTCTTTTGTTGGTACTCCAATATGTCCCATAAACATCACAATTGGTCCTTTTGTTCGATTAAAGCCGTCCATATATATCCAAAATGTCCAAAAAAAAGCACGTTTGATCCAGAAAAAAATAGCTTACAAAAAACGTCACTACAAAATATTTCAAACGTTGCCTATAAACTTTGCCAAAATATTTCAAACTACTTTTGTAATACAACTTTAGGTATTTTTAAACATTAACATTTACATTTACATTTAAGTCATTTAGCAGACGCTCTTATCCAGAGCGACTGTAGACGGGGCAATCTGTGTTCAATACAGGAATGAAAACAAACCAGCCCCACTTTTCACGTCTGGCACAACTCACAAAAGTGTACCCAGTTCCTAGTTGGCCTACTTCTTCATTGCACAAAGGAATAACCTCAACCAAATTCCAAAGACTGGTGACATCCAGTGGAAGCGGTAGGAACTGAAAGGTTCCTACGAAATATCCCTTGGCAATAACAAGTCAGGGAACAGAGAGAGGAAAAAAGATATATATATATATATATATTCTGAACAGTTAGTCCTCTGGGTTTTGCCTGCTACAAAAGTTATGTTACACTCACACACATGATTCAAACAGTTTTAGAAACTTCAGAGTGTTTTCTATCCAAATCTATGAATAATATGCATATCTTATATTCTTGGCATGAGTAGCAGGAAGTTGAAATTGGGCACGCTATTTATCCAAAAGTGAAAATTCTGCCCCTAGCCCCAAGAGGATTTATCCTCTTGAAGCTAGGGGGCACATTTTTATGTTTGGAAAAATACCATTCCCAAAGTAAACAGCCTATTTCTCAGGACCAGATGCTAGAATATGCATATAATTGACAGATTATGATAGAAAACACTAATGATTCCAAAACTGTCAAAATATTGTCTGTGAGTATAACAGAACTGATATTGCAGGCGAAACCCCGAGGAAAATCCAATCAGGAAGTGCCTCTTATTTTGAAACCCTTCTGTTCCTACACATGTCTAGCCTCCATTTAAAAGGGGTATCAACCAGAATCCTTTTTCTGTGGCTTTCCTAAGGTTTCAACAGTTGTTAGACATAGTTTCAGGCTTTTATTTTGAAAAATGAGCGTGAAGGATCACATTGCGTAAGTGGAGAGGTGGGGGCTCTCAGAGTGAGTTTGTGCGCAATTGAGTAAAGCCGCCATTGTTCCTCCCGCTGTCATGGAAAAAGCTACACACTCGGTTGATATATTATCGAATATATATTTTAAAAACTACCTGAAGATTGATTATAAAACACTTTTGACATGTTTCTGTGGACATTATAGATATTATTTGGAATATACGTCTGCGTTGTGGTGACCGCTCTTTCCTGTGGATTTCTGAACATAACGCGACAAACAAACGTTGGTATTTTGGGTATAAAAACAATTTTTATGGAACAAAAGGAACATTTGCTGTGTAACTGGGAGTCTCGTGAATGAAAACATCTGAAGATCATCAAAGGTAAACGGTTAATTTAATTGCTTCTCTGATTTTCGTGACCAAGCTTCCTGATGCTAAGTGTACTTAATGTTTTGTCATGCGATCAATAAACTTACACAAACGCTTGGATTGCTTTCGCTGTAAAGCATCATTTCAAAATCTGAGACGATAGGTGGATTAACAAAAGGCTAAGCTGTGTTTCGCAATATTGCACTTGTGACTTCCTGAATATTAATATTTGTTAGTAATATTATTTGACTGTTGCGCTATGCTATTCAGCGGTTGCTGACGAAAATGATCCCGCTACAGGGATGGGTAGCCCCTGCCGTCCCGAGTTGGGTTGTAACGGTTTTCTTTAGTTGAAGGTGAGGCGGACCAAAACGCAGTGTGGTGGTTATTCATGGTTCTTTAATATAGACACTAGACATAAATAAACTAACAAAACAAGAAATGTGAAATAAACAAAACAGCCCTATCTGGTGCAAACACAGAGACAGGAACAATCACCCACAAACACACAGTGAAACCCAGGCTACCTAAGTATGATTCTCAATCAGAGACAACTAATGACACCTGCCTCTGATTGAGAACCATACTAGGCCGAAACATAGAAATAACCAAATCATAGAAAAACAAACATAGACTGCCCACCCCAACTCACGACATGACAAAACAAAGGAAATAAAGGTCAGAACGTGACATGGGTAAGAACGTGGTCCATCTCATTGAGGGGATGTAACCAAGTCTTACTTTTCATAAGAACGTTGTCCACGTAGATTATCGTCCCCCTGGAAGCTGTGTCTGGCATTGCCTTGTACAGGAAGATGTTGAACTTAGGGGAAGTTCACATACCTGAATGGGCAATGATTGAACGTGAAGAGCTTGTTCGAGAAAGAGAAAGCCAACTTGTGTTGGTCACGAGGGCCGACTGTCATGGTCCAGAAACTATTCGCATCATTGACGGTGGAGAAGTACTTGGCATTTGCCACCTTTGGCAACTCTTGGTACAGCTGTGTAATTTGCCAATGAGACAACGGAACCAACTTGTTGAGTTGTCTATAGCCATTTACCTGTTGGTTTCAGAACTGATTATCGGTTTAGCTAATAGGGAGTCGATAACTTCTTGGACCGTTGCGTACACTGCAAGCGGAATTTTGTATTGTCTCACAAACATAGGAGCTGCTCCAGGTGGCTTAGGAATACGCATCACATGAATGCCCGTAAGACTGTCGACCAGATCTCACTGTGTTTGTTAACCTCTCTCGGATATATGGGACGCTAGCATCCCACCTGGCCAAAAGTCAGGGAAAATTCAGAGCGCCAAATTCAAATAAACTACTTTAAACATCTAACTTTCATTAAATCACACATGCAATATAGCAAATTAAAGCTACACTTGTTGTGAATCCAACCAACATGTCAGATTTCAAAAAGGCTTTTCGGTGAAAGCAAATGATGCAATTATCTGAGGAAAGCACCTCCGTAAACAACGATAGAAAAACATATTTCAACCCTGCAGGCGTGACACAAAACGCAGAAATAAACATTGACAAGCTTATTTTGTTGGCACTCCAATATGTCCCATAAACATCACAAATGGTCCTTTTGTTCGATTAATTCCGTCAATATATATCCAAAATGTCCATTTATTTGACGCATTTGATCCAGAAAATCACTGGTTCCAACTTGTGCAACGTGACTACAAAATTTCTCAAACATTACCTGTAAACTTTTCCTAAACATTTCAAACTACTTTTGTACTACAACTTTAGGTATTTTTTAACATAAATAATGAATAAAATTGAAGACGGGATGATTTCTGTTCAATACAGGAGGAAAACAAACTGTAGCTAGCTTTCTGGTCCCACGCCTCTATCTAACAGTACACTTCAAGTGACCCTCGTTCAAGATGGCCGTACTTCTTCATTACACAAAGGAAAAACCTAAACCAATCTCTAGAGACTGGTGACATCCAGATGCTTCCTTGGTTCCAATGTGGATTGATAGCGCACACACCCCTATAGCAGTGAGTGTCGTCTGGGGAGTCGTTCCCAGGGGAAATCTGAACATTTTCGGAACAAGGGGATGGCAGTTAGCCGTTTTCGAAATGAACATATCCAAACTGATTGTGGATTTTTCCGACCAGGTTGCCAGTGTGGCATCCTCAACCATAGTGCAGTTTAGGCACACGTCACCTATCCGAGCAGGGTGGTAAGTTTCGGCTGGTGAATCACCCAAGCCACACAGGAAAACCTCATGCTTGGTTAAGTTCCGAGTTGAACTTGTCTCCTTGTCATTTGCCACCAATGGCGGACTCATGACTAATTTCACCGGGGTTGTATCCCACATCGTTGCACAATGTGGGGCATGTGGCCTTGGAAGAATGCAGTAAAGCCAACGGAGTTGGCATAGTTATTTGTGACCAGATACCAAACGGTCAATTAAAGCTATCCCAATCAGCATCCGTTCGGTGTCAATGCTAGTCAGGTACACAGGGTGAATCAGTGACCCGCTTTCCAATTTGAGTTTAAGTAGGAGACGCTTGGTTAGAGGTGAGGTTGCTTGAGTGAAACTTTGAAGTTTCGTATCGGACACGTTCTGTTTTCAACAAACATTTTGCTGGGTCCAATGCCCTTTGAGTTCATCCAGCGAAGTTTCAGATATGAGGGAAATTGTTGAACCTGAATCTATCAGAGCATCACAGGTCAAACAGTCCTCCAAGACTGCTCTAAGGTATGTCCTGCTCGAGTTGGTTTTTCTTGTCATATCCCCCAACAAAGTGGAGTGGTTTGGAACAACTGGGGCGGGAAAGGGAATGTTTTCCAACTTTCTCACTTGGTCTTTCTCATCCTTCATTAAATCAACGACTTCGAGGAGTTCTGCTGTTTTTTCATCCAGCTTGGTCATTGTGTTCATTAACTGATCATCTTTGGTCTGCAGCATTTGGAATAGAACATTATTGCTTTGAGTGGTTTAACTCTTAGAGATCGGGCTACTTTTTCAACATTCTGTTACAAATCGCGCAACATTTCAACGTCCTGCTACTCATGCCAGGAATAAAGTATATGCATATGATTAGTATGTGTGCATAGAAAACACTCTGAAGTTTCTAGAACTGGTTCAATGGTGTCTGTGACTATAACAGAACGAGTTACGTAGTCAAAATCGCCAGAAAACCTGGTCACTAAATCGTCAGAGAAAAAAATCAATCCGCCAGTCCATGTATTGTCTATTGGAAGGAAAAATACTTAAGGCTGAGGATACAGTTCCTATAGCTTCCACACGATGTCGCCAGTGTTGTTATTTCGATTCAAATAAATCGTTGGTCATCTGAGTAATAGCCACATCCGGTTGTCAAGTCCACAGCTGTAAACAATGGAACCGGAAAAGTTGACTACGTTTCCCAAACTTGTGCCTATTGAATACAGATCGCTCCGTGATCAATTTGATTGTTTATTAACGTTTAGTAATACCTAAAGTTGGATTACAGAAGTAGTTTGAAGTGTTTTGTCAAAGTTTATAGGCAACTTCTTTAATTTAAAAAAATAACGTTGCGTTTAAAAAATGTGTTTTTACTGGATCTGACGGTCTTCATAAATTGACATTTTGGGTACACAAGCACCGATTTAATCGAAAAAAAGACCCAATTGTGATGTTTATGGGACATATAGGAGTGCCAACAAAGAATCTCGTCAAAGGTAATGAATGTTTTATATTTTATTTCTGCGTTTTGTGTAGCGCCGGCTACGCTAATTCCTTTGTTTACGTCCCCTTCTGGTATTTCGGCGTGTTGCATGCTATCAGATAATAGCTACTCATGCTTTCACCGAAAAGCATTTTACAAATCTGACTTGTTGGCTAGATTCACAATGAGTGTAGCTTGAATTGAGTACCCTGTATGTGAATTTTAATGAACGTTTGAGTTTTAACGAGTGCTATTAGCATTTGGCGTAGCGCATTTGCATTTATTGTTGGCAGGGGTGCGGTTGCATCCCGGGTGGGCCAGACAGGTGAATTCAAAACCATTTGCAGGGCATCAAGTTGCTCACCCTTGTTTTTAGCTAGCTTGTCAGATTCATCTAGTTTTGCATGGACTTCATCGTATTTAGTTTAGGCTAAAACGAGTTGCTCATGTAGAATACGGACTTGGTCAAGAGTTTGTTTGCGTTATTTGTCATAAATGTTAGCCAGATATTTCAGTTGATCTCTTCTCAAATGCAGTTCCTCGGCTAGCAGTAGCTTGTCTTTTTCGGCTTTTAACCAACGTCCTGGTTCTCTCCAGCTGTCCCTTGAACTCCACAGCTTCCTGCTCGTGCCTCTGATGGGGACTGAGGTATTGGACCACTGTCCATATCTACTGGTGGGCATAATTTAGGGTTAAACTGGAGAGAACCTTCACAAGGCATCCGCCTGTGTAACGGCATTCTTCGTTTGTCAAAAGAGAGTCGGACCGAAATGCAGCATGGTGGTTACTCATGATCTTTAATGAAGGATCGCGATACATAAAATACCTATTACAAAATACAAAACAACAAAACGGAACGTGAAACCTAAATACAGCCTATCTGGTGAAACTACACAGAGACAGGAACAATCACCCACGAAATACAAAGTGAAACCCAGGCTACCTAAATACGGTTCCCAATCAGAGACAACGAGAATCACCTGACTCTGATTGAGAACCGCCTCAGGCAGCCAAACCTATGCAACACCCCTACTCAGCCGCAATCCCAATAACTAAAAAACCCCACTACGAAATACAACAACATAAACGCATGTCACACCCTGGCCTGACCAACTAATTAATGAAAACACAAAATACTAAGACCAAGGCGTGACAGTTAACTTAGCATCTGGTGCAATGCTTAGCTTCACTTGTTCCCCCCAACAAGGGAACAGGTTTACTAAGTGACGTCTCACGTTCAACCCTTGAGCTCTTCACGTCACCAAGACACGAGAGGTAGAGAGATAATAACTGTGCTTCGGTCAAACGAATATATCTATTCAAATTCCCGTACTAGCAGGCTCATATGTCCTCTGCTCTAGAAATTGCTTATGACCGAGTCGAATCGCTCCTGAAAGCGATAGACAGAAATAACACTACCTTGGGCACAACTATTATTATTCTCAGAATACCTGCATCGCCTGTTACATATGCCCTAGCTCATAGCATTCAGTAAATTCCCCCTATCCACTGACTTTTGTCAGATATACTACACAGGAATGGTTCTCTTCCTACCAGTATCTGGGTGAAAATGAAAACCACTCACACGGCCCTCTCAACAATAATCCTGCCTAGAGCTATTATTGGTATATACAGTGCCTTGCGAAAGTATTCGGCCCCCATGAACTTTGCGACCTTTTGCCACATTTCAGGCTTCAAACATAAATAAAACTATTTTTTTGTGAAGAATCAACAACAAGTGGGACACAATCATGAAGTGGAACGACATTTATTGGATATTTCAAACTTTTTTAACAAATCAAAAACTGAAAAATTGGGCGTGCAACATCATTCAGCCCCCGTAAGTTAATACTTTGTAGCGCCACCTTTTGCTGCGATTACAGCTGTAAGTCACTTGGGGTATGTCTCTATCAGTTTTGCACATCGAGAGTGGCAAAAGGTCGCAAAGTTCAAGGGGGCCGAATACTTTCGCAAGGCACTGTATGTATCTTGCTACAGAATTGGTATGGAATTAACCCAAAAGTGGGGCCTAGTTTTATCTTAGAATCCTCACAGTGGGTGCCATATATGTCGTAACGTTTTATTGATGAATGTGATGACTGCTGTTCATTGAATGATTCATTTTTTATAATTACGTGATTAAATAAATCAGGTAATTATTAACTCATTAACCCGGGGCACCATGGGAAAGTTTGGATTTATTTAGTTTCTATTTCCCAAAATAATTTAAAGGATATCAGAATATCGATTTTACAACAATCGCTAATTAATCAATTTCCTCTACAGTCTCATTCTGAACGTTGCATAATCCGGGAATCTGCACAAGCCCAAGTCTCACTAATTAAGTCCGTACCACACCAGTTGAGTTGACTATTTATTAACTAACAAGTTAAAATGATAATATAAGATACACGTACACAAACACACAGTCTAGGCTATTGATTAGAGCTTAGTACAATGAAATAGGTCGCTAGCGGACCAACACAATATGATATGTGTTGCACACAATGGAGAGAGAAAGATAGAGTGCCCGAGAGAAATGGTACACTAGGGTACATTTGTAAACTATGCTTAGTTTAACCATAAACTTTCCCTGAACTGCCGCTCTTATGGGTCAGAAAATAATTATGTAATTACTTGTCGAAGGTCTCCGATGGGGTGTCTCTTCGTGGACCGGGTTCGCCTTCTCTGATGACGGCCTTTCTTCGGTTACTGGGTGTAACTCTCTGTTTGTCCTCACAATGTCAGTGTCCTTTCTCTTTGTGTTCTGTTTCCTCGCCCTTGTCCTGAAAGAGGGGTCTTCTGAGGACGGCTAATCAGCCGTGTAGATGGTTCAAGTGTGGGAATGAAAACAGTGTAGAAACATGATTCCTTGGAGAGAATAACCGGGTGGTCCTGCTTGAATTCACTCTCTTAGACACAGATACTCATCCATAGCATGGATTGTTAAAAGGTTAGTTTGCCTTCTTAAGCCTCGTGTTTCGTTTTGGGTTTACAATTAATCAGACCTTGGCTGCAGCTCGTGTTCCCTAGTCATCATGTTAATTCCTACCTCACATGTTTTATACTCTTGGGTCAGAAATAGGCGTTTCCGTCTTTAGGGCAAGTTCTCTGGGCATAACTAGTTACGAGGCAAGGTGTGGATTTTACTCAGATCCAATTTAGACTACTAACTTCACATTTCATCTTTACAAAAACATTCTATTCAATCTGGGCATTTTCCACAAAATGTACAATATGCAAACATCAGGTACATCTTGTGAAAACTCTTCAAGTTACAATGTTTTTGTTATAATGTCGTCATTTTACTTTTAATAACATAACAAAAACTATATTAATTTTCATATTCCATCTATTGTCATTACTATCAATTTAGCTGACAAAACATATTGTCCAAAGTCCATTTATTGCATGTTACTGTTCTGAGGTAGGTTATTCATAGGCCCACTATACATTACATTCCTCCATACTTAGAGGACAAAGTGATTTTTTTCTGCTGCCTTATGTTTTACAATGTGCGGCTGGTGTCATATGAGTCTCAAACTTGAGCTGAGGTGCATCCTGTTTCCGTTGATCATTCTTGAGATGTTTCTACAACTGGATTGGAGCACCTGTGGTAAATTCAATTGATTGGACATGATTTGGAAAGACACACACCTGTCTACATAAGGTCCCACAGTTGACAGTGAATGTCAGAGCAAAAACCAAGCCATGACTTTGAAGGAATTGTTTGTAGAGCTCCGAGACAGGAATGTGTTGAGGCACAGATCTGGGGAAGGGTACCAAAACATTCATACAGCATTGAAGGTCCCCTAGAACACAGTGGCCTCCGTCAAGCTTAAATGGAAGAAGTTTGGAACCACCAAGACTATTTCAAGAGCTGGCCACCCTGCCAAACTGAGCAATCGGGGGAGAAGGGTCTTCGTCAGGGAGGTGGACCATGGGGGTGGCAGCATCATGCTTTGGGGATGTCTTTCAACGGCAGGGTCTGGGAGACTAGTCAGGAACGAGGCAAAGATGAACAGAGCAAAGTACAGAGAGATTCTTGATGAAAACCAGCTCCAGACCTCAGACTGGTTCACCTTCCAGCACACCCAAGACAATGCTGGAGTGGTATCAGGACAAGTCTCTGAATGTCCTTAGTGGCCCAGCCAGAACCTGGACTTGAACCCAATCAAACATCTTTGGAGAGACCTGACAATAGCTGTGCAGCAACGCTCCCCATCCAACCTAATACAGGTGTGCCCAGCTTGTAGCTCCATACTCAAGGCTGTAATCGCTGTCAAAGGTGCTTAAACAAAATACTGAGTAAATGTGATATTTCAGTTTTTTTATTATTAATAAATTAGCAAACATTTAAAACATGTTTTTTTCTTTGACATTATAGGGTATTGTGTGTAGATTGATGAGAGGGGGGGAAATGTAATCAATTTTAGAATTAGGCTGTAACCTAACAAAATGTGGAAAAGGTCAAGAGGTCTGAATACTTTCCAAAGGCACTGTATATCTCCTATTTACAATGTTGGTTAAAAAATGTGACACATCAGATTGACACATCTATGCACTCCTCATTTTTGTTTTGGGGGTTTTAATGTGAAACATTGCCAGTGTGTTGCAGAATTTGATGAATTACTAAACGTTTTAAAAAAACCATCATTTTTCAAGCAAATGTATGCCCCGCAAGAGTTGGTCCTGTTCTTTGTCCCTTGCTTTTTCCTATAGCTTTATTGGCTCTTTCACATGCATAGTTGTTGTAGCCCTTGCTGGTGGACACTGGAGCTTGGACATAAGAGTTGTTCTCCTCTTGCGCCATGTTAATGTAATGTATTGCATGAATTCCTTCTCCTCCTCATGTATATATTAGCACCTCCCTATGGAACCTGTTGTCTTTAATTGCTTTAGGGTTCTCTCAATTCACCTCAGCCAGTAATTCTACATTTTCTGAACATTGTAAAAGATAATTAGATTGTTAACACTAATACTGCCAAAGCACTCAATGTATGTCATTTTGGCAAGTGGGATAATAAGCTACCATGAAAAGCAATAGGCTATTGTTAATAAGGTAGTTACCCTTTATACATTAACAAGCATCAATCTCAGTCTGCTTGCAGGGTACTGTTATTCCATTTTTTTGTGCACACTAGGTGCCCTTAGAGCAGATGAAAGTAGTGCTAGCTAGAGAGGCATTTATAGGTGTCTTCAAAGCAGCTAGGTTGTACAGTTACCCAAGAGCAGAAGAAAGTTGCACTTGTTAGAGGTATGTTTATTGCTAGTTGCTCTCAAAGCTGCAAGGTTGTACAGTTTCCCCCAGGGCAGAAGGAAGTTGAGCTAACTTAGTAGCTGTTTATATGTGCTTAGTATATGTTTATAGGTACCCTCAAGGCAGTAGGATTGTACAGTTTCCCCCAGGGAATTAGAAAGTTGAGCTAGCTTTGATAACTTAGTAGGCAGATGTCTATGAAATGTTGAATTCCAAGTAGGAAGTCTGCTTATGGTATCTAGTTTACTAGCTCAACATTGTAAACCATAATATTGTACTGATTAGCTAGCTAATGTAACAAAAGACAGCTAGCAACCGGAGCCATTTCATATCTAATCAATAAATAGCTAGCTTGCTAAAACCCAGTTCAAAACAAAATGTGAGAACTTGCTAGCTTAAAATTATAAACTTGAATATTGTAGCTAGCTAACTAGCTAGCGGATAGCCAATGTAAGCTAGCTAGGTGCCTTCAGAAAGAACTCACACACTTAAATTGAGATTTTGTGTCACTGGCCTACACACAATACCCCATAATGTCAAAGGGGAATTATTTATTCAGACATTATTACAAATTCATTGCAAATGAAAAGCTGAAATGTCTTGAGTCAATAAGTAAGTTCAACACCTGCATGGTGTTAAACATTATTTTTTTATGACTTCCTCATCTCTGTACTCCACACATACAATTATCTGTAAGATCCCTCAGTTGAGCAGTGAACTTCAAACACAGATTCTACTTCAAAGAACAGGGGGTTTTTCCAATGTCCCGCAAAGAAGGGCACCTATTGGTAGATGGATAAACATTTAAAAAGCAGGCATTGAATACCTCTTTTGATTTGATTTGGATCTATTTTAGTCCCCATTTGCACTAATCTTCCAAGAGTCCTTAAACATTAAAATACAATTTATAATACAAACACATTTTCACATATAACACACTATTACAAACATACATAATATACTAACATAATGACACAATAAATACTCAATCTAAAAAATACTGATTCTTCATCTACTATAGTCCCACAACATTTCTATGTATTATATTAAAATATATTTAAAATAATGTTTACATTTATATATTGAACGGATTCTAGTTTGCTCAGTTAATTTATTCAATTTCTTTATTGCTCTAAATCGAAATGTTCTATTGCCCATTTCTCTTTTCTGTCTGGATAACGCATAGATGGTGGACAATCTATTCCTAGTATTTACGGAATGTCTGTCTCTTACCAACTGAATACCGCTGTGAATAGAACTTGCCTGTCTTAAATGATCTATATTATGAAATAAAATAAGCATGTTTCTTTTCAATTACAGTGGGGAGAACAAGTATTTGATACACTGCTGATTTTGCAGGTTTTCCTACTTACAAAGCATGTAGAGGTCTGTAATTTTTTATCATAGGTACACTTCAACTGTGAGAGACGGAATCTAAAACAAAAATCCAGAAAATCACATTGTATGATTTTTAAGTAATTAATTTGCATTTTATTGCATGATATAAGTATTTGATCACATACCAACCAGTAAGAATTCCGGCTCTCACAGACCTGTTAGTCTTTCTTAAAGAAGCACCCTCCTGTTCTCCACTCATTACCTGTATTAACTGCTCCTGTTTGAACTCGTTACCTGTATATAAGACACCTGTCCACACACTCAATCAAACAGACTCCAACCTCTCCACCATGACCAAGACCAGAGAGCTTTGTAAGGACATCAGGGATAAAATTGTAGACCTGCACAAGGCTGGGATGGCCTACAGGACAATAGGCAAGCAGCTTGGTGAGAAGGCAACAACTGTTGGCGCAATTATTAGAAAATGGAAGAAGTTCAAGATGACGGTCAATCACCCTCGGTCTGGGGCTCCATGCAAGATCTCACCTCGTGGGGCATCAATGATCATGAGGAAGTTGAGGGATCAGCCCAGAACTACACGGCAGGACCTGGTCAATGACCTGAAGAGAGCTGGGACCACAGTCTCAAAGAAAACCATTAGTAACACACTACGCCGTCATGGATTAAAATCCTGCAGCGCACGCAAGGTCCACCTGCTCAAGCCAGCGCATGTCCAGGCCCGTCTTAAGTTTGGCAATGACCATCTGGATGATCCAGAGGAGGAATAGGAGAAGGTCATGTGGTCTGATGAGACAAAAATAGAGCTTTTTGGTCTAAACTCCACACGCCGTGTTTGGAGGAAGAAGAAGGATGAGTACAACCCCAAGAACACCATCCCCACCATCCCATCTGCAGAGGGGACAGGACGACTGCACCGTATTGAGGGGAGGATGGATGAGGCCATGTATCGTGATATCTTGGCCAAAAACCTCCTTCCCTCAGTAAGAGCATTGAAGATGGGTCGTGACAGGGTCTTCCAACATGACAACGACCCGAAAAACACAGTCCGGGCAACTATGGAGTGGCTCCATAAGAAGCATCTCAAGGTCCTGGAGTGGCCTAGCCAGTCTCCAGATCTGAACCCAATAGAAAATCTTTGGAGGGAGCTGAAAGTCCGTATTGCCCAGCAACAGCCCCAAAACCTGAAGGATCTGGAGAAGGTCTGTATGGAGGAGTGGGCCAAAATCCCTGCTGAAGTGTGTGTAAACCTGGTCAAGAACTACTGGAAATGTATGATCTCTGTAATTGCAAACAAAGGTTTCTATACCAAATATTAAGTTCTGCTTTTCAGATGTATCAAATACTTACTGTATGTCATGTAATAAAATGCTAATTAATTACTTAAAAATCATACAATGTCATTTTGTGTATCTTTGTTTTAGATTCCATCTCTCACAGTTGAAGTGTACCCATGATACAAATTACAGACCTCTACATGCTTTGTAAGTAGGAAAACCTGCAAAATCGTCAATGTTTCAAATACATGTTCTCCCCACTATATCTTGTCGATTGATGACCAACTAAGAACACTGCGCATGACTGCAACAGAAGAACCATGTATCCACCTTAAAACCATACTTGCTGCTTTGTTCTGTGCATTCTGCAGCCTCCAAACTTCACTTGATGATGCATTTCTCCAGACCACAGAACAGTAGATCACCCGACTAAATTAATGCTTGTGTTATTCGCAGAATAATTTTTCCTGGTAAGTATTTAGCTATCCTTCTGATTATTCATGCTGTTTTTTTTACATAGATTAGTTATTTGAGACATCCATGATAAGCTGTCTAGCTTCACTCCCAATAGTTTGGTTTCTGCCACTTCTTCAATTTGTACTCCTCCCATACGTAACTGTATCCCATGCTGTTTTGGCCTAGTTGACCAGACCAACATAACTTTGGTCTGGTTATTAATTGCACTTTGGATGCTGTACCAATACACCCAGCCACTACAAAGATACAAGAATCTTTCGTAACTCAGTTGCTGGAGAGGAAGGAAAACGCTCAAGAATTTCAGCACGAGACCAATGGTGACTTTAAAACAGTTAGAGTTTAATGGCTGTGATAGGTGAAAACTCAGGATGGATCAACAACATTGTAGTTAATCCACAATACTAACCTAAATAACAGGGAAACGAAGGAAGCCTCTACAGAATAAAAAATATTTAAATACATGTAACCTGTTTGCAACAAATGAGACAAGGATATTAACTTTTTGCCCTGAATACAAAGCATTTTGTTTCGGGCAAATCCAGCACAACACATCACGGAGTACCACTCTTCATATTTTAAAGCATGGGGTGGCTGCATCATGTTATGGGTATGCTTATCATCTGCAAAAACAAGGGAGTTTTTTAGGATGAAATTAAACGGAATAGAGCCAAGCATATGCTAAATTCTAGATGAAAAACTGGTTCAGTCTGCTTTCCAACAGACACTGGGAGACACATTCACCATTCAGCAGGACAACAACCTGAAACGCACGGCCAAATATGCAGTGGAATTTCTTACCAAGACAACCATGAAAGTTCCTGAGTGACCTAGCTACAGTTTTGACTTAAATCGTCTTGAAAATATATGGCGATTTGAAAATCGCTGTCTAGCAATGATCAACAACCTACAACCTACATAATTTGCAAAAAAAATGTTTTACCATCCTGCTGTGCAAAGCTCTTAAAGACTCACATCGGTAATATCTGCCAAATGTGATACTAACATGTATTGACTCAGGGCTGTGAATACTTGTGTAAATTTAGGTATTTCTGCATTTCATTGTCAATGAATTTGCTGCAATTAAAAATCAATTGAAATGTAAAAAAAATCACTTAATAATTATGGGGTATTGTCTATAGATGGGTGAGAAGAAAATATATGTAACCGATTTTGAATTCAAGCTGTAACAACAAAATGTGGAATAAGTCAAGTGGTGTGAATACTTTCTCAGGGCACTGTAGATAGCTGGGCTATCTTGTTTCCTAGGTAGCTAATTAGCTAATGTATTAAGATATACCACATGCAGTACATTTACCTCACTGTGCTATGAACAAGTTATGAATGCATGGGCATGAATGAAGTTCAAAGACTATATACTAACATGCTAAGCAAACATATATTATGCATTTGAACTGCAAGAAGTGGTACGTACACATGTAATGTAGCCTACTCTATGTGTACCGCTCGTCAGCAATCCTTCAATGTTAAATATAGATATTTTAGCCACCCTGTCATTCATATTGGTAATTTCAGGGTTGCTCAAGGTGACCTGTGAACAAGTCAAACACTAATGAAATGAGGAAATCCATCTGTAAGCAGATAGCTTACTCTGAATGTCAGCAGGAATTCCATTAAATCCTGGCAAAGGAGACTGATACCCCATGTCTGAGTCAAAGACAAGTGGCATGAATGTTGAATGTGTCACTGGGAAAAATGTAACCCATCAAGGTATTTTTGCCTAGCAGGAGTTTTGACAGTCTGTATATCTGTGATTGAATAGAAATGCATTATTCATAGTAAGCCAAATAAATATCTGATTTACATGTGTAATTAGATTTAGCATCATTGGATTTTTGTCTTTTCCCTTATTGTTTATTTATTATTATTTTAGCACTTATTTGTGAATGTGCGCTTTGATATGAACTGAAAATCAATAGCATTTATTTTTAATTAATGTATTTACTGTTCTGTGAATTCTATGCTTATCTTTTTCTATCCGTGAATATATTTACAGAACAACTCTTCTTTTTCCAATATGATTGCTTCAAATAATAAAATGTTAGTTTCTCTGTTTCAACTCTGGTTACTTTTTGCTCAACCAAGATGTGAACAGACCATTAAGACATATAATTGCATATTATACAGAACAAGATTGTGTAATTATGTTGACAGTGTAGGTAAAAATAAATAAATAATTCTGAACATGCACTACAGTATAATGCAAATCGAATTTAATACCACTCACACTATGAACATATCCTTTGTGTATGAATGGTGCGTTTTAATTATGCTTTTTGCAGAAGGGCCACTTTAAACAAGGCCTCTCCTCATGACTGCTATTACTGTATAAATAGCTTTACCAAACTCATCAAATACACAATTTTCCTGCTTTCAATTCTTTGAAATGGAGAGAGGATAAAAAACACAATTCTCATCTTGTATAACTGATTTCTATAGACTTCTATAAACTTGCATTCAAATTATGTTGAAGTGTGTCCAATAGAGTGTCAAATAAATTCATATTTAATTACACTCTTATATTAATAAGATATCGCTGCAGAAGTCCACCATGTCAAGCATGTCTGGACCACGACTAGGACTGTTGCAATGACCGTATTACCGCCACATGAGTCATGAGTCATGACCGCAGTAAAATTCCATGTGACAGTTGAGTCACGGTAATCTCTTTTTATGCACTCTAGACATGGTTTGGTAGTACTGTACCTAACTTGCTAACTACCATTAGGTATTAATGGCCCGGTACTCATGCTTTTAAAACTCACCTGACTGTGATGATCAATTTGAAGAAAGAAGATCAACAGCAGGTTGAAACTGAATGTAAGACATAGTTGTTGTGGATGTTGTTTCAAAGCCTAACACAATGAAAACGGACAGTGTTTTCTAAGGTGATGATTAATTCGAAACACTCATATGCATATTAGAGTTTATGCATAGGCTTATGAGCCCAAGCCTGAAAACCTCCCTGATAAAAATGATGTTTGTGCTGCTACTGCATACAATACATAGCCTACACATAAAAAAAAGAAAAAAAGATTTAAGATCACTTTGGTACATAATTGGTGTAGCCTATACTCCAAAATTAAACAAATTTGAGAAAATTGCCTATGAGTGTGGAATGTATTTTTGTTCATACTGGATGGACTGGTTACCTTATGCTCAAATTTCTATCTATGAGTCTGGGAGAGAACGTAAAACCCTAGGCATTTTACAAATTTTCATAATTAATTGGTGACACATTACCTTTAGATATACCGAATATCTGTCACAATCGTGTGTATAGGTGGCAGGGAAGTCAGGCGCAGGAGAATTAAACTTGGTAAAATGTAGTAATTTAATAAAACAAAACAACTCCAAAACCATAAATACTGTACAAATGAAACAAATTGGGTACGAGGACCCGTCGTGCACCAAATACAAAATAACACGAACATAAAACAATCTCTGACAAAGACATGATGGGAAACAGAGGGTTAAATACACAACAGGTAAAGAATGGGATTGAAACCAGGTGTGTAGGAAGACAAGACAAAACCAATGGAAAATGAAAAATGGAGTTAAGACGGTAATTAGTGGGTAGCTGTAACCTATAACATACCTTGTTCACTCTCCTCAGGACTTTAAGCAAACCCGACTGCAAAATTTACGGTCAGCCGGAGGCACACTCCAACATTCAGACATCATTTACAAGTGAAGCATGTGTGTTTAGTGAGTCCGCCAGATCAGAGGCAGTAGGAATGACCAGGGATGTTTTTGGACCATTTTCCTGTCAGCATTCAAAATCCAACGAGTACTTTTGGGTGTTAAGGAAAATGTATGGAGTAAAAAGTACAATATTTTCTTAAGGAATGTTGTGAAGTAAAAGTAGTCAAAAATATAAATAGTAAAGCAAAGTACAGATACCCCAAAAAACTACTTAAGAGGTACTTTAAATTATTTTTACTTAAGTACTTTACACCACTGCCTGTCCCATGTGGACAAGAGGAATACCTATGTAAGAATGCTGTTTTGACTATAGCTCAGCATTCAACACCATAGTATCCTCCAAGCTCATCATCAAGCTTTAGGCCCTGGGTCTGAACCCTGCCCTGTGCAACTGGGTCCTGGACTTCCTGATGGGCCTCCCCCTGTTGGTGGAGGTAGGAAACCACATCTCCACTTCGCTGATCCTCAAGGAGGCCCCACAAGGATGAGTGCTCAGCCCCCTCCTGTACTCCCTGTTCTTCCATGACTGCATGGCCAAGCGCGCCTCCAACACAATCATCAAGTTTGCAGACAAAACAACAGCAGTAGACTTGATTACCAGCAAGGATTAGACAGCCTGCAGGGAAGAGGTGAGGGCTCTGGGAGTGTGGTGCCAGGAAAGTAAGCTCTTACTCAACGTCAACAAAACAAAGGAGATGATCATGGACTTCAGGAAACAGCAGAGGGAGCATCCACATCAATGGGACAGCATTGGAGAAGGTGGAAAGCTTGAAGTTCCTTGGTGTACACATCACCCATCACAACCTCAGGAGGCAGAAGAAATTTGGCTTGGTACTTAAAACCCTCTCAAACTTTCAAAGATGCACAATTGAGAGCATCCTATCGGGCTGTATCACCACTTGGTACGGCAACTGTACCGCCCGCAACCGCAGGGCTCTGTAGAGGGTGGTTCGGTTTGCCAATGGCATCACCGGGGGCAAACTACCTGCCGTTCAGGACACCTACAGCACCCGATGTCACAGGAAGGCCAAAAAGGTAATGAAGGACAACAAACACCTGAGCCACTGCCTGTTCACCCTGCTATCATCCAGAAGGCAAGGTCAGTACAGGTGCATCAAAGCTGGGACCGAGACCCTGAAAAACAGCTTCTATCTCAAGGCCATCAGACTGTTAAATAGTCATCACCTGCACCTAGAGGCTGCTGCCTATATTACTGTTTACATATCTTGCAGTAGTCATCTCAATAGTATTCTATACTATTCTACTTTATCTTAGTTTATGTCGCTCTGACATTGCTCGTCCGTATATTTATATATTCTTAATTACGTTCCTTTACTTAGATTTGTATGTATTGGGTATATGTTGTGAAATTGTTCGATATTACTTGTTAGATATTATTGCACTGTCGGAGCTAGAAACACAAGCATTTCGCTACAACCGCAATAACATCTGCTAAACATGTATATGTGACCAATAAAATAGAATTAGATTGTATTTGATTAATGAATAGCCTCATCTCAGTATCTCCATTAATGGGAGGTTTTAGAGCTGCACCCGTTCATTTAGGCAGGTTGACATTTATTGTCATGAGTCTTGTCCTGGAGGCATAACTGAATGATTTTCCCTTAGATAGGCTAGCAGCAAAGTCTGTCCATAATAAAGTGCTGCTCTGCCTTCTTAATTAACAACACTATAAAAAAAGGAAGGTCCTACAGGCCCTAGTTTTGTCGCACCTGGATTACTGTTCAATGGTGTGGTCAGGTGCCACAAAGAGGGACTTAGGGAAAAAGCAATTGGATCAGAACAGGGCAGCACGGCTGGCCCTTAAAAGTACAGAGGGAGCTAACATGTCAATCTCTCATGGCTCAAACTGGAAGAGAGATTGACTTCATCACTACTTGTTTTTGTAAGAAGTGTTGAAATGGTCGCCAGGGTAGCCTAGTGGTTAAAGCATTGGACTAGTAACTGAAAAGTTGTAAGTTCAAATCCCTGAGCTGACAAGGTACAAATATGTGGTGCATGGTGTAATAATATTATATGATGTACTGTTTTCTCTTTTGGTCCCCATTGGCAGCAGCTGATGGGGATCCCTAATAAGTATATATATTTTAGATATATGGTACAAAAACATTTAAACAACATTTTCTTTTTGGTGTTAATTTAAGGTTAGGGTTTGGCATTAGGATTAGCAGTGTGGTTAAGGTTAGCGTTAAGTTTAGGTTTGTTTAGGATGTTATGTGTAAGCTAATGATCACTTTGCAGTGCTGCCTCCAGAACAAGATTCCATTTTATGTCCAAAACTGAGATTTATGGAAGCGTTACATTTCTTGGAGGAGTTTTTATTTAAATGCTGCTCACTTTCCCACTAACACAGGATGGCGATTGGCGATATGTTGCCTAGGGAGAATTGTCATGTACGGGGAAACAGCAGTGCTGATTGTGCTCTATCCTATCGTAGCAGCAGAACCTCCAGACAGTGACACAGACCTGCCAGTTAACCACGGACTTGTTTACATAAGACAACATATCGCCAATGTTATGTTGAAAGAACACGTGGCCCCTAAACCAAGTGTTTGATAGTGATCACTCCAGTCTGCCACGGTTTTGGGCAAAATGAGAATTGAGACGATGTGCACTTGCATCCCAACTACGACATGTCAATATTCCAACATTTGAAACACATTTACGAGGATCTTGTGTCCCGCCACAATCTACTTTATAACATGATTAGCATGAATCACTGCCAGACATACGCACACTCATGTAATCTATAGTGAGAAACATGGAAAAACTAAACGTACTGAAGCACATATCGCCACTCACCTGTGACTTGATAAGCTGATTCAGCTAATGCAGCTTACCTGTTCAGTGTGCCTGCTAGCTTCTAGTTAATTTCATTGACAAAAACAGAGATTGAATTTAGTTATCTGGAAAGATATATTGGGCACTGATAAACAGCGTGTAGTTTGTGCTTTAATTACAATAGTTTGATAGCTTGCTGATTTAAGTTGTAGACATGTTCTTAGAAATCAGTCCTTAGCGCATTAGCAGCTGACTTGATACTAGAGTTCATGCAAACAAATTACATGAGAAGTACTGCACCAAAAACCTTAGCAGATGTAAAATTGCGCAAGTAAGACCTCTGCAAAAACATACAAATCATTTATTAATTTATCTATTTTGAAGGTAAAATGTTACTACCATCACTCAAGAGGGACAAACAGCAATAACTTCCAGGGTACGGTATAGCAAACATAACACACCGACATCCAAACACACCCCCAAGGTGTACATTTTTATTTTTTTGATCAGCAGAAAAGCCCAGGCATAATTGATGAGTTCAGTCACCTTTTAAGGGCATTCTCTAGGGACCAACCTATGGGTTCTTTCTTCTCCGTGCTTTAGTACATTGAAGTTAACTTAGATTCAGCTTCTTTGACAGGAACAAAGTAAGGGAATGCTCAGGATGAGAGAACCTCAGAAGTCCCTTTGTCAGCACATCTTTCGCTTTTATATTGAAATAGATTTAAAACATAAACAATGGGGCAGATTGATCAAAAGTGAAACCAGAGGACATGGCGTCAATAAAGCATCTATCAGTATACAGCATGTTATTAGTATCTATGAGTAAAGCCTTTGCTGCAACGAACACAAGATAATTGTAGGTTCTTGCTGATTGTGGAGTGTTTGGCACATAGATTAGTTGCAGTGCCTTCAGAAAGTATTCACACCACTTGACTTTTTCCTCATTTTGTTGTTACAAGTTGGGATTAAAATGTTTTAATTGTAATTTTTAATTGTTATCTACACAAAATTTTAACATTTGTAAAGACAAATATGAACAATAGAACACTAATATATTGTGATTACATAAGTATTCAACCCCGAGTCAATACATTGGCAGCGATTCAGCTGTGAGTCTTTCTGGGTAAGTCTCTAACATGCTTACCGCTCGCGTCGCGCCACGTGCTTGCAAAATAAATGTAAACATACATGTTATTCAATTATTGCACCCACACTGCTCGCGCGCGCCAACGAGCGCCTGCGTTGCCAAGCGCTAAAATAGAAGTCTGTTCTATTTATTTACATTTTACATTTAAGTCATTTAGCAGACGCTCTTATCCAGAGCGACTTACAAATTGGTGAATTCACCTTCTGACATCCAGTGGAACAGCCACTTTACAATAGTGCATCTAAATCATTAAGGGGGGTGGTGAGAAGGATTACTTATCCTATCCTAGGTATTCCTTGAAGAGGTGGGGTTTCAGGTGTCTCCGGAAGGTGGTGATTGACTCCGCTGTCCTGGCGTCGTGAGGGAGTTTGTTCCACCATTGGGGGGCCAGAGCAGCGAACAGTTTTGACTGGGCTGAGCGGGAACTGTACTTCCTCAATGGTAGGGAGGCGAGCAGGCCAGAGGTGGATGAACGCAGTGCCCTTGCTTGGGTGTAGGGCCTGATCAGAGCCTGGAGGTACTGCGGTGCCGTTCCCCTCACAGCTCCGTAGGCAAGCACCATGGTCTTGTAGCGGATGCGAGAGAGCGGAGGAGTGGAGAGAGCCAGTGGAGAGAGCGGAGGAGCGGGGTGACGTGAGAGAACTTGGGAAGGTTGAACACCAGACGGGCTGCGGCGTTCTGGATGAGTTGTAGGGGTTTAATGGCACAGGCAGGGAGCCCAGCCAACAGTGAGTTGCAGTAATCCAGACGGGAGATGACAAGTGCCTGGATTAGGACCTGCGCCGCTTCCTGTGTGAGGCAGGGTCGTACTCTGCGGATGTTGTAGAGCATGAACCTACAGGAACGGGCCACCGCCATGATGTTGGTTGAGAACGACAGGGTGTTGTCCAGGATCACGCCAAGGTTCTTAGCGCTCTGGGAGGAGGACACAATGGAGTTGTCAACCGTGATGGCGAGATCATGGAACGGGCAGTCCTTCCCCGGGAGGAAGAGCAGCTCCGTCTTGCCGGGGTTCAGCTTGAGGTGGTGATCCGTCATCCACACTGATATGTCTGCCAGACATGCAGAGATGCGATTCGCCACCTGGTCATCAGAAGGGGGAAAGGAGAAGATTAATTGTGTGTCGTCTGCATAGCAATGATAGGAGAGACCATGTGAGGTTATGACAGAGCCAAGTGACTTGGTGTATAGCGAGAATAGGAGAGGGCCTAGAACAGAGCCCTGGGGGACACCAGTGGTGAGAGCGCGTGGCGAGGAGACAGATTCTCGCCACGCCACCTGGTAGGAGCGACCTGTCAGGTAGGACGCAATCCAAGCGTGGGCCGCGCCGGAGATGCCCAACTCGGAGAGGGTGGAGAGGAGGATCTGATGGTTCACAGTATCGAAGGCAGCCGATAGGTCTAGAAGGATGAGAGCAGAGGAGAGAGAGTTAGCTTTAGCAGTGCGGAGCGCCTCCGTGATGCAGAGAAGAGCAGTCTCAGTTGAATGACTAGTCTTGAAACCTGACTGATTTGGATCAAGAAGGTCATTCTGAGAGAGATAGCGGGAGAGCTGGCCAAGGACGGCACGTTCAAAAGTTTTGGAGAGAAAAGAAAGAAGGGATACTGGTCTGTAGTTGTTGACATCGGAGGGATCGAGTGTAGGTTTTTTCAGAAGGGGTGCAACTCTCGCTCTCTTGAAGACGGAAGGGACGTAGCCAGCGGTCAGGGATGAGTTGATGAGCGAGGTGAGGTAAGGGAGAAGGTCCCCGGAAATGGTCTGGAGAAGAGAGGAGGGGATAGGGTCGAGCGGGCAGGTTGTTGGGCGGCCGGCCGTCACAAGAAGCGAGATTTCATCTGGAGAGAGAGGGGAGAAAGAGGTCAGAGCACAGGGTAGGGCAGTGTGAGCAGAACCAGCGGTGTCGTTTGACTTAGCAAACGAGGATCGGATGTCGTCGACCTTCTTTTCAAAATGGTTGACGAAGTCATCTGCAGAGAGGGGGAGGGGGGGGGAGGGGGAGGAGGATTCAGGAGGGAGGAGAAGGTGGCAAAGAGCTTCCTAGGGTTAGAGGCAGATGCTTGGAATTTAGAGTGGTAGAAAGTGGCTTTAGCAGCAGAGACAGAGGAGGAAAATGTAGAGAGGAGGGAGTGAAAGGATGCCAGGTCCGCAGGGAGGCGAGTTTTCCTCCATTTCCGCTCGGCTGCCCGGAGCTCTGTTCTGTGAGCTCGCAATGAGTCATCGAGCCACGGAGCGGGAGGGGAGGACCGAGCCGGCCTGGAGGATAGGGGACATAGAGAGTCAAAGGATGCAGAAAGGGAAGTGAGGAGGGTTGAGGAGGCAGAATCAGGAGAAAGGTTGGAGAAGGTATGAGCAGAGGGAAGAGATGATAGGATGGAAGAGGAAAGAGTAGCGGGGGAGAGAGAGCGAAGGTTGGGACGGCGCGATACCATCCGAGTAGGGGCAGTGTGGGAAGTGTTGGATGAGAGCGAGAGGGAAAAGGATACTACCTGTGGAGCGACGCGGAATGTTGACCGGGTAGTTGGAGTTCAATTCGGTAGAGGTTGGCTAGCTGTTGGCTAGCTAGCTAGCAGCATTTCCTACGTTAAGGACGACAAAAAGGATTTATGATCCTGAACACCTGCCTCTCCCATCTCCTCATTGATTTATAGAAGCAGAAACCCACGTGTCATCTCCTCATTGGTTATACTCATGTGGGTGATTGAAATATGAACTGATGTTGGTCATTGTCATGGTAATACGGATGCAAATCGTCATATAAAGTCCAGAGAAGAAAAAGCCCGGAAGGTGAGGTTTGGTCGTCGTCATGGTAAAACGATTCAGTTGACCATTTTATGTGTGGATTAATTGTCAGAGTAGAGGACCTTGTGCATTTCAGGTAAAATAACAACTCAGCGTTTATATCCCAGGATAAATTAGGTAGCAACAACAAACCAGCTAAATAGGACAAATTAGCAAGCAACTGCAAGCTGGCTAGCTAAATTGCCATAAATGTTTAATGCTTTTCGATCTGTCCCCAAATTAATATAATTGATTCAGAGTTTCTTTTGATATTTTAACCTGCTTGTTATGATCGCGTTTGGTGTGGGGGGACAAAATCAATTTTCGCACAATGGCGCACGCCTTCGGCTAGTTTGGGAACGGTGTAAGAGTTTTTCACACATGGATTGTACAATATTTGCATATTATTCTTTTTTTAATTCTTCGAACTCTCAAGTTGGTTGTTGATCATTGCTAGACAGACATTTTCAAGTCTTGCCATAGACTTTCAAGTCCATTTAATTCAGAACTGTAACTAGCAACATTCTATGCCATCTTGGTAAGCAACTCCTGTGTATATTTGGCCTTGTGATTTAGGTTATGGTCCTGATGAAAGGTGAATTTGTCTCTTGGAAAGCAGACTGAACCAGGTTTCCCCTAGGATTTTGCCTGTGCTTAGCTCTATTACATATATTTGTATCCTAAAAAACTCGCTAGTTTTTGCCGATGACAAGCATACCCATAACATGATGCAGCCAACACTTTGTTTTTAATAGATACCCTTATTTTTGAGGCACTGGAATATCTCCCTGGTCTTTGTGGTTGAATCTGTGTTTGAAATGCACTGCTCAACAGAGGGACCTTACATATCATTAATTGTAAGTGTGGGGTACAGAGATGAGGTGGTCATTCAAAAATCATGTTAAACACTAGTATTGCACACAGAGTGTCAGTGTAAATTGTCATTATATCATATATTAAGCATTACTCAGATAAATTAGACATTGAACTTGAACCCTGTAGAGGTTCCTGGATCTAGCGGTAGGCCTACCTTTAAAATCAGACATTTTGTCAATTTAGTACTTAGTTATTTTAATTATTGTAGGCAATTTTATAAGATTCTCCTGCTCACTTATAATTATCCATGATTTCATTTTTGTCTGTTTTTTGGAGAGATGTTGTGACTTTTGTTTGTTTCCAGCCACTTCAATTGAAGTCCGTTGCGCTACACTGTTGTGGAAAAACCATGTACTGTAATTATTGGCTGGAACCTGTTTTTTGGTCACTTCCTCATTATAAAGACAGTGACGGTGTGATTCAAATGGTGAGATTAATGCTACCGCTATTCATGGCTTTATTATGTGTGCCTGCGTCGGCCACATAGTCTACAGTAAAATCGCTGTGCTTGCATCCAATCTATTTAGTCAAGCAATGTCCACATTATTCTCACATATCTTAAAATGTAATAATAATTTGTACATCAATGCATTGGCATTGATATATCAATGCATTATTCTTAGTGGTAATGGCCTATTTTTGTACACTTTTTGCATTATTTTTTGGGGGAGGGGGGGTTCTATATTGGGCCCTATATGTGCAATTATATAAATTATACAATTGCATAACATTCAGGTCCTTGACAATTACAATTAAGTGCTTGAAAAAGTCCTTGAATTTGACGTGCCAATGTCTGTGTGAACCCTACTTAAAGGATGTACAGCATAGTCCTAGGCCTATGTTGTTATATAGTTGGAGTTATGGGCCAATTTGAATATACTCACTTTTAGTCATCTAAGTACATAGTACACAGATAATGTACCTTTTTGCTTTAATCTTCGTGTACCTGAATAAAAATCTAAGGCTCAATGTGTCCATCACATTTTCAACACTTTTTAAACTTTTGCGTTGAATAGCAAATGAGCTTATTCTGGTCTTGGCACTTGCCCAACAGCTCACAGGTACAGTGCGGATAGGCTGCGCTGGGAGGCTAGTCTACATGATGAGATTATTATGGATATTTGTTTTTTTCAAAACGGCAGGCAAGTATCGATCATCATGTCACCAGAAAAAGACACTCAATATTTACTGGAAAGGAGCATCTAGATCACCTTGCACTTTCACCACCCTGTGAAGTTCATCGTAACTTATTTAATCTGTAGCTTGATAAACTGCACTGCTTCCTGAGTCATAGTGGGAGAACAACACAACATGTCATCGTGTGACTCCAAGTTTAGTTGTATTTGTGCATAAAGGCTTTTCCACCACCATTTCTTGCATAATTAATATTACAGACACAAAAAGATCCCATCATGTCCAACGAACAAATTATCTGTTGACATTTATAGAATTCAACTGAAATTACCTGTTTCCAATACAGCTGTTGTGATTTATTTTTTATAGGGAACAATTTCACTCGCATAAAAACTGTGGATGGAAACATGGTTTATGAGAGCTTTTAAAGCGGTTTGTAGCTAATAGGACTGTTGAGTACTACTATCTGAAGAAAGCTCCATAATTACTCATCAGAAGTCTGGCACACTCTATCATCCCAGGTTTGCAAAACATCCTCTATGGAAAACTCTGCCTACCACCAATCACAGTAGATCCCAGTGGAGACAGTGATACTCATGAAGATGCCCAGGATGCGGACTGTGCAATTGCCTGAAACAATTGACACCAAATTATACTGAGGGTGACTGTGTGTAGAAAGACTAATAGAGACCATCCATGAGATGATTTTATGTAGCCTAAAGACTTTGGATGATCTTGGACTGATCACATTATTACATAATACACTAAAAATGTTCTCTTCTTTTTCCTAGACATATGAGCACTGTCCAAAATGTCAATGCTGTTTTTAAACTATTGTAGAAAGGATGTATTTATAAACTAAGGAGCAATAGCTATGCCTACTTGCTTCATCAGAACTTTTTATTTCCTCTGCACCTCCTCTCATACAGTAAGGCTCTATTTTAACAAACCTAAGGCAATGGTAAATCTTAGCGCTGGCGGTAGGGCTATAGGTCTGGGTGTGTGTCAGAAATATTTTTACTGCTGGAATTATGAGCGCAATAGCTGGTGGTGGTGCAAAAAGGCTGGGTTTTAGTTAATAAATACATTTTAGGTGTGAGGAGGGCTTGGCCAATTTTCATAGCTTAATACTGCATGCCCTTGTCTCATGTTTTGTAGGTTATTTGCCGTCTTTGTGTTCTCATCAACTCCAATTCAGCTGGGGACACCAAATATTATCTCCACAGTCCATTTTGGATCGATACAGATACAGCAGATAAATAGCTTAGGCTATAGTAACGATTAATTGCAACAGTAAAAAAAAACATTGAGTGTTTGCTTAATATGTGTGTTGACAGTCAACATTGTTGCAATTGACTTCAATAAGTATGGGCCTTTACATATCACACTTCTCCTCAAATAAAAAATATCAAGCTTCGGTAAATTGTATTGTATGTGTGAGGCATGTTCTCAATAAGCAAGATATAGCCTAGGCCTACCGTTGATATGGTGTTCACTACATATAAGGACACCGACCTCTGTACTGCTCTCAACTTACTGTTTAGCGTTAGTACACTCAAGGTGCAATTTCAAAACTTGGTTGTGCATCAGCAGTTTAGAAATGTTTTATCTGTCACTCACTGACAGTCAGTCATTGGCATCATAGGACTGAATAATTTTAATATGTTTGGAGGAGGAGCGAGTCTTTGGTAACCGGACAAGAGGCTCTTTGGAAATGGGGCTAGATACAAGCCAAATGGAGTAGCCTATGCACTGCAGGTAGGCCTATGTGAATTGTGAATAATGCAAAAGCATGACGGCAAAGCCTCACAAGTAGACTATTTAGAAACTCTTTATGGACAGGCTGGCTACTTTGCTAATGGATGGCCAGGATAAGAAAGACACAAGACACATTTCTGTTAAACCAGCTTTTGCTATAGTAGGGTAAGGATAGCCTATAAGGGTTTTGAAATGGGAGTGCCACCTGATCATCTCATCTCTTGTTATATGATGGGCATATAGCCGACATAGTTGTTTTTACGCACATCCAAAATAATAACAAGAGTTGGCTAAAATATTGTACAATAGCCTACATACTTCCGGCGCCGACAGAGATGGCCGCCTCGCTTCGCGTTCCTAGGAAACTATGCAGTTTTTTGTTTTTTTCACGTGTTATTTCTTACATTAGTACCCCAGGTCATCTTAGGTTTCATTACATACAGTCGAGAAGAACTACTCAATATAAGAGCAGCGTCAACTCACCATCAGTACGACCAAGAATATGACTTTCGCTAAGCGGATCCTGTGTTCTGCCTTTCACCCAGGACAACGGAATGGATCCCAGCCGGCGACCCAAAAAAACGACTTTGTAAAAGAGGGAAACGAGGCGGATTTCTGGCCAGACTCCAGAGACGGGCACATCGTGCACCACTCCCTAGTATTCTTCTCGCCAATGTCCAGTCTCTTGACAACAAGGTTGATGAAATCCGAGCAAGGGTAGCTTTCCAGAGGGACATCAGAGACTGTAACGTTCTTTGCTTCACGGAAACATGGCTCACTGGAGAGACGCTATCGGAGTCGGTGCAGCCAGCTGGTTTCTCCACGCATGGCGCCGACAGAAACAAACATCTTTCTGGTAAGAAGAGGGGCGGGGGCGTATGCCTTATGGCTAACGAGACGTGGTGTGATCACAAAAACATACAGGAACTCAAATCCTTCTGTTCACCTGATTTAGAATTCCTCACAATGAAATGTCGACCGCATTGTCTACCAAGAGAATTCTCTTCGTGTAGCGGTTTTCATGTGGTGAAAGAGAGTCGGACCAAAATGCAGCATGTAGATTGCGATCCATGTTTAATGAACAAAACGTAACACGAATCTAAATACAAATACTACAAAACAAAGAACGTAATGAACGTAACGAAATCCGAAACAGCCTATACCTGTGTAAACTAACACAGAGACAGGAACAAGGACACTAAGGACAATCACCCACGAAACACACAAAGAATATGGCTGCCTAAATATGGTTCCCAATCAGAGACAACGATAATCACCTGACTCTGATTGAGAACCACTTCAGGCAGCCATAGACTAACGCTAGACATCCCACAAAACCCCAAGACAAAAACACACCACAATAACCCATGTCACACCCTGGCCTGACCAAATAAATGAAGAATAAACATAATATATTTCGACCAGGGCGTGACACTTCGATTATAATCACAGCCGTACATATATTCCCCCCCAAGCAGACACATCGATGGCTCTGAACGAACTTTATTTGACTCTTTGCAAACTGGAATCCATACATCCTGAGGCTGCATTCATTGTAGCTGGGGATTTTAACAAGGCTAATCTGAAAACAAGACTCCCTAAATTGTATCAGCATATCGATTGCGCAACCAGGGCTGGCAAAACCTTGGATCATTGTTATTCTAACTTCCGCGACGCATATAAGGCCCTGCCCCGCCCTCCTTTCGGAAAAGCTGACCACGACTCCATTTTGCTGATCCCTGCCTACAGACAGAAACTTAAACAAGAAGCTCCCACGCTGAGGTCTGTCCAACCCTGGTCCGACCAATCTGATTCCACACTCCAAGACTGCTTCCATCACGTGGACTGGGATATGTTTCGTATTGCATCAGACAACAACATTGACGAATACGCTGATTCGGAGTGCGAGTTCATTAAAACGTGCGCTGAAGATGTCGTTCCCATAGCAACGATTAACACACTCCCAAACCAGAAACCGTGGATTGATGGCAGCATTCGCGTGAAACTGAAAGCGCGAACCACTGCTTTTAATTAGGGCAAGGTGACTGGAAACATGACCGAATACAAACAGTGCTGCTATTCCCTCCGCAAGGCAATCAAACAAGCTAAGCGTCAGTATAGAGACAAAGTAGAATCTCAATTCAACGGCTCAGACACAAGAGGTATGTGGCAGGGTCTACAGTCAATCACGGATTACAAAAAGAAAACCAGCCCAGTCACGGACCAGGATGTCTTGCTCCCAGGCAGACTAAATAACTTTTTTGCCCGCTTTGAGGACAATACAGTGCCACTGACACGGTCCGTAACGAAAACATGCAGACTCTCCTTCACTGCAGCCGAGGTGAGTAAAACATTTAAACGTGTTAACCCTTGCAAGGCTGCAGGCCCAGACGGCATCCCCAGCCGCGCCCTCAGAGCATGCGCAGACCAGCTGGCTGGTGTGTTTACGGACATATTCAATCAATCCCTATCTCAGTCTGCTGTTCCCACATGCTTCAAGAGGGCCACCATTGTTCCTGTTCCCAATAAATCTAAGGTAACTGAGCTAAATGACTACCACCCCTTAGCACTCACTTCCGTCATCATGAAGTGCTTTGAGAGACTAGTCAAGGACCATATCACTTCCACCCTACCTGACACCCTAGACCCACTCCAATTTGCTTACCGCCCAAAAAGGTCCACAGACGATGCAATCTCAACCACACTGCACACTGCCCTAACCCATCTGGACAAGAGGAATACCTATGTGAGAATGCTGTTCATCGACTACAGCTCGGCATTTAACACCGTAGTACCCTCTAAGCTCGTCATCAAGCTCGAGACCCTGGTTCTCGACCCCGCCCTGTGCAACTGGGTACTGGACTTCCTGACGGGCCGCCCCCAGGTGGTGAGGGTCGGCAACAACATCTCCACCCCGCTGATCCTCAACACTGGGGCCCCACAAGGGTGCGTTCTGAGCCCTCTCCTGTACTCCCTGTTCACCCACGACTGCGTGGCCACGCAACTCAATCATCAAGTTTGCGGACGACACAACATTGGTAGGCTTGATTACCAACAACGACGAGACGGCCTACAGGGAGGAGGTGAGGGCCCTCGGAGTGTGGTGTCAGGAAAATAACCTCACACTCAATGTCAACAAAACTAAGGAGATGATTGTGGACTTCAGGAAACAGCAGAGGGAACACCCCCCTATACACATCGATGGAACAGTAGTGGAGAGGGTAGTAAGTTTTAAGTTCCTCGGCATACACATCACAGACAAACTGAATTGGTCCACCCACACAGACAGCATCGTGAAGAAGGCGCAGCAGCGCCTCTTCAACCTCAGGAGGCTGAAGAAATTCGGCTTGTCACCAAAAGCACTCACAAACTTCTACAGATGCACAATCGAGAGCATCCTGGCAGGCTGTATCACCGCCTGGTACGGCAACTGCTCCGCCCACAACCGTAAGGCTCTCCAGAGGGTAGTGAGGTCTGCACAACGCATCACCGGGGCAAACTACCTGCCCTCCAGGATACCTACACCACCCGATGTTACAGGAAGGCCATAAAGATCATCAAGGACAACAACCACCCGAGCCACTGCCTGTTCACCCCGCTATCATCCAGAAGGCGAGGTTAGTACAGGTGCATCAAAGCTGGGACCGAGAGACTGAAAAACAGCTTCTATCTCAAGGCCATCAGACTGTTAAACAGCAACCACTAACATTGAGTGGCTGCTGCCAACACACTGACTCAACTCCAGCCACTTTAATAATGGGAATTGATGGGAAATGATGTAAAATATATCACTAGCCACTTTAAACAATTCTACTTAATATAATGTTTACATACCCTACATTATTCATCTCATATGTATATGTATATACTGTACTCTATATCATCTACTGCATCTTTATGTAATACATGTATCACTATCCACTTTAACTATGCCACTTTGTTTACATACTCATCTCATATGTATATACTGTACTCGATTCCATCTACTGTATCTTGCCTATGCTGCTCTGTACCATCACTCATTCATATATCTTTATGTACATATTCTTTATCCCCTTACACTTGTGTGTATAAGACAGTAGTTTTGGAATTGTTAGTTAGATTACTTGTTGGTTATTACTGCATTGTCGGAACTAGAAGCACAAGCATTTCGCTACACTCGCATTAACATCTGCTAACCATGTGTATGTGACAAATAAAATTTGATTTGATTTGACATAGATGAAAAGGGGATGCTCCGAAACTTGATCTTTTAATAAAGCTTTGGTGATTTCAGATTTTCTTTAATGAGCCAAAACCTCTATGATATTCTTGACGAGGCCTACTTGGCAAATGCATTGGGCAGGACAAAAAAAAAATGGGGAAAAAGCATTAGTGTATTAAGTTTCTAGATACAAGGTATACGAGCACAAATACATATCTCTCTTGTTCCATGTGCACATGGGCTTCCGTTGTCAAAATCCATGCCACAACCAACCGCGTTACTGTAGTGTGGTAATATTGTATATATAACTATTTATATATACTGAGTGGACAAAACATCAGAAATGCTTGCTCTTTGCATGAATGTTAAAAGGGTTCAACTCAACATTAGGAAGGTGTTCAAGTATTATGCATTTAGCTGACTAAAATCAAGGAATGGTCATGAGAAGCCAATATCAAAGCAAGTATTATTAAATAACTGTCGCGAATATCACCGAAGGTGGCTCCCCTTCCTGTTCGGGTGACGCTCGGTGGTCGTCGTCGCTGGTCTACGAGCTGCCACCGATCCCTTTTTCCTTTTTGTTTGTTTTTGTCTAATTGTTTTCACCTGTTCCTTGTTGGGGTTTGGGGGTGGGTATTATTTTAGTTAGTTTAGCCCGCTTGTGTTTGTGCGGGCTTGTTGTTATTGTACGTAGGTGGTATATTGTTGATTTGGGGTTTTCGCTGTCTGGTTTATGTAACAGTGGTCTTTGGGTTGTGTTTGCGCCTGTGCTTTGGCTTCACCCATTTTTGTACCTGTTCCTGTTTACTGAGGACATTAAAGCGTTTTTTCCCGTCAAACTTCTGCTCTCTGCGCCTGACTCCACACCCATCACTCTCCCAACGTTACAATAACTTTGTAACATGAATGGATTTACATATAAGGCATAAAGCTTAAGTTACAGGGCAATACTAACATTAACAAAGCATAATTCTGGACATATAGATACTAAGGTTAACTTACAAGACAAAGCATGAACTAATCAGACCAACTCAGGCCATGGGCAGCTTACAAAATAAGCTTTTCCATACAATCTTATTCCATGGGCAAGATACAGGAGAAGAGGCAGAACAAATGCATTTCTTTCCATTTATAACATCTGAAGGTGTAATTCTTTCAAACCTAAACCATTTGCCAATCAAACGATACCAAGTTGCAGTAACCTGATCACCCAGGCCACATCTCCACAGGATGTCACAGCATCTAAAGGCTTGTGTGGGGGATGAGACCATTGTAAATAAGGCAGAATTCCCAAAGACAATAAACCCCTTCTGCATAAAGTAGCTCTGTACAGATACAAGTTACCACAGAGATCATGCATCCAAATAGATGGCATCAGAGTCCTCCTCGAAGGTCAAGTTTTAGATACATACCAAAAATGGGTGCAATAGCATCTGTTACAGTCGTTGGTTTTTCCATTTATATTTACAGGTTGGACGTTAAGCACAGCACGTGGGGCTCATCAATTAATGCCACCTCGTTAGTCGGAAGGTGTTTCTCCTGTGCTGTTTATTTTTATATTTATTAAGAGTGGCTGGCCCAGTGCTCCAGTTGTCTCGAGAGATGTGGAGGGTTAACACCTTTAGTTGGCTCTCGCTATTTAATTTATAGGAAAAAAAAATTATCTGATCATTCCTTGTTTTCGTTTTGCTCCACTTTCTGGTTTGCTTCCTGTCTTCAAGTTTGGTTTGGGTTTTTCTTTTGTTTGCCTCTTCTTGGTCAAATTTAGTGGGCGCTCATGGTGGATGTAATTTAGGTCCCAGTTGTTGTTGTTGCTAGTCCAAATGTAAGTGGATACCCCTGTGAGTGTCTTTCAGAACCTCTCCTAAAACCTCTCTATTTCGTTTTGGTTGTTGTCAGTAACCCTTTGTTAGTTCTCCCTTCTGTTTGAGCAACAATTTTTGGTTTTCTTGCTAAAGAACGTAACACATCACTAGCATACATTTCAATAGTCAGTCTACTGGATACTGTTACAGAGAGAGAGATACAGTTTGGCCCCTCAAAGGGGGAAGGTCATACTGGCCCATAAATCATCTGTATTCCTGAGCCATTTACCATGCAGCCCTACATACAGTGCATTTTGAAAGTATTCAGACACCTTGACTTGTTACGTTACAGCCTTATTCTAAAATTGATTCAATTGTTTTTGTTTCTCATCAATACACACAATACCCCATAATGACAAACAAAAAGCCGATTTTTCAGAAAAAAAATATAAATATTACATAAGTATTCAGACTCTTTACTCAGTACTTGTTGAAGTACATTTGGCAGCGATTACAGCCTTGAGTCTTCTTAGGTATGACAATACAAGCTTGGCACAACTGTATTTGGGGAGTTTCTCCCATTCTTCTCTGCAGATGCTCACAAGCTCTGTCAGGTTGGATGGGGAGCGTCGCTGCACAGCTATTTTCAGACCTCTCCGGAGATGTTCGATTGGGTTCAAGTCCAGGCTACGGATGGGCAACTCAGGGACATTCAGAGACTTGCCCCAAAGCCACTCCTGGCTTAGGGTCGTTGTCCTGTTGTAAGGTGAACCTTCGCCCCAGTCAGAGGTCCAGAGCGCTTTGGAGCAGGTTTTCTTAAATGATACCTGTGCTTTGCTCCGTTCATCTTTCCCATTATCCTGACTAGTCTCCCAGTCTGTGCTGCTGAAAAACATCCCAATGGTGCCAGGATTCCTCCAGACGTGATTCTTGGCTTTCATGCCAAGAGTTCAATGTTGGTTTAATCAGATCAGAGAATCTTGTTTCTCATGGACTGAGAGTTATTTAGGTGCCATTTAGGTGCCAAGCTCCAAGCGGGCAATCATGTGCCTGTTACTGAGGAGTGGCTTCCGCCTGATTAGTGAAGTGCTGCAGAGATGGTTGTCTTTCTGGAAGACAGGTCAGGTTCTTGGTCACCTCCCTGACCAAGACCCTTCTCCCCTGATTGCTCAGTTTGGCTGGGTGGAGAGCGCTAGGAAGAGTCTTGGTGGTTCCAAACTTCTTCTATTTAAGAATGATTGAGACCACTGTGTTCTTGGGAGCCTTCAATGCTGCCGAAATGTTTTGGTACCCTTCCCCAGATCTGTGCCTCGACACAATCCTGTCTCGGAGCTCTACAGACAATTCCTTCAACCTTTTGGCTTGTTTTTTTGCTCTGACATGAACTGTCAGCTGTGTGACCTTATATAGACAGGTGTGTGCCTTTCCAAATCATGTCCAATATCAGGAATCAAGATAAGACCCAGATTCAGACACATCGAATTGACAATGTTTTAATATTCCAAACATGGCAAGCAAAAGACAGGTCAAAGCAGGCAGTGGTGATTAAACCAGAGGCGGGGTAATGGTACCGGCCGGCAGGCAGGCTCAGGGCCAGGGTAGGCAGAGGTCAACAATCCAGAGGTGGGGCAAAGGTACAGGTCGGCAAGCAGGCAGAGTGGTCAGGCAGGCTGGCTTAGAGTCAGGATAGGCAAGGGTCACAATCAGAAGGCCGAGAAAAAGAGAGACTGGGAAAAGCAGGAGCTGAGACACAAAAACGCTGGTTGACTTGACAAAGAAGACTAACTGGCCACAGACAAACAGAGAACACGGGTATAAATACACAGGGGATAATGGGAAAGATGGGCAACACCTAGAGGGTGGTGAAGACATTCACGAGGACTGGTGAAACAGATCAGGTTGTGACATCCATTACATTTTAATTTACGACAGGTGGACTGCAATCAAGTTGTAAAAACATCTCAAGGATGATAAATGGAAACAGAATGCACCTGAGCTCAATTTCGAGTCTCATGGGAAAGGGTCTGAATACTTGGACTGAGAGTCATTTAGGTGCCATTTGGCAAGCTCCAAGCGGAAAATTAGGTGTTTTATTTTAAATACATTTGCAAACATTTATTAAAACCTGTTTCTGCTTTGTCATTATGGAGTAGGTGTGTAGATTGATTTTAGAAAAAGGCTGTAACGTAATTTGTTTTGAGGAAGAAGACTAGGGGTCTGAATAATATCTGAATGCATTGTATACTATGACCGAGCCTACATTACCGTTAAGACCAGCTTTCGATTGGTCTTAAATATCCCCACCAGCACATACTGATATTGGCACTTTGACGCACGTTTTAAGCACACACCTCAGATATTGCTACCCCTCCCATCGCAGTTTAAGGAGCTCGTACAAGACCGGTAAATTACAAATCCTTGCATTAGGGGGTTGAAAATAGAAAAGCGCCGGCTTCACAGGTCAAAATTGCAAATGAGCGTGCGTTTGACAATTGCTCTGGCTTAACGCCAGCCAAAAATAGAGCCCCCTGTGGTATTGCTGGGGTTGAAAACAAGGAGCCTGGAGGTGCCACTGCTGCTGCACTCTGACGAACACATTCCATTAATTATCTTTATAATTTATAAGCCAGGAGCTGTTTGATGTACCGTGACAGATTGTTATAATAAAGATGGAGCACAGTGGACGGAGCTGTGCTGTAAAGCCTGTTTTATTAAAACAATGCAGGCTCCTCTCCTTTACTGTGGTAACATCCACTTCAAAGCAGGCTTCAGGAACTTTTAAATAATAAACTATTAGCTGCTGTTCCAGAATGTATTTCTCCTCAATCTGTCAAACACAGAGTGTTTTGCCAGAGAAGAAGTTGGGCTGAGAATGTGCGGAAGTTCCTCAGGAAAGTAATGGCGAAGCTTTTGAGACCTGATGCCACTTGACATCTTCTGGTCTCAGCACAGTTACACCACCTGGGGTTTAGTGAATTACGGGACCTTTTGAAGGGTAAAGAGCCCATTTTGACTATGGATAACATTCCTTTGGAGATCTGCATTGACTGGAATCACTTTCATACTTTCATCACATTTGCATTATTATCATACTCAGATGTGGCAAAATGAGACTACATTTCTACGTATTTATTTTAAACATCCTGCTAGGATATTTGTTGGACATGCTGCTGTCAGTGGTGCACATTGTCCACACTACATGATCTATTCTAGAGTATCTTTGTTCACTGAAACTTCAGACAAAACATTAGTACAATCTGTAAATAAAGTCGATTTTAGAGCATGCTGTGCTTGCTGTTGGGTCTAGTAATAAAGACCACTCGGGCCCACCCCCAACACCTGATGAGCCTGCATCTCTAACCCTTATGACAGAGACTCACAAACACTGCTGAGCAGTGCCTCCTCCATCTCCTCCTAGATATACGGCCAGTGCTGTCACTGGACTGAGAGAGAACCAGTTTTACTAAGCCTGGCTTGATGTATATATCAAAGTATCCATGCAGGGGCCATGACACATCATTGGGAGCCATTGTAGTGCGCAAAAATCCTTGCCTCAGCAGCTAACTGCCTCGAAGAGGGCAAGCCTACACTCCTCAGCTCCAAGGCTAGAGCTTGGCCACATGTCATGTGCACAGTACATGCCTACATGTGATTATCTCCCAGACAATCACATGAACATTTTAGGTTTCCCATGCCCTCAATGTCTTTATAACTTTATATGGAAGCTTCAATGGAGTTGAGGTTGGCACTTTATCATCCAGTCCAGACGGTACAGTGAAGACCCTATGCTCATCTATCACCGCTCTTATCAGGTTAAACTCAGGTTGTGGCTGTCAACCCAGACAGTTCTCTGGGTGCTGTCATGTGTCACTTCTTCTCATTCCATTGTCACAGCCACAAGCTGGCCACCAGGGATTACATGTACAGTTGAAGTCGGAAGTTTACATACACACAATTAGTACTTGGTAGCATTGCCTTGTTTAACTTGGGTCAAACATTTTGGGTAACCTTCCACAAGCTTCCCACAATAAGTTGGGTGAATTTTGGCCCATTCCTCCTGACAGAGCTGGTGTAATTGAGTCAGGTTTGTAGGCCTCCTTGCTCGCACATGCTTAAATAAATAAATAAATATGATCCCCAATCAGAGACAACGATAAACAGCTGTCTCTGATTGGGAACCATATCAGGCCAACATAGACATACAAAACCCCCTAGACATACAAAAACTAGAGTACCCACCCATGTCACACCCTGACCTAACCAAAATATATAGAAAACAGAGATATCTAAGGTCAGGGCGTGACACTTCAACTGTGTCCAATAACTAGGTAAAAAATCACATATTGGCCATTCTGTAGAAGATTCTACGACCTAGCTTCCGCTTGCTATGGAAATAATATTTAGTTTACAGCCCAAACTCCAAGGCTTATATGCTCCCAGCCTTGAGCTTCATTACCTGCTGCTCTACCTAAAGATCCAATAATACCACTATAATGTATTCAGGTGCTGTGAATATGAAAGCACCTCATCTCCTCTCCAACAGTTGTAAATTAGCTAATGGTCCAAACCTACTTGGATACAATAGCAGAGATACTTTTAGTTAGAGCTGAGATGGATTCTCTGAGGGTAATATAAAACATATGATCATTCAGACTACTGAATGATGGAAGCGTAGCCTAGTGGTTGGAGTGTTGGACTAGTAACTGAAAGGTTGCAAGATCGAATCCCCGAGCTGACAAGGTACAAATCTGTCGTTCTGCCCCTGAACAAGGCAGTTAACCCACTGTTCCTTGGGCGTCATTGAAAATAAGAATTTGTTCTTAACTGACTTGCCTAGTTAAATAAAGGTAAAATTAAAAATAAAATAAAAATAAACATTATTGAGAATACAGGCAGATGAGAAGAAACAATGACATACAATGTCATTTGCTGTAGATTTGCAATGTACTGGAAGTTTTACTGTAGGTACAGTATACTCTCTAGAGGCAAGGCCTCCCCTGAGCTTGTCCGGCCCTTGTGTCTTACAATAAATATTTAAACGTTTGACAGAAAAGGTCTGTTTTAACTCGTGACTGAAATATGATTTAAATAAAATCTCTAAAGTACAGTGACACCACCAAAGGCTCCTCCTTGAGATTGAATTAAAGAATGGTGTGTCCCAAATATTTAATTTATCTATCAACTCAAATGTAGTAATTATTTGACTTTATAAAATGTACTCTTACTTAATTGCTGTCACATTTTCTATGTAGTTACAAACTGTACATAACAATCAGTTGATTTTCTAAACTGCAGAAGGATAGGTTGTGGTCATTTTAAGTGGGTGGAGACATAAATCTATGCTCAATTGGCATCTTCCCTGGGCCCACCTTCAATTAAACCAATTGAAGGCTTTAGGTACACAGTATTCACTTAAATTAATCCATACTCCACCCACTTCCACACACACACACACACACACACACACACACACACACACACACACACACACACACAAACGCAAACACAGACTCATACATTTGATTAATCATTTCATACATGTGATTAATCATTAATGGACTTTGATGATGATCTCATGTGTTGGTCATACTTTATCTATGCCTGCTTCCTGTTTCTCATTTGCAGAGAGCATTCTGGGCATTGCAACACCAACTATCAGTCTGATAAATAAAATATTCCTTGCTCTCCTTGTAGTACAGCCCATGTATAGAATGTATCAATTAAGTTAATTGTATATATTGCATTTAAGCCCAAATTACATATACAATTTAGATTATAGAAAATTGTGTCAAACTCTCTCAGTTCAGATCCATGATCTATCTGCTGGATTAGAAAAGAAAATAATCCAAACGGATTGTCTTTTGGTCCATTCACTGTTCTAATGAATATTCAGTGGCTATCCTCAGCCACTGTGTTCTCTGAGGGGGAACACAGGTGGAAAAGGATCTTTACATAAAACACAAATGAATAAAAGTGCAGCATGATTGTCTCCAGGGCCCTATACCCACATCTTCAGCTTCAACTCTGCCCAAGGGCAAAACAACTGACAACAGCACACTGAAGTGTGCAGAGGAAAATGCAAAATGACTGAGTACATATTCAATGTTAAATTTCATCCCATCTTGTAAACATGCATTGCTATACAATATGGAGGGGGCGAGAGTTGTTCAAGCTAGATTCCCTGGCACTTATTGGCCTGAATTCTATGTTATGAACATGAATGCTTCTCTCAAATGGCATTGCATTGAGTGGTTAAATGGATGCATACATTTCCAAGATTTCACAGAATAATCTGTTGGAGGTATTGTGTCTCTTTTGTCAAGATGCTGTTTTTTTCCATCACTTGAGATGTGTTGTATGTCCAGTATGCGAGGATTATGATACCAAGCCAGCAAGATACTTCACAATGATTTAACAGCTGCAGATTTGCATTGTAACTCGCTTACCCTTGAGCCATGTTTGATTCACGAGTGATTTTAATTTATTGGACAAAATAATACATTTGGGCTTCAAGGGCACTTGGAAACTGCCTTGATTAATTCATAATTGGTATTTTTCCCCTCAGTGTCACCTTCCATCATTCTGAAAACAGTGAACTCCTATCAACTTTCTGTTCACAGGAATGAATAATACATAATATACTGAATGTGGAGGATACTTTGTGGGTGTAATGGGAAATGATTTGATTAATTAATTTGAGTCTATAATTATCTGTTGTAACTAATTACTGATCTTCCTACCTTTTTGACCTGTTTAACTGCCAGTATCAAATGTCTAACAGTGTCGAATGTTATGGTTATAGTTTGATGCCAGACTGAACCGAGGACACACTGATATCTGTGACACTGTGTGATTCTGTATTAGCTGATGTTGTGACTTCCTACAAGCCTCTCAGGCTGGTGTTTACAAAACAAATCAAATCAATATTTTTTAGTCACATGTTGCGAATACAACAGGTGTGGACCTTACCTTGTAATACTTAGTTACAAGCCCTTCACCAAAAATGCTGTTCAAGAAAAAGAGGTAAGAAAATATTTACTAAATAAAATAAGGTAACCAATAAAGGAAAAAATAACACAATAAAATCGCAATAACAAAGCTATATACAGGGGCTACCGGTACCGAGTCAATGTGTGGGGGTACAGTTTAGTAGAGGCAATTTGTAATGTAGGTAGGGGTAAAGTGACACCATCATTAAGTTGCTGTTGCAGATGACACAACAGATCACCGCCAACAACGAGACAGCCTATAGGAAGGAGGTCAGAGACCTGGAAGAATGGTGCCAGAATAATAATCTATCCCTCAACGTAACCAAGACTAAGGAGATGATTGTGGACTACAGGAAAAAGAGGACAGAGCATGCCCCCCATTCTCATCGATGGGGCTGAAGTTCCTTGATGTCCACCAACAAACTAGTAGAGTGGTCCGGACAACAGGCCCTCCGATTTGACATGCTGAACTCTCTCTGAAAAGTAGTTTGTGAACCAGGAGAGGCAGTGATTTGAGAAGCCAAGGCTACTGAGTCTGCTGATAAGAATGCGGTGATTGACAGAGTCGAAAGCCTTGGCCAGGTCGAAGTACACACAACCTCAATTATCCTGACTAACCGGTGCCCCCGAACATTGGCTAACCGGACTATCTGCATTGTGTCCTGCCACCCAGCACCAGTCAACCCCTCTTTTACGCTACTGCTACTCTCTGTTTATTATATATGCATAGTCACTTTAACCATACCTACAGTGCCTTGCGAAAGTATTCGGCACCCTTGAACTTTGCGACCTTTTGTCACATTTCAGGCTTCAAACATAAAGATATAAAACTGTATTTTTTTGTGAAGAATGAACAACAAGTGGGACACAATCATGAAGTGGAACGACATTTATTGGATATTTCAAACTTTTTTAACAAATCAAAAACTGAAAAATTGGGCGTGCAAAATTATTCAGCCCCCTTAAGTTATTACTTTGTAGCGCCACCTTTTGCTGCGATTACAGCTGTAAGTCGCTTGGGTTATGTCTCTATCAGTTTTGCACATTGAGAGACTGAAATTTTTTCCCATTCCTCCTTGCAAAACAGCTCGAGCTCAGTGAGGTTGGATGGAGAGCATTTGTGAACAGCAGTTTTCAGTTCTTTCCACAGATTCTCGATTGGATTCAGGTCTGGACTTTGACTTGGCCATTCTAACACCTGGATATGTTTATTTTTGAACCATTCCAGTGTAGATTTTGCTTTATGTTTTGGATCATTGTCTTGTTGGAAGACAAATCTCCATCCCAGTCTCAGGTCTTTTGCAGACTCCATCAGGTTTTCTTCCAGAATGGTCCTGTATTTGGCTCCATCCATCTTCCCATCAATTTTAACCATCTTCCCTGTCCCTGCTGAAGAAAAGCAAGTCTTCTGGATGAGCATTTTCTTGTTTGCCTATGGCCTTATACAGCTCGTTGAGTGTGGTCTCATTGCCAGCATTGGTTTGAGGTAGTAAATAGATGTCTAAGAAAAATATAGATGAAAACTGGTAGATAGTGTGGTCTACTGCTTATCATGAGGTACTCTACCTCAGGTGAGCAATACCTTGAGACTTCTGTGCTGTGTCATTAATATATAAATGCATTTTCAGAAAAGGGCTGTTAGACATTTGTGACTTGTTACAGATAACTAGGCATATGTCGCACGTCACTACTTCACAGAAGCTCCATTTGAATGTTTTTTGGCAGAAATGCCTTCTGGAACATGTGAACTTCCATGTGCCTTAATATCAAATTTATGTGTCATCTGTAAATATGCAAATACAGTTTTTAAATTACGAGCCTCGTTGGTTTAGCCACAGAAGAAAAACAGAAACCTTCCCAGTAGCCATGATTGGCTGAGATAATGAGTGGGCTGTGTATACCAAAATATGAATTTGGATTGGTCTGCCATGTAGCTCGCTTCTGTCTATAACATCAGCTGGTCAGTATGTGTAGGTAATCCTTTCTAACATGGCTGTTTTCAAAGATATCACGTAGTAGAACTGCATAAGTGTTGCTCTCCACTTTCTGGAGAACCAAGTTTTGAAATCGGAGTATGATCGCTAAGGAGATGGTGAAAATTCTGGCATTTGATTGCAAACATGCAGACGGAGTTGAAAAGAAAACACACAGAAGGCTGTTGTAGAAAACACCTGTCTCCAGATTCCATCTTCAAACTAAGGGAAACCATGGTATCCGTGACAGAGTGGGAGAAGCGTCTATCCATGTATACGGTAAGATAATCTAGCTAGCACCATTTTCAGATATTACACGTTTCTAATTTTGTCAGAGTCATTTTCATTTCAAGTTAAAGTGTAGTGTTACCTAGCTAGCTAAACATATGTCGCACATCACTACTTCACAGGAGCTCCATTTGAATGTTTTTGGCAGAAATGCCTTCTGGAACAATGAACTTCCATGTGCCTTAATATCAAATTTGTGTACCATCTGTGTACCATTTGTGTACCATAGCGAACGTTAGCTGGCTTGCTAGCTAGCTAACGTTACATGTATGATCTGTGTAGTAGATTTATTTGTATCTCAGAGCCATTTGCATTGCTAGTTATAGCCTAATGTTAGCTAGCTAACTTTGAACCTGGTTGGTTAGCTACCTGCAGATTCGTGCAGGGTAGTAATGTCCGAGAGCAAAACGCTCTGAATTTACAAACGGACAATTTGACAACACTCTGAGTTTATGGATGCCCAGAGCACACTCTGGCACTCCAGATTAAATTTAAGAGCCTTTAGTCTTAATCTTTGGTTGTTTAGTACATAACCTCACATGTGAACCCTTAAAGAGATGGGTGGGGCTAAAACTTAAGAGGGTGTCAACAATGCTGAATGGGGGTAGATAAAGAAGAGCTCTTAAGTAGGTACCAAGGGCCATTCAAGGGCCATTTTCTCAAAAGTGAGTTACAAGTTTATCAACTTCCAAAGCAGAATTTCTTTCCCATTGTCTGATGTACAATTTTCTGAGTCTCTACTTTTATCCAATTTCAAAAACACAATTTCAAATATTTCTACATAAGCCCAAATCGGTCACATTTTCTCTGCTTCTGTTCTGGAGGTGTCTCCCTGTAATAAACCAGATAGATTTTTGATTAATATTATCACAACTGCTCTCCTTTTTATTTACCTGAAAATTCTCTTTACAGTGGGTTACCATTGCATATAATGACATTGACATTTACAATACAATACCACATGGTCTAACTTGCTTTAAATAACACAGCTGGTTTCATAATTGTATTGCTGACCTCAATTACCAGTATTTATATATGATTCAATGCAAACTCAAATAATGTTATATCGGCTTTCAAGAGGCTTTCAGGAGAACCAGTAACTCCCATGCTGTTAGATTCCATCCTGTTTCATTGAGCGTATTAAAACAGGGAGGGAGAAAGAAAGAGTCTGTGCTTCAGTTTGCTTTTCATTAGCTAACAGAAAGCAAAGGGCAGGGATTTTGAAAGGGATATTTGTAGTGCTATGATTAAGAGATGTAAGACTTCAGATGACTAATTAATGAGGCTTATAATTAAGTGAACATGTCATAAACAAAAATGTAATTGACCTCCCTCTCGACCATGTTATACCAGTTTACTTATACCAATTGTAACTATGCATGGTCTTAGTGCTTACTTAGTAATCACATATTGCATTTGGAAAGGATTTAGAACCCTTGATTTATTCCACATTTTGTTGTGTTACAACCTGGATTAAACATGTATTTAATATATTTCTCTCAAACATCTACACAAAATGCCCCAAAATGACAAAGTGACAACTTGCTTTTAGACATTATTGAAAATGTATTGGAAAATGAAATACAGAACTATATCATTTATATAAGCATTCTCAACCCTGAGTCAATACATGTTAGAATCATAGCTGTGAGTCTTTTTGGGAAAGTCTCTAAGAGCTTTGCACACCTGGATTGTACACTATTTGAACAGTTTCTTTAGAAAATTATTCAAACTCTGTCAAGTTGGTTGTTGATCATTGCTAGACAGCAATTTTTAAGTCTTGCCATAGATTTTAAATTAAAACTGTAACTAGGCCACATTCAATTTTGGTAATCAACTCCAGTGTATATTTGGCCTCGTGTTTTAAGTTATTCTACTTCTGAAAGGTGGACTGTGTCTGTTGGAAAGCAGACTGAACCAGGTTTTCCTCTGGGACTTTGCTCATTCAAATCTCCCTAGTCCTTGCAGATGGCAAGCATACACATAACATGATGAAGCCGCCATCAAGTTAGAAAATATGAAGAGTGATAATCAGTGATGTGTTGTGTTGGATTTGCCCCAAATATAACACTTTGGATTCAGGACAAAGTTAATTTCCTTTGCCAAATCTTTTGCAGATTTACTTTAATGCATTATTGCAAAAAGGTTGCATGTTTGGAAAATGTTAATTCTATACAGGCTTCTATCTTTTCACTCTGTCATTTAGGTTAATATTGTGTAGTAACTACAATGCTGTTGATCCATCCTCAGTTTTCTATCATGGCCAATAAACTCTTTTAAAGTCACCATTGGCCTCATTCTGAAATCCCTGAGCGGTTCCCCCCGGCAACTGAGTTAGGAAGGACGCCAGTAACTTTGTACTGACTGGGTATATAGATATTGTAACGGGTTTCTTCTAACTCCTCCTCTGACGAAGAGGTGGAACAAGGATCGGACCAAAATGCAGCGTGGTTAGTTAGATACATCTTTAATGAAGATGAAACACGAACAATACAAAACAACAAATGTGGAAAACCGAAACAGCCCTATCTGGTGCAGCAAACACAGAGACAGGAACAATCACCCACAAACACACAGTGAAACCCAGGCTACCTAAATATGGTTCCCAATCAGAGACAATGACTAACACCTGCCTCTGATTGAGAACCATATCAGGCCAGACATAGAAATAGACAAACAAGACATCCAACATAGAATGCCCACTCAGATCACACCCTGACCAACCAAAACATAGAAATATACAAATAAACTATGGTCAGGGTGTGACAGTACCCCCTCCCCAAGGTGCGGACTCCGGCCGCAAAACCTGAACCTATCGGGGAGGGTCTGGGTGGGCATCTGTCCGTGGTGGCGGCTCCGGTGCTGGACGTGGCCCCCGCTTCACCGTAGTCCTCCCCCACCTTGTCCGCTTCCGTGACCTCCTAGCCACGGCAACCCTACTAAATAACACGGGACAGAGGGGCAGCTCGGGACAGAGAGGCAGCTCGGGACAGAGAGACAGCTCAGGACAGAGGCAGCTCAGCACTGAGGGGAAGCTCAGCACTGAGGGGAAGCTCGGGGCTGAGAGGAAGCCCAGCACTGAGAGGAAGCCCAGTACTGAGAGGAAGCTCAGCCAGGTAGTTGAATCCAGCAGATCCTGGCTGGCAGGCAGTTCTGGCAGATCCTGGCTGACTGACAGATCTGGAAGAGTCTGGTTGACGGGCGGATCTGGAAGAGTCTGGTTGACGGGCGGATCTGGAAGAGTCTGGTTGACTGGCAGATATGGAAGAATCTGGTTGACTGGCAGATCTGGAAGAGTCTGGCTGACTGGCAGATCTGGAAGAGTCTGGCTGACTGGCAGATCTGGAAGAGTCTGGTTGACTGGCGGATCTGGAAGAGTCTGGTTGACTGGCAGATCTGGAAGAGTCTGGCTGACCAGCAGATCTGGAAGAGTCTGGTTGACTAGCAAATATGGAAGAATCTGGTTGACTGGCAGATCTGGAAGACTCTGGCTGACTGGCAGATCTGGAAGAGTCTGGTTGACTGGCAGATCTGGAAGAGTCTGGCTGACCAGCAGATCTGGAAGAGTCTGGTTGACTAGCAAATATGGAAGAATCTGGTTGACTGGCAGATCTGGAAGACTCTGGCTGACCGGCAGATCTGGAAGAGTCTGGCTGACCGGCAGATCTGGAAGAGTCTGGCTGACCGGCAGATCTGGAAGAGCCTGGCCGACTGGCAGATCTGGAAGAGTCTGGTTGACAGGCAGATCTGGAAGAGTCTGATTGACAGGCAGATCTGGAAGAGTCTGGCTGACTGGCAGATCTGGAAGAGTCTGGTTGACAGGCAGATCTGGAAGAATCTGGCTGACTGGTGGATCCTGGCAGACTGACGGCTCTGGCTGCTCCATGCTGACTGACAGCTCTGGCTGCTCCATGCAGATTGACAGCTCTGGCGGCTTCTTGCAGACTGGCAGCTCTGGCTGCTCCATGCAGACTAGCAGCTCTGGCAGCTCCTTGCAGACTGGCAGCTCCTTGCAGACTGACAGCTCCTTGCAGACTGGCAGTTCCATGCAGACTGGCAGCTCCATACAGACTGGCATCTCCGGCTGCTCCATGCAGACTGACAGCTCTGGCTACTCCATGCAGACTGACAGCTTTGGCTGCTCTATGCAGACTGGCAGCTCTGGCTGCTCCATGCAGACTGACAGCTCTGGCTGCGCTAAACGGGCTGGAGACTCCGGCAACGCTGTAGAGGCGGAAGGCTCTGGCAGCGCTAAACAGGTGGGAGACTCCAACAGCGCAGGAGAGGAGGAAGGCTCTGGCTGCGCTGAACAGGCGGGAGACTCCAGCAGCGCAGGAGAGGAGGAAGGCTCTGGCTGCGCTGAACAGGCGGGAGACTCCGGTAGCGCAGGAGAGGAGGAAGGCTCTGGCAGCGCTGGAGAGGCGAGGCGCACAGTAGGTCTGATGCGTGGTGCTGGCACTGGTGGTACTGGGCCGAGGACACGCACAGGAAGCCTGGTGCGGGGAGCTGCCACCGGAGGGATGGGGTGTGGAGGTGGTACTGGGTAGACCGGACCGTGCAGGCGCACTGGAGCTCTTGAGCACCGAGCCTGCCCAACCTTACCTGGTTGAATACTCCCGGTCGCTCTGCCAGTGCGGCAAGGTGGAATAGCCCGCACTGTGCTATGCAGGCGAACCGGGAACACCGAGCGTAAGGCTGGTGCCATGTAAGCCGGCCCAAGGAGACGCACTGGGGACCAGATGCATAGAGCCGGCTTCATGGCATTTGGCTCGATGCTCAATATCTAGCCCGGCCGATACGCGGAGCTGGAATAGAACGCACCGGGCTATGCACCCGCACTGGAGACACCGTGCGCACCACAGCATAACACGGTGCCTGCCCGGTCTCTTTAGCCCCCCGGTAAGCACAGGAAGTTTGCGCAGGTCTCCTACCTGGTGTAGCCATACTCCCTGTGAGCCACCCCCTCAAGAAATTTTAGGGGCTGACTCTTCGGGCTTCCAACCACGTCGCCGTGCTGCCTCTTCAAACCAGCGCCTCTCCGCTTTCTTTGCCTCCAGTTCTTCAGTGGGACGGCGATATTCTCCAGGCTGTGCCCAGGGTCCTTTTCCGTCCAATATCTCCTCCCAAGTCCAGAAGTCCTGTGATCGCTGCTCCTGCTGCCGCTGCTTGTCACCACGCCGCTCGGTCCTGTTGTGGTGGGTGATTCTGTAACGGGTTTCTTCTAACTCCTCCTCTGACGAAGAGGTGGAACAAGGATCGGACCAAAATGCAGCGTGGTTAGTTAGATACATCTTTAATGAAAATGAAACACGAACAATACAAAACAACAAATGTGGAAAACCGAAACAGCCCTATCTGGTGCAACAAACACAGAGACAGGAACAATTACCCACAAACACAGAGTGAAACCCAGGCTACCTAAATATGGTTCCCAATCAGAGACAATGACTAACACCTGCCTCTGATTGAGAACCATATCAGGCCAGACATAAACATAGACAAACAAGACATCCAACATAGAATGCCCACTCAGATCACACCCTGACCAACCAAAACATAGAAATATACAAATAAACTATGGTCAGGGTGTGACAGATACACAATCCAACAGTGTAATTAATAACTTCACCAAGCTCAAAGGGATATTCAATGTCTGCTTTTCTTTTTTTACCCTTCTACCAATAGGTGTCTTTCTTTGAGAGGCATTGGAAAACCTCCCTGTCTTTGTGGTTGAATCTGTGTTTGAAATTCCCTGCTCGACTGAGGGACCTAACAGATAATTGTATGTGTGGGGTACAGAGATGATGTAGTCATTAAAAATCATGTCAAACACTTGTATTGCACACAGAGTGAGTCCATGCAACTAATTATGGGACTTGTTAAGCAAATTTCCTATTACTGAACTTATTTGGGTTTGCCATAACAATGGTGTTGAAAACTTATTGACTCAAGACATTTCAGCTTTAAATTAAAAAAACAAACATAATTCCAGTGGTGTAAAGTACTTACAGTTGAAGTACATGCACCTTAGCTAAATACATTTAAACTCAGTTTTTCACAATTACTTATTTAATCCATGTAAAAATTCCTTAGGCCAGTTAGGATCACCACTTTATTTTAAGAATGTGAAAAGTCAGAATAATAGTAGAGAGAATGATTTATTTCAGCTTTTATTTCTTTCATCACATTCCCAGAAGTTTACATACACTCAATTAGTATTCGGTAGCATTGCCTTTAAAATGCTTAACTTGGGTCAAACATTTCGGGTAGCATTCTACAAGCTTCCCACAATAAGTTGGGTGAATTTTGGCCCATTCTTCCTAACAGAGCTCATGTAACTGTGTCAGGTTTGTAGGCCTCCTTACTCGCACACACTTTTTCAGTTCTGCCAACAAATTTTCTATAGGATTGAGGTCAGGGCTTTGTTAGCTCGGGGATTCGATCCAGCAACATTTTAGTTACTGGCCCAATGCTCTAACCACTAGGCTACCTGCTGCCCTATTGATGAGTATTATATATTTTTTAATCAATTTTAGAATACGCTTGTAACGTAACAAAATGTGGAAAAAGTCAAGGGGTCTGAATACTTTCCGAATGCACTGTATATAAAAAGTAATTTCCTATAAGCTGAACATTTAGTAATTCACACAACAATACTGTAATAAACGGAATTGTATGTTGGCAATTTATCATCACTGCATATAGCAAATTATTACAGAGCCTGGCTATTTGAACAGCCTAGAGGACCTAAAACAGATTTGCTAGAAACATAATATAAACATACAGTATGAGCAGAATAGAAGCATTGTAGAATAAAATCAAACACTAAGCTGAAAAGGAGTTTTACTTGGACAGTGTAAGTAGTGATGTTATTATGGGACTTCAAGATGGACTCTGCGTTCTGGCAACATATGCCATTAGCCTAACTGCTGCAATTGCGATGTTTATCATAGACACTCCTCTTTCCTAGAGTCGAAGTCCACGCCCTCATTCCCATCAAAATCTGTCTGTTTAAGCTACAGATATCTGTTTTTTTGCATGGGTTGCATCTCAATCCACCCCATCAGCCGATGTCGGCCTTCCACATCTGCAGTGGAAGATGGTAGAGCTACAGTGGTGTTTGTCAGACCAGAACAATCAATCTTCCAACGAAAACGTCTGTAGTGTGTGAACAGTTTGACCTACAAACTGATATGACCCCTCTATGGAAAGAACTACAGTACATATCGATTGATTTGATCCAGGATTCCTAAATATGGGTAAAACAAAATATTACAAATCTTATTTCTCTCAAATATAGGGCAGACACTTCAAAACATACATACTTTTTATTTTTATTTTATTTATTTTTTATATCTTTATTTAACCAGGTAGGCTAGTTGAGAACAAGTTCTCCTTTACAACTGCGACCTGGCCAAGATAAAGCATAGCAGTGTGAACAGACAACAACACAGAGTTACACATGGAGTAAACAATAAACAAGTCAATAACACAGTAGGAAAAAAAGAAAAAAAATAGTCTATATACATTGTGTGCAAAAGGCATGAGGAGGTAGGCGAATAATTACAATTTAGCAGATTAACACTGGAGTGATAAATGATCAGATGGTCATGTGCAGGTAGAGATACTGGTGTGCAAAAGAGCAGAAAAGTAAATAAATAAAAACAGTATGGGGATGAGGTATGTAAATTGGGTGGGCTATTTACCGATGGACTATGTACAGCTGCAGCGATCGGTTAGCTGCTCAGATAGCAGATGTTTAAAGTTGGTAAGGGAGGTAAAAGTCTCCAACTTCAATGATATTTGCAATTCGTTCCAGTCACAGGCAGCAGAGAACTGGAAGGAAAGGCGGCCAAATGGGGTGTTGGCTTTAGGGATGATCAGTGAGACACCTGCTGGAGCGCGTTTTACAGGTGGGTGTTGTCATCGTGACCAGTGAACTGAGATAAGGCGGAGCTTTACCTAGCATGGACGTCTGGCGACGAATATGTAGCGAGGGCCAGCCGACTAGAGCATACAGGTCGCAGTGGTGGGTGGTATAAGGTGCTTTAGTAACAAAACGTATGTCACTTTGATAAACTGCATCAAGTTTTCTGAGTAGAGTATTGGAAGCTATTTTGTAGATGACATCGCCGAAGTCGAGGATCGGTAGGATAGTCAGTTTTACTAGGGTAAGTTTGGCGACGTGAGTGAAGGAGGCTTTGTTGCGAAATAGAAAGGAGACTCTAGAGTTGATTTTAGAATGGAGATGTTTGATATGAGTCTGGAAGGAGAGTTTACAGTCTAGCCAGACACCTAGGTACTTATAGATGTCCACATATTCTAGGTCGGAACCATCCAGGGTGGTGATGCTAGTCGGGCGTGCAGGTGCAGGCAGCGAAACGGTTGAAAAGCATGCATTTGGTTTTACTAGCGTTTAAGAGCAGTTGGAGGCCACGGAAGGAGTATTGATAAATGTTTTGACTGTTTTGCCATGTATGAATATGTGGTCCTGCTTTAAATTATGTTTATGTTTGTAAAAGCTTCATAAAGCCTTCTTAAACACTACAGAATATGTCACAAATGTCATGCTCATATGTCATAAATGTGGCATAACTGTGTGACATAACCACCAATGTAAAATGTGACCTAACACACTATGGTCAAATATGATATAAACCTCTGCTTTATAAAGTGTGGCATAAGCACTGCTTAACTTCATAAATCGTATTAGATTGAGGCTTCACAAAACATGTATAACCTTGTACTGCAGCTTGGTAGAGCATTCTCGGGATCACCCATACGTAAAAATGTAGGCACGCATGACTTTAAGTCGCTTTGGATGAAGGTGTCTGCAAAATTGTATGTATTATATTAATCCCCAAAAAATGTAGGATGGCCCAACCTCTTTCCCTCCTGAGTACATAGCCAGTTGTTACGGCTTTCTAGGTGGGAAGGAGAGTCGGACCAAAATGCGGCGTGTAGATTGCTCAAAGAATATGGCTGCCTAAATATGGTTCCCAATCAGAGACAACGATAAACACCTGCCTCTGATTGAGAACCACTTCAGACAACCATAGACTTAACTAGAACACCCCACTAAGCTACAATCCCAATACAAACACACCACATACAAAAACCCATGCCACACCCTGGCCTGGCCAAATAAATGAAGACAAACACAAAATACTTCGATCAGGGCGTGACAGAACCCCCCCCAAGGTGTTGACTCCCGGACGCACACCAAAAACTATAGGGGAGGGTCCGGGTGGGCGTCTGTCCATGGTGGCGTCTTAGTCCCTCCTCCTCGCGTCCCTGGATAGTCCACCCTCGCCGTCGACCATGGCCTAGTAGTCCTCACCCAGAACCCCACTGGACTGAGGGGCAGCTCGGGACTGAGGGGCAGCTCGGGACTGAGGGACAGCTCGGGACTGAGGGACAGCTCGGGACTGAGGGGTAGCTCGGGACTGAGGGGTAGCTCGGCACTGAGAGGTAGCTCAGCACTGAGAGGAAGCTCAGTACTGAGAGGAAGCTCAGCACTGAGAAGAAGCTCAGCACTGAGAGGAAGCTTCAGGCAGGTAGTTGGATCTGGCAGATCCTGGCTGACTGGCGGTTCTGGCAGATCCTGGCTAACTGGCAGATCTGGAAGAGTCTGGCTGACTGGCAGATCTGGAAGAGTCTGGCTGACTGGCGGATCCTGGCTGACTGGCGGATCTGGAAGAGTCTGGCTGACTGGCGGATCTGGAAGAGTCTGGCTGACTGGCAGATCTGGAAGAGTCTGGCTGACTGGCAGATTTGGAAGAGTCTGGCTGACTGGCGGATCCTGGCTGATTGGCGGATCTGGAAGAGTCTGGCTGACTGGCGGATCTGGAAGAGTCTGGCTGACTGGCAGATCTGGAAGAGTCTGGCTGACTGGCAGATCTGGAAGAGTCTGGCTGACCGGCGGATCTGGAAGAGTCTGGCTGACCGGCGGATCTGGAAGAGTCTGGCTGACTGGCAGATCTGGAAGAGTCTGGCTGACTGGCAGATCTGGAAGAGTCTGGCTGATCTGGAAGAGTCTGGCTGACTGGCAGATCTGGAAGAGTCTGGCTGACTGGCGGATCCTGGCAGACTGACGGATCTGGCTGCTCCATGCTGACTGGCGGCTCTGGCTGCTCCATACTGACTGACGGCTCTGGCTACTCCATGCAGACTGGCAGCTCTGGCGGCTTCTTGCAGATTGGCAGCTCTGGCGGCTTTTTGCAGACTGGCAGCTCTGACGGCTTCTTGCAGACTGATAGCTCTGGCAGCTCCATGCAGACTGGCAGCTCCTTGCTTACTGGCAGCTCCTTGCAGACTGACAGCTCCTTGCAGACTGGCAGCGCCTTGTAGACTGGCAGCTCCTTGCAGACTGGCAGCTCTAGCTGCTCCATGCATACTGACAGCTCTGGCTGCTCCATGCAGACCGGCAGGTCTGGCTGCTCCATGCAGACTGACAGCTCCTTGCAGACTGACAGCTCTAGCTGCTCCATGCATACTGCCAGCTCTTGCTCCTCCATGCAGACCGACTGCTCTGACTGCTCCATGCAGACTGGCTGCTCTGGCTGCTCCATGGACAGGCAGGAGACTCAGGCAGCGCTGACAGAGCCTTTCTCCTCTACAGTGCTGGACAGGCGGGAGACTCCGGCAATGCAGGAGAGGAGGAAGGCTCTGACAGCTTTAAACAGGCGGGAGACTCCGGCAGTGCAGGAGAGGAGGAAGGCTCTGGCAGCGCTGGACAGGCAGGAGACTCCGGCAGCGCTGTAGAGGAGGAAGGTTCTGGCAGCGCTGAACAGGCGGGAGACTCCGGCAGCACTGTAGAGGAGGAAAGCTCTGGCAGCGCTGAACAGGCGGGAGACTCCGGCAGCGCAGGATAGGAGAAAGGCTCTGGCAGCGCTGAACAGGCGGGAGGCTCCGGCAGCGCAGGAGAGGGGGAAGGCTCTGACAGCGCTAAACAGACGGGAGTTGGCTCATCTCTGACTCCTGACTCTGCCACACTCTCCCTGAGCCCCCCCCCAATAAATTTTTGGGGCTGACTCTCGGGCTTCCATCCGTTTCGCCGTGCTGCCTCTTCATACCGGCGCCTCTCTGCTTTCTTCGCCTCCAGTTCTTCCTTGGGGCGGCGATATTCTCCAGGCTGTTCCCAGAGCCCTTCTCCTTCAAGGATCTCCTCCCAAGTCCATTTCTCCAAGTAATGCAGCCTCTCCCACTGCTGCTGCTGCTACTGCGTCTGTCGCTTCTCCTGCTGTTGTTGCTGCTGCTGCTGCTGCTGACTCTGTTGATTCTCCTGATTCCAGCGCCTCTCCGCTTTCTCCGCCTCCAGTTCTTCCTTGGAGCGGCGATATTCTCCAGGCTTTGCCCAGGGTCCTTCTCCGTTTAGGATTTCCTCCCAAGTCCAGAAGTCCTTATTTCGTATCTCCTGCTGCCGCTGTTGCTTCTCCTGCTGCTCCTGCCTGTCGACACGCCGCTTGGTCCTGTTGTGGTGGGAGATTCTGTTACGGCTTTCTAGGTGAGAAGGAGAGTCGGACCAAAATGCGGCGTGGAGATTGCGATCCATGTTTAATAAACAAACGTAAAACACGAATCAATTGACACCAATATTGGACCTGACCTCAACGTTCACCAAAATGTGGTGCTGCAGGAAAAGAAGCACGCTAAAATGCAGTTATACACAGCAAAAGACATTGGTAGGACCTATTAAAATTAATTCATATTTTTGGCCCAATTCTGTTTTCTTCCCAAATCCTGATTTCTCATTTTTGTTTTTCCAGGTTTCTGATTTCTGAGTCTGGGAGGAGAGTTTACAGTCTAGCCAGAGATCTAGGTATTTGTAGCTATCCACGTATTCTAAGTCAGAGCCGTCCAGAGTAGTGATGCTGGATGGGCGGGCAGGTGTGGGCAATGATTGGTTGAATAGCATGCATTTAGTTTCATTTGCATTTTAGAGCAGTTGGAGGCCACGGAAGGAGAGTTGTATGGCATTGAAGCTTGTCTGCAGGTTAGTTAACACAGTGTCCAAAGAAGGGCCAGAAGTATACAGAATGGTGTCGTCTGTGTAGAGGTGGATTAGAGAATCACCAGCAGCAAGAGCGACATCATTGATGTATACAGAGAAGAGAGTCGGCCCGAGAATTGAACCCTGTGGCACCGCCATAGAGACTGCCACAGGTCCGGACAACAGGCCCTCCAATTTGACACACTGAGCTCTATCAGAGAACTAGTTGGTGAAACCAGGCGAGGCAATTATTTGAGAAACCAAGGCTGTTGAGTCTGCCAATAAGAATGTGGTGATTGACAGAGTCAAAAGCCTTGGCCAGGTCGATGAATACAGCTGCACAGTAATATCTCTTATCGATGGCGGTTATGATATCGTTAAGGACCTTGAGCGTGGCTGAGGTGCACCCATGACCAGCTCGGAAACCAGATTGCATAGCGGAGAAGGTACGATGTGATTCAAAATGGTCAGTAATCTGTTTGTTAACTTGGCTTTCGAAGACCTTGGAGATGCAGGGTGGGATAGATATAGGTCTGTAGCAGTTTGGGTCTAGAGTGTCTCCCGCTTTGAAGAGGGGGATGACCACGGCAGCTTTCCAATATTTGAAAATCTCAGACAATACGAAAGAGAGGTTGAATAGGCTAGTAATAGGGGTTGCAACAATTTCAGCAGATAATTTTAGAAAGAGAGGGTCCAGATTGTCTAGCCTGGCTGATTTGTAGGGGTCCAGATTTTGCAGCTCTTTCAGAACATCAGCTATCTGGATATGTGTGAAGGAGAAATGGTGGGGGCTTGGGCAGGTTGCTTTGGAGGGTGCCGGGCAGTTGACCGGGGTAGGGGTAGCCAGGTGGAAAGCATTGCCAGCCGTAGAGAAATGCTTATTGAAATTCTCAATTATGGTGGATTTGTCGGATGTAACAGTGTTTCCTAGCCTCAGAGCACGTGATGAATTTTCAAATCAAATACCCACTTTTATTTATTGTAATATATATTTTGTAGTAGTTTAGTATTAAATTAGATTACATAGGTTCCTCAATCAGTATTTCAAATAGTTTTGTTGACTTCACAGCAACTGCTTGTTAGCTTGGTTATGAAATTTTGCGCGACCCTTAAATTGTAGCTCGCAGTGATTTTCCTATTTTCAATTCATAATACATAACAACTAGACAATGTCAATTCAATGTGTTTAATGTAGGCCTGAATCACTAAATTGAATATATATATTGTTCCCTAGATAGATGATTATATAATATGTATATTGTTCCCTAGATAGCAGATAGATGGCAGTATAGTGCAACTGTTGAACAGGAAGGCCAAAATAGAACGTTTGTCGAAATCGAACGTAACTGATCAGCTACAGCGACCGACACATATCAGTTTACTAGCTAATTTTGCAGTCTGGTAGACATGGATCAATTTATTGTAAAAAATAAATGTAAATCTTTTGTCAATGACAATAAGGGGGAAGAGCTGGAAAACAACGTGACAGCTATGAACAAACAAGCACCGGAAAACCAGGAAAATCAGGTAGATGGCGACGGGGAAATGCAGCTAGCTAACGTAGCTAACGTGGCTCTGGTAGCTAAGAGAAGGATATGGTTGATTTAAGAAGAACACAGAAAGTTCCAAGAGGAATGGACAGACAAGTATTTCATTGTACTGCATAAAGAAACTAGCTCACTTCGTCTTATTCGCCAGAAGGCAGTCAATTGTTTTAAACAAGCAAATTTAGAGCGACATGTCCAGTAACACCATGCCTACTTTGACAAAACATATCCTCCACAAATCAACCTCAGAAGCAACAAAATAGCGCAACTCAAAGGACAGCTCAATGTACAACAGAGGAAATGACAGAGGCAGCATATATATGAGATTGCTTGGATACTCGCGAGAAACAAGAAGGCATTCACAGATGCGGAGATTGTCAAATAATATTTTTGGGCCTCAGACGAAATATTGTATGCTGATTTCACAAACAAGGAAGCTATTTTAAAGCAAAGTAAGGGACTGCAACTCTCAGACTCAACCATGACAAGACACATAGAAGACATCGGCGAGGACATCGGTAAGCATTTGATTACTGACATATCTGTCGCGCAGTGTTTTAGTATTGCTTTTGATGAAAGCACTGATGGACAGTAAGTGGCATTGGCCAATTATGTGTTTGGGTCCACTTTCCTCAAAACGGGTCATTCAGAGAGGAATTTTTATGTTTACTGCCCCTACAGGGACAAACACGAGGAGAGGGTATTCTGAAAAACCTTTTTTGCTGATAATAATATTGACTGGTCAAATCTGGCATCTGTGTACACTGATGGCAACCCAAACATGTGAGGGAAGGAGAAGGGACTCAACAATGACCATTGTGAAATAAAAACAGATAAACAGACTGACCAATGCACACCGGGGTTGTCTCACAAGGATAGAAACAACAAACTATAAATTTAGAATAAATTCAGTCAAGGAGCAGAAGGGACATTTTCATTCATCCAACTACTACAGTAACCCTTAATATGGGTCGAATACATGTGATGTAGCCTATTTGATGTGTGTATGTATATATTTGTGATGTGCTGTATAAAATCAATTGCATGTGCTCTATTGCTATGAATTTGCTCTCAAGTGATAACTGATAATATTGGAAGAAAAGAAATCAAAGATCTGTGTGGCCCTCTGTTTCAACCCAAAGTGCCCCCCTTACAAAAAATGGTGAGTAACACTGACCTCGATACAGCCACTTTTCATAGTCATTTCATGAGATTTGAATGGAGTTTCCCATCTCCCCATTTACAGAATTTGTGGCGCAGTATAGAAATTCCCTTATCCCGATGGTGTGACAAAGGCATTTCCTAACAGATCTGCTAACTTTCTTTGTTTTTACTTTTAAGGTTGTAACCAACATGCAGTACCTCCAGTGGGCAGAGAGGCAAGAACGATTAGTCCGCCTGTGTAATGTACAATGCCCTGAGCTTAGTTATCTTTGTTTTATTTATTATTTTGGTCAGGTCAGGTTGTGACTAGGGTGGGTGTGTTAGTTTTGCATTGTCTAGGGAGTTTTGTAAACAGTGGGGAGAACAAGTATTTGATACACTACACGTTTTCCTACTTACAAAGCATGTAGAGGTCTGTCATTTTTATCATAGGTACACTTCAACTGGGAGAGACGGAATCTAAAATCAAAAATCAAAATCAAATCAAAAATCCCGAATATCACATTGTATGATTTTTAAGTAATTAATTTGCATTTTATTGCATGACATAAGTATTTGATCACCTACCAACCAGTAAGAATTCCGGCTCTCACAGACCTGTTAGTTTTTCTTTAAGAAGCCCTCCTGTTCTCCTCCTGAAGTTTGCCAATGACCATCTGGATGATCCATAGGAGAAATGGGAGAAGGTCATGTGGTCTGATGAGACAAAAATAGAGCTTTTTGGTCTAAACTCCACTCGCCGTGTTTGGAGGAAGAAGAAGGATGAGTACAACCCCAAAAACACCATCCCAACCATGAACCATGGAGGTGGAAACATCATTCTTTGGGGATGTTTTTCTGCAAAGGGGACAGGACGACTGCACCGTATTGAGGGGAGGATGGATGGGGCCATGTATCGCGAGATCTTGGCCAACAACCTCCTTCCCTCAGTAAAAGCATTGAAGATCGGTCGTGGCTGGGACCTCTACATAGTTTGTAAGTAGGAAACCTGCAAAATCGGCAGTGTATCAAATACTTGTTCTCCCCACTGTATATCTAGGGTTTTTTGTAAGTCTAGGTATATGTAGGCCTACGATTGCCTGAATGGGTTCCCAATCAGAGGCAGCTGTTTTTCGTTGTGTCTGATTGGGGACCATATTTAGATTTCCATAGGGTATTTGTGGGTTCTTATTCTATGTTTAGTTGGCTGTCTGCACTATGCATATTAGCTTCACGGTTCGTTTTGTTGTTTTGATAGTTTGTTCAGTATTCTTTCTTTAACTAAAGAAGTATGTACGCTTTCCACGTTGCGCCTTGGTCTCCTCTTTACGACGGCAATGACAATTACATCGCTGGACATTTTAAAACTTAATGTATTTGTACTGTTTTAAAAATGTAAAAATAAAATGAAGTGTAATGGTTTAAACATGTCTTTAATGTTTATTTTGTTTTAGCTGATCAAAAAATGATTTTCTATATGTTTTTATATGTACAGGGGTCCTACAATTCTAAATAAAAGAGCCAAATTATCTTTGGTATGACTTTCTTAAAACAATTCTGTGTGTTAGCTTAGTAGAAGCCCAGTCCCTGGCCCTTAGAAGATTGAAAAGTAAACAGGATGAAGGTATGAGCTGTGCTTAGCCTAGAATCAAGGCCTCAGTAAGTGATAGTAACATGGCTGAAACACAAATTAAAGTAATTACCCCATTACATTTGTTTTCGAGAAAGAATAAAAGAGAAGTGATTCAGACCATTACATTTACTTCTCAGTCAACCACGCAGTTTTCTCCCTGCATTACATACCTATTCCAACAGCTAATGGAATGTTTAAAAAAGTTGCATTTTAATTCCCTAACAGTTGTTGGCACTTGAGGGAGTATATGCCCTGTCTGAATTCAGCAGAGAACAATGGGTGGTATTTTAAACCCAGCCCACATGAGTCTTCTATTCAGTAGGCGATGGCATGGGGATGGCAGGGGATGTCTGATGACCCTTATAAGTGGATTAGGTATAAGGTAGGGAAGCAGGTTGCACCAATTAAATGGCAGTATTTTCAGACACACTCCATTTTCAACTCCACTCTTCTGCAGAAGAATGGCGCACTATGAGACACAATTGCTAATTGAGTGAACCTTGTGATAATAAAGGAATTTCATTGCACACTTAATATATTTTTGTGATATTCAATGTGCCATTATGAGAACCCAATTGGGGAGAGAAAAAGGTAACAGGTCTGTGAAAAATGAGTAGTCATTACAAATGTTCCCGGCAAACGTATTTCTCAACCACAACTTGTATTCTCAGATCAGCTTCATGTGAAGGTTTCATTGGCAGAACATTGAGCCTACATTAAATTATTCAATGGTAACTATAAAATGAATAACTGATGTATGACCTTGTAACAGGTATGTACTCTATACATCCACGTACTTGTTAATTCTGTTTTTCACAAACATAATTGTTTTACCATACAATTGTTCTACATGTACTAGCTACAGTGCAACTGTTTAATTATTAACTGTTACTTATTTTGTTATACTTTGGACAATTTTTAACATCCTTGAGATGTTTCTACAACTTGATTGGAGTCACCTGTGGTACATTCATTTGATTGGACATGATTTTAGAAAGGCACACATCTGTCTATATAAGGTCCCACAGTTGACAGTGCATGTCAGAGCAAAAACCAAGCCATGAGGTCCGAGACAGGATTGTGTCGAGGTACAAATCTGAAGAAGGGTACTGATCTGAAGAAAAGTTTACCAAAGGCATCTAAAGGACTCTCAGACCATGAGAAACAAGATTCTCTGGTCTGATGAAACCAAGATTGACCTCTTTGGCCTGAAAATAGCTGTGCAGCAAAACTCCCCATCCAACCTGACAGAGCTTGAGAGAATCTGCAGAGAAGAATGGGAGAATTGCCCCAAATACAGGTGTGCCAAGCTTATAGCATCATACCCAAGAAGACTCAAGGCTGTAATCGCTACCAACGGTGCAACAAAGTACTGAGTAAAGGGTCTGAATACTTATGTAAATGTGATATTTCATTTAGCAAAAATTTAGAGAAGCATGCTTTTGCTTTGTCATTATTTGGTATTGTGTGTAGATTGATGAAGAAAACTATTGAATCAATTTTAGAATAAGGCTGTAACATAACAAAATGTGAATAAAGTGAAGGGGTCTGAATACTTTCCGTATTCACTGTAAAAACATTTTTGTTGTTGTATATGTGTGAGTATGGGTGGCTTTATGAAGATAACTCATGATTCAGCTGTTCTGGAATCAGAGGGTTTAATTGCTGCAGATGGAGGAATTACCTATTAATTTGGTCCATATTAGATTGATTACCTGCAGGTTCCTTGATGTAAGTGCACAAAGCATAGTTGTTAAAGACAGTACAGGACCTCAGAGTTAGCTAAATCAATCAACCAACAAACTCTTTAAAGTGTGCAATTGGTACCTCCTGTTAGGTTATGCTGTACTCTGCCCCCCCCCCCAGCTATTATTCAAATGCTGTTCTAGGCCCTTGCATTTCAAAATGACCCTTGAAAGACTCCTTTTAAAAGGTTCCCAAGGAAGCCACAATCCATCTTCCTTAGCCAGTGCTACTGTATGTTCACCTCCCCATTCATGCTCTCTCAGACTTAAATTAGAATCTCTCAAGCTCTGGCCAGGGGCCTTGCAGAGAAAAAAATGAAAAACATTTTCACCACTGGACAGACTGAAAAAGCTTCTGGTCATGTGAGATACGAAAGGAAAGAGTGTAAAAAGATTTTTAAAAAGAGAAATTTTTACAGATATATTATTATCCTTACCAAACGCTTTATTAAAAATGTATCACTGAGCTTCAGGTGTAGCCATCCATTCTCCTAAGGAATTCTATGCTGGTCATATTCTATCCCTGTCGTATTATTCCAGAGGATCTGTGTCAAATTAAGTAGTACTGGGTCAATATATTTGAATGGCATTTAAAAAATAAATACCATACAGTATATCAAAAATCTGCAGATAGGTTGGTGAATATTCTTCCTGGAACCCTTACCCATGATGCTAATGATTGTTCCTGGAATGCCTGCCAACATTGTCCCGGGATGTCCAATTTCCCCTTCTTACCACTGGCAAAAATTGCCACTGATCTCAAACTGTGTTTTTCAGACACAATGAAATTAAACACAGACTACCCCTTGCTAATCAGGAGTCTCTCGGGTATGTTGTGGTGCATTGTCTGTCATTAAAATTGCTTCACAGGAACCTGGTAAAATATTGTGTAGCTAGCCAATGGATGGCATGCAGCCAAAGTTACATTACTGCTCTCAAATTGTATCCTGATGTCGACAGCACATAATAATAATGATAATAATAATAATAATAGTAGTAGTGGTAGTATAATAATACATTACATTTTTATAAATAGCACTTTTCATTACAAACAAGAATCTCAAAGTCACTTGAAAACAAAAGCAAATGTAGGGATCTGTCAGTTCATGGCTGATGGTCTTCCACGGCTTCAGATGTCAAGGCGGTTCAGAAAGGCAGTCAGCAGCAGTAGCTTGAGTGGAGTGAGCATTGATGAGACAGACAGGTAGGAAGAAAACTTCATTCAGATACTGGTAGACAGGCCCGTAGCTCTTCATCAGGCATGTCGTCTCTTCCTCCTCCGTAAGTACGCTGAATCATCCACTATCAAAGTGTAACACCCACCATGATGATGCTTCGACGACTGTAAGAGCAACAGGAAAGACCAGCACACCTCTACAGTAGTCTTGAACAGTCCCCTACAAGTTATTTTTATTCAAGATGATAGTTTTATTCATAACATAGCTAACTTAGCTAACATATATTTAGAAAAAAACTGGTTATTAACTGGCTAGCTAACGTTAGCAACATTGGGTGGTCTGAGCTAACTACTTAAACTACTAAGCTAGCAAACAATGTAACAAAAGTATAATTTGGGATTAAAAACATTAAAGCAGGAAGCACCAGTGACTCAGTCTATAAAAAAAGTGGTCAGATGAAGCAGATGCTAAACTACAGGACTGTTTTGCTAGCACAGACTGGACAATGTTCCGGGATTCTTGCGATGATATTGAGGAGAAAACCACATCAGGCACTGGCTTTATCAATAAGTGCATTGAGAACAGTGTCTCCCAGTGACTGGACAGTGGCTTCTGAAAGTATTCACCCCCTTGGCATTTTTCCTATTTTGTTGCCTTACAACTTGGAAATAAAATTGTTTTTTTTGTGGGTTTGTATCATCTGATTACAAAACATTTCTCACACTTTTAAGATGCAAAATGTTTTTTACTGTGAAATAAACAAGAAATAAGACAAAAAATCAGAAACCTTGAGCGTGCATAACTAATCACCCCCACTTTTCACCTCTCTCTTGGGGTATGTCTCTATAAGCTTGGAACATCTAGCCACTGGGATATTTGCCCATGCTTCAAGGCACAACTGCTCCAGCTCCTTCCAGTTGGATCGGTTTCGCTGGTGTACAGCAATCTCTAAGTCAAACCACAGATTCTGAACTGGATTGAGGTCTGGGCTTTGACTAGGCCATTCCAAGACTTTTAAATGTTTCCCCTTAAACCACCCAAGTGTTGCTTTAGCAGTATGCTTAGGGTCATTGTCCTGCTGGAAGCTGAACCTCCGTCCCAGTCTCAAAACTCTAGAAGACTGAAACAGGTTACCCTCTTGAATTTCTCTGTATTTAGCGGCATCCATCATTCCTTCAATTCTAGCCAGTTTCCCAGTCCCTGCAGATGAACAACATCCCCACAGGATGATGCTGCCAACACCATGCTTCACTGTTGGGATGGTGTTCTCGGGGTGATGTGAGGAGTTGGGTTTGCGCCAAACATAGCTTTTTCCTTGATGGTTTTAAAAGCAACATTTTTGTCTCATCTGACCAGAGTACCTTCTTCCATATGTTTGGGGAGTCTCCCACATGCCTTTTTGCGAACATCAATCGTGTTTGCTTATTTTTTTCTTTAAGCAATGGCTTTTTTTCTGGACACTCTTCTGTAAAGCCCAGCTCTGTGGAGTATTTGGCTGAAAGTGGTCAAATGGACAGATACTCCAATCTCCGCTGTGGAGCTTTGCTGCTTCTTCATGGTTATCTTTGGTCTCTTTGTTGCGTCTCTGAATAATGGCCTCTTAGCCTGGTCCGTGAGTTTTGGTGGGCGGCCCTCTCTTGGCAGGTTTGTTGTGATGCCGTATTATTTCCATTTTTTAATAATGTATTTAATAGTGCACTGTGGGATGTTCAAGGTTTCGGATATTTTTATAACCCAACCCTGATCTGGACTTCTACACAACTTTGTCCCTGACCTGTTTGGAGAGCTCCTTGGTCTTCATGGTGCCGCTTGCTTGATGGTGCCTCTTCCTTAGTGGTATTGCATAATCTGGGGCTTTCCAGAACACTGAGATCATGTGACAGATCATGTGGCACTTAAATTGCACACAGTTGGATGTTATTTAATTAATTACTACTTCCGACGCCGACAGAGATGGCCGCCTCGCTTCGCGTTCCTAGGAAACTATGCAGTTTTTTGTTTTTTTACGTGTTATTTCTTACATTAGTACCCCGGGTCATCTTAGGTTTCATTACATACAGTCGAGAAGAACTACTGTATATAAGATCAGCGTCAACTCACCATCAGTACGAAGAATATGTTTTTCGCGACGCGGATCCTGTGTTCTGCCTTACAAACAGGACAACAGAATGGATCGCATGCAGCGACCCAAAAAAACGACTCCGGAAAAGAGGGAAACGAGGCGGTCTTCTGGTCAGACTACGGAGACGGGCACATCGTGCCCCACTTCCTAGCATTCTTCTTGCCAATGTCCAGTCTCTTGACAACAAGGTTGATGAAATCCGAGCAAGGGTAGCATTCCAGAGGGACATCAGAGACTGTAACGTTCTGTGCTTCACGGAAACATGGCTCACTGGAGAGACGCTATCTGAAGCGGTGCATCCAACGGGTTTCTCCACGCATCGCGCCGACAGAAACAACACCTTTCTGGTAAGAAGAGGGGTGGGGGTGTATGCCTTATGGCTAACGTGGCATGGTGCGATGAAAGAAACATACAGGAACTCAAATCCTTCTGTTCACCTGATTTAGAATTCCTCACAATCAAATGTAGACCGCATTATCTACCAAGAGAATTCTCTTCGATTATAATCACAGCCGTATATATCCCCCCCAAGCAGACACATCGATGGCTCTGAACAAACTTTATTTAACTCTTTGCAAACTCGAAACCATTTATCCGGAGGCTGCATTCATTGTTGCTGGGGATTTTAACAAGGCTAATCTGAAAACAAGACTCCCTAAATTTTATCAGCATATCGATTGCGCAACCAGGGGCGGAAAAACCTTGGATCATGGTTACTCTAACTTCCGCGACGCATATAAGGCCCTGCCCCGCCCCCCTTTCGGAAAAGCTGACCACGACTCCATTTTGCTGATACCGGCCTACAGGCAGAAACTAAAAAAAGAAGCTCCCACGCTGAGGTCTGTCCAACGGTGGTCCGACCAAGCTGACTCCACACTCCAAGACTGCTTCCATCACGTGGACTGGGACATGTTTCGTATTGCATCAGATAACAACATTGACGAATACGCTGATTCGTTGTGCGAGTTCATTAGAACGTGCGTTGAAGATGTCGTTCCCATAGCAACGATTAAAACATTCCCTAACCAGAAACCTTGGATTGATGGCAGCATTCGTGTGAAACTGAAAGCGCGAACCACTGCTTTCAATCAGGGCAAGGTGTCTGGTAACATGACTGAATACAAACAATGCAGCTATTCCCTCCGTAAGGCTATCAAACAAGCTAAGCGTCAGTACAGAGACAAAGTAGAATCACAATTCAACGGCTCAGACACAAGAGGCATGTGGCAGGGTCTACAGTCAATCACGGACTACAGGAAGAAATCCAGCCCAGTCACGGACAAGGATGTCTTGCTCCCAGGCAGACTAAATAACTTTTTTGCCCGCTTTGAGGACAATACAGTGCCACTGACACTGCCTGCAACGGAAAAATGCGGTCTCTCCTTCACTGCAGCCGAGATGAGTAAAACATTTAAACATGTTAACCCTCGCAAGGCTGCAGGCCCAGACGGCATCCCCAGCCGCGCCCTCAGAACATGCGCAGACCAACTGGCTGGTGTGTTTACGGACATATTCAATCAATCCCTATACCAGTCTGCTGTTCCCACATGCTTCAAGAGGGCCACCATCGTTCCTGTTCCCAAGAAAGCTAAGGTAACTGAGCTAAACGACTACCGCCCCGTAGCACTCACTTCCGTCATCATGAAGTGCTTTGAGAGACTAGTCAAGGACCATATCACTTCCACCGTACCTGACTCCCTAGACCCACTCCAATTTGCTTACCGCTCAAATAGGTCCACAGACGATACAATCGCAACCACACTGCACACTGCCCTAACCCATCTGGACAAGAGGAATACCTATGTGAGAATGCTGTTCATTGACTACAGCTCGGCATTCAACACCATAGTACCCTCCAAGCTCGTCATCAAGCTCGAGACCCTGGGTCTCGACCCCGCTCTGTGCAACTGGGTACTGGACTTCCTGACGGGCCGCCCCCAGGTGGTGAGGGTAGGGAACAACATCTCCTCCCCGCTGATCCTCAACACTGGGGCCCCACAAGGGTGCGTTCTGAGCCCTCTCCTGTACTCCCTGTTCACCCACGACTGCGTGGCCACGCACGCCTCCAACTCAATCATCAAGTTTGCGGACGACACAACAGTGGTAGGTTTGATTACCAACAACGACGAGACGGCCTACAGGGAGGAGGTGAGGGCCCTCAGAGTGTGGTGTCAGGAAAATAACCTCACACTCAACGTCAACAAAACTAAGGAGATGATTGTGGACTTCAGGAAACAGCAGAAGGAACACCCCCCTATCCACATCGATGGAACAGTAGTGGAGAGAGTAGCAAGTTTTAAGTTCCTCGGCATACACATCACAGACAAACTGAATTGGTCCACTCACACAGACAGCATCGTGAAGAAGGCGCAGCAGCGCCTCTTCAACCTCAGGAGGCTGAAGAAATTCGGCTTGTCACCAAAAGCACTCACAAACTTCTACAGAGGCACAATCGAGAGCATCCTGGCGGGCTGTATCACCGCCTGGTACGGCAACTGCTCCGCCCTCAACCTCCAGAGGGTAGTGAGGTCTGCACAACGCATCATCGGGGGCAAACTACCTGCCCTCCAGGACACCTACACCACCCGATGTTACAGGAAGGCCATAAAGATCATCAAGGACATCTTCCACCCGAGCCACTGCCTGTTCACCCCGCTATCATCCAGAAGGCGAGGTCAGTACAGGTGCATCAAAGCTGGGACCGAGAGACTGAAAAACAGCTTCTATCTCAAGGCCATCAGACTGTTAAACAGCCACCACTAACATTGAGTGGCTGCTGCCTACACACTGACACTGACTCAACTCCAGCCACTTTAATAATGGGAATTGATGGGAAATGTTGTAAATATATCACTAGCCACTTTAAACAATGCTACCTTATATAATGTTACTTACCCTACATTATTCATCTCATATGCATACCTATATACTGTACTCTATATCATCGACTGCATCCTTATGTAATACATGTATCACTAGCCACTTTAACTATGCCACTTTGTTTACATACTCATCTCATATGTATATACTGTACTCGATACCATCTACTGTATCTTGCCTATGCTGCTCTGTACCATCACTCATTCATATATCCTTATGTACATATTATTTATCCCCTTACACTGTGTATAAGACAGTAGTTTAGGAATTGTTAGATTACTTGTTGGTTATTACTGCATTGTCGGAACTAGAAGCACAAGCATTTCGCTACACTCGCATTAACATCTGCTAACCATGTGTATGTGACAAATAAAATTTGATTTGATTTGACTTCTTGCACCAGATCGTATTTAGGGTATTCATAGCAAAGGGGGTAAATACATATGCACACACCACTTTTATTTTAATTTTGTTTTTATATATATTTTTTAAACAAGCTATTATATTCATTTCACTTCACCAATTTGGACTACTTTGTGTATGTCCATTACATGAAATACAAATACAAATCAATTTAAATTACAGGCTGTAAAGCAACAAAATATGAAAAATGCCAAGGGGGATGAATAATTTTGCAAGGCACTGTATTTACATACCCCAACCAGAAGCCTTTGATTACAAGCAACATTCACACTGAGCTAAAGGGTAGAGCTGCCACTTTCAAGGAGTGGGAGTCTAACCCGGAAGCTTATAAAAGATCCCACTATGCCCTCAGACGAACAATCAAACATGAAAAGCGTCAATACAGGACTAAGATTGAATCTTACTACACCGGCTCTGACGCTCGTCGGATGTGGCAGGGCTTGCAAACTATTACAGACTACAAAGGGAAGCACAGCAAAGAGCTGCCCAGTGACACGAGCTTACCAGACGAGCGAAATAACCTACAGTGCCTTGCGAAAGTATTCGGCCCCCTTGAACTTTGCGACCTATATAAAACTGTATTTTTTGTGAAGAATCAACAACAGGTGGGACACAATCATGAAGTGGAACAACATTTATTGGATATTTCAAACTTTCAAAGTTCAATTTTGGTTTCATCTGACCAGAGCACCTTCTTCCACATGTTTGGTGTGTCTCCCAGGTGGCTTGTGGCAAACTTTAAACGACACTTTTGATGGATATCTTTAAGAAATGTCTTTCTTCTTGCCACTCTTCCATAAAGGCCAGATTTGTGCAATATACGACTGATTGTTGTCCTATGGACAGAGTCTCCCACCTCAGCTGTAGATCTCTGCAGTTCATCCAGAGTGATCATGGGCCTCTTGGCTGCATTTCTGATCAGTCTTCTCCTTGTATGAGCTGAAAGTTTTGCGGGACGGCCAGGTCTTGGTAGATTTGCAGTGGTCTGATACTCCTTCCATTTCAATATTATCGCTTGCACAGTGCTCCTTGGGATGTTTAAAGCTTGGGAAATATTTTTGTATCCAAATCCGGCTTTAAACTTCTTCACAACAGTATCTCGGACCTGCCTGGTGTGTTCCTTGTTCTTCATGATGCTCTCTGCGCTTTTAACGGACCTCTGAGACTATCACAGTGCAGGTGCATTTATACGGAGACTTGATTACACACAGGTGGATTGTATTTATCATCATTAGTCATTTAGGTCAACATTGGATCATTCAGAGATCCTCACTGAACTTCTGGAGAGAGTTTGCTGCACTGAAAGTAAAGGGTATGAATAATTATGCACGCCAAATTTTTCAGTTTTTGATATGTTAAAAAAGTTTGAAATATCAATAAATGTCATTCCACTTCATGATTGTGTCCCACTTGTTGTTGATTCTTCACAAAAAAATACAGTTTTATATCTTTATGTTTGAAGCCTGAAATGTGGCAAAAGGTCGCAAAGTTCAAGGGGGCCAAATACTTTCGCAAGGCACTGTATATGCTCGCTTCGAGGCAAGTAACACTGAAACATGCATGAGAGCATCAGCTGTTCCGGATGACTGTGTGATCAAGCTCTCTGCAGTCGATGTGAGTAAGACCTTTAAACAGGTCAACATTCACAAGGCCGCAGGGTCAGATGGATTACCAAGACGTGTACTCCGAGCATGTGCTGACCAGCTGGCAAGTGTCTTAACTAATATTTTCAACCTCTCCCTGTCTGAGTCTGTAATACCAACATGTTTTAAGCAGACTACCATAGTCCCTGTGCCCAAGAACACTAAGGTAACCTGCCTAAATTACCACCGAACCGTAGCACTCACGTCTGCAGCCAAGAAGTGCATTCAAAGGCTGGTCATGGCTCACATCAACACCATTGTCCCACAAACCCAGGACCCACTCCAATTTGTATACCGCACCAACAGGTACACAGATAATGCCATCTCTATTGCACTCCACACTGCCCTTTCACACCTGGACAAAAGGAACACCTATGTGAGAATGCTATTCATTGACTACAGCTCAGTGTTCAACACCACAGTGCCGTCAAAGCTCATTACTAAGCTAAGGACCCTGGGACTGAACACCTCCCTCTGCAACTGGATCCTGGATTTCGTAACGGGCCGCCCCCAGGTGGTAAGGGTAGGTAACAACATATCCTCCACGCTGATCCTCAACACGGAGACCCCTCAGGGGTGTGTGCTCAGTCCCCTCCTGTATTCCCTATTCAAGCATGACTCCAACACCATTATTAAGTTTGCTGATGATACAACAGTGGTAGGCCTGATCACCAACAACAACAAGACAGCCTATAGGGAGGAGGACAGAGACCTGACCATGTGGTGCAAGGACAACAATCTCTCCCTCAACATCACCAAGACAAAGGAGATGATAGTGGACCTAAGGAAAAGGAGGACCAAGCACACCCCCATTCTCATCAATGGGGCTGTAATGGAGCAGGTTGAGAGCTTTAAGTCCCTTGATATCCACATTACAAACAAACTAACATGGTCCAAGCACATGAAGACAGTCGTGAAGAAGGCACGACAAAACCGATTCCCCCGCAAAGATTTGGCATGGGTCCTCAGATCCTCAATAGGTTTTACAGCTGCACAATCGAGAGCATCGCTGCCTGGTATGGCAACTGCTCGGCCTCCGACCGCAAGGCACTACAGAGGGTTGTGCGTACGGCCCAGTACATCACCGGGGCCAAGCTTCCTGACATCCAGAACCTCTATACCAGTCGGTGTCAGAGGAAGGCCCTAAAAATTGTGAAGCGGTACCGGAGTGCCAAGTCTAGGTCCAAGAAGCTTCTAAACAGCTTCTACCCCAAAGCAGACTCCTGAATCAGACTCCTGAACAGCTAATCAAATGGCTACCCAGACTATTTGCATTGCCCCCCTCCCCTTTTCTACGCTGCTGCTACTCTCTGTTATTATCTATGCATAGCCACTTTAATAACTCTACCTACATATTACCTCAATTACCTCAACTAATGGGTGCCTCCGCACATTGACTCTGTAACGCTACCCCCTGTATGTAGCCCCGCTATTGTTATTTACTGCTGCTCTTTAATTGTTTATTATTCTTACCTAAATAAAAAAGTAAGAGATATTTTCTTAAAAATGCACTGTTGGTTAAGGGCTTGTAATTAAGCATTTCACTGTAAGGTCCACACCTGTTGTATTCGGCGCATGTGACAAATAAAATTTGATTTGATTTGATACTCCAACAGGCTCTGTTTTTCAGGGAGTACCTCTGATGCACTGTTCAATTATTATTAAGCAATTGAAACTATACTATGTTTTTTTTAATGCCCTCAATGGCTTTCATGTGTTGTGAGCTTGTCTGAGGTGTTGGACTACAGTTGCTCTCCATTGGAGTGTTACAATTGGTTGTCCCAAATTCTGGGTAGAGGCTTAGGCTTAAGGGTCAATTGATTCCAGAGTTAAATTTCCAGAGGGGTGTGAAGAGATCAAACACAGTGAGGGGAGAAAATAAATCTAGATCTGAATTCCAATCATGGCCACTTTGTTACATTACATGTTGTTGAAGTTTTTTTCTCCTTTTTTCCTTCTCTGTTTCTGATGAACACATTCACGGCAAACTTAGTAATTCCAGATGGGAGACCATTGTGTTCTCCAGACATGAAGATGATGCACATTGTGCCAAGTGTCCTGATTCCCTATTGAGCGTCACATCCCCTGTAAAATATGGACACTGGAAAGAGGCATAATAGTATGAGTGCAAAACTAACGTGACTACGTGTCCTGTTATCTGTAATCTGAGGCCTTAAGGTTTCCCACTTATCCTCCCGTGTTTCAATGAGTAAATGAAAAGTATGACACTCTTTTGAAATCTTTATCATTCCTTCAATCGATATGATGCTTTGGTTGTCAACATGGCCATCATCATATCTATTCAGGAAGACCATTTTACACTACACAATTAACACTCAAATTCTGAATCTGGAACAGCTCTGTGTGCGTGGAGATGTCGTTTTCTTGTTCCCTCTTTCTCTCCTGAAATGAATTATAATTTGTGTTGATTCGTATAATGTTCTGAGATTGCATAATGTTTTTGAAAAGTGATCCCTAAACGCATCACTTAGATACCCCTCATTCATCCCATTTACAGGACAAGAATATCCTCTACAAAGTAATTTAGGCAAATAATAACAGTGATGCCAGGATCTTAACATGACTACGGTATTCCTTTATTTGGTTGTAATAACATTGCACAGTATGGGTGACCATTTAACGTGAAAATAAGCTTTAGGGCTATTATAGATGGCTTACTATTATCTCAATTTGTCAGTACTGGGAAATTCAAGAAGCATGCAGAATTTGCATATTGCTTTGTTTGGATTAATGGTGTTGAGGTCCAGTGCACACACATTCATGCGGTTATTGCTTACTATCAATAAGAAGATGAGGGGAGCGAGATGAGTGGGTCTGGTCCCTTCAGTGCATTTAGTCTGATAAAGTACGACAGAGACAGCGATAGAGGTACGGATAGAGATTCTATGACGGATAGCAGAGAAATATGAAAGCCAATGTAGATCTGTGATGCAGGCAAGCAACCGAAGCTGACAAAAGGCATTGCCAAGTAATGTGTATAGTGCGTGGGGGATCTTCTCCTATAAGAGCTTCCGACTGAATTGTGTCTCAATTTGTTTTCAGCATAGTGATAGAACAATGGATGAATTGTCAGCCACAACCTCATCCCATGATCATTGACTAAAAACCATGGGTAGTCTGTACTTGGCAAGTATCACAGTCATAAACATTGTGTAGCAACACAAGGGGAATTTAACGGGTCTGTGGCATTGAGAGATACATCATGGACTGTTATCTGAAATGCAGTGTTACTGAAAATATCTAAATTTAGCACCATGGACAGCGCCATGTAATGCTACTGAGCAGATCCAGATTCAGCATCATAGACAGTTGTAATCAAAGCAGTGTTGCTGACTAGATATGGGCTCAACACCATGGACAGTTCAGTACAACACAATGTTGCTGAATAGAGACAAGACCAGCCCCATGGACAGCGCAGCTCAGTGCAGCACCACTCTGACAAAAGACAGCACTTCTTTCCAGGATTCCTAGAAGCCCGCTCCTTTCCTTAGTCATAACATTCACAGTATATTTTTTAAATTATATTTTAGAAGGTATGTTTTTTACATGTCATGTTTTCTCTAATTTTATAGAATACACCAATCAATAACCACGTTTCTAACCACAGTTTTTATGCAAGTAAAGTCAAAACATCTGTAATGGAAACAGGAATTTTATAAATGCTAACCATAATAATGTGTATGTTCGACATCTTTTTTTTTCTCTAAAATTAATTATGTGAGAAATGGCGGTGGAATCTCTTTTATGCGCAAGCATTGATATAATAACCATCATATTGAAGTAATCTTGTAGTCACAAAATGATATGGTGTGTGGTCCTCCCACTATGACTTGGAAAATCATGCAGTTTATTAAGCTACATATTAAATAAGTTATGATAAACTTCACAGGGTGGTGAAAGTGCAAAGCGATGAACTTGATGCTCCCTTCCAATAAATATTGAGGGACTTATTCTGGTGACATGATGATCGATGCTTGACTGCTATTTGACAAATAAAAATATTCTTGCTCTTGTCCATAATAATCTCATCATGATCATGTAGACTAGCAAACATTACAGCGTACCCACACTGTATCTGCGAGCTGTTGGCTCGAGCACACGTGCCAAGACCACAGGAGGCACATTTGTTATCCAATGCACCAGTTTTGTGAGAGCTGAAAATGCAATGGAAACACATTGAACTAAAAATGTAAGTGAAAAAGACAATGTTGTGTGCACTACGTCATCACACACTGATTGTTATTCGCAAAATTATGTTTGATTGAAACACCACTGGTGGGGAAAATGTGCATGTTTTCTTTAAGCAGATGTTTGAATATTTCCATGAAAATCTGTAGCCTATGGATGGAAACCTAGCAATTGACTGAGAAAATACTGGTCCTGTCTTATGTCCTCTTGTCCTTATTCAGTATGTTACACTCCAAGAATGTGAGTGCATCACAAAGGTTGGCTCGGGAGGCACAATTCTTGTTGTACTTCCCAAATGGAGTTCTCAGAAATAGAGGACATATCCAACAAATACATATAATTTTACTCAGGATTATGTTTAAAACAGGACAGACATCTGAGAATACATATGAGCCATGACCTTGGGAGAACTAATAGAAATAAACATAAATCCCACTGTGGAGCTCAGCTCACTTTTCTTTGGTATTTGAATTTCTCAACCTCAAGGGTTTTTTCTGCCCAGTGCATTTTCTGTTCTTGTACATTTCAGGATAATTCAATCAGTTTCATGTACAGTGGGCCCTGTTAAGGGGCACACAGTGAGACTAATGTAAAGGTGACCCTCAGGAAAGCTGGTCCATTGGTCAATACTGCCTTGCTGGTATTATCTTGAGGTGCAGTGCCCAAATATGGAACACCTGTCCTAAAGCTAACTGCCTGTAATCTGTACAGCATCCCACATTATGGAAACACCCCTCATGTTTCCAGTGGATTGCCACTAATCAACTATGACAGATTTTTTTTAGGATTTCCTGATGAAATGCCAGTTAGAACCTTGCAAAAATGTGGCCATCACAAAGCCCTAATCTCAATCCTATAGAAAATGTGTGGGCAGAACTGCAAAGGTGTATACGATCAAGGAGGCCTACAAACCTGACTCAATTACACCAGCTCTGTCAGGAGGAATGGGCCAAAATTCACCCAACTAATTGTGGGATGTTTGTGGAAGGCTACCAGAAACATTTGACCCAAATTAAACAATTTAAAGACAATGCTACCAAATACTAATTGAGTGTATGTAAACTTCTGGGAATGTGATGAAAGAAATAAAAGCTGAAATAAATCATTCTCTATGCTATTATTCTGACATTACACATAATTAAAATAAAGTGGTGATCCTAACTGACCTAAGACAGGGAATTTTTACTAGGATTAAATGTCAGCAATTGTGGAAAACTGAGTTTAAATGTATTTGGCTAAGGTGTATGTAAACTTCTGACTTCAACTGTATGAAAAGCTTGTGATTGTGGATTTTCATTTACTATTAAGGTTTTGCATTTGAAAATGTGCTAACAAAATATGAATCATACACTATACTCCAGACTGTTACTTTTCCTTATCTGATAAAAAAAAGGTATTATATCAAATTCACTTCTAAGAGCACTATGCAAATCAGGAGCAATAACATACCTTTCCTAGTAAACAAATAAATTGCTTTTTGTTTTTTGTTTTAGACACTATAAATACAGTTGGTTGACTCCCCTCAAAAACTGTTGAGACCTTCAGAGTAAGACAGATACTGTATGTGTGCCAGCAGTCAAAAAGGAACTGTGTAAAGATTGCTATAGCAGGAATGATTGAATCTGGCCCTACAAAGCCATCCCCTGCACCCCAATGTGACATCACCAAGAGATACATGTGTTCTTGAGAGTTCCCATGTAGGCCAACCCAACCAGTGGGAGTGGGAGGCTTTTCCAGTGACACATCCTGTGATTTAGGACTTTAACATGTGATTAAGACCAGTTGAAGACAGTTGGTTTGACAAAAGGAAAGAAGGTACAGGAGAGTACAAAATATCATTAGGGTACATTAGTACAGACGCTCAAGTGCATCTGTAATGCTGACATTTAAATGATCTATTTAGATCATCCTGTAATATTTCCAATTAATAGAGGTCTTACAAACTAATTCAGTTAGCGAAATAGCCACAGCTCAATAAAATGTACATGACTATCACAAAAACAGTATAAAGCATAATACCTTTCTACAGGTCATATGAGGTAGCATGTGAGGTAGCAGGTCTAGGAAAAACCTTAAGCTGACATCAAGGTTTTATTGTCTGTACCTACACAGGCTGCTTGATGTAAAAATGTTGCAGCTCCAGCATGTCTACAGCTGGTTCAGACCTGGTCAACCCCTCAAGCCTGATCTCGTTCCATTTTCAGAAATCAGTCCTAATCTTAGGTGATGGTATGGGAACATTGCAATGTGTTTCCTGCTGGCAGACTTCTGAGTCGTCCCCCATACATAATATGCATGCAATTCTGCCTCTCACATGTGCTTGAAAATTAGCATTTGCACCATGTAAGAGCCTCAAAGCTGTGATTGTCAGGAGTAAGAGGGAGGAAAGGACAGAGGCATACTATACTGCACTCATTCCCTTGCTTTTGAGTATGGAATGTGTTCTTTGATGCAAAATTCTACATCTTAGAGTTTAATCAATGACATTTTACTGCTGGTTGAAATTTACACATTTGAATAAAATGTGAACTTCACAAACACAATAGTTGAAAATCCCCTATATGGGGGACTTTGAGCGGTTCTGGACTGGGTCCGACTGATATTTTGGTGTACAAAGGGCTCTGTGATCGCCGTAGGGTCCCATGCCTTTTAGTGCCAGGAAGCCCCATCTGTCTGCTCTCCTCTTCCACTCTCTCAACTGAGCTGACTTGAAGAGTCTAGTTTCACACCCCACATTTGCATAGGGAGTGACGTGTCACATTTTCTGGCCTATCCAGACAAATAATCGATTTGCTTCTCCTCTGAATGACGACCAGCCTGGGAGACATGATATGGTGAAAAAGATGACAGTCTTGTGAAAGCAACCATTGTGGTTTCATCTCGCTGTGATATTCTCAGGTGGGAATACACTAAATCATTTTATAGAATGGAAACAAGACCACTTATCTTGGTCACAGATGGACAAAATCACTTTGTGCTTAAAGCTGAAGTTGTAACGAGTCTGCACACATTTTAATGGTGTCTCTGTGCATCTCATTTGACGTATAGGAGAAAACTCTCTGGCGGCAGTTATGTGAAATAGTGTGGTAGCTGACAGCGTAAAGTTACACCTGTGGTATACAAGTGCATTTTTAGTACTGGTGTCAATGAAAACATGCTATTGCCTTTTTATTATGACTAAGATATCTGGGACAAGAAAAAACAGGATTTAGACTCCAGTCTATTTATCTATCTGCTGTCCTTCAGTCCACAAATAAAGGAATAAACACCATTTATGGTTTATCGAACCAAAGGCTTCCCTTTGTGTCCCCTAACTTAATGTTGATTGGTATGAAACCTGTGCTGGCAACACCATACATGACAACAATGGAAGATGTGTATCCCCTAAAGACTGGAGACCCCTTTTTGTTCATGGGGCAGGTGCCATATAGACAGGAACACGTTTGGCTCTGTTGCCTCAATAATTTGCTGTTTACACTGCCCTCTAGAGATGTGTGATACTGCATTAGTACTGCAGAACTTATCCTAGACAGCCTTAGTGCATTAGTACTGCAGACCTTATCCCAGCAGCCTCTAGTTCTCTCTTTTTATGTAACATCTCTCCTTGCTAATTCATTTTGGGGAGAAGTGTTGTATAGGGAAGGTCATACAAGATGCACATCTCTTTATAGAATAAACTGACCAGAGAGGATAAATAAGCCACCATTTGTTGTTTATTCTACTGGTATATATCAAAGTGCATACTTTATGCTCCAAAATATTGAAGGATTACAACCTGGTACGTGGGTGGAAGTGAACACCTTGTGTGGACCTTGATGCAGCTTCAGGTGTTTCTGTTTTTGTACAGTGTGAAAGCAGCAACCTGGTCCTTTTACACCAGGCTGTACTACCATGTCATCTTCATTTGTTCTAGTGGAAATGCTGTCTCTGAGTTAAAAATCTAAGTCTAACTATTTTTGTGAGCACCTGCAGTGAGTGCATAACCCTAGAGAATTGCATGGTAATGCTCATGTCTGAGTCACTCTATTGTGTATTATTTTACAGAAATGGACAATGGATCACTTACCAATAATGTATTTGTGGACACAAAATCCACAATAACCTCAATGACTCATTTGTATTTGAAGGGACTCGTGAAAAAGAGTAAAGGAGAGGACTGAAATTGACATCATTGATATAGTAGCATGGCACACAGGCTACTAAAAAACGAATAGTGGGGCAGGTACAAATCGGGGTAAAATAATACTGTTGTCCATGATGAGTGGCAGATAAAGATGTTGAAACTATCCACGTCCATTGCTGTTAACTGTAAATCATCACAGTATATGGGAGGTTATAATCATCTTTAAAAAACCTTTTCACTAAAGTAAAAACAAAATCCTGCAGAAATAAATCGGCTTAGTGGGCAGAATTAGAGGGGAAGGGTTTGGGGACAGGGTAGGATTAAGGAAAATTGTGCGAAATATAGAGCGAGTGATCAAGAGTGACTGTGTGCGTGCGTCTATGTCTGGAGGGCAGGATGATAGAGCGCGCAGGAGAGCGAGAGAAAGAGAGAGAGTGAGAGAGAGGGAGATACGCATTGACTGAGAAACATAGATTTTCATCCAACCTATCTGTTTTTTCTAATCCTCGACTGCACTGCTTAACGTTGATTGTCTAGCAGGACAATATTTTGTATTAGCCTATTACGTCGTTTCTTTTGACGAATATTGGTCCTCATTGCTGTAATTTAAGTGTATTTGTGGCGAACTTCTCATATTTCCCATTTATACTTAAACTGCATCATGAATAGTTTGTGGGCACCTCTCGATCTCATACCTTTGGAATGGTGGGGATTACACAGCCGAAAAACGGGGAGCATGTAAACGCGGATGGAGTTTGGGATTTATTGCAAAATAAGGGAAAGATGACTGTCTTCTCTTTGTGTCTCCTATTGTGCGCAGATCTACTGGATTTAGCTGTTGGTAAGTCATTATTCCTTCATCAAACAATCTGTGAGAGTAGGATGCAAAAGCCTCTCACATATTTCATCATTCGTGAGGTCATCATTTTAGAGACGCGTGTGGAAAGCAGATGGCTCAATCCGTGTACATTTTAAGCACTTTTAATGTTGGTCGCTCATATTATGAACCATAGCGTTCAATGTGTATCATATCCACATATGATTGTCTCAACTTTTGCCCCTTTCGATGGAGTGAATGGTTTCCTTAAGACCCTAAAATGATATTCTTCCGCAGCTTCAGTTTTGACTACAGGCATTCTCCGATATGATACCCAACTAGGGTTGTGTAAAGGAGGGGGCGGGGGGGGGTTAAATACACACACATCAAGCTATTTATTTGTAATGGTCCATAAAGCTTTACAGTGTAAAATTAAGTAATTCTTCTTCTTGTTAGTATTTTGTTATGATTATTAATATTATACTGTTATTACTTGTACCATACCACTAGCCTACTACTTTTGGTCTACCATGTTTTGCAATGTGATATAAATCAGCAACAGATCGCTTTCTGTTGCTGCCTTTGAATAATGGCATTCAGCTACAGTATAGGCTACCGGTATGTTTAGGGCGCTTGGGAGACTCACATTAACTGCATCCTTAGCTCAACTGCTCTCCATAGTCAGGACCAGACTTCCATTAAAAACAAATTAACAATAGCCTATTATCTGTGGTTAAAGACAATTGGAACAGGTACATATCTCCCACATATAATAGTTAAAATGGTGAGTGGGAAACAGATTAATCACAGGATGCTGCAACTTTCTGATAAGATCGAGGCGTTGTGTACTGCTGCATATTTTATAAACATAATCGAAGGCTGTACATGGGCTCCAGAGGGTTTGCCTTAAGCTTACATATAAGATGTGGATCAATAGCATGTATTTATCCAAAAAAGACTACATCACATTCACCATGAGAGTAGATTTTGTTTATTTGCCTGACACTCAAAAATCTGGCAAGATTTTACAGCATTGAAGCTAGTAATGTGTAGTTCGCTATCAAATAGTTATTTTTGATAGACTCTTTTTACTGACTCATTATTCGTTGTACTGAGTGACTCTTTCATTTTAGTCGTTCGTTTGGCCTGCTGGTCGCAATTAATTCCACAGCAGTATTAATATGCACTCCTCTGGTGACTCTGGAGACGTGCTTAGACCAACAACTGTCTGTCATATATGCACGCAAGCAAAATCGATCATGCTGAGGCAGCAGGCAGCATAGAGAAGACAAATACATATTAAGAACCGATAATTGTTCATATGGTACAATAATGAATCCATTAATTGATTATTGAATGTTATGATCTTTGTAGAACCAAAACATTCACAGCCTCTGCTCAACAAACTCGAACTCGAGAACAAACCGTTTGGGGTGCTCTGGTCCCTCGTGGCATTTAAGCAATGCATTTTGCCAATAGTCGTTCACCATCGAGTCCGATTGTGGCCACAACTAGGCCTTGTTTCAAATGTAGGCTGTCAATCAATCAACAAATGTACATCGTTTAAATCACGATTTTACAAGTATCGGTCCCAAATGACAGCTCAAATAGGCCCATTAAGGTGAACAACATGTGAACAAGGCTTGTAGAATCATGAATTTCTCGAGTTTCCAGTGTATGTTTGCCAGTAGAGGTCCTGTATGCTCTGGGCATTATCGACCACTTTGCATGTGCACAGTATTCCGGATAATGGTTAAGGCATTATACTGGAGAAGCAGTTTACATGCACCTTTCATATCCCGCTAACGAGCATTTCTGTATCCATGAATTAGCAGAATATTCCTAATTTTCCTAGTTTGCGGAAAGAATTTATGACATGCGGTGCGAATTCTAATAAATGTAAGCATCATTTAGATATTTCTCTGCTTATAATTTTCCGACATTAGGTTGGATATTTGTTAGGCAAATTGTCTATAATTAGATGCATGCAGCTTCTCTTCGGTCATTACTTAGCGCTCTAGAATACTAAATAAAGCCTTACTCACCAAAATAATGTAATACATTGATTGAGTAAATCATCAACAATCTAGTTGAAATCAGTAAAGTTTTGCCTTTCATTTCTGCTTTTCTCGCTGAACAAAGAAGTTTAGGGACTTGGGAGATTTTTCCGTGCAAAATTTCCATATTACATCAGTTTGTTGACCGGTTTTAATTAAGGAAATGAAAATCTTTGAAAATGACTTCAGTTCCTATTCCAACTATTGCTGTTCCTATCTGAACTGAGCATGCGCAGACAGCGAAAAATAACATCAAATGTGATAAGGTATTTACATGCCACAGTATCCAGTCTATGATCAGCAAATCCCAGGTATCTTGTTCGGGTTTCTGAAAATCGGGATAGGAGCTATTAGGGTTATTGTAAAATGGATATGATGTTTATATGCGTCAACTCAAAAACACAATACTTGAGTATCCCGAATAATGATGGGATATTGTTGTGCATGTAAATGTGGTCACGACTCGAACGAAATGAGTCGAAACATTCGCTCTTTTGACTGCACAAGTCAAAAAGATCAGAGTCAGTAAAAAGAGCCGACCTTCCCATCATTTTTTGAAGCAAGCTACATTCACACGTTGGCCTTCACATATGTAATCTATAGGCTGCCTCTTGACTGTCCTGTCCCATTCATACAATGTTAAAATAACTTTTCTGCTAAATAAGACGTTTGAATTACAGTGGCTGAGCAATCTAACCAGCTGGTCACTGAAAGCAATAGATGGTGACAAAATATTATGTCATTCATTTTCAATGGAAGGTTTGAGGAAAGTTGACCTTCACGCAAATCATCAATAACTGCACAATAACCAATTGAGGGGGTGAAGACTTTGACACTTTCCTCTTGAACCGAGGGTGATACTCATTTTGAAGTCGCAGGCAGGGCTACATCATCTCGACACCATGAGCCAGATGTATATCTTCTACATTCACCCCCCTTTGACCTCCTCCCCCATGAGAGATCCTGCCACAGTTGGGCACCATTGTCATGGGCAGGAAATGAACCCTAGTCTCCCATGGGAAAAACCAACATGTTGACCATTTGATGAGGGTAACACTGATTTTGAAGTTGCAGTCAGGGATACCTCATCACAGGACCATGAGTCTGACTCATGTCTGCTACAAAATTTCTGGGGACGATGATGTTTCTAGTGAAAGCATACAGTCAGGAAAGTAAGGTCACTTGCCACTAGATCTATGCTGCTCTGGAAATGGCATCAGCACATGATTTGGTCGCACCAACCTGAGGAGATAATGACCTAACCTGGGTCCCATAATGTACCTGCATTCCATACAGAACCAGGCTAATAATGATTAGTCATTTTTTTAATTAGCATGCCCCTATGTTCTTACATTGATTTGGATAGATTTTCTCAGGTTTCAATGTTCACTTTTGTTATCGCTGTCAGTTTATAAATGCATTGGGGGCCTGTAATTTTATGTTAAAAAAGTAAGCCATTTCATCTAACATATCCAGGGAATGCATGATTGATATTTTGTTGTGCAACCTAACAAATGAAAGTCGCCTCTTCACTGTTGATGTTGAGACTGGTGTTTTGTAGGTACTATTTAATTAAGCCGTCAGTTGAGGACTTGTGAGGCGTCTGTTTCTTAAACTGGACACTCTAATGTACTTGTTCTCTTGCTCAGTTGTGCACCGGGGCCTCCAACTCACTCTTTCTATTCTGGTTAGAGCTAGTTTGTGCTGTTCTGTGAAGGGAGTAGTACACAGTATTGTACGAGATCTTCAGTTTCTTAGCAATTTCTCACATGGAATAGCCTTCATTTGTCAGAACAAGAATAGACAGACAAGTTTCAGAAGAAAATCCTTTGTTTCTGGCCATATAGAGCCTGTAATCCAACCCACAAATGCTGATGCTCCAGATATTCAACTCGTCTATAGAAGGCCAGTTTTATTGCTTCTTTAATCAGGGCAACAGTTTTCAGCTGTGCTAACATAATTGCAAAAGGGTTTTCAATTAGCCTTTTAAAATGATAAACTTGGATTAGCTAACACAACTTGCCATTGGAACACAGGAGTGATGGTTGCTGATAATGGGCCTCTGTACGCCTGTGTAGATATTCCATTAAAAATCAGCCGTTTCCATCTACAATAGTCATTTACAACATTAAAAATGTCTACACTCTATTTCTGATCAATTTGATGTTATTTTAATGGACACATTTTTTTGATTTTCTTTAAAAAACAAGGACATTTCTCAGTGATCCCAAACTTTTGAACATTAGTGTATATAAATATCTATATAAAAAAGTATAATCATACAGATGATCCTAGATTGCATTTACAGTATATAGTACTTTTCAATGGATCTCAAAACATTTTACATTGAGAAACTCACCACATCCAGCACCAATGTAAAGCACCTACCTGGTTAATCCATTTTAAGCATGACTACTCACCACACATCAGCTATCACAGTGGAGAGTTGAGGGGTTCATTTTCCAATTGGAATCATGGGATTATTAGATGGCCATGATTGTATGAGGGGCCAGGTTGGAAGTATTTCCCACAGATATACACATAAAATTGGCATGGTATAGATACACAGCAATAGTTTGTCATGTTGTTCAGTATACTCCTTTTGCATTCCAATGCAGCTCTGTCTTCAATGTTTCTTGGCAGCGTTGTCCAACTGTGGGCATGTGTATTCTCACCTAAACATCTTGCTCTCTTTTGTTTTCTGTGAGTCAACTCTGCCAGAGCAACTGAATGCCTAGTGGCTCTTTTTTTGGTCTAGCTGGCCACTTTGTATAAGTACCCCCCACGTGGAGAGACTTTTTTTTTGTCACCTATTTTTATGTGCACATTGTGGCAACACTCTATTGTCTATTATTGCTGAATTCCAAATGCTTCAGATGTGTTTAATTGCTGTTCATGTCATGTGTGAGTCTGTGGAGAAGACACAAGCCAAAGGATATTTTGTATTGATTTGTAGCTTGCTCTAATGTATTCCATGTCAATTATTTAGGTCATAGGGCAGAGTTTAACCTTCTACATTGAACTAGCCATAATCCTATTTACCCACGCCGCCCTCTCCTCCACAGGATCAGGGTGTAAATGCAAACAGAATCAAAAATCGATTGGAAACAATTCCAATGGAGAGGACACATTTTGTCAGCATACATTTTGCATGAGTGATTTAGTTATTTAATGCTTTATACAGTTTACTAAATTGTTTGTAAATACCACAAGATAAATTGATGAATTCGACTAAATTGATATTATAAGGTCATTATTACGTGATCTTGGTAATTCGATATGAAACCAAACCAATTTGAAACCAATTCAATATGAAAAAGGAAATCAAGTTGATGGGTCCATTCCTCTGCCTAGGCGTTGCTGATGCATGCCAGATCTTACAACATGAGGTATTTTACATATAACCTAACCACATAAAATGTTAAAGCAATCTCTCATTCCCTGACAGTCAGTGAAGTGGCACACAACCATTTGTTGATGCATGCAAAGTCTGAGCGAGGTAACACCATGAAATTTAAACTCTGTGGGTTTAAAGGGCAATGTGGGATGAACAAAGCCCTTTTTTTAATATTTGAATCAAGAAATGAGATGTGGTCACATGATGTGCTGCTGGTTCGATCTGATCGGAACATCTCTCCATTACAGGGTTAAGTATAGTAATAATCACTGTTTAGGCACACCAGGTACAGAGGGCTCACGGATACTGAACATCATGTGTTATTCCAATTCCACAGACACAAATACTGTGTGGTGGCTACGCACTGTAGTTGCATCTCTGCTCTGTTATAGGTCAATGTACTGATTCAATTTTATCAACCCACATCTCGTTAAGACTGATCAGATAGTGAATTATTTGAAATCATAGTTTTACATACAGCATTCTTGTTTGTTTTGGCTTGTAGTCTGTTTAGTCTCTTTCTAGTTCTTTCAGACTACAGTATAAGTCATCTTGGATGTTTACTTTGATGGCTTGATTCACTTCAGTGGATCATAACACAGGGGGCAGATTTAGTGGAGAATGAAAAAGCTGTGTGTTGGAGCTGATCTGAGGCTTTTCTGTGCACTGTCCACGTCTGCTAGTGACAGCTGGGCTTGACTCACAGGAAGTAAGAATAGATATTGGCAGGAATATGGGCTTTGGTGGTGCCTACATCCACCAATCACTGGGCTTTATTTCAGGGCCGCTTTCAGCAGTTATATAAATGATTATGAACAAATCCGAAGCCTACCCTCTTTGTGGTTTAATTTGCATGTTATTTTGCTATTGTGTCAGCGCAGCTTCCTGATTTATCTGATATGTGTCTTCTTTACATGCAGGGTCATGTAATGTGGCAACCATGCATTGTGATTCCGAAAACTTGTTTGGGATTACAGTGGGCACTGTTGCGAGCAATATACGAATGATATCCTGAACAAAGTTTAAGTAGAGGTGCTTTTGTTCCATCTAGATGGAGACCAATGATTGCCTGTTGAATACTGAACCTTTTTAACTTTGCAATTTGGATCTTCTGAAGCCTTGTGACCCCTGTAAAAAGAGAGGTATAAGAAACCACAAAGACCACAGTGACTCACACATTACGAAGATTTTCAGCTTTTTACCTCTACGTAGACCAATGGACTGCAAGTCATTTGGCTGTTATAGAAAATCAAATTGACCTAACATTGCTTTTCTAATATTGTGTAGCTCAAAAAACTTTCCCCCAGTGAAATAGCTTTGTGTTCTGTCAATGATAAGGAAAGGAAAGGAAAGAACAGAGATGAAAGAGGAGGCAGGGCTGGAGGCTTCTTCCTAATTAACTGTAATGTGTTGTTTAGATTCCACCAATACACAATGTTCCAAACTGCTGCTCTATAATGCTGCTCAGCTGTCATATAAAACAATTTTATAAACCGGTGTGGACCCATCTAGTTTACAATCATCAAATGTTTGGCCACACTCAATCATGTTTTGCATTCTTTTTGTTTACTCTCTTCTTCAGACAGTGCTATAGTTGAGAGCAATGGCCTTACTTTACTTTTTCGTACCCAATCACAGATTCTTTAAGATTCATGCCATGATATGGACACGTATGAATTTGTTTGATCTTTTATGGCACAATATTGAGCCACATACAAAAAAAATTAACTGTGGATACCACCAAAGCTCATAGGGTCTTTGCAGTGGAGGCTGCCCATTAGGGTGTTAGGGGCTTGTGATTGGTAAAAAAGTATATATAAAGTATATATATTATGTAATTCATGGATTATGTTTTAAATGCTCATAAAAGTGTGGTAAATGTGTACATTTTGCTGTTATAAAAATATATTGTTTAAAGCTAGCCGGCTGAGATTCGGGGCACTCGGCTGAGAGTGAGACTTGGCCGACGTCATGTGGCCCGAGTCTGGACCGCATTTGGCAGTAGTACTTATGGCTAGGATGCGGGGATTGAGCTCGGGTCAATTCCGGTGCGAGTTATCTGTCCCAAATGTATTACTTGGGGCTCGGGCCGATTCCGGTGTGAGTGATCTGACCCAAATGTATTATTTGAGGCTTGGGCCAATTCCGGGGAGAGTTATCTGGCCCAAATGTATTACTTGGGGCTCGGGCCCATTGGGTGTCAAGGGATGACGATGGAGAGGAGAAGCAAGTACGGGGAGTCAAACATTAATAGGGAACAGACATAGAACGATACAGCACACGGGTAACACAAACAAAATACAATCAATGCAGCAGAGCTGGGGAAACAAATATAGGGGAAGTAATAAACAGGTGATTGAGTGAGTCCAGGTGAGTCCAATATCGCTGATGCGCATGACGAGGGAAGGCAGGTGTGCGTAAATGATGGTGGCAGGAGTGCGTAATGCAGGGCAGCCAGGCTCCCTCGAGCACCATCGGGGAAGAGCGGGAGCAGGCGTGACAGTACTCACCCCTCTAAGGGCGCCACCCGGCTTCCCACCTGGGCGAACCAGCCATGATATGGGCGCTGGGTAAGCCGGCTGGGGGTAAACTCCCCACAAACCGGCAGGGGCGTGGGAGCCTGGAGAGCTGGCTGAGGCATAGGAGCCTGACAATCCGGCTGAGGCAAGGACGCCTGTTGATCCCGCTGCAGCGTGGGAGCCCAATGATCCGGTGGAGCATGACGTCAGATGGAAACCTGCTGAGCCAACCGAGGCAAGGAAACCTCTCGAGCCAGCTTGGACATAGAAGCCCGACAAGCTGGTTATGCACCCCCGGTTCCATTGGCGGCGACCCAGGGCCGACGTCACCACCAATCGGAACGCCAGTTCTCCTCAATGCTTCCTGTGTTGGCTGCTGCATTCTGTCAAGGGATGACGCTGGAGAGAAGCAAGTACTGGGAGTGAAACATTTAATAGGGAATGGACATAGAATGAGACAGGACAGCGTCAGCACACGGGTAACACAGACAAAATACAATCAATGCAGCAGCGGGGAACAGAGCTGGGGAACTGACAAATATAGGGGAAGTAATAAACAGGTGATTGAGTAAGTCCAGGTGAGTTCAATATCGCTGTTGTGCGTGAAGAGGGAAGGTAGGTGTGTGTAAATGATGGTGGCAGGAGTACAAAATACAGGGCAGCCTGGTGTCCTCGAGCGCCAGGGGGAAGAGCAGGAGCAGGCTTGACATTGGGGCTACTCTCTGGCAGATGATTACACGGGCTGCTTTATATAATTAACATTTCATTATTTATTTATTTTTTCCATATTTTCCTAATTGTTTCTGTGATCAAAAAATACAATTAATGTTTTTTTTAAATTCTTTGAGTCCTGTGTACTATTTTAGTATATTGATACTTCGTGCAAGGCAATTTGATAAGCTTTAAGAACTTTGTAGATGGCACCTCGCGAGTGGGGCAGCGGTTTACGACACTGCAGTGGTTGCTACAGATGCTGGTTTGAGACCCGTGCAGTCCGTGACTGGGAGACCCATGAGACGACGCACAATTGGCCCAGCATTGTCCGAGTTAAGGGAGGGTTTGGCTGGCCGGGATGTCCTTGTCTGATCGCGCTGTCGTAACTCCTGTGGCGGCTAGGAGCATGCACTCTGACACGGTCACCAGGTGTATGGTGTTTCCTCCGACACAAAAAGTTTTTTGTGGATGGGTATAAACGCTGCCCCTCTGTGACCCTGCCAGCAGCTGCGAGGCCACGTAGGCCGTGCGAACATTGCTTGGATTGTTTTGCTAGCTATTTGCTATGATGGGGAACTGCCCCAATGAAATCGCAGGGTTTGATAGCATAAATTATAACAGCACAAAGTAAATTGACCATCCTGTCACCTTCAGTCATAACCTCTGGGTCTGCTCTAGTCTCTCTCTCAATAAGTATCTTCCGCCAAACGGCATAATACCGGACGTGAGACTAGATCAGGTACAGATGGTGCTAAAGCAAAAATAATAATGTAATTAACTTGTAAATAAATAGTCATTACAGTCATTGGAGCTTGGGACCTGATAAACGGAACATCTACACTATGTATACAAACGTACGTGGACATGCCTTCAAATCAGCCACATCTGTTGCTGACAGGTGTATAAAATGGAGCACGCAGCCGTGCAATCTCAATAGACAAACATTGACAGTAAAATGGCCTTACTGAAGAGTGCTGAAGTGCGTAAAACTTGTCTATCCATGGTTGCAAACTGCCTCAAAGCAACGTCAGCGCAAGAACTGTTCATCAGGAGCTTCATGAAATGGGTTTCCATGGCCGGGTAGCCGCACACAAGCCTAAGATCACCATGCGTAATGCCAAGCCTCGGCTGGAGTGGTGTAAAGCTCGTCACCAATGGACTATGGAGCAGTGGAAAAACATTCTCTGGAGTGATGAATCACACTTCACCCTAATGTGGTTCCGAAGGACGAATCTTGGTTTGGAGGGTGCCAGGAGAACGCTACCTGCACAAATGCATAGTGCCAACTGTACATTTTGGTGGAGGAGGAATAATTGTCTGGGGCTGTTTTCATGGTTCGTGCTAGGGCCCGTAGTTCCAGTGAATTGAAATCGTCACGCTATAGCATACAATGACATTCCAGTTGATTCTGTGCTTCCAACTTTGTGGCAACAGTTTGGGGAAGGCCATTTTCAGTTTCAGTATGACAATAGCCGGGCGTTGAATGCTGGCTAGCGCATCATGCTTTGTGACATCATGTTAGCTAGCTACAGTATCTTCAGTTAGATAATCTACTTTCTCTTATTGCATCTGCATGTTTGTTGCTATCTCCCCGATGCACTCATTCGTTCATTAGCTGGCTGCCCATTCTAAATATACTGAACAAAAATATGACTGGATCACTGAAGCTGGAGACTCATATCTCCCTCAATAACTTTTAGCATCAGCCGTCAGAGTAGTTTACAGATTATTGCACCTGTAAATAGCCCACCCAACTACCTCATCCCCATATTGTTATTTTTTTCTCTCTTTTGCACCCCAGTATCTCTACTTGCACATTCATCTTCTGCACATCTAACACTCCAGTGTTTAATTGCTAAATTGTAATTATTTCGCCACAATGGCCTATTTATTGCCTTACCTCCCTAATCTTCATTTGCACACACTGTATATAGATTTTTCTATTGTGTTATTGACTGTGCATTTGTTTAGTCCATGCTTTATCTTGGTCAGGTCTTAGTTGAAAATGAGAACTTGTTCTGAATTGGCCTACCTGGTTAAATAAAGGTGAAATAAAAAAATATATATTAAAAAATACAACATGTAAAGTGCTTGTCCCATGTTTCATGAGATGAAATAAAAGATCACAGAAATTTTCACAAATACACTCAAAAAACAAATTTGTTTACATCCCTGTCAGTGAGAATTTTTCCTTTGCCAATACAATCCATCCACCTGACAGGTGTGGCATATCAAGAAGCTGATTAAACACCATGATCATTAAACAGGTGCACCTTGTGCTGGGGACAATAAAAGGCCACTAAAATGTACAGTTTTGTCACACAAGACAATGCCTCAGATGTCTGCAGTTTTGAGAGAGTGTGCAATTGGCATGCTGACTGCTGGAATGTCCACCAGAGCTGTTGGCAGAGATTTTAATGTTAATTTATCTTTAATAAGCCCACTTTAATTTGGCAGTACGTCCAACCGGCCTTACAACCACAGACCACGTGTAACTTCACCGAGGGCTGTATCAGTCATGAAATTCCATCAGCCGGTGATTGTCAAGCAAATAACTGTCGGTCTCACTGTAACTGACTGTTAATTAACATAAACACATTTAGCATCTCCTGGCTATCACACATAGCCTACTAGCCAATGATACAGACTTTGGGAACATCTACATTTTAAAAAGTATAGTGAATCCATGTAATATAGCTTACCCTTCACAATAAATCCATTATTTTTTTAAATACAGTTGAAGTCAGAAGTTTACATACACTTAGGTTGGAGTCATGAAGACTCGTTTTTCAACCACCCCACAAATTTCTTGTTAACAAACTATAGTTTTGGCATGTTGGTTAGGACATCTACTTTGTGCATTTTTCCAACAAATGTTTACAGACAGATTATTCACTTATAACTGTCACACCCTGACCTTAGAGATCCTTATTTATTCTATATATTTGGTTAGGTCAGGGTGTGACTCGGGTGGGAGAATTTATGTTTTCTATTTCTTTGTTGTTTGCCTAGTGTGGTTCCCAATCAGACCCAGCTGTCTGTCATTGTCTCTGATTGGGATCAAATATAAGTTGTGATTTTCCTTTTGGGTTTTGTAGGGAGTTATCTTCTGTTTAGCTGTTTTGTTGCCTGACAGAACTCTGCGCTTTTGTTTTTTCTACTTAGTTATTTTGTTGCGGTGTTCAGTTTTTAAAAATCATGAACGCCTACGATGCTGCACCTTGGTCTCCTTCTTCAACCCACGAGAGTCGTTACAGAACTCCCCACCACAAAAAGACCAAGCAGCGTGGTCAGGAGGAAGGGACGTGGGAGGACATTCTGAATGCTAAAGGATCCTGTACGTGGGAGGAGATCCTGGCTGGGAAGGATCGCCTACCATGGGAGCAGACGGAGGCAGCAAGGAGGGAGCAACTATACAAGGGGTCATGGCTAGCACGGAAGCCCTAGAAGCAGCTCCCAAAAATTTATGGGGTGAGCACACAGGGAGATTGGCGGAGTCAGGGTTTAGACCTGAGCCAACTCCCCGTGCTTACCTTGGGGAGCGTGTGACCGGTCGGGCACCGTGTTATGCGTTGATGCGCACCATGTCTCCAGTGTGCAGTCACAGCCTGGTACGCTATATTTCAGCTCCCCACATTGGCCTGGCTAGAGTGGGCATCCAGCCAGGACAGATGGTGCCGGCTCAGCGCTCCTGGCCTCCGGTACGTCTCTTCAGCCCAGGATTTTCTGCGCCGTCTCTGTGCACCGTGTCTCCGGTGTGTCTGTACACCCCAGTGTGACGTGTGCTAGCGCCCTGCATTAGCCAGGTGAAAGTAACCATCCTGCCAGGACGGGTTGTGCCATCTCTACGCTTGAGACTTCCATTGCTCATCCACGGCCCAGTGTATCCGGTGCCTGCTCCACGCACCAGGCTTCCAGTGCATCTCCCCAGTCCGGTGAGACCTGCTCAGATTCCACGTAACAGGCCTCCAGTATGTCTCCCCAGCCTGGTAAGCCTTGTGGCAGCTCCACGCACCAGGCTTCCAGTACGTCTCCTCAGTCCGGTGAGACCTGTTCCGGCTCCACGTACGAAGCCTCCAGTGATAATCCATGGCCCGAAGCCTCCAGTGACGATCCATGGCACAGAGCCTCCAGCGATGATCCATGGCACGGAGCCTCCAACGACGATCCATGGCACAGAGCCTCCAGCGACGGTCCCCAGTCCGGAGCCTGCAGCGACGGTCCCTGTCCGGAGCCTGCAGCGACGGTCCCCAGTCCGGTGCCTGCAGCGACGGTCCCCAGTCCCGCGCCTCCAGCGGCGATCCGCAGTCCGGAGCCCCCGGCGATGATCTACGGACCGGAGGTCACGGCAACGATCACTGCACCTGAGGTCTGAGGTGCCACCAAAGTGGGGGGAGCCTAAAGCAGGGTGGGGTCTGCGTCCCGCACCGGAGCCCCCACCGAGAGTAGATGGCCACCCGGACCCTCCCCTATAGGTTCAGGTTTGCAGCCGGAGTCCGCACCTTTTGGGGGGGGGGTACTGTCACGACCTGACCTTAGAGATCATTATTTATTCTCTATGTTTGGTTAGGTCAAGGTGTGACTCTGGTGGGACAATCTATGATTTCTATTTCTTTGTTGTTTTGCTTAGTGTGGTTCCCAATCAGAGGCAGCTGTCTATCGTTGTCTCTGATTGGGGATCATATATAAATTGTGATTTTCCGTTTGGGTTTTGTGGGGAGTTATTTTCTGTTTAGCTGTTTTGTTGCCTGACAGAACTGTCCGCTTTCGTTTTTTCTACTTTGTTATTTTGTTGCAGTGTTTATTAAAAATCATGAACGCCTACCACGCTGCACCTTGGTCTCCTTCTTCAACCCACGAGAGCCGTTACAATAACTCACTGTATCACAATTCCAGTGTGTCAGAAGTTTACATACATTAAGTTGAATGTGCCTTTAAACAGCTTGGAAAATTCCAGTAAATTATGTCATGGCTTTAGAAGCTTCTGTTAGGCTAATTGACATCATATGAGTCAATTGGAGATGTACCCATGCATGTTTTTCAAGGCCTACCTTCAAACTCAGTGCCTCTTTGCTTGACATCATGGGAAAATGAAAAGCAACCAAGACCTCAGAAAAAAAATCTGGTTCATCCTTGGGAGCAATTTCCAAATGCCTGAAGGTATCACATTCATCTGTACAAACAATAGTACGCAAGTATAAACACCATGGGACCATGCAGCCATCATACCGCTTAGGAAGGAGACGCATTCTGTCTCCTAGAGATTAATGTACTTTGGTGCGAAAAGTGCAAATCAATCCCAGACCAACAGCAAAGGACCTTACGAAGATGCTGGAGGAAACAGGTACGAAAGTATCTCCACAGTAAAACGAGTCCTATATCGACATAACCTGAATGGCGGCCACTACCCCAAAACCGCCATAAAACAAACAGACTAGGGTTTGAAGGCCTACAGTAAGGTGTGGACTCTCGGCCGCAAACCTAAACCTATATGGGAGGGTCTGGGTGGGCATCTAACCTCTGTGTCGGCTCTGGTTCTGGACGCAGCCCCCCTTCTTTACACTGAGTCCACTCTTGTAGCACTGACCTGTGGATCATCGTCGGATGCCCGGACTGGGGACCGTCGCTGGTGGTTCCAGACTGGGGACCGTCGTTGGAGGTTCCGGTCTGTGTACTGTCGCCGCACGCTCTGGACTGGGTACTGGTCGCCGGATGCTCTGGACTGGGGAGGTGCACTGTAGGCCTGGTGCCGGCACTGGTGGTACTGGGCTGGGGACACGCACCTCAGGGCGAGTGCGGCGAGGAGGGACAGAGCGTACTGGGCCCTGGAGGCGCACTGGAGGCCTGGTGCGTGGTGCCAGAACTTGCAGTAACGGGCTGAGGACACGCACCTCAGGGTGAGTTAGGGAAGGAGACAGGACGTACTGGACTCTGAAGGCGCACTGGAGGCCTGGTGCGTGGTGCCGGAACTGGTGGTACCGGGCTGGTGACACGCACCTCAGGGCAAGTGCAAGGAGTAGGAACAGGACACACCTGACTGGGAAAGCGCACTTGAGGGAGAGTGTGAGGAGTTGGCACAGGACGCACTGGCTCTTGAAGGTACACTGGAGACCTGGTGTGTATAGCCGGCATCAATTGTTCCGGACGAGTACGGAGAGCTGACTCAGGTGGCACCAGACTGACAACACGTTCTTTTATTCCAAATCCGTGAGTCCTCTACCAACTCAACAACTCCCCCATTTCTCTCTCCACCGAATCCTCCTTCTTCTCCCAGACTGGCTCAGGTTTACTCCTCGGCTCCGCCGACTGCTCCATGTTCCTCCCCCCAAAAAAGATTTGGGTTTCTGTGGTTGCCTTGACTCCTCGTATCATCACATTTCCTCCTGTGCTATCTCCACCTGCTTCTATGGCAGGGTCTTGTCCCTTGACATTATCTCCTCCCAGGTCCATTTTTCCACAAAGCGCTGTTCCTCCCTTTCACGCTGGTTGGTCCTTTTTTTGTGGGTTATTCTGTCACGTTCGTCATAACGAGGAGACCAAGTTGCAGCGTGATATGAATACATTCTTCTTTATTAAAACAAAGAACACTAAACAAACTAACAAAATAACAAAACAAACGTGAAGCTATATAACACAAGTGCTGACAGGTAACTACACATAGACAATAACACACAAAACCAAAATGGAAAATGGCAACCTAAATAGGATCTCCAATCAGAGACAACGATAAACAGCTGTCTCTGATTGGGAACCAATTCAGGCCACCATAGACCTACATTTACCTAGACAATCCCAAAACCCCATAGACATACAAAAAACCCTAGACAAGACAAACACATACCACCCTCGTCACACCCTGACCTAACCAAAATAATAAAGAAAACAGAGATAACTAAGGTCAGGGCATGACAACAGCGAATGGAGGACACTTTTCCTGTGGTTCATTTTCATGCCAGACAGGTAGAAGAAATGTGCTTAATATTTGCTTAATATTAGGAAAGTTGAGAAATCAATATATAGTTGTTATGTCCTTGAGTGAAGACCCAAAAGCGGTTTTAACAGAAAACAGAGTTCTTTAATGAAAAAACAGGAATGGCATAAATCCTCTTCCAACGTAGTCAATGGAACAAAAGAACGTAGTATAATGCAGGATGCACCTGCCAGGCAGACTCCGACAGGATAGGACAAGGTGGAAGCAAACGGGACGACAGCTTGCTTCTGGCATCAAAAAACACAAACAAGAATCAGACACTGAAAGTAGCAGGAACAGAGAGAGAAATAGAGACCTAATCAGAGGGGGAAGAGAGAACAGGTGTGAAAGAGTGAATGAGCTAGTTAGAGGAGATGTAGAACAGCTGAAGAATGAGAGACAGAGAAGGTAACCTAAAAAGACCAGCAGAGAGAGACAGAGTGAAGAGAAAGGACAGGAACAGACATAACAAGACATGACAGTACCCCCCCCCACTCACCGAGCGCCTCCTGGCGCACTCGAGGAGGAAACCTGGCGGCAACGGAGGAAATCATCGATCAGCGAACGGTCCAGCACGTCCCGAGAGGGAACCCAACTCCTCTCCTCAGGACCGTACCCCTCCCAATCCACTAGGTACTGATGACCACGGCCCCGAGGGCGCATGTCCAAAATCTTACGAACCCTGTAGATGGGTGCGCCTCGACAAGGATGGGGGGGGAGGGACGAGCGGGGGCGCGAAGAATGGGCTTAACACAGGAGACATGGAAGACCGGGTGAACGCGACGAAGATAGCGGGAGAAGAAGTCGCACTGCGACAGGATTAATGACCTGAGAAATACGGAACGGGCCAATGAACCGCGGGGCCAACTTGCGAGAAGCTGTCTTAAGGGGAAGGTTCTGAGTGGAGAGCCATACTCTCTGACCGCAACAATATCTAGGACTCTTGGTCCTACGCTTATTAGCGGCCCTCACAGTCTGCGCCCTATTACGGCAAAGTGCCGACCTGACCCCCTTCCAGGTGCGCTCGCAACGCTGGACAAAAGCCTGAGCGGAGGGGACGCAGGACTCGGCGAGCTGAGAAGAGAACAGCGGAGGCTGGTACCCGAGGCTACTCTGAAAAGGGGATAGACCGGTAGCAGACGAGGGAAGCGAGTTGTGGGCGTACTCTGCCCAGGGGAGCTGTTCTGACCAAGACGCAGGGTTACGAAAAGAAAGACTGCGTAAAATGCGACCAACAGCCTGATTGGCCCGTTCGGCTTGACCGTTAGACTGGGGATGAAAGCCGGACGAGAGACTGACGGAAGCCCCAATCAAACGGCAAAACTCCCTCCAAAATTGGGACGTGAACTGCGGGCCTCTGTCGGAAACGACGTCAGAAGGAAGGCCATGAATTCGGAAAACATTCTCGATAATGATCTGAGCCGTCTCCTTAGCAGAAGGGAGCTTATCGAGAGGAATGAAATGAGCCGCCTTAGAGAATCTATCGACAACCGTAAGAATAACTGTCTTCCCGCTGATGAAGGCAGTCCGGTGATAAAATCTAAAGCGATGTGAGACCACGGTCGAGAGGGAATGGGAAGCGGTCTGAGACGGCCGGCAGGAGGAGAGTTCCCAGATTTAGTCTGCGCGCAGACCGAACAAGCGGCGACAAATCGACGCGCGTCACGTTCCCGAGTGGGCCACCAGAAACGCTGGCGAATGGAAGCGAGCGTACCCCGAACGCCGGGGTGGCCGGCTAACTTGGCAGAGTGGGCCCACTGAAGAACGGCCGGACGAGTAGGAACGGGAACGAACAGAAGGTTCCTAGGACAAGCTCGCGGCGACGGAGTGTGAACGAGTGCTTGCTTTACCTGCCTCTCAATTCCCCAGACAGTCAACCCGACAACACGCCCGTCAGGGAGAATCCCCTCGGGGTCGGTGGAGACCTCAGAAGAACTGAAGAGACGAGATAAAGCATCAGGCTTGGTGTTTTTGAGCCCGGACGATAAGAAATAACAAACTCGAAACGAGCGAAAAACAGAGCCCAACGAGCCTGACGCGCATTAAGTCGTTTGGCTGAACGGATGTACTCAAGGTTCCTATGGTCAGTCCAAACGACAAAAGGAACGGTCGCCCCCTCCAACCACTGTCGCCATTCGCCTAGGGCTAAGCGGATGGCGAGCAGTTCGCGATTACCAACATCATAGTTACGTTCTGACGGCGATAAGCGATGAGAGAAAACGCGCAAGGATGGACCTTGCCGTCAGAGAGAGAGCGCTGAGAAAGAATGGCTCCCACGCCCACCTCTGACGCGTCAACCTCAACAACAAACTGTCTAGAGATGTCAGGTGTAACAAGAATAGGAGCGGATGTAAAACGATTCTTAAGAAGATCAAAAGCTCCCTGGGCGGAAACGGACCACTTAAAGCACGTCTTAACAGAAGTAAGGGCTGTGAGGGGAGCTGCCACCTGACCGAAATTACGGATGAAACGACGATAGAAATTAGCGAAGCCCAGAAAGCGCTGCAGCTCGACGCGTGACTTAGGAACGGGCCAATCAATGACAGCCTGGACCTTAGCGGGATCCATCTTAATGCCCTCAGCGGAAATAACGGAACCGAGAAAAGGGACAGAGGCGGCATGAAAAATGCACTTCTCAGCCTTCACATAAAGACAGTTCTCCAAAAGGCGCTGGAGGACGCGTCGCACGTGCTGAACATGAATCGAGAGAGACGGAGAAAAATCAGGATATCGTCCATGTAAACGAAAACAAAAATGTTCAGCATGTCTCTCAGGACGTCGTTAACTAGTGCCTGAAAGACAGCTGGAGCGTTAAAGAGGCCGAAAGGAAGAACCCGGTATTCAAAGTGCCCTAACGGAGTGTTAAACGCCGTCTTCCACTCGTCCCCCTCCCTGATGCGCACGAGATGGTAGGCGTTACGAAGGTCCAATTTGGTGAAAAACCTGGCTCCCTGCAGGATCTCGAAGGCTGAAGACATAAGAGGAAGCGGATAACGATTCTTAACTGTTATGTCATTCAGCCCTCGATAATCCACGCATGGGCGCAGGGACCCGTCCTTCTTCTGAACAAAAAAAAACCCCGCTCCGGCGGGAGAGGAGGAGGAGACTATGGTACCGGCGTTGAGCGAAACCGACAAATAATCCTCGAGAGCCTTACGTTCGGGAGCCGACAGAGAGTATAATCTACCCCGGGGGAGTAGTTCCCGGAAGGAGATCAATACTACAGTCATACGACCGGTGTGGAGGGAGAGAAGTGGCCTTGGAACGACTGAACACCGTGCGCAGATCGTGATACTCCTCCGGCACCCCTGTCAAATCGCCAGGCTCCTCCTGTGAAGTAGAGACAGAGGAAACAGGAGGGATAGCAGACATTAAACAGGTCACATGACAAGAAACATTCCAGGATAGGATAGTATTACTAGACCAATTAATAGAAGGGTTATGGCGCACTAGCCAGGGATGACCCAAAACAACAGGTGTAAAAGGTGAACGAAAAATTAAAAAAGAAATGGTTTCGCTATGATTACCAGAGACAGTGAGGGTTAAAGGCAGCGTCTCACGCTGAATCTTGGGGAGAGAACTACCATCTAAAGCGAACAAGGCCGTGGGCTCCCTAACTGTCTGAGAGGAAGGTCATGTTCCCGAGCCCAGGTCTCGTCCATAAAACAGCCCTCCGCCCCAGAGTCTATCAAGGCACTGCAGGAAGCAGATGAACCGGGCCAGCGGAGATGGACCGGAAAGGTAGTGCGTGATCCAGAAGGAGAGGCCTGAGTAGTTGCGCTCACCAGTAGCCCTCCCTTTACTGATGAGCTCTGGCTTTTACTGGACATGAGGTGACAAAATGACCAGCGGAGCCGCAGTAGAGACAGAGGCGATTGGTGATTCTCCGTTCCTTCTCCTTGGCCGAGATGCGGATACCCCCAGCTGCATAGGCTCAGCATCCGAGCCGGCGGAGGAGGGTGGCAGTGATGCGGCAGGTGGCAGTGATGTGGAGAGGGGAGCAACGGAGAACGCGAGCTCCTTTCCACGAGCTCCGCGACGAAGATCAAACCGTCGCTCTATGCGAATAGCGAGAGCTATTAAGGAGTCCAGACAGGAAGGAACCTCCCGGGAGAGGATCTCATCCTTAACCTCGACGAGGAGACCCTCCAGAAAACGAGCGAGCAAAGCCGGCTCGTTCCAGTCACTAGAGGCAGCGAGAGTGCGAAACTCAATAGAATAATCCGTTATGGATCTATTCCCCTGACATAGGGAAGACAGGGCCCTGGAAGCCTCCTCGCCAAAAACAGAACGGTCAAAAACCCGTATCATCTCCTCCTTAAAGTCCTGATACTGGTTAATACACTCAGCCCTCGCCTCCCAGATTGCCGTGCCCCACTCACGCGCCCGTCCGGTAAGGAGAGAAATGACGTAGGCGATGCGGGCTGCGCTCCTGGAGTAAGTGTTGGGCTGGAGAGAGAACACCACATCACACTGAGTGAGGAATGAGCGGCACTCAGTGGGCTCCCCAGAGTAACACGGCGGGTTGTTGATCCTGGGCTCTGGAGACTCGGAAACCCTGGAAGTGGGCGGTGGATCGAGGTGGAGTTGGTGAACCTGTCTTGTGAGGTCGGAGACTTGGACGGCCAGGGTCTCAACGGCATGTCGAGTAGCAGACAACTCCTCCTCGTGTCTGCCTAGCATCGCTCCCTGGATCTCGACGGCGGAGTGAAAAGGGTCCGGAGCCGCTGGGTCCATTCTTGGTCTGATTCTTCTGTTATGTACTTGAGTGAAGACCCAAAAGCGGTTTTAACAGAAAACAGAGTTCTTTAATGAAAAAACAGGAATGGCATAAATCCTCTTCCAACGTAGTCAATGGAACAAAAGAACGTAGTATAATGCAGGATGCACCTGCCAGGCAGACTCCGACAGGATAGGACAAGGTGGAAGCAAACGGGACGACAGCTTGCTTCTGGCATCAAAAAACACAAACAAGAATCAGACACTGAAAGTAGCAGGAACAGAGAGAGAAATAGAGACCTAATCAGAGGGGGAAGAGAGAACAGGTGTGAAAGAGTGAATGAGCTAGTTAGAGGAGATGTAGAACAGCTGAAGAATGAGAGACAGAGAAGGTAACCTAAAAAGACCAGCAGAGAGAGACAGAGTGAAGAGAAAGGACAGGAACAGACATAACAAGACATGACAATAGTAGGCCTAGCCTATAGAAAGCTAAATGGATCCTGCACTTTTTTAAAAGAGACAATCAATTTATTAAGGTAAAGGGGTCTGACTACTTTCTGAAGGTACTGTATCTTCTCAAAGAAACTTCCGGTAGTTAGAAAACTTTCCATCATATTTCTGTCATGCTGCTTTGTTGACTACTCCAAACACCCCGCACCCCAGGTATTCAGCCAATCAACATTCCCTTTTGGGTATTTGCATGAATGTCAGATCTATTTGCCTTTCAGATAATGGTAATCCCTAACCATACTTATGCCATTTTGGGACCAGCTTTAAGTGCTCCATTTGTTGAAAACCAGTCGTGGTAATATAATTAGCATATTTTATTAACAGTGAATCCACTGAAATGGGTTCTGCATACAAGATCACTTTTTACAGAGTTGCCTTACATCATAGGGGAACACCCGAGGACTTCCCATATTGCAAATAATGTAAAAGAAATCTGTAGCCATTATACCAAATCTGTCCTCCCTCGCTGCCATCATACCCGCTTCTTGTGTAGTGGGGGAAAATCAAAGGGAAAGTCCTGGTAGATGAACTTTGCTTGGCCTGTATTGCTACAGTGGAGTCTCCCATCTCAGGCAAGGACTTTGGATATGATAAAAACTATGATTAGTGGAGACAAGTAAATGCTAGGGGCAAGAGAGTTCAAACAGCATGGTAACTTCCCCCTTGACCCAAAGTCCTGCACTGTGTGCTGTGTTGAAGAGAGCATGCTTGCTGCTGAGTTTAGCACCTGTGTGATTTTTAAGGAACTCTGATTCCTCGAGCAGCTGGTGGTGCAAATGAGTGGATAGGCTGTGATGTCAGGGGGTCCAACAGTGAAGCACAAAATGTGTGGCTCTTGTCCATGATCTCTATAGGGCACATGGTGGAATGTAGAGTTCGGTTCCCCTCCTTTGATAGAAAATGGCATACATCTTTAGCAATTTACGACAAGCTTCACCCGTGATAACTTTGTATGTGTGAGTCGTGTACATCATGTACATGACAGCTTTGTGGATTAGTCAAAATAGCAGAATATCCTTATCTCTGCAGTTACTTTTAGTGAGATTAGTGACTGTCACAACCTGGGATGTCTTGATCAGCAGTTTCACTGAAATCTCTCCTCATTGTTTCCTACATCCTAATATGTATTATCTGGTCTTGTTTATTGTGTTCAAACATGGCTGCTGAGCAATAAAAATTGCTGTCCCACTGTGTCCCCACATTAGGCTTCTTATTAGAGGCTTGGTAAAGTACCTCAGCCTACAATACAGTGTGCCACTTATCTCTGTGTTCATGGTTCATCACAGGGGGCTTAAGCCTCTAGGAATAGCACTCCTAAGCACTGAGGATTTTTCATCTCTGTCAACATCTTAACTCATTCTTATCCTTTTCCCTTCTACCATTCATACAATAGCATTCCCCAAGAGACTAGAACATCTGCCTACCAGGAAGCACTAGATTTATTCAGCGTCACCATGACCTCAGCTTTAAACAATATGCTTCTGCATTTCCATGATGCATGCTATATCAAGAGTAGAAATGCACATAATAAAGTATCGACATGGAATCCATTAGCATTTATAAAGTATGTCAAATCTGAGATAATAAGATGAGAAATATGTCTTCACGCTGCAGTGCCTGTTCTAAAAAGGAAATATGTGTGTCGAAATTACATGGAGAAAAGAAAGGACTGGCACATTTACAGGAAAAAGTATTCTTCAAGGAACATCCTCAAAGATGTTTAGGTCTCCATGACAGGGAGTGTCTTAATGTGCTTGAGCACGCACATTCAAATATCTGACAAATACTGCTGGTACTATCACCATTGCAGGCTAAAGCCCTCCCTTGTAATGAACCATACAGCACCCTATACGTGTGTGTGACATTAATGTGTTGAAACGATTTATCTTTCCAACTCTGCCTTCATCTTCTGCCCTGACAGAGTAATACCTGCCATATCCACTCTACAATTTCTATGATTCCTGCCCCATCCCAGAGTTGATGTTACCTCAAGCCTTCCTTAGCTACGTTACATTTGGGTATTATTGATTTGTCTGCATTTCCATCAACTTAGCATTGTTGTCTCCAATAGCCTGAGATTCTGTGGTTTTGGTGTGACATTGAGATCAGTGCTTTTGGTGTGACATTAAGTTTGCCTTAGTGAGGGAACCCAGTTACTTACATCTCCAGTGACAGTATCTAAAAACCCATATTCCCTACAGGGAATGCACCATCTCTGTTTTTTTTAATATCCTGCATTCAGATTAGGCAAGAAGGGGGAATAAGAGATAGAAAAAAGAGGAGTAGTATCCTAATTTGCACATTGATGTCAGTCTGGATGGGCAGGAGCTGCGTAGGATGGGAAGGTGGGGGGGGGATTGTGTGGGCAGTGCGTCTTATGACCACTGGCTTTTTTGTCCCCATTATGCATGGCGACTTCTTCCCTGTGAGCCATAGACAAGCTTTCTTTCCTGGGGATTGCAGTCCTGAGGCGTTTCTTCTCAGCAACGCATTACCAAAAATCGTAAAAACATAATTTAGCCAAGTCCTCCGCCACTTGAGGTCTTAGCCACAGTATTTGGGAAGGGTTTTATTGAAGGAGTCTATATAAGCCCTACAGTACATAATCAGCACATACCATCTGTCATTTAGTACAATGTTCACCTAGCTCACTAAAACCTTTGATCCATTGCTTGACCTGACACGCAAGTTCACTGAGTTAATTTCCCATGAGCAAATTGGATTTCTCATGGTGACACTCAGTGGAAATATGAATAAACGTTAACAAATGGCTCCTGCCACGTGATGGATAATGCTAATGTTGACACTTTCAAAACTGTCTTTACCTTGTACTGATGTGTCACTACTTGTTCAGGTCTAGCAGTTGTTGTGGAAGTACATCTGGTATGGAACATTTTGTCACTTAATGTGAATAATGATGGGAAGATGTGTTATCGGTTGTGTCTCAATATGCAGGGCCAAAGCAGAGTACATCATTTATTGTTCATTCTCATGCATGATACTCATTTATATAAGAGGTTGAGCCCAATCTTTATTTTGTGGATCATTAACGATGTGCAAACAGACTTTGCAGTTAACATTAAGTTATATACTAGTCTGCAGGGCGTTTTTTGTAAACAGGCTTACTTTTAAGAACATCAATTGTGGGTTTATGTGAGTATATGACAACATTGCAAAAACAGACCTAAACTGAGATTTACAAGATTATCTTCATATTCAATAACTCAATAAACTGTCACTGGTAAGAGCATCAAGGGAATTTAGGGTATGTTTTTACAATTAAAAAAAATGTGAGTCACCGTCCCTTTTCAATACTATGTTCCAAAATTTGAAATGGTGTTTTTAACATTGTATAAAAATACAGACTCAGAGCTTGAAAATTGCATATCATACACTTTATTTGGAGGAAACATGGGTAAATTATACTGCTTTAAAACTCTAATCCCATTTAGAAGAGAAAGATATTCCATTTTTTTGCTGTGATTTGCACACTTTCACACTCTTCATGAATCTTTGGGACACATGCACTATGTATACATAAGTATGTGGACACCCCTTCAAATGAGTGGATTCAGCTATTTCATTTACACCTGTTGCTGACAGGTGTATAAAATCGAGCACACAGCCATGCAATATCCATAGACAGACAATGACAGTAAAATGGCCTAACTGAAGAGCTCAGTGACTTTCAAATCAAATCAAATTTTATTGGTCACATACATACATGGTTAGCAGATGTTAATGCGAGTGTCGCGAAATTCTTGTGTTCCTAGTTCTGACTGCAGTAAAATCTAACAAGTATTCAAACAAACTACCTTATACACACAGATACACACAATTGTAAAGGGCTGAAAAGAATATGTACAGTCGTGGCCAAAAGTTTTGAGAATGACACAAATATTAATTTCCACAAAGTTTGATGCCTCCGTGTGTTTAGATATTTTTGTCAGATGTTGCTAAATACTGAAGTATAATTACAAGCATTTCATGCTTTTATTGACAATTACATGAAGTTGATGTAAAGAGTCAATATTTGCAGTGTTGACCCTTCTTTTTCAAGACCTCTGCAATCCGCCCTGGCATGCTGTCAATTAAATTCTGGGCCACATCCTGACTGATGGCAGCCCATTCTTGCATAATCAATGCTTGGAGTTTGTGGGTTTTTGTTTGTCCACCCGCCTATTGAGGATCGACCACAAGTTCTCAATGGGATTAAGGTCTGGAGAGTTTCCTGGCCATGAACCCAAAATATCAATGTTTTATTCCCCGAGCCGCTTAGTTATCACTTTTGCCTTATGGCAAGGTGCTCCATCATGCTGAAAAAAGGCATTGTTCGTCACCAAACTGTTCCTGGATGGTTGGGAGAAGTTGCTCTCGGGGATGTGTTGGTAACATTCTTTATTCATGAATGGTCTTACTGTTGGCATGACACAGGACTTATAGTTACGTTCACCTTGAGTTCTCCGGACAAGCTTTTTTCCGGATGCCCCAAACAATCGGAAAGGGGATTCATCAGAGAAAATGACTTTACCCCAGTCTTCAGCAGTCCAATCCCTGTACCTTTTGCAGAATATCAATCTGTCCCTGATGTTTTTCCTGGAGAGAAGTTGCTTTTTTGTTGCCCTTCTTGACACCAGGCCGTCCTCCCAAAGTCTTTGCTTCAATGTGCGTGCAGATGCACTCACACCTGCCTGCTGCCATTCCTGAGCAAGCTCTGTACTGGTGGTGCCCCGATCTCACAGCTGAATCAACTTTAGGAGACGGTCCTGGCGCTTGCTGGACATTCTTGGGCGCCTGGAAGCCTTCTTCACAACAATTGAACCGCTCTCCTTGAAGTTGTTGATGATCCGATAAATGGTCGATTTAGGTGCAATCTTACTGGCAGCAATATCCTTGCCTGTGAGGCCCTTTTTGTGCAAAGCAATGATGACGGCACGTGTTTCTTTGAAGATAACCGTGGTTGACAGAGGAAGAACAATGATTCCAAGCACCACCCTCCTTTTGAAGCGTCCAGTCTGTTATTCAAACTCAATCAGCATGACATGATTTCCAGCCTTGTCCTCGTCAACACTCACACCTGTGTTGACGAGAGAATCACTGACATGACGTCAGCTGGTCCTTTTGTGGCAGGGCTGAAATGTGGTGGAAATGTTTTTGGGGGATTCTGTACATTTGCATGTCCAAAGAGTGACTTTGCAATTCATCTGACCACTCTTCATAACATTCTGGAGTATATGCCAATTGCCATCACACAAACTGAGGCAGCAGACTTGGTGAAAATTAATATTTATGTCATTCTCAAAACTTTTGACCACGACTGTACAGATAAATACGTATATATACATATAGGGATGAGCGATAGGCAAGATGCAGTAGATGGTGTAGAATATATACATATGAAATGAATAATGTAGAATATGTAAACATGATTAAAGTGGCGTTATTTAAAGTGACAAGTGATACCTTTATTAACTTCTTGCGTCGAGCAATCCCAGATCTGGGATCCTATTTATAGCCTCAAGCTCATTAGCATAACGCAACGTTAACTATTCATGAAAATCGCAAATGAAATGAAATAAATATATTTGCTCTCAAGCTTAGACTTTTGTTAACAACATTGTCATCTCAGATTTTCAAAATATGCTTTTCAACCATAGCTAAACAAGCATTTGTGTAAGAGTATTGATAGCTAGCATAGCTATAAGCCTAGAATTCAGCCAGCAACATTTTCACAAAAACAAGAAAACCATTCAAATAAAATCATTTACCTTTGAAGAACTTCAGATGTTTTCAATGAGGAGATTCTCAGTTAGATAGCAAATGTTCAGTTTTTCAAAAAATATTATTTGTGTAGGACAAATCGCTCCGTTTTGTTCACGTTTGGCTATGAAAAAAACCTGTATCCAGTTATAGCTTCAAGCTCATTAGCATAACGTAACGTTAACTATTTATGAAAATCGCAAATGAAATGAAATGAATGTGCTAGCTCTCAAGCTTAGCCTTTTCTTAACAACACTGTCATCTCAGATTTTCAAAATATGCTTTTGAACCATAGCAATGGCCCCGAAGTAGTCACTTCTGTCATTATGAAGTGTTTTGAAAGGCTAGTTAAGGACCATATCACTTCCACCTTACCAGACACCCTAGACCCACTGATATTTGCATACTGCACCAATAGATCCACAGATGCTGCAATCGCCATCGCACTGCACACTGCTCTATCCAATCTGGACAAGAAGAATACCTACAGTGGCTTGCGAAAGTATTTACCCCCTTGGCATTTTTCCAATTTTGTTGCCTTACAACCTGGAATTAATATATATATATATTTTAGGTTTGTATCATTTGATTTGCACAATATGCCTACCACTTTGACGATGCTAACTATTTTTTTATTGTGAAATAAACAAGAAATAAGACTAAATAACTGAAGATTGATAAATATTCGTGCATAACTATTCACCCCCCCCAAAAAGTCAATATTTTGTAGAGCCACCTTTTGCAGCAATTACAGCTTCAAGTCTCTTGGTACTAGCCACTGAGATTTTTGCCTATTCTTCAAGCCTAAACTGCTCCAGCTCCTTCAAGATGGATGGGTTCCACTGGTGTACAGCGATCTTTAAGTCATACCACAGATTCTCACTTGGATTGAGGTCTGGGCTTTGACTAGGCCATGCCAAGACATTTACATGTTTCCTCTTAAACCACTTGAATGTTGCTTTAGCAGTATGCTTAAGGTCATTGTCCTGCTGGAAGGTGAACCTCCATCTCAGTCTCAAATCTCTGGATGACTGAAACAGGTTTCCCTCAAGAATTTCCGATATTTAGCACCATCCATCATTCCTTAATTTCTGAACAGTTTCCCAGTCCCTGCCATTGAAAAACATCCCCACAGCATGATGCTGCCACCGCCGTGGGATGTTGTTCTCGAAGTGATGAGAGGTGTTGGGTTTGCGCCAGACATAGCATTTTCCTTGATGGCCAAAACGCTCAATTCTAGTCTCACCTGATCAGAGTACCTTCTTCCATATGTTTGGGGAGTCTCCCACACGTGTTTGCTTATTTTTTTCTTTAAGCAATGGCTTTTTTTCTTGTCACTCTTCCATAAAGCCCAGCTCTGTGGAATGTACAGCTTTAAGTGTTCAAATAGACAGATACTCAAATCTCCTTGGTCTTCATGGTGCTGCTTGCTTGGTGGTGCCCCTTGCTTAGTGGTGTTGCAGACTCTGGGGCTTTTCAGAACAGGTGTATATATATACTGAGATCATGTGACACTTAGACTGCACACAGGTGGACTTTATGAAACTATTTTTGTGACATCTGAGGGTAATTGATTGCACCAGATCTTATTTAGGGGCTTCATAGCAAAGGGGGTGAATACATATGCACGCATCACTTTCCGTTTATTATTTTTAGAATTTTTTGAAAAAGGTCATTGTTTTCAATTCACTTCACCAATTTGGACTATATTGTGTGTGTCCATTACATGAAATCCAATTAAAAACACATTTACATTACAGGTTGTAATGCAACAAATTGGAAAAATGCCAAGGGGGATGAATACTTTTACAATGCACTGTATTTTTGGTCATTGACTACAGATCAGCTTTCAACACAATAGTACCCTCCATAGTACCCTCATCATTAAGCTCAGGGCCCTGGGTCTGAACCCCGCCCTGTAGAACTCAGTCCTGCACTTCCTGACAGGTCACCCCCCCCCCAGGTGGTGAAGGTAGGCAACAACACCTCTACTACACTGATCCTCAACACAGGGGTCCCACAGGGGTGCGTTTTGAGCCCCCTCCTGTACCCCCTGTTCACCCATGACTGCATGGCCTCACACGTCTCCAACTCAATGATCAAGTTTGCTGAAGACACAACAGGGGTAATGATTAGCAACAATGATGAGAAAGCCTTCAGGGAGGAGGTGAGGGCCCTGGCAGAGTGGTGCCAGGAAAATAACCTCTCCCTCAACGTCCACAAAATGAAGTAGCTGATCGTGGACCAGGAGACAGCAGAGAGAGCATTACCCCCACCCACATCAATGGGCCACAGTGGAGAAGGTGAAAAGCTTCAAGTTCCTATGGGTACACATCACTGATATTCAGAACCACACAAACAGTGTGCCTCTTCAAACTCAGGAGGGTGAAGAAATTTGGCTTGGCCCCTAAGACCCTCACACACTTTTATAGATTCACCATCAAGAGCATCCTGTCGGGCTGTTTCACTGCCTGGTAAGGCAACTGCACCGTCCGCAACCACAGGGCTCTCCAGAGTGTGGTGTGGTCTGCCCTCCAGGATATCTATAGCGCCCGGTGCCACAGGAAAGCCAATAAGATCATCAAGGCCATCAGCCACCCAAGCCAATTTGAATGCATAGAGATAATGTGACATAGAGATCTTGAGGCCCATTGTCATGCCATTCATCTACTGCCATCACCTCATGTTTCAGCATGACAATCCACAGCCCCATCTCGCAGGGATCTGTACACAATTCCTGGCTGCTGAAAATGCCTGCATACTCAACAATCTTTACTAACGTCATGCCACTTTGAGTAAAGCCAGTGTGTCTATGTATGCGGATGATTCAACACTATACATGTCAGCTACTACAGAGTCTGAATTGCTACTACAGCGACTGAAATGACTACAACAATTTTTAACAGAGCTGCAGGTATTTCCAGAATGGGTGGCTGGGAAAAAGTTTGTCCTAAATATTTCAAAACCAAATGCATTTTATTTGGGACAAATCATTCTATAAATCCTAAACCTCAACTACATCGTTTGTCTTTGGGGTGGCAGGGTAGCCTAGAGGATAGAGTGTTGGACTAGTAACCGGAAGGTTGCAAGTTCAAATCCCCAAGCTGACAAGGTACAAATCTGTCATTCTGCCCCTGAACAGGCAGTAAAACCACTTTTCCTAGGCTGTCATTGAAAATAAGAATTTGGTCTTAACTGACTTGCCTAGTAAAATAAAGGTAAAATGAATACTGTGGTAGTTGTCAAAACATATTGTTACAACAGTAGCTAAGATGGGGAGAAGTCTTTCATAATAAAGTGCTGCTCCGAAATCTTAACAACACTATCAAAAAGGCAGGTCCTACAGGCCCTAGTTTTATCACAAATCAAATCAAATCAATTTTTATTTGTCACAAACACATGGTTAGCAGATGTTAATGCGTGTGTAGCGAAATGCTTGTGCTTCTAGTTCTGACAATGCAGTAATAACCAACAAGTAATCTAACTAACAATTCCAAAACTACTGTCTTATACACACAAGTGTAAGGGGATAAAGAATATGTACATAAAGATATATGAATGAGTGATGGTACAGAGCAGCATAGGCAAGATACAGTAGATGGTATCGAGTACAGTATATACATATGAGATGAGTATGTAAACAAAGTGGCATAGTTGAAGTGGCTAGTGATACATGTATTACATAAATGCAGTAGATGATATAGAGTACAGTATATACGTATACATATGAGATGAATAATGTAGGGTATGTAAACATTATATTAGGTAGCATTGTTTAAAGTAGCTAGTGATGTATTTTACATAATTTCCCATCAATTCCCATTATTGAAGTGGCTGGAGTTGAGTCAGTGTGTTAGCAGCAGCCACTCAATGTTAGTGGTGGCTGTTTAACAGCCTGATGGCCTTGAGATAGAAGCTGTTTTTCAGTCTCTCGGTCCCAGCTTTGATGCTCCTGTACTGACCTCGCCTTCTGGATGATAGCGGGGTGAACAGGCAGTGGCTCGGGTGGTTGTTGTCCTTGATGATCTTTATGGCCTTCCTGTGACATTGGGTGGTGTAGGTGTCCTGGAGGGCAGGTAGTTTGCCCCCGGTGATGCGTTGTGCAGACCTCACTACCCTCTGGAGAGCCTTACGGTTGTGGGCGGAGCAGTTGCCGTACCAGGCGGTGATACAGCCTGACAGGATGCTCTCGATTGTGCATCTGTAGAAGTTTGTGAGTGCTTTTGTTGACAAGCCAAATTTCTTCAGCCTCCTGAGGTTGAAGAGGCGCTGCTGCGCCTTCTTCACGATGCTATCTGTGTGGGTGGACCAATTCAGTTTGTCTGTGATGTGTATGCCGAGGAACTTAAAACTTACTACCCTCTCCACTACTGTTCCATCGATGTGGATAGGGGGGTCTTCCCTCTGCTGTTTCCTGAAGTCCTCAATCATCTCCTTAGTTTTGTTGATTTTGAGTGTGAGGTTATTTTCCTGACACCACACTCCGAGGGCCCTCACCTCCTCCCTGTAGGCCGTCTCGTCGTTGTTGATAATCAAGCCTACCACTGTTGTGTCGTCCACAAACTTGATGATTTAGTTGGAGGCGTGCGTGGCCACGCAGTCGTGGGTGAACAGGGAGTACAGGAGAGGGCTCAGAACGCACCCTTGTGGGGCCCCAGTGTTGAGGATCAGCGGGGTGGAGATGTTGCCACAAAGAAGGAATTAGGAAAATTGCAATTGACTCGGAAAAGGGCAGCACAGCTGGCCGTTAAATGTACACAGGGAGCTTATATTAATGACATGCATGTCTCAAAGTGGATGAGAGATTGACTTCATCTCTACTTGTTTTTGTAAGAAGTGTTGGCTCACAGCTCAGACACATGACAACATGATGCTGCCACCCCTGTGCTTCCCGTTTGGGATAATGTTCTTCGGCTTGCAAACCTCCCCCTTTTTCCTCCAAACATAACAATGGTCTTTATGGCCATTATGGCCATTTTTGTTTCATCAGACCAGAGGATATTTCTCAGAAAAGTACGATCTTTGTTCCTATGTGCAGTTGCAAACCGTAGTCTGTTTTTTTATGGTGGTTTTTGAGCAGTGGCTTCTTCCTTGTTGAAATAATCTGTATGTTAACAATTATTAGAATAATTACTTGTGTCATGCACAAAGTAGATGTCCTAACCAACTTTCCAAAACTACAGTTTGTTAACAAGAAATGCAGCTGTATCTATTCCCAGTCATGTGAAATCTAAAGATTAGGGCCTCATGAATGTATTTAAATGGACTGATTTCCTTATATGAACTGTAACTCAGAAAAATCTTTGAAATTTGAAATTGTTGCATGTGCGTTTACATTTTTGTTTAGCGTATATTATATATTATAAAGATAAATACATACACTTAGCTGAAATATAATGTAAATCCTGTGCCTGAGGTCACTCGGTGTCACTGTGAATCTTTTAAGTGGGAAAGTGTTAGTAATACTCTCAGTTGGTTTAAAGTAATTTCTTCATTTAGACTGACCTATGTTTTCAGATGTGCAGTTTACCCGTGTGACTGCCTCTTTTCTAGGAGACTGGCACATGATGGAAGGCTCACATTAGTCCTGGTCACAGCTGACTGAACATCACATTCTGCAGGGTTCTGAGACCTAGGTCATGTTGCAGTAGCACGCTGGAATGTAAAATGGCAGTTAAAGTATGCGTTGGGATTGTAGATAACCCCATTGGGCGTCCTGTTTACTATATTATCCATTCCCCCAGACCGGGCTCATGAAAATGAATGCACACGTTTCACAGTAATAGCAAATAAATAATGTATCATATTGTATATGTTTGTAGTTTTGATCAGATTTATGGTGATATGTGTGGCTTCAGTTGTTAGATATCTGATATGTGATATTGACAACAACAATAAGACCACTGTCATATAATTAGAAATAACCTATTTTGATTCCATTCAACTAAAAAGGACGGGCAGCCCTGCACACAGGAGCAGCTTAGCATGACTCACTGGGTTATGGGATTATCCTGTTAGGCTCATCCCGAGTCATTTTTCTGGATGGAAGGAAGGACCAATGGTCAGTGCCCCAGATTCCTAGTGTGGCACAGCAGATAATGCCTTAGACAATATCAGAGAACACCCAATTTGCTTGAATATTTGTACAGTGCCTTCTGAAAGTATTCATAACCCTTGACTGCCTGAATTCAACATGGATTAAATATATTTTTTCTCACCCATTACACACAATACCCCTTAAATACAAAGTGAAAACATGTTTTTAGAATCTGTAGCAAATTTAATGAAAATGAAAGACAGAAATATCTCATTTACATAAGTATTCACACCCCTGAGTCAATACATGTTATAATGACTTTTGGCAGCTGTGAATCTTTCTGAGTAAGTTTCTAAGAGCTTTGCACACCTGTATTATCCTTTTAAACATTCTTCAAGCTCTGTCAAGTTGGTTGCTGATCATTGCTTGACAGCCATTTTCAAGCCGATTTAAGTCAAAACTGTAATTAGGCCATTCAGCAACATTCAATGTCATCTTGGTAAACAACTCCAGTGTATATTTGGGCTTCCTTCTTTTCACATTCACGTCATTTAAGTTATTAATGTAGAATAACTACAATGTTGTTGATCCAGCCTAATTTTTCTCCTATCACAGCCATTAAACTCTGTAACTTTTTTTTTTAAGTCACCATTGTCATCATAGTGAAATACCTAAATGGTTTTCGTCTTCTCCGGCAACTGAGTTAGGAAGGATGTCTTTATCTTTGTAGTGACTGGATGTATTGATCCAAGTGTAACTTATAACTTCACCATGCTCAAAAGGACTATCATTATCTGCTTTTTAATTTGTTTTCACCCATATGGTCTTTGTGGTTGAATATGTGTTTGAAATGTGTCAGGACCCGGTTACGAACCCGGGTCTCCGGAGTGAGAAACAGTCACTTAACCAACTGAGCCACGAATAGTCAGCAGAACACAGAAGATGAGGCAGACACAGCAGTACTTGAGACGGTGTATTTAATAAAGTAAAAAATGAAGTCCTTCAGGAAAACATGTAACTCCACAACCTCAAAAGGAATTCCACAAGAACAAGGTAATCCTCAAGGTAATCCTCCAAGACAAAAAGGTAAATCCACAAGGTGGTAGGTAAAGCATAAAAAGCCTCAAAAGATACTCAAAAATAAATAAACAAGAACAAAAAACAGAATTCCACAAGAGCGTCCACCGGGATCAACAAGAGTACACAGAATACTAGGGCTGGGTGCTAACATACAAACACAGAGCAAAGAACTGAGGGAAACTAAGGGTTTAAATACAATCAGGGGAAACGAGGCACAGGTGCAAATAATAATGGGGATCAAGGGAAAGCAAAAGGTCAAAAAGCACAATGGGGGCATCTAGTGGCCAAAAACCGGAACAACCCTGGCCAAATCCTGACAAAATGCACTGCTCAACTGAGGGAGCTTATAGATAATTGTATGTGTGGTTTACAGAGATGAGGTAGTCTTTGAAAAATCATGTTAACTTCTTCGATATAGGGGGCGCTCTTTTAATTTTTGGATAAAAAAATGATCCCGTTTTAAACAAGATATTTTGTCACGAAAAGATGCTCGACTATGCATATAATTGACAGCTTTGGAAAGAAAACACTCTGACGTTTCCAAAACTGCAAAGCTATTGTCTGTGAGTGCCACAGAACTAATGCTACAGGCAAAACCAAGATGAAATTTCATACAGGAAATGCCCCAGATTTTGAATGCGCTGTGTTCCAATGTCTCCTTATATGGCTGTGAATGCGCCAGGAATGAGCCTACACTTTCTGTCATTTCCCCAAAGTGTCTACAGCATTATGACGTATTTGTAGGCATATCATTGGAAGATTGACCATAAGAGACTACATTTACCAGGTGTCCGCTTGGTGTCCTCCGTCGAAATTATTGCGCAATCTCTAGCTGCGTGCACTTTTCCATTTGGTTCAGAGGAGAAAGGCAACTGCCATGAATGATTTATCATCGAATAGATGAAAAACACCTTGAGGATTGATTCTAAACAACGTTTGTCATGTTTCTGTCGATATTATGGAGTTAATTTGGGAAAAAGTTTGGCGTTGTAATGACTGAATTTTCGGGGGTTTTCTTAGCCAAACGTGATGAAAAAAAAGGAGCGATTTCTCCTACACAAATAATCTTTTTGGAAAAACTGAACATTTGCTATCTAACTGAGAGTCTCCTCATTGAAAACATCTGAAGTTCTTCAAAGGTAAATTATTTTATTTTAATGCTTTTCTTGTTTTTGTGAAAATGTTGCCTGCTGAATGCTAGGCTTAATGCTATGCTAGCTATCAATACTCTTACACAAATGCTTGTGTAGCTATGGTTGAAAAGCATATTTTGAAAATCTGAGATGACAGTGTTGTTAACAAAAGGCTAAGCTTGTGAGCCAACATATTTATTTCATCTCATTTGCGATTTTCATGAATAGTTAACGTTGCGTTATGCTAATGAGCTTGAGGCTATGATTACGCTCCCGGATACGGGATTGCTCGACGCTAGAGGTTAAACACTATTATTCCACACAGAGTCAGTCCATGCAACTTATTATGTGACTTGTTAAAGGAAAAATTCCTCCAAAACCACTAATTCCTTTACTTTACAGTGTTAAATATTTTTTTTATTTTTTTATTAACTACAAAATCCACAATACAATTCTCTCTCTATGGGCTGGCTGGCTAGCTAGCAAACATATCTAGCTAGCTTCTTAGGGACATGACTGTGATCTGAAAGCTTACTGTTGCGTAACTACACTTCAGTCAGACTTCTTTGCTCTCTTAAACAACATTTCCATAAGGATAGAAAACACTTTGACTGAGAGGCATTTTGTGTCTTTATTTTCCGTCTTGAAGATGGCAAATCATGTAATAATTCCTACAGCTAAATGCTTTCCAGTGTCGTTGCTGAGTATGATGGAATCATTAATCTACTGATGTTAAGAGCTTCATTATTAACTGCTGGTGGCTAATTGCGGATGTCTGTGTTTACAGTGTGTGGCATTTACCATTGGTTTTGATGATATACGCACCAAAAGGCTTTTTTAAATGTCAACTACATAGGTCTACCTCACATATTTTATGTAGCTTAACAATATGACATCTCTGATGAAAATGAACATGGGTCAGTCTATACTGTCAGCTAATTCCAAGATACATCACAGAAAGAAAGACAATGTCATTTTTGTCAGAACAGAATGGCCACATAGATAATCTTGAGCACTGATAAGGAGGAAAGGCCATGGAGAAAGGAACTTGGAATCTGTGTGAAAATGTAACACATAAATAAGACTGAAAATGGAACACATAAAGCAGACTGATTATATCAACAATCAAGAGGTTGCCAAAGAAGTGGAGGACTGAGATGAGACAATATGTGGATCTAATTAACCCCTTACACTCTTGGGAATTGGCCTATATGCACACCACTGAATTGAAATGTTTCTTACAGAAGAAATATTGAAAGCATATGCATTTTATATTCCCTGTACTTTTTTACTGCATTTGTTGATAACAAAATACTCTCAGTACATTCAGTTACATGTTAAGAATATTATTTTGGGGTAGGTGCAAAATGCACAGTTCCTAAGTAATTGCAATGCACTTTTATGACTCAAAGAAGTCTTCAACTACGAGGTGCTTTTTTAAGCTCACCAATCTGCAGTTGCAACCTCAGAGCATTTCGTATTATTCTGTGTATGTAAATCCGAGACACTTCATTTAGTTTGATATGTTACGTTTGGTATGGTAACATAAGACAGATGGATGCTTAAGGCACCAACAAAAGGAGGGTGGTTGGTTCGGGTGAACTGGTCAGCATGTAATGTGAATGTCTAGCAATTCAAAGGTTGAGAGTTCAAATCTCATCACAGACAACTTTAGCTAATTAGGAACTTTTCAACGACTTACTACTTTTTAGCTACATTGCAACTACTTAGAATGCTAGCTAACCCTAACCCTAACCTTAACCCTTTTAGTTAACCCTTCCCCTAACCCAAACCTTAACCCTTTTAACCTAACTTCTAAACTTAAAACTAACCCCCGAGCCGAGCTAATGTTAGCGAGAAATTTGCTAATTCATTATGTATAATACGAATTGTAATTTAAAACAAATTATATAACCTTTACTTAACCAGGTAGGCCAGTTGAGAACAAGATCTCATTTACAACTACGAGCTGGCATAGATAAGGAAAATCAGTGCGGCACAAACAACAACATATAGTTACACATGAGATAAACAAACGTACAGTCAATAACACAATAAAAAAATCTGTAAAATCTATAAACAGTGTGTGCAAAGGTAGTAAGATTAGGCAGGTAAGGCAATAAATAGGCCATAGTGGCGAAATAATAAACAATTTGCAATTAAACACTGGAGTGATAGATGTGCAGAAGATGAATGTGCAAGTAGAGATACTGGGGTGCAAAGGAGCAAAAAAATAAACAGCAATATGGGGATGAGGTAGTTGGGTGGGCTATTTACAGATGGGCTGTGTACAGGTCCAATGATCGGTAAGCTGCTCTGACAGCTGATGCTTAAAGTTAGTGAGGGAGATATAAGAATCCAGCTTCAGTGATGTTTGCAATTCGTTCCAGTCATTGGCAGTAGAGAACTGGAAGGAAAGGCAAACAAAGTAGGGGTTGGCTTTGGGGATGACCAGTGAAATATACCTGCTCGAGCGCGTGCTACGGGTGGGTGCTGCTATGGTGACCAGTGAGCTGAGACAAGGCGGGGCTTTACCTAGCAGAGACTTATAGATGACCAGTGGGTTTGGCGATATGAATCGAGGGCCAGAAAACGAGAGCATACAGGTCGCAGTGGTGGGTAATATATGGGGCTTTGGTGACAAAACAGATGGCACTGTGATAGACTACATCCAATTTGCTGAGTAGAGTGTTGGAGGCTATTTTGTAAATGACATCGCCGAAGTCAAGGATCGGTAGGATAGTCCGTTTTACGAGGGTATGTTTGGCAGCATGAGTGAAGGATGCTTTTTTGCGAAATAGGAAACCAATTCTAGATTTAATTTTGGATTGGAGATGCTTAATGTGAGTCTGGAAGAAGAGTTTACAGTCTAACCAGACACCCAGGTATTTGTAGTTGTCCACGTATTCTAAGTCAGAGCCGTCCAGAGTAGTGATGCTGGACGGGCGAGCAGGTGCAGGCAGCGATCGATTGAAAAGCATGCATTTAGTTTTACTTGCGTTTAAGAGCAGTTGGAGGCCACGGAAGGAGAGTTGTGTGGCATTGAAGCTCGTCTGGAGGTTAGTTAACACAGTGTCCAAGGAGGGGACAGAAGTATACAGAATGGTGTCGTCTGCGTAGATGTGGATCAGAGAATCACCAGCAGCAAGAGCAACATCATTGATGTATACAGAAAAGAGAGTCGGCCCGAGAATTTAACCCTGTGGCACACCCATAGAGACTGTCAGAGGTCTGGAAGGATAGTTTACAGTCTAATCAGACACCTAGGTATTTGTAGTAGTCCACATATTCTAAGTGAGAACCGTCCAGAGTAGTGATGCTAGATGGGCGGATGCCGGCAGCAATCGGTTCAAGAGCTTGCATTTAGTTTTACATGCATTTAAGAGCAGTTGGAGGCCACGGAAGGAGTTGTATGGCATTGAAGCTTGTTTGGAGGTTTGTTAGCACAGTGTCCAAAGAAGAGCCAGAAGTATACAGAATGGTGTCTTCTGAGTAGCGTTGGATCAGAGAATCACCAGCAGCAGGAGCATCATTGTTGTATACAGAGAAAAGAACCGTCCCGAGAATTGAACCCTGTGGCACCCCCATAGAGACTGCCACAGGTCCGGACAACAGGCCCTCCGATTTGACACACTGAACTCTATCTGAGAAGTAGTTAGTGAACCAGACGAGGCAGTCATTTGAGAAACCAAGGCTGTTGAGTCTGCCAATAAGAATGCGGTGATTGACAGAGTCTAAAGCCTTGGCCAGGTCGACGAATATGGCTAATTAATAACATATAAAAAGAAATGGGTGATGGACATCCACAAATTAATACATACCATATGAAATTGAACATATCATACTAAATGGAGTGTTTTGGATTTACATACAGAATAATATGAAATGCTCTGAGACCAGCTTGGCCGTTGAGGAAATGGACCAAGCACACTTTTATTTGGACCTACATCCCTGCATTTACTGTTGTTGTTTACGCAATCCAAAAATGGTCCATTATAAACCGTAATCTGGGTCAGGTGGGCATAATTTGAAAGTTTGTTATATTGTCAACATAACTTGCTAAATGATCAAATATGATCTTTCACTGTTAGGCTTTCACAAATTAATTCAGAGAAGCAGATTGTAATTTTGGTGCACATAGAATGAGTGCAATCAGATGTGTGGTCCGGGGCAAATTTTCTTCACAATACAACAAACATACGCTCACTCTGTTCAGGACAACCCCGGGGTATGACGCCATGTCATCTTGTAACTGTACATCAAACACAGTGACCATAAACCTTGACACTGTATATTACATGAGTTTTATTATATGGAGATGTGAAGCACATATTTCTACATTTTTGGTTTGCTTGTATGACATCAAAGTAGTATTTATTATAATCCTCAATGTCTCATCGTACAGCACGTCCTATTAATTTACAGCATTTTCCTCACTCAGATTTTTTTTTCAAATGTTACCCAGTTTGCAGGAGGGAAGGGGGCAAATTCTTGTTGCGTGCATGCGGTGCTCAAGTTCAAAACGTCTGTCAGTCAAAACCCTGTGAAGAGACACTGAGCTCTGATGTCATGTATGGTACTGTACAGCCACTGCGTTCCAATTTAGGTGATTATCATTGTCCAAATCTGGCATATTCAATGGGTACGAGTGTAAAGGGCTATGAAAAGAGTGGCAAGGAAAATCCAGATAAGATATGTCACATTTTCTGCTCCTCCATGTTCTATAAAGGACTGACAGCTTGCACAATGGTGGTGGTGCTATCCTTTAATTGTAACTAGGGGGCAGTATTTTCATTTTTGGAGAAATAACGTTCCCAGTGTAAACGGGCTATTTTGTCAGGACAAGATGCTAGAATATGCATATAATGGACAGCTTAGGATAGAAAACACTCCAAAGTTTCCAAAACTGTAAAAATATTATCTGTGAGTATAACAGAACTGATATTGCAGGCAAAAGCCTGAGAAACATCCAATCCGGAAGTGACTCATGTTTTGAAAGCTCTGCGTTCCGATGCGTCCCTATTGAGCAGTGAATGGGCTATCAACCAGATTCCTTTTTCTACGTATTCCCCAATGTGTCTACAGCATTTTGACGTAGTTTCACGCATTTAATGTTGAAGAATGAGCGTAAGCGACTATATTGTGTAAGTGGTCACCTGATGGCTCTCAAGAGTGATTCTTGCATAAAATACAGAAGTAGCCATTTTTCCTCTCGGTCCTACTGAAAAGCCAACTGTCCCGGTTGATATATTATCGAATAGATATTTGAAAAACACCTTGAGGATTGATTATAAACAACGTTTGCCATGTTTCTGTCGATATTATGGAGCTAATTTAGAATATTTTTTGGCGTTTTCGTGACCTCAATTTCTGGTTGATTTCTCAGCCAAATGTGAAGAACAAACGGAGCTATTTCACCTACAAAAATAATATTTTTGGAAAAAAGGAACATTTGCTATCTAACTGGGTGTCTCGTGAGTGAAAACATCCGAAGCTCATCAAAGGTAAATGATTTAATTTGATTGCTTTTCTGATTTTCATGACCAAGTTGCCTACTGCTAGCTGGACATAATGCTATGCTAGGCTATCGATAAACTTACACAAATGCTTGTCTTCCTTTGGCTGTAAAGCATACTTTCAAAATCTGAGATGAAAGGGTGATTAACAAATGGCTAAGCTGTGTTTCAATATATTTCACTTGTGATTTCATGAATAGGAATATTTTCTAGTAATATTTATGTCCGTTGCGTTATGCTAATTAGTGTCAGATGATGACAACGATCCTGGACAAGAGATGGGCAGTTACAACAGGTTTTAACAGTAACTTTTTCTTCTGATTTGGACCTTTTTTGTATATTGTTTTATTTCCAAAACGCTATATGTATGTTTTCATCTGAAATTATTGTTTATGGGCACTTTCATGTGTGTGTAAAATATTACTGTTCTCATATTTTTTAATCATAGATTTTAGATGTGAATTCACATTGCTTTTCTTTGTTAAATGCTATATATCCATTGTTTAACTGGAATGGAATGTTGTTATCCTGTATATTTGACTGTGACATGTGGTTGTCTCACCTAGCAATATTAAGATGAATGCACTAATTGTAAGTTGCCCTGTATAAGAGCATCTGCTAAATGACTAAATGTTTTATTTACTGATCTAATATTACTGTATTGAATAAAACATTATCTCTATATTTATTTTATATTCAGGTCACAAATGTATAATTTGTAAAGTTCTTTATAAAAAATGTAGTTATGTGTTAGATTTGACTAGCAATGCTACTTATTTCTCTGAGAGTGAGGCAGAAATAGAGCATTTATTATTTGTCTCTCTAAAATGAAAGCATCAAGTGATAGATTTTAAACTAATACATGTCTGTCATTGAACAACCCTGATTAGATAGTGAAAAAAACACCAATCTCTTTCATAAGTTCCTTAAACTTATGATATATAGCATTTCTGAAGTGTGAATGAATTCCCATTACTTTTATCGAAAAAAGTGTATAATTTATTGGGACATATAGGCTATATGAGCTGTTGAAAGTTGCACATTTAAAACAGGAAATTACATTGTGATAGGGTGGACTCAAATGAATCTCACAACCATCAATCCAGGATGACATTGTTATAAGGTTTTCATTTTCTAGAATAACAAGATAGTCGACATAAGGAAAGCAATGTGATCGGTGACTGTGCCAATTGGTAATGAATATTGACGTGTTTCTCTGAGTGTGTCTACTCTGATTCATAACTTTCAGCGTGCAGTCAATAATTAGTCACTGACACAACATTGCTCCCTGAAATCTGTGCTTTAATAAGAAATAAAGAAACAGGACTGATGATGATGATGACGAACGGTGTGAAATGGTATTGATTGGTTGTGATCAAATACAACACAACTGAACTAATGATCCTAACAGTAGTCTGTATATATAACACAATAACTTCAACTGGAAAATATATAGCGATTAAAATTGTATTTCAGGTTTGCTTTATTATGGATGTATTGTTAAAATGTAAGGAAACCACTGCTTCAGACCTGTGATGAGAGCAGAAGCACTTCTTAGCCACAGCGGAGCAAGCTGAGGAAATAGGGTGTTTTGGTCATACATTGGATGACATGTCAGTTTATCTATGTCTATAGTACATTAACTTACATTATTTGAAATTGATTATATATTATGTAACCTCACTACTGTAGCAGTATTTCTATTTCTAAATTACATATGCGTGAACATGCAGTGTATACAGTATATAGGCTAAGTGAAAATGTCAGATATTTACAACCAAATTGCATTAACGATATGTAATGAAGCAGCTAAGATTTAATCTGCTCTCACTGCCAAGGACATGCGCTCTGCAGAAATACATCTTGGCTAATATTGAGACTGAGTTGGCTGAGCAAGTCATCCTGATAAAATAAATGGTTAGTCTAAGAAGTCCAAAACCCACATTTCTTTCATCAGGCCAACCTCTAATAAACTTCTAGGCACATAGTCTCCTCGGCAGAAACAATCTCTGTATTAATTCTGTATGTCTGATTATGCCTGAAGTTCCCTCAACCTTTATATGTCTCACATAAATATTGCGAGTAAATACTATTGCCTTGTCCCCCACAACCACTGCATTAGTGGTTATTTTGTCACAGCCCTGGCTTGGTGCCATAGGAATAATCGGAGACAGTTAAACTAATCTCATATAAATTCCATGTTCCAAGGGCTGTGGCCAGACAAGGCTGTGATATATGAAGTCAGTGGCATGGAAAAGGGCAGGTGACGAAGCTCAGACTGTTTGATATTCAGATGGATAGTTTTCCTCCAGATGACCTAAGTGGGCAGTAAAATGTCCTTGCAGTTGCGGGGAAAGGGACAATAACAACGTGATGAGACTTTAAAGTCTAAATGTCAGTCGTTTTAGCAATTTCAGACTTTTATTGTCTTGGAGTTTTTTTTATTGGGATAATAGGTATGTGGGGTGAGGTCATATCTGCTAGCATGCTATTATGATATTACGTATGTATATTTTGATATGCTAATCTCTGAATGAGTATGGAGATTCCATAGTTTGTGTTATATTAAAATGTTTGTGTGCTCTCAGCACCACACAGTAATATTAAAGTCTGCCTCCAGGTGTTCTGGACACCGTGATATATGACAGTGTTTCATGTGAATGCTAAAGTCAAACGACCAGGGGCAAGGATGAGTGTATTGTTTGAAGCTGACCTTGGCTAGTCCTCTTGGCTAGAACTCAACATGTTTTTGTTCTGTTTGCACCATCTTCATTGTTTATGCCCACTGCACATATGAGGGTTTAATGCAGTTAGAGATGCTATGTAGATTATTTTTGTATGTAATTTCTAACTTTAGGAAGGTTGATACATAAAACCATTTAGAGGTATTTAACTGTCTTAACCATTTAACACAATCATTGACTTGCAGTAAATGTAACTGTTCTTGTATCACGAGGCCAGTCAGACAGGTGCTTTTATGAATTGAGAGAACATACATACTGAATGTGAGCCAGTCCAGTGTTCCCAATGAAGTTTATAGTCTTCCTCATCAGTGTGAAATGTCAGCCTATCTGGGAATCTCCAATAGGCGTTTTACCACATGTATTTCTTCTCTGAAGACACCCAGAGAAAATCAACTTCCTCTGCTGCAAAGGGTACGCATTGGGCAATCATTACACATTTACAGAGGAAGGGAAAAACATTTCACAGCCATCAGCATGTGTTTGTGTGCTTGTGCATCCTAACAGTCACTTAAAGGAACCCACTTCCTGTATATCTTGAAAGTTTATCTCAAGCATCATTGTGACATTGTGGTGCTTTTTTAGTTTCATATTTGACATTTATTCAGACAGTTGGAAAGAGAGGGAGACAGAAGGAAGTGGATGAAAAGTAGAGAAAGTGTCAGATTCGATCCTCCACCACAGTGACTAATTGGGGGTGGATATGAATCCCACTCACATGGAGAGTACATGTAGGATCTTAACTTGAGCCAGTTTTCTACAGCAGACAAAAACAATCCTGCAGCAATAGGAAATGTGGATTATAATGAGAACATTTTTGTAGGGGTTGATACCTTTTTTATTAGGGCAAATCAAGTGTAAATTACAAACTTTAGAAGCTTTTTTAAACTCAAATATAGTACAATTTTGCATTTCCTGCGGTGCAGTGAAATTCTCAGCAACAAAGGAGTGATCAAATACATCTGTACAGTTGCAGAGCTAACCTGGGGTGGCAGCGTAGCCTAGTGGCTAGAGTGTTGGACTAGTAACCAAAAGGTTGCAAGATTGAATCCCTGAGCTGACAAGGCACAAATCTGTCATTCTGCCCCTGCATAAGGCAATTAACCCATTGTTCCTAGGCTGTCATTGAAAATAAGAATTTGTTCTTAACTGACTTGCCTAGTTAAATAAAGGAAAAATTAAACATTTGATTTGTCTGAGTGTGAAAAAGCAGGATAAGATATGGGACTGGCTGTTGGTTAACAAGGACATTTCTTTTTAAAGGGAGTCAAAAGCACTGACATGTGTCAAGCAGGGAGTTCCTAAGCTGTGCGTTTCCTAAACACACGTCATACTCATTAAAGTCCCTCCTTCACTATACCACTAAATCCACTCCAACAACAAGTCTGATGCCAGCAGCCTAATCAAATCCTCTGCATTCAAGTAAACACTGATAAATGTGGATTGTAAGGGCAATTACATTTCTCATGTATCCTGTATACATTAAATAGAAGATGTTATAGCACCATTTTTGTTGCTGTAGATACTGTTATATGTGTTCAGGGGACAGTTCACTTAGCTGTGCGTTTCCTAAACACACGTCATACTCATTAAAGTCCCTCCTCCACTATACCACTAAAGCCACTCCAACAACAAGTCTGATGCCAGCAGCCTAATCAAATCCTCTGCATTCAAGTAAACACTGATAAATGTGGATTGTAAGGGCAATTACATTTCTCATGTATCCTGTATACATTAAATAGAAGATGTTATAGCACCTTTTTTGTTGCTCTAGATACTGTTATATGTGTTCAGGGGACAGTTCAGTGCATCAGTCTTGTTCAAAGACTTTGCCAGCTGTAAAAGAAAAGATTCAGGTTGAATTACTCTTGCTCAATCTGCCGACATTATAAGAGACCGTTTGATCGCTCCCCCGTGTTCCACACTCATAATTCTAACCAAAGCAGGGTTTTCCAATCGAGGGGCAGCTACTTGAAATATAAATCTTTCAGTGTTAGTCTGGTGTGTGAACACGACTTATTTTGTCAGACGAGGCAGTGTGAAATAAAGGAATAACATTAGAGGGGAATAGTATGGGAATTGGATTAGACAGCAAAGTCCGAGGAAATAGTTCTGCAATCTCGACTGAAAGATGAAATAGAAAGACAAAACTTTGTGGAGTAAAGCCTTGAAAAGTAGTGCAACTAAACTGAGATTTTGGGTTTGGAGGGTGTTTGAATGTAAACCCAATGTAAGTGTTATGATACACTGAATATATTTCAAAACAGAATGGAAGTACTCTGACATACCCAAAGTGGTTCTTCAATCTGAATAATTGTGTTTTTTTGAGAGTTTTGTGAAAACACTTTTTGGTGTTTCAGTGCATGTAAAAGGCAGCACTCTCTCATTCAATCAAATGGTTTATCAATTTATAATAGGTTTATTGCATAAATATAGATTGATGATTTTCAGTCAATGTTTTGATTAACATTTTAAAGAAGAGACAGATAAATTAATATTTTTCCTTGGCTAAACTTTGACACCTAGTATAAGCTACAGTTACCAGGCCCATTGTGAGATTATGAATCATTTTACAACAGATTAGAAACAGGAGGAGACAAAGAAGGAGTGAAAGATGGACAGGTGAAAGTGGGAAATGAACCCCCAACATACTGTGTGAAGAACTTGGGCCACAATATCAGAAGCCAGTCTGTGGCATGGAGGTGGAGAAAGAACATGCGTGGCAGGTGTACCCTCTAGGGCGGCACTGTAACTGGAAGGTTGCAAGTTCAAATCCCCGAGCTGGCAAGGTACAAAATCTGTTGTTCTGCCCCCTGTTCCTAGGCCGTCATTGAAAATAAGAATTTGTTCTTAACTTACTTGCCTAGTAAAATAAAGGTAAAAAAAACTCTATGGCTTTCCCCTAGTTACCACAGCCACAAAGTCAAAATTGGCTATATAGTAAAAATTCATGAAAACAAAAGTTTGCTTTTTGGTCTTGCATTTAAGGTAAGAATTCGACATACGATTAGAAGGGTTAAGTTAGGTTTAAAATCACATTTTAGGATGAGAAATTGAAGAAATAGGCAGGATTTATGACTTTATGTCTGTGGTAACTATGGTCAAGTATAAAAGCAGGAACATTTGCAGGCACCTGTATTTGGGACCTGCACGAACTCAGACAGGTGAGAGCAGAGCAAACGACCAGATGAAACTCTCCAAAAGAATCCAAGAAAGTATGTGTCGATGAAAATGTGAATACAAAATGCTATCACACAAGAATTGAGGTTTTCCAGAAAATTTTGTCGAAAATATGTTCATTACTGGAGGCAAGTATTTTGGGGTGCTGCGATTCTTTTCACCAATGCGTTAGGGTTGGGCGGGTTGGGTGGTGATGCAGGAAAAAATGTATTGCCCGTGCTACAGAAGTAACAAAGACAAATAGAAACATATTTGTGTTGATTCGGCACTCGAGCATCAATACATGTCAACCAAAACTGTCAACCAAGAGACAAGACTAAACCAATTCACATTGTTGGTGTGCAGATGGGTTTTATATTATTCTTAACAATTTCGCACAAACCAGAAAAAAATGCAACAATATGTCTGTGAAACTATATATTCAGGGTATTATGAATGCATTTATTTGGTAGCATTTCAGTGTGTGACTGATTTTTACTAATTGCATGAGCACTGTACAAAGTTAGAGGTGTGCTATTTGATAGATTCTCTCGCTCCACCTACCTCGGGCTTCCAGTGGGGAGACCTGAGGTCAACCTACCCCCGCCCCCCTCCCCATCTCGTACTTCGCAGTGGGAGACCTTCCAAGGCAGATGAGACAAGGATATCCCTACCGACCAAGCCCTCCCTAACCCGGACGACGCTATGCCAATTGTGCGTCGCGGCCCGGTTACGACAGAGCCTGGGCGCAAACCCAGGGTCTCTGGTGGCAGTATCGCACCCTTTGCCACTGTGCCACCCGGGAGGACCCCACATCCACTTTTGACATTCATATTGTTGTCTTGTTGGTAAATTTGCATAGCTTAATCAAATCAAATCAAATGTATTTATATAGCCCTTCGTACATCAGCTGATATCTCAAAGTGCTGTACAGAAACCCAGCCTAAAACCCCAAACAGCAAGCAATGCAGGTGTAGAAGCACGGTGGCTAGGAAAAACTCCCTAGAAAGGCTGTTCTGGCTGTGCCGGGTGGAGATTATAACAGAACATGGCCAAGATGTTCAAGTGTTCATATATGACCAGCATGGTCAAATAATAATAATCACAGGCAGAAGAGTTGAAACTGGAGCAGCAGCATGGCCAGGTGGACTGGGGACAGCAAGGTGTCATCATGTCAGGTAGTCCTGAGGCATGGTTCTAGGGCTCAGGTCCTCCGAGAGAGAGAAAGAAAGAGAGAAAGAGAGAATTAAAGAGAGCATACTTAAATTCACACAGGACACCGGATAGGACAGGAGAAGTACTCCAGATATAACAAATTGACCCAAGCCCCCCGACACATAAATACTGGAGGCTGAGACAGGAGGGGTCAGGAGACACTGTGGCCCCATCCGATGACACCCCCGGACAGGGCCAAACAGGAAGGATATAACCCCACCCACTTTTCCAAAGCACAGCCCCCACGCCACTAGAGGATATCTTCAACCACCAAATTACCATCCTGAGACAAGGCCAAGTATAGCCCACAAAGATCTCCGCCACGGCACAACCCAAGGGGGGGCTCCAACCCAGACAGGAAGATCACATCAGTGACTCAACCCACTCAAGTGACGCACCCCTCCTAGGGATGGTATGAAAGAGCCCTAGTAAGCCAGTGACTCAGCCCCTGTAATAGGGTTAGAGGCAGAGAATCCCAGTGGAAAGAGGGGAACCGGCCAGGCAGAGACAGCAAGGGTGGTTCATTGCTCCAGAACCTTTCCGTTCACCTTCACACTCCTGGGCCAGACTACACTCAATCATATGACCCACTGAAGAGATGAGTCTTCAGTAAAGGCTTAAAGGTTGAGACCGAGTTTGCGTCTCTCACATGGGTAGGCAGACCATTCCATAAAAATGGAGCTCTATAGGAGAAAGCCCTGCCTCCAGCTGTTTGCTTAGAAATTCTAGGGACAATTAGTAGGCCTGCGTCTTGTGACCGTAGCGTACGTGTAGGTATGTACGGCAGGACCAAATCAGAGAGATAGGTAGAAGCAAGCCCATGTAATGGGCTTAATCACGTATGCATTTTGCAATTAATATGTTTAATAATTTTTACGTTTTAGTTATTTAGTTATTTACAGTGACTTACAGGAGCTTTTAGGGTTAAGTGCCTTGCTTAAGGGCACATCGACAGATTTTTCACCTAGCGAACTTTCAGTTACTGGCACAACACTCTTAACCTCTAGGCTACCTGCCACTCCTATAATTATGCACTCATGCACTATAATTATTGCTTTTTCCTATTTCTCTGTCTCCCTGTAGAACAACATACATACAGTGCATTTTGACATTGTGTTTTAACTTTTTCAAAATGTTGTTATGTTACAGCCTTATTCTAAAATGTATTAAATAAAACTATATGCCCTCAGCATTCTACACACAACACCCCGTAATGACGAAGCAAAAAAGGTTTTTAGAAATGTTTGCAAATGTATTAAAAATTAAAAACAGAAATACCTTATTTACATAAGTGCATGTCAGAGCAAAAACCATGCCATGAGGCCGTAGGAATTGTCCGTAGAGCTCCGTGACGGGATTGTGTTGAGGCACAGATCTGGGGAAGGATACCAAACGTGATGTAGTGAGTACTGAATAAATGCTTTGAACATGTATGTAAATATGATATTTCATTTTTTAAATATTGTTTTTAGAAAATTGAAAAATACATTAAAAAAAAAGTTTTTACTTTGTCATTATGGGGTATTGTGTAGATTAACGAAAAAACAAAAACAATTGTGTCAATTTTAGAATAAAGCTGTAACGTAACAAAATGTGGAAAAAGTCAAGGGGTCTTAATACTTTCCGAATGCACTGTACATACTAAGTTACCCATTGGCTGGCCAATCCTAACCAAAGACAAAAATCACAGAATAATTCAAACTGAACTGTAAACTGTCAACCATATCATCTAACTCAACTGTACTGTGATTCAATCCATTTGAACAACCTTCCATGCCATGTACCATCATCTGAATATAAAGACTCAGTTCAGATACACTAGTATAATGGATGACTGGTAGATAGTATTGAGCCCTGGGATGAAATTTGTATAAGTGCTCAGGGCTAGCGTTAATGCAGTAGGCTGCATTTTTCACGCAGAAAGTCAAAAGATGAAACACAGGAAAAGTATTTTTACGCAGATATAAAATGCTTCTTATTGTAAATTCTGCTTCGCTTCAGATAGGGTTCACTCCAAATCACAAATGGAAAAGGAAAAATGTTGCACTTCTCCACTCGGATGAACCATAGTTGCTTTTGTCATTGGATTAGTAGACAGCGCTCTGACTGATGTATAGGTTACTTTTCTCTGGTACTTTCTTTCTGTGCGGTTTTTCTCTGATAGCAAGATTAACTTCAAACAAAACATTAGGAAATGTAGCTCACTAAAATATTTCTTTAGTAAATACTAAAAATATGATGGCCATGCATTGTTTTTGCAAAGAAATACTTTGCTTTTTCATTGTAAGCTAATTTACTTATGTGTGGCTGCTAGCCAAATAATAATAATAATAATATTATTCAAAAAGTGTTGCACAGTTGTTGTCATCTGATGAAAATTATTTTCTGCTGAATGTGTTGCACTAATGTATTTTGTGGGAAGAAAAACTACAGTTGAACGCCCCTTATCACTCTATTGAACCAAACAAACACTGGACTTTCAATTTGAAACACAGGTGAAATTGTTTAAAAAGCAGATTGTTTTGATTGTCTGCATTCCGAAAATGCTAACTTCTGAAAGGTAAATCAACCCCTGAGTACTACTGATTACAAGTTTTGTATAAGTGCTACTGCTGACATTAGCAGTCATTATGCTGGTTTCCATTGACCCATTTTATTTTTTTACAAAATCAATGTTCGGAAAAAAAAACCATTGCGACGTGTAATGGAAATGGCAGCTATAAGAGAAATGTTGAAAATATTAACAACAAAAAAACTTCCTTCATATTTCTTTATTAAACTTTGATGGATACAATTTTTTCTGAATGATTGCCTAATAAGTTTGAAGGTATATGGGGCACATGATGTTGTCACATAACTATAAAGCACCACATTTATTTCTATACTTTACAGCTTGCTAAATGTTTTTCAACTATTAAAATAATGTTTCTTTGCAGGGCAATGATTGTCTCGACTTTCAAGAATGCCTGAATTGCTGCTCCTTGCTTTTCTTGTTCAAATCAAATCAAATTGTATTGGTCACATACACATGGTTAACAGATGTTAATACCTTATGTTAATAAAAATGCTTGTGCTTCTAGTTCCGACCGTGCAATAATATCGAATAAGTAATCTAACAATTTCACAAAAACTAACTTATAGACACAAGTGTAAAGTAATTAATAAGAATATGTACATATAAATACATGGATGAGTGATGGCCGAACGGCCAAGCAAGTTGGCTGGATGCAAGTTTCACCATCCTAATTCTGCACTACACAGAACTCGAAACACCATAATAGTGTTTTCAACCTTTTCCAAGTTAGTGCTCCCAGTCTCTGGCAAGGTGTTGCACAACTCTTGATTAGGTGATGTTACAACACACCATGTTTCAGAACACCTCAGGATGAACATTTCAGTACACCATAAATCTGTCCCAATAATATCACAACCGTGCATTATAATACTACTACACATTTCAGGTTTCGGTTCTTATTTATGAAGGTCAATGTTGATGTTAACTCAGTTGCCACTAGATTTAGTGTTACAAAGCATTTAATTTTAACAGTGTATTTCAACAACAATGGAAACATAAAAATTATTTATAGTGTGGACTCTGACTATATTAAATGTATTTTTTTTATTGTAATGAAAATAGTGGATGACTTTTTTAAGCACTCATTATATCCCAGGATATGCTCATACATAGTGTGGCACTGTTTTGGTGTTGTTTACAATGCTTCATTTTGAATGCCCACCTCAGAACTATTTAACATACATGTTGGTGTGGTTAGCAGTGGAAGTTTAACTTAGGTTTATTTGATCAAATGCAGATTCTCTCCGTCTCTCTCGTGCTCGCTCTCTAGTGACAGGGTCCTTAAAGAAGACCACCTGCCATTAAACACGGAGCGCTACAGAAATTGACACAATTGATCAAATTAACATATCCCATGTTAATATTAAAGCAATAATTGAGGTATCTGGGAATCATTATTTGCCATAATGGTATTTTCTATTTAATTGGGATTGATTGGCTTTGATTGTTAATTTGATTTGAACATTAATACAGGAATCTCTCTCAATTAATTTTTATTCAGCCTGGATTTAACCAAATATGTTCTAGTATCAAAGCACATATTGAATACCTACCATTGGTATCTCATCGATAGTAGACATTTTAAAAATCTATGATTGAATGAGCCAGGCTGTCAGGTTGCTGTGCTTGGCTGGGTTGAGTGAGAGGCGAGAGGCCTAGAAGAAGACCAAAACAGTGAAGCTCCACAGCTGTACATGGTGAATTGATTAAATGCTCGATTAAACGCTAGGCAGAGCAATCTGCTGGGCTAATTAAAAGGCACATGCAAATACTCTGGTTTTCTATATTATTGCCCTCTTGCAAACACTCACACACACCTTAAAAGAGGCTAAGGACAGTATGTTGTTGAGGAATACAACATGGCAAGTGAGTTTCCACCTCAGGGATACCTTTTTGTCAACTATATTGTGTGCCTCAGGGCTCAAATTACAAAACAGCACTGAACTGTGCAAAAATGCTAGAAAACTCACTAAACTATATAAGAATGCATAAATTGCAAATACAGTGCATTCAGAAAGTATTCAGACTCCTTGACTTTTGCACATTTTGTTACGTCACAGCCTTATTCTAAAATTGATGACATCGTTTTTTCCCCTCATCAATCTACACACAATAGCCTATAATGACAAAGCAAAAAACGGTTATGAAATATTTTTGCAAATTTATCAAATAAAAAAAACTGGAATATCACATTTACATACTGTAAGTATTCAGACCCTTTACTCATTACTTTGTTGAAGCCCCATTGGCAGCAATTACAGCCTCAAGTCTTATTGGGTATCATGCTACAAGCTTTATGTATTTGGGGAGTTTCTCTCATTCTTCTCTGCATATCCTCTCATTCTCTGTCAGGTTGGATGGGGAGCCCCGCTGCACAGCTATTTTAATGTTTCTCCAGAGATGATTGATCAGGTTCAAGTCTGGGCTCTTGCTGGACCACTCAAATGTTACATATGCCTCTGCCACGCCCTCTACTTCTCATCCTGTCTCCCTAACCTGCCGCCACTCCCCCAGTGCTCTCTCCCTCTCTCTCTCTATGTGTGGGTGTATCTGACTGTGTGAGTGGAGACGTGTCCTGGTGTCAGAGCAGATCCCCACCAGCTGCAACCTGTTCCATAATCAAGACCTCTACAAATACTGAGCCCTGCCACTTCTACACTGTCAGATCGCAGCCTCTCCTCAGTCAGTCTGCATTTCAAGCCGTTTGTTCCTGCATAGATCTTGTTATCCTGTGGTGCCTGTTTTCCCTAGCCTGACGCTGCTTTTCTCTCCGCTACAGTTCCATCCACTCTGACTCTGGTCCCTGTCTCCAGTCCCTTGTCTCGTCGGTCCTGCTTCCCAGCCCTGGAACCTGCTCTACTGCTTCCTTGGATTCCACTCCTGACCTGCTTACCCTGCCCCTACTCCCCTTAACCCGACCGCAGCCTCAATTTCTAGTTCCCTGCTACCCGCCCGGGCTCCCCCTGGCCACCCCCCCCCCCCCCCCGCTTTTCAATAAATACCCTGGTTACCTTATTCCTGTCTCCTTGTCTGAGTCTGCACTGCTCCACCCCACATAACATCAAGGACATTCAGAGATTTGTCCCAAAGCCACTCCTGTATTGTCTTGGCTGTGTGCTTAGGGTCGTTGTTGGAAGGTCAACCTTCACCCCAGTCTGAGGTCCTGAGTGCTCTGGAGCAGGTGTTCATCAAGGATTTCTCTGTACTTTTCTCCATTTGTCTTTCTCTCAAACATGACTAGTCTCCGAGACTTGCCGCTGAAAGATGTCCCCACAGCACCATGCTTCACAGTAGGGAGGATGGCAGGTTTCCTCCAGATATGACGCTTGGCATTTAGGCCAAATTGTTCAATCTTGGTTCCGTCAGATCAGAGAATATTGTTTCTCATGGTCAGAGTCCTTTAGGTGACTTTTTGGAAACTCCAATCGGTCTGTCATGAGCCTTTTACTGAGGAGTGGCTTCAGTCTTGCCACTCTACCATAAAGGCCTGATTGGTGGAGTGCTGCAGAGATGGCTGTTCTTCTGGAAGGTTCTCCCATCTCCACAGAGGAACTCATTGGGTTCTTGTTAACCTCCCTGACCAAGGCCCTTCTCCCCCGATTGCTCAGTTTGGAAGGGCGGCCAGCTCTAGCAAGAGTCTTGGTAGTTCCAAACTTTGTCAATTTATGAATGATGGAGGCCACAGTGTTCTTGGGGACCTTCAATGCTGCAGAAATGTTTTGATACCCTTCCCCAGATCTGTGCCTCGACACAATATTGTCTCGGAGCTCTACGGACAATTCCTTCAACCTCATGGCTTGGATTTTGCTCAGACATGCACTGTCAACTGTGAGACCTTATATAGATGGGTTTGTGCCTTTTCAAATCATGTCCAATCAATTGAATTCACCACAGGTGAAATCCAATCAAGTTCTAGAAACATCTCAAGGATGATCAATGGAAACAGGATGCACCTGAGCTCAATTTCAAATCTCATAGCAAAGGGTCTGAATACTTATGTAAATAAGGTATTTCTGTTTTACTTTTTAAAAATTTCCATAAATACCGGGTAGAAACTACCATGCAGTTTGGAGGTAGAGAGCCTAGAGAGAACAAATAAAGACTTGACCAAACTCCTATATCCACAAAATTAGAGAATTAAACAATATTTCTACTTTTGAGACTGTGGGAATGGTCTGTGGACACTTAAGGGGCCGTCATGTTGAGTGTGTTTCATTTGGTGATCTCATGAAGGACAGGAAATACACAACTGTACTTCTGATTGTGTACATTTCTCAATTATGGGGTTTGCATCTAATTCCTGTTTAAAATGAATGAGTAAAGATGAAACTATGAGAGAATTGTCTTCCATGTAAAGTTGAACTAGTCAGTGGCCACGGAACTTCCCTTTTCTCTGAAATGTATAAAACCTCCCATGACGAAATGTACATTTCTTGCCAAAGAGACCCACAGTAAGCCAGACTTCTTAAATGGTTAAGACCACACAAACCACAGTGTAAACTAAGTTTGGAAATGGTTGATTTCTAAGACCAAAGCATGCCGGTAGACACTGGTGTGTGAAGTGGTTTAAACTACAACAAGCCAATATTATGCTAGAAATTACGTAAACCTAGAACAACAATACCGACAACTGCTGAAGCACCTATCGTATGAGAACATTTACGAATGGTACTCTGAAGTATCCATTCAAACCACGAAAGACTGTGTGACTTCAATGAAAGTTAACCAGAGACTCTGATGAACCCTACAAGATGATTGGGCATTCCAACAGAGAAGAAAACAACGACATATGGACATAAATATATATATTTTGCAATTATTCTCGAATGAGCGGCCGTTCATGTGCAAAGGATTAGCATTTCAATGAATATAATTATAGACTGTGTGTGATGAAGACATGTTGTCTTTCCCGCTCTTTTTCAGTCCACACCCTCTTCCCTTTGTCTACCAAGCCATCATATCGGTTTAGCCCACTAGGGACTTTTCCATCATTGTTAGTAACCAATATCTAATATTTGTTTGTTAAGTAATCCTGTGTGATTATTTAGTTAGTTAGTAAATAAATAATAAAGTCAATTTGTATATTTCTAATTCATCATGGAAACTAGGGTTTGTGCAGATAACCAAGAATTTTATGACCTTTGGAATGAGAACTGATGAGGTAATAATTCATTAATAGAAGACTAATTGATCAGATATTAAAATATTTGAGAAGTTATATTCAGAAAATCAAAACTTTGTAATGTCAACATTTTTCGTGGTGCCCCTACTTCCTAGTTAATTAATATTTGTGATTAGTATAATCACGTAATAATTAAACCTAGAGAACTGATATTATATAAGTCTTCACATTTTATGATAGTCCAGACACAACAGTGTGAATACTTTCCAAATGCACTGTATGCTTAAAAACTTGAGGCTATAGATGGCACCAGACATTGAAAACACCTTGTTGAAAAAAGCTAATAAAAGTTTATATTGGTACATATATTCTAGTACGCTTGTTCAGGTGATTTGTTTTATATGAGCGCATTAAATTTGGCTCTTCTTTCATTTTGGCTGAGTTGTCTGATATAATGAAGCCAGTTTAGAAGTAGACAGATGTGTTCTCTGGAGATCCACCAGAGAATCCTTACACCTTATCCTGCAGTCTTTAGCCTTTGTATTTAAGGACATGCAAAACTGAAGAGCTCAGCTCTCCCTGAAGCTGCTAAACCAATAGGAAATCCTTTCATTAACAAAATCAATACGCTCCCCAGTTTCTGGGCGGTCATAGATCTCACTATCCAGACATATTTGCATATTAAGAGTGTGGAAACTGGGCCCCACTTTGGTTTTCGGTGCCTATCCCTTCACTTGTACTTTCATGTTTCCTCCGGTTTTCTATACAGCATGTGAGCAGCTGTACGAGTCTTATGAAATGGTTTCTGTTGAGGTTAAGTTTGTGTCAAGGTCAAGAAAGATCAATGGAAGCGAATTATGTTACTCTCTGTTGTTGCAGCATCCTATACACTCTTCTGCTCAAGATCCCCCCTTTACTTTGTCATCTATTAATACACTTTCTCTCTACATTGTGTGAATGAGACTCGCTAAACCAAAATCACTCCACATTGCTTTATTGTCACATAGCTAATTCAATTAGACTAAGTAGCATTAACACATGCCTAACATACAATTTTGACAAAATGATAATATTTAATTAGCTAAAGAGCCTTATATTTAACAAATGCATGTCATGCTTTTGCTGGAGAATAGAGAGGGGAATTCAATGGGTCATTTTAATATTAAAACCTCTTTTTTTCTGCATGCGAGCTTTGAGAGTCTCTTACTGAGCACTGGTAGAACAAATTCATTCTTATTATTGTATATCATTTCATGCACTCTTCAACCTTATTGAATAGATTAAAAACATCTGAATATGTAACAAATTATTGTTAGTTTCTACATCGACATCTGAATACAGACAGTTTAAACAAATTATTTATATTGCATCGTCATAAACATATTTGCTTAATAAAACAGGAACACAATAGCCTGAAACTCTTTCCAACATGGAATCAAGTGGATCTTTCATTTTGCAAGGCGAGCATAATAGTTACATTCTGCTGGAATAATGGAAATAGGTGTTCTCTTAAAATGATTTGACAAGCACAGGCATTATTGCCTTTCTCTGATTAGCGCCATAATGCATTTGTTTTATCTACTTCTGCTAGGTCTATCTTCCACTGCAAACGTCTTTAAAATGATATATTCTGTTTTACTTTGGTTGAGAGAGGGGACTAATATGAATCTCAGAGAATGTTGGGGATAAGATGGGGATGGATTTCTCTGAAACACAATAGTTAATGACTCATTATTGAGGTCAGCCACTGAAAATAGATGAGATATGCATTTTATCCTTATTAACGCCCCTAATGGGTTTGCCCATAAAACCAAACTGCTCCTTCAATGATGCGTGCTGAGCCTGTCTCTCTTGTAGTTTTAGATCGATAATGCACATGCTAATCCATCAACATTGACAGTGATGATTAGAATAATAAGGGAAGCAGACATTTGATATGAACCCTCCTGGTGGCTGTTTCCAGCAGAGTGAAATTGTCTGAGACAGTCCGGCTATCAGGACTCAAGTTAAGACCCAGGTGCAGACTGTCAAGGTAACAATGTTTATTGTTGCAACAGGGTTAGGCAAAGACAGGTCAAGGCAGGCAGGGGTCGAAGATCCAGGGTAAGGCAAAGGTACAGCACGGCAGGCGGACGGACTCAGGGTCAGGGACAGGCAGAGTTCACTAATCCAGAGGTGGAGCAACGGTATAGGACGGCAGGCAGACTCAGGGTCAGGGACAGGCAGAGAGGTGAGGCGGGTACAAGGTCAGGACAAGCAGAGGTCAAATACCAGGAGGACGAGGAAAGAGAGGCTGGGAAACGATAGGCGCTGACAGGAAACCGCTGGTTAGCTTGAAAGAAGAAGACGAACTGGCAACAAACAGACAGAGAACACAGGTATAAATACACAGGGGATAATTGGGAAGAGGGGCGACGCCTGGAGGGGGGTGGAGACAAGCACAAAGACAGGTGTAAACAGATCAGGGCGTGACACCGACAGTGTTGACAGGAGGAGACAATAATGTGGTAGAACTTTCCTCATCACTAAACTCATCTTGATTGAGTTCCCACTTTCAGTTATAAACTGAAGGACTGTTCTCAGGCCTGTGAGTGTGTAGTATATTTTGACTCAATATAATGTAGTCTACCTGCGCCTATGCTTCAGTAAAGATAAGCTCCACAATAGAATCAGAAGACACATTATTAACACAAATTATTATTCAAGTACTGTGTGGGACAACTACAAATATTTTAATCTGATTACTCTTGTCCTTCACTTTGCAGATAGAATAATTAGGGACAAGGTTGATGTTTGGCCATTCCAGTTTAGTCGCAATTACCCTTGATTGTAGAGTCATACCGTCTCATGACTGGGATAAGTTCACCATTTTACATTGTTTTCATGATAAGTTATATGAAATGGGTATACATAACATTTTCCTAACATCTGACATAGCTACTTCATAGCACCTTAACAAATGTTGTCAGCCTTTATAAAGTATTTATGTAACATCCATGTAATTTATGACATGAATGCGGAACAGTGTGTTAGATTATTCTAGATATTATTTCAAAATAAAAGTCCCCATAAATCATACTGTTTTCTGTAAAAATGTTAACCATTTTAATTTGTCAGGTGTTCTTATCATAACAAACGTACAGCATGTTGCAATCAGTGGAGGGTGATCGATATTTGCATAGATACTCGAATAACACAATAATAACTTTTCAAAATAACATCATCAAGCTGCACACGTTCTAATAGTTTGTAATTGCACTCATAATGATTTAAAGCAGGCAAGTTATTGTTGGATTCTATGAGAGTTTGCAGATGAGTATTGTTTCTAGAGAGCCCCTTACCTTTTATTGTGATATGTAGGCATTCCTATAGACAACAAATGCTCTCTAAGACACTTGTAAGCCTTTTTTAATGAAATGCAGAAAGAACTTCAGCTCCAATGTGGTATTGCAATTGTATTCTTTCGAGCCATTTTTCAGTTGATCGTTTGAATTGAGTTCTTATACAGTAGCTGCTTTTGAGTGGTAAAAAAAACTGTTTCCATGCAAACAGAATACACTGAGTGTAGAAAACATTTAAGGACCCCTGCTTTTACCATGACATAGACTTACCAGTTGAACCCAGGTGAAAGCTATGATCCTTTATTGATGTCAGTTGTTAAGTTCACTTCAATCAGTGTAGATGAAGGGTAAGAGATAGGGTAAATAATAAGCCTCGAGACAATTGAGACTAGGATTGTGTACGTGTACCATTCAGAGTGTGAATGGGCAAGACAAAATATTAAAGTGCCTTTCAACAGGGTATCATAGTAGGTACCAGGTGGAATGGTTTGTGTCAAGAACTGCAACGCTGCTGGGTTTTCACGCTCAACCGTTTCCCATGTGTATCAAGAATGGTCAACCACCCAAAGGATATCCAGACAACTTGACACAACTGTGGGAAGCATTGGAGGCAACATGGGCTAGCATCCCTGTGGAATGCTTTCGACACCTTGTAGAGTCCATGCCCCGATCAATTGAGGCTCCACACATTTTATGTATACGTTTTTGCTCCACTCCATTCATACAGGGGTGTTAAAGGCCTAGTGCACAAATTTGGTAAAATAATGTATAATATATATATTTTTGTTGTTGTTGTTATATTCATTATATGTTTTATTGTGATTTATCAGGAGGTGCTGCAGCAGCCTCACCATCCCTACTTCCCGCAGCTATGCATTTATTTTAATTTAATATAATATTTATATTGGTGCCTGATATGAGAGCTATCCATTTTGATTTCAAGGGCCACTTTGTAAGCTTAGTTCCGTGCATTGATATAGATACCCTCTTCTATCAGTAGGCAAAGCAAAATATATTTTACTCATGCTCAGGCAAAATCAGTATTTGAATTATAGCTCTTATACTTACCCTTCAACTCCACTTACATTTAAAAAAAGGAAAGCCATTTCAAATCGAATTAAAGTTTATTGGTCTCGAACACAGATTTGCAGATGTTATTGCAGGTGCAGCGAAATGCTTATGTTTCTAACTCCAACAGTGCAGTAATATCTAGCAATTATAATGATCAAACAGTAATATAAACTAGGGTACCAGTGAGGAAGTCCTACCCTAGACAACTTGTTACCACTGTTGTTAAGTCACTATTAATAATCTGCCAATGTTTAAGGGGGATCATAGCAATATTCAATAAATGTAAAACCTATGTTTAACTTTATCATGGTCTTGATGGATTTGTCCAAAATCGTGTGACATAAAAGATTGCTTTTCTGTCCTTGCATTTATGACAGTGTAAGTGGAAGACAAATCATATATTAATCATTAATCAGTTAAATTGAACATTGAACTTGAATCCTGTAAGAATCCTGAATCTTGCTGTTGGACAGTTCTTTGTATAAAGATCTCAATGCAGTGAATATCTCCTTATGTAATGGGGTAAAAACATTTTTCATGGGCACACAAATCCAAAATAATACATGCGATTGCAAAATGGAATGCTTCTAACGAAAAGAGTCACCTTGTCTTGATACTTAATCACAAATCGATACTGTCCAACGTGGTTCTTCAATCATTATGCATAACACTTCTTAGATGCGCATTTGGTGACTAGCTGATTAGTTACTCATCTAATCCAGGAAGGAATTTTCTGAATGACAGTCAAGTAGGATCAGCTGCGCATGTGATGCAACAACAGCCCAGATGCTGGAAAAAAATGTGTTTCTGAGTAATGTCCAGAATACTTGCTTCTCATTTGTTATGCAGGTGAAGACAGTTGTGCCTGGATCCACATTGGCTCTAACATCCCTAGCGAATTGAAAGTGAATCACGAGTTCATGTTATCATATGTTTTGTGTCTCAGATTAGACACAGAGTGTACTGTTCGCCGTTGTGTAGGATAGATAATTGCGCAACACCTAACGTTATTCCTATGAATTATTCTGAAAATAATGACAACAAATTACATAGCCTAGTGGGTTTATTCACAATATAATCTGGTAATGAAATAACATGACAAATACATTTTGGTTTCCATGTTACACCTGTCATTTTTAACAATAAAATGGGCTTGAAGTAGCCTACATGAACTTGAATTTGGAGCTCAGAAATTCAAGTACTGAAATAGGCCTACCTTGAAAATCAGATTTTTCCTCAATTTGGTGCTTGAAAAGTCCTTGTAGTAAAGATTAAGACTAAAAGAAAAGAAACATTTCAGATAAACAGAAAGTTAAAAATATAATACATAAAAATATTTAATAAATATTAGATGACGCTTATCCAGACACACTAAATTGATGGGTCATGTGAAAGAAATGCTACAACCACCAGCCACATCTCGATAAGTGGATGGGTCTCTACAGAAGGTGTTAAGTAAAAGGTACAGCCAAATGGTTACTTGCATAGTAGCAATATCAGAAATACTTAGTGTCAATAGAAATAAAATCATATACAGTATGTACAAGAACAATATCAATAATGATATTCAGTGATAGATGAGGTAGTTATATGCCTACAATCAGGGGTAAAGTGGCTGAGCAGTGGAATACATGTTTTTAATAGTATTAGCAGCATATGGCGTGTGTGTTGGGAGAGAGTCACGTGACTAGAGGCACTGCAGATAGTGCTGATGACTGGTCCGTCCGAACCACGCATGAACAAGGGAATCTATATTCGGAGAGCCTGATTCTGTCGTGCCGTTGACTTTGGTGCAGGGCATGTGATGTCCATAGCCTCTTTGTCGCAAAACTTCCTGATGTTCTCAAAAATAAAAGTTTGTCTAGCTGTGTCCAGTCCAGGTGGTGCTTGTACAGGCAGACCATCTACAGGAAGAAGGATGTCAGTGTTGCGCAGCAACTGAAACATGGCCCCGACTGAGTTCGAACGCTCCTTGGGGACAATAACACCAGGCTCCAGAGCATCGAAGCAGTAAAACAGGAAATAACAAAACAAATTGAGAAGATATTACAACCTTGCACAACATAAATTCACCTCCCATGTTTAGATAAGAAGAATAACCCCATGCAATGCAATGAAACTTAAATTCACCTGAAGTGCTGGTACTGCTTGATCTGTGGCAGTGGCTGTTGTTAGGTGTTGTTGCCAGCCATAGCTGTCCACCAGCACCATCCTCCAGTCAAACCAGCTGTGGGATGTTGACCCGCAAAACACCAGTCTCAACATCAACAGTGAAGAGGCGACTCGGGGACGCTGGCCTTCTAGGCAGAGTTCCTCTGTCCAGTGTCTGTGTTCTTTTGCCCATCTTAATCATTTATTTTTATTGGCCAGTCTGAGATATTACTTTTTCTTTGCAACTCGGAGTCACCTCTTCACTGTTGACGTTGAGACTGCTGTTTTACGGTTACTATTTAATGAAGCTGCCAGTTGAGGACTTGTGAGGTGTCTGTTTCTCAAACTAGACACTCTAATGTTCTTGTCCTCTTGCTCAGTTGTGCACCGGGGCCTCCACTCTTTCTATTCTGGTTAGATCCAGGTTGCGCTGTTCTGTGAAGGGAGTAGTACACAGTGTTATATGAGATCTTCAGTTGTTATGTCTCTATTTTGGTTTGGTCAGGGTGTGATTCGGGTTGGCATTCTATGTTCTATTTTCTAGGTTTTTGCCGGGTATGGTTCTCAATCAGGGACAGCTGTCTATTGTTGTCTCTGATTGGGAATCATACTTAGGCAGCCTTCTTTCCCTGTTGTTTTGTGGGTAGTTGAACTTTGTTAGAGGCATTCATTGCCCTGTTAAACTTCACGGTTGTTTTGTATTGTTTATTGTTTTTTGTTGGCGACATTTGTAATAAAGAGGAATATGTACGCTCAACACGCTGCACCTTGTTCCGCTTCTTACGACGCCCGTGACAGTGTGTAAAACAGTATTTAAACATTATTAAAGTGACCAGTGTTCATTGAGTCTGTACAGTTGAAGTCAGAAGTTTACATACACTTAGGTTGGAGTCATTAAAACTAGTTTTTCAACCACTCCACACATTTCTTGTTAACAAATTATAGTTTTGGCAAGTCGGTTTGCACATCTACTTTGGGCATGAAAAGTAATTTTTAATTAATTATTTCACTTATAATTCACTGTATCACAATTCCAGTGGGTCAGAAGTTGACATACACTAAGTTGACTGTGCCTTTAAACAGTTTGGAAAATTCCAGAAAATTATATCATGGCTTTAGAAGCTTCTGATAGGCTAATTGCCATCATTTGAGTCAATTGAGGTGTACCTGTGGATGTATGTCAAGGCCTACCTTCAAACTCAGTGCCTCTTTGCTTGACATCATGGGAAAATCAAAAGAAATCAGCCAAGATCTCAGCAAAAAAAATTGTAGACCTCCACAAGTCTGGTTCAGTCTGGAGCAATTTCCAAACGCCTGAAGGTACCACGTTCATCTGTACAAACAATAGTAAGCAAGTATAAACACCATGGGACCACGCAGCCGTCACACCGCTCAGGAAGAAGATGCTTTCTGTCTCCTAGAGATGAATGTACTTTGGTGCAAAAGTACAAATCAATTCCAGAACAACAGCAAAGGACCTTGTGAAGATGCTGGAGGAAAACAGGTACAAAAGCATCTATATCCACAGTAAAACAAGTCCTATATTGACAACCTGAAAGGCTGCTAAGCAAGAAAGAAGCCACTGCTCCAAAACAGACTACGGTTTGAAACTGCTCATGAGGACAAAGATTGTACTTTTTGGAGAAATGTCCTCTGGTCTGATGAAACAAAAATAGAACTGTTTGGCCATAATGACCATCGTTATGTTTGGAGGAAAAAGTGGGAGGCTTGCAAGCCAAATAACATGTTGTGGGGGTGCTTTGCTGCAGTAGGAAAATTATGTGGATATATTGATTCAACATCTCAAGACATCAGTCAGGAAGTTAAAGCTTGGTCGCAAATGGGTCTTCCAAATGGACAAGGACCCCATGCATACTTCCAAAGTTGTGGCAAAATGGCTTAAGGACAACAAAGTCAACGAATTAGAGTGGCCATCACAAAGCCCTGACCTCAATCCTATAGAACATTTGTGGCCAGAACTGAAAAAGCATTTGCGAGCAAGGAGGCCTACAAACCTGACTCAGTTGCACCAGATTTGTCAGGAGGAATGGGCCAAAATTCACCCAACTTATTGTGGGAAGCTTGTGGAAGGCTATCCGAAGTGGTTGACCCAAGTTAAGCAATTTAAAGGCAATGCTACCAAATACTAATTTGAGTGTTTGTAAACTTCTGACCCACTGGGTCATTCCATTTGTCCAGTTGGGATAGGGTAGTGTGCAGTCCAATGGCGATTGTGTAGCCAGTGGTTCTGTTGGGGTGGTATGTATCTCAGTTGGTAGAGCATGGTGCTTGCAACACCAGGATAGACGGTTTGATTCCCTGGACCACCCGTAAGTAGAATGTATGCATGCATGTCTTTAAGTTACTTTGGATAAAAACGTGTGCTAAAATGGAATTTTCTTTCGCGGGGGCGGGTGTTGGGTAAGGTGGAGGTGATAATGATCCTTCACTAGCCTCTCAAAGCACTTCATGATGACACAAGTGAGTGCTACGGGGCGATAGTCATTTAGTTCAGTTACCTTCACTTTCTTGCATACAGGAACAATGGTGGACATCTTGAAGCAAGTGGAGACAGCAGACTGGGATAGAGAGAGATTGAATATGTCTGTAAACACTCCATCCAGCTGGTCTGCACATGGTCTGAGGACATGGCTTGGCATGCTGTCTGTGCCGGCAGCCTTCAAAGGTTAACACGCTTGAATGTCTTACTCACGTCGGTCACGAAGATCAGGAGCACACAGTCCTCATGAGCATATTGGGTCCACATCAGTGGCTCTGTGTTGTTTTCCTCGAAACGGGCAAAGAATGTGTTTAAATTGTCTGGGAGTGAGGCATCGGTGTGCGCGACGTGTCTGGCTTTCACTTTATAGTCCATCATTGTCTGGAGTCCCTGGTACTTGCATCTCGTGTCTGAGCCATTGAAATGCAACTCCGCTTTGTCCTCATACTGCGGTTTTGGCTCTTTGATTGCCTTTCAGAGATCATAGCTGGTCAGTTTGTGCACGTCCATGTTCCCCGTCACCTTGCAGCGGTTGAATGTGGTGGTTCGCGTCATCAGTTTTGCACTACTGCTGCAATCTATCCACATTTTCTGGGTTTGGATGAGTTCTAATCATCACAGTAGGACCCACATACTCTATGCGCTTCCTGATGAACCTAGTCACTGGCTCAGTGTATACGTTGATACTATTCACAGATTTTATTCTTCTAAGATTATTATTTCATAATGCTATGAGTAAACATATAGTGCATTCAGAAAGTATTCAGACCCCTTGACTTTTTCCACATTTTGTTACTTTACAGCATTATTCTAATCAGTCTACACACACTACCCCATAATGACAAATTGAAAACAGGTTTGTAGACATTTTTGCAATATATACAAAAATATATACAAAAAAACAGACTCGAAATTAAGCTCAGGTGCATCCTTTTACATTGATCATCCTTGAGATGTTTCTGCAACTTGACTGGAGACCATCTGTAGTAAACTGAATTGATTGGACTTGATTTGGAAAGGCACACACCTGTCTATATAAGATCCCACAGTTGACAGTGCATGTCAGAGAAAATACCAAGCCATGAGGTTGAAGGAATTGTCAGTAGAGCTCCGAGACAGAATTGTGTCGAGGCACAGATCAAGGGAAGGGTACCAAAAAATGTCTGCAGCGCTGAAGGTCCCCAAGAACGCAGTGGCCTCCATCATTCTTAAATGGAAGAAATTAGGAACCACCAAGACTCTTCCTAGCGCTGTCCACCCAGCCAAACTGAGCAATCGGGGGAGAAAGATATTGGTCAGGGAGGTGAACTACAACCCGATGGTTACTCTGAAAGTGCTCCAGAGGTCCTCTGTGGAGATGGGAGATCCTTCCAGAAGGACAACCTTCTCTGCAGCATTCCACCAATCAGTCCTTTATGGTAGAGTGGCCAGATGTAACACACTCCTCAGTAAAAGGCACATGACATCCCGCTTGGAGTTTGCCAAAAGGCAACTAAAGGACTCTCAGACCATGAGAAACAGGATTCTCTGGTCTGATGAATCCAAGACTGAACTATTTGGCCTAAATGCCAACCGTCACATCTGGAGGAAACCTATCACCATCCCTATGGTGCAGTATGTTGGTGGCAGCATCTAGTCAGGATCGAGTGAAAGCTGAACAGAGCAAAGTACAGAGAGATCCTGAATAAAAACCTGCTCCAGAGAGCTCAGGATCTTAGACTGGGGTGAAGGTTCATCTTCCAACAGGACAACGCCCCTAAGCACACAGCCAAGACAGGAGTGGCTTCGGGACAAGTCTCTGAATGTCCTTGAGTGGCCCAGCCAGAGCCTGGACTTGAACCCGTTCTAACATCTCTGGAGAAACCTTAAAATAGCTGTACAGTGACGCACCCCATCCAACCTGATAGAGCTTGCGAGGATCTGCAGAGAAGATTAGGAGAAACTACCCAAATACAGGTGTGCCAAGCTTGTAGCATCATACCCAAGAAGATTCCAGCCTGTAATTGCTGCCAAAGGTGCTTTAAGGAAGTTCTGAGTAAAGAGTTTGAATACTTATGTAAATTTGATATTTCAGTTTTTTTTTATATATATATATATATATATATATATATATAAATAAATATATATATATATAAATTAGCAAGAGAATCTAAAAACCTGTTTTTGCTTTGTCATTATGCGGTATTGTATGTAGGTTGATGGGATGAAAAACAATTGAATACATTTTAGAATAAGGCTTTAACATAACAAGGGGACTGAATACTTCCCGAATGCACTGTATGTAACACTTTCACCACAATGAGTTTTTAATATGCTATAATGAAGAGACCTTCATTGTAGTTTCAATAGCCTAGAGCTACACTACATCTGTACCATTTTCAGGCATGGCACATTATTTCATGAGTTTATACCCATGAATTATGAATTGACTCGTGTCCCTGTAAATTAAAATAACATAGGGATAGGACCATAAAGAGATCATGGTTATCTCAATTACAATTATCAGTCCGAAAATTTGCTCTTCCCTGCTCTTCTGAATTGACAGTGAGTAATTTATACAAAATCACAACCAATTTGTGACACTTGTCACATCTGGTTTGCTTGATGGAGGAGGAATTCTAGTCAGTAGTACTCCAATCATCACCCATGCCTCTATAGAATAGTATGCCTCATATTTCTGTCATGTCCATTGTTTCCCTTAGGTCACAGTGGGGTGACACTCCTACTATTGTAAAATGTATTCGAGGAAGATGGGAAAAAAAAATCTTATGCTGTATTAATAACTGACTTGTGCAACGGTTTGCTCTACCATTTCGAATTGGGAAACAACATTCTAAAATACCAAATAAAACAGATTCATTTCAGCAGATAAGTCAAAAGTTTGTACCCAGAGCGCATCGTGAAACTGCAGCGACTAGAGACAGGAAGATTAAAACACTCTCGCATCTACGGAAGACTATTTTCAAAATGTATTTTTCAAGATAAAAATGTGTCTCCAAGCTCCCTTCCTTTTCTCGCACAGACAAGTGTTTTAATTTAGCTGTGCTTTGCAAATGTTCCCGTATGCAAAATAACACAATTTCAACTGAAGCTTGCTCGATCAGTTTATTTCAAACAACACAATGTGAACTTGGTGCCAGAGGCAGGGAGTGCATACAAAACAGCCACCTTCCTTTCGAGGGAACATAAAGGACAGGGTACAGCAGAAGAGTACAAGGTGTCCCTTCAGTTGGGCCGACAAATCACTTGATTCAAAGTCCCCACTGGATAAAAACTGGTTGCATCAACGTTGTTTCCACGTTATTTCAACAAAAACATCTATCTGAAGACATTGAATCACGGTAGAAAACTGATTGGACTTGCAAAAGTCATCAACGTAAAGGAATTTCATATTTTTTCACAACGTTTAACGTAAATACAATGGCATAGTGACATTTTTTGTTGATTTTATGTTGAATACACGTTAGTTGACATCTCAACCAAATGTAAATCAAAACAATATGTTGAAATTACATCTGTGCCCTCTGGGTCCTCTCCATGTAATGGATAATGTATCTCTCAGACAAAGCAGGGGGAGTTTGGGGATAACATTATTAAGGTAGGCAGAATATTACCAAACTGTGATTGTCTGATAAACTTTTCTGATTTATTTGACCTAAATCAGTGATAGTTTGTGATACTTTTTAAACTGTTTTTGTAACTCTACAACCATCCCTCTCCTACAGTCCTTGACACATAAATTACAGCCCTCAAGAAATTGCCTCAAAAATGCCAAGCCTTGCACCGTGGTCTCCTTCTCTCCAGCAATGTGTCACATTGTGCTGAACCACCTCATTAAACCATATAAGTGGAGTGGCTGTCATGGTTGACACAGGTGTGCCTGAGTCCAGGGCAGAATTGTGCTTGTGTTGGCACCCTGTCTTGAATCATCATCATGATGTGGCCGGTGACACTTTGCTTCTTGAAAGTCCAATATCTTGAAAACTTGACTATTGACATGCAAAACTTTTGGGACTGTGTCAACAGTGAACTATTGAGTGGATTTTCAGGTAGTGGATTTTCAGCTTTGGGCGAGTAACTGAAAGGTCGTTGGCTAGAATCCCCTAGCCAGCAAGGTGGAAAAATCAGCTGTTCTGCCCTTGAGAAAGGCAGTTAACCCCTATTAACAACTGCTTCCCAGACGCCGTCTACGTGGACGTCGATTAGGCAGGCCCTCGCAACTCTCTGATTCAAAGGGGTTAGGTATAATGCAGAAGACAGATTTCGGTTGAATGCATTCAGTTGTGCAACTGACTAGGAATCCCTCTTCCCTTTCCCCCTTCCCCTTTCCTCAGTCAAGCCAGGATTTGCCGACGTCTGTATTCTGCCCTAGACTGTGTACCTCTGTGTGGGATGGAGAGAGACGAGAGGATACAAGGAGATTGATTGGCAGATATTTATGTGTCGTCTCACACCACTGGCTCCCAAAGAGCAGAACCCTAATAGCTTAAGTTAAGTGTGATTTCCTTAGAGACATGGTAAAAAGTATATTTTGGCAAGTGAGTAGACATCAAATGACTCAATGAATCAATTCCTGTGCCAAACTGAAGGCATTTAGAATATGTTGTTTCATCATAGCTCGCCTGCTGTTGCTCATTACATTTATTTTTGCACCTTGAAATGCTCCCTGAATCTCAATTATTAGATGGTATACTTCCCATTCATAACTAGATCAGGCATCGTCCTATATACTGCAGTAATGTCTTTCGCAGTTATTGCTGCTTATTTTTTGACTAACTGTCCTATTCTTAAATGGGATAGTCAAATGGAGTGTTGTATCCATTTTGGATAAGCAGTTTGGTTTTTCAATGAATGCTGAGTGGCCAGTAATGTATTGCAACAATGTTTCCAAATTACTGCCTTGCAAACAGTGGGACTGCAGATGCTACGTTGCCTGGTGCCTTTCTCAGCTGAGTTTCAACGATCCATTATCTCCTCATTACATCCATTTGTCCATTTCAATAAAATGTTCTGCTCGCCAGACCAGCCATGCCGGCCTTTGGAAATGTATTGAAAAATGAAATTATAGGGATTTCAACCATTGTGCCAGCCTCCATTGTTCCTGGTATATCTGTGAAGACCTTTGAAAACAAAGTCTGAATGAATATATTCAGAGATTTTAAGTACAAGCTGCACTTACTCCGAACAACAGACCACTTTCACTGAAATTAGCAGAAAATGCATAATATGTTCAACTATAATATTTTAGCAGTGCTGGAATTACAATATTAAATTAGTCCCACGTGCTGTAAACAATTAGGTTCATTAGCATGTGTTTGCATCATTTTGTTAGAACATGCTTTCATATAGGAAACAAAGGAAGTTATAATGATTCTGAATCAGTAGTCTACTAATAATTTATCTGCAAGCAATTGCATTACACTATGCTCTCTAGCTCCGAACAATGATTATTCCAAATGAGTCATGAGAACCACAGAACAGCTCTATCCATCACTGAGTTCAGTATGCCACATCTTCCACTAGCCCCCTCTGTTCCGTCTGATGAATCTAGGTACCCTTTTTTCTGAAAGAATTATGACATACTGGGTTATGTGTTCCACTCTGGCCCTGCACTAGAACCACCGTATTTCATGACTTGGAAGCAAACTTGTAATAACAAAGATTTCAAAGGAAATCAGTCATAATAGTGAAAGTACTGTTTGGTTAGTCACAAGGCCCTACCCCTTATTACAATGTTGTATTAGCCACTCATGATACAGTTTTCTGCATACAGTAACCAGGTATGAACAAGCTCTAACACTTTGTCAGTCAATAGGCCTACATTGCTTTTTCAAAACCCTTTCACTTTAAGCCAATTTTTTCTATAGCGCATTGTATTCGATGGGAAATACAGCAAAGTTAGTCTACTACAAGGGATCGTCCAAGAGCAATATCTCCCCTCAGCCAAACTGTGTGTATTTTCAACTTCCATAATTAATGCACAGCACTAATGGCATGCTCTACTTTCCTGTGGTTGACCTAAAGTGGTTGAAAGGTCAGACCCAAGAAAATGAGTCTTGCTGTCTGACCACTCTGCTAGGTTACATAAAAACACAGATACTATCAGATTGAACCAGGACAGCCCTGGACCTCCAAAGTCTCTCACAATACTCTAGTAGACCAATAAGGCCTTGCCCAGAAGTGAAGAGATACAGGACCAGAAATGAGTGACCATGTTGTTCCCCATCTGTAGACACACGTCACTCAATAAGCATCATTACCTGCTCTTGATCCATGAAGAGGTTTCATCTGAATAGGTTTCCATGGTAATAATGCTTTTGTGAGTTATTTGTTAAATAATTTAATGACTGGCTCTTGGGGCCCTTTGGTATCAGACAGATGAGTGTGGAGACACTCCTCACATCCATTCATCTTGTCTGGAACACAGAGGTTTATTCCTACTCATTAGAGGTGTACTTACACGCTAATGAGGAGGCAGGAGGGACGCTGGCCATGGGGTGGAGACGTTCAGCGGTCACTTTATTTTTATTTGAAGGTGACCACCAGTTCTTAATGTGAGTTAGTGTGTGATCAGACTCCCCTGAGCTGTTTAACCCAGTACTGTGTCAGAAGGGTTGTGTGAAATGAGGAAGACACATTTCAGTTGAAAGCTTTGTTGCTGTCTCTCTGTTCCTCTCCTCCTCTCCCTACATCTGCTTCTCCTTCACCAGTGCTGAGGTGTGTGCGTGTGAAGGAGAATCTCCCTATCGTGAATAATGTGCATCAACAGCAGAGGTCGAATGGAATGGGTTTCTAGAGATAATGACTGGAGTGATGGTACCTGGGTGCCACCAGATTGCAGAGTGTCTGAGCCTGTCATAAAGCGACAGAGGAGGAGGGCTTTGGATGCTCGCTGTGTCCTTTAGCCATTATGAATGTCAAGAGAGGACAATGTCAAAACAGTCCTGTTTTTCATCCCCTCCCTCCTTACCTCCACTTCTCCACTGCTCCATCCATCTCAAGCAATCCTTTTGTCATTTTCTCCTTCACCCAAGCAGAAAAAATCCCCCAGTTCATGCAAGGGTCACGCATCTATATACCACATTTACCTTACACACTCAATGAGTGATTGACGGCCAATTCGGGCAGCTCAGTGTCATCATCTTATGCAGCATATGTCTTCCTGAGCTAATGTTTATTGCATCTGTCTTCCTGTCATTGGCTGACATTGATGCTCCTTTCCTATGCCACAAAGTCAAAATGATCTCCTCCGTCTCCCCTGTAGTCTGGTAGGCCTCCCTTGACTGTTGTTCTTTATATCTCCTACTGCTACATGTTTACAAGCCTCAAAGGAGCCCATGTCAGCGGTGAGGAGGAACAGGGGCAACACTCATCCCCCCCTTTACCACCACACTGCTCTAAACACTGAAATGCTGCTCAAATTGCATCCTATTAAAAGTCAATGAGGCGTTGTCACATTATTACAGGCCCCAAACCTGACAGCTCGCAAAATAATCTATCAACAGACATGCCCATGAGTCACTTTGTTGCTTTTGCAGTGAACAAGATTAAACTTGATATTTGGGACAAGCAAACTAGTGTACCATTTTGAGGTTGGGGACATCATGGAATCATTTTTAGATACAAAATAAGGTGAATAAATGAAATGAGGGCAGATTTGAACCTGGAAGCCTATTTCTTTTTTTTTACCCAGGTGAATGTGTGTATAGTGACTTTGCAGGAAGGTGGAATGGATAGTGGGAAGAACCAGAGAGAAAACAAAGCCTACGTATCTGTCAGATCTCTGTCATCTCTCCTAGTATCCCATTGACCTTCACTGGATATGGCTAGTCTGGATGACACTATCACAAGCTACCACAGACAATCATTATTATTTCCACTCAATGCTCCCATTCAGCTGTAAAGGTGTGTGTCCTCACCCGACAGGGCCTCAGGGAGGGGACGCCTTGCCATGGAGAGAACTAAATGATGTATTGATCTCTCAATTTTTCTGGCGACTTAAGTAAGGATTACCTCATAAAGACAATTAAAGGACCAATTAGAAAATCAATAGAATGTGAACCTTGGATATCAGCCTCTTCTGCAAAATAACCAATTAGTAGAAGCATATCATGTAGCTTATTGAGCTCCATCAAAGCAGTGTGTTTGTGTTAAAGTTAAGGAGTATTGGCTTAGCTCCCTCATCCCTTTTTCCACCCAGACCTTTGTTGGCCTCACCCAGCCTCTCTACCCTCACGACTGCCCAGTGGGCCCCTGGAGCTGCAGCACCATGGAGCCCAGGGAAAGCTCTCTGAGAGCAGATGTTCACACCTGATTGCTCCAGACTTCCTGACAGTAGCCCAGGGCCCCTATGGGATGGCTGACCTTGTGGAGAAGTTCAGAGCCACGGCAAGGATGCGTCCTGTGTTCCTTATTTAGGTTGCTTTTGTCAGCAGGAATCAGAAACAAAAGAGTGTTCTGTAAGTTGAACCTACAGCAGGGATTTTCATACATTTTCATACATTTTATCCCCTCTTGGAAATGCTTCTTACCTATGCATATTTAGGACTCTGTATCAGCTTTGCTCCTGTTCAGTGCTATAACCATAAGCACATGCTGCTTTTACCAAAGTTCTCTGAATGAGCAAGTCTCGGTGTAGATAATGAGAAGAGATTTTGAGAGACCCTTGTTGTGTGCAGGGACATGGGGCCTGTCTCTCATTGCAGTGGCTGACAGAAAGGGTAGCTGGAGCACAGTGCTGCTGAGGGAGAGACAGCTGCCATTCTAACCTGGCTGACTGTTATAATATATACCATTGTGCAGACGCTTTTATACAAAGCAACTTTCAGTCATGTACATATTTTTTTTTCATATGGGTGCCCCCAGGAATCAAACCCACAACCCTGGCAGTGCAAGTGCCATGTGCTACCAACTGAGCCACAGAGGACCACGTATTTAAAATGATCTCTGGACATTAAATTGTTTCTGTGCTCAGACTTTGGTTATTTAGAAGGGACATATTTTTCTGGCAGATATGTATTGTTTGAAACAAATTCAATTATTTATGACACGCGGAAAATAAATAAGCACAAACACAAGCCAAAGAAAATGGTAGCAGTGTAACCATCAAAAGTAGCCAAGCGTTTAACAGCCTCTATGTGACACATGTACCTGTCCTTTGCCGCTGAAATCCCCTCATCGCACACAATTATTGCCTTCTCAAAGGCGTGAAAGGAGCTGTCAAAAATAATATTGTGTTTTGATGTTGCTGTAAAGAAAACTTTTAAGATGTTTTTATTGAACAGTTTACAGCTGAAGTCGCTGAAGTAAAAGACAAAACAGTGTCAGTTTAAGACATCCAGACAAAACACTACTCATTTATATCAAGACCATCATGCAATTATTGCAGCTTAAAGTGGAACTTAGACCGTTTTAGATATATGAAACAGGCAATCATATAATATCAGTAAAAAATATACAATTCCCAGTTTATTCTACAAAACAAACTTTGAGGTTTTAAAAATAGGTTCTATTGACATACAGTAAAGCATTGGATGCAGTTCAATGTATGATTAATATAATTCACCAATACATTTCTTGGAAGTCCCCAAAAATTTCCATCAGGTTGTAAATCACAGCTGGCCTGGTACATTGTTTGCTGCCTCCACCCATTTGGGATGCACTGTTTCAATTACTAAATTTTTTGGGACAAAAACGGACAAAAACTAATGTAACTAAGGCTGGGAATGTCAATACAATACAAATATTGAGGATGTGTCCTTGGGTGGTGCGCTTGACCCTGGTTGCTCTGGATTGGAGCGTCTGCTAGATGATTGAATGTTATGCAATTTTGAGCAGTTTCACTGCAGGTGAATAATATACTACTCCTAACCAGCTCTGCTAGGGTGAGTAAAATGATCAGGGTGAGGTATTCTCTCATTTGTGTCTGGAAGTAGCTCGCAAGCTAGCCAACTTTAACCAGTTATCTTTGGTGCTTGACTGCCACTGTGGAACGCTCAAGTCAAGTCTACTCCTCGGCCAGAGCGTCTAGTGTAAATAGTGCAGTGTGCGCAAGGACAGTGAACGCTCTAAATTTATGAACAGACAGTCTGACAATGTTATGGTTTACGAACGCAGAGCACACTGGAGGCAATTTACGAATGCACCCTTAGTTGTCAATCAAATGTATTTGGCATTGACCAAATCGGCAGACAGGCAAGTTCCCATTCAATTGTCAAAACGTGGGTTGGGAAAAGCATGCATTAGCAGGCAAGATGCAGAAGGATGAGCAGGTGTAATGAATACTCAGGGAGAAAAAGGTGTAGTTTCACTCGCAGAGCACAGCAGGTGTTTATTTTGCCTTCGCAGAAGGCAGGAATCCTGGTCACAGGCAGGCAATGGTCATATACAGGTAGGTGAAACAAAACTAGGACTGAAAGCTGTAACTGGTTCTCACAAACAAGCTAGGAAAAGGCTTAGTAGAGTCAAAACACACAAAACCTCACAAAGGCACAAACAGAATGAACTGAACTAAATAAAGAGCTGATGATACCAGGTGAGCTACTAACACAGGTGAACTAAAATGAAACAGGGCTACGTTCAAGAACACAAAGAAACAGACCTATGTTCAAAAACACAACAAAACAGAACACAAGGTTGACAAAGAAAATAAATACAGAACCTACAGGCGACGATTCCACATCTTTTAGAATTGCAATTTTGATGGCCAACTAGCTGAAAAAGTTTGAGAGGGTTTATCTAATGTTGTCTTATTAGATTTTTGCTTATCTCACTCTGGCTAGTATTAGCTGTTGATCTTGTTATTGTGCATAACTGAGGGAGAGAGAGCCTACCTTTTTTGTGGTTGTTTGATCAATAGGGCCGTGAAGTTCCCAAATGTAAGGGGACTACCGTGGTATTTAGTGTATATATTTGCAGAAATACATTCAGGTGTATTTTGTGGCATTTGGAGAATGTGTTCTGATAATATAAAGTCAAGCTATTCCTAAGGCCTGTAAACAAATACACAGTCCAGTTCAAAGTGAATGATGGCAGGCCTGTGTGGCAAATGGCTTATTTGCATAAAGGTCTACTGTAGCTCTGATTGGCTATGGCGCACCGGTGTGATTGGCTATGGCGCACTGGTGTGATTGGCTATGTCGCACCGGTGTGATTGGCTATGGCGCAACGGTGTGATCGGCTATGGCGCAACAGTGTGACCGGCTATGGCGCACCGGTGTGATCGGCTATGGCGCACCGATGTGATCGGCTATGGCGCACCGGTGTGATCGGCTATGGCGCACCAGTGTGATTGGCTATGGCGCACAGGTGTGATTGGCTATGGCGCACAGGTGTGACCGGCTATGGCGCACCGGTGTGATTGGCTATGGCGCACCGGTGTGATTGGCTATGGCGCATCGGTGTGATTGGCTATGGCGCACCGTGTGACCGGCTATGGCGCACCGGTGTGACCGGCTATGGCGCACCGGTGTGATTGGCTATGGCGCACAGGTGTGACCGGCTATGGCGCACCGGTGTGATTGGCTATGGCGCACCGGTGTGATTGGCTATGGCGCATCGGTGTGATTGGCTATGGCGCACCGTGTGACCGGCTATGGCGCACCGGTGTGACCGGCTATGGCGCACCTGTGTGATTGGCTATGGCGCACCGGTGTGATTGGCTAAGGCACATCGGTGTGACCGGCTATGGCGCACCAGTGTGATTGGCTATGGCGCACCGGTGTGATCGGCTATGGCGCACCAGTGTGATTGGCTATGGCGCACCGGTCTTAGTAGATGCCGGTCCTGGACGCGGCAGGTTTTTTATTAGGTTTTATTTACTGAGGTGTCTATTAATTGTCCAAACGCATGGCTGATTTCCCACTCTATATTGCTATAGAATTCCTTACTCTACAGTACGTCATTCATTCATTCAACATTCAATGAATTCATGAAAATGTGAAAAGGACCATTTTTAAGTGGTCGCTTGTCAGAAAATGTAAAATGCGTTGTCATATTCTTCCTGGGGGTTTATATGAACAGATTTGAATAAGATCATACATACAAAACAGTCAGTTCCACTTAAAGTGCCATGCTTGGTCTAAAAATCACCAGTCTTTCATATGTTTTGTGTTTGATTGCAACCAACACTGGCAGCAACCAACTACATGCTCTGCCTCCCTCTGTTTATAATTATTCCAAATAAGTACACAGGGAGTAGGAACTGTTTTTATTTTGGTCCAAGTATCCACTAAGAGAAAATTAATAATAATTAGATTTTCTTTTTTGGCTCAAGATGAATTTGATTAATCATTAATGTTAGTTGCTAGTACACGGTACGACTCAACAGGCTGATATGCAGCAAATTGTGGAAAATTCTTGAAGTATATCAAATAATGGTTGCAGAATATTCTATTTTTCAGCCATTGTTTAATTTCAAGATGCAGGAGGTTCCTACAGGATGAGATCGCCCAGTATCTTTGCCAATGCATTTTTTTTGAGCTCTACAGAAATGTACACTATTAATTTAGAGAATTAACATATCCCATGTTAATATTAAAGAAATAATTCAGGAACCATTATTAGCTATAATGGTAATTTGTTCTTTAGTTGGTATTGATTGGCTTTGTGAAGCCACCTGCATTGTAAGAGGCACTTCACAAATGTTTAATTTGATTTGAACATTGATACTTTCTCTCTCACACACACTCATACACACACTGTCTCACACACACACAAAGAGAGAGAGAGAGACACTTCAGCAGTTGAATCGTGACAGTGGTTGCTTCAGCTTGAGGATTAGCGTGGTTTGATTTTACGGTTACATGGGGAATAAAGATGTCGTAACACGTGTTTTCAGACATTGATTTGTGAGATGTACTGTAGAGATGGACATGGATGTTTACTGTCTGGGTGTCTCTGTAGATCTATTGTACATGATTACTCGAGTCACGACCATCAGATTGCTACAGTATAACATCACACGGTTCATGGTTGTTATAAGGGGGTAACTCATAAGCCAGACACTTGGAAATAAACGGTGGCTTCTCTTTATGAAAGACCCAATATAACTGTGTTGTCACGCGTGCTCCTGCTCCCCCTCTATAATGATGGCAGCCCATCATTATACACACCTGCCACCATCGTTACACGCGTCAGTGCTTTATGTGACTCACCTGGATTTTATTACTATATTGATTACCTCCCCTAACTATGTCACTTCCTCAGTTTCTTCCCGGTGTCTGCGTTATTGTTGTTACTTTCCCCTATCCATACGCTGTCTGTGTTTGTAATATGTTGGTTATTTATTAAATCTTCACTCCCTGTACTTGCTTCTCGTCTCCCAGCATCTGTCCTCACAGAATGCAGACACCAATATTGGAAGCATCGGGGTGCCTCAGCTGGCTCGTTGGGCTTCCATGCCAGCTGGCTCGAGAGGTTTTCTTGCCTCTGTTGGCTCGGCAGGCTCCCATCCCACGTTATGCCTCAGCCGGCTCGTCAGGCTCCCACGCCTCAGCCGGCTCATCAGGCTCCCATCCCACGTCATACCTCAACCGGCTCGTCAGGCTCCCACGCCTCAGCCGGCTCATCAGGCTCCCATCCCACGTCATACCTCAGCCGGCTCGTCAGGCTCCCACGCCTCAGCCGGCTCATCAGGCTCCCATCCCACGTCATACCTCAACCGGCTCGCCAGGCTCCCATGCCTCAGCTGGCTCGTCGGGCTCCCACGCCTCAGCCGGCTTGTCGGGCATTCCACGCCTCAGCCATCTTGTCCGGCTCCCACGCCTCAGCCCTCTTGTCCAGCTCCCACGCCTCGGCAGGCCTGTAAGGCTCGCCCAGGTGGGACGCTTGGTGCCATCATTATGCACACCTGTCACCATCGTTACGCGCATCAGCGCTTCATGGGACTCACCTGGACTATGTTACTTTATTGATTGCCTCCCCTATATCTGAGGCGTACCAGGCGGGTACGGCAATGGCACCCACCTCAACCGCAAGGCTCTCCAGAGGTTAGTGCGGTCTGCACAACACATCACCAGGGGCAAACTACCTGCCCTTCAGGACACCTACAGCAACCAATGTCACAGGAAGGCCAAAAAGATCATCAAGGACAACAGCCACCCGAGCCATTGCCTGCACTCCGCTATCATCCAGAAGGCAAGGCCAGTACAGGTGCATCAAAGCTGGGACCGAACCGAGAGGCTAAGAAACAGCTTCTTTCTCAAGGCCATCAAACTATTAAACAACCATCACTAACATAGAGAGGCTGCTGCCAACATACAGACTCAAATCTCTGGCCACTTAAATAATCAGAATTAATAAAGGTATCACTAGTCACTTTAGTACATATTCTTATTCATCCCTTTACATTAGGGTGTATATGTGTTTATAAGGTAGTTGTTGTGAATTTGTTAGATTAGTTGTTAGATTTTACTGCATAGTCAGAACTAGAAGCACAAGCATTTCTCTATACTCGCATTAAATCAAATGTATTTATATAGCCCTTCTTACATCAGCTGATATATCAAAGTGCTGTACAGAAACCCAGCCTAAAACCCCAAACAGCAAGCACAGTGGCTAGGAAAAACTCCCTAGAAAGGCCATCTGCTAACCATGTGTATGTGACCAATACATTTTGATTTGATTTGATCTGTCACTTCCTCAGTTTCTTCTCCGTGTCTGCATTAATGTTGTTTTGTTCCCCTGTTGAGACGCTGTTCTTGTTTTGTTATATGTCCATTTATCCATTAAATTTTCACTCCCTATACTTGCTTCTCATCTCCCAGCGTCTGTCCTCACATGTATAACATACCGACACGCACTGTAGGATTTGCTATGTGGAAATAGCACACATAGTGATTTTAATGTCGATTTTTTTTCCATTAAGTAGAGCAAGCTGTCCAGTGCACCAGATACAAACAGAAAATAAAACGCTACAGACACACGCACTGTACGTCTTCTTTGATCTCATAAACCTGACAGATGTGATTAATCCATTCCTGCTTAGAGCCGTGCATTAATTTCCCCTTCCCTCCTAATGCAGTTTAGCCCAATTAACACAGTGGCTCTTTTACTAACAGTGTGAGGGAAGATGTGCATGTGTTAGGGCTGCAGTTGGCCGCGGCCAAGTGCTGAAGGAGATCCAAAATGGAGACATGTCTGTGAATACCAATGCTTCCCATTTCCCCTCACTAGAGGCAAGTGGTGATGGCGGAGTCATCTCTCTCTCTCTCTCTCCCTCTCTCTCTCTCTCTCTCTCTCGCTCTCTATCTTTTTGCCACTGCTCCATCTTCATGCTAAGTTTGTGAACCAGCACCTCTAAAAAATATAAACAAAAATAGCTGCAGAAGCACTAGACTAGAGCTAGGATGGGGGAAGTTAATTGAGGTTCATAAGATTAGGAAAGTGGGTCTGACATAGTAAAATAAATTCAGCCAATTCAGCCCTGCAGAAAAGTGAGAACTAGAACTGTCAGCCAGTGAGATTCCCCTCTATTTTGAAACACACTGGTTGGTAATATAATGGAGCGATCTCTTTTAGCTGTTTTCAGATTGTCCACTCCTCAATTCTAAACCTCTGCACTTTGATCCCCAGGCTCTGACTAGACTGGCATCCGCTATTACTGTTATCACTGTCAGTTGTCTGTATTTCTAATCCTGAGTAGGATCCCTGCAGGATAAAGACAACGTAGCTCATCTCACATTCATACCTGTGGATCAGGGGAAGGAGGGGGGGTGGATATGCAGGTGAAAGGACAGCAGAATTATACGTGACCCCAAAGGTCATGAAGGCTGATTAATGTTAGGTATACATGTAGCCACAGAGTAAATGTGTTGAAAGATGATCACACCAGTGTCCGTCTAATCAGTACTGATGCCCTTGGTTCAAGTCAAAGTAGGTAGGACGGCTGTAGGGATGGGATGCATTGACATCCGTCAGAACACTGGGACTCTAACGGTCGGTGAGTGGGGAAAGACGTGTAGTCGATTTGCATAACCAAGAAGCAGTAATCTCCTTGTTATTGTGACATGTTGATATTGTTTAGTTGAAGGGTTATGATACCTGGCATGATTCCTATTTGCGACAAACATGTTTTGTTGTGTGTGAAATGCATACAGTGTTTATATATGACCTGCTAAGAAGAATTCTGGTGTGGTTTCATCACAGTTATATAGACATGCTAGATCCTCTGCAGATGTTCCTCACAAGTTTAGAACCTGTATCTATCATTTTAACCACAATAGCAATTCTTGCTTACAAGAGCAACTTAGATTAATTGTAGACTAATCATAAAACACATATAGGCTGCTGAAGTGTATGATGATTTCAGTCCAATAACATCCTTTGTTATCTGTACTCTAACATTTCAGTGAATATTACCAACAAACGTGCAGTCATGAAAATTACTGTGTTGTAAAAATGCAATTTCAACCATTCTCCGGAAGTTACATGGCAACAGTACCTTATACAAGTACGGTAATAAGACTTCTTACTTTCAATTCTTGCTATGTGACAATACTAGTTTCTGTCTTCACATGTAGCCCTCCCGCTCTGCCCCTGTTACCGAGGCCTGGAACTTGGTGTGAAGGTCACAGTTTTGGCCACCAGGCAGAACCTTCTATTTCCTACAATGGAGAGCAGAGGAGCTGCAGTGGCAGGCTCTAATCCTCTTTAATTTGTTTTCAGATGGGGTTTTGGAAATACCAGCCTGCTCCCTAAGCAGAGATCACATAAGAACGTGGGCAGGGACAGCTGTCTCCTCTTCAGGCAAATTTTAATACAGGTCCGCTTGCCGCTGCCTTCCCCTCGTAATGAATAATTCCAGCCTGGGCTGAGTAGTTACTTTGGATTTTGCAACCGAATTGAATGATATTCTCCACAATACAAAAGCATGGCAGGACTGGTTGTAGACTGCAGTGTAGGAGAAATACAGAAGGGGATGATGGTGGGGTGGTGGGGGGTGGTTATGATCTATCAGTATGCATGTGGGCCTCTGTTTGAATCAAAACAAACCCTGTAATTGGGTTTGGGTGTGCTCCTTTCTCCTTCATATGAAGGCAGAGGTTGAGTTATGAAAAAAGCTCTTTACTCTTCTCACCAAAATGCTTATGTACCTTGATAGAGGTGATTTGTATCAATAAGCAGAGCGTTCTATCTCTGCTCCGCCATGCAATTCTTTTTCTGCGATGTGGGTGAGAAGAAGGCATAATTCTACTGAAGTGATGAAGCACATCTTGAGAGACAGAGGGGGTTTAAAAGCTGCTGAAACAAAGCAAGCCGGCAGCAGGTTGGCAACGCAGGCAGGAGGCTGGCAGTCTTTTAATCCTTGCCGCAGTGCTGATAAATCGGCATGCGTGTTTCATTTTTATCCTCCTCACCAGTTTGCCTGGCCCTTGAGTGATGAACAAACCCCCACTCGCCTCTCAGGCCCTTTGATCAAATATCCAACCCCAGATTACCCCCACTGCCTCGCGACAGATTGGTTGAGGGGAGTGATGGGCCAGCAGGTGCATGGTCCTGTGGTTCACTGGATCACTGGGGAGCGGTGCAGCTTAAAACACAGCCAGAACGTTCCATCTCACTTCCGGACACACCAAGATCACTCCTCCCTAGCTAACCAAGCACAGCCAATAAAAGCTACTTGGGATCTCTCCTCCCTTCTCTCCCACTCTTTAAAACAATGAGAGACAGAGTGCCTTAAGTGTTGCACCTGAACTCTGCTTGACCTGTTACCCAGGTGGCACAAATGGAGAGGTTAATCATGACTATTGTTGTATGGCCACGAAGACTGTGGTCCAGAGGTAAAATAATAACAACTCTCGTTGTGGTTTGAATTGATAATTTAGCTGATTCTTTGAAACAGGCATGTTAGGCCTCGTCTGAAACTAAAGCCTCTTCAACCTGTAACCCAATAGAACAAGAATTGTCCACCTCTATATGGAACAACATGGGGAACTTCCCCTCCATACCTTCAGGCTAACAACATCTGCTAAATTACCTAAATGTACAGAAAGTGTTGCTGTTTCACCAGACCTTCAACCAGGTCTTTTCAGTCTTTGCAGACCATCTTTATTTTTTCTCCTTGTTGTATTTTGTAATAATCATAGCTGCACAGTTTAATTAGCCCACTGTTTGATGTATTCCTGTCCAATATGTCAACCAAGTATTTTTGCATTTGGGAAGCACATAAGGCCAGGCACCATGTCGTCATAGGATATTTTTCCCACAACTGTTACCAGTTGAATGTCGACACAAATAATACTTTTTTGTATATTTTTTTTCTGAAAGATTGTATTAACATATGCAAATGAGGACTTGACTTGTCCAGAGAAGATTGTTGATAAATACTTTTTCGTCTTTGTATCTGTAAAATACTAAAGACATATACGCAAAACGTATTTCTCCAAAGAAAAATGCACCTGAATGCTTTCATGACTTTCTATGCGCACCACAATTATCTGTTTCCCTGAATTGCATTGTGAAAGCTTAATGCTGTAATATCATATTAATGACTTTGCTAGTCACGTTGGCAATAGAATAAGCTTTCAAATGATGCCCATGTGACTCAGATTGTGATTTATAATGGGCCATTTTTCGATTGCATGAAACAACAACAGTAACTGGTGATGGTAAGGATGTGGAGTTGTGTTCCAAACAAAACTACTACAAGTTTGCATGCTCTAGCTCCTCAACGGCACAGCAAGGAGAGCTCGAAAAAGCACCTTATAGCTGAAGACTCTTCTTTGAGTCATAAAAGTGCATTGAAATTGTTCCCTTTCAGCTGCTACCATGGCTATGCATTTCATATTTCTTCTGTAAGAAACATTTAAATTTAGCCCTATCCAATTATGCCAATTCCTACCAGTGTTAAAGGTTAAAGACAAGTACACTGAACTTAGACATTCAAACGCCAGTATGCTTAGACCCAATCACTATCTCTTCAAAATAAGTTACCTAATATAGTCCAGTGGTTAACATTTTCTATGAATTGAACTTTTCAAGTATGTGTAATTTAATGTAGTGAGCTTTGAAATGATTGATGTATGTCAATTATAAAGCAGTTAAAATTCATTACAATTTTGATAACGGGAGGATGATAAACTAAAGAAAATATTCATTTTTTATCAAGTTTTTAACATTGTTATGTTAACTTTTTGAAAATACTAATATTAATGGAACAAAGTACCATCAAATCTTAAACTTGATAGGTAGATGCAAAAAAACGTAATTTCAGCCTAGCCTTATAGAAAATAATGTAAGTGTTTTGTTTTGTTGGTTTTTCCTGTGAAATAGTTGGCATCTCTCTCTCTCTCTCATTTTATAAATTGATTCCAGCACCCCCTAAGCTGCATCATGATTGTGTAGGCGTAGATTGTAGATTATGCGATCCAGTTCTTCATTACGTCAGGCACAATGTGTCTTTTGTGTCCCCATTTAGATGGAGAGTGGATAGAGTTTTTTTCAGGTGGTGTCTTGTAGCATTGCTTCAGTATGAGAGGGAAGTACACATGCAAGGCCTTAAGCAAAGAGACAAGGATCCAACTTCAGGGAAGTTTGTTTTGGGGGCCAAGCGAGTTAATAGAAATACATTATACAGCGCAAGGGAGATGAGCACTAGCAACACTGCAACCCGGCAAGGCTCACTCAAGCACACTCGAAAGGCGGTTTGATCTCATAATTGAGGCCAGTCCCCGAACATTGGTTTTTCTATTCTTTGGACACATCAAGACAAGCTGGAAATACATTGTTTTCACCCTCAGTAGTTGTGTGGTTTTTAACTGTGAAAGACTACTTACTGCCTGTGGTCTTTGGATGTGACGAGTGTGGTACTTTATTTAGAGTGAGGCATGCAAGAGGAGGAAGTGAGAAGAGCACACCATTGGAGAGATTGCAAATGAACAGTGAAACAGGGTTCACTATACTCCATGAAATGTAACAGCAGCAATTCCACTTTGATAGATGGACTCTGCAGTTTATGTTCCTGTATGCAGCATGCGTTCCTCGAATCTGCCCATTTGACAATTGAGAATGGCAGTTTCTCTACACTGCCCCCGTCTCCTCTTTCATTTCCTGCCATTGCTCATGACCTGTAGTGATGCAGAGGTCTCCAGATTGTTCATGTTCAAGTTTTATTTGTCACATGCACAAGTACAGTGAAATGTTTAACTTGTAAGCCCTACCCAATGCAGTATTCAATATCAAAAAAGTATAACTAATAAGAAAAGAAATCAAGAGAAATAAGAAAGACGAGAGGAAGCTATATACAGGGTCAGTGCCAGTACCAAATACTGGAGTATTGAGATAGATGCAGTATGTACATGTAGGCAGGGATTTGGAGAAAGTGGCTAGTAGCAGGATTAATAATAATAATAATAATAATAATAAACAGTATGTGGTGGTGGGTGGGTGTGCATGGTGGTGAGTGTGTGTATGTATGTCTAAGTGTGTGTGTGTGTGTGTATGTATGTCTAAGTGTGTGTGTGTGTGTGTGTGTGTGTGTGTGTGTGTGTGTGTGTGTGTGTGTGTGTGTGTGTGTGTGTGTGTGTGTGTGTGTGTGTGTGTGTGTGTGTGTGTGTGTGTGTCAGTGTAGTTATGATAGGTGGATATACATGTAAACAAGGCTGAAAAGTGACTGGTAGCAGAAATATATAATTATGACTACTGGTAATATATACATGTAAACAGGAGTAATAGTGACCAGTAGCAGGATATATAGGTAGATTCTAATGGTAATGTAAATCAACAATCAATGAACAGCAGCATAGTGGTAGTAATACATCTAATCACTAATCATTTTAGCAGCAGCATAGGTGTGAGGGGGAGCCGATTGAATGCACAAACAGTGATTGATCTCTCTGGGTTACCGGGACAACATGCTCCCTGGGTAACTGTGGACTGACTGGCTTGTCGTTAGGTAAGAAGACTCGTAAACTGGGGTCCTTTTTACCTTATTAAAACAGATTGGAATGTCTATTTGCAAGGCTCTTCCCAGGCTCCATGTTGGTTTTTATTTGTTGAGAAATGTGTTTTTTAGGGCTGTTCATTGAAAGATAAAAAATGTTGAACACAAGTGTTAGGTTAAAGGTCAACATGGTGCTGTGAAATGCTATCGTTATGGTAAGGAAAACCTTGTATACTCGATGTCTGAGCAAAAGGTTTTGATTGTGTAGTAGACCATCTTTATCTCTGGATGTTTAATCACAATTCTATTATGAGATGTTGTGACAGGTTTCTTTAGGCCTGTTCACACCACACCTTAGCCCAGGGCTAAAGCTTAACAAAAAGGTTAACAAATGCTTGTGTGAACACGGGATAAGCTAGCTCCGGGCCAGTCTTAGCCTAGGGCTAAGATAGCCCGGGGCTAAGAACAATACCGTGTGAAAAGGAAGCCATTGCCATTGTAATCCATACATTATTTATTTTCTATTTCTTCAGCAGATACAGTGATCAAAATAGTAATTTTGTTTTCATACATTTTGTATTTCAGAAAATAATTGCCAATGTCAAGTCAAAGAAGCAGCCTTTTTTCTCCCCTACCTTTATGAGTTTTGACTGTTTCATACACTGAGACAAAATTGCTTGGGAAAACCTTCTTCAAATCAATCTCGGTTTGCCTCAAACTGTCTATCTTTGATTTCCCTGGACTGTCATTTTTTGAAGGCAATCTGTTTTCTTTTTTCTTGTACTGTAGGTCCATAAATAGAAATAAAACCATTTGCATAGCAAAAAAACCTTCCATGCCACCCCAAAAAGGACCTCAACTTTCCACTTGCCTCAACAGATTATATCATCTATTAGAGTTGAGTTGTTTGCATTGGTACAATCTCCAGAAAAAGGCACACAAGCTTAGGGCTCATTTGTTTTGCACATGCAATACAATTTTTTACTCCTCCAATCAGACTCAGCAGTCTGAGAATGATTTGCACCTATTGGGAGAAAACTTGACTCTCACAGTCCCTGGGGAACTTTAGCACGCCATACTAGTGGTCATCCGCGACCATACTCTGGGAGGCAGGCTTTTGCAAAAATTGAGGAAGGAAAAAGGAAAAAAGAGAGACATAGGGAGAGAGAGAAGAGAGAGAGCTCCGTGGTTTCATTAGACTGTGCCTGGTCAGCTGTGCCATTGGCAGATATGCCAGTGCATCGAGGCCCACGTGACCAAGTAGCCTGCCTGGCTGCGCTTCCCTACTGCCCCAGACTCCTTGTGCTGGCGACGGACAGATAATTCCACTCGCCCAGGGCTCTTCAGAATGAGGTCCTGGTGATATGAGTTCTTCCTGATTGCTATCCACTGTGGCAGCATGGGCCTGTGGGAGGGGGCAGGATTACAGCGGACGGCGCTGACACTCTCCAAGCTGAAGCGTGTCATTAAACAGTAAATCACTCTGATTGAAAAACGCATCATCTCCCAGCATCCTGTTTACAAAGCAAGACCTGCTCCACAGGCCCAGATTGTGTTCTTCAGCAGCATAAATCAAGAGCCAGTCATACTCCTGGTTCACACCACTCAGAGCACTCTTCAACCAACCCCTTTGGAAATTGATTCAATGACAAATCATCACATGCTGAACCCTATTATTTGGGGGATATAAATGTACTTTTCATGGACTCATACTAGTCATGGACTCATCATGATTCTCTTGGTGTTTGTAAGATGTGACAAACATAACGCTCAGTCATGCAGCAATTATGTGTAGCATCATTGTGCTTTCAGTTATAATTTGCTGTCAGGAATGCCATTTAGATTGTTAGTGCCACAGGAAATGAAGCATTTTGGAGCAAAAAGATGCACTCTACATTTAGGCTTTATAGAGACTGATGCTTATAATGTCACAATAACCAGTTTGAGTTCTTTAAAATGGTTATGTCCACATAACAGACTGTTATAATAATGTTACAAAGGACAAACACTCGACGCCGGAATAACTAAACCACTTTCTAAAATGTTATAGATTATATTCAGTTACGATATCATGATAGTTGGATTATATCGGTGAAATGTTCTTCTTCTGATCTCATTTCTCACAATGTTTTTCTTTCTGAGTTGGAGTTGACTTTCATTGACCCACTCTGATGTGCAGATTGGGCTGAGAGACAAGAGGCAATGTTCCCGGCATCAGCTCAACCGCCTCTCTACTCAACAGCTTTAATTGACACCAGCGAGTGTCTCATATTACACATTATCAGAGTGTGTAAAGTCTGCATCTAAATTTTATATTTATAGATTCACATATTATATTCAGACTAAGGCCTTGGCTGCATTATGAAATAGCTTACCATTTAATGGAACATATTGACCAGAACTAGTATTTCTCCTAATTACATGTATGCCTTTCACCATAAGTGAAAAGGCAGGAGTGAACAAATTACCAGAAAAAGACTTGCTGCTTAGAAGTCATTGAAGTGGTGAAAACACGCAGAGCCTTCTGGGCATTCTGTTGTATTAATAGAGTATTAATGCCATATTATATAGTTGCTGAGTACCCATCCCTGCTCCCTGTTTTTGTGGGCAGGCTTATGTTATACTGCAGTTCAAAAGAACACAATGCAGGTGTCAGCTTAACTAAAACAATACATGAAACATGGACCCAATACATTTTTTCTGGTGTCCTGCCACTATTGCATCACCAGTCTTTGTTCTCAACAAACATCATCTACATGAAACACTACATATTGTCATTACAGTTTCTGTTCTCACTCTCCCCCTCTTTTGACATGATATTGCTGAAATATGTCCTAGACACTACAAATCAGGTCTCCTTGTTTACGCAGCTTTCGAAGCAGGGAGAAGGAGAACCGGTGGAGCATGAACTCTGCCATACATTTTTCTCATACAGTCAGTAGCACTGACATCTATGTAGTAGAACATTCTGGGCCGCACGATAGCAGGACATTTTGGGCTGGTTCATCATTGGGAATGGTTTTGTTTTCTCACTGCAGTTGAGCAAATTGCTGTTAATAATGGAAGAAAGCATAGTTTTGCAGCCCTCATTAGATGTTGTTCTAACAACGCCTCTGATGGAGCGCCTCAGATGTAGGCCCCGTCTGCCTCTACAACCAGTTAACATGAGCCAATTAAAGCCATGCACTCTGCAGCCTCTCCACAGTGTTTTATGTTGCCCAACAATGATAATGCAGTCTGCCACTTTATTGCACAGAGCTTTTGATGTTATGGAGGTGTACACTTACACTACTTTACACTTACAGTAGTTTATGTTTAGCGTTTTAGTAAGGGATCTGCGCCGATGGCAGCAGTTCGTATCAACCCAGCACCACACCAGTTCCATGGTATTTTAACTACCCCAGTTGTTCATGTCAGTCTGGAGACACTGTGCTTTAGTCAATGCCTGAGGAGCCATGATGGTGTATTCACTGTGCTTGGCTGTGTGACATCTGATGGTAAAATCAGTCCAACTAAACTACTGATTCATAAGGATAGGAACAGATGGTGGTGAGAAAGGATATAATTGTATCTTCTCAGCTTCCTCAGAATGTAGGGCTTATGGCACTTGAAGGATCAATATTGTGCAGTACTAGTATTAAAACAGAATGTAAGCCTCCCTGTTGAATTTAAGCCCAACTAAACCTGAGGTGTTTCTACACAGACAGACAGACCTTGTCAGAGCTTACTGGAGATATCCACCACATGACACTAAAGATGGAATTTCTTCACTGTAACTTGGTATTATGAAGTAAATTTGAATGTAGAGCTCATGTTGAATAGTACCTTCCCAAACAAATGTAATTGTCTCCAAAGGAAATTGATTTGCCCAGCTTCTGCCTGGCCTATGTCTAAATCCTGCAGCTGCCCCTCTTCAACTTGTACACAAGACACAATGAATGTTATGTTTATCAGGAATCCAGTGATGGGGGGAAATATCGACACAGTTACATATCACAATGTTATTTTAGACAATATTGCATCGATACTTTGACTCCAAGTGTGTGTTTATATACAGTACCAGTCAAAAGTGTAGACACACCTACTCATTCAGGGTTTTTTCTTTATTTGTACTATTTTCTACGTTGCATAATAGTGAAGATATCAAAACTATGAAATAACATACATGGAATCATGTAGTAACAAAAAAAAGTGTTAAACAAATTCAATATATTTTATATTTGAGATTCTTCAAAGTAGCCACCATGTGCCTTGATGACAGCTTTGCTTACTCTTGGCATTCTCTCAACCAGCTTCACCTGGAATACCTTTCCAATATTCTTGAAGGAGTTCCCACATATTCTGAGCACTTGTTGACTGCTTTTCCTTTACTCATCAGACCAAAGGACAGATTTCCACCGGTCTAATGTCCATTGCTCGTGTTTCTTGGCCCAAGCAAGTCTCTTCTTCTTATTGGTGTCCTTTAGTAGTGGTTTCGTTGCAGCAATTTCGACCATGAAGGCCTGATTCACACAGTCTCCTCTGAACAGTTGATTTTGAAATGTGTCTGTTACTTGAACTCTGTGAAGCATTGAGCTGGTAACTCTAATGAACTTATCCTCTGCAGCAGAGGTAACTTTGGGTTTTCCATTCCTTTGGCGGTCCTCATGAGAGCCAGTTTCATCATAGCGCTTGATGGTTTTTGCGACTGCACTTGAAACTTTCAAAGTTCTTGACATTTTCCGGATTGACTGTCCTTCATGTCTTAAAGTAATGATGGACTGTAATTTTTCTTTGCTTATTTGAGCTGTTCTTGCCATAATATGGACTCAGTCTTTTACCAAATAGGGCTATCTTCTGTATAGCACCCCTACCTTGTCACAATAAATTGATTGGCTCAAATGCATTAAGAAGGAAATAAATTACACAAATGAACTATTAACAATGCACACATGTTAATTGAAATGTATTCCAGGTGACTACCTCATTAAGCTGGTTGAGAGAATGACAAGAGTGTGAAAAGCTATTGAGGGACAGCTATTGCGGAACTGTGGAGGGATCTTGGAGGTTTTGGGTTCACGTTTTTTGGCTTGGTGGTAGATCGGTCAACATGCCCTTGAGCAGGGCATTGACCCTGGATGCTTTTGTGTATCGCTCTGAATGGGAATCTGTTGGATGACTGGTGTGATGTAGCTGTTGAGCAGCTTCAATGCAAGTATATTGTATGTTTCAAATATTCAATGAATGTTTTTTCTTTTACATTTAAAAAAAAAGAGTGTAAAAAGCTGTCATCAAGGCAAAGGGTGGCTACTTTGAAGAATCTCAAATACAAAATATTTTTGGATTTGTTTAACACTTTTTTGGTTACTACATGATTCCATGTGTTATTTCATAGTTTTGATGTCTTCACTATTATTCTACAATGTAGAGAAAACAAATTGAGAAAAACCCTTCAATGAGTAGGTGTGTCCAAACTTTAGACTTGTGCTGTACATACAGTGCATTCGGTATTCAGACTCCTTGACTTTTTTCACATATTGTTACGATGCAGTCTTATTCTAAAATGGATTAAATCATTTTCCCCCCTCATCAATCTATACACAATACCCCATAATGACGAAGCAAAAACAGGTTGTTAGATTTTTTTTTACAAATGTATAAAAACATCCACTGAAATATCAATTTTACATAAGTATTCAGACCCTTTACTCAGTACTTTGTTGAACAACTTAGGCAGCTATTACATCCTCAAGTCTTCTTGGGTATGACGCTACAAGCTTGGCACACCTGCATTTGGGGAGTTTCTCCCATTCTTCTCTGCAGATCCTCTCAAGCTCTGTCAAGTTGGATGGGGAGTGGCGCTGCACAGCTATTTTCAGGACTCTCCAGAGATGTTCAAGGACATTCAGAGGCTTGTCCCGAAGCCACTCCTATGTTGTCTTGGCTGTGTGCTTAGGATCATTGTCCTGTTGTAAGGTGAACTTTCACTCCAGCCTGAGGTCCTGAGGGCTCTGTAGCAGGTTTTCATCAAGGACCTCTCTGTACTTTTCTCCGTTATTCTTTCCCTTGATCCTGACTAGTCTCCCAGTCGCTGTTGCTGAAAAACATCCCCACAGCATGATGCTGCCACCACCATGCTTTACCGTAGGGATGGTGCCAGGTTTCCTCCAGATGTAACGCTTAGCATTCAGGCCAAATAGTTCAATTTTGGTTTCATCAGACCAGATCTTGTTTCTCATGGTATGAGAGTCCTTTAGGTGCCTTTTGGCAAACTTTCATCTGGCAGTCATGTGCCTTTTACAGAAGTGTGGCTCTACTCAGCAAACTGGATGTAGTCTATCACAGTGCCATCAGTTTGTTACGAAATCACCGTATACCACCCACCACTGCGACCTGTATGCTCTAGTCGGCAGGCCCTCGCTACATATTCGTTGCCAGACCCACTGGCACCAGGTCATCTATAAGTCTTTGCTAGGTAAAGCTCCGCCTTATCTCAGTTCACTGGTCATGATAACAACACCCACCCGTAGCACATATTCCAGCAGGTACATCTCACTGATCATCCCCAAAGCCAACACCTCATTTGGCCGCCTTTCCTTCCAGTAATCTGCTGCCAGTGACTGGAACGAATTGCAAAAATCGCTGAAGCTGGAGACTTATATTTCCCTCACCAACTTTAAACATCAGCTATCTGAGCAGCTAACGGATCGCTGCAGCTGTACATAGTCCATCTGTAAATACCCCACCCAATCTACCTACCTCATCCCCATACTGTTTTTATTTACTTTTCTGCTCTTTTGCACACCAGTATCTCTACTTGCACATCATCATCTTCTCATTTATCACTCCAGTGTTAATCTGCTAAATTGCAATTCTTCGCTTCTATGGCCTATTTATTGCCTACCTCCTCGTGCCTTTTGCACACACGGTATATAGACGTTCTTTTTTTTCTACTGTGTCATTGACTTGTTTATTGTGTTTTTGGCTTGTTTATTGTTTATTCCATGTTATTCCATGTGTAACTCTGTGTTGTTGTCTGAGTCACACTGCTTTGCTTTATCTTGGCCAGGTCGCAGTTGTAAATGAGAACTTGTTCTCAACTAGCCTACCTGGTAAAATAAAGGTGAAATAAAAAAATAGTTGGTTATACCTGTGCCAAAACTGGTATACACTGAGTGCCCAAACCATTAGGAACACCTTTCAAATATTGAGTTGCAACCCCTTTTTCCCTCAGTATATCCCCAATTCATCCGAGCCTGGACTCTACAAGGTGTCGAAAGTGTTCCACAGGGATGCTGGCACATGTTTACTCCAATATTACCCAGAGAGATGTGTCAAGTTGGCTGGTACTGGACCTCTACTCCGAATAGCTTGTTTCATCTCATCCCACTGATGCTCAATTGGATTGAGATCTGGTGACTTGGCAGGCCACTGTAGTAAGCTGAATTCACTGCCATGTTCATGGAACCATCCTAGCCTTGTGGCATGGGGCATTATTCTGCTGAAAAAAATCAATTTGATTGGCAATGGTGTTCAGATATCCTGTGGCATTCAAACGTTGCTCCACTTTTATCAAGGGACCCAATATGTGCCATGGAAACACACCCTCACATCACCAGATGGATGCATGTACTCGTGGTATTCTCCATACTCTAGTCCTCCCATCAGCGTGAAACAGCAGGCACCGGGATTAATCAGACCAGGCAATGTTTTTCCAATGTCCCGTGTTTTCATTCCTTAGCTCATAGCAACTGCTGTTTTCTTTGCTGAAAGAAGTGTAACTCCAGGGGGTGCTGAGGAGATTTTTGTCAACATAGCACCCCTGATAAATTTCAATTTATTAGTGGGGTGCTACTGCACCCTCAGCACCCCTACTTGTCATGGCAATGGCTCCATCTCCTTTCTTTTTATCCGGACAAATTCCTCAGTCTTTGCTGATGTCAAGCATACCCTTAGCACGATACAGTCACCACCGTGCTTGAAAATAAGGAGGCAGACATTGAATATACCTATGAGCATGGTGAAGTTATTAATTACACTTTGGATGGTGTGTCAATAGACCCAGTCACTACAAAGATACAGACGTCATTCCTAATTCTGTTTCCGAAGAGGAAGGCAACTGCTCAGGGATTTCAGCAAGAGGCCAATGGTGATTTTAAAACCATTACAGAGTTTAATGACTGTGATAGTAGAAACCTGAGGAAGGATCAGTAACATTGTAGTTACACCAGAATACTAACATTAATAACAGTGAAAAGAAGGAAGCCCCTACAGAATATAAACAATCAAAAACATGCAGCAAGGCACTAAGGTAAAACTGCAAATGAATAGAATATGTTATATATTTGGGGCAAATACAAGACTTTACTGACTACCAGTGGTGGTCAGTGCCATTTAAGATGAGGGTGTACATTACATTTTTTTCATGAGCATGGCCTTATTTCTATTACAGCATATTGGATGAATGTCATTCATATTTCATTCAACCAGTTCAATGTAACATTGACAGGTTTAGGCTACATAATACTCAAATTTTCCCCATACCCACCATGAGGTTTCTACAACTGAGTCTATGAATGAAAGCTTACAACGTAGATGCACACAGGTTGAGAGAAAACTTTGAGGCTAACATAGCATCCCTCTATTTGAGCCGGGTGTTTGAGTAGGCTTAACTAGACATTTGCTGGCTAAGTAAGTGAAACTGAAAGTGAAAATAAATGACCAAATCTCTCTTTCTCTCTTGCTTCTCCTTCATTTTTAAAGAAATTAATTTGTTGAAAACTGGTCAACTATTGTCTCTCTCTTTGAGTCAACTACTCACAACATTTTATGCACTGCAGTGCTAGCTAGCTGTAGCTTATGCTTTCAGTACTAGATTCATTTTCAGAACATTTGATTGGGTGGACACCATGTCAGTTCATGCTGCATGAGGTCTGATAGGTTGGATGACGTCCTCCGGAAGTTGTCATAATTACTGTGTAAGTCTATGGAAGAGGGTGAGAACGAAGAGCCTCCTAGGTTTTGTATTGAAGTAAAAGTACCAAGAGGAGGACTGAAGGTTGCTGTCAAGAACACTAAGGTCACCTGCCTAAATTACTACCGACCCGTAGCACTCACATCTGTAGCCATGAAGTGCTTTGAAAGGCCAGTCATGACTCCCATCAACACCATTATCCCAGAAACCCTAGACCCACTCCAATTTGCATACCGTCCCAACAGATCCACAGATTATGCAATCTCTATTGCACTCCACACTTCCCTTGCCCACCTGGACAAAAGGAGCACCTATGTGAGAATGCTATTCATTGACTACAGCTGAGCGTTCAACATCATAGTGCCCTCAAAGCTCACCACTAAGCTAAGGACCCTGGGACTAAACACCTCCCTCTGCAATTGGATCCTGGACTTCCTGACTGGCCACACCCAGGTGGTAAGGGTAGGTAACAACACATCTGCCACACTGATCCTCAACATGGGGTCCCCTCAGGGGTGCGTGCTCAGTTCCCTCCTGTACTCCCTGTTCACCCATGACTGCATGGCCAGGCACGACTCCAAAACCATCATTACGCTTGCAGATGACACAACAGTGGTAGGCTTGATCACCGACAACAATGAGACAGCCTGTATGGAGGTCAGAGACCTGGTAGTGTGGTTCCAGGATAACAACCGCTCACTCAATGTGATCAAGACAAAGGAGATGATTGTGGACTAAAGGAAAAGGAGGACCGAGCATTGTCATCGATGAAGCTGTAGTGGAGCAGGTTGAGAGTTTCAAGTTCCTTGATGTCCACATCACCAACAAACTATCATGATCCAAACACACCAAGACAGTCATGAAGAGGGCATGACAATGCCTATTCCCACTCAGGAGACTGAAAATATTTGGCATGGGTCCTCAGACCCTCAAAACGTTCTACATTTGCACCATTTAGAGCATCCTGACAGGTTGCATCACTGCCTGGTATGGCAACTGCTCGGCCTCCGACCGCAAGACACTACAGAGGGTAGTGAGAACAACCCAGTACATCACTGGGGCCAAGCTTCCTGCCATCCAGGACTTCTATACCAGGCGGTGTCAGAGGAAGGCCCAAAACAAAAAATTCCCAGAATCCAGCCTCCCTAGTCATAGACTGTTCTCTCTAGTACCTCTGGGCAAGCTGTACTGGAGCACCAACTCGAGGTCCAAAAGGCTTCTTAACAGATTCTACCCCCAAGCTAAAAGACTCCTGAACAGCTTATCAAATCGCATCCTGGACTATTTACATTTCCCCCACAACCCAATTTTTACGCTCCTGCTACTCTCTGTTTATTATCCATGTATAGTCACTCTTCACTACCTATGTACATATTACCTCAATTACCTAAACTCACCGGTGCACCTGCACACTGACTCTGTACCGCTACCCCCTGTGTAAAGCCTTGCTACTGTTATTTTATTGTTACTCCTTAATATTTTTTTGTTCTTATTTTTCTTATTTTTTATTTCATTTACTTATTTTTTTTACTTCAGTTTATTTTACAAAATACTTTTTTTTAAACTTAAAACTGCATTGTTGCATTTGTAAGTAAGCATTTCACTGTAAGGGCTACACATGGTGTATTCTGCACATGTGACAAATACAGATTGATTTGATTTGATTTGGATGTATCTGTATCAGCTTTGCACATATACATTTGGGGATTTTCTCCCATTCTTCCTTGCAGATTTTCTTAAGCTCTGTTACGTTTAACAGGGAGCATCAATGAACAGCAATCTTCAAGTCTTTCCACATATGTTTCATGGGATTCAAGTCTTGGCTTCTGCTGGGCCACTCAAGGACATTCACATTTTTTTTCTGAAGCTATTCCAGTGTTGCTTTGGCTGTATGCTTGGGGTCAATGTCCTGTGGAAATGTAAATATTTGCCCCAGTCTAAGGTAATTTGCACTCTAAAGTGGGTTCTCATCATTGATTTTCCTGTATTTGCCTCCATTCATTGTTCCCTCTATCCTTACCAGTCGCCCAGTCCCTGCTGCTGAAAATCGTCCCCATAGCATGATGTTGTCACCACAGTGCTTCACTGTAGGGATGGTGTTAGACGGGTGATGAGCTGAGCCTGGTTTTCTCCAGATATAGTGTTCTGCATTCAGGCCAAAGAGTAAAATGTTTGTCTCATCAAACCACAGAATCTTTTGCCTTATGCTCTGAGAATGCCTTTTTGCAAACTCCTGGTGTTCTGTCATGTTTTTCTAAGGGGTGGCTTCTGTCTGGCCCCTCTCCCATAAATCCCAGGTTGGTGAAGTGCTGTAGAGTCTATTCTCCTTCTGGCAGATTCTCCCATCTCCGCCAAGGAACTGTAGTTCTGTCAGAGTGGTCATTGGTTTCTTGGTCACCTCCCTGATCAAGGTCCTTCTTACCTGGTTGCTCTTTTTGGTCGGATGGCCAGCTCGAGGCAAAGTCTGGGTAGTTCCATATGTTTTTAATTCACACTGCTGGAGACCACAGCACTTTTGGAAACTTTCAACACTGTAAAAATTGTTTTCTACCCTTCCCCAGATATATAGTATGCCTCATTACAATTCTATCACTGAGTTCTATGGACAGTTCCTTGGACTTCATGGTATACGTTCTGCTCTGACATACAATGTCAACTGTGGGACCTTCTGTAGACAGGTGTATTTCTTTCTAAATAATGTCCAAACAATTGAATTGGCCACAGGTGGTTGCAGTGACATCAAGTTGTAGTGAAGTTGTAGTGACATCACAAGAATGATCAATGGAAATTGGATGGACCTGAGCTCAATTTGGAGTGTCATTGCAAGGGGTGTGAATACTTATTTAAATTAAATTAGTTTTACTTTGTCATTATGGGGTACTGTGTGTATATGGATGCAAAACAAAAAATATTTAATACATTTTTTATTCTGGCTGTAACACAACAAAATGTGGAATAAATCAAGGGGTATGAAAACTTTCTGAAGGCACTCTATGTGGAACTGCATTATTCATACAGTGATAAGTTTCCACAGCCTCTACTGTGACATTTGCCATTTAGACAAGGCATGATAGACTCTTTCCCCTGGTGAGTGACATTGCATCCTACTGACTCAGTTGACATTTCCATGGTTACATTTTTTATTTCCCTTCAACATGTGAGAGTTGCATCCATTTAAAGAGAACTCACAGGGAGGGAGGCCAGTACTGTACGAGCCGTGGCTGGGCTCCTCATGTCTTAGAGAGCAATGTGGAGCGTCGGTACTAAGTGGTTGGGATTTGCTCGAAGAGCATCAGCTCGTGTTAATGACCTGCAGTCTTCAGCAGGGCTTATCCATTCAAATCAACTCCACAGAGAGGATTTCTCAAGTCTGATGATTAAAGTAAGATTCTGTAATAAGTGTATGGAGGTGCTTTAAAAAGGAGAGACCTTAGTATTTCCTCAAGCTGTGGAGCTTAATCGTTCCATCACAGGTCTCTGTGGTGTCACTTTAAGGGCCTGTTGACTATGACAAGCAACACACTATCACAATTAACGTGTGTAGAATTATATTACAGTATGTCAGGCTTACCACATGTTTAATTGCATACAAGTTTGGATCCTTCTAAATAGTCTTCTAACATACATTAAACAGTTGGCTTTCCATAGCAAACATACAGCTAGAGACATTTGAAAACTGAGATTAGGGTTTTCTACACAATTGCATTGGCATCACTCATCAAATCAAATAAAATGTATTTATGAAGCCTTTCTTACATCAGCTGATATCTCAAAGTGCTACACAGAAACCCAGCCTAAAACCCCAAACAGCAAGCAATGGAGGTGTAGAAGCACAGTGGCTAGAAAAAAACTCCCTAGAAAGGCCAGAACCTAGGAAGGAACCTAGAGAGGAACCAGGCTATGAGGGGTGGGCAGTCCTATTCTGGCTGTACCGGGTGGAGATTATAACAGAACATGGCCAAGATGTTCAAATGTTCATAGATGACCAGCATGGTCAAATAATAATAATCACAGTGGTTGTCGAGGGTGTAACAGGTCAGCACCTCGGTAGTAAGCCTGTTGGCTTTTCATAGCCGATCATTCAGAGTATCTCTGTTGTCTCTAGAGAGTTGAAAAAAGCAGGTCTGGGACAGGTAGCGCATCCGGTGAACAGGTCAGGGTTCCATAGCCGCAGGCAGAAAAGTTGAAAGTGGAGCAGCAGCACGGCCAGGTGGACTGGGGACAGCAAGGAGTCATCATGCCAGGTAGTCCTGAGGCGCGGTCCTAGGGCTCAGGTCCTCCTCCGAGAGAAAGAAAGAATTAGAGAGAGCATACTTGAATTCACACAGGACTCCAGATATAACAGACTGACCCTAGCCCCCGGACACAAACTACTGCAGCATAAATACTGGAGGCTGAGACAAGAGGGGTAGGGAGACACTGTGGCCCCGTCCGACTACACCCCCGGACAGGGCCAAACAGGCAGAATATAACCCCACCCACTTTTCCAAAGCACAGCCCCCACACCACTAGATCGATATCTTCATCCACCAACTTACCATCCTGAGACAAGGCAGAGTATAGGCCACAAATATCTCTGCCATGGCACAACCCAAGGGGGGGCGCCAACCCAGACAGGAAGATCACGTTAGTGACTCAACCCACTCAAGTGACGCACCCCTCCTAGGGACGGCATTGAAGAGCACCAGTAAGCCAGTGACTCAGCCCCTGTAATAGGGTTGGAGGCAAAGAATCCCAGTGGAGAGAGGGGAACCGGCCAGGCAGAGACAGCAAGGGCGGTTTGTTGCTCCAGTGCCTTTCCGTTCTCCTTCACACTCCTGGGCCAGACTACACTCAATCATGGGACCTACTGAAGAGATGAGTCTTCAATAAGGACTTAAAAGTTGAGACCGAGTCTGCGTCTCTCACATGGGTAGGTAGAACATTCCATAAAAATGAAGCTCTATAGGAGAAAGCCCTGCCTCCAGCTGTTTGCTTAGAAATTCTAGGGACAGTTAGGAGGCCTGCGTCTTGTGACCATTGCGTACATGTAGGTATTTTCGGCAGGACCAAATCGGAAAGATAGGGAGGAGCAATCCCATGTAATGCTTTGTAGGTTAGCAGTAACACCTTGAAATCAGCATTTGCCTTAACAGGAAACCAGTTTAGAGAGGCTAGCACTGGAGTAATATGATAAAATTTTCTGGTTCTAGTCAAGATTCTAGCAGCCGTGTTTTGCACTAACTGAAGTTTATTTAGTGGTTTACCCAGGTAGCCGGAAAGTAGAGCATTGCAGTATTCTAACCTAGAAGTGATAAAAGCATGGATTAATTTTTCTGCATCATTTTTGGACAGAACGTTTCTGATTCTTGCATTGTTATGTAGATGGAAAAATCTGTCCTTGATATGTTCATCAAAAGAGAGATCAGGGTCCAGAGTAACGCCGAGGTCCTTCACAGTTTTATTTGAGACGACTGTACAACCATCAAGATGAATTATATCATATTCAACAGAAGATCTCTTTGTTTCTTGGGACCTAGAACAAGCATCTCTGTTTTGTCCGAGTTTAAAAGTAAACAATTTGCAGCCATCCGCTTCCTTATGTCTGAAATACAGGCTTCCAGCGAGGGCACTTTTGGGTCTTCACCATGTTTCATCGAAATGTCCATCTGTGTGTCATCTGCATAGCAGTGAAAGTTAACATTATGTTTCCGAATGACTTCACCAAGAGGTAAAATATATAGTGAAAACAATATTGGTCCCAAAACAGAACCTTGATGAACACCGTAATGTACAGTATCACTTACTGTTAACTGGTTGTTGTATTAATGAGAGAGTGAGGTACAGTAAAAGTTATTCTCAATGGGAGTGCTAATAGAGGAGCTGAACAAACTTACAGCAGCAATTTGTCAGACCCTGAAGTCTGTACAGGAGCTCTCCATGGTGCTGAATTCTCTCTGGTAAACTAATTTTCACCAAACTCAGATGCTGCTGTAGTTTACTGAGGGGGCATATTGTTATTAATTACAAACGTGTCGCTGCCCTACCCATATTCGTTCATGGCAAGGTTGGGATTTATATCAACTAAAGAAATCTACCACACCTGAAAAGACTGCTAAGATACAGTAATCAATCAATCAAATGTATTTATGAAGCCCTTCTTACATCAGCTGATGTCACAAAGTGCTGTACAGAAACCCAGCCTAAAACCCCAAACAGCAGGCAATGCAGGTGTAGAAGCACGGTGGCTAGGAAAAACTCCCTAGAAAGGCTGGAACCTAGGAAGAAACCTAGAGAGGAACCCGGCTTTGAGAGGTGGCCAGTTCTCTTCTGGCTGTGCGTGGTGGAGATTATAACAGAACAGTAAGGTGTGCCTTACTGTAAGTGACTGGAGGGAAGAAGAGAGCTCCTTCCCACTGTGAGTCTGTTAAAATAGAATATCTGGCAGCCTAGTTAGCTGGGCTTTGAGCAGCCACAGCTGAGTCATACATTTGATATTTCTTTAAAACATGTTTTACTTTGTCAATTTTGGTTATTGTGTACATAGATGATACAAAAAAATATTGAATACATTTTTTTATTCTGGCTGTAACAAAAAATGTGTAATAAGTCAATGGGTATGAATTCGTTCTGAAGGCACTGTATGTGCAAGTTGGTGCTGCTTGAGAGAGGAAGTTAATCCAATGTTAAACAGCCTGATCTATGTTCTTTTTCTAATTTTACACAGACAAAGCTGTTATACTGTATATAAGAATGTTCAAAGTATAGCCGAGCAAGGTTTATGTTGTTTCAGTAACATTTGTTTCACTTCAGCTGTTTCTTCTCTAGTTATCATAACATAAGCGAAAGTCGCTGAAACAACATAGAAAACATGCGGAGCTTTGCACAGACTAATTTTATTTTGGTTTGGTTTTGGTTGGTTATGAATCCATGTATTTGTCACTGTTTTTATCTATTGGGACCTCAAACATTTGAGAAAACTTTGAATAAATCATGTTGGGCATTCAATCAGAAGTAAGAGATATTGGTTTTGGATGTTTACTGTGGTGTAATCCAAATCTATTTAAAATACAGGAATAATACATGTGTATACAGTACCTTACACTGCTTTTGGTCCCTTTTCTAATTAATGTGTGCAATCCCCTGCAATCCCCTGAAAATGTATTCCCCATACATGTAGTAATGAAAAACAAAACATGTCAATACATTATATAATCTGTTTCAGATCAAGTCAATTTTTAGAAAGTCCCACTGAAATAGACTCTATAAGTATAATGATACAACATTTCGTCAAACTAGACATATTTCCATGTTTGAAACAATCATATGAATATGCATGTGCTGATGTTCCACTAACAGGGATCAGAGTTTGATCTACCATTGAATTGTTGATAGCAATCTTCCTATTCCAGAGCCTTCAGAAGGTACTCATTTGTTATTACAGCCTGAATTCAAAATGGATTAAGTCTTTTTTCTCACCCATCTACGCACAATACCCCTTAATGACAAAGTGAAAACGTGTTTTTAGAAAATGTTACTAATTTATAGAAACTTAAATACAGAAATATCTCATATACATAAGTATTCACACCCTTGAGTCAATATTTTGTAGAAGCACCTTTGGCAGTGATTAAACTTGTGAATTTTTCTAGGTAACTCTCTAAGAGCTTTATTATTGTTAGACAACCATTTTCATGTCTTGCTATAGATTTTAAAGTGTATTTAAGTCAAAACTGTAACTCAGACTTTCAGGAACTTTCACTGTCTTCTTGGTAAGCAACTCCAGTGTAGATTTGGCCTTGTGCTTTAGGTTATTGACCTGCTGATAGCTGAATTCATCTCCCAGTGTCTTGTGGAAAGCAGACTGAACCAGGTTTTCCTCTAGGATTATTATGCTTGTGTTTAGCTCCATTCCCTGTATTTTTTATCCTGAAAACTCCCAGTCCTTAACGATTACAAGCATACCCATAACATGATACAGCTACCACTATGCTTAAAAATATGGAGAGTAGTACTCAGTAATGTGTTGTATTGGATTTTCGCAAAATATACTGTAACACTTTGTATTCAGGACATGCAGTTAATTGCTTTCCCACATTTTTTGCAGAATTACTTCAGTGCCTAGTTGCAAAAAGGATGCATGTTTTGGAATATTTTCTATTCTGTATAAGCTTCCTTCTTTTCCCTCTAAAATTGAGGTTAATATTGTGGAGTATCTACAATGATGTTGATCCATCCTCAGTTTGTAACTCTTTTAAAGGTACCATCAACCTAATTGTGAAATCCCTGCGCAGTTTCTTTCCTCTCTGACCCCAGATTTAGGAAGGACAGCGGTATCTTTGCAGTGACTGGGTCTATTGATACACCATCCAAAGTGTAATTAATAACTTCACCAAGCTCAAAGGGATATCCAATGTCTCCTTTTTGAATGTTTACCCATCTACCAATAGGTGCCATTATTTGCGAGACTTTGGAAAACCTCCCTGGTCATTGTGGTTGAATCTGTTTTTGAAATTCACTGCTCAACTGAGGGACCTTACAGATAATTGTATGTGTGGGGTACATAGATGAGGTAGTCATTCAGAAATCATATTAAACAATCCATGCAACTTATGTGACTTGTAGAGCACATTGTTACTCCTGAACTTATTTAGGCTTTCCATAACAAAGGGGTTGAATACTTATTGACTCAAGACATTTCAGCTTTTCATTTTGTATTAATTTGTAAAAATGAAGAAAAACATCATTCCACTTTGACATTATGGGGTATTATGTGCAGGCCATTTCAATTCAGCCTCTAACACAACAAAATCTGTAAACAGTCAAGGGTTGTGACTACTTTCTGAAGGCACTGTATATAGTCATGAAGTGACGTTACAAACCATACTCATTATTTCTGTCTTCTGCCCTATAGGATATTTGACAGTAACCATTGAGCCCCTTCCTCCTGTTGTTGTGGGAGAGACTGTCACCCTGAAGTGCAACTTCAAGACTGATGGAAGACTTCGAGAGATCGTGTGGTATAGGGTGAGTAAAGCTGCACGTTCATACACTATACTGTATATCCATGCCATGTACACCAGCCTTTCAATACTAATCAGTGTGACTTAATCCATTTTATTTTTATTTCATGTATTTTATATGATGTAGGTATTTAACTCTTGACCAAATACCAATTAGCCTCTCTTCCTCTAGTGGTATAGTGTGACAAATTTCAATTTTAAGAATTAATAAGGGCCAGGTAATTCATGCCAGGTGTGTAGGGTGTCACTCTGACTTGTGGTTAGGAATATGATTTTACTCTCAGTTATGCCCGGATATTTTGCATAAAATAGAAGCTAATGTGACATTAATAGCAGATGATTACAGTTCAGAGGTTTTATCTACTGAAACAATGGTGTTCCAAAGAGGTCACACCGAAGCACTTGGGTGGATGTCAATGCAGCAACAGCTGTTAGCTCATGGCCTGATTATTTCATTTACCCAGAACTCCCCAATTATGCGCCGGTTAGAATTATACAAGTACGCAGTATGAAATATGCTATATTTATTCTGTGTAATTCTGCAGTCATAGACAGTACTCTGGCTGATAAAGTTTGGACAAATATATTTGCAGCTTTGCACTTTTCTTAAATCAAATCAAATCAAATGTATTTATATAGCCCTTCGTACATCAGCTGATATCTCAAAGTGCTGTACAGAAACCCAGCCTAAAACCCAAACAGCAAGCAATGCAGGTGTAGAGGCACGGTGGCTGGGAAAAACTCCCTAGAAAGGTCGAAACCTAGGAAGAAACCTAGAGAGGAACCAGGCTATGTGGGGTGGCCAGTCCTCTTCTGGCTGTGCCGGGTGGAGATTATAACAGAACATGGCCAAGATGTTCAAATGTTCATAAATGACCAGCATGGTCAAATGATAATAATCACAGGCAGAACTGTTGAAACTGGAGCAGCAGCACGGCCAGGTGGACTGGGGACAGCAAGGAGTCATCATGTCAGGTAGTCCTGAGGCATGGTCCTAGGTCCTCCGAGAGAGAGAAAGAGAGAATTAGAGAGAGCATACTTAAATGCACACAGGACACCGGATAGGACAGGAGAAGTACTCCAGATATAACAATCTGACCCTAGCCCCCCAACACATAAACTACTGCAGCATAATTACTGGAGGCTGAGACAGGAGGGGTCAGGAGACACTGTGGCCCCATCCGATGACACCCCCGGACAGGGCCAAACAGGAAGGATATAACCCCACCCACTTTGCCAAAGCACAGCCCCCACACCACTAGATCGATATCTTCATCCACCAACTTACCATCCTGAGACAAGGCCGAGTATAGCCCACAAAGATCTCCGCCATGGCACAACCCAAGGGGCGCCAACCCAGACAGGAAGATCACATCAGTGACTCAACCCACTCAAGTGATGCACCCCTCCTAGGGACAGTATGAAACGGTATGTACGGCAGGACCAATCAGAGAGATAGGTAGGAGCAAGCCCATGTGATGCTTTGTAGGTTAGCAGTAAAACCTTGAAATCAGCCCTTGCCTTGACAGGAAGCCAGTGTAGGGAGGCTAGCACTGGAGTAATATGATCCAATGTTTTGGTTCTAGTCAGGATTCTAGCAGCCTTATTTAGCACTAACTGAAGTTTATTTAGTGCTTTATCCGGGTAGCCGGAAAGTAGAGCATTGCAGTAAATAATTCCCTATTTCTTGTAAAACAAGTTGAATACAAACAAAACAACTAAAAATAAATTTTATTGGATTTTCAACATTGCAAAACCACATTTATTTTTTTATACTTTAGCTTACAATTTTATTTTGAAAATATGAATCAAACTGACAAAATTATTGGCACCCTGTAGCTAGTCCTTGGTTGCACAGCCAAGATAACTTCCAACAAATGCTTCTTGTAGCAATCAATGAGTTTGTTGCACCTTTCTCAGAAGCAAACTGCTCTAATTCTTCAGTGTTTGAGGGGGTTCCCTCCACCAACTGCTGATTTCAGCTCTCGCTATAAGATATGAATGTAATTCAGATCTGGACTCTTTGCTGGCCACTCCAGAACATACCAGCGTTTTTTCTTGAACCATTTTTTTGTTGCTTTGATGTGTGTTTGGGGACATTGTCCTGCTGGAATACCCACCACCTTCAACAGAGACCCAGTTTTTGGACACTGGGTTAAACATTCCACTCCCAGAAAATCTTGATAATCTGCTGATTTCATGATGTTTTGCACACATTCAAGGCCACCAGTACAAGAGGCAGCAAAGCAACCCCACAGCAGTATCGAACCTCCCCCATGTTAGATTGTTGGGAGGGTGTTCGTCCATTTGGTCATTGGTAAACATAAGAAGACCCCACTGCTGAACGAGACACAAGAAAGCCTTATTGAACTTCTAATAAACCCACCTAAACAAGTCTAAATCCTGGGGGAAATGTTTTGTGGACACACCACTGTTTCGCTAAAAAGCACAGGGATAGTGATTGATAAATGTAACCACTCTCAAGTTCATAGACATAGATCTGGATGCAAGGACTGACCGTCCATTAAAAATAGTTTTAACCATGTTTTGAGGCTATACAATGTTTGCTACATTTAGCTAAAACAAGATAATATTTTGCATATTTTGCAATCAATGGGTACATATCATTCATTTATAAGTCCAGAAACGGATGTATCTACTGCAGATTGCCCATTTAATTGCCCATCATTTTCCAAAATGAACATATATGAACATCCTACATTTTTGAAAGACGGGTCATTATTCTAAATGTAAATCTGTTTAAATAGAAGTGTAGACTTGACGCTATCCCATTCACCTTTGTTCACTTAACTGTACTGCCTCAACATTGCTGATTTTTGAGTCAAACTACAGTGCATTCGGAAAGTATTCAGACCCCTTGACTTTTTCCACATTTTGTTATGTTTCAACATTATCCTAAAATTGATTTTAAAAAATGTATAATCAATCTACACAAAATACCCAATAATCATAATGCGAAAACTGCTGCAAATATATTAACAATAAAATACCGAAATAAGTATTCAGACCCTTTGCTATGAGACTCCAAATTTAGCTTTCCATTGATATATTCATTTTTCCATTGATCATCCTTGAGATGTTTCTACATCTTGATTGTATTAAATTGATTGGACATGATTTGGAAAGGCACACACATGTCTATATAAGGTCTCACAGTTGACAGTGCATGTCAGAGCAAAATCCAAGCCATCAGGTCGAAGAAATTGTCCATAGAGCTGCGAGACAGGTTTGTATCGAGGTACAGCTCTGGAGAAGGGTACCAAAAAATATCTGCAGCATTGAAGGTCCCCAAGAACACAGTGGCCTCCATCATTATTGCATGTTTGGAACCACCAAGACCCTCCCTAGAGCTGGTTGCCCGGCCAAGCTGAGCAATCGTGGGAGAAGGACCGGTGAAGCATGATGGCTGCAGCATCATTGTAATGCTCCCGTTCCTCCATCGATGGGAGAGGGTTGGCTGCTGCTCCTTCTGACTCCATTCAATTTTTGGTGCGGGATTCTGTAATGCTCCGGGTGTCGTGGGTGTGGAGTCAGATGCAGGAGACAGAGAGTGCAAGGCTGTGCTCTTTTAATGCACCAACGCACCACAGGGTGCTCACAATAATAACGGCTCCAAACACGGGGAATGAGAAAGGTACAACTGAAATTTCACGACCAGGAACAAATACGTTCCTCTACATTAGAGCCGAAGGTTACAATCATTAATCCCGCACAACAACCAGGCTGTCTAAGAAAGACAAACTAATCATTCACCAACAGGTGCTACCAATAAACATACAAGGAGGGGGAGGAAAGACAATCAGTGGCAGCTAATAGGCCGGTGACGACGACCGCCGAGCGCCACCCGACCGGGAAGGGAAACCACCCTCGGTCGGACTCGTGACAGTACCCCCAACCCCCCCCCTGACGCGCGGCTCCCGCAGCATGCCGACCCCGGCCTCGAGGTCGCCCCGGAGGATGAGGTGCAGAGCGATCCGGATGGAGGCGATGGAAATCCCTCAACATGGATGCATCCAAGATGTCCCCCACCGGTACCCAGCACCTCTCCTCCGGACCGTACCCCTCCCAGTCCACGAGGTACTGCAGGCCCCTCACCCGACGTCTTGAGTCCAGAATGGTCCAGATCATATACGCCGGTGACCCCTCGATGTCCAGAGGGGGGGAGGGACCTCCGGCACCTCACTGTCCTGCGGGGGACCAGCTACCACCGGCCTGAGGAGAGACACATGAAACGAGGGGTTAATACGATAATAGGAAGGGAGATGTAATCGATAACACACCTTGTTTATTCTCCTCAGGACTTTAAAGGGCCCTACACACTGCGGACCCAGCTTCCGGCAGGGCAAGCGGAGGGGTAGGTTTCGGATCGAGAGCTAAACCCTGTCCCCCGGTACAAACACGGGGGCCTCACTGCGGTGGCGGTCAGCGCTCCTCTTCTGCCGCCCACTCGCTTGTTGTAGAGATTCCTGGACGGCCCTCCAGGTCTCCTTGAAGCGCTGTATCCATTCCTCCACCGCAGGAGCCTCGGTCTGGCTTGGATGCCATGGTGCCAGGACCGGCTGGTACCCCAACACACACTGAAAAGGGGACACGTTAGTAGAGGAGTGGCGTAGTGAGTTCTGGGCCATTTCAGCCCAGGGAATGTATCATGCCCACTCCCCTGGCCGATCCTGGCAATACGACCGCAGAAACCTACCCACCTCCTGGTTCACTCTCTCCACCTGCCCATTACTCTCGGGGTGATAACCGGAGGTTAGGCTGACAGAGACCCCCAAACGTTCCATGAAATCCCTCCATACCCGAGACGTGAATTGGGGGCCCCGATCAGAAACGATGTCCTCCGGCACCCCGTAGTGCCGAAAGACATGGGTGAACAACGCCTCCGCAGTCTGTAGGGCTGTAGGGATACCGGGCAACGGGAGGAGACGGCAGGACTTAGAGAACTGATCCACAATCACTAGAACCGTGGTGTTCCCCTGAGACGGAGGAAGATCGGTCAGGAAATCTACGGATAGATGTGACCATGGCCGCTGTGGAACGGGGAGGGGTTGTAACTTCCCTCAAGGAAGGTGCCTAGGAGCCTTACTCTGGGCACACACCGAACAGGAGGAGACATAACCCTTAACATCCTTAGCCAAAGTAGGCCACCAATACCTCCCCTGAAGGCTCCCCACTGTCCTTGTCACCCCAGGGTGACCCGAGGAGGGTAGGACGTGAGCCCACCGAATCAGTTTGTCCCGAACACCAAGCGGCACGTACCTTTGCCCCGTCGGACACTGAGGAGGCGCAGGTTCCGCCCGTAACGCCCGCTCAATGTCCGAGTCCACCTCCCATACCACTGGTGCTACCAGCTTTGAGGCGGGAAGGATGGGAGTAGGATCGGGGAACCCATCCTCCGTGTCGTAAAGGCTGGACAGTGCTTCAGCCTTGACGTTCTGGGAGCCCGGTCTATAAGACAAAGTAAACCAGAACCGGGTGAAGAATATGGCCCACCTTGCCTGACGTGGGTTAAGTCTCCTAGCTGCCCGAATATACTCCAGATTCGGGTGGTCAGTCCAGATGAGAAAGGGGTGCTTAGCCCCTTGTGTCTCCACACCTTCAGAGCTCTAATCACCGCTAGCAACTCCCGGTCCCCCACATCATATTTACGCTCCGCTGGGCTGAGCTTCCTTGAGAAGAAAGCGCAGGGGCGGAGTTTTGGTGGCGTACCCGAGCGCTGTGATAGCACGGCACCCACCCCAGCCTCGCGTCCACCTCCACTATGAATGCTAGAGAGGGGTCCGGATGTGCCAACACGGGTGCATCAGTGAACAGCGCCTTCAACTTGTTGAATGGTCCATCCGCCTCTGCTGACCACTGCAACCGCACCGGGCCCCCCTTCAGCAGTGAAGTAATGGGAGCCGCTATCTGTCCAAAACCCCGGATAAACCTCCGGTAGTCGTTGGCAAAACCCAAAAACCGCTGCACCTCCTTTACCGTGGTCGGAGTCGGCCAATTACGCATGGCCCTAATGCGGTCGCCCTTCATCACCACCCCCGAGGTGGAAATGCGATAACCCAGAAAAGAGACGGCTCGTTTAGAGAACACGCATTTCTCAGCCTTGACGTATAGGTCATGCTCCAGCAGTCTACCAAGCACCTTGCGTACCAGAGACACAAGCGCGGTGTGAGTGACCGAGTAGATCAGAATGTCATCGATATAAACAACCACTCCCTGCCCACACAGGTCCTTGAGAATCTCGTCTACAAAGGATTGAAAAACAGCTGGAGCATTCTTTAACCCATACGGCATGACGAGGTAGTCATAGTGGCCTGATGTGGTGCTAAATGCGGTTTTCCACTCGTCTCCATTCCGAATACACACCAGACGCGCTCCTGAGATCCAGTTTTGTGAAGAACTGCGCTCCGTGGAATGATTCCACCGCCGTAGCGATGAGAGGTAGAGGGTAACTATACCCCACTGTGATGGCGTTTAGACCTCTATAATCAATACACGGACGCAAACCTCCCTCCTTTTTCCTCACAAAAAAAGAAACTAGAGGAGACGGGTGAAGCGGCGCAGGTCCTAATCCAGGCACTTGTCATCTCCCGTCTGGATTACTGCAACTCGCTGTTGGCTGGGCTCCCTGCCTGTGCCATTAAACCCCTACAACTCATCCAGAACGCCGCAGCCCGTCTGGTGTTCAACCTTCCCAAGTTCTCTCACGTCACCCCGCTCCTCCGCTCTCTCCACTGGCTTCCAGTTGAAGCTCGCATCCGCTACAAGACCATGGTGCTTGCCTACGGAGCTGTGAGGGGAACGGCACCGCAGTACCTCCAGGCTCTGATCAGGCCCTACACCCAAACAAGGGCACTGCGTTCCTCCACCTCTGGCCTGCTCGCCTCCCTACCACTGAGGAAGTACAGTTCCCGCACAGCCCAGTCAAAACTGTTCGCTGCTCTGGCCCCTCAATGGTGGAACAAACTCCCTCACGACGCCAGGAAAGCGGAGTCAATCACCACCTTCCGGAGACACCTGAAACCCCACCTCTCTAAGGAATACCTAGGATAGGATTAAGTAATCCTTCTCACCCCCCCCCCTTAAATGATTTAGATGCACTATTGTAAAGTGGCTGTTCCACTGGATGTCATAAGGTGAATTCACCAATTTGTAAGTCGCTCTGGATAAGAGCGTCTGCCAAATGACTTAAATGTAAATGTAAATGTAAAGATGGAGGGCCGAATGTACCCCTGTCCCAGCGACTCCGTGACATATGTCTCCATTGCCAATGTCTCCTCCTGGGATAACGGGTACACGGGACTCTTGAGAAGTGCTACGTTTACCTGGAGATCTATCGTACAATCCCTTCCCGGTCGATAAGGTGGTAATTTAGTCGCTTTCACTTTACTGAAAGCGATTGCCAAATCGGCATACTCGGGGGGAATGCACACTGTGGAACCCTGGTCTGGACTCTCCACCGACGTGGCACCGATGGAAACTCCCAAACACCTTCCAGAACACTCCTCTGACCACCCCTAGAGAATCCCCTGTCTCCATGAAATTTTAGGATTGTGCCGGGCCAGCCAGGGAATCCCCAGCACCACTGAAAACACAGGCGAATCAATAATAAAAAAACTGATACGTTCCCAATGATTCCCCTGCATCACCATGTCCAGTGGGACCGTGGTCTCCCTGACCACCCCTGACCCTAATGGCCAGCTATCTAGGGAGTGCACGGGAAAAGGAGAATCTATCGGCACCAGCGGAACCCCTAACTTAAGGGCGAGTCCGCAATCCATAAAGTTCCCAGCTGCGCCTGAATCGACTAGCGCCCTATGCTGGGAAGAGGGAAAAAAGTGAAGGAAAAAAGTTAAGACAAACATGTGGCCAACAGGGGGTTCTGGGTGAGTTTGATGCTGACTCACCTGGGGTGATCGAGAAGCGTTCCACCTGCCATCTCTACTCCCAGACAGACGCCCCCAGCACCGATCAGACTTGTGTCCTCTCCGACCACAGTTGGTGCAGGGAAGGCCTCCTCCTCCGGTACCCCTCGGCACAGCCCCTCCCAACTCCATCGGAATGGGAGCGGAGGGGCTGGGTGGTGGAACGCACAGGACCCTCTCTGAACGCCCTCGGGCAGCCAGCAGATTGTCCAGTCGAATGGACATGTCAATCAGCTCATCCAGTGACAGAGAGGTGTCCCGACACGCTAACTCCCGGCGGACGTCCTCTCGGAGACTACACCTGTAGTGGTCAATAAGGGCCCTGTCGTTCCACCCAGATCCTGCTTCCAAGGTCCGGAACTCCAGCGCGTAATCCTGGGCGCTTCTCCTCTCCTGCCTGAGATGAAATAGTCGTTCTCCCACTGCTCAGCCGTCTAGAGGGTGATCAAACTCGGCACGGAAGCGGCGGGAAAACTCTGGGTAGTGCTCCCGCGCTGAGTCTGAGCCATTCCAGACTGCGTTCGCCCACTCCAGAGCACGACCCGTGAGGCAGGAGATGAGGACACTCACTCTCTCCGCTCCCGAGGGAGTGGGCCTGACGTTGGCCAGGTATAGCTCCAGCTGAAGCAAAAACCCCTGGCAACCCGTCGCCACTCCATCATAAGCCCTCGGTAGCGTCAGACGGAGGGTGCTGGAGTCGGGAGATGGGGAGTCCGGAGCCGGGGACTCCATCGATGGGAGAGGGTTGGCTGCTGCTCCTGCTGACTCCATTCAATTTTTGGTGCGGGATTCTGTAATGCTCCGGGTGTCGTGGGTGTGGAGTCAGACGCAGGAGACAGAGAGTGCAAGGCTGTGCTCTTTTAATGCACCAACGCACCACAGGGTGCTCACAATAATAACGGCCCCAAACACGGGGAATGAGAAAGGTACAACTGAAATTTCACGACCAGGAACAAACACGTTCCTCTACATTAGAGCCGAAGGTTACAATCATTAATCCCGCACAACAACCAGGCGGGCCGGCTGTCTAATAAAGACTAATCATTCACCAACAGGTGCTACCAATAAACATACAAGGAGGGGGAGGAAAGACAATCAGTGGCAGCTAATAGGCCGGTGACGACGACCGCCGAGCGTCACCTGACCGGGAAGGGAAACCACCCTCGGTCGGACTCGTGACAATCATGCTGTGGAGATGTTTTTCAGCGGCAGGGAATGGGAGACTATTCAGGATCGAGGGAAAGTTGCTTCGGGACAAGTCTCTGAAGGTCCTTAAGTCATGTCTTTGAGCTGGACTAGAACCCGTTCAAACATCTCTGGAGAGACCTGAAAATAGCGGTGCATCGACACTCCCCATCCAACCTGACAGAGCTTGAGATGATCTGCAGAGAAAAATGGGGGAAAACTCCCCAAATACAGGTATTCCAAGCTTGTAGCTTGGCTGTAATTGCTGCCAAAGGGGCTTCAAGAAAGTACTGAGTAAAGGGTCTGAATACTTATGTAAATTTGTTATATAAGTATTTTTTTATTTTTTGGTTGCAAAAATGTCTGAACACTTGTTTTTGCTTTGTCATTATGGGTTCTTGTGTGTAGATTGACGTGGGGATTTTTTTAGAATAAGGCTGTAACAAAATGAAGTCAAGAGGTCTGAATACTTCCCGAATGCACTGTATATGGCTGAGGCAGTGACACTTCTATTATGAGATTTACTGAGATTTTCTTTTATATGGCCTTTTCTTGGAAGAAAACCTTTTCTCTAGGTTCATCTTTACAAATGCTGACATTTCAAGACAGGACACAAAAAGACACTTTACATTTCAACCTTAGTATAATACATAATGTTTTGTGCTTTGAAAATGTAATTGAATCAGGAAGGATTTTGAGGGTTTAGTTAAGTTTATATGGAGCCCTTACCTTTGTTGGGCTTTTAGGTTTCTTGCTCTCAAGTGTTATTCTACAATGTTTAAATTTGGTGCAGATATGAATGCAGAGTATTTGAAGTAATTTAGTTTCTCTTGATCAATCCAATGCTTTTTACACAGTGAAACTGTCTTCTCTTTGGGGAAATGGGTTTGGAAGAGGAAAGTTAATAGAATGCACATTTACTCAATATTAGATCATTTTTAATGGAGTCCTCACTATCGTTTTTGCCAGGCAGGAGCCAGACTGTCTTGGGATTTACAGCTGTAGTGTAAAACAAACTCCACTCACTGAGAGTTAGGCTGTCCACATCACCTATTGGTTAGTGAGGAAAATGCAGAGGTTGTAAAGAGAAACCAGCCTCATCTCTCATGTGCCCACTACTCAATGCAACAGTTAATACATTATATATAAATTATCCACACTCGGCTGCCAAAGTTTCTTTAATCTCTGTCTCTTTTATTTGGCTAAACTGTCTAATTTCCCCCCCACGTTCACATGTAACTGGGGTTGACGCCCACCTTGGGAATCATCATATCTAATCAAAGTCTGGCCAACGAGACAGAAGCTGAATGAATTAAATACCTCAGCTAGCCTCATTCATTACCAGGGTGCCGTTATCTTAACAGATTCTGTTTGAGGATTCTGTAATGCACACCAGTGGCAGCCTGCTCCTTGAAACCATGCACATCCTTAGCATTGCTAAGACCTAGTGTAGCCACTCAAGATAATCAAGATTGCTATTGAGAAGCTTTCAGGCTGGCCTAATAGAGTACTACTGCGCAGTATTTTGGTACGTAGAAATATATACAATAGTAATCCCTTCTTAATTACATTGTTAAAAGCTTTTACTACTATTCAAAACTTGTTCATTAGATTTTTTTCAACAATTCATGTGTGGCATTTGACATTTGGCACACACCTGATAAAGATATTTGTGAACATCACATAGTCAGACAACCTGCATATACTGATGGAAGTTCAATGTGCTTCTTTTTTTTGTATCGTTTTCTGCGTGCCTCTTTTTATAGTTTGGGAATGTAATATTGTTTATTTGCACCTTATAAAGAAGCTATTCAGATCAGCACAATGCCAGATATCTCCCAGGAAGGTAGAGCAGATTTGCATCATACTGTATGTCAACACAATGTTTATGTTAGGGTTTTCTCTGTGAGAGGATATATAAGCCCCTGAATTACACGAAGCTCAGCTCACTTGGAAGAAACCCCATTTGGGGCTAAAAGTAATTTTTGGGTAAATATTGGAAAATGGATGACTACTCCAACATCCAAGATTTTTGTTTCAACAATACCAATAATGCAAAATGGCAATTTATACAATTTTTATCCAAAAGTAGAATCTGAAGAATCTTCAATTAAATATTTCTAGCGGTCTTGGTGCGGTAGCTCTAGTGAAGAGCAAAAAAGTCAAGAAAAAACAGGTGTGCTATAATACATGAGAGGGCTCACTCAACAATGAGTGTTTTCCCATCTATTGGATGTTTAAATGTATTAGTCAGACCGAAGCACTAATGCTCCTGAAGCAAACACATAAAAGCATCTTGAGTGCATGTTATATTCCACTGAGAGCCACATTCATGTTTTGTGCAGTGGGTTCTGTCAGGCCATGGATTAGGCACTGTGGATATGTAATAGCATCAAGCTGTCCTCAACATTGTAATAGCATTTCATCCTGATGGGGCTACAGATAGAGTGGAGGAGAGAATCTCTATCAGCTCTGAAACCATTCTGAGCATGTGCAGTAGGAACATGGAAGGATATGATGCTGGCTGGGGAGGCCTGTGGAGACTTCTCCTCACTGAGACTCATGTCAGCTCACCTAATGCTGTGCTTGTTCTGATTATGTCACTCTAATGAAGAGATACCCATGACCCTCTCCCTATGGGGACCGCAGTAGTGCTGGCGGTGACGGTGCAGGGTTTCCGCTTGGATGCCTGTTGAGTGTCATTCTGCATTACGCTTAATCTTCCCTAAGTTAACCTCTCTCTCTATATCCCTCATCCCCCTCTCCCTCGTCCCCTGTCTCATTACCACATCCCTCCACCCACTCTGACAGCACTCTTATGGGATCATCTCTCTGGCCAGCATAGCCAGCATAGCCTAGTGCTCTAAACGTGGGCCTTTTACCACTGACCTATCTGATAGGCTCATGCGTGTGAATGAATGCTATCTCACTCATATGGTCCACATGGTTCATGCATTTTAACCTCAGCCTGTTCCATTATAATGACTCAGGTCAGGTCTTCAACATGCTCTTTGTCAATTTGAGCTCTATTCTTACAGGGGAGAGAGAGAAGATGCTGTTAAGATACTGTTTTGCTTTCAACAGTGTGATTATAGACATGGCAAGCCATCTGTGATGTTTAAGTTCAAGTAAATTATATGAAAATAATTTATGTCATTCATATGAGCCTTGTCTTGATTAAGTTGAATTCTAGAGTATTGCCGTGTGCATTTGGTTAGACACTTGCTATTGTTCCACTTGACTAGATCACATGGGACTCTCATGCAGAAATTACTGTTGATTGACAAGTACAGATTGCAAGGAGAGAGAGGCGATTTAAAGACAGACAAGGAGAGATGTACAGTAAGTGCTGCTCTTCTAAACAGAGGTAGGCTATATTGAAAGTAAGCCTATCTCAGAATTTCCTTACTGAAAGGACTTTGATGTTTGCTGTCACTAGTTCAGTGCGCTGTAATGAGAGTAGTACTTATTTGGTGTGGAATCCATTTTCTTTTACACTGATTTTGCTTTTCTTCTGTGTAATACATTACAGTCTCCCACGAGTGCTTCACTTGGAACTATTAGACAATGAGAAACCAGTTATTTGAGAGAGGTAGCATAAATTATTAGGATATATGAGAAGAGCATTGAATAATATTTATCTCTGCTAAATACAGTGCTATGAGAGTGAACAATGAACCTATAACTACCAAAGGAGTAAACAAAGGAACGCAAAGCCGTCATTCTCTGAGAACTTATATTCAAATGTGATATACTGATCAATACTGTACCTCCCCCTCAATAACCGTCCCCCTGATGACTATCCAACCTTTTGTTGGTAAATGTTAGCTCACTGCTTACACATCTTTCAAATATGGAAACATGGAAGTTTCCTGGAAATATAGATTATTAAAATACATTGTTTCAGTCCTTCTGTTTGGTTTCCTTAGAGAATTAATTTAAAAAAATAAGTGTTTCCTAACACACTGTGACCTGATTCCTGCAGTCTAAGCTGGAACATAAAAGCAATCGTGGCATGATGATGAGACTGAGAGAGTTGCTGCTGCTGCCCACACAGACTCCCCCTGCACACCATCCTATTCTAATATCTCTTACGTTTACACTGCCTTTGTCTGTGCATCAGATTTAACTTGTTGCCCACATTTCTGTACAAATCCCATTAAAGATATTGACACTGAAAGAGCACAAGATCACGGGTATGCAAATTACTTTTCACTTGGCAGTAGTACAACACCAAGTGCATTGCCTAAGGGCAAAATCTATAGCTGGCTGGACTATTCAGTCCCGAGTTAAGTGGTTCTGTCCAGATACATGTACATTTGAACAGGGAGAGGATGGCTTATATGATACTTGACGCAGAAGTGGTGTGTTTCTCTCTCCGGTAATCCTGTTTCCTGACTGCGGAGAGACGAGGGAGGCGTCACATTCCAAATCCGAGTTGGAAAAACTCAGAGACTGGGTTGCCCAGGCAACAGGAATCTGCGAGCACAGTAAAGAGTTCTCTGACTGTGTACACACAGCACACTCCTGTGGTTTTTTTTGTGTGCCCAACTTCCTGCTGCTGTAAACCCCCAAGTGTAATTGTGTCATTGTATTAATGGCTCAGTTAGTTGGAGTATCTCGATTGTATTCGGATTCACCCAAAACTATATATATATATAAAATGTAAAATATTTAGATTTGTTGAACACTTTTTATATATATATAAAACGTGTTCAACAAATCTAAATATTTTACATTTTAGATTCTTCAAAGTAGCCACCCTTTGCCTTGATGACAGCTTTGCACACTCTTGGCATTCTCTCAAACAGTTTCACAAGGTAATCACCTAGAAAGCATTTCAGTTAACAGGTGTGCCTTGTTAAAAATGTACTTGTGGAATTTCTTTCATTCTTAATCAGTATGAGCCAATCAGTTGTATTGTGACAAGGTAGGGGTGGTATACAGAAGATAGCCCTATTTGGTAAAAGACAAAGTCCATATTATAGCAATAGCACCTCAAATAAGCAAAGAAAAATGACAGTCCATCATCACTTGAAGTCATGAAGGTCAGTCAATCTGGAAAATGTCAAGCACTATGATGAAACTGGCTCTCATGAGGACCGACACAGGAAAGGAAGACCAATAGTTACTTCTGCTGCAGAGGATAAGTTCATTAGAGTTACCAGCATCAGAAATTGCAGCCCAAATAAATGTTTCACAGAGTTCAAGTAACAGACACATCTCAACATTAACTGTTCAGAGAAGACTGCGTGAATCAGGCCTTCATGGTCAAATTGCTGCAAAGAAGCCACTACTAAAGAACACCAATCAAAATAAGAGACTTGCTTAGGCCAAGAAACACGAGCAATGGCCATTAAACCGGTGGTGATGAGTCCAAATTTGAGATTTTTGGTCCAACCACCGTGTCTTTGTGAGACACAGAGTGGGTGAACTGATTATGTCCACATGTGTGGTTCCCACAGTGAAGTACAGATGAGGAGGTGTAATGGTGTGGGGGTGCTTTGCTGGTGACACCGTCAGTGATTTATTTAGAATTCAAGACACACTTAACATCTGGTTTACGCTTAGTGGGACTATCAATTGATTTTCAACAGTACAATGACCCAACACTCCTCCAGGCTGTGTAATGGCTATTTGACCAAGGAGAGTGATGGAGTGCTGCAGCAGATGACCTGTCCTCCACAATCACCCGACCTCAACCCAATTGAGATGGTTTGGGATGAGTTTGACTGCGGAGTGAAGGTAAAGCAGCCAACAAGTGTTCAGCATATGTGGGAACTCCTTCAAGACTGTTGGAAAAGTATTCCAGATAAAGCGGGTTGAGAGAATGCCAAGAGTGTGCAAAGCTGTCATCAAGGCAAAGGGTGGCTACTTTGAAGAATCTAAAATCTAAAATATATTTTGATTTGTTCAACACTTTTTTATGTATTACATGATTCCATATGTGTTATGTCATAGTTTTGATGTTTTCACTATTATTCTACAATGTAAAAAATAGTAAAAATAAAGAAAAACCACTGAATGAGTAGGTGTGTGCAAACTTTTGACTTGTACTGTATACAGTGCCTTGCGAAAGTATTCCGCCCCCTTGAACTTTGCAACCTTTTGCCACATTTCAGGCTTCAAACATAAATATATAAAACTGTATTTTTTGTGAAGAATCAACAACAAGTGGGACACAATCATGAAGTGGAACGACATCTATTGGATATTTCAAACTTTTTTAACAAATCAAAAACTGAAAAATTGGGCGTGCAAAATTATTCAGCCCCCTTAAGTTAATACTTTGTAGTGCCACCTTTTGCTGCGATTACAGCTGTAAGTCGCTTGGGGTATGTCTCTATCAGTTTTGCACATCGAGAGACTGAAATTTTTTCCCATTCCTCCTTGCAAAACAGCTCGAGCTCAGTGAGATTGGATGGAGAGCATTTGTGAACAGCAGTTTTCAGTTCTTTCCACAGATTCTCGATTGGATTCAGGTCTGGACTTGGACTTGGCCATTCTAACACCTGGATATGTTTATTTTTGAACCATTCCATTGTAGATTTTGCTTTATGTTTTGGATCATTGTCTTGTTGGAAGACAAATCTCCGTCCCAGTCTCAGGTCTTTTGCAGACTCCATCAGGTTTTCTTCCAGAATGGTCCTGTATTTGGCTCCATCCATCTTCCCATCAATTTTAACCATCTTCCCTGTCCCTGCTGAAGAAAAGCAGGCCCAAACCATGATGCTGCCACCACCATGTTTGACAGTGGGGATGGGGTGTTCACGGTGATGAGCTGTGTTGCTTTTACGCCAAACATAACGTTTTGCATTGTTGCCAAAAAGTTCAATTTTGGTTTCATCTGACCAGAGCACCTTCTTCCACATGTTTGGTGTGTCTCCCAGGGGCTTGTGACAAACTTTAAAATACACTTTTTATGGATATCTTTAACCTCTTGAAACTCCCCATCCCGGATCCGGGATTGTGACTAAGCCTCAGGCTCATTATCATAACGCAACGTTAACGATTTCTGAAAATCGCAAATAAAATTAAAATAATGCGTTTGCTCTCAAGCTTAGCCTTTTCTTAACAACACTGTCATCTCAGATTTTCAAAATATGCTTTTGAACCATAGAAATTGACTAATTTGTGTAAGAGTATGCTAAGCTAGCATAGCATTTTGTGTAGCATGTAGCACGCAACATTTTCACAAAAGCCAGATAACCAAATAAATAAAATCATTTACCTTTGAAGAGCTTCTGATGTTTTCAATGAGGAGACTCCCAGCCACATACCAGATGCGCAGTGTTTCCTGAAAGCGTCTGTGTGTAGGAGAAATCGTTCCGTTTTCTACATTGCGCCTGGCTACCGAAACGAACCGAAAATGCAGTCACCTACAACGTGAAACTTTTTCCGGATTAACTACATAATATCGACCGAAACATGGCAAACGTTGTTTGGAATCAATCCTCAAGGTGTTTTTTCACATATCTCTTCATTGACATGCAGTTCGTGGAAGCTTGCTTCTCTCTCTGTGCCCCATGGAAAAATACTGGCAGGTGACTTTTGCGCACCAATTTCGGCGCAGGACACCGGGCGGACACGTGGTAAATGTGGTCTCTTATGGTCAATCTTCCAATGATCTGCCTACAAATACGTCACAATGCTGCAGACACCTTGGGGAAACGACAGAAAGGGCAGACTCATTCCTCTTGCGTTCACAGCCATATAAGGAGATCATGAAAGACAGAGCCTCAAAAATCCTTGTCATTTACTGGATGCCAAGTCATCTTGGTTTTGCCTGAAGCTCACGTTAAAGGGCACGCACAGAGAAGATATTTGTATTTCTGGACACGTCAGAGTGTTTTCTTTCGAACAGTAGCAATTATATGCATAGTCGAGCATCTTTTTGTGACAAAATATCTTGTTTAAAACGGGAACGTTTTTCTTCCAAAAATGAAATAGCGCCACCATAGGTGTAAGAGGTTAAGAAATGGCTTTCTTCTTGCCACTCTTCCATAAAGGCCAGATTTGATCAATATACGACTGATTGTTGTCCTATGGACAGTCTCCCACCTCAGCTGTAGATCTCTGCAGTTCATCCAGAGTGATCATGGGCCTCTTGGCTGCATCTCTGATCAGTCTTCTCCTTGTATGAGCAGGAGGTTTAGGGGGACGGCAAGGTCTTGGTAGATTTGCAGTGGTCTGATACTCCTTCCATTTCAATATTATCGCTTGCACAGTGCTCCTTGGGATGTTTAAAGCTTGGGAAATCTTTTTGTGTCCAAATCCGGCTTTAAACTTCTTCACAACAGTATCTCGGACCTGCCTGGTGTATTCCTTGTTCTTCATGATGCTCTCTGCGCTTTTAACGGACCTCTGAGACTATCACAGTGCAGGTGCATTTATACGGAGACTTGATTACACACAGGTGGATTGTATTCATCATCATTAGTCATTTAGGTCAACATTGGATCATTCACAGATCCTCACTGAACTTCTGGAGAGAGTTTGCTGCACTGAAAGTAAAGGGGCTGAATAATTTTGCACGCCCAATGTTTCAGTTTTTGATTTGTTAAAAAAGGTTGAAATATCCAATAAATGTTGTTCTACTTCATGATTGTGTCCCACTTGTTGTTGATTCATCACAAAAAAATACAGTTTTATATCTTTATGTTTGAAGCCTGAAATGTGGCAAAAGGTCGCAAAGTTCAAGGGGGCCGAATACTTTCGCAAGGCACTGTATATACATTTAAAGTCGGAAGTTTCCATACAATTAGATTGGAGTCATTAAAACTTGTTTTTCAACCAATCCACAAATTTCTTGTTAATAACAAACTATAGTTTTGGCAAGTTGGCTAGGACATCTACTTTGTGCATGACAAGTAATTTTTCCAACAATTGTTTACAGACAAATTATTTCACTTATAATTCACTGTATCACAAATCCAGTGGGTCAGAATTTTCATACACTAAGTTGACTGTGCCTCTAAACAGAAAACGATGGCATGGCTTTAGAAGACATAATTTGAGTCAATTGGAGGTGTACCTGTGGATTTATTTCAAGGCCTACCTTCAAACTCAGTGCCTCTTCGCTTGACATTATGGGAAAATCAAAAGAAAACAGCCAAGACCCCAGAAAGAAAATTGCCGACCTCCATAAGTCTGGTTCATCCTTGGGAGCAAATGCCAAAGGCCTGAAGGTTCCACGTTCATCTGTACAAACAATAGTACGCAAGTATAAACACCATGCAGCTATCACACCGCTCAGGAAGGAGACGTGTTCTGTCTCCTAGAGATGAACGTACTTTGGTGCAAAAAGTGCAAATCAATCCCAGAACAACAGCAAAGGACACAGTGAAGATGCTGGAGGAAACAGGTAAAAAGTATCTATATCCACATTAAAACGAGTCCTATATCGACAGATCCTGAAGGGCCACTCAGCAAGGAAGAAGCCACTGCTCCAAAACCCCAATAAAAAAGCCATACTACGGTTTACAACTGCACATGGGGACAAAGATCGTTCTTTTTTGAGAAATGACTTCCTGTCTGATGAAACAAAAATAGAACTGCTTGGCCATAATGACCATCGTTATGTTTGGGGGGAAAAGGGGGAAGTTTGCAAGCTGAAGAACACCATCCCAACCGTGAAGCACGGGGGTGGCAGCATCATGTCGTGGGGGTGCTTTGCTGCAATAGATGGCATCATGAGGTAGGAAACTTATGTGGATATATTGAAGCAACATCTCAAGCCATCAGTCAGGAAGGTAAAGCTTGGTCGCAAATGGGTCATCCAAATAGACAATGACCCCAAGCATACTTCCAAAGTTGTGGCAAAATGGCTGAAAGACAACAAAGTCAATGTATTGGAGTAGCCATCACATATCCCTGACGTCAATCCAATAGAACATTTGTTGGCAGAACTGAAAAAGCGTGTGTGAGCAACGAGACCTACAAACCTGACTCAGTTACACCAGCTGACCAGAGAAATGAGCTAAAATTCACCCAATTTATTGTGGGAAGCTTGTGAAAGGTAACCCGAAACGTTTGACCCAAGTTAAACAATTTAAAGGAAATGCTACCAAATACTAATTGAGTATATGTAGATTGTAGATCTGACCCACGGGAATGTGATGAAAGAAATAAAACCTGAAATAAATAATTCTCTCTACTATTATTCTGACATTTCACATTTTTTAAATTAAGTGGTGCTCCTAACTGACCTAAAACAGGGAATTTTTTCTCTGATTAAATGTTAGGATTTGTGGAAAAACAGAGTTTAAATGTAGTTGACTAAGGTGTATGTAAACTTCCGACTCCAACTGTATATAGTGATGGTTGAATCTGAATAATGTGTAGCAGCTTAAAAATATATCTGGATTCTTAACCTAACAACTGATATACACTGAGGTATACACTGAGTAAACAAACATTAAGAACACCTGCTTTGCTTTCTACATGACATAGACAGACCAGGTGACTTCAAGTGAAAGCTATGATCCCTTATTGTTGTCACCTTTTAAATTCACTTCAATCAGTGTAGATGGAGGGGAGGAGACAGGTTTAAAAAAATATTTTTAAGCCTTGAGACAATTGAGACATTGATTGTGTATGTGAGCCATTCAGAGGGTGAATGTGCAAGACAAAATACTAAAATTGTCAGAGTCGTGTGTATAGGTGGCAGGGAAGTCAGGCGCAGGAGAGTAAAAACGAGTGTAATGGAGTCCTTTTAATATATATCCACTAAACATGCTCCAAAACACTAAATGTACATACATAAGAAACAAGGGTACAAAGACCCGTTGCGCACCTATACAAACATAAACAACACTGACATAAAACAATCTCTGACAAAGACATGAGGGGAAACAGAGGGTTAAATACACAACAATTAATGAATGGGATTGAAACCAGGTGTATAGGAAGACAAGACAAAACCAATGGAAAATGAAAAATGGATCAATGGTGGCTAGAAGACCGGTGACGTCGACCGCCGAGCACCGCCCGAACAAGGAGAGGCAACAACTTCGGGAGAAGTCGTGACAAAAATGCCTTTGAAGAGGGGAATGGCAGTAGGTGCCAGGTGTACTTCTTTCTGTCATCGCTTGGTTTTTTCAAACTCAACAATTTCCTGTGTGTATCAAGAATGGGTATACTCAGTGTAGATCATACGGTGCAAAGACACATTGCTGTATTAACAAGAATAGGACATATTCAGGCAGTGAATGTGATTTATTTGGATATTGTCTATAACTCTCCACATAAATGAGTGAGCACTATTTTAGAAAGACCAATGCCATTTATTCCAGTTGGTAGTTCTTCTGAACATGGGGCTGAACTCCATGTTGACTCTTTTGGTTGTTCATTGATCCATTTATGTTTGAAGCTGGCCCAGTGGAGTCGCATACAGCGTCCTGATCATGAATCTTGCAATCAATGATCCAAGTAGTTGTTTGACATGCTCAGATGTTTAAAGACAGTTTAGCATTTGTTTAATAGACTTTAACCTCTTACATCTATGGGGGCGCTATTTCATTTTTGGATGAAAAACGTTCCCGTTTTAAACAAGATATTTTGTCACAAAAAGATGCTCGACTATGCATATAATTGATAGCATTCGAAAGAAAACACTCTGACGTGTCCAGAAATACCAAGATATTCTCTGTGCGTGCCCTAGAACGTGAGCTTCAGGCAAAACCAAGATGAGATGGCATCCAGGAAATGACAAGGATTTTTGAGGCTCTGTTTTCCATTGTCTCCTTATATGGCTGTGAATGCGAGAGGAATGAGCCTGCCCTTTCTGTCGTTTCCCCAAGGTGTCTGCAGCATTGTGACGTATTTGTAGGCAGATCATTGGAAGATTGACCATAAGAGACCACATTTACCAGGTGTCCGCCCGGTGTCCTGCGCCGAAATTGGTGCGCAAAAGTCACCTGCCAGTATTTTTCCATGGGATACAGAGAGGAAAGCAAGCTTCCACGAACTGCATATCAATGAAGAGATATGTGAAAAAACACCTTGAGGATTGATTCCAAACAACGTTTGCCATGTTTCGGTCGATATTATGTAGTTAATCCGGAAAAAGTTTTACGTTGTAGGTGACTGAATTTTCGGTTCGTTTCGGTAGCCAGACGCAATGTAGAAAACGGAACGATTTCTCCTACACACAGACGCTTTCAGGAAAAACTGAACATTTGGTATGTAACTGAGAGTCTCCTCATTGAAAACATCAGAAGCTCTTCAAAGGTAAATGATTTTATTTATTTGGTTATCTGGTTTTTGTGAAAATGTTGCGTGCTAAATGCTACTCAAAATGCTATGCTAGCTTTGCATACTCTTACACAAATTAGTCAATTTCTATGGTTCAAAAGCATATTTTGAAAATCTGAGATGACAGTGTTGTTAAGAAAAGGCTAAGCTTGAGAGCAGACGCATTATTTTCATTTTATTTGCGATTTTCAGACATCGTTAACGTTGCATTATGCTAATGAGCCTGAGGCTTTAGTCACAAACCCGGATCCGGGATGGGGAGTTTCAAGAAGTTAACTTTCAGAGATGCATTGTTGACCTATTATCCTCTATGGGATCGGTGTCCCTAAACCAGCACAGTTGTTGCTCAATATGTAATAATGTGACTAGAATGACATTGTAAACAACAGCCAACTTTCCGGGACATAGACATGTCTTATATGGGCAGAAAACTTTAATCATTGTTAATCTAACTGCAGTGTCCAGTTTAAAGAAACTACTACAGCTAAAAAAAACACCATGCTATTTTTTGAGAATAGTGCACAACAACAAAACACTTTTATCACAGAAACTGGTTTGAAACATTCACCTCTGAAGGTAAACAATGTACTTACATTCGGTAATCTTGCTCTGATTTGTCATCCTGAGGGTCCCAGAGATAAAATGTAGCGTAGTTTTGTTTGATAAAATAGAGTTGTATATTCAAATGTAGGAAAAGGGTTCTGCAGTTTGACCCCACTGCTATCTCTGGCTCCACACCCACCCTGCACGGCCATCTAGATATGTGAAGGTTAGTGTATTTTCTGTAAGGAAGCTAATGATCCACCATGTATGACATTCCTGGGAGTGTGTAGCCTCACATTTTTTATTACCATAACATTTTTGTATGTTCTCCATAGTTATGTACTTAACAATATAGAAATTTACCAATTCAGCACATTTTGGTAAACTCCTGGCAGACTGGATACAAAATATTGTCTAGTGATGTAATTCTTCACTGGATCAGTCTGACTTTTTTCACACACGCTGCTGCCATCTTGTGGACAACATCTAAATTACACCTAGAATCTTTCATCACTGTCTGGTCTTTCTCTTGCATTTCAAAGATGCAAAAAATTATGGAATGTTATAATTGTTTGTTTTTTGTTTATATTATCTTTTACCAGATCTAATGTGTTATATTCTCCAACATTAATTTCACATTTACACAAATTTCAAGACTATGCATATCCTTGCTTCAGGGTCTGAGCTACAGGCCGTTAGATTTGGGTATGTCATTTTAGGCGGAAAATTGAAAAGTTAGTGTCCGATCCTTAAGTTTATGTTGATAATGGGGTTATTGGCCACTCAGATATTTGGGACCTCAGCCATCCCTAATTTCATCCACTGAAGATCACACTATGTAGATGACGCCCCCCCCCCAACATAATACTGTTTACTAATGAGTACTATCCTTGTTAATATGTTGTGGAAATTGCAATTAGTTCTTGTTAGATAGGCGGTGAAATGATATGCATGATCTACGTTTCCAAAAGAAAATGAAATCTTTGAAATACATTGGAAGTTTTATTATTACAGTCTGTTATAATGATTTTCCTGGTCTGGCTGGTAATTATATGAGCATGTACAATTTAAATAGAAACAGTAATAATGGGACATATGAAACAGCACTGATTTCTAATCAGTTCCTTTGCTGTTGATTTTTATCCCTGGTTGTTGCAAAGTAGTTAAACATTTGTCATCAAATTTCTGCAGTGAAAATCATCCAGTCGTGCTTTTGATCTGAGACTTTGGCAATGTTTATTTAAATAAAAATAACTATTGCAGTGTGTTCCTTTCCGATGTATACTTTACATGAAAATAGAAAACTTACTAAAACAATGATGAGTCCACAGCCTGTTCCTAACAAAAGCCTCTGTCATCATCTCAATCAGTCTCTCGCTCTCTGGTGAATCTGACCCCAAGGGGATAGTGGAGATAAGGTGATATAGATCACTGCACCACAGCCTTCCCTTTTGAGGATGTCACAATGGCAAATAAGCCGCCTGTCCTATATTACATTATAATTACTCTGCTGTGTCAACAAACTGCAAGAAGTAATTTTTCACTCATGATGCTGGGACCGAAGGCATTACATCTGTATGTTTCAAATGTAATTAGGGTAAAGCATGGTATTGTTGCACTGTTATCAGTGAATAAGCACCATCTCCTCATTTTGAATTCCTTTAGATCGCCCAGGATTCTGACATAATCTAGTGCTACCACCATTTTACAAGTATATGTACAGTACTGTATAGAATTCATTACATTATACCTCTATGAGCATTAACCTAATTGGATGACTCATTGAAACATACTTTAACTGTTTCCGACGTTCCCGTGTAATCTTGCACTACTCTCCATCTCAATACTTACAATTTATATAATTCCTTCCATGAGGCAATGAACCATATTCATGGATTATAGTGGTGCAGACGACAGGTCCAAAGCTGTATTCTGTTCCTCAGTGGTTTGTGTTATCTAATGATGCTGAAGAAAAACATGACATACTCCTCCTCTCCACAGAAACATAAAGCTCTAGTAACTTTTAGAAAGCTTGGACATCGACAATCTCCAAAGTAAAACCACAGCAGATTTTCTAAATCCATTTTGCTATCACAGAATGATCAAACATGAAAGTGATTACTTTGCGATTAGGAGTGGATCAGGGGCTGATTGTGACATTTGCCTTAGAGGGGGAAGAGATTTCCATGCTTTTGAGTCTTAGCAGTAGCCTGTTTGTAAATACAACTAAGTGAGTTCCTCTGGGGACATTGGAAAGAGAGACTGGTTCCGGGAATGAATGCCAAACACCAAAATAAAAAGAGCGATATACTGAACACATTGATGTCATGGCAACCTCCAGCAATGGGAGAAGAGGCATTTGAACCAGACAATATACCAGACAATTTACAGGATAACAGGATAAAAGCATTAGCTTATCTTTAGTGTGTGTGTGTTTGTTTTTGTTGTGTGTGTATGCATCAGTAAGAGTCCACAAATGCTCCCCTTATTTACATTAGATCAGCCACAAATATCAAGTTAGGAGAGGGAGCTTTCAGAGGACCACTTAATCTGGGTGAGGCCGAGGGAGACATGATGCCGCTGCTTAAATCCTGCAATTTGCCGTCAGAGGCTTTTGGACATAGTCGTTTGCACTTTGTCATTTTAGAGGGATAGGGAGGTCAGCTGTGTCAGTTGTTTGGGCTTTTTGTTGTCTTTAAAGGCCGTTTAACATGGGTATCATGCTGAGACCTCCATCTCTGCTTTCAGAAGGGCCAGCAGGGAAGAGAATGGTGAATAGCCCATATTTTTGTAAGGCATGATGTATGACGTTGTCCAGCTTTTATAGAGGCACAGAATAACAACACTAAATGGTTGTTACCACCATTTAATCCACCCTTAGTAAAAAACATTGTTGGGAATTTGTTGTGTGTATTTCAGCAAGAGATTGGTTTGAAACTCCTTTTGATAGAAACTCAAGTGAGTGGTTAAGTCAAGTGTTGGTGACTGACCGGAATTGATCATTGCAGCTGAGTTCCAAGCCTATAATTGGTGAGGTGAACAATAATTTCCTCTGGTCACTCACTGACTGTATCTATGTATGACTTTAGAAGTTTCACTCTCTGGGGTTGTTAATTTCTCTTTTAATCTGTCCCTAACTTTAGCATGCCCTTCCCCAATGGGTGCATCTCTTGTGGCCTTTCTTTGAAATAATCCAGTAGCTGCCTTATCCGACCTTTACAGTTTCCTCAACTGTTTCCATGATTCACTTTTTAATACCCCCTTATCAGCTCTACAACCATGTGACTTTTAGAACCAACCAAAGTGCAAAATGACTCTATGTGCTATTGTGTAGTGTCACTCAGGCGAAATATACACTACCGTTCAAAAGTTTGGGGTCACTTAGAAATGTCCTTGTTTTTGAAAGTAAAGCACATCTTTTGTCCATTAAAATAACATCAAATTGATCAGTGTAGACATTGTTAATGTTGTAAATGACTATTGTAGCTGGAAACGGCTGATTTTCTTATGGAATATATTTTTCATATTATTTTGCTTTACACTGTTACCTTAGTGTTGTAACAAAAATCATATTCCCCCTAATCTATGCACAAGAACCACAGCCGCTTAACACAGGAATTGCACCATCTACAATGAGTAGGGATGATAAGTGAAAATGAGTCACATTAAGCACCAAAGCATGCGTGAAATGGACAGAGATGCATTGTTGTATTTAGCTTCTTTTTTTAAATTTTCAATGGACACTATTATAGTATAACGATTTTCTCTGAGATTGTGTCACTGGTTTTATAGTCTGATATGTCCATTAAGGATGAGGTAGGGCAGTGTGTGTGTGTGTGTGTGTGTGTGTGTGTGTGTGTGTGTGTGTGTGTGTGTGTGTGTGTGTGTGTGTGTGTGTGTGTGTGTGTGTGTGTGTGTGTGTGTGTGTGTGTGTGTGTGTGTGTGTGTGTGTGTGTGCTCTGTAATGTGAATAATTCTTCAGGCATTTTGAATCATTATATTTTTCTATACACTATTTGTCCATTGTTTTTATCATACTAGGACTGATCTTGACAAGTTTTCAACTATTTATACAGATGGCTATTCTCTGTCCTGTTGTGTAAATGGTTTCTCACTGGTTGCCATGAATCATTGTCTGTATTATAGCTTGCCTGGCAGACCCCTTATGTAGTTAAAGGAATAAGGAAACAAGATGACAAATGCCATGACAATTATAAAAACTCCTTGACTGGGCTACCTGAAAACGTCATATTTGTTTCCTGTGTTTGCTTTGTTCCAGCAACGTTCAGCCTGACAAATGGAGAGAGATAGATATCTCAGTCTCCCCATGAGCTAGACCAAAGTAATATTCCTAAAGTCAAATTCATCTATTGTTGGACTACCACTGATTCAATATTGTGATTATAAAGAAGCAATATTCAATATTCAAGTATTATTTTGTGTAGAAACATGCATCCATTTAGTAAAACCAATATTTTTTCCTGGATTAGGTATACAAATACTTCCTGGTATGTGAGAATGATGTTATTCCCCGGGACTGATGTGATCCAGAAGATTAGCCACTTCCAAACAAAGATGTCTCTGTAATTGAGGCTTCCGTGGCCTCTCTTCCCTGCTGATGTAGCTTATGTTGACTTGTTTACCATCGATCATCCACTGAGACAAAGTGTTATGTTAGTTTTCCCATTACTGCGGCACTGAAGTATTGACAAGCTGCTCGCCCACTCTATATTTCTCACCCTGGTATTGGTGATTGGTGCAAGGGCCATCATGAACCTTTTAGGTAAAGTTAGAATCACGAAAAGGATTATTGTGACCAAATACTCTTAAAATTACTTTGCATGTCTGAAAATACTATCACCTAAATTGGAGCTGGGGTGACTAAATTGCCATAACATACATCACAACACTTGTTTCACAAAGAGATTACAAATGCAAATTGATGTGCATGTACATACACAATTCTATAGGGAGATGCGAGTAGTTTTACTTCATTTCACTTATCTCAAATGTGGATTTTCCTGTTAGTATATGAATGTATGCGATAAGTAAAGGAGAACATTGATAAAGGTGTTAACAGATTGCAATAAATTAAGGCAAAGTTTTCTGCTGCTATTATTTAGATAACTAAGCACCTCCTCTGCAGAAAAAAATAATGAAATAGAGAAGTGTCCAAGTTAAGATGAAAGCTTGCTTTTAGCACCCCCCACAAAATGATGAGCGTACCCTAATTTCTATTACAGCATATTGGATGACTGATTCATATTTCATTAACCCAGCTCAATGTAAATTCTATAGATTTAGGCTACTACATGATACTAAAATTATCCCTGTACCCTTCATGAGGTTGCTGCAACATAGCCTATGTTGTAAACTTTTATCGAGATCATTTTGAGTAATCAAGGTGACAGACAGTGACACATTCAATACCACCTTGCACACTCTTGCCTGCATTTAGCTGATCTAGGGTTTAATCATTAGTCCAACAGTTGCAAATGAGTGTTTTTAGTGGTATGTTTAACGTTCTGGTATGTTTATCCTCATTTTGTTCAATTTCAGACCAGATAATCTTGTTTCTCATGTTCTGAGAGTTCTTTAGGTTCCTTTTGGCAAATATCAAGTGGGCTGTCATGTGCCTTTTACTGAGAAGTGGCTTCCGTCTGTCCACTCTACCATAAAGGCCTGATTGGTCAAGTGCTGCAGAGGTGGTTGTCCTTCTGGAACGTTCTCACATCTCCACAGAGGATCTCTGGGGCTCTGTCAAAGTGACCATTGGGTTCTTGCTCACCTCCCCTGACCAAGGCCCTTGCTCAGTTTGGCCGGGAGGCCAGCTGTAGGAAGAGTCTTGGTGATTCCAAACTTCTTCAATTGAAGAATGATGGAGGCCACTGTGTTCTTGGGGACCTTCAATGCTGCAGCATTTTTTGGTACCCTTCCATAGATCTGTGCCCCAACACAATCCTGTCTCGGAGCTCTACGGACAATTCCTTCGACATCGTGGCTTGGTTCTTGCTCTGACATCCACTGTCAACTGTCGGACCTTATTTAGACAGGTTTCTGCCTTTCCAAATCATGTCCATACACTTGAATTTATCACTGGTGGATGCTGTAGAAGCATCTCAAGGATGATCAATGGAAGCAGGATGCACCTGAGCTCAATGTCAAACAATATATAAGGATCTATAAGAAAAGCTGTTAGCATGAGTGCTTTTATAACCTGATTGTGGGTTTAAACACTCCAAAACTCCAAACACAAAGCAAATGCTTTATGATCTACTTTAAGGCATTTTGCCACTACTACCCAGATGTAATGATAGAAAACCCCACAGATTTCATCTCTCCTTTCTCTTCATATGTCAATGGTATAGCCTTTGGAATCTACTAGAAACCCGAAAGCTCTCTTTCATCCATGGTCTTTGTCATAATTTTGGAGAGAGACTGTGATTCCAGGCTTTCTTTGAGGACCGGCATCTCAGCCGGGATTATCTATGGTCTGGTTAAACCCTTTTCCTTATGAAGCTAATGACTGAGACATGCTGAGCCAAGTGGCATCAAACATTTTTGAATCCTTCCTCGTTTTTTTTAAAGCAAAAATACACTGCCAAATGTATTCAGATTATTAGCCTTTTTTTATTTAAACACAGCCTTAATTTGTCAACAAGAAAGCTTACTGAGTTACGTACATTATGCTGATTGTCGGAATCAAAATCAAATCAAATTTTATTTGACATATACTTTGTAAACAACAGGTGTAGATTAAAAGTGAAACGCTTAATTCCGGGTCCTTTTCCAACAATGCAGAGTTAAAGATAATTACAAAAAAAAAATACATTTAAATAGTGACACACACAAGGAATAAATACAAAGTAAAAAAACGAATAACAATAACGAGTAAAAATAACATGGCTACAGGGAGTACCAGTACTGAGTTTATGTGCAGGAGTACGAGATAATTAAGGTAGCTATGTACTATACATAAGTGATTAGGCAAGGTAGATAAGAGAGTACGTGTGGCAGTGTATGTGGTGAGTGTGTGTGTGGGTGTGTGTGTGGCGTCAGTATGCATGTGTCCGGAAGTTTTGTGTGTGTGGGCGTGTGTGTGTGTTTGTGTATATATATATACATATATATATATATATATATATATATATATATATATATGTGTGTGTGTGTGTGTGTGTGTGTGTGTGTGTGTGTGTGTGTTCTGGTGGCAGTGTAAGTATGTGTGAGTGTGTGGGTAGAGCACAGTGTGTGTGCATAGAGTCAGTGCAAGAGAGTTAGTGCAAAAAAAAGTCAATGCAGGTAGTCCGGGTAGCTATTTGAATAGATATTTAGCTGTTCAGGGTCCTGTTGGCTCCAGACTTGGTACTTGACTTGCGGTAGCAGAGAGAACAGTTTATGGCTTGGTTGGCTTGGGACTTTGACATTTTTTGGGGCCTTCCTCTGACATCACTTGGTATAGAGGTCCTGGATGGGAGGGAACTCAGCCCCAGTGATGTACTGTGTAGTATACACTGCCCTCTTAGCGCCTTGCGGTCGGGTGCCTTGTAGTTGCCGTACCAAGCAGTGATGCAGCCAGTCAAGTTGTTCTCAATGGTACAGCTGTAGAACTTCCAGAGGATTGAAATCCCGCAACCATTGCCAGTGCTTTCACAGATGCCTTGTTTTGCTGACCATTGTCCTGAGCTACAGTGTGTGTGCTAGTGCCTGTAATGTTTTAATCTTTTCTAATGGCATCTTCATGCTTTTTCATACTCCTGAATGTAGACTTGATCATCCAATTCCACCCACTCTGTGATTGCTAAAAATTGCTTCAAAATGATTGCCTCATAAAGTATTGTAATGAATTCAGTCTAGCCATGCTTCAGGACATATGTACATGTAGATTAAAAATAGGAGACAATGTATTTAAATTCATGAAAACAAACCCATCAGATGTACAGTATAATGTTTCATCACAATGTGGCCCGCCCAAGATATAGTACGTTTCACATTGGTGTGTGTATGTTGTATCCTTGATTTACTGTAGGTCCAAACATGCCCCGGAATTGAGTTTGTATTTGTATTTATTATGGATGCCAATTAGATGCTGCCAAGGCAGCAGCTACTCTTCCTGAGGTCCAGCAAAATGAAGGCAGTTATACAATTTTAAAAACATTACAATACATTCACAGATTTCACAACACACTGTGTGCCCTCAGGCCCCTACTCCACCACATATCTACAATAAATAACCATGTGTACATGTGTGTTTATGCATGTGTCTGTGCCTATGTTTGTGTTGCTTCACAATCCCCACTTTTCCATAAGGGGTATTTTTATCTGTTTTTAAAATCTAATTTTACTGCTTCCATCAGTTACTTGATGTGGAATAGAGTTCCATGTAGTCATGGCTCTATGTAGTACTGTGAGCCTCCCATAGTCTGTTCTGGACTTGGGGACTGTGAAGAGATCTCGTGGCATGTCATGTAGGATATGCATGGGTGACCGAGCTGTGCGCCAGTACTTCAAACAAACAACTTGGTGCATTCAACATGTCAATACCTCTCATAAATTCAAGTAGTGATGAAGTCAATCTCTCCTCCACTTTGAGCCAGGAGAGATTGAAATGCATATTATTAATGTTACCTATCTGTGTACATCCAAGGGCCAGCTGTAATGCCCTGTTCTGAGTCAATTGTAATTTTCCTAAGTCTGTTTTTGTGGCACCTGACCACACGACTAAACAGTAGTCCAGGTGCGACAAAACTAAGGCCTGTAGGACCTTCTTTTTTGATAGTGCCGTTAAGAACGTAGAGCAGCACTTTATTATGGACAGACTGCGGTTGTATCAATATGTTTTGACCATAGCAGTTTACAATCCAGGGTTACTCCAAGCAGTTTTGGCACCTCAATTTACTCAATTTCCACATTATTTATTACAAAATTTAGTTGAGGTTTAGGGTTTAAGGAATGATTTGTCCCGAATACAAAGCTTTTAGTTTGAGAAATATTTAGGACTAAATTATTCCTTGCCACCCACTCCGAAAATAACTGCAGCTCTTTGTTAAGTGTTGCAGTCATTTCAGTCGCTGTAGTAGCTGACGTGTGTAGTGTTGAGTCATCCGCATACATTTACTCAAAGCCAGTGGCAGGTTGTTAGTAAAGATTGAAAAAAGTAACAGACCTAGACAGCAGCCCTGGGGAATTCCTGATTCTACCTGGATTATGTTGTTATCAGGAATCAAGGTAAGACCCAAGTGCAGACTGTGTGACATAACAATGTTTATTGTAACCACAGGGGCAGGCAAACGACAGGTCCAGGCAGGCAGGGGCTGATAATCCAGAGCAGAGGCCAAGGTACCGAAATGCAGGCGGGCTCAGGATCTGGTCAGACAGAGGTCGGTAATCCAGAGGTGGAGCAAAGGTACAGGATGGCAGGCAGGCTCAGGTTCAGAGACAGGCAGTAGTCAGGCCGGCGGGTAAAGGTTCAGCTCAGGCAAAGGTCAAAAACCATGAGGACGAGAAAAGAGAGACTAGGGAAAACCAGGAGCTGAGGGGGTGGAGACAAGCACAAGGACAGGTGAAACAGATCAGGGCATGACAGTTGTAATTTACAGAAACGCTTGATATTTTTAATTCAATTGATACTTTTACTTTTTTTTAATGAATACTCATTTGACAAATACAGTTGAGGCATGTAGTATCAAAGTCCAGAAAAAATACAAACAATTCCTTTGAAGTAGAATCCTTATAGCATCCTGGAAGCATAAAGATGAGTCAAAATGAGCACAAGTCATGGCCACTGTTTTCATTTATCTCCAACAGCCAGCCTGTTACAGTAGTCTATCCAGTGGCAGTCGCTGCTGTTTAAGATGAGGGAGTATTATTATTATTTTTATGAGCATGGCATTATTTCTATTGCAGCAAATTGGATGACTGTCATTCATACTCCTTTCACCCAGTTCAATGTAACAGCGATAGGTTTAGGCTACTACATGATACTCAAATTTTCCCTGTACCTATCATGAAGTTTCGACAACCTAGCCTATGAAATAAAGTTTACAACATACAGTGAATTCAAAAGTATTCAGATCCCTTCCCTCTTTCAACATTTTGTTACGTTACATCCTTATACTAAAATTGATTAAATAAAAAAATGTCCTCATCAATCTACATACAATACCCCATAATGACAAACTGAAAACAGGTTTTTAGAAATGTTTGCAAATATATTAAAAATAATAAACAGAAATAACTTATTTACATAAATATTCAAACCCTTTGCTATGAAACTTGAAACTGAGCTCAGGAGCGTCCTGTTTCCATAGATCATCCTAGAGATGTTTCTACAACTTGGAGTCCATCTGTAGTAAATTCAATTGATTGGACATGATTTGGAAAGGCACACAGCAGTCTATATAAAGGTCCCACAGTTGACAGTGCATGTCAGAGCAAGAAAAGCCATGAGGTCAAAAGAATTGTCTGTAGAGCACCGAGACAGGATTGTGATGAGGCACAGATCTGGGGAAGGGTACCAAAAAACATTCTGCAGCATAACTTCCTGCTTGTACTTTCTGATTTGCTCCTATGGGTATTATGCTGTCAATGACTTGAAGGGGGATGCCTGTTCTATTCATTTTATTTATATGACAGCACATGCAGTCGGGAGCAGAGGAGCAGAACGTTTGTATCTTTTCTTTCCATGAGACTTCCGACAGCAAATGTCCCACTTTAAATCTTGTAAGAATTATTTTGGACTTATAGCTCCTATTATTTAATGGGTCCCTCTTCCGACTGATCCACCCTCCAGCCCAGAGAGTACTTCATGAACATCCCACTGTTAATGTTATGTGGCATTGATATGAAGAACAACATGCAACCACAGCTGATGTGAACTTTACAGATTCGGTCTATTCATCTATTCACTCTGATCATTTCATTTGAAATGTTCACCTCTCTTATGTAATGCAGATAGAACAGATAGAGTGCCTATTTGAAAAGTTTGACAATTATGTTTTCAAAGTATTTAAAACAAATGTTATCCCTGAATATGATCTCATTTGGAAGTGAGTTACTATTAAAATGGATACCATGCTGTAAAATAAGTAATTTTTTTCAGAGTAAACCTTATTTGGCTTGATTTTATTTCTCCTGTAATTGTAGTGAACATATAATTTTGATATAGAGTGCCCAGCCCATGTCGGGATTCCCATGAGGGAGGAAGAGCATCCTCAGGAGTGCAATTACTATTTAAAAAGGCCTGTTGTTTACTGGTTCAATTACCCTATTAATTACAGTCTCATAAAAGGCAGAGACACATAAACATCAGTTGAAATTCATAGCATCAGATAAACCTGTCACTGGGTGTCTTCATGCGTCTATTAAAGGTTGTTAAGATATCTCTAAGTCAAGCCATGTTCCTTCCTATCAGTAAAATTCAGTGAGTGAATGAATGGCTGCAGAGTAAAAGCCCTGATGAATTGAGTTGAGAACAATGACAGAAAGATAGACTGAGATGTAGAGCAGCTGTGATGCATTGATAGTGCTTTGACATCCCTAGTCCTTAGCTGACATCTCCAGTGGGCCGCTTTTGAATAAAACAAGACATTTGATTGGATATGTGGATGTGGTTGTGTACTGTATGTAGTCTAACCACTGCCTCCCTCCCCTGGGGCCTCTTGGCGACATGGTTATTGCTCGGCAGATTCTGGTGTTGCGCTAGAATTGATATCTCTACATACAAGCTCCACCATTGTAGTAAAAAAATCCACATTGAAGCAACAACTGAAGAATATGGAGCTGAAGCTTGTTCCATCATGTCTTTTTTAATTATCTATCATGCATTTGAGCTTTTTTTATGTTTCAGTCATGTCACTTGTAACCTTGGCCTTGGAGATGCTAAAATATCTGAAAAACCACTCAACATCCTGCTGAATCATTTTTTATAAACACAAAGCTCTTGTTTAGCCTTGTGGGCATATGGGAGAACCAAAAAAACAAAAATGTTGTTTTGGTTTAATACAAATGTTTATTTTCAGATCGTGTTTCTTCTATAATCTTAGAAACATTTGACCATGTAGGTGTTTCTGTGTCTGATATTCACAAAAGATGCCAGCACCGTCAGTAGTATTTATAATCCTTTCACATCTTTGTTTTGTATTTTCTTCTCACCTTTTCATATTTTTCTAATGATTTCCTATGAGGACAAGGACATGATAAGCAGCTTATTCTTATTTCATTCTGTTTTGACTCAGTCTATTTAATGTGATGCAACTAACTGATGTAAGCATGTCTGGAAAGGTATGGGGCGAGTAAAAGGATAAGGTACTTTTAATGGATCCTCCTCATTCCAGCTCAGTGTTACTGTATAAGCATCAAGCTTTGTGGCACACTCACACAGATATCCCATGGCTATTTGTAGCCTTGTTTTAGATCTTCTCATCAAACCTAATCACTTATGTGGTTGTAAATGACAGATAGCCAGTCAGTTACGGCGCAACACAGTTTTAGCCATGGCAGATTTATTAGACCTCTTCAATTGCCCGCCAACAAAATAAAGCATTTCTCCTTTAGCTCACAAAGGTCAGGAATCTGTGATGCGTGAAACAGTCATGCCGTTTGAGCATCATTTTTTCCACTGCCTCTCTTTGAACCATTCAGCATTGTGGTCCGTCTAAAAAAAATACATTATTTCCTTGCCTACTCAACCATAAAAACATAGTATAATTCAGAGGAGAATTCAGAGGTTACTGTTCATGGCAAAGCTGTTTATCACATTTTACTGTTGGAATGAACGGGTCATTTTTCCTCAGCCTGACCAGAGCTAGACCAACACTAATCCAGTTGCAGCAAGAGGAGAAAAACACAAAACCCAAGACCTCTTACAAGAACATCCATTTTGACAAAGACTTTAGAATCACATCAATGTCAAGGACATCTCTCATCAGGTTATTTATACAGTACAGTGCTTTCGATAAGTATGTAACTCTTGATTTAAAAAAAAACACTCTTCAGTAAAAGGCAGATGACAGCCTAAAGACTCTCAGACCATGAGAGGCAATATTCTCTGGTCTGATGAAACCAAGATTGAACTATTTGGCTGGAGGAAACTGGAGGAATCTGGAGGAAACCTGGCACCATCCCTATGGTGAAGCATGGTGTTGGCAGAATCATGCTGTGGGGATGTTTTTCAGCAGCAGGGACTGGGAGACTAGTCAGGATTGAGGGGAAATATGAAAGCGCAAGGTACAATGGCCACAAGAGAGATCCTTGATGAAAACCTAGTCCAGAGTGCTCAGGACCTGACTGGGGCGAAGGTTCACCTTCTAACAGACAGCGAACCTAAGCACAAAGCCAAAACAAAGCAGGAGAGGCTTCGGGACAAGTGACTGAATGTCCTTGAGTTGCCCAACCAGAAGCTTCCAGAAGGACAAACATCTCTGCAGCTCTCCACCAATCAGGGCTTTATGGCAGACGGAAGCCACTCCTCAGTAAAAGGCACATGACAGCCCGCTTGGAGTTGGACTTTCAACCTTCAAACAGGACAAGACCCTAAGCACACAGCCACGACAATGCAGGAGTGGCTTCGGGACAAGTCTCTGAATGTCCTTGAGTGGCCCAGCCAGAGCACGGACTTGACCCGATCGAAAATCTCCGAAGAGACCTGAAAATAACTGTGCAGCATTGCTCCCCATCCAACCTGACAGAGCTTGAGAGGATCTGCAGAGTAGAATGGGAGAAACTCCCCAAATACAGGTGTGCCAAGCTTGTAGCATCATACCCAAGAAGACTAAAGGTGCTTCAACAAAGTACTGAGTAAAGGGTCTGAATACTTATGTAAATGTCATATTTCCGTTTTATTTATTTATAAATTAGCAAATATGTCTAAAAACCTGTTTCTGCTTTGTCATTATGGGGTATTGTGTGTAGATTTAGAAGCCTGTAACCTAACAAAATGTTGAAAACATCAAGGGGTCTGAATACTTTCCGAATGCACTGTTTAATAATGTTTCTCTGTGTCCAGGTGGTAGGTATAACTTTAATGTTTGTGGAGCTTTATTTATGGTAACATTTTATTATCTTGACTAGTCTGACAGTTTTGTTCCATGTTTAGTCTGTTAGACCTCCCATGGGGAATGTTTGGATGCTTTTAGCTTTCAGGCTTTCCCAACCCCACTGAAACATTGTTATAGTTACCTTTTATGCTTTGAAGATCAGTATGGAGAAGAAAACATCTATTCACAGACAAAAATCACTGCACCAAGTGTGGGCTCTACCTTGAGGACAGCTAACCTCATGTAATGGTTCTTCAGAAGACAGACACTGTTTTTCGCCTGCTACCTCATGTGAGTTTTACAGTTGTAGTGTGTGATTTGACTGTGCTCTGGAATCTTTTCCTAAGACCTCCCTCTAAGGAATCAATCGTTTTTTTAACACTTTCATTTGACAGCTCTTGCTTGCAGCAGACTTGAAATGTTGTGCACAACACTAGGAAACAGACTAATGAGAGGAGATTTGTTAAGTAGAGAGAGGGAAATAAAGAATGAGATAGAGAGAGACTTTTCCTCCATCCCATTTACACCTTACACCCTCTCTGCCATGTGATGTGTCTCTCGCTTCATTAGCCAGTGCCGCTTGATCACAGGGCTTTGAAATCCCCCCAGCCCTCGCCAGACGACCAAAATGCCTCTCAAACACGGTTCATATTTCTCTGGTCCCGAGACGGTAACAAGTTGTCCACCGCACGATTTTGCTCCACCCCATCTCCCCTTAGCTGTGAAAGTCATCTGAATCAAGGCCATGTTTAATGTTCTCATTGCCACAAGTAAACATTTCCGCCATGGACACACTCATCGTTTTCTCTCTGCTTCTTCTCTCACATTGGGAGCCATTACTACGTCTTTACAGTAGATAGTAACACCAGTGCCTTTTAAAGATCCTTTTTGAATGAGCCTCCATAGACTGGAGGAGGGGGGGGGGGCAGTGATGTGGCTACTGGTGTGGTTAGGGGTCAACAGATCACACGTGTTGGATGCCCTGACTTATAAAGTGTGAATTGTGATCAGTGGAGAGGTTACTGCCTGCTGCTCATCATTAGACCAACTGATGGCTCTTTGCAGTGAGAATGTGCCCTGCAGGGAGAGGGCAGAGATCAAATGGCTGCCCAGTCTTCTTCCCAGTCCTGTCGGATTAGCCGTCCTGTCCTGTCCAGACTCCTCTCACAGTGGGTCACAGAGGGGACCGGAGACCCTGTCCATCACAGAACACTGGATGATGCAAGGACAGACAGATCTGGTGCCCAGGGGCACAGTTTTGATGCTGTTATCCCTCCACCCAGAGCCCTGAATCGGAACTATTTTGGACTACCATACCAGGGCTGTGCAAAATGTGTTGCCTCAGCAAAAGCATGGCTGCCGCTTCAGAAGCCCTTTAATGTCAACACAGCTGGAGGCCTCATAACCCTGGGGGAATATTTATTTATTTAGATATAAGCAATATCTTCTTCTCGTGGCCTGGGGGTGCTTAATTTATGGAGTAGCTTTGCATGCGTGGATGTGTGTTTATGGAGGTTTACTATCTTTTTGCCACATAAGAAATAAGGAATATTCGCCGGTCCCCGCAAGGAAAAATGCTATTTTTAGGCTTACGGTTAGGGGTTAAGGATAGGTTTAGGATTTAGGGAAAATAGGATTTTGAATGGGAATCAATTGTTTGGTCTCCACGCGGATAGTAAAACAAACGTGTGTGTGTCTGTGTGTGTCTTGCGTCAATGCTACGGATGTGCTCACTCCAACTGTACCTCAGTAACTTACACTGTGATTGTATGATGCCTTACTCCTCATACCAAGCTGGCCTACTGAGAATCCTTCACTTCAAATCACATACCATCCTGCAATATGTTCAATCACTTTTCAGTCAAATTGAATAATTCTCTATCTTCCTCCATCTTCCTAGACTGTGACATTTATTCCACATGGGGGACAAAATCAGATTGAGTGTTAATGACACATTTTACTTACTGTTAAGAAGCTTTGAAGGCCTTGAAAAATCTCCCTGTGACAAGAAAACAAGCCTATTATGTTACTGTTTTATAGGTCATTATAAACAGGTTTCTCCTGCTAATAATAATTTACCCCTTGATTTGGTTTACTTGTCATGTTATAGGCAATTAATATATTTTTGTAGCTGTCAGGTTTATGTGCTCCAAATGGCTACTCTGTGCCAACGTTGTTAATTAGCATCTTGTTATTTGAGAGCCATCCTTTTAATTAAGAAATGCCGGTTAGCTGTCCTGGATTTAATGTGGAATGGAAAGCTGAGTTATTTGGTGAAGTGCAATGTGATTGTTTCAAAGCAACACACCAAAAAACATTTTGCCAATTTTTTCTCTCTGCTGGAGCAGGTATAAACCAGGATGATTAAAGTCGTTGATTGCATTAAGGGAAGATTCTCAGGGAATTGTCAATGTTGTTGTTAATGACCTCTCTTGATATGTGATAACTCAACTTGCATCATGTACTGTACTGGAGGGATTATAAACAGTGGGGAGAACATGTATTTGATACACTGCCGATTTTGCAGGTTTTCCTACTTACAAAGCATGTAGAGGTCAAAAATCAGAAAATCACATTGTAAGATTTTTAAGTAAATAATTTGCATTTTATTGCATGACATAAATATTTGATACATCAGAAAAGCAGAACTTAATATTTGGTACAGAAACCTTTGTTTGCAATTACAGATATCATATGTTGCCTGTAGTTCTTGCCCAGGTTTGCACACACTGCAGCAGGGATTTTGTCCCACTCCTCCATACAGACCTTCTCCAGATCCTTCAGGTTTCGGGGCTGTCCCTGGGCAATACGGACTTTCAGCTCCCTCCAAAGATGTTCTATTGGGTTCAGGTCTGGAGACTGGCTAGGCCACTCCAGGACCTTGAGATGCTTCTTACGGAGCCACTCCTTAGTTGCTCTAGCTGTGTGTTTCGGGTCGTTGTCATGCTGGAAGACCCAGAAACGACCCATCGTCAGTGCTCTTACTCAGGGAAGGAGGTTGTTGGCCAAGATCTCGCGATACATGGCCCCATCTATCCTCCCCTCAATACGGTGCACTCGTCCTGTCCCCTTTGCAGAAAAGCATCCCCAAAGAATGATGTTTCCACCTCCATGCTTCACGGTTGGGATGGTGTTTTTGGGGTTGTACTCATCCTTCTTCTTCCTCCAAACACGGCGAGTGGAGTTTAGACCAAAAAGTTATATTTTTGTCTCATCAGACCACATGACCTTCTCCCATTCCTCTTCTGGATCATCCAGATGGTCATTGGCAAAGTTCAGACAGGCCTTGACATGTGCTGGTTTGAGCAGGGGGACCTTGCGTGCGCTGCAGGATTTTAATCCATGACGGCGTAGTGTGTTACTAATGGTTTTCTTTGAGACTGTGGTCCCAGCTCTCTTCAGATCCTTGATCAGGTCGTGCCATGTAGTTCTGGGCTGATCCCTCACCTTCCTCATGATCATTGATGCCCCACAAGGTGAGATCTTGCATGGCGCCCCAGACCGAGGGTGATTGACCGTCATCTTGAACTTCTTCCATTTTCTAATAATTGTGCCAACAGTTGTTGCCTTCTCACCAAGCTGCATGCCTATTGTCCTGTAGCCCAGCCCAGCCTTGTGCAGGTCTACAATTTTAACCCTGATGACCTTACACAGCTCTCTGGTCTTGGCCGTTGTGGAGAGGTTGGAGTCTGTTTGATTGAGTGTGTGGACAGGTGTCTTTTATACAGGTAACGAGTTCAAACAGGTGCCGTTAATACAGGAAATGAGTGGAGAACAGGAGGGCTTCTTAAAGAAAAACTAACAGGTCTGTGAGAGCCGGAATTCTGACTGGTTGGTAGGTGATCAAATACTTATGTCATCCAATAAAATGCAAATTAATTACTTAAAAATCATACAATATGATTTTCTGGATTTTTGTTTTATATTCCGTCTCACACAGTTGAAGTGTACCTACGATAACAATTACAGACTAATACTTGTTCTCCCCACTGTAAATGGAACAGTTTACAGATGAAAAACACAGAGACATTAGCGCTCATCAGTGCTGCATTATGGCAAGAAACACTAGGTACCCTACTGTCTGAAAGTTGGTCTCTATTTAGATCACAGCACTACATCTAATTTAAAGCACAAGTCTCTTAGGTGTGCACTTAGCTGTCAGAGAATATCCCCAAAGCGCCAAAGCTCTTCAGTCAACACCACAAGAAAAAAAGATAAACAGTGGAACATCAGATTAGACGTGTGGTGAAAATGAAAAAAAATTAACTATTTGATAATGAATGACGATTTTTGTTTCATAATTAAGTACTGCACTCAGTTCAATGGGATGCAAAGTCACCCTGAAAACGTGCATTACTAGTAAATAATGTGTACCACTGTCTGCTACCTCAATTTAACTCAAGAATGTCTTATTAAACATGAAAAAGGGCCCACAACACATTAGGGATTAGAAAGTTGATGTATTTAAGCATGAAATGAGCCCCTGTGCTGAACACATTGCAGATTGATTAATATTTCCCCCAACCCAGGAAAAATGCATATTCAGTGGTTGCACTGAGAATGTGAAGGAGGATTGGTGCAAATATTTTTTGTTAATCCCTCGGTAACCTGCCTGACACCTCATCACAATTTAATAAAAGCTAAATTCATCCACTGGATTACTGATAAACTTCCCATATGGGGAGGCAATGCTTTTTAATAGGTGTAAACCAAAATAGCTACAACAGATTAAATTCATCATTGATTTGGAAATTGTATATAAAATATATATTTTTACCATGCAATAATGAAATATTGGCAGAATTTAGTTTTTTCATCTGTAGATTAATATTGAAGAGCTGAAATTGTTATTTAGTCATTGGTAAAAAAGTAACGAAGTGTTAATTGAGTGTACAAGATGGTGCCCTACTGTATGGCTGGCGTCTTGAGCGCTCCGACGCAACTTTTCTATTTTGGCATTATTTTGGCATTTATCTTTACTATTTTTGCACAAAATGTATTCGCTATCATTTCTTATGATCCGAAAAAAAACTTTTGAACATCATATCGGCACTTACTAACCTCAATTTCGACTTCCACTTCGATTAATCTGCCCTGAGCTCTTTATGTACCTCCGATCCAATCTTCGGGGCACCCAAGAGAAAACATAGACGAAAAAGTGGCAAGAGATTGGGCATCCTGTTGAGACTAAGGCGAAGGGCGAAACCAGCCACTACTTCCCTCCAATTTATTGACCAATAGTCACTGGATGACCTCCGATCGCGGATTTGCTTTTACAGCTGCTGTTTTTACAGCTGCACCGTTGAGAGCCTCCTGACTGGTTGTTTCACTGTCTGGTTGTTTCACTGTCTGCACCACCCATGACCGGAATGTTTTGAATTAACTGTATAAAACGGTGGGTGAAGAATGAACATGTCAGACCAAAGAGACATTGAGCTGCAGCTCATGTCGAAAGTGGTTCCAACTCAATCTCAACATGAGAGACGATAACGTCACGTCCCGGACAATCACTCGTATGGCTGAGTAGCTGTACTAAGTAAAATATCTAGAAAAGAGAATTTATGCGGGACCATTCTACTTCTCTTCAAACCATCATATTCTACGAAAATTAATCACCCCACTGAGAACCATCAATAGGTCTGGCTAGCCTATCTTCAAAGAATCATCTTCCATAGCGAGTGGAAGCAGAGTGAGCTCTGTAGTTCTGTTCAGGACTACACGTTGGGTTGCCGGATGCCGGGCGATAGAAGAGGAGAGCAACAGTAGAATAAATGGATCGGGACCCCTTTTGGAGAATCACAGCATTACAGGCGAGCCGCGGAAAGGTCCAACCAAGTCCCTTTCTAAGAAGGCTTGGTTCTGACAGAGATACCTGGCAAACCAAGGCCTTTACATGTAAACATCTTCATGATTTCTTACTCCAATCGGGCGGCTGTTTGTGTGCAATGTATATGATTACTGTAAGAGTAGCTTCTAAATGTACCAAAGTATTCTCTCTCGCCCTCTCTCTCACCCTCCCTCTCGCCCTCTCCATCTCGCCATCTCTATCTCCTTTGTAACAAGCTGCCATGTTCTGTCAGTCAGCTAGGGACCCGTTTATTTGTATTAAGTGTGTATGTTTCTCCTGTGTTACCATTTAGTTAGTTAGTAAATAAATAATTAAACCAATTTGTGTAGTACTGAATCATAAGTAAGGCTGGGGGGTTTGTAGATGCAGGAGGTTACGACTGTTCAGAATGATGATATGATACGAGGTTATGATTAATACATTGACTGTTTTATGGATGTGATGGGTAAGATGGTAGCTCTTTAACAACCACTCTTCTGGTGGCCCAAATTCCTAATGAGTTAATTGTTATGTTATTAATTGAATCGGGTAGCAATTAAACATAGTTGATTAGATAAATACAGTCATCAGAATAAATGAAAGTAAAGTCACAACAAGTATCTATATTATTATTATTATCACTGTATTGTTGGGAAAGAGCTCTCAAGGTAAGAGTTTCATTGTACTGTTTTACACCTGTTGTGTCCTGTGCACGTGGCGAATAAACTTTAAACCTTGAAACACGTTAAGTACATAAGCATTACAATGAAGTATAGAACTGTGCAAACTAAGCAAACCTTCACAATTACTTAAACACCAAATCTGTTTCAGTCCTTTGTTCAGCCAACCTGCTCTTTTTCCATGTAATGAATAACAACATCTTACTATTGTGCTACCAACAGTTGCAGATGGGAAATGTAGCTATCGAGAGTGTATAAGGAATAAAGGGGGGGTATGAACTGTATAGCTCCAAAATATATGCAGACTTGTCATGTCCACAGTGCCCCGATGTCTTTTAAACCATCTGTATTCCATCTCGCACGCCTTTGTGAGCCCGCACCCATCTGCAGTGGTAGGAGGAAAATAGGAGAAATTGAATACAGTGGGGCAAAAAAGTATTTAGTCAGGCACCAATTGTGCAAGTTCTCCCACTTAAAAAGATGAGAGAGGCCTGTAATTTTCATCATAGGTACACTTCAACTATGACAGACAAAATGAGAAAAAAAATCCAGAATATCACATTGTAGGATTTTTATGACTGTATTTGCAAATTATGGTGAAAAATAAGTATTTGGTCAATACTTATTTTCTCTGCGCCTCCTGGGTGGCGCAGTGGTTAAGGGTGCTGTACTGCAGCGCCAGCTGTGCCACCAGAGACCCTGGGTTTGCGACCAGGCTCTGTCGTAACCGGCCGCGACCGGGATGTCTGTGGGGCGATGCACAATTGGCCTAGCGTCGTCTGGGTCAGGGAGGGTTTAGCCGGTAGGGAAATCCTTGTCTCATTGCGCACCAGCGACTCCTGTGGCACATGTACTGGCACTGCAGTATTTGAGTCCCTGGCGGCGTAGTGTGTTACTGATGGTAACACACATAGATGGCTTTGTTACTTTGGTCCCAGCTCTCTGCAAGTCATTCACTAGGTCCTCCCGTGTGGCTCTGGGATTTTTGCTCACTGTTCTTGTGATCATTTTGACCCCACGGGGTGAGATCTTGCGTGGAGCCCCAGATCGAGGGAGATTATCAGTGGTCTTGTATGTCTTCCATTTCCTAATAATTGCTCCCACAGTTGATTTCTTCAAACCAAGCTGCTTACCTATTGCAGATTCAATCTTCCCAGCCTTGTTTCTGGTGTCCTTTGACAGCTCTTTGGTCTTGGCCATAGTGGAGTTTGGAGTGTGACTGTTTGAGGTTGTGGACAGGTGTCTTTTATACTGATAACAAGTTCAAACATGTGCCATTAATACAGGTAACGAGTGGAGGACAGAGGAGCCTCTTAAAGAAGAAGTTACAGGTCTGTGAGAGCCAGAAATCTCGCTTGTTTGTAGGTGACTAAATACTTATTTTCCACCATAAATTGCAAATAAATTAATGAAAAAAATCAATGTGATTTTCTGGATTTTTTTTCCTCATTTTGTCTGTCATAGTTGAAGTGTACCTATGATGAAAATTACAGGCCTCTCATCTTTTTAAGTGGGAGAACTTGCACAATTGGTGGCTGACTAAATACTTTTTTGCCCCACTGTATATAGAACTGAATAAAAGCTCATTGCTGAGATTAGGCTTGCAAAAGAAGGGTATATTACTAGAAATGTTCTAAGTCTAACAGTAAACTACCAGAGATTTCAAGGAATATGTGGAATTCTTTTTGGGCACTACAGATTATCACAGGTGTCTATTAATATCTCTGGCCCTCTCTGTGGCCTTCTTACATTACATTTAATAAGTTGAATTTCAAAAAACAATGACAAAGCCGAATGACAAAGCCATTAAACATTATCCTAAATACAAACCATCAATTTCGTGAATACCAGTGGTAGATTTCAGAATATCTATTTTTTACAAACTTTTATTTATGTTACTATGTCAATATGTCTTTGTTGTAAATGTTTTGGGGCCAAACTGGTGGTAGTTGTGAAAAAATTCAATAGTTGGACGAGTTGCAGAGTTAATAGAAAATAATGCCATTGTTAATTAGATCATTTTTTCATTTATCAGGCCATTTTCTTTTGAACCATATGGTTTATCTACTATATGGACAACATGAACACAGATAGTGTATAAAAATATATACTGCACAAATATTAATATATATATATTTTTTATCATTAAAGTATTAATTACCAAAGTTACCATAGACTGCCATAGATTACCTGTTACTTTAGTAAATTACTGGTAGCTTTGCAAGCCTTGCTTTGATACTTAGTTCAATTTAAATTGCTCCAGACTTCATGTAAGCCCATTGTGGAACGTGCCGACTCCATAAGTCTAGTCCTCTGGTGACATTGCTGCTGTACGTGGAGATGAGAGAGAGAAGACGTCCACTGGATGTCTGATGATTAATTCCAAATTAGAGGAAGGTGTGAGTGTGTAGACCTGGGTTCACTTAATTAGTGCTCATTGATTAAACAGATTAAAGTGGTAATATGTAACTTTTTTGGAGAGTTTTAGCAGCCAGGAAATGGCGGAGCGATTTCTGCTTAGTTCAACTTTAAGGACAAGTGCACAAAATGATGTTTTCACTTTGCCGTGAAGCTGCATTTCATTAACCACCTGTCCTTGATCATCCCCTTTGTTTTCAGATAGAAACACTGTATTACACAACATATCATTCACTTCTGCAGTTATGTAAGGCTTTCTTGTTTTCCACTTTAATGTTATTATTTGTGAGCTACTGGTGCTGCTTAATATGTGATGTTTATAAGAGTTGCTGAGGCATTTGTAAAAAATCCTTGGTCTAACTTGGTTCCCCAAGGACAAAGATTCTAAATAATGTGATGTTAGTAATGCACCAAGGCTACATTTTCGGTCCGCTAAGTAGCACCAAGTCCTGTATTACTCACAGTATTTGCAGCAGTATACTGTATTTATTCAACCCTCTCTTTACGATATCCATGGGATGGCAGAGTTAACTTTTTGATAGGTGTGGGAGCTATTTGGAACTCATTTTGTGTTAGGTACCTTCCGTTCTACAGCTAAAGCACTGTTACTGCCAACTTTGGCTCGGATTTCATTTGAAAACAAAATGCTGTTTCTAGAGTGAGGGGTAGGGTTCATATTGTTCTTGCTCTGGTCTAACTCTCTTTTTGTCAGGGGGTTAAGTAGAGAGTCATGGTATACGCATAATATCTGATCCAGACCAGCAGTCTCCATCAGGTCTGGTTTGCTTTGATCTCATTGCACGCTAAATATCTGGCCACAGTCAGGCTGTCTCCCTCTCACTGACAACATTAATAACCACTTCTCAATTGCCTTGTCTAATGGCTGTAGATGGGCACTTTTAGCAGTCCCTTGTGCATTGTTTTTCAACCTGCATGTCATTCCCTGAAATAGGTTGGTTGACCTCCACACTGCTTCCCCCAACCTACCTCTGTCTCGCCCACACATGGTTGCAAACAAGGCTTGGTCCTCCCTGTTAGTGACACAGATTCATGAAGCCACAGCTTTAATCCCTGCATGCCAATCTGCCAAACCAAGCCTCAGGCAATCGCAAGCCAGTGCTACTCTGTTAAATTGGGATGAAAATGAGTGATAGCATGCAGAGAGAATGTGACATAGATAACAGGCGAGCGAAAATATCCACCACGCTGATAGTCATCTCTGGCTGGTGTATTTGCTCACACTAAGGGATCCCAAGCAATCACGCTCATGTTTATTTACATTGCATTGAAAAACGTCAGTTGCAGTAGTTGGCTCTATATGGAATAAAGGACCGCAATGTGCATCAGATTCCCTGTTGCTTTCTGGTACAGACATAAAAGTAAAACTCCCCTTTCTTAGTTCACGTGTGGCATGATTGAACTACCGCACCACGAAAGCCTTTTTATCTGTCAAAGCACAGACCATCTTTGTCAGAATGATAGAGTAGGGTCACCAACATCTATGTGAATGGAAGAATGTGTGCGTCATCTATGAAAAACATGGTTTAATTAGCATATTTTCCTTCCTGCGGGGAGCAGAGACCGAGAGATGGAGGGAGGAGAGGAGGTAAGTAGGAGCGGAGCGTGCCATCTGGTCCGTGAAATCCCCTTAAACAGGTTGTGTGACACTCAGGGCCCAGCAGGAGGCCACAGGCAGCAGACAGTCCAGTACATCTACAGGTTAACAGGGTGGAGCACTAACTAGGTTGGATGACTGTACAGCTGCACAATGTTTACTTACAGGATTCATTACCCAGCACCACACGTACTGAGTAAAGCATTGCAGCACACCCCATCTTAACAGGATCAGTGGACAACCCACTGCAGCATTCTGTGTTGACAGCTGTCACCACTGACTGCCATTAAGGTGAAGCTCTTCTGCTTTGTATAAGTGAAATGTTTTATCGTTATCGCTGTGCCTTAACAAATGATTTCAGAGAATATAGCATGTCTTGTTATACTGGTTGTTTTCTTTGTTTAGTGTAGCTTCCCATTTAGGCCTCCTTTGAGGCCTCAGTTGGACAGCTAAATGGAGCTCAAGAGTTATTATGACTGCTATGTGTCTTATCCCCATTCATTATTCACAACTAACAGCCGATTGATCCAGAAGCTACTATTGCTCCGCCTCCCTGTAGATTTAAAAACACCAAGTGAGAATTTTTGTAAAAGTACAATTTCATGTGAAATACTCCCAGAAAGTAAGTAATCCTTTCCATCTATCCTCTCAGCCCACACCTAAGCTATAGTAACAGCAGTAGAGGAGACTGCATGGGACAGATAGAACAATGAGACAGATTATTCACCAGATGTCTAAATGTGAAGCATCCACTTGGCGTTTCCACTCACTACCAAATATGGTAGTGAGAGGAAGCCCTCTGGCTGGCAGTGGGAGAAGATGGAATGAGATGGATTTTGTCCGACATTCTGCAAATATTCTCATCGATGGAACATTTGATCTCAATACAGCTTTCTGTTCCCAAAAGTATAATCTGTTATGAACAGAGTGGACTAAGTTTTGTAAACTTTACCCTTTTAAAAAATTGCATTGCACACGCACATTACACACGCACACTCCACAGAGTGTGTTTCTTAACGGAAATATGCAGATGTATGCTAGAATGCACAAAAAGGATTTTGCTAGCTCGCGCTTGGCTCTGCCCACCTCCTTGCTTCTTCTGCCCACTATGACTAATTTGTTCCCATTGGAAATGACAGGCTGTGGTCTATCTTTGTTTAGTTATGAAAGTCTTTGTCATGGTTGTGATGTGAAAGAATGCCAGATTGACCTGAAGTGTTCTGGTTTATACTCCTCAAGTTAGACGGCAGTGTTACTGTAGCTAGTTCGCTGTATTCTCTCCTGTGACTGATTCAGCTGCGGCCTATAAATAAGCACATCTCTGATGAGCTGAGGAAAAGGGGTTAACCCCAGAGACCTGGGCCTCCCTCGCCTGACCTCAATAATGGAGCAGAATCCTAACAACAGGGAGCACAGCAGAGAGAGCAGGTAGGATATGGTTCACTCTCCATCTGGAGAGATCACTGCACTATCATATCTCTAGGTCACTGTAGGACCCTTTGTAGCACTCTCTACTGTGTGTGCCCAAACCTCAACCCCTGTCAGCTACCTTTTCCCCTCTCCCCTTTTGGTTCCTTGGTCATTCCTGGTCACAGAGGGAGGAAGAGAGGTGGCGTGCCCACCCATGCCTGTCTTTTATAAATCCAGATGGCAGAGGTGTTAGGATAGGCCTTGATGCCTTTGTTCGTGCCTCGGTAAATCATGGCCTGGAATCAGCAAAGCAGCTGAAGGAAACAGTGTTTTTCTACCATCAGAGTGCTCCTCTACCTCTCGCCTTCGCCCCTCACTCTTGCACAGCATTTGTCTGTCTCCATATGTCTCTTTCTCTCACTCTCTCTCACTCACACCACAAAGCTGTCCCTTCTCTGGGAACAGGGTCTGTCCACTGATGAGTCCATTGTGAGACAGGTGTTGTTTTGTCTATTGGATTAGATGGACTGTGAAAAGAGAGAGGGGCTGAAAATGTCAATTTTACACACCTCTGTACAGTACTTCAGGGCCCAGAGAGCATTATCATTAGGCTTTTTGAAAGCCTCATATGATTCAGCACCAGGGACAGTGTTACGGTAGTACTGGGAGTGCAGTGAGTCTGTTCCTATAGGGGAATTGTAATGTTGCCATGATACTTTCATACTGGCCCTGGCCTTGTGCACTTGTTGTTGAAGCACATACTGTAGAATAAAGCTTATTTTGCACTTTCTGACTAAGCACGTTTATGCAAATTTTTCAGGTGTGTACAATACACCCTTCTATGTTATGAATGCTGTATTTGTCATTGACCTGAACTTGTCATTGAACTTGCTAAATAATTGTCATTAAACTCTGCAAAATGTCATATTATTGTATGATAGCTAACTTTTATATCTCAAACTAACCACATTTCCCTGAGTTTAACTTACCATCGTCATGTTTCTGTCCACTCACTCAGAACGGATATATTTGTGTTCAGTTGCACAGAGCACTTTTTCCATGCTTTGTTGTACAGTGATGTCAGACAGAAATCTTCCTCTTACAGTATTTCTACAATCGCTACAATCCAGGAACAGAGCAGGTTGGTGGGAAAGCACAATTTTCCAACATGGCTCTGCTTTTAACGGCAAACCTTTTGCTGTTGCCTCTCCCTGTAAACCTCAGAATGATGCCACTTTGCCGGTGTGCCTCTACATCACTGAAGTGACATTTAAAAGAGGAACAGATGGCTATAATAATCATGGGGCCTTGAGTGTGGTGCCAAAGCATTCATTAGGAAAAGGAAGGAAATTCTGTTTGTGGCCAAGCCAAGTGAACACTTTTTACCTGTGGAGGGTCATGGTCCCTAGCCCCACCAGTGGGTCCTGGTGACTTTCACTGATTACACCTCCCTGCAATTCATCTTCCATAGCAATGAACATGTGATGTCACCCACCCCACTGGTCACACACTGGTCGAATAAACATTGTTTCCATGTCATTTCAATTAATTTATGTTGAACCAACGTGGCATAGATGTTGAATTAGGGTTAGAGTTAGGGTTCTGAAAAATTGAAAAATTCTATCAAATTCTATGCCATAAGACTAAATAGCTAACAGAATGGCTACATGGACTATCTGAGTTGCCTTTGTATTTTCTTATTGTTTTTGTATCTAGGTATGCACACTCACACTGATACTCCAACACACAAACACTCACACCATTGTTTGCTTACAGACACACATAATAAGCACATACATTTATACTGAGTCTAAACACACCTACTCAGATACAATCATCATATACGCTGCTGCTAGCAAGACAGCCATTTCACTATGCTTGTACATGTAACATTAAAACTTGAACTGACGTATGTGCCTAGTGGGACATTTGTTACAGGAGAGAAAAGTAAATGTAATCCACTAATGCCACCTACATGCGTGTAACTGTTCTGCATACCCCAAAACCCACCCACAGTATTTGTTGTTCCAGCACGTTTACCTCTCAGCTCTTCTACCTCTGTGTACCCCATCATTTAGCAACAGCCTGAGGTATTTAGCTCCCTTCCCTAGAGGCAGAGAGGTGATGAGTTGTCCCACAGACATTTATGGGGCACTGGGAATTATTCACTCAAATAAAGTAATTACCCAGGACTGTCCCCTCGTGACGTGTTGTGTACATTATGCAGGAACTAATCACATAGGCCTTATTTACCTCTGAGGGGATTGGATTAGGAAGCGGGCGATGGAATTTTCAGTGGCGAAGGGAAGAAAGATCCCTAGCCCACCAACAATTTCCTCCTTCAAAGTGGCATTAGCGGCTCCATTAAAATCCTGTCACCCTTTTTCTTTACGTCTGTCTGTGGCGCTGAGGAGTAGAGAAATCAGTCATTCAAATGCTAAGTGACTTCCTCTCCCCTGTGAATATTAGAAAGGAGAGTATTGCTCCATCATTTACCATGCAGCACACAAAAAAAAGAGAAGTGGATGCAATATGAGACTATGTTGTTTTGAATATATCCCCACCTTCGCAATATCTCGTCACAAGCCAATACCTCTGACTCCATGACAACTACAGAACGCTGCAGAGCATCACTCTTTATTAAGACTTGGCTGTATACATGGGCACATACCTAAAGCTATATAAGTGAGTGTCACACTGATTTCATATGTTGGCAGTTTTCAGAATTAGCTTGAAAGGCTCTTCCTCACTCCCCTTTAAGATAGAAAAACCACCTTAACGTGGCATTAAATTGATAAATTAGATAATTGATGGCCAGGGTACTAAGTTTGCCTCTGAGCAAAGTTTTATAATATATTTAATTGGAGCAGAACACAGGTTTATGCATAGGGTAGGTCCGTGGGTATAGAAATATCTGTTCCATGTATTATAGACCATATTACTTGATTAATTCTTTCTCTTTTCACTTGACAGGTCACAGACGGGGGCACCATTAAGCAGAAAATCTTCACCTACGATGCTATGTTTAATACTAATTACTCTCATATGGAGGACTACCGCAAACGGGAAGACCTTGTCTACCAATCTACAGTCCGGTAAGCATCACAACCAATTACTGTTAGTTTGGCCCTTACAGTTTATCATGAGGGTGCATGCTGAACTCGGAATAATTTTTTGTTTTTAATGTTTAAAAAAAAAGGTTTTCCTTGAAAACGTGCTTGTTTACTAGCCTACCTGTTTAATTTGCGACACGGTTAGCCTCAGTTGCTGGGACCGCTTCTATCTGTCCCAGGATACTGCCAAACCCTAAAGTCTGAAGAGCTGCTGCTAAGTGAAGCAGCTAGCCTAGCTGCTAGCTATCAAGCTAGCCAGGTTTCCTTTGCAGTTTGAACACAGCCCGCGATGCGGTTAGCCCTTTTGTGGCTGGGACCGCGGATAGTCCCGGGCTTGTGGCTGTTTAAACCCCTGCTGTTTGTTGCTGTTTCCATCGGCCATTGCTACCATCATGCAACCGAAAGTTAAAGTAGGTTGGAGTAATGGAGAGGACAGTGTTTCGCTATCACAGGTGCATGATCTTTTAAATAAACAAAAAGATGTCTACAAGCAGTTGTTACAGCAACAGGAAAATAGCTTCAAGAGCTTTGTCCAAATACTGGTGGACTCAACTACCAAAATAATGGATGATCTGACCAGAAATGTCCAAGACCACAAGAACCGTTTGCAGTTCTCCCAGGGAGAGATGGATGTCCTGAAAGAGACCTGCAGCAAGATGACAACAAACTGGAAGTCCACGCAAGATGACATCAGCACTGTCTGTTAATCATTATTACAGATGAGTGTTGTAAGTAAAAGCGCTTTTAAAACACTACTTAAGTAGTTTTGGGGGTTATTTTTGACACATTTTATTTTTGCTTCACTACATTCCTGAAGAAGAAATGCACTTTTTACTTCATACATTTTCCCTGACACCCAAAAGTACTCGTTACATTAGCAGGATATTAAAATGGTCCGAATCGTGCAATTATCAAGAGATCACCCTGGTGTGTCCCTGGCTATCTGTAAATGTAAAACAAATGAAGATTGTGCCGTTTGGTTAATATAAGGATTTGGAAATGATTTATACTTTTACTTTTGATAATGAAGTATATATTACCAAATACATTTACTTTTGATGCTTAAGTATATTTAAAACCACATACTTTTACTCACGCTATTCCATAGACCTTTAAACCAAATATTGCGGTGATAATTAATGGCTGCAGTCATTTTTGTTTGTTTTTGCTGTTGTCCAAATAACATTTTATAGTTTATAAATTGTGTAGAAATGCTTACCCAAGATTTAGCTATGGTACTACTGCAAAGTGTTGCTAGTTCCTTCCTACTGTACCATCTGCTGCGGGTGATACTGGGCCTGGATGTGATGACCCCGATGGAGGGTCAACACATCATCGTCTTGGCAGAAAGAGGGAGGGGATAGGAAGTGTTGAGGCTCTACTCAGCCAATCTGCTGCTCAGGATGTACATTTCAGTGTTGAACTCTGACTGAACAGCTGGCCAGACCAATCGTCATTCCCACCACAGAGCTGCATATTTTCCAGGTAGTGTGGTTCAATTTTGGCACAGCTTGGGGCAGTACTACTGCACGGAGGCCTATGCTGCATGCATCACACCTCCTTACCCTCACACACATACTTTACATACAGTCCTGCCGATGCCAGAATAAAGAGCCTTGCTGTTTATGCATGAGCAAGTTTTACGAGAGGGATGCGTTAGAAATCATCTGGATCTTGTTGGGTAGATTACATGTTTGAGGAGTCCTGGGGACTGTCTTCCTATACCTTCGGTCTCAACAATATGGCTGGCATCTGCTCCCATCCTTCTCCCTCTCCCTCTCTTCCCTGTCTTGCTTTCTCCCCACTTGCGTTCCTTCCCTCCATCCCTCTCTCATATTGGCATTCATTCTTTGTATAAAGGAGTAATAGAAGCCCACACACTGCATCGGTCTGTTACCATTTCTCTGTAATGTGTTTATGACCCATGCTGATTATAATGCATTTTTTTGTCTTTCCCTGTCATTATTCCAATGACTTTCTACCTCTCTCCTTCCCTGCCTTTTATTTGCTCCCCATATCATTCCTTTCCTCTTTCTTCCCACTCTTTCATCACTCCTTAGTTTCATGTTTTTTTCCTTCACTGCCTTTTAGGGCTACACGATACCATGTTCGAGATACGTACGTAGGTGCCAATACGATATGTTTTGCAATTCCATGCTGTGATTTTATTGCGATTCGATGTTCCAAACATATTGCTCAAAATGTGTCTTCTGCAGAGGGACAAGAGAGAGCCATGAGAAAACAAGTTTTTTGCATATACATTTTTTTGTATTTACTTTTTACCCTCTTTTCTCCACAATTTCATGATAACCAATTGTTTTGATCAGTCATGGAAATAAAAGTGCTGAAACAAAATTGCCTCCATATTTAAAAAGAAGATGGAGAACAAACTATGAAGAAAAATACTGGAGTTTTTGTGCAGGTACAGCCAACAAGTGCAAAAATAGTATTGCGATATTATTGTCAAAACGATACAGTATATAGTCAAAAATAATATCCCGATATGTAACTGTATCGATTTTCACCCCCCTATCACTACTCTTTCCTCCACTCCTCCCCTCCCCACTTTTCCTGTCCTCTCTCAAATGTATCTTTTATTTCTGAGCTACTGAGCATTTCCCGCTCAGAAAGACTATTTTACACATGTACTCACACAAGAATACAGACACAACTGTGCACACACACACACACACACACACACACACACACTGACGCACTCAGTAGGATTTGAATCGGCAGACCCAGCATGAGAAACAGTTTGACGGTACCTGCTCTGACCTGTCTGTTTGGCGGTGTGCTTAGCCAGTGTTCGTCAAGCAGAGAGGTAAAGAGGCTACTGCAACAGTCACACAAGACCAGTCAGGAGGAATCTGAACTCTCCCTTATGTATCCCATGCCTTCCTCTATGGCAGAACACAGAGCTCAACAGCAAAGAGGGATGTGGAACATAATCTCCCATTTCCACCTGAGAGGGGTAAGTCTTCTCTTCAAAGCCCTGGCATTCTGACAAATCCAACCGTATGACCACAAATGAAAGCTGTAACATTGTAAATTTAACCGAAAGCCCTAGATTCTCATAGAAGTCTGTCTTTTCCAGAATACAGTGTTAAATATCAGGAATATACTGTGCTTGTTGTGTATATATTACTGGTGTAGATTCAAAAACAGAAAGGGAGGTCCCAGCTGGAATATCATGTTCTGAAAACCATGTTTGTTTTTAGAGCTGGGTGAGAGCGGGGTTAATTATTTATTTTTTTATTTAACCTTTATTCCTATGGTGTTTTGTATACAACCTTCCCACAACTTTCTGGGAATAGTTCAGGATAGTGGCTTAGCTTTGGAATATTCTCCACACATTTAATGGGGCCGCTGTGTCAGATTTCAAAAAAAGCTTTAGGGAAAAAGCAATAATCTGAGTACGGCGCACAGACACAAGAACAAGCAATGCAGATACCCGCCATGTTGTGGAGTCAGTAAAAGTCAGAAATAGCGTTATAAATATTCACTTACTTTGATGATCTTCATCAGAATGCACTCCCAGGATTCCCAGTTCCACAATAAATGTTTGTTTTGTTCGATAAAGTCCAGAATTTATGTCCAAATGCCTCCTTTTGTTAGCATGTTTAGTAAACAAATCCAAACTCACGAGGCACGGGAAAGTCATGGCGAAAGTTCAGAGGAAAAGTATATTACAGTTCGTATAAACATGTCAAACGATGTATAGAATCAATCTTTAGGATGTTTTTAACATAAATCTTCGATAATGTTCCAGCCGGAGAATTCCTTTGTCTTTAGAAATGCAATGGAACGCAAGTGATCAGCTCATGCCACTCTGCCAGACCTCTGGTTAAATCAGCTCTCATTCGCCCCTACTTCACAGTAGAATCCTCAAACAATGTTCTAAAGACTGTTGTCATCTAGTGGAAGCCTTAGTGAGTGCAATATGACCCCATAGACACTGTATATTTGATAGGCGATGAGTTTAAAAACTACAAACCTCAGATTTCCCACTTCCTGGTTGGATTTCTCTTATACTCACAGACATCATTCAAACAAAATCTTTATTTGCACCTCCCCTTCCGTAATTTGGCCACCCATGTCCTATGTGAATGTTATCATTAAAATTAAACTCTTTATGGCAATACATTACTTACATCATAAGGCTTACTTTAAAGGAATTGTTTTACCCTCATACAGTGGCCTGAAAATAATGGTTTAAAGGCCACATCAGGCCTGCAAGGCACATTATGGGGTGGCAGTGTAGCCTAGTGGTTAGAGCATTGGACTAGTAACCGAAAGGTTGCAAGTTCAAATCCCCGAGCTGAAAAGGTACAAAATCTGTAGTTCTGCCCCTGAAAAGGCAGTTAACCCACTGTTCCTAGGCCGTCATTGAAAATAAGAATTTGTTCTTAACTGACCTGCCTAGTAAAATAAAGGTTAAAAAAAGAAATTATGCTGGCTTGAAAGTGATGTGTAATTCCTATTGGAATTCAGCCAGAGTTAGAATATCCAACAGTTGGAATTTTGTATTAACCCACAAAAGGAGACTACCTAAACCATTTAAACTGGAACAACCATTTCAGTAACTGATGCAACAAATCTAACAAACTGAAAAATTGTCACTCCCTGGTCAAAATGTATTATGTTTATCTTCATTTATTTGGTCAGGCCAGGGTGTGACATGGGTTATTGTGGTGTGTTTTTGTCTTGGGGTTTTTGTGGGGAGTCTAGCGTAGTCTATGGCTGCCTGAGGCGGAGTCAGGTGATTATCGTTGTCTCTGATTGGGAACCATATTTAGGCAGCCATATTCTTTGAGTGTTTCGTGGGTGATTGTTCCTGTCTCTGTGTTTAGTTTCACTAGATAGGCTGTATAGGTTTTTTCACGTTTTCGTCTGTTGTTTTTGTACATTTCAGTATTTTCATGTCAAGTCATTTTCCATCATTAAACATGAGTAATCACCATGCAATCACCTGCATTTTGGTCCGCTCCTCCTTCAACAGAGGAACGTCGTTGCAAAAAAGTGTAAATTAACTTTAGAATACTGTAAGATTCATCAATCAATATACATTACATGCAAAAACACATATATTAAAAACAACCATTAAAAAATATATCTGCAGCAGAGTATGCTGGGAAATATGATAACTATGGGCGTGGTAATGAGTAATTACCAGTTGTGAAGTCGTAAATACCAGTTTGATGCATTCACATGCTTTGAACTCATTAAAAAAACTGATTGGCTATTGGCAAACAAGCTGTTTCAACCATAAACTAAAAGTCCAGCTATCATTCTTGTAAACAAACTACAGTGTTAAAAAACATATTAATATATAGCTTTTTATAAATAATGTTTTGTTTCGTTTAATTGCCAAAAATGCTTTTATCTTACAAAGTTAATTTAATTCCTGTATCAACACTAGAAATGTTACACAGAAAAATATAAACTAGGTTAGACTGGCCAATTTGCTGTGTATCTGCTCGCTTGATAACAAATAATTGAGTTGTAGCAATTGACTGATGTTGGAAGAGAAAAGTTTGAAAAGAAAAGGTTTTATTTTAATTTATCATAGCATCATAAACAGGTATACATTGATCTAGGTTTGTTGTTAGAAATGTATATACCAAAGATAAGTTACCTCCATATTCTTCAATTTAAACCTGTAATATGTAAAGTTTTGTATTTTTTACGTTAAAAGCTCCAATAAAAAACTAGTGGTCATCCAATGTAATGCAACAATAACAATAGTGTGCCCCTAGCCTGCTTGAGAACTGCTGTATTTGCTGGTATTCATTTTCCCAGTTGGATCAAATTTTCCCGCCAGATTTTGTGGCGCGCAGAATGAGTGAAGTGTTTTCCGTGAGTGAGGAGGCAGTGTGATAGCTTGCTAGTTGAGCCCATAGCCAACACTTGGCTAATGGCTATCAAAGATAGCTAGCTTACAGACATGGCAGACAAGAGGGGAAAAATACCCGACCCAACAGCAACTACTCCTCCATCTAAGCCAAAGATACAGATACATTTGGGGACTGATAGAGCCTGGGCCAAGACGGAGTAAACCTCGGATTTGAGTTCACAAAGTGGAGAGAAGTAAGGAAGTTGAATGGGTTAAAAATCGACCCAGAATTTGCATTTTGTTCTGCTTAATACCTCTACTGACTCCCCATCCCGCAAGCGGGAGCATAATCATCGCCTGACACTAATTAGCATAACGCAACGGACATAAATATCCCTAGAAAAAATTCCTATTCATGAAAATCACAAATGAAATATATTGAGACACAGCTTAGCCTTTTGTTAATCACCCTATCATCTCAGATTTTCAAAATATGCTTTACAGCCAAAGCTAGACAAGCATTTGTGTAAGTTTATCGATAGCCTAGCATAGCATTATGCCTTGCTAGCAGCAGGCAACCTTGTCACAAATCTGAAAAGCAATCAAATTAAATCGTTTACCTTTGATAAACTTTGGATGTTTTCACTCACGAGACTCCCAGGTAGATAGCCAAAGTTCATTTTTTCCCAAAATATTATTTTTGTAGGCGAAATAGCTCCGTTTGTTCTTCACATTTGGCTGAGAAATTGCCCGGAAATTGAAGTCACGAAAACGGCGAAAAATATTCAAAATTAGCTCCATAATATCGACAGAAACATGGCAAACGTTGTTTATAATCAATCCTCAAAGTGTTTTTCAAATATCTATTCGATAATATATCCGTCGGGACAATTCGTTTTACAGTAGGACCAATTGGAGTAATGGCTACCTCTGTATTTTACGCAAGAGTCACCCTGGGAGCCATCAGGTGACCACTTACGCAATGGTAGGATATATATAGGATATGGTAGAAAGTATGTGGCTTTTTGTGTAGCCTACAGGCTGGAGATAAAATGTATGGCTATGTAATAAGACAGAAACTTTTTACATCATGCAGGTTTCTCCAGTCAAATAAAAAATGTGCTGTCATGTTAACGAACAACATATCCTAAAAACAGGACAGGTCAGTGTAAAATGGACAATATGGAATGGACAATCACAACTGTTGTCCAGGAGTTTCACCTCATTGTCATAATCAGTGGTTTCAAGTTTGTATCAGTATATTTTTTGACAAGCTGATCATAGCGAAAAAGAAAATTATTCTGCATTTCCCACTCTGTAAACACATTGCAAACAGGCTCAACTCATGATGAAGTTGGGTAGCTGATATTCAGAGCTTAATGAACAGCCAAATTGATTATTCACAGAAATAAGGACTAATAAAGCCAATAAAATGGCCTGTTTTACAAATGGTGGATATACCATTTACGTATTCATAAAATTCTTTTGTGGCTGCCATAGTAGGCTACACGCCAAGAAACACGAGCAGGCGTCTTTTGGATGTCTTTTTTTGGTGCAGTCCAGACCGGCCTTGGTTTCCACATACACAGACATTGGTTTTTGGTCCAGTCTGGACAAATTTTGAATCAATCATAGACGTCTATGTTAGGTTCAGATATTGTCCGATCTGGATCAGCCTTGATTTGGCTCAAACATAGACATGTACAAAATACTTATTTTCTACTTTAATTCAGAACAAAAAAAGAGCCTGATTTCAATAAATTGGGATGTATTTATATTTTCAACATCTTGAAAAACATTGAAAAAACTATTTCAACATCTGGAAAATCAGTATTTTCAACTTTCATTCAGAACCGTAAATGAACCTGATTTCAACATCTGGAAAATAAGTATTTTTTTTCCGGAAAAGACGCCTTTTCAAAGTCCGGGAAAATATGGATTTTAAACCAATGGAAAATACATCTTTTCATCTTTCATTCAGAAATGTAACCTAACTTCAACGTCTGGAAAATATATATTTGACATGTCTTTTCAATGTAATTTTGCTTACTGTGACTATTCTAGTTTTGCGGGGGAGACCTTTTCTGGTCTCTCCTTGGGTGGCAGAACAGCAAGGACTGGCCATGGTCATTGTGCAAATGTTTTTGTGTTCTCAATAAACATTGGAGCCTGAATATAGTTTACATGTAGTCAACAATCAAGGCAAACTCCGTCTGTTTTGCCCCATAGTTCCATGCATCGATTTTGTTGCTAAACAACCAACCCATCTATCCTTTATCTTGTTATTAAGCGTGTTCAAGTGTGTTGGCCGTGCTCACTAATTGGCCAAAACTGATCTTTATCTTAATTTCCTTTGAAATGGGGTCTGTTTGAATAGACTAGAATTCACAGCTTTGTATAGGTAAAAAAACACACGCTATGCTGTGTTCATTCTGGTGGCGCAGTAGACTAAACCATGAATAGAGAACAGAAGATCATATGACGCCTTGCCAGAATAAAAAATAAAAAATACATGTTAGAGCTAATTCATGCCTAAGCAAATTCATATCCATGTGTCCTATCTGTGCTTGGAGTTGAAAACAGTTAACACTGCTTTCTTAGTTTGGGTTATTAAAAGTCTTAGCAACCTTAATAACCCTGTCACGTTCTGACCCTAGTTACTTTTTTTTGTCTTTGTGTTAGTATGGTCAGGGTCTGAGTTGGGGTGGGCAGTCTATGTTTGTTTTTCTAGGTTGTGTTTATGTGTTTGGCCTGGTATGGTTCTCAATCAGAGGCAGGTGTCGTTCGTTGTCTCTGATTGAGAATCATATTTAGGTAGCCTTTTCCCACCTGTGATTTGTGGGTGAATGTTTTCTGTTTAGTGTATGTCACCTTTCAGAACTGTTTAGTCTCATTCTCCGTTGTTATTTTGTTTAGTGTTCTGTTGAATAAATTCACATGGACACGTGCCATGCTGCATATTGGTCTGATCTCTCCTACTCCTCCTCAGACGAGGACGACAAACGTTACAAACCCTTTCATTTCTGTTCTCAGAACACTAATAAAACCACTAGGAAAACCTTTTTGGAACCATAGTAAAACGTTTTCAGAACCTCCCTGCAACCTAAAAATTAACATTGCCAGAACAGACTAAATGTTCACTTCCATTCTCAAAACTTCAGTTTTATCGGTCAGGAAACTTATGGCTTCATTCCCAGAACTAATGGTAAACCAAAAATGTACATTCTCACAACTTTCAGGGAACCAAATGTACTAGCTGGAGGGATTTTTTCAGTTTTTTCTGTTGTCATCAACTGCCACTGGGCTTAGAATTAGACAGCTACTGTAGCTGCTTAACAAAATGGCAGTGATAAAGACTATAAGTTAAGGACGAGTTGACTGCTTTTTGATAAAAAACAAAACCTTGTGGGAAAAGATGAATGACAATTAATATGTAAAAAAAAAAAAAAAACTTCAAAATGCCAATTTAAAGATTGTTTCTTCGTGTGCACAGCCTTTGACTGTTTATGTAACACTGTCATGGAAAAATAAGTTGAAGATGTTTGAAATGTAAATCCATCAGTCTGAATATTTAATAGGAATTACAATATTATGCATCATACTCATTTTGTACATCCTTTTCCCTTTTTCCCCATTCCTAAATCTGAAGAGCAAGACCCGCTGTTATTCTTCAAGAGGCTTCACAGACAGGCTCTTACTTAGGAAAATAACTTTGTGTTGTGAGGTTTCTCTGTGACCCTTTGCCACTCTTTCACCTATCTCTCCATGCCTTGCACCATCTTGTTTAAGAGCTGTCTTTTTAGAATATTCCTCTGTTCTTGTGTGAGTTAGGCTCCATTTAGCATCCAGGCTTGTGGACAGCAACAATATACAGCTTTGAGTATAAACACAGACATGGGCCAGATCTGCATATATGTTACACATAGTAGCCTGCAAAGCCATCTCCCAGCACAAAGACTCAGTGTTCACATCAATGGCATTGTGTGTATAATAGGACTTTCCCCTTTCATGATTATCTCCAGAGGAAACAATGCCAGAGACACAGTGTGCCTCTGCCTTACTACCTTACACACCTCTCTATTCTCTTCATATCTCTGTCCTCTAGGCTAACAGTCTGTGTTTCTCATATACTTAAATGAGCCAATCCTCCCACTAGTCAGCCTTAATGCAGGGATACAGGGTGCCTGCACTTAAGGCTAAGAAGAGCACAGTGAAGCAGAAGCCCAGTTCCTGACACCACGATAGCTGATTTGCTGAAGAGATTGTCTGGCTGAGCTAACAGGGCCTGCTCTGTGCAGTGTTCTGTCAGGACGACTCTCTCTCTCCCTCCCTGTCCCTGTAACATGGCACAGCTGGCAAGCATGGGCAGCACAGAGAGGGCCACAAGAAGAAAACACAGAGTTAAAGTTAGAGGCTACTCCCCAGGGAGGATTGATCTCTCCCCATCTTTCCCACTCCCTCTCTTTTGCTTTTGCTGCTCTTCTGAGAGGCCATCGACCCTATCCTTGTGTGTGTGTGGGGGGGAGGGGGGGTGTTTGTGTTTCTAAAGTGTGAATACAACAGTACATAGTATGTTTTTTTTGCCTGTACTGTGCTCAATCAATTAATTATACACATTTTAAGTACACCAATAAATGAGGAATGACACAATTTTGATGCCAAAATTGTATCAGTTGCTGATTAATGAGCCATGGGTTTTAAGGCAGTATAGAGAACTTCTGGAAATGCTAAATGCTCTAAAAATACACTGTACTCACAATGCATCATCGGGGGGTCATGAGCAGATGAGCACCTGCATTGTTCTGCATGTTATTACAAAAATATAGATACATATCAAGGCACAAGGCGAGACCCAAATGCAGACACAGGACGCAGAGGGTTGGAATCTTACAATGTTTATTAATTCAAAGGGGTAGGCAAAAGAATGGTAGTGGACAGGCAAAAAGATCAAAACCAGGAGTCCAGGAGGTACAGAGTGGCAGACAGGCTCGTGGCCAAGGCAGGCAGAATGGTCAGGCAGGCTGGTACAAAGTCCAGAAACAGGCAGAGGTCAAAACCGGGAGGACTAGAAAAAGGAGAATGCAAAAAGCAGGAGAACGAGGAAAATGCTGGTTGACTTGAAAACATACAAGACCAACTGGCACAGAGAAACAGGAAACAAAGGAATAAATACACTGGGGAAAACAAGCGACACCTGGAGGGGGTGCAGACAATCACAAGGACATGTGAAACAGATCAGGGCGTGACAGATAAACTTGGATTTTATAAAGGATACTACCCTCCATAACATAACCTTCACTCCAAATCAAAACTCCAAACCTACAACCTGATTTTGAACAAAATCACCTGGAAGAATTCCTAATACCAAAAATTATTATTTCCAAGCTTCACAGCAAATGCTCTGGAAAACAAACAACAGAAACCTGAGCACCATCCAACCTGTAACTGAGTGAGTGATGTTCAGTCTGAAACTATTTTAAAGCCAAGAAGAAAATTATATTACAGTTATATGTTTTACTTTATAAGGACTGAATGCTAAGTTAAGGCTACCAAGCTTGCAAGGACAGAACAGATATAACTTCAATTAGCACTGATGTTTGAAGTGAGAGGTGTCAAAGCCCTTGAGCCCAACAATGGCAGGAGAGTCTTAAAGCCTAACCCACCCAAATGCAGAGGCCTTTGAAGCCCCCTCCTGCTGTTCAGAGGTAATTACAATAGAGTACCCGCTGGATGTAAAACATTATAAGGTACGAAAAGAGTACAAAAATATGGTCCTTACGGAAAGTCCAGAGATACTTTTTGCTGGCTATTATAAAAATGGGAACATAAGCAACTGTAACCGATGGTTGCAAACTCAAGATACTAGACAACGAGGACTCTGAGTCAGCCAATGTGAACGTGTACAAACCTGGAACAGTAATTGTATTGGGCAATCCCATACAGTTTCAGCTACACTTTCACATTATCAAAGAGATAGCTCAGCAGGATAAGCTCTCTCTTGAGAAAGATACCCCCACCCCGAGCGTGTCAGACCAGACCTCTTCATTACACAACCCCACAGATGAGCAACCCCAAGCAGAAAGTCAACCTTACAGCACGGAGTACTACACACCAAGCAGGTAAGACCGGTGGAGCTGGAACTGCAGGTGAATACAATCCAGTCAGCACAAAAAATAGTCCAGCTCAACAACACCCTCTCAACCAGACCTGGAGAGCTGGAAGTGGATAGAGACACACCTGCACTATGGACTGTGGTGAGACAACATCAACAGGAGAAAGAACAGGAGAAGCAGAAGAACAGAGCGCTAGAGGAGAGGATCAGAGTGCTGTAGGAGAGGGTGAGGGGGCTGGCGTGTGACAGAGAACAACCCAGAGAGCTGGCCACCCCCGCATAGAAGCCGGCAGAACAGCCCAACTCAGCCCCATACCAAAGTCTTGACACCACAGCCGAACAGTCCACCCAGACACTGACCATATCCTCAAAATCACAGCAGGTCAGACAAATGAAGAACTCCAAGCCCAGACGATACCACCCCCTCTGAGCACCCCCCATCAGCCACCCTGATAGCCCTCCTGACAACCCCCCCACACCCACTGAGGACATACACAAGCCGCAGATTGTACTCCTTATGGACTCAAATGCAAATATATACAAGAAAATAAACTTCTTCCCAAACACAGTGTCTAAACTCTTGTATCCAAACACTCAGCGCACCCTTGACCTTCTGTCTGAGGACCAACTAGGGTCACCCAGCCACATATTAATAAACAAAGGCACAAACAACCTGAGAGCACAGTAAGAAAGGGTGGCCACAGCAGTCAACGGAGTGATTGAATAAGTGTATTATACTTTCCCCTGTGCACAAGTGGTTATCTCCACCATGCTACCACAAAAATATTTCCACCCTGCTACCATACAGCGGGTAAACGCAAGTATTACTTTTACTACTTCCGGCGCCGACAGAGATGGCCGCCTCGCTTCGCGTTCCTAGGAAACTATGCAGTTTTTTGTTTTTTTTACATGTTATTTCTTACATTAGTACCCCAGGTCATCTTAGGTTTCATTACATACAGTCGAGAAGAACTACTGTATATAAGATCAGCGTCAACTCACCATCAGTACGAAGAATATGTTTTTCGCGAGGCGGATCCTGTGTTCTGCCTTACAAACAGGACAACGGAATGGATCGCATGCAGCGACTCAAAAAAACGACTCCGGAAAAGAGGGAAACGAGGCGGTCTTCTGGTCAGACTACGGAGACGGGCACATCGTGCCCTACTTCCTAGCATTCTTCTTGCCAATGTCCAGTCTCTTGACAACAAGGTTGATGAAATCCGAGCAAGGGTAGCATTCCAGAGGGACATCAGAGACTGTAACGTTCTGTGCTTCAAGAAAACATGGCTCACTGGAGAGACGCTATCCGAAGCGGTGCAGCCAACGGGTTTCTCCACGCATCGCGCCGACAGAAACAAACACCTTTCTGGTAAGAAGAGGGGTGGGGGTGTATGCCTTATGGCTAACGAGGCATGGTGCGATGAAAGAAACATACAGGAACTCAAATCCTTCTGTTCACCTGATTTAGAATTCCTCACAATCAAATGTAGACCGCATTATCTACCAAGAGAATTCTCTTCGATTATAATCACAGCCGTATATATCTCCCCGCCAAGCAGACACATCGATGGCTCTGAACGAACTTTATTTAACTCTTTGCAAACTGGAAACCATTTATCCGGAGGCTGCATTCATTGTTGCTGGGGATTTTAACAAGGCTAATCTGAAAACAAGACTCCCTAAATTTTATCAGCATATCGATTGCGCAACCAGGGGCGGAAAAACCTTGGATCACTGTTACTCTAACTTCCGCGACGCATATAAGGCCCTGCCCCGCCCCCCTTTCGGAAAAGCTGACCACGACTCCATTTTGCTGATACCTGCCTACAGGCAGAAACTAAAAAAATAAGCTCCCACGCTGAGGTCTGTCCAACGCTGGTCCGACCAAGCTGACTCCACACTCCAAGACTGCTTCCATCACGTGGACTGGGACATGTTTCATATTGCGTCAGATAACAACATTGACGAATACGCTGATTCGGTGTGCGAGTTCATTAGAACGTGCGTTGAAGATGTCGTTCCCATAGCAACGATTAAAACATTCCCTAACCAGAAACCGTGGATTGATGGCAGCATTCGCGTGAAACTGAAAGCGCGAACCACTGCTTTCAATCAGGACAAGGTGTCTGGTAACATGACTGAATACAAACAGTGCAGCTATTCCCTCCGCAAGGCTATCAAACAAGCTAAGCGTCAGTACAGAGACAAAGTAGAATCTCAATTCAACGGCTCAGACACAAGAGGCATGTGGCAGGGTCTACAGTCAGTCACGGACTACAGGAAGAAATCCAGCCCAGTCACGGACCAGGATGTCTTGCTCCCAGGCAGGCTAAATAACTTTTTTGCCCGCTTTGAGGACAATACAGTGCCACTGACACGGCCTGCAACGGAAACATGCGGTCTCTCCTTCACTGCAGCCGAGGTGAGTAAAACATTTAAACGTGTTAACCCTCGCAAGGCTGCAGGCCCAGACGGCATCCCCAGCCGCGCCCTCAGAGCATGCGGAGACCAGCTGGCTGGTGTGTTTACGGACATATTCAATCAATCCCTATACCAGTCTGCTGTTCCCACATGCTTCAAGAGGGCCACCATTGTTCCTGTTCCCAAGAAAGCTAAGGTAACTGAGCTAAACGACTACCGCCCCGTAGCACTCACTTCCGTCATCATGAAGTGCTTTGAGAGACTAGTCAAGGACCATATCACCTCCACCCTACCTGACACCCTAGACCCACTCCAATTTGATTACCGCCCAAATAGGTCCACAGACGATGCAATCTCAACCACACTGCACACTGCCCTAACCCATCTGGACAAGAGGAATACCTATGTGAGAATGCTGTTCATCGACTACAGCTCGGCATTCAACACCATAGTACCCTCCAAGCTCGTCATCAAGCTCGAGACCCTGGGTCTCGACCCCGCCCTGTGCAACTGGGTACTGGACTTCCTGACGGGCCGCCCCCAGGTGGTGAGGGTAGGTAACAACATCTCCTCCCCGCTGATCCTCAACACTGGGGCCCCACAAGGGTGCATTCTGAGCCCTCTCCTGTACTCCCTATTCACCCACGACTGCGTGGCCACGCACGCCTCCAACTCAATCATCAAGTTTGCGGACGACACAACAGTGGTAGGCTTGATTACCAACAACGACGAGACGGCCTACAGGGAGGAGGTGAGGGCCCTCGGAGTGTGGTGTCAGGAAAATAACCTCACACTCAACGTCAACAAAACTAAGGAGATGATTGTGGACTTCAGGAAACAGCAGAGGGAACACCCCCTATCCACATCGATGGAACAGTAGTGGAGAGAGTAGCAAGTTTTAAGTTCCTCGGCATACACATCACAGACAAACTGAATTGGTCCACTCACACAGACAGCATCGTGAAGAAGGCGCAGCAGCGCCTCTTCAACCTCAGGAGGCTGAAGAAATTCGGCTTGTCACCAAAAGCACTCACAAACTTCTACAGATGCACAATCGAGAGCATCCTGGCGGGCTGTATCACCGCCTGGTACGGCAACTGCTCCGCCCTCAACCGTAAGGCTCTCCAGAGGGTAGTGAGGTCTGCACAACGCATCACCGGGAGCAAACTACCTGCCCTCCAGGACACCTACACCACCCGATGTTACAGGAAGGCCATAAAGATCATCAAGGACATCAACCACCCGAGCCACTGCCTGTTCACCCCGCTATCATCCAGAAGGCAAGGTCAGTACAGGTGCATCAAAGCTGGGACCGAGAGACTGAAAAACAGCTTCTATCTCAAGGCCATCAGACTGTTAAACAGCCACCACTAACATTGAGTGGCTGCTGCCAGCACACTGACACTGACTCAACTCCAGCCACTTTAATAATGGGAATTGATGGGAAATGATGTAAATATATCACTAGCCACTTTAACCTGTTGATGCTCTGGGGGCGCTATTTCATTTTTGGATGAAAAACGTTCCCGTTTTAAACAAGATATTTTGTCACAAAAAGATGCTCGACTATGCATATAATTGATAGCTTTCGAAAGAAAACACTCTGACGTGTCCAGAACTACCAAGATATTTTCTGTGCGTGCCCTAGAACGTGAGCTTCAGGCAAAACCAAGATGAGACGGCATCCAGGAAAAGAGCAGGATTTTTGAGGCTCTGTTTTCCATTGTCTCCTTATATGGCTGTGAACGCGAGAGGATTGAGTCAACCCTTTCTGTCGTTTCCCCAAGGTGTCTGCAGCATTGAGACGTATTTGTAGGCAGATCATTGGAAGATTGACCATAAGAGACCACATTTACCAGGTGTCCGCCCGGTGTCCTGCGCCGAAATTGGTGCGCAAAAGTCAGCTGCCAGTATTTTTCCATGGGATTCAGAGAGGAAAGCAAGCTTCCACGAACGATATATCAATGAAGAGATATGTGAAAAAACACCTTGAGGATTGATTCCAAACAACGTTTGCCATGTTTCGGTCGATGTTATGTAGTTAATTCGGAAAAAGTTTTACGTTGTAGGTGACTGAATTTTCGGTTTGTTTCGGTAGCCAGACGCAATGTAGAAAACGGAACGATTTCTCCTACACACAGACGCTTTCAGGAAAAACTGCGCATTTGGTATGTAACTGAGAGTCTCCTCATTGAAAACATCAGAAGCTCTTCAAAGGTAAATGATTTTATTTATTTGGTTATCTGGTTTTTGTGAAAATGTTGCGTGCTAAATGCTACTCAAAATGCTATGCTAGCTTTGCATACTCTTACACAAATTAGTCAATTTCTATGGTTCAAAAGCATATTTTGAAAATCTGAGATGACAGTGTTGTTAAGTGTTGTTAAGTGTTGCTTGAGAGCAGACGCATTATTTTCATTTTATTTGCGATTTTCAGAAATCGTTAACGTTGCGTTATGCTAATGAGCCTGAGGCTTTAGTCACGATCCCGGATCCGGGATGGGGAGTTCCAAGAGGTTAAACAATGCTACCTTATATAATGTTACTTACCCTACATTATTCATCTCATATGCATACGTATATACTGTACTCTATATCATCGACTGCATCCTTATGTTATACATGTATCACTAGCCACTTTAACTATGCCACTTTGTTTACATACTCATCTCATATGTATATACTGTACTCGATACCATCTACTGTATCTTGCCTATGCTGCTCTGTACCATCACTCATTCATATATCCTTATGTACATATTCTTTATCCCCTTACACTGTGTATAAGACAGTAGTTTAGGAATTGTTAGATTACTTGTTGGTCATTACTGCATTGTCGGAACTAGAAGCACAAGCATTTCGCTACACTCGCATTAACATCTGCTAACCATGTGTATGTGACAAATAAAATTTGATTTGATTTTGATTTGATTTCCTGTGACTGTGCCTCAAAACCAAAGGTTTACCTGGCCCTCCACTCCACCCTGGACTTGAACAGCCTTTACAACCAGGTCCATCTATAAAATGTATCAATCAAATGTATTTATTAAGCCCTTCTTACATTAGCTGCCCCCCACTCCCGCAAAGGGGGCCTCAAAATGAAAGTTACACATATGCCAAAGCCATGAGCAGGCAACCAGGCAACCAGGCCCAACCCCCACTCTTACATTAGGCCAAGCCAGTGGCATGTACCAGATGCTCACCAGGCTCTGCTTACACTTACTGGTCTGAGGCCAAACCACACAACTAACAACATTGGACACATTGGAACACAAAGCCTTCACTTTCTCATCCTGGAATATCCAAGGCCTGAGGTCATCTTGGCTTAAATAGCAGGAACCTGGATTTCATCAAAGAAATCTGAAATACAGACATTGTCATCCTACAAGAAACATTGTATAGAGGAGATGGACCCACTGGTTGTCCCCTAGGTTACAGAGAGCAGGTAGTCCCATCCACCAAACTACCAGGTGTGAAACAGGAAAGGGACTCAGGGGGTATGCTCTTTTGATATAGAACAGACCTAAGTCACTCTATTAAATTAATCAAAACAAGAACATTTAATATTTGGCTAGAAATTCAAAAGGAAATTATCTCAAATGAGAACATTGTCCTCCTGTGTGCTACCTATATCCCCACACTAGAATCCTCATACTTTAAAGAAGACAGCTTCTCCATCCTGGAGGGGGAAATCCATCATTTCCAGGCCCAGGGACATGTAATAGTCTGTGGCGACCTAAATGCCAGAACTGAACAAGAACCTGACACCCTCAGCACACAGGGGGACAAACACCGATCTGGAGGTGACAGCATTCCCTCCCCCATATGCCCCCCTAGGCACAACTACTACAACATAACCAACAAAACGGGTCACAACTCCTGCAGCTGTGTCACACGCTGGGTATATCCAGGCTGTATCACATCCGCCCGTGATTGAGAGTCCCATAGGGCGGCGCACAACTGGCCCAGCGTCGTCTGGGTTTGGCCGGGGTAGGCCATCATTGTAAATAAGAATATGTTCTTAACAGACTTGCTTTTTTTAACCTTTATTTGGCGGCCCAACCCGGCCAAACCTGGGTGGAGTGTTCTGCTGTGGTGTCAAGACTTTGGTATGGGGCTGAGGTGGGCTGTTCTGCTGGCTTCTCTGTGGGGGTGGCCAGCTCTTTAATGTGTTGTTCTCTGTCACACGCCATCCCACCTCACCCTCTCCTCCAGCACTCTGATCCTATCCTCTAGTGCTCTGTTCTTCTCTTGCTCTTTCTCCTGTTGATGTTGTCTCATCACATTCCAGTGTCCAGATATGCCAATGGTAGGCTTCGAGGGCACTCCTATGGTTCGTACACCTATAGCTCATCTCTTGGCAGTAATCTTGTAGACTACTTTATCACTGACCTCAACCCAGAGTCTCTCAGAGCATTCACAGTCAGCCCACTGACAACCCTATCAGATCAGAGCAAAATCACAGTCTACTTGAACACAACAACACTCAATCATGAGACATCAAAGACAAAGGAACTGAGTAATATTAAGAAATGCTATATATGGAAGGAAGGTAGTGTGGAAACTTACCAAACAACAATTAGGCAACAACAAATTCAATCCCTTTTAGACAACTTTCTGGACAAAACGTTCCACTGTAATAGTGAAGGTGTAAACATGGCAGTAGAAAACCTAAACAGCATTTTTGACCTCTCAGCTTCCATATCAAATCAAAACATGTCCAAAAAGAAAACTAACAACAATGACAAATTGTTTGATGAAGAATGCAAAATCCAAAGAAAAATATTGGGAAACTATCTAACCAAAAACATAGAGACCCAGAAAACCTGAGCCTATGCCTTCACTATGGTGAATCACTAAACCAATTCAGAAATACATTGCAGAAAAAGAAGTAACAGCATGTCAGAAATCAACTCAATGTAATTGAAGACTCCATAGGCTCTAACCGGCAGGGTAGCCTAGTGGTTAGAGCGTTGGACTAGTAACCGGAAGGTTGCAACTTCAAACCCCCGAGCTGACAAGGTACAAATCTGTCGTTCTGCCCCTGAACAGGCAGTTAACCCACAGTTCCTAGGCCATCATTGAAAATAAGAATTTGTTCTTAACTGACTTGCCTAGTTAAATAAAGGTAAAAAAACACTTCTGTGAAAACACCAAACAACAACATGAAGAGTTATCTATCTGAAATGGAGATGTATGGGTAAACCACTTCTCCAAGCTTTTTGGCCCTCCAACAAAGAACAAACAGCAAAAAAATGTACATGATCAAATACAGATCTTAGAATCAACTGTTAGAGACTACCAGAACCAACTGGATTATCCAATTACATTGAATGAACAACAGGACAAAATACAAACTCTCCAACCCAAAAAGGCTTGTGCTGTTGATAGTACCCTTAATAATGAAATGATAAACTATACAGACCACACATTACAATTGGCTATACTTAAACTCTTTAACATTATCCTTAGCACTGGTATATTCCCCAACATTTGGAACCAAGGACTGATCACCCCAATCCAAGAAGGTGGAGACACATTTGACCCCAATAACTACAGTGGGTGTCACGCCCTGTGTGCTGAAGAGCGGGTCATCAGTCCGGTGCCATCTGTGCCAGCACCTCGCACTCACCCTGAAGAGCCAGAGACCGTCAGGCAGGCGATGGAGAAGTTGGGAGAGAGAGAGAGAGAGAGAGGAGAGATGTTGTGCAGGTGTGTTCTGCTCAAGATTCGACCTGAAGTGCATGCCACCTGTGCCGACTCCACGCATCAGGCCTCCAGTGTGCCCCCCCCAGTCCGGTACGTCCTGTGCCTCCTCCTCGAACTCGCCCTGAATTGCGTGTCACCAGTCCGGTGCCACCTGTGCCGGCTCCACGCACCAGGCCTCCAGTATGCCTCCCCAGTCTGGTACGTCCTGTGCCACATCCCCGCATTCTCCCTGAAGTGCGTGTCACCAGTCCGGTACCACCTGTGCCGGCTCTATGCACCAGGCCTCCAGTGCGTCTCCCCAGCCCGGTACATCCGGTGCCAGCTCCCCGCACCTGCCCTGAAGTGCATGTCACCAGTCCGGTGCCAACTGTGCCGGCTCCATGCACCAGGCCTCCAGTGCGCCTCCACAGTCCAGATCCAAGGCCGGAGCCTTCCTCTGCGCCGATGCCCAGTCCAGGCACGGTGTCCAATCGTGCTCCATGGCAGGAGCCGTCTACTGCACCGGTGGCCAGTCCACGCATGGCGTCCAGTCCATGCACGGCGTCCAGTCCGCTCCATGGCAGGAGCCTTCCTCTGCGGTGGTGCCCAGTCCAGGCATGGCGTCCAACCCAGCTCAATGTCTGGAGCCCTCCGTTGCGGATCCGGGGTCTGGGTGGGGGCTACGACCTGCACCGGAGCCGCCACCAACACTAATCGCCACCCACCCTTCCCTTTGGTTTCGGGTTTTGCGGCCGGAGACCGCACCTTTTGGAGGGGGGGGGGTACTGTCACGTCCTGACCATAGAGAGCCCTTGGTTCTCTATGGTTTAGTAGGTCAGGGCGTGACTAGGGGGTGTTCTAGTTTATATTTCTATGTTGGTGTTTTGTATAGTTCCCAATTAGCGGCAGCAGAAGTTTCACGTTAAATAGAGATGTGGAACTCTACTCTAAGTTTATTTAAGTTCTTTTTCTGGGTAGCCGGAAAGTAGAGCATTGCAGTAGTCTAACCTAGAAGTAACAAAAGCATGGATTCATTTTTATGCATCATTTTAGGGCAGAAAGTTTCTGATTTTTGCAATGTTACGTAGATGGAAAAAAGCTGTCCTTGAAACAGTCTTGATATGTTCGTCAAAAGAGAGATCAGGGTCCAGAGTAACGTCGAGGTCCTTCACAGTTTTTTTTGAGACGACTGTACAACCATGAAGATGAATTGTCAGATTCAACAAAAGATCACTTTGTTTCTTGGGACCTAGAACAAGCATCTCTGTTTTGTCTGAGTTTAACTGTAGAAAGTTTGCAGCAATCCACTTCCTTATGTCTGATACACAGGCTTCGAGCGAGGGCCATTTTGGGGCTTCACCATGTTTCATTGAAATGTACAGCTGTGTGTCATCCGCATACCAGTGAAAGTTAACATTATGTTTTCGAATGACATCCCCAGGAGGTAAAAATATATAGTGAAAACAATAGTGGTCCTAAAACGGAACCTTGAGGAACACCGAAATTTACAGCTGATTTGTCAGAGGACAAACCATTCACAGAGACAAACTGATATCTTTCCGACAGATAATATCTAAACCAGGCCAGATCTTGTCCGTGTAGACCAATTTGGGTTTCCAATCTCTCCAAAAGAATGTGGTGATCGATGTTATCAAAAGCAGCACTAACGTCTAGGAGCACAAGGACAGATGCAGAGCCTCAGTCTGACACCATTAAAATGTAATTTACCACCTTCACAAGTGCAGTCTCAGTGCTCTGATGAGCTCTAAAACCAGACTGAAGCATTTCGTATACATTGTTTGTCTTCAGGAAGGCAGTGAGTTGCTGCGCAACAGCTTTTCAAAAAGTTTTGGAAAATTCGATATAGGCCAATAGTTTTTTATATTTTCTGGGTCGAGGTTTGGCTTTTTCAAGAGAGGCTTTATTACTGCCACTTTTAGTGAGTTTGGTACACATCCGGTGGATAGAGAGCCGTTTATTATGTTCAACATAGGAGGGCGAAGCACAGGAAGCAGCTCTTTCAGTAGTTTAGTTGGAATAGGGTCCAGTATACAGCTTGAAGGTTTAGAGGCCATGATTTTTTCATCATTGTGTCAAGAGATATAGTACTAAAACACTTGAGTGTCTCTCTTGATCCTAGGTCCTGGCAGAGTTGTGCAGACTCAGGACAACTGATCTATGGAGGAATACGTAGACTTAAAGAGGAGTCCTTAATTTGCTTTCTAATGATCATGATCTTTTCCTCAAAGAAGTTCTTGAATGTATTACTGCTGAAGTGAAAGCCATCCTCACTTTGGGAATGTTGCTTTTTTGTTAGCTTTGCGACGGTATCCAAAATACATTTTGGATTGTTCTTATTTTCCTAAATTAAGTTGGAAAAATAGGATGATCGAGCAGCAGTGAGGGCTCTTCGATACTGCACGGTACTGTCTTTCCCAGCTAGTCGGAAGACTTCCAGTTTGGTGTGGCTCAATTTCCGTTCCAAATTTCTGGAAGCTTGCTTCAGAGCTCGGGTATTTTCTGTCTACCAAGGAGCTAGTTTCTTATGACAAATGTTTTTAGTTTTTAGGGGTGCAACTGCATCTAGGGCATTGTACAAGGTTAAATTGAGTTCCTCAGTTAACTGATTTTTGTCCTCTGATGTCCTTGGGTAGGCAGAGGGAGTCTGGAAGGGCATCAATGAATCTTTGTGTTGTCTGTGAATTTATAGCACGACTTTTGAGGTCCTTGGTTTGGGTCTGAGCAGATTATTTGTTGCGATTGCAAATGTAATAAAATGGTGGTCCGGTAGTCCAGGATTATGTGGAAAAACATTAAGATCCACAATATTTATTCCATGGGACAAAACTAGTTCCAGAGTATGACTGTGACAGTGAGTATGTCCAGAGACATGTTGGACAAAACCCACTGAGTCGCTGATGGCTCCAAAAGCCTTTTGGAGTGGGTCTGTGGACTTTTCCATGTGAATATTAAAATCACCAAAAATTTGAACATTATCTGCTATGACTACAAGGTCCGATAGGAATTCAGGGAACTCAGTGAGGAACGCTGTTTATGGCCCAGGAGGCAGTAGCTATAAAAAGTGATTGAGTAGGCTGCATAGATTTCATGACTAGAAGCTCAAAAGACGAAAAACGTCATTTTTTTTTATAAATAGAAATTTGCTATCGTAAATGTTAGCCACACCTCCACCTTTGCGGGATGCACGGGGGATATGGTCACTAGTGTAACCAGGAGGTGAGGCCTCATTTAACACAGTAAATTCATCAGGCTTAAGCCATGTTTCAGTCAGGCCAATCACATCAAGATTATGATCAGTGATTAGTTCATTGACTATAACTGCCTTTGAAGTGAGGGATCTAACATTAAGTAGCCCTATTTTGAGATGTGAGGTATCATGATCTCTTTCAATAATGTCAGGAATGGAGTAGGTCTTTATCCTAGTGAGATTGCTAAGGCAAACACCGCCATGTTTAGTTTTGCCCACCCTAGGTCGAGCCACAAACACGGTCTCAATGGGGACAGCTGAGCTGACTCCACTGACTGTGCTTGTGGCAGACTCCACCAAGCTGGCAGGCTGGCTAACAGCCTGCTGCCTGGCCTGCACCCTATTTCATTGTGTAGCTAGAGGAGTTAGAGCCCTGTCTATGTTGGTATATAAGATGAGAGTGCCCCTCCAGCTAGGATGGAGTCCTTCACTCCTCAGCAGGCCAAATTTGGTCCTGTTTATGGGTGAGTCCCAGAAAGAGGGCCAATTATCTACAAATTCTATATTTTGGGAGGGGCAGAAAACAGTTTTCAACCAGCGATTGAGTTGTGAGACTGCTGTAGAGCTCATCACTCCCCCTAACTGGGAGGGGGCCAGAGACAATTACTCGATGCTGCAACATCTTTCTAGCTGATTTACACGCAAAGCTATGTTGAGCTTGGTGACCTCTGACTGTTTCATCCTAACATCGTTGGTGCCGACGTGGATAACAATATCTCTATACTCTCTACACTCATCAGTTTTAGCTTTAGCCAGCACCATCTTCAGATTAGCCTTAACGTCGGTAGCCCTGCCCCCCCCCCCCCGTAAACAGTGTATTGCTGGATGATTCGTTTGAAGTCTAATACTGCGGGTAATGGAGTCGCCAATGACTAGGGTTTTCAATTTGTCAGAGCTAATGGTGGGAAGCTTCGCCGTCTCAAACCCTGTAATGGGAGGAGTAGAGACGAGAGAAGACTCTGCCTCTGGCTCCGACTCGCTGCTTAATGGGGAGTTGTCCGGCTGCGGGGACCGTGCAAGGGGATTTATACTAACGTTGCTATCTGTACTTCATCCTTTCCTACACTGAAATTACCCTTGCTTAACGATTGCGTCTGAAGCTGGGCTTGCAGCACAGCTATCCTTGCCTTAAGGTGATCATTCTCCTGTATATTATATTAGTCCAGCGACTGCAATTAGAAGGCATCATGTTAATGTTACTACTTAGCTGTTGGAGGTCCTGACGAACCATATCCAGATAAAGCGTCCGGAGTGAAGAAGTTGAATGAATAAAAAGTTGAGTGAGGGAAAAACTAAAAATATAAATGGTAATTAAAGTAAAACCACAAAGTTGCCAGGTAGCAAAGTAAGGTTGGCAACAAAACGCACAGCAATACGTAAACAAGTCTGTAAGTTGTGACTGGAATTAACAGCACACTAAAAACAATGTACTGAGCAAATGTCAAACTGGGTATTTACCAAATTATGGTACGACTGACAACATATTCACCCTGCACACCCTGATTGACAAACAAACAAACAAAAACAAAAAGCAAAGTCTTCTCGTGCTTTGTTGATTTAAAAAACATTTGACTCAATTTGGCATGATGGTCTGCTATACAAATTAGTGGTGTTGGGAGAAAAACATACAACATTATTAAAATCCATGTACACAAACATGTGGATAGCGGGGTGCTCCCTCTGCTGTTTCCTGAAGTCCACAATCAGCTCCTTTTGTTGATGTTGGTTGAGAGGTTATTTTCCTGGCACCACACTCCCAGGGCCCTCACCTTCTCTTCTCGTCATTGTTGGAAATCAGGATTACCACTGTTGTGTTGTCTGCAAACTTGATGATTGAGTTGGAGGCGTGCATGGCCATGCAGTCATGGGTGAACAGGGAGGGGGCTAAGCACACACCCTTGTGGGGCCCCAGTGTTGAGGATCAGCAAAGTGGAGGTGTTGTTTCCTACCTTTACCACCTGGGGGCGGCTCTCAGGACTCAGTTGCACAGGGTGGGGTTCAGACCCAGGGCCTCGAGCTTAATGATGAGCTTTGAGGGTACTATGGTGTTGAATGCTGGGCTATAGTCAATGAACAGCATTCTTACATAGGTATTCCTCTTGTCCAGATGGGAGAGGGCAGTGTGCATTGCGATGGCAATTGCATCGTCTGTGGATTTATTGGGGCGGTAAACAAATTGAAGTGGGTATATGTCACGCCTGCTCTCACTCTTTCCTTCGCGCCAGGCTCCCCAGCAATGCCCACTCCTGCCATCATCATTACGCACACCTGCCTTACCCCCATCACATGCATCTGCGATTATTGGACTCGCCTGGACTCACTCATCTCTGTCTTGACCTTCCCTATATCTGTCTGGTTCCCTGCTCTGTTCCCTGCTTTCTGCATTAATGTTTGTATGTCTTTGTATACCCATGTGATGCTGTTCCTGTCCTGTTATCTGTCTGTTTCTCATTAAATGTTGATTCCCCGTACCTGCTTCTCATCTGCAACGTCGGTCCTTACAGAATTCTTCAAATGAAGCATCAGGAAGTGCTGACGTTCCGGTTGGTGGTGACGTCGGGTCCGGGGCCTGACACTGATGGAACCGGGGGTGTCTAAGCCAGCTCGTCGGGCTGTCACACCCTAGCTGGCTCGAGAGGTTTCTTGACCCGGTGGGCTCGGAAAGGCGCCCATCCCACGTCCAGCCTCAGCCAGATTGTCAGGGTTTTACGCCCAGCCGGCTCCTCAGGCTGCTAAGCCTCCGGCGGATCATCGGGCTCCCACGCCTCAGCGGGATCGACAGACCTTCATGCCTCAGCTGGATTGTCAGGCTCGTATGTCTCTGCCGGTTCGTCAGGGTTTCACACCCAGCCGGCTTGTCCAGCACCCATTGCCTCGGTCGGCCTGTCAGGCTTGCCCAGGTGGGACGCCAGGTGGCGCCCCTAAAGGTGGGGTGCTGTCACTGTTCCTGTCCTTTTACCAGTCTGTTCCTCATTCAAATGTTGACTCCCCATACCTGCTTCTCAGTGGTAGTAATTTATCTCAGTTACCTTTGCTTTCTTGGGTACAGTAACAATGGTGGACATATTGAAGCATGTGGGGACAGCAGACTGGGATAGGGAGATATTGAATAGGTCCATAAACACTCCAGCCAGCTGGTCTGTGCATGCTCTGAAGACACAGCTAGGGATGTTGTCTGGGCCCGGCAGCCTTGCAAAGGTTAACACGTTTAAATGTCTTACTCAATTTGCCAACGGAGAAGAAGAGACCACAGTCCTTGGCCCGCATCGGTGCCACTGTGTCATCCTCAAAGCGGGCTGTACAGACTCAGACAGTATATCCCGAGAGAGCCTTGTTTCAGTGAAACAGAGTATGTTAAAATCCCTGATGTCTCTCTGGAAGGAAATACTTGTCCTGAGCTCGTCAACTTTATTATCCAGACACTAAACATTAGCGAGTAATATACTCAGAAGCGGTGGGTGGTGTGCGCACCTCTTGAGTTGGTCTAGAAGTCCACTCCGAGTAGTTCTCCTCCGCCGGAATGTTTTTGGTCAGCCTCAGGAATCAGTTCAATTGCCCTGGGGGGTACGAACAAAGGAACTGATTTGGGAAAGTCGTATTCCTGGTCATAATGCTGGTAATGCTGATAACTTACCGCCGCTCTGATATCCAAAAGTTCTTCCTGGATGTATGTAATAACAGCAAAACATTTCTGGTCTAATAATGTTAGAAATAACATTAAAAAAACAAAATACTGCAAAGTTTCCTAAGAGCTAGTAGCAGCCCTATTTGTCTGTGCCATTTTGTTGTAAGACTGACCCACAAAGACCCAGAGAGAATTAAAAAACAAATCCAATTATTATTAACTCTCATATCTATTGGGTGAAATGCCAGTGTGCAATCACAGCAACAAGATTTGTGACCTGTTGCCACAAGAAAAGGGCAACCAGTGAAGAACAAACACCATTGTTAAATACAACCTGTATTTATTTTTGATTTATTTGCCTTTATTACTTGAACTATTTGCACATCATTACAACACTGTGTTGTGTCTTTGGCTATACCGGGTTAAGTGATATGACATGCTATTCTATAAAATCATTTCTCTGTAATCAATATTACCTGATTGTGCTAATCATGTAAATGTAATTAACTATAAAGTTGGGGAACCACAATATAATATTTATAGAGCTGTTTTCTTCCGAATAAACTCTTAAAGACCTAGTAATATTTTACATCAATAGCAGTCAATGTGAATCAGTCTCATCTGAAAGTTGTAAATTCTTGGTTATCTTCACAAGTTGAATCAGCAATACAAAATTGGGTTTAATTATTTATTTTTTGGAGCTGTGCCTAGGTTGGTGGTAGATGGAAGGCCGAGTTGCCCAACAGATTCCTTTGTGCTTTGAAGAGTGTCTCTGGTGGGGAACGGGAAACGTTGTGGTGTCGTCGTTGTGTGTTACAAGGGATACTCTATCCGTTCTTTCCTAGCCCATGTTTACAGGTATCACTTCTGTAGCGAATTAGAGTTCCAAGTTCATACCATTCGCAACCAAAGCTCACGCTGAGGTTGGGTTCGTTCTGTAGTTATTATCTGAATCCTTCTGACATTGGATCGTTATCCTAATGTACCCGGAACAGAAGGTTACATTTTCGTCAATGGCTTATATAGTGGAGGGAGATAAGGGTGTGTTTCATAGTTTATAACCCATGTCTCTTCACAGGAGTGGGGCACTGATTGAGCAGAGCCCTAACCTTATGAAAACCCAAATCTCTCATTTGGAAGCTGAAATTACATTTAATCTTTTCACAAATAATGTTATATTTAAACATTTGAATTGCACAACAATTCCATGTGAATCTGATAACTATAATATGTAGACTTTCCCAGATACAGATACAGTTTAGGTCGCCCTGTCATCAGTCATAATGTCTCAGATGAAAACCGAACTGACATCATATTCATTAAGTACCAACGCATATTTTCAACTGGTTCTATTACCAAAATATGGTTCCTTTCCCTCCACTTGTTTGATGTTCCCAGACTCTCTATGTTTAACAAAGGCTATTCAAGAGTCCCTCTGTAGAGTCAAGAGAGAGGGAAGGGAGAAAGATATTTATGGGGGGGTCATAAACCTTACCCACAGGCCAACGCCATGACAACTGTGTTGACGTGACTATCATGAATGTGATGACTGTTATTTATCGAAACAAGTAACTACGTTTAATTGTTTCTCGATTAAATCAATCATGTAACAATTAACTCATTAGGAATTTGGGGCACCAGAGAAGAAATTGGTTAACCAGTTACCATCTCCCCAATTAAACTCAAAGATATATATTTAAATCATATATCAATAACAGTCACATTAATCATTATCTCATATCAGTCTCATTCTGAACGTTGCATAATCCTGGGATCCACAAGAACCCCAGCCTTTCTGAATATTCAGTAATACACAAAGTGATTTAATCATTTACAACACTGCTGAATGCTGAAAGCTGAACGAGAGACCTCGGTTTATAGTTTTTGTAAAGCTGATAGTTTTTTATATACATTTATTTTATTTGGGATTCTGTGGTTCTGTTGGGCTTAGTTGCTGTGAGCGCTGCTGTCTGTCTCGGGATCCCTCCAGATTCCGGAGAGGAGTGAGAAACGGAAGCCCAGCTAGCCTAGCTGACTCAACGGTCTCAAATGTAGGACGCTATTGAACGTTTCAAGTGCTGCAGGAGCTGTGTTTACTTTGTTTTGTTTCCCTGGACAATGTGGACCGCGCTGACTTTCAATGTAACTGCTTGCTTGAGGAGTACTACAGGGGTGAAGTGGCTACTCTTAGCAAGCAAGTAGCAAACCTACATAAACTACTGGGGAATCCATGCCCGCCTAATTTTTCTTTCACCCCAGTAGCCAGACGCCGCTCTAGTGGAAGTGTCACCGCCATGTTGGCTCTCCACAGTCACTTTTATAGATAACTTTGACGCCTTCTGGAAACAGAAGATGCTCAACAGGAATGACAGAGTCCATCCAAATCATCTTGGTTCCTGGACTCCTGTCCACCCATTTCAAGGCTGCGTTAAAACAATGACTTATCAATGACCCAAGACCAGCTCAGCTAATCACTATCATTGTGACAATGAGTCATCATAATGCTGCATTAAATGTACATTATCCTAGGGGTGTTGGTAAACACAACGTAAGTAACTTCATTTATGTCCCCCTCATTACGCTTGATACCTTTGTTAATCCTACAGCTATTGGATGCAGTAATCATGAGCCTATGAACCAGAGTTATTACACTGTTAGCACTGAAGCAGTGTGCCCTAGTAGGATGACCCCTTTGTGCAGCTCACCCTGCACTATCAAGTCTACTTCTGATAAGCTTCCCAGTAAAGCATTTAAAAACAAGCAAACAACCCAGAAGAGTGTTTAAAATAGCCCATATTAACATATATGCAGCCTGAGAAACAAGGTCCATGAAGTCAATAACTTGCATGTAACTCATATTATGACTATCTCTGAAACTCACTTAGATAATACCTTTGATGATACAGTGGTAGCAATACATGGTTATTTCACTTACAGAAAAGACAGAAATGCCAGCGGGGGCGGTGTTGCGGTCCATATAAGTAAGCACATTCCTGTAAAGCTTTGAGAATATCTAATGCTAAATACTGTTGAAGTAGTATGGCTACAGGTTCATCTGCCTCACCCAAAGCCCATTCTGGTGGGAAGCAGCTGTAGGCCACCAAGTGCTAACAGTATCTGAATAACATGTGTGAAATGCTTGATAATGTACGATATATCAACGGAGAAGTATTTTCTGGGTGATTTAAATATTGATTGGCTCTCATCAACCTGCCCATGAAAGAAAAAACGTCAAACTGTAACCAGTGCCTGCTACCTACCAGGGTATTTACAAACAGCACAGGAATGAATTCATGAACATGTATTGATCACTTCCTTACTAATGCTGCAAAAAATGCTTTAAAGCAGTATCCAAATCCATAGGATGTAGTGATCACAATATAATAGCCATATCTAGGAAATCCAAAGTTCCAAAGGCTGAGCCTAATATAGTGTTCAAGAGGTTATACAATACGTTTTGTAGTGATTCATGTGTTGATGATGTAAAGAATATTCGCTGGTCTCTGGTGTGTAATGAGTAGTAACCAGATGCTGCACTATACACATTTATGAAATTGCTTATTCCAGTCACTAAAAAGTACACATAAAAAATAAAGGAGAGCCGCACACTCTAGGAGCTCAGATGCAAAAAGATTTATGTCCAACGTTTCGACAGACAAGCGGCCTTCATCAGGTTATAATGACAACACTGCGGGATGACTCATTTATATAGTGTCAAAAGACAGGGTGACATGTTCGATGCCAATAAAACGTAGAGTCATTCCGCAGTGTTTGTCATTATACCCTGATAAAGACAGCTTGTCTGTCGCAACGTTGGACATACATATTTTTGCATCTGAGCTCCTAGAGTGTGCGGCTCTCCTTTATTTTTTAGTTGTTCCACTCCGCTAGCCAGCACCTCGCCGAAATAGGTGTGCGTGTCTTTCGCCTCTAGACTAATAAATGCACACCCATTAAGAAAATTACTAAAAACTGTTAAATCCCCTTGGGTTGATGAGGAATTGAAAAATTGCATGGTTGAGAGGGATGAGGCAAAAGGTATGGCAAATAAGTTTGGCAGCACAGCTGATTGGCAAACATACTTGAATTTAAGAAATCATGTGACTAAGCTAAATAAAAAAACAAATGAACTATACTATGAAAGAAAGATAAAGAATGATAGTAAAAGCTTTGGAGCACCTTAAATTACATTTAGGTGGAAAAAAAGCAAAATTAGCTCCATCATTCATTGAATCAGATGGCTCATTTATCACAAAACCCACTGATATTGGCAACTAATTTAATTACTTTTTCATTGACATGATAAACAAACATAGGGATGACATGCCAGCAAAGAACGCTGACACTACACCCGTGAAGGCTGGTGACTTAAGGAGGGTGGGTGACAAAAGCTTCTATAATTTCTAAACGGTTTATCCGGTATCTATGAAAATACCCTCAAATTAAAACTGACAGTCTGCACTTCACCCTCATTGTCATTGTATCCTTTCAAACTCATAGTGCTAGAGTACAGAACCAACATAACAAAACAATGGTCACTGTCCAATGAATTATGGTGCTCAATGTAAATAGCAGATACATTCCATTACAGCTGCGCCATCGTAGGTTTGTACAACGAGTTTCTCTATGAACTTAAACTCAGACATCTCAACATTCATAAGTCAAACACAGACTGCGTATCTCGCCCACTTGACACATCAAAGTGGCCCAAGAAACGTTCCTGAATAAAGCCCTGATCATCCACATGCCTGATGATAAGCAGACTGTTGCCACCATACGTCACAGGGCGGTGGGGCAATTTTTCACATCTTGGGCCTGGAGTTTTTCCTTATATGCTAACCTAACTAGGAAAGCTCTGGACCCTATAAGGTATTTATATGACAGTGATTCATCAGTTGTAAAAAGGTTTTATATGGGCTATGATGGGACCAGTCTTTGCAAATCAGGTCACATCATTTTTTTAACTCCTGAAAAAAACTCCTGGCCCTGGGGGGATGAAAACCCTGTCAAACTGCAGCTATCTTATATTTGTTCATCTAAATTATATTTAGACTAGGAGGGGGATTTCCTCTACCCAGACACATAGACAACAACTGATACACAATAGAACTCACAGGGCTGATATTGTTTTATCCATGGTTGCATCATGCATGCCTATGCAACTGTAGGCAAAAGATTTACTCACATCACTATTATGTTGACTAATTCATTCCACTTAATCATTATGGATTAAAAACGTGTATAAATTTGATCACATTCACATTTTCTCCTGACACACAAATGGACTATAAATACGTAAAGTTCATAACCAATTAGTTTACCCTGACCAAATGGACAGGGCACAGAGGCTGTACGCAGCTGCTCTTATTAGTAGCCTACAGTTGATCAGTCTAAAAAATGGTCTAGTTTTCATCCCATACATCATGTCAGATTTCTAATGTTTAGGTGTTGCCTAGGCTGCTGCAACATTTAGATAATTAGTTTCTGCTTGTGTCTGTCCGGAGTGATTATGTGTTATCATCTTTGCTAAATAAATACCGGAGGAAAGTGGAAAGCCTACTTGAGTGCACACAAAATATTTTGCTGCGTCAAACTCTCTCTTTAATATTTTATCTCTATCCAACAATGTCACCAAGTTTCTCAACACATAGAAACCCCATAATGCTCTGTGGAACAATCCCAATACAACTCAATAGGTTCATTCTATGATTATAATTATATGATTGGAAGGACAACATGTCAGTTCATACTGCAAAAGATTTGATTGGTTGGAGGACGTCCTCCAGAAGTGGTCATAATTACCATGCATGTCTATGGGAGGGGGTGAGTCCTACGAGCCTCCTAGGTTTTGTATTGAAGTCAACATAGCCAGGGGAGGACGGAAGCTAGCTATTCTCCAGCTGCACCATGGTGCTACCCCAGACAATGCTGTTGAAAGTACTGTAGACCTTCATTGCAAAAAAGTTATTTAATCAACTATTTGTAGATTTTTTTAATTATTTGAAAAAGGATGACTTTTTAATGTTTCACTATTTTTATTTTTATACTGAGGAGGATGGCCCTCCATCCAAATATATCTGACCAAATTATGAAAGACAATAATTGTACTGTTGAAATCCGTAAAGTCAGTGTGGAAGAAATTTAAAAAATATTGTTGTCTATCAACAATGTAAATACACCGGGGTCTGACAATCTGGATGGAAAATTACTGAGGATAATAGCGGACAATATTGCCACTCCTGTTTGCCAAATCTTCAATTTAAGCCTGCTAGATAGTGTGTGCCCTCAGGCCTGGAGGGAAGCGAAAGTAATTCCGCTACCTAATAATAGTAAAGCCACCCTATAGCAGACCAATCAGCCTGTTACCAACCCTTAGTAAACTTCTGGGAAAAATGGTTTTTGACCAGATACAGTGGGGCAAAAAAGTATTTAGTCAACCACCAATTGTGCACGTTCTCCCACTTTGTAACGGTAAATGAGTGAGGAGTAAGGCGCAGAGAGCATAGCATACGTGAAAAACACGCTTTAATGTCCAGAAAATCACAAGAACCTTGCCTGACGAAGATTCAGTCTCCTAGCTGATCGGATATACTCCAGGTTACGGTGGTCAGTCCAGATGAGGAAAGGGTGCTTAGCCCCCTCAAGCCAGTGTCTCCACACCTTCAGGGCCTTAAACATAGCCAACAACTCCCTGTCCCCCACATCATAATTCCGCTCCGCTGGCCCGAGCTTCTTCGAAAAAAAGGCACAGGGGCGGAGCTTCGGTGGCACACCCAAACGCTGTGAGAGCGCCGCTCCAACCCCAGCTTCGGATGCATCCACCTCTACTATGAACGCCAATGAAGGGTCCGGATGCGCCAACACCAGCGCCTCAGTGAACAGCGCCTTCAACCTACGGAAAGCTCTGTCCACCTCTGCTGACCACTGCAAATGCACCGGCCCCCCCTTCAGCAGTGATGTGATAAGAGATGCTACCTGACCAAAACCCTGGATAAACCTCCGGTAGTAATTGGCAAACCCTAAGAACCGCTGCACCTCCTTTACCGTGGTTGGAGTCGGCCAATTACGCATGGCCTTGACGCGGTCACCCTCCATTACCACCCCCGAACTGGAAATGCAATAACCCAGGAAGGAAACGGCTTGTTTGGAAAACTCACATTTCTCCGCCTTCACATACAGGTCATGCTCCAGCAGTCGTCCAAGAACCTTGCGCACCAAAGACACATGCGCTGTGCGTGTTACGGAGTAGATCAAAATATTGTATATATATATATATATATATATATATATATATATACACTATCACACCCTGTCCGTGCAGGTCTCTGAGAATCTCATCCACAAAAGATTGAAAGATAGCTGGAGCATTCTTTAACCCGTATGGCATGACGAGGTACTCATAATGGCCAGATGTAGTGCTAAATGCAGTTTTCCACTCATCTCCCCCCCGAATACGCACCAGATTATACGCACTCCTGAGGTCTAGTTTCGTGAAGAACTGCGCTCCGTGAAATGATTCCACTGCAGTAGCAATGAGAGGTAGTGGGTAACTAAAACCCACCGTGATGGAATTTAGACCTCGATAATCAATACACGGACGCAAACCACCATCCTTTTTCTTCACAAAAAAGGAACTCGAGGATACGGGTGACATGGAGGGCCGAATATATCCCTGTCCCAGAGCCTCGGTGATATATGTTTCCATAGCCAACGTCTCCTCCTGGGATAAAGGATAAACATGACTCCTGGGGAGTACAGCGTTACACTGGAGGTTTATCACGCAATCCCCCTGTCGATGGGGTGGTAATTGGGTCGCTTTCTTTTTACTGAAAGCGATAGCCAAATCGGCATACTCAGCGGGAATGCACACGGTGGAAACCTGGTCTGGACTCTCCACCGTTGTCGCACCGATGGAAACCCCTACACACCTGCCTGAACACTCATCAGACCACCCCTGGAGAGTTCCCTGTTTCCACGAAATAGTCGGATTGTGAATAGCCAGCCAGGGAATCCCCAGCACCACCGGAAACGCAGGTGAATCGATAAGGAACAGACTAATTTGCTCCTTATGATTCCCCTGCGTAATCATCTCCAAAGGAATTGTGGCTTCCCTGACCAGCCCTGACCATAATGGTCGACTATCTAAAGAGTGCACGGGAAAAGGGGGGTCTACTTTTACTAACGGAATCCTCAACCTCTGAGCGAGTCCGCGATCTATAAAGTTCCCAGCTGCACCTGAATCTACTAGCGCCTTATGCTGGAGAGAGGGAAAAAATTTAAGGAAACAAATTAATACAAACATGTGACCAACAGGAAACTCTGGGAGAGTGTGGTGCTTACTCACCTGGGGTGACCGAGGAGTGTTCTGCCTGCCTTCTCGACTCCTAGATGAACTCCTCCAGCACCGACCGGAAGTGTGCCCTCTCCGGCCACAACTGGTACAGGAGGAGCCTCCTCCTCCAATCTCCCTAGACGCGGCCCCTCCTAGCTCCATCGGAATAGGAGCGGGAGGGTCAGGAGGTGGAACGAACAGGACCCCTCCAGAACGTCTGCGAGCAGCTAGCAGATGGTCTAACCGGATCGACAGGTATATCAGTTCATCCAGGCTAAGCGTTGTATCCCGACAAGCCAGCTCCCTGCGGACGTCCTCTCTCAGACTACACCGGTACTGGTCTATCAGGGCCCTGTCATTCCACCCTGCTCCAGCGGCCAAGGTCCGGAAATCCAGAGCAAAGTCCTGCGCGCTCCTTGTCCTCTGCCTTAGATGGAACAACCTCTCACCCGCCTCTCGGCCTTCCGGAGGGTGAACTCCAGGTAGTTGCCCTTCGCTGAGTCGGGCCCGTTCCAAACAGCATTGGCCCATTCCAGGGCTCTACCTGTAAGGCAGGTGATGAGTACATTCACGCTATCCTCGTCTGAGGGAGCCGGCCGAATGGTGGCCAGGTAGAGGTCTAATTGAAGCAGGAATCCCTGGCTCCATCGTACTCCCTTGGAGGCGTAATGCGCAGAGCGCTGGAACCAGAACCCGCTGGGGGAGATGGTAGAGTTGCTGGTGGGAGGGTAGGTGGGGTAGTAGGGAGACCACTCCTCTCCCAATGATCCATCCTCTCCAACATTTGATCCATCGCTGATCCGAGGCGTTGGAGGATGGACGTGTGGTGAAGGATTCTTTCCTCCATCGTGGGAAGAGGGGTGGTCGCTGCTCCTGCTGACTCCATAATGTGGTGCGGGCTTCTGTAACGGTAAATGAGTGAATAGCTGTGGAGTCAGGCGCAGAGAGCAAAGGATACGGGAAAAACACGCTTTAATGTCCAGAAAATCACAAGAACAAAAATCAGGCGAACAACACGTGAAAAATAAAGGACAGCGAAAAAACCCGAAAATGCAAAACACTAACCACTCTAACACATACAGATAAACAAGCCTGCACAAACAGAAGCGGGCTGAACTAACTTAAATAGCCCCACCCTAACAACCAAACAAGAAACAGGTGAAACAAATTAGACAAAACCAAACGAACACAGAACAATGGATCGGTGGCAGCTAGTAGACCGGCGACGACGAGCGCGAGCGCCACCCGAACCAGAAGGGGAGTCACCTTCGGTAATATTCGTGACACACTTAAAAAGATGAGAGAGGTCTGTAATTTTCATCATAGGTACACTTCAACTATGACAGACAAAATTAGATTTTTTTCTCCAGAAAATCACATTGTAGGATATGTATTGAATTTATTTGCAAATTATGGTGGAAAATAAGTATTTGGTCCATAACTAAACATTTATCTCAATACCAGCAACAGCCCCAAAAGATCACTGCTCTAGAGGAGATCTGCAACATTTTCTGTAAGTCACACCTTATTTGTGACTTTCAGAAAACTTTGCAGATCTCCTCTAGAGCAGAGATGTTTTGGGGCTGTTGCTGGGCAACGCAGACTTTCAACTCCCTCCAAAGATTTTCAAATCAAATCAAATGTATTTATATAGCTCTTCGTACATCAGCTGATATCTCAAAGTGCTGTACAGAAACCCAGCCTAAAACCCCAAACAGCAAGCAATGCAGGTGTAGAAGCACGGTGGCTAGGAAAAACTCCCTAGAAAGGCCAAAACCTAGGAAGAAACCTAGAGAGGAACCAGGCGATGTGGGGTGGCCAGTCCTCTTCTGACTGTGCCGGGTGGAGATTATAACAGAACAAGATGTTCAAATGTTCATAAATGACCAGGATGGTCGAATAATAATAAGGCAGAACAGTTGAAACTGGAGCAGCAGCACGGACAGGTGGACTGGGGACAGCAAGGAGTCATCATGTCAGGTAGTCCTGGGGCATGGTCCTAGGGCTCAGGTCCTCCGAGAGAGAGAAAGAGAGAGAGAAGGAGAGAATTAGAGAATGCACACTTAGATTCACACAGGACACCGAATTGGACAGGAGAAGTACTCCAGATATAACAAATTGACCCTAGCCCCCCGACACATAAACTACTGCAGCATAGATACTGGAGGCTAAGACAGGAGGGGTCAGGAGACACTGTGGCCCCATCCGATGACACCCCCGGACAGGGCCAAACAGGAAGGATATAACCCCATTCATTTTGCCAAAGCACAGCCCCCACACCACTAGAGGGATATCTTCAACCACCAACTTACCATCCTGAGACAAGGCTGAGTATAGCCCACAAAGATCTCCGCCATGGCACAACCCAAGGGGGGGCACCAACCCAGACAGGATGACCACATCAGTGAATCAACCCACTCAGGTGACGCACCCCTTCCAGGGACGGCATGAGAGAGCCCCAGTAAGCCAGTGACTCAGCCCCTGTAATAGGGTTAGAGGCAGAGAATCCCAGTGGAAAGAGGGGAACCGGCCAGGCAGAGACAGCAAGGGCGGTTTGTTGCTCCAGAGCCTTTCCGTTCACCTTCCCACTCCTGGGCCAGAATACACTCAATCATATGACCCACTGAAGAGATGAGTCTTCAGTAAAGACTTAAAGGTTGAGACCGAGTTTGCGTCTCTGACATGGGTAGGCAGACCGTTCCATAAAAATGGAGCTCTATAGGAGAAAGCCCTGCCTCCAGCTGTTTGCTTAGAAATTCTAGGGACAATTAGGAGGCCTGCGTCTTGTGACCGTAGCGTACGTGTAGTTATGTACGGCAGGACCAAATCAGAGAGATAGGTAGGAGCAAGCCCATGTAATGCTTTGTAGGTTAGCAGTAAAACCTTGAAATCAGCCCTTTTCTATGGGATTGAGATTTGGAGACTGGCTAGGCCACTCCAGGACCTTGATATGCTTCTTACAAAGCCACTCCTTCGTTGCCCATGCAGTGTGTTTGGGATCATTGTCATGCTGAAAGACCCAGCCATGTTTCATCTTCAATACCCTTTTTATTTACCTTTATTTTACGAGGCAAGTCAGTTAAGAACAAATTCTTATTTTCAATGACGGCCTAGGAACAGTCGGTTAACTGCCTGTTCAGGGGCAGAACGACAGATTTTGTACCTTGTCAACTCAAGGATTTGAACTTGCAACCTTTCGGTTACTAGTCCAATGCTCTAACCACTAGGCTACACTGCCAAGTGGTTGCTGCCCCTCAGCTCCTTGCTGATGGAAGGAGGTTTTCATGAACTCCATTCATTCTTTTCTTTACACGGATCAGTCGTCCTGGTCCCTTTGCAGAAAAACAGCCCCAAAGCATGATGGTTCCACCCCCATGGTTCACAGTAGGTATGGTGTTCTTTGGATGCAACTGAGCATTCTTTGTCTTCCAAACACGACGAGTTGAGTTTTTACCAAAAAGTTATATTTTGGTTTTATCTGACCATATGACATTCTCCCAATCTTCTGGATCATCCAAATGCTCTCTAGCAAACTTCAGACGGGCCTGGACATGTACTAGCAGGGGGACACGTCTAGCACTGCAGGATTTAAGTCCCTGGCGGCGTAGTGTGTTACTGATGGTAGGCCTTGTTACTTTGATCCCAGCTCTCTGCAGGTCATTCACTAGGTCCTCCCGTGTGGTCCTGGGATTTTTGCTCACCGTTCTTGTGATCATTTTGACCCCACGGGGTGAGATCTTGCGTGGAGCCCCAGATCGAGGGAGATTATCAGTGGTCTTGTATGTCTTCCATTTCCTAATAATTGCTCCCACAGTTGATTTCTTCAAACCAAGCTGCTTACCTGTTGCAGATTCAGTCTTCCCAGCCTGGTGCAGGTCTACAATTTTGTTTCTGGTGTCCTTTGACAGCTCTTTGGTCTTGGCCATAGTGGAGTTTGGAGTGTGACTGTTTGAGGTTGTGGACAGGTGTCTTTTATACTGATAACAAGTTCAAACAGGTGCCGTTAATACAGGTAACGAGTGGAGGACAGAGGAGCCTCTTAAAGAAGAAGTTACAGGTCTGTGAGAGCCAGAAATCTTGCTTGTTTGTAGGTGACCAAATACTTATTTTCCACCATAATATGCAAATAAATTCATTACAAATCCTACAATGTGATTTTCTGGATTTGTTTTCTAATTTTGTCTGTCATTGTTGAAGTGTACCTATGAAGAAAATTACAGGCCTCTCTCATCTTTTTAAGTGGGAGAACTTGCACAATTGATTGCTGACTAAATAATGTTTTGCCCCATTGTACAATGCTATTTCACTGTAAACAAATTGACCACAGACTTTCATCATGTGTATAGAGAAGGACACTGAACAAGCACAGCACTTACACAAATGACTGATGATTGGCTGAAAGAAATTGATGATAAAATGATTGTGGGGGCTGTCTTGTTAGACTTCCGTGCAGCTTTTGACATTATCAAGCATAGTCTGCTGCTGGAAAATGTGTGTGTTATGGCTTTACACCCCTCTCTACATTTTGGATAAAGAGTTACTTGTCTAACAGAATACAGAGGGTGTTCTTTAATGGAAGCCTCTCAAACATAATCATGTTTACAAATGTCGAAGCAGGAATTCCCCAGGGTAGTTGTTTAGGTCCCTTGATTTTTTTCAATCATTACTAACAACATGCCACTGGCTTTGAGTAAGGCCAGTGTGCCTATGTATGCAGATGACTCAACACTATACAGGTCAGCTACCACAGTGACTGAAATGAGTGCAACACTTAACTTCTTGACGCTACCCATCCCTTTAGTGGGATAATTGTCATCAACAACTGCTGAATTGAAGCACCACATTCAAATAATATTACTAAAAATATTTATATTCATGAAATCACAAGTGCAATATAGCGAAACACAGCTTAGCCTTGTGTTAATCCACCTGTCGTGTCAGATTTTTAAAATACGCTTTACAGCGAAAGCAATCCAAGCCTTTGTGTAAGTTCATCGATCGCTCGACAAAACATTATGAAAACCTAGCATCAAGTAGCTTGGTCACGAAATTCAGAAGAGCAAACAAATGAATTGTTTACCTTTGATGATCTTCAGTTGTTTTCACTCACGAGACCACCAGTTTGTTCCATAAAGATTATTTTTATATCCAAAATACCTCCATTTGTTTGGCGCGTTATGTTCAGAAATCCACAGGAAAGAGTGGTCACGACAACGCAGGCGAAAATTCCAAATAGTATCCGTAATGTCCAAAGAAACATGTCAAACATTGTTTGTAATCAAACCTCAGGTTGTTTTTAAAATATATAATCGATAATATATCAACTGCAACTGTCTTTTTCAGTAGGAGAGGGAACGGCAATGGCTGCCCAAACTCTGTTGCGCAACCAAAATGCTGCTGGCACCCAGCCATACAATGATGCGATGTTATCGTTCTCGCTCATTTTTCAAAATAAAAGCCTGAAACTATGTCTAACGACAGTTGAGACCTTGAGGGAGCGATAGGAAAAGGAATCTGGTTGAAATCCCTTTACATGGAGCAAAGGCAGGCTGTGCAACATGGAGTTTTCAAAATAGAAGCCACTTCCTGGTTTGATTTTCCTCACGATTTTCCCCCTAGCTTCAAGAGGTTACCGACATCACGGTACACGTTCCCCAAGGGCACCCCCCCCCCCAAGCTCAACTCAAAAGATGGAGCACGGAATGCAAAACTATTCTTAGAAATATTTAACCTCCACTCATTAACAAGTCCAATAGCTCAAATGAAAGATAAACACCTTGTTCATCTACCCAGCAAGTCAGATTGCTAAAATGTTTTATGGCGAAAACATAGCACATATGTATATAAAACCACCTCTAGGACACATACAATATGTAGCCATATTGTCAAGCAAAAGACACAATCACAAACGCAGGATTAAAAGAAAAATAATTCACTAACCTTTTGAAAATCTTCATCAGATGACATTAATAGGACATGTTACACAGTACATTTATATTTTTTTCAATAATATGCAATTTATATCCATAAATCTCCGTTTACATTGAGCCATGTTCACAAAATGCTACAAAAATGTCCTGAGAAATTATACATAGCTCCGCCAGATAACGGCAGATAACAGCAATACACATCATAAACTTTGACTAAATATACATGTTCTACATATAGTTAGAAAGATACACTGCTTCTTAATGCAACCGCTGTGTTACATTTATTTTTAACGTTACAGAATTCATTCACTAGGCACTAATCTGAGACGGCACTCAGACATAAGCAATATTCCTCCGCTATGTTGGAGTCAACAGAAACATAAAATTACAACATATATATTCCCTTACCTTTGATGGTCTTCGATCAGAATGTAGTAGAAGAAGTCATACTTACCCAAAACATTGTTTCAATTTGTGTGTCTTTGTATTAGCATATGCTGCAAGTTCCAGCTGAAATGCTACCAAAAATTACTTCTGGTCACGAACAGTTGCGCATCAAAACTTCAAAATTACATATATATATGTCGACTAAACTGGTCAAACTAAGTGTAGAATCAAGCTTTAGGATGTTCTAAGCGTACAAAACAATTGGCGATTCGACCGTATGAACGCAACTATTCTCAGACAAAATGGAACAAAAGAATAGGCTGTATGCAATTGCGCCAGGACGCACAGATTATTTTCCAGTGACATGTCACTATTTTGCCCGCCAACCGGTCAAAGCTCACGGGATTTTCTCCATTACTCGCCCCAATTGAAAGAACACAGCACGCTGAACACACAGAAACTGTTCCCAGATCCGTAGCTGGTTGGGAAGGGTGAGGGTGATGACGTCAAAGTTGGGGTAACTTTCCTGATGAGAGAGAGAGTTTGGGAGAATGGCTGCCCTGTGAGTTCTGCTTTATATACAGACATCATTTGAACAGTTTTAGAAGCTTTAGAGTGTTTTCTATTCAATAATAATTATTATATGCATATATTAGCAATTTTGGACAGATTTGTTTTCTGTTTACTATGGGCACGCAATTCCTCCAAAGGGGGCAGTATTGTGCATACCCTTAACAGAGAGCTACGGTTAGTTTTGGAATAGTAGCAAGGAATGACTTCCTAAATATTACGTCCTAAATATTCCCAAAACTAAAAGCATTGTATTTGGGACAAATCATTCACAAAACCCAAAATCTCAACTACATCTTGTAATGAATAATGTGGAAATTGAGCAGGTTGAGGTGACTTAGCTACTTGTAGTAACCCTGGATTGTAAACTGTCATGGTAAAAACATATTGATACAAAAGTAGCTAAAATAGGGAGAAGTCTGTCCATAATAAAGCACTGCTCTACCTTCTTAACAACATTATCAACAAGCCAGGTGCTACAGGCCCTGGTTGTGTCGCACCTGGACTACTGTTCAGTCGTGTGGTCAGGTGCCACAAAGAGAGACTTGGGAAAATTGCAGTTGGCTCAGAACAGGACAGCACGGCTGGCCCTTAAAAGTACACCGAGAGCTAACGTTATTGACATGCATGTCAATCTCTCATGGCTCAAAGTGGAAGAGAGATTGACTTCCACATTACTTGTTTTTGTAAGAGGCATTGACAAGTTGAAGGTACCAAGCTGTCTGTTTAAAATACAAGCACACAGCTCAGACACCCTTGCATACCCCACAAGACATGCCAGTCTTGTCCAGAACAAGTCCAGAACAAACTATGGGAGGCGCACAGTACTACATAGAGCCATAACTACATGGAACTCTATTCCACATCAGATAACTGATGCAAGCAGTATAATCAGATTTAAAAAGCAGGTAAAATACACCTTATGGAACAGCGGGAACTGTGTAGTAACACAAACATAGGCACAGACACATGCATACACACACATGATAACATACACGCCATACACACATACGTATACATGGATTTTGGGTTGTAGATATGTGGTAGTGGAGTATGGGCCTGAGGGCACACACTTAGTGTGTTGTGAATTATGTAATGAATGCATTGTGATGTTTTTAAAATTAAATAACTGCCTTAATTTTGCAGACCCCGGGAAGAGTAGTTGCTGCCTTGGCAGCAACTTATGGGGATCCATAATAAATAAAAATATAAATACAAAACTAACTAAATAATAACACAGAACACACATACACACTTACATGAGATAAAAGTCCCTAGTGGACTGACAAGATATGATGGCTTGTTACACGTATGGAGAGGGGGGTACAGAGAGGAAGAGACAAAGAGAGACAACACTTGGATACATTTGGACCCTAAGCTCAATGGCATAGTAATACTTTGCACTTGAACCACAGTTCGTTCGGATAAGAAATGTGATGTATATATTTACGTGTAAATGTCTTTCTTTGTCGTCTCTCTGTTGAAACCAATCGATCCATCTCTGGGGAGTGGCTCAATGTAAGACGCTGGTTATCCACCAGAGGTCACAATTTTACATTTACATTTAAGTCATTTAGCAGACGCTCTTATCCAGAGCGACTTACAAATTGGTGAATTCACCTTCTGACATCCAGTGGAACAGCCACTTTACAATAGTGCATCTAAATCATTAAGGGGGGTGGTGAGAAGGATTACTTATCCTATCCTAGGTATTCCTTGAAGAGGTGGGGTTTCAGGTGTCTCCGGAAGGTGGTGATTGACTCCGCTGTCCTGGCGTCGTGAGGGAGTTTGTTCCACCATTGGGGGCCAGAGCAGCGAACAGTTTTGACTGGGCTGAGCGGGAACTGTACTTCCTCAATGGTAGGGAGGCGAGCAGGCCAGAGGTGGATGAACGCAGTGCCCTTGCTTGGGTGTAGGGCCTGATCAGAGCCTGGAGGTACTGCGGTGCCGTTCCCCTCACAGCTCCGTAGGCAAGCACCATGGTCTTGTAGCGGATGCGAGCTTCAACTGGAAGCCAGTGGAGAGAGCGGAGGAGCGGGGTGACGTGAGAGAACTTGGGAAGGTTGAACACCAGACGGGCTGCGGCGTTCTGGATGAGTTGTAGGGGTTTAATGGCACAGGCAGGGAGCCCAGCCAACAGCGAGTTGCAGTAATCCAGACGGGAGATGACAAGTGCCTGGATTAGGACCTGCGCCGCTTCCTGTGTGAGGCAGGGTCGTACTCTGCGGATGTTGTAGAGCATGAACCTACAGGAACGGGCCACCGCCATGATGTTGGTTGAGAACGACAGGGTGTTGTCCAGGATCACGCCAAGGTTCTTAGCGCTCTGGGAGGAGGACACAATGGAGTTGTCAACCGTGATGGCGAGATCATGGAACGGGCAGTCCTTCCCCGGGAGGAAGAGCAGCTCCGTCTTGCCGAGGTTCAGCTTGAGGTGGTGATCCGTCATCCACACTGATATGTCTGCCAGACATGCAGAGATGCGATTCGCCACCTGGTCATCAGAAGGGGGAAAGGAGAAGATTAATTGTGTGTCGTCTGCATAGCAATGATAGGAGAGACCATGTGAGGTTATGACAGAGACAAGTGACTTGGTGTATAGCGAGAATAGGAGAGGGCCTAGAACAGAGCCCTGGGGGACACCAGTGGTGAGAGCGCGTGGCGAGGAGACAGATTCTCGCCACGCCACCTGGTAGGAGCGACCTGTCAGGTAGGACGCAATCCAAGCGTGGGCCGCGCCGGAGATGCCCAACTCGGAGAGGGTGGAGAGGAGGATCTGATGGTTCACAGTATCGAAGGCAGCCGATAGGTCTAGAAGGATGAGAGCAGAGGAGAGAGAGTTAGCTTTAGCAGTGCGGAGCGCCTCCGTGATACAGAGAAGAGCAGTCTCAGTTGAATGACTAGTCTTGAAACCTGACTGATTTGGATCAAGAAGGTCATTCTGAGAGAGATAGCGGGAGAGCTGGCCAAGGACGGCACGTTCAAGAGTTTTGGAGAGAAAAGAAAGAAGGGATACTGGTCTGTAGTTGTTGACATCGGAGGGATCGAGTGTAGGTTTTTTCAGAAGGGGTGCAACTCTCGCTCTCTTGAAGACGGAAGGGACGTAGCCAGCGGTCAGGGATGAGTTGATGAGCGAGGTGAGGTAAGGGAGAAGGTCCCCGGAAATGGTCTGGAGAAGAGAGGAGGGGATAGGGTCAAGCGGGCAGGTTGTTGGGCGGCCGGCCGTCACAAGAAGCGAGATTTCATCTGGAGAGAGAGGGGAGAAAGAGGTCAGAGCACAGGGTAGGGCAGTGTGAGCAGAACCAGCGGTGTCGTTTGACTTAGCAAACGAGGATCGGATGTCGTCGACCTTCTTTTCAAAATGGTTGACGAAGTCATCTGCAGAGAGGGAGGAGGGGGGAGGGGGAGGAGGATTCAGGAGGGAGGAGAAGGTGGCAAAGAGCTTCCTAGGGTTAGAGGCAGATGCTTGGAATTTAGAGTGGTAGAAAGTGGCTTTAGCAGCAGAGACAGAGGAGGAAAATGTAGAGAGGAGGGAGTGAAAGGATGCCAGGTCCGCAGGGAGGCGAGTTTTCCTCCATTTCCGCTCGGCTGCCCGGAGCTCTGTTCTGTGAGCTCGCAATGAGTCATCGAGCCACGGAGCGGGAGGGGAGGACCGAGCCGGCCTGGAGGATAGGGGACATAGAGAGTCAAAGGATGCAGAAAGGGAAGAGAGGAGGGTTGAGGAGGCAGAATCAGGAGAAAGGTTGGAGAAGGTATGAGCAGAGGGAAGAGATGATAGGATGGAAGAGGAGAGAGTAGCGGGGGAGAGAGAGCGAAGGTTGGGACGGCGCGATACCATCCGAGTAGGGGCAGTGTGGGAAGTGTTGGATGAGAGCGAGAGGGAAAAGGATACAAGGTAGTGGTCGGAGACTTGGAGGGGAGTTGCAATAAGGTTAGTGGAAGAACAGCATCTAGTAAAGATGAGGTCGAGCATATTGCCTGCCTTGTGAGTAGGGGGGGAAGGTGAGAGGGTGAGGTCAAAAGAGGAGAGGAGTGGAAAGAAGGAGGCAGAGAGGAATGAGTCAAAGGTAGACGTGGGGAGGTTAAAGTCGCCCAGGACTGTGAGAGGTGAGCCGTCCTCAGGAAAGGAGCTTATCAAGGCATCAAGCTCATTGATGAACTCTCCGAGGGAACCTGGAGGGCGATAAATGATAAGGATGTTAAGCTTGAAAGGGCTGGTAACTGTGACAGCATGGAATTCAAAGGAGGCGATAGATAGATGGGTAAGGGGAGAGAGAGAGAATGACCACTTGGGAGAGATGAGGATCCCGGTGCCACCACCCCGCTGACCAGAAGCTCTCGGGGTGTGCGAGAACACGTGGGCGGACGAAGAGAGAGCAGTAGGAGTAGCAGTGTTATCTGTGGTGATCCATGTTTAGCTGGCCAGCTAACCTAGAAAATCGCTCTAGGCTACACAATTGTCTTAGATACAAAGACGGCTATGTAGCTAGCTAGCTACGATCAAACAAAACAAACCGTTGTACTGTAATAGTTACTACAGTGCTGCTATTCGGGGCTAGCTGGCTAGCTACGTTAGAAGAACGACAATAGCTGGCCAGCTAACCTAGAAAATCGCTCTAGACTACACAATTGTCTTAGATACAAAGACGGCTATGTAGCTGGCTAGCTACAATCAAACAAATCAAACCGTTGTACTGTAATGAAGTGAAATGAAAATGTGATACTACCTGTGGAGCGACGCGGAATGTTGACCGGGTAGTTGGAGTTCAATTCGGTAGAGGTTGGCTAGCTGTTGGCTAGCTAGCTAGCAGCATTTCCTACGTTAAGGACGACAAATAGCTGGCTAGCTAACCTCGGTAAATTAAGATAATCACTCTAAGTCTACACACTCTAAACTGCACAATTATCTTGGATACGAAGACAGCGAAGACAACTATGTAGCTAGCTGACACTACGCTAATCGAGTCGTTCAGTTGAGTGTAATAGTTTCTACAGTGCTAGTGGACAGTGGATGTTAGCTAGCTGCTTAGCTAGCTGCTGGGCAGATACGTTAGGACGACGAAATACGATAATTATGCAATGTTGAGCTTCTTTGATAGTGAAGTGTTTGTTTGACAGATACTTCAGATGCATCAGTGATAGTCTGAGATGAGGTTTCTTGCTTCCAACCTCATGACTTTAGTCAAAGTTCTAGGTCTCTTTACATGCACAGCTGCAGACTGTCAAATGTTCTGGTCTAGTTTTTAGCTTATTCTCACATGTTGCGTGGTTTCAGAGATTCTAACCATTTCAAAGTGTAGCCACCACTCCATGCTTTCTGGTCTGGTAGTTTCAGCCATTTGTAACGTCCGGCTTACACTGTCCGTCTGCTTGGTCTAATGTAAATTTTGTTACCAAGGCTTTTATCCTCGTGTAAAAAGGGGGTGTTCCATCACGCCAACACAATGTCCGTGCTCACTTGGGCATGGTTACTGACTGAGCAAAAGTTTTGAAGAATAAAATCACATTTCTACCTTCACAAAAGTACTCTCATAATTAATCATATTTTTTATACAACACTTAGATGTAAACTTGATAAATAGAATGTACACTTTCAGAGTTGCAGTTATTTCATTATACCTGTTGGAAGGTGAACCTTCACCCCAGTCTTAGGTCCTCAGGACTCTAGAGCAGGTTTTCATCAAGGATATCTCTGTACTTTGCTCCGTTCATCTTTCTCTCGATCCTGACTAGTCTCTTAGTCCCTGCTGCTAAAAAACATCCGCACAGCATGATGCTGCCACCACCATGCTTCACCTTAGGGTTGCTACCTGGTTTCCTCCAGACATAATCTTGTTTCTCATGTTCTGGGAGTTTTTAGCTCCCTTTTGGCAAACTCCAAGCAGGCTGTCATGTGCCTTTTACAGAAGAGTGGCTTCGATCTGGCCACTCTACCGTAACGGCATGATTGGTGGAGTGCTGCAGAGATGGTTGTATTTCTGGAAGTTTCTCCCATCTCCCAGAGGAACTCTAGATCTCTGTGACCTAGGTGACCATCTCTAGGTGACCATCGGTTTCTTGGTCACCTCCCTGACCAAGACCCTTCTCCCCTATTGCTCAGTTTGGCCGGGCAGCCAGCTCTTGGAAGAGTCTTGGTGGTTCCATTTAAGAATAATGGAGGCCAATCATGTTCTTGGGAACCTTCAATGCTATGGACATTTTTTCGTACCTTCCTCGGATCAGTGCCTCGACACAATCCTATCTCGGAGCTCTACGGACAACTTCATGGCTTGGTTTTCGCTCTGACATCCACTGTCAACTGTGGAACCTTATACGGACACGTGTTTGCCTTTCCACATCATGTCCAGTCAATTGAATTTACCACAGGTGGACTCCAACCAAGTTGTAGAAACGTCTCCAGGATAATCAATGGAGACAGGATGCAACTGAGCTCAACTTCGAGTCTCGTAGCAAAGGGTCTGAATACTGTAATGTAAATAAGGTGTTTCTGCCATTTTTTAATTTTATAAATTTGTAAACATTTCAAACAACCTGTTTTCTCTCTTTTATTATGGGGGGATTGTGTGTAGATTGCTGAGGGAAAAAACGTAATTGATCAATTTTACAAAATAACAAAATGTGGAAAAAGTCGAAGGGTCTGAATACTTTCCGAAGGCACTGTATGTTTCCCATTTCAATAAATCCCCTTGAATTGAAATTGAATTGAGAGAGCAAGAGAGAGTGAGAGAAAGTCAAAGACAGAGCACAAGAGAGAGAGAGACAGAGAGTGAGAGAGAGGGCAAGAGAGAAAGAGCAAGAGAGAGACCAAGAGAGAGCAAGATAGAGAGAGAGACAAAGAGAAGAGATGTGCTGGACTGGAGTCACATGGCAGTTGGTGGACACAGCTCGTGGAGCCAAATTCGTTGAGAGGGATGCGAGGGTAATGCCAGCATAGGTATCACCGGTGCCAGGGCTCATCACAACATAATAATCACAGTTTGACAAAGTGCCCTCAAAACTAGAATTAGTGGGGTGAAATTGCATGCTACTCCTAAAGGAAAAGGTTGTTTTTTTGTGGTCATCTTTGTTAATATTCATTTGTGAAAAGAATTCCAGTACAATGCATATCTGGTCAAGATTCATAGCATGTGATCTGGCATGATGAAAAAAACGTTCGGCTAAATCAGAGCAATGTTTATGAGATGCACAGCGGAGTCCACTGTTGCCACCTTTCAATACAAATCAGCCTACTGTCAGTCAATCATCACGTGACTATCATCTTGGTGAAGTTGTTTAAAGCTGGAGGTCTTTTTTGAAGGCAGCATTAACACAGCCCTGTCATGTAGTAGTAGTAGGTTTAATTGGTTTCTTGCAACCATAGACTGAATTGTACACCAATTTACAATCATAACATCAATCATATACTGTCAACTGTAATTATCAAATAGTAAAATCTTAATCTAGCAAACACTTTATAAAATAGAATGTTAATGTGACTGCCACTGAGGTTCTATCAGTCAGCATCTGCAGCCGTGACCCAATGGGGACTCTTGAAAGTGACTGTGGACATGTTCTCTATATGGGCTGGGGGTGTGAAGGGTGCATGATTGCCCCACACAGGGTTGACTGTTCACCAACAGAATGATCACCTCTTACCCTCCACACTACACACACACACTCAGCACTGCTGAACTCATTAGAGTTCCGGCGCTCTGGGTGCCCTGCCGTTGTTCCAACAGAGTTCTCCACCTGAAACCGTCGGGCAGGAAGGACAATTGTTCCCATTTTGTGGTAATGAATCACAGGGCCTTAATGCTACTGGTAATGTCTCACTTTGATTGTTGCTGTTGACACATTAGTTGGGCACAGAATACAGATTGAGCTTCTAGACCTTTCAAAAATGGTCGTATCATATCTGCTGGCTGGCTGAATAATTGTTTGGTTTCATTTATTTCTCCACACAAACATGGAGGCTTTACTCCTGAAAAAGAATGAGGTTTTGGTAAAATTATTTATTCCTGAATTCAAACAAATTGAGTGTTCTGAGTATGTCTGCTGTTCACCTCCTTTCAACATCATTCAATAGGGACAATTGGAGGAAAAGCAGGAAAACAATAAACGACAGTGTCATGCAATTTGCAAGTGGATTGAATTATCTGAAAATGTCCAAACTATTTCCTGTGAAAATTATATATTATGAAAAAATGTCTATGTATTTCATTTTTATTCAAATGTTTGCCTCTTCTCTGCAGGCTCCCGGAGGTACGGATCTCGGACAATGGACCGTATGAATGCCACGTGGGCATCTACGACCGAGCGACGAGAGAAAAGGTGGTCTTGGCATCAGGAAACGTCTTTCTCACCGTTATGTGTGAGTCATTTTTACTCTGTAGTCAGCCTGTGACTGTGAATATGCAAAAATGACTAGCTCTGCTCTACTCTGACATCCTGCAACATTAATCAGTTCTATCTCTTGGGTGTTCTGCTGTCTTTCTAACGGGATTGACTTTAGATAGCTAGAAATGGAAGAAATAACACATTATATAAGATAAATATAAAGGGGAAATACTTTAAAGCAGCAAAGAAATGACAAGAAATCTACATTGGCACTCCTTGTGAGTGAAGGTAAGAGACAGCCATGATGATAGTGGGACTGCTAGAGGAATGTCTAAGAGATTCAAGAGTAGACAGAGGCAGTGTTTTTTGGAGATTGTACTATATCATGCTGTAACACAATTTCACTCTCCCTTCTTCAATCCCAAGTTCCATACGGCAAACATGACTGGAGCAACAACAATAAAAAAAATGTTTTTAAACTGAACCATTCCCCTCTCTAATGCCATCTAATGCTGCCTCTGAGACCACTACTAGACAGGGATTTGAACCAGTCTCAGTCTGTATAATTGCAAACCTACCCTATTTTGGAGAATTACTTGTTTCTTTGTTCCCATGTTTCTGTCAGTGACCTGAGGAGCTGCTTCTCTCGCTCCCTCCCTTTGTAGTAATTGTTGGTGCAACTTTCTCTAATGACAGCTGGCTCACTTCTCTCTGGTGTTTGAAGTCCAGCAGCAAGGATTTCTATGTACAGCCTATCGCTAATTACCAACAGTAACATTTCTCGCAACAACATGAGAGAGAGAAACACAAGGACATAATTAGTCCATTTGTTCATTTCGTTCCCTCACCGTATTGCCTGCCAATGGCTCTTGACATTGGGCTGCAGGTGTACCCAAAGACTAGTTTTGGTTCTCAGAGCTCCTCCGCTGACCTTCACTTTCCCATAATAACATTAAACCATACAATATACAAGAAATACCAAACCAGATGAACTCTTCACAGACCTAAGCGAACAGAGCTTTATCAATGGGAGAGGATTCACCCAAGTTAACCCCTTAATCATTAAGGGGTGGTGGTCAAGATATAAGAATGATATAGCCAGGGGAAAGTGTGGGAACTCTCTCTCAGCTGGGTGTTAAATCTCCCCTGGTGGAGGAGAAGAAGAATGGCCTCTGGCATTGTGGCTAATTGCCGTCTAAGCTGAAACAGAATTATTCATAACCTATTAGTGTGCCAAGTTCACTGGGAAGTGAGAAAAAAAGGAAAAGGGAGAAAGAAAGAAAATGAGAGAAAAAAGTAAATTAATAGGAAGCAGTTTTTTTAAAGGGCTTCATAAATAAGAATTATAATTTTAATGAATCCCCTGCCAAGAAATTCAATCACTCAGTTTCAGAAGGCCAAACCTCGAACTCTTGGTACTTCTGCCACTCTCCTTGACTCAAGGAAAGTTTATGTTCTTTACTTTTATCCTCAACTGTGTAAATTCACAATGGTTTGGTAATGCCTCAAGGCATGGGAGACTATTGCCTTGAGGATTATTAAGGCAATGCTATTATAATCAATGGTTATTGACAGTTAACCACTAAAACTATATCTCAAAGGTATGCTCAAGATAACAAAAAACTTGTTCCTCTGATGTCTCTTTTCTCCATTGGAGTAAAATAGTTCACGGGTTAGAGAGTGCTGGAGAAAACATTTGAGTCATCTTATGGTTAAAGCAATGTTGAAAAAACATATACATTTGACAGGGCATGTCCAACCATTATGAAATATCAGAAAATTAACATAATCTCCTATTCAGCAGTTCATCTGTAGTTTAACATGGCCATGCAGTTACTTCTATATACTTTGATCTTGCAAACTTGTTGTAGGGTGACAATGCATCATATTCATTGCTACAGCTGCTTCCTCTTTGTCCTCTTTATTGGTTGGCTAGTGCTCTGTCACATACAGTATTATGCGTAAAGATTTGATTCAGTGCATGTGTTTCTTACATCTCTCTACTGAGCCCATAGTTCCAGTGGAAATGTAGCCAGACAGGGAACATTTTAACACCAATACAAGTGATCTTAAAACGATCACCAGTTCAATTTTATCTCACTTGAGCAAATTATGACATCACTTAAATCCAAGAGCTGGGTTTTGAAATGGAAATCAGAGAACCCTTGGGTACTGTAGATCTCAAACTGTATGACCTCTTCAGTCATTTTGAATTAATTTATTTTGTCCATATTTGAATAACTAATGAATCATGGGGTATAGAAAAGTAATTTAGTAGACATGTCAAATGAAAGGGAAGTTTCAGATACAGTGATTGGGTTGGTTTTGATGTTTTCACAGCACCGGAGGTTCAGTTACTGACTGCTACTAACCACAAAAGATTAAAGAATTTCATTTTACTAGCGACATATCAATCTCCTGTAAATCGCATGCAAAGGTCATAATTCCAGACATTGCTAAATGAAAAAAATCAATAGCTTTTTTCCCAATGGTAGAAATAGAGTCGTTATTTGTTATTACCTCTGTGACATTTCAAATATTAGGAGTAGTAATTTATGTCTTAGAGATCAGACTGACCTTGGCTCAGAACGCCAATGCAGCTATTGTTTATCCAGCATGTACATGTGGTTGTCCAGCACCTCAGAGGAACCTTGAGAGCCATATTAAGACAACTGTCTATTGATCTGTTGACCTCCTGTGTTTCAAGTGTCGGTTATAAAACACATCAGCTGAATGAATGTCAGGCTTAGATTCACCTTCTTGATGAAGAGCATCTCGGCGACATGCGCTGGGTTTAAACGGCATGTCAAGTAATCCCTTGTTGTAACCTTTGCAGGGCACAAATATGGAATTTAGAGGATACCCTTCATCAGGCAGCAGGGCAGTTATTTACAGTTGATTCGGACATTTACATACACTTAGGTTGGAGTCATTAAAGCTAGTTTACCAACCACTCCATAAATTTCTTGTAAACAAACTATAGTTTGGGCAAGTAGGTTAGGACATCTACTTTGTGCATGACACAAGTCATATTTCCAACAATTGTTTACAGACAGATTATTTCACTTATAATTCACTGTATCACAATTCCAGTGGGACAGATGTTTACATACACTAAGTTGACTGTGCCTTTAAACAGCTTGGGAAATTACAGAAAATGATGTCATGGATTTAGAAGCTTTCCAAACACCTGAAGGTACCACGTTCATCTGTACATACAATAGTATGCAAGTATTAACATCATGGGACAACGCAGCCATCATACCGCTCAGGAAGGAGACGCTTTCTGTGTCCTAGAGATGAACGTACTTTGGTGCGAAAAGTGCAAAATCAATCCCAGAACAACAGCAAAGGACCTTGTGAAGATGCTGGAGGAAACAGGTACAAAAGTATCTATATCCACTGTCAAACGTGTCCTATATCGACATAATCTGAAAGGCCGCTCAGCAAGGAAGAAGCCACTGCTCCAAAACCGCCATAAAAAAAGCCAGACTACGGTTTGCAACTGCACATGGGGACAAAGATTGTACTTTTTGGAGAAATGTCCTCTGGTCTGATGAAACAAAAATAGAACTGTTTGGCCATAATGACCATCATTATGTTTGGAGGAAAAAGGGGGATGCTTGCAAGTCAATGAACACCATCCCAACCTTGAATAATGGGGGTGGCAGCATCATGTTGTGGGGGTGCTTTTTTGCAGAAGGAACTGGGGCACTTCACAAAATAGATGGCATCATGAGGTAGGAAAATTTTGTGGATATATTGAAGCAAAATCTCAAGACATCAGTCAGGAAGTTAAAGCTTGGTTGCAAATGGGTCTTGTAAATGGTAGGTGACCCCAAGCATACTTCCAAAGTTGTGGCAAAATAGCTTAAGGACAACAAAGTCAAGGAATTGGAGTGTCCATCACAAAGCCCTGACCTCAATCCTATGGAAAATGTGTGGGCAGAACTGAAAAAGCGTGTGCGAGCAAGGAGGCCTACAAACCTGACTCATTTAAACCAGTTCTGTCAGGGGGCTTGGGCCAAAATTCACCCAAATTATTGTGGAAGCTTGTGGATGGCTACTCACGGCAGGGTAGCCTAGTGGTTAGAGCATTGGACTAGTAACCAAAAGGTTGCAAGTTCAACTCCCTGAGCTGACAAGGTACAATTCTGTCATTCTGTCCCTGAACAGGCAGTTAACCCACTGTTCCTAGGCTGTCATTGAAATTATGAATTTGTTCTTAACTGACTTGCCTAGTTAAATAAAGGTTAAAAAAAACAACAACATTTGACTCAAGTTAAATGATTTAAAGGAAATGCTACCTGATTTTAATTGAGTGTATGTAAACCTGTGAACCACTGAGAATGTGTAGAAATAAAAGCTGAAATAAATCATTCTCTCTACTACTAATCTGACATTTCACACTCTTAAAATAAAGTGTTCCTAACTCACTGAAGACAAGGACATTTTACTAGGATTATTATTTTTATTTTATTTCACCTTTATTTAACCAGGTAGGCTAGTTGAGAACAAGTTATCATGGCAACTGCAGCAGAGTACTGGAACGAAAGGCGGCCAAATGAGGTGTTGGCTTTAGGGATGATCAGTGAGATACACCTGCTGGAGCGCGTGCTACGGATGGGTGTTGCCATCGTGACCAGTGAACTGAGATAAGGCGGAGCTTAACTAGCATGGACTTGTAGATGACCTGGAGCCAGTGGGTCTGGCGACGAATATGTAGTGAGGGCCAGCCGACTAGAGCATACAAGTCGCAGTGGTGGGTGGTATAAGGTGCTTTAGTGACAAAACGGATGGCACTGTGATAAACTGCATCCAGTTTGCTGAGTAGAGTGTTGGAAGCAATTTTGTAGATGACATCGCCAAAGTCGAGGATCGGTAGGATAGTCAGTTTTACTAGGGTAAGTTTGGCGGCATGAGTGAAGGAGGCTTTGTTGCGGAATAGAAAGCCGACTCTTGATTTGATTTTCAATTGGAGATGTTTGATATGAGTCTGGAAGGAGAGTTTACAATCTAGCCAGACACCTAGGTACTTATAGGTGTCCACATATTCAAGGTCGGAACCATCCAGGGTGGTGATGCTAGTCGGGCATGCGGGTGCAGGCAGCGATCGGTTGAAAAGAATGCATTTGGTTTTACTAGCATTTAAGAGCAGTTGGAGGCCACGGAAGGAGTGTTGTATGGCATTGAAGCTCGTTTGGAGGTTAGATAGCACAGTGTCCAAGGACGGGCCGGAAGTATATAGAATGGTGTCGTCTGCGTAGAGGTGGATCAGGGAATCGCCCGCAGCAAGAGCAACATCATTGATACAACATCATTGATTAAATGTCAGGAATTGTGAAAAACTGAGTTTAAATGTATTTGGCTAAGGTGTATGCAAACTTCCGACTTCAACTGTATATACCCATGAACAATGAGATGAACTCTAAGGTGTATAGGACTAATTACTCTCTCATCCTATAAAACTGGGATACCTTCTTTAATTAAGAACTGTAATTAAGCACTGTGTATATTTAGCTACTCATTTATAAACGGCTTGGATTAATGACCTTCCAGTCATTCCCAAACACAGCAACGCCTGCAGACACAGCAGTAAGGGTTAAAGCTCAGAAACACCGGTAGATTTGTCAAACATTTGCTTGTCGACAGTATTTAGCGCCTCTGAACAGGGAGTCGGCAATCAATCTCTTTTGTGTTCACATAGCATAGACCATGCAAGTTGTCAGCCACTCAGCCTTGTTTAAATACTCCAAACCAGAAGGTGGCAGTAGCATTGTTTGGCAATCCATATCCGTGAATATTGCTTATGTTCTAGAATCGAAGCTATCTACGATAATGTTGCTATTCTGTAGAAAGCCCTTGTTGATAGTAGCCAGATGGTCACAGCCAGCCCCAAAAAACAGCAACAATGGGTGCCCCAGGACAGAGTTTGGGAAACCCTGCCATAGCATACTTTGCATATGAAGTGTGACTGGCTCATCCATGGATGTACGGAGATAAGACCTTCTTTTTCCCTTTTATTTTTGGCTCCCTCAAGTGGGGGTTTGTTCTCACTGATTGGCTCAAAGTCACTGACGAGCATTGCGATTTTATAAGTATACTCTGTAGGTTTGTTGCTATCGGGTTGACAAGCAGCAGGTACAGCTTTTGTTCTAGCAAGAGAAGGAACAGCCTCCTTCTGTGATAAGTACCTATCGGCAGTATATTAGCAGTGAGATTCTCGGTATGTTTCATGCTTTATAGCGGTCAGAGTTTAGGGATAGCGGGGCAGTGGGGTATGATTGGATGGCTATGGGGCAGCTCCTCCCCCTGTGCCCTGGGCCTGTTAGGAGATGAGAGAGCACCTCTATCCCATGCCTGACGTAAGGAAGGACTCGAACACAATGGGCTAATCATCATCCGCTCCTGAGAAAGACTCCGTTTATGCCAGATTCATCACATGCATTAGGAAGTGTATGCCACCACACTATGCATAATGTGCCTAAGGTCACCAGCACACAGTGTCCTTGATGTAATTATCCATTACGGTCTCTCTGATCCACTCCTCTCAAGCCATATAACTAATCACGTACCAACGTTCCTCTGGCTGTTTTGTCTGTATCATATTTTAACTAGTCACACTAATGCACACAATTGTTTTTTACTTTATTGTACTCACTAGTAAGAATAAGAATAAAAACACATGTGGGGGGGTACACATACAGTAAAAAATAATTGGGGACAAGAGCCATAATCTCAATTTGTGGGAATGAAATAGAATAAATCACATCCACTAGATTCCTCAGAGTTGTAATTTATGAAAAGTAATCCTGGAAAGATCATATTCAATTTGTCTGTAGCAAAGTGACGAAATCTGTTAGTACAGTATCATCAGTAAGATTAGCGGTTTGGTACATCAGGCTTGCTAACTCTATACTATAGTTTAATTTACCCATATATAATTCACTATAATATTGTCTGGTTAAGTACATATGCCTCCTACCTACACAAATGACTCATCATGCAAAATACATTTTACCATACTAATTACCTGTCTCCACCTGCACCTCTGTGAAATTCAAGATTTTCTCTATTTACAACATGTACAACAATTATGCACTTTCATCTACAAATTCTCATACTTCCCAAACAGTTTACCTAAATCCTTCAATCGATTCTTCCAGATTAATTCTGAAATCCATCTATATAACACGATACACTGCAATGACCTTTACCCTCCATGCTGCCGCACCTCAGACAGTACATTCAGATACAGAGGTACCGTACTCTGGAATTCTTATCTTCACATTGCCAAAACCTCATCATCAATAACTTCAAGTGAAGACTAGGGGTCAGCCTGATGAACCAAACTACCCAATAATCCCCACTTAATCAAAGTGTTTTTCTTGTTTTTCTTGTCTACTGAGTATATTATGTACAATTAAAATTAATATGATTTCTCTAACTGATTGAACAAACATTTGTACTTATATTTGTGGTGTGGTTTTCATATAAGCCTTTTTGGGCTTCCAACCTCAATTGCACACTGTTTTTACCAGTTTGTTACCTGTACTGTTTTCTCTTTCACTCATTTTCTTTAGTGCAAATAAATTAAACATAAAGTTTAAGATGTTATAGCGGGTTCAGCAAAATGCTTGTCTTACTAGCTCCTAACAGTGCAGTAAAATGTCAAAGAAGTACACACATAATCAAAAAACTAAAATCAAGAAATGTCAGAACGAATCGAATGAACAACCCAAATAGCTCTTCATCTGTAATCCAAATGCAATCTGTCCGTATACAGTGCATTTGGAAAGTATTCAGACCCCTAGACTTTTTCCAAATTTTGTTACCTCAGTCTTTTTTAAATGAGGAAAATGTCAAGGGGTCTGAATACTTTCCGAAGGCACTGTATACACCACAAATATATATTAATATATATTATTTTTCTGCATTTTGTTGCGTTATAATAGGTTGGCTTGGAGCTCTCATTGAAAATAAAGACTGAAATGTATTCAAAATGTATTGAATTATTAAACATATATCTATCGAGGCACAAGGCGAGACCCAGATGCAGACACAGGAGGCAGATGGTCAGAGTCTTACAATGTTTATCAAGAGAAAGGCCGTGGACAGGCAAAAAGGTCAAAACCAGATCAGAGTCCAGGAGGTACAGAGTGGCAGACAGGCTCTTGGTCAAGGCAGGCAGAATGGTCAGGCAGGCTGGTACAAAATCGAGAAACAGGCAGGGGTCAAAACTGGGAGAACTAGAAAAAGGAGAATGCAAAAAGCAGGAGAACGGGAAAACCGCTGGTTGACTTGGAAAAATACAAGACAGGAAACGTAGGGATAAATACACTGGGGAAAACAAGCGACCCCTAGAGGGGGTGGAGACAATAACGAGGACAGGTGAAACAGATCTCTGAGCTAAACTCTGGGGTGATAATTGAGGGGAAAATAAACAACCCATTGACTTCCTCAAGGATTTCCTCTCCAACATCGAATAGTATGCACATCACATAATAAAAATACTAAACCTATTTAATTTTTTCTATTTTTAATGTGTTTTGCTTCCTGAAGTTTTGAGACATAAAACCATGTTGGTTATCTGTTGATTTGAAGCCTCAAAATGTTTAAGTGAATTTGTTAAAAAGTAGTTGTTTTTTTCCCTTTATCTGAAAAAGTGTCGACTGATTTGTGTGTTTTTGGCCAATTAATTCCGAATGGGACACATACAGTAATTACCCGCAAGAACAAATCTGAAATTGTTTGTATTGTCAAGGAGCACTTACATACACATTCATATTTGTACAAGTGCCTTTTGACTTGATTCCTAAACTAGCCGTGACTAGTTTTGAAGGGTATACTTACATAATGTTTTGGTTAGACGTCCTTGTAGTTTTTACTTCCTTACATGTACATTTTAGTAATTTATCTGACACTCTTATCCAGAGCGACTTACAGTTAGGTGAAATTGTACATTGACTCAAGATTTTACTCCTCAGGTCTTACTTTCTATGTTGATGATTTGCAGACCTGTGCTGTTGTTGCAGTTGATAACCAACCCGACATTCTGTCCATAGGACTGACGTCTCTTTCTTCTCTTCAGTATGTGTTGGTATGTCTGTTGGTGTATGAGAAACGGGCAAGGGCATCGGCTCTTCATCTGCTTTCTATTCCTCATGCTTTGTCTTTTATGTTGCATGGCCCAGTTTATTGAAAACAAAACGAAAGATACGCTGAACTAACATACTGTATTTGTCTATCAAAGTTTGTCTAGTTGTGAAATAACATTGCTGTTGAACCACTGAATGATGTTTACAATACGGGCAGATGAGCTACCACTTACTACCATGTGCTGCAATGCTCAGTGGTGCTCATTGACTCTGGTTAGAATGCCCCCAAGAGCAAAAACCTGGCATTTTCAGCTGCTTCCTTTACTGAAATCAGCTTGTTTCTTGCTGGTCAATGGTTGATAACGTGGCGTGTAGATTGTTTTCTTCTCGGTATAGATCAAAGTGTGATGTTCCGTGGGGCGGCAGGTAGCCTAGTGGTTAGAGCGTTGGACTAGTAACCAAAAGGTTACAGGATTGAATCCCTGAGCTGACAACGTAAAAATCTGTCGTTCTGCCCCTGATAAAGGGCACTTACCCCACTGTTCTTAGGCCATCATTGAAAATAAGAATTTGTTCTTAACTGACTTGCCTATTAAAAAAATATATTTAAAAAAATGGTGTAAACCAAAATGTGATGTTCCACGTGTTTGTTGCAGTTTGATAGTGAACCCTTCTGCGTTCGATTTACAGCTACATGTCTATGTTTGAATAGAATACATTTGAATAGTTCTGCATCAAGGTTGTAAGCAGCTTTCCCGTTCTTTAATATTGCAGTGATATTTGTTGTTGTTGATGGGCTTGTGCTGATGTCAGGACTGTATAGGAAGTCTTGACACATTGCCATTGTGAATAATACGCATTGAAAACAATGTCAATCTCTTTTAACTAGTAAGCAGTAGCATTGACAATCATATGAAAACAAAGAAAATAGAGTACATGTCTCTACATAGTAATTGATGAACCCAACCACACAATCCAGCACCTGTCTCTGAAAGTGTTTGTGTACTTCTCCGTACTAAGTGTACTTATCTACAGACAAGGGATCCTGCAGGCACATAAATGGTTCACTTGACTTTTCAGTGCCCTGAGTAGGACCTGCTGTGTGTTCTCCCCCATGCAGGGCTATTGTTTAACAGCATGCATTTAGATTGGGCAGCCCTGTGGAAAAAACACTATTATTTTCACAGCATGAGCCCAACGACTCTTTATTAAAGGCTGTAGGATGCAGAATCCTCAAACTACCCAGTGTTAATCTCAGATAATCTCTCTAACCTCCCTTGTACTAGAGTTAATTTATATGTTTATGAGTCGTTATTATGAGTGTGCACTCTGAATCACAATATCAACATGACCCGTATTAATTATTCACACTTGGGTGATAACTGGTGCTAATCATATTCATGCAGACATAGAGCCACTCTTGACAAAAAAGTAACTTTCAGCAAAGTTTTAGGAGGAATACAGTTAAAAACCTCTGAAAGTATTCATCTTCAAATAGTTCCCATACTCCTTTAAAAAAATACAAAAATGTTTTGCTTAAAACACAACCTTGTGATCTTTTATGATGCAGGTCTTTCCTGTTTTCCTGAGTAGCATTCCTCCCTTCATCCTGCTGTCTGTATCTGATGTGTGTCTGATATTGTGTACAGTCCTCTCCTGACGTCTCATCAGTGTGAGGTTTGGTTTCATTCCTGGTGTAGAAGTGTGTCTATCTCGCTCCCCTCCCAGGATGTCTCTATCACTGCCTCGACTCTGCTCCCAGCACCCTACCAACTCCCGCTCCCCGCCAAGGTCCCCTCTGTTGAGCAGGGGGGGCGACAGTGGAGATACAGCTCCTCCACAGAGATACGCTGATTGTACCCGAAGATGAGAAAATATATCTATTTTTTCATATTACCTTTTCCCTTTGTGTGACAAGCTATTTTATTGGAAGCCTGAATATCACTGTGCATAATAACTTTCCCTTTCCTCTAAACTACCTCCGCTTAAAATAGTCCCTGACTTTATAAGTTCAACAAAAGTTTACTGTGTCAGAAAATGTTTTAATTTACAATTGAAATAAAACCAACCATGTGATATTATTGGCATAACCATGGAGTGTTGTAGCTTTCAGTTGGAGGTCTTTACATAAAGCCAATGTTCTGTGGCACAGCCAGCACAACTATACAATAGTAGGGGTATAGTTGATGGCATAGCTGTTACCAACTAGTGAGGTTCAAATCCTAGTCCTTTTCAAACATCCTGAGCTTATACTGTACATGACACTTGGTATGGCCAAACTTTAACAGGCCATAGTCTGAGAGGGACATGTGGCAGACATTTTGGAGCATTGCTGAGTACCCCTTGACAGTGGTCTTAGATATTCCACACTCATCTCTGGCGGCTGCACAAAAGGCAGCAGGATAGAAGATACATTTGTGGGGATGGAAGAAATACAGGTTTAGGAGCTCCTGAAAGCAGCCTATGGGCATGCATCTAATGGATTTCTTTCCACTATGCCCATTTTTCTAAACTTGAATACAAATTAGATGAGGGGAGTGAAAAGGGAGACATTAGAAAGGGAAATTCAGCCTGAATTTGGGACCTTACTTTTCAACTGCGGAATCCATCACGTTAGACCATGAGGGTGGGAGGGTATTTTAATTGACTAAATGGAAAAGCCATGTACAAGATGTCTGGAATGTAACTACGAGGCTGCACTGGAGTGAGAGATGTGTAATGACTCCTCATGGGAGAACAACACTACTGGCTTTTATCTATTACATATTCATGTAGTTTATGTGTGGCCTCTCACTGTAACTTGAGCAAACTCTGTCACAAATGGTGAGCTCCTCAGGCAATGTCAATGACACGGCGCAACTATTTCTGTGTACTTATGAAGTACCATTACTGTTATTGAATTATTAATGTACTCTATGGCACATTCCAACCATAAGAGCATGAGGTAGTGGTTGGAAAGAGTTGTGTCTGTATGCCACATATCCATACATGACCAACTATTGAATAACAGAGGGATGCTAATGTAATCTGCAATACTCTCGCATTACTTGTGCTGAACACACTAAAATCCTGTCACGCCTGCTCCCGCTCCCCCTCCCTGGCGCTCAAGGCGCCAGGCTGCCCATCATCATGCGCACCTGTCACCATCATTATGCGCATCAGCGCAATATTGGACTCAGGAGATGGTATAGAATACAGTATATTCACATGCGATGAGTAATGTAGGGTATGTAAACATTATATAGAGTGGCATTGTTATGTATAAAGAGACTAGTGATACATTTATTACATTCAATTATTTATTATTAAAGTGGCTGGAGATTTGTGAGAATGCGAGAATGTTCACCGACGACAACTCAACACCATAGTGCCCACGAAGCTCTTCACTAAGCTTAAAACTCTGGGACTAAACACCTCCCTCTGCAACTGGATTCTGGACATCCTGACAGGCCGCCCCCAGCAACAACACGTCTCCCATGCTGATCCTTAACACTGGGGCCCCTCAAGGGTGTGTACTTAGTCCCCTCCTGTATTCCCTGTTCACCCACGACAGTGTGGTCAAACACGACTCCAACACCGTCATTAAGTTTGCTGATGACACAACAGTGGTAGGCCTGATCACCGACAACTATGAAACAGCCTATAGGGAGGAGGTCAGAGAACTGGCAGTGTGGTGCCAGGACAACAACCTCTCCCTCAATGTGAGCAAGACAAATGAGCTGATCGTGGACTACAGGAAATTGCGGGCTGAACAGGCCCCCATTAACATCGATGGGGCTGTACCGGAGCGGGTCGAGAGTTTCAAGTTCCTTGGTGTCCACGTCACCAACGGACTATCATGGTCCAAACATACCAAGACAGTCGTGAAGAAGGCACAACAAAACCTTTTCCCCCTCAGGAGACTAAAAGGATTTGGCATGGGCCCCCAGATTCTCAAAAGGTTCTACTGCTGCACCATTGAGAGCATCCTGAACGGTTGCATCACCGCCTGGTATGGCAACTGCTCGGCATTTGACTGTAAGGTGCTACAGAGGGCAATGCTAACAGCACCAGGGCCAAGCTTCCTGCCATCCAGGACCTATAATATAGGTGGTGTCAGAGGAAAGCCCATACAATTGTCAGAGACTCCAGAATAGGCTGTTTTCATTGACACCCCCCCTGTACACTGCTGCTACTCGCTGTTTGTTTTTTTACCTATGCATAGTCACTTTACTCCCACCTACATGTACAAATGACCTCAACTAGCCTGTACCCCTGCACACTGACTCGGTACAGGTGCCCCCTATATATAGCCTCATTATTGTTATTCTTATTGTGTTACTTTTTATTATTTATTTTTATTTTAGCCTACTTGGTACATCTTTTCTTGTTCTTGAACTGCACTGTTGGTTAAGGGCTTGTAAGTAAGCATTTCACGGTAAAGTCTACACTTGTATTTGACACATGTGGCAAATAATGTTTGATTTGATTTGACGCCTCAGCCGGCTCGTCAGGCTCCCACGCCTCAGCCGGCTCGTCAGGCTCCCATGTCTTGGGCCTGCCCGTAAGGCTCGCCCAGGTGGGACGCCGGTTGGTTCCCTATGGGGGGTAATGTCACGGCTGCTCCCGCTCCCCCCTCCTTGGCCCTCGAGGGCGCCAGACTGCCCATAATTACACACACCTGTCACCATCATTACGTGCATCAGCGCAATATTGGACTCACCTGGACTCCTTCATTTTGTTGATTAGCCCTTCTATAGCTGCCTGTTCCTCAGTTTGTTCCCTGTGTCATCATTATTGTCGTTATGTTTCCTCTGTTCTGACACTGTCCTTGTTTGTTTTTTTGTCAGTTATTTATTAAATGTTCACTCCCTTTACTTGCTTCTCGTCTCCCAGCGTCTGTTCTTAAAAATCCCTAAGTCGGAAAATCCAAATATTTTATTATACCATATTGTAGTCAATTGATGTAGTTGTACTATACATTTAATTTCTGTTTCTTTTGAGACTTGAAATACCTTCATTGTAATGTTGACACCCAAAATGGTATGAGGTGCATAAATGAAGGTATCTTTCTACTGAGCCAAGGTACCTCCGAAATCATATTAGGGCATAATGGAAACGAGGTGCAGAAATATCTGCAGCCTCAAATGGTGTCAAAGTCAATATGTTTGTCAGATTGCCCCTGAACAGAGTAGCCCGGCTCCATAAATGATACCTTGTTCCATATAATGAAGACTCTTTCACTTGGCACTTGCTGTTGGCTGTGACTTTGCCCGAGAGCATATTCTCACTTGTTCTAACCTATTGTGACTGAATGACTGTCGAATAGAAATGGGCTCACAACCTGACTTACAATTATAGCCAGGCTATTCCTGTTAGGACGTGAGAGGTTGTCTCTGCCCTGGCTTTATGCTCTACTGATCTGAAGAGAAATACATGGAGAGATGTATAATGGTGGTGTTTTTCTTCTTTCTCCAAACAGAATATAATGAAGTTAACTGACCCTGGTGAAGGTCAATGAAATCAAGGAGAGGTGAAGATTACCATCTATCATGTCTTTAATGCATAATTACATTCAAACCAGAGTAGCTAATATTATGTATTTTGCCTTTAAAGTTTTAGATGACAATTCACCAAAAAGTGAATTTCTTTTCCCCATTGAAATTCTCCTCATATTTCCATGATTTATTGTCATTATCTTTTGACAGGTAATTATCTAGCAGATTTATATCTAGTAGGTTGATTTCACAGAACCTTATGAGAATCATCCATCCATTATTAATGATATGACTGCAGCCCCACTGTAACGGCCGTCGTCGGTGGAATAAGTGAGGACCAATGCGCAGCGTTGTACGTGTTCACCCTTTTAAGTAAACTGAACACTGAATAACAAAACAACAAAGAAACAACCGGAACAGTTCTGTCTGGTGTAGACACACAAAGACTGAAAACAACCACCCACAAAACACAATCGAAAACTAAATAAATATGGTTCTCAATCAGGGACAACGATTGACAGCTGCCTCTGATTGAGAACCATACCAGGTGAAACACAGAAATAGAAAATCATAGAAAAACTAACATAGACAACCCACCCAACTCACGCCCTGACCATACTAAGACAAAAGTCAAAACAAACCCTCCCCCCCAAAGTTTGGACTCCGGACGCAAAACCTAAACCAATAGGAGAGGGTCTGGGTGGGTGTCTGTCCGCGGTGGCGGCTCTGGTGCGGGACGTGGACCCCACCATAGTCCTTCTCCGCCTCTCTAACCCTCCGTGGCATTGCCGCCGACCTCGGACTGGAGACCCGAATGGACGGGGGATTCCGGCAGCACCGGACGGACGGGAGATTCCGGCAGCACCGGAGTGAAGGGCGATTCTGGCAACTCCTGGCTGACTGACGGCTCTGGCAGCTCCTGGCTGACTGACGGCTCTAGCAGCTCCTGGCTGACTGACGGCTCTGGCAGCTCCTGACAGACTGGCGGCTCTGGCAGCTCAGGACAGACGGGCGGCTCTGGCAGCTCAGGACAGACTGGCGGCTCTGGCAGCTCAGGACAGACTGGCGACCCTAACTAACATAGACAACCCACCCAAATCACGCCCTGACCATACTAAAACAAAAGACAAAACAAAGGAACTAAGGTCAGAACGTGACACCCACTGCCAGTTAACAGATGACACAATGGTAATGTGTCAACCAGGCATTAGTGTCATTCATTAAGAGGTATTATATGGACATATGAAGATTCGTAATCCACACTGTTGTCCTTCAACACAACATGTTACATCAGCATGCAAGGATTTTCACTGTGGTGGGTGAATTAGGGATGTCCTTGGATTCAATGACCAGCAGTGTGAAGTTCACCTTCAACCTTGTGTGACAGTGTGTTAGTGTTGGTTGACCTGACCTTAGAGGCTGGGCTGAACCTTCAGAGAATGAACTTGACTACATCAGTGACCAAACATATAAATGACAGTGGCTCATTGTCTAAAGAATGTAGAACACAAATTACCTATCTTCTGAAGCTCTCCTCTGATGACTTTACTCATGTCAACTTATAATTTCCATGTTCCATCTGTAATATGAGAAGAGGATGATAATTATTCCTTTGATATATTTTCCCTATTGAAACGTACAAGCGAAGAGGATTGCGTGAGACAGTCTGGCCCTGTAGTTACACTGCATAGAGGAGTAGCGTCTAAGAGTGACAAATGACTATGTTTAGCGGAGACACAACCCCCCCCCCCCAACAACAACTCTACAGCCCTCAGGGTGAATCAGAGCAATCTGGTCATCCTAATTATTGCATGTTGTATCAGGGACAGGCAGGGGATTGAAGCCAGCCTTTAATCACAGTCACAGACAGACATACAGGAGAGTTTAGGGAGTGCTCTGCTGATGATCAACATAAGGTTCATACGGAGACATTTCTATGAACATTCATGACCTTCTGATCAAAGACAGTGTGTGCAGTAGGCATGTACTTTATACTGTAAATGTACATTCAGTCTCAACCTATTGTCACTAGGAAGTAGAGGCGGCCTTTTTTTATTTAGCCTTAATCTATACTTTGAAAGTGACAGCTTAAAGTCATATGATTTTCCATGTCCTTTTGGTTTGTTCTGTCCTCATACTGCTATACTGTAGGTTGTCTGCTTTAGGAGTAAGGGGTGGAAACATCAATTTGTGTGTCTGATAAGCTTAGATACCAAACTCCAATGTGAGTTTTTTAAGAGAGAATATTTAGCACCAACTGGGGTTGGGGTGTGGATATAAAGTGGTAATCTCACAGAGAATACATTAATGTGCTGCTGTCCCCTGTTCCTGATATTACACTGATACTTTATTATTGAAATGATGTCAGTACTGCCTACAAGAAAAAGACATGCTGGGGCTCATAATATAAGCCCAGAGTCATGTAATTAAGCTTTTGCTCTGGCTCAGAATACATCAAAAAACCCTTATCATGCTTCACACACAGACACACACACACACACACACACACACACACACACACAGACACACACACACACACACACACACACACACACACACACACACACACACACACACACACACACACACACACAGACAGACACACACACACACACACAGAGACAGACACACACACACACAGACACACACACACACACAGAGACAGACACAGACACACACACACACACACACACACAGACAGACACACAGACACACAGACACACAGACAGACACACACACACAGACACACAGACACACAGACAGACACACACACACAGGCACAAACATACACATGCGCACAGACCACAGAGGAATGCACTTCAGTGAGATATTCCTGTTATTTTCATTCACAGCACATTTCTACCTGCTCAACATATAATTACTTTTCCTCTCCATTGCTCTTTTACTATTATAGCATTGCCAATACTACCATAGCCACTGGGTTTATGACAATAAAAGGCTCACTTGGGAGATGAAATTCTGAAGTATTTGAGTAATGAAAGGCACCCTTGAAACCAAGTATCTCATGTCCAGAGGAAAACGTTACAGATTCAATTTAGGATGTTTGGCAATCTGCTGAGAGTGAAATATCTCAGGTGGAAAATTGAATTTTTTTGTTCTTCAGATTGAGGAGGGGTTGATGATGACAAATTCCCAGTGCTGCAGACTTATATACAGTTATCCCAACGGAATACCCTATTTTTGCAACTAAATTGACACTACAAATAGATAGTGGATACAGAGGTTGACAAATGTATTTAAATATTCCTACAAACTCCCTTAATTTGTTTTCTTTCATTAATTCCCCTGTGTCTGCTTCTTCTAAAACATATCCGCAACAAAGATACTCGGGGATAATTCTTAATTGTTCTTTCCTTGTTTTATGCTCTGCCAAGAGGTCCAGCTTTTCAGTTATAGGCTTAAATGAACAGAGCTGTTCTCAGTCCCCAACACAATGTGCTATTTACGATATAAGAGACAATCCCAACACCTCTACAGCATCCATGTGAAATTCTCTGGATGCAGATGGAAAATATCCCCATGAAGAATTCATGAATGGATTTCCTTGCTTATGCATTAATTCCCAGTCCGATATTATGTCGTAACCACCATCCCTCCCAAAAATAGACCGAGGCAACATTTCCCTTTGCTTAACACAGGAAATGTGCAGATCTAGCAAGAAATAGAGCTTTTCAGGGTGGAAGGGTATTTTGTCAAAGCAGAACATGTACATATTCAGGAAGTAAGAATAATACGTTGGATGGGAAAAAATATACAAAATAACTACCATTATTAGCGTGACTACTGTATTTCCATATCCTGATGACAACATTTACGTAACATCTAGGCTGACCAGTTGTGTTATGCAAGAGGGGGAGTGCAGGATATAAAGTGAACAGTTGATTTGATTTGCAGGCAGATTGGCACACTCTGGGTCGAACTACATCAGTGGATTCTCAAGTGTAAATATTTTATATGCCATTTATTTCAACAGCCTCTGAAGTTGTTTCACAGAGCTCTTTGGTTATTGTGGGGAACCAGTGAGAGGTAATATTGGCAGAGTTTCCAATCAGTGCTGCCAACACCACCTAGGGTGACTTCACCATTTGAAATGCTTTAGCACACACACACACACACACACACACACACACACACACACACACACACACACACACACACACACACACACACACACACACACACACACACACACACACACACACACACACACAGAGGTTAGAGCATTGGGCCAGGAACCGAAAGGTTGTTAGTTCGAATCGCCAAGCCTACCAGGTAAAAAATCTGTCGATCTGCCCTTGAGCAAGGCTCTAATTTGCTTTGCTAGTGCTGATTGGAAAATGTTCCGCCGATAACGTCGAAGAGCTGACCACCATCCTTAGTAAGGCAATGCATCGTTGTCGTTGTCCCCACAGTGAAGGTTTGCTGCTTCCCCAGTCAAAAGCCCTGGATTAACACCGAGCTTGTAGCAAAGCTAAATGACAGGGCCACCACACACAGGGCTATCACAGACAACCCTGAAGCTACGGCTGAGGCTATGAACTAGTACAAGAAGTCCCACTATGTCCTCCACAGTCATCAAACGAGCAATAGGGCATTATAGGAATAAAGTGTAATCATATTACACAGGCTCTGCACACAGTCGTGAAGAAGGCACGACAGCGCCTCTTCCACCTCAGGAGGTTGAAAAGGTTTGGCATTGTTCCTCAAATCCTTAAAGAGTTCTACAGCTGCACCATTGAGAGCATCTTGACTGGCTGCATCACTGCTTTGTATGGCAACAACAACCCCCTCAATCGCATTGACCTACAGAGGGTGGTGCAGACAGCCCAGTACATCACTGGGGACGAGCTCCCTCCTATCTAGGACCTCTATATCCCGGAAAATCTTTAAAGACTCCAGCCACCCAAACCATAGATTGTTCTCTTTGCTTTCACACGGCAAGTGGTACCGGTGCATCAAGTCTGACATCAATAGGCTCCTGAACAGCTTCTGTCCCTAAGCCACACGACTCCTTGACATACACAATCAGAAATGGGAAAATGGAATAGACAGTGCCATTTTGCCATAATCATTTAATTAATTATTGGTTTACAGAGGTGAAACAAAGTTTGTGTTCCATGATACCACTGAGGCAGATACACAGACATCCACTCAAAATGTGCTATTCCTCCTTTCTGATTTTACCTGCCGCCTATTTCCTTCACTACACTACCAAAGGAATTCTTTAAACAGGTTCTGGGGGTACAGAATTTCTGGTTTTGAAAATAACTCTTGGGTGCATTGTCATCCATCTGTCTTTGTTATGAGTTCATGGCTGTTCCCCATCAAACCCCCAGGCGTTGTCAGTTTGAAATATGAATTCCTCTGCCTGTCTGTCCTCGAAAGCTGAGTATACTACTTGCCGACAGTTGGGGAGCTAGTGGCCGTCTAGCTGAGGGAATTTGATGTAAACTCTTTCAAAGACTTCTTTAGGGATTGCTCAAAAGATGGTCAAGGACCAACGGTGGAGAATTGAATGATAGATACTCCACCTCATCGTCTGACTGTCTTTGGCCTCATATAATTTTATGGCCCCCTGTATTGTAAATTATGTGTCATAAAGAAAGCATCTGAACCAGGCCTTACAACCACACTGATCAACTAATTTGTCTTGGGGACCGTGGGCACCAGGGAGCCCTAAAGGAGCCGGCAGGCCTGGACAGTGTAAATAACCAAGCTGCCGAAGTGAAGGGGACTAGGCCAGATGTAAAAGGGGGCCAAGTCAGAGCAGATTGCATAGCTTCCCCCAACCCTCCCCTTTCTATCCATCCGAAAAGGAAAAAATACTTTATGGATGAAGGTGCCAGTCGAGGCATTACTGATACTGTGCCATGTACTGGGTGCCCATCTGCCACTCTCTGCTTTTCACAAAAAATCCTTCCCTTTTGTCCCTTCTGAACCAGGCCTTATTCACAGAGCTCTAATTCCACAGCTGGTTTTTACCCTCAGAGAGCTGCAGGCACAGGAGAGTGGAGTGACAATAAAGCTGTACACATCGTATGGGAACAGAGGGCGAAAACAGATAATCTCACAATTGAGCTTAAATATGCAAATCGCTCCCTAGTAAGAGAAAGCCATCCTTTGTAAATGTGTGTGCTCCTATTTGATTGGAAACGTTGAGAGGTTTTGCTCTGAAAGACTAAGAATTATCAGTCCAAGGTGGCATATTTAAGAAACAATGGATTAAAAAAAGAAGTCAATAGAGCTTTCTTTATCTGACAGAGACATATCCACCGCGATACATCCAAACACTGCAGACAGCAGGTAGGACTGGGCTTTTGGTATTTTTGGTTAAAAAAAGCATCAGCTACTCTTCCTGGGGTCCACATGAAATTAGTCAAGGACTAAAAAAATACATTCTGTATATTGTGAAACTTCACACAAAGCCTACATATCAGTACATACACACAATATCTAGGTCTAATACATGGTACAGTGCAAATTACAATACAAGATATATAAAATGGCTGTGTCTCTTCACAATCCCATTTGTGCCGTAAGGTGTTCTTTCATCAGTTTTTTTAAACTGGTTTTATTGCTAGATTGAGTTACCTGGGGTGGCAGAGAGTCATGTAGTCATGGCCCCATTTAATATTGTGTGTTTCCCAGCCTCTGTTCTGGACCTGGGGATAGTGAAGAGACCTCTGGTTGCATGTCTTGTGTTGTACCGATGAGTGTCCGAACTGTGTGCCAACTGCTTGAACAGACAGTTTGGTAACTTCAATAGATCAATAGCTTGCAAAAATACCAATAGTGATGTAGTCATTATCTCCTAAACTTTGAGCCAGGACAGACTAAAATGCATGTCCTGACACTTTCCCCCTGTGTATATCTAATTGCGATACGTGCTGCTTTGTTCTGGACCAACTGCAATTTACATACAGTTGAAGTCAGAAGTTAACATATACCTTAGGCAGTTTTTCACAATTCCTGACATTTAATCCTAGTAGAAATGCCCTGCCTTAGGTCAATTAGGATCAACACTTTATTTTAAGAATGTAAAATGTCAGAATAATAGTAGAGATAATAATTTATTTCAGCTTTTATTTCTTTCATCACATTCCCAGTGGGTCAGAAGTTTACATACACTCAATTTGTATTTGGTAGCATTGCCTTTAAATTGTTTAACTTGGGTCAAACGTTTCGGGTAGCCTTCCACAAGCTTCCCACAAAAAGTTTGGTGAATTTTGGCCCATTTCTCCTGACAGAGCTGGTGTAACTGAGTCAGGTTTGTAGGCCTCCTTTCTCGCGCATGCTTCTTCAGTTCTGCCCACACATTTTCTATAGGATTGAGGTCAGGGCTTTGTGATGGCCACCCCAATATCTTGACTTTGTTGTCCTTAAGCCATTTTGCCACAATGTTGGAAGTATGCTTGTCGTCACTGTCCATTTGGAAGACCCATTTGACACCAACCTTTAACTTTCTGAATGATGTCTTAAGATGTTGCTTCAATATATCCACAAAATTTTCCTTCCTCATGAAGCCATCTATTTAATAAAGTGCCTCAGTCCCTCCTGCAACAAAGCACCCCCACAACATGAGGCTGCCACCCCCATACATCACGGTTGGGATGGTTTTCTTCAGCTTGCAAGCCTCTCCCTTTTTCCTCCAAACATAACAATGGTCATTATGGCCAAACAGTTCTATTTGTGTTTCATCAGACCAGAGGTAATTTGTCCAAAAAGTACAATATTTGTCCACATGTGCAGTTTCAAACCATAGTTTCTCTTTTTGATGGCGGTTTTGGAGCAGTGGCTTCTTCCTTGCTGAGCGGCCTTTCAGGTTATGTCGATATAGGACTCATTTTCCTGTGGATATAGATACCTTTGTACCTGTTTCCTCCAGCATCTTCACAGGGTCCTTTGCTGTTGTTCTGGAATTGATTTGCACTTTTCACACCAAAGTACGTGCATCTCTAGGAGACAGAACGTGTCTCCTTCCTGAGCGGTATGACAGTTGGGTGGTCCCATGGTGTATATACTTGCGTAATATTGTTTGTACAGATGAACGTGGTACCTTCAGGTGTTTGGAAATTGCTCCCAAGGATGAACCAGACTTGTGGAGGTCTACAATTTTTTTGCTGAGGTCTTGGCTGATTTATTTTAATTTTCCCATGATGTCAAGCAAAGAGGCACTGAGTTTGAAAGTTTGCCTTGAAATACATCCACAGGTACACCTCCAATTGACTCAAATTATGTCAATTAGCCTGTCAGAGGCTTCTAAAGCCATGACATAATTTTCTGGAATTATCCAAGCTGTTTAGAAGCACAGTCAATTAGTGAATGTAAACTTCTGACCCACTGGAATTATGATCATGTGAATTATAAGTGAAATAATCTGTCTGTAAACAATTGTTGGAAAAATTGCACAAACTTGCACCAAGTAGATGTCCTAACTGACTTGCCAAAACTATAGTTTGTTAACAAGAAATTTGTGGAGTGGTTGAAAAATGAGTTTTGACTCTAACCTAAGTGTATGTAAACATCCTACTTCAACTATATGTCCTTCTTTGCCACACATGACCACACAGCTGGGCAGTTGTCCTTTTGTAACAAAACTAGAGCCTGTAGGACCTGTCTGGTCGACTAAGATGTCAAGAAGGCAGAGCAATGCCCATCATGTACAGTACAGACCTCTTACCATTTTAGCAACCACTGAGTCTAAATGTTTTGACCATGAAAGCTTGCTATCTAGGGTTACATCCAGCAGTTTAGTCTCCTCAACTTGCTCAATAGCCACATTATTCAATATTAAATCTAAATGAGGTTTAGGTTTGAGCGAGTGATTTGTCCGAAAAATTATGCCTTTAGTTCTGAGATATTTAGCACCAGCCTATTGCTAGTTACCCATTCTAAAACTGGCTGGAGCTCTATGTTAAGTGACTCAGTTATTTATTTTAATGTTGCAGCCAGTGTGTAAACTGTTGAGTCATCAGCATACATAGACACACTGGCTTTATTTAAGGTCAGTGGAAGGTCATTTGTAAAAACAGAAAACAGTAATGGCCCTAGCTGGCTGCCCTGTGGTACACCACACTGAATTTGCATGAGAGTGGCTTCCATTAACGAAAACCCTGTGTTGTATTAGATAGGTAACTCTCAATCCATAATATGGCAGAGGATGCAAATCCATAACACCAAAACATTGTCAGCAGTAGGATATGATCAATTACATCAAAAGCTGCACTGAAGTCTTAAACAACAGCTCTCACAATTTTTTTAACCTTTATTTAACCAGGCAAGTCAGTTAAGAACAAATTCTTATTTTCAATGACGGCCTGGGAACAGTGGGTTAAATGCCTGTTCAGGGGCAGAATGACAGATTTGTACCTTGTCTGCTCGTGGGTTTGAACTCGCAAGCTTCTGGTTACTTGTCCAATGCTCTAACCACTAAGCTACCCTGCCGCCCCAATCTTCTAACTATCAATTTCTTTCATCCAATTATCAGTAATTAGTGTCAGTGGTGAGCATGTTGTGTGTCCTTCTCCATAAGAATGCTGAAAGTCTGTTGTTAATTTGTTTTCTGTAAAAATAACTTTGTATTTGATCAAGCAACATTTTTTACAAAAGTTTGCAAAGCACTTGTAACAGGCAGATTGATCGGCATTTTGAACCAGTAAAGGTTGCTCTGCTATTCTTGGGTAGCAGAATGGCCTTTGCCTCCCTCCATGTCTGAGGGCGCACATCATTTTCTCGGCTTAATTTGAAGATTTGGCAAACAGGAGTCACAATGTATTCCGCTACCAACCTCTGCAATTTACCATCCAGGTTGTCGGTACCAGGTGGTTGGCCTAATTTAAAAATAAAAATCACCTCTTCCACATCCACTTTGTGAAACTCAAAACTACAGTACTTGTCTTTCATTATTTGTTCCATTGTTCATGCATGTGAATGTAAGGTTTTGCTTTTCTTTTCTTAATTAACCTTCTGTTCTTTTTTTTTGTTCTTGAACGTAGCCCTGTTTCTTTGAGTTCTGGAACGTAGCCCTGTTTCTTTGTGTTCTGGAACATAGCCCTGCATTTTATTTTTGTTCATTGATTTCACCTTTGTTTGTTTCTAACCTGGTCTCTTCAGCTCCCTATTTAGTTCAGTTCTTTCTGTTTGTATGGTTGTGAGGTATTGTTTGTTTTTGACTGCTGTTAATTAAAGGAATTGAACAATTCCTATATGTTCATTAACCAATTCAATTATAACAAAGCAAAGCACTTTGTCCGTTTCATAAAATAGACAAAGATCAGTCTCAAAATAAATTAATAGTGTTTCTTCCCGAGAGCTCTGGTCATAATACCATGTACATTGGTTTATACACATCACATTTCGTCATAGTGTCTTAAATGCCCCTCATTCTCTCCGACAAGGACAAAGCAGCTTCAAAAGTCCATTCCAACCCACAAACGCACATACATTACACACTATACCTGGATTATCTCCTGAAGTCTAACCACAGTTTATTACCACTTAGCTAACAGTTCCAGTCCCCCCCAGATACGGAAAACCCGGAGGGGCTCTCGCTGTCTTATTTTATGTCCAAGGAGTTATAGCCGGGTCGGTTCAAACATAGGTTAAGGATTCTCTTTGCTTACTGTAGGCACACACATACATTCCTTCTTCCACAATGGTTATCATTTCCAATTACACCTTGTCCATGCTACATAACCTCTTTCTTATGAACTAACATTATTAATCAGATATAATAAAACAGGGTAGAATTCAATTAGTTATAGTCCTAGTTAAATGTATACATTGTTTAGTCATTATTTATAAAATCCATAACAACTGCCTACCTGTGTTTGTCCTTTGCCTGCCTGTGACCACAATTCCTGCCTTCTGCGATGGTGTAATAAACATCTGCCGTGGCCTGCACGTGAATCCACACCTTTTTCCCCCTGAGTATTCATTACAATGAAGGCTCAGCATGTGTGGTTTGCATGTCATACCTACATTTGCTAATCTTGTCAACAAAAAAAGTTATTAAAGTGGTTGGCAATAGCAAAGGATTTTGTTATACACTAGCCATCTGCCTCAATGGAAGATGGTGCCGAGTTTGCTTACTTGCCTAGAATTTCATTTAAAATACTCTAGAGCTTTTTACTGATATTCTTTTATATAATTTATTTAGTTCCAGAGTGTAGTTTCTTAATCTTTTTGTTGAGTTTAGTTACGTGATTTCTCAATTTACTCTATGTTTGCCAGTCTGCTATGTTGTCAGACTTATTTACTATTCCCTTTGCCTCATCCCGCTCAACCATAAAGTTTTTCAATTCATCATCTATCCATGGGGATTTGGCAGCTCTAACAGTCAGTTTCTTGATGGGTGCATGCTTATCAGTAACCAGAAGAAGAAGTGTCATAAATGGTTCAAGTGCAGTGTCCGGATGTTACACACATCAGAGCAACAAATATTTTTCACATATTTGAAATAGGAATCATTGAAAAACCTCTTGTACTGTATGATCGTTTATGAACAATTTTAGGTCCAATATTTGGAACTTTGTTTTTTCTCGATATGACTATTATATTATTCTCACGACATTCAATAGGTATGAAGACTGCTTTAGCGAAGACTTCTGCAACATTATTAAATATGCGATCCATACACGTGGATGATTTAGTTCCTGTTCTGATTGTAAATACACTGGTAGGTTGACTGTTGACTTGAAACAGATTGCAGGCACTGTTTACAGCTTGAGCTTCTTTTTGAGTGGGCAGCTTGATGACAACCAGTCAATATTTAGCTCTCTTAGAAAATACCCCTTTCTTATGATGTCACATATAGTACCAGTCAAACGTTTGGACACACCTATTCATTAAAGGGTTTTTATTTATTTTAACTATTTTCTTCATTGTAGTGAAGACATCGAACTATAAAATAGCACATAGGTAATCATGTAGTATCCAAAAACTGGTTAAAGTAATCAAAATATATTTTGCATTTTTGATTCTTCAAAGTAGCCACCATTTGCCTTGATGACATCTTTGCACACTCTTGGCATTCTCTCAACTAGCTTCACCTGGAATGCTTTTCCAACAGTCTTAAAGGAGTTCCCACATATGCTGGGCACTTGTTGGCTGCTTTACCTTCACTCTGTGTTCCAACTCATCCCAAACCATCTCAATTGGGTTGAGGTCAGGTGATTGTGGAGGCCAAGTCATCTGATGCAGCACTCCATCACTCTCCTTATTGTACAAATAACCCATACACAGTTTGGAGGTGTGCTGGGTCATTATCCTGTTGAAAAACAAATAATAGTCCCACTAAGCGCAAACCAGATGGGATGGCGTATTGCTGCAGAATGCTGTGGTAGCCATGCTGGTTAATTGTGCCTTGAATTCTAAATAAATCACAGACATTATCACCAGAAAAGCACCCCCACACCATCACACCTCCTCCTCCGTGCTTCTCGGTGGGAACCACACATGTGGAGATCATCCGTTCACCTACTCTGCGTCTCACAAAGACACAGCGGTTGGAAACAAAAATCTCAAATATGGACTCATCAGACCAAAGGACAGATTTCCACATCTAATGTCCATTGCTCGTGTTTCCTGGCCCAAGCAAGTATCTTCTTCTTATTGGTTTCCTTTAGTAGTGGTTTCCTTGCAACAATTCGACCATGAAGGCCTGATTCCCACACTTCTCTGAACAGTTGATGTTGAGATGTGTCTGTTACTTGAAGTCTGTGAAGCATTTATTTGGGCTGTAATTTCTGAGGCTGGTAACTCTAATGAACTAATCTTCTGCAGCAGAGGTAACTCTGGGTAGTCCTTTCCTGTGGCGGTCCTCATGAGTGCCAGTTTCATCATAGCGCTTGATGGTTTTTGCGACTGCATTTGGAGAAACATTGAGAGTTCTTAAAATGTTCCGTATTGACTGACCTTCATGTCTTAAAGTAATGATGGACTGCCGTTTCCCTTTACTTACTTGAGCTGTTCTTAACCATATGTTGTGTCTTTACTATCATTAACTGAAGACTGATAGTTTTTATCAAAGATTCTCTGTAATTAGTTATTACGCGATTAGACTGATTAATCATGTATCCGTAATTACTAGGAAGTCGGGGCACCAAGGAAAAATATTCAGATTACAAAGTTATAATTTCCTAAAATCACTTTTCAGATATTTTATCTGATCAATTAGTCTTCGAATGAATGAATTATTTACTTTACCTCACGTTAGTCTCATTCCAAACGTCGTAAATTGTTGGTTATCTCCACGAACCCAGTCTTCACTATGAGTCATCCATACATCAATTGTCTTAAATGATTTATTTATTACTAACTAAGTAATTCACAGAAATGCATAAACAAGCAAACAAGGTAAATGTGGTTACATGAAATGAGAATGTGCCCTAGTGGCCTAAACCAGCATGGCGGCTTGTTAGACAAAAGGGGAAGTGGGGGTCGACTAAGAAGTCACTACAAGTGATAATTATAACAATTGAAATGCTAATCCTTTGCACATGAACGCTCACTCATTCGGGAACAATTGCAATCAATATATATATATATTTACGCTCAGTGTGTCATCTTGATCGCTGGTGAAAAGTTCATTTATTTTGTAGAATTGTCCGTCTCTCTCCCTCTCTCTCTCTCTGACGTGGTTATAGTGGATAGTTCAGAGTGACATTCATTCGTCTCGTTATAGAGTGGATGTTTCGGCGGTTGTCGTTCTTCGCGTTCTATGATACCGAATTCCTAGCTGCAGACTAGTAATTCATATCAAAGACTTGTTCTTATTCTGTCGGTATCAATAGTCTAAGAGTTTAACCACGTGGTATGGTTAAAAGATTGAGCAATGGTCTACAACCTTTGTCTTCCTAATGGAGAAAAACATGGTCTGCAACCTTTAGCCATCTTGTAATTGAGGTAAACTTGGTCTGCTGATCGAAAACCCGAGTGTTTTTTTTCTTTCGGAATGGCAGAAAAGGGCTGTCCCAGGATGTCTGACCCTAACTGGGCTCAGGGGCGGTCCTCTGATTTAGTTCAAATCCCATTCCCTTTTTGAGTTTTCCTTCATTAGAAGGAAAACCAAAATCACATTGTAAAATTGTGTAAACAGTATCATACGCACTCATTCATCTTTACAACAATTAGATGTAAACCTCATATCTGGGGCTATTATATAAACAGTGTTATGGTAATGTAGCCACACCGTCTCCCATGAGCTTCCCCAAGTTGTGACAAACAGACCAGTTCGTAGCTGGATTCTTCACCGATCTTTAATACTTTCTCCGGAACAAGAAATTTGTTCGTACCCCTTTGTTCTCCATGAAAATCTACTCTCTCTATACTGTGTGGCCATGTGGCATGGTCTTCTCAGCAATTTACGACCTCTCTGACCACAGCAACCTAGTTGAAGGTGGCAAAGGGGGAGGCAGGGAGAGGGGGATGGGGCTTGCTATACCCAAAGAGGCCAACGTCATGACACATAAAATGGACTTATTGTATTAAATAGAGCTATCTTCTGTATATCACCCCTACCTTGTCACGACACAACTGATTGGCTCAAATCCATTAAGAAGGAAATAAATTCCACAAATTAACTTCTAACAAGGCACAACTGTTAATTGAAATGCATTCCAGGTGACTACAACATGAAGCTGGTTGAGAGAATCCAAGAGTGTCCAAAGCTGTCATCAAGGCAAAGGGTGGCTACTTTGAAGAATCTCAAATGTAAAATATATGTTGATTTGTTTTACACTTTTTTGATTACTGCATGATTCCATATGTGTTTTTTCATAGTTCTGATGTCTTCACTATTATTGCAGAAAATAGTAAAAACTAAAGAAAACGTTTTAATGATTAGCTGTGTCCAAACTTTTGACTGGAATGAATATTTTCCAACATCTTATACATACAGTGGCAAGAAAAAGTATTTGAACCCTTTGGAATTACCTGGATTTTTGCATAAATTAGTCATAACTGTCACGACTTGTCATAACTGTCTCCTCTCCTTGTTCGGGCGGCGTTTCATTGTTCCATTTGTTTTGTCTTGTTCCCCACACACCTGCTTTACATTCCCTAATCACACTGCATCTATATATTCCTCTGTTCCCCCCATGTCTTTGTGTGAAAATGCTTTGTTTTGTGTTTATTGTATCGCGCCAGTCTGTTTTTTTCACCCTGGGCATTGCCTGTACCCTATTGGGGAAATGTTGGTGAAACGTATGGTTGTATTCTTGACGGTATTTTGCCCTTGTCACTTTTGCCGGTTGGCTTGAGTTATAGCTGTTTGCGCCCGTCTATCATTGCTCTTGGCAAATAAAGTCGCCTGATCACCTATTTCTGCTCTCCTGCACTTGACTCGAATGACCAGCAGCAAAAACCCTGACAGAATTCCACACCACCCATGGAGTCAGCAGGAGCAGGTATCCCGGTCAGAGGAGTCGAGGAGCGCGTCCGAGAGCACTTGGCGATGCCGCAACATCTCGATGCCACGATGGATCGCGTTGTCCAGACCATGGACCGCTGGGAGAGACAGGGAGTCTCTCCAGCGCCTCGACCAGCACAACCGGGGTTACCTCTAGCCGTCCCTCCTGTATCCGGTCCCAGTGGGATGCGTCTCTCCTTTCCCAGGGAGTATGATGGGACAACAGCATGGTGCCAGGGGTTCCCATTACAACTGGACCTATACCTGGCCACCGTTCACTCCGCTCCCTCGGGAAGGGACGGGTGTCCGCCCTCGTCTCGTGTCTCTCGGGGAGAGCTCTGGAGTGGGAAAACCACCACATCGACAGGGGGATCGTGCGATAAATCTCCTGGTAGACGCTACACTTCCCAGGAGTCACGCGTATCCTCTGCCGCAAGCGGAGACAGCGGCTATGGAGACATATGTCTCTGAATCCCTGCGTCAGGGGTACATTCGGTCCTCCACTTCACCCGCCTCCTCAAGTTTATTTTTTGTGAAGAAGGAGGGAGGTCTGCGCCTGTGCATTGACTATCTAGGCTTAATCAAATCACTAAACTGGATCTCAGGAGCGCTTACAATCTGGTACACATCTGGGAGGGAGACGAGTGGAAGACAGTGTTTAGTACCACCTCAGGGCATTATGAGTACCTTGTCATGCCGTACGGGTTGATGAATGCTCCATCAGTCTTCCAATCCTTTGTAGACAAGATTTGCAGGGACCTGCACGGGCAGTTTGTAGTGGTGTATATCGATGACATTCTGATGACATTCTGATATATTCCGCTACACGCACCGAGCATGTGTCCTCGGTGCACAGGGTACTTGGATGAGTGTTGGAGCATGACCTGTACGTCAAGGCTGAGAAATGCCTGTTCTTTCAGCAGGTTGTCTCCTTCTCAGGGTATTGCATTTCCACATCAGGGGAGGAGATGGAAAGTGACCGCATTTCAGCCGTGCGTAATTGGCCGACTCCCACCACGGAAAAGGAGGTGCAGGTGTTTTTAGGGTTTGCCAATTACCACCGGAGATTTATCCGGGGTTTTGGCCAGGTGGCTGATCCCATTACCTCACTGCTGAAGGGGGGTCCTGTACATTTGCAGTGGTCAGCTGAGGTGGACAGGGCTTTTGGGCACTTAAGGACTCTGTTTACCTCGGCTCCCATGCTGGCCAATCCGGAACCCTCTTTGGCTTTCATAGTGGAGGTGGACGCGTCCGAGGCTGGGATAGGAGTCATGCTCTCTCAGCGCTCGGGTATGCCACCGAAGCTCTGCCCCTGTGCTTTCTTCTCAAAGAAGCTCAGCCCGGCAGAGTGGAACTATGATGTGGGGGACCGGGAGCTGTTGGCTGTTGTTAAAGCTTTGAGACATTGGCTTGAGGGGCTAAACACCCTTTCCTCATCTGGACTGACCACCGCAACCTGGAGTACATCCGGGCAGAGAGGAGACTGAATCCTCGTCAGGCAGACCAGGTTCCCAAAATGTTAAGGCAGACTCACTGTCCCGGCTGTATGACACAGAGGAGTGGCCCATGGATCAGACTCCCATACTACCGGCCTCCTGCCTGGTAGCGCCGGTCGTGTGGGAGCAGGAGCTAAGTACAGAGCCCTCCCCCCTCCAGTGTCCCGTCAGGCGTCTGTATGCTCCGTCTGCTGTCCGTGACCAGTTGATCTATTGGGCCCACACTTCACCCTCCTCTTGTCATCTGGAGATCGGTCGGAAGGTGACCTGTCTGAGTGGGAAGTACTGGTGGCCTACCTTGTCAAAGGATGTGAGGGTTTATGTTTCCTCCTGCTCGGTGTGCACCCAGTGTAAGGCTCCTAGACACCTGCCCAGAGTTAAGCTACATCCCTTACCTGTTCCACAACGGCCTTGGTCACACCTGTCGGTGGATATTCTGACCGATCTTCCTCCCTCACAGGGAAACACCACGATCCTGGTCGTTGTGAATAGTTTCTTTAAGTCCTGTCATCTCCTCCCTTTGCCCGGTCTCCCTACTGCCCTACAGACTGTGGGGGCCTTGTTTACACACGTCTTCCGGTACTACAGGGTGCCTGAGGATATAGTGTCTGATCGAGGTCTCCAGTTCACTTCGAGAGTCTGGAGGGCGTTCATGGAACGTCTGTCTCTGCTCTCCTGCACTTGACTCGAATGACCAGCAGCAAAACGCTGACAATAACATTTGATCTGATCTTCCTCTTAGTCACAACAATAGACAAACACAGTGTGCTTAAACTAATAACACACACATTGTTTTATTTTTCTTGTCTACACTGAATACACAATTTAAACATTCAAAGTTGGAAAAAGTTTGTGAACCCCTAGGCTAATGACAGCCCTTCCAACTAGGTGATACAGTATATCAATGAAACCATATGTTTACAAAGACACAAACACACACAATCACACATGCACTCACAGAAGCTCTCCAACACGTAGTATGTGTACATCATTGGAGGTTCCTCAGAGGAGGAAGGGGAGGACCATCCTTCTCAGTAATTTTCATATTTTTTATTTTAAAGGGTAATTTTTTTATAAAACTATGCTAAATATATTAATGTCACCAAATAATTGATTAAAACACAATTTTTCAATGAAGGACCATGGTGTACTAGAGGACAGCTAGTTTCCGTCCTCCTCTGGGTACATTGACTTTAATACAAAACCTATGAAGCTCATGGTTCTCACACCTTTCCATAGACTTACACAGTAATTATGACAACTTCAAAAGCTAATTGGAGTCAGGAGTCAGCTAACCTGGATCCAATCAATGAGATGAGATTGGAGATGTTGGTTAGAGCTGCCTCGCCCTATAAAAAACACTCACAAAATTTGAGTTTGCTATTCACAAGAAGCATTACCTGATGTGAACCATGCCTCGAAATAAAGAGATCTCAGATGACCTAGATTAAGATTTGTTGACTTGCATAAAGGTGGAAAGGGTTACAAAAGTATCTCTAATAGCCTTGATGTTCATCAGTCCACTGTAAGACAAAATGTCTATAAATGGAGAAAGTTCAGCACTGTTGCTACTCTCCCTATGAGTGGCAGTCCTGCAAAGATGACTGCAAGAGCACAGTGCAGAATGCTCAATGAGGTTAAGAAGAATCTAAAGTGTCAGCTAAAGACTTATAGAAATCTCTGGAACATGCTAACACCTCTTTTCACGAGTCTATGATACGTAAAACACTAAACAAGAATGGTGTTCATGGGAGGACACCAGTGAAGAAGCCACTGCTGCCCAAAAAAAAACATTGCTGCTTGTCCGAAGTTCGCAAAAGTACACCTGGATGTTCCACAGTGCAACTGGCAAAATATTCTGTGGACAGATGAAACTACAGTTGAGTTGTTTGGAAGGAACACACAACACTGTGTGGTGAAAAAAAGGCACAGCACACCAACATCAAAACCTCATCCCAACTGTAAAGTATGGTAGAAGGAGCATCATGGTTTGAGGCTGCTTTGCTTCCTCAGTCCCTGGACAGCCTGCTATCGTCAACGGAAAAATGAATTCCCAAGTTTATCAAGACATTTTGCAGGAGAATGATATTCTATCTGTCCGCCAATTGAAGCTCAACAGAAGTTGGGTGATGCAACATGACAACAACCCAAAACACTGAAGTAAATCAACAACAGAATGGCTTCAACAGAAGAAAATACACCTTCTGGAGTGGCCCAGTCAGAGTCCTGACCTTATCCGGATTGAGATGCTGTGGCATGACCTCAAGAGAGCAGTTCACACCAGACATCCCAAGAATATTGCTGAACTGAAACAGTTTTGTAAAGAGGAATGGCCCAAAATTCCTCATGACCATTGTGCAGGTCTGATCCGCAACTACAGAAAACATTTGGTTCAGGTTATTGGTGCCAAAGGAGGGTCAACCAGTTATTAAATCCAAGGGTTCGCATACTTTTTCCACCCTGTTTATACCGTGTGTTCAGTAAAGTTAGTTTGTGTGTTATTAGTTTAAACAGACTGTGTGTATTGTTATGACCGAGATGAAGATCAAATCAAATGTTATAACAATGTATGCAGAAATCCAGGTAAGGGTTCACATACTTTTATTGACAGTGGATACTCGAAATACTGACTTTTTGCACTTGGTGGTCTATAGCAACTTCCAAACAAGAATAGGCTTTAGGTGAGATGAACCTGTAGCCATATTACTTCCACGTCATCTGACATGAGATCCTCTCTCAGTCTAACTGTAACGGCGTTCTTCTTTTGTTGAAAGAAAGTCGGACCGAAATGCAGCGTGTAAGTTACTCATGTTTATTAGGAAGACAAACGAACGAACTATACACGAATAACTAAATAAATACAAAAACAACAAACAGAACGTGAAACCTAATACAGCCTGACTGGTGCACAACTACACAGAGACAGGAACAATCACCCACGAAATGTAAAGCGAAACCCAGGCTACCTAAATACGGTTCCCAATCAGAGACAACGAGAATCACCTGACTCTGATTGAGAACCGCCTCAGGCAGCCAAACCTATTAAACACACACACCCCTAATCAGCTACAATCCCAACTACTACAAACCCCAATATGAAACTACAATACATAATAACCCCATGTCACACCCTGGTCTGACTAACTAATAAACTAAAACACAAAATACTAAGACCAAGGCGTGACAGAACCCCCCTAAGGTGCGGACTCCCGAACGCACCTCAAAACCATAGGGAGGGTCCGGGTGGGCATCTGTCCATGGTGGCGGTTCCGGCTCCGGACGTGGACCCCACTTCATAAATGTCATTATTCCTCCCCTTCGCGTCCTGGGATAATCCACCCTCACCGCCGACCATGGCCGAATAGTCCTCACCCAGAACCCTACATAACAGAGGAACAGCTCGTGACTGAGGGGCAGCTCAGGACTGAGGCAGCTCGAGACTGAGGGGCAGCTCAGGACTGAGGGGCAACTCGGGACTGAGGGGCAGCTCGGGACTGAGGGGCAGCTCGGGACTGAGGGGCAGCCCAGCACTGAGAGGCAGCCCAGTACTGAGAAGAAACCCAGTACTGAGATGAAGCCCAGCCAGGCAGTTGAATCCGGCAGATCCTGGCTGACTGGCGGATCCTGGCTGACTGGCGGATTCTGGCTGACTGACGGATCCTGGCTGACTGGCGGATCCTGGCTGACTAGCAGATCTGGCAGATCCTGGCTGACTGGAGGATCCTGGCTGACTAGCAGATCTGGCAGATCCTGGCTGATTGGCGGATCTGGAAGAGTCTGGTTGACTGGCAGATCTGGAAGAGTCTGGTTGACTGGCAGATCTGGAAGAGTCTGGCTGTCTGGCGGATCTGGAAGAGTCTGGCTGACTGGCAGATCTGGAAGAGTCTGGCTGACTGGCAGATCTGGAAGAGTCTGGCTGACTGGCAGATCTGGAAGAGTCTGGTTGACTGGCAGATCTGGAAGAGTCTGGCTGTCTGGCGGATCTGGAAGAGTCTGGCTAACTGGCAGATCTGGAAGAGTCTGGCTGACTGGCAGATCTGGAAGAGTCTGGCTAACTGGCAGATCTGGCTGCTTCATGCTGACTGACGGCTCTGGCTGCTCCATGCTGACTATCGGCTCTGGCTGCTCCATACTGACTGTCGGCTCTGGCTGCTCCATGCTGACTGGCAGCTCTGGCTGCTCCATGCAGATTGACAGCTCTGGCGGCTCCTTGCAGACTGGCAGCTCCTTGCAGACTGGCAGCTCCTTGTAGACTGGCAGCTCCTTGTAGACTGGCAGCTCCTTGCAGACTGGCAGCTCCATGCAGACTGGCAGCTCTGGCTGCTTTATGCAGACTGACAGCTCTGGCTGCTCCATGTAGACTGGCAGCTCAGGCTGCTCTATACAGGGAGGAGGCTCCGGCAGCGCTGTAGAGGAGGAAGGCTCTAGAACCGCTGAACAGGCGGGAGACTCCGACAGCGCAGGAGAGGGAGAAAGCGCTGGCTGCGCTGAACAGGCGAGGCGCACTGTAGGCCTGATGCGTGGTGCTGGCACTGGTGGTATTGGGCCGAGGACACGCACAGGAAGCCTAGTGCGGGGAGCTGCTACTGGAGGGCTGGGGTGTGGAGGTGGTTCTGGATAGACCGGACCGTGCAGGCGCACTGGAGCTCTTGAGCACCGAGCCTGCCCAACCTTACCTGGTTGAATACTCTCGGTTGCCCTGCCAGTGCTGTGAGGAGAAATAGCTCGCACTGGGCTATGTAGGCGAACCGGAGACACCGAGCGCAAGGCTGGTGCCATGTAAACCGGCCCAAGGAGACGCACTGGAGACCGGATGCGTAGAGCCGGCTTCATAGCATTTGGCTCGATGCTCAATCTAGCCCGGCCGATACGCGGAGCTGAAATATACCGCACCTGGCTATGCACCCGCACTGGGGACACCGTGCGCACCACTGCATAACACGGTGCCTGCCCGGTCTCTCTAGCCCCCCGGTAAGCACAGGGAGATTGCGCAGGTCTCCTACCTGACGCAGCCATACTCCCTGATAGCCCCCCAAGAAATTTTGGGGCTGCTTTTCGGGCTTCCTTGCCAACCGTGTTCCCTCGTATCGTCGGCTCCTATCTCCGGCTGCCTCTGCTCTCCTTAGTGCCTCCACCTGTTGCCATGGGAGGCGATCTCTTCCGGCCAATATCTCCTCCCAAGTGTAGCAACCTTTACCATCCAGTACGTCTTCCCATGTCCATTCTCCGAATAATTCCTCCTCCCTTTGCTTCTCCAGCTGTCGTTGCCTGTTAACACGCTGCTCGGTCCGAGTGTGGTGGGTGATTCTGTAACGGCGTTCTTCTTTTGTTGAAAGAAAGTCGGACCGAAATGCAGCGTGTAAGTTACTCATGTTTATATGAAGACAAACGAACAAACTATACACGAATAACTAAATAAATACAAAAACAACAAACAGAACGTGAAACCTAATACAGCCTGACTGGTGCACAACTACACAGAGACAGGAACAATCACCCACGAAATGTAAAGCGAAACCCAGGCTACCTAAATACGGTTCCCAATCAGAGACAACGAGAATCACCTGACTCTGATTGAGAACCGCCTCAGGCAGCCAAACCTATTAAACACACACACCCCTAATCAGCTACAATCCCAACTACTACAAACCCCAATATGAAACTACAATACATAATAACCCCATGTCACACCCTGGTCTGACTAACTAATAAACTAAAACACAAAATACTAAGACCAAGGCGTGACACTAACATAAATATGACTCTGGACATACATGGCAACATCTCCACCATTTGTATTTCTATCTTTCCTATATATTATTTGGTCAGGTATAGCTACTACTTGATTATCAAATTAATTATCTAAGTGTGTTTTAGAGATGAATAGAATATTAATGTTTCCTGATGTTAAAAAGTTGTCCATTTCATGAACTTTGTTTCTCAGTTGACATATGTCAATATGGCTATTTTTGTCTTTTTCTCGGTTGCTTTTTTATTTTTAGATAGGTTGATCTGAGGTAGACGTGTCAGTGACAATTAGATTTGAGACAATGGTACTGAGTGGGCTGCCCACAGTGGGCTTCTTCCTAAGTCAGACAGTTTCAGTGTAAAATGTGGGAGACAATGTATGTGAGTAACGGTCGTCCTCCTCTTCATCTGAAGAGGAGAGACGAGAAGGATCGGAGGACCAACATGCAGCGTGGTGGTTACTCATGTCTAATGATGAAAATGACTAGACAATGAAAATACTGAAATGTATGAAAATAACAGACGGAAACATGAAAAAACTATACAGCCTGTCTGGTGAAACATAAACACAGAGACAGGAACAATCACCCACAAAACACTCAAAGAATATGGCTGCTTAAATATGGTTCCCAATCAGAGACAACGATAATCACCTGACTCTGATTGAGAACCGCCTCAGGCAGCCGTAGACTACGCTAGACATCCCACAAAACCCCAAGACAAAAACACACCACAATAACCCATGTCACACCCTGGCCTGACCGAATAAATGAAGAATAAACATAATATATTTCGACCAGGGCGTGACAATGTGTACATCATTGGAGGTTCCTCAGAGGAGGAAGGGGAGGACCATTCTCCTCAGTAAATTTCATTAAGAAATATTTTTATTTATTTAGAAGGATCATTTTTAGATAAAACTATGCTAAATATATTAATGTCACCAAATAGTTGATAAAACACTATTTTTCAATGACGGACCATGGTGTACTAGAGGACAGCTAGTTTCCAACCTCCTCTGGGTACATTGACTTTAATACAAAACCTATTAAGATGATGGTCGGCAGGGTAGTCTGGTGGTTAGAGCGTTGGACTAGTAACTGCAAGGTTGCAAGTTCAAACCCACAAGCTGACAAGGTACAAATCTGTCATTCTGCCCCTGAACAGGCACTGTTCTTTGGCCGTCATTGAAAATAAGAATTTGTTCTTAACTGACTTGCCTAGTTAAATAAAGAAAAAATTAAAATGGTTCTCACACCCTTCCATAGACTTACACAGTAATTAAAACAACTTGAAGAGGACATCATACAACCTATCAGAGCTCTTTCAGCATGAACTGACATGTTGTCCACCCAATCAAAGGGTCAGATAATGAATCTTGTACTGAAAGCATAATCTACAGCTGGCTAGCACTGCAGTGCAAACAATATGGTGAGTAGTTGACTAAAAAGAGAGAGAAAAACAATAGCTGAATAAATTTTAACAAGTTAATTTCTTCAAAAATGAAGGTGAAGCAAGAGGTAGAGAGAGATTTCTTCTTCTTCTTCTTTTTTTCACATTCAGTTTCACTTTCTTAGCTAGCTAGCTAGTTTATCCTACTCAAACACCCTGCTCAAACAGAGGGATGCTATGTTCGCTAGCTGGCTATATCTATCCAACACAACACTGGAACTCTTCTAAGTCAAGGTAAGCTTTTGGTTTTACTAATTCTCTGTCACTGGGGCCCACCGGTGTAACAGCTTAATGCTTAATGACTGACTGTACACTGTAATGTTACTGCATGATTGTAGCGGGTTTACTAATGCGTTATATCTGTTAGCCATGTTGACTATGATTACTCTAGCTAATATGGTGACAACAATGTAAGCTGTGTGTTTTGGTTATGATATGGTTTGGCTTGGAAAGGTTTTCTCCCCTGGTCTCCTACAGCTGATGTGTTGTGCATTAAAGTCCACAAGCGAAGGGAAAAGGCGAGAGGAGGTGAGCGCATAGATGCAAAAAGGAATAACACGTGGCTGCCATGAAATGGAACTGTGTTTATGCGTGATTAGGGGTGTATTCATTCTGCAGATTTTGTTGAAAAACGTTTCTGAAACGGAAGCAAACAGAACGAAACGGGGATAAACATACCTGAATTTGTCCAATAGAATTTCTGGTTTGCAACTGTTGGACTCATGATTACACCCTAGATCAGCTAGATGCAGGCAAGAGTGTATTAAGAGGTATTGAATGTGTCATTGTCTGTCACCTCAAATGTTTCTCTCAATCTGTGTGCACCTATGTTTCATTCATTGGCTAGGTTATAGCAAACTCATGATGGGTATAGGGAACATTTGAGTATCATGTGGGTATAGGGAACATTTGAGTATCATGTAAGCTCAGCAAAAAAAGAAGCGTCCCTTTTTCAGGACCCTGTCTTTCAAAGATAATTGGTAAAAATCCAAATAACTTCACAGATTTTCAATGTAAAGGGTTTAAATACTGTTTCTAATGGATGTTCAATGAACCATAAAGAATTAATGAACATGTACCTGTGGAACGGTCATTAAGACACTAACAGCTTACAGACGGTAGGCAATTAAGGTCACAGTTATGAAAACATAGGACAATACATTTACATTTACATTTAAGTCATTTAGCAGACGCTCTTATCCAGAGCGACTTACAAATTGGTGAATTCACCTTCTGACATCCAGTGGAACAGCCACTTTACAATAGTGCATCTAAGTCATTAAGGGGGGGGGGGGGTGAGAAGGATTACTTATCCTATCCTAGGTATTCCTTGAAGAGGTGGGGTTTCAGGTGTCTCCGGAAGGTGGTGATTGACTCCGCTGTCCTGGCGTCGTGAGGGAGTTTGTTCCACCATTGGGGGCCAGAGCAGCGAACAGTTTTGACTGGGCTGAGCGGGAACTGTACTTCCTCAATGGTAGGGAGGCGAGCAGGCCAGAGGTGGATGAACGCAGTGCCCTTGCTTGGGTGTAGGGCCTGATCAGAGCCTGGAGGTACTGCGGTGCCGTTCCCCTCACAGCTCCGTAGGCAAGCACCATGGTCTTGTAGCGGATGCGAGCTTCAACTGGAAGCCAGTGGAGAGAGCGGAGGAGCGGGGTGACGTGAGAGAACTTGGGAAGGTTGAACACCAGACGGGCTGCGGCGTTCTGGATGAGTTGTAGGGGTTTAATGGCACAGGCAGGGAGCCCAGCCAACAGCGAGTTGCAGTAATCCAGACGGGAGATGACAAGTGCCTGGATTAGGACCTGCGCCGCTTCCTGTGTGAGGCAGGGTCGTACTCTGCGGATGTTGTAGAGCATGAACCTACAGGAACGGGCCACCGCCATGATGTTGGTTGAGAACGACAGGGTGTTGTCCAGGATCACGCCAAGGTTCTTAGCGCTCTGGGAGGAGGACACAATGGAGTTGTCAACCGTGATGGCGAGATCATGGAACGGGCAGTCCTTCCCCGGGAGGAAGAGCAGCTCCGTCTTGCCGAGGTTCAGCTTGAGGTGGTGATCCGTCATCCACACTGATATGTCTGCCAGACATGCAGAGATGCGATTCGCCACCTGGTCATCAGAAGGGGGAAAGGAGAAGATTAATTGTGTGTCGTCTGCATAGCAATGATAGGAGAGACCATGTGAGGTTATGACAGAGCCAAGTGACTTGGTGTATAGCGAGAATAGGAGAGGGCCTAGAACAGAGCCCTGGGGGACACCAGTGGTGAGGGCGCGTGGCGAGGAGACAGATTCTCGCCACGCCACCTGGTAGGAGCGACCTGTCAGGTAGGACGCAATCCAAGCGTGGGCCGCGCCGGAGATGCCCAACTCGGAGAGGGTGGAGAGGAGGATCTGATGGTTCACAGTATCGAAGGCAGCCGATAGGTCTAGAAGGATGAGAGCAGAGGAGAGAGAGTTAGCTTTAGCAGTGCGGAGCGCCTCCGTGATGCAGAGAAGAGCAGTCTCAGTTGAATGACTAGTCTTGAAACCTGACTGATTTGGATCAAGAAGGTCATTCTGAGAGAGATAGAGGGAGAGCTGGCCAAGGACGGCACGTTCAAGAGTTTTGGAGAGAAAAGAAAGAAGGGATACTGGTCTGTAGTTGTTGACATCGGAGGGATCGAGTGTAGGTTTCTTCAGAAGGGGTGCAACTCTCGCTCTCTTGAAGACGGAAGGGACGTAGCCAGCGGTCAGGGATGAGTTGATGAGCGAGGTGAGGTAAGGGAGAAGGTCCCCGGAAATGGTCTGGAGGAGAGAGGAGGGGATAGGGTCGAGCGGGCAGGTTGTTGGGCGGCCGGCCGTCACAAGAAGCGAGATTTCATCTGGAGAGAGAGGGGAGAAAGAGGTCAGAGCACAGGGTAGGGCAGTGTGAGCAGCACCAGCGGTGTCGTTTGACTTAGCAAACGAGGATCGGATGTCGTCGACCTTCTTTCCAAAATGGTTGACGAAGTCATCTGCAGAGAGGGAGGAGGGGGGGAGGGGGAGGAGGATTCAGAAGGGAGGAGAAGGTGGCAAAGAGCTTCCTAGGGTTAGAGGCAGATGCTTGGAATTTAGAGTGGTAGAAAGTGGCTTTAGCAGCAGAGACAGAGGAGGAAAATGTAGAGAGGAGGGAGTGAAAGGATGCCAGGTCCGCAGGGAGGCGAGTTTTCCTCCATTTCCGCTCGGCTGCCCGGAGCTCTGTTCTGTGAGCTCGCAATGAGTCATCGAGCCACGGAGCGGGAGGGGAGGACCGAGCCGGCCTGGAGGATAGGGGACATAGAGAGTCAAAGGATGCAGAAAGGGAAGAGAGGAGGGTTGAGGAGGCAGAGTCAGGAGAAAGGTTGGAGAAGGTATGAGCAGAGGGAAGAGATGAAAGGATGGAAGAGGAAAGAGTAGCGGGGGAGAGAGAGCGAAGGTTGGGACGGCGCGATACCATCCGAGTAGGGGCAGTGTGGGAAGTGTTGGATGAGAGCGAGAGGGAAAAGGATACAAGGTAGTGGTCGGAGACTTGGAGGGAGTTGCAGTGAGGTTAGTGGAAGAACAGCATCTAGTAAAGATGAGGTCGAGCGTATTGCCTGCCTTGTGAGTAGGGGGAAGGTGAGAGGGTGAGGTCAAAAGAGGAGAGGAGTGGAAAGAAGGAGGCAGAGAGGAATGAGTCAAAGGTAGACGTGGGGAGGTTAAAGTCGCCCAGGACTGTGAGAGGTGAGCCGTCCTCAGGAAAGGAGCTTATCAAGGCATCAAGCTCATTGATGAACTCTCCGAGGGAACCTGGAGGGCGATAAATGATAAGAATGTTAAGCTTGAAAGGGCTGGTAACTGTGACAGCATGGAATTCAAAGGAGGCGATAGATAGATGGGTAAGGGGAGAGAGAGAGAATGACCACTTGGGAGAGATGAGGATCCCGGTGCCACCACCCCGCTGACCAGAAGCTCTCGGGGTGTGCGAGAACACGTGGGCGGACGAAGAGAGAGCAGTAGGAGTAGCAGTGTTATCTGTGGTGATCCATGTTTCCGTCAGTGCCAGGAAGTCGAGGGACTGGAGGGAGGCATAGGCTGAGATGAACTCTGCCTTGTTGGCCGCAGATCGGCAGTTCCAGAGGCTACCGGAGACCAGGAACTCCACGTGGGTCGTGCGCGCTGGGACCACCAGATTAGGGTGGCCGCGGCCACGCGGTGTGGAGCGTTTGTATGGTCTGTGCAGAGAGGAGAGAACAGGGATAGATAGACACATAGTTAACAGGGTACAGGAGAGGCTACGCTAATGCAAAGGAGATTGGAATGACAAGTGGACTACACGTCTCGAATGTTCAGAAAGTTAAGCTTACGTAGCAAGAATCTTATTGACTAAAATGATTGAAATGAAACAGTACTGCTGGAGTAGGCTAGCTGGTAGTGGCTGCGATGTTGACACTACACTAATCAAGTCGTTCCGTCGAGTGTAATAGTTTCTACAGTGCTGCTATTCGGGGGCTAGCTGGCTAGCTAGCAAGGTTGATTGCGTTCCGTTACTTAAAAGAACGACAATAGCTGGCTGGCTAACCTAGAAAATCGCTCTAGGCTACACAATTGTCTTAGATACAAAGACGGCTATGTAGCTAGCTAGCTACGATCAAACAAAACAAACCGTTGTACTGTAATAGTTACTACAGTGCTGCTATTCGGGGGCTAGCTGGCTAGCTACGTTAGAAGAACGACAATAGCTGGCCAGCTAACCTAGAAAATCGCTCTAGACTACACAATTGTCTTAGATACAAAGACGGCTATGTAGCTGGCTAGCTACGATCAAACAAATCAAACCGTTGTACTGTAATGAAGTGAAATGAAAATGTGATACTACCTGTGGAACGACGCGGAATGTTGACCGGGTAGTTGGAGTTCAATTCGGTAGAGGTTGGCTAGCTGTTGGCTAGCTAGCTAGCAGCATTTCCTACGTTAAGGACGACAAATAGCTGGCTAGCTAACCTCGGTAAATTAAGATAATCACTCTAAGTCTACACACTCTAAACTGCACAATTATCTTGGATACGAAGACAACTATGTAGCTAGCTGACACTACGCTAATCGAGTCGTTCAGTTGAGTGTAATAGTTTCTACAGTGCTAGTGGACAGTGGATGTTAGCTAGCTGCTTAGCTGCTTAGCTGCTTAGCTAGCTGCTTAGCTAGCTGCTGGGCAGATACGTTAGTACGACGAAATACGATAATTATGCAATTGTCGTTGATACAAAGACGGCTATGTAGCTGGCTAAGAAGAAATTGCTAAGATTAGACAAATCAAACCGTTGTACTATAACGAAATGTAATGAAAAGTTATAAAAAGTTATACTACCTGCGGACCGAAGTGTAGATGCGGCCGCTCGCTCCAACCGGAACCGGAAACAATAAAGAGGCCTATCTACTGACTCTGAAATACACCAAAAGAAATATGCCCAGGGTCCCTGCTCATATGCATGAACATGCCTTAGGCATGCTGCAAGGAGGCATGAGGACTACAGATGTGGCCAGGGTAATAAATCCTCATCGCACTGACAGCCCACGTATAACAAAACCTGCACAGGATCGATACATCCGAACATCACACCTGCGGGACAGGTACAGAATAAAAACAACAACTGCCCGAGTTACACCAGGAACGCACAATCCCTCCATCAGTGCTCAGACTGTCCACAATAGGCTGAGAGAGACTGGACTGAGGGCTTGTAGGCCTGTTGTAAGGCAGGTCCTCACCAGACATCACCGGCAACAACTTTGCCTATGGGCAACAACCACCGAAGCTGAACCAGACTGGACTGGCAAAAAGTGCTCTTCACTGATGAGTTGCAGTTCTGTCTCACCAGGGGTGATGGTCAGATTCTCATTTATCATCGAAGGAATGAGCGTTACACCGAGGCCTATACTCTAAAGCGGGATCAATTTGGAGGTGGAGGGTCCGTCATGGTCTGGGGGGGTGTGTCACAGCATCATCGGACTGAGCTTGTTGTCATTGCAGGCAATCTCGACGCTGTGCGTTACAGGGAAGACATCCTCCTCCCTCATGTGGTACCCTTCCTGCAGGGTCATCCTGACATGACCCTCCAGCATGACAATACCACCAGCCATACTGCTCGTTTTGTGCGTGATTTCCTGCAAGACAGGAATGTCAGTGTTCTGCAATGGCCAGCGAAGAGTCCAGTTCTCAATCCCATTGAGCACATTTGGGATCTGTTGGATCGGAAGGTGAGGGCTAGGTCCATTCCCCCCAGAAATGTCCAGGAACTTGCAGGTGCCTTGGTGGAAGAGTGGGTTAACATCTCACAGCAAGAACAGGCAAATCTAGTGCAGTCCAGGAGGAGGAGATGCACTGCAATACATAATGCAGCTGGTAGACACACCAGATACTGACTGTTACTTTTGATTTTGACCATCCCCCTTTGTTCAGGGACACATTATTCCATTTCTGTTATTCACATGTCTGTCAAACTTGTTCAGTTTATGTCTCAGTTGTTGAATCTTGTTATGTTCATACAAATATTTACACAAGTTAAGTTTGCTGAAAGTAAACGCAGTTGACAGTGAGAGGACATTTCTTATTTTGCTGAGTTTAGTACCCCAAACCTATCGATGTTATATTGAACAGGGTGAATGGAAAATAAATGACAGTCATCCAATACTCTATAATAGAAATAAGGACATGCTCATGAACAAAAAAGAAGTGTCCTCACTCATCTTAAACATCACCGTCTGCCACTAGTGTACATGCTGCATTTTCAACAGCTTTTGGTTTGATTAATGGTCTTCCTAACTAGGAAATTAGTTCAAAGTGACACAAGCTTTTGTATGTGTGTGTCATCCTCTTCCTCTTCCTGACAGTCAACAGAGTTGAAGGAGCCCCATCTTACCCTCCCTCCTGCTCCTTGTTCCTGGTTCATTAGCGGTGAGAGAACTTGATAAAAGCTGACAGCGCAGTTATGATGAATGCAAATGAAGGGGTGGAGGTAAATGCAAATGCTGAAAGCACAATGGAAAAGTGATTAAAAATCATTTCAGTGTCTTTTATCTCCTGGTCTGCTCGTCCTGTGAAGGGGATTTCAAAGGCACAGACTTACAGTCGGGAGAACAAGTATTTGATACACTGACGGTTTTGCAGGATTTCCTACTTACAAAGCATGTAGAGATCTGTAATTTGTATCATAGGTACACTTCAACTGTGAGAGACGGAATCTAAAACAAAAATTCAGAAAATCACATTGTATTATTTTTAAGTAATTCATTTGCATTTTATTGCATGACATAAGTATTTAATACAGCAAGAAAAGCAGAACTTAATATTTGGTACAGAAACCTTTGTTTGCAATTACAGAGATCATATGTTTCCTGTAGTTCTTGACCAAGTTTGCACACACTGCAGCAGGGATTTTGGCCCACTCCTCCATACAGACCTCCAGATCCTTCAGGTTTCGGGGCTGTCGCAGGGCAATACGGACTTTCAGCTCTCTCCAAAGATTTTCTATTGGGTTCAGGTCTGGAGACTGGCTAGGCCACTCCAGGACCTTGAGATGCTTCTTACGGAGCCTCTTCTTGGTTTCCCTGGCTGTGTGTTTCGGGTCGTTGTCATGCTGGAAGACCCAGCCACGAGCCATCTTCAATGCTCTTACTGAGGGAAGGAGGTTGTTGGCCAAGAAGATCTAACGATACATGGCCCCATCCATCCTCCGCTCAATACAGTGCAGTCGTCCTGTCCCCTTTGCAGAAAAGCATCCCCAAAGAATGATGTTTCCACCTCCATGCTTCATGGTTGGGATGGTGTTTTTGGGGTTGTACTCATTCTTCTTCCTCCTCCAAACACGGTGAGTGGAGTTTAGACGAAAAAGCTCTATTTTTGTCTCATCAGACCACATGACCTTCACCCATTCCTCCTCTGGATCATCCAGATGGTCATTGGCAAACTTAAGACGGGCCTGGACATGCGCTGGCTTGAGCAGGGGGACCTTGTGTGTGCAGGATTTTAATCCATGACGGTGTAGTGTGTTACTAATGGTTTTCTTTGAGTCTGTGGTCCCAGCTCTCTTCAGATCATTGACCAGGTGCTGCCATGTAGTTCTGGGCTGATCCCTCACCTTCCTCATGATCATTGATGCCCCACGTGGTGAGATCTTGCATGGAGCCCCAGGCCGAGGGTGATTGACCGTCATCTTGAACTTCTTCCATTTTCTAATAATTGCTCCAACAGTTGTTGCCTTCTCACCAAGCTACTTGCCTATTGTCCTGTAGCCCATCCCAGCCTTGTGCAGGTCTATAATCTTTTCCCTGATGTCCTTACACAGCTCCCTGGTGTTGGCCATTGTGGAGAGGTTGGAGTCTGTTTGATTGAGTGTGTGGACAGGTGTCTTTTATACAGGTAACAAGTTCAAACAGGTGCAGTTAATACAGGTAATGAGTGGAGAACAGGAGGGCTTCTTAATTAAAGAAAAACTAACAGGTCTGTGAGAGCCAGAATTCTTACTGGTTGGTAGGTGATCAAATACTTATGTCATGCAATAAAATGCAAATTAATTACTTAAAAATCATACAATGTGATTTTCTGGATTTTTGTTTTAGATTCTGTCTCTCACAGTTGAAGTGTACCTATGATTTAAAAGAATTACAGACCTCTACATGCTTTGTAAGTAGGAAAACCTGCAAAATCGGAGGTGTATCAAATACTTGTTTTCTCCACTGTAGGTCTTGGAGCCTTTCACCAGCACTCATTTCAACGTGCCGCCCCCCTCCCAGAGAGGACTTAATGTAGCTAGTTTTTTAGGCTGCCCTCCATCTTCTGCCTTCTATCGTATCCCTTCCAAGTGCAGAACTTCTTAAAACTCTATATGCAAGCAGTTTGGCAAAGTTGTCGCATGTCATTGTCTCACTTAGCCCCACTCTAGTTTCATCTGAGAGAATTACTGTCAATGTGGAGGTGTAACTACAGTATACAAGTTTTCTTAGTTCTCAAGTGCATAGTAAGTCCCATCTGAAGAGCTAGTGTCAGTTATTAGAAAAGAGCTTCTGCTGTTTGTTGGTTGGTTACAATGGTAAACTCCCTGTAACATTAACATCTGTCTGTGCTTCATTGTCTGCTATAGTGATGCTCTCATCATATTAGCATCTGCCACACACACACAGTGCTGTGAGAATTTATACATTTCTATAGAGCGAATTAAACATTGGAATATGTGCAACAGCAAAATGCATTCCCTGGAACTCTGACTCAGAAGTCAGGGAATAATATCTCCTAAATCTGCATGAAAGTATAGAGACATTTATTTTTTTATTATGCTTAAGCTCGTTTCTGAGTCAGAGGAGGGTCTGACTCAAAATGCAAGTGTTACGTTGTGTCATTTTACAATATGAATAATGGATGCAGTCTTTCTTTTGGGGTCTAAGGTGTTCTCCTTCCAGTGGGTGGGCTTTGTCTTTGCTTGTCTCACTCCACTCTCATTCCCTCTGTTTTCTTTTCATGGCTTCATGTTGTGGTTATATTTAAACCTGAAAGTACAGCTCAATGTTCCTATGGCAGTTTGTTCTGTAGAGTAGGATGGTCTTAGAGGGCAGGGCGCAGTGGGAATTAAGTGCCTCTCCTCCATGCTCTTTAGGGTTCACCTTTATATCTCTCAAATGATCGTAGGCGAACAGCCTCTAGTAAAGATGAGGTCAAGCATATTGTCTGCTTTGTGAGTGGGAGGGGACTGGGAAAGGGTAGGTAAAAAGAGGCAAGGAGGGGAAAGTGAGAGTTGGTAAGAAATTAATCGAAGGCAGATGTTGGGAGGTTGAAGTCGCCACATTCTTGTTCTGAAAGCATGCTCAGACCAGTTGGCAAGTGTCTTCACAGACATTTTCAATCTTTCCTTGTCCCAGTCTGTTATCCCAACATGTGTCAAGCTGACCACCATTGTCCCTGTTTATAAGCACTCCAAGGTAACCTGCCTAAATGACCATTGCCCTGTAGCACTAACATCTGTAGTTATAAAGTGCTTTGAAAGGCTCGTCATGACACACATTAACACCATCATCCCAGACACCCTAGACCCACTTAAATTTGCATACCGCCCCAACAGATCCACAGATGATGCAATCTCAATTGCACTTCACACTGCCGTCTACCATCTGGACAAGAGGGAACAGAACTATGTGAGAATGCTGTTCATAGACTACAGCTCAGTGTTCAACACCATAGTCCCCTCCAAGCTCATCACCAAGCTAGGGATCCTTGGACTGAACTCCTGCCTCTGCAACTGGATCCTGGACTTCCTGACCTGCTTGCCCCAGGCAATGAGGGTAGGCAATAACACCTCCTTCACACTGACCCTCAACACAGGGGGTCAGTGTGACTGCATGGCTGACTGCATGACTGCATGGCTACGCACGACTCCAACACTATCAATAAGTTTGCTGACGACATAACGATGGTAGGGCTGATCATCAGCAATGATGAGTCAGCCTACAAGAAGGAGGTCAGAGACTTAGCAGTATGGTGCCAGAACAGCAAAATCTCCCTCACTGTCAGTAAGACCAAGGAGCTGATCGTGTACTATAGGAGAAAGAGGGGTGAGCACGCCCTCCATATCGACAGGACTGTTGTGGAGTGGGTCGATTGCTTCAAGTTCCTTGTTGTCCACATCACTACTGACCTAACATGGTCCACATACACCCGCACAGTCGTGAAGAGGGTACAGCAGTGCCTCTTCCCCAATCAGGAGTCTGAAAAGATTCGGCATGGGCCCTCGGATCCTCAAAAGGTTCTACAGCAAGACCATCGTGAGCATCTTGATTGGCTGCATCACCACTTGGTATGGCAAATTCACCACTCTTGACCACAAAGTGCTACAGAGGGTGGTGCAGCACAGTACATCTTCAGAGGAAGACCCCAAAAAGAAAGAATCCAGCTACCCAAGCCATAGACTGTTGACTGCCACCATCCGGCAAATGGTACTGTAGCATTGGCTCTTGGACCAACAGGCTCCGAGAAAGCTTCTACCCCCAAGCCATAGGATTGCTAAATAGCCAGACTGCCAAACAGGTCATAGCCAAACAATTTGCACTGACTTTATCTTGCACTGACCTTACGTACCCTCACTAAACTATATACTGTATACAAACCATATAAAAGCTCACACACATTAAATTGACACTCAACTGCTGAGCAGTTCCCACACCAGGCAGTGATGCAGCCTGTCAGGATGCTCTCAATGGGGCAGCTGTAAAACCTTTTGAGGATCTGAGGACCCATGCCAAGTCTTTTCTGTCTCCTGAGGGGAAATAGGTTTTGTCGTGCCCTCTTCAACAACTGTTTTGGTGTGCTTGGACCATGTTAGTTTGTTTGTGATGTAGATGCCAAGGAACTTGAAGCTCTCAACCTGCTCCACTACATCCCCGTAGATGAGAATGGGGGTGTGCTCAGACCTGCTTTTCCTGTAGTCTGCAATCATCTCCTTTTTCTTGATCACGTTGAGGGAGAGGTTGTTGTCCTGGCACCACAGTCAGGTCTCTGACCTCCTCCCTATAGGCTGTCTCATCATTGTCGGTGATCAAGCCTACAACTGTTGTGTCATCAGCAAATTTAATGATAGTGTTGGAGTCGTGCCTGGCCATGCAATCATGAGTGAACAGGGAGTACAGGAGGGGACTGAGCACGCACGCCTGAGGAGCCCCCATGTTGAGGATCAGCGTGGTGGGTGTGTTGTTACCTACCCTAACCAACCGCCCGTCATAAAGTCCAGGATCCAGTTGCAGAGGGAGGTGTTTAGTCCCAGGGTCCTTAGCTTAGTGATGAGCTTTGATGGCACTATGGTGTTGAACGCTAAGCTGTAGTCAATGCACCAGCTATTGTTTACAAATATGCATAGGCCCCCCTCCGTGTCTTTCCAGAGGCTGCTCTTCTGTCCTGCCGATAGAGGGTATAACCCTCCAGCTGTATGTTCTTAATGTCATCGTTCAGCCACGACTCAATGAAACACAAGATAATACAGTTTTTAATGTCCCGTTGGTAGGATATCCATGCTTTCAGTTCATCCCATCTATTTTCCAGCGATTGAACGTTAGCTAGCAGAACGGAAGGCAAGGGCAGATTAGCTACTCGTCACCTCATATCTTTCCTCAAAACCTACATTTCCTTTTCCGGCGAATCACGGGGATCTGGGCCTGGTCGGGTGTCTGTAGTATATCCCTCGCATCCAACTCATTGAAGAAAAACTCCTCATCTAATTTGAGGTGAGTAATCCCAGTTCTGATGTCCAGAAGCTCTTATTGGTCATAAGAGACAGTAGCAGCAACATTATGTACAAAACAAGTTACAAACATAGCAATAGAACTAACAAAATAGCATGTTTGGTCAAGGCAGCCTTCCCCTCCGCCCTCCCTTCCATTTCACGGTAAAATCTACACCAGTTGTATTCGGAGCTTGTGACAAATAATATTTTATTTGATATGATTTGATCTGTGGGAACCTGTACATTGTTCACCATTGTTGTTGCTACAAGGTGGAACTGGTTCTGAAGTAATCACGAAGGATTACATGATCAGCGAAGGATCATCTAGTGGCCTAGATAGATCCACCTCCATCACATCAGGGCTCTTCAAAAACATTGTGCAGAAAGTGGTACCACTTAGATATGCATTTTTTGGTGGGAGGTTTCCTTCACTATGGGCATTGGTTTATTTCTGAATTGTTGTATTTAATTGCTTACTTGATATTACTGTTTTTCTAAATTCTTGAAAGAAATTATTTAGGAATAATAATAATATTAATAATTTGTCTCTGAATATACTGGTGCATATTCATTTCTGGATAAGCACCCAGCTTAATTTGATTATATAATTTAACCAGGCAAGTCAGTTAAAGAACAAATTCTTATTTACAATGCCAAAGAACAGTGGGGTTAACTGCCTTGTAGAACAACAGATAATTAACTCGTCAGCTTGGGGATTTGACCTAGTGACCTTTCAGTTACTGTCCCAATGTGCTAACCACTATGCTACCTGCCACCCAGTAAAACTATGGTTACAAATGCATGATTTATTAACAGGCCTGAGCAATGTGCACATCCAGTTTAAATATTCATTGGAATATTAATGTATTTTTCCAACTCCTCAATAATAACTTTATACAAAGGTTACATTTTAGCACCAATTGCCACTTACAGGGAGGAGATACAGTATGTTACTCAAATTAGGTCATATGGACACTTGGAGTAAGAACGCCCTACAGTCTGATAAGTAACTTATCACCATCAATGACAGAGAGCTGTTATGGATATTATTCAGTCCGATTTTACACAGGAGGTTCATTTGTCAAGAAGGTAATTTGTCTGTGATTATGAGCAAGCCACAAAGGACAACACCTCTAACAATCTCTTGGGAGACTGAAACAAATGAGAGGCCATGCATACATTTAGACTGATTACTTTGGGACCCCTTAGTACATGATAAAAAATGTACAAATCCATTAAATAGTTATCACTAAATTACTTTCTGTGAAAAGGAGCCAAGAATGACCTCGGTGACCTTCTCCTTTTGTCCTTTCTCCCTCGAACCCTGGAGATGTGGACTTGAGACCTGCACGCTGAGTAAAAAGGGATGTTGGGAGTATGCCTTGTTCAAACACTGTCTACAGAGCACTAAATCCCTTAATTAGCAGGCCTGGGAGAGCAGTCCCCAGGGAGCTCTATTAAACGTGGTCCTGCTCCACACACTCTCCAATCCCATTTGCAGTTTTTTTTAAGACTTCAGGGTAATGGTGCTTGAGGGTGTGCAGAGGAAGCGGTAGGAGGGAGAGGGGGGCTTGGACAGTTAGTGGTATAAACCGTTCTGTAGAGTTGACTGAGAAGGGAAAATAAATAGTTTTCCACTTTGTTATATTTCTTTAGAGTTGATAGATGTAGGAGAAGGGGCTGTATCTTTAAAGGCTCTGACCTTGCCGTAGCCAATAAGTTCAGAGCAGAGTTTTACCATACACCCTTTCAAATGTAGTGGTTGATAAGATTCATATCCTGGATTTGAGGGCCTTTGTCCTTTTGATTCTCTTCCCAGGCCTTCTCTCAAATGTCCTCTCAAACACGCTTTGCCTTTGTATTTAATGCTGTGATATTGCTACTGAGGCTGTAGCAGTCAGGATGCAAAGGCACAAAGTTAAGCAGCATGTGCAAAGCACTAGAATGTGAGTCTTTACATGTACAGAGAAAAGGCAGAAATGTTCAATATTATTTGTGTTTAACAGCATTGAGGCCTGGTCTCTCTGGCTGGTCTATCCAGTTGCGCTCAGGTTTTTTGTTGTTGTTGACAAACCTCAGCTGTCAAAGACATTGACATCCTCTTCAAACTGTAAATATTACTCTGCCCTGGATTTCTTACACAACAAGGGGATATTGTTTTTTAATATGAGATTAGTTGGTCACTGTTCACGTGTGTCTAGAAAACTTAGCTACTATGGCTTTTGCACTTACCACATTTTACAAGTGTTTTTACATACAGTAGATTTTCTACCATGCAGTAGAAATTCTAGTTTCAATCTGGAAATGGAATGAAGATGAAGAGGTATTGTGAAATGGAGAAAGAGGAATTAAAACAATTAAGAACTGATTAGACAAATGTATGGCTGTATGTATGTACATTTAATGTTAGGCTCTACTGTTAGCCCTGGCCATCTGCACCTGTGATGCCTCTAACAGCTAATCATGCTCCTGTTTGAGACCGGCCTCTGTTAGACAGCTAATGGAGTTGTCTAATATTAATTTCCAGCCATAAGTCCTACATCAATATGCAATTAAGAGGTGTGGAAATGAAAGGCACTCTGGCCAGCAGACGTTTTCCCCCTTTGTTTTAATCAATGAATCGCTTTGGCATCTTTGTTTGAAACCCCCAAATGGATTTAGATGTAAAAGTGACACATGAAACGTCTCTATTCCCAGGCCAGCACTACTGATGTGGGATCTTATCAATTGAGAGATTCATGGAGGAACTCCCACTGGGCTCTCTTTTAACCCTCTCCCCTGGTTTCACACACTGTTTCTATTTCCTATAAAGGCTCAGAGAAGTCAAACGGACCAGAACAGTGCTACTGCCGCATTCTGCTTCCTTTATGCCGGGTGTGAAGGGAAATTCACAGGAAGTGTTTCATATGATAATATAGCAGACAGAATATCTAATGCCACCCACGAGAATGCAGCAACTGGGAAAGCATTAAACATTCAGAGTAGCAAGGAAATGCAGACGTCTTAGACTTAGACATCCTCTTCAACTGATGTTGTCACTGTGACAGCCATCTGAATTTACATAGTGATTCATCCATTTATTCAACTCAACCCCTTTTCACATGCCTGGTCATCCACTTCTATATCAGCCTTGATTGATTTGTTATTGATTTACACATTCAGTGAAAGGTTGCTATCTTAGGAACTTGCATTCAAAAAAGCATCACCAGTATATTGTAATATGTATCACATGTTAAGCATCTCATTTGATGTGGGGTCTATTTCCTTTTTCCTCCACTTAACTCCCATTGCTCCACTCTGCTGTGAAGTTGTGCTCACATGTTTTACTTTTGCAGTGACAAGCTTGTAGGTTTCCCCTAAGACAGCCAGACGATAGACTGCTGATACTGTATGATATGCATGAGCTCCGCTCCACATCTTCAACCAGCCCCATTGGACCACAGGATCCCCTGTGTTCAGTTGATCCTGAACACAGCATAGGGCCCTAGCCAACAGCCCTGCTTTATGACACAAACAATACTGAGTACACAGTGTCAATGTATTTAGCTGTCATATGTTGTTGCCTAACCTGTCCTTTTCTCTTTCCACAGCACCTCCAAACAACATCTCAGTTTCGGCAGAGAACTGTCCGGCTCCATTCAGCCGGTACCAGGCCCAGAACTTCACACTGCTGTGCACTGCAAAGGGAGGCAAACCTGCACCTTCCGTGAGTCACATTTAGGCACTTGAACATGCTATACAGTGCACATTCAGTGCAGTATATATAGGGACAGACACACATATGACTTGAAGCCAATTCACTGTTAACATTAATTCTGAAAGGTTCCAGTCATGTGTACCCCACCGCATTGAGCCATGACCACAGTCACGTTTGAAGCATACAGTATGAGGAAAAGTAGTTGTAGAGGGGGATGTTTGAAGAGATACATTTCTATGGAAATTTGACTTGTGAATCATAATTACTACAAATACACCAGGCAATGTAATCACTATAGAGATGATTTAAAAATATATATCAACCAGAGACACATGTGTAGTCCGAGTTAGGATCATTAATCTTATCACAAAGTGAATCATTAATAATGATTGTACCAGGAATTGCCATTAGACATCGTAATGGCCCCCAATGCTATTCCCTCAACTTTTTGAGATGGCAGACAGGGTAGTAGATATAGCTGAATCCTCATGCTCCTCTGTCGTCTAGCATATGAGCTGCTTGAGTGAAGCCACTCGCTGTTCATCCCTACTGGACCATTAATCATGGTCCATGGGTGTATCATAATGTATTCCAGATCCATCTCACAGCATATCTCCTGCAATTATGAACCCAGTGAGAGGTGTATACAAGGTGAACATTATTTCCGTCTCTCAGGTACTGACTGACTGGTTATGTAAAGCCACACGAGCACATTCAATGGTCTTCCTAGCACTCTGGTATAAGGATCCCACAGTCATTACACTCTTGCGCTGTTGGACTTCTCTACCAACCTTGTTGGAGGAAATGAGATAGATCTGAAAGGCCATCTCTCCAAATATGCCTGTACTCTGTTCATTAGACTCCCTGAGTAGCCCTGGTAATAGGGAGAATCAACTCATGCAATTGGTTAGAAATTTGGTTTCAGAGATGGTGATGACTCATCAAATCACTGATGCTTCTACGGATTTGGTCAGACTGTAATCTTCTGTCTAAATACATATAGAAGGTAGTATAAAGACTAAATGCTGACCATGCATGGCCATTATTTGCTCTTCCTGCTCTGGAGCAAATATCAAATATCAAATCAAATCAAATTTTATTGGGCAAATACACATGGTTAGCAGATGTTACTGTGAGTGTAGCGAAAGGCTTATGGTTCTAGATCCGACGGTGCAGCAGTATCTAACAGGAAATATCTAATAATTCCACAACAAAAAACCTAATATCTTACAATTTCCACAACAAAACATAATATGCACAATCTAGTAAAGGAATGACATGAGGATATATAAGTATAAAATACATGGATGAAATACAGCAGTGACAGAGCAGCTAAGATGAAATAGATAGTAAAGAGTAGATATTAAAGAATACACAATACATGATACACTAATGAGATGAGTAATACGAGATATGTAAACATTCTTAAATGGCATTATTAAAGTGACTAGGGTTCCATTTATTAAAGTGGCCAATGATATCAAGTCTGTAAGTAGGCAGCCGCCTCTCTGTGCTGGTGGTGACTGTTTAACAATCTGATGGCTTTGAGATAAAAAAAAATATATTTTTTCATCTCTCTGTCCCAGCTTTCATGCACTTGTCCTGACCTCGCCTTCTGGGTGGAAACTTGGTGAACAGGCCGTGGCTCGAGTGGTTGTTGTCCTGGATTATCTTTTTAGCCTTCCTGTGACATCGAGTGCTGTAGGTGTCCTGGAGGATAGGTAGTTTGACCCCGGTGATGCTGTGTGCAGACAGCACCACACTCTGGAGAGCCCTGCGATTGTGGGCGGTGCAGTTGCCATACCAGGCGGTGATATAGCCCGACAGAATGCTCTCAATTGTGCACCTGTAAAGGTTAGTGAGGGTTTTCGGGGGCAAGCCACATTTTTCAGCCTCCTGAGGTTGAAGAGGCGCTGTTGCGCCTTCTTCACTACACTGTCTGTGTGCGTGGACCATTTCAGTTGGGCGGTGATATATACACCGAGAACTTAAAACTTTCCACCTTCTCCGCTGCTGTCACGTCGATGTGAGAATGGGGGTGCTCACTTTGCAGTTTCCCGAAGTCCACGATCATCTCTTTTGTTTTGCTGACATTGAGTGAGAAGTTATTTTCCCGACACCACACTCCGAGGGCCCTCACCTCCTCCCTGTAGGCTGTCTTGTCATTGTTGGTAATCAAGCTTACCACTATTGTGTCGTCTGCAAGCTTGATGATTGAGTTGGAGGCGTGCATGGCAACGCAGTCGTGGGTGAACAGGGAGTACAGGAGGGGGCTGACCATGCACCCTTGTGGGGCCCCAGTGTTGAGGATCAGCGGAGTGGGCATGTTTCCTACCATCACCACCTGGGGGCTGCAAGTGAGGAAGTCCAGGACCCAGTTGCAACGAATGGGGTCGAGAGCCAGGGTCTCAAGCTCATTAATGAGTTTGGAGGGTACTATGATGTTGAATGCTGAGCTGTAGTCAATGAACAGCATTCTTAAGTAGGTATTCCTCTTGTACAGATGGGATGGAGCAGTGTGCAGTCTGATGGCGATTGCATCGTCTGTGGACCTATTGGGGCGGTAAGCAAATTGAAGGGGGTCTAGGGTGACATGTAGGGTGGATGTGATACCATATGATCCTTGACTTGTCTCTCAAAACACTGATGATGATGACAGAGGTGAGTGCTACGGGGTGATAGTCATTTAGTTCAGTTCACCTTAGCTTTCTTGGGAACAGGAACAATGGTGGCCATCTTGAAGCATGTGGAGACAGCAGACTGGGATAGGGATTAATGTCCGTAAACACACCAGCCAGCTGGTCTGCACATGCTCTGAGGACGTGGCTAGGGATGCCGTCTGGGCCGGCAGCCTTGCGAAGGTTAACACGTTTAAATGTTTTACTCACATCGGCCACGGAGCAGAGCCCACAGTCTTTGGTAGTGGGCCGCGTTGGTGGCACTGTATTGTCATCAAAGCGCGCAAAAAGTTCCTCTGTCCAGTGTCTGTGCTCTTTTGCCATCTTAATATTTTATTTTTATTGGCCAGTCTGAGATATGGCTTTTTCTTTGCAACTCTGCCTAGAAGGCCAGCATCCCGGAGTCGTCTCTTCACTGTTGATGTTGATGTTTTGCGGGTACTATTTAATGAAGCTGCCAGTTGAGGACTTGTGAGGCGTCTGTTTCTCAAACTAGACACTCTAATGTACTTGTCCTCTTGCTCAGTCCCACTCCTCTTTCTATTCTGGTTAGAGCCAGTTTGCACTGTGAAGGGAGTAGCACACAGCATTGTGATGCTCCAGACACTCAACTTGTCTAAAGAAGGCTAGTTTTATTGCTTCTTTAATCAGGACAACAGTTTTCAGCTGTGCTAACAATAATTGCAAAAGAGTTTTCTAATTATCAATCAGCCTTTTAAAATGATAAACTTGGATTAGCTAACACCACGTGCCATTGGAACACAGGAGTGATGGTTGCTGATAATGGGCATCTGTACCCCTATGTAAACATTCCATAAAAAATCTGTCATTTCCAGCTACAACAGTAATTTACAACACTAACAATGTCTACACTGTATTTCTGATCAATTTGATGTTATTTTAGTGGACAAATTTTTTTGCTTTTCGTTCAAAAACAAGGACATTTCTAAGTGACCACAAATGTTTGAACGGTAGTCTCATGTTTGAGCCGTTGAATTGCGACTCCACTTTGTATCTGACACTTTGCTTGTTTTATTGCCTTACGGAGGGAATAACTACACTGTTTGTATTTGCCCATATTTCCAGTTGCTTTGCCATGATTAAATGCGTACGTGCTTTCAGTTTTACAATATGCTAATCATGATAGAAGGCTATTAGATTATTCACAGAGATTGATTCGATTGGGCTTGTTAATGCATTTTATGCCCTAACATATCCCGCTAAAACCTACCGAGGTCATTTTTACCATTCATATCTACAATTGAAGTCGGAAGTTTACATACACCTTAGCCAAGTACATTTAAATTCAGTTTTTCATCATTCCTGACATTTAATCCTGATACAATTTCCCTGTTTTAGGTCAGTTAGGATCACCACTTTATTTTAAGAATGTGAAATGTCAGAATAATAGTAGAGAGAATGATTTATTTCAGCTTTTATTTCTTTCATCACATTCACAGTGGGTCAGAAGTTTACATACACTCAATTTGTATTTGGTAGCATTGCCTTTAAATGATTTAACTTGGGTCAAACATTTCGGGTAGACTTCCACAAGCTTCCCACAATAAGTTGGGTGAATTTTGGCCCATTCCCCCTGACAGAACTGGTGTAACTGAGTCTGGTTTGTAGGCCTCCTTGCTCGCACACACTTCTTCAGTTCTGCCCACAAATGTTCTATAGGATTGAGGTCAGGGCATTGTGATGGCCACTCCAATACCTTGACTTTCTTGTCCTTAAGACATTTTGCCACAATTTTGGATGTATGCTTGGGGTCATTGTCCATTTGGAAGACCAAGCTTTAACTTCCTGACTGATGTCTTGAGATGTTGCTTCAATATATCCACATAATTTTCCATCTTCATGATGCCATCTATTTTGTAAAGTGCACCAGTCCCTCCTGCAGCAAAGCACCCCCACAACATGATGCTGCCACCCCCGTGGTTCATGGTTGGGATGGGGTTCTTCGGCTTGCAAGCCTCCCCCTTTTTCTTCAAACATAACGATGGTCCTCATGGCCAAACAGTTCTATATTTGCTTCATCAGACCAGAGGACATTTCACCAAAAAGTACAATCTTTGTCCCCATTTGCAGATGCAAACTACAGTCTGGCTTTTTGATGGCGGTTTTGGAGCAGTGGCTTCTTCCTTGCTGAGCGGCCTTTCAGATTATGTCGATATAGGACTCATTTTACTGTGGATATAGATACCTTTGGTACCTGTTTCCTCCACCATCTTCACAAGGTCATTTGCTGTTGTTCTGGGATTGATTTGCACTTTTCGCATCAAAGTACGTTCATCTCTAGGAGACAGAACGTGTCTCCTTCCTGAGCGGTATGACGTCTGTGTCCTCCCATGGTGTATATACTTGTGTACTATTGTTTGTACAGATGAACGTGGTACCTTCAGGCGTTTGGAAATTGCTCCCAAGGATGAACCAGACTTCTGAGGGTCTATAAAAAAATTCTGAGGTCTTGGCTGATTTCATTCGATTTTCCCATGATGTCAAGAAAAGAGGCACTGATTTTGAAGGTAGGCCTTGAAATACATCCACAGGTACACCTCCAATTGACTCAAATTATGTCAATTAGCCTATCAGAAGCTTCTAAAGCCATAACATCGTTTTCTGGAATTTTCCAAGCTGTTTGAAGGCATGTAAACTTCTGACCCACTGGAAGTGTGATACAGTGAATTATGAGTGAAATAATCTGTCTGTAAACAATTGTTGGAAAAATTACTTGTGGCATGCACAATGTAGATGTCCTAACCAACTTGCCAAAACTATAGTTTGTTAACCTCTAGTGACACCCCATCCCGGGTCCGGGAGCGTATTCATCGACTGACACTAATTAGCATAACGCAACGGACATAAATGTTACTAGAAAATATTCCTATTCATGAAAATCACATGTGAAATATATTGAGACACAGCTTAGCCTTTTGTTAATCACCCTGTCAACTCAGATTTTCAAAATATGCTTTACAGCCAAAGCAAGACAAGCATTTGTGCAAGTTTATCGATAACCTAGCATAACATTATGCCCAGCTAGCAGCAGGTAACTTGGTCATGAAAATCAGAAAAGCAATCAAATGAAATCGTTTACCTTTGATGAGATTCAGATGTTTTCACTCACGAGACTCCCAGTTAGATAGCCAATGTTATTTTTTCCCAAAAAATTATTTTTGTAGGCGAAATGGCTCCGTTTGTTCTTCACGTTTGGCTGAGAAATCGACCGAAAATTGCGGTCACGAAAAGCCGAAAAATATTTCAAATTAGCTCCATAATATCACCAGAAACATGGCAAACGTTGTTAATAATCAATCCTCGAGGTGTTTTTCAAATATCTATTCAATAATATATTCACCGGGACAATTGTTTTTTCATTAGGACCGATTGGAAAAATGGCTACCTCTGTATTTTACTCGAGAATAACTCTGAGAGCCATCAGGTGACCACTTACACAATGTGGCCGCTTACGGGTATTCTTCAACATAAATGCGTAAAACTACGTCACAATGCTGTAGACACCTTGGGGAATACATAGAAAAAGTAATCTGGTTGAGAGCCCATTCACTGCTCAATTGGGATGCATTGGAACGCAGAGCTTTCAAAACATGAGACACTTCCGGATTGGATTTTTCTCAGGCGTTTGCCTGTAATATCGGTTCTGTTATACTCACAGACAATATTTTTACAGTTTTGGAAACTTTAGAGTGTTTTCTATCCTAAGCTGTCAATTATATGCATATTCTAGCATCTTGTCCTGACAAAATATCCCGTTTCCTTTGGGAACGTTATTTTTCCAAAAATGAAAATACTGCCCCCTAGTCACAAGAGCTTTTAACAAGAAATTTGTGGAGTGGTTGAACAATGAGTTTTAATGACTCCAACCTAAGGGTATGTAAACTTCCGATTTCATCTGTATGTATTATTCAACCGATTCAATAAATAACCTTTGAACTTTTGTTTAACTGTTAGGCTGTGGGAAATTAGACAAGAAACCTGCCTTTTTATACTGAATATTATTTAATCCCATGTCTTTAAAAATAAATCACTAAGCCAGCCCAAGGATAGATCAGGGACTCAATACAAAAGCACTCAGAGCTTCAAGCATTAACAGGAGGCAAGTAACATTCATCTTAAGTTTTTCAGGATGAAGATTGCGAGGTATGAGTGGGCAGAGAGTGCTATGAGGAGGAAGTGGTTGACCAGGAGAGTCGTCTCCAAGGAAATGTAACCATTTTAGTCAAAGCAACTGTGCTTGAAGTACTGTATGAATAATTTGTCTGTGTTTGTAACATAGCTAAGCTATGATTCTAAGTAGTAGCTAATAATTCTGTTGACTCCAGAAGAAGTTGTAACGCCTCTGTGGAGAGTTAATCACCCTGCCAGAATTGCCCAGTGCTGTAGGACTAAATCAAACCCCAGTAAACATATTTTGACAGTGTTCAGAGATAGATTTTATAACAGGAGTGTCTCTCGACTCCTCAATCCTGCACATTTCTCTTTTTAATCTCCTTGAAGATCTAGTGCTGTGGTCCAGTGGATGAAAGCATTGATAATAATAAAAGTCAAATAAGAAGAAATCACCAGCATAGTATTTCCAATGTTTGCAACTTTTTTTGTGCATATTAGAAACTAACCAGAGGAAAACACAGGGATCTCACATGGTACTGTCCAGTACCTTTTAGGGCACATGTGTAGATAAAGAGAGTAATGGTACATTTTTGTAACCAACATTTTGAATATGAAGGTACAATAATCACACTCTCAAAAATGGGGTAAGGTGTGTGTAAGGGATTTCCTCCTCTTCCTAAGAGGAGATGCGAAAAGGATCAGAGGACCAATATGTGGCGTGGTAAGTGTCCATGGTTCTTTTAATACGAAAATGTACACATGAACAACTGAATACAAAAACAATAAACGTGGAATGAACAAAACCCAAAACAGTACCGTGTGGTGAAAAACACAGACACGGAAACAAACACCCACAAACACACAGTGAAACCCAGGCTACCTAAGTACGATTCTCAATCAGGGACAACTAACGACACATGCCTCTGATTGAGAACCATACTAGGCCGAAACATAGAAATACCCAAATCATAGAAAAACAAACATAGACTGCCCACCCCAACTCACGCCCTGACCATACTAAATAAAGACAAAACAAAGGAAATAAAGGTCAGAGCGTGACAGTGTGAAGCTACATTTCTATTTCCAAGGGTACAAATGTATTTTGTGTACCCTCAGTACCCACCCACCATAAGGTACAATGACACATGTTTTGCCACAGACAAGAAACTAACTGAGGTGGTACCCTTTGTACCATAATCATTATCATATTTCCTAGAATGCTCTACTGCACATTTTAATATCTGTGTTTTTACATGTACATTGATTGATTGATTGATTAATCTTATGCTACACAAAGATAAACAACATACATTTTTCTAAACTAATCCAATCAGTTAGTTAGATTTTATGCACCCATTACTGAAATGGTTGTTCCAGTTTAAATGGTTTAAGTAGTCTCCTCACAATGTTCCTAATCCCCATTATGAATGAGTGTTGCAGGTGAATCAAAATTCCAACTGTTGGATATCCTAATTCTGTCTGGATTCCAATAGGAATTACATATCACTTTGAAAGCAGTATAATGTAACTTGCAACTAGAGTTGCAAAATCCTGGTAACTTTCTCAAATTTCCCACGTTTTCCAGAAATCCCTTTTGGAAGATTCCTGAAAATGGGAGGGAATAAGCAGGAAATCCATCAACAAGAATTTCTTGAAAATCTAGGTATCTTGGGAAAGATCCGGGTATCTTGCAACCCTACATGTATGCCTGATGTGCCTGAAATTGAATGAATTCAACATCTCTACAATTCACTCAAAGGCAAGGCACACTGAGAAACTATATTGGAGGCATGGCTTAGTGTGGCTTTTTGTGTTGTACCTGTTTAAGTGGTCTATGGTGGAGGTACATTTTGTCACTTACTAGGAACATCCCACTGGGCACACGCTGGTTGAATCAGCGTTGTTTCCATCTCATGTTGAACCAACGTGGAATAGATGTTGAATTGACATCTGCGCCCAGTGGGATATGGCTTTGTCACTGTGGGGGTTCCCCGGTTCCTACCTCAGATATGAACTGGGGGAAATGATGTTCCTATAACTAAAAGGTACAAAGGATGACCTTACAGGATACAAACCAAGTGACAAGCAGTTGTTCTCCTTTAAGAACAAATCTAAACCTGTTTTTCTGAGAGAATACTGAGGCCTTCCTGCCTTTTAATGACACTAATTTTCTCTTTGTCAGTGCTGTTGCCTGGCATCTTAATACACAACTAGCTGTTGTCGGCTCTATTTTCTGTCATATCTTTGCAAGCCCAGTCTTAGATGCTTTTCTAAATGTTTATCAAAGCATGTTCTGTGTTTATACAAACACCATTTAACTGGTCAACAGTTTTGTGTAGCCTACATCCTTTCACATTGCAGCTGATGTGCTCAGCCACAATTTGTTTCTAGGCAGGAGTTTTTTAGGTTGAGGCCAGTGGTGTAGTGGAGGGTAAATGCAAGTTTTCCCATAATTTGCAGAAAACTCATGTATTTTTTCACTGCAACTAAAGATCGTTTTACCCACATATGTTTGTACCATTACATCACTGGTTGAGACAAAATGTAACATGTAAGCGTAATCAATGGCTGTATACAAAGAGCTGTGCACTGACTGTGCATTATTTTCTTTCACCAGTTATTCACCAGAACGCTTCATTTGTCTACTTGTAGCTTATTATACAAGGAACAAGCCTGTTGTTGTTGTCACTAGGTACTGTAGAAGGTGCATCACCTTCCGTTTTAGATACTTTTAACAAGCTATTCACATAATAGTAATAGTTCTCATGACATCCATTACAGAATCCTCAGAGCACAAGTAACCATTGATTGAAAACGGGAAGGATAATGACAGCTAAATAATGAGAGATGATTAAGCTTCTTTCTCTTTCACTGTCTCACTCTCTCTCTCATGTGCTCTCTCTCTCTGTCTCTCGCTTTTTTACTCTCTCTCAATCTCTCTCTCTCACGCGCCTTCTGACAGCACAATGATTCATTGTGGCAACATTAAGGTATATTTGGGCCATTGAGTGAAGAGAAAGTGTTATTGTTACTAGGGTTGCAAAGGGAGGATATATTACTGGAAACCTTCAATGTTTGCCAGTAAATTACCAGAATTTGGGTATTTCTCAAGGATTGTATGTAATCTATAACAATACATCTAGTGGTCCTTTTGGGTAGTTATTATTTTTTACAGGTGTCTGTAATTCTATCTTTTTATTTAACTAGGCAAGTCAGTTAAGAACAAATTCTCATTTACCATGACAGCCTACCCCAGCCAAACCCTAACGTGCGCCATCCTATGGGACTCCAAACACAGCCAGTTGTGATACAGCCCAGGATCGAACCAGGGTCTGTAGTGACGCCTTTAGCACTGAGATGCAGTGCCTTAGACTACTGTGCCACTCAGGAGCTCTTTCTGGCCCTCTTTGTGGCCTCATCACATGTAAAATATATGAAATAGTTAAATAAGATGATTTTCAAATACAAAAATAGCATGACAGAGCTGTAAAACAATATCCTAAATATAAAGCATGAACTTAGTGAATACCATTGGTATTTAATATAAGGGTTTCCACATTAAATACATATATATATATTTTAAACATTTTTATTGATTTTAGCATGTCAGGATGTATTTGTTGTAAAGGTTTTGGCATCAAACTGGTAGCAGTTGTGAAAAAAGTAAAATAGTTTCTATATTCTCTTTAACCATATGTACAGACACTCATGGCCAATATGGACACAGATATACAAAATGAATACTATATTTTTTTTAAATTATTATTTTATTTTATTTAAGTTAGACAAGTATAAATTACCAAAGTTATGATAGATTGCCATAGATTGTCTGTTAATTACCAAAATTACTGAAGATTCCAGTAACTTTGGTAAGGTACCGGTAGCTTTGCAACGCTAATTGTTATGTTTCAAATGAGCTTTGGAGTCGAGGTGTTAGGGCCAGGGGGTTAAGGCTGGCACTATCTGAAGTGCAGGTGCTTTTCATCAATGTCTATTCACAAGCGGAATGCAGAGCCTACCTCATGCCGCACACGCACCAGCTTAATTTTGCCACTACCAATGAATTGGGTTTTGGCGGGCGTTCAGAATTACTTTGTTTGTTTGTCGAAGCTCTCTCGAATCCGACTGAAGCAGGTGGTGTGTGCTCTGACTCCATTGTCTGAAGCATTTTGGGTTGTAGAACAGAGGGGTGATTGATAATCACTTAATTCCACTGTGAAGGGCCATGCTTAGAGACCATTGAAAACCACAAACAGCTTCTCATTACAGCACAGCTACCACTGCCCACTGTCTAAATTACAGCCAGCAGCAAGACTCATATGCTGACCACCCAAAAAATTGCCTGCTCAAGACATCTCTATAACAATGGGGTTTTCATTGCCTTGAGCATGCTGATTAGGCCTAACCTAAAGTAAGTGAAAACTGGACGGTTAGGTATTTTAGGTAGGTGGATCAGTTTGACTTGTGAATATGAAGATATCTTCTATCTCTTCTACCTAAGGTGTATTTACAAATTTAAAGCACGTTAGAGTGATCCGTGTATTTCTTTCATAATGTGACCGAGAATTTCATAAAAGGGAATCCATGAAATGTGACAAAAGATATTTTTCCCACCACTATGTAGTAATTGTAAGCTATGCGTATAGTAAACCAATAAAATACAGAATAATTCCTAATCAATCATTGAAACTATTTTTAAAGCCTTCTATCTCCCAGAGAGTACTGTCTATCACGCATATGCAGTACCTGTGTGTGAATTATTGAGCCACTTCAAGATAAAATAAAATAATAATGGGATTGTATATACATGTGTAATGATGCTCGCTCACTGGCACCTGAGGTTCATATGATGCAAACCTTCCAGGCCTAACACAAGGTATCCTCACTCTTACTGTCTTGGAGAACATGGCGTGCCAAAGATTCCTTTGGTACAAAACAACCTTGAGAGCAACAGTTTTCTCTGTCAAAATGTGTAGTATTTTAATTAAAGAAAGCATAAATAAACTGAGTGTACAGTAGTATTAACCTTGGAGATTACTACACTTAGTTTTTACAGCATTGGCTGAGTCCTTGTGACTTACAATGGGTACAGCACTAACTTCATTGTTTGGGAAAGTAGGAGAGATAGTGCCCCACACTGGTCAGGAGTAGATATATAAGATGGAACTGCATCAAATGTGCCATTACTTCTGCAAATCTTGATCATATTTCCACTCTCTGAATAGGAATGACACATCATAGAGCTTGTCTTTGTTGTATGTTCTGGATCAAAACAGTGGTGATTTATAGATTCAGAACTTGTTTAAATGTCAATGTAGCCAGCCATTCCATCACCAGTGACACAATTAAATGCTTACAGCCCACACAATTTTTTCCCCAGAGAAAACAAGCACAAGTTCATTACATTATCCTTTTTCTCCACATTTCTTACCAAATTGGTTTTCTACAGTATCCAAACAAAATGATTTTTTTTGTGCAGGTAGGTAGTACAGAAGGTAATGGTGGGAGTAAGGTCAATGATTAGCTGAGAGTTGTGAAAGTTGTTAAACGGAGTCAGTTTAGGAGGCGTTGAGGTCAGTAAATACCAGAACCTACAGTGCTCTTAATCCCCCTTGATGTTTCAGGTATAGGCCTACACAGTGCAGTCAACACAGCACTGATTAGTTCATTTATATTCAAGGCTCTGTATTTGTATTTGTGTTACTACTGTACAATATACACTGTAGTACTACTGTATTATCTTGTTACTTACATGGATACTGTACATGCATTGTTGTGCTACACAAGGAGATATAGTACACCATATGGAGGAGTCAGTTTAATCCCTTGATCATTGTTTAACCAATGGCTGTGGACTGTCTATGATGTGCGGTAGGTGAAAGCCTATAAACCTGAAAGTGTTGTGTTCATGTTAGGAAGAGTGTTGGTTGTCTGTTTCCTCCCTATTGTTCACATGGAGCCATACAGAGTCAATCCCCAGGAGCACGGCCTTACGTCACAGTTGTTTACACAAATTACTGCTATTTACACAGCAGAGTGAAAAGCCCCTGAGGTGGTGTCAAATCAAAGCATGCCTCAACAATCCCCTTTAACTGAAAATCCAAACATTGGCGTAAAATGTACTATATAGGGTAACGATACTTTGATCTCGTGCAAATTGGTTCCAAATGTCCAAAGGTCCCGTAACTGACTGCGGATTACATTTTTCTCTTCAAATAAAGAAAAGTGAAAATCAAAAATCACGGTATTAGTAGGGAGCTTCACAACTACAGATGCCAAGGGCAGTAGCTCTGCATCCTGATTTTAAAGCTAATATCTGGAGGTTATGTGTTAAAATAGGAGCTTGAATTTCCTGTCAAGAGATTAACCAGCCGGAGATCATTATATCCTCATAATGATGTAATGAAACTCCTGTAATATCATTGAAAATCCCTGCTGAACACCGAGCAAACATCTGACACATCTCCTCTTCGCCAGCTCACTGGTAACTGAATAACCACATACCATTAACACAACTGGTTGTAATAAGTTGTAATAAGACAATTGGAAAGGATATACTGTAATTCAACCCAAATCTCTCCTCTCTTTACGCTTTTTTGTTTGTCTCTCGATCTCTTCCCCTCTCCCCTCGGTCTCTCTCTCTCTCAGGTGTACTTTAAGCGGGATGGAGAGTTGATAGAGGTGATATCCTACATCCACCCCTCAGCCGAGGACGGCGGTGGCTCTGCAGGGGTGCGTGGTGCCAGGCCACTCATCAGCAGAGACCTAGACGACACCAAGCTGCAGAGGTCCCTCTCCCTGTTGGACCCCGAGGGCCGGCCAGCCCGCATGTTCACCGAGAGCCCTGAGCGTCGTTGGACCCCGGGCCAGCACACCCAGGGCCGGCAGCAGAAGGAGCAGCCCAGCCCTGCCACGGAGATCATTCCAGAGACAGTTGTGAGCCGGGAGTTCCCTCGCTGGGTCCAGAGCACTGACCCACTCTACTACTTCAGTCACACCCACATCTCCCAGAGTGATGGCTCTGTTCTGGTGCAGGCCAGACTCACCTGGACCCTTAACCCCCAGCTGGACAATGATGCCATGTTCAGCTGTGAGGTCAAGCACCCAGCACTCTCTATGCCCATGCAGACAGAGGTCACACTGGGTGAGTACAACAGAAATATCCTTCCTCTAACCCACTCCTCTCTCCTTTTTTCCCCATCGCCGTACTCAATCTCTGAGCCTCCTTATGTATCCCTCGCGAATCTACTCAGAACAACACTGATTTCCATTTGATGCTTAATTGTGTAGTGACTGACAAGGCAATTAATCGAGCTGTCTGTAGCTAAATTGAGTTAACTCACAACCGTTATTGAAGAAGTCAACCTGAATTAAGTAAGTCAAATGAGAATTTATACACAATCAGCCACGTGATGTCCTGTATTGGAGGAGGTTCTTGGATGAGGCGATGCAGTGCTGATATGATAAACAGACACATTAAGTTCACTGAGAAAAGAGTAAATGGTAGAGGGCGGAGTGTGGTGCAGTAAGGAGAAGCTGCTGCTGCTCGTACAGGTACAAGTTACACACTGTGTGCACACTTAATTTCCTCAGAGCGCCAGCTTTCATCTCCTGCACACCTTTAGAGGGGCCTTCTCCTCCTGCTCGTGTCCCTTTCTCACCGTGTTGATAGACATGGGGCAGCTCTAACCGCTCACACTTTAACTGTGTGAAGCTTTTTGAGTTTTTCTGTTAGAACAACAATGCCAAGCGTTGTGGGTTCGATTCCCGCTGGGGCCACCCATATGTAAAAGTAGTGGCCCCAGCCGACTTGTAAGTCGCTTTGGACAAAAGCGTCTGCTAAATGGGATATATTTTTTTTATATTTATATATAACAACGGAGCTTGAAAAACACTCAACCAACACAGAAGGACCAGTGTTTAGGGTCTATAAAGGATTTACCAATCATGGCTAACAAGTGCCTATGCGTCAGCATAGAGCTAGCTCACTGCTTAAGGGCCTGCATACTGCAAATAATACACATTCAATCTGTTTATAATTCTACCCTTGTATATTAAAGTAACTTCCCAGTGAAAATCTCACTTTTAAAAGTTCATATTCTGTTAACTCATCCAAATAATTTTATTGACTCGTCCCATACTCATATTTGTGGCCAAATTATAAATTGTAGAAGGAAAAAAAAACACAGACCGTTTAAAAATGCTTGTTATTTTCTCGTAGAACATGATGTCATCTCCTTGTGGAGGATGAGCTGGAAAATCAGCAGTTTAGAGAAGGATGATCTGGTCAATTAGAGGTCTATTTGCATGATTATTTTTAATGACTGGTATACGCCCACACCATTCTGTTGTTGGGATACGCCCACACAATTCCAACACAAAAAAAGCTGCTTTATAACATACTTAATTGCCATATTTTGGAAGGAAAACTCTTTCATAAGGATATACTCATATTATCTGTCTTCTCAAGACAGATTGCTGAAATTATGATTTTAACAGCCTCCTCTTTACTGTTGTTACATGTTGATGGTAAAAATATTCTGGACCCAGAGGGGTGTAGGCCCAGAGAAAGCCTTGCTAACTGTCAATGGCTTTCATATTTTGACAAGGTTTTTCTATGCTGTGATTCAAGCCATTAATTTACCAGTAGCTTTGTTCTTTAAAGGGATGAAAACAGCTTCTGCAGACATTCCTCCTCACCACCCTGAGAGTTGAGAACAGAAAATGTGCATTTGTTGATTTTAATTGGAGTACACTTGAAATTCAAAGCATTCATAAACCTGCTTGAAGCAGATTGAACCTGGGGTAGTATGAGTGAGAGCTGCTGTTGTTATAGAGTAGTAATAATAGTCAGTACATGTGTTCATATACTGTAGTAAATATCACGTATGGTTAGAATTATGTCACCACTTGAAAACATCATCTCTAATATACGTCTATCCTGGTTGGATGTAATAATCTAAAACTGGACACATTTTAAGTATTTCCCCCAGATGTTTTGATTATACAGTTTAATCCAGCTAATTGCTCCTGGGACCTGTCATTCACTCCTGTCCCTTGGCCCTGACTTTCAGAGCTGTGTTTGGTGAGGAAATGAAAAGGAACCCTCTGGGCACTGACGTCAATTCAACATCTATTCCACGTTTGTTCAATATAATTTCATAGACATTACGTGGAAAGAACGTTGATTCAACCAGTGTGTGCTCAGAGGGAGGTTTTTGCACTGTCCATAAGTAATACATATTTCACTGATTTAATATCAAGTCAAAGCTTATTGGTCACATACACAGATTTGAAGATACTATTGCAGATGCAGAAAAATGTTTGTTTCGAGCTCCAACAATGTGGTAATACCAAGCAATAATAAAAATGTAAAAAACAAAGTGCATACAAGTGTAACTATCAGAACGAGCAATGCCAGAGACCTGAATATACATATATATACATAATAATGGTGTGTAAAGACAGTATGGACAGTATATGAATAGAAATTGTGTGTACAGTGGTAGGATGAACCATGATTGGAATACAGTATATATTAAGCGGGTAAAACAGTATGTAAACATTATTCAAGTGACCAGTGTTCAATTGCTATTTACATAGGGCAGCAGTCTCTAAGGTGCAGGGTAGATTACCAGTTGATAGCCGGCTATAACAGTGTCTAAGGTCCAGGGCAGGGTACTGGGCGGAGGCCGGCTAGTTGTGAGTGTTTGTTGTCCTGAAAATACAGTAGAAGCTGTTTCTCAGTCTCTCGTTCCCAGCCTTGATGCACCTATACTGTCTCCAGCCTTCTAAATGGTCGGTTATGATCTTCTTCTTGTCCTTCCCATCTACACTGGCTGCTGTAGATGTCCTGGAAGGTAGTCAGTGTGCCCCCGGTGATTGCGTTGGGCTGACCGCACCCCCCTCTGGAGTCGTTCCCTAGCCTCGCAAAGCACCTTATGATGACCAAAGTTAGTGCTACGGGGCTATAGTCATTTAGTTAAGTTACTTTCACTATCTTGGGTACAGGAACAACGGTGGACATCTTGAAGCAAGTGGGTACAAAAGACTGGGATATTGAAAGATTGAATATTTCTGTAATTAGGCTGGGGTGGTATCCAGATGATCAAATTGTCACATTGGTCTTCTCTCATCCCAGGATTTACGGTATTATTGGTTAGGTGGTGCTAAAAACATAAGAAAATCCCATTGGGCCTCAATTCCCATAATGCTAACAAAATTAGCACAAACCAATAGCAAGATCACATAGACGCTGTTAGCTAAATGCTAATGAGTGAAAACTAACAAACTAATTGCAAAGACAAGCAAATACAGCTCATAAAGTAATACAAGCATAGCTAATAGCTGCCGATTGCCATTTTCGTTGTGTGGACATTTTCAAGCGAAAGGGAACTAGAGAAACAAAACAAAGTTGTGATGCATGCTTTTCTGAAGGAAAGGAGCAGAGGGGAAAAGCTAGTAGGAAGAAATGACAACTGTACAGATAACTCATCCAGAGCTCTTTGATTTCTGGCAGAAATCCATTATTAGATATCTGATGGCAAATATTTAGTAGTGAATTGCATACAAGTGTAACTTCATCACCTCATGTGTGCCGCACAACAGAAATTCGCCGATAGATACAGAACGATATGGACACACCATCTCCCGCTTTCTCCCATTGTGCTATAACAAACAAACACGTGACTGGCTCAATTGTTCTGGGGAACTACGGTAAGCTTTGTAATGTAGTGCATTGCACAAGTTGACTGCAGGTATTTACTTATGAAGTAGCTACTAATATTCTAATTTATAGAAAATCTTTGAAGAAATAGTTTTGACTGTATTGAAAAACCATCCCGTGTTTTTATCCAAATACTGGATATACTGTATACCGCTCAAGCATATCCATGAACACTCCAGCCAGCTGGTCTACAAATGCTTTTAAGATAAGGCTTGGGTTAACATGCTTAAATGACTTACTCACATCTGACACGGAAAATGAGAGCACACAGTCCTAGTGACCGTCGGGGGACCACGTTGACAGCTCTATGTTGTTTTTCTCGAAGTGGGTGAAGGTGTTTAGCTCATCCGGGAGCGAGGCGTCAGTGTGGCTGGCTTTCCATTTATAATCCATAAATGTCTGGAGTCCCTGTCACATACAGTACCTGTCAAAAGTTTGGACACACCTACTCATTCAAGGGTTTTTCTTTATATTTAATATTGTCTACATTGTAGAATAATAGTGAAGGAAAAAAAAGATTAAATAACACGTATGGAGTCATGTAGTAACCAAATAAGTGTTAAACAAAGTAGCCACCCTTTGCCTTGATGACAGCTTTGCACACTCCTGGCCTTCTCTTAACTAGCTTCATGAGGTAGTCACCTGGAATGCATTTCAATTAACAGGTGTGCTTTTTTTAAAGTGAATATGTGGAAAGTGAATTTCTTTCCTTCTTAATGTGTTTGAGCCAATCGGGGGTGTGACAATGTAGGGATGGTATACAGAAGATAACCTGATTTGGTAAAACACTAAGTCAATATTATGGCAAAACAGCTCAAATATGCAAAGAGAAACGACAGTCCAACATTACTTTAAGACATGAAGGTCAGTCAATACGGAAAATGTCAAGAACTGTTGCAGTCGCAAAAACTATCAAGCTCTATGATGAAACTGGCTCTCATGAGGACCGCCACAGGAAAGGACTACCCAGAGTTACTGCTGCAGAAGATAAATTCATTGGAGTTAAATGCACCTCAGATTGCAGCCCAAATAAATGCTTCACAGAGTTCAAGTAACATACACATCTCAACATCAACTGTTCAGAGAAGACCGCATGATTATATATATTTTTTTTTAACTAGGCAAGTCAGTAAAGAACAAATTATTATTTTCAATGCCGGCCTAGTAACAGTGGGTTAACTGCCTTGTTCAGAGGCAGAGCGACAGATTTGTACCTTGTCAGCTCAGGGATTCAATCTTGCAACCTTTCGGTTACTAGTCCAACACTCTAACCACTAGGCTACATGTCACCCTGAATCAGGCCTTCATGGTCGAATTTCTGCAAAGAAACCACTACTAAAGGACCCCAATAATAAGAAGAGACTTGCTTGGGCCAAGAAATATGAGCAATGTACATTAGACCGGTGGAAATATGTCCTTTGGTCTGATGGGTTCAAGTTTGTGTCAAATTTGTGTCTTTGTGTGACGCAGAGTAGGTGAACGGATGATCTCTGCATGTGTGATTCCCCCCATGAAGCGTGGAGGAGGAGGTGTGATGGTGTGTGAGTAATTTGCTGATGACGCTGTCTGTGATTTATTTAGATTTCAAGGCATACTTAACCAGCATGGCTACAACAGCATTCTGCATCCCATCTGGTTTGCGCTTAGTGGGACTATCATTTGTTTTCAACAGAACAATGACCCAAAACACACCTTCAGGCTGTGTAAGGGATATTTGACCAAGAAGGAGAGTGACGGAGTGCTGCATCAGATGACCTGGCCTCCACAGTCACCCAAACTCTCCCCAATTGAGATGGTTTGAGATGAGTTGGACTGCAGGGTGAAGGAAAAGCAGACAAAAAGTTCTCAGCATATGTGGGAACTCCTTCAAGACTGTTGGAAAAACATTCCTCATGAAGCTTTTTGAGAGAATGCCAAGAGTGTACAAAGCTTTCATCAAGACAAAGGGTGGCTACTTTGAAGAGACTTTTAACACTTTTTGGGTTCCTACATGATTCCGTGTGTGTTATTTCATAGTTTTGATGTTTTCACTATTATTCTACAATGTAGAAAATAGTAAAAAAATAAAGAAAAACCCAGGAATGAGTAGGTGTGTCCAAACTTTTGACTGGTTCTGTACTTCTCAAGTCTAAGCCGTTGAAATGTGACTCCACTTTGTCCTTGTACTGTCGTTTTGCCTCTTTGATTGTCTTACTGAGTTTGTAGCTGGTCTGTTTGTCTGTTTGTACACCTCCATGCTCCCAGTTACCTGTCTATGGTTAAAAGCACTTTCATTTTTGCGGAAATGCTGCCATTTATCCACAGTTTTTGGTTTGGTTCTAATCGTCACAGTGTGAACAACATACTCTATGCACTTCCTGATGAACTCCGTCACCAAGTCAGTTTATATGTCGATCTTGTTGTCAGATGCAACCTGGAACATTTTCCCATTCCGCGTGAATAAAACAATCTTGAAGCATAGATTCCGATTGATCAGCACAGTCCCCCAAAATGTTCTTGTATGTTCTTGAATAGACTTTGAGGTACTGTACCTTTGCTCCGGTTTGGTGGGTGTGGCGAGGTGTGGTTGAAGCAATGAATGACGTAAAGGGCAGTGACCATGCTGACAGCATTCCCCAACCTGCAACCCAAACCCTTCTTGTTTTTCAACTGGTCGTTCATCACAGCACTCTTTCCATTCAATTGAACGTTCCAGAACATAAAAACTTACTGAATGCCACCCTGTTTAAGTTTCTTCCTATAGGTGGGGAGGACCAGAGTGGAGGCGTGATCTGATTTGCCAAAGGAAGGGTGGGGAGGGCCTTATGTAACGCTCACGGAAGTGAGCGTAGCAATGAACAGGGTCCTTGTTGTGCATGTAGCACAGGAGATATCTTGATAGAATTTCTGTATTGTTTTCCTAAGATTTTGTTTATTAAAGTCCCCAGATACAATGTGTGTCCTCACGATATGCAGTTCACAGTTCAGTGTAAGCTTGGGGGAAATATACACAGCAATGACGATGATCAAAGACAATTCTCTCAGGAGGTAATGCATTCGGCATATGTTGATGAGGTATTCCAGATCGGGAGAACAAAAGGATTTGAGTTCCTGTACATTACCACAATCACACCATGAGTTGATAATCATGAAACAAACCCCTCCACCTTTCTTTTGCCTGGAGAGTTCTTTCTTCCTGTCGATCCGCATAACGGATGGAGAACCTCACTGGCTGAATGGACAGGAACAATTTATCCGTAAAAAGCCATGATTCCGTAAAACAGAGTATGTTACAGTCCTTGATGTCTTTCTGGAAGGAGATCCTCGCCCTGAACTCGTCTACTTTATTGTCCAGGGACCGAACATTAGCGAATTATGTACTTGAATGCAGTGGATGGTATGCACACCGAATGAGACAGAGCGACATTCTGGCAACTGACCAAAGTTGTATTACATATCATGAATATTAACAAGCTGCTCTGTACTCGCCTTACAAATTGATTTGGGATGGGGCCTTGGGAGCTTCTCAGAATGGGCCACACCTCTATGAGTTTCTTGCCTGGGTCTCACCATTCGCCTCAGTTCCAGAATTCATTAACTCAGTGCATCTGAATAATTAAAAGGACTGTACTCCTTTTATTTGCATGATCTATTATTCAGCAGCATGAAAAGACTGGAGGAATTATCATTTCATATACGATGCTGAAATATGATCCATGCCTGCGTCCACCAGTCATTTCCTCCCCAGACCGTGATAATCACAGAGCAGATGTTCTATTTCAGTAGGGCTGGTGTGCAGTTTGAGAGTGTCTGTCTGTGTGTTGATGTTTGTGGTGAGTGTGCGTGTGTGTGCATGCATGCATCTGTGCGTGCGTGTGTCTCTATGTTCACCTGTGTCTCATCTCCATATTTATCACACTCTCATCTTGGTATTGTAAGGAGTCCAGTGCAGTCTGCGGGTTGGATGTGTGAGATGAATTATAGTGTTGGATTGATGATGACGCAATGATCCCACAGTCACCCCTTTTCAATTGTTTGTTATGTCTTCACTCTCTCTCCTACACAGTGAAACCACTCTATATTTAAGCAATAAGGCACAAGGGAGTGTGGTATATGGCCAATATACCACAGCTAAGGGCTGTTCTAAGGCATGACGCATCGCAGAGTCGATTCCGCAATGCGTCGTGCCTTAGAACAGCCCTTAGCTGTAGTATATTGGCCTTATACCACAAACCCCCGGTTACCAGCGTAATTAGAAAAATAATACATGCTTTGTCATACCAGTGGCATACTGTCTAATATACCACGAATGTCAGCCAATCAGCATTCAGTGTTCGAACCACCCAGTTTATAAATGTATATATTCATCAATCTGACTCCATTATTATGTGAATAAATGCAACAAGTCCTGTGCGAATCCTTGCATCTCCGACTCAGTATGACTATAATGAACACGTGTCTATCTTGCACCGTTGTGCAATTATTAAGAGGCTAGATACAAATAGCTAATCCTGGCAACCAGTGTTCTAGCATTAATTTATTGAGTCAAGTAGATCAGGGATGTCAAGGTGGAACCCAAGCATATGCTATGTGTAGTGTAAATAACAACTACCTATAGACCTACTAAATTATGACTGTAAAGTCAATCAAATAATCACTCTGTAAAATTAGGAATATATTTACTCAATTCAACTAATTGGATTTATTAGTCATGAAATAGTTAACACTCAAACAATTACAGTGTACACAAAATACATTATGCGTTACAGAATAACAGAGTAAATTACTATCGACTAAATAAGATTGAACGTGGTTACACATGTCTTCAATTCAGAATCATCTCTAAGAGAAATAAATGTGTGTCTGATACACACACAAGCTCACAAGTCCTCAAAGTATGAGTGAATTCACTGCCCTTTTAACCAAATTCAAGCAGTGCATCCCAACCTGAATTAAGATTTATTGGCAGTTTCCTAGTGAAAATAAAAGGCAGGAGCAACACATCCAGATTACAATCTAATAAACACAATTTGAATGTTATGAACAGACAACAGGAATGTGCCTGATAACCAGTCAACCCAAAATATATCAACCAGAAAACATACAATCCAATGAGACATCGAAATTGTGTAGCTCTTTACAAGCTCTTGAAACAAACTAAACACGACAATTTATTTCTAAATATTTCAAACTAAACACGACAAACATTCATTTCGCCTATTCAAGTTTTTAGCAATTGTCACACCTTTCCTGGCATTAGTGACCCCAGGACTTCCGTGGGAATGTCTAGTCCTGGATATTGCCACAGCAAAGGTATGGCTCTCTCCTGTGAGATGCAAATATACAACTATCCATCCGGACAATGCCAAATTGAATCAACATGCCAGGCTAGTTACTAGACACCTCTTCGTCGCTGGCCTTCATCATCGTTCACATTTGTTCACTTTTTCTATTTTTAGCAACTACAGTAATCCCCCGTTTGGAACCTTTGAGTTGTGAAATAACAGCATTGAAGCAGTGTTATAGTTACCACAAGCAGGCTCGCCAAGACGCATGCGTGATACACCAAGTCCCAGGCGTATGCGTATTTGGCCAAGGCAGTGGAGGCACTCAAGAAGATGGTCGCTCCCAGTTTGGCTTGCATGAACTGCTCATCCATGGCAGTTACAGTCCTGGAGCTCTCCTCATAGAAGGTATAGTCCCACCAGGGTGGAATGTCAGTCTTTAGAGGTGCCCTGCATAGACTGCTCAGCTGTCCCATCGTGGAATCCTCCATCACCATCAGAAGGTGTGGGTTATAGCTGGACAATTCAGGCCCATCATCGGAGTCAGTTTGCAAATTCGGTGAATCCCCACTCTTTGTGAAAGCCTTGGAAAGCATTCCAAATAGCAATACAGTGAAAGTACACACTTCAACTTGCCAACATTCTACAATGTATGACAAATAGAGTATACGCAGTAAATGTCTCATGACAAGAGTTATCATTAATATAGAAAATAGCCAACAAAAATTATCCCATCAACTATCTGACCCAAAAGGAGGATGAGTTAGTAGACACAAGTTCTGAATGGACAAAAGGAAACAAGTAAAAAACAAGCACAACAAAAAACCATACCATCCAGCATCATTGCAAATAAAAATTCGAACAATATACGGTGATGAACAATTATTTCTCCCCCCCTTCAAGAGGGATGAGTTTGGAACAAAGGAGAACACTCTAAAACAATCCTTATAGTGTTGAGCAAATAGTAACATACATTTTGTAAATTCAACTTTTCATCAGTCGCCACACCTCTCCTGGCATCAGTGATCCCAGTACTTCCGTGCTAATGTTTCGTCCTGCACATTGCCACGGCGAAGGTGTGGCTCCCTCCTGTGAGATACAGCCATCCATACAAATAATGCCAAATTGAATCAACACGTCAAGCTAGTCGCATCTTTATCACTGGTTTTATAATCATTCACATTTCTTCCATCACTATTTTTCGACTACAACTCAACCAGACAATGCTGCAGGTTCTCTGTCTATTTCTGAGTTATCGACAGTCATCCAAATCTGTAGAGTCAGAAGCTAGGCCTGCTGATGTTTGGCTGAATCACAAAGCACGCCTGATGCAGAGAGCGCTGTTGTTTACTGAGAGCACTGTGTGTCCACTGACCCATCCCACAGTGCTAACAGTTCCAGGCTGACCAGTGAGGAGGTTGGGTTGCTGGTTGGGTTGCTTGACCAGCAACATCTTGGGAGAGTAGGGCTTATCTCCCTGTGAGGCAAATGCCCTCCCAGGTGCCGCAGTATGTCAGTCACATTGCATGCTGTTCTAATCAAAGGTGATGACGTTGGACGCCAACTGTCGTTGTTGGAGTGGGTCCCAGAAATTAGCCATCATCCTCTCAACGGTGCCAGCAAGCACTGTGACGCCATGACACCAGTACTGAAAATACCTGTCGGACGGGAAGTGGGAGGTGGGAAGCAGACAGTGTAGCAATCACACTCCCCAGGTAACTGGACAAGTGACATCTTCATCATGGACTGGAGACCACTTATAGTGTAATACTGTAATTTCGATGTGTATGATGAGCTTGATTCAATGTCAAATCCTTCATTTAGGGCTGATAATTGATATGTCTACTTTATGCCTAACTCAATGCAGGAGTTGGACTATAGTTTCCCCAGTTCTGTCCAGTTCTTTCAGATAATTGTTTTCCCACATTTAGGTAGCCTGACTTAGATCCATTTCATTTCAACATAGTAACTGTAGGGAGTCGTTGTTGTCATTGAGGTATGTATTGACAAGCTTCTCTCTTGTCTTGCATCTATCTCACCACTCTGTGCTCTACGCCGTAACGCCACAATCTAATTCACATCTCTGGAAGATAGTAACAAAAGTAGAACGAAGGAGATCATGTTATCTAAAAGGGTCACCTGACTTGATATACTGTACATTGAACAAATATATAAATGTAACATGCAACCATTTCAATGATTTTACTGAGTTACAGTTCAAATAAGGAAAGCAGTCAATTGAAATAAATTAATTAGCCACTAATTTATGGATTTCTCATGACCAGGAATACAGATGTGCGTCTATTGGTCACAGATAACTTTTTTTTTAAAGTAGGGGTGTGGATCAGAAAACCAGTCAGTATTTGGTGTGACGACCATGCTTATCTCATTTGCATAGAGTTGATCAGGCTGTTGATTGTGGCCTGTGGAGTGTTGTCCCACTCCTCTTCAATGGCTGTGCGAAGTTGCTGTGTATTGGCAGAAACTGGAACACACGTCGATCCAGAGCATCCCAAACATGCTCAATGGGTGAAATGTCTGAGTATGCAGGCCAGAACTGGGAAATGTTCAGCTTCCAGGAATTGTGTACAGATCCTTGCGCATTACCGTGCTGAAACATGAGGTGATGACTGTGGATGAATGGCCCGACAATGAGTCTCTGTGCATTCAAATTGCCTTTGATAAAATGCAATTGCGTCCGTTGTCTGTAGCTTATGCCTGCACATACCATAACCCAACTGCCACCATAGGGAACTCTGTTCACAAAGTTGACTTCAGAAAACCACTCGCCCAAACAATGCCATACACGCTGTCTGCCATCGGCCCATTACAGTTGAAACTGGGATTCATCTGTGAAGAGCACTTCAGTGAGCATTTGCCCACTGAAGTCAGTTACAATGCTGAAATGCAGTCAGGTCAAGACCCTGTTGAGGACAACAAACAAGCAGATTAGTTTCCCTGAGACAGTTTCTGACAGTTTGTGCAGAAATTCTTTGGTTGTGCAAACCCACAGTTCCATCAGGTCTCAGACGATCCCGCAGGTGTAGAAGCCAGATGTGGAGGTCCTGGGCTGGCGTTGTTACACATGGTCTGTTGTGAGGTCGGTAGGACGTACTGCCAAATTCTCTAAAATGACGTTGGAAGCGACTTATGGTAGAGAAATGAACATTAACATTTAATCCCTCCAGTCAGCATGCCAATTGCACTCTCACTCAAAACGTGAGACATCTGTGGCATTGTGTTGTGTGACAAAACTGCACATTTTAGAGTGGCATTTTATTTTTCCCAGCACAAGGTATCTTGGCAAAGGAGAAACTAAATTTGTGCCAAAAAATGTAGAGATATAAGCTTTTTGTTTGTTTTTTTCTGGGATCCTTTATTTCAGCTCATGAAACATGGGACCAACACTTTACATATTGCGTTTATATTTTTGTTCAGATATTTTCAAATGTGATGGAAGATCTCCTAATCCATTAGCCAGATGCAGGGTAAGAATCAGTGTCTGCCCAAGAAAAGGCATGCTTCATTAGTTCCAGCCGACACTGACGTGATTTATGGGTGGAATTTAGGTCATTTATCTGTTTATTTATTTATTTTAGTTTCGCTCATCAATTGAAACAAGCACATTGTGATTTATATTGAGAAGAGTGAATTTGATTCATTGTAAGGTTCCTGAATAACTAGATGTTGGCGTGCATATCTGACCTATTTAGGATTCCCCTCGTCCAACCAAATCTCATTACTTCTATTTGGTTCATTGTCTAACATAAGGGATCAGAAAGCGTGCTATATGGTTATCTAGAGGGAAATTGTCAGTCAACTGAAGCGAAGCAGAACCAGTTTATGCAGGCCCAATTTAAGCCCCTACGACTACCACATCACCACAGAATTACAATTTGTCCTCCTGCTACAATGCTGTATAGTACACCACTAAGTTTACATAGTTTAATATTAAATGGATGACACTCAATCTTAAAGATGCAATATGTACATTTTTGGGAGACCTGATCAAATGCACATAGAAATGCGAGGTATAGATCTTACTGAAAGCATGTCTAAGAAGCGGTAGATATGTTCTATGTACGCTATTTCTATGCTTCCCGTTCTTAAGTTTTGTTTTTTAGTCTTTTACTTTCTGTTTTGTACTCCAGCTTCAAACAGCTGAAAATACAACGTCTTTGGTTATTGAACAGATATTTCACAGCGGTTTAGATTGTACAATGAGTCTCTACAAGTGTTTCCCAAACTCGGTCCTGGAGACCCCAAGGGGTGCACATTTAGTTTTTTTCCCTAGCACTACACATCTGACTCAAATAATCAAAGCTTGATTATTTCTGCATATTGCACCTTTAAATCATATGCAAATCATTCAATGTCTTCATTCAATCTCTGCTCCATACATAATCCATATAGGCCCCTCTGAAAGTGAACAATATGAAAGCTTCCCTGTCCCTTCTCCTGAAACTCCCATTGTTTCAATAGGAACCTAATGGATACCATCTGGGGGCTCCGTCTGTGCTAAGACAAGGGAATTAGTTCTCTCGCTGCCACCACACTCCTACTGGTGCGCTCCCATTCTCCTCCAGTAATGACTGTCTATCCAATTTAGTCCCCTCTCTCTCCAAGGGGGAATAAATCTGCAGTGGCCCTAGCTGTGGATGAAAGGACATGGAGGTCCCGAGGAAATTGTATTCGCCTCCATCTCCTCTTCTTCCCTCCAAACAAAATAGGTACCTCCTGTATTTACTTGACATGCCACTGGGTTGACACTTCTTTTCTCTTTTCTTCCTCTTTCTCTCTCCCAGCGGCTCCTAAGGGCCCCAAGCTTTTGATGACCCCCACGAGGGCAAAGGTAGGGGATACGGTGCGCATCACCGTGCAAGGATTCCAGGTAGGCGCTGGGGTTCCTGGGGTAAGTGCATGGGGGTTTATGAAACCGGAGGGCCATGTTCAGTTTGGGATAGGACGAGATAGGGAGATGTGCAGTTAAGCCTGTCGAGTTTTCTGATATAGTGGCCATTCTTACAGGGTGAGAGATATACCATACGTCTTCTCGGTCTAAGGCTAGCATACTGTTTCTTGTTTGGAAAGTGCACTATTGGAAAAAGTGACTTGTTAGAATTTTGGGGGAATTGTTTTATCTTTTCACATGTATTTTTTCAATGTGGGGTTCTGACTATGCCTCAAGGCAATAAACTATTTCAATGAGAAATAAATAACCCATTCAAAATCTGTTTGTTTACGGATAGCTCCAATTCTCTGATGTTTTTTTTTATTTTCTTAAGTCTATCTCCTTAAGGCATGCATCTCAAGCTAGCTGTTAGAGGATTGCTCAGCAGAGCAGAGTTTGGGTTTGTACCTGCTAGAGCATTCCAGTCAGGAGATTGTCCTTGTGTAACTATCATCCTCTGCCCCCAAAAATGATATGTTTCCAGTAGTAGCTGATCCCCATCTCAGTGACAGGAATAGGGATGCCACGGTGTTGGCGCTGCCTGCTAGAGCCAACCAGGTGGAGAGTACAAGGCAAATTCTGATAGGCCATGCTGATGGACCAGCACACCAATCACCTTTGTTACTTTTCATTCACTGCTTCATGAATTTCTGGGCATGATAGCGCTGTGTGTTTTTATAAAGTGTTTGTTTTTCATTGCTTTATTCTGGTTTGCTACTTTCAATCTAATAATGGCACTTATTCGGTGCCTTGGGTTTAGTGCAGCAGTTTAGAGTCTGGGCAGATGTATACGACTATCTCCACCCACTAATGTCATATTATTTGAAGATCTCCTTTGAATAGTGTTAAGAATGGTCACTATAAACAGGCTTGACTGGGACATAGAGCCAATTGGGCCCTTCGGAAACAAACATCCATGCATGGAGATTCATCCCAAAGAAAATCTCCCTTATCCTTCACTGGACCAAGGCTCTAGGGTTTCACTAGTAGATAAGATTTAGTGCAAAGACATATACCTCTCTTGTCTTCTCATTGTGTGATTAAAAAGATATCAGTATCCCCTACGGTTTATAATATCAGAATTATACATAATCACACAGGGTGGGCTTTTAGTTTTCTTTCCACTTGATATGCTTTGTCCCCACTCTGTATTAATCCATATGAAGATAAGAAACACCCTGGTGTTTTTATTGGAGCTGTCTTTTTCATTTAGGCTCTGTAATGCCGTTGGGGATATGTGATAGGACCTTTCATGTTTTTTATCTTGATAGAACCTTATGCCATGACTGCCCCTGATCAACAAACTACTTTCACTTCTGTCACCATGTGAATTCTTTGGTTTCAGAACTCTTATCAGGGCAGTCATTTTTAAAGGTTACACAAGTCACACTAGCTTAGTCAGAATGATGACACACCAGCTCCTTAAAGGCATACATTCAGTTCATTAAAGCATTTCTACAGTATGGGTCACACAGTGACAAGAGTCAAGTCGTGGTATTTTCTTTAAGATCCTGTGCAGTCAAAAACGTGATTTATCTGTTATATACATTTTCAATTGTGAAATGATAATAATGTCCTTGTAGTGTGCGAGCTGTTTGAAAATACTACCTGAAATGTCAGCCTGTTTTGGTGGGATGGAGTTTTGGCCTGCCTGGTGACGTCACAAGGCGGCAAATTAGTTAATAGACCAATAAGAAAGAGAGTTTCAAACCTCTGCCTATAAAAGCTAGTTTTCAGTTTTCCACTCCCCACTCAGACCACTTTCAAACAGTCCTAGCTAAATTCTTGCTTGAGAAACTGCTCTTGCTAATAAGCAATTTTTTGATTGTTTTTGACCATTTTCATTAAAAATAATCACGGTAATATACTTCATTGTTACCCTGAAATGATTTGATATTGAGATAAAAACGGTTGCATTGGGCCTTTATTAAAAGGTCTGGGAGGTCACATTTCAAAATGGTGAAAGAAAATCTAGTCAGATTATCAATAGTTTATCTCAACAGAATTTCATTCTGTTGCATCACACTTCAGAAATAGACATCTATCTTGTTCTGGCCTTTCACTCAAGATGTATGACAGCAACATACTTGGCCCTCGGCCCTGCAGTATAAACTAGATGAAACTGGGTTCCCTAGCTGGATTCACAGAAACAGAAGAAACGCCTTTCCTTCTTTGACAATGTGTGAAGTGATCATAATTCCTGATGGTGTGTTGTTCCCTTTGAATAACATTTGAGCGCCACAACCCCTCGTTGCACTTTACTACGAAATGCCCTCTCCTCCCCTACTGACATGTTCTCCAGCTGTTTTGATTTTAATAACATGTCTGTATCCAGCAGATGGCAGAAAAGACATCCAGAGGAGTACAGCAGAAAGGCTTCTTCCCTCAGAGGGAGAATTATATGACATTTTGAAAAGGGGAATATTTTGAAACTGGGAAATGTCTTGAGAGGCATGAGCATCTGAAAACATTTGCAAATGTAAATCAAATCATATTTTATTTGTCACATGCTTCGTAGGTGTAGACTAACAGTGAAATGCTTACTTAGGGGTCCTTTTCCCAACAATGCAGAGCAAAAAATAAAGATGAAAAAATAAAGATATATATATATTTTTTAAATGGTAACAGAAATAAATACATAGTAAATAACGAATAACAATAAGGAGTAAAAATAACAAGGCTAAATACAGGGAGTACCAGTACTGAGTCGATGTGCAGGGGAAGGAGGTAATTGAGGTAGCTACTGTATGTACATATAGTAGTAGTAAGTGACTAGGCAACAGGATAGATAATAGGCAGCAGCAGCGTATGTGGTGATTTCAAAAGTGTGTTTGTGTGAGTGTGTGTGTGGCGTCAGTATGTAGTGTTGATTATTAATTCATACTGCTAACGTACCATTGCATTAGGGAATTGAGCTTGTATTATTAATGTAGCCTTTGCTCTTAATCTCTTGACTGGCACTTAAACTTTTTCCCCTCTTGTCCAACCCTCCCTCACACACACTTGTGGTGGTCTGTTAATAGAATGAGGTGTTCCCTGAGCCCCTCTTCACCTGGACCCGGGTCGGGGGTCGTCTGCTTGACGGGAGTGCTGAGCGGGATGGGAAGGAGCTGGTTCTGGAGCGAGTGCCAGCCGAACTCAACGGCTCCATGTACCGCTGCACGGCCCAGAATCCTCTGGGCTCCACGGACACGCACACCCGCCTCATCGTCTTTGGTATGTGTCCAAACTCATTACCATATTCTGTCATCCTAGAGGGCATTGCAGAGAATCACAAATGTAGTACTTGTTCTTGTTCATGGTATGTTTTATTCCCACTAGTCAAAGGAATATCCTCATTCAAATTTCAAACACCATTAAAATTGTGTTTCAACTGTTAATATTATGCTTCCACATACTCTGAAGTATTAAGCAATGCATTTATGTAAAAAATATATATTTATGTGCCCATTTTTAGATATGAATTATCAATGCGAACTAAGTGCATGAGTAATAAGTGATTGTATCACTAAATGACTCAGCAATGCCTCTAGTACAAAGGCTGATTTATGCAAGTGAGTAATGCCCCTCATGTGGGTGAGTAGAAATCCAACAGCCATGGGAATCCCACAAGCAGCATGTAATGTACCCATTCTCTCCAACACTGACTACTAATAATCACATGAAAGGCCCATAATAGAATAAATGATCTTTGTTGTTGACAGTGTCATCTCTTTGTTCAACGACCCACCTTGAGCAAGCTAGATCAGTCTTTTCATGATGTGCTGCTATTTGTCGCAGTTCCAAAGTCCTGAGTTTGCTCTAGTTGATGTGGGAGTTGGCTTGCTTCCTGACTCTATTACTGCTGTATGTCCTGCTGCCCTGGTGTGTTTGCCCTTGGGCCCTGTGGAATGACTGCTTCCTGCGTGAGAACTTGATCAGAGGCCTGTCCATCATGGCTGCTCTGTTTTAATCAAAACCGCTGCAACGAGGATGAAGGTCTTCTCCCCTGTATTATATATTATCCACTCTCGTGTTAGAGATAACTGCCATGCAAGAGTTGGAATTGATATATATATATATATATATATATATATATGGACATGTGTGTAGCTACCGCAGGACAATCAGAGGGTAAATCAGCTCAGGTCCATTGATCAGAGAAGGCCATTCCACACAGTAATCTGCCTGCACTGCCATTAAGAAATCAAATCAAATCAAAATCAAATCAAATTTTATTTGTCACATACACATGGTTAGCAGATGTTAATGCGAGTGTAGCGAAATGCTTGTGCTTCTAGTTCCGACAATGCAGTAATAACCAACAAGTAATCTAACTAACAATTCCAAAACTACTGTCTTATACACACAAGTGTAAGGGGATAAAGAGTATGTACATAAAGATATATGAATGAGTGATATTACAGAGCAGCATAGGCAAGATACAGTAGATGCTATCGAGTACAGTATATACATATGAGATGAGTATGTAAACAAAGTGGCATAGTTAAAGTGGCTAGTGATACATGTATTACATAAAGATGCGGTAGATGATATAGAGTACAGTATATACGTATACATATGAGATGAATAATGTAGGGTATGTAAACATTATGTCCATCGTTTGATAAATCCGCACCCGGACATCCTCCAGTGAGCAATGTTTAAAAAATGTGGTAGTGAAACTGTCTCTTTGGGAAGGTGTTACCTTTGGGAGCGTTTTGGTAGAAAGAACACTAATGCCTATTTAACACCCTGATGCTACGTGCAGAATGTTGGCTGTCTGTGTGTCTATGTCTCTGTCCTAGTATAGATGGCTTCCACTCATGTTTAGAGGAGCAGAATGGTGATTGAGTGACCTTGAAACCGTCCCCCGCGGCCTTGAAATGGGACACTTCCCATTGGGCCGAGATGTCAATTCAACATCTATTCCACATTACTTCGGTGTAACTTCATTTAACAATGACATGGAAACAACGTTGATTCAACCAGTGTTTGCCTAGTGTGTTCTCTCTCCAGGGGCAGAGTGGATATTTGGAGCTCTGCTCTCTTGGCAAACTGTTCATTATACATCATCAGGTATAACAGAGTATAAGGATGGCATGCTATTGAGACTCTCCACTGGCAGAAAGCAGTTCTCATATCTTGATCATGAACATATCCACGTACCCTTGGTGATTACACTGTAGTGACTCATCAAATCAAATGTTATTTGTCACAAGCTTCGTAAACAACAGGTGTAGACTAACAGTGAAATACTTACTTATAGGCCTTTCCCAACCATGCAGAGAGAAAGAAAATTGATAAATAAAACAAAAGTAATAAATAACATGTAATAATAAATACACAATGAGTATCGATAACTTTGCTCTATAAATGGGCTTCCAGTATGGAGTTTATGTGCAGGGGTATGATGTAATTGAGGAAGATGGAAGATATGTACATACAGTGTCTTCAGAGAGTATTCATACCCCTTGACGTATTCTACATTTTGTTGTGTTACAGCCTGAATTCAAAATCTATTCAATATTTTTTTTCCACCCATATACACAAAATACCTCATAATGACAAAGTCAAAACGTGGTTTTAGAAATGTTTGCAAATGTTTTGAAATTAAAAACAGAAATGTCTCATTTCCATAATTATAAACACCCCCGAGTCCATACTTTGTAGAAGCATCTTTGGCAGCAATTACAGCTGTGAGTCTTCCTAGGTAAGTCTCTAAGAGCTTTCCAAACCTGTATTGTGCAACATTGGCCAATTATTATTTTAAAAAGTATTCAAGCTCTTTCAAATTGGTTGTTGTTCATTGCTAGACAATCATTGTCAGGTCGTGCCATAGATTTTCAAGTAGAGTTAAGTCAAAACTGTAACTCGGGCCACAGGAACATTCACTGTCTTTTTGGTAAGCAACTCCAGTGTAGATTTGGCCTTGCGTTATTGACCTGCTGAAAGGTGAATTAATTTGCCCGTGTCTATGCTTGAATGCTTGAATATATGGAGAGTGGTACTCAGTAATGTGTTGTATTGGATTTGCCACAAAAATAACACTTTTGTATTCAGGACAAAAAGTTAATAGCTTTTTGCAGTATTTCTTTTAGTGCCTTGTTGCAAACAGGATGCATGTTTTGGAATAGTTTTATACTGTACACGCTTACTTATTTCACTCTGTCAATTATGTTAGTACTGTGCAGTAACTACAATGTTGTTGATCCATCCTCAGGTTTCTCCTATCACAGCCATTAAACTCTGTAACTGTTTTAAAGTCACCATGAGGCCTCATGGTGAAATCCCTGAGTGGTCTCCTTCCTCTCCGGACAACTGAGTTAGGAAGGACGTCTGTATCTTTGTACTGACTGGGTGTATTGATACACCATCCGAAGTGTAATTAATAACTACACCATGCTCAAAGTGATATTCAGTGTCTGCTTTTTAAAATGTTCTCTAATAGTTGCCCTTCTTTGCGAGGCATTGGAAAACCTCCCCGGTCTCTGTGGTTGAATCTGTGCTTGATATTCATTGCTAGACAAAGGGACCTTTCAGATAATTGTTTGTGTGGGGTACAGAGATGAGGTAGTCATTAAAATATCATGTTAAACACTAGTATCGCACACAGAGTAAGTCCATACAACGTATGTGACTTGTTAACTAACTATTTAGCAGTGATATGGCTTGGGGTAGAAGCTGTTCGGGGTCCTGTTGGTTCCAGACTTGCATCTGTACCCCTTGCTGTTCGGTAGCAGAGACCAAGTCTATGACTTGGGTGGCTGGAGTCTTTGACAATCTTTAAGGCCTTCTGACATCGCCTGGTATAGTGGTCCTGGATGGCAGGGAGTTCGGCCCCGGTGATGTACTGAGCCATACGCACAATCCTCTGTTTGGCCTTGCGGTCAGATGCCAAGCAGTTGCCATACCAAGCGGGGATACAGCCAGTCAAGATGGTCCCAATGGTGAAGCTGTAAAACATTTTGAGGATCTGAGTACCCATGCTAAACCATCTTGAGGGGGAAACGACGTTGTTGTGCCCTCTTCACGACTGTGTTGGTGTGTCTGAACATGACACATTAGATATGTGACTGGTTTCAGGAAACTAGGCGTATGTCACAAGTCACGACTTCACAGGAGAGCCGTTTGAACGTAATAAATTTTTTTTTAAATCAAAATGCGTTTACAAGTTTATCAACTTTCAAAGCAGAATTACTTCCCCCATTGTTCTTCGAAAATGCAATGTATGACATACCATTTTGTAGATCTGAGTCTCAACTTTTTGACAATGTAAAAAAAAACATTTCAAATTTTGCTACATAAGACCGAATCCATGTGGTGAGTCACATATGTGACCGACCGCCTCGATTCGGTCTTATGTAGAAACATTTGAAATAGTTTACAAATATCCTACATTACAGTATGTCTGCCATTTTGGAGTTGTAGTGCATGTGATGTTTCAAATTCAGCATCGTTCACACCCTCTTAAGCCTTAACGCTACAGAATACAATGACATTGTAGATGATTCTGTGCTTCCAACTTTGTGGCAACAGTTTTGGGAAGGCCCATTCTGGTTTCAGCATGATAATTCCACCGTGCACAAAGCGAGGTCCATACAGAAATGGTTTGTCAAGATCAGTGTGTAAGAACTTGACTGGCCTGCACAGAGCCCTGACCTCAACTCCATCGAACACCTTCGGATTAATTGAAATGCTGACTGCGAGCTAGGCCTAATTGCCCAACGTCAGTGCCCAACCTCACTAATGCTCTTGTGGCTGTTTGGAAACAAGCTCTCGACCCGCTGCACTACAGCCCCGTCGATGTAAATGGGGGTGTGCTCGTCCCCCCGTTTCCTGTAGTCCATGATCAGCTCCTTTGTCTTGCTGATGTTGAGGGAGAGGTTGTTGTCCTGGCACCACACTGCCAGGTCTCTGACCTACTCCCTATAGGCCGTTTCATCTTTCCAGTGATCAGGCCTACCACCATTGTGTCACCAGCAAACTTAATAATGGTGTTGAAGTTTGCACCTCAATGCAGACGTGGGTGAACAGGAAATACAGGAGGGGACTAAGCACACACCCCTGAGGGGCCCTCATGTTGGTGGATGTGTTGTTGCATACCCTCACCACTTGGCCCCTCTGGAAGTCCAGGATCCAGTTGCAGAGGGAGGTCCCAGGTTTCTTAGCTTAGTGATGAGCTTGGGGGGCACTATGGTGTTGAACACTGAGCTGTAGTCAATGAACAGCATTCTCACATAGGTGTTCCTCTTGTCCAGGTGGGAGAGGGCTGTGTGGAGTGCAGTAGAGATTTCATAATCTGTGGATCTGTTGGGGAGGTATGTGACTTGGAGTGGGTCCAGGGTGTCTGGGATGATGTTGATTATGTGAGGTATGACCAGCGTTTCAAAGCATTTCATAGTTACAGATGTGAGTGCTAAGGAGCGATAGTCACTTAGACAGGTTACCTTGGAGTTCTTGGGCACAGGGACTATGGTTTTATGCTTGAAACATGTAGGTATTGCAGACTAGGTCAGGGAGAGGTTGAACATTTCAGTGAAGACACTTGCCAGCTGGTCAGTGCATGCTCTGAATACGCGTCCTGGTAATCCGTCTGGTGCTGCAGCCTTGTAAATGTTAACCTGTTTAAGGTCTTACTCAGCAGTGAAGAGGCTGGCTGTCACAAACACACTGATTTATCTCTGTCTTTGTGGACTGAGTAGGGAAATCGCATGTGGATGCTAATAGATCAGCAGTTTCTTTTCTGCTATTGCCCACTTGCCCCACCTAACTGCTGCTCTAACTTACCAGAGAGCCCAATGTCCACAGCTCTATTAATACAGGCTCACCAGCGGGATGTCATTTAACATGAGCTTAAGGAACTTCATTAGACCCCCTACCCATGTCAGCTCACTATTTTCTCATCATCACTTCACTTCTTTTCCCTTTCCCTTTCCCTGTCTGTCTGTCTGTCTGTCTGTCTGTCTGTCTGTCTGTCTGTCTGTCTGTCTGTCTGTCTGTCTGTCTGTCTGTCTGTCTGTCGTGCTCGCTCTCGCTCTCGCTCTCGCTCTCGCTCTCGCTCTCGCTCTCGCTCTCGCTCTCGCTCTCTCAATTCAATTGGCATTATTGGCATGGGAAACCTATGTTTACATTACCAAAGCAGTGAAATAGATAATAAACAAAAGTAAAATAAACAATGAAAAATGAACAGTAAACATTACACTCCCAATGTTTTTAGTGTAATAGTATCATATTAAGGCTGTACAGTGTTAAAACAATATCTCTCTCTCGCTTTCTGTTTACCTCTCTATTTTCCCTTCATCTCTATCAACAGAAAATCCTGCCATGATGAAAAACACTCAGAATCCAAACAGTAAGTATGGCACCCATGAAGACCACTCACAGAGAAAGTTTGTTTTGTAGTCTTTTAAAGAGCATTTCTCCTTTTTGTTTGTTTGAATGTTGTTTTTCTCACACATTTTTGAAGATGCATTTGAATACATTTGAGATGACAAGCATGCAATCTGTATACAAAATGGGACAGTAACAAATGACTAGCTACTAGCTACTTCTTGGTTAGGGTTTGATGGACAGACAAACTGACGACAGGTGAACACTGTCTGTCATTCTATCGTCAACAGAAATCTCTCCCCCTATGTTCAGATACAATACTCCTTCAGTCACTATCCACTTGTATACATTTGTGAGAACTGTGATATTAGGGTTGTTTCATACACACTGTGGGGCCTCATTTGCAGCACCTCCAATTATCATGTTAAGATGAGGGATTGTCAAAAAAAGCGCAGAGGGATATGAGGGTTCTCTTTCTCATTCTCTCTCTCTCTGCTGCTTTGCGTGCCATATCTTACGGATGTAAATTTTAATATGCAAATGATCCGGCAGGAGCAGGTTTGCCACAGCAAGGACAGAATCAGGTCAGTGAGGAAGGTACCGATCGCGGAGCGAGGCGCAGATATGCCTCGCATGCAAGTCAAATCGGTGTAGAACATGGCCCCGAGAGGTCGCAGCACAAGTGTCTGATCGCTCAGTGGCTGATCTGCCAACTCCTCCCTCTGTGTGTGTGGGAAGTCCACCCTATCTGTCAGTCAGCACAGAGGCCACAGCACAGAACAGCAACAAACCACATACCTTTTAAGGGCCACCATCCATCTCTGTCAGAGTTTCAACCCTCTCGCTGTCCTAACAAATGTTTTAGAATATTGATGATAATGGAAATTAACTGAGGTATAGAGACGCATGGGAAGTGGGGCAGTGGCCCGTAGTAGTTGTTTATTGCAATCCTACTTAAACAAGCGGAATGCGTAAGGCTATTACAATTGTAGTTCTAGAAGGAATATCATGTTTGTCATCATTAACATCAGTGGAGAATGTGGTTAAGTTGACATAAAAGCAAAGAGCCAGGATTCCCAATTGCCCTTGATTTGAAAGGCTTTACCGAGACATAATATCTGGCCAGATCTGCTCTGGCAGTACATGATTTGGTTGCATTAATTTTTATTACATAGAAAGGAAATTATGACCTGACCAAGAAGTAACTGACCAATCAGTGTTTTTATTGAGATTAAAGTCTGTTTTGTCTAGTGACTGGCAAATATAAATAGTGATTGTATCTGACTCTTCTCTCTTTTTCTGGCCCTTGCAGATGGAGCCCCTCGCGTGGATGTAGTCGGACTAATATGGATGGTGCTGTCCCTGGCCCTCACAGTGACTGTGGAACTGACGTGAACCCTCCCAGCCAACACACACTCTGTATACACACACAATTCACACCCAACACACAGTAGACCCACAGAGACACACATACACACACACACAAACAATCCCAAGCCTTTCAAACACACATACACACACCACATGCACATACCTCCCAAAACACCACCACACCACAAACAGACACACATACAACCACACCACACAGTCCTGCAAGCCTTTTCCAGTCATCCAACCTGCCCTCCATGCATCAGTCTTTCAGGAGCCAGTGCCACCACCCGATGGGCCTCTACTCTGTTTTTGAAATGAAATAATAACAAAGATTATAATATAAAGAAAAGAACTTCCTGAACATGAGAATAACCACCTCCAGTATACCCCATCAACCCGACCACACCTTCTTTTTGTTTCTTGTCACACCCCTGCCTGTTGATCAATAAAATTAGTTGTTAAAAAAGGAAAATAAAAAGCATTTGGGTTTGTTTTGATATGTTCAATTGTTGCAAGTGTGAAGAGAGACACTGAGCCGACGAGTGTGGGAGGACCAACCAGTTGTCCCATTCACTGGGCTGTGTTGTACCCAGTCTTTAAGCGACACATAAACAACTGGGAACAAATGTGAACGCTCAATGAGCACATTCTTTTTTATCACGAGTACAGGTATTTCTTTTCTTGGATGGCTTGGAATGTACAAGAGGACGAAACGCAAAGAGAAAATGGAAAATCTCCTTTTTGAGTGTATTTTGTGTACATCTGTGTAAATACTGAAGATAATCAAAGAGGTTTTATGGGTTCAGGTTAGGATTGGTTGGTGAGGAGTTGGGAGGGTTTGCAGCAGCTCACAGCCTTTGTTTTGTATTTTCTCATCCTTTATCACTGTTTCGAGAGATAATCCTATAGGCTGTCGGGACAGAACAGTTTACAGCCTTCTGATCCCATTCATTCAGTCTCTACATCTGTGTGACAAGTTTGAAAATGAGGACAGAAAAAAACAATGCAAATATCCTACATTATGTCTGCCGTTTTGGATTTGTAGTGCATGTGACGTTTGACAATTCGTTCTCCTTTTCGTGTTTTGCAGTGGTCAACACTGCATCTCATTGTCACTGGCCTGTAAATCCAGTTATTTACTTGTTACATACTTAAGTGACATTGCATTATGTACAATATGTAACTCTTCCCCCTGACATCTCCTAGTAGGATCATGTTAGCCACCATTTCAGGAAGATGCTCACCTGAAGCAGAGTGCTAACAGGGTTGTTGCATTTGTTTCATATCACCTGTATTAAAATGGAGAGATTATCAAATAATCTGGCTTGACTTTACTTCTACAACCTAAGGGTGTTTTAAATGACATACAGTAAAACGGCCTTACTCTCTTTACTATGGAAGATAGATAGGCCTACCTAATAATTTATTTGATCACATTTTGGATAACAGGTTAATATACATACATGACCTTTAGAATAATCATATTCCAATATATGAGGAAAAATGAAGAATCTATGCAAATGTCCTCTCAACACATCAACTATGACTTTCTCTACTTTGGGGCCATGACAAAGTGTATATGGAGGTATTTGGCAGGAATATTTGATGACCTTCCAGAGGTCAAGAGATTATCCCTTGGGCCTTTTCTTTACAGAAGATCTACAATAAAACTGCCAAATATTTCAAGTTCAGTTTCTGGAAATAATTAGGTTGGAATATACAGTATTCTGACACGGACATTAACCCCTTTATGCTGATATGGATACAGTGGGGTCCAAAATGATTGACACCCTCATAAAAATGAGCCAAAAATTACTGTATAAAATAAATAATTCATATACAGAGCTAATCTATATATACCAAAGCATGGCAGGTGTACAAAATCGAGCACACAGCCAAGCAATCTCCATAGACAAACATTGGCAGCAGAATGGCCTTACTGAAGAGCTCAGTGACTTTCAATCGTCTGTCCTCGGTTGCAACATTCACAAATGAGTTCCAAACTGCCTCCGGAAGCACAAGAACTGTTCGGCGGGAGCTTCGTGAAATGGGTTTCCATGGCCGAGCAGCCGCACACAAGCCTGAGATCACCATGCACAATGTCAAGCGTCGGCTGGAGTGGTGTAAAGCTCGCCTCCATTGGACTCTGAAGCAGTGGAAACGCGTTCTCTGGAGTTATGAATCACACTTCACCATCTGGCAGTCCGACAGACGAATCTGGGTTTGGCAGATGCCTGCACAAATGCATAGTGCCAACTGTCAAGTTTGGTGGAGGAGGAATACTGATCTGGTGCTGTTTTACATGGGTCAGGCTAGGCCTCTTAGTTCCAGTGAAGCGAAATCTTCAGAATACAATTACATTCTAGATTATTCTGTGCTTGGGGAAGGCACTTTTCTGTTTCAGAATGACGAAGCCCCATGTAACAAAGAGAGGTCCATAAACATTTCTTATGTAGAGATCGATGTGGAAGAACTTGACTGACCTGCACAGAGCCCTGACCTTAACCCCATCAAACACCTTTGGGATGAATTGGAATGCCGACTGCGAGCAAGGCCTCGTCACCCAACACCGATCCCGACCTCACTAATGCTCTTGTGGCTTAATAGAAGCAAGTCCCGCAGCAATGTTTTAACATCTAGTGGAAATCTTTCCCAGAAGAGTGGTGGCTGTTATAGCAGAAAAAGGGGGACCAACTCCATGTTAATGCCCATGATTTTGGCATGAGATGTTTGAAAAGCAGGTGTCCACATACTTTTGGTCATGTACTGTATACTGTTTTCTCAAAATAATTGGGAAATTATATTATTTTATACTGATAGAATTGCTCAGAAAAATATATTTTGTTTAACAAGTTAAACATATTTTTCTAAAGAAGGAAGGGGTCAAAATTATTGACACCCCTGTTTTCAATACCTTTCAATACCTCACCTTGCGAAGATAATGACACTGAGTTGGGAGGGATCTTACACTACTCCTCCATACAGAAACAATCCAGTTCCTTAATATCCTTTGTCTGCACTTACGGAAAGCCCTCTTCAATTCAAACCACAGGTTTTCAATGGGTTTCAAGTCCTGAGACTGAGATGCAAAATGATTTTGTGACCAATTAACCATTTCTTTGAGGATGTTGATAGGTGATTGGGGTTATTGTCTTGCTGGAAGATTCACTGGCAGAGGCAACAAGGTCTATGGCTAAGATGTCCTGGTACTAGGAAAAGTTCATGGGGTCTTTGACCTTAATCAATCAATCACATTTATTTATAAAGCCCTTCTTACATCAGCTGATGTCACAAAGTGCTGTACAGAAACCCAGCCTAAAACGTCAAACAGCAAGCAATGCAGGTATAGAAGGGCCACAGGACCGTTGGATGCAAAATAGCCCTGTAACATCAAAGATCAACAACCATATTTTAGAGTAGGTATGGGGTTTTGTTCTGCTTATGCATTCTCATTTAGACGCCAAAACCACCTCTTATATGCAAGGCCAAAGAGTTCTATTTTCATGTCATCTGACCAAAGCCCCGGTTCAAAGTCCCAATGCTGTTTAGCCATATCCAGGCATTTACATTTGTTGGATCAGCTATGATTTATGCAAATTGTATTTTAATGACTTAATAATTATTCTGCCTGAATAAAATGCACTTCATTACTTTATTTACAAAATGATCAATTCTGTGAGTGCATGATATACTCATTTGTTTTCCTATTTATGTTTCTCAGAGTCCATCTGAGAAAACTACGCTTCCAGTCTTTAGCTTACAAAAAGTGCATGTGGATCTTCATGGAAGGCCATCCATGATAAAAGAGACAGTCGACCAAATTAAAGCACACCACATTGAATTATGAAAACTGTTTGACATCCTAGCTCTATAGTATGCATTTGTGCTGTGTTCACATTATTTGAAGGGCATGCATATCTGATTGCCAATGTAATAATTTTTGTGAAGTATGCAATAATTGTTTTTCATGAGTACATCAGTGCTTTTTCAAAGGGGCACAGACCAAATGAAAAAAATATAGAGTATGGTAAATATATTTGCTTGAATTACATATACACATCAATTGCTTTGTTTGTTCATACTTCAGTGTTAAACTTGTAATCAGAATTACCTTAAGGTTATTTCGTCCTCTGCTAGTCATGTAGTCACAGCGTTCACTTCCCCATATCCTCCCTTTCACGATCTTAATCTATTACACAATCCACCCATCCTCCAAGAATAACGCTTGCAGTAGTATGAATCACCTCAAATAGTTACGACTGTTTAAACTGTTTACATTTCCCATTTTCTGTCCATATGATATCACAGGAGGGGAAGAGGTGAAAGAGTCTCCGCACAATACTGCACATGCTGGCTATCATTTTGTTCTGCAGTGCTCCTGAATGGTACACCTGAGACAGCGGCGGCACAGAAGAGAAGGAGCTGCCTTTGTGGCACACCAGTGAATTATTCACGACTAACCGTGCCTGCTGAATCCAGATCCCTTTACGGGCCTCTGAAAGCTATGCTATCAGATGGCCAAATAGTGTCTATGTCACAGAGGACACTCGTTCAAATGGCTACCTGAGTGACACGTCTCTCTGAGTGTCACTGCATCGCTGCTGGACCAGCTCTTTGTTGTGACCCTGGACTCAGTCAAGCGTTATCGGAAACACAAATTCAAATTTGACAGCTCAACTGCAGTGACTGAGCGACAGGACTCCAGCGTGACAGAGATGTATGTGTGTATGCCCATTCAGTCTATAAATATGGATGATATTGTCAGACTCATACAGTCAACACTCCTTTTTGGCATTGAGGCTCCGACGGTTGTCTGACTGCATCCCTCTTACATGATACAATACGTGTTCATCGGAGTGTGCTAGAAATGACAACATCATTAATACTTTAACACAGTCATTTAGTCCGAAACTAAAAGTCTGTGCTTAAATTACCAATGTATGGTTACGCTTTATTTGGATAGTCCGAATTTTCCAAATGTAGATGCTCTACAGATTGTCATACTATCAACAAACTATCTGTTGATAAGCAACTGTTTGCAAAGGTTGCGATTAGGTTTAGGTTTAGAATAAAGATTAGGGTTAGGGTAAAGTTTATGGTTAGGATAAGGGTTAGTACATAGTTATTTGAAATGTTACTGATACTCTGTAGAGCATCTACACTCTTAGAAAAAAGGGTTACCAAAAGGGTTCTTCGGCTGTCCCCATTGGAGAACCCTTTATGGTTCCAGGGAGAAACCTTTTTGGTTCCAGGTAGAACCATTTTTGGTTCCATGTAGAACCTTCTGTAGAAAGGGTTCTACATGGAACCCAGAAGTGTTCTACCTGGAACCAAAAGTGTTCTAACTGCAATCAAAATGGGTTATTTGAAGAGATATCCTGTGGGGAGAGCTGAATAACCCTTTTAGGTTCTAGATAGCACCTTTTCTTTTAAGCGTGTACAGATGGACTATCCAAATATAGTGTTACCAAATGTATAGTTACATTTTATATGAACATCACCCCTGGTCTCTTTTCCCTCTGTAGCTGAGCCAAAACAAATGTGTTGTATAGTGTGTGTTGCATAGAAAGAGACATTTACTGTTGGCTTTTGCCTGTGCAAACAACTGTATCCTGGTAATTATGGCCTCAAATGCCTCCAATCAGCCTTTCGCACGCCTTAGTCAAACCCTGTTCTCAGCAGATAGCAACCTGCCATGTGTTTAACTGAAGAGGGAGTGTGATATATCTATAGAGACATGTGATCCAGGCCACTCCTACACATAATGCAAACATTAGGCTAAACAGCACAAATAGTCTGAATCCAAGTTTAACCTTGTGGGTGGTATACAGTAGTTTCCAAGTTGTTAAAACACTTAAATACTCACTCAGTAAACAACATCATAAACTCATCTTGAGTTGAGTCAAAAAACATCCCGGTATGAATATGTTATTTTCTACATAGTGAAGGACAGAGCAAATATGATCACCTGCTGCAAGTAGAACGTGACCGCTGCCCCACCCCTCCAGTGAGGGATGCAAATAGTGTTGCTGCAAGTATCAGTTTACATGTTGTCCAGAGAGAGAAGAGAGAACAGACACAGTCATCAGTGCCTGCTACCATTGGCTAAGATGCACTGAAAGAAATACCCAGACAAAAAGGTTGTTAAACTTGGCAACTCGTCCGTTTAGATATGCCCATAGCAGACCTACTGGGTGTCCAGTTTGACATTCACCTGCTGGGGAGGCTGACGTGTCCGTTGGCCGCTGTGCTGCTCTTCTCCTGTGTATACAGATTCTACAGCCCCATGGGTACAGGCCTCCTTCAGACGGGCCCACTGAAGCACCCAATGGAATCTGTCGGAACTGTAAGATGGAACTGTGGCCTCAAAGCACAGCCAAACATGACTCCAGCAACAATGGGGACAAACAGCCTGGCCACTCACAGATTAGCCCTGTGAGGGATGACCTGACACCTGACAACACCAATACAGGAACAGGGGAAGGAGAATTGCCCCAGACTAAAGATGTTTGCTGGCTCGCAAACACTGAAGAAATGGTTACGCCGCAGTATGGATCAAATGTAGAAGACAACAGCTTGGAGTTGGAGGGAGAAGTCCCTGTGTTTGTTGAGGAGGCTGAGATAGATATCCCCATGTTATCATATCCTCAAAGTCAGAGATCACAGTGGAGGATGCCAACCTCGTGATGGAGGGACCTGGGAAGCAGAGTGTTGTGCGAGGAAAGATTTAGGAATACTATGTGGAATGTTCCTCGCACTCCATCACAGACTCCATATTAGGTCTGTTTGAGGGGAATTCACTGGACTCACAGTCGGTGGAGTTTGGAAGATGTGGCAGCAGCCTCACTGAGCCTCCCCACTCTTGGACCTCTTCATCAGGGGATCCCAGCCCTGTCAGCCCACTCAGTCCTACCACAGACACCAAGCACCCCAGTGCATGGGAGGAGCACAGCCTAGAAACCATAGCTGGGGCCAAATGTATAAATCTGCCTCCAGAGAACATGGGCAGCTCAGAGTTGGAGATCTTTAAGGCCAAGTTTGATTTGGGCAACTGCGTGGAGGTGGAGCTGTCAAAGAAGCATTGGCAGGCCCCTCTGCAGCAGTCAGCTCTTAGAGTGATGTCTGACAACTACCTCCAGATCCTCAGGGACCCAGGTCTGTATGGGAGGCTGAGAGCAGCTGATCAGGATGAGATCCAGAAACAGCGTATGAGAGGAAGGCCGTTCCTAATGGCAGGCAACATGGGCCCTCAGGACTGGGTGGGGAGTAGTCCTCAAGGGACAAAAAGGGAGCAGGGAGTCACCACCATACCATGTAGTGGTCTCTACTATTATGATGATTATAAAGACAGCTGGCACCCACTGTGTCCCATCCCTCAGGAAGTCATCTCCAAAGGCTGTGTCATGTGCACTATGGACAACTACTTATTTGTAGCAGTGGGGGGCTGCCAGCAGGGCGCAGATAGAGAGATGAAGCCTTCCAAGAGAGTGTTCTGCTACAACACCATAACATCAATTTGGAAAGAGATCAGTCCTATGAACGAGTCCAGGCCCCACTGCAAACTGGCAGCCCTGCAGGGCTACATCTATGCAATCGGAGGGGAGTGTCTGTCTACCGTAGAGCGCTATGACCCCCGCTCTGACAGATGGACTTTTGTGGCCCCACTGCCCAATGATACATTTGCTGTGGCCCATCATGTCACAGTGTGCAACAGGAAGCTCTTTGTTCTAGGAGGAACACTGAGATACACACTGTTGCGCTACAACCCAAATATCAACGTGTGGAGGAAAAGCTCAATAACGGGCAGCAAAGAGAGAACCACCGAGATAGTGGGAGTGAGGAACTTCCTATATCGCTTTGATGTCAGCCTGCAGCTAGGCATCAGTGTGTACCGCTATCACACTGTGGCACGACTATGTTACGAGTGCTACTCCAAACGCCTTGACCAATGCCTCGCCTTCCACTGTGTCGCCTTGGACGACACCATCTACTGCATGAGCCACCAGCTCACCATGAGCTTCCTGGCTGAAGAGATCTCTCCAAGATTTGTAGCAGATGATTTGAGTGTCCTCTCTGGAGCCAAGGGCATCCTTTTCCCGTTTGTCCTCTCACTTCCTAATACGAAGGCTCACCAGACCAGTGGGTAACCTGGAATGCTTCTCCTCAGCACAGACAAGGACAGAGCAGTGAGGGAGTATCTAATTTACTTGTGCACCAAGGACATTTTTCAGAGCTGAGTGTATCCTACTGAGAAGCACAGCTGTCTTAATCAGAGGCAATGAAAATAAAATATTAACATCATTAATGGTAATTCGATTACTGCTTGTTTAGATTTATTTAGGGTACACTGCCATAGAAATTCTATGTATTGTGAAGGTGTTCTGTTCTTTTCATTTTCCTCCTGCCTTGCACTACATTACTCCTAAATCATGCAAGATGTGCACTTTCTCCCCTGTAATAATTCATAAAAAATTCTTAAGTTAATTCACTCTCGCCATAATGCTTTGGAGCAGTGGGGTAATATAGTAATAATCCTCACAGTTGGTTACTATATTGGGGAACAAATATTACTCACACAGGGACTGGACTCAATACAATTACCCACATGTGATCTATAAATATGACATGATGTAAAAGGTTGTGACTTACAGCATAATGTATGTGAGCTTCAATAAACAAAAGTAATTGCTCATTTTGAATCTCCTCCAAGATTGGGGCATAGTATACGCCTGATTTCTGCTGTTGTTTTCAACATTGTTGATATAAGGATAGCACTGAACCATGTTCAGTTATTCATGTACCAAAATAACGAATGACTGTAATGAAAGTACAAATATTTATCCTTACATTTGTACAGTATTAATCAACAGAAGAAAGAAATATGCAGATTTCATTGAAGGTGAATTATCTAAGCAGTCATACAACTCTGTTGAAAAAAAAACGGTAAGCATTTTGTGCAACAATGTGCTAGCTGTTATGTCATGTGGTTAAACATTATTAAAATTATAATCATTTTCCTTCCAAACAGTGACAGATTTCCAATGATAAGTCATCAACAATCTAACAAACAGAGCTCTGCTGTGTGATGTGTTGTTTCCGACAGCAGACTTCATTAATGCATTTGTAGGAGGATAGATGTGGCTGTTAATGGATGTGTTGCGTAATTACATTGACAATATACATATTTGAAATAAAAGTATAATTCTTTGTTAATTTAAAACAAGCTGTTTGTTCTTACATAGAGCAATCATAGACGAAGAACAACAGTGAGTGATACAGCACCCTTGCCTGGGATTTCAGTTTGTGACATGCCGCTATAGCGCCATCATGTGGTTTGGTCTATGTATATATATATATGTACACTGTATATATAGACTCTGTCTGAATAACTAAACATGAAAGTGTAAAGGAGTCATTTGCACTGTGTGTAGCATAACCAATAACACACAACCTACCCATCTTCTGACTCACACAAAATCAGCAGTGCACTTAAGTATTGAGATGAGTAACAGAGAGGCAGGCAAAGGGCTTCAGCTGCACTGGCTGGGGCAGCAGCAGAAGAGAGACGCAGATGGTTGACCATCAAACATAAGCATCTTTGATTCCTCCTAATTAAAGACTTTGATTCCCTGTAATTAAACACCTAATGGAATGGTCCCCTCAGAGTTCCCCTTACATGACTCATGGCTCCTGATTTGAATGAATACCCAGGTCAGCTCTGACATCAACACTTTCTTTGATTTCAAAGTACCTAGGGTAGGGCACTACTAACAGCCCTTTGAGTAGCAAATATTAGATAAGTGTGAAGAAAAATAATTTACATGTGATTATCCTAAATTATCAGATGATTTGCGGACTCTCCATCCCTCCCTCTCCATCCCTCCCTCCCTCTCCTGCACGCACGCACACACACACACACACACACACACACACACACACACACACACACACACACACACACACACACACACACACACACACACACACACACACACACACACACACACACACACACACACACACACACACACACACACACACACACACAGAGAGAGAGGAAGAGAGAGCCTAGACTTTAAGAGATTATAATGAGACTCCTGTTTAATTTTTACGTCTTTTGATTTCCCAAATGTTCTGCTCCATTAAATTTTTCATGCCTCAGACTAATAAAAAATGTAATCCTCAAACAGCACCACATTGAGTACGGCCCCTGAGTATCTAAACAGCTTGTGAGCCTGAGCTCTGTTACTACACCCAAGAGAGGGGAGGGAAGAGGCTGGCGGAGACCGAGTTGTCTTGGACCTGTCTACAGGACTGTTGTTTGATTTCCAGGTCCTTGTTGTTCAGATTGGCAGGATGGAGCTTGCTGGAAAGGTCACGTGGCACACTGGCTAAGCGGGGCTGGCAGAATGCACTTAGTGGGTGCCTCTGGTACGCTGTCCTGTACACACTTAGCGTTGAGAAGGGGGGCTGCTGCTGGTCCAGACAGACCTGTCTAGACTCCACCAGGCCAAAGTTAGTTGGAGGTGGGAGGGAGAAGGAAGGGAAGGAGATAGAACTCAGCTTTTACAGTGATGCAGTCATTAGTTACAGTATATCTGTGACATATTTGGAATAATCAAAGGGCATTTATTCTGCCTAAACTTTAACTGTGGAACACTGCTTCTTTTTTTCTTGACTTCTTTTATTTACTTGACACCAGTTTGTAATTACAACTGACAAGATTGGATAACGGTGGTGGTCAGACTTCTCTGGCATCCTCGCCAGCCTGTCTGGATGCCAGGAGCACAATGTGTGCAGGGTGGAGGAGCCCTGGCGCCTGTACATCTCATCATAGAGGGTGACCAGGTAATGGGAAGGCAACGTACCGTGGTGGGAGAGGAGCATCTTGGCAGCAAGGCCCTGGAACACACCACAACACACTATTATTCCGGTCATCATGGCTTTAAAACAATGACAAGAGGGCACACTGTTTCTTTGATTGATTAGCTCATTATCTCGGTGGATGCGAATGGTTTGGATTTTGTTCTAACAGACTTTTAGACCCAACTTCACTAGCTTTTTGCTAATGCTAATAACATCATGATCCTGCTGTGTAAGGCTGACCTCAGCTTTCCACAGCGCCATTCGTCTCACGATGACGTCTGGCCCTCTGTGGATGGTAGTCTGCACAGTTGGTGCTGTTGTGGCTGTCTTACACTCCCGGGTGAACTGTCTTGGACAGACAAGGTAAATGGACTGGAAGAGGAGGAGGAGAGGGAGAGAGGAGGATGAGAAGAAGAGGGAATGCTTGGCCACTTAAGCTTGAGCCCAGCATGAGCTCAGCAAAACTCACACTTCACCATCGATCCATGCTGTTGTACAGTATTTCTAAAGTTATCCCTCTAGTCAGATCCTGAAGCAGCAGCCCATGGCCCTGCTTGGCATCAATGCAATTAGATTGACTCTCAAGTCTCTCACACTGGGAGTCTGTGCTGATGTAGATAGCTTAAATGAAGCCCTCTAATCATTTTTGTATAGATTTTGCAAACCAACTGAGAAGCAGCAGAACCCTTGGAAACCAGCCATTGAACTAGTTTGTTGAAGATCTTTGGCTACCGAAAGCAGAGGATACAGCACATTCTCACATTCAGTGCAGGTTTTTCTTTGGATAATCTCATTTGGATAGAAAGGAAAGGCTGCTGTGCCAACACTTTGCTGTAATTTAAACTCTTGATAATGACTGTTGATGACTCTTGCCAAATGTTGCATTATTTGATGAATTATCAACATTCATCACAAGTTAGCTGAAAATCCCCAAATAAACTTATATTATTATAGTCGTAGTTTATATTAAAGGGACCATTTGCAATTTTTAAACACATTTCAAATAGTGAATGTTTGCAACAGAGTTATCTAAGCATAACTCATTTTCATCGGCAATCCTAAATTAAGTTAATTAAATACATAAAAACATCACTCACACAGTAGTATAGTGGGATATTTAAGTGATAAATACTCAAGAAGCTGGGGTTTGGAGGATATATTGGCACGGGTGTGGTTAAGCCCGAGACGAAGTGCCGATATATCCTCCAAATACCGGCTTCAAGGGCATTATCACTTTTATACAACGGGTTACCAACCAACACATTCAAATAATGATTGAGATATTTTCATTAAAAACATTATTCTGATTAATTTATTTATATTCCACAAGATTTAGTCCAGACAAAAAACAAGGGTTGCTACCCAAGCCGGCTCGTTGTTCGTTCTATCGGTTCTGTTGCTAGAGATGCAACCCAGTCGTTCAGTCTTTTTGTTCTATAGCTATGGGACAGCTGGAGATCAAATTTGAATATTGAATCAATGTTGCAAATTTCGGAGAGACAGACTGCTAGGTTTATTCAAATCTCCGCTGTTGAAAACTAAATCTTAGTCTAAAAGAAATGTGAAATAATGTCTAGATGCTTTTTATAGTGGAGGTGAAGTTTATAAATTGTTTGGCTAAACTGATGAGACAGTGGATTGTGCACGTCATAGATTTCGCTGGTGGTAATTTGTGGAATAGCAACCGTCTGAATGAGGTTTTAACCAATCAGCATTCAGGATTAGACCCACCTGCACAAAACAGATTAAAACAAATACAGGAAACACAAAATAGAACAAATAATACCATGTATACAGGACACTTGAAACTTGAGTGCAATAAGAATAAGTCAATGTGTGCTGGATTGATTCTCCTTGATCCACACTTTTACCTCCATGGAGGAGGATCTAAGTCACTAGTGATTAAGGTAGTGGGGAGGGAATTCCATTTCCTAATGCCTAGGGTGGAGAATGCTGAGTCCCCAAAGTTTTTTTCTTCTTTGAGGCATGACAGTCTCCTCTGAAAATGTAATATGTAATAGATTATAAACCCTACCTGCAGCTTCTCTTCCATCCAGTTTACAATTAGAACTTTGTTTGAATACCTCTGCGCCATTCTCCAGCCAGGTTGGGTCCATTTTCCTGTTTGCCCATACTGTGCTTGGTACTGAACATGATGTGTCACATACAGCTGATCGATCATGAGCTGGTTTGGTCCTAATATAAGAGCATAGTTAGATCAAACAGAACGGATGATGGTGCATTCCTCCTGATCTTATTGTGATATAGGCACCAGACAGGAGAGGAAGCTCTGTTGCAATGGATACAGCAAACATTCTGTGATTGACAGACAGAATACTGTTGAAGTAACGGAGGCAAATAGGAGGCACAGGACCTGCATTATAATAAGACTTGCATGCATACTTTAGAATTGCATTATAAAATGTATTATACAATGTCAGAGAATTATGCAGCAGTTAGTCTATAGCTCATACATGGTATATATGTCTTAATTTAAAAAATAATGAATATTATTATATTTTCTGTAGAAATGAAAACAAATGCCTTAATAGATTAAAATAAGAGTAAAACATGTACTAAGCTGTGTAGGTGTTTATTTGCTTTCCCTTGCCAGGAACATGAAACTTCAACATGCATTTCTTAAAGTGTTTTTACATAGCTTACAATACTATTTATAGCTTGTGTTGCAGACGGGAAGGTTAGCCAGCCCTTTTTGAAAAAATCCACAAGTCCATGGAAGCCGTCTGGAACATGATGCCATGTGACGTCCAGTCCCAGGTCCAACAGCCTCTTCCTGTACAGGATCCCATCATCCCTCAGCACGTCGTACTCACAGGTCAGGATAAAGGCCGGTGGGGTCAGACGGATAACAGCATCTTCCGCTAGAAGTGGCGAGACCTCTGGATCCAAACCGTCTTTGATTATGTGGTACACCTCTCCTTTGTAGTCTAAGGCTGAGTGTACCTGCTGGAGTTCGCCCCGCACCTTGCACTCAGGAGGGAGGTGTTCTGGGGAGAGCCACTCCTTGAAGGCTAGCCTCATCTCAGCAGGGATATGGTTCCCCTCCAGCAGGTCCTGGCACACTGACGTGTCCCCGTTGAGATACTGCAGGAAGTAGAATGCCACCCGGCCACGGAACAATATGGGCACAGCATGATTCTGCTGGTATGAGGGCAGGTTGAAATCTGCCATCTGCAGAGCTGGGTAAATGAGGACCTGGGCACAGGGAGACAGCAGATGTCCATCTTTTCTCTTGGCCAGACGTTGGCATAGTGCAGCTGCCAGGTTTCCCCCAGCACTATCACCCCCGACTGCCACTCTGCCTGGGTCCACCCCAAACTCTGCCTCTGCCACAGACAGGAAGTGGCATGTTGCAGCGTCACAGTCATCCAGCTGAGTGGGGTACCGATGTTCAGGGGCAAGCCGATATCTAAACGGTATGAGGGTAGAGAAAGGAGCAACATGTCAAGTCTTTGACAGCTTCACAGCCCCTTTCACTGCATTAATCTGCTTTGGAATCACATTTTGAGGCAGTGAGTCAGAAAGTAAAAGTTACCCAACAGAAATCACAGTGGTTTCAGCCTCCTTGGCAATGTGCCTGCAGACGTCATCTGCAGTGTCTAATCACGAGAAACAGAAAATTTGTTTTAGGCTTAGTAAACAGAGGATGAACATTTTGCAAGACAAGCAATACTCCCAATCGGTAAGCCACGCCAGCCTGTCAGGAAAACAACCTGTAGTTACCTGGAATACTCCATTTGCTCACAGCAAAAACTTTACCTTTTTCAAACACAATTTTCTTGTTTTAATCAATTGTAAAACTACAGTTAAGAAAAGTACATGTCTAAAGATTACTTTTCAATATTGTCTGCTCCCAAGCTCTCACTACTTCGCAGAAAAAAAATAAAAAAAAGTAATGATGGTGCTAGCAGCCACGTGAGTGAGTGCTTGCCACCAACCAGAAAATTAAGCTAGCCAAGACCAACAACACAAATAAACGGACTATACAGCTACAAGTAGTGAATAGAGTTACAAACAGACTAGACCAAACAAGTTAAATGTCTTACATGTGATTAAATGTTTGACACATACTGAGCTACAGTGCATTAGGAAAGTATTCAGACCCTTTGACTCGTTCCACATTTTCATACGTTACAGCCTAAATAGTTCCCCCCCCCCCGCATCAATCTACACACAATACACCAGAACAACAAAGCACAAACGTTTTATTATTTATTTTAGCAAATATTTTAAAATAAAGAAAGATGATATTACATTTACATAAGTATTCAGACCCTTTACTAAATACTTTGTTGAAGCACCTTTGGTAGTGTTTACAGCCACGAGTCTCCTCGGCTATGACGCTAAAAGCTTGGCACACCTGTATATGGGGAGTTTCTCCTATTCTTCTCTGCAGAGCCTCTCAACCTCTCAAGGTTGTATGGGGAGCGTTGCTGCACAGCTATTTTCAGGTTTCTCCAAAGATGTTCGATAGGGTTCAAGTCTGGGCACTGGCTGGGCCACTCAAGGACATTCAGAGACTTGTCACGAAGCCACCCCTGTGTTGCCTTTGCTGTGTGCTTTGGGTCGTTGTCCTGTTGGAAGGTGAAACTGGAACACTGTCAGAGTGACCATTGGGTTCTTTGTCACCTCCTTGACCAAAGCCCTTCTCCCCAGATTGCTTAGATTGGCGGCCAGCTCTAGGAAGAGTCTATGTGGTTCCGAACTTCTTGCATTTAAGAATGATGGAGTCAACTGTTCTTGGGGACCTTCAATGCTACAGACATTTTGCGGGACCCTTCCCCAGATCTGTGCCTAGACACAATCCTGTCTCGGAGCTCTACCGACAATTCCTTCGACCTCATGGCTTGGTTTTAGCTCTGTCATGCACTGTCAACAGTGGGACCTTATATAGACAGGTGTGTGCCTTTCCAAATCATGTCCAATCAATTGAATTTACCACAGGTGGACTCCAATTAAGTTGAAGAAACATCTCAAGGATGACCAATGGAAACAGAATGCACCTGAGTTCAATTTCGAGTCTCATAGCAAAGCGTCTGAATAATTAGGTAAATAAGTTATTTCTGTTTGTTATTTTAATACATTTGCAAATATTCCTAAAAACTTGTTTTCGCATCGTCATTATGGAGAATTGCGTGTAGATTTATGAGGATTTTTTTATTTTTTATTTTTTTTGAATAAGGCTGTGATGTAACAAAATGTGGAAAAAGTCAAGGCGTCTGAATAATTTCCAAATACACTGTACATATATCCTACTTGGACACCCTCTCCCCTCTCCTACTTGGACACAGGGCTCTTCTCACAGGCTTTACTTCCGTATGTGGGAGCATTGCGAACTGTATGTTGGGATTTTGACCCAATTATATGTAAATTGCATAACACAGCAGCTTTTCGTCATCTTTTGTTACAGTATTTCTTTATAACAAAAAAATCAACAACGAAGTTGGCTCTTTTACACTGGGGTCAATGAGAAATAATGTGTGGGCGTGGTCGAGGAGAATTCCTTATTATTATGTCAATATCGACTCAGAGTATTTCATCTAGACATTATTTTTGTCTTATCATATTACCCAAACAGCCCAACACCCATCCTCCTCCATGGAAATACACCAGTCCCCTCCTCAGGCCCAGTGAACCAGTCGTGGGCTCATACACTCTGACTGGCACCTCAGAGAAGGTCAGGTCTTTCACACGTAGGCCTGGGGGAACTGGTCTAATACGGACCAGGAACCGTCTTCTGAACCACCTGGTGAACCTGACCTGATGACACAGACCCAGACGGTCCAGGATACGGCCCTGACAAGACAGAGAAGGGAGGGCATATCTTGTTAAAGGACTAATACATTGTATGCAGCTTTATTCAGGTGGCTTAGCCTATAGCCGATCTTAGAAATAAGGTCAACACGAACCATTGTGAGCTGGAATATTTTTCAATTACAACAATATAGCCTTTCTTGTTGCTTGCAAATTATGCTACAATGAATTCAACAGCTCAGTTAATTTTAAGGAGTCTCTTCACACTTAATAAACATTGCAGAAATACGGTCTGCGATTCAAATGTAAACTTGAATACTTGCTACGTCTCAACCACTACCCCCAGAGGATGCGCACAACACTCATCTGACAGTTGCCCACATTGATGCAGTGCAGTGTATACAGAATTGTCTTGATGAGACAACACTCCAACTGTATACACAGTACTTTTTCCTAATATTTGAAACTTATTTTGAGTTTTTACCTAAAATTGCAGTAACAGCCTGTTACTTTCTGAAATAGTGACAGTAGCTGCCGGCTGCACTGAGCCACGTTAAACTATGGAAGCCCATCCCCAACATATATATAACTGTGTTGGATCATACAACTAGGATATGTTTTTTCATTTGTAACATTGTGTGGTGATTTCAGAGGTGGTACCACAGGTCCCAGATTAGTTGGGGGATTGTTTTAATGCGGCACAGATTTTTTTCTGATCTGGTAGTAGGCTAACTTAACCAACTCCAGACCATAGTTGTAGAGTATGACATAGTCAAAAATAAGCTGTAAACATAATATTTTTTAAAAGTTTTAGATGGGCTATGATGGGACCAGATCATTTTCTAATCAGGTCATACAGTAAAAAATAATCCTGGATCTAGGGAGGATGAACATGAAAACCTTTTTCACAGATAGAGACAACAAATGTGATTGGTTAAAAACTAACGAGGCTGAGCTTGCTGTATGCAAGGTTGCATTGTGTCTGCCTTTGCACCTGTAACTAAAAAGATAGTCAGACAGCATATCATCACTATTGTGTTGATTGATTCATTCCAGACAATAATTTGGTATTAAAAAGGCCTAGGTAGCATAGCCAACCGAAGTGTGAATATAAGCAAAATCACATTCACATTTTCTCAGAACACAAATAAATGGGCCTATTTTAGGCTATAAATACATCATTTAGGCTATGAAAACATGATGTTACATTTCCCCTGGCCAGGTCCAGATGGGATCAGAGCACATAGGCTTCTCTAGTCTACCTGCAGCTGTGGTTGTTATCAGCAGGCTATTGCTGATCAGACTGAAGGACAGACTAATTGTGCATGTTGACATATCATGTGGCATGATATGTGAACATTTATATGGCTACCATATAAAACAGCTCTTCACAGTGAATTCACTTATACCCACATTTTCAGTTGCAAATGGATTTCACCACGTAAGGATTTGCATGATGTTGATAAAAATGAAGCCTGGTGTACGTTTAGATTACATTTTAGTAATTTTGTTGTAACGTTGTAAGGTAGGTTTGCTGTACTTTGAAATTCTTATGAGGGTTAATTGTTCATTTTTGATAGGTTAATGGTACTGAAGACATCCATTATAGCAATTCTGTGCTTTTGTCTTGAAGCTAAAGTGTAGCCTACAGACAAGAAAATACACCCTGTAATTGTCTGCACATACATTGTTGCAATATTCAAGAGTGTAATACAAGGAATAGGGCCATAAAGACACCATGACAGAGTTAAGGTTTTACTAATAGGTGGACTTTGTATTGACGCTAATAGAGTGGCAAGGAGGAGGAGGAGCTCTGTGGACCATTCGTGTCCGGAAGTAATTTAGCCATTCATGGTAGCTATTGGCGCTCTGTAGAGTTGCTATGAGAATATGAAGGTTGAGAACTGTTGTGGAACATCACAGCACAGTGGAAACATATAGGGTTGCTAGAGATAGATGGGATGGGTTGAGAGTAGCTGAAGGATGGGACTAAAAGCAGAACAAAAGAAAACTAATGTACACTGTATCTGTATTATTGTTGTCCATTAGTTTACTCCACTTTGGGTAGGGGTGGTAGGGTTAGGGGAAAATAATAAAGAACAAAAATATATTTGAAATATATACAGTATATATACTGAAGAAAAATATAAACACAACGTGCAGCAATTTCAAAGAAGATAACTGAGGTACAGTTCATAGAAGGAAATCAGTCAATTTAAATACATTCATTAGGCCCTAATTTATGGATTTCACATGATTGTTCAGGGGCACAGCCATGGGTGGGCCTGGGAAGGCATATACCCACCCACTTGGGAGCCAGGTCCATCCACTGGGGAGCCTGGCCCAGCCAATCAGAATGAGTTATTCCCCACAAAAGGGCTTTATTACATACATAAATACTCCTGAGCACCCCCACCCCAGATATATGATCCCGCAGGTGAAGAAGCCGTGGAGGTCTTGGGCTGGCATGGGTACCGTGGTCTGCAGTTATGAGGCTGGTTGGATGTACTGCCAAATGTTCTGAAACGACGTTGGAGGTGGCTTATTCAATTGTCTGGAAACAGCTCTGTTGGACATTCCTGCAGTCAGCATGCCAATTGCACGCTCCCTCAAAACTTGAGAAATCTTTGTCATTTTGTTGTGTGACAAAACTGCACATTTTAGAGTAGCCTTATTGTCCTCAGCACAAAGTGCACCTGTGTAATGATCATGCTGTTTAATCAGCTTCTTGATATGCCACACCTTTCAGGTGGATGGATTACCTTGGCAAAAGAGAAATGCTCACTAACAGGGATGTAAACACATTTCTGCACAATTTGAGAGAAATATGGAACATTTCTGGGATCTTTTATTTCAGCTCATGAAAAATGGGATAAAGACCTTACATGCGTTAAAATTTTTGTTCAGTATATATACATATTTACCCGCAAATAATATGGGGGATTGGAAATTATGCAGACAATTACATTGATACAAGCCACAATATATTTGCAATATTGAAGCTGATCTACCCACAAAAAAATGACATAACAATAATAATACAAATTAAGTCAGATTTTATCAACAAATTACAATAGTCCGTTTAGAAAGGGTTAAGGGCACAAGACTGTGTACATAAGTGGCTGTGATGGCAAACTTACAAAATATCCTGTGTGGCTCAGTTGATAGAGCATGGCCTTTGCAAGGCTAGGGTTGTGGGTTTGATTTTCATGGGGGACCAGTATGAAAATGTATGCGCCCACGAGTGTATGTGAAATTACTAAAAATCCTATTGAGGAGAGAGGCTGTCACAGTTCCAAGATCTCAAAACTGAATCTGCTTTTAGATTAAAGTTTTATGCCTTGATATCAGGAGCCGGAGGTGAAAAGTTTGATTAAACGAATCAGAGACTCAAAATAATAAATCATTGGCAAATATTTAAAGAGACCGAATCGATATACCGAAATCAGACAGCTGTAACTGTCGATAGTAAATCGAAGCTTAAAACGATGTTTTGAGTGAACCTGAATCCAGGAAATGAATGGTGAAGTCTCCTTCGGACACGGTAGACTCCTCCTCCTCACCACTCCTAGCTAGTATCGTGAAACTCTGCTGCTATGTCCTTACCCAAACAATGGAACGCCTGAATGACTTTGGCTTTTCATCATTTATTCAGACCTGTTCTCTTATCTACACACTTGACGCTTTATCAGTGTTTCGATTACAGAGAAAGGACAAGCATCTTTTAAAAAAGCAGAGTTCTCTTTTAGTATTCGAGAACAAGCATGTTTTTGTTTTCACCAAAGAGTAAGAATAATTAATTATTTCTACAGACTTGAACATGATTTGACTTGCATAAAACATAAAATAATAAGCAATAACAATTCCGTAGATACTCACCACAATTGATATGCCAACAAACAAGCCATGAACTACATGCAGTTTCCCTCGATTTGCAACCCCTTGAGGAATGTCTGAATTCATCATCTCAGAGTACATTAGACCAATTACCAGAAGGAAGAAGGCTGCAATCACTGCAGCAAAGCCAATTATTAAAATTGCAGTGCTGATGTCCATGGTGCTGTAGTGCGATCCCAAGTAGGCTACAGTAGAAGTAAGTCATTAAGTGTGAATATGTTATCCTGCTGCTTGGGTTTCCTTGCCCCTCCTACAACTTTATGTACACCCTGCTCTGACCTTGTTCTATCTAGATGACTTTGAGTGCCAGTGACAAAGGAACATTCATCATTTTATTCATTGTATTTTATGGACTAAAGCAATTACACATTAAACACATATTTCACAATTAGATATTTTTATGAATATAGATTTGCATAAATACAATTGTAATAATTCCTTTTAAATGTCCTTTTAAATAAATCATATAATTTATTGTGAAGCAGAGGACACTGGTATCTGAACTTTTAATGTTAATCTGTAGATGGCAGTGATGCCTAGTGATAGCAGATGATGTTCTCCGTCAGATAAGATCTCTAGTCTAGACACATTTGTAAACAAAATGCATGGTTTTTCGAATTGAAACGGTATAATGTGGTGTTTACAAAACAACTTATGTTCATTATAATTCAGAATGAAATCTCTGAAAATACTTTGGTGTTGTATTTCAATGCATTATGATTTGTCGCTCTGTGAAATGTGCATGAAAATGACAGCAACTGGAGCTGTTTTCTAGGACTAGTCAACCTTTTAGCCGTCCCAAAGAGTCTCTCAGCCTTTTTTCTGAGAAGCTGAGCCCAGCACAAAGCTGCCATTGTCAAACTGCTCTCTTAAACCCATCCCAGTTTCTGAAAAAGCCCTCCATTCATCAGCTATACCCAGCAAAAATCACAGGGCCTGGCCCAAAAATCACAGACTGGAATCTTGTCTGCAGCCCATGAATTTACTGGATTTGTTTAGGAGGTATTTATGCAGGTCCCTAATTCTTACCTTGCCAAGTTTCTGGGACTGACCCATTCTGTATTGTCACAGAGAGAGATGTGTTTCAAGTGACAGATCACTAGATCAGGGGTCTTTATGTCTAGTCTTCACAGTGCCCCATCTTCTCATGCATTGAAATTAACTTTTATCACATGAAGTAGTGTGTAATTATGTAGGCCACCGTTATATACGCCAAAAGCACCCTTTTTTCATGTCAGCTAGATTGACCAATTTTTACATCACATAATAAAACCTGTGTATTTACCTGTAATAGGTAGGCCAATGCAGATAGTAAAACCTGTGTATTTACCTGTAATAGGTAGGCCAATGCAGATAGTAAAACCTGTGTATTTACCTGTAATAGGTAGGCCAATGCAGATAGTAAAACCTGTGTATTTACCTGTAATAGGTAGGCCAATGCAGATAGCAAAACCTGTGTATTTACCTGTAATAGGTAGGCCAATGCAGATAGTAAAACCTGTGTATTTACCTGTAATAGGTAGGCCAATGCAGATAGTAAAACCTGTGTATTTACCTGTAATAGGTAGGCCAATGCAGATAGTAAAACCTGTGTATTTACCTGTAATAGGTAGGTCAATGCAGATAGCAAAACCTGTGTATTTACCTGTAATAGGTAGGCCAATGCAGATAGTAAAACCTGTGTATTTACCTGTAATAGGTAGGCCAATGCAGATAGTAAAACCTGTGTATTTACCTGTAATAGGTAGGCCAATGCAGATAGTAAAACCTGTGTATTTACCTGTAATAGGTAGGCCAATGCAGATAGTAAAACCTGTGTATTTACCTGTAATAGGTAGGTCAATGTAGATGTAGCCAACTGGGTTTGAACTCGGGTCACCTGGTCACCACTGTGTTAGCCCACTGAGCTCAAGTCTAGACATTAGCTCAGGGAGCTCATGTAAGACTTAAAGTCTCAGGCAAGGTTACTCATCATGTGAGGGTGGTTCTCCAAAAAATGTATAGAGTATTTATCACTTTTCCTCCCACCGAATACACTTTAAAAAAAGGAGTGGATCAATATATTTTTTACAAGCAGCAAAACACACAGTCATAACAAATATCTGATACATTGTGATTATAGACAAAGAGATGTAGAGATACATGAGAGATAGAAAGATACATGTAGAGAGAGACCAAGGGAGAGAGATAGTGTGTGTGTGTGTGTGTGTGTGTGTGTGTGTGTGTGTGTGTGTGTGTGTGTGTGTGTGTGTGTGTGTGTGTGTGTGTGTGTGTGTGTGTGTGTGTGTGTGTGTGTGTGTGTGTGTGTGTGTGTGTGTGTGTGTGTGTGTGTGTGTGTGTGTGTGTGTGTGTGTGTGTGTGTGTGTGTGTGTGTGTGTGTGTGCGTGCGTGCGTGCGTGCATGCGTGCGTGCGTGCGTGTGTAAAATCAAATAAAAATGTATTGGTCACATGCACCGAATACAACAGGTGTTGACTTTACTGTGAAATACTTACTTATGAGCCCATTCACAACAATGCAGAGTTAAAAAGTAAGAAAAAAACTTGATAAATAAATGTAAATAATAAGGAAATAGTAACGTAATAAAATAACAACGAGGATATATACAAGGAGTACCAGTACCAAGTCATTGTGCAGGGGTACAAGGTAGTTGAGGTAATTGAGGTAATACAGTATGTAGGTGGAGGTAAAAGTGACTAGCCAATCATGATATATAATAAACAGAGCAGCAGCAGCATCACGCAGCATCTTAAGTGAAAGTGTGTGCGTTTTTTTTTTAAACGTTGATACTGGTACTGTAGGATACATGTAATGTAACCAAGCCCAACCAGTTTGGGTGAATGTTGTCTCAACAAACTATTCAAAGTAAGCTATCAAAGTATGTTATGGCACTTCTCAAGTGCATGAGAAACTTATCCACCTATTATTTCCCAGAGAGTGTCACAGCTTGAAGGAGAATTGAGAAACATTGGCACATCTCAAAAACCGTAAAACAGAGCATTTAGCTCAATGTAAAAAACTTAGGGAGGAAGAAAATTATTGATTTTAATAGAGGACTGAAATACTGAAATATGACTTCACGGCATCACAGCAGTTGTGGCAGACGCCTCTCGGGGGTGGGTAGAAATAAAACCAGTCACAGTCGACACACAGTAAAGCAATATATTCCTCACCATTCAACCTGTCAATCAGGATTAATGGTCTTTAAAAAAAACTCCCTTCAGATCGCAGGTCTTTTTTCAACACTGCGGGGACGGGTAGTCAGAGCGCTATAAAGTAAGCTATCGGAGTCAGAGGCGGTAACGGCCAAGGATAGGAACACAACATACTTGTTGTGTAGACGATTCAGTAGCGCATGCCTTCGGATACTCTCGCCTTCTTTAGGATAGTTGAAAAGTAATAGCGGACTACCGGTGTAATATGGTCATTAGTCAAAAATAATAGTTTGCCAATAAACTGAATAATCGATAAACATGCCAGAGCTCCGTATATTGACGCATTTCTGAGCTTGGAACATAATAGCCTAAATGTTATGAAACATTGACTTCAAGTGCTGCAGTTGGCTAGTTTGAGTTTGGTTTTAACCAGATGTTTACCTAAAATCCGCTCTGCCAAGGACATCACGATTGGAGGATATCAAACTTATATCAAACTGTTTGTGTTCGAAAAATTCAGAGCATTTAGGTTACTGTAAGAAGAAGGAACATGGATTTTAAGTGTTTGAGCTGTATAGTGTTTTTCCCCATACACATTGTCTACTACATATTGAAAGCAAGTGTGTACTTAATTCTACCAAGTAGACGAAGAACCCTGATCAAGGAGGTGGTCCTGATTACAGGCGGGGGACGAGGTATCGGTCGTCACCTGGCTCAGGAGTTTGCCAAGCAGGGGGCTAAAAAGGTAAATAAAACACATGCATGCGTTTAGTTTTTGCACTTTATTAATTGTATTATGCAACTTGTTGAGCATCAAACGTGATTGGGTTCACTTAACCTTGAGTAATATAAGCACTCCTAAAATAGCCTATAGTTCCCCAGACCTGTGCATGTTTTCATATCTTTTGAATTAGTACGCTCATTGATTAGGCTACATGGTTATAACGATAACTGAGTTGATACCCTGTAGCCAACCTCTGAACACCTTCTGTGCAATACCTAGAATTTTTTATGCACACTTCTTTCCATAACTATTATTTGTATTGACGTATCCCGTATCCTCCTTAACCAAAAGCACCATAGGTTTGCAGCAGGTAGCCTACATTGCAAGGGCAACGACATTAATTTGTCCACATGTTCCTCCAATCTATTGTTTCCTCTGTAACATGAATGGAGTAGATCATGCCAATCAGATTGCAGGACAGGGCCCTCAATTTTGGCACAACAGACTATTATTTACAATGATCGCCCTACACTGGCCAAACCCTGACGATGCTGGGCCAATTGTGCAGCGCCCTATGGGACTCCCAATCACGGCCGGTTGTAATACAGCCTGGATTTGAACCAGGTGTCTGTAGTGACACCTCTAAACACAGAGATGCAGTGCCTTAGACCACTGCGCCACTCAGGAGTAGGTCTGCAGAAGTGCAAAAGTCTCCCTCTGACCATTTGACCGCTGATGTATTACAGTGATTCACGGAATGATTTCTGTTCAGCCAAAGCTCAGAAAAAGGAGTTATGGCTTAACATTGATATTGGATGAGATCAAGCATCATTAATGTCCAGAATAAAGTTTTATTGTTGATGACTGCCAACAGGAGTGACCTTGATCAGGTGATAACATATCACTTCTATGGAATTGGGATGAACTTTTTCAACTTTCTGAAGAAACATGTTTAAAAGCTAATCACCTTATCCTCACAGGAGAAATGTTGTAGCCCTGCTGGGATTAGCAGAAAAACACTAACTGCCAAGTGCCTACACAAGACATCACAATGCCATAATAAAACACTGATTCAGATGTGTTTTTCAAGCAAACCAGCAAGGCAGAAACTTAACTTAACCTTAACCGCACTGCTAACCATAATTCCTAACCCTAACCATAATTTAAGACCAAAAGCACATTTTTGTTTTCATGAATTTTTACAATATAGCCAATTTTGACTTAGCAGCTGGCCTATCAAAGGAAAAATCGCCCAGTTCTGCCTCCAGGACAAGACACATGACAATAAACATCAACCTGCTACCTTACACTGAGTTTATTATTGAGGTGAAATTAAGCCCACAGAGGAAAATGGCATGTTTCAGCTGCCTCACCCATCCAAAACATGCATCCGTCAGCCAAAGCTCTTATAAATAACCTGTTCCCACCCTCCTCTTTAACAAGAAACAGTCACTTGTACTTGAAATGCCCCAGTGACTACATTGACAGTCCCCGCCAGGCCGCCACTACTGGTCGGACTACCCACTATTCCAATTACAATCCAAACATTACACAGCTGAGTGCATATTGAGCCACCATAGTGTTCTGTTAGCTCTGAATTGTAATGGACAGAGTCTCAGACACACAGATGGAGACATAAGCATTTCACAATGATTCCATGTGAATACCACCAACCCACCCCACTTTATTTGTTTCATTATTATTTTTTACAAATGTTTAAATAGCTAGTTGTATTTTCAACGATGCAAACTTAGAGGAATAATTATAGCTTTATGAATTGTCAGATGGAGCACCACATGTAGCAGCTTTTGCATATCCTTACATTATGTGTCCAAGCTAAAATATCCCATTTTAACTTTAAGTGCTTTGGCCTTGCTCTTCATCCTTCCATCAACATCTCCTCAGGGAACAACCCACAAAACACTGTGGCTTTTAAAAGCTATAATTTGCAGCTGCACAACAAAGGAAGTCACCATTCTTGTCAGGACCCCATTGTTGGGTATTATCAAGGTGTGAAGGCTTTGAAAACAACACCTGCACTAATGTGCCTCACAATCACTCCCCACCTAAGATATGCTAAAAAGAAGTAGGACATTCATCACAAATAACCTCTAGGAAAGACTTTACCCCAGTTTGAGGTCCATTGTGATTGGCAGACGGAATTTCTCTATTCTCTCTAGTAGCTTTGGTGCTTTCACGGTAGGGAGTGCACTAGCCACAGCATTGATGAAAGAATGATGTGAGGTGAAAAGGAGAGACTGGTGAGAGGGGGATAGAGGGAGGTGAGAGGGGGAGTGAGGCCTTGTGTGTGTCGTCAAAAGAGCCGTTACAGAGTGAAGCACTAAAACAATAAACCACAGCAACTTTACAAAAGCTGAGCACCCAAGTTCAGAGAACAGAGAAAGAGGGAGGGGGCCTCTAGCACAACCACAATAAATGTTTCAGAGGTTGAAGCAACATATTCACATATGCTCTCAATGTACCCTATGCAATTCAAGTATATTCCACTGGCATCCCAAACCAGAAATCCAAAATGCCCTTGGTTAAAAATGTCAGCATGTAGAATTTAATAAGGTACTTAGTTGTGCATTTTGTTTTTGCGACTCAATTTGTGGATCATAATATTTTGAACATGTGGAGAAGAAAGTACAATTGAAGATAGTAAGAGATATTGGCATCGTTCTCAGCCCCGGCTACTCATTAGGAGAACTGGGAACATATGCCACTACCCAGGTTGATAGTGGCTTTACACATTGGCAAGCTCTATTGTGTGTGTGTGTGTGTGTGTGTGTGTGTGTGTGTGTGTGTGTGTGTGTGTGTGTGTGTGTGTGTGTGTGTGTGTGTGTGTGTGTGTGTGTGTGTGTGTGTGTAGGTGGGTGGGTGTGGAGGCGGGAAGCACACTGTTCCCAGCTGGGTATTGCCCTGCAACTGACCCTGTTGTCTCCGCACTAATTAGACAGCGGTAGGGCAGGCGACTGCCTCCTGAACTCCCTGTTTCCCCTCCCTGTTAGCCCCCATCCCCTACAACTGGTGTGAAGAAGAGGGTTCGTGCCCATCCTTGAACCCATTTTCTTCCTTGTGAAATATTATTGCGTTCTGTTGTAGGGCTGTGGATGAGGTCCACCACATCACCAGCTCATCATCATTGCACCCTGATACACCAACACTTGGCGATTTGCAAGACTTAATGTCTTTGAATAAATCATGTCCTTGAACAGACCATCAATTTTACACAATTGGTGAATGTTGTTTAATCTAGTCAGATATGGCACCTCAGACAGAGTAATCACTGGTTTATCAGAGATACTTAGTCACTCGATGTGAGGGAATTTAGAATTCGTTTTCCGTAACACTTAGGCATTCTAAGCTGATAGCTCTAGATTTGGCCAGCCATTGTTTATCCTGAAGCCCCAGTGTGTTGGGACTGGCAGATAAGCATAATGAATTAAATAACAGGAGAGCACAGGGTGAGTGGTGATTTTTAATGAGAAATGTCAGGTTTGTTTGTTAGGATGAAATCCTATTAAAGGCTTTCAGTAATTTACCTAGACCCATCCATTCACCTCTGCTGATTACTTAAATGGGCTGGCAAACGAAGCAAGCAAAAAAGCAATCTAAAGAAACTCAAACAAAGACACATCCAGTGGAAAGCCAAGCATTTTTTACTCTTGGAACTTGATCAAAACTGCATATCATGCAGATTGTGACCCTCCCGTATCTCCCCCAAAGCAAACATTTTGCTTTACAGTTTTAATGCTCCCATTATGCAAGTAAACATAAGCCCATAGGGACTAGCATCATTAAAACATTGGTGGGATCTGAATACACTGTCACAGACAGCTGCCCTAGATGTAGTGTTGCAGTAAAACAAGACATAGCGGCAAAACCTTCGGCAAGCTAGCTAAGCATGTTTAAGATGTTGAGATATACATTTACTATCCTCCTATTCATTCCTAAATAAATGAGTGGCTATAGCCTGGCTGTCTCTGTACTCTTCTCCATCAGGACAAGGATGTCACTGTGACCTCTGCTTGTGTTTGTTATCTTCCTTATCTACATGTAGAATTAAGATTTGTTTGTATTCACACAATATTGATATCATACTTTAAGGGTGGATGAAAGGCACGCACACACACACAGGCACACACACACACACACACACACACACACACACACACACACACACACACACACACACACACACACACACACACACACACACAGACACAGGATCACTTTCCAGAGGACTTTCTGCAAAAATATTAACCTTGGTCACTGGCAACCAGCCAAGCCCTACACTGGCCCCATCAGCACTTCACACACAAACTGTTTTCAGACTCCCTGACCAGAAATGACTGGGTTCATCTGCCCAACAGGCCGTGTAATCTCTTTGAGAATGTGTGTTTGAGAGATGAGGAGGGCTCACCCCCTGATTTCATTACCTTTCCCTGACCCCAAAGACTGACGGATCTAATTGCCCAATCACTGCCCCCCACCTCCATCCTAGCCCATGTTCCCTGCTCAAATGACTGAGCTTAATTTACCCTCTCCAGGCTGATGAAGAGACGTTTCATTCACACTGCAACCCCACCCCCTTAATCTCACTCTGAAACTATTTGTTGCTTCTAAACATGGCCTCTCTGTTCTCTGAATGAAAGGAACATTTCAACCAAATTATCTCATCTCATCCTAGGGCCAAATGCTGCAAACATGAAATGTCTGTACACTTGTTGAGAGCATGTGCCATCGGCATAGTTGTTTGGCTTTGGCTACCCATGAAATGTATTTTAGCCATGTTTTCTCAGGATTTCGACAACAACAAGTGTACAGATAGCTGATTGTTGACTGATTGTTGAAAAGCAAAATATTACTATTCATTCAGCTGAGCTAATTGCTCATATTTTATTCAGAGCATATTACACTATTATGCAATTTTATAACCCTATTTTATAACCCTTGGCTAATGTTTACCCTCTACAGGTGATCCTGTGGGGCCGCACAGAGAAGTGTCTGAAAGAGACATGCGAAGAGATCTCCCAATTTGGAACAGAGTGCCACTACTTCCTGTGCAACGTGGCCAATCGGGAGGAAGTTTACAAGCAGGCCAAGGTGGTCAGGGAGAAGGTATGCTATTTAGATCTATTATAAATCCAATTTTTATCCACACATACATATTGTTTGGAGCCAGTGAAACGCTCATGTTTCTCTCACTGCTGTTACTCCTGTCTACAGAACTGGCGGGGATTCATTGTATTTTAATTCCTCTCCCCATCTGACATACAGTACCAGTCAAAAGTTTGGACACACTACTCATTCCAGGGTTTTTCTTTATTTGTACTATTTTCTACATTGTAGAATAATAGTGAAGACATCAGAACTATGAAATAACACATATGGAATCATGTAGTAATGAAAAACGTGCTAAACAAATCAAAATATATTTTATATTATTCAAAGTAGACTTGATGACAGCTTTGCACACTATTGGCGTTCTCTCATGCCTTTCAATTAACAGTTGTGCCATACAGGTTACAAACTAAATGGAAAGAGATTTCTGAAGTACCAATTCCATGGCACATGGAGAAGAAAAAAAACTACACTTGATTCAACACTTCGAGTTTTTAATGTAAATTATTATATAAAATTCTTTCCACCAACAGAATGCTATATATATGGGGCATACAACATTCTCAGCTCTATAGATTTTCTGCAAAGAGACAGAATCAATAGATCATTTATTCTGGTATTGCCCCTATGTAGCTTGTTTCTGGTCACAGGTTAAGGAATGGTTAAAACTATGGAAAGCCATAGTCAGTCAATAAATAATACTCATAGGAAAGTTTTTAATTTTTTACCCCTTTTTCTCCCCAATTCCGTGGTATCCAATTGGTAGTTACAGTCTTGTCTCATCGCTGCAACTCCCGTACAAACTCGGGAGAGACGAAGGTCAAGAGCCATGCGTCTTCCGAAACACGACCCAACCAAGCCGCACTGCTTCTTGACACAATGTCCGCTTAACCTGGATGCCAGCCACACCAATGTGTCGGAGGAAACACCGTACACCCGGCAACCATGTCAGCTTGCATGCGCCTGGCCCGCCACATTAGACAGGTTAAAAAATTATATAAAACAATCCTGCACAATTGAAATATATATGGCACATGGAAACCAAACGAGGGTGGTCTATGGTGATAGGTAGGATTGGCTGAGAGTGGCTGAGGGGCGGGATTAAAGCGCTTATGTTTGGTAATGTATTATTTTTATTCAACTACTTTATATAAAACTAACATGTATATAAAATGTGTATTCAAAATGTGCATGCAAAATATATATGTAAAATGTATGTACAGTTGAAGTCGAAAGTTTACGTACACCTTAGCCAAATACATTTAAACTCAGTTTTTCACAATTCCTAACATTTAATCCTAGTAAAAATGCCCTTTCTTAGGTCAGTTAGGATCACCACTTTATTTTAAGAATGTGAAATGTCAGAATAATAGTAGAGAGAATTATTTATTTCAGCTTTTATTTCTTTCATCACATTCCCAGTGGGTCAGAAGTTTATATACACTCAATTAGGATTTGGTAGCATTGCCTTTAAATTGTTTAACTTGGGTCAAACATTTCAGGTAGCCTTCCACAAGCTTCCCACAATAAGTTTGGTGAATTGTTGCCCATTCCTCCTGACAGAGCTGGTGTAACTGTGTCAGGTTTGTAGGCCTCCTTGCTCGCACTCACTTTTTTTCAGTTCTGCCCACAAATTGTCAATAGGACTGAGGTCAGGGCTTTGTGATGGCCACTCCAATTCATTGACTTTGTTGTCTTTAGGCCATTTTGCCACAACTTTGGAAGTATTCTTGGGGTCATTGTCCATTTGGAAGACCCATTTGCGACCAAGCTTTAACTTCCTGACTGATGTCTTGAGATGTTACCTCAATATATCATCATCATTTTCCAACCTCATGATGCCATCTACTTTGTGAAGTGCACCAGTCCCTCCTGCAGCAAAGCACCCCCACAACATGATGCTGCCACCCCCCGTGCTTCACGGTTGGGATGGTGTTCTTCGGCTTGCAAGAATCCCCCTTTTTCCTCCAAACATAACGATGGGCATTATGGCCATTTTTGGTTCACCAAACCAGAGGACATTTCTATCTTTGTCCCCATTTGCAATTCCAATCCGTAGTCTGGCTGTTTTATGGAGGATTCGAAGCAGTGGCTTCTTCCTTGCTGAACGGCCTTTCAGGTTATGTCGATATAGGACTAGTTTTTCTGTGGATATAGATACTTTTGTACCTGTTTCCTCCAGCATCTTTACAAGGTCCTTTGCTGTTGATCTGTGATTGATTTGCACTTTTCGTACATTCGTCTCTAGGAGACCGAACGTGTCTCCTTCTTGAGCGGTATGATGGCTGCATGGTCCCATGGTGTTTATACTTATGTAATATTGTTTGTACAGATGAACGTGGTACATTCAGGCTTTTGGAATTGCTCCCAAGGATGAACCAGACTCGTGAAGGTCTACTATTTTTGTGGCTGATTTCTATTGATTTTCCCATGATGTCAAGCAAAGAGGCACTGAGTTTGAAGGTAGGCCTTGAAATACAGACACAGGTTCACCTCCAATTGACTCAAATTATGTCAATTAGGCTACCAGAAGGTTCTAAAGCCATGACATCGATGTTCTAGCTGACTTGCCAAAACTATAGTTTGTTAACAAGAAATTTGTGGAGTGGTTGAAAAATGAGTTTTAATGACTCCAACCTAAATGTATGTAAACTTCCAACTTCAACTGTATATGTAGCAGAAAAGCTGTAAAAAAACTAAAAGATATTTGTCCTCCGAAGAGGAGTAAAAAAATTTTTTTTAAATAAGGTGTGCCTTGTTAAAAGTTCATTTGTGGAATTTCTTTGCTTAATGCATTTCAGCCAATCAGTTGTGTTGTGACAAGGTATGGGGGTATACAGAAGATAGCCCTATTTGGTAAAAGACAAAGTCCATATTATGGCAAGAACAGTTCAAATAAGCAAAAAAAAAAACGACAGTCCATCATTACTTTAAGACATTCAGGTCAGTCAATCTGAAAAATTTCAACAACTTTGAAAGTTTCTTCAAGTGAAGTCGCCAAAACCATCAAGCGCTATGATGAATCTGGCTCTCATGAGGTCCGCCACAGGAAAATAAGATTGCTGCAAAGAAACCACTACTAAAGGACACCAATAAGAAGAAAATATGTGCTTTGGCCAAGAAACACGAGCAATGGACATTAAAAGGTGGAAATATGTCCTTTGGACTGATGAGTCCAAATTTGAGGTCTTTGGTTCCAACCGCCGTGTCTTTGTGAGACGCAGAATAGGTGAGCGGATGATCTCCGAATGTGTGGTTCCCACCGTAAAGCATTGAAGAGGTGGTGTGCGGGTGTTTTGCTAGTGACACTGTCTGTGATTTATTTAGAATTCAAGGCACACTTACCAGCATGGCTACCACAGCATTTTTAAACCATACGCCATCCCATCTGGTTTGTGCGTAGTGGGACTATCATTTTGTTTTTTGACAGGACAATGACCCAAATACACCTCCAGGCTGTGTAAGGGCTATTTGACCAAGAAGGAGAGTGAGGGAGTGCTGCATCAGATGACCTGGCCTCCGCAATCACCCGACCTCAACCCAATTGAGATGGTGTGGGATGAGTTGGATTGCAGAGTGAATGAAAAGCAGCCAACAAGTGCTCAGCATATGTGGGATCTCCTTCCAGGCTTTTGGAAAAGCATTCCTCATGAAGCTGATTGAGAGAATGCCAAGAGTGTGTAAAGCTGTAATCAAGGCAAAGGGTGGCTAATTTGAGAATCTCAAATATAAAATATATTTTGATTTGTTTAGCACTTGTTTGCTTACTAAATGGTTCCATATTTTTTTTCATAGTTTCGATATCTTCCCTATTATTCTACACTGTAGAAAATAGTAGAAATGATGAAAAACCCTTGAGGATGAGTAGGCGTGTCCAAACTTTTGACTGGTACTGTATGATTCACCTCAATTACAATGTCAAGATGTCAATGTCAAGATAAGAATATGACTGTCAGCTCTACCACATAACTTCACATGAAAATAAAATAGGTAGAAAAAAGTGGATAAATCCTCTTAATAAAAAAACATCAGTTTTGTTTCTGACATTTGTTTTGTTATTATTTTTACAGGTGGGAGATGTTACGATCCTGGTGAATAACGCTGCAGTGGTCCATGGGAAAAGTCTGATGGACAGCGACGATGACTGTCTTTTGAAATCTCAACATATCAACACAATGGGACAGTTCTGGGTAAGTGTTGTGGAGGTTTGGGAAGAGAGGTGCGTGTTTCCTTACAGTTAGATCAGTCTTATCATTCTCCAAAAGTGTTTTTATTGGCCAATGTCCCTTCGTGTCAGTCTCAGGTTAATTTACAGGAGTGTTGGGGTATTTCCAAATTATAGGCTCACTGCTTCAGCCCCTAGGTAGAACATCAGAGGGCCTCTGAAACCTATAGCAGTCTCTGTTTGAATAGAGATCAAACTTTCAAGTTGTATAAATGCAATCATCAGCTAAAAAAAAATTGAAACTCAATATGTGGCTCCACTTGGTCCTGTTTCCTCTGTGTGTCTCTTTTTCATGTGTATAACTGTACATTTTCCCCAACCCCCCCCCCCCTTTCTCCTCCCTCATCCAGACTACAAAGGCCTTCCTGCCACGGATGCTGGAGCTCCAGCACGGCCACGTGGTCTGTATAAACTCCATCCTGTCCCAGTCGCCCATCCCTGGGGCCATCGACTACTGTACCTCCAAGGCCTCCTCCCTGGCCTTCATGGAGAGCCTGACTCTGGGCCTGCTGGACTGTCCCGGAGTGGGCTGCACCACCGTGCTCCCCTTCCACACCAACACTGAGATGTTCCAGGGCATGAGAGTCAGGTGAGCAAGCCTACGACATGGTTCTTCACAATCTAGTTTAGATTACACCACCACTACTGTTATGCACCATTTTCTACATGCATGTATTGTAGTTACTGTAAAGCTAATCTCTCTGGGTTTTCTGGTCCTGTAGGTTTCCAGCGCTCTTCCCTCCCCTCAAGCCAGAGACAGTTGCTGAAAGGACTGTGGATGCAGTCAGAACTAACACAGCCTATGTTTACATGCCCTGGACCATGCATGCTCTCGTTGTCCTCAAAAGGTAATGTCTCATATCATTTTGGCCTATTTAAAGTACATACACTTAGGTTTGAGTCCTTAAAACTTGTTTTACAACCATTCCCCAAATTTCTTGTTAACAAACTATAGTTTTGGCAAGTTGGTTAGGACATCTACTTTGTGCAAGACACAAGTAATTTTTCCAACAATTTTTTACAGACAGATTATTTCACATATAACTCACTGTATCACAATTCCAGTGGGTCAGAAGTTTACATACACTAAGTTGACTGTGCCTTTAAACAGCGTGGAAAACTCCAGAAAACAATGTCATGGCTTTAGAAGCTTCTGATAGGCTAATTGACATCATTTGAGTCAATTGGAGGTGTACCTGTGGATGTATTTCAAGGCTTACCTTCAAACTTAGTGCCTCTTTGCTTGACATCATGGGAAAATCAAAAGAAATCAGCCAAGACCTCAGAAAAAATACTCCACAAGTCTGGTACATCCTTGGGAGCAATTTCCAAACGCCTGAAGTTACCACGTTCATCTGTACAAATAATAGTACACAAGTATAAACACCATGGGACCACGCAGCCGTCATACTGCTCAGGAAGGAGACGCTTTCTGTGTCCTAGACATGAACGTACTTTGGTGCGAAAAGTGCAAATCAATCCCAGAACAACAGCAAAGGACCTTGTGAAGATGCTGAAGGAAACAGGTACAAAAGTATCTATATCCACAGTAAAACGAGTCCTATATCGACATAACCTGAAAGGCCGCTCAGCAAGGAAGAAGCCACTGCTCCAAAACCGCCATAAAACAGCCAGACTATCGTTTGCAACTGCACATGGACAAAGATCGCACTGGTCTAGTGAAACAAAAATAGAACTGTTTGGCCATAATGACCATTGTTATGTTTGGATGAAAAAGGGGAAGGCTTGCAAGCCGAAGAACACCATCCCAACCGTGAAGCACGGGGGTGGCAGCATCATGTTGTGGGGGTTCTTTGCCGCAGGAGGGACTGGTGCATTTCACAAAATAGATGGCATCATGAGGTAGGAAAATTATGATGATATATTGAGGCAACATTTCAAGACATCAGTCAGGAAGTTAAAGCTTGGTCACAAATGGGTCTTCCAAATGGACAAGGACCCCAAGCATAATTCCAAAGTTGTGGCAAAATGGCTTAAGGACAACAAAGTCAAGGTATTGGAGTGGCCATCATAAAACCCTGAACTCAATCCTATAGAAAATGTGTGGGCAGAACTGAGAAAAAGCGAGTGCGAGCAAGGAGGCCTTCAAACCTGACTCAGTTACACTCGCTCTGTCAGGGGGAATGGGCAAAAATTCACCCATCTTGTTCTGGGAAGCTTGTGAAAGGCTACCTTAAATGTTTGACCCAAGTTAAATAATTTAAAGGCAACTAATTGAGTGTATGTAAACTTCTGACCCACTGGGAATTATTATTCTGACATTTCACATTCTTAAAATAAAGTGGTGATCCTATCTGACCCGAAGACAGGGAATTTCTTACTAGGGTTAAATGTCAGGAATTGTGAAAAACTGAGTTTAAATGTATTTGGCTAAGGTGTATGTAAACTTCCTTCTTCAACTGTACATGTCTTTCACTCATATGTAACCTCATATATAACCTCCTATCTCTTTACTGTCTCTACACCCTAGCTTCATGCCACAAGCTGCTCTTGAAGAGATCCACAAGTTCTCTGGAAGCTATACCTGCATGAATACATTCAAGGGGAGGACATAAAAACAAATTATCCTGAATGTCAATACATATCAGAGGAACCTCACTAAGTCTGGAGGATGTTGAAGGGAAGTATCCATGGGCTACAGGACATTGGGAAACAATGGATGCCCTTTGAAAGTATGCAGGAAGGTGTCTTGGAGACTTTAGCGTACTGTATATGGTTGCTCCGACGGGGTAGATTTCACTTACACGCTGCTGAAACTTATCCTGGTCTCTTTCTTGATCTCCTGTGTGTAGTTGGACGGACTAAATACCATTCACACATTGAGCAGAAGCCATGCAAAACTAGTCTGGATAAACAGCAGTTTTTTTTTCAAGTCTGTTTTTTATTATCCTTTGTTTTCTACCAATCATGTGTCTTTGAATGGAATCACATTAATAAATTGATGTTACAGACAACCAAAGTGTCTCTTTGTTCACATAGACTGGCGAATGTCTAGTGAGTCGTCAACACAGCAGAGCTAACCAGATGCAATGATAGAGAATGATAACACAGTTATGCCAAACATCAAATGAGCAACATTCATTGGAAGGCAAAACAGAGCCGTACACTGTTAACTTATACATTGTAATGTAGGTTAGGCCTGGAATCCAATCCAAAACAATGCTATAGTGCGCTTGACATTTTAAAATTGCATTTAAGAGCTGAATTGTCGACTTGCCACTCGGATTGAATCACTGCTCAAGTTGTTACATGCTGGAAAAAGGTTATTCATGGAACCATTCAATGTTTTATTGAGTAATCTAAAACATGGTTCAAAAGACCTTGCATCATGTATTCCTGAGATCATCAAAGATAACCTGTCCAAATTACAGTATATGTGGTGTGGGGGAATACCTGATTTAGAAGAATGACTTGATTCCTGTAAATGATTAATGAATGGGCCTTGCTTCTGACTTTCACATACTGTATCATAGCATCAGAGGAAGAATGTACAGTTGGATTTCCACTCCTTGCTATGAGAGATAAACTTCACCCACTTAATGAAGTGATCTATAGTGTACAGATCTAGAGACCCAGAGCTGTGTTGTTGTGACATACCCTATGTCTGAGCACAAGTCAAGGCAAGCACACCCTCACAGCCCTGGGCCAACCAATAAGCGATGACTGTAAAAACGGGAATAGTGTCTGCCCTTTGGCTGCCAGACAAGGCTCATAAACATTCATTTGAATCCAAGCGAACCATAAATGCCCTCCTGTGCGCTCACGATAGGGCCGCTCATTGTGATCACTAGGTGACCCACACCAGGCTGGATAGAGGGAGAAAGGATGTGCTCTGCTGGGAGAGAACCTTAGCCTCTGTTAAGGGCCTGTTTTTTATTCCCTGAGTGGGCTATAGCTGTTGCGAAAGAGGAGGGAGAAGATAGAGGCATGTTGAGACAGAACTAGGTCGATGAGGGAGCCATGTAGTGCAAGTATGGTGGAAGAGGAGGGCTGAAATGGCTTGAGTCTCACGGGGCAGGTTCAGAGCAAGGTTAGCCAAATAGTGGATAAATCAGGAGGGGAGACAGGGGGGGGCTTGGAAAGACACACACACTCTCTCTGAGCTTGATGGACCAGGTGGAAGCAGAGGGTTGACTAGGGTTGGGGTGTTGATGCATAGAGAGAGATTGAGAGAATTACAGTACATGTTACACTTATTTGATTGACCTCATCCAGAATAACTCTACACTTATGACATTCTGGCATGAAGTAACCAAAGAAATAGGATGCAGAGCTTTGTAAAGTTACTAAAGTTTCGGTAATAGTAACAGATTTGAGCTGATGAAGAATTCAGCGCAGCAATTGTCTTAGATTCAAATCAAGACAATAGCTGTTTTGTGTTATTGACTGTACGTTTGTTTATCCCATGTGTAACACTGTGTTGTTTTCGTCTCACTGCTTTGCTTTATCTTGGCCAGGCCAGTTGGATATGAGAACTTGTACTCAACTGGCCTACCTGGTTAACTAAAGGTGAAATAAAAAAATAAAAAGTTTCAATCGAAGACAGATATAGTCCACTGTCCTCTTTCACAGCCTTCTCCCCCATCAGCAATTAGGAACTATTGTTGTATTGATCTTAAATTAACTGTAATAATCTACCACATTTGTGCTTCACTTTAAAGCTGCAAGCCTAAGTGTACTTTCCTATATGATTTCCAAGCTTGGAAGGGCATGGAAAGTCCCCCTCCAATGATCCATTAAATATGTTATAGGCCCTAGGATCTGGAGTCCATTTAGCTGGTTTTGCAGTGATGCCGAACGCATGTAAAATTCTGGGCAGTGGAGGATTCTGTCGTCTCTCACTTCCCATAATCTCATGGATCCCCTGACTCTGACTTTCCTGGCTTTAGGTTCCTCACAGCCCCCCCCAAAAAAACTCCTGATAAGTGCTAGGAGTACAATGAGGAATGGAATTATCCTGCAATAAATATTCTGACTCAATGCAGTTATTGTATTCCAATGAGAGAAACAAATGTCTCAGATATGTCCCAAAATAGGAGGACCAAGAGTACATTCATTGTATTACTTGCTGCACTGCCTTATCCTATTTCTCTGTTCGTTTTTGTTAGCATTCTTGCCACTCTGATGCTATGTTCATCCATCAAGAGGCAGGTTGGTTGTGTGATAAAAGGTTCAGTACTAACCCCCAGCAAGGGGCCAACCTCCAGCCTCGGTTGGCCTGTCAAACAATAAGAAATATTGAGCAGCAGGTTAGAGGTCAAAGGACCAGTGAGCTCAGAGGGTGTCGAAGGCCAGTAAATGCCTTTGGTTATAGCTGTGGCCGAACACACACGCTGTGGCCAAACTGTTTGTGTACACTGAAGGTGACCTGGCCAGCCACTCTGACAGTAATCAAGCAACTATACAATTCCATGATGGTCAAATGTGAGTGATTTTCATTGCTTTACTACTTCATATACTACCTAACATTGATTGATATTTGCAATTACTGAGTTTTTATTTTTTTTTAAATCTAAATATTAAAGTATTTTCTTGATACTACTAAGTGACTGAAAAGTGTACCAATTCAATACTAAAAGACGTACTGAGTACACTCTTAGAAATATAATTGGTATCTAGAATCTAAAAGGGTTCTTTGGCTGTCCCCATAGGAGAACCCTGTGAAGAACCCACTTTGGTTCCAGTCATAACTATTTTGGTTCCAGGTAAAAACCTTTTTGGGTTCTATGTAGAGCCCTTTCCACCAAGGGTTCTATTGTACATGGAACCCAAAAAAGTTCTCCCTGGAACCAAAAAGGGTTCTCCTATGGCGAGAGCTGAAAAACACTTTTGGAAACATTTTTTCTAAGAGTGTAGTGCAATTCATTATTGGCTGTTGGCCACACAAAGCCCTACTGGTCTCCCAACAAACTGCGCAGAACACCATATCTTCATATGAATTATTTTTTGGGGGGGAGGGTTTGGAGCCACACTGCAAACTTCCTCTCCTCTTATCTCTTGTTTTTCATGAAGGTTTATTTCTGGAACAGCTTATCACGTGGGCATATCTGATCAGGAACAGCGACATTTTCACAGAGATCATAGAGATCGCCGTGCCCAGCTGACAAGGAATTGCATAACGGAGTCTTGACTCTCGTGAAAGAAACTTGATCACTTTCAAGCGTCTCTGTGTTGAAACAGTCTGGCATGAAAGACCTGGGTTTGGTCAATCAATGTTTGCGATTTGTTTCAGTTTTTCTACCCTAACTTTGGATGGAATTTGTTAATCTTTCCTGATATTAGCTAAAGGCATGATCATCTAAGGTCAAACTGAGAGGGGACTGGTGTGCGTGTGTCTTTGAATGTTATGCTTTTGAACATTGACAGTTAACTGGAGAAAGTGGGAGGTAAACGCTCAGGGGCAAACAAAGCAAAGCCTTGGCAAACTGTTGGAGGGAAGGGTGTGTGTAGGTGAAACACAGTTCACACTGTGTGAATGGGCCGGAGATATTTATAAAGCCCACCAGGCATCACGTCAGGAGGCTAGGCTGAAAAATGTTGTTCCCAGATGGACCGTCTCAGGCTAATTCTTTATTACTGAACTGCTTCCTTATATACTGAAACAACAATATAAACTCAACATGTAAAGTGTTGGTCCCATGTTTCATGAGCCAAAATAAAAGATCCCTGAAATGTTCCATGTGCACTAAAAGCCTATTTCTCTCAAATGTTATGCAGAAATGTGTATACGTCCCTGTTAGTAAGCATTTCTCCTTTTCCAAGATAATCCATCTGAAGTGGATAAATTCTTGATATGTGGCATATCAAGAAGCTAATGAAACAGCATGATCATTACACAGGTGCACCTTGTGGTGGGGACAATAAAAGGTCACTCTAAAATGTGTAGTTTTGTCACAAGTAGCTGACTGTAGGAATGTCCAACAGAGCTATTGACGGAGAATGTAATGTTTATTTCTATACCATAAGCCACATCCAACATCACTTTAGAGAATTTGGCTGTACATTCGACCGGCCTCAAAACCGCAGACCACATGTAACCACACCATCCCAGGACCTCCTCATCTGGCTTCTTCACCTGAAGCATCATCTGAGGAGGGGGAAAAGCTCTTTTGTGGTGAAAAACTTAAAAAATCTTATTTGCTGGGCTTGACTCCCCAGTAAGTGGGCCTTTGCCCTCCCAAGCCCACCCATGGCTGCACCCCTGCCCAGTCATGTGAAATCCATAGATTAGGACCTAATTGATTTATTTCAATGGACTAATTTCCTTCTATGAACTGTAACTCAGTAAAATCTTTGAAATTGTTGCATGTTGCATTTATATTTTTTGTTCAGTATAGGTTACGCAAAGGTGCACAGAATCAGTTTACTCTACTGTCAGATCAACCTCAGATCAGCTTCTCCCTGCTGCCCTGCTAGCAGCCTGCCTTGATCAAGGTGAATCACAAGTGCGTCAAAGGGAGGAGGATACAGTCTTTACCACAGGGCCCTGGGCAAAAGCAGGGACCATCTTAAAAAGCTTATGCACTCTCTCTCTCTCTCCAAATCACGGCAGCCAAGTCACGACTGAGTGAGACAACAGATGTGAACTTTTGTGTGGACTTTTTTGGCCATTTGTTACTATTAACAGGAACGTTTGATGGAATAAATATCTCATTTTCTGGACTTACATAAAAAGGTGGTATAGTCAAACTGCACTTTTATTGCTGGCTTGGCATGGAAAACTTGTTAATCCATGCCAAGGCAATATTCCATCAACAAGGGCCTCTCACGTCCACGGCCTAAGCACTAGTCATGTGACCAGGGTTTGGAGGCGGCCTCTGTGAACTACACCTGAACCCAGCTAAATGGAAACAGCCCAAATACACAGAGTGCGTCATGATGAAAGCATTTCCCCAGAGAGCTGTTTGCTGGTGTTTTGAGGAGTGGATGTGGGTTATCAAGCAGTGCAGGACAGAAGAATAGCTCTTTCCCAGAGGAGTGAGTAGCTAAGATAGCTGTCTAGGCAGCAATATCACTGTGGAAAACCACAGTAATTATAGAGGTGATAATCAAACCACTCTGATCACTTTGGTACATAACCTTCCCTCCTTTTTCTGGACTTCTCCAATTGTTGGATTTGGACAGTCCACATTGTTGCACATGGCAGCAGCTCCTACTTCACATTGGTTAGGCTAGCATTTCCACAACCCCTTTAAATATGTATTATCTTTACTTAACTAGGCAAGTCAGTTAAGAACAAATTCTTATTTTCATTGATGGTCTAGGAACAGTGGGTTAACACTCTAGTTCAGGGGCAGAATGACAGATTTTAACCTTGTCAGTTCGGGGATTAAATCTTGCAACCTTCTAATTACTAGTCCAACGCTCTAACCACTAGGCTACCTGCCGCCCCAAATACTGACAGAGAGGATAGGGTAGGAGAACGAGAAGTCTACCAGACAGCTGAGCATGTATCGGGCATCAAACAGGAAAATGAAATCCCAACGTGGATATAAATTGTTCTCCAAAAACCTTGCACTAACAAATGTACAAAACGTATAAGTTTGTGCGTTAAAGAACACCCACACAAAGACTGAGAGCTTACAAAGTGTGGGTGGTGTAAACAGAGCATCCTCCTACAGTGGAGGTGGTACAGTCATTTGTGAAAATGCTTGTGAACACATAATGTACATGTACATGCACGCCCGCACACAGCTCGACACACACACACAAACACACATGGGTCTTTCCACCAAGTCGGTGCCTTTTGAGAAATGTGGTAAAAAATAACTTTTCAAGCCACATAATTTTAACATTCTGTCTGAAAGAGCACATTTTCAACTTCATAAAGAACATGTATTCCCATCTCTAGAGGTTAAACAAAAATTACTATATTAAGTGCCTAATAAGTATCAAATAAAGTAACAGGGTTGTGTAACGGTTTTCTTGAGGTGAAGGAGAGGCAGACCAAAACGCAGCGTGGTGGTTATTCATGGTACTTTAATAAAGACACTAACATGAATAAACTAACAAAAACAATAAACGTGAGAAAACCTAAACATCCCTATCTAGTGCAAACACAGAGACAGGAACAATCACCCACAAACACACAGTGAAACCCAGGCTACCGAAGTATGATTCTCAATCAGAGACAACTAATGACACCTGCCTCTGATTGAGAACCATACTGGGCCGAAACATAGAAATACCCAAATTATAGAAAAACAAACAGACTGCCCACACCAACTCGCGCCCTGACTAAACTAAATAATGATAAAACAAAGGAAATAAAGGTCAGAGCGTGACAGTACCCCCCCCCCCCCCCCCCCCCCACCCACCCAAAGGTGCGGACTCCGGCCGCAAAACCTTAACCTATAGGGGAGGGTTTGGGTGGGCGTCTGTCCGCGGCAGCGGCTCTGGCGCAGGACGCGGACCCCACTTCACCATCGTCTTAGTCCGCCTTCTTGTCCGCTGCCGTGGCCTCCTAACCACGGTGACCCTACTAAATGACCCCACTGGACTGAGGGGCAGCTCGGGACAGAGGGGCAGCTCGGGACAGAGGGGCAGCTCGGGACAGAGGGGCGGAAGCTCGGGACAGAGGGGCGGAAGCTCGGGACAGAGGGGCGGAAGCTCTGGGCTGAGGGGCTCTGGCGCCTCTGGGCTGAGGGGCTCTGGCGCCTCTGGGCTGAGGGGCTCTGGAGGCCCCTGGCTGACTGGCGGCACTGGCGGCCCCTGGCTGACTGGCGGCTCCTGGCTGACTGGCGGCCCCTGGCTGACTGGCGGCACTGGCGGCCCCTGGCTGACTGGCGGCACTGGCGGCCCCTGGTTGACTGGCGGCACTGGCGGCCCCTGGCTGACTGGCGGCACTGGCGGCCCCTGGCTGACTGGCGGCACTGGCGGCCCCTGGCTGACTGGCGGCACTGGCGGCCCCTGGCTGACTGGCGGCACTGGCGGCTCCTTGCAGACCGGCGGCACTGGCGGCGCTGGGCAGACGGGTGGCTCAGGCGGCGCTGGGTAGACTGGCGGCTCTGGCGGTGCTGGGCAGACGGGTAGCTCAGATGGCGCTGGGCAGACGGGTAGCTCAGATGGCGCTGGGCAGACTGACGACTCTGATGGCGCTGGGCAGACGGGAAGCTCTGGCAATGCTGGAGAGGAAGGCTCTGGCAGCGCTGGACTGAGTAGCTCTGGCGCCTCTGGAATGAGGGACTCTAGCGCCTCTGGAATGAGGGGCGGGAGCTCTGGCAGCGCCGAACAGGCGGGAGACTCCGGCAGCACTGGAGAGGAGGAAGGCTCTAGCAGCGCCGGAGAGGCGGGAGATTACGGCAGCGCTGGAGAGCAGGAAGGCTCCGGCAGCGCTGGAGAGGCGAGGCGCACTGTAGGCCTGATGCGTGGTGCTGGCACTGGTGGTACTGGGCCGAGGACACGCCCAGGAAGCCTGGTGCAGGGAGCTGCCACCGGAGGGCTAGTGCGTGGAGGTGGTACCGGATAGACCGGACCGTGCAGGCACACTGGAGCTGTTGAGCACCGAGCCTGCCCAACCTTACCCAGTTGAATGCTCCTGGTCGCCCTGGCAGTGCGGCGAGGTGGAATAGCCCGCACTGGGCTATGCAGGCGAACCGGGGACACCGTGTGCAAGGCTGGTGCCATGTATGCCGGCCCAAGGAGATGCAATGGGGACCAGATGCATAGAGCCGGCTTCATGGCACTTGGCTCGGTGCTCACTCTAGCCTGGCCGATACGCGGAGCTGGTATGTACCGCACCGGGCTATGCACCCGCACTGGGGACACCATGCGCTCCACCGCATAACACGGTGCCTGCCCGGTCTCTCTCGCCCCCCGGTAAGCACAGGAAGTTGGCACAAGTCTCCTACCTGGCTTCGCCTCACTTCCTGTGTGCCACCCCCCAAGAAATGTTTGGGGCTGACTCGCTGGCTTTCATCCACGCCGCCGTGCTGCCTCCTAATACCAGCGCCTCTCCGCCTTTACCGCCTCCAGCTCTTCTTTGGGGCGGCGATATTCTCCAGGCTGTGCCCAGGGTCCTTTACCATCTAACTCATCCTCCCATGTCCATTCCTCCTCGCGCTGCTCCTGCTGCACCTTGGGACGGCGACACTCCCCTGGTTTTGCCCAGGGTCCTCTCCTGTTGAGGATTTTTCCCAAGTCCAGAAGTCTTTATCGCGCTGCTCCTGCTGCTGGATTCTATTGTGATTCTGTAACGGTTTTCTTGAGGTAAAGGAGAGGCGGACCAAAACGCAGCGTGGTGGTTATTCATGGTACTTTAATTTATGACACGAACATGAATAAACTAACAAAAACAATAAACGTGAGAAAACCTAAACAGCCCTATCTGGTGCAAACACAGAGACAGGAACAATCACCCACAAACACACAGTGAAACCCAGGCTACCGAAGTATGATTCTCAATCAGAGACAACTAATGACACCTGCCTCTGATTGAGAACCATACTGGGCCGAAACATAGAAATACCCAAATTATAGAAAAACAAACATAGACTGCCCACCCCAACTCACGCCCTGACCATACTAAATAATGACAAAACAAAGGAAATAAAGGTCAGAACGTGACAGGTTGACTGTAACAGGATTGACAATTTCATCTTAAATCAGCCATAAGGGGAATGTTAGCTTGATGTGTGTAACAGGAAGTGGCATTTGTATGCAAGCTTCACAGAAAATATAAAAGGCCTATGGGGAACAGGGTTGACATGTTATTCTTGAACCACTCAGTTTTCCACCAACCACCAGAACATGACCAAAATGAGTAAGTAAAATAAAAAATATAATTTTATTTTTGACATGCGCCGAATACAACAGGTGTAAACCTTAATGTGAAATGCTTACTTACAAGCCCTTTACTAAATAAACTAAATTAAAAAATGTAATAAAAAGTAACACAATAAAATAACAATCATTTATATAATTCTATATACAGGGGTATACCAAGGGGTATACCACCAGTACCAAGTCAATAAGCGGGGGTACAGGTTAGTCGAGGTCATTTGTTCTTCTCGGGGTAAAGTGACTATGCATAGACAATAAGAGTTGCAGCAGTGTAAAAACAAAAGGGGGAGGTGTCAATGTAAATAGTCCGGGTGGTATTTGATTAATACTAGTGAAGGCATCAAAACTATGAAATAGCACATATGGAACATTGTAGTAACCAAAAAAGTGTAAAACAAATTGAGACTGACATGCAAGGACATTTGCCAATAAAAGCACTTTTGGAGAATGATAAGATTCCTTGCATCTATAAGGAAGCACACACCTCTCTTCCTTAACCTCAACAACACTTACCCAGAACTGCCCCATTGTGTTGATAAGTTGAGATTTCAAAAGAAAGTCATTGTCGCATCAGACTTTTCCCATAGACCACTGCAGTGTTATTCACCACGATCGTTACATCTCCCACCTGGAAAAATAACAAAACAAATGTCAGGAACAAGCCTGACATTTTTTTATTAAGAGGATTTATCCACTTTTCTTCTACCTACTGTCTTTTCATGTGATGTCATGTGGTAGAGCTGACAGTCATATTCAACACGCTTATCTTATCTTATCCTGACATTGCAATTGAGGTGTAATCTATACAGTACCAGTCATAAGTTTGGACACGCCTACTCATTTAAGAGTTTTTCTTTATTTCTACTAAACTCAGCAAAAAGGAAATGTTCACTCACTGTCAACTGCGTTTATTTTCAGCAAACTTAACATGTGTAAATATTTGTATGAGCATAACAAGATTCCACAACTGAGTCATAAACTGAACAAGTTCCACAGACATGTGACTAACAGAAATGGAATAATGTGTCCCTTAAAAAAGGGGGGGAGGAGTCAAAATCAAAAGTAACAATCAGTATCTGGTGTGGCCACCAGCTGCATTAAGTATTGCAGTGCATCTCCTCCTCATGGACTGCATCGGATTTTCCGGTTCTTGCTGTGAGATGTTACCCCACTCTTCCACCAAGGCACCTGCAACTTCCCAGACATTTCTGGGGGAATGGCCCTAGCCCTCACCCTCCGATCCAACAGGTCCTAGACGTGCTCAATGGGATTGAGATCCGGGCTCTTCGCTGGCCATGGCAGAACACTGACATTCCTGTATTGCAGGAAATCACGCACAGAACGAGCAGTATGGCTGGTGGCATTGTCATGCAGGGGGTCATGTCAGGATGAGCCTGCAGGAAGGATACCACATGAGGGGGGAGGATGTCTTCCCTGTTACGCACAACATTGAGATTGCCTGCAATGACAGTAACCTCAGTCTGATGATGCTGTGACACAGCGTCCCAGACCATGACGGACGCTCCACCTCCAAATTGATCCCGCTCCAGAGTACAGGCCTCGGTGTTATGTTAATTCCTTCGACAATAAACGCGAATTCGACCATCACCCCTTGTGGAAAAAAAACGCAACTCATCAGTGAAGAGGACTTTTTGCCAGTCCCGTCTGATCCAGCGACAGTGAGTTTGTGCCCTTAGGCGATGTTGTTGCCGGTGATGTCTGGTGAGGACCTGCCTTACAACAGGCCTACAAGCCCTCAGTCCAGCCTCTCTCAGTCTATTGTGGACAGTCTGAGCACTGATGGAGGGATTGTGTGTTCCTTGTGTAACTCGGGCAGTTGTTGTTGCCATCCTGTACCTGTCCCGCAGGTGTGATGTTCGGATGTACCGATCCTGTGCAGGTGTTGTTACACATGGTCTGCCACTGCGAGGATGATCAGCTGTCCGTCTTGTCTCCCTGTAGCGCTGTCTTAGGCGTCTCGCAGTACGGACATTGCAATTTATTGCCATGGCCACATCTGCAGTCCTCATACCTCCTTGCAGCATGCCTAAGCCACGTTCACACAGATGAGCAGGGACCCTGGGCATCTTTCTTTTGTGTTTTTCAGAATCAGTAGAAAGGCCTCTTTAGTGTCCTAAGTTTTCATAACTGTGACATTAATTGCCTACCGTCTGTAAGCTGTTAGTGTCTTAACAGGTGTGCCTTGTTAAAAGTTAATTTGTGGAATTTATTTCCTTCTTCATGCATTTGAGCCAGTCAGTTTTGTTGTGGCAAGGTAGGGGTGGTATACAGAAGATAGCCCTATTTGGTAAAAGACAAAGTCCAAATTATGGCAAGAACAGCTCAAATAAGCAAAGAGAAATTACAGTCCATCTTTACTTTAAGACATGAGGGTCAGTCAATTTGGAACATTTCAAGAACTTTGAAAGTTTCAAGTGCAGTCGCAAAAACCATCAAGCGCTATGATGAATCTGGCTCTCATGAGGAACGCCACAGGAAAGGAAGAACCCAGAGTTACCTCTACTGCAGAGGATAAGTTCATTAGAGTTATCAGCTCCAGAAATTGCACTCCCAGTAAATGTTTTCACAGAGTTCAAGTAACAGACACATCAGCTGTTCAGATGAGACTGTGTGAATCAGGCCATGATTTAGTTGCTTCAACGAAACCACTACTAAAGGACACCAATAATAAGAAGAACTTGCTTGGTCCAAGAAACGCGAGTAATGGACATTAGACTGCTGGACATCTGTGTGTTATTTCATAGTTTTGATGTCCTCACTATTATTCTACAATGTAGAAAATAGTGAAAGTAAAGAAAAACCCTTGAATATGTCCAAACTTTTGACTGGTACTGTATATATATTTAAAAAGGAATAGTTTCAACATATTAAAACTAGAGTTCAGTTCACATAACATGGTTGACTTTAAAATTAGGGAAAGATGTAAATGAATGCCTAATCACATGAAATAAATAATAGTCTTCAGTAATGAGTTTGTCAAAGCAATAAAATAACTAGGGCTTTACAATCATTGTTTGATTTAATTTATTAGGATCCCCGACGTCAATGGTGACAGCTAGTCTTACTGTGGTCCGACACAAAACCAAAAAGACATTACAGACAAAATATGTTACAATTGACATAAATTTAAAAACATTAATATGTAGTGTGTGTGTATGTGCATCTATAAGTTACACATACTGTACATGCCAGTACATACACAGAACAAGTAGGTCACATGGGCTTTATAATAATGTTGAAAAGAAGAGAAATGTTGGGGTTAAGTGGGATAAAAGAAGTCACACGGGATGCACAGAGGCTTTATTTTGCCATTAGCAAGTCTTTATTCATATTAAAAATCCGATTTATTACATTTTCCATGTGGTCTATATTAAAGGGCATTTCAATTTTAAAATTCAATGTTGATGCACAATTTCTACCCCCCCCCCCACACACACACACACACTCACACACACACACACACACACACACACACACAAAAAACAGTCTGTGCCCCACACAGAAGCTGAAATGAGTAATTGTCTGCTCAACACCTCTGAGGTGAAAGATCGACTGTGGAGGCAGGGGCTCTCACTATTTGTCGTAATTATCCTGCAGAGGACAAAATGAGTATTTTAACAACCAGCTTTGGGCATGTCTGAATTGGGCCCTGGTAGACCTTACAAGATGTCATAATGTCATCCTGAACATTCTGTTTATAGGTTAGTCTGTACTACTACAGTTTTTTCCAACTGCTTACACACAAAATCTTTTCATGTCACACATTTTTTTAAACCTCTCACTCAATGTGCAAAACTACACACCACATATCCAAAACCATAAGCTATTTCTTAGCCTTTGACTCAGTTATCAATTGCATAAAACACTTTTTTCAAAACACTACACACAATTCTCTACCTAAAACACAAAAATCTAACAGGAAGGGACTTGCTTTCCTTTTCCAAACACAACCAATCAAAATGCTACAATTATTCACCAGGTCACACACACACACCTCACATGTGCAAACACTAATAACTTAACTGATCACTTACCAATCACTGCTTTACTGTAGTATAGGCCTATTAATAGGTCAAAGGTCAGATTAACTGTTTTGAACAATGGATGCCAACATTGGACAGAGAGCAAGAGGAGTAGGAGGGAGAGGAAGAGGAAGAAGAGGACGGGGGCAAAGAAGAGAAGGGAGGAGAGCCATCTCTGATGAGATTAGGGCAACACTTGTTGATCATGTGATCAACCACAGTTTGACCATGAGAGAGGCTGAACTGAGCGTCCAGCCCAACTTGAGTCGATTTACAGTGGCGTCCATAATTCAAACCTTCAGAAATGTGAACAGTGATGTACTGTAAAATACGTATGACTGCATAGTATTGCATAAACATTTGTAACTCTAAGCCATCCATTTACTGCACTGCATTGAATGAATGAGGTTGGTTATCATGCTGTACTACATTTTTTTTTACATTGTTTACAGCTCCTATGCTGAACACATACTGTGTTTGAATTCTTTACAGAGTGGAAAGGCAAAGACATCATGGAGGACGAGGACACCTGTTTACAGATGTACAAGAGACTGTAATTATAAATATGGTTTTGGCCAACAATGCAATTAGGATTCGAGAGATAAGAGAGCATATCTTGAATAATGACACCATATTTAACACCATCAATGCTGTAAGCCTGTCGTCCATACAACACATCCTCCAACAGCACTGAGTGATGAAACAACTTTACAAGGTGCCATTTGAGAGAAACTCTGACTATCAAGAATATGCGACATGACTTTGCAGAGGTATGCAACACTACTTCCAGTACTTCAGACATACCATATTTACTCATCTGTATATCCTTTTGTCTGTTCCAGAGAGTATTGGAGCTGAATGCCCATGTAATTCGCCATGAATTTATTTATGTGGATGAGGTTGGCTTCAACCTCAGCAAAACCAGGTGCCGCGGAAGAAATGTAATAGGACAGAGGGCAATTACCAGTGTGACTGGACAGTGTGGGGGTAATATAACTGTGTGCTGCCATCACTCAAAACGGGGTTCTCCATCACAATGTCACACTGGGTCCGTACAACGCCGGCCGTATGCTCACTTTTCTGGATGCAATTTACACAATGCTTGTCCCTGATCCAGATCAGGAGCCTGATAGATTTGTCGTTTTTATGGGATAATGTTAGTTTTCACCGGGCTGTTCTGGTCCAAAACTGGTTTGCCACCCATCCACAATTTGTAGTTTTGTACCTACCCCCATATTCACCTTTTCTAAACCCCATAGAGGAATTCTTCTCAGCCTGGCGCTGGAAAGTGTATGATCGTCAACCCTATGCCCGCATGTCGCTTCTCCAGGCAATGAAGGACGCATGTGGGGACATAGAGGTTGCCTCTGTCCAAGGTTGGATACGCCATGCTAGGAGATACTTCCCTCGATGTTTGGCAAGAGAAAACATATCTTGTATTGTATTGTGGCCAGACCCAGGCCGGAGAAGAGATGAAGGGTAGTTTAGCACTGGTGACTGCCCCCCCCCCATCAATTCCTGGACTACCCCCCCGGGACCCCACACACACAATTGTGTTCTTCACTGTATTCTAAAGAATATACTTTTGGTTTATATATGTTTATGGTTTTGTTGTATGCTACTGTATACAGCAGTAATGTTTGGCCTAATAAATATTTTCTGTTTCTACATTGCATCGTTGTTTACAGTGTACTTGTTACCCCTCAGCAGATTACTTTCACTGTAGAACATTGTATTGAAATGTAGATATAAGCCTATGAAAGACCAAAGAGCTTTAGATTTAGAACAACAGTTTTTACATGGTATATCCAGAAATGTACTATTATGAAAGCAGTGTTTGCCATTTGATGCAAATGCTTCATTCCGACATGTGTTTATGGCATTTTGAATGCAGTGTTACATTTTGAAGGAGATGTGAGGCATTTTGCCTTTTGTGTTTGCAGTTTTGGGAATTGTGTGTAGAGTTTTGAAGAAAAGGAGTCAGTTTTGAAAACGTGTGTAAGCAGTTGGAAAAAGCTGTAATGAAAAGACAGTCTAATGGGAGAAAGACTCCCACAGTTTAGCCAGTGTGATTTGGTATTTGGAGCACTTATTATTTCACTTATTTTATTTTTTGCCATTTAATTTAGTGACAACATTCTACACTATAATTTCAGTGATCTTATTGTAGTTCATATCTCTGAGGTCAGATAATACACCCAGCTCAATAGAAGAATAAGGCACAAATGAATGATACACATCCCGATAATATAGCAGGTTCAAACTATTTGAAGAAAATTTATCAGTGCAGATCTGGATTTGAGATTCACTCAAAACCCGAAAAAGTGATCCTCAACTCCCTATGACACAGTAATCAACCAGTCTGGCAAACTAAGAATTTCCGCCCATGTGGACATGCCAATCTAACTTGCCAGTGGGATGAGTTTGTGTCTTCCATTGCTCCATAACTACCCTGACTGCCACTGCTTTACTGAGCCAGGCTGGGATGAGCCGGACTGGACTGGGATTGAACTGAGCCATGGAATTCCAACATCTGGCTTGTATCTGCAGCTTGCGGTCATTTGGATGCAGTTGATGGTTTCCAGTAGATCCACAAAGGCTGAATTGTTCTGGGTTATGGGCCCTGTCTGCCTCAGGCTCCGAGGGCGCGGTGCTCTGGCGCCTGACAGCCACAGCTGGGCCTGCCTGTCAAATACTCATGTGACAGAGGAGAGGAACGACTTATCCCTCGCCTGAGAATGAGGAGGGCAGGCCATCAGACGGATAGGCCTCTGAGGCACATAGAATATCCAACATATTTCACACCAACAGTACTGTGATTGTATAAGAATTGTGTGCCAATGGTTTTGTCCTGAAATTGTGCCTTTTCCAACAATAGAAACATATTTGGCTGATTGTGTATATTGAGCACAGCCAAATAAAATCACAAGGGACTCATAATGATTAAAACTTCCTGTACTCAACTTTGCCACACTCTTGCCCCTCCTCCCTCACCAAAGTCCCACACTACACTGCCAGTTTGACAATTGGGTTCAGCACCAGGTCAAGCTCTGGGTTTGACAATGGGCCAACCAGTCTTCAATGGGAGTAAAGCAGACAGCTTCCCACAAAGAGCTCATTAACACAGAGGGGATGCTGGCTTAGTGGCCTTTCCTATTTAAACCATACTGACTGGAAATTAGTGCAATCTTTCTCACAGTTCAAACCATGCGGCTCTTTTTACAGGCTACGGACACAAATATCAGTTACAGTATTAGTTTCACAGAAGTACCTTTTTTCCTGGAGCAAACAGTTCTGTTTACTTACTTTGCAGAGTTCATCAGATCATGTTGTTGTGTGCATATTTATCATGTGTCATCATCCGTGTGATGCGTTGAGATGGTTGCAGCATGTTCTCTGTATGACTTGTTGGACAACGTGGGGCAATGTGTTATGTTTGCATGTGTGTATTTAGGTCTGCATCTTTCAAAGTTAAGCATATTGATAAGGTGTTATGTTTGTATCTGTGTTTGCCTGTCTGTGTTGTGCTCATGTTTGTGTGAGTGTGTGCTATGTGACTGTGTTTCTGTGTTTGTGCTGGTGTGCAGTGTGGCTGGGCTGGCTGGCGAGCGCTGACTGAAGGACATGGATCCTGCACATTGAGTGTGTGAACTCTGGCTGAACCCCTGGGTGTACTGTTTCAGGCACGCTCTCACAACCTCGCCCCGATGACCCGGCTCGCGACTGCACAGTTCACGGGGAGGTCCTCTCCTCACGCACAGCCCCCCTTCTCTCCTCTCTCCCTCCCACTCCTCACCCCCTTTCAGCTCCCTCAACACCCTCCTTCACCTCTTTACCCTCCCTCTCCCCTCAACCTCTCTCAATCTGTCCCTCTGTGCTCTGTTCTATTACTCACTCCCTTTCTTTCTTTTCCCTCTTTCTCTCTCCACCATGCCGTAGTTAACCAGACAGGAACAGCCTCTATGTTGGCACCTCAGGAAGACGGCTCCTACAGACATGCAAATGTAGAACAAATTACATACCAGACACCGTGTGTTATAACTCAATCACACAGATCAGACTCATAAAACAAATTTCAATAAGTTCGTCCCTTGAAAAACCACATGATTTCAAAGTGTTATTTCATGTGGAACACTTCACTTGTGATGATATTTCACATGACGTTTCCAGTGTGATCACCTAACCTTTCACGTGGTTAAAACATTTCACATGTGAATATTTTTAACATGAGATTTCACAGGTGATGCCTTGCAACCAAAAATGAGATGTTGGGATGTCCCCAGAATGTCACCAAACAGTAGCAGTGTTTTCAACTTATATATTTTATTTGACATACGTGATTACATTGTCCTCACTTGGGATTTGGGACTCAGACACTCTTGGTTCATGGCATTCTGATCTTCCTGTTGCACCACCATGGCTGTGTCAATGACTGATTTCACCCATAATCCTACATTTGACTTCCAAGTAAATCTCAGTTTTGTAGAAAATGCAATTAAGAAAAGCTATTATATTTCTCATAGTGATTCAGAAGTAACATTAAAACAGAATAATATGCCCCACCAACATTAGACAACTATACAGAAAACCCTTAAATTGCTGAAATAAGTAAATGAAATCAATGATAAGAGAAGTCAGATTAACTGCTAACTAAAAAAGCAGTGCAGATGGCACTCTTTTGCTAAATGCAGAGATGTATTATAGGTAATGAATTTCTAGGGGATTTCTGAGAATGCGTCAGACTTTCTGGTGAAGCAGAAATATTGCCGTACTCCAAAGTTGTGAGTTAAAATCCCAGTTGGACACAAGCAATCAACATCGACCATCACCCAACAAACAAACAGTGCAAACCAGGCTACCTAAGTATGATTCTCAATCAGAGACAACTAATGACACCTGCCTCTGATTGAGAACCATACTAGGCCAAAACATACAAATCCCCAAATCATAGAAAAACAAACATAGACTGCCCACCCAACTCACGCCCTGACCATACTAAATAAATACAAAACAAAGGAAATAAAGGTCAGAACGTGACATAATGTAAAAGGTCATGAGCTTTGATTAAAGATATTAAAGCGTACCACTTACCATTTAATTACTTCCCTTACAAAAAATATAACATGAAATTTGCAGTTTCAAATAAGAATTTCACATGGAAAATAGCTGTTTTCACATGCTGAGTGGAAACCATATCTTCACATGTATTACATTTTGAGTTTACATGTTACCACCTTTTCACATGTGAGACGAATAACATGTTTTCACCTCACGTGAATTGCAGAAACTTTCACATGAAAATCAAATTAGAATTTTCACATGTGAAAATTGAATTATCACGTGTGGAATTGCATTTTCAGATGTGAAAAACATTGACATGTGGAATTGCAAGTTCACATATGAAAAACAAACCCGTGAAATCTCATTTGCAATTCCACATGTAAGAAACATTTACATGTGAAAATCTAACTCTTATATGTGGAACTGCATTTGTAGGTGTAGTTTGAAACTATCACATATTGAAATTTTGCATCCCCATGTTGTCACATTTATTTCACACGATATCATGTTTTCACATGTGCTCAAATGTTTTCACATGTAGTTTTCGCATGCCGTAGTAAAATGTTATTTAATGTGGAATTACACATGTGAAATCATGTGAAACCATGTGGTTTTGGAACACTTCACATGATATCATGTTTTCACATGAGATCAAATGTTTTCATATGTGTAGTTTGATGTGATCTATCATGTTGCTTTGACATGTTATCACATTAACTTCACATAAGATCACATGTCAAATGCATGTGATTTTTCCGTAAGGGATGTTAGTGACACAGGCAAAATTACTTTTAGTTTTGATTGCATTTTATTAAATTGAGAAATGTTATGATGCATACCAAGGTCAGAATTACTGTAATATACTGTAGATATACCAAAACTACTGTATGACCAAGTGAATGTGGAACTTCCTGCTGCCTAGAAGTTGTGCCTGCAGGTTTCTATATGAAGGCTCAGTAGACACATCTCACTGGCACCACCCATATACAGTAAGCTTGACTGTTGGTGTTTGTATCAAGAGAAACTGAACTCCTACCAGCAAAAAGCCAATTTTACTATTGTTGCAGAAAGCCCCGCCTACACCTTCATCATGTGTAGGCTATGTCAAACTGCTGAATACAGTATTGCATTTAAAAAAGCAACTTATAACATATAGATTTTGAAAGAGACTGAAGATTAGAGGAAAATTCAATACAATTAAATCTATTCAACAATGCAGAGTAATCACATCTTTTAATGATACAACTGACCCAGAGGATAGGGTAGCGATGCTCTGTTTCCTAAGTTGGAGCTTGAATGCTTACCGTGATAGACGTAAAACAAATATGTGCATTCTGCAGGGAAAGAACAGGTCTGAACAGAAAGGTCAGTCCTCACGCATGTTGAGTGCTCTGGATAAGATATTTCTCTTGGTCTATAAATGGGTTGGGAGCTTTGCAACAAAACTAAATCGTGCATAACTATTAGGCAAAACAGACAGGGTTGGCTTAGATTGTTGCCAACATGTAAACTATATTTCATCTCCAATGTTTATTGAAAACATAAGGAAATTTGCACAATGAGAGCTTGTTTATCGCTAAAATACACCATTACAGTCGTTGGTTAGCTAGCATTTTTTTGCCATGTTAGCATAGATGTGACATCAGACAAAACACCTCCAAATAAGACATGGTATCAAGAACAAGATACAACTAGCTGGAACGAGCCACCTACGATTCCCCACAAAGCCGCTTCTTGTCATGGCTATCTGGCCATCAAGAATCACAACAACACACGGCCTTTGCCCCCATTGAAATGTGTGCATCGTTTTCGTTACGTTGTCAGCTAATCCATCTATGACTTATATGTGATTTCAACATCACAGCCCTTTGTGGTTTTGGTTTTGCTTGATAAGCTAGACTACGGTAAGGATACCAAATGGAAGTAGTTGTAAGATAGTTACTGCTGAAAAAACATTCTGACAACTTGAAGCATTTTATTATGCAGTTATAGAGCTGAACCCTCCCATTCCTGATCAGCCCACCACTCAACTCATTAACTCCCTGCCAACCTCTCCCCACCATCCTGGTACAGCCTTTACTCTTGACATAATGGGAGGGACCACTTATCCACTCAAAGAACCCATGCTGGGCTGTCTGTGCAAACTGCCTGATTAGTTGGCCACCCCTGACTCACTGTTGGCTCTGTGAGTGCAGAATAATAGATTTTCTCTCATTTGTCTCCATCAAAGACCGTTGGAGTCTCTGTGTCCATCTGTACCAGTCATGTCTCCACCTGGACCTCCTGTCATTCCCTTTCAATCATATGTGTGTGAGTATTTATGACTATTCATTAGAAAAATGAATATCATTGATCAAATATTTTTGGGATAGAACTTCAAGTAAACGTATTCTATTATCAAATCATCATTGCAGCCATAACAAACTTAACACCCCAAAAAACTGACTGTTTTAGATTCCACTCTTCCCATGTGTGTGGCTCCTCTATAAGGACTTTTCTACTGAGCCAAAGCTTTTCTATTGAGAGTAACTGGAACCTTTACAGAGTGGGAAATAGAGATGGGCGCTTTAAAAAAACAGACCCTTATCTGTGAAGCAGATATTTATTGGTCGTGGTGGCTCCCCACCCTCTCGCCCCTCAGCGTGACCTTCCCTAACCCATGGTGAGCCCAAATCCCCCACACAGCCCAGAGGACTGCTGGAAATGGGTTTGTGTTACAGGGACCCTGGGGGGCTCTCTGCAGGGGCTGGAGGCCGTCAGCCACGGACAGCTCCTCCACTCTCGTGGAGTCAGCGAGGGAAAGACCTGAACTTGGGATGACCCCACCAAGCAAAGTCCCTGTTGAGTTCATCCACAGGCCACAGCTCCGGTTCCCCTCACCCCTCACATTTTCCTGCTCTTCTCTTTTTTTTGGTGTGTTTTTCCAACTAGGCCAATACATTTTCCAGAGCAGAATCAAACCCCTCCACCACCACCCCCACTCCATGTCACCTAGTTAGCTTTCTTTACTTCTCTTTCAGGAAGACGAGAGCCCTTTCAAGTGTATAGCCCCTCCACTCCACTTCCTTACCCCTACATCCTGATGGTGAAGGATTGTGAGTGCATGTGGAGTGTGTGTGTCTGTGCATGCTTGCATGTGTACGTGCAAAAGAGGGAAGAGAATATATAGAGAGCTGGATGTTAAACAGTGAGGGGTGAGGAATGTGGTATTAGTCCGTTCCAGTTCTGTCTAACATAGATCTCAAATAAGTGATGCATTGTAACGTAGACGCAGGGAGTCAGGAAGCAGGTGCAGTTAGTGAGTTTAATAACAACGAACATGGAATTATACAAAATAAGCGATGCGCCTGACATGAAAACACAAACAATACTATATGTTGACTGAACAAAAAGTCTGCTAAATAAAGGGCACAGTGCCTTGCAAAATGATTCAACCCTCTTGGTGTTTTTCCTATTTTGTTGCATTACAACCTGTAATTTAAATGGATTTTTATTTGGATTTCATGTGATGGACATACACAAAATAGTCCAAATTGGTGAAGTGAAAATAAAAAATAACTAATATTCTAAAAAATTAAAAAGGAAAAGTAGTGTATGCATATGTATTCACCCCTTTTGCTATGAAGCCCCTAAATAAGATCTGGTGCAACCAATTACCTTCAGAAGTCACATAATTAGTTAAATAAAGTTGACCTGTCCGCCATCGAAGTGTCTCATGATCTCAGGATATATACACCTGTTCCGAAAGGCCCCAGAGTCTGCAACAACACTAAGCAAGGGGAACCACTAAGCATGTTGCACCATGAAGACCAAGGAGCTATCCAAACAGGTCAGGGACAAGGTTGTGGAGAAGAACAGATCAGGGTTAGGTTACAAAAAAATGTCCAAAACTTTTAACATCCCACTGAGCACTATTAAATCCATTATTAAAAATGGAAAGAATATGGCACCACAGCAAACTGCCAAGAGAGGGCCGCCCACCAAAACTCATGGACCAGGCAAGAAGAGCATTAATCAGAGAGGCAACAAAGAGACCAAAGATAACCCTGAAGGAGCTGCAAAGCTCCACAGCTGTCACACCCTGACCATCATTTGCTTTGTATGTTTATATGTTTAGTTTGGTCAGGGTGTGATCTGAGTGGGCATTCTATGTTATGTGTCTAGTTTGTCTGTTTCTATGTTTGGCCTGATATGGTTCTCAATCAGAGGCAGGTGTTAGTCATTGTCTCTGATTGGGAACCATATGTAGGCAGCTTGTTTGGTGTTGGGTTTTGTGGGTGATTGTTCCATTTCCTGTCCTTATGTCTGTCGTGTGTTAGTTTGCACCAGTATTAGGCTGTTTCGGTTTTCGTTACGTTTATTGTTTTTTTGTATTGATTCGTGTTTCTTCAGTTTCATTAAACATGGATCGCAATAGCCACGCCGCATTTTGGTCTGACTCTCTGCCAGAGCTGCCAGTCTGCATGGAGCTGCCAGAGCTGCCAGTCTGCATGGAGCAGCCAGAGCTGCCAGTCTGCAAGGAGCTGTCAGTCTGCAAGGAGCTGCCAGTCTGCAAGGAGCTGCCAGTCTGCAAGGAGCTGCCAGTCTGCAAGAAGCTGCCAGAGTTGCCAGTCTGCAAGGAGCTGCCAGAGCTGCCAGTCTGCAAGAAGCCGCCAGAGCTGCCAGTCTGCAAGAAGCCGCCAGAGCTGCCAGTCTGCAAGAAGCCGCCAGAGCTGCCAGTCTGCATGGAGCAGCCAGAGCCGTCAGTCAGCATGGAGCAGCCAGAGCTGTCAGTCAGCATGGAGCAGCCAGAGCCGTCAGTCAGCATGGAGCAGCCAGAGCTGCCAGTCAGCATGGAGCAGCCAGAGCCGTCAGTCTGCCAGGATCCGCCAGTCAGCCAGACTCTTCCAGATCCGCCAGTCAGCCAGACTCTTCCAGATCCGCCAGTCAGCCAGGATCTTCCAGATCCGCCAGTCAGCCAGGATCCGCCAGTCAGCCAGACTCTTCCAGATCCGCCAGTCAGCCAGACTCTTCCAGATCCGCCAGTCAGCCAGGATCTTCCAGATCCGCCAGTCAGCCAAGATCCGCCAGTCAGCCAGACTCTTCCAGATCCGCCAGTCAGCCAGACTCTTCCAGATCCGCCAGTCAGCCAGGATCTGCCAGAACCGCCAGCCAGCCAGGATCTGCCAGAGTCTTCTTCCTCTCCTGTGCTGCCGGAGTCTCCAGCCTGTCCGGCGCTGCTGCCGGAGTCTACCCGCCTGTCCGGTGCTGCCGGAGTCTGAAGAGCCCCACTGTCCCGAGCTGCCCCTCTGTCCCAAAATGCCCCTCTGTCCTGAGCTGCCCCTCTGTCCCGAGCTGCCCCTCTGTCCCGAGCTGCCCCTCTGCCCCGAGCTGCCCCTCAGTCCAGTGGGGTTATGTAGTAGGGTCGCCGTAGATAGGAGGCCAAGGAAGCGGACAAGGTGGCGGACAAAGACTATGGTGAAGTGGGGGCCACGTCCAGCACCAGAGCCGCCACTGCAGACAGATGCCCACCCAGACCCTCCCCAATAGGTTCAGGTTTTGCGGCAGGAGTCCACACCTTGGGGGGGGGGGTACTGTCACACCCTGACCATAGTTTGCTTTGTATGTTCATATGTTTTGTTTGGTCAGGGTGGGCATTCTATGTTGTGTGTCTAGTTCGTCTGTTTCTGTGTTTGGCCTGATATGGTTTTCAAACAGAGGCAGGTGTCAGTCATTGTCTCTGATTGGGAACCATATTTAGGAAGCCTGTTTGGTGTTGGGTTTTGTGGGTGATTGTTCCTTTTCCTGTCCTTATGTCTGTCGTGTGTTAGTTTGCACCAGTATTAGGCTGTTTCGGTTTTCGTTACGTTTATTGTTTTTTGTATTGATTTGTGTTTCTTCAGTTTCATTAAACATGGATCGCAATAGCCACGCCGCATTTTGGTCTGACTCTCTTTCACCTACAGAAAACCGTGACAACAGCGGAGATTGGAGTATCTGTCCATAGGACCACTTTAAACCGTACACTCCACAGAGTTGGGCTTTACGGAAGAGTGGCCAGAAAAAAAGCTATTGCTTAAAGTAAAAAGGCAGCAAAAATGTTTGGTGTTTGCCAAAAGGCATGTGCGAGACTCCTCAAACATATGGAAGAAAGTGGTCTGGTCAGGTGAGGCTAAAATTGAGCTTTTTGGCCATCAAGGAAAATGCTACGTCTGGCACAAAACCATCACCTCTCATCACCCAGAGAAAACCATCCCCACAGTGAAGAATGGTGGTGGCAGCATCATGCTGTGGGGATGTTTTTAATTGGCAGGGACAGGGAAACCGGTTAGAATTGAAGGAATGATGGACGGCACTAAATACAGGGAAATTCTTGAGGGAAACCTGTTTAAGTCTTCCAGAGATTTGAGACTGGGACGGAGGTTCACCTTGCAGCAGGACAATGACCCTAAGCATACTGCTAAAGCAACACTGAAGTGATTTAAGGGGAAACATTTAAATGTCTTGGAATGGCCTAATTAGAAACCAGACCTCAATCCAATTGAGAATCTGTGGTATGACTTAAAGATTGGTGTACACCAGTGGAACCCATCCGACTTGAAGGAGCTGGAGCAGTTTTTCCTTCAAGAATGGACATAAATCACAGTGGCTAGATGTGTCAAGCTTACAGAGACATACCCCAAGAGACTTGCAGCTGTAATTTCTGCAAAAAAAAGGCGGTAAGAATATGGTGATTGACAGAGTCGAAACCCTTGGCAAGGTCGATGAAGACGGCTGCACAGTACTAGTACTGTCTTTTATCGATGGCGGTTATGATATCGTTTAGTACCTTGAGTGTGGCTGAGGTGCACCCATGACCGGCTCGGAAACCAGATTGCACAGCGGAGAAGGTACGGTGGGATTCGAGATGGTCAGTGACCTGTTTGTTGACTTGGCTTTCGAAGACCTTAGATAGGCAGGGCAGGATGGATATAGGTCTGTAACAGTTTGGGTCCAGGGTGTCTCCCCCTTTGAAGAGGGGGATGACTGCGGCAGCTTTCCAATCTTTGGGGTTCTCAGACGATATGAGAGAGAGGTTGAACAGGCTGGTAATAGGGGTTGAGACAATGGCGGCGGATAGTTTCAGAAATAGAGGGTCCAGATTGTCAAGCCCAGCTGATTTGTACGGGTCCAGGTTTTGCAGCTCTTTCAGAACATCTGCTATCTGGATTTGGGTAAAGGAGAACCTGGAAGGACTTGGGCGAGAAGCTGCGGTGGGGGCGGAGCTGTTGGCCGATGTTGGAGTAGCCAGGCAGAAGGCATGGCCAGCCGTTGAGAAATGCTTGTTGAAGTTTTCGATAATCATGGATTTATCGGTGGTGACCGTGTTACCTAGCCTCAGTGCAGTGGGCAGCTGGGAGGAGGTGCTCTTGTTCTCCATGGACTTCACAGTGTCCCAGAACTTTTTGGAGTTGGAGCTACAGGATGCAAACTTCTGCCTGAAGAAGCTGGCCTTAGCTTTCCTGACTGACTGCGTGTATTGGTTCCTGACATCCCTGAACAGTTGCATATCGCGGGGACTATTCGATGCTATTGCAGTCCGCCACAGGATGTTTTTGTGCTGGTCGAGGGCAGTCAGGTCTGGAGTGAACCAAGGGCTGTATCTGTTCTTGGTTCTGCATTTTTTGAACGGAGCATGCTTATCTAAAATGGTGAGGAAGTTACTTTTAAAGAATGACCAGGCATCCTCAACTGACGGGATGAGGTCAATGTCCTTCCAGGATACCCAGGCCAGGTCGATTAGGAAGGCCTGCTCACAGAAGTGTTTTATGGAGCGTTTGACAGTGATGAGGGGTGGTCGTTTGACTGTGGCTCCGTAGCGGATACAGGCAATGAGGCAGTGATCGCTGAGATCCTGGTTGAAGACAGCGGAGGTGTATCTGGAGGGCCAGTTGGTCAGGATGACGTCTATGAGGGTGCCCTTGTTTACAGAGTTAGGGTTGTACCTGGTGGGTTCCTTGATGATTTGTGTGAGATTGAGGGCATCTAGCTTAGATTGTAGGACTGCCGGGGTGTTATTAAGCATATCCCAGTTTAGGTCACCTAAAAGAACAAACTCTGAAGCTAGATGGGGGGCGATCAATTCACAAATGGTGTCCAGGGCACAGCTGGGAGCTGAGGGGGGTCGGTAGCAGGCGGCAACAGTGAGAGACTTATTTCTGGAGAGAGTAATTTTCAAAATTAGTAGTTCGAACTGTTTGGGTATGGACCTGGAAAGTATGACATTACTTTGCAGGCTATCTCTGCAGTAGACTGCAACTCCTCCCCCTTTGGCAGTTCTATCTTGACGGAAGATGTTATAGTTGGGTATGGAAATCTCAGAATTTTTGGTGGCCTTCCTGAGCCAGGACTCAGACACGGCAAGGACATCAGGGTTAGCAGAGTGTGCTAAAGCGGTGAGTAAAACAAACTTAGGGAGGAGGCTTCTGATGTTGACATGCATGAAACCAAGGCTTTTTCGATCACAGAAGTCAACAAACGAGGGTGCCTGGGGACATGCAGGGCCTGGGTTTACCTCCACATCACCCGCGGAACAGAGAAGGAGTAGTATGAGGGTGCGGCTAAAGGCTATCAAAACTGGTCGCCTAGAGCATTGGGGACAGAGAATAAGAGGAGCAGGTTTCTGGGCATGGTAGAATATATTCAGGGCATAATGCGCAGACAGGGGTATGGTGGGGTGCGGGTACAGCGGAGGTAAGCCCAGGCACTGGGTGATGATGAGAGAGGTTTTATCTCTGGACATGCTAGTTGTAATGGGTGAGGTCACCGCATGTGTGGGAGGTGGGACAAAGGAGGTATCAGGGGTATGAAGAGTGGAACTAGGCGCTCCATTGTGAACTAAAACAATGATAACTAACCTGAACAACAGTATACAAGGCATATTGACATTTGAGAGAGACATACAGCGAGGCATACAGTAATCACAGGTGTTGAATTGGGAAAGCTAGCTAAAACAGTAGGTGAGACAGCTAATCAGCTAGCACAACAACAGCAGGTAAAATGGTGTTGACTAGGCAACGGGGCCGACAGATAAAACATAAACAAGCAGAATGAGGTACCGTGATTAATGGACAGTCCAGCGTGCATCAGCTATGTAGCCAAGTGATCAGTGTCCAGGGGGCAGGGAAGCTGGATTAGTGAGTGTTATCCAGGTAAAAAAAAAAACTAACAATGACTAAATAGCTTGTAGCTAGTTAGCTAGTTAGCTTCTGGAGGTTCTTGAGTGTGTTCTAAAAATTAAAAATAATAGCGATTCCGTATCACATTGGGTGAGGCAGGTTACCGGAAGGTATAAACAAATTAAAAATCAGAAAGAGATAAGAGAGTAAATATGGGTCCAGTGAGTGTTTGGGACGAGGCGATTCAGACGGTTAGCAGGCCTGTGCTAACAAGCTAACAGTTAGTAGGCCGGGGCTAAACAAGGTAGCAGTTTGCAGGCCGAAATAGCAAGCAGGGAGATAGCAAGGGCTAGAGAGTTAGCCTTTGGGGGACGTCACGATGGGGTGAGTCTGTTTATTCCTCTTCATGCAGTGACATCGATAGACCGGTCGTGGGTCCGGTAATTGTAGCCCAGGAGTATGCTACAGTGGTAGGTATTGTAGCCCAGGAGTATGCTACGGAGGTAGCACAGGTGTTCTGGCGGGGCTAGCTTCAGGCTAAGTGGGCGGAAGCGCTAGCCAGCAGTAATCGTCCGGGGTTGCGGTTTAGCTAAATAACTAGTTGTGAAGATCCAGATGTTCCGTTTGTGGCGGGAATCCGGGGATAAAAAATAAAAAAATAAATAGGTCCGTTATGCTCTGGTTAGAGTCGCGTTGTTCGAACTGGGGAGAGGTTTCCGAGCTAAAGGTTAGCTGAAGGCCGCTAGCATAGCTGGTAGTTAGCTGGCTAGCTTCAGTTGAGGGGTTCCGGTTCCGAAGTAAATATAAATACTAAATACTTTAGGAAAAAAGAAAAATAGCTACGTTGGGTGAGGCAGGTTGAAGGAGAGTATTTGGAAGCTGAGGTTTAGCAAAATGTTTTAAAAGATATGCGAAGAAAAAATATGTAAAAACGAAAAAAGACAAAGTATACACGGGACAAGGGACACGACACGTCTTACTGCTACGTCATCTTGGAAAACAGATGCAGACCACGTCGAATAAACAATAGTTTAATATGCAGGGGCAGGCAATAGACAGGTCAAGGCAGGCAGGGGTCAGTAAACCAGAGGTGGGGCAACAGTACCGGGCGGCAGGCAGGCTCAGGATCAGGGGCACGCAGAGTGGTCAGGCAGGCGGTCTCGAAGTCAGGACAGGCAAGGGTCAAAACCAGGAGGGTCAGATAAAGAGAGGCTGGAAAAAACAGGAGCTGAGACACAAAATGATTGTTGAGTTGAACAAACAAGATGAACTGGCAACAGACAAACAGAGAACACAGGTATAAATTCACAGGGAATAATGGGGAAGATGGGCAACACCTGGAGGGAGGTGGAGACATAGACTTATTTTTCTTCTGTATTATTGACTGTATGTTTGTTTTACTCCATGTGTAACTCTGTGTTGTTGTATGTGTCGAACTGCTTTGCTTTATCTTGGCCAGGTCGCAATTGTAAATGAGAACTTGTTCTCAACTTGCCTACCTGGTTAAATAAAGATTAAATAAAAAATAAATAAAACAAATAACTCAATTGAGAATACTGGCAAGATTCAAATTAGTGCCTGCTAAACATTGTCTTACATTTCTTTAATGCTATTACATTCTGAAAAATGTCTTCAATAATCACTTTTGATAAGACAGAAATTAGTATTGATGAAAGTGTAATGTTCATTGGGGAGTGCAAGTGTTTTGCCTGTAGTACCAAAGCTATAAAAAAATGTAATATTGGGGGAAATGAACAAATTTCCTCCTAGCTCCCCAAGTGATCCATACTTTTCCAAGGGATACAATAAAATTTCCTGACAAGAAATTGGTCACTTTGTTAAAATTCCTTACAATAATATTTGATGGAAATCACATTTCCAGGAAGGTATTTTAAAGGAAAGGTTGCACGATATATATTCCACAAATCCAACAAAGTAGATTTACTATATTCCATCTAAAAGTTTTTTAATGCAAAAATTGATAATTCACAATTTGAATGATATTTATCAAAAACATATACCAATGTTGTGAAAATTTGGACCCAAAGGTTAAGGCAGAGACTAGAGGCCAGCATCCCGGAGTTGTCTCTTCACTGTTGACGTTGAGACTGGTGTTCTGCAGGTACTATTTAATAAAGCTGCCAGTTGAGGACTAGTGAGGCGTCTGTTTAGAGTACAGTATATACATTTGAGATGTGTAATGCAAGAAATATAAACATTATTAAGTGAATGAGATATCATAGAATAGTATAGAAAACATTATATACATATGAGATGAGTAATGCCAGATATGTAAACATTAAGTGGCTAAAATACATAGAATAGTATAGAATACAGTATATACATATGAGATGAGTAATAACAGATATGTAAACATAAATAATGTGACTAGTGTTCCATTCCTTAAAGTGGCCATTGATTTCTAGGCTATGCCTATATGCAGCAGCCTCTAAAGTGCTAATGATGGCCGCTTAACAGTCTGATCACTTGGGGATAGAAGCTGTTTTTCAGTCTCTCGGACCCAGCGTTGATGCACTTGTACTGACCTCTGCTTCTGGATGATAGCAGGATGAACAGGCAGTGGCTCTGGTGGTTGATGTCCTTGATGATATTTTTGGCCTTCCTGTGACATCGGGTGCTGTAGGTGTCCTGGAGGACGGGTAGTTTGCCACAGGTAATGCGTTGGGCAGACCACACCACCCTCAGACGTGCCTTGCAGGCGGTGCAGGCGGTGATACAGCCCGACAGCATGCGTTCAATTGTGCATCTGTAAATGTTTGAGAGGGGCTTTAGGTGACAATCCAAATTTCTTTAGCCTCCTGAGGTTGAAGAGACTCTGTTGCACCTTCTTTACCACACCGTCTGTGTGGGTGGACCATTTCTGTTTGTCAGTTATGTGTATGCCAAGGACCTTGAAGCTTTCCACCTTCTTCACTGCGGTTCCGTCGATGTCGATAGCGGGGTGCACCCTCTGCTGTTTCCTAAAGTCCATTTCGAATCCCACCATACCTTCTCCGCTATGCAATCTGGTTTCAGAGCTGGTCATGGGTGCACCTCAGCCACGCTCAAGGTCTTAAACGACATCTTAACCACCATCGATAAGAATCAATACTGTGCAGCCGTATTCATTGATCTGGCCAAGGCTTTCGACTCAATCACCACATTCTCATCGTCAGATTCAGTAGCCTTGGTTTCTCAAATTATTGCCTCACCTGGTTCACTAACTACTTCTCTGATAGAGTTCAGTGTGTCAAATCGGAGGGCCTGTTGTCCGGGCCTCTGGAAGTCTCTATGGGGGTGCCTCAGGGTTCAATTCTTGGACCGACTCTCTTCTCTGTATACAACACCTCTACGCAGACGACACCATTCTGTATACTTCTGGCCCTTCTTTGGACACTGCGTTAACAACCCTCCAGACGAGCTTCAATACCATAGAACTCTCTTTCCGTGGCCTCCAATTGCTCTTAAACACAAGTAAAACTAAATGCATGCTCTTCACCGATAGCTGCCTGCACCTGCCCGCCCGTCCAACATCACTACTCTGGACAGTTCTGATTTAGAATATCTGGACAACTACAAATACCTAGGTGTCTGGTTAGATGGTAAACTCTCCTTCCAGACTCACATCAAACATTTCCAATCCAAAATTAAATCCAGAATCTGCTTCCTATTTTTCAACAAAGCCTCCTTCACTCATGCTGCCAAACACTCACCCGGTACTGGAGGAATTCTTCTTCTTCATCAAGCCAAACGGGAAGGATTTACTCCAAACACCCGACAAGGCCCTCGTCCCCGTCATTTGTAGAAGGAAAAGTAGGAGATACCTTTACCATCTGTCCTATTAGCCAATCAATTGATAATAAAATAGACAAATTACAAGCATGTATATCCTACCAAACTGTAATATCTTATGTTTCACCAAGTCATGGATGAACGACGACATGGTTAACATACAGCTTTTTTGCCAGGATAGAACAGCAGCCTCTTGTAAGACAAGGGGCATCGGCCTAGGTATATTGTACACAACAGCTGTTGCACGAAATCTAAGGAAGTCTCCAGGTTTTGCTCACCTGAGGTTCTCCACACAGAGAAGCGTACAAAGCTCTCCCTCGCCCTCCAATCTCATGATTAACTGTAGACCATACTATTTACCAAGAGAGTTTACATCTATATTTTTCATAGCTGTCTATATACCACCGTAGACCGATGCTGGCACTAAAACCACAATCAATCAGCTGTATACGGCGCTCCTAGAGGCCGGGGAATTTTATGCAGGGAAACTCAAATCAGTTTTACCTCATTTCTATCAGCATGTTAAATATGCAACCAAAGGGAAAAAAACTCCAGAGCACCTTTACTCCACACACAGAGATGCGTACAAAGCTCTCCCTCGCCCTCCATTTGGCAAATCTGACCATAATTCTATCTATCTAATTCCTGTTTACAATCCAAATCTAAAGCAGGAAGCAACAGTGACTCTGTCAATAAGAAAGTGGTTAGATGAAGCAGATAATAAGCTGCTCTTCCGATGGTATTGAGGAGTACACCACATCAGTCACTGGCTTCATTAAAAAGTGCATTGAGGATATCGTCCCCATAGTGACTGTACGTACATACCCCAACCAGAAGCCATGGGTTACAAGCAACATCCACACTGAGCTAAAGGATAGCGCTGCCGCTTTCAAGGAATGGGACTCTAACCCGGAAGCTTATAAGAAATCTCGCTATGCCCTCCGACAAACCATCAGACAGGCAAAGCGTCAATACAGAACTAAGATTGAATCGTACTACACGGGCTCCAATGCTCATCGGATGTGGCAGGGCTTACAATCTATTACAGACTACAGAGGGAAATGCAGCCACAAGCTGCTCAGTGACACAAACCTGCCAGATGAGATAAATTACATCTATCCTCACTTCGAGGCAAGTGTCACTGAGGCAAACATGAGAGCACCAGCTGTTCTGGACGACGGCTCTCCGTAGCCGGTGTGAGTAAGACCTTTAAAACCTCTTAGAGATCGGGCTACTTTTTTCAACATTCTGTTAAAAATCGAGAAACATTTCAACGTCCTGCTACTCATGCCAGGAATATAGTATATGCATATGATTAGTATGTGTGCATAGAAAACTGGTTCAATGGTGTCTGTGACTATAACAGAACAAGTTCCGTGGTCAAAATCGCCAGAAAACCTGGTCACTAAATCGACGGAGAAAAAATCAATCCGCCAGTCCATGTATTGTCTATTGGAAGGAAAAATACTTAAGGCTGAGGATACAGTTCCTATAGCTTCCACACGATGTCGCCAGTGTTGTGATTTCGATTCAACTAAATCATTGGTCATCTGAGTAATAGCCACATCCGGTTGTCAAGTCCACAGCTGTAAACAATGGAACCGGAGAAGTTGGCTACGTTTCCCAAACTTGTGCCTATTGAATACAGATCGCTCCGTGATCAATTTGATCATTTATTAACCTCTTGAATCTCCCCATCCCGGATCCAGGATCGTGACTAAAGCCTCAGGCTCATTAGCATAACGCAACGTTAACGATTTCTGAAAATCGCAAATAAAATGAAAATAATGCGCCTGCTCTCAAGCTTAGCCTTTTCTTAACAACACTGTCATCTCAGATTTTCAAAATATGCTTTTGAACCATAGCAAATCAATAATTTGTGTAAGAGTATTGCAAGCTAGCTTAACATTTTGCGTAGCATTTAGCACGCAACATTTTCACAAAAAACAGATAATAAATAAATAAAATCATTTACCTCTGAAGAGCTTTGGATGTTTTCAATGAGGAGACTCTCAGTTACATAGCAAATGTTCAGTTTTTCCTGAAAGAATCTTTGTATAGGAGAAATCACTCCGTTTTGTACATCACATTTGGCTACCGAAACGAACCGAAAATTCAGTCACCAAAACGTCAAACTTTTTCCGAATTAACTCCATAATATCGACCGAAACATGGCAAACGTTGTTTAGAATCAATCCTCAAGGTGTTTTTTCACATATCTCTTCATTGATATGCAGTTCGTGGAAGCCTGCTTTCCCCTCAGAATCGCATGGAAAAATACCAGCAGCTGAAAATGACGCACCAATTTCGACGGAGGACACCGGGCGGACACCTGGAAAATGTCTCTTATGGTCAATCTTCCAATGATATGCCTACAAATACGTCACAATGCTGCAGACACCTTGGGGAAACGATAGATAGGGCAGGCTCATTCTTCTCGCATTCACAGCCATATAAGGAGACAATGGAAAATGGAGCCTCAAAAATCCTGCTGATTTCCTGGTTGCCGTTTCATCTTGGTTTTGCCTGTAGCTCCCGTTCTAGGGCACCCACAGACAATATCTTTGCAGTTCTGGAACATTCAGAGTGTTTTCTTTCCCGCCAAGAAAATGTTTTAACCTTTTCACATGTGCCAAAAAATGGGTGTGATCATTCTAAAGTGGTCCCTGTTGCGTACGATCAAACCAGTGTGATTAGAGCGCTTGATTGGAATGCTTATTTAGAACATCCATTTCGATTGATGCAACAATCAGCATTTGAGCTGGCCACACTTTTTTTTCACAGAAACATTTTGCACAAACACAGTCCTTACAAAGTTATGTTCAGACATTCACAAAAGTAGCTACAACATAACACAATCATCCAAACTGTAAAATGTAGTCTACATTTGTCCTAGCACTAACTGAGGAAAGATTGACATAACACAAGCGGTAATATTTTTATAACTTTTTGTTTTACTAGGCAAGTTAGGGAACTCCCCATCCCGGATCCGGGATCGTGACTAAAGCCTCAGGCTCATTAGCATAACGCAACGTTAACTATTTCTGAAAATCGCAAATAAAATGAAAATAATGCGTCTGCTCTCAAGCTTAGCCTTTTCTTAACAACACTGTCATCTCAGATTTTCAAAATATGCTTTTGAACCATAGAAATGGACTAATTTGTGTAAGAGTATGCAAAGCTAGCATAGCATTTTGAGTAGCATTTAGCACGCAACATTTTCACAAAAACCAGATAACCAAATAAATAAAATCATTTACCTTTGAAGAGCTTCTGATGTTTTCAATGAGGAGACTCTCAGTTACATACCAAATGCGCAGTTTTTCCTGAAAGCGTCTGTGTGTAGGAGAAATCGTTCCGTTTTCTACATTGCGTCTGGCTACCGAAACGAACCGAAAATTCAGTCACCTACAACGTAAAACTTTTTCCGAATTAACTACATAATATCGACCGAAACATGGCAAACGTTGTTTGGAATCAATCCTCAAGGTGTTTTTTCACATATCTCTTCATTGATATGCAGTTCGTGGAAGCTTGCTTTCCTCTCTGTATCCCATGGAAAAATACTGGCAGCTGACTTTTGCGCACCAATTTCGGCGCAGGACACCGGGCGGACACCTGGTAAATGTGGTCTCTTATGGTCAATCTTCCAATGATCTGCCTACAAATACGTCACAATGCTGCAGACACCTTGGGGAAACGACAGAAAGGGCAGGCTCATTCCTCTCGCATTCACAGCCATATAAGGAGACAATGGAAAACAGAGCCTCAAAAGTCCTGCTCATTTCCTGGATGCCGTCTCATCTTGGTTTTGCCTGAAGCTCACGTTCTAGGGCACGCACAGAAAATATCTTGGTAGTTCTGGACACGTCAGAGTGTTTTCTTTCGAATGCTATCAATTATATGCATAGTCGAGCATCTTTTTGTGACAAAATATCTTGTTTAAAACGGGAACGTTTTTCATCCAAAAATGAAATAGCGCCCCCAGAGTTTCAAGAGGTTAACTCTGCCTACATGTACATATTACCTCAATGACCTCTACTAACTGGTGCCCGTCACATCAACTCTGTACCTGTACCCCCTGTATATATCCTCACTTGTTATTTTACTGCCTCTGCTTTATTATTTGTTACTTTTTTTCAAATTTTTACTGAACACTGTATTTTTTTCTTAACTTCTTAAGGCATTGTTGGTTAAGGTCTTGTAAGTAAGCATTTCACCTGTTGTACTCGGCGCATGTGACAAATAACATTTGATTTGATTTATCTCTGAGTGACAGCCTATTCTTAAAATTATCAACATTATTTAATGACTAAACAGCATGCAGATTTAGGATCTTAATTTGACCTAATAATTCTGCAGCAACAACATTTGAACGCTTAAATCTACAATATGTAACTTTTATTAGCGACCCAACCAAATTCACATAGAATGTGAGTTATAGATCTGTCATTCTCATTGAAAGAAGTCTTAGAAGCAGTAGATCTGTTCTATATACGATATTTCTATGTTTCTCGTTCTTAAGTTTTGTTTTTGCGTCTTTTACTTTCGGTTTTGGACACCAACTTGAAACAGCTGAAAATACAATATTTTGGGTATGGAAAATATATTTCAGAGCGGTTTAGATGGTAGAATGATTATCTACACAATGACTGCTTGTGTTGTTATATAAACTGAAATTAGGCAAACAACTAGAATCTCTGCAACCAGGAAATGGGGGAGAGATTACTGCATATTGCACCTTTAATCCAGAATGTTGCTTGATCAGTGGTTAGGCTGGCCAAAAGTAGACTGCATGAAAAGTGCAATAATGTTAACATAGTTGTGTGTTAGTGTGGGTTTTCAGTTAATTTTTGTAAATCCCAAATCTCATCTGCATTTCCTGCAGTCCAGAAAAATGATCAGCAACAAAAGAGTGATCAAATTAAGTTAACCTGTTAACCTGTAGAATCAATAAAACGTCAGCTGCACAGCTTACACGAGTGAAACAATATGTTTTTGCACCCCCTTGCGGTACAATGGTGGTGGCACAACTGTTTGAGTTGATAGTTAAAGGACAGGTTCACCTTTTTTTAGATATTGTACACATGACATTGTGTCATTCTGAACATTATTTGCAACTTTATATTCCATTTAGTTGGACTCAAGCGATACTTTTCCATTTGTGCATGCACGGACTACACGGAAGTACACTGAATAAGTATTGCCACTTCTAAAATGATGTATTTGGGTGTTTAATCTGTGCCAATGCAACTGCAGAACGAGCATGAGGAAGTCCGTCGGTGGGGTAAGTTTCTCAAAACCAAGAGAAATCGCAAAAAAAGTGTCTGGACACTTTTATAACAAGAACAAAGTCAACCTGTCCTTTAAACTGACTTGCATTACAAATACAGTGCCTTGCGAAAGTATGCGGCCCCCTTGAACTTTGCAACCTTTTGCCACATTTCAGGCTTCAAACATAAAGATATAAAACTGTATTTTTTGTGAAGAATCAACAACAAGTGGGACACAATCATGAAGTGGAACGACATTTATTGGATATTTCAAACTTTTTTACCAAATCAAAAACTGAAAAATTGGGCATGCAAAATTATTCAGCCCCTTTACTTTCAGTGCAGCAAACTCTCTCCAGAAGTTCAGTGAGGATCTCTGAATGATCCAATGTTGACCTAAATGACTAATGATGATAAATACAATCCACCTGTGTGTAATCAAGTCTCCGTATAAATGCACCTGCACTGTGATAGTCTCAGAGGTCCGTTAAAAGTGCAGAGAGCATCATGAAGAACAAGGAACACACCAGGCAGGTCCGAGATACTGTTGTGAAGAAGTTTAAAGCCGGATTTGGATACAAAACGATTTCTCAAGCTTTAAACATCCCAAGTAGCACTGTGCAAGCGATAATATTGAAATGGAATGAGTATCAGACAACTGCAAATCTACCAAGACCTGGCCGTCCCTCTAAACTTTCAGCTCATACAAGGAGAAGACTGATCAGAGATGCAGCCAAGAGGCCCATGATCACTCTGGATGAACTGCAGAGATCTACAGCTGAGGTGGGAGACTCTGTCCATAGGACAACAATCAGTCGTATATTGCACAAATCTGGCCTTTATGGAAGTGGCAAGAAGAAAGCCATTTCTTCAAGATATCCATAAAAAGTGTTGTTTAAAGTTTGCCACAAGCCACCTAAGAGACACACCAAACATGTGGAAGAAGGTGCTCTGGTCAGATGAAACCAAAATTGAACTTTTTGGTATCAATGCAAAACATTATGTTTGGCGTAAAAGCAACACAGCTCATCACAATGAACACACCATTCCCACTGTCAAACATGGTGGTGGCAGCATCATTGTTTGGGCCTGCTTTTCTTCAGCAGGGACTGGGAAGATGGTTAAAATTGATGGGAAGATGGATGGAGTCAAATACAGGACCATTCTGGAAGAAAACATGATGGAGTCTGCAAAAGACCTGAGACTGGGACGGAGGTTTGTCTTCCAACAAGACAATGATCCAAAACATAAAGCAAAATCTACAATGAAATGGTTCAAAAATAAACATATCCAGGTGTTAGAATGGCCAAGTCAAAATCCAGACCTGAATCCAATCGAGAATCTGTGGAAAGAACTGAAAACTGTTGTTCACAAATGCTCTCCATCCAACCTCACTGAGCTCGAGCTGTTTTGCAAGGAGGAATGGGAAAAAATGTCAGTCTCTGGATGTGCAAAACTGATAGAGACATACCCCAAGCGACTTACAGCTTTAATCGCAGCAAAAGGTGGCGCTACAAAGTATTAACTTAAGGGGGCTGAATAATTTTGCACACCCAATTTTTCAGTTTTTGATTTGTTAAAAAAGTTTGAAATATCCAATAAATGTCGTTCCACTTCATGATTGTGTCCCACTTGTTGTTGATTCTTCACAAAAAAATACAGTTTTATATCTTTATGTTTGAAGCCTGAAATGTGGCAAAAGGTCGCAAAGTTCAAGGGGGCCGAATACTTTCGCAACGCACTGTATAAGGACATGACAAGGCATGTCATTGACAGGACTGCAACAAAATGGCTGCATCTTAACAATAAATTGCAGTAGGATTATTATTTTTCTCAGATTGTAATAATAGTCTAGTACTCTGTTCATACTATGATCAGATATTAGCCATGAACAGTTCTAGTGTGTTGGTGGAGTGGATAATCGTTTAATCTCTGCTGAATCTCAGCCAAATCGAGGAGTCCAATAAAGAAAGTTAAGGATTAAACACATCATTAGAATGACAATATAATACTGTAAAATCTCCCTCATTGTGTCATTATAGGGGTGGGGATGACACATGAGGACTCAAAGGCAAGTCAAGTCTCCACAAGCTAAATTGTAGATAAAACATAGATTTTAAGGTGAGCTGGCCAATTCTGCTTTTAAATTCTGTTTGAAATGTGTTCCTTTGGAGGGATTGAATACAAACCTGTATTCTTATCCAACCGAAGCTGTAACTGTTCTATAATCATTTTGTAAACAATATATATAATATGGATTTGTGTTTTTTTCTCCTCTTATTTCTTTGTGGAATCCCTCTGGCTGTTATGTTTATGTTTCGCATGTTACTGTTTTATAAAAAAGGACTGTATCATGATAACGTACCTGCCATTCCTACATTGTTACAGTGCCCTCTATTGGTGGGAATGAACCCTCTCTTTGTTCAACCAAACTCCAGGCTATAGCCAGCCTCTTATTTCTAATGAAATATTATCTACATCAGGCAAGCAAGCAAGCAAACATGCTTTCATAATTTTGTTTAATTTGCCTGGGCATTTAATTCTCCATATTGCATTGCATCAGTGTTGGGGAGCATACATCACTCATATTTTAACTACTAGTTTACTATCTTTTTCAAGTAACTTGATGGTATAGTTGACCTAATTTCTAAATAATTGTCCTAATTCAGGTGTACCTACCTGAAGGATATATGTTTCTTTGCTGTAGCTAAGTAGGTTCAGAGTAGTGCAGTGTAGTCACAGAACCACATCACTAGATGGCAATCTTCTACCTATTACTGTACATCACCATTGTCATGCAAAATTGAAAAGAGATGGCATTACGTTTAGTATGATTAGGAAACATGTTTCATTTCTCAATGTCATCATAATACATTTCATATCACAGCCTATAATAAAAAAGCTCATCAGAGTATGAACAACACATTCTGCAGATTATGTGTATGCAGTGGCGACCGGTCATTCAGGGCAGCTGTTTTGAGCCCCTCCTGTTAAGCTAAAAAAATGGCAACATCATACTTTCAAAACCTTAGCTAGCAAGCTAGCAGTCATCATCATGAATCAAGTCGACAATCTACTGGCAAATCCTTTTTAATCCTTGTCATATGAACAGAAATTATAGATAAAACATATCGGTGCTCATCAGCCATTGGACATAAACATTGCACAACAAGTTGGAAATTGCAAATTCAACAATGAGTGGGATGGAAGGAATCAGTGGCTAACTGCAAGCATTGCAAAGCAATCACTAGCCCTCTATTCAGTGGAAGTGTGTAGTCCAAGTCTAGGTTTAAGAGTATATTTTCCAAGCTTAAAAGGATAAACATTGAACATTGGCCAAGCTGTCAATCCAACATGACTTCTGCAACGCTCAAAACAACTGGAAACTCAGAACTGGGAAATTTCAGAATTCAGTGAGTTCAAGACAACTGGGAAATTGAAATGAAATGAGCTCCGACTGGGAAAATACGTTTTGAGCAGTCATCCAACTCAGAATTGCAAGGTGGGGGGAACTCGGGCCTCATTCTAGAGCTACGACATGAAGATCACTGATTCAACCTTGTTTTTTCCAGAGTTCCCACTTGAAAGCACCATAAATCCAGAGAATGCCAGACTTTGATGACAACGTTTGATGACACAATTTGCCCACGAAGGACCGCCACGCCACCTTCCTTTTCAACTTGAGCACAGCACAAAAATGTCTTGTACGCTGCTGCATAAATGATTTACAGTTTTTTCCAACTGCTTACACACAAAATCTTTTCATGTATAACACGATTTTTGAAACCTCTCACTTAAAGTGCAAAACTACACACCAAATATCCAATACCATAAGCTGTTTCTCAGCCTTTGACTCAGTTGCATTTCGCTACACTCGCATTAACATCTGCTAACCATGTGTATGTGACAAATAAAATTAGATTTGATTTGATTTGATTTATCAATTGCATAAAACACTTTTTTCAAAACACTACACACAATTCTCTACCTAAAACACAAAAAATCTAAAAGGAAGGGACTTGCTTTCCTTTTCCAAACACAACCAATCAAAATGCTACACTTATTCACCAGGTCACACACACACACACACACTCCTCACATGTGCAAACACTAATAGCTTAACTGATCACTAACCAATCACTGCTTTACTGTAGTATAGGCATATAAATATGTCAAAGGTCAGATTACCTGTTTTGAACAATGGATGCCAACAATGGACAGAGAGCAAGAGGCGTAGGAGGGAGAGGAAGAGGAAGAAGAGGACGAGGGCAAAGAAGAGAAGGAAGGAGAGCCATCTCTGACGAGATTAGGGCAACAATTGTTGATCATGTGATCAACCACGGTTTGACCATGAGAGAGGCTGGACTGGGAGTCCAGCCAAACTTGAGTCGATTTACAGTGGCGTCCATAATTCGACCCTTCAGAAATGAGAACAGGTATGCAACTATCTAATGACTATTTTAGCATTACAGTTATGTACTGTAAAATACGTATGACTGCATAGTATTGCATAAACATTTGTAACTCTAAGCCATCCATTTACTGCACTGCATTGAATGAATGAGGTTGGTTATCATGCTGTACTACATTTTTTGTACATTGTTTACAGCTCCTATGCTGAACACATACTGTGTTTGAATTCTGTACAGAGTGGAAAGGCAAAGACATCATGGAGGACGAGGACGCTTGTTTACAGATGTACAAGAGACTGCAATTATAAATATGGTTTTGGCCAACAAGGCAAATTAGGATTCGAGAGATAAGAGAGCTTAAATATCTTGAAGAATGACACCATATTTAACAACATCAATGCTGTAAGCCTGTCGACCATACAACACATCCTCCAACAGCACTGAGTGACGATGAAACAACTTTACAAGGTGCCATTTGAGAGAAACTCTGACAGAGTCAAGAATATGCGACATGACTTTGCAGAGGTATGTATGCAACACTACTTCCATTACTTCAGACATACCATATTTACTCATCTGTATATCCTTTTGTCTGTTACAGAGAGTATTGGAGCTGGATGCCCATGTAATTCACCATGAATTTTGGCTTCAACCAACCTCACCAAAACCAGGCGCCGAAGAAGAAATGTAATAGGACAGAGGGCATTTACCAATGTCTCCGGACAGCGTGGGGGTAATATAACTATGTGTGCTGCCATCACTCAAAATGGGGTCCTCCATCACAATGCCACACTGGGTCCGTACATCACCGGTCATATGCTCACTTTTCTGGATGCAATTTACACAATGCTTGTCCCTGATCCAGATCAGGAGCCTGATAGATTAGTGGTTTTATGGGACAATGTTAGTTTTCACCGGGCTGTTCTGGTCCAAAACTGCTTTGCCACCCATCCACAATTTGTAGTTTTGTACCTACCCCCATATTCACCTTTTCTAAATCCCATAGAGGAATTCTTCTCGTCACGGCACTGGAAAGTGTATGATCGCCAACCCTATGCCCGCATGCCACTTTTCCAGGCAATGGAGGACGCATGTTGGGACATAGAGGTTGCCTCTGTCCAAGGTTGGATACGCCATGCTAGGAGATACTTCCCTCGATGTTTGGCAAGAGAAAACGTATCTTGTGATGTGGACGAAGGATTGTGGCCAGACCCAGGCCGGAGAAGAGATGAAGGGTAGCTTAGCACTGGTGACTGCCCCCCCCCCTACCAATTCCTGGACTGTCCCCCCGGGACCCCACACACAGAATTGTGTTCTTTACTGTATACTAAAGAATATACTTTTGGTTTACATGTGTTTATGGTTTTGTTGTATGCTACTGTATACAACAGTAATGTTTGGCCGAATAAATATTTTCTGTTTCTACATTGCATCGGTGTTTACAGTGTACTTGTTACCCCTCAGCAGATTACTTTCACTGTAGAACATTGTATTGAAATGTAGATATAAGCCTATGAAAGACCAAAGAGCTTTAGATGTAGAACAACAGTGTTTACATGGTATATCCAGAAAAGTACTATTATGAAAGCAGTGTTTGCCATTTGATGCAAATGCTTCATTCTGACATGTGTTTATGGCATTTTGAATGCAGTGTTACATTTTGAAGGAGATGTGAGGCATTTTGCATTTTGTGTGAGCAGTTTTGGGAATTGTGTTTAGAGTTTTGAAAAAAAGGAGACAGTTTTGAAAACGTGTGTAAGCAGTTGGACAAAACTGTAATATGCCAGGGAGATATGTATGCTGTAGCTAAGAAAGTATTATTAAGTGTATGTTGTGTAGTAAGGTGTTAGTAGCCCAAGTGTCTCACCTTAATAATTTGGTCCCTTTTCCCCTCATAATTTAGCCTACTGTTCTGACTTGGTGGTGCACATGGAGCCTTTAGCCTGCTTTAGAGAAATGTCATCATCGAATCTTGTAAGAGCTTCCATTATCTGCCCTTTATTTATCCTACGGTTATGACTTGGGGTCTGTAATACTGTAAGAATTATCCATGTAAAATGGGTTAAAGTTATGTATAGTAAACCTAGGTGTAAAATACTAAATAATGGCTACATCTCAGAATGTTTTTAACTGTCAAGAGGAGTCAAACAAGGTTGTCCACTATCAGCATATCTATTTGTTAGTGCCATCGAAATGTTAGCTGTTAAAATCCTACCCAACAATAATATTAAGAGATTAGAAAATAAGGGCATGAAAACAAAGGTCTCATTGTACACTTCCGGCGCCGACAGAGATGGTCACCTCATTTCCCGTTCCTAGGAAACTATGCTGTATTTTGTTTTTTTTACGTGCTATTTCTTACCTTGGTATTCCAGGTAATCTTAGGTTTTATTACATACAGTCAGGAGGAACTGCTGGATATACGAGCAACGTCAACTCACGATCATTACTACCAGGAATATGACTTTCCCGAAGCGGATCCTCTGTTTTGCCCACCACCCAGGACAATGGATCGGATCCCAGCCGGCAAACCAAAACAACAACGCAGTAAAAGGGGCAGGCGAAGCAGTCTTCTGGTCAGGCTCCGGAGACGGGCACATCGCGCACCACTCCCGAGCATACTACTCGCCAATGTCCAGTCTCTTGACAACAAGGTTGATGAAATCCGAGCAAGGTTAGCATTCCAGAGAGACAGAAGAGACTGTAACGTTCTTTGCTTCACGGAAACATGGCTCACTCGAGACCCGCTATCAAAGTCGGTACAGCCAGCTGGTTTCTTCACGCATCGCACCGACAGAAACAAGCATCTTTCTGGTAAGAAGAGGGGTGGGGGGGTATGCCTTATGATTAATGAGACGTGGTGTGATCATAACAACATACAGGAACTCAAGTCCTTCTGTTCACCTGACTTAGAATTACTCACTCTTCGATTATAATCACAGCCGTATATATTCCCCCCCAAGCAGACACATCTATGGCCCTGAACAAACTTTATTTGACTCTATGTAAACTGGAAACCACATATCCTAAGGCTGCATTGATTGTAGCGGGGGATTTTAACAAGGCTAATCTGAAAACAAGACTCCCTAAATTCTATCAGCATATCGATTGTGCTACCAGGACTTGTAAAACCATAGATCATTGTTATTCTAACTTCCGCTACGCATACAGTGCCTTGCGAAAGTATTCGGCCCCCTTGAACTTTGCGACCTTTTGCCACATTTCAGGCTTCAAACATAAAGATATAAAACTGTATTTTTTTGTGAAGAATCAACAACAAGTGGGACACAATCATGAAGTGGAACGACACTTATTGGATATTTCAAACTTTTTTAACAAATCAAAAGCTGAAAAATTGGGTGTGCAAAATTATTCAGCCCCCTTAAGTTAATACTTTGTAGCGCCACCTTTTGCTGCGATTACAGCTGTAAGTCGCTTGGGGTATGTCTCTATCAGTTTTGCACATCGAGAGACTGACATTTTTTCCCATTCCTCCTTGCAAAACAGCTCGAGCTCAGTGAGGTTGGATGGAGAGCATTTGTGAACAGCAGTTTTCAGTTCTTTCCACAGATTCTCGATTGGATTCAGGTCTGGACTTGGACTTCGCCATTCTAACACCTGGATATGTTTATTTTTGAACCATTCCATTGTAGATTTTGCTTTATGTTTTGGATCACTGTCTTGTTGGAAGACAAATCTCCGTCCCAGTCTCAGGTCTTTTGCAGACTCCATCAGGTTTTCTTCCAGAATGGTCCTGTATTTGGCTCCATCCATCTTCCCATCAATTTTAACCATCTTCCCTGTCCCTGCTGAAGAGGCAGGCCCAAACCATGATGCTGCCACCACCATGTTTGACAGTGGGAATGGTGTGTTCAGGGTGATGGGCTGTGTTGCTTTTACGCCAAACATAACGTTTTGCATTGTTGCCAAAAAGTTCAATTTTGGTTTCATCTGACCAGAGCACCTTCTTCCACATGTTTGGTGTGTCTCCCAGGTGGCTTGTGGGAAACTTTAAACAACACTTTTTATGGATATCTTTAAGAAATGGCTTTCTTCTTGCCACTCTTCCATAAAGGCCAGATTTGTGCAATATACGACTGATTGTTGTCCTATGGACAGAGTCTCCCACCTCAGCTGTAGATCTCTGCAGTTCATCCAGAGTGATCATGGGCCTCTTGGCTGCATCTCTGATCAGTCTTCTCCTTGTATGAGCTGAAAGTTTAGAGGGACGGCCAGGTCTTGGTAGATTTGCAGTGGTCTGATACTCCTTCCATTTCAATATTATCGCTCGCACAGTGCTCCTTAGGATGTTTAAAGCTTGGGAAATATTTTTGTATCCAAATCAGGCTTTAAACTTCTTCACAACAGTATCTCGGACCTGCCTGGTGTGTTCATTGTTCTTCATGATGCTCTCTGCGCTTTTAACGGACCTCTGAGACTATCACAGTGCAGGTGCATTTATACGGAGACTTGATTACACACAGGTGGATTGTATTTATCATCATTAGTCATTTAGGTCAACATTGGATCATTCAGAGATCCTCACTGAACTTCTGGAGAGAGTTTGCTGCACTGAAAGTAAAGGGGCTGAATAATTTTGCACGCCCAATTTTTCAGTTTTTGATTTGTTAAAAAAGTTTGAAATATCCAATAAATGTCGTTCCACTTCATGATTGTGTCCCACTTGTTGTTGATTCTTCACAAAAAAATACAGTTTTATATCTTTATGTTTGAAGCCTGAAATGTGGCAAAAGGTCGCCAAGTTCAAGGGGGCTGAATACCTTCGCAAGGCACTGTATGTATCACTAGCCACTTTAAACAATGACACTTTTATATGTTTACATACCCTACATTACTCATCTCATATGTAAAAACTCTACTTGATACCATCTACTGTATCTTGCCTATGCCGTTCTGTACCATCACTCATTATTATATTTTTATGTACATATTCTTCATCCCTTTACACTTGTGTGTATAAGGTAGTTGTTGTATAATTGTTAGGTTGGATTACTCGTTGGTTATTACTGCATTGTCGGAACTAGAAGCACAAGCATTTCGCTACACTCGCAGTAACATCTGCCAACCATGTGTATGTGACAAATAAAATTTGATTTGATTTGACATTGATGAGTAATGTTTTCTTTTAAATCCACATTTATAATCCCTCCACAGCCTCATAGAGGATCTAGATACGTTTTCTAACCTCTCTGGATTAAAAGAAAATTATTACTATGTTATGTATTGGATCACTAAAAAATAAAACTTTTACAATACTGTGTAGTTTACCAATAAAATGGTCTGACATTGATATCCCGAAAGATATTTTAATATCTTTAATATATTTTAATAGAAAGTTAGCAAAAATAGATAAGATCTTGCTACCATGGAAAGGAAAATACCTGTCTATTTGTGGAAAAATCACCCTGATTAACAATTTAGTCATATTACAGTTGACCTAATTGCTTATGGTTTTGCCTACACCTAGCGAAGTGTTTTTTTACTTATATGAGCCAAAAATATTCAGTTTTATATGGAATGGCAAGCCAGACAAAATTAAAAGGGCCTATTTTTATAATGAATATGAATTCATTATAGGAGTTATTAAATATTAAAGCATTAGACCTCTCACTAAAGGTGTCAGTCATACAAAAGTTTTCTTAAATCTGAACTTATTCTCTAGAAAATTAGTAAGAATGTCTCTCCCCATGTTCAAGAATGGCCTTTTTCCCTTTATTCAGAATACAACTCCTCACTTTCTGTTATTTGAAAACAAAATCATCTCCAAAATATCGTTATTTTTTAATTAATTAAACAAGCCATAGAAATTTGGTTGCAATTTCAATTTAATCCACCAGAAAAGACAGAACAAATAAGTCAACAAATACTGTGGTTAAACTCAAACATACTAATTGAAAAAATAACATGTATTTTTAAAAAAAAAAAAAGTACAACCTTTGTAAAACAATATCATAAATAGGACTGGTGGAGTTATGTCACAGATGCAGCTAACACAAATATATGGAAATGTCTTCTACCCAAAATTACAACCAACTAATTGCAGCATTACTGCAAAAATGGAAGAGGCAAGTGGAAGGGGGAAAAGGTAAGGAACTTGTCTGTCGGCCCTGAATTAAAGACCAAAATTGGTTAAAGAAAATCGTGATGAAATATATACCAGTTTCATTTAAGGATTAAAAGATGGACAGCTGTTCCATATTGCAAAATAGTTGGGAAGAGATTTTTGATGTACCGATTACATGGCACATTGTTTATGAATTGACATGCAAAACGATGCCAGATTCAAAACTTTGAATTTTTCAATTAAAATTATTATGCAAATTTCTTTGCAACCAATAGAATGGTATGTATGTGGAGGATACAACCTTCCCAGCTCTTCAGATTTTGCTGCAAGGAGGCAGAGTCATTAGATAATTTATTTTGGTACTGTCCATACATAGCTAGTCTTGGTCACAGGTCCAGAAATGTCTGAAGAATTGCAACATTTACCTGGAGCTAACGCTGCAGATAGCAATACTGGGTGATTTGAAAACTCATAATCAATCGATCAATAATATAATAATACTTTTAGCAAAAATGTTTAACTTTAATTTACAATCTGTTGAAACTATGAGAATAGAAAGGTTCAGAACTTTTGTGAATCATCACAGCATAGTTGAAAAATATATGGCAAATAGAAATCCAAAATGGATGGTGTTAAGAGATAGATGGGAGGGGTTGAATGGAGCTGAAGGGTGGGACTAATAACAACAAGATAACTAATGTAAAATATACTGTGTCTGTAAAGTTCAGGTTCAGAACTTTTGTGAAATAACACAATTCAAAATATATGGCAAATAGAAATCAAACTGGATGGACATCATAAATAGAGGAAGGCTAGGACTAAAAACAAACAAAATATAAATATTCTAAAATAGATTCTGTCCGTAAAATGTATATAGCATGTACAGTGGCTTGCGAAAGTATCCACGCCCCTTGGCATTTTTCCTATTTTCTTGCCTTACAACCTGGAATTAAAATGGATTTTGGGGGGGGTTGTATCATTTGATTTACTTTGGAGATGCAAAATGTTTTTTATTGTGAAACAAACAAGAAATTACACAAAACACAAAAATCTTGTGCGTGCATAACTATTCACCCCCCCAAAAGTCAATACTTTTTAGAGCAACCTTGTGCAGCAAATCTCTTGGCGTATGTCTCTATATGCTTGGCACATCTAGCCACATCAAGACAAAACAGCTCCAGCGCCCAGCGCCTTCAAGTTGGATAAGTTCCGTTGGTGTACAGCAATCTTTAAGTCATACCACAGATTCTCAATTGGATTGAGGTCTGGGCTTTGACTAGGCCATTCCAATATATTTAAATGTTTCCCCTTAAACCACTCGAGTGGTGCTTTAGCAGTATGCTTAGGGTCATTGTCCTGCTGGAAGGTGAACCTCCATCCGAGTCTCAAATCTCTGTAAGACTGAAACAGGTTTCCCTCAAGAATTTCCCTGTATTTAGCGCCATCCATCATACCTTCAATTAGGACCAGTTTCCCTGTCCCTGCCAATTAAAAACATGGTGATGGTGCCACCATGCTTCCCTGTGGGGATGGTTTTCTCGGGGTGATGGGAAGTGTTAGGTTTGTGCCAGACATAGCATTTTCCTTGATGGCCAAAAACCTACATTTTAGTCCCATCTGACCAGAGTACCTTCTTCCATATGTTTGGGGAGTCTCCCACATATGCCTTTTGGAAAACACCAAACATGTTTGCTTATTTTTTTTTTTTAGCAATGGATTTTTTCTGGCCATTCTTCCATAAAGCCCAGCTCTGTGGAATGTATGGTTTAAAGTGGTCCTATGGACAGATACTCCAATCTCTGCCGTGGAGCTTTGCAGCTCCTTCAGGGTAATCTTTAGTCTCTTTGTTGCCTCAACAACCCTGATCTGTACCCAACCCTGATCTGTACTTCTCCACAACTTTTTCCCTGACCTGTTTGGAGACCTCCTTGGTCTTCATGGTGCCACTTGCTTGGTGGTGCCGCTTGCTTAGTGGTGTTGCAGACTCTGGGGCCTTTCGGAACAGGTAAATATATACTGAGATCATGTGACATTTAGATTGCACACAGGTCGACTTTATTTAACTAATTATTTGAGTTCTGAAGGTAATTAGTTGCACCAGATCTTATTTATGCTTCAAAGCAAAGAGGGTGAATAGATATGCACTCACCACTTTTCCATTTTATATTCTTTAGAATTCTATGAAACAAGTAATATTTTTCATTTCTCTTCACCAATTTGGACTATTTTGTGTATGTACATTACATGAATTCCAAATAAAAATCCAATTTAAATTACAGGTTGTAAGGCAACAAAATAGGAAACATGCCAAGGGGTGTGAATACTTTTGCAAGGCACTGTACACAGTATATATATATTTACCCCCAAAAATATATGGAGGATTAGAAATTATGCAGACAATAATATTGATTGGAAGCTACAATTTATCCTCAATATTAAAGCTGATCTACCCCCTAAAAAACATAATAAAAATACAGAAATATATATTTTTTAAATGTAATATAAAAGAACAGCCTATGTTCTGTATTCGGTCGCTGTACATGTCAAAAGTGCTGGACAAATAGTTATATTGACTTTCTCTGTCCTAGCTCGCTCATTAATGTCTTAATCGAAATAACAGATTGCCTCTTATCCGCTCGTCATTCCCCTTATACCATAGTTTGTACATCTCAATTGTCAGTAGAAACCACATTAGTTTAGGCAAGTCAGTCATATCAGCTATATTTTTTTAAAGGGCAGCAAATGAGGCTAAATAAACTGATTTGCTGCCAAACAAGGCTCCGCTGATAGCCAGGTGTAGCAGTGGTAAGGTGTTGGGACAGCTGTTGGGACTCTGCTGTTGGGATAGCTTTAGGTAAGCCCTAACAATTTGTGGTCCCCGTTATAGTGCAATTAATGTACTGTTTAGTGTTGTGTTATGTAGTGGATTTGTGGGCCTCCCACTTTTATTTACTTTTTTGCCCCATCAAGATTTACATTCTAAAATCACCACTGTGATTATGTAATATTTACCAAATGCTAATATCTACATTTTTACATATTCATTTTATTCACTTATGGTAGATTTATGGCTGGACATAAGATATTACTCTGTGTATGTATTTGATTTATTTTACACAGAGATATTAGTAGGGGAGAGTGGGATGCGTTGAGCCATTTTTGACATTTAGCATCACTCTGTCAAGTGAAATATGTCTTTCTCTAAACAATAGACAGCCATATCATGTACAATCTATGCCCTCACCTTGTTCAATTCCCATTTTGTTTTCAATGAACATGACAGCTCAAGATTTGCTCACCACTCAATGATGTTGCACCATTATGTTGCACCATTATTTGCAGACCTATCCATGAGCTTCAGCACAGTCACTTTGATAATATTCCTTTCTCCTCCTTTGCACAAGTCAAGACATCTTGACATCTTGAGGCATGCGTTTCTCAAGTTAAAATTCAACCCATAGTTTTTCTTCCAATAAGCCCACACACTCACAGGGGATTTGCCATTCTGCATTATTCTCTGGTTAGAGTGGACAGTCCAGGAGAGGGAGCCGAGTTGCTTTGCTATGAAGCAGGGCCAGAGACTGTGTGCCTCTGTGTGAAGTCCTTCCTAAATACATGAATGTATAATTTAATACATCTGCACAAAGGACATCTGAAGGAAGGCAATGACATGCTAAAAGCCAGTGAAGAGGGTAGAAAGAGAGAAAACAGTGAAAGTGTAGAAAGAGTGTGTGAGAGATGAACAGAAAGAATCACTGGGTAGATCCAATTATATCTACTTTCTGCCTCTTTAGATATTCTTGAAACATTAACTCTTAAAACCTCTCTGGGATATGTTGGATGGTAGCGTCCCACCTCGCCAACAGCCAGTGAAATTGCAGGGCACCAAATTCAAAACAAGAGAAATCCCATAATTCCTCAAACATACAAGTATTTTACACCATATTAAAGATAAACATCTTGTAAATCCAGCCACAGTGTCCGATTTCAAATAGGCTTTACGGCAAAAGCACACGAAATGATTAAATTAGGTCAGCACCGAGTCACAGAAAACCATAAAGCCATTTTCCAGCCAAGGAGAGCCCTCACAAAAGTCAGAAATAGCGATTAAATTAATAATTAACATCAGATTATCATCAGATGGCACTCACAGGACTTCATGTTACACAATAAATGTGTGTTTTGTTTGATAAAGTTAATCTTTATGTCCAAAAACCCCATTTGAAATTGGTATGTTATGTTCAGAAAGGCATTGACCCAAACAAACAAACAAACAAACGTCTGGTGAAACAAACAAACATCCGGTGAAAGTGCAGAGAGCCACATCAAACACATCAAACTGCTCTCATTCTCTCCCCCTTCACAGCAGAAGCCTCAAACAAAGTTCTAAAGACTGTTGACATCTAATGGAAGCCTTGGGAGATGCAAAATGACCCATAGACACTGTATATTCGAAAGGTAATGACTTGAAAAACTACAAACCTCAGATATCCCACTTCCTGGTTTGATTTTTTCTCAGGTTTTTGCCTGCCATATGAGTTATGTTATACTCACAGACATCATTCAAACAGTTTTAGAAACTTCAGAGTGTTTTCTATCCAAAACTACTAATTATATGCATAATGCAACTTTTGGGCCTGAGTAGCAGGCAGTTTACTCTGGGCACCTTATTATCCAAGCTACACCAATACTGCCCCCCAGTCCCAAAGAAGTGAATTAACTCTTAAACATTCTGTCTCAAACCTTACACAGATTGTGAATTAAGTTGGGCCCGCAACATCTCAGACCCCCTGAATTAGTCATGAGCCCCCCTAAATGCAACAAAGTCAAACTTTGATAATTTAACCATTGTCCTATATGTTTGAAATGCACTTTGTACTACTAGAGTGGTAAATATAAAAATTCAAGCTTATTCCAAATGAAACAAACACCCACACCTCTGTGTCATGCTTTAAACCATGAGAATTGTGGCTACAATTATCATCTCAGGACAATCTCATATTTCAGCCCCTTTTCAGGTGTCCCAACTTTTCTTTCTACAAAAAAGGTCCTTTGTCAGCAAGACGCATCAGTTAATTCAGGCAATAAGAGTGTAGAGCCAATGACAATCGCCAAATAACATTACACTTTTTGGTGTTTTGTAACAGATGTCTCTTTCCATTCATCAATGGAGCAAGATTATAAGTATTCTTTTATTTACAATAAGATGAAAACATCATAACTTTTTTTTACCATTAATTGACATGTCTTTACTATGCCATGACGAAAATGGTAAAACATAAAAAAGAGACCCCCCGAAAGTCACAGTATAATTCACAATCTGACTTCACAACTGCAGCACGCAAACTCTCCAACTAGTGCAAAATGTGAAGATGAACATAATCTGATAGATGTAATTATTCAGGATGGAGGGTGGCGAGTGGTGTGGATGTGGATATCAGAGCAAAACAAAACAACCTATAGCAGGACAACACTCAATCATCAAGCCAATGCCAGTCAGAAATTGAACCATTGTGCTTCGTGACAATTTGTGCGTCTCTTTCTGAAAGGACACCTCGTCCTGTCTGCCTAAGGTCAGCAGGCTGGGAATGCTGACCAAGCATCCAGTGTCTCTCACGTGTATACCTTGTAATTAGTCTCATTATTGATTCTAAGCTAAAATTATCCCCCTGATAAAACTTTATCATTTGATGGTGTCCTCCCTCATGCTGACCAGTGAACCCTTAGGGAAAGTATTCCTCTCTATGTGCCAAGGTTTCAATGTTAAACTTCCCTATAATTGCTGTTCTTCCCTCTCTCTGACCACCCTTGATTGCATGTAACAACCATGTGAGTCCTACAACTATTTAATAGATCATATAGAAAGTCATTATTCACCTCATAACATTCTCCTAATACCACAGCAGCTAAAGTTAGTAACAGCTTTGCGTAATGTTTTCCCTGAGACAGCAGTAGGAGACAGCCGTAGGAGACAGCAGTAGGAGACAGCCGTAGGAGACAGCAGTGGGAGTTGCTGCCATTGCTTTTGTGGTCACAGAGCTAATTTCTGTTACGCAGAAACATGCTATCTGCTTTCTCAGTGAAAAGTCTACACAGTTGGTAAAAACTCCGAATCTTTGTCTGGATCTTCTCTGGTCTCTGAGCCCCTTCACCTGATGTCTCTTGAGGCCCTCCCAGATGGATGAGGATCAATCCAGACAGATGAAGAACACCCTTATGCCCAACGACCAGTCCTGTGTTGGCACTTCTGCAAGTCAATCCCATCCTTGCCTGTGGCCATGGTGATGGAGACTACCATCTGCTCCAACCCTCCACATCTGGGGTCCTGAAGCCCCTCCCCTACACCCTCCCCTCCACCCCCTCTATAGGCTAGAGCCCCTCCCCTACACCCACTCTATAGGCTCCTATCGGATCCATCAGCACAGGACAGGAGAGACAAATTCATGAACATATAGACTTACCGTTTTAATACTGTAATGTTTATTGAGGCCATGTTTAACCTGCAGTGAAAGCATAAGCCAAATTGATTGATAAAAACATCATGAATACATCATTTCACTGTAATTTATTATTTAGGTAAATCATATTGATTGTGGTTTGAGAAAGACAGACTTCTGTTCTGACATAACTGTCCTTCGGTGGCATACTTTGGTACATTATTCTAGACCCTTGTGTCCTTCGCCCCCAACAGTACTGCTAACTGTTTCATTCTTCGCCCCAATATGGGTAAATCCCAGGGCTGGAGTGCAGACACACAGTGAGGGTGTGCTTCAGAGGGGCTAGAGGGATCCACATGTCCATCAATAACAATAAATACAGTACCATCCTCCCTTCATCCTCCCTTCTTTATGTGACCAAGCATGACTTGCCCTTTACTCATGGACTCAGTGAAGTAGCACAAACAAGGGTGACCTTTTTCAGGTGACAACTGCTAACTGTTTCATTCTTCGCCCCAATATGGGTGAATCCCAGGGCTGGAGTGCAGACACACCGTGAGGGTGTGCTTCAGAGGGGCGAGAGGGATCCACATGTCCATCAACTAACAATAAATACAGTACCATCCTCCCTTCTTTATGTGACCGCTGTAGTATGACAACATAAGGTATCATATCTTAGCAGTGTATTCACATAGCCTTTACCTTGACATTTACAGAGAAGCAAGAGAGAGCTGGCTAAACAGAAGGGGCTGTCCAGTGATTGAAGCGTAAACACAGTAAAATATACTCTGGCTCCAATCTCATATCGCTCATACGGTTCAGTTTTACTTTGCACTTTATTGCTTGCTCAATACAATGTCTCTGAAAAGTTTAAGTAGGCCATATGGAAACCTATATATTTATTGAATGTCACTAAAACAGTGTCGCTGTTCAGTTTGATGTATCTTGTTGGGTAATTCATATAATACCATCTTTTCCCAGGACAAAGGACTACGCAAATAATACATGTTGAATGGGGATAAATCTATAAAATAATGTTGTTTATGTCATATACCTTGCTCCCCTCACTCCCCGTGTTTACTTTAAATGCGCTTATCTACAGACTAATATCACTTGTATTATTACTGTCTTGGTGGTATGATGTATAATATGATTCCCACCAGCCATGCCCCTGTGGTTACAGTGTTACTTAACATTCTGCACTTGGTTCTTACCTTGATTCCTGATAGTATCTGAAAATAAATGAATTCCAGAAAAGACAATTTGTTGTTTAACACAGCAGCTGCATATCATCAGGAAGGCCTATATGCACTTTTTTTTCTTCATTTGGGAACATATAATTTTCAAATGTATTATATTTTATTCCATGATATTGTTACAAAATAGATTTGTGCTGACTGTGATACGGGCATGGGAATATAAGAGCTAAATTAACAAACTAGGTATGCATGGCTAACCACATGATCCTCAAACCAAAGACTGACCAAACTCATATTTCTAAAAGTGAATACAGTAGATTGACTGTATAGCCTAATAAGGCATTTTTTGTTTAATTATTTAATTCAAAGTCATTATTTTTATTTATTTTATTTGTATACAGCCTAAATGTGACATTTATAGTTGATGTGCTTTTGAAATGCTGAGCACTCCTGCCAGCCTTTAGCATGTCACAAATGCTTCACAATGTGTTTCTTAATTGGCAGACTATAGCCTTAAAATAACATAATGTAGCCGAAATAATTCATTTTCATTCCTGCATAGTGTTAGTATGTTGTTTAATAGCTTTTTTGAAATGTTGAAAGTCAATTGATAGTGAAAGAGTCTCCTTGGCTATATATACTGTGGGTTGTAGTGCAGTGTCAGAATATCATCGACAAACCAAAGATATCCCATATGCATTGGATTCGCGTCTTTTTGCATTTTACAACATTGTGGAGTAAAGCGTTGTTATAGATCTCACTATATAATCAGGTCCATTAAACTTTTTTCTAAATCTTAAGATAACAAGGAGTAGGCCTATGCTTTTATCAATGTTATTTAACAAAAGCCACAATATCCTCACATCCTGTAACGTAGACACTGGGAGTCGGGAAGCAAGTGCAGGTGGTGAGTTTAACAATACATGACACAATACACAACACAATATAAGATATAATACAAGAAACAATACAAGAAACAATACAAGAAACAAGCGTGGCGTACGGACATGAAAGAACATCAATACAGCCAAGGGAATAAGTGAGTGCCAGATATAGGGGAGGTAATGAGTGAGGAAATGTCCAGGTGTGCCTCATCATGAGGAGCAGGTGTACGTAATGATGGTTGCCAGGACTGGTGGTTTAGTAAACCGGCGACGTCGAACGTCAGAGAGGGGGAGCGGGGGTAGACATGACACATCCTCACATGCAATCGCGTGTGAACAAATTTGGTGTACGATGAAAAAGAGCTACTATTTTTATTTCTCAACTGGTAATTGAAGCATGGGTATTGTGTGTAAATTGCTGGACATATTGTTTTATTTAATTCATTTTAGAATAATGCTGTAATGTAGCAACATGTGGAAAAAGTCAAGGGGTCTGAATACTTTCCGAAGGCACTGTATACAAAATCCGACAATGGAAATGTGGAGGCAGTTATTTTTATAAAGGCTTCATAGGTGGCATGTGAGTTTCAAGTTTGGGCAAGCGTACAATTTGTAACATGCCAGTTATGATTTTCATATGTGCATTTTCATGGAATATCTTTCTTTCAACAATAATATTTTTGTTTCTCAAAATCATTATCACATTGTTTAGCATAAAATATCAGTTAAAATTATAATCTAAATGTTAATGAGCACACGGATTCCATTGCTCATTCACACCGAGGATTGGTGATTATCGAGTGGGAGATTGTGTAAAGATTTGTCAAATAGCTTACTGTGAGGAACTATAGTATTTGTATATTATCATTAGCAATGGATGTTTAAAAAAACACTTTCCTATATTTCCACACAGCAGGTCAGGTACTTCTATGCATGCTCAGGCACGCATGCTCCCTCAACAGAGAAACCAGACACATGCTCAATGTTCACATGGAGCGCTCCAAACAAAAGACAATCAAAAATTATTTATTTATTTATGTACAGACAGAAATCTGCCCAGCAGAGAATCAGGGATTAGGGGCACACGAGATACAATAATAAGAAACTAATTCTCAAACTCTGAGCATTATAACATTTAATCGATTACAAATGATATGACCCTCCCCTGGACTAAATAAAAAAATACTGAAATTGAAAAAGCATGGCCCTTCCCCATTTTGCTCCAGGTAATAATTGTGTAAATTCTGGCTGCTCCCTTAGCCAAGTGAATGCTTGGATGTCCATCACTACTGTAGGTTTTCCTCCCAAAGCTTTGCAGTTTTTTTGCATATCCGCTTCGAATTTGTTGTTTTTCCTGCAGTCTGAACAGCCAAAAGGGACATGGAATCGGATATTTTAAGCCACATTTCAAACCACTTTTGTAGAGGGTTTTGAAATCAGATACATATCTGATTCCTAGCCATGTGTCTGAACGGTCAAACCTGATTTATTTGTGTTTTTTAGACTGTTATTTGGCATACAGCATCTTGTGGCCAGCTACTCCATTGACAATTTGACAAGAACATGGGGCAACACAAACAAATGAGTGAATGTGATAGAAAGCTAAACAGCTACAGAGCTAGTTAGCCAAAAAGGGCTTGTTTTGAAAGTTGAATAATCTTATCCTTTGACGCTTTAAGTGTCCTTACACTACAATTTCGACCATTCAAAGCAACTGGGAAACATCCATGACAGGTATTGTTGTCATCTTAGCTTGCTACAGTACATAACTTCTGTGTGATAGGAAGCATGAGCACCACCACCAATCAGACTACACAACTGCGGACACACCCATCATTACTATGACAATTTATGTAGCCATGTCACCAAATGACTGCTGTCTGAACACACATATATTTGATTTGGTCACTTGTAAATTGTTGTCTTTGGACAGACACTATTCCAAAACAGATTTGAGCAGTAAGGTCTGCAGGGTGAACAAGGCTTTAGAAACTGACAATCATTGTATGGTCATATATAGACCTCAGGATTTACCCAAATTTTACTTTCATGAAGCTCGAGAGTTGAAACCACCCGTGTCCCTGTGCACTCAGGCCAGTCCTGGGTAAGCTAGTATGAGGAGATGCTCCTGTTACCGGTGTCAACATGACACTCCTCCCTCACCTCCAATCCCACTGTGGGCCAGCATGCCATTATTCATTCAAACCTTCCTCCTTAAGCTGCAGAGTTTCCTGACACAGTGGTTTCCAGGTCATTGCATGGATGACAGTGATTCGGACTGGTGGCAGCTTAGTCACTTACAGTACATACAGTGGGGCAAAAAAGTATTTAGTCAGCCACCAATTGTGCAAGTTCTCCCACTTAAAAAGATGAGGGAGGCCTGTAATTTTCCTCCTAGGTACGCTTCAACGATAACAGACAAAATGATTTTTAAAAATCCAGAAAATCACATTGTAGGGTTTTTAATGAATTTATTTGCAAATTATGGTGGAAAATAAGTATTTGGTCAATAACAAAAGTGTATCTCAATACTTTCTTATATACCCTTTGTTGGCAATGACAAAGGTCAAACGTTTTCTGTAAGTCTTCACAAGGTTTTCACACTGTTGCTGGTATTTTGGCCCATTCCTCCATGCAGATCTCCTCTAGAGCAGTGATGTTTTGGGGCTGTTGCTGGGCAACACGGACTTTCAACTCCCTCCAAAGATCTTCTATGGGGTTGAGATCTGCAGACTGGCTAGGCCACTCCAAGACCTTGAAATGCTTCTTACGAAGCCACTCCTTCATTGCCCAGGCGGTGTGTTTGGGATAATTGTCATGCTGAAAGACCCAGCCACGATTCATCTTCAATGCCCTTGCTGATGGAAGGAGGTTTTCACTCAAAATCTCACAAAACATGGCCCCATTCATTCTTTCCTTTACATGGATCAGTCGTCCTGGTCCCTTTGTAGAAAAACAGCCCCAAAGCATGTTGTTTCCACCCCCATGCTTCACAGTAGGTATGGTGTTCTTTGGATGCAACTCAGCATTCTTTGTCCTCCAAACACGACGAGTTGAGTTTTTACCAAACATTTCTATTTTGGTTTCATCTGACCATATGACATTCTCCTAATCTTCTTCTGGATCATCCAAATGCTCTCTAGCAAACTTCAGATGGGCCTGGACATGTACTGGCTTAAGCAGGGGGACACATCTGGCACTGCAGGATTTGAGTCTCTGGCGGCGTAGTGTGTTATTGATGGAAGGCTTTGTTACTTTGGTCCCAGCTCCCTGCAGGTCATTCACTAGCCCCCCCCCCCGTGTGGTTCTGGGATTTTTGCTCACCGTTCTTGTGATCATTTTGACCCATGGGGTGAGATCTTGCGTGGAGCCCCAGGTCGAGGGAGATTATCAGTGGTCTTGTATGTCTTCCATATCCTAATAATTGCTCCCACAGTTGATTTCTTCAAACCAAATGACCAAATACTTATTTTCCACCATAATTTGCAAATAATTTCATAAAAAATCTACAATGTTATTTTCTGGATTTCTTTCTCATTTCGTCTGTCATAGTTGAAGTGTACCTATGATTAACATTACAGGCCTCTCATCTTTTTAAGTGGGAGAACTTGCACAATTGGTGGCTGACTAAATACTTTTTTGCCCGACTGTATATAAGGTGGTGGAAACATGTATTAGTATTTATATAGAATTTAATCCACTGCAATCTTTTTTCATACAGAGAATGTGTGCTGGGCATGTACTTGCAGGGACAATATAATGTGTAAGATGTTGCAAATTTGTGTAAAAAGACAAAACACAGAGATGATTGGATGTAACATCTGTAATCTGAAATTATTAGTGTAGGAGGATCTACTGATATGTGTAGCAGGATTTCTCTCATGCCAATATGGCACCAAAAAGCCTGATGCCAAAAAAGAGGCAAAGAAAAAATGACCTTAGGAAGCCTTTAGATGTCATATTGTAGAGGAGTCAGAGATTTGCAGGAGGTATATTAGTCGGAGTCAGGAGTCAGAGACCAGCTCACAGAGGCATAGTGATTTATGTGGACTTTAAAAAAATGCCAGGTCCAGTTAAATCAGTGGGAGAGGGATAGGCAATGCAGACATGCTCAGGGCCATGCTCCACATATCTCCCTCTCCTCTCTCCATTCCCACCTTGCATTCCAAGAGCACCAGCCTCTGGCTGTGTAGCCATGACAACCAAATGAGGTAAATAGTTGCAGGAGAATCCTCATCACCACCACCCTCCCTGGGCTCTGTTCATTGGCTCACACTAGGGTGATATACACACTCCATACTATTTATGCCCCTTCCTCACATTTTGGAATTCTCAAGAGATATTCTTCCCATTAATAGCCATGCTATGTCTCTGGTTGGGTTTGTGTCCTCTTTGCCTATAGGGTAATCTTGCTTTAGTCAGATCACTCTCCAGCCCTGTTCTTTTGTAAAGACAACCTCTGACAAACACTATAGGACATAATAGTGAGATACCTGCGTATGTGCCAGACACGTGGAAAAATCTTCAAGGGAAAAAACACAAGCCTGATTTCAGCCAACTGCCATGCCCTTACGACTTATATTCACCTGAGAAATCTGCAAAAGCAGCCCCACTGTCAGATGTGAAGTGAATCATTTATGTGTTGCATTCATTTGGAATTGTGCATTTCCTTTAGTGTGTTATACTTGGCCTCATAATATGTTTGTATAATAACAGCACATCAACCTTTTTTCATCATAAATGACTTAAATCCATTTGGAAGAATATATCTGGACCAACCAGCTCAAATACAGAATGGAGAGAGGGATACAATGGTTTGGTAAAATGTCTTACTTCTCTGTTTCACAATTGCCAAAAATAGAGTAGCGTTTGCATACCCACTGTACGATAACAGTGTTGTGCTAGGTAACAAAGCGTGCAGTTACTACAGAGATGTTTACTGCAGAACACAGCAGGGCTCAGTGAATGGCTGAGCCCATACAACAAACCTTGATTGGTATTCTTGGTATTCTTGACTGGTATCAGGAAATTGATCGTGTACTAGCCCATTATCATCACAAATTTAGTCCTTAAAAGTTAAGGTGGACTAGTGAGTTGAGAGTGGATATAGTTGACCAAAGTCAGATGCTGCCTCTTCCTTCACCTCTCTGTGGAGTGTGGGATGCCACATTCAATCTATTTTTGTATATTGCTGTGTACGATGATCGCAACAGGGGAAGAGTGTGCACCTCATTTAGAGTGTTATAGAAGAGTGTGTGAGATTGTGTGCATGTATGCCTGTGAGTGTGAGTGTGAGTGTGTGTGTGTGTGTGTGTGTGTGTGTGTGTGTGTGTGTGTGTGTGTGTGTGTGTGTGTGTGTGTGTGTGTGTGTGTGTGTGTGTGTGTGTGTGTGTGTGTGTGTGTGTGTGTGTGTGTGTGTGTGTGTGTGCCTACTGAAAAAGGGAAAAAACAAGACATTTATTTCAAAAATGCGCTTTTTCAAGTGTTTTTCTTTTACTAAACATTGACACACACATGTACATTATACATCCTGCTTTGACAATGACGTTCAGAACTTTTGCTGTTAGAATTGCAAATCAAAATCAAATCAAATGTATTTATTTAGCCCTTCTTACATCAGCTGATATCACAAAGTGCTGTACAGAAACCCAGCCTAAAACCCCAAACAGCAAGCAATGCAGGTGTAGAAGCACAGTGGCTAGGAAAAACTCCCTAGAAAGACCAAAACCTAGGAAGAACTTAGAGAGGAACCAGGCTATGAGGGGTGGCCAGTCCTCGTCTGGCTGTGCAGGGTGGAGATTATAACAGAACATGGCCAAGATGTTCAAATGTTCATAAATGACCAGCATGGTCAAATAATAATAATCACAGTAGTCAGCACCTCAGGAGTAAATGTCATAGAGTATCTCTACCGCTCCTGCTGTCTCCAGAGAGTTGAAAACAGCAGGTCTGGGACAGGTAGCACGTCCGGTGAACAGGTCAGGGTTCCATAGCCGCAGGCAGAACAATTGAAACTGGAGCAGCAGCACGACCTGGTGGTCTGGGGTCGGCAAGGAGTCATCATGCCAGGTAGTCCTGAGGCATGGTCCTAGGGCTCAGGTCCTCCGAGAGAGAGAAAGAAAGAGAGAAAGAGAGAATTAGAGAGAGCATACTTAAATTCACACAAGACACCGGATAAGACAGGAGAAATACTCCAGATATAACAAACTGACCCTAGCCCCCCGACACATAAACTACTGCAGCATAAATACTGGAGGCTGAGACAGGAGGGGTCAGGAGACACTGTGGCCCCATCCGATGATACCCCCGGACAGGGCCAAACAGGAAGGATATAACCCCACCCACTTTGACAAAGCACAGCCCCACGCCACTAGAGGGATATCTTCAACCACCAACTTACCATCCTGAGACAAGGCAGAATATAGCACACAAAGATCTCCGCCACGGCACAAACCAAGGGGGGGCGCCAACCCAGACAGGAAGATCACATCAGTGACTCAACCCACTCAAGTGACGCACCCCTCCTAGGGACAGCATGAAAGAGCACCAGTAAGCCAGTGACTCAGCCCCTGTTATAGGGTAAGAGGCAGAGAATCCCAGTGGAGAGAGGGGAACCGGCCAGGCAGAGAGAGCAAGGGTGATTCGTTGCTCCAGATCCTTTCCGTTCACCTTCACACTCCTGGGCCAGAATACACTCAATCATATGACCCACTGAAGAGATGAGTCTTCAGTAAAGACTTAAAGGTTGAGATCGAGCCTGCGTCTCACACATGGTTAGGCAGACCATTCCATAAAAATTGAGCTCTATAGGAGAAAGCCCTGCCTCCAATTGTTTGCTTAGCTTAATTTCTAGGGACAATTAGGAGGCCTGCGTCTTGTGACCTTAGCGTACATGTAGGTATGTACGGCAGGACCAAATCGGAAAGATAGGTAGGAGCAAGCCCATGTAATGCGTTGTAGGTTAGCAGTAAAACCTTGAAATCAGCCCTTGCCTTAACAGGAAGCCAGTGTAGGGAGGCTAGCACTGGAGTAATATGATCAAATTGTTTGGTTCTGGTCAGGATTCTAGCAGCCGTATTTATCACTAACTGACGTTTATTTAGTGCTTTATCCAGAAAGTAGAGCATTGCAGTAGTCTAACCTAGAAATAACAAAGCATGCATACATTTTTTCTGCATCATTTTTGGACAGAAAGTTTCCTATTTCTGCAGTGTTACGTAGATGGAAAAAAGCTGTCGCCAATGACTAGGGTTTTCAATTTGTCAGAGCTAATGGTGGGAAGCTTCGACTTCTCAGACCCCGTAACGGGAGGAGTAGAGACAAGAGAAGGCTTGGCCTCAGACTCCAACTCGCTGTTTAATGGGGAAAACTGTCTGAAAGCGGCTGAAGCGGCTGTCGGCTGAATGAGGGACACCGGTTGAGCATTCCTACAGCATTTCCCTCCAGAAGCCATGAGAAAGTTGTCCGGCTGCGGGGACCGTGCGAGGGGATTTATACTAAAGTTACTATCTGTACTTACTGGTGGCACAGACGCTGTTTCATCCTTTCCTACACTAAAATTACCCTTGCTTAACAATTGAGTCTGAAGCTGGGCTTGCAGCACAGCTATCCTCGCCGTAGGGCGATCATTCTCCTGTATATTATTAGCACAGCGACTGCAATTAGAAGGCATCATGTTTATGTTACTACTTAGCTTCTGCTGTTGGAGGTCCTGATGAACCATGTCCAGATAAAACGCCCAGAGTGGAAAAGTTGAATGAAAACATTTTTGAGTGAGGGAAAAACTAAAAATATAAACGGTAATTAAAAAGTAAAAACCGTAAAGTTGTCAGGTAGCAAGGTAACGTTGGCAACAAAACGCACAGCAACACAACAAAGGTAACATTATTTTCCTAAGTGCTGCCAACTGAAACATTCCGATTGCATATAGCCTACCATCAGATGTACAGCTGTATTACACATTTTACTGCATATGCCACTTGAAGAGTGACTAATTACCAGGTAACAATGTATTGATGCATGTAAAAGAATGAGAGGATGTCCAGGCCATGCAAATGCTAATGATTTATGTACTTAACACAAGATTACACAGCCTGAGAGAAAAATGTAATGACATGAGCAAAATAGTGCGCCTTTACGCGAGAAGGCTTACAGGTCTGGTAACATTACAAATATAGAAGAAGCCTAACTGACTTTGTCTGGTATGGTTTTAGACAGTCGTCACACTGACACACCATTGTTACAATCTTTATGACATGGATTCACACAACTCACACCTTTCAAATGTTTGCAAACATACAAATGGTTTCAATAGCCTTGAAACCTCTTTCGACTTTTTCAACATTCAGTGGAGTGACGTCTAATTTTATGTCGAGACAAACACATAGGAGAGTATCCATTGATGACGTGTTCTTCACGGTTATACAACCATTGTTTAGGTGAACTGGCACAGATAGCAAGGGGACCTCCCATGTGATATGTGAAAACACAGTAGACTTGCATCCCATAAACTTTAATAGAAAACTATACAAATGAATCTGGAAAGCAGAATTAAAAACTAGGGTTACATGCTTCTTTGTTTGTATCTATTGATAAATTCGTTAACTTACAAATAATCAAAGGAATTACATAAACGACATGCTGAAAATTTCTCCAAGCTAACAAAAATATTTGTAATGGATTTCACTGTAACTACATGGTAGTTAGAAGTAATCTGCGGTACTTGCAAGGTGTATTTCTGTGGCTCTTAGGACCTCAACTTCCAATTTTCTAAGGATTCATGTAAGATATATCCGGTATTGCACATTGTTACTTATTCATGGTAAAAGAAAAACAATACCTTTCACATTGCCCACTGTGGTGGTGGTGGATTATCAGTCAGGAGTATTAATTGCCTTTATATTGAATATGAAGAATGACAAACATGCTTGACAATTAACAGATTGCTATTATCGTTACTTCATACACCAGGCTATGTTCATAGGAAACTGCCTAAACAGACATATTGGTAACACATATCTATGTTATGCTACACAACATATGATGGACATATATCAGGTTATCAGAAACTAACTATAATAAAAAATGTATATAGTTGCCTAAAAAATATATGAACTTCATCTTCCCTGCTGTCCTTGGCAACAAACAGGAGACATCATATTCAGAGGATGAAAAACTATCATCTGAGGGCTGTAATATGAACTAGAATCTTCCTAGAATATATTCTACTGATCAACCTATCCCATTGAGAAAAGAAAATCAGTACATAATCAACAACCAACGACGGTATCTGAGAGCTCTTAAGTATTCATTTTATATGAATTCTCTGTGCTAAAAGTGTATGGGGCACTTTAATTCCAATCAGTGTGCAAAGTTGTTATCAAGTCAAAGGGTGGCTACTTTGAATAATCTAAAATATATTTTGACTTGTTTAACAATTATTTTGCTTACTACATGATTCCATATGTGTTATTTCATAGTTTTGATGTCTTCACTATTATTCTACAATGTGGAAAATAGTAAATATAAAGAAAAACCCTGGAATGAGTACATGTGTCTAAACTTTTCACTAGTACGTAAGTATTCAGACTCTTTGCTATGACTCTCGAAATTGAGTTCAGGTGCATCCTGTTTCCATTGATCATCCTTGAGATTTTTCTACAACTTGATTGGAGTCCACCTGCAGTAAATTAAATTTATTGGACTGGATTTGGAAAGTCACACACCTGTCTATATAATGTCCCACAGTAGACAGAGCATGTCAGAGCAAATATCAAGCCATTAGGTCGAAGGACTTGTTCATAGAGCTCAGAGACAGGATTGTGTCGAGGCACAGATCTGGGGAATGGTATCAAAAAATGTCTGCAGCATTGAATGTCCCCAAAAACACAGTGGCCTCTCTCATTCTTAAATGGAAAACATTTTGAACCACAAAGACTCTTCCTACCTTGAGCTCTTCCGGCCAAACTTAGCAATCGGGGAAGAAGGGCCTTGGTCAGGGAGGTGACCAAGAAAAAGATGGTCACTCTGACTGAGTTCCTATGTGGAGATGGGAGAACCTTCTAGAAGGACAACCATCTCTGCAGCACTCCAATCAGGTCTTTATGGTAGAGTGGCCAGACGGAATCCACTCCTCAGGAAAAGACACATGACAGCCTACTTGGAGTTTCCTGAAATGAGGGCTTTTCATGAGAAACAAAATTCTTTGGTCTGATGAAACCGAGATTGAACTCTTTGGCCTAAATGCCAAGAGTCACGTCTGGAGGAAACATGGTAACATCCCTACAGTGAATCATGGTGGTGGCAGCATCATGCTGTGAGAACGTTTTTCATCGGTAGGGACTGGGAGACTAGTCATGATCGAGGGAAAGATGAACGGAGCAAAGTACAGAGAGATACTTGATGAAAACTTGTTCCAGCTCACTCAGGATATCAGACTGGGGTGAAGGTTCACCTTCCAACAGGACAACGAACCTAAGCACACAGCCAAGACAATGCAGGGTGGCTTCGGGACAAGTCTCCTTGAAAGTCCTTGAGTGGCCCAGCCAGAGCACGGACTTGAACCTGATCAAATATCTCTGGAGAGACCTGAAATAGCTGTGGAGCGTCACTCCCCATCCAACCAGACAAAGCTTGAGAGGATCGGCATATAAGAACGGGAGAAAATCACTGCCAAAATAGCTTCAACAAAGTACTGAGTAAAGGGTCGGAATACTTATGTAAATATAATGTTTCAGAAAGAATGCCAGCATCACGTTGTCGCAAAAAATATGCTTTTCTTTCAAAAACAAGGACATTTCGAAGTGACCCCAAACTTTTGAACGGTAGTGTATATTTAATCAGTCAAATGTATGGACACATCTACTGATTCAAGGGTTTTTCCTTATTTTTACTATTTTCTACATTATAAAATAATAGTGAAGACAGTAAAACTATGAAATAACACTTATGGAATCATGTAGTAACCAACAAAAGTGTTTAACATTCTGCAGCAATATGCCATCCCATCTGGTTTGCACATAGTGTTACTATCATTTGTTTTTCAACAGAACAATGAACCAAGACACCCCTCCAGGCTGTGTAAGGGATATTTGACCAAGAAGGAGCGTGATGGAGTGCTGCATCAGGTGACCTGGCCTCCACAATCATCCAACCTCAACCCAATTGAGATGGTTTGGGATGAGTGTAGGAAAAGCAGCCAACAAGTGTCAGTATATGTTGGAACTCCTTCAAGACTTTTGGAAAAGTTTTCCTCATGAAGCTGGTTAAGAGAATGCCAAGGGTGTGCAAAGCTGTCACCAAGGCAAAGGTTGGCTACTTGGAAGAATCTCAAATATAAATATGTTTTGATTTGTTAAATACTTTTTTGGTTACAACATGATTCCATATGTTATTTCATAGCTTAGTTTTAAAAAATCAAGAAAAACCCTTGAATGAGTACGTGTCCAATCTTTTTACTGGTACTGTATATAATGTAATTTTTCTTTGCATTTGAGGGAACACCAATAGCTGGAATGATAATTTTGAATAAGCAACCTATCCAATGTTTGAGGCAATTTGCAATCTGCATGGAGACCATAAATAAGTGATTTTACAATTACATTGATACGATGTTTGGTTATACTGCAGATTCCTTTTAAAGACCAACTCTCCTACACTGTACACAACATAATCCACATGTAAGTTCCTAATACCAATTTCCTCTACACCTAATCTTTGGCAGATATAGGTAACACTAGTCCACTCTATGAATTTATGGGCCAAACTCAGGTACAATGGTCACCATTTAAAGTGCAGTATTTGACACATCAATCTTATTTAATTCTCATTGTTTATGAGAATATATGCATGGAATTTTACACAATTCACAATTCTCAATCTAGGAAACATTTATCCTCTGTTTAACATTTTGCTTACTATATTTCCATCGACACAGACATTTGTGGAGATATACTGTATATAAAACCATTTGTAGACCTATACATTGGAGTCTATCTGCATGTGTCAGATTCATTATATTGTCCATCACAGCACACCCCCTCTTACCCAGGCTGCTGCCCTGAATCACTATCGCATGCTGAAACAGCAAAGCCATTTTTGTAGAACGCTAACAAACTTGTGAAGCAATCTCAGAATACAACATGTTGAAAACCTCCTTGAGAAGGTAGGACACTCCATATAGTGTATCATGTGTTTTACTTGGCTGGCAGTCTAAGGCCCTGGTTCAATACGACACATACAGTATCCTCCTACAAACGTTTTCACTTGCTCAGTGCATTCATTTCGGGCTTTAAAAGAGCCTGCTGCTACTTATAGCTCGTGCTGTTAATACATTTCACAATTATTCACAGTTTGATGACTGTATAAACATCTTTAAGATGTAAAAATGTCAAACCTAAAATGTAAATAGTTTTCCTGTAAAGTCTGTATTATTTGCTTTTCTCTTCTGTCCATCCACTGTTGATTGGAGATGTTTCATCAAAGAATGCATGTCTTTGTTTGAGTCTGGGCACCGAAAAGCTAACTGCAAAACATGCAATTCTTTCTAAACATTGTTTGAGATTTTTTCTACATCTTGGTGTTCCTATGGAATCATCAGCCACCAGTGAATTTGTGTGTATAACAGAGCTATACAGTAGGTTTTCAAAGAGCAACCACAGTACACTCTTAGAATTAGTGGAGACTTCAGTAACCCTGGCGATCCCCAAGGAATGCTTGGAGTTCCTCAAGGAAGCATTGACGGTCAATGGTTCATATTTGCACCTTTGGTTAGTTGAGACATCCTTGGAGGAACCTTCAATGTTTCAATGTAGCAAAGGGTTCTTCAAATAATATTTTCAGAGGGGATCCTCAGGGAACCTTTTTAAACGGGAAAGGTTCCACCTCTGTGGCAATTTTTAGAACCCCAAAAAGATATTCCAGACCTTTTTACTTCTAAGAGTATAATTCATACTGGGACATGTTTATATATTTTTCACACCTTGAGAGGACAATATCTCCTGCAATATCAGGGCTCTTATAAAACCCCACAATCCACTGCAAAATGTGCCACTAAAACAGTCTATCTCTCTTCCAGTTCTCTACCAGTGTGAGGCGGAAAGTTGTTGTTGGGTAGCAGCCTGGTCTCAAGGTTGAACCAGATGAAGTGTCAGTTCAGGCATGCTCTGGGGCTAAGACAGTCTCACTCCTCACTCTCCTCCTCATCTCCCTTAGAGGTTTTGCTTGTACGCTGGAAACAGTGGACAATGGAGGCCAGGAAAAAGCTGGTCATGATGGCCACTACAGACACAGAGATGCCGGAGAAGATGATGATAAGTAAGTCTGTTAAGGTAAGGGTGATCTGGCACTCCCGGAAGCTGTCCTGTGAGAGCTGGCTCAGGGACACCTGTCTGCCATCCATGGGTAGTGAACACTCTATGCCCTCCACTCCTACAAGGGGACAAAGAAGAGGGATATGTTTAGGACCAGACAGAAAACCCAACAATAGAGCCCCCATGATCATTATCATCATGTAAACAAACCGTTCCTCTGGCAGAAACTATTATATTAACCTTCACAAATAACATCAACTCTAGAGATTTTGACCTCTAGATGCAATAACTTTTGTTATTCCAAGACACATTTTTTTTACGTCTTCTTTACTAAATGGAATGTCTGGATTATTTTCAAATTCTATGAATTATGATCCTTGAGGTTAAATAGAAGTCAATTAACCAGATAAATCACTTGTCATAACCTCTGGTTTTTATTTACGGCATTGCTGGAACAGCCGGAAGGCAAGGAGCACCTTCACTGAACTCATCTCAAGATGTAAGCATTATAAATCGGTCTGTCATCCTCGCCAGTGTCCCAGTTGCTATGACATATTACCAATCATACAGAGGCTCTATGAAACCATCAATGACCACCATAGCTGAGGGAAGTAGGGGTGCTGGGGGTGCTGCACCCCCCGATAAATTGAAATAATTTTGCTAAAATTAGGCTGTAAAAAAATAATTTCCCCAAAAATGATATAATTCCAGTCTGAACAAGCATAACTAAAATACTACACCAGAGATCATATTTTAGCTACAGTTGATCAATAGCTTCTAAAGAATAGTTTTATCACAAGCACTTACAGTCAGTAAAACCGCAATTTGGGCAGCATGTGCGCCAAATATAGAACAGCTTGTTACGTTGTAGCCATCCACAGAAGGATTTTGGAACCTCTAACCCTGGCACTTTGGCACTTCAACGCATGGGTAGACTAGCAGACGGCTGCCAGTCCTGACTATTATTGGTTGTGGCTGTCAGTTTGCCTTTCACAAATGTAGGTCTACTGTTCGGAAAGCAAATGCCTACTGCTGAAAAGAGAAGACTAATCTGTCTGTAGAAGCTAACAAAAAATTCCCAACAACTTTTGAACAATTCTGAGCTAACAGTTTTTCAAAGTAGTTTATCTTGAGCACATCAGACATCACGGGTGAGTAGCCTATGCATCTTCATCATTGGGTGACTCAATGTCACTGGAAAGTTTATTTTGTAGCCAGGGTTTCCGTTAGGTGCTGGATAAGTGACTGGGAAGCTTGAAATTGATCAGACATGTGAGAAATGTACCTGTCATCCATGACCTATAAGGGAGTCAACCCACGCAGCCAGCACCATCAATAAATGAGGGCTACTGGCCAAATGTCTTTAAAACAGCCTATAACATATTACAAAAACACAATTTATTGTTTTTCGATGTGTAGCATAAGCAGAACTCTATAGCCTATTGTTTTATTGGTTTATAATATAATACTGTCCACTTTACGGTTCAGCTGTCAGAGATTTGAGCACTAATTGCATCAGGGCATTGCATAGGTATATAGGCTTAGGCGTCCGCTGTATAATATTAATACAAACAAATATATATAAAGGAAGTGAAGCAAGTTTAGGCCTAGTCCCAGAGAGAGATAGAGGAGGGAGAGATAGAGATATGCATAATGCTAAAATACCAAGATGCATTTCTTTATCCTTGTCAGATAGGCTACTGTGTCTGCTGTACAGATATATGTGTACAAAGGAGACAAATGTGTTAATTTCTGATCAGAATGTTTTTTTTATAAAGATAAGCATTATATTGTTTAGATTATAGGAGCAAATTTGGTAGACCTAAAGCATTCTTCCTCACCTTAAATTCAACTGTTGGAGTCAGTTGGAGCGCTGGTGCTGAACCAATGCTCTTAACCACTAGCCATGGTTTATAGGAAAATACGAGCACGATATTATATTGTGGCAAACACCACATTACAGTTGGAGCTTAATTTGGCCAAAGAAAATGTCTCAGCAGAATAAAACAAACACATGTGAAGTGATTCAAACCTTTTTAACAGGCAATTACCAAGAAAGGCTGGTGCCTACAGTACAAAACAAATTAAAGCAATAGGCTAATAACATTTATTTTACAAAAGGCCTACTTATAATCTTAAACTAATTACAGAGCACACAATTAAAAATGCAGATTGAATTAATTTATCCAACAAAAATGTCTCAACAGAGTGAAACAAAACACATTTAGCTTATTTAAAGAACTGGCAAGATTAATACATATACAGTGGCAAGGAAAAGTATGTGAACCCCTTGGAATTACATGGATGTCTGCATACATTAGTCAAACATTTGATCTGATCTTCATCTTAGCCGCAGCAATAGACAAACACAGTGTGCTTAAACTAATGACAAAACAAATTATTGTATTTTTCTTGTTTATATTGAATACATCATTTAAACATTCACAGTGTAGGTTGGAAAAAGTATATGAACCCCTAGGCTAATGACTTTTCCAAAAGTTAATTGGAGTCAGGAGTCAGATAACCTTGAGTCCAATCAATGAGATGAGTTTGGAGATGTTGGTTAGAGCTGCCTTGCCCTATAAAAAGCACTCACAAAATTTGAGTTTGCTATTCACAAGAAGCATTGCCTGATTTGAACCATGCCTCGAACAAAAGCGATCTCAGAAGACCTAAGATTAAGAATTGTTGACTTGTATAAAGCTGGACAGGGTAACAAAAGTATTTCTTAAAGCCTTGATGTTCATCAGTCCACGGTAAGACAAATTGTCAAACATTGAGAAAGGTCAGCACTGTTGCTACTCTCCATAGGAGTGGCCGTCCTGCAAAGATGACTGCAAGAGCACAGTGCAGAATGTTCAATGAGGTTAAGAAGAATCCTAGAGGGTCAGCTAAATACTTACTGAAATCTCTGTAACACGCTAACATCTCTGTTGACGAGTCTATGATACGTAAAACACTAAACAAGAATGTTGTTCATGGGGGGACACCATGGAAGAAGCCACTGCTGTCCAAAAAAACATTGCTGCACGTCTGAAGTTCGTAAAATAGCACCTAGATGTTCCACAGTGCTTCTGGCAAAATATTCTGTGGACAGATTAAACTAAAGTTGAGTTGTTTGGAAGGAACACACAACACTATGTGTGGAGGAAAAGAGGCACAGCACACCAACATCAAAACCTCATCCCAACTGTAATGTATGATGGAGGGAGCATCATGGTTTGGGGCTGCTTTGCTGCCTCAGGGCCTGAACAGCTTGCTATCATCGACAGAAAAGTTAATTCCTAAGTTTATCAAGACATTTTGCAGGAGAATGTAAGGCTATCTGTCTGCCAATTGAAGCTCAACAGAAGTTGGGTGTTGCAGGACAGGACAACGACCCAAAACACAGAAATAATTCAACAACAGAATGGCTTCAACAGAAGAAAATACATATTCTGGAGTTGCCCAGTGAGAGTCCTGACCTGAAATCGATTTAAAATGCTGTTTCATGACCTTGAGAGTGGTTCACAAAAGACATCCTAAAAATATTGCTGAACTCAAACAGTTTTGTAAAGCGGAATGTCCAAAATTCCTCCTGACCATTGTGCACATTTTTTACCAGCCCTACAACAAAAAATTCCATGTGTGGAATTCCTAAAACCTGGTCTGCTATGTATGTATGTATTTATTTGTGTGTGTATGTGTGTATGTGTGTATGTGTGTATGTGTGTATGTGTGTATGTGTGTATGTGTGTGTGTGTGTGTGTGTATGTGTGTATGTGTGTATGTATGTATGTATGTATGTATGTATGTATGTATGTATGTATGTATGTATGTATGTATGTATGTATGTATGTATGTATGTATGTATGTATGTATGTATGTATGTATGTATGTATGTATGTATGTATGTATGTATGTATGTATGTATGTATGTATGTATGTATGTATGTATGTATGTATGTATGTATGTATGTATGTATGTATGTATGTATGTATGTATGTATGTATGTATGTATGTATGTATGTATGTATGTATGTATGTATGTATGTATGTATGTATGTATGTATGTATGTATGTATGTATGTATGTATGTATGTATGTATGTATGTATGTATGTATGTATGTATGTATGTATGTATGTATGTATGTATGTATGTATGTATGTATGTATGTATGTATGTATGTATGTATGTATGTATGTATGTATGTATGTATGTATGTATGTATGTATGTATGTATGTATGTATGTATGTATGTATGTATGTATGTATGTATGTATGTATGTATGTATGTATGTATGTATGTATGTATGTATGTATGTATGTATGTATGTATGTATGTATGTATGTATGTATGTATGTATGTATGTATGTATGTATGTATGTATGTATGTATGTATGTATGTATGTATGTATGTATGTATGTATGTATGTATGTATGTATGTATGTATGTATGTATGTATGTATGTATGTATGTATGTATGTATGTATGTATGTATGTATGTATGTATGTATGTATGTATGTATGTATGTATGTATGTATGTATGTATGTATGTATGTATGTATGTATGTATGTATGTATGTATGTATGTATGTATGTATGTATGTATGTATGTATGTATGTATGTATGTATGTATGTATGTATGTATGTATGTATGTATGTATGTATGTATGTATGTATGTATGTATGTATGTATGTATGTATGTATGTATGTATGTATGTATGTATGTATGTATGTATGTATGTATGTATGTATGTATGTATGTATGTATGTATGTATGTATGTATGTATGTATGTATGTATGTATGTATGTATGTATGTATGTATGTATGTATGGTACTATGCACATTAATCCCCATCTCAAAACATCTTCCTGTGGCTGTGATGACAACACATTGTGGATTTCAAGGTTAGTTTTCACTCATCCCATTCATTTTAAGGGAAGAACAAACCATTGGTCTTTTTCCATTGTAACGTCATTAGTCTGAGTCCCAAGGTTACACGAGCTGTGGATCATCGCCTCACTGAACCAATTTGTTAACAGTGACTAAATATTTAAAGTGCCATTGACATGCCCTGTGCTGTGCTGATGGGATAACATTACGTGAGACGAGAGAGCTGGCTAGTTCACAGGCTGTTGTAGTTCCACTGGTTCTACCTCTGCAAATGGAAGGCTTTTAGCTATGCGCTATGTGAGAGAGATTTTCAGGTGGCTTGGCTGCACAACTCCCAAAACTGAACAGAATAAAATGCTATAATGTATTTTGGCAACTTCAAACAACCTTATCATGCTACGCACTTACAATCCAGGATTTCATTGCCAGCTGAGCTATTACTGCCTTCGTTTTTTCGTATGCTGTCGAGAATAGCAATGCAATGTGATGAACAAACAAGCCTCTTGACAATTGTTGCTGAAAAAATGTTGGTTGACAAAACTACGTTGTTAAACAGCTGATTTATTGGTTTAATTAGCTCATGTATTGTGTGCTTAATTACAATCATGGCTGTTTATGAAGGAGCTGATCGTGGACTACAGGAGACTGCAGAGAGAGCACTCCCCCATCCACACTGACAGGGCCGCAGTGAAGGTCAAAAGCTTCAAGTTCCTCAACGTGCAGGTCACTGAGGACATAAATTGTCCTCAGTGACGTGTCTCAGGAGGCTGAAGAAAGTTGGCTTGGCTCCTAAGACCGTCTCAAACTTCTACAGATGTACCATCGATAGCATTCTGTCGAGCTGTACCACCGCCTGGTATGGCAACTGCACCACCCGCAACCACAGGGCTCTCCAGAGGGAAATCTACAGCACCCTGTGTCACAGGAAGGCCAAGACAATCATCAAGGACCTCAGCCACCTAAGCCACAGCCTGTTCACCCCGTTACAATCTAGAAGGCAGAGACAGTACATGTGCATCAAAGCTGGGACTGAGAGACTGATAAACAGCTTCTACCTCCATCAGAATATTAAACATTCATCACTAGCCGGCGTCCACCCAGTACCCTGCCCTGAACCTTAGACACTGTTACTAGCCGGCCTCCACCCAGGACCCTGCCCTGAACCTTAGACACTGTTACTAGCCGGCCTCCACCCAGTACCCCAGCCCTGAACCTTAGACACTGTTACTAGCCGGCCTCCACCCAGTACCCCAGCCCTGAACCTTAGACACTGTTACTAGCCGGCCTCCACCCGGTACCCCAGCCCTGAACCTTAGACACTGTTACTAGCCGGCCTCCACCCAGTACCCTGCCCTGAACCTTAGACACTGTTACTAGCCGGCCTCCACCCAGTACCCAGCCCTGAACTTTAGACACTGTTACTAGCCGGCCTCCACCCAGTACCCAGCCCTGAACCTTAGACACTGTTACTAGCCGGCCTCCACCCAGTACCCTGCCCTGAACCTTAGACACTGTTACTAGCCGGCCTCCACCCAGTACCCCAGCCCTGAACCTTAGACACTGTTACTAGCCGGCCTCCACCCGGTACCCCAGCCCTGAACCTTAGACACTGTTACTAGCCGGCATCCACCCGGTACCCTGCCCTGAACCTTAGACACTGTTACTAGCCGGCCTCCACCCAGTACCCTGCCCTGAACTTTAGACACTGTTACTAGCCGGCCTCCACCCAGTACCCTGCCCTGAACCTTAGACACTGTTACTAGCCGGCCTCCACCCAGTACCCAGCCCTGAACCTTAGACACTGTTACTAGCCGGCCTCCACCTAGTACCCTGCCCTGAACCTTAGACACTGTTACTAGCCGGCCTCCACCCAGTACCCAGCCCTGAACCTTAGACACTGTTACTAGCCGGCCTCCACCTAGTACCCAGCCCTGAACCTTAGACACTGTTACTAGCCGGCCTCCACCCAGTACCCAGCCCTGAACCTTAGACACTGTTACTAGCCGGCCTCCACCTAGTACCCTGCCCTGAACCTTAGACACTGTTACTAGCCGGCCTCCACCCAGTACCCAGCCCTGAACCTTAGACACTGTTACTAGCCGGCCTCCACCCAGTACCCAGCCCTGAACCTTAGACACTGTTACTAGCCGGCCTCCACCTAGTACCCTGCCCTGAACCTTAGACACTGTTACTAGCCGGCCTCCACCTAGTACCCAGCCCTGAACCTTAGACACTGTTACTAGCCGGCCTCCACCCGGTACCCCAGCCCTGAACCTTAGACACTGTTACTAGCCGGCCACCCAGTACCCTGCCCTGAACCTTAGACACTGTTACTAGCCGGCCTCCACCCAGTACCCTGCCCTGAACTTTAGACACTGTTACTAGCCGGCCTCCACCCAGTACCCTGCCCTGAACCTTAGACACTGTTACTAGCCGGCCTCCACCCAGTACCCAGCCCTGAACCTTAGACACTGTTACTAGCCGGCCTCCACCTAGTACCCTGCCCTGAACCTTAGACACTGTTACTAGCCGGCCTCCACCCAGTACCCAGCCCTGAACCTTAGACACTGTTACTAGCCGGCCTCCACCCAGTACCCAGCCCTGAACCTTAGACACTGTTACTAGCCGGCCTCCACCTAGTACCCAGCCCTGAACCTTAGACACTGTTACTAGCCGGCCTCCACCTAGTACCCAGCCCTGAACCTTAGACACTGTTACTAGCCGGCCTCCACCCAGTACCCTGCCCTGAACCTTAGACACTGTTACTAGCCGGCCTCCACCCAGTACCCTGCCCTGAACCTTAGACACTGTTACTAGCCGGCCTCCACCTAGTACCCTGCCCTGAACCTTAGACACTGTTACTAGCCGGCCTCCACCCAGTACCCAGCCCTGAACCTTAGACACTGTTACTAGCCGGCCTCCACCCAGTACCCAGCCCTGAACCTTAGACACTGTTACTAGCCGGCCTCCACCTAGTACCCTGCCCTGAACCTTAGACACTGTTACTAGCCGGCCTCCACCTAGTACCCAGCCCTGAACCTTAGACACTGTTACTAGCCGGCCTCCACCCGGTACCCCAGCCCTGAACCTTAGACACTGTTACTAGCCGGCCACCCAGTACCCTGCCCTGAACCTTAGACACTGTTACTAGCCGGCCTCCACCCAGTACCCTGCCCTGAACTTTAGACACTGTTACTAGCCGGCCTCCACCCAGTACCCTGCCCTGAACCTTAGACACTGTTACTAGCCGGCCTCCACCCAGTACCCAGCCCTGAACCTTAGACACTGTTACTAGCCGGCCTCCACCTAGTACCCTGCCCTGAACCTTAGACACTGTTACTAGCCGGCCTCCACCCAGTACCCAGCCCTGAACCTTAGACACTGTTACTAGCCGGCCTCCACCCAGTACCCAGCCCTGAACCTTAGACACTGTTACTAGCCGGCCTCCACCTAGTACCCAGCCCTGAACCTTAGACACTGTTACTAGCCGGCCTCCACCTAGTACCCAGCCCTGAACCTTAGACACTGTTACTAGCCGGCCTCCACCCAGTACCCTGCCCTGAACCTTAGACACTGTTACTAGCCGGCCTCCACCCAGTACCCAGCCCTGAACCTTAGACACTGTTACTAGCCGGCCTCCACCCAGTACCCAGCCCTGAACCTTAGACACTGTTACTAGCCGGCCTCCACCTAGTACCCTGCCCTGAACCTTAGACACTGTTACTAGCCGGCCTCCACCTAGTACCCAGCCCTGAACCTTAGACACTGTTACTAGCCGGCCTCCACCCAGTACCCTGCCCTGAACCTTAGACACTGTTACTAGCCGGCCTCCACCCAGTACCCAGCCCTGAACCTTAGACACTGTTACTAGCCGGCCTCCACCCAGTACCCAGCCCTGAACCTTAGACACTGTTACTAGCCGGCCTCCACCTAGTACCCTGCCCTGAACCTTAGACACTGTTACTAGCCGGCCTCCACCTAGTACCCAGCCCTGAACCTTAGACACTGTTACTAGCCGGCCTCCACCCGGTACCCCAGCCCTGAACCTTAGACACTGTTACTAGCCGGCCACCCAGTACCCTGCCCTGAACCTTAGACACTGTTACTAGCCGGCCTCCACCCAGTACCCTGCCCTGAACTTTAGACACTGTTACTAGCCGGCCTCCACCCAGTACCCTGCCCTGAACCTTAGACACTGTTACTAGCCGGCCTCCACCCAGTACCCAGCCCTGAACCTTAGACACTGTTACTAGCCGGCCTCCACCTAGTACCCTGCCCTGAACCTTAGACACTGTTACTAGCCGGCCTCCACCCAGTACCCAGCCCTGAACCTTAGACACTGTTACTAGCCGGCCTCCACCCAGTACCCAGCCCTGAACCTTAGACACTGTTACTAGCCGGCCTCCACCTAGTACCCAGCCCTGAACCTTAGACACTGTTACTAGCCGGCCTCCACCTAGTACCCAGCCCTGAACCTTAGACACTGTTACTAGCCGGCCTCCACCCAGTACCCTGCCCTGAACCTTAGACACTGTTACTAGCCGGCCTCCACCCAGTACCCTGCCCTGAACCTTAGACACTGTTACTAGCCGGCCTCCACCTAGTACCCTGCCCTGAACCTTAGACACTGTTACTAGCCGGCCTCCACCCAGTACCCAGCCCTGAACCTTAGACACTGTTACTAGCCGGCCTCCACCTAGTACCCTGCCCTGAACCTTAGACACTGTTACTAGCCGGCCTCCACCCAGTACCCAGCCCTGAACCTTAGACACTGTTACTAGCCGGCCTCCACCCAGTACCCAGCCCTGAACCTTAGACACTGTTACTAGCCGGCCTCCACCCAGTACCCTGCCCTGAACCTTAGACACTGTTACTAGCCGGCCTCCACCCAGTACCCCAGCCCTGAACCTTAGACACTGTTACTAGCCGGCCTCCACCTAGTACCCTACCCTGAACCTTAGACACTGTTACTAGCCGGCCTCCACCCAGTACCCAGCCCTGAACCTTAGACACTGTTACTAGCCGGCCTCCACCCAGTACCCAGCCCTGAACCTTAGACACTGTTACTAGCCGGCCTCCACCCAGTACCCTGCCCTGAACCTTAGACACTGTTACTAGCCGGCCTCCACCCAGTACCCCAGCCCTGAACCTTAGACACTGTTACTAGCCGGCCTCCACCCAGTACCCTGCCCTGAACCTTAGACACTGTTACTAGCCGGCCTCCACCTAGTACCCTGCCCTGAACCTTAGACACTGTACTTTAGTCAGATATGTTTCCCTATAAGCTAAACAAATCAAATCAAATCAAAGGGTAGTGGGTGGAGGCCGGCTAGTAACAGTGTCTAAGGTTCAGGGCAGGGTACTAGGTGGAGGCCGGCTAGTAACAGTGTCTAAGGTTCAGGACAGGGTACTGGGTGGAGGCCGGCTGGTGATGAATGTTTGATACAAAGTGTCTTTTTTGCTTGAAATGCATTTTTATAGTTGTCTAATATAAGCTCTGTAGGCCACTGGTTAGTCACCGACACTGACACACTTATTGACTCCTGACCTCTACACTGTCATCGCTGTATAGTTGACCATATCCCTTTCTTCCCTCAATATTGTTGCACAGCACAGGCTATTATCAACACTGTTTAATAATCAGAACCCCTAGCAAAGGTATAAAATGAGAACTGCATTTTTCTCCTCAAACATGGTTGGCGGCTTGAAAGGAGAACCGTATATACAGTAAATAAATTGCCTCTTTACACTGGGATGAAAAATCTAGACATATCGATGCAAATGTCAACTCCCAGGTAGTCAGAAAGGAAGCCTAGAGGAGGTGGGTGCATACCATTGCCACATGCCAAAGCATGCACTCACAAACGCTTTCCCACGCTCTCTCACAGATAGCCCAGATTGTAGCAGCATGTTCTGCTGTCAACATTACAATCCACTCTGCTTTAGAACTTGCCATCTATGCAGTGTGGCATAATGCTGTTTTTTATATTTTTTTATATGTTTCATAAACTTAAGGGTCAAATGATTATGTTACATCATCCACCATGTGCTCCACCCATTTAAAAGTGTCACAATGCTGTTCTGCACAACACTTTGAAGTGCATGACCCCAGTAAAACTAGCTGTCACCATTGGCGTCGGCTAATGGGGATCCTAGTAAATCAAATCAAATCAAATGACAACTTACTTAGGCTTTTATAATGGGATTACATGGTCAGATGGAAAGTTCACATGGACAGCCAAAGAAAATGTATAAAGAGGCTGCATATCAATTCAACTCATATCAATTCAACTCAAAGTCGAGAGGAGTTGGGTATAGTTTTGGGAATCTTATGCATTGCTTATGCCAGCTGTGTTGTCCACTTAAGTATGAGATTCATGGCCTCTATTTATATTCACACCACACTTTAAATGGCAAACTCATCACCCAGGAGACCCAGCCTTAGGCTCTGAGATGGACCTGTTTCTCTGGCCACTCAGTCCTAGCATCACCCTACACAGTGATTAACGAGATTGGAGATCAAAGTTTGCCTAAAAAGTTTGTTTAACAGGGTCCTGTTAGAGTTACTGATATTAACTTTATCCTGCTCCCTGTGGGGCAAGACGACAGGCCCCATTTCCCAGCACTAAATGAATCCCTGCTCAGCTGACAGTGGATATTTTTAATCTGTACTGATTATCCAGTGGTTTAACATGTTATTTTAAACATTATGCAGGAAACCACAGACACTTTTTCGGTATGTGGAAATTACTGAAAATGGGTGAAATCAGTTTACACCGAAAACAATAGGCCTTAATTATTTTTGAAATGGAGCAGTATTATGGTATTATCATTTATTTAAAGCAACAATCAGCAGTTGAAACAATAACAAAACGTACTGTTTTGGTAAAAACTAAGGGATTGAGCTGGAGAAATGTAACAACTATCAATAGTTTCATAGTTTTAACAATGTTTTGAGGCTATAGAGGGTTTGTTGACATTTACTTTGTTTACAAACACTGGAGTAAATAAAAAACGCTTGTATTTTGGGTTATGATGGGGGATGAGATTTTAACTAAGTTCATCTAAGTTATATTCTTCAAGAATCAATGGGTACATATTATACATTAATCAGTCTAAAAATGGATGTAGCAACTGTAGATTGCCGCTTTAATAGAAAAAATGCCAATATTTGAACACTGTGCCCCAAATATTTGAACACTGTGCCCCAAATATTTGTGCAATTTACTGTACATACACTAAGCTTCAGTGGACCCCTGTTACACAAATCTTCCCTATTATATCATTCGGACACGATAATTCTGACTGGGACGATCTCCAAAATACTGTCTGTCTCTGAGACAAACATCCTAGTTTGTCTCAGAGACAATCCTCCTTTAGTTCCTGTCTGTCACAGGCTCTGTAGTTTCTTGTGACAGACTGATATGATTTGGTTCTGGGATTACAGTCTCTGCAACTGGCCTCTAAACCTTAAACCACAAAGGTATTATGTGCAGATGTTACAAGACAGAACAGCTAGCCTCTTGAGCTAACATCCGTTTTGCACTGTTTTGCTATGGGCTTATGGACATTGGCTTTCACCTGAACATAACACTTTCAACTCATATTATGTAGTACAGAATAAAAGTATAATAGACCACATACAAATATGATGATATCATAGTGAATTCTTGACCTGCGACTGAACGAGCCGTTTCATACTTTATAATATGTCTATATGTAGTTCAAATCAAATCAAACGTTATTCGTCACGTGCGCCGAATACAACAAGTGTAGTCCTTAGCGTGAAATGCTAACTCACAAGCCCTTAACCAACAGCGCAGTTCAAGAAGAGTTAAGAAAATATTTACCAAATATATTCAAGTAAAAAATAATCAAAAGTAACACAATAACATAAAAATAATGAAGCTCTATACAGGGGGTAGTTAGTAAGTTAGTGTGCGGAGGTACGAGTTAGAAGTAATTTGTACATGTACCGTAGGTAGGGGTGAAGTGACTATGCATAGATAATAAACAGCGAGTAGCAGCAGTGTACAAAACAAATGGAGGGGGGGGGTCAGTCAATGTAATAGTCCGGTGGCCATTTGATTAATTGTTCAGCAGTCTTATTGCTTGGGGGTAGACTTTTGGCCATACACTTGGCGCTCCGGTACCGCTTGCCATGCGCTAGCAGAGGAAACAGTCTATGACTTGGGTGACTGGAGTCTCTGACAATTCTATGGGCTTTCCTCTGACACCGCCTATTATATAGGTCCTGGATTGCAGGAAGCTTCGCCCCCAGTGATGTACTGGGCCGTATGCACTACCCTCTGTAGCACCTTATATGCCGAGCAGTTGCCATACCAGGCGTTGATGCAACCGGTCAGGATGCTCTCGATTGTGCAGCTGTAAAACATTTTGAGGATCTGGGGGCCCATGCCAAATCATTTCAGTCTCCTGAGGGGGAAAAGGCTTTGTTGTGCCCTCTTCACGACTGTCTTGGTGTGTTTGGACCATGATAGTTTCTTGGTGTTGTGGACACAAGGAACTTGAAGCTCTCGACCCGCTCCACTACAGCCCCGTTGATGTTAATGGGGGCCTGTCCGGCCCGCCTTTTCCTATAGTCCATGGTCATCTCCTTTGTTTTGCTCACATTGAGGGAGAGGTTGTTGTCCTGGCACCACACTGCCAGTTCTCTAACCTCCTCCCTATAGGCTGTCATCAGCAAACTTAATGATGGTGTTGGAGACATGTTTGGCCATGCAGTCGTGGGTGAACAGGAAGTACAGGAGGGGACTAAGTACACACACCTGAGGGTCCTCGGTGTTGAGGATCAGCGTGGCAGACGTGTTGTTGCCTACCATTACCACCTGGATCCAGTTGCAGAGGGAGGTGTTTAGTCCCAGGGTCCTTAGCTTAGTGATGAGCTTCGTGGGCGCTATGGTGTTGAACGCTTCAATGAACAGCATTCTCACATAGGTGTTCCTTTTGTCCGGGTGGGAAAAGGCAGTGTGGCGTGCGATTGAGATTGCGTCATCTGTGGATCTGTTGGGGTGGTATGCGAATTGGTGTGGGTCTAAGGTTTCTGGGAGGATGCTGTTGATGTGAGTTACAATCAGTTTTAGGCTATCCAAAATCTTTAACCTTTTTATTACTTTACCCAAAATATCATGACATTAGTGCAAGTCAAAATGTATGACATTTGTGAACATCTAAATCAACATTTTGGGCATTTATTCAACGTGTCCACCCTATCGACAAGGAGACGTTGTTTTTGACAAAATTACTTTTGTAATTTGTCATTTGTAAAAAAATAAATAACGTATTTTAGGAAGTGTGTAGGTTGCATTCTTTATTGTACAGCTATGAAAGTTATATATTTAGAACTGCCTGTTTCATAGGAATCCAGTGTCATGTCTGTGTGGTGAGCAAGTCAACCTAAAGAGCTGCTTTTCTAAGGACCGCCACTTTGACGTGAAGTAGATGACCAAATTGATTGTAATGACGCAGCCAACCACTAGAGGGGGCCATAGACACGTTTGTTCGACAGAGAGGCCTATGAGTGTCCTTGAACTGTCACATTTTTATTGTTCTGACTTATAAAACTGTGGGAAATTAATCAAATAAGTAATTTAAACATTATATCAGTAATTACCAGTAAATCTAGTGTCTGAAATCGGCCACTGTAGTCTTAACAGGCTAGTGTATCAAATTCTCAATCATTGCCAGAGCTATATCTTATTTCCACCAATTCTTTTTATTTTTTTATTTCACCTTTATTTAACCAGATAGGCTAGTTGAGAACAAGTTCTCATTTACAACTGCGACGTGGCCAAGATAAAGGAAAGCAGTGCGACACAAACAACAACACAGTTACACATGGAATAAACAAACATACAGTCAATAATACAATAGAAAAAGTCTATAGTGTGTGCAAATGAGGTAGGATAGGGAGGTAAGGCAATAGATAGGCCACAGTGGCAAAATAATTACAATATAGAAATTAAACACTGGAGTGATAGATGTGCAGAAATGAGTATGCAAGTAGAGATACTGGGGTGCAAAGAAGCAAAATGAATAACATAAATAACAGTATGGGGATGAGGTACTTGGATGGGCTATTTACAGATGGGCTATGTACAGGTGCAGTGATCTGTAAGCTGCTCTTACAGCTGGGGCTTAAAGCTAGTGAGGGAGATATGAGTCTCCAACTTCAGAGATTTTTGCAGTTCGTTCCAGTCAACGGCAGCAGAGAACTGGAAGGAAAGGCGGCCAAAAGAGGAATTTGCTTTGGGGGTGATCAATGAAATATACCTGCTGGGGAGCGCGCTACGGGTGAGTGCTGCTATGGTGGCCAGTGAGCTGAGATAAGGCGGAGCTTTACCTAGCAAAGACTTATAGATGACCTGGAGCCAGTGGGTTTGGAGACGAATATGAAGCGAGGGCCAGCCAACGAGAGCATACAGGTCGCAGTGGTGGGTAGTATAAGGGGCTTTGGTGACAAAACAGATGGCACTGTGATAGACTGCATCCAATTTGTTGAGTAGAGTGTTGGAGGTTATTTTGTAAATGACATCCCCGAAGTCAAGGATCGGTAGGATAGTCAGTTTCACGAGGGTATGTTTGGCAGCATGAGTGAAGGATGCTTCGTTGCTAAATAGGAAGCCGATTCTAGATATCATTTTTGGATTGGAGATGCTTAATGTGAGTCTGGAAGGAGAGTTTACAGTCTAACCAGACACCTAGGTATTTGTAGTTGTCCATATATTCTAAGTCAGAACCGTCCAGAGTAGTGATGCAGGACGGGCGGGCAGGTGTGGGCAGCGATCGGTTGAAGAGCATGCATTTAGTTTTACTTGCATTTAAGTTGAAAATGCAAGTTTTACTTGCATTTCCGTTGGAGACCACGGAAGTAGAGCTGTATGGCATTGAAGCTTGTCTGGAGGTTAGTTAACACAGTGTCCAAAGAATGGCCAGAAGTATACAGAATGGTGTCGTCTGAGTAGAGGTGGATCAGATATTGGTGAGTAATAGCCATAGTCTATTACTGCTATCGCCATAAATACAGTATGGGCCTCAAGAGTAAGGTGCACCAATATATAGTCATCCAGAATATGATACAGCTAGAAACCAATCCGGTTGGCCAGCATGCACAGGTATGGGCAACCACACGGTTATGTTACAGCTCGTGTTGCCTCGTGATGGATTACAATCAGGATTACAGCCAGCCTTGGGAATAGTGGTATCCATTTGTATCCAAATTCCTGTCTCCTGGGTGATTGATCTATCTGGCTGTCGTAGGCTGATTTTGGAGGATTGTCTCTCCTCCCACTACAACACAACAGTGGCTGTCGTGATTTATTCCAATGTTGATAGCAGAAGAGTGAGAATCATTAGATTGACACATGGCATAAAGGCAATTATCTCATAATTCTTAACTAAACTGTGGAATGGATATACATGTATTTTCTATTACTCAAAGACAATCACAGAGAAGAAATCAAAGAAAAATAAGAACAGCAAGTCAGAGGGAGATAGAGAGTGGGAAGAGACAAATAGAGATAGAGTAGAGTGTCTGAATGAACAAAGTGACAACCCTTCATGTGACAGCGAGGCCAAGTGTGAGTCATTCAAATCAGGAGGGGTTTACCTTTTGCACAGGGACTCAGTGATCTCATAGTCACATGGGGATACTCTCAGCACAAACATTTAGCATGGCTCATTCAACACACATGCGTACATAAAACAGACACACAATCCACAGCTGTAAAAAGCACTAGCTTGATCTTTCTTTTCTCAGAATGATATACTTGCCATTTAGACATCTATTACTCATAACGTAGCACTTTTTTGATTGCTTGCTAAGCAATACACTTCAATGTCAGCTTGAATTCATTCAACGTTAAATAAATATTAAATGGCCAAGGTCAAATGCACTCTCTTCTCAAGTAAGTGAAATAATACATTTTCCCTGACGTCCATGCCCGAGGCAAAGACAGTTGATGATTTTGTAATGTAATGCAATGTTAACTCCGTACTGAATATAATATGAGACAGTGATGTGGAAGGCCAGTGAATTCACAGTGATGTCATATTTACTGCTGCTCATGCAGTGTGGTAACAGCTCTCTGTGGAGTAACCTGATAGGCTGTGAAGTAACATTTTGACATTGACCCTGTCACATGAGCTGTGGATCATGAGCAGTGTTGATAGCTGTCTTATTAGGCCTCAGACACTGGCCCACGGGACCCATGGCAGCTAGGCCGCCCTGCCCTGCTTTGGCCTGCCCTGTGGATGACTGTGGTTCTTGTTACCCAGCTAGTCACTGTGGTATCAGCCTGGTCTTATAGACTAGACGTAACATAGTAAATATAACTCCAGGGCACTCAAATTGTGTGATATGTTACGTTTGGTAAGGTTACTTAAAATTATACTTCTGGATTTTGGCAAGTCGGAGTCAAATGAACTCGTGGATACCATTTGTATGTCTCTGTGTCCAATAAGAAGGAAGTCAGAGGTAGTTTTGCGAGCCAATGCTAACTAGCGTCAGCGCAATGACTGAAAGTCTATGGGTATCTACTAGCACTAGTTAGCAACTTCCTTCAAACTGCACACAGAGACATAAAAATGGTATCCATGAATTCATCTGAGTCTGGGGAAGTAGATAAAGGGTATCATTGCCAAAATCCTGAAGTATACCTTTACCTTTTAGGGAAAAACTAAGGAAGGGTGGATGGGTAGACATATAATGTGAACATCTAGCAACCAAAAGGTTGCGTGTTTGATTCTCACCTTGGACAACTTTAGTATTTTAGCTAATTAGCAATTTTGCAACAACTTACAAATGTTTTTCTACTTTGCAACCACTTAGACTGTTAGCTAACCCTTCCCCTAACCCTAACCTTAACCCTTTAACCTAACCTTAAGCCGAAACTAACCCTATCCCCAATCCATAAGACTGCTAAATAGCTAATAGAATGGCTACACGGTCTATTGGAGTTGACCCTTGTATACTATTTTTGCACTGTCTTTATGCACACTCACAGGACTCTACACACTCACGCACACTGACACTCCAACACGCACATAACATGCTCGCACATTTGCACTGACTCTACACACATGCAAACACAAGCACATACAATGATCATTTACGCTGCTGCTACTCTGTTTATCATATATCCTGATCCCTAGTCACCTTACCCCATACATACAGTGGCTTGCAAAAGTCTTCACCCCACTTTTCTTATTTTATTGCCTTACAACCTGGAATTAAAAGTACTCTTTTGTGGTTTGTATCACTTGAGTTACACAACATGACTACCATTTTGAAGATACTAAATATTTTTTATTGTGAAACAAGTCTCTTGGGGTATGTCTCTATAAGCTTGGCATAACTAGCCAATGGGATATTTGCCAATTCTTCAAGGCAATACAGCTCCTTCAAATTGGATAGGTTCCGCTCGTGTACAGCAATCTTTAAGTCATAACAAAGATTCTCAATTTGATTGAGGTCTGGTCTTTGACTAGGCCATTCCACGACATGTAAATGTTTTGCCTTAAACCACTCGTGTGTTGCTTTAGCAGTATGCTCAGGGTCATTGTCCTGCTGGAAGGTGAACCTCCATCCCAGTCTCAAATCTCTGGAAGACTGAAACAGGCTTCCCTCAAGAATTTCCCTGTATTTAGCACCATCCATCATTCCTTCAATTCTGACCAGTTTCTCAGTCTCTGCCGATGAAAAACATCCCCACAGCATGATGCTGCAACCACCATTCTTCACTGTAGGGATGGTGTTCTCGGGGTGATGATAGGTGTCGGGTTTGCACCAGACGTAGCATTTTCCTTGATGGCCAAAAAGCTCAATTTTAGTCTCATCTGATCAGAGTACCTTCTTCCATATGTTTGGGGAGTTTCCCACATGCCTTTTGGCAAACAACAAACGTGCTTGCTTATTTTGTTCTTTAAGCAATGGCTTTTTTTCTGGCCACTCTTCCGTAAAGCCCAGCTCTGTGGAGTTTATGGCTATGGACAGATACTCCAATCTCCGCTGTGGAGCTTTGCAGCTCCTTCAGGGTAATCTTTGGTCTCATGGTTGCCTCTCTGACTAACAGGAGAGGCAACAAAATAGGAAAAACGCCAAGGGTGATGAATACTTTTGCAAGGCACTGTATCTAGCTCTATCAGTCCAGTATCCCTGCACATTGTAAATGTGGTATTGGAACTGACCTGTTTGGAGAGCCGAGCTAACGTTCGCCACCTAGCTTACTTTGGCATTAGCGTGAGCCACCTTCACCACCTAGCTAACATTAGCCACAATATATTGGAATTGGTATCATGTCATACGTTTTGCAATTTTGTTAATATATTTTACAAATTGCAATTTGTAACATCATACGAAATGGATCATACGAAACAAATGAATACTTACCATACAAAACCAAACTTATCATACTAATTGGAGTGTCCCAGATTTACATGTACTATGTTACCTGAGTCCAGGTTGGTGCTATAGAACTGTGTTTCTCTAAATGATACATGTTCCTCCTTAACCCAAGAGCTCTGGAGACAGCAGTGGATCATGTTGACACTCATTCCCTGATAAAACATTTAGGCACCTGATTGATGGCAGACAGGCAGACCTGCGCAAAGGAACGTCCCCCAGAAGAGTGGACTGACAAACATCTGATTACAAAGACTGTATCCTTGACAGGTTTATGCAGAGAGGTTGACAATTGATTTGCACGTTGGTAATCTTTACATATTATGCAGATGAATATCTGTTATTACTCATTTTACAACAGTTACATTATCTACTGACTGTCTATGGGGATCCACAGTCAATTGGGACTACATCAATATGTATAATTAGATAATATGTGTCTTGGACATCTGTCAATTTGGTTTAAAAAAAAGTCATCTGGACAGTGACCCTTTTAATCCATAAAAGCCCAACATATTTGGCATTTACAACACAGTCAACACAGTTACCCAATCAGAGTTACCCAAAGATTAAGCACAATGTATGCTGCGTGCAGTGCAGTGGACTGGTACAATATAGTATGTCTATCACATGGGAAATCAGCATGTGAGAACAGGCACAAACAGGTCTGGAGCATGTCTACACTGCTGCTGCTAAAGTAATGCTGAACAGGGTCTAATCCATGATAACGGGATTAGGACAGAAGAGGAGATTCTTGGGTGGTGATTTGAGAAGGATTTGATGGGTGGAGGAATTTGTCTATATTTTCATTATTCCATGTTTCCATGACCACTCTATGGTAATATAAACTGACTGTTGATGCTGGTTGTGCATCAATCCTAACCATTACCATTTGGATTCAAGGGTGTTGATGCATGTTGATGAGCTTATCAAGTCAGCCTTGTTCTATAAATTACTGTCCATCCTTTACTGTAGGAGTAGTGGTGGTCAACAGACCTACCCCCAAACACAAAAACAGATGCACACATGCACTCAAGCGTACACGCATGCACACACACAAACACACACAAACTCACACAGACACACACACTCACTACTCGTGAATCAGGTCCGGTCATAATACTCAATACAATTTTGGGTGGTTTGAAGTTTTCACACCAACACATCTGTTCAGCAAGAGCAACTTGTTATTGTTAGCATTGTGTAGGTGTGTCTGACTCTAATCTATCCTTGGAACAGATTCTCTATGTGTGGTTCACAACAATTCCTCCAAAATGTGAGCAGTTGAGAAGAGACTGGTTGAATCATACACAGATTTTCAGATACCCTGTTCCAATGAGAAATTACATTTACCTGAAAATGCATTTGGAGCTTCAGCCAGGGACATGAAATCATAAGTTCTCCTTTGATTTCGAATGTACAGCTTTCTTAATTTTACCCATATGCATCAACAACATTTCCTCCTTTTAATGAGCACAGAGGCAGTCTCAGAATAATACTGCACCCCTGTGCTCTACGAATTTCCTACTTGCAAATGCATTCATCAGTATGTACTGTATCACGCATATGCCCAGTGCTGATGCAAACTGCATAGTGTTCTTCAGGTCTACTGCTAAATAAAGCTATAAAGTCTGTGTGTGAGTGTGTGTGTATGTTTGGTTGATGATGCTAAATAGAATAGGTCACTATGGTTTATTAATAGTTAGCAGTTGGTTTTGCCTCCCAGCCAGGTCACACAACAAACACTGATTTGAATGTAAATACATTACATGAGGTGAGACGCTACACTGCTAACTCAATATGAGAGTGCATCTCGGGGCCCAGTTGGCAGGTATGCCAGAGGGGTTGCCTGACTGGGCCAATGGCCTGTTATTTGTTGCTGCTGATGTGTGCTTTTCCAGCATATCTAATAGAATTCATTACAGCCTGCAGTAGATAACACTGAGGACAAGTGATGAATGCATTTGCAGCTTCTTACCAGGGGGAATGAGATATTCCTGCCAATTTATCAACTTCTCTTTCTCACACAGACCCAACTTTTTGCGGATGCTTTCTTATTGAGGAGTAGGAGGGAGACAAACAAGGTTGACAATTGCATGGTACAGCACTAACTAAATGTGTGAGAATGTTTTTGTTAGTTGTCAGCAGTTTGCAATGTCCACCCACTGCTTGTGTCCACACAAGCCTCTACAAAACATAACTACTTGCATTCCTATGATTTAAAAGGAAAGAAGTAAAGTTACAAGAGATTTCTGAATGGTGCAGCGGTCTAAGGCACTGTATCGCAGTGTTGCAACATCACTACAGCCTGGGGTTCAATCCCAGGCTGTAGTGTTATTACCGGCCGTGACCGGGAGTCCCATAGGGTGACGCACAATTTGCCCAGCGTTGTCTGGGTTAGGGGAGCGTTTGACTGGGGGGGCTTTACTTGGTTTATTGCGCTCTAGCAACTCCTTGTGGAGGGCCGGGCGCCTGCAGGCTGGCTTCGGTCGTCAGTTGAACAGTGTTTCCTCCAACACATTGGTGCGTCTGGCTTCTGGGTTAAGAAGCGAGTGTTAAGAAGCGCAGTTTGGCAGGTCATGTTTCGGAGAACTCGTAACTTGACTTTCGCCTCTCCTGAGCTCAATGAGACAAGATAGTTATCATGAAATGAAAAACAGGGTAAAAAATAAAGAAGTAAGGTTATGTGATCATGATGTTAATATTTACATTAGCTCCGTACACAGACATAATGGATAGGATCCCTGGGCTTTTAGCAGTTTTACCCACTTTGCCTGAATGCTAGATTGTATTAGTTTATCTTAGTAATACTTTCTCCATCAATCACCGGAAGAAATCATATTTTTAAAAGGATAAAAGCCTATTTAGGCTTTTATGGGACGATCTTTGTCCTTACATTGTGTTGATGTCCCATGTTTATGTAGATCGTCATCTAATGCCCCCCGTGGAATGACCTTGGCAGCTGTGCACGCTTATTTATGTACTATGTCTATTGGTTCATATGCCCACTTATGTATTCATGATGTTTATGCTGTGAATCTTGGAATTGAATACTGTGCACATGTGCAGTATACTGTACATCCACAGATGTCATCAGTGTATTACCACATTCATCAGGGGTTATTTTAGCAGACCTGAACTATTTGACCCTTCATGCAAATATTCAAACATAGTGTGCTGTATGTTAGTGGATTCTATATATTAACTGGTGGTCTATACACAGTCTTGCTAAAAATGATTATCATGAATAGATGTCCTCTGCGTTTTCAAGGACAATATCTAAATAATATGAAAATAGGTTGTCAAGCAAACAACATATGGCTGTCCTATTGTTAGTAGCTCCAAATACAACGATTGGTGATTGGAGTAATGTGGAGTAAATTCTTAAAGTGACGAGGTTGTAAAATGTGAAACTATTGAATTGCTACAGAGTAGGCTACTGTGAATCCCGTAGTCTGGGATTTGTTATGTTTCTATCTTGAAAGAGTGGAAGAAATGAACATCTCCACAATTGGGCTATGTTTCCTTCTGCATTACTAACACATGAATCCCAGAACAATAACCTCTGGGTTTGGATGGTCAGTCTAATCATCTCCATGTAAGCAGATGTTACCCTTTGTGGGATACACACTCCTGTGGGAGAATTGTCATCCCCTTTGTCTTTTGTTGTTTTCCAGATTTGCGTGCCTGAGACACAGAGAGAGAGAGATGGGGCCCACGCCAACACATCAATGCCGTAATTTTACCTAACTAACCCAGGCAGAAACACAATGGTGAAGGACCCGATGGCCTCCAGCCTCCACCACCAGGAAGGAGAGAGGAAGGGCTTGGATACATTGGTCATACAAACAGCACTCACTAATTGATTGATTTAGCACAACGTTAATAGACCACCGGCCTGAGGAGAGAGGCAGGTGTTTGGCATGGACAGTACACTCCGCACACAGCCATGGCAACGTCTCATGCTCAAGCAGAAAACGTGAGGTGTTGGTTATCTGTTGTTGTGTTGCTGCTGTGGGTGAAGCTACAGACAGTCTGTTGTGTAATAAATCTGAGACCATCCCCCTGAAGGTCTCCCCCCAGAGCTCGTCTCTCATTCTCTTTCATTACTCTCACTGGCACTGTGGGTTTAGCCAGGAAAGAAGGAGGAAGCCAAAATTAGAACAGACGAAGAGGTTCCTCTTTCTACTGGGAAAATATAAATAGAACACACAGCAATAGCATGGCAGAACATTTGCTAAGATAATATTTTCTTAGTGTTGCACGGCTTTCCTTTTTATTTAGGTCAAGCAAGCTGTAAGCAAAGTAGCATCCCCTGACGAAGCCACTTACCATTTGGAAGCTTGTGACTGTTTTCCTCCAGCCATGCAAACAGGTTGGCAAAGTTGCAGTTGCACACCCAAGGGTTGCCCTCCAGCCTCACCACCCGTAAAGAGGGCAACTGGCTCAGCGCCCCCACCTGAAGGCTAGACAGGGCATTACGCTCCAGCTCCAGTTCACGCAACGAGGTGAGGCCCAGGAACGCGTCCTCGTTGACCATGCTCAGATAGGGGTTGTTACCCAGTCGAAGTTTGATCAGGCTACGGGACTGCCCAAAGGTGCCCGAGGGGATGTCAGTCAGGTTGTTGCTGCCCAAGTCCAGAAACACCAGCCTGGAAGAGGTGCTGAGGGTGCCCGGCTCGATGTGGGACAGAGCGTTGTTCCGCAGGTCCAGGTAGACCAGGTCAATGTAGAGCACTAGGAAGTCAGAGGGAATGTGGGGGATCCAGTTGTCAGACAGAAGGAGCCTGCGTACGTCCAAGGGGATCTCATCAGGAAGACGGGTGAGTCCACGGCCGCTGCAGTCCACAGTGTGGGGATCCGGGCACAGGCAGCTCGCTGGGCAGTTTTCCCCCTGAGCCCGTAAGACAGAGGACAGCAAGACGAGGAGAGGCTGGAGCCAGCAGACACATGGCAACATGGTCACCAGGGTGAGCGCAGAGAGGAGGAGTGGAGACTTGGGGTGAGGAAGAATGGGAAGGAGTGTCGGGAAAGAGAAGGGGGCGTGAGGGTCAGAGGTCAGGAGATTAGGAAAGGGGAGGGGAAGGGGAAGGGGAGAACGAGAGGGGAAAAGGTGGGATCAATCCCTCTGCAGGAGCATCTTGACGTTCTTGAGATGAAAATCTGAGAGAGCTCCGGCATCGAGCAGCGAGAGAGCAGCCTCGAGCGTTGTCCAAGAGATCATGTAGCAAGCTGCTGGCTTTGAAGAAGCTAGGGTAGGGAGATAGCAAGCAGTGAGAGGGAGACAGCGAGAGTAAGGGTGAGAGCTTTGCAGAAAGAGGAAGGTTACTTAGCTGGGGTAAATGGAAATTGGCAAAGCAGGAACAGAGCAACATTAGAGGCACAGACAGGGAGAGGGAGGCTGAGGAGGGGGCTCTGTCTGCCGGGTTAACCCACAGTCGGTCTTGGGGGATTGATTGAGGAGGACACATGGGTCTCTGACACAAAAGGATACGCGCTGGGGTGATTCAGTCTCAGGCAGATCAAGTGAAGAGTGAAATTGTTGCATCTCTCCATTTGTCTCTGGTATCTGCGTGGAAATGCTTGTCGATCTGCCTGCTGATCTAAGAGAGACAATCGCACAGTAACACAGCTGAAGTGAATAGTTTTTTTAAATTCTGTCTCTACCTCCCTGTGCTCTGCTCTGCCATTCGTCGGCAGAGCAGAGCTAGATAAAACACTCCCCAGCTGGGTCCCGACGCTCTGTTGCTATGGAGAGAGAATCCAAATATCCGTGGAGGAGTTATATTCAAGCAGAGGACAATCCTGAATTTAGCACAGTAGCAGTCAATCGAATGTCTGTCTGTCTCAGAATGTGCTACCAGGGTTTATCTCATGCCCTCCTCCTCATTGCTATGAAGGAGGTGTGCCTTTACAATGTTGACCACACGTGATGTCACTTCCTACTGTGAAAATATGAGGGCCCATTCCCTATGAAAAATGATGCCAGTTTTTTATGTTACTGATGAAAATAAATGCATCTGGATTATTTGGGCGAATAAATCAATTCAACATTTATTTCAAGATAAAAAATCACTTATCGTTTATATTTCACTAATGAATTTGTAATGAATGTAAGAATTTTTTATTTGTCCTAACACAAACACAATCTTACTTCTCTCTCCTTACAGTCTTATAATCCCTGAGTCTCTCACAATGACGAAAAATGCTTTGATAGACACCCTCACAGTTACATCACCATTGCCGAGAAGATCTTGTCCCGGAGTGACAGACAGACACAATTACACAACCTGCCCACGGCACAGTCAGACAGAGGCTTCATTAGTTATCCCTGCAAATGGAAATGACGTGCACATAAAAACCTTTGCCCTTGTTTGTATTGTGAGCCAAACATCAGCACTTTTAGTCAGCTCAGGATATACAATTATAATTTTGATGCACTGGCACAGAAGATTAGGCTACAACTGCTTCATACAGCCTTCAATCCCCTGTGTGTCTAGAGTCTATATCCTTAATGGTAAAACACAAAGGGACCAGTGACTGCCTCTCAAACCATAACTGTGGAACAGATTTGAATTCAGACTCTAAATTAGATTTCCCCAATGGGATCTGTAGCAAAAGGGAAATGGAATTAGACCAAGGTTGTAGCACAGGGACAGAGTGGAGTGGAGGAGCGGGGTACTGCGAGACTTGGAGGGAGTTGGAATAGTAGCAAGCTCAGTCTGATGGGATGTAATGGGAGAATGTGGAGTATACTGTATATCAATGGGTAAATAAAAAAACTGCCTGAACCATTATTACCAATAGTGACCCATAACATGCATAGTGTTTGGCAATGCAAACAGCTCCGGGTGTCAGTGAATAACAGCAACTCATATACGGTGTACAGGACCTCGTCATCTTTAAATCAATATCTTACATCCCCGCTTTACGGTGTACAGGACCTCGTCATCTTTAAATCAATATCTTACATCCCCCGCTTTACGGTGTACAGGACCTCGTCATCTTTAAATCAATATCTTACATCCCCGCTTTACGGTGTACAGGACCTCGTCATCTTTAAATCAATATCTTACATCCCCGCTTTACGGTGTACAGGACCTCGTCATCTTTAAATCAATATCTTACATCCCCGCTTTACGGTGTACAGGACCTCGTCATCTTTAAATCAATATCTTACATCCCCGCTTTACGGTGTACAGGACCTCGTCATCTTTAAATCAATATCTTACATCCCCGCTTTACGGTGTACAGGACCTCGTCATCTTTAAATCAATATCTTACATCCCCGCTTTACGGTGTACAGGACCTCGTCATCTTTAAATCAATATCTTACATCCCCGCTTTACGGTGTACAGGACCTCGTCATCTTTAAATCAATATCTTACATCCACGCTTTACGGTGTACAGGACCTCGTCATCTTTAAATCAATATCTTACATCCCCGCTTTACGGTGTACAGGACCTCGTCATCTTTAAATCAATATCTTACATCCCCGCTTTACGGTGTACAGGACCTCGTCCTCTTTAAATCAATATCTTACATCCCCGCTTTACGGTGTACAGGACCTCGTCATCTTTAAATCAATATCTTACATCCCCGCTTTACGGTGTACAGGACCTCGTCATCTTTAAATCAATATCTTACATCCCCGCTTTACGGTGTACAGGACCTCGTCATCTTTAAATCAATATCTTACATCCCCGCTTTACGGTGTACAGGACCTCGTCATCTTTAAATCAATATCTTACATCCCCGCTTTACGGTGTACAGGACCTCGTCATCTTTAAATCAATATCTTACATCCCCGCTTTACGGTGTACAGGACCTCGTCATCTTTAAATCAATATCTTACATCCCCCTTTACGGTGTACAGGACCTCGTCATCTTTAAATCAATATCTTACATCCCCGCTTTACGGTGTACAGGACCTCGTCATCTTTAAATCAATATCTTACATCCCCGCTTTACGGTGTACAGGACCTCGTCATCTTTAAATCAATATCTTACATCCCCGCTTTACGGTGTACAGGACCTCGTCATCTTTAAATCAATATCTTACATCCCCGCTTTACGGTGTACAGGACCTCGTCATCTTTAAATCAATATCTTACATCCCCCGCTTTACGGTGTACAGGACCTCGTCATCTTTAAATCAATATCTCACATCCCCGCTTTACGGTGTACAGGACCTCGTCATCTTTAAATCAATATCTTACATCCCCGCTTTACGGTGTACAGGACCTCGTCATCTTTAAATCAATATCTTACATCCCCGCTTTATGGTGTACAGGACATCGTCATCTTTAAATCAATATCTTACATCCCCGCTTTACGGTGTACAGGACCTCGTCATCTTTAAATCAATATCTTACATCCCCGTTTTACGGTGTACAGGACCTCGTCATCTTTAAATCAATATCTCACATCCCCGCTTTACGGTGTACAGGACCTCGTCATCTTTAAATCAATATCTTACATCCCCGCTTTACGGTGTACAGGACCTCGTCATCTTTAAATCAATATCTTACATCCCCGCTTTACGGTGTACAGGACCTCGTCATCTTTAAATCAATATCTTACATCCCCGCTTTACGGTGTACAGGACCTCGTCATCTTTAAATCAATATCTTACATCCCCGCTTTACGGTGTACAGGACCTCGTCATCTTTAAATCAATATCTTACATCCCCGCTTTACGGTGTACAGGACCTCGTCATCTTTAAATCAATATCTTACATCCCCGCTTTACGGTGTACAGGACCTCGTCATCTTTAAATCAATATCTTACATCCCCGCTTACGTTGTACAGGACCTCGTCATCTTTAAATCAATATCTTACATCCCCGCTTTACGGTGTACAGGACCTCGTCATCTTTAAATCAATATCTTACATCCCCCCTTTACGGTGTACAGGACCTCGTCATCTTTAAATCAATATCTTACATCCCCGCTTTACGGTGTACAGGACCTCGTCATCTTTAAATCAATATCTTACATCCCCGCTTTACGGTGTACAGGACCTCGTCATCTTTAAATCAATATCTTACATCCCCGCTTTACGGTGTACAGGACCTCGTCATCTTTAAATCAATATCTTACATCCCCGCTTTACGGTGTACAGGACCTCGTCATCTTTAAATCAATATCTTACATCCCCGCTTTACGGTGTACAGGACCTCGTCATCTTTAAATCAATATCTTACATCCCCGCTTTACGGTGTACAGGACCTCGTCATCTTTAAATCAATATCTTACATCCCCGCTTTACGGTGTACAGGACCTCGTCATCTTTAAATCAATATCTTACATCCCCGCTTTACGGTGTACAGGACCTCGTCATCTTTAAATCAATATCTTACATCCCCGCTTTACGGTGTACAGGACCTCGTCATCTTTAAATCAATATCTTACATCCCCGCTTTACGGTGTACAGGACCTCGTCATCTTTAAATCAATATCTTACATCCCCGCTTTACGGTGTACAGGACCTCGTCATCTTTAAATCAATATCTTACATCCCCGCTTTACGGTGGACAGGACCTCGTCATCTTTAAATCAATATCTTACATCCCCGCTTTACGGTGGACAGGACCTCGTCATCTTTAAATCAATATCTTACATCCCCGCTTTACGGTGTACAGGACCTCGTCATCTTTAAATCAATATCTTACATCCCCGCTTTACGGTGTACAGGACCTCGTCATCTTTAAATCAATATCTTACATCCCCGCTTTACGGTGTACAGGACCTCGTCATCTTTAAATCAATATCTTACATCCCCGCTTTACGGTGTACAGGACCTCGTCATCTTTAAATCAATATCTTACATCCCCGCTTTACGGTGTACAGGACCTCGTCATCTTTAAATCAATATCTTACATCCCCGCTTTACGGTGTACAGGACCTCGTCATCTTTAAATCAATATCTTACATCCCCGCTTTACGGTGTACAGGACCTTGTCATCTTTAAATCAATATCTTACATCCCCGCTTTACGGTGTACAGGACCTCGTCATCTTTAAATCAATATCTTACATCCCCGCTTTACGGTGTACAGGACCTCGTCATCTTTAAATCAATATCTTACATCCCCGCTTTACGGTGTACAGGACCTCGTCATCTGTAAATCAATATCTTACATCCCCGCTTTACGGTGTACAGGACCTCGTCATCTTTAAATCAATATCTTACATCCCCGCTTTACGGTGTACAGGACCTCGTCATCTTTAAATCAATATCTTACATCCCCGCTTTACGGTGTACAGGACCTCGTCATCTTTAAATCAATATCTTACATCCCCGCTTTACGGTGTACAGGACCTCGTCATCTTTAAATCAATATCTTACATCCCCGCTTTACGGTGTGAGCTGAAGTTTTTTTGACCTATTCCAGCACCATGATGTAGTGTTTCATATGTTTTGCAAGGGAAAAGCACATCTCTATTATACCATAAATGCCAAGCTTAATGGAGGCTGGGCATTCTTTCATTACTAGACTGATGATTTGTGTGAAGACTTGCCAGGCAGAGTGTCTATGAGCAGTGTTACCCAGACTGTGGTCGGCAAGCCATCTCTGTATTCATGGCCAAGCCACAGATTGCTTATTAATAATGCTTTGTGTTCTATTTAGGATTTAGCGCCGCTGTTATGAAAATTAAATAATAACACTGACAGGTTTTATATCAAAGACACTGAATGAGCTGACTTGTTTTGCATGTTTTTTTTTGGACCAGTGATTTTGTATTAAACAGACCCAGGACTCTAAATGATTTACAGTGCATTTGGAAAGTATTCAGACACCTTAACTTCTTCCACAGTTGAGCAAAAACAAGCCATGAGGTCGAAGGAATTGTCCGTAGAGGTTCGAGACAGGAGTGTGTTGAGGCACAGATCTAGGGAAGGGTACCAAAACATTTCTGAAGCTTTGAAGGTCGCCAAGAACACAGTGGCATCCATCAATCTTAAATACAAGAAGTTTGGAACCACCAAGACTCTTCCTAAAGTTGGCCACCCGGCCAAAATGAGGCCTTTATGGTATAGTGGCCAGACGGACGCCACTCCTCAGTAATAGGCACATGACAGCCTGCTTGGAGTTTGCTAAAAGGCACCTAAAGGACTCTCAGACCATGAGAAACAATATTCTCTGGTCTGATGAAACCAGAATCTTGGCCTGAATGCCAAGAGTCACATCTGGAGGAGACATGGCACCATCCCTATAGTGAATTATGGTGGTGGCATCATTATGCTATGTGGATGTTTTTGAGCGGCAGTGACTGGGAGACTGGTCAGGATTGAGGGAATGATTAACGGAGCAAGGTACAGAGAGATCCTTGATGAAAACCTGCTCCAGAGTGCTCAGTACCTCAGACTGGGATGAAGGTTCACCTTCCAACAGGACAACGACCCTCAGCACACATCCAAGACCGTGCAGGAGTGACTTCTGGACAAAACTCTGAATGTCCTTGAGTGGCCCAGCCAGAGTCCGGACTTGAACTTAACCAAACATCTCTGGAGATTCCTGCTAATAGCTGTCCAGCGACGCTCCCCATCCAACCTGACAGAGCTTGAGAGGATCTGCAGAGAAGAATGTGAGAAACTCCTCAAATCAGGTGTGCCAAGCTTGTAGCGACATACCCAAGAAGTCTTGAGTCTGTAATCGCTGCCAAAGGTGATTCATCAAAGGACTTAATAAACTAAATGTGCTATTTCCGTTTTTTTTTTATAAATTTGTACAAATTTCGAAAAAATAGTTTTTGCTTCATCATTATGCGGTATTGTGTGTAGATTGATGATGGAAAAAACTATTTAATCAATCAAAGGCTGCAGCATAACAAAATGTGGGAAAAGTCGAGGGGTCTGTATACTTTCCGAATGCACTTTGTCTAAATTGACAAATCCAAAGACGGTAGGCTATATGAGTGTCATTTCCAAATGTATTTTGTTTATCAACATTTTTTATTACTATATATATATATATTCATGAAAGTGTTTAGGATATTGCTTCCTCCCATCCTGTTGTGGTCTGTTTGTGCCAGCTGAGTAATTACCAAGCAGCTAAGAATAAAATGGACTGAGAGTTGAGAGGGATTTAATGCTCTATTCAACCTGTATCACTGAAGGTAATTTTCTAACTGACCTGACATATGCAGTGTTTACCTTTTAAATTTCAATCACGCTGTAACGCTGAACTTCAGCAATACTGATTGAATAGCGTCCTTAGTTAAAATGGAGAGGTTTCCACATTGAAATGCATCTGCAGCACCACTCCTAGCAGGTATAATGGCCTCTATCTCCCTGAGGACAGCTATACTGTTTATGCTCAATCATAAAATGTTATCTTGTGAGTCGGAGGTGGACTGGCCATCTGGCATTTTGGGCAAATGCCAGATGGGCTGATTCATTTCCAGCTTATTGGGCCTGTCTAACTTTTTTGTTTTTTAGCCTAATAATCATTATTTTGCCAATAATGGGGAGGGGGTGGGCCGTTGTGGGGGCCTCAAAGACAATAATGGGTGTATTTGAAATGCCAGAGACGATTTCTGGTCCCAGTCCGCCCCTGTTGTCTGTATATTCTCTTGGCTGTCTAATGCAGTGTAAGAGCAAGGCTGAGTAAAAGGAACCTTTGAAGGATCCTTGAGTTTGGTTTTAAATTAGGTCTGATTACCATAAGATGTCAGTACAATTAGACATAAACAACACCATTAAAGCGGTTGTTGAGGCTCATTCCTCCATGACCCCTGGGACAGTGGTCTCTTTTTCTCAGTGTGATAATGGTGGTGCAGTGTGGTAACTAGAGAGTGATGGCACAGGGCTTCAAGATCTTCATAATGGCTGCCAGAGAGAGGGAGATGCTGGGGTGTATTTTGGACAAGTCTACACATGTGGGCTGTTCAGCACTGTTCTACTAAGGCACAAATAGGCCATTCATATTCTGCAGATAATATTTGTCAAAGTCCATACTTATCTTTCACACTATAGGTTTATTGCTATTACAACTCCACTGTATCTCTGCATTATGCAGTGTGTACAGAGAGTACAGAACAGGATGATTTATGTAAGACTTTTTATCTAAAAACTGTGAGAAGCTATTTAATGTGTCAAAAGCAAGGCTGTGTGAAACATCACTTTCGTGACAGCTACTAGCACAAATTGATCCCCCGGTATTTAGACCAATGTCGAATCACTGAGGTGTTCAAGGTAGTGTAAACGCAACATGACAGAGAAATATCAGCCTGGGTTTCAGCGATCACTGTCCTTGTCTGCTGAGCACCAGAATTGATCCAGGTTTACCTCGCTCCTCATCCTGGGGGATTCATTTAGAAGAATAACAATCAGCGTGGCTGTCAATGACCTTGCCGTTAATGTAGCAGCCACAGTTGCGCTACTTAAGCCTCAATGCTCAATATATCATTGCTATTGCTGCTTATGCAGATGAATCGATCCCAGTTCAGATATAGATTAAAAACAGAAAAGCCATATTGGAGTGTTTGAGTCAAAACAATGTGTAGCTGTCTGTACTGAATACAGCACAAACTGTAGTCACGAAGCCCGTAACAAAGGGAGACAACGTGGAGATAAGGAGTAACAAAATATTTATTAACTAAAGCAACTAAGGAAAATATACAATGGTGTGTGTAATCAGTAATCAGTAGTGTAAGTGAGTGTTTTGCATGCATGAATGTGATAATGCAGGGTGTTGAAAGGTGCCAATGCAAACAAACAAAAGGCCACCAAGAACCACAACACAATCTACAAAGGTGTCTGCATGGAGAGAATCTCCTCCATGAATGTGGAAGAGGTCTATTTATCCTGGGACACACCTGGCCCAGGTGTTTCCCATGTAGCTGACGACCCTCCCCAACTCCGCCCACCGGCATCCTAGTAAGGAAACAAGAACAAAGACAGAATACGGCAGACAGAGTGGGAGGGTCGTCACACTGTGAAAAGCCAATCTTTCCCATACTTGATCAAGATTGCGTTTTCACATTGACATTCTGTGTATCTCTATGCTCTTGTAGTGTAGCATCTCCCACAATGAGATCTCACTATCGATCTCACTATCCAAGGATTAGACCAGAGGTTGTGTTTGAGGGGATCTTCAATCAGTCGCACACCAGTCAAAGCCCTCTTCCACCCCACTCCAAGTTAGTGGATAATGACTGCACATCCTCCCCCTCAGCCTATAGAGCAGATAGTAGATAGTAGTAAGTAGGGAGTAACACGAAGGGAGTATTAAGTAGGGAGTATTAAGTAGGGTCTAGTGAGTATTAAGTTTGGGAGTATTAAGCAGGGAGTAGAGACTATTAAGTAGAGAGTAGTACGTAACATGTAGGGAGTAAAGAGTAGGGAGTATTAAGTAGGGAGTAGAGAGTATAAAGTAGGGAGTATTAAGTAGGGAGTAGAGCGTATTAAGCAGGGAGTATTAAGTAGGGAGTATTAAGTAGGGAGTAGTGAGTCGGGAGTGGTAGATAGGGAGTGGTAAGTAGGGAGTGGTAAGTAGGGAGTGGTAAGTAGGGAGTGGTGAGTAGGGAGTAGTGAGTAGGGAGTAGTGAGTAGGGAGTGGTAAGTAGGGAGTGGTAAGTAGGGAGTGGTGAGTAGGGAGTGGTGAGTAGGTAGTATTAAGTAGGGAGTATTAAGTAGGGAGTGGTGAGTAGGGAGAAGTAAATTGGGAGTAGTGAGTAGGGAGTGGTAGATAGGGAGTGGTAAGTAGGGAGTGGTAAGTAGGGAGTGGTAAGTAGGGAGTGGTGAGTAGGGAGTGGTGAGTAGGGAGTAGTGAGTAGGTAGTATTAAGTAGGGAGTGGTAAGTAGGGAGTGGTGAGTAGGGAGTGGTGAGTAGGGAGTGGTGAGTAGGTAGTATTAAGTAGGGAGTGGTAAGTAGTGAGTGGTGAGTAGGGACAAGTAAATTGGGAGTAGTGAGTTGTGAGTAGGGACAAGTAAATTGTGAGTAGTGAGTAGGGATTAGTCAGTAGGGAGTGGTAAGTAGGGAGTAAACGTAAGGAGTACTGTAAGTAGTGAGTAGGGAGTAGTGAATAGTAAGTAATGAGTAGGGAGTAGTGAGTATGGAGTAGTGAATAGTAAGTAGGGAGTAGTAAATAGGGAGTAGGGAGTAGTGAATAGTAAGTAGGGAGTTGTAAGTACAGAGAAGTAAGTATGGAGTAGTAAGTAGGGAGTAGTGAATAGTAAGTAGGGAGTAGTAAGTAGGGACTTGTGAATAGTAAGTAGGGAGTAGTGAATAGTACGTGGGGAGTAGTAAGTACAGAGAAGTAAGTAGGGAGTAGTGAGTAGTGAGTAGTGAATAGTAAGTAGGGAGTAGTGAGTAGGGAGTAGCGTGTGGAGAGGGAAATTATAGAAAACCCCAGCAAGGTGTTAGGCAGGCAGCTGCGTGTCACCAGGGTGGTATAACCCCAGCATTGAGCAGAGGCCAGTGTGCTGAGTGTGGGGCCGAGACAGGAGGGCCTTCCTTCCCCACGGTTCATCCACTATGTGAGGCTCTCCAGCTGCAATTAAAGCAGGGTATATCAATAAATGATGAATGTCAAGTGCAGCGTGTTATTTGGCTTGGCTAGTGCCTCATGTTGGGTCTTTGCCATTGCAGGGCAGGGGGACAGGGGAAATGAGGTAATGAGGAACAAGGACAGGAGGTAGGGGGTTTATAGGGGCCACACGCCAAATGTCACCTCCTTTCAACACTTCTGGGAATGTAATAGACGTACACTCAAGTTGCAGAGGGCAACTGTCACGTCTTAAGCTATCCGTTGGCATTTGGGAATCTGGGACGCTTGCCATGTGCCAGGCCAGGAAGGAAAGAGAGGTGGGAGAGAAAGGTGGTCTGTCAGGCAAGAGCACAGTGGACAGGGAGGCTCGGTACTTCTGACTCCCCATCATGATGTTATGAGCCAGAATCACCCAGACATAACCTTTGTCCTCAACAGTGTCCACACAAGCTACCCCTGGTCTGCTGTCTGTCACTGTCATAAAGGCCTCACAAAACCTGGGGCAGAATACAACACAGAGCATCACCTCAACTAACAGGCAGGCACTTCATTGGTTATCCTTGTGACTGTGTGGTTCCTTCTTTAGACACATTACCCAGCCAGCCCCAGTTATTACGCTGATTGTTTCAGGCTCTTTATGATGAGCTCAGTCAAAGACTCTGGGTCTTGATCTGCTCTTTCAGATTGGTGGTAGAATAATATCCAGTCCAGTGCATCCTAGAATTTAACATCTGATTAGTCTATGCATACCAGCATCTCCAATCAGATTGCTCAATGACTTAACAAATGCTTTCCAGTGTTATTTTTCCCTGAAATCTTGAGCTGTATATAGGAAGTAAAAATGTGCTACTGTTACGCCCCTGAAAACAGGGGAGAAATAATCACGAGAGTGATACGGTGTTGTATTCTCAATTCAACTTTTAGTTCAATGAGAAAAGACCGGATTTTCACCAGGAATATGGGTGGAGACCAGAGCAACCGATCTCCGGCTCATAGATTAAGAGCATTTCGTAGATCACAGATTAACACTTTTAGGCACCACAAAATAAAGTAATCAATATAACGTTTACACATTACTCTCACAATTCGTACCCTTTGACAGATTTGAACTTTAACACAATTATATGAGTGTTATCAATCTCTATCAACTAATACTGAATGCATCTTTTTAACCTTAGATGTTTTAAGATCCTCACATACTATGAACTTACTAATACTTTTTAATGTATAACAGGCTATGAATATTTCCTTTAACCTGTCACACTACGTACTAGTGTTACATTTCATTGGTGCCTTGAATCTGAAGCTTAAACGCAAAGTGCTCTAAACAGAGTCAACCTCCCACAAACACAGGTGGGAAAAGGGTACCTAAGTATGGTTCCCGATCAGAGACAACGATAGACAGCTGTCCCTGATTGAGAACCATACCCTGCCAAACACAAAGAAATAGAAAACATAGAACACAAAACATAGAATGCCAACCCCAACTCACGCCCTGACCAAACCAAAATAGAGACATAAAAAGATCTCTACGGTCAGGGTGTGACAATTTCTAGACTCCCGTCAAGTGGAAACAGGATGAGATGTTTACTGTAAGTGCCAGTTTGACACACACTGTACATAGGGGCGCAGGAGAAACTCTGACATTGGGGGGGAACATTTTGCTACGCTTTTTTGTTGTTGTTGGTGAACAATTATTTTTAAATACTAATTTCCAGTGATAGACAAAGCTTGACTTACAAATGGCCAAATGTACAAGACTAAAGGGGGACTTGCACTGGGGCACCTACTCTGGTACAGTTCAAACAGTCTTAGGACCATGGCGATTGATATTGTACTGATTACCATTGTAACTGTTAATGTGGATATATTCAGTTAACCATTTTGTACTCTTTCTCTGCTACTGTATGATTCATTTCCTAGTATTTTTCTCACTTCCACTGTCAGATTGTTAGTCCTGCTGCCCTACATACACAATTAAAAAGTGTTTAAAAATGTTTTTAAAGTAAGCATGAAAGGTCAAACTGGAATTAATCAAACTCCACTCTACACAATTATCAAAAATAAAATATAATCATTGCTGCTTCTCTCCTGCATGAAGTGACCACATGCAATACACCCGCTGGACTTAAGCTGCTATAGTTTTCAGAGATGATATGATAATTCAGATGGATCCACACTATAACAGATCACCAGTATATGAACTCTATTAGCTCGGAAAGGCACTTCTCACTATCTTACATGTTGGTTTGTGGCCTCTCTTTCTCTCTCTCTCTCTGTCTGTCTCTCTGTCTGTCTGTCTGTCTGTCTGTCTGTCTGTCTGTCTGTCCATGACTGTCACTCTCCTGCCATGATTATGAAACAAAGTCTTAACACATGGAACACACCTTCATGACCCATAATCACTGTGATTATATTAAAGACTTTTAAGCTAAAGTGCTCAAATTTGCCAACTAGTTTGCCAGTGGTGGTGTGCAGGCAGTTACCAAGAACCATACTTACAGTCCTTTGCATTCCTTCAAAAAATTATTGTTATGTCCTCTTTTTTCTCTCTTCTTGACTGGTGGCACATCCATTGCTAACTGTGATGAAGACTAAGACAATGATAGTGCAATTAATTCTGTAGCTAGCACGTGTGGTTGGCTTCAAACTTTCACTATCCGTTTTTCATACAGCCAGAACTACATAGAACTAGCTAGTTAGAGCAAACCTGACAGTTAAAAATGACTAAACTGTAAATGTAAAGCTAATAGCCAGGAGAAAGCTAGTAGTTGCTCACGTTCGTTCTAACATATGAAAGTGTATTCCCAGGAATACAATTTTTACTTACTTAAACTTACTTTGTTGCCAGTGGCAAACCATCATTCAGGGCAGGTGGGGCAGAGCATGTCATTCTGGCATTAATCTGTCACATATCAGTTTAGCACATTTTAATAATATCCTTGAGTTAAGAAAGCAGCATACAAACATGGTCTCTTCCCTTGAGTAGGGCAGCTACATAATGCAGCTGTTTCAGCCTAGCGCAGTACTTTCTGTGGTAGAGGTGTAGCCTTCTTCTCTGGTTGTGCCTTGACTGGATCAAGGTTCTGTCACTCATGCGGACACTAAGTCACAACAAAATCTACCAGAGAGCTAGACAGTTCAAGCCCCCTTGGATGCTGCCATAGATTTAGAGTAGTAGTGCCCATCCAAGAAGGCTCAAGATCATTGGCCACAGATCAAATTGGATCAAATCACGTTATATCTCTCGTAGCTTTGATTAGACTGATAATGTCAACATCACACTTCCAAAATCTTCTCTAGCAAGCCAGCTAGCTAGATAAACAGTCATCATCATGAACCACATCAAAAATCTACTGGCAAATCTTTTTCAATCCTTGTCACATGAAGAGATATTAGAGATAAAATGTCTTGGTGCTCTTCAGTCATAAACAAGTTGGAAATTCAACACTGAAAGGGGGATACCTAGTCAGTTGTACAACTGAATTCCTTCAACCAAAATGTGTCTTCTACATTTAACCCAACCCCTCTGAATCAGAGAGGAGCAGGGGGATGCCAGATTTGTACCTTGTCAGCTCAGGAATTTGATCCAGCAACCTTTACAGTTACTAGCCCAATTCTCTCACCACTAGGCTTCCAATGAGTGGTTAGGAAGGAAGCAGTGTCTAACTGCAAGCTTCACCAAAATAATAACTATTTTGCTTCCCCTGCCTGCAATTCGGTGAAGATAGTGTGTGGTCGAAGTCTAGGTTTAAGGATTTAAAACATTTATCTGAAAGGGTCAAAACATGAGAATTGTGCATCACATTCAGGAAACGCTGTTAAACTGATTTAACATGGGAAATAAAACGTTCTGGCTCAGCTTGACACCGCAGAGAGACAAGTCAAGACCTTCGCAACCCTCAAATAATATAATTAGCTCATCTGCTTTTCTCCATGAGGAGGGGGATACTATATAATGCTGTTGGGTCTGTAACCATGATTGCCAGTCACAGTCTTTTCCCATTCAAATATATTTGTTAAACAAAAAGTAAATTCATAGAACAATGTAATTCCAGTTCATGTTGCGAGGGTTGTTTTGTTTGTGCAATGAGCTTTCCATGTGTTCTTGTATTGTCTTTAAAAGTGGATCTTAGTGATGGTATTTTCCTTCCTTTTTAGGCCACATAATAAAATGTTTCGATAGGCTAACCGCTGAGGCCACACACCCCCTCCCCCCCTCTCTCTCTTGCTCTCTCCCTCTGTGTGTGTGTGTGTGTGTGTCGTGAATTAACGATGAGTAAAGTTAAGGCCTCAACATCTTGCTAAATATATCTGAACTAACATCTATCTGAATTTCTGTCGGTGTCCATTTTGAAAATGCTGAACGAATAGGCCTACCTTGTCGCAGCTCGTTTGCTTGCACTTGCTTATACTTAGATATAAGTGTTAATGATATACTGTAAGAACAAACATTATGAATTTACTGAACATAAATGCAATAATGTTTGTGTATGGTTCAAAATTCAAAACTCATGTCACCATTTGTTATTATTGAAGGAGAATGCTGTTCTTATCGTGTTACACAAATCCACATGGAGTAAGAAGAAACCATATTTATTTAAGCAAGTCAGCCATATCGTCTATCGTTGTTAAAAAGGCAGTAAATGTGACTGAATGAACTGTTGAAATGTTTTGCTGCCAGATGAGGCTCTGCTGATAGGCAGGTGCAGCGGTGGTAAGGATTCCCTCCATGCTGCTGACAGGAAAGCTGCACTGTTGAGAATGCTTTATGTAGGCCCTAACAGTTTGTGGGCACCGTTTGTCACCTTTATAGTGCATTTAATGTATTGTTTAGTGTTATGTAGTGGCTTCACTGGTATGCATCTAAAGACATTGGTTGAGTTTGCCCCACCAAGATTTACATGCTAAAATCGCTTTAGTAATGATGGCGCAATGGTGCTGCACAGTGCTTTTCTCTCACTCACACACTGCCACACTGCTTGTAACAACCGAAATGGAGAACAAAGTAGTCAGTGGAGACGAGTGAAATGACTCAAGTTCCAGAAGCGGTGGGATTTTCAAAATAGTAAATAAATAAATAATAAAAATAATTAGGAGGCGACACGTTTTTCAGAATAAAAGTATCGTAGATGTATTTTTATTTAACCCTTTCACATGTGATTTCCAAATATCTCTAACCGTTGCCCCAGCATGAGTTGTTTTATGCAGGTGATGTCAGAATGCACTCACTGTTGCAAAATGTGATTATTACGCAACAGGACAGAGAACACGAGCTGCCTGCAAATTATCTATAGGCCATGTTTCAACTTGTCAATTTCTAATTATTTTCTAACAAGTTGTATATTCTAACAACAGTTTGAATTGTGTTCTGCCTCCTCATTAATTCACACAGAAGTAGCCCATTTCAGCGCTGCAGACAATTTACGTTTGAGGCTTCACTGAGCCAGAAACTTTGAGGAGAGCCCACCACACTTCACTCATGTTTGTGCAGATCAAGTATGCATATATTTGCGCAGTCTTGCAAGAATTGGAACATTTTCTTGCAGGTGCTCGCTTTGCCTTCCTTGTTTTCCTTACAAATAACAACTTTGGACATGTGTGCGTTACTTTGATAGCAAGTTCCTGATTTTCTGTATATCGTGTTATCGTTTCTACTGTAGGCGCATACGGCATCTATGTATGTATGTATGTATGTATGTATGTATGTATGTATGTATGTATGTATGTATGTATGTATGTATGTATGTATGTATGGCGCATAATGTATTTACAGTTTTATTCACATGTTTTCAAGTACTTGTGACAAATAATGCATTCCGATTATTGCATCTATTGTAATAGACACCTATAATGTGTGAAATACTTTTTTGAAGGTACTGATGATAATGAGCTTAGCTATTTGTCAGCTATGTGTGGCACCATGTTTGTTGACATTATACAATGCATTCTGGGTGTCACATAATCTGTCAGACCAAAGATGTTATAATGAGGTGAAGGAATGGTTCACTCATCTTTTGGGTGAACTTCTGGAAGTGAAAGAAGTGAAGTGGATGATCGTAGACGACACACCCCATTCAACATGCATACTATAGACCAAACTCATCTTGTCTCCTCTTATTATCTTTGGTTGATGCGGAAAAAAAATAAACATTCTGGCGCACACAAACTACCCATCGTCGGTTTACTTTCAATTTCTGGAAAGTGTTTTACTCAATTATTTGAATCAATGGTGAGCTCACTCATGATGTGATTGATTATACATAGTAATTGCTATTAGCAAATATATATTGTAGGTCCATTAGCCAAAAGTTTGGGCGGCAGGTAGCCTAGTGGTTAGAGCATTGGGCCAGTAACCGAAAGGTTGCTAGATTGAATCCTTGAGCTGATAAGGTAAAACATCTGTTGTTCTGACCCTGAACAAGGTAATTAACCCACTGTTCCTAGGCCATCATTGTAAATAAGAATTTGTTGTTAACTAACTTACCTAGTAAAACAAAAAGTTATAAAAATATTACCGCTTGTGTTATGTCAATCTTTCCTCAGTTAGTGCTAGGACAAATGTAGACTACATTTTCCAGTTTGGATGATTGTGTTATGTTGTAGCTACTTTTGTGAATGTCTGAACATAACTTTGTAAGGACTGTGTTTGTGCAAAATGTTTCTGTGAAAAAAAAAGTGTGGCCAGCTCAAATGCTGATTGTTGCATCAATCGAAATGGATGTTCTAAATAAGCATTCCAATCAAGCGCTCTAATCACACTGGTTTGATCGTACGCAACAGGGACCACTTTAGAATGATCACACCCATTTTTTGGCACATGTGAAAAGGTTAAAACATTTTATTGGCGGGAACGATTTTACCTGCTTCTAACATTGGGGGGAACATGTCCACCTTGTCCCCCCCAGCTCCTACACCCTTGGCTGTACAAAGTTCACTGATCTCTTACGGATTCGTGGGAGAGTACAGTATGACCTATCATCTGTTTGGTGAGCCTTAAAGATTATACCATATTCTATATGACTGGAACCACTCTGAAGTACTTATGCACATTTAAAATGTGGTGACATAAGAGCTGCTGCCATGTCAGATTCAGATACAGAAAACGGTAATGTCCTCAAGGGGGGAGGGGGATTCATGCCTGCCTTAGTTATTTGTCAGAACACGGCATTAGTTTCCCATCTGTATTCTATAGCTACTGTACAACACACATAGTTCAATATCTATATGCAGCTAAATGAACAGCCAGCGTGAGATTGTGTACATACTGCAAGCATATGCATATGGGATCTGATGAAGGTGCCTTTTGACTGGTTCTGCAAGATGTAATCTGTCATTGCTCATCCTGCAGAGGTCACAGCCCATGTCAGGTGTGTGTTCAGGCCAGTTGCAGTGGAGCAGCTCAGGCATGCATGGGGAGCAGACTCAACACTGGAGCCTCACTAACGGATGCACAGAGTCTAAGGATTATGGGATATTGAAGTGACAGGAATCACAAACATCTTGTCATATTCAACCATGCTGACAGACATACACATGCAAGCACATGCACAGACGCACAAAGATACACACACACATGTTCGCACAAACCCGCAATAATTATGAATGTGTACGTTAAACACATATAGATTAAAAAAAATCTGAAAAGGGTGTGGGTCAGTTGGTAAGTGTGTGGAGCTGGCATCACCAAGGTTGTTGGTTCAATTCTCAAAGGGATCACGCAGTCACTATACTGTCAGTTACGTTGGATAAAACCATCTGCTAAGTGACATAAATTATTTTATTACACTTGTGTGAAGACCCTCCCACTCTGTCTGCCATATTCTCTCTTTGTTGTTTCCTTATTAGGATGCTGGTGGGCGGAGTTGGGAGGGTCGTCAGCTACATGGGAAACACCTGGGCCTGGTGTCTCCCGGGATAAATACACCACTTCCCCATTCATGGCGGAGACTCTCTCCATGCAGACACCTTTATAGATTTTGTTGTGTTTCTTGGTGGTTTTTTGGTTGTTTGCTTTAGCATCTTTCAACACCCTTCATTATCACCTCCATGCCTGCAAAACACTCACTTACACTACTAATTACTGATTACACACACCATTGTATATTATACTTATTTACTTATTTAATAAATATATATATTTTGTTACTCCTTATCTCCACGTTGTCTCCCTTTTGTTATGGGCTTTGAGCCGGTTCGTGACACTGGTTAACCAACTTGCTGAGTCACAGCATTCTGACAATCATGATGTGTTCAATATTTTCAATATCACCCGGGAAAATAATGTTTCAGTTCATGTACACAACAACACAAGATCTGTAATACAAGCAACACTGCAGCTGTGTGGTGAAAATGTTGTGTGCATATAATTGCACAGGACTCCATCAAGGAAGGAATCAGTGGCCGGTGGCGGACATTAGTCAGGGGAAACACACAACAATCACCTATCCCTCTAATACAACCCTCTAACCTCGGGACGACCAGTTAGTAACCAGGGCTTTCTAAGTGTGTCATATCTCAGCATGTATAATAATGGGAGTGGTGGGAGATAGTGACACCAGCCAACCTACACGAACACTGAATACACCGAGAGCTGATGCCATGGATGGTCATACTGTACTGTATGGGAGAGATGAAATCTTAGGTCTGCAAATCTGCGAATCTGTTACAACTTTCCTTGCTCTCAACTCTGTCACATTGTTTGCCAGCCGTGGAAGTGTGCACAGCGCACCTGTCAACCAATGACTCTATCGTGACTTGTCAACACACACCTCCCTCCCTTTACCAACTGCCAGGGCAGATGGGATGGCTGGTTGGTCGCAGGGTTGTATTTCCCCTACACAACAGGGTTGTATTTCCCCTACACAACAGGGTTGTATTTCCCCTACACAACAGGGTTTTATTTCCCCTACACAACAGGGTTGTATTTCTCCTACACAACAGGGTTGTATTTCCCCTACACAACAGGGTTGTATTTCCCCTACACAACAGGGTTGTATTTCCCCTACACAACAGGGTTGTATTTCCCCTACACAACAGGGTTGTATTTCCCCTACACAACAGGGTTGTATTTCTCCTACACAACAGGGTTGTATTTCCCCTACACAACAGGGTTGTATTTCCCCTACACAACAGGGTTGTATTTCCCCTACACAACAGGGTTGTATTTCCCCTACACAACAGGGTTGTATTTCCCCTACACAACAGGGTTGTATTTCCCCTACACAACAGGGTTGTATTTCCCCTACACAACAGGGTTGTATTTCCCCTACACAACAGGGTTGTATATCCCCTACACAACAGGGTTTTATTTCCCCTACACAACAGGGTTGTATTTCCCCTACACAACAGGGTTGTATTTCCCCTACACAACAGGGTTGTATTTCCCCTACACAACAGAATGTTCCTCTCAATCCCACTCAGCTGTTCTATTGGTGGATGTGTTTGTGTTTAACCTCAGGCATCAAAGTTTGGATAATTTCTCCTTGCTAATTACTTTGTTACCATCTATACATGGTGCCAGCACAAACAGAATGTGTTCTGCAATGTCACAGTAACACTATCAGTGAGGTAATGTGTAATGTCAAGCCTGAGCTATTTCTAGTTCTCTGAAATAATGATATTTGAACAATGCTGAGCACAAACTACACAACTTCTAAAACCTTAACAAGTTGGACATGCTCACTGATTTCCTTGTCCCAAATCTTTCATTCTGTCCGTCCTCAACCTCAGGACTTGGGTGCTCAAATGACACAATGATTCCCAAGTTGGTGCTGCCCTGCGTTTCTCAGTTGTTGTAGGAAAAAATGCTGACATGTAAACAGTGAGCTACTTTATTAGTTGTGCATATTATGTGCATAAACATTCAAAAAGTGACAGAGGCACAGAATATGGAGCAGCAAATGGTTGGGGAGATGTGGACAATATGGACTTTCTATTCTACAGAGGGGATACAGCGAGGTAATATAACATGTTTACTATTGAAAAGGCAGCTGCTTTCTCTATATGACTCCACCAATATTTTGTTCACTTGGATCAACAAGAATGTCTTCCATCACCTCAGTCCACACAATCCGTGTCGTTGTCGCTTTCCTTTTCACCATCATAGTTTTGGTCTCACATACTGAGTGCTCATTGGCTATTGACAATAATCCTTGACCAATTGTGTCCTTGCCCAAATGCCTGTTCTCCTGGAATATGAAGTGTCGACTTGTTTCTAGGGATGGTGGTTATGCTGGGTGACATTTGGAGGTAATGGTGTCAGCCTGAGGCAGGCAATCACCTTTATGCATCTTTTATGATGGCAGTATACTACAATCAGAGCCCCTGTAGCCCCTATAACCTGCAACCCAGCAAACACTGACACACACACACACTCACGCACAGGCACACACACTTGCACACAGACAGTTGCTCTCTCTGAATTGAATAATCAAATCTGTATTGGTGCAATCCTTTTTCGCTTTTGGACTTTATGAGTAGCTGAGCCACAATGTCACGTTATCGTTCATTCCATCAAACAATGGAATTTGAGAAACAAACTAAGGACAGCTCTACTCCCATTGTCCTCAGTACCGGTAAATGGATCAACTTTGCATGGAACTGGAAGTCTATGTCTGAAGATTGATTTACAAGGTGTCCGAAGGTTTTAGAGAGAACATTCAGCACAACTGTCAGTATCACATTTCATCTCAAGACCTCAAGACGTTGCCATAACCTTTGGCAATTGAGTCACATGAAATCAAGGGTACTGTGGATCAGTAACATAAAGCTTAAAAACCCTCCCTGTCTTTGGAAGGACAGACTGACTGACAGATGTCCCCCCCCCCTGACAGCTGTCCTAGAGGCCCAAGTAGTGGCTGTAACGATTTCCTAACTCAACTGCACTCAGAAGGCTCACCTGGGGAGCTCTGGGTCCCGATTAGGCCGCTCTAACGACAGAACCTTTCACAGCTCTTTGGCCACTGTCTTTCTGTTTTGACAACCCCAAGACAAATCACTACTAATAAACCAGCTAAAAGTCAGATTCTCTGTGTCAAAGCTGCTACATTTGCGGTCAAGAGTATTAGTCATCGACTGACCCATCCATCCACCCATCAAGCCCTATATATACTCTTATTTCAACCTGCTGAACTATGACTTAAGCTGCATTCATGTATCATTAATTAGATTAGCCCTGAGTTAAGTGTCATACTGTCTGTACATATTCCTGTTCATCCAAGTGAACAAAAGGGAACAGGAAATTTAGTTTAAATTTAGTTTCAAAGGAGAAACTATAAAGGGATGCAAACATGCCAATACGCGCACACATGCACACACACAGACAAAGAAAGTGAGGGAGAGAGAGGGAGAGAGAGAGAGAGGGAGAGAGAGAGAGAGAGAGAGAGAGAGAGAGAGAGAGAGAGAGAGAGAAACAGCATTGGCAAAAGGGTCAAGAGGTCCAGCTGAGAGATGGCTTAAAATGATGACATCTTTAGCATTATGCCACAAGTGATTCAGGGCACGAAGGTCCACTCTGTCTCACTGACCATCCCCAACAGACAGAACACACTGCTCCTTGGGCACAACAATGGAGACGTGATCGGCAGTATACGATGCTCCTGTTTCAGATTTCTGTGAACAAAGAAAGCATTAGAGAGGGCTCAATATATCTCACTCAGACATAATTAATAATTCCTCTTTTCAAAGGCACATTAACATTGAAGCAGCTGGTGGAAAAAAAACATGTTTTCAACCATGGCGAGTTGAAGCAGGGAGATAGTTGCTATGGAGATATAGGTCCTATGAGCGTGAGCTGTGACCTGCATGTCACAGATTTCTTTTATTTATGTAGTATTCCTCCCTCTATCCCCATTCTGCCTCATTCCCTCTTTCCACCAGTCTTAAAGCTAGTTGATGCCCCGGTCACATGACTGGGCAACACCAGCCACACTTCACTGCCTGTCAAAGAGGACGGAATGAGGTGTCAAACATATTTGATTTTGTGACATTGCTTTTTTTCCTTCTGAGCTCCGTCAAAGTCATCGTTTATGACACATATGACGAGTGGGAGACACTATTTGTGAGTGACCCCAAAGAAGTCTCCCTCCTGTTCTCAGCTAGTTAGCAAGTTTAAGGACGTTCTGTCAGCACGTGCCGTGGCCAGCATCCTTCCAGACACTTGTGGAGAAATGTGATGACATTTAAGCTGTGTGTGGCATGTCACAACTTCTCCAACAGGGCCTGAAAGCTACATCCGAGCAGTGATGGATAGATTCAGTCCAGGGTGAAATTCAGAATACATCTCTGAGTGGTTCAAACACACACACTCACTCACACACACACACACACACAGTAATTGTCTTTATCAGATAACTTAAAGCTAGTTGATGTCTTATATATTCTTTCTCAACATGGTCTTGCTACACCTGCTCAATCAGTCTGCTGTTCTTCTCAAGGCAACAGGAAGGACTGATGAAGATGTGTGGAACAGATCAGGATTTTAGCTATAAGCAAACTGCAGAAATCCTGAACTCTACATATTTGGATTTTTAAGGTAGTTACTCCATGTGTTTTAACCCCATCCCACCTCCACAACACAAACCCATCCCACCTCCACAACACAAACCCATCCCACCTCCACAACACAAACTCATCCCACCTCCACAACACAAACCCATCCCACCTCCACAACACAAACCCATCCCACCTCCACAACACAAACCCATCCCACCTCCACAACACAAACTCATCCCACCTCCACAACACAAACCCATCCCACCTCCACAACACAAACTCATCCCACCTCCACAACACAAACCCATCCCACCTCCACAACACAAACCCATCCCACCTCCACAACACAAACCCATCCCACCTCCACAACACAAACCCACCCCACCTCCACAACACAAACCCACCCCACCTCCACAACACAAACCCATCCCACCTCCACAACACAAACCCATCCCACCTCCACAACACAAACCCATCCCACCTCCACAACACAAACCCATCCCACCTCCACAACACAAACTCATCCCACCTCCACAACACAAACCCATCCCACCTCCAACACACAAACCCATCCCACCTCCACAACACAAACCCATCCCACCTCCACAACACAAACCCATCCCACCTCCAACACACAAACCCATCCCACCTCCACAACACAAACCCATCCCACCTCCACAACACAAACCCATCCCACCTCCACAACACAAACCCATCCCACCTCCACAACACAAACTCATCCCACCTCCACAACACAAACTCATCCCACCTCCACAACACAAACCCATCCCACCTCCACAACACAAACCCATCCCACCTCCACAACACAAACCCATCCCACCTCCACAACACAAACTCATCCCACCTCCACAACACAAACCCATTCTACCTCCACAAACCAAACCCATCCCACCTCCACAACACAAACCCATCCCACCTCCACAACACAAACCCATCCCACCTCCACAACACAAACCCATCCCACCTCCACAACCCAAACCCATCCCACCTCCACAACACAAACCCATCCCACCTCCACAACACAAACTCATCCCACCTCCACAACACAAACCCATCCCACCTCCACAACACAAACCCATCCCACCTCCACAACACAAACCCATCCCACCTCCACAACACAAACCCATCCCACCTCCACAACACAAACCCATTCTACCTCCACAACCCAAACCCATCCCACCTCCACAACCCAAACCCATCCCACCTTCCGTAACCTAATGTCATCACAAAGTTGCCTGTGCTGCGAACATTCTTTTTGGAGAAGCTCCATGAATAAGACAAAATGTCCTCATCAATTCCCTTCTGATCTAATGAATGTCTCCAATGCATGAAGCACTCAGCAGTCGTTCATGCACCTCATCATCCCTCATCTCTCCAAAAGATAACCTGCAATAACTTCTCGCTAACAGAATCAAGTGAGGTGTCTGTTTGGGTGTGTGTATCTACAGCATGTGGGTGTCTTCAGGGTCAGCTCTAGCCTGGTTAAGCCCCCCCACCAAATCTTTTAGTGGCTCCCGTTTTGATGGCGGAGAGAAAAATGTAGTTTTCTAAGTTAATTTCCTGCAGTTCTACACATTTTGCAATGGGGCAGATTTTTTTGGGGAGGGGGCAGATTTAAAGTAACATTTCTGCAGTTCTATATATTTTGCCATTAGTAGGAGAACATTTTTTACAATTTTCTAAAACATTTCATGCAATTCTACACATTTTGCCATGACTGATGCCATGTTAACAATATCTTAGTGAGAGTGACTAACATATAAGACTATACATATATGCATATACATATAAGACTATACATGAAAACTATACGTTTAGATAACTGGCTCGACTAACTTACCAATCTAATAATTGTTAGCTGACATGGGCTAATTGAGTGACTGTCAGTGACTGACAAAACAAGAGAAAATCTGCTGATGTAACAACCACATTTAAAACTTGCACCGTGTGTATTCTACTATTCTAACTCTCAACAGTAAGTTGAGACCCAACCGGCTCAATTTACCGCTTATGTTGCTTATGCCTGGAGCCGGTCCTGGGTGTCTTTCTGAAAGGGGGATTGAGGTGTATGAGTATGAGGTAGATTGCACCTGTGAAATAGAGGCAGCAGGATAGCAAGAGCAGAGAGGAGGACTTCCCTGGAAACTTCTCCCTCTGCCTGGATCAGTCAAAGCAATTCAATCCATCACATTCTCCTCCCCTCATCCCCACCTCTCCATGGCTTCTCTCTCTCCATTCTGTCCTTAGGGTGTGATGGATGGCGCAGGCTAGACATGCTGTTCATTCCTGCTCAACACAGGCAGGAAAAGAGGGAGGAAGACCCCCACCGCCCACCCACCCCCCCATGGTTCTTGGTCTGACTCTGTCCTCATCACATCCCGCTCCACTCCTGCTGCCAATTATGCATTCTGGGAAGATCCTTTGGGCCAACAGCCTTTCTGTCATATCTCTAATATTCTCCAATCAATCATTTCACTGTACTCAATAATAAACATCCAGCCCATGTCACATTGGATGAAATGAAATGTGACCTGTGACCTTTGTCAAATCATAGAAAGGAACAATAATCTATTGGGACTTCAAGATACACCTCAGTGCCTGCCAAATGATTTGACCAGCGTCAGCACATATCCAGGGGGAATAGGAGTTGAAATTTATTGCAATGTTAGATGGATGTCCACCCATGACTCTCCACATTTCCTTACAGCCCAATTGTTGACAAATCTCATCAGATCAAACTTGACAAGCTGTAAAATGTTCTGAATAAGCAAGTCAAGCACAAATGGCTGTCTAGAGAGAGAGAGAGAGAGAGAGAGAGAAAACTTGGGATATACTGCCCCCTTGTGCTCTATCAATCACTGTACGGTTTAAGGCCATGTACTGTACAATAAACCGCTGTAGAAAGTAATCTAATTAAAAATGCCAACACTAGCCATAACTCTAATCTTGGCTGCCCGACCTTAAATCCTTCATTTAACCCCTGGGTATCCCATATTCAGGTGCAAGGTGGGTAAACTATTGTTTGAGGTTTTCATTGATTTATTTGTCTCACTTAAGGCACGCCATCAGCACAGGAGTTTGTATTCTGTCTCCAGAAAATCAAATGCCGGTTCACAAAAATAAAATAAGTTAAACAACTATTAGCCCCCCTTCAGAGGAGAAAAGTAAATTACATATACATTTTACATGCATGGTACTTTTATACACAGTGATTAAATAAAAAACAATATATTGTTTTTGGACAAACAGATCATGAGCTTTTAATATAGACACATTTCAGTTGTAAGTATTCAGTTCACTAGGTATCCCCCTTTCTCTTTCCCTAATCCCACCCCTCAACTAGTATTATGCTGGTTAAAAAGGAATTTGGGTGTTACTTACCAGATGAGCAATGCTGAATGTCTGCCACTAGAGGGCATACAAGCCTTTCTTTTCAAATGGAGCAGCCTTACCCAGTAATCTTGCAGCGATTGATTGGATACAGCATTCTATTCCTCACCACCAGCATGGATCTGACCTTGCATTTCACACACAATACAATATCATTCTTCCACTCTTCCTTATTATTCATATTCAACCAAAGAGAGCGTGCAGAAAATGGTTTTGGTCTGTGAATAAGCTAAACTGAGCTTGGCCAGGCTGTGTCTATGTGCTACCAGTGAGGTGTCTGGGGTTTGAGAGTTCACAGTGTTATATAGGTCACACCCAGCAGATCAGACTCCCTTCATCCTGTCATCTCCAGAGGGCCTCACTTTCAATTATGCACATAGCCTCCTCAGGCATCTTCCTTAACACACCCCCAACCCCGCTGTGCTTCAGCAAGACTATGTCCTCTTCCCTTCCCTCTCATACTGGAGAAATCTAGCCCACAACAAGACTAATGATTCAGTGCTATAGTAGAGATAGTCCCTTTACTCCATGCAGCCCATGACCCAACATAACAGCCTCTGTACTTTACTGTACGAGATGAAAGTATGGTACACATCAAACAGAGGCCAGATGTTTCTGGGTGTATTTGGAGGTTTGAATTTAAGGGTGAAATGTTAGCAGCACTAAGTGCTGAGCTCCCGGCTCTAACACGAACCCTCTCCGTCCTCTGTACCTGCTGGGACCGATTTACAGTTGTTCACCGCTGTCATTCCCTATGAGAATGAGACACCCCCCCCCCCAAGTCAGGTCATACAGAACTATCCAACCCCTACCCCTTGCTACCTCAGATGTCCGTAGTCCTTGGACGCATGAATTCATTATTTCAAAACACACATTTTTTGGGCAGCCTGTAGTGCATTAGCCACTGTATCATAACTCAGGGAAAGTCTGGTTCCTGGTTGAAGCATTTAGTTTGTTGTTGATTAGGAGCAGTTGTGTAGTAATCAGACCCAGCTCTCCTTAGCCCAGTGGAACCTTGATGTCCTATTTCATTTTAATGCCACTTTCTATCATTCTAACATGTCCTCAGGTGGGCCTGGGTTCACAACTCCTCCCCCATCCACACAGCCGACTTTTGAACTGTACGCTATAGACTCAGAATGACCTGGTGACCTGAGAAGAGCTTTGTATCTGCACAAGGCTGTGATCTCTTAGACATCGTTATGGAAACCATGCACTACGTGATCCCCTGGGACCGCCTCAGGAGTAGTGACATTTGCAACGAGGCAGGTACAGCGGTAACAAACAAACTGATGATGAATGATCATTAAGCTACGCACAGAGAGAGAGAGAGAGAGATGAGATGGGGAGAGTTAGAGAGAGAGGAGAAGAGTTAGAAAGAGAGATTTAGAGAGAAAGAAAGAGAGAGACAGGCTGGGTTGGAGGCATATTTGGCTTGTTTTGATTCCATTTATCCCTATACAGCTGCTGCTGTTTCAACTTATAACACACAACAAACTCAAGAAAACACAAAGGTTGCTATTATTAGGCAGTGGTAGTGATGAACAATTTTTTCTCCTCACTACAATGTTTCACTACCTGGGCAGACAAGACGTGCAACATCAAACAAGTGCAAATATTGTCAATGTTGTACAAATTTAGCATTGACTTTTGCCTCTAATTTTCTCTACAATACCACCCCACATACTCTAACCATTTTTCTGCCGCACAATTCTGTCCATACATCTGCACAAGGTTGTGCCTCGTCACTTATACCCCTACCTACACGTACATATTACCTCAACTACCTCGTACCCCCGCACATTGACTTGGTACCACTACTCCTGGTATAAAGCCTCTTTATTGTTATTTTATTGTGTTACTATTTCCTTTTTTTATTTAGCAAATATTTCTTGCTTTTTAACTCCGCATTGTTGGAAAGGGTTCATAAATCAACATTATGCAGTCTACACCAGTTGTATTCGGCACACATGACAAATAACATTTGATTTGACATCAGAGATGACAGGCATTTCCCAACCTGCGCTCATGGTCGGCCCTACTGGGCCCAAAGTCATCACAGTTAACGGTGTGTAAAGAGAGACTCGCGGGTGGTCGAGATTAGAGGGAGAACGGGTTTGGTGTGCCAGCGGGGTCTCACCACTGAACTCCGTCTCCTGCTCACGGGGTAAACCTTTTAGCACACACGCCAGTCTCAGCGAGGTCACACCGAGGTCTCTAGCCTTTCACACGTCAACTGCTAATGAGGCCTCTAAAACTGAGAGGAAGGTGAAGAGAGTCTGACCTCCATTCAGGAACCTCAGCTTGGGGGGAAACTGTACAGTACTTTGTCCAAATGAATAAAGACATGGAAACATTTAAAAATAAAATGGAGGCTGTGTGAGTGAGCGGTTCTGGGCACACAGTAGATTAGTGATGCATGAGGTGGCCCAAAAATGTTAGGTCAAAACATTAGCAAAGAAAAACACTGTCTGGCAGTTGTATGTTAAAAGTATCATATGGAAAAGACATGGTTACAAAAAAAGATGCTGTATTTTACCAAATCCGTTCCCTCTGACTGAATTTTAAAATCGAGTCTTCCGCAACTGCATTTCCCGTAATTGAACCATAAAATGAGTTTCGATCAATTGTGCACACTGATAAATTCATTCCTATTCAGGTTGGAATTTTACAATTCTTACACATTCAGGTCAATGTAGTTAAAAATATAACTAACCCCCTCCTCATACAGTACAAAAATGACATAACTATTATGAAGTAATGTCCTCTGTAGCTGAAATGATATCACAGGGTTATAGAGGAGGACAGTAAGAACACCATGAATACCATAATAGAGTGGTATAACAGATCTCATTTTTTTATTGAGGAGAGTCGAGTTGGGCTTTCCATTTTAGAAAATAAAACCAATAACAATATTACAAATAATGAAATTGTTACATCATTCACAGGATTACAGTCAATGTACATTTATACAGAAATACAGGACCTCCCACATCAGTCACAGTGGTCAGGGCCGGCACTGGTCTACGAGGGCTACAACAGGCCAGGGGAGACAGGGCCATCATCAGCCTGTCTTCACCAACAGCCAGAGAGGTGGGGAGATAGGGGTGGAAGGGGGAAGTGGGGGGATAAGACAACGCAAGGAACATAAGGACATTTGTCCCAACTAGACTGCTATTAGCCACTGTGTCAGCAGAGGGCGCTCTAACGCTTTACATAAAAGAGATATATCCACAGGAGCCATTTTCTATACACTCTGAACTGACTGTCACAAAGACAGACAGGCAGACCGCTGCTCGAGACATATTTGGATGGTCCACAAACACAGACCAACGAGTATGAGCAGGCACAGCTTGTGTTTATGCACACTGTCATGTCATTCTAACACTGAGACATAACGGTTTCCGTCCGTCCTTAAAAAATTGGAACACCGAATGGAAATTGTTCTTTGCGTCCACAGTGCATTGAATCAACATCTCAGATACATTGGTTTTGTTTTGATTCATAAATAAAAGAGGGGGGATTGTTATGTATTACTTATCATGACATTGACAGTAAAACATCAACAGTATCTGCAGATACAAGCCATTGAAACAAAGATGAGAGTTTTAGATGTACAACACAGTAGAGGACAGAGTTCTGTGATACCAGCAAGTTATCTGAGATTCCAAACAAAGACCATTACTGTAACAAACAGATGCATTCTGGTCTCAATGCTTTTATATCATTATTATGGACTTTAGACATCATTCATCCATCTGTCTCATGAGCCTGGACATTGAAAAAGGGGAGAACAAAGTATATACTCTGCACTGTTAAATAATATGCAACGATGGTAGCCAAATGTTATATTTAGTATTTTTATTTTTTTTATTTTTAACGGTGCAGATGTTTGAGACATTTTCTTCCTCGTGAAAAATGTAAACATAGAAACACCGATAAGTGCTTTGAAGAAGTGTACATTTACTGTCATTAAAATGTCTGTTATTTCAGTGGACTTGGGGGAGAAAAAAATACACTATCATTCAACAAAAAGTGATGTGTGGTTTTTATTCTATTGTAGCGTATACTCGTCTTCAACGAGCTGCAAACTCTCACCAATGCAAAAATGTCCTTGATGCAATCTATGTATAATTTAACCCATTTACTGTACATAGGGTGGTGCATTAAACACTTGCATTGTACACCAGAGAGAACTATCCAGTGAGATAATGACCATCATGGATTCACACAGCAAAGTCTAAAAAACGTTACAATGTGGGAATAATCTTCTCCGAACTAAACCCATCATAATCGCACCAGATTGATCAATCACTTACAATAGGTCCATTACAACAGGCCAATAGGGCCACTGTGCCAAGGGGTTTTATCAGAAGGGCGGGGCTATGAAACCAGTACCACTGAGCTGTACTGTTCTTAAAAGGAGGCTATCAATGTCTTAAAAATAAAAGAAAGAGGGATGACAGCTTTTTCTGTGGCCAATAGCAAAGGATAGCTCTGGATGAACTATCGGTATATAAACAGGGTTTCTTTGTGCCATTAGGTTCCGAGGCAGAATAAATACATACGTTACACAGCGCTTTCAGCAGTCACCGTGGCCCCACACTGTGCAACCAATAAACATTTGTTAACTCAACTCCTTAAGAATCGAGCTGATGTGAACAGAAGTACCACACCAAACCTACGCTTCCAAGAGGAATGCAAAGAAAAAGAAAACCACTTTATTACTACCTATATTTATGTTCCTATCACTCTAAATACGAGTCCACCATTACTGAATGTCTTAGTTCATCTCATCCTCATGTCCTAGTAATGTATTTTGATTGAACGTCACATGTGGAAGCACACTTTGTTTACACGTCGCTCTTTTAATCACTTGATAATCACCTTAATCACCTTCCTATGACTATCACCGTCTTCAGCACAAATACTAGTGCTGTGCTGCAGGGCCTGATTTCTTGAACATAAATTGCCACTGCTTGTTCTGACAGTGGGATATCTGTCTATATCTTGGGAAGACTGGCTGCCTGGGCTTAACTGAATATCACTGAGGTGCCCTTAAATATTAAAGGGTTGTGCAATGGAAAGGAAGAAAGTACTTTGCGAGCTCTTTTTGAAAGGAAATTGCACGGTCGCATCAGTGACAGTTGGGTCACAGAATCGCTGCCCCTTTTAATCTGGGCAGTGACTAATAGAGTGATGCACTTCCTGCTGTTTCATCTGTCATGGAGTCTGCACTGGAATATGCATGGTGACGCACAGAAATGTTGACGGAAAACTAAAGGGAGGATGATATTACAGAAGCTGGATCAAAACCTCAATGCTCCTGCCCACGTTTATTAAGACTCTGGACGGCTATGTGGGTTAGTGGGTGGAATGACATGGGGACTAACTGACAGACGAGAGCAAAGGCAGGATTTCACACATCCTGTGTATAGGGGTCTAATGCTAAGGCCTACATAAGACACCTCTACTGTTCTGCTCAGACAGCAAAGTGCCTTAAAACGTACAGCGGACATCTGATGATGTATATGGAAGAATGACCTTTTGTGGAAGAACCTCTGCTTACATAGCCACCTGCTGTGAAACCAGTACGGGGCCCACAGGTTGTGTGTTATCTACATAAATTCAGTCTGGTCTGTCAACATGACAACATGCAGAGTCACAAAGCAATGGATCTGAAAAAGCAGAGCACAGAGAACAGTGGGAGGAGAAGAGTTGTAGATCTGAGGCATGTGTTTAGCTCTGAGGAGAGATGGAGGGAACCACTGTCTGGCCAGTGGGGCTGTGATCAGGCAGTGGACTCCCACTAGGAATGGACATGTCTGACCAGCTGGAGCTCCATGTCTGGCTCCTCAGTCTGTATTGAGTACTGAGCCTGTCTCAGTGGATCTGCCCATTAGGAGCTCTGCAGTAAACTCCGTGTTTTACCATCTCTGGGGAATCCATGGGTTTTAACTGGCACAGACCAATCAGGCTCCCTAACCCCTCAAACAACACATCGGCCACAACAACAAAGCCAATGATAGACAGCTCTCCGTTCACCAGGCAGTTTTTCACAGAAGCCATACAGTAAATGCAATACGTATCTATAAAATGAAAGTAGATGTCTCAAGGACTCCAGTTATCTACAATTTGTGAGCACCAACATAATAATGATTTCCTAAAATTCCAAAAGAGCATGGAAGATCCAGATAGTCCTCCATTGTCCAGTATGATCTGCGTTCACATACCCTGCCAAGAGACTACTTGGAAAAGCTGTCAATCATCCACGATGTACAATAATAATAATACAAATATGCGTAAAATAATCCACTATCCCTTGCTAATGTTACTGCCCTGTTGTGAAAAGATTTGTCCGTGACCGTACCAATGTTAGGGTGTTAAAACCCGAACACTTCAATGTAAAATTATTTTAAAAGGAAAACAATTTGGAAGAAAAAAGCTAAATATAATGTAAGCGCATTATATTTTGTAAAGTGTAACAAATCAAAGCTCTGTGAAATCAATCATTAACTCAGCATGCTATCAAACACTACCCCCTCAGCTTTGGGAGCCGTTGCTTTGTACCACCAAGCACATTTAGCAACATGCACGCATACACACATACACATATACACCCATGCACAAGACACGCACACTCAGACACACACACACATATACACCCATGTACCAGACACGCACGCATACACACACACACATATACACCCATGCACCAGGCACGCACGCATACACACACACACATATACACCCATGCACCAGACACGCACGCAGACACAAACACACATATACACCCATGCACCAGACACGCACGCAGACACACACACACATATACACCCATGCACCAGACACGCACGCAGACACACACACACATATACACCCATGCACCAGACATGCACGCAGACACACACACACATATACACCCATGCACCAGACACGCACGCAGTCACACACACACATATACACCCATGCACCAGACACGCACGCAGACACAAACACACATATACACCCATGCACCAGACACGCACGCAGACACAAACACACATATACACCCATGCACCAGGCACGCACGCAGACACACACAAACAAACACACGGTGAAGCTGAAAACACAGGGAAACCTCAAGACAATGTGAGGACCAAAACATATGTGCACTCCTTGCACTCCTTCTACGTAAACACTATACATCCATGGAGGAATTACTGTATGTTTGCTGCTTATTACACTGATTCTTCAAAGTCCACAACTAACATTTTGCCCCAAAAAATCAAATAATAATAACAACAGATAAAAACCTCCCTATAGTCACCCTAAGAAAAATGTAAATCCATCACTTCCAAGTATTAGTAACTATGTCCGGCTCATAGTGATCACATCACAGTCCCAATGTCATGTGCATCTGATGTGTACAGGATCTTGACGTCATCATGACATCGTCATGACATCATCTGAGGTACACAGGGACGATGTTCCATTTGGCAGGTTATGTTAATATTGAAAAAATATAAATTTTCCCATGGTGAGAGGAAGCATGGTGAGAGAGAATCTTCATCACAATTTTCACACAGAAAAGGAAATGACTTGATATGAGAAAATGTATTTTTCTTTACATTTCTTTACTTTTGAATTGGTAGATAACTGAATGTCTTTAATTTGTTCATGTCAGTAGTTTCTGCCAGGTCCATTTCATGGTGCTCACACTTATATTACGTCCCAAATCAAAGACAGGGGAATAGATCAAGTTCCTCAGTCTCTTCTGCTGTTTGCCTTCAGGGAGACAGCAAATTTTTATGTTGCATTTCTGTTTCTGAAGTCAGTTCACCTAGTTTACAAAGAATATATCCGATTAATTTTGAGAGTGTTGGTCTTAAATCACCCAGTTTTCATTGTCTTCTTGTCTGTGGCCCTTTTTAAAGGGTAGCCTTTCTAGTCATTTCACCTAGCTTACAATTGTATACCATCTATAGACTCCTAGAGTTCTTAACTTTTTTTCCTTTACAAAATTCTTTACAAAATTCTTAAAACAAACGTAAAAGTTCAACGTAAATAAAATAAAAAAACATGGGTGGAAGATGCTAGTAGAAATGTGTCTCTGGTCAGTAACCTCTCATGATCCTGGTTCCAAGAAGGACGGTTGTGAGCCACGTTGATTGACGTCTGGTCATTTAGACTTGCTGGCCACAACCTTCCAAAGCTGATCCCGAAGGTTGAAGGGACTTTGGATGAGGGCATAGAGGAGGACAGGAGAGGGATTGGAAGGGGGGACCAGGGATGGACGGTAGTCTGGTAGGAAACGCAGGTTCACGGTCAAGCAAAAACATATCCACTCCATCCGTGCACCCAGGGTCCTGCATCCCAATCCCCTCTCCTCTGCTCTGCTCTCCTCCGCTCCACTCTGGATGGTCAAACTTCCACAGACTGGATCTGGTTCATGGAGGCACGCATCATCTGCACACTGTTCAGGATCTTCTTCTGGTGGCCTGCTAACGTTACACCCACACTCAGGATGTCACTGTGGCAGGAGACACAACCACAGGAGTCAGGAGAAAGCCATCACAGAAGACACAACAGGTTTTATGGAACAAGTCACATGGCATAAGCCAAGGTAAACTCAACAAGTTAGATCAAGGTTAAATTCTGGGACCCAGTCTGCCAAATTCCGAATTCTGTCCAGGCATGACTGCTTACAGTACTAACTCTGTTGGTTGAACAACTTCTTCCATTCAGGAAACAACGGAACACCTTTGTTTCCTAACCTTAACCCTATGGACTGATGTGTCTTATTGGTTTAAGTATTGTAACCAGAGATGTGGTTGGACATTTAGAAAAACAGACTTACGTGGCTCAGATTTCCAATGTGACTTTAGGAGGATATTAAGAGATATAGATAGGAGACAATAAGCAGAGTAATGTGTACCTTATTTACTAAACAGACCTTGAATAGTCTCTATCTGCTAATAGATGTTGTCTATGTCTTTATTAAGTCTACTGAGGCAGGAATGTATTCCTAAACATCACTATGCCTGTTCATTCTCCTATATCTATTATGTAATTTAACTGTTGTATAAGAAACCTGGCAGCCACATGGCCAGAGTCTGTACTCTGTTCTAGCTCAGAGCAGTTGTACTGCACCGTTATTATCTCTTAATGACATACAGTGAGAGACAGATTTATGATGAGCCAGGGGCTGAGCCTGGCAGTCACCCAGACTTTAAGGTATATGAGACTGTCCAGGAACAGCCCACCTGCCTCGCTTCAACCTCATCCTTATCATCCTTATTAGAAACACAGGTCTGGGATCGGCACTTACTCCATAGTCATCTGGGAAACCACATCAAAGCTGGTGAAGTCAGCGTTGGCAAAGTTGTCTTTGTACTGGCCCATCTTGATGGCATCCAGCCACTCGTCCACTGTGCTGAAGCTGGAGAAGTCTGGAACACTGCGGTCCAGGAGGGGAAGATGGACACTGGGGAAGATACATATACTAAGAGTCAAACACAGCTCTAGAGACACTGTCATAACTCTCTCACCTCTGTGATGGCAACGTTTGGAACAGACACAAGAGTGGAGAGCCTACACTAGATTAGTTTTAAGGACAAAACAAAGTAGCCTTGGCGTCATCTACTGGAAGCCATTTTCAGAGTTGATTTCTTATAAAATGTTCTTTCCAAATGGAGTGACAGGCTTAGAAGAGCCAGCCCTCTGGGCACAGAAGGCAATTTAACGTTTATTCCACGTTGGTGCAATTTCATTGAAATGATGTGGAAAGAACATTGATTCAACCAGTGTGTGCCCAGTGGGAGTATCCACACAGTTTCAGTGGAAAATCTAAGTCTCTATTCTACACACCATCAAAAATGAAATAATAGCATAGGATATATGGATTTCAGTATATTTTAGCATCCATAGGAATCTGACACCCAGGGAAAATGTACTTGAAAATGTTTTGTTTTTTTAATTGTGCAACTGCTTCAAATCATAATTTGCCTAAAGCATTCATGGAAATGACTTGATCTATGAAACCAACGGATTTTATTTACATAACCACTTGGCGCCAAAAGAAACAGGAGACAGCGTTTGGTTGAAATAAATTGTACCATGAATATCAAAAGTGTAACCAAAAATTGAATTGTTTTTCCATCTTTGAAGTCAATTGCACTACATCCTCCTGGAAATATGAAAGTAGTATTTGAGCCCAATCCTGGATATTGTGATGACTGGCCAGGAGAGACAGAGGAACACTTTTACTCAAACACACTAATAGACAGACAGACAGATAAACCCACAGATAAACTGACGGAGATCTAAGGAGAGCGTGCTAAGTGTTCCACTCACCCTGATGACAGAGGGGTCATGGCCTTCAGACTGTTGGGGTTGCGGATCATCTTGTCCAGGTTGTTGACAATCTGGCTGAACTTCGGCCGGTTGTTACGGTCCTTCTGCCAGCAGTCCAGCATGAGCTGGTGCAGGGCACTCGGGCAGTCCATGGGAGGGGGCAGCCGGTAGTCCTGCTCTATGGCATTGATCACCTGCAGGGGGAGATACAGATCTCTAAGGGTTGCTATGAGGCACTACGAGGAGGAGGAGGAGGGGGAGAGAGACGACAATCCCATAGTAGAGCATCCTCTCACAATTCTCAGTGTTATACAAGTCAAAACTGCAGCACACATGCCCACACACATACCTAATCCTGCACACATTATTGCATTAACACTAAGTAGGAAATGACCACCATTACAATTTAGACATTGTTTTGTCTTGCCTGCATACTTACTGTACCAGTTAAGTGTCACACTAAAGTATCAGTCTAATACCAATGGCTCCTCACATCCGTGCAGTCTGTGGCAGCAGTGACTTATTCTCAGTCAGTCTGGCATCAAGAGCCTTTAGAAATTATGTACAGTAATGTGCCTGCCATACAAATATCTAAGTGAGAGCCTGGTCCCAGATCCATTTGTTCTGTTTTGCTAACTCTATGGTCATTGTCATACCAAAAAGGTCTAATTTGAGACTAAGAGTGGCTGTGGTGATGTTGGTGGTGGGCGAGAGATCAGGGAATTGATGCCTGGCTAAGAGTGGGGAACGACCAGCTCAGAGGAGGGTTCTGATGAGGACCCACGATCCTCTACTCATTATCACTGACATTATGGAGCTTCATTCAGTCCTAGATTAATCTCATTCAGAGGCCTCCCTCCCAACCAAGATGCTGATGGAGTAGAAACACTATCTGAAGCCGCTAATAAGATAACCGTTGAGCTCCTCAGTCCCTCTTAGGGCATTAGCGTTCACACTTTCAATTTGAAACTATTTTCATTATCTCTCTCCCCATAATTTGCTCTCTTCTCCATCACCCAGAGGGAGCCTGGAAACAGAGGCTCCAGTCAAGAGCAGGAATAGTCTGCGGAGCGTTGCCTTGCATTCCAAATCATCTTATTATCGCTCTGTGGTAACTGGGGGGGCTTTCATATTAAACCCAGGTTAGAAAGTTGCTGTTAAGCCAGGGGAAGAAAACCACCATGACAAAATGGATCTCTATGGGGGTTCACAGAGAGGTAATAACATTCAAGAACAATTGTCTGTATATAATCAGCCTTTGTTTGAATAAAATGGGAATATTTGATGCCAGGCTATTTATTTCTAGTATTTCTGCTTGACGAATTATACAAATTATACATAAAGGCCTATACATACGTCTTGATTGGTCATGTCCCAGTAAGGTCTCTCTCCATAGGACATGACTTCCCACATGACGATGCCATAGCTCCAGACATCACTGGCGGATGTGAACTTCCTGTATTGGATTGCTTCAGGGGCTGTCCATCGGATAGGGATCTTCCCTCCCTGAGAAACACAACACAATGAGGGAGCAATCTTATAGAGGGAACTGAGACGGAAACCTGATCGTCACAGTGTTCTGGCTCTACAGAGAGAGATTACTCACAGTAACAATACTCTCTAATCCCAACTGGGAGATGGATATAGTTAAACTCCTGGGACTGGATGTGTGTGATATGGAAACCCATAAAAGGGGAGGAGAGGGCATGTGCGTGCGTTGCCTATGAGTGTGAGTGTGCAAGTGTGGATGCACACACGTGTATGTGTGTGGTGTTTGCAGTAAGGTCATGGTACACACCAGGGCGCTGGTGTAGGTGGGGTCTGACGTGTCGTCCTCCAGAAAACGGGACAGGCCGAAGTCAGACACCTTGCAGACCAAGTTGCTGTTGACCAGGATGTTGCGTGCGGCTAGGTCGCGGTGGACGTAGTTCATGTCGGCCAGGTACTTCATGCCAGAGGCGATGCCACGCAGCATGCCCACCAGCTGGATCACCGTGAACTGACCGTCGTTTTGCTGAAAAAAAAGGATGACATTATATTACAATATGATACATCCCCAGGGGCCTCTGTGGGCTATGGTTGAATAGATGTGGCTATAGGATGAGCTGGGCTGGGCTAAGCTTGGTCTGGTTGGCTGCAGCTGTTCTCCTTCCTGGATTGGCCAAGGCATTACCCCATAGGGGAGTGTCTGGATCTGGCCTACAGCTGTGCCTCCAACTGTGCACACCTGCACCTTCACCACCCACTACGAGGACCAGAGATCCACTAGGGAATATCCAGGAGGATCATGACGAGAGATGAGAGAGCATGAGCGTTGACAGACAGGCCCAGTATCATGGCCCATGGATGGGGTGGGGACACAGATGGATCACAGACGGACTAGGTCTGGCTGTGTATTCATCTGGGCATGTTCCCGGCCTATGGTTAGCCAGCTCCTCTAGCCTGTGTCTCTGTGTCTCTTCCAAACACTTTTCTGCTCATTAGCAGAGCAGGAATTTCTCCTCACGTCCACCAGCTCCTCATGTACCACAGCAATTAAGTGTTATGCATTATTCATGAGGCTGCCTCCCAACTACACAGCTCCTCCTGATCTCTGCATCCCTGCACTGTGTTTGCATACTGTACTTTAATTGGGAATATTCTTCAACCAAAGTCATTTGGATCTGATTAGCAGATAGAGGTATAATACATGTTCTGTGCCATTATATGATTCTATCCCAATTCCAGTCAGAATATGTTTTTAATATTTTTTCCCCCTCATCAATCTACACACAATACCGTATAATGACAAAGCAAAAACAGGCTTTTAGAAATGTTAGCAAATGTATAAAAAAAAACTATGAAATACCATATTTACATAATTATTCAGACCCTTTATCCTGGACTGTTGGAACACCTTTGGCAGCGAGTACAGCCTTGAGTTTTCTTGGGTATGACGCTACACGCACACCTGTATTTGGGGAGTTTCCCCATTATTCTCTGCAGATCCTCTCAAGATATGTCAGGTTGGATGGGGAGCGTCGCTGCACAGCTATTTTCAGGTCATTCCAGAGATGTTAGATCGGGTTCCAGTCCGGGCTCTGGCTGGACCACTCAAAGACATTCTGAAGCCACTACTACGTTGGCTGTGTGCTTAGGGTCATTGTCCTGTTGGAAGATGAACCTTCGACCCAGTTTGAGGTCCTGAGAGCTCTGGAGTAGGATTTCATCAAGGATCTCTCTGTACTTGCACCATTCATCTTTCCCTTGATTCTGATTAGTCTCCCAGTACCTGCCGCTGAAAAAAATCCTCACAGCATGACGCTGCAACCACCATGCTTCACCGTCTAGCCGCTCTACTATAAAGGCCTAATTGGTGGAGTGCTGCAGAGATGGTTGTCAATATGGAAGGTTCTCCCTTCTACACAGAGGAACTCTGGAGCTCTGTCAGAGTGACCATCGGGTTCTTGGTCACCTGGCCCTTCTCCCCAGATTGCTCAGTTTGGCCGGGCAGCCAACCAGCTCTAGGAAGAGTTTTAGTGGCTCCAAACTTCTTCCATTTAAGAATAACGGAGACCACTGTGTTCTTGGGGGATCTTCAATGCTGCAGACATTTTTGGTACCCTTTCCCAGATCTGTGCCTCGTGTCGGAGCTCTACCGACAATTCCTTCGACCTCATGACTTGGTTTTTGCTCTGTCATGCACTGTCAACAGTGGGACCTTTTAAAGACAGGTGTGTGCCTTTCCAAATCATGTCCAAGCAATTTAATTTACAACAGATGGACTCCAATCAAGTTGTATAAACATCTCAAGGATGATCAGTGGAAACAGGATGCACCTGAGCTCAATTTCAAGTCACAGAGAAAAGGGTCTGAATACTTATGTAAATAAGGTATTTATGTTTTTATTTGTAATACATTTGCAAACATTTGAAAAAAACCTGTTTTCACTTTGTCATTATGGGGTATTTTGTGTAGATTGATGAGGATTTTTATTTAATCCATTTTAGAATAAGTCTGTAACGTAACAAAATGTGGAAAAAGCCAAGGAGTCTGAGTACTTTCCGAATGCATTGTATTTCAGGATGTTGTATATCCATGAATCTGAATTAATTAATGTAAACTTTACAGTTTGGAAAACATAGCTTGTCCAAAGAAATGTGTCCCTTGGCACAACTTATCCCGGGTATGAGGTAAGATACCCTGTCCTGCGGGGCAAGATAAGCCACCAAATATATGTACTGAATTAAATATGACTACTACGTTTTTAAAACCAAACACAATTCAACACAATCACAATCGGTATTTTAATAATTTTAAGCATTTTTTAACACAGGCTTAACATTGCCATTGGCAAGACCATTGGCTCAACTTACCCCAAGGCAAACATTTTCACTATATTAGCCCACACAGCTACAAGGATGCACTTTCATGCTAGGTTAAGGACCTCATATTGAATCTTATAGAGGCCCCAACTGATGTACAGTGGTTCTTCCTTTAAAAGTTGCATCATACTGAGGCACACCTTGTGTGCTGCTGCAGCATTCTGTCATGTCATTTAATTCTCAGCCATTTCTCCTGTTACTGCAAGTTATTGCTAGTTTGACCACCAGAGGGCTTCTTTGAAAAGCATTTGATAATCTTCTGTATTGGCATTACCAGAGAATTGAAAAACTTGTTTTGTAATAACATAGTTTATGGGATTGATTTTTAGAAATCTGGCTTAATTCATTTGACTAATATTATGATGTTTCTATTCAGAGAAAAACAAAAAACAAAACCCTCCATTAGGATGGATTGGAAAACATGGCGATATACAACGTGACAACTTTTAGACAACTTTGTACCAATACCGTAAATCAGTGATATTTATTCCCATAGTAATTCGTTATGGATCCACAACTAAATCATCATCTGCATTTTGATAGAGTATTTTTTTATCATTTATTTTATTAACAAAATGCGTATTAGTTTATTCGGCTACTGTGTAGTCTACAACACATACTGTAGTAAACCTGGGAAAGTGCCTAATTCCTTACATAAGGGAAAGCAGGCCTTGTCTGTACTACAGAATGCAGGGCACGAGGGAGACAGGTGTTATTTCATAGTTGTGATGTCTTCACTATTATTCTACAATGTAGAAAATAGTACAAATAAAACATCTTAAAAGTATCTACTTTGGTTTAGATACAAGCATCATGAAACCTCTAGCACAATAAATTAATTTAAAAATCAGTTTTTTGGACCTAACTTGCTTACCACATTTTCTGTGTGATTTTGTCCTTCACATGAAATAATGACCTATTCCTAAATATTTGGACAAATTATTAATTTTGTGTATGGTTTCCTAGAAAGTGGATCAACTTACCCCACTTACCCCTACCATTTTTTTCTGGTCATTAAATGGCCCTCAACTTTTCCTACTTTCTCTGCTTGTTGTCTCTATCCATCTATTAGATGTGATTGATCTACTCTCATTTTCTCGCTTTAGCTCCACCTTGGAGATGCATCACAGCAGCGTAAGCTGCACCAGGAGCTGTAGGGGAGCTGATCCTTCAGCTAGCAGCTCCTACCTAAGGTGATCGTCTTAACTGACCCCCTGCTACCTGGCCCTCCTTCACAGAGCGCCACGTTTTAAAGAACTGATGCTGTCAGCAGACATTGTCATACAGTGAGGAGCCACAGTGATGCTCTGTTGTTTGAAATAAAATGTACTGTCAAATATGCTTACCACACAGAGACAGAGACACACAACCCTGTCAAATTCAAGAGTGAGTTGGCATACAGTGTCTCGGAGGTCTGAAGCAGAATGCTAATAAAGTTCATGTTTTGCACCTCCAGCAGTAGACAGAGCAGCAGTCGGCTGACAGGAGGATGGCTGCCTCCTTTTTAATGGAGGATTTTGATGTGTATTTTGATCCACAGAGGAAGAGTTTACATCTCGAGTTTATTATATTCTCTAATAGCTCAGAGTTGATACTCGTCAGTTTGCTCTCTTGCCCTGAGTCACGAAAGCCTTACTCAGTATGCTCCTTTTAGAGGTAAACAATGACAACGGGATGAGGAGTGACGAGCCTGGGGCTATGACAGAGGTGGTGGAGGGGGACGTTATCCACATAGACTGGCTAGCAGCAACATCAGACATATCTAAACATCAACATAGTGATTTATATCAAACAGTAGAAATAGTTGGCTCTTGTTAAATAGATATGTTTTTCGATATTTTATAATTATGCTGTTTTCACTCACAAATGATTTAAAGTGAAGTAAAAGTAATGGGGGGAAACATCCTTTATATTTGTGAAGATTTCCATAAATCACTAGCTCTTTTCCACTCAGTTTTTGACTCCTTACTTCAAACCCCCGAAGAGTCCAATAAGAGATGAAAGCTTTTGGGCACCCAGTCACATCAGGAAAAACATGCTCCCATTCAGCTGACATGCTACAGACAGAAGCCACAGGACTGGCTGACAGCTGACAGCAGCCTCTCATCTACAAGCCAACTTCATTCTTTGAGAGCTGACATGTTTTCTTCTTAACTCTCGCTAATAACTTGAAACCCTCCCAAGGTGAGGTTAGCTATCTGGAACGTATTTTCTGAGATATGCCTTCTATGAGTTCTGTATTTCATAAAAGATGTTTGACTAAATGTTAAGATGCTGAATAACATGTTAACTGAGGCATTTGGTGACATACGTAGAAAGCCCTATAAGTTTAAGATCCTTTTCCTTTTCTGTGACTCAAACAGGAGGACTGAATGTGGGTTAGTATGATAAATACAAAATGAGAGCATGACTAACTTCACTGAAATGCTAGCCTCACTCACCAGCAGCTGGAGAGCTACTGTACTTAGACTCCATTTTACTGTAGTCAAACATGGGGATCAAGGGGAAATACTGTATAACAGCCAGCGCTAGAGGCAGTGTAATATAAATCAATAATTGGACCAGACAGACACTCAAAGAACATTAATACTGCAGCTTGATTGGGTAGAAAATGCTCACTCTAAGGACACGCTCCAAGGCTCACTGATGGACACTATGCTAAGTAAAGAGGAGTTCCACATGATACATGTTCTGCATGTTAATGTTCACTTGAAACTAGATGGGTAAGCATTATGATGTGTATTTAGCAGTCATTTCCCAGAGTGTGTGTGTGTGTGTGTGTGTGTGTGTGTGTGTGTGTGTGTGTGTGTGTGTGTGTGTGTGTGTGTGTGTGTGTGTGTGTGTGTGTGTGTGTGTGTGTGTGTGTGTGTGTGTGTGTGTGTGTGTGTGTGTCTACCTGTCTATCTGCATAGCCATTAGTGTTAATATTTGACTCAGTGGGACCATGACAAACAGTGTGTAACTCACTCTGAGGAAGGAGTCCAGTGATCCGTTCTCCATGAACTCAGTGATGATCATGACGGGGGCGCTCTTGGTGACCACACCCTCCAGGTGGATCACATTCGGGTGGTCAAACTGACCCATGATGGACGCTTCAGACAGGAAGTCCCGTCTCTGTTTCTCTGTGTAGCCCGACTTCAGCGTCTTGATGGCCACAAACATCTCTCTCTTGCCTGGGAGCCTCAGGTTCCCACTGCACACCTCCCCGAACTCTCCTACAAGACATAACAGAGAGACAGTTAATGACAGGAGATGTCTGACAGAGGTTACAAACATTCACATTATGAGCCAAAATGTAGTCCCCAATTCATTGGAATACAGACAACATTGAAAATATTTAGTTGTAAAAAATTACTGGCCTTTCTCTTTACCTGCGCCAATGACTTGCTCAATCTTTACAAAAGAGATGTCAATCTCCTTAGCAAACTCCCTCACAGCCTCGTTGGGGTCCTCATATGTAAACGGATCGATATATATCTTCATTCCTGGAGTCACTTGGAAAAAGAAGAAGCCGATATAATTTTGTATTCTGACATACACACACAAATTGCAACCGTGTCTGTATTTAACATTCAGAGTGTGAGTAATGCAAATGTTATTATGAGAGAGTCAGAGAGGTTAGTGTTAGTGCAAGGTAGGAACGGTAGGTTTGGCTGGGGGTATCAGGACTATAATAATCAATGGGCAATGACATGGTATTCCCAGTGAGTTATTGGCAGTGTTAAGGCAGGTTAATGTATGTATAAGTGCCACAGTGTCATAGCAGACCATTAACACCCAGGAGAGGCAGCCAGTCACTATACCAGTATTTCTCTCTGCTCCAGAAAATAAATTGGCTTTCTTAAGCTCTGATGCCAGGTAAATTGGCTTAAGGTGGACCTTAAGTGTTCAGTGACTTAAGTGTCCCAGGTTTCAATTCTGATTATTTTTGCTCTTACTTTCACATCTAACCTGAGGTTTTTTAGTACAGTCATGAAACCTGCATAGCGGACTGAACTGAAGAAGTGTTCAGGAACAGATGGAGAGCCCCTTGAAAGTTCCCAGTCCGAAAACTCCTCTCTCTTCCCAAACTATAGAGCGATCCAAAGACCACCCACCAGAGCATGGCAGAGACCACCTGACACAGGGGAGGACAGCCAGGAAAACTATGACCATAAGTGTGGCGATGAATACACACACAGGGGAGTGGAACGATATTATTAGCTGTGAAATGCCCTCAGCCTCTCTGGCACTAATCCCCACTGAATTACATCCTGGAAGAAACAAGTTCTGTAAATACAGTATTTACTGCAATCTGATTTTATTGATTACACATGGGAAAGCTGTCTATATTGATAAGCCTGGAAAGCAGAAGAGCTAAGTAGAAAAATGTATAAATAAATAAAACTGAAATAAGCTCAGGGAGGAAATATATCAGACCCTTTCTTTTTTAGCTGACTGACGGAGGGAAAATGATAAGCCATAAGCTCCCAGAGAGAGACAAGCTAGTTTAAATTGCAGCTCCTGAGCTCCAACTTGAAGATTCATTTCTGTTTCATGGAACTCTGGGCCAACATGGAAAACAAAATAATGAATAAAGGCCATTTCTTCACAATCTCCTTAGAATTGTTCAGCAATGGCAAAAGGTGTGCGTGGTATTAGCATGTTAATGGACAAGCTATGAGAAGACTAAATGCTAATTTCACAACAATGGAATTAGTTGACTATGAAGTGAGACCATAGAGCCAATACACACTTGTACACAAGCTATGTTGGGATAAATCCTAGCATGGAGACGGGTTGAAGAAAATGAGAGACAAGATTACCAATGAAGAGGTGAGAAGAAGCACAAGGTTAGGAGGTAGCCAAGGACACTACAGTGCAAGGTGATAGCCATGGAGACAGGTGTGTGAGGCAGCAGAGGGTTGAACGTTAGCCATGGAGACGACTGTGTGAGCCGGTAGCCATGGAGACAGGTGTGTGTGTGTGTGTTAGCAAGAGTGTGGGGGAGGTGCAAACAGTCACAGAGTGAGAGCGAGGGCTGGGTTACTCACTGTGGCCGCTGGTGTAGTGCTGCAGCTTGTCTGTGTACTCTGAGTCTGCTCGGTCAAAGCCACGCCTCCTGGGAGAAAGACAAAGAGCTATAGCGCTGGCCCAGAGAGGGGGTGTGGTCTATGCACCAGGCCTACCCGCTCCACAGCTAGCTAATGACCACTAAACACAACCAGCCTATAAACTATAAACCCCACCTTAACAAGCTACAGCACCCATTAAAGTACAATAACGAAGTAGGGTAGAAACAAAAAACACTAAAGCGAATGTGTCTAATCTGGCTGGCTTATTTGACTGTTTTGTGATATGCGGCATTGGTTGGCTGGACTGATGCATGAATGACTCACCGGTTGCAGACGATGACAATGACAACCACTGCGATGAGGAAGACCAGACCTGCAGCTGCAGAGCCGATGATAAGAGGCAGTTTCTCCTGAATGCTGGTGTTGTACTCCTCTGTGATTAGACAAATACACCATCACACACTGAAACATATGGGCCGGTATCTGAGCAAATGCATATGGAGCAAACAGTGGGTGACAGACAGACAGACAGACAGACAGACAGACAGACAGACGGTTGGAGAGACCAATGGGCATCTTGGTTGGCAGCACAAGACCTCTCTCCAAAACGCACTGTGCGGGCTCAAATGCCAGCGATATGGCCACCCGCTCGTCTGGAACTGAGAGAGCGTGTTTGGGGGAGACCCAGCTCCCTTCCCTCCAGAGCGTTGCCAAACACAGGGAATCCAGCATGGCAGTAGGCACATAATCTCACAACACCACCTCAGGTCCTGACTGCTCTGTCTGGGGTGGAGACTGTGGAGGGCTGTGTCATGGGTTGTGTCACAGGGTGGTACTGTATGCATCAAACTGTAATGCTGGGTTCTCTTTTGTCTGGCAGTGTGCTGGCTGCTTGCCGTGGAGGAGAAGAGAGCAAAGGAGAGATCAGGCTAATGATGGCCCTCGGCACTGCAGGTAATGAGATGTTTAGAGAACACCCAGGTCGCTGTGCAAACATCAGATGAGCTGCTTAGGAGCCAGGGGACAAGCTAATCTGCCAAGCACTGTCCTTCTATACAGATTAGACACTTTAACCTGATGTATGGTTTACATTAGGCCACGTTTAATCAACTACAGTAAACTACAAAAATATCTACATTCATGCATTACCTATCTTATTCAATGCCACAAAATAACTTCCCTGTGAGTTCTGCTGAGAAGATAATGAATGAAATCCACAAAAATAAAACAATGGGTGTACTCATTGTTGGAGAGTTGTCTTGTAGAACGCATCTCAAACCATTTCCCCATCAACATCTTTGTGTCTGTTGGGTCATTAGGTCTATGGTGTAATGGTCCAGGTTGGGTTGATGGGCATGCATGGGATGTGATAACTCTGCATCTCTCTATGCTCTATCTGAGCTGAGGGAATGTTAGCTGCACCCTCACCCTCAGTCATGGTTTGGAAGTAGAGTTTGCCGCTGTAGCGGCCAAATCCGGCCACAGTCCTGGCGCGAACCAGGAACACATAGATCGCGCCTGGTTTGAGACCGCGGATGACCACTGTGTTGGTCTGGCTCTTTATGATGGTTGAGTTGTACTCTGTCTGGTCCTGAGAGAGTAGGAAAGAAAGAGGGAGGAAGACAAATCAGTGCCATCCACAGAACAATTACCATACGCATGCATTAATCTAACGTGGTGGCAGGGTAGCCTAGTGGTTAGAGCGTTGGACTAGTAACCGGAAGGTTGCAAGTTCAAACCCCTGAGCTGACAAGCTAGAAATCTGCCGTTCTGCCCCTGAACCGGCAGTTAACCCACTGTTCCTAGGCCGTCATTGAAAATAAGAATTTGTTCTTAACTGACTTGCCTATTTAAATAAAAAATTTAGTGCCTTAGAAAAATAGGCTGATGAGCAAAATAACTAAGATAGAGACTCAAATGTTTCTAATGCTGATGTATCTATTTGATCAAGCAGACTGAACAGAGAATGAAAAGCAACAGCCGGAGGCAGAAAGGATGGCAGTTTTAGGTCAGCTAGAATTAGTTTGTTTGAGCTGTGAGTTCTGACGATCAGTGCAACTTTTCATTGCCACACCGGTTCATTCTATCCACAAAGCTGACAGGTCTGTCTGGAAGAGGAGACTAAAACTGTGCCGGCTGCTGAATTAGACCAATCACTCAGCAGCATGATTACAGTTGTGAGTTCTAAGCCACGGCAGGGGCCGGAACAATTGTTTTGACAGCTCTCCTCAGCAGTGTCTGAGAAAATAATTAGACTAAAAAGTGGAGCAGCATGGTGCGCAGTCACAGAGGAGTCCTCTTTGAACGTTGTGTGTGTGTGTGTGTATGTTCTGGTCTGCTTGTATCTAAGTGTGTGAGCATGTGTTTGCGTGTGGTAGTATTTGTGACCGACCGCCTTGACGGACAGACTCCTGTCTGTCAAATTTATTGTGAGAAAGTATGCTGTCTGTTGAATAATATTTTTATGGCAGTCAACGCTCCATTGTTTCAACCGCAAATCTCTCTGGAGGGCTGAGAGCGGTTTCCTTTCCCATTGACTGACCGTGATTATAATTGGAAGGGATCAAGCAGAAGTTGTACGCGGGATTCAGAAGCTATGTCTGCCTGCCTCAGTGAACACACTGTACACCAACAGGCAAAGATGTTCTGAATTTCAATTTGATAAAAAAAAATGAGAGCTCGTTTTGCAGTCAGTGGATACCTTATTTTGGCCCTGCTGAGCTGAAGGATGGGCAGACTCAATTCTATCTCCATGTGTGTCTGTGTACATGGAGCTGAGATAGAGCAGACTGCTTGTTAATGGGTAGTGTGCAGTGGGTACCTACCTTCTCATAGTACTGCAGTTCATAGTCCAGAATGACTCCATTGGGCTGGTCTGGTTGAGACCAGGACAGAGTGATGCTGTCCACAGTACGACTGATCTGGTGCATGATGGACACTGTCGACGGAGCTGCAGAGAGAGTAACAGATAGAACGGGAGAGAAATACAGACACGGAGGGGAAGAAGGAAAGTACATAACAAAAAAAATGTAGCATCACAACATTCGGCCACAACGATTAGCTCTGAATCATAGATCTGAATCATATAATTAGTTCAGAATTATAGATCTGAATCATATAATTAGTTCAGAAACATACATCTGAATCCTAAAATCTCATCAAACAGATATCAAACAGATGCCTACTTCACTGAACTATGTAACGCCATAGTAATAGTGATATGTTGATAGTTGGTCTCATCGTGACCAGACATGCACTGCATGTAGACAGGTCACAACACACATCATCTGAGGGGACTTTCCAGCACTGACTCAGTACTATTTCCATGATTAATCCGTGCTTCCCACACTGTCAGGGTGTGAGCGCAGTGTCTGTCCGTCTGGCTGGCTAGCAATCATTCCCCTGGCCGCATCCTCCTAGCAAGACAAATTGCGGAGCAAGCCCATTTTGCAAGGCACATAAAACCAGAGAAAATCACCATAACCACAAGTATGCAATACACAATCGTCATTTAGTTTTTTTCAGCCTTCTACTTGTGTAATTGCAGTCTATGTTTACGCATATTTCTTGTGGATGACAACTTAATACACAATAGCAAATGGTTTGAAAGTGCAAGGACAAGAGTCATGGTCATGGTGGAAAGATATAGAGAATTATAGCATTTATTTTAATCACATAATATGTGGTAATCACTGTGTAGGAATAAGCCAGATCCTTTCAGCAGTAGTTGAGCCGTAAAGGACTGTTGAGTGGGTAGGGTTGTTGGCTGCCTTTATTCTAACAAAACCAAAGGACAAAACTTGCAACTTTCTTTTTGGTAAGGCTGAAGGGTCAGGGAAGGGCATGCGATCCACGAGCCTTCATACAGCCATTAACATTAGTGCAGGGTGCCGTGGATCACAGTGAAGATAATGCAGAATGTTAAAGCGCTGTCTGGGGCTGGGAGGGCAGGATTTATGGGCCCTGGGCCTCAGCTGCACACACGGCCCTCAGCCAGCAACACAGTGGCTCCCCAGAGCCCCAGCCATAAAGACAGAGGCCACCCCAGCAGCACGCGCTCTCCATGGAAAATCCACTGACTGGAAAACCCTCCCATCCTCCCTCATTCAGCCCCACCCGCCATTATCTCGGAATCTAGGGGAGTGTGTGTAGTTAATATCTCATATATAAATCTCAGTGTTCATTTATTTTGTTGTAGTTCATGTAACAAAATGCTGCTAATTGCTGATGCTATCCCACCACGCCATAAAAGCGCATTTCAGATGGAGTTTGGATTAAAATGCACATGTTCAGTATTGTAGTGTAAAGCCCATAACAAATCCCAGTGACCAGTGTGCTGCAAGACATGACGATGGAGAGGGCATTTTATGGCCTATTCGTTCTCACCAACGTGTCAGCCTTGCTTCACATGCCCTCTGACCCCAACAGAAGCCTCCATACTAGGACACTAATCATGAGATACTGTCTAAACAGGGATGTCCCCATATGCCAGCGGCCTTAAACATAAAGCGTGTACAGATAATTAATAGGCAGCCTGTAGTTTCATCTCCTGCAGCACTTGCACAAAGATAGCCTGTGATTCTGCCATGAGCATACATCATCCTCTTCAGAGAGACCCAAATGAGACAAATACTCACAGGCATCTCTTCAATCTCACTGTCCATTGACTTTGTTTGCAGTCACAAGACAGCTTAATAAGACAGATATACAGATATACTTGCTTTTTTGTCCATTGCATTTCCAGTAGAAAAGCATTGTAGCCATCTCTGGCAACCTAATCCCAGGCATGGCAAACAGACAGAGGCAGAGTATGTCTTCATGTACAGAGGATGGGCACATGTCAACATCAAATCTGTCCAAGAAGGACATTGTGGTCTTCCAGACTTGCAGCATGACAGACGAAATATCTGTATTTCACCAAACATAACTACTGATGAAGAACCAAACACGACAACAGAGACTAAAGAAGATGGAAACCCTACTGTTATTGGTGATACGGGGGAAAATGTGTGTGGCGTGTGGACTGTAGTGAAATAATGGTATAATTTTCCACTTGATACGCCAAAGCATAGAGAGGGCTAACAGCAGAGTCTCTACCATGAGGAGGGTGATAATCACCAGCTAGTAAAATATATAGTAAAATAGTCATGGTGGAGCATTCCAAATAATTGCTGCTTGCAACGGTACAGCGATGAGGACTATTTTTCTAGAATCCTAGGTGTTTAACTTTTTCCTGGCAAGCCTTGTGAGCTGACACACTACAACGATCATCCAGCACAAAAGAGGGTTCAGAGGGAGCGTGAGTCTGTGAACAAACTCATCAGGAACGGATGTTTGCATTATTTTATCTCAACTACATCCAGGCCCAGAGTTTCTGAATAACATCCCCACATTTTGGAAGGTAAACCAACACTACTGTGTTATCTGTAGATGGGAGGGTTGTGGAGGGTTTAGAAGAGAGGGTTTACATGAGAGAACCTAAGGCGACACATGCTGAACGCGGAACGAGAGAGCTCTTTTTGTAAAGTTTTGACAGTGTTTCCTCGCAAAGTTTGGTTTATATACTTTTTTTGGATCCCGTGATGTGGTTAACCTCAGTTGCAGTGACCGCTACTATCTGTCCAGACCAAAAACTCTGAAGTTGTTTGGCGTAGCTAGCTACTAGACTAGCAGGTAGCTATCAAGCTAGCAGGGTTTTCCAATAATAGCTTAAATACATCCAGCAATGCTGTTAGCCCTTGTGGGTGGGAGGTGTCCCAGGCGTGTGGTTGTATTCCCTGCTGCCTGTTGCTGTTTCCCTGCGACCTGAACTGGCTGGAACTGCATGTATATATCTAAGAACATCAGTCGACGCTGTCACCATGCCACCTAAAACTGAGGACAGTGTTTCTCTAGCACAGGTGAAAGATGTGCTAGAGAACCACCCGCCAACCGCTCTTTTACGCTACTGCTACTCTCTGTTTATCATATATGCATAGTCACTTTAACCATATCTACATGTACATACTACATCAATCAGCCCGACTAACCGGTGCCTGTATGTAGCCTCGCTACTGTTATAGCCTTGCTACTGTGTACAGCCTTGCTACTGTTATTTTTCACTGTCTTTTTACTGTTGTTTTTTATTTCTTTACTTACCTATTGTTCACCTAATGCATTTTTTGCACTGTTGGTTAGAGCCTGTAAGTAAACATTTCACTGTAAGGTCTACACCTGTTGTATTCAGCGTACGTGACAAATAAACTTTGATTTAATTTGATCCCCTGCCATAAAAATTCAATAAAAAGACCAACAACAAAATATTTTACAAGGAGCTGTTTGAATAGCAGGAGAATAGCTTCAAGAGCTTTGGCTAAATATTGGTGGATACAACAAACACAAGAATGGACGATCTGACCAGAAAAGTGCAAATGGTTGCATTTCTAACCCAGGGAGAGCTTGAAGTGACGAAGCAGGACTGCAGCAAGATGGACATTAACTGTACGACCACGAGAAAAGACATCAGCACTGTCTATAAATCTATGTTAACAACTACAGGGAAACCGGATTATCTAGAAGGACAATCAAGGTGAAATAACATTGTTCTGGATGGAATCCCAGTGTCTCCACATGAGACCTGGGCTGATTCTGAGGAGAAATTGAGGAAAATGATAACTGAAAAGCTGATGATGGATCACAGGGAGATTGAGCTGGAGCGCACCTAGAGGAATGGAAAAAACCTCCAGTCCGGGTGACAGACCCAGGTTGATAGTGGTAAAGTTCCTGAGGTTCAAGGACAAGGTGGCTGTTCTGGAGAAAACCTTTTACTGGTTCTAACATTCAACCAATCAGCTTGCTGACGGCTTTGACCAGATACAATGCGACACTACATGACCAAAATATGTGGACACCGGCTCGTCGAACATCTCATTCCAAAATCATGGGCATTTAATATGGAGTTGTCCCCCCTTTGTTGCTATAACAGCCTCCACTCTGATGGGAAGGCTTTCCACTAGATGTTGAAACATTGCTGAGGGGACTTGCTTCAATTCAGCTACAAGAGCACTAGTGAGATCCGGCACTGATGTTGAGCGATTACCCGTGGCTCGCAGTCGGCGTTCCTATTCATCGCAAAGGTGTTTGATTGGGGTGGAGGTCAGGGCTCTGTGCAGGCCAGTCGGGTTCTTGCACACCGATCTCGACAAACCATTTCTGTATGGACGTCGCTTTGTGTATGGGGGCATTGTCATGCTGAAAAGGGCCTTCCCAAACTGTTACACAGAATCGTCTAGAATGTCATTGAATGCTGTAGCGTTAAGATATCCCTTTACTGGAACTAGGGGCTTAACCTGAACCATGAAAAACAGCCCCAGAAAATTATTCATCCTCCACCAAACTTTACAGTTGGTACTATGCATTTGAGCAGGTAGTGTCCTCCTGGCGTCCGCCAAACCCAGAATCGTCAATCGGACTGCCAGATGGCAAAGCGTGATTTATCATTTCAGAGAACGTGTTTCCACAGCTTCCGAGTCCAATGTCGGCGAGTTTTTACACCACTCCAGCCGACGCTGGGTTCAAGGTTCATTGTGCATGGGCTTGGGCTTGTGTGCGGCTGCTCGGCCATGGAAACCCATTTCATTAAGTTATTGTGCTGAAGTTGCTTCCAGAGGCAGTTTGGAACTCGGTAGTGAGTGTTGCAACCAAGGACAGACGATTTTTATGCGTTACCCTCTTCAGCACTCGGCGGTCCTGTTTTGTGAGCTTACAGTTGCCTGGGGCAGCTCTAGCAGTACAAAAAAGTACAGAAATTAGACAAACTGGCTTGTTGGAATTCTCTGAGCTCTTCAGGAAGGCCATTCTACTGCCAATGTTTGTCTATGGAGATTGTATGGCTGTGTGTTTGATTTTATACAACTGTCAATAACGGGTGTAGCTGAAATAGCCGAATCCACTCATTTGAAGGGGTGTCCACATACGTTTGTATATATCGTGTTTTTTTGTTTGGACAAATTAACAACCGACTACTATTATGCTTATAGGAATGGGCACTCAACATGTAGGCCTACTGCACTGACACAAATTACTGATGATTGGCTGAAAGAAATTGATAATAAGAAGATTGTGGGAGTTGTATTTTTAGACTTCAGTGCAGCCTTTGATATTATTGACCATAACATGTCATTGGAAAAATGTATGTGTTATGGCTTTCCATCTTCTGTCATATCATTGGTTGAGAGCTGAGCTATCTATCCAATAGAACACAGAGGGTTTCTTTAATGGAAGATTATCCAATGTAAAACATAGAAAGTGTAGTATTCCGGAAGGCAGCTAGCGGTCTTGGCCCTTTACTGTTCTCTATTTTTACTGATGATCTACTGTGTCCATGTCGGCTGATGACTCAACCACATCTAGTGAAATAACTGCAACCCTGAACAGAGTTGCAGTCAGTTTTGGAATGGGTGGCTAGTAATAAACTAGTCCTGTACTCATCTAAAACTAAAAGCATTGTATTTGGTACAAATATTTCCCTATGATCTCAGGTTCTAGACCTCTCAATCTGGTAATGAATGACATGACAGTTAAGCGAGTTAAGGGGACTAAACTTCTTGATGTCACTTTAAGACTGTAAATTGTCATGGTCAAGGCATATTGATGAAAATGTTGTAAAGATGGGAAGAGGTCTGTCAGTGATAAATAGATTCTCAGTATTGTTAGCACCACAGTTGACCAAACAAGTCCTGCAGGCTTTAGTTTAACCTACGTAAATACTGACTATTGCCTGGTGATATTGTCAAGTGCTGTCAAGAAGGACCTAGAAAACCTGCAGCTGGCCCAGAACAGTGCAGCACGTCTTGCCCTTCAATGTACACAGAGGTCTTATGTCAACCGTTTGCATGTCAGTCTCTCTTGGTTCAAAGTAGAGGAGAGACATACAAGACGCATTGTATTTGTTTATGTCTGGTCTGACAGACATACTTACCCCACCATACATGCCATCAGGGCACAGTCCACAAATCCAGAATGAATTCAACGCAACACACAATAGAGCAATGATCACATGGAACTCTTCCATCTCAAATGACTCAAGCAAACAGCAAAATAACGAATAAAACAACACTTCTGCCCTATCTGACCTAAATAACTCTTAAGCACATGGATATGTACTGTGTGGGTAACTGTCAGTAATGAGGGTAACTGAGGCGACAGGTAGCCTAGTGGTTAGAGCGATAAAGTATAGTATCCGAAAGGTTGCAAGATTGAATCCCCGAGCTGACAAGGTAAAAATCTGTCGTTCTGCCCCTGAACAAGGCAGTTAACCCTCTGTTCCTCAGCTGTCATTGAAAATATTAATTTGTTCTTAACTGACTTGCCTAGTTAAATAAAGGTTAAATAATTAAATTAAATAAAACTGTCAGAAATTAGGGTCACTTTCAGTATGAACCATTTTGGTTCTATTGTTCTTATTTGAAATGTGTGTAGTTCAGTCCTTAAGCTGTTCTTGTTGACTCATGTTCTGTATTATGTCACGTTCTATGTTTTGTGTGGACCCCAGGGAGAGTAGCTTCAGCAACAGCTCATGGGGATCCTAATAAAATACTTTTAATATACTAAATACTTTAATTAGTAGTGTATTACTGTAAGTAGTATTATCAGTGCTGTTTAATGTGAAAGTGTAGTGAGTTGCTGTAAAAGCCCTTGGATCTGATAAAAGACAATGAGGCTTCGGGCTCTATTCTAGCATGACGCTCCGGCTGGGGCCCAGTAAAAAAATATAAAAGGCTCTATTTTGTGCAACATCCCAATAGATGTTTTACTGTTGCGTTTGAACACCTACTGTAGTAACTTCCATAATCAATCAAAGATGGGCTTTACAGAGTTATTAAATCCATGCCAATGTAATGGGGCATGCTTTTGCAAACATAGAGAATCAATTTCCTCAGGCCACTGATCGATCCCATGTACATCCTCTACCCAGTCTACTCTTTGTTCTATACTCTTCTATTCTGCTACACTCATTTGGTGGGCTTTACCTCCCTCCCTCCCTCCCTGTCTTCCCCCAAGAATGCTGGTCCCCTTTCAGCTCAGCCTATTGATTCTGTTCCCTTCTGAGCTTGATGGGCATCTTCATTAAGCGAGCTGGTGGACTGAGACCAGGCTGGCCTTTGATGGCTGATAGGCATGCAGGATGGGAGAGGCACAGGAGAAGGCCCCCCTGCCCATCACATCTCACCCTGCTTGGGCCTGGACAGGGCCTGGGTCTGGGTGCAGGACCACGTTGGCCAGCTGGAGCTTCTGCCACCACAGAGACAGAGAAGCAACAGCCATTACAGAGCCATACTCCGAGGGGTGGGAGGCACAGTCATTATAGTAATCACAGTCGCAGTTTGTGGTTTGGAGAGACAATGCCACTTCAAGTGATTTCCCCTTTCTCCCTTTGTTCCCCTTCCCATCTTTAAAACTCTGCACTATTACAATGAAAATCTAGTGAAATGCCAAAGTCTGCTAAAAAAACAAGGTTGGAGAGACAGAACAGTCAACCTTCTATCTTGGTTGTTGAATCTGGGAAAGTGACTTGGATTTAGGACTTCTCTTTGAATATCTGACTTGCCAATATGCAGCATGGTCAATGACCATGTGGCTATGGTTTGATTTGAGGTTCTAGTGCAGGAAGAAATGCTATGATTTGGGGGGTAGCGAGAACAGATCAGCCCTCGTAAATCCCTGTCCCCTTTCACAGTAAAACTCTGTTTCCTCCACGGCACCATCTCTCCCAATGGGCCAGCCAGCTGCTCCTCCACCATGCAGTCAGGCAGCCTCCTAAACAGGCTGTTGGTGCTGCCTGCACTCTCTCTCCCTCCGACTGCTCTCCGTTTACGAGGCATGCTTCGAGAGCTCTTAAAGGGGAGGCCTGTATTTGCATATACTTTTAGCACGCTGGCAGCCGGCCCTGTTCCCCATCTGCAATGAATTGTGGGTTTTTAAGTCTCCAAAGAGTTTCCAATGCAGTAAAGCTACACAAGCAAGATTTCAGTTCATCAAGCTTTAAACCATCTGCGCTGGAAAAGATTGGGGCCTTAATGCACTCGTACACAAAAATCTAATTTTAAAATAGGCACTCCAGGGGCTTAAGAAGTTTCAGATGCTTACAGGGAGGTTAGATCTAATCTAAGCACACTACGCCACCAAGTAGTTCTGCTCACCCAAGACCTGAAGCAGAGACTGGGAGAGGAGTGAGGGGACAGTGTTAAGGGGCAAGGTGGGAACTCTCTCTGCAGTCACTTGGCAGCTACTGGTAGCAATACAATACATGTACTCTGCCGGGCGTGGGCCTGATTGGTTATTCAGTCTGGTCAATAGTTTTAGCAGTGCGCTATATGTATGGGCATCAAAGCACTGACTCACAGGCTCTAGCCGAGCCACAGTTAGTTTATTCTGCATTCAGATTTTCTGTATCTGGCTTCTGAACCGGCTTCATCGGGAGATAGTTGAGTGAGCAGGGGTCACTAAATCTGAAATCCGCAAAAAGGTTATACTACTACTTGTATTGTACAATAATCTTCATGGGAAAGATATGTGCATGTAACTCGTGATCTTAGGTGAGGTCAAAAGCATGAATCTCTATGTCACACTGAAAGGGAAGACAATATTTGAAAGGACACCAAGGTTGTTGAGGTAAAGTAAGCAGTCCCTCAGATTCCAAGAAAAACTATTTTAAAGGTTAAAGTTTAAATTAAACAATAGTGACTTTGTTTTGTTCCCGTGTGAATCATTATGTCAATATTGAATTTTCTACACTTTTCTAGGTAGTCATGATGCTTCTGTAAACCAAATAGATAATTGCTTCAACATTTTTTTGACAGTGGTGTGTCTGAGTCGACACAGACATGTGCCTCTTTGTGTGTATGTGTGTGTCTGTGAAGTGTGTGTGTGTGTGTGTGTGTGTGTGTGTGTGTGTGTGTGTGTGTGTGTGTGTGTGTGTGTGTGTGTGTGTGTGTGTGTGTGTGTGTGTGTGTGTGTGTGTGTGTGTGTGTGTGTGTGTGTGTGTGTGTGTGTGTGTGTGTCTGTGTGTGTGTGTGTGTGTGTGTGTGTGAGTCAGTTTGTACCCACATACAGTACCATCACTCTGCTGTAAATTTGCTTAGAGCAGACACTTAAATCCTCATCCGTTCCGGCACATAAAAACACTCATTCCTGTTAAATGGCTCCAGAAATAGAAGAGAAAGCAATTCCAAATGTAATCAAAGCAGAACAAAAAGGCCAGACAGGAACGTAACACATAAATATTTCAGAGAGCATCTTTCCCTCCGATACTTCAACAACCAGGAGATTAATTAGAGACCAGAGATGGAGGAGGGAGGAGGAGGGAGGAGAGGTAAAGATAATACAGCCCCCTTCTTCCTGTCTCCCACTTTGTTCTTACAATGCCTTCAGAAAGTATTCACATTCCTTGACTTTTTTTAAACATTTTGTTGTGTTGCAGCACGAACTGAAAATGTATTACATTTTTTGTTTTTGTCACTGGCCTACACACAAAACCTCATAATGTCAAAGTGGAATGATGTTTTCAATTTTTTCTCATGAAATAAAAATGAAAAGCTGAAATGTCTTGAGTCAATAAGTATTCAACTCCTTTGTTATGGCAATCCTGAATAAGTTCAGGAGTAACAATGTGATTAATGGCTCCTATAGGAGAAAACTTGGAATGGATCATTGTAGTTACTCCACAAAAGTATCCTAATTGACAGAGTGAAAAGAAGGATGCCCGAACAGAATACAACTATTCCAAAACATGCCTCCTGTTTGCAACAAGGCACTAAATTAATATTGCAAACTATGTGTCAAAGCAACTAACTTTTTGCCCTGAATACAAAGTGTTATGTTTGGGGCAAATCCAATACAACACATTACTGAGTACCACTCTTCATATTTTCAAGCTTAGTGGTGGCTGCATCATGTTATGGGTACAGTATGCTTGTAATCATTAAGGACTGGACTGTTTTTCAGGATAAAAATAAATGTAATGGAGCTAAGCACAGGCAAAACCAAGTTCAGTTTGCTTTCGAACAAGACACTGGGAGATGAATTCACCTTTCAGCAGGACAATAACTTAAAACACAAGATCAAATCTACACTGGAGTTGCATACCAATAGGAAAGTGAATGTTCCCGAGTGGCCGAGTTACAGTTTTGATTGAAATCTTCTTGAAAAAAATCTATGACAAGCCGTGAAAATGATTGTCTAGCAATGATTAACAACCAATTTGACAGAGCTTGAAGAATTCTTAAAGAATAATGGGTAAATGTTGCACAATCCATGTGTGGAAAGCTCTTAGTGCTGTGTTTCCAAAACTCGGTCCTCAGAACCCCAAGGGGTGCATGTTTTGGTTTTTGCCCTAACACTACACAGCTGATTCAAATTATCAAAACCTGATGATTAGTTGATTATTTGAATCAGCTGTGTAGTGCTAGGGCAGAAACCAATATGTGCACAGTCCCGAGGTCTCAATCTGAGAAAGCCAGTCTTAGTCTTAGAGACTTACTCAGCAAGACTCAGCTTTAATCGCAGCTAAAGTTTTTTCTACAAATCATTGACTCAGGGGTGTGAATACTTATGTCAGTGAGATATTTATATATTTTATTTTCAAAGAAAATTCAACAATTTCTAAAAACATGTTCTCACATTTTCATTAAGGGGTGGTGTGCAGATGGGTGACATTTCATTTTATTTCATGAATTTAGAATTCAGGCTGTAACACAACAAAATGTGAAATAGGTCAAGGGGTATGGATACTCTCTGATGGCACTGTAAATGTAAAAACAGAAATACAACTGAAAGAATATACACAAAAACATGAAGAAGGGTGTTTGCCAAAGAATTGTCATTTGTATTACAGATATCATTTGGTCTTTGCATGAATTGATATTTACACCCAACTGTGGTTTTCTTCATTTTAAAATAGAACACATTACTTATATATGTTTTGTTTAACCAGCACTGAAAATCTGAAAGCTCTTCAACCAGAAAATCAGGCTGTGCACAATCTCTTTTAGAGTCAGTTATTCTGACCTTTTATATTAACACATTCCAAGCAAAGATGTTAAATTATTCATGACTTATGCTTTACTCACCATCTCCACGAGCACACTGTGGGCAATAACAACAGTGAATAAATGACTGCATTAGTGCAATTTATTTACACATTTCAGCATCAATCAGAGCTATTGTGGCCTACAACAATTAGTTACATCCTCACATGATACAACCCTTTACAGACCACTGGGCCAAAAGGGCCTGATTCTTTTTTAACCCTGCTTGGTACTCATGCAATCTCTACTGCCATCTTCTTACAAAAGTGTTCACAATTTAGCTAAACTCCAGAGACGGTATATGATAAAACCAACTGCACGACCTTTGTTTTTATATTTCTGTCTTGCCAAAACATAATCAATAGGTTATTCATACAATTATTATTTTGTCTGAATAAAATATGTAGCATTGTACAAAGCATTGATTTATGAACGTGGAGGGGGAAAAGGCTTAATAAAGTGACCAATCTATGCTCTAATTCTCTTAGGGTAGGAAGTAATTAAATGCATATTGAATGCGTAGGTTATCTAGCTAAAGTCATCTAACCTTACAGTCAGCTAGCTTCGCAGTCTGCATACCTAACGCCAAATGCAAATATAAATCACAAACTCTCTGCTCTCTCTCCTGCCACTAGTTGGTCCAAAGTAGTAGCCACAGTATGTGCGTACTGTGCTGGCTGGAGCCCCAGTGTGTAGAGCTGTGCCACTCTGTCAGGGCTGGGCTGTGCTCCAGGTGTCTACAGAGGCCTCCTGTCTGTCTGGTTGCCTGACCCACACTGGCAGCTTCCATATGTGCCCTTCCTGACACCTTCTGTCACTGTCACACCGCACACCCTGCATCCTATGCTGGCTAGCCTAGCAGCCTCTCTCTGCCCACTTCCCTCTACTACTGAATGCTGGACACATTAGCAGCACTGAAGCACAACAGAGGCGTGGAAAACACCCCCTTTATTTCGAGCTGTAGTTTAGAAGGCATGAATATAAAAGCCAGGCATAAGAGGAATGAAGAATCAAGAGTATCAAATTTGAACTTAATGGGCTATTTTCATTGTTTTAGCTTGCTTTCATTTAGTTGTGGTGGCATTGGACAATGTCGCTAAATTGGACAGAGCATAAACATTTCTTGGAAGAGGTTTACCTGGCTGGCCCTACACCAGTGTTCCTCAGCAATGCCCATTGGAGCAGCCAAGCTGTCCCTAGTGGCCTGGTTATAGTTTGTTCCTGGTGGCCAGGTTACAATTTGTTTCCAGTGGCCTGGTTACAGTTTGTTCTTAGTGAACTGGTTACAGTTAGTTTCTAGTGGCCTGGTTACAGTTTGTTTCTAGTGGCCTGGTTACAGTTCATTCCTAGTGGCCTGGTTAAAGTTTATTCTTAGTGGCCTGGTTACAGTTTGTTCTTCGTGGCCTGATTACAGTTCATTCCTAGTGGCCTGGTTACAGTTTGTTCCTAGTGAACTGGTTCCAGTTAATTCCTAGTGGCCTGGTTAAAATTAATTCCCAGTGGCCTGGTTACAGTTTGTTTCTAGTGGCCTAGTTACAGTTTGTTCTTAGTGGCCTGGTTACAGTTCATTCCTAATGGCCTGGTTACAGTTTGTTACTAGTGGTCTGGTTACAGTTCATTCCTAGTGGCCTGGTTACAGTTTGTTCTTTGTGGTCTGGTTACAGTTTGTTCCTAGTGGCCTGGTTACAATTTGTTCCTGGTGGCCTGGTTACAGTTAATTCTCAGTGGCCTGGTTCCAGTTTGTTCCTAGTGGCCTGGTTCCAGTTTGTTCCTCGTGGCCTGGTTACAATTTGTTCCTAGTGGCCTGGTTACAGTTTGTTCTTCTTGAACTGGTTACGGTTAGTTTATAGTGGCCTGGTTCCAGTTTGTTCCTAGTGGCCTGGTTACAGTTTGTTCCTCGTGGCCTGGTTACAGTTTGTTCCTAGTGGCCTGGTTACAGTTTGTTCCTAGTGGCCTGGTTATACTTTGTTCCTAGTGGCCTGGTTACAGTTTGTTCCTCGTGGCCTGGTTACACTTTGTTCCTAGTGGCCTGGTTACAGTTCATTCCTAGTGGCCTGGTTACAGTTTGTTCCTAGTGGCCTGGTTACAGTTTGTTCCTCGTGGCCTGGTTACAATTTGTTCCTAGTGGCCTGGTTACAGTTAATTCCCAGTGGCCTGGTTACAGTTAGTTTCTAGTGGCCGGGTTACAGTTTGTTCCTCGTGGCCTGGTTACAGTTTGTTCCTAGTGGCCTGGTTACACTTTGTTCCTAGTGGCCTGGTTACACTTTGTTCCTAGTGGCCTGGTTACACTTTGTTCCTAGTGGCCTGGTTACAGTTTGTTCCTAGTGGCCTGGTTACACTTTGTTCCTCGTGGCCTGGTTACAGTTTGTTCCTAGTGGCCTGGTTACACTTTGTTCCTCGTGGCCTGGTTACAGTTAGTTTCTAGTGGCCTGGTTACACTTTGTTCCTTGTGGCCTGGTTACACTTTTTTCCTAGTGGCTTGATTACAGTTTGTTCCTAGTGGCCTGGTTACAGTTTGTTCTTTGTGGCCTGGTTACAGTTTGTTCCTAGTCGCCTGGTTACAGTTTGTTCCTTGTGGCCTGGTTACACTTTGTTCCTCGTGGCCTGGTTACACTTTTTTCCTAGTGGCCTGATTACAGTTTGTTCCTAGTGGCCTGGTTACAGTTTGTTCTTTGTGGCCTGGTTACAGTTTGTTCCTAGTGGCCTGGTTACAGTTTGTTCCTAGTGGCCTGGTTACAGTTTGTTCCTAGTGGCCTGGTTAAAGTTTGTTCTTTGTGGTCTGGTTAAAGTTTGTTCCTAGTGGCCTGGTTACAGTTTGTTTCTAGTTGGCTGGTTACAGTTTGCCCTGGTAATTTAGGGGATAATTACGTGGTAAATCTTCCCCAATCACTGTATGATAGTGGTGCGCCAGATTACAGCAGCCACCCATGAGCTGAGGAATGGGATTCAGTCCCACAATGAGCTGCTCACCCGATAAGAAACCAATTCAGTCGGTCTCCTTCCTCCTTGTATTAGCAGCAGCTTCCCTGGCTCACCTTGGGCTAATGATATGCCTAAACAAACATGTCTTCTACAATTGAATAGAGCTACACACGGTATAGAACATAGTCAGAAGCATAAATGAGTAAATGGACTATGGAGGTCTGATTCATCAACTGCAGGGCTCCATGGAAGTCCCAGGCAGAATGCTAATGGTTTTGATTGAGGGATGAGGGAACATTGTTGCATCGACCATACGTACACTGTTACTATTGATGACCAGGGCAATCACTGTTGAGCAAAACATGACTATCCTCGCACCTACTGTAGAATCAGTGTGATTCACTGCCTGTAAGGCACCACAAAATGGGACACTATCATTGATCATCTATACCATTCATTATCTATTTTGTGATTGATGTAAAAGACATTCCCGGCAGACATGACTGACACGGTGATAACATGAATTCCTCTCAGAACCACAACATTTATCAGTCACTCATTGAAAGCTTTGGTGTTGGGCTTATGTGTGTTCCTCACTTAATCAAACAGCCCTTCAGTGTGTGTGTGTGTGTGTGTGTGTGTCCGTGCGTGTGTGTGTGTGTGTGTCGGACCAGAGAAGTGAAGTGGACTTAGACTAGCGGTCTCTGTGCCTTTTAGAGCACAGGACAAACTCACAGGCTGCCAGTGAGATGTCAGGGATGTGTCTGGTTAAACACTTAAAGGGGGGTGTGGGATTTTAGCAACCATTTCATCCCCTAGCAATGATAATGAGAGAGAGAGATTGTGTGTGTTATGAATGATTAACCCCCATTAATCATTATGAAAGAAAGCTAAAGGCTAGCTTTGTCTTCCGCCATTTGTCCCCTGTACCCCTAGCCACTCTACATGTGTGTGGGTGTTTTCTGTGCCTTCCCACAGCCCAGGGGTATCATTCCAGCCCCCGAGGAGACAGACAAAATAAACCATTGATTTTTTTGCTCAATAAGGCCTTGTTAAGGCTGCTCCGGTGCCACACAACAGATTAATCACTAAAGCAGTATAACCCAGGCAAGCAACTCTGTATTAACACTCCAGCTCTAATAGTGTTACCAGAGGGTTGCAGATATTATTCTGTGTCTGATGGTGGACTGAGGCATCACTACTCATCTGAGGGCTTGTTTCATCACTGCCCTCCTCTCTTCGTCTCTTGTCCTAACTCATCAAGTCATCGTCACACATTTGTGTCTCACTAAAAAAACTCCCACTCTGTTCTGCCACCCCTCCTCTGCCACAGACGTGCTGCCTCAGAGTCACACCAAATTACCTCTCTCTCCCCCTCTCCCTTTTTTCACTCTCCCTACTTCTCTCGTCTCTCCCTTTCTTTCTGTCTGTCCTTCTCTCGCTCTTTCTCTTTTCATTGTTTATAGGCCCACCATTAAATATTATGGAAAACATTGCGTTGATCATCTCTTTTCAATATTTGATGGAGGAGAAAAGCTGATCATTAGTGAATAGTTCAGTTGTGACTCATCATTATGAGGATTTCTGGGCAATTTATCAAAGCCAAAATCAGAACCCTTTCTGATTTTGTGGGAATTAGTCATATCCTCACAAAACAAGCATCACTTTATTATGTGACTGACTCTACAGTATGAAAATAAATACTGCACTATTAGGCAACCATGCACGTCCTCAGTCACAGGAAAACTGTTGATGAGCATAACAGAGTGTGTTGGGGGTTACAGTATGTGTAATGTGCTTGATTGGGGGTGGTGAATGAGAACTTACCCTCGTCTCATCACACCCCGTTCGTTTCCCCCTCGTCAACAAATTCCAGCAGCCGAGGACGGGAGTCGTTCACATGAGGAACACTTTCACGCCAGTCACATCCAATTTACTTATTTATTTGTTTCTTTCAAGCCCCCAGCACATAGTTTTATGTTCCAAACGTGTCTGATTAACAAAAATACACACACACACACACACACACACACACACACACACACACACACACACACATTCACGCACACTCACTTTCTCTCTGTAAGGTAAGGAGGAGGTACGGGGCCAGCACTGCTAATTAGGGGTGACATGATGTTTATGTAACCTCCAAGCTTCCCAAACCAGACACAATTACGGGCCCCTGGTCCCACTGACCCCGGCCCCAGCCCACTGTGGAACCACACAGCACTGCCCCTCTGTCCCAGGCAGGACCCAGGCTGGTCACAGGGCAGGGGGAGGGGGAGTGAGCCAGAGTTCAGTCTCTTTAACAGCTCTCTCTGACGGGAGCTCTGGAGCTGTAATACAAAGTGACGGCCACTTCAGTGCAGAGCCCCCCAATTTCCGCCAGGACTCTATGGCAGGGGAAGGGGGAGAAGGCTGGGGCAGGGGTGGCAGACTTGTGGCCCAGTGTGTGAGAGTTATGGCAGGGGCCTCATTAGAAGGCTTTACTGCACTCTGAGGCCGTCATTACCCCCCCCCCCCAAACATTGATTTTAAACACAAGTTATATCAATAACTCAGAGAGATGTTTTTAAGCATTATTATTTGACTGGCTACAGGATGCAACCTACTAGTATTGCATGCTGCTTTAAAAACAAATCTCATTAAAACGTGTTGAAATGTGCTGTATGAGGCCCATATAGTGTATCCCACAGAATGCATAACTGTTTCGTCCTTTTTTTAATCTTATATGCATCTCTGCAAACTTCCTCGCTTGAATCATAGTGAGTCACATCCACGGAAGAACGTAAGTTGGAGGGAGAAGTTTTATATGTCCACTTTAATAATCCACAGTAACACAGGGCCTTGGGGAGCTCAGTCATAGAAGGCCAGTCAGATGAGAGATGACAGGCACTTACTCATACTGCCAACAGGACACAAAGCCCTGGCGTAGATAAAGCCTGTAGCCTGTATCCCCGCTCATCAGTGCTCCGGCAGCACAGCCTGGCACACCAAATGATGCGTCTCATACAGACAATTAAAGAGCAAATCAATTCTGCTGCTTGGGTTAAATAATGGAGGCGCAGTCATTTACAACCACAAAGCACACAGTGGAAAACATGCACGGCTACCATAGTTACAGTAGACATTGATTGCAGCATGTTTCTCCAAGATCCCACAGATGAAAAAGTTAGGCCAATCACAAACAGACCTGTTTTTCATTAGAGGTTATTATTCACTGAAAATACAATGGCTTCTTACTAATCTTCCCATTACTATTTTGGGTGCAGTTTTTAAGGCAGCTCGTAGAGGACATGGGGATCATAGTGAATTCAAGGCTTATTACCAAAGACTTCATAAACTTAATAAGTAACACTAGAACTGAGTGGCTGGATGAAGCAAAGGCCTGAGATGTTAGGACTGTAATCACCACGCAGCAATCAGGGGAGACAGGAGGGAGTGTCGTGCTCACTAAGCTGAGTTACTCTGTCTGAGACCCCTGATGAGGTCACACTCTGAGGACCAACAGGCCATCAAACCCTGCCTGTGATGTCATCAACAATCCTCTCACTCCCGTTTAAGAACAAATATGCATACTTACTCCACACGAGAGGAATATGAAACTGCGTCATTGTGCGTGTGTGTGTGTGTGCCTGCGAGAGAGACATAGAGAGCATAAGGAAGAGTGTACTCACCAGCCTGGTTGGTTGTGATGTTGACGGAGGAGTACTGTGGTGAGTAGGGGCTCTGCTCGGAGACCCCATTGACGGCCTGCACCTCGAAGGTGTACTGTGTGTGCGCCAGCAGGTCACTGATGTAAACACGTGGCTCTGTCAGACCCAGCTGGCGGGGTACAAACTGGACATTGTCCCCACAGCGCGTGCAGCCTCCCCGGCCCCCTCCACAGCTCTTACAGATGATGTTGAAGACCACGTCCTCACGGCCACCTGACTCCCTAGGAGGCTGCCACTCCAATATAAGAGACGTCTCATTCACGATAGACAGAACGTTCTGAGGAGCCGATGGCACCGCTGGAAACACACAGACAATAGACAGTCAACTGAGATGGTTTCTGTTTGGAATGTGAGAAGCATTTACAGTGGTCTCATACACTACATGACCAAAAGAATGTGGTCGCCTGCTCGTTGGAAACATTTCATTCCTAAATCATGGGCATTCATTTGAAGTTTGGTCCCCCCTTTGCTGCTATAACAGCCTCCACTCTTCTGGGAAGGCTTTCCACTAGATGTTGGAACATGTCTGTTGAGACTTGCTTCCATTCAGCCACTGATGTTGGATGATTAGGCCTGGCTCACAGTCGGCGTTCCAAGTCATCCCAAAGGTGTTTGATGGGGTTTAGGTCAGGGCTCTGTGCAGACCAGTCAAATTCTTCCAGACTGATCTCGACAAACCATTTCTGTAGGACCTCGATTTATGCATGGGGGCATTGCCATACTAAACAGGAAAGGGCCTTCCCCAAACTGTTGCCACAAAGTTGGATGCACAGAATCGTCTAGAATGTCATTGTATGCTGTAGGATTTCCCTTCACTGGAACTAAGGGGCCTAGCCCCACCATAAAAACAGCCCCAGACCATTATTCATCCACCAAACATTACAGTTGGCACTATGCATTCTGGCAGGTAGTGTTCTCCTGGCATCTGCCAAATGCAGATTCATCCGTTGGACTGCCAGATGGTGAAGCCTGATTCATCACTCTAGAGAATGCGTTTCCACTGCTGCAGAGTCTAATGGCGGCGAGCTTTACACCACTCCAGCCGACGCTTGGCATTGCGCATGGTGACCTTAGGCTTGTGTGCGGCTGCTCGGCCATGGAAACCCATTTCATGAAGCTCCAGACAAACTGTTACTGTGCTGACGTTGCTTCCAGAGGCAGTTTGGAACGCAGTAGTGAGTGCTGCAACTGAGGACAGACGTGCTATGCGCTTCAGCACCCGGCGGTACCGTTCTGTGAGCTTGTGTGGCCTACCACTTTGCGGCTGTGCCATTTTTGCTCCTAGATGTTTCCACTTCACAATAACAACACTTACAGCTGATCAGGGCAGCTCCTGCAAGGCAGAACTTTTACGAACTGACTTGTTGGTAAGGTGGCATCCTATGACAGTGCCATGTTGAAAGTCACTGAGCTCTTCAGTAAGCCCATTCTACTGCCAATGTTTGTCTATGAAGATTGCATGGCTGTGTGCTCTATTTTATACACCTGGCAGCAACGGGTGTGGCTGAAATAGCCGAATCCACTAATTTGATGTGGTATCCGTACTTTTGTATATATAGTGTATGTGGAGTGTGGTTTGTCTACAGATTTAAGGTGTAAGAAAAACTAATGGACTCAATGTACTCTAGTTAGTTCAAAATATCTACTTCATGACATTTAATTCAGATGTTGGCAGGGGAATTAGGTTTCCTGTGTCCTTGGAGTTCTTGAGGGTAGGAATACCAGAACTAGTATCACCCTACTCAAATAACCCTTTCACTGGAGGAGAGAGAACCCACACTCCTACAAATACAGTACAGTCTCTTTGAGGTCTTTGCCTGGTATGCTCAACTAAATCCTTCCCCCAGGAAGCCCATTTAAACACACTGGACATCAACATGAAGATAGGATGACTTTTCAAGTCCATGTTGTCACATATTTGTATCAATCTGTTGGTTATGTATAGCAGAGCATCATATGTACTGCAGGACAGGGAAAGTGACTGTTGCTCATACACAACCACAACTTATAGAGGCATTATTGGTTGAAAGTAACATTCCCCATGGCATCACATTTGACTGACAGCCCAAACAAACACACAATGAGTACTGTTTATCTTTTACGGGCATGTGCAGCTAATTAGGGAGGATGCCCTCTCCAGGGCTAATGAGATAAACAACAAAATTCCTCTTGCCCATAAAGTCGTAAACCTGAATTGATCACTTATTTAACCGCCCTTTTAATTGGCTCCCATTAACAGACCTCCAGGCCTGGAGCAATGCCCATTGAAGCCCTATGTGTGTCTCTCTCTCTCTCTCTCTCTCTCTCTCTCTCTCTCTCTCTCAAAACAGCCTCCTAAACATCGTCTCTTGCCTGGGGAGGGCTGGAATGGGCGGCTAATGGCCCCTGTTAGCTTGAGGGCCACTCAGATGGGCCCGTTTCCCTCTTTTAATCATCCCGGGCCCGCTGCGTTTAATACCAGCGACGTGACGCTGCTTTCTCATTCACAACAGCTGCTCTGTTCCCAGAGCCGGGCTTATGCAAATCTCCTTTGTTAGAGGCGCTCAAATATTTCTGTCCCTCTCCCTTTCACAGAGGAGGGAAGGAGAAAAAAAATCTGCCACGGTTATGAAAGGAGCTCTCTCTCTCTCTCTCTCTCTCTCTCTCTCTCTCTCTCTCTCTCTCTCTCTCTCTCTCTCTCTCTCTCTCTCTCTCTCTCTCTCTCTCTCTCTCTCTCTCTCTCTCTCTACACACTATATATACTGCATATTCCTCTCTCCCTCTCTGGGTTCATGTCTTCCCCTTAATCTTTATCCCGCCTGTGTTCTCTTTCTCTTTTCTTAGACCCTCCGTTAACCACAAATTCAAATGGCTTCATTGGCATGACAAGAGGAATCTAGGCCTAGTCTATTCTCCCTGTCTGTCCCACTACAATGCTGCATGGCCTGGCCCAGTAACCTCTGCTCTGGCTGAGGGCAGCAGGGATCTGTGATGTGAGGTGGGTAGGCTGGCCTATGTGTTTTGGGCCAGACCTGTTGGCAGTGCTGGGTGTATGTGAGGGACTGCTCTCTGACAAGCCTCCTCTGTTTCTGCTCAGAGAGGCTCTGGTGTCCTTTGATCTTTGATTCCTCTCAGTTCCTCAGGACCAGGGTGTGAAATTAAAAGAGTGTGTTTGTGTGTGTGTGTGTGTGTGTGTGTGTGTGTGTGTGTTGGTCGATAGTACATACTTGTGCAGGGCATCTGGAAGGGATCTGAGTCAGTGCGATAGTAACCGTTGCGGCACACACAGTTAGTGGCTCCTTCGTTGGTGGTGCGGCTGTTGATTGGACACTGCATGCAGGATACATCACCCTGTATAGGCTTGAAGAAGCCCGATGGACAAGCTGGGATAAAAACAGAAGAGAGGGAGAGATGAGATATGAACATATCCCCATTTACATACTGTATTTCATGTTTGGTCAGTTTTATTCCCTGTTTGGCTTCATCTCACTTTACTAGACATGTCGTCCAGAGACCACAATGCAAAAGAGACAAACACAGATCACAGTTGAGCATAAATACACATTAGTGCATCCTGCTCGCATGTGAGGGTAACATAACATGTACAGTACTGTGTTTAACTTTTAACTATTCAGCGTGCTCACAGCACACTAATTGCCTGAGACACTCTGGAGTGGTCTACTTCCTGTTAAGGGCTCTTTAAAAGTCCTCTACTCTTGCTGGGAGAGTGGCAGGAAAACAGCCATGTTTAGGGGTGGTAATCACACACTACTGTGCGTGTGTGTGTGTGTGTGTGTGTGTGTGTGTGTGTGTGTGTGTGTGTGTGTGTGTGTGTGTGTGTGTGTGTGTGTGTATGGGTACGCATGTAGAAAAAAAAAAAGTCAAGCACTACCATTTACAGTGAAACTCACTCTCCCTGATATCCTCTTCATCCTTACCTCAGTTACCCCCCACTCCTGCCCCCTCTCCCGCCACACACACACACACACACACACACACACACACACACACACACACACACACACACACACACACACACACACACACACACACACACACACACACACACACACACACACACACAGTGGAACCCTTCCCAGAATGCACAGCAGCCCCTGCTCAAGGACCATGTCAAGAGCTGTTTTTGTACTGGGGCCAAACCAGCTGAGGTTGGTATAGCTTGAGATAATCACCACCCACCTCCCTCCCTGTCTCCCCATCCGTAAAAGGAGGAAATGGAGTAGTGTGGGGACTCGCTACGAGCTAAAGTCACGCATGAACAATTCACACACAGGAGGTGCCACACTTATGAATGACCTTCACACAGTTATGAATGTCCTTATGCCAATGCTACCTGAGAGCTATGCTGTGATACATTATGTAACACTGGGATTATATAAAAAATAAAAAAAAACATCTGGAGGGATCCTTATCCTGTTGAATACTCTGCACCATAACCCATCTCACAAACTCTCACTATGTTCCATATCTAGGAATAATAAAACCGTCATTTCCCTATCATCCCTGGTCTGAGCTGCCAATTACAGCTGGATTAAAGTGTGTGTCATATGGAAACGTCTGCAGCTGGAACTTTATTTGGAGAAGGTCAAATCACAAGGCAGGATAAGTCTGGGTTCAATCCCACTGTTTATACTAGGAAGACAGATACCAGTTTCCAGTGACCATGCTGGAGCACCATGCTGGAACACCATGCTGGAGCAGGATTACTGCTCTTTTCCAATCCCAACTCCCCACAAATTCCCTGGAAAACACATCTCAATGATCATCCTCTGTCCAAAACTGCTGCAGACACTAGAGCACTGCTGTGCTTCAGTAGCCCAATCCCTGGCTCTGGCCCATCAAACTCAGATTCCGTAGAAAAAAGTGTCACACAAACAGAGCAACATTTTCAGTGAGGCTGATGCATCCTGTGGAAAGATCATTGTCATAAACATCAGTCACAGGAAGCAGTATTGGGGATAAAACGGAGGAAATCTGATCAAGCTCTTCATTAAATATTAGTCTCAATATATTTTTCTTCTCCTGTGATTGATGGGGTAAAGCGACCTGGTACAGAGTGAAACATGAGGCCGGCACATTCACACTGCCAGTCACCAGAGTCACTGAATGAGGCCCCAGCTACAGATCTGTGGATTGGGACTGAGACTAAAGAACACAGTGGTCTATGGCAGTGAAGAGCTCAGAGGAGCGCCACCAAAGAAAATAGCAGAAAGAGCCAGCGAGAGGGAAAAGAGAAGAGGTGGAGCAGAGGAGAGAAGAAGAGAAAGACAGAAGGCAGTAGGCGGGGCTTAGGATTGAGTAATGGGTGTTTAGGGCGAGCATGTTTTATATGGAAGAGGGAGTTGGGAAGGGGGAACAGTGTCAACAACTAGGCCTATTGTCTATTGTTTGGTAGCCAGATATGGCCAGGTATCGCTTTTTCTGTCTTTATTGTTCCTACTGTCCTGTAGCATCCATGACAGAGACAGAGAGACAGAGAGACTGACAGACAAAGACACAGACAGACTGACAGACAGAGAAACAGACAGACCAGGCTGTGTTAGATGTGGGGCTCAGCTTGTCACCACCAGGGCCTTATATTCTTTTTTTTTGGGGGGGGGGGGGATTCCACCAGTCTTTCAAGAGGCTGTGTTGGAGGGCTGGGGAGCTGCTCGGTGTCAGATGTAGCCTGCGGACGAGTACATAGCTCTGATTAAAAAGCAGATCAGCACTTTGATTCCCTCCTCACTCAGATTGGTAGTGTTGAGCTGTTTGATCACAATCTCCCTCAACTCGCTCAGTCAACATGCAATGGCTATAGCCTTATTATGATGCCGCTTCAGACCCCTCAGGCGAGGGGAGGTAATAATGAGGGGAATATTCATTGCTGCAGTTTTATTTTCCCTCCTTAGATTCTTTTTAAATATATGTCTCTATTAATATCCTTAAATAAATAAGCACGTTTTCTCAGCTTTCTGGATTTTGACAGAAGTGATGAAACGCTGCATTAAGTCAAGTAGAAAAGGCGCACAGAAACAGTCTAATGGAATTTATAAACACTTCAGATTTAATTTAGTGTCAGCTGTGTCAAAGGGTCCAGATCACCTCAAAGTGGTTCCAGGCACACGCCAAGAGAGGAAAGGCTTGGCTGTCACATCTCAATGACTGCTGTTCTCCAGAGCAGAGGCAACTCAGTGACTGGCGAGAGCCCAACCCTTTCTGTCTGTGTTATGAACTTTAATAACACATCCTGACATAAATAATTGATTTGGGAGTACTGTTGACTCACTGTATAAAAAGGGTATTGTGAGAGGTGAGTCCTCCGTGCCATGGAGCCAGTCAGGTTTTACAGCAGGTAATTTGCTGGTTGTTTCAAAGGCTTCCGGGAAGTTTCAGCCAGGCAAATTTATGTTCATTGAAAGAGAGAACCTGCAGCTCAAAGCCAGTGTATCCAGCCTAGTCTGTGTGAAAAGGTGGGGCTCCATTGTTTTCAGTGGCAGTGCTGATGATGAAGCCAGCCACTCTACTGGAAGCATTCTGAGCTGACAGTGCATCTGGCTTCTCCAGCTCAGTTTGAACAGACACACACAACACACACACGTGCACGTACAGACACATACAGTACATGTAAAAAACGCACAGACGCACACACACACAGACAGAAATATATGCAGGCAGCACAGCAGCAAATCGGTGTGCCCAGACAGTCAGGAAGAACCCAAACAAAGGCTGGGCATTTGACATTTCCATCATGGCTGTCTGAGCTGTGCAGTGCCTTACCATGGCCAGGGAATCATCTGGCTGATAGCAGCCACTAATCCAGCCAAAGGCATGTCTATTGAGGGAAACCCATGACCTGTTCCACACCTCTCTCGTCCCCGTCCCCGTCCCCCAACAACCCCGCCCGACAGAGAGGTCCTTTGTCCACACCCCCCACGCCCTCTCCTGTTTCCCCATTCCTCCTATTCAGCTGCTTCAAAACCAGCCCCCAAAAATGCTGAATTTAATGAAAGCAGCATTCAAAAAGAGACAAGGGACAGAAAGGGGTAAGGTGTGTGTGCGTGTGTGTGCGTACGTGCGTGTGTGAGTGTTCATTACGTGTGAGTGTGAAAGACAAAAGGCTGGAGGGGAAAGAACTGGAGGTGTGAGGTTTTGTTAGCGCAGCAGAAAAAAAAGTGCTGAAAGCTGTGAAAATGGGCAGAGTCACAGGGCTTCTCTGTGTGGACGTTTTCTATTGTCACAGAGAGAGAGGGCCACTGTAGGGAGCGATGGGCTTGGTCGTCATGGCACTTCTGTTCTGTGTTTACTGTCTGTCTTCTGTATAAACAATTTGGATCACTGGGAAAAATAGATCAAATGTTATCCCTTAATAAGGATAGACCATAAAGAGAGAGGGGCAGTTTTGTAACATACTCACTGTCCGATGAAGGAGCAAATCGGATCCAAATTAGAAGAGCAAAAACGGTTAGCTATAATATGGACAGTGAATACACTTGTACTGTTCTGAATCCTGAGATGTTTGCTCTGCAGTGGTTTACTCTGTGATGAGGAGCTAACCTTGTGATGGGCCAGCCAGCTGTGCAAGCCATGGCCACAAGTTAACCTAAGGAGAGCATCCATATTGTAGGTAGGGGGTGTAGGTAAAGCCAGTCTGTCCCCTTCATGCCGACCCTTCCTTAGGGAACACACTTCTATTTGGCTGAGCAGTGACACACAGGGCCCCAGAATTCAATTAGGGCCCGGGCCGCGCCAGCTAATTCAATCAAGGAGGTGTGAAAGCAATTAGACGACTGGCATTCGCTTCACCCCACACACAGGCACAAATTAGATATTAATTTCCCTCTCTAGGTTTCCCTGTCTGATGCAATTAGCGTGCCTGTATCTCGGTGTGCCTCGCACTGGGGAGCAGGGTGTGAGGTTGACCAATGACCTACTGGACGTAAATTAAGCTTCTCTCCATTTCCTGGACAGGACAGGAACACTTCCTGTGTGAGTAAGTTGGACGCCCACTTGCAACTAATAAGGAGAGGAGAGGGCTGGACTTCACAGTGATTCAGAGGCTGGGGTCAGACCAGCAGCCTTCACTGGTTGTGCAGTCCCCTCAAGGCCCAGTGAGTGATGGCTGCTTTCATCTTACATTCTATGTGTGTGAAGACTGCACATGTATGTAAGTCTATGTTGTCATTGTGTATTAATTATGCATGAATGTGTGTGTGAGTGTGTGTATCTGCAGAAGGATCTGGCAGGTGGGAGGTGAGTCATTGTCAGTGCCTCTGCTCTAAGCTATGTTCCTCTACAGTTGTCAGTGAGCTCTCCTCAGACAGCATCCAACCCAAATCCACCCAGCGGGCGCCATGGAGACAGATTAGGTGCTACGGCGGAGCCCGTGTGAGTGGGAGATTAGTAGGAAACGTGTGACACCTGGGAAATGGCCTCTCAACAGCTGGAGAGGGGAGGGCCCAGGCTCACAATACAGACTAGAAAGCCGGCACATGTCCCAACACACACACACGCACACACAATGCTGACAGAATGCATTTATAAACAACCCCTGGCCACAGCCCAGAGGACAATTTCAGCTAACTATACATCTCCTAGGTGCCAAATACCAGGCTCAGATGTACTCTGTACCCCAGTCTTGGTATCAGAGGTTTCTCTCACTGGGGCACAGAGTACATGAGTACGGCACAAAACAACCCCCAGTATAACTGTGGTATGGGTTAGCATTCAAGGACAAAAGGCACATGGGCCAGGTCAACATAGTAGCTCACTAAAAATAATCTTCTGATGGATTAAAAATGTCGTAACCTGATAACGGCAGTAAAGTTATTTCCAGAAACCCAACGTCCTCATTCATTATCCCCATTCATTACACGTAAAGAAACCAACAAACACCTCTACACACTTAGACCCTCTCCCCATACCTTATTGTCACATGTGGCAAACATTATCGTTCTCATTCAAACGACATATCCATAGTGTTCCTTGAGTTGGAACACCACGCAGTTGTAATGATTATCAGGTCATAAATACGGCCAAAATGTATAATCAGCAAAGGGAAAAGTGTCTTAACCACAGTATTTCCATAGTGTCTGATAACTACCATGTGTCAATAGAATGGGGGAAAGATGAAAGGCAAGAATCTCTGGAGACATACATGCAGCACAGTAATAATGTCTGGAATTTTCACTGCTGCTTTTTTTCCCCTTCCTCATTTTTTTCCACACTGAGAATAAAAACTGAAATGGGGTATGGTAAAATTACAGGCATTTGTGCCGACACAAAAAATTGTGAAGGGTCATTTCATGCAGGCAGATCACTTGACAGCTTGCTCTCTGGAGGGTCCAGGGGGCCAATCAGGTTGGAGGTAGACCCTCGAGCCCCGGCCTCGGTATATGAGGCTGCAGATGGTTGGGGTGTGGCCTGAGAGAGTCAGGCAGACCCCTGTAAAATAATTAATCTCCATTAAAGATGCCCTGTCAACCTCAACCTGCTACATCTCCTGCCTGCAGTCACAGGAGCTACCTCTGAAACTCACCTTATCTCCCTACTGATAATTAGGATGATCACAAGAAATAGCAAAATAGGAAGATACATACAGCATTTAATTGCCTGTAGAGATGACCGTTGTCAAGCACACAAAAACCCATACTTGACACATAGATCCTCAGTTGCTAAATCATGCTTTCTGGTGAAGTTACACAATGGTACGTCAAGTGGAATGTATAGTACCAGTCAAAAGTTTGGACACACCTAGTCATTCAAGGATTTTTCTTTATTTCTACTATTTTCTACATTGTAGAATAATAGTGAAGACATCACAACTATGAAATAATACATATGGAATCATGTAGTAACCAAAAAAGTGTTAAACAAATCAAAATATATTTGAGATTTGAGATTCTTCAAAGTAGCCACCTTTTGTCTTGATGACAGCATTGCACACTCTTGGCATTCTCTCAACCAGATTCATGAGGTAGGCACCTGGAATGCATTTCAATTAACAGATGTGACTTGTTAAAACTTAATTTGTGTAATTTATTTCCTTCTTAATGTGTTTGAGCCAATCAGTTGTGTAGTGACAAGGTAGGGTTGGTAAACGGAAGATAGCCCTATTTGGAAAAAAACATGTCCAAATTATGGCAAGAACAGCTTAAATAAGCAAAGAGAAACAACAGTCCATCATTTCTTTAAGACATGAAGGTCAGTCAATCCTCCACAGGAATGGAAGACCCAGAGTTACCTCTGCTGCAAATGATAAGTTCATTAGAGTTACCAGCATCAGAAATTGGCAAATAACTGCACATCAGATGGCAGTCCAAATAAATGCTTCACAGAGTTCAAGTAACAGACACATCTCAACATCAACTGTTCAGAAGAGGATGCGTGAATCAGGCCTTCATGGTAAAATTGCTGCAAAGAAACCACTACTATAGGACATCAATAAGAAGAATAGACTTGCTTGGGCCAAGAAACACAAGCAATGTACATTAGACCAGAGGAAACCTGTCCTTTGGTCTGATGAGTCCAAATTTGACATTTTTGTTTCCAACCGCCGTGTCTTTGTGAGACGCAGAGTAGGTGAACGGATAATCTCCAGATGTCTGGTTCCCACCGTGAAGCATGTAGGAGCAGGTGTGATGGTGTTGGGGTGCTTTGCTGGTGACACTGTCTGTGATTTATTTAGAATTCAAGGCATACTTAGCCTGCATGGCTACCACAGAATTCTACAGCGATACACCATCCCATCTGGTTTTGGTTTAGTGGGACTATCATTTGTTTTTCAACAGGACAATAACCCAAAACAAACCTCCAGGCTCCTTAAGGGATATTTGGGGCAGCCTAGTGGTTAGAGAGTTGGACTAGTAACCAGAAGGTTGCAAGTTCAAACCCCCGAGCTGACAAGGTACGAATCTGTCGTTCTGCCACTGAACAGGCAGTTAACCTCTTTGAACTCTAGGGGCAGTATTTCATTTTTGGATAGAAAAACGTTCCCGTTTTAAACAAGATATTTTGTCACGAAAAGATGCTCGACTATGCATATAATTGACAGCTTTGGAAAGAAAACACTCTGACGTTTCCAAAACTGCAAAGATATTATCTGTGAGTGCCACAGAACTGATGCTACAGGCGAAACCAAGATGAAACTTCAAACAGGAAATGAGCAAAAATTTTGAATCACTGTTTTCCAATGTCTCCTTATATGGCTGTGAATGCGCAAGGAGAGAGCCCACAATTTCTGCCGTTTCCCCAAGGTGTCTGCAGCATTGTGAAGTATTTGTAGGCATATCATTGGAAGATTGACCATAAGAGACCACATTTACCAGGTGTCCGCCCGGTGTCCTGCGTCGAAATTGGTGCGTAAACCTCAGCTGCAAGTATTTTTCCATTTAATTCAGAGAAGAAAGCAGACTTCCACGAACAATATATCAATGAAGAGATATGTGAAAAACACCTTGAGAAATGATTCTAAACAACGTTTGCCATGTTTCAGTCGATATTATGGAGTTAATTTGGAAAAAAGTTCGGCGTTTTGGTGACTGAATTCTCGTTTTTTTTTGGTAGCCAAAAGTGATGTACAAAACGGAGCATTTTTCTCCTACACAAAGAATCTTTCAGGAAAAACTTAACATTTGCTATCTAACTGAGAGTCTCCTCATTGAAAACATCCGTTCTTCAAAGGTAAATGATTTTATTTGAATGCTTTTCTGGTTTTTGTGAAAATGTTGTCCGCTAAATGCTACGCTAAATGCTACGCTAGCTATCAATACTCTTACACAAATGCTTGTTTTGCTATGGTTGAAAAGCATATTTTGAAAATCTGAGATGACAGTGTTGTTAAGAAAAGGCTAAGCTTGAGAGATAGCATATTTATTTCATTTACTTTGCGATTTTCATAAATAGTTAATGTTACGTTATGCCAATGTGCTTGAGGCTATAACTGGATACAGGTTTTTTTCATAGCCAAACGTGAACAAAACGGAGCGATTTGTCCTACACAAATAATATTTTTTTTTAAACTGAACATTTGCTATCTAACTGAGAGTCTCCTCATTGAAAACATCCGAAGTTCTTCAAAGGTAAATTATTTTATTTGAATGCTTTTCTTGTTTTTGTGAAAATGTTGCTGGCTGAATTCTAGGCTTATAGCTATGCTTGCTATCAATACTCTTACACAAATGCTTGTTTAGCTATGGTTGAAAAGCATATTTTGAAAATCTGAGATGACAGTGTTGTTAACAAAAGTCTAAGCTTGAGAGCAAATATATTTATTTCATTTCATTTGCGATTTTCATGAATAGTTAACGTTGCGTTATGCTAATGAGGCTTGAGGCTATAAATAGGATCCCGGATCCGGGATTGCTCGACGCAAGAAGTTAACCCACTGTTCCTAGGCCGTCATTGAAAATAAGAATTTGTTCTTAACTGACTTGCCTAGTTAAATAAAGGTCAAATAAATAAAAATTTGACCAAGAAGGAGAGTTATGAAGTGCTGCACCAGATGACCTGGCCTCCACAATAACCCAACCTCAAACCAATTAAGATGGTTTGGGATGAGTTGAACAGCAGAGTGAAGAAAAAGCAGCCAACAAGTACTCAGAATATGTGGGAACTCCTTCAAGACTGTTGGAAAAGCATTCCAGGTGACTACCTCATGAAGCTGGTTGAAAGAATTCAAAGAGTGTGCAAAGCTGTCATCAAGGCAAAGGGTGGCTACTTTGAAGAACCTAAAATATAAAACACTTTTTTGGTTACTACATGATTCCACATGTTATTTCATAGTGTTGATGTCTTCACTACTATTCTACAATGTAGAAAATAGTAAAAATAAAGGAAAACCCTGGAATGAGTAGGTGTGTCCAAACGTTTGACTGGTACTCTAGGTGTTACTCCTCCCCAGCCAATTATAGTCACTGATGTTGTCAGTGGTAAGGAGGACAAGAGTCTGCTCCTGTCTTTATCCACACAAGGCATTTCAGACAGGTGCTAAAAAGAGTTACTGTATTCATCATCTCTACTGGCTTTGTACTGCAACACTTCACACTGTGAATGGTGTTACATAAAGCACATAGCTGTATCTCCCAGACTGATTCAACGCAGATTCACTCAGCACTGCATGCTACCATGATTTAAGAGAGTCATGGTGGCTATTGTACTGGGAGTGTTCCAGTGATCCAGGATGGGGAGAAAAAAAGGACTTCCTCCATCAGCACTTGAACGGGAATTCTCTGTTGAGAATTTGAGACGTAAGGGACAAGTAGGAAACGGGACGACGTAGGAGTGATCTCGTGTCAGAATTTCTCCTGTCACTGTGAGGGGGACAAAGGACATGGACACATACCCTTTTACACCCCCTCCCATGGGAACAGCTTACCTGCCAATACTCAGGACACACCCAACAACATGGGAATTGGGGTTGATAAAGCAGTTGGTCATGACATTTCCCCCTTGCTGGAACAGTAATATCTTGGATATGAAATCATGCTTTTTGCTTAATGAAATGTATCGCGCCTCTGGGATAGGGGAAAGGGAGGGCAGACAGCGCGCACACACACACATACAGAGCACATACAAACACGTATAAACACACACACACAACATGCTATGATTCATAGGTTTATTTTAGGGAGTATGCGTGTCTCCACTACACTATCCATATCAATGTATTTGTAGTCTTCCTGAATTTTGACAGCGACTGTCAGAGCCCTGGCCCCTAAACTCCCAAATGTACCCTTTTCTCAAGGACAGGCTGTTGCCTGGGAAACAGGAGCTCCTGTCATGGAGGACCTCACCGTTCCGCATGCTGCACCTAGAGCTTCGAGCAGTGATCAGAGACACTGTCTAGAACAGGAGGAGGAGGAGAAAGAGGAGAGGGAGCACCTCCTGTAGACAACCACGGCGTTAAAGTGGAACGCACAGCATTTTAACAACTTGAAATAGTATTAACATTTGTTCATATACACCCCCAGAAATAATATGATGCCTTTGTTGTTATTTTCTGACAAGCAAGCACTCATTTTCACATTTTCATAAATTCAGAGAATGCCAATATGCAAATAAGCCATTTACCACATAGGCAGACCCCTCTAGCAACTTTTCTTGGTAAAAGATTCTAGCGACAAATTCAGCTACTTAAACGGGCCTCCCATCATTCACTTTGAACTGGACTGTATATTTAGAAGCAGTAGCAACACCCGACTTTAGATTATTAGAAATCATTCCCCAAAAGCCATAAATACACCTGAATAGATTTTTGCAAATATGTAAATCCCACGGGTGTCCTCTTACATTTGGAAACGTTACGTTCCTATCAATCAAACAACCATGAAATGCTAACTCTCCCTCAGTTGCCTATGCACATCAACAACAACAAAATCAACAACTAATGTTAGCCAAAGCTGTCACGGTTTTCTGTATGCAAAGGAGAGTCAGACCAAAATGCGGCGTGGCTATTGCGATCCATGTTTAATGAAAACAAAGTGAACACGAATCAAATACAAAAACGTAATACGAAAACCGAAACAGACTAACACTGGTGCTAAGTAACACATGACAGAAAAAGGACATAAGGACAATCACCCACAAAACCCAACACCAAACAGGCTACCTAAATATGGTTCCCAATCAGAGACAATGACTAACACCTGCCTCTGATTGAGAACCATATCAGGCCAAACACAGAAACAGACAAACTAGACACACAACATAGAATGCCCACTCAGATTACACCCTGACCAAACAAAACATAGAAACATACAAAGCAAACTATGGTCCGGGTGTGACAAAAGCGAGATGAACTAAAATCTAATGAGGGAACAGTAGATAAACCCTCTCAAACTTTGTCAGTTGGCCGTCAGAATTGCACTCATAAACAATGTGGAATAGTAGTCTGCTCGCCCTGCAGCTTGCCTACCAATGCATGCCCGTCCCAACCCACGTTTTAACAAATGAATGGGAACTTGTCTTCCTACCCGCCCATTTGATAGATGCCAAATACATTTGATTGACAACTAAGAGATATGCTAACTGTGGATAACAGAAAAACGATATGGGGGAGGGTGGAAGTTGTCAACTTACCCACTCGTCCAATGACAACATCCTCCCAGCAGCAGCAAACATTAGGCTCCAGGTTTTTAGCTTGCTAAATAAATAGGGACAAAAATAAATAAGCTAGCCCATTAGCCACATTATGACTGACTTGTGACCATTGCCCTTGCTAATTTGATTGTATTGACATTCCATTCCTTGGTTACATTTGTCAGTTTTTGTCGAACATATTGAGTCATTGTAACCGAAACAGTGCATCCCGAATGGCTGGAGGAAGCAAACAATGTACCAGGCCAGCTGTGATTTACAACCTGATAGCAATATTTGTTGGACTACCAAGAAATGTATTGGTGAATTATATTAATCATGCATTGAACCGCATCCATCTATTCTGCCTTACTCTACGTCATGGACTTGTTTTGTCAAATATAACCTATTTTTAAAACATCTTGTTAAGTTGGTTTGTAGCAAAACTGGGAATTTGATATTTTGACTGATATTATGATTGTCTGTTTCATATCTGAAAAGTAGTTAAAACCTTGTCAGTGCCACTTCAACGTGTACATGACAATAAGAGGATTCTTTGAATTCCTGTCAATGATTTGTTGATTGAAATCATCCGTAACAAAACCCCTGGGCAGTATTTTTTCACCTAGCACAAAACAACTAATCCCCGGATGGCTGTGGGTATCCCGGGTAGGTGAGAAGCATGCAGTGAGGGATCTTTTGTTGCCAAGAGACAGATGTAGGGAAATAGCTGACAGAGGCTGTCTCTACTGTGTGCATGGAGGAGGGGCCTCTCTCTCTCTCTCTCTCTCTCTCTCTCTCACTCTCTCTCTCATTACCTCTCTCTTCCCCTCTCTCTTTCCCTATCTCTCTCGCTCTTTCCCTCTGTCCAAACAAAGCCAGTGAGCAGTACTAGTCCAGCCCTTAGTGACAGAGGCTCCCCAATGTGGGGTGTGCATGATGGACAGGAGGCATAAAGGGACTGTGTTGCCCGTCACTGGAGACAAGGAGGCAACATGGGGTAGTGGGATGGGGGGGGCATTGTAGGGAGCAGCTGGCATTGAATCCTGTCACTGTCCCTATGTAACCCTCTGACGTACCCACACACGTACAAGCACATACACACACACACACGCCACACACACACATAGTAAGATAAACATCGTCATTTACGAAACCCTGGGTATCATATTCATAATCTGTGTCTCATATCTGAAGCCTCCTATCCCTGGAGTGTATTTATTAGAGATGATATCACTTCTGACCACAAGGATTTAATGAGATGATGGGGAGTCTGAATTCTATTATTCATTCAATCTTCAACAGAAAAAAACAACAGCTGCACCGAGCCCACCTAGTCACACACACATACACATACATAGTACTAGTCAAAAGTTTGGACACACCTACTCGTTCAAGGAGAGTGTTTCTTTATCTTCACTATTTTCTACATACGGAATCATGTAGTAACCAAAAAAGTGTTAAACAAATCAAGATTCTTCAAAGAGCCACCTTTTGTCTCGGTGACAGCTTTGCACACATTTGGCATTCTCTCAACCAGCTTCAATAATTAATCACCTGGAATGCATTTCACTTAACAAGTGTGCCTTGTTAAAAGGTAATTTGTGGAATTTCTTTCATTAATGCGATTGAGCCAATCAGTTGTGCAGTAACAAGGTAGGGGTGGTATACAGAAGATAGCCCTATTTGGTAAAAGACCAAGTCCATATTATGTTAAGAACTGCTCAAATATGCAAAGAGAAACGACAGTCCATCATTACTTTAAGACATGAAGGTCAGTCATACAGAAAATGTCAAGAACTTTAAACGTTTCTTCAAGTGAAGTCATTAAAACCATCAAGCGCTATGATGAAACCTGGCTCTCATGAGGACCGCCACAGGAAAGGAAGACCCAGAGTTACCCCTGCTGCAGAGGATAAATTCATTAGAGGTTAACTGCACCTCAGATTGCAGCCCAAATAAATGCTTCACAGAGTTCAAGTAACAGAACATCAACTGTTCAGAGGAGGATGCGTGAATCAGGCCTTCATGGTCGAATTGCTGCAAAGAAACCACTACTATAGGACACCAATAAGAAGAAGAGAGCAATGGACATTAGACCAGACGAAATCTGTCCTCTGGTCTAAATCCAAATTTGAGTTTTAAGTCCAAATTTGAGATTGTTGGTTCAAACCGCCGTGTCTTTGTGAGACGCAGAGTAGGTGAACGGATGATCTTTGCATGTGTGGTTCCCACCGTGAAGCATGGAGGAGGTTTGATGGTGTGAGGGTGCATTGCTGGTGACACTGTCTGTGATTTATTTAGAATTCAAGGCACAATTAACCAGCTTGGCTACAACAGCGCTCTGCAGCAATACACCATTCCATCTGGTTTGCGCTTAGTGGGACTGTCATTTGTTTTTCAACAGGACGAACCCAAAACACACCTCCAGGATGCGTAAGGGCTATTTGACCAAGAAGGAGAGTGATGGAGTGCTGCATCAGACTACCTGGCCTCCATAATCACCCGACCTCAACCCAAATGAGATAGTTTGGGATGAGTTGGACCACAAGGTGAAGGAAAAGCAGCCAACAAGTTCTCCGCATATGTGGGAACTCTTTCAAGAATGTTGAAAAATCATTCCTCATGAAGCTGGTTTAGAGAATGCCAAGAGTGTGCAAAGCTGTCATCAAGGCAAAGGGTGTCTACTGTCGCGTCTTTGGCTATGCCGGATTAAGTGATATGACATGCTATTCTATAAAATAATTTCTCCGTAATTAATATCACCCGATTGAGCTAATCATGTAAATGTAATTAACTAGAGAGTCGGGCACCACGACATAATATTTATAGAGCTGTTATCTTCCGAATAAACTCTTAAAGACCTAGTAATATTTTACATCAATAGCAGTCAATATTAATCGTCCTCTTAATTCAGTCTCATCTGAAAGTTGTAAATTCTTGGTTATCTGCACAAACCCTGGCTAACAATTTGAATCAGCAATACAAAATTGGGTTTAATTATTTATTTACTAAATACCTAACTAATCACACAGAATTACACATACACATAATTAAATCATAACTTGATTACAAATTACGTCATAAAGGAAAACGTCCCTAGCAGGCGGAACAGATATGACAGCTTGTTACACAAAGGAAAAGGGCTGGGTTTGAGTGAAAGAGCGGGAAGATTGTGGGACACAGGGAGAAGCTGTGCTATCGTGAATACAGTATCTGATGCATTCTAAATTACCGCCCATTTGGAAAAGGAAAATGCAATAAATATTTACTCTGAGCTGCGCTTCGGTAGGTTGGTGGTAGATGGAAGGCCGTGTTGCCAAACCGAGTCCTTTGAAGAATGTCTCTGGTTGTCAATTGGATACGTTGTAGTAACGTCATTGGGTGATAGACAGGATACTCTGTCTGAACCTTCCTAACCCTCGTTGCATCTGCTGTTGCTAACTCAACGGCTAGTAGGTATCACTTCTGTAGTGAATAAGAGTTCAAAGTTCATTCCATTCGCAACCAAGCTCACGCTGATGTTGGCTTCGTTCTGCAGTTATTATCTGAACCATTCTGACATTGGACCGTCGTCCTCACATCATCAGAACAGGAGGTTATATTGTCTTCAAGGGCAGGGAGAGGAGGACGTGTTTGAAAAGTTTTATAGCCCATGTCCCTTCATAGGGGCGGGCCACTGATTGAGCAGCCCTATCTTATGAAAACCCAAGTCTCACATTTTAGAAGCTAAAATCACATTTCATCCCATCACGAATAATTTCAAATTCAAACATTTAAATTGAACAACAATTCCATGTGAATCCGATAGCTCTGATGTGTATACTTTCCACTGTAGAGTTTATGTCATCTTATCATTGATGAGGATGTCTCAGATGACAACCGAACTGACATCATATTCATTAAGTACCACTGCATATGTTCAATTGTTCAGATTACCAGAATATAGTTCATTTCCCCCCCACCATCTGATGTTCCCAGAATCTCTATGTTAACCAAGGGTTTTGCAAATGTAACCTCAGTAGGGTAGAGAGATGAAAAAGGGGGGAAGATATATTTATGACTGTCATAAACCTACCCCCCAGGCCAACGTAATGACACTACTTTGAAGAATCTATTTTTTGGTTACTACATGATTACATGTGTGTTATTTCATCATTTTGATGTCTTCACTATTATTCTACAATGTAGAAAATGGTAGAAATAAAGAAAAAACCTGGAACGAAGTGTGTCCAAACCTTTGACTGGTACTGTACAGTCGTGGCCAAAAGTTTTGAGAATGACACAAATATTAATTTTCAAAGTTTGCTGAATCAGTGTCTTTAGATATTTTGTCAGATGTTACTATGGAATACTGAAGTATAATTACAAGCATTTCATAAGTGTCAAAGGCTTTTATTGACAATTACATGAAGTTAATGCAAATAGTCAATATTTGCAGTGTTGATCCTTCTTTTTCAAGACCTCTGCAATCCACCTTGGCATGCTGTCAATTATCTTCTGGGCCACATCCTGACTGATGGCAGCCCATTCTTGCATAATCAATGCTTGGAGTTTGTCAGAATTTGTGGGGTTTTGTTTGTCCACCTGCCTCTTGAGGATTGACCACAAGTTCTCAATGGGATTAAGGTCTGGGGAGTTTCCTGGCCATGGACCCAACATATCAATGTTTTGTTCCCCGAGCCACTTAGTCATCACTTTTGCCTTATGGCAAGGTGCTCCATCATGCTGGAAAAGGCAGCTCGTCACATCCGTTCGTGGATGGTTGGGAGAAGTTGCTCTCCGAGGAAGTTTTGGTATATTTCTTTATTCATGGCTGAGTTCTTAGGCAAAATTGTAAGTGAGCCCACACCCTTAGCTGAGAAGCAACCCCACACACGAATGGTCTCAGGATGCTTTACTGTTGGCATGACACAGGACTGATGGTAGCGCTCACCTTGTCTTCTCCAGACAAGCTTTTTCCGGATGCCCCAAACAATCGGAAAGGGGATTCATCAGAGAAAATTACTTTACCCCAGTCCTCAGCAGTCCAATCATCGCACCTTTTGCAGAATATCAGTCTGTCCCTGATGTTTTTTCCGGAGAAAAGTGGCTTCTTTGCTGCCCTTCTTGACACCAGGCCATCCTCCAAAAGTCTTCGCCTCACTGTGCGTGCAGATACACTCACACCTGCCTGCTGCGATTCCTGAGCAAGCTCTGTACTGGTGGTGCCCCGATCCCGCAGCTGAATCAACTTTAGGAGACGTTTCTGGCACTTGCTGGACTTTCTTGGGCGCCCTGAAGCCTTCTTCACAACAATTGAACCGCTCTCCTTGAAGTTCTTGATGATCCGATAAATTCTTGATTTAGTTGCAGCAATATCCTTGCCTGTGAAGCCCTTTTTGTGCAAAGCCATGATGACAACACGTGTTTCCATGCAGGTAACCGTGATTGACAGAGGAATAACAATGATTCCAATGACTTTGTGAAAATTAATATTTGTGTCATTCTCAAAACTTGTGGCCACGACTGTATAAATATTTTAAGTCGTGGCTGTCATTTAATGTATTTCATGTAGAGTATTTCAACAAATCCACCTATCCCTCAACCCCCTGTGTTTTATCACTGGTTGATAAATACTGCCAAACCTGTACAGTTTATACATGTCATTTTGAAGTATTATGTTGGCAAGGAACCATCATGGCCTTTTTGCAGAGCCAATCCAGTTCTCAATCATGGACTAACACCTTTCAGGAATCAACCCATACTTGCCTGTACTTGATATTACATGCATAATGTCAACACATGATCCAAGCCTCACAGAGGTGAAGAAAAATTATCCCTATTCCACCACAATTAGCGTTTTTCATCATGAATGTTGTTCTGGAGGCAGCTCTACAGAGTAGTCACTTGCTAGCACAGCCACAAAGACATCAAATCAGACTTTAAACCTAACCCTAACTTTAACCCTAACCTATTTTCATACATTTTTATAATATAGCCAATTTTTACTTTGCAGCTGGCCTATCTAAGGGGAAATCACTCAGTTTTGCCTCCAGGACAAGACTTGTGACAATAAACATCAACCTGCTATTTCACCACTACAGAACTCAAAATGTCCCCTATCCTGTGACCCACGTATACTTCATCAGATACTTAAGCAATAAGGCCTGAGGGGGTGTGGTATATGGCCAATATACCACAGCAAAGAGTTGTTCTTATGACTGACACAACGTGGAGTGCATGGATGCAGCACTTAGTCGTGGTATATTGGTCATATACCACAAACCCCCGAGGTGCCTTATTGCTATTATAAACTGGTTACCAATGTAATTAGAGCAGTAAAAATACAAGTTTTGTCATACCCGTGGTATACCACGGCTGTCAGCCAATCAGCATACAGGGCTCGAACTACACAGTTTATAACTTCATTTGTCAACTGGGTGTTAAAAAAGATCCACTGATTCATGAAAATGTGTGTCAAAACAAGCCACACGAGCAAACCACCAGAACATGATTCCACCTGGTATCTCATCTCACACAAACTCTAAACAAACTGTGCAGCAGGAGACATACACACACACATGCTCTTTAATAATGGCTAGCTTCCCTATGCCACTACACCTGCGCCTGTCTGAATGGCAGACGATTGTTCTGAGGGGATTCAGTTGAAAGGTTTAATGATGCCTATGTAGGGGTGGAATACATTAAACGGCTCAATCATGGATCCAGAGTGAGGTGGTGCCCCAGAACATTTACACTGAATGATTAGCCTTTAAACATGTAATTGATTCATCTAAAACAAGGGAAGCCTCTACTATTCATCTTGGTGCTCTTATTGTCTTCCACCCTCCATGACTATGTCCTTAACCCCGTTACAGAAAGGGGATAGGCCAGCCGGGCTTCTCTCCATTTGTCCTAATCAATGGAGCCTGTTCAATCCAGACCTGGGGGGTCAGTGAAATTAAGTACCCAGCTCACACTGCAGCGAGTCGGGGGCCAACACAGCCTGGGCATGAGGGAGATGAGCATGGCCTTTGTTGCCATGGTAACGCTGGCTAGCCGAGCCACAGCCACCTCTCCCTTCCTGTCCCCTCCTTATTTATTTGGCAGATCCAAAATGGCTACGCAGTGGAACAATGGCACTCCTCCATGACACTGAAGCAAATGTACTTCAAAATGAAATATACACATTTTCACCCTTCATTCTCTCAGAGAGATGATAAAACACTGGTGGAATGGGAGAGGGTGTGTCCTTGTTGGAATTGTTTCCATAGTCTAAACAACCCATATGTCACAGAGTTATGATCCAGAAGTACCATTCCCCAGGGCATAAATAAACAAGATGTATTGTATTGTAGCTATTGATCTAGAGATAAACCACTGCATTGGTGGGTTTAATAAATAACCACACACCGCTATAGGACACTGTAGATGGTCAGATATTGCAAAATAGAAAGAGTGGGAATGAGCTTCAGACTGGCAGGGAAGCCAGTGATGGGGAATGAAGAACTGGGAGTAACCATGCCCAGCAGCCTATCCCATGGCATCACCATGGCGGCAGGTGGTGGACGATGATGTCTATCATCACAAGACAGAATATGTCTCAGCACTGAAACAAACACATTACCTCACCTGACACACACACACACACACACACACACACACACACACACACACACACACACACACACACACACACACACACACACACACACACACAGTGTAATATCTTATTTCTCTGAACAGATATACATCTATCTGTTTTTTCTATGCATCGGCAGGACAGAACAGCAGCTTCGGGTTATGAAGCTCAAGTGGCAATCTTTAATATTAAGGAAAAGTTGATGTTCTGCTCGCTTCAGTTGGAATACCTCATGGTAAGTTGTAGACCATACTATTTACCAAGAACGTTTTAATCTGTGTTTTTCATAGCTGTCTATTTACCCCCACAAACCAATGCTGGCACTAAGACTGCACTCAACGAGCTGTATTAAGGCCATAAGCAAACAAGAAAATCTCGTCCAGAGGTGGCGCTCCTATTGGCTGGTTATTTTAATGTACAGAAAAAACTCTTGCTCACCTTTACTCCACACAGAAATGCATACAATGTTCTCACTCTCTCTCCATTAGGCAAATTTGACCATAACTCTATCTAGGGCTGGGCAATATGTCCAAAATATATCACAGTATTTTTTTAAACGGTATGACGGTATTTTTAGTTTTTGAATAATGAAAGTTATACATTTGCTTTATCTGTAGTGAGTGATCCTATAGTGGCAACACATACATGCTAAGTGATTTCAATTAGTCTTCCTCCATACTGATTGTTTTATACTGTTCAATTCAACTTCAACCAAAACAAATTTCAGCAATTTTATAATTTCTGCATTTCCTGCATTTCCAACATAGTCGTGAAGAGGGCACGACGACGCCTCTTCTCCCTCAGGAGGCTCAAAAGATTTGTCAGGGCCCTCAGAACCTCAAAAAGTTATACAGCTGCACCACTGAGAGCATCTTGACTGGCTGCATCACCACTTGCTATGACAACTGATTGGCATTCGACCGCAAGGTGCTACAGAGGGTAGTGCGTACAGCCAGTACATCAGTGGGGACAATTTCCCTGCCATCCAGGACCTCTATACCAGGCGGTGTCAGAGGAAGGCCTTAAGAATTGTCACAGACTCCAGCCACCCAAGTCATAGACTGTTCTCTCTGCTACCACACGGATAGCGGTACCGGTGCACCAAGTCTGGAACCAACAGGACCCTGAACAGCTTCTACCCCCGAGCCATAAGACTTCTAAATAGTTAGTTAAGTAGTTAACCAAATAGCTACTCGGACTGTGCATTGACCCCTTTTCCACCAACTCTTCTGACTAATCACATATGCTGCTACTACTGTTTATTATCTATCCTGTTGCCTAGACACTTTATTCCTAGGTATATGTACATATATACCTCAATTATCTCGTACCCCTGCACATCGACTCTGTACTGGTACCCTGTGCATATAGTCAACTTATCGTAACTCATTGTGAATTTATTATTATTGTAATAAATTATTTTATTATTAAGTGTTTTACTTTTTTATTATTTATCTATTTTCTTTCTCTCTGCATTGTTGGGAAGGGCCCATAAGTAAGCATTTCACTGTTGGTTTACACCTGTTGTTGACGAAGCATGTGACAAATAAAATCAGATTTGATTTGAGTACTGCACCCATACCCTGCCACTGTGCTAGGGTTAGCTAGCTTTCCCCCGGCACTCCTCTGAGCGTTCCACTGCCACATACCTGACATATCCAGACAGGCTGATACAAATCTAATCTCTTACATTAATACTGAAGTGATGAAAAGGTTATAATACAAATAGAATGCGGATGTAGACTGCTGTATTTCCCAAAGATTGGCCTACTGTATCTTTGTTCTGTACTGGTGATGCTGGTATACTTATGCATGTTTGTCATGTATCTTCCAGACACAGACACACAGATGCTAAACACATACACAAACAAACTGCATTAATACAAGTTTGCTTCTAAAATCCTGTTTTTGCGTCAGCGAAAGGTCAGTAAACCCAAGCGGGGCGTAATAGAACTCCGGGAGATTAGGAAATCAGTGGTGGTCTGCCTGCCTGTTGCCGAGGAGACTGGTGGTCGATTAGTCTTGGGTTCCTGGAGGCAGCAGGATTATCTAAGAGAGGATGGTGGGGGTCGGGAGACCGTTGGGCTCAGAAACAGATCCCTGTCCGGAGTGTGAGAAAATATGGGAGTGACGCAGGCGCGGGGAGGCAGGGTCCATGACAGTTTGACGAGGAAACGTGATGGGATTGTGTGGACCATTGTTAGCCAAGGTCACAGACAGGAAAATACAGCAAAACCCTCTTCCAGACGAGATCACAGGCATGGTCTCTTTCCTTAGAATGCATCATCAAGCTTTCATCAGCGTGTCAGAATTTTAAAGAGCCACTGAACATGCTGATTGGCACGTGTTTTTCTGTTGCTCATTAGAAAAATGAGATTTCAGTCTTGGAGGTGTGTTTCCTGACCTATTCTGCATTTGGTTAATGACGTTTGTCCCCCATGAGACACTGTAGATGCGGAAGCCTATTTCACTTCCTCAAAATCCCCAGAATGACTCTAAGATAACTCAAGAAATCTGTAATTAATGTTGATGTTTTTGTGAGGATGTTAAAGTTGCGCAATTTTACATCTAACTAAGGTGTTGGGTGCAATATTTCTAAAGTAAAAAAATATGCGACATGTTGTCTTATGTAAACAAAGTTGGGCTGCTGGGCAGGTCTGTCTCACTGCCTATGCTATCGGATAGAGAGAAATCAACGCAAGTGTTCACTCCATGTTAGTGAGCAATTGTACATCGTCAAATCAAAACCCAACCTTCATTTACCCGTTGTGACGCACGGATGTTCCAAATTTAGACGAGACTGACTTCACACCCGAAATGATCCTATTTAGACTTTGTAGTCAATTTGGACACTAGAATAACTGTTTCTGACTCATATCAACGCCACATAGGCTGTTTTCAAAGGGATTTGATGCTTTTTAAAAGGCAGTCGCTCTTTAACACAGAGAGACTAATCTAATTATTGTCACTAGGATAATTTGAGTGTTCTGCATTCAAGTAATACCCCACCCCCTGCTCTCACTGTCATTTTGTTGCTCATGAATAAAATATTGAAGTAAATATTGAGAAACGCAGAACACTGTTGCAATGTCAACACACTGCTAATTGCATTATATTACGTCATAGTTCATATACTTTCATAACATATGAACTATACTTGGAAATTAGTTGGGGTCCCTTCCAGGATTGAAATGCTTTTCTGCTGAAAGGCCCAGTTCTAGAGGGCAGGACTAGGGGCCTCCTGAGAGGTCAAATACCTGCTTATCAGCACATATACTGTACAGGTTCTGCCTAGACACGTTCAATTAGCCAGCACTTAGGCTGTGTATGAGAGAGCCACGTTCTCAGCATGGGGCACATATCAACAGAACCAGGGTGATGACAGAGGACTGGCCCACAAAGACCTGATTGAGACCTGAGTGTGGCCAGTCAGGAAATAAGTACTTATTAATAGCGGACTTGAAGAAGAGAGATGGATTTCTGCCCCCTCAATATCCTTAGCTGATAGCTGTTAACAAGATAAATGCAGTAACTTCAGGATAAGGTCAATATTCAAGATTCAGATGAGGAAGAGATTACAGTTATGATGATGAAACACATGTAAGAGATGCATATACTACAGATATTACTTCTGCCTGTGAGAAGAACTAGTCCTCATCCATTGCACCACACACACACACACACACACACACACACACACACACACACACACACACACACACACACACAAACAACTACAGAGCTAAAGCCCAAACTCTCTTCGCTTCACTGTCAGCAAAGTCAAGTGCTTCCCAGACAGCTTCCAGCAGTCCTTTCACAGGGGAGCTGCATTTCAGATGGGCAGAGAAGGCTGGCGTGTCTGGGCTTGTATGTCTCTATTGCTTTAATATTGCACTCATCTTGTTGTCTGTATTCATAGATCTCAGGTGCTTAGGACGGCATATTAACATTTGTGTTGAAGCTTGTCCCTACTTCTATGATCTCTAACATAGCCAGCAATGCAGTCCCATGGGAAGCATGCATGCTGGCGTTATGTATACACAGATGGAATTCAAGCCGGCATTTGCCAACCTTTCATTGGCCTTTTCCCTATTGCCACACTTTAATACCACTGAAGTAAAACACTGTAAATGATCCATTCTCAGTAAGGCTGCTTGCAGACCCTGTTGGTTTCTGGTAATCTCAAAGCTTTGCACCGTGTCGAGATAAAAACATGGCCGGGCTGCTTGACAGTGTACACCAGCCTTCAGTCAGTGCTGGGATCAAATCTTCATGAAAGCCCTGCTTTAAAATGAACTCACACAGAGGCACTGCACAAGAGGAGACATACAATCACAGTGTTGTCAAGAGACCATGATGTATTCATTAGAGGAATGAATTGTACATAAACAGCCATGGCTACACACACAAGTTAAGTCCACTTCTGTCATGGACACTGCTCTGTCTCTTTTTGATATACAACCCTTATTTTACCTGATAATCGGACTGAGAACACATTCTCATTTACAACAACAACCTGAGGAATAGTTACAGGGGAGAGGGGAGATGGATGAGCCAATTCGAAGCTGGGGATGATTAGGTGGCCATGATGGTAAGAGGCCCAGATTGGGAATTTAGCCAGGACACCGGGGTTAACACCCCCACTCTTACGATAAGTGCCATGGGATCATTAGTGAACACAGAGAGTCAGGACACCCATTTAACGTCCCATCCGAAAGACAACACTTCCTACCCTAGTCGGGGAACTGAGTTTTCCCAACGGCTCCTTAACTGGACCTATGCAATCTAATGGTAAAATAGGTCATTGTGTGAATAACATGCGGTTAACACACTGCGTCCCCAAATCAATATGTGACATGCTATATTTGGTAACAAGGTCACGAGGAGGAGTTGTTGAGGCTGTATGGGGAGCGAGTGACATCATTCCAGTCTCGAGTCTAGGCCGCTTATTTTAGATGGAGATGACTTCCAAATGTCTTCTCGGGTGAGAGCTTCTGTCCATGGAGAGGGAGATATCCCCTGTTGTATTTGAGAATGTCACATTTTATTCAGTGTCAATGTCACACGAGCGCCCCTCCAGGCAACACACACGACATGATATTCTTTGTAATCAAATATTCATAGAATGTAGGCCATTTATATTTCAACTAACTGAATGATATGTTTAAGCTCAAGTAGGGAGCTTGGGCAAGGAAGAAAAATGTAGCAGTGTGTGATGAGTCCAGACACTGTGTTCCCAGTCTGATTTTCCCTGCTGTGCTCTGGGATCAATAATGTTAAAATGTCTAGTCTTGAGTTTGGCAAACACATCAATCAAGACCCTTCATTAGCTCTGGACAACAGTATGTGTGTGTGTGTCTGTGTGTGTGCATATGTGAGTGACTGTGTGTCTGTTTGTGACCATGTGTGTTTGTGAGTGACTGTGTGTTCATGTGTGAGTGACTGTGTTTGTGACCATGTGTATTTGTGAGTGTGTGTTTGTGAGTGTGGGTGTGTGCCCCATTATCTGTGGATAGCATCACAAGGTGAAGACTGGAGCCTTTACATCCCACAGTCCAGTTTCTAAGTGTGTGCCACTTGATTTGTCATTATTGCACTGTCTGCAGAGACATCCTACATTCTCAAAGAACACATACTAATATGTTGCACCATGATACTGTACATGAAACCTTTTGGGATAGCCAGTCCTATCATGTATTATCCATTTGACGAATAGGATAATACAACACCCTTGATTATCAACTGAGCTTATCCTTGTTTTGTTATCATACTGTTGATAACCTTAAACTGTGGAATACTGAACTCACTGGATCATAGCTCACTGTAAGAGGAGAGGAATCCAGTCCACTGCCAAGTGCATAGCATTGTGTAGTGTGGTTTAAAGATACATCTATCATGGGCGCTTCCTCAGCAGACTCCCCCTCAGAGCTGACTAAGCTAAGCCTAGCCTGTCGGTTTCACCAAAAGCCTTAGCATCGCAGTCATTTTCATACAGAGTGGAAGAAGAGAATCAAAACAACCTCATTAATAACAGGACTAATGTCTTCCAGACGCTAGCTGTTGTGAGTCGGGTTATTTCACGAAGAGAGGATGCCCATCTCCTGACAAGAAGCAGGGCAGTCGTGGTGCGTCGAGACGGTGCCACACAATGTCTGCTGGCACCAGGAAGAAACAAAACAACCCCTCAATTGCCAGTTGACACGCAAAGAACCTCCCCCATGCATGCTGCCCAAATAACTCAACAAGGACTGCAGCCTTGTAGTTGACCACAATGCACGACACCGCACCAATCTCTGCAGGAAAGCAACAGCTCCCAGGCACCGATACAGTGACTGGCCAATCCTGGCTTGATGGTAAACAGTGGTGGTTGGTTCATGTCCTAATGTCGTGGCAGTGAGGGAGCGGGGGAGAGCAGAGCAGTGATTGTGATAGTGTTTACCCAGCAGCCTCTCTGGCTCACCTCTGAGCCTCTGTCTCTCCACAGCCTGGAGCCACCACCCTGTGGCCTTCACACTTTAAACACCACAGTGTTACACCATACACATTAACACGCAGCACGACACAACGGCTGGGCTGGCTGGGTGGGTCACACAGCACAGCATCGATTCCTTAGACTCACTCTTCTAAGGCACTGTGTTTTTCTAGGATGCATTCCAAACTATCACCATTCTGCATCTGGGCTTTTATCCAGAGCTGTATTGGTGCTTGGAATGCTTCCTTTCATAAAAGATAAGGATTGGTTTATATGGAGTATCGATTGGTATGCAATAAAGAGGCAGTGGTGTAAAGTAATTAAGTAAAAATACTTTCAAGAACTACTTAAGTCTTTTTTGGTATCTGTACTTTACCATTTTATTTTTGACAACTTTTACTTTTCCTTCACTACATTCCTAAAAAAAATTTTTACTTTTTACTTCATACATTTTCCCTGACACCTAAATGTACTCGTTACATTTTGAATGCATGCAGGACAGGAAAATTGTCTAATTCACACACTTATCAAGAGAACATCCCTCCTCATCTACGGCCTCTGATGTGGCAGACTCACTAAGTACAAATGCGTTGTTTGTAAATTATGTCTGAGTGTTGCAGCATGCCGCTGGCTATCCGTAAATGTAACAAACAAACAAGAAAGCGGTGCCATCTGGTTTGCTTAATACAAGGAATTTGAAATGATTTATATTTTTACTTTTGATACTCCTGTTGTGTTCGTTTCATGTTAATTAATTCTGTGTTCCCGGTCTAAAATGACTGCCCTATTATAGCTGATTATAAATCAGATCTTTTTATCAACTTAAGTTCTTGTGAACATTACAAGTTTTGAACTTCTATTTGCCATTTATGGCCTGTAGGCCTCATTGACCTGAGCTCATACAACTCATTTTGAGTTAAAACAAAAAGCATAATGTATGGATTATTTTGACTGTAACAAATATTCAGATGAAACATATTGTGGTCTTTATCACAGATTACTTTGTGTCAAAGTTTAACAAGGACATTTGTTTTGAAACCATTTCAAATGTTTAAATAGTGGCACAAAATAACTGACCAGTATGATTTTATTAGCAAAGAAAGGACATAGGCCCAAAACTACACATGAAAACTTTACCATGTTACAAAATTAATGTCTGAACACCTTAAAGAACAACAGTAACAATAAACGTATTACTAGCAATAACAAAAACATTCAAATCTTCACAATCTGTCAATCACGTTTTAAATTTTGTGTGTTCTCATGCACATGTTGGACAATCCCTGGTGGTTGTTGCATGTGCCTTACAAATATATGCACTGCATTTATGGCACATAATGCTTGTTTTGACATCTCTTGGTGCACACAGATTGCACCTCTTCCTTTTGTCTCTTCTGTCTCTGGCGTCCGTAAGTCTTTCTTCTGGCCCTTGTATATCTCACCAATCCAGCAGAGGATGGTGTCGGAGGAAGGTGTTGGCGCCTTTGAATGAGGGTTGCCACCATGGTTTCCCCAACTCTTCCAGGAATGGTCTCCTCTTGAAGATTTTCCTCTGCTTCCAGCCTGGATTCAGTAAATAAAATAATGACAAGTAATATAAGTAACAATTCATGTCTTGCATAGTAACGTGAAAAATTGCATCAAAGTGTTGTTTTAATTGATCACATCTAAAACATATTTACATATTCAAATGAATAGAATTGACTCCATATTGTTCACAAATTCAATGAGCATTTCACCAAACAACAACATGTCTTAATTTTATTTTTAAACAATCTGGTAATAGAAATAAAAAGTACATGAGACTTGAAAGATAAAGAGTAACAAACCTTATCAAGGTTGTCAGCTCCTCTTTGTTCCTGTTGTAATCCAGGACAGCGTTGGGCTTCTTGTCCTCCCTGGTACTCACAGCGCCATCCCTGTGCAGAGTTGTCATCAGGAGCACATTCTTCTTTTTCTTCGGCAGTAGGACACAAGAGTGTGTGTATCGGTGAATGCAAATTTAGAGGAAAAACGATCCTTGTCCTTGGTAGTGAGTAGGCAGGAGGCAACTCAGGCATGTTCCTTCTGACCATCCCCACCATGGTCATTTTTTTGGAGCAGCTCCTAACCAAGAGCATATGAGGTGCATAAATTGTCACATGTTATGTTGTGCCCCTGGAGACCTGCAGTCATTTCCAAGACCACCCACTTCCCCTGGTTCCTTTACGGGAACACCATCAGCAGGTTTCCTGGTGTAAACCTGCATGTTCCAGGCATAACTTGTCCTGGCATCAAATGCTGCCCATATCTTTATTCCATATTTAGACGGTCTGCTTGGCATGTACTGTTTGAATGGGCATTGACCAGACGCTCATCCACTGTGATGTCTGGACTTGGGTTATAGATGAGTGGCAGGCGCTCCACCGACTTGAGCCAAACCTCTCTGATCGCTGCCAGCTTGTCTTGTTGACAGCGGCCTGGTCTTGTATCACAGTTGTCGAAGTGAATCACCCGTGACAACATGTGAAATGTCTGGAGTAACGTAGTGGCATGAAAAATTGCCCGATCAGACTCTGGATCCCATAAACTGGTGGTAGATTTGTTTCTGAATATGGACACACCAGCCAAAATTAAGAGACCCACGTCTGTCTGGTCTACCTCCTTCCAGTTGTCTTTGTAAACGTGTCTCCCCTCCAAGTTGGTCATGTTTATCACTATAGTTTTGATTGACTGTCAGGAACAGTTCGAGGCAGGATGACATCAACCCGGGATATGGCGTATCTCGTTGGCCCTGGGATCATCCTGATAACATTTCCAGCCGACAGCTGACCTCTCCTCTCAGGTAGGGATGAAGACCAGGACAAATTCCCATTCTTTGACTGGAATGTAACAACAACCTCAGCAGGGCCCTCGTCCTCATCACTGGATTGTTCCACATTGGTTGTCTCTTGGTCTGGATCATATTCTGTGTTGTCTTCAACTTCTAACACTTCCTCCTCTAATGCATCTTCCCTGTCAGTTTCCTGGCCTCTCTCCTCCTCACCAGTGTCAGGATCAAAGAAATGATCAAGAGCCTCACATACAGTATATCGTTTGGGTCATTGCACTGCCATAGAATGAATTTGATGACTGGGCATGTGCCTGAACTCAATTTTAGACACTAATTGTAGTCTCACCCATTCATTTCTAATGACCGGGAACACCACAGGTGTACAAAAGTTAAATAAAACACTCAAAATGTAATGAGAATCATCCAAATGTATTTTGTGTGTCCACATGCCCTGTGTGGACAAAGTCATGGAACCTTATGACAATTAAATTAACTACATTTTTCAGAGAGAAAACTTGTAAATCGGTCCAACCGGACCACAACAGGAGGGATAAGTACATTTTATCAATTACATTTACTTTTTCTACTTAAGTATATTTAAAACCAAATACTTTTAGACTTTTACTCAAGTAGTTTACTGGGTGGCTTTCACTTTTACTTGAGTCATTTCTATAGTGTATCTTTACTTTTACTCAAGTATGACAATTGGGTACTTTATCCACCACTGTAAAGAGGTAAGCTACCACAAAGAGGTATTGTCCCATTTCTTTGTTGAGATTATCAGTGCATTGAAGGTGCATGGAAACATCAGCTATGGACAATATGTAAATACACAAAGGTATTCTGAATGTCCTGGAATATGGAGATTGTGTGTTAGCTGTAAGAGGAGAATAAAGTCCAATGGACACCCAATATTTACAGCATTGACATACATAATTCACTATGAAGGATTTCCCCTCTCTTATTAAATGCATTATAGATGCTGTAGGCTACTGTGAATCTCAGAGGTTTATCTAATAAACAAAGGCACATTTTTTTTACAATTATTTTATGGCATGAAGAAACGCATACTCTACCAGCATTGCATTTAAACTCACCCTGAGTGACATGGAAAACAGCTTTATTTATTTCACACAAGGCAAAATATCACACTTTTCATGTCATTAGCAATTTATATACCTCCTGTTATGTAGGTTGTATAAACAGAGAATCCCAAAAGGTTTACAAACTAGACCTGTGAAAAATTATACACTGAACAAAAATATAAATGCAACATGTAAAGTGTTGGTCTCATGTTTCATGAGCTGAAATAAAATACAGCAGAAATTCTCCACATGCACAAGCTTAATTCCCTCCATATTTGTGCACAAATTTGTTTAGATCCCCGTTAGTGAGCATTTCTCCTTTGCCAAGATAATCCATCCACGTGACAGGTGTGGCATATCAAGAAGTTGATTACACAGATGTACCTTGTGCTAGGGACAATAAAAGGCCACTCTAAAATGTGCATTTTTGTCACACAACACAATGCCACAGATGTCTCAAGTTTTGAGGGAACGTGCAATTGGCATGCTGGCTGCAGAAATGTCCACCAGAGCTGTTACTAGATAATTTAATATTAGTTTCTCTACCATAGTTTTAGAGAATTTGGATGTATGTCCAAGCAGCCTAACAACCGCAGACCACGTGTATGGCGTCATGTGGGCGAGCGGTTTGCTGATGTCAATGTTGTGAACAGTGTCCCATGGTGGCGGTGGAGTTATGTTGTGGGCAGGCAATTTATCGATGGCAATTTGAAAGCACAGGGATACTGTGACGAGATCCTGAGGCCCAATGTCGTGCAATTAGAATTGCATTTTATCGATGGCAATTTGAAAGCACAGGGATACTGTGACGAGATCCTGAGGCCCAATGTCATGCCATTCATCCGCCGTCATCACCTCATGTTTTCGGCATGATAATGCACAGCCCCATGTCACAAGGATCAGTACACAATTCCTGAAAGCTGAAAATATCCCATGGTCTACATACTCACCAGAAATGTCACCATGTTTGGAATGCTCTGGATTGACGTGTACGACAGCATGTTTAATTTCCCACCAATACACAGCAATTTCAAACAGCCATTAAAGAGGAGTGGGACAACATTCCACAGGCCATAATCATCAGCCTGGTCAACTCTATGCGAAGGAGATGTGTTGCGCTGGATTAGGCAAATTTTGGTCACACCAGAAACTGCCTGCTTTTCTGATCCACGATCATACCTTTTTTTTAAGGTACCAACAGATGCATATCTGTATTCCCAGTCATGTGAAATCCAAATATTAAGGTCTAATGAATTGATTTGAATTGACTGATTCAAACCATGGACGTTCAATGTACTGGCTAAACTATCCTCACTGACTAGATAAGGATTTCTGAATTGTGTAATTTCTTTCATCTTTCAAATAAGAGGTGAAAAAATTCCTCTATCCGCGATTGACTGTTCGATCTTGAAGGCATTCCTAGTCGATCACCTAACATTTTGGTAGAAAAGCCAACGATAGGCATAAAGGCTTGTGGTCCTGTTTTGTAAAACCTTTTCTGATGCTGGCAATAGGTGCAGTTGATTCAAAAGCCCTAAGCACCGGGTAGGCAAAGTGTTCCCATTTGTAATCATTTCATTTGGCTGAAAAGACAAACGCTCCTGCGCCCTGGCAGATCTGTGGTTAAATCGAGTGCTCCTCATGCGCTGGTCAATCGGATAGCACAAATTACCGTGCCTAGCTACAGCTTCCACGACCACGGCCACAGCGAAGGTTGATACTAGCCTAGGTGAGATTTCATAACTTTTAAAACTATGGACAGAGAGAGACTGTTAAAGAATACAGCCAAGACCTGCTGTTTATATGAGTGAGTTCATGTCAAAGTTTTATTCAGCAGAACTGTCAAAACTTTTTTTATTCAACACTATTACAAGACATAAAACGCTCTTCTGTCTACTTCCACTCGCGCTGCAATGAATGAGTGGCTGTGTATTGTGTATTGAGTGAATTGTCTATTGATTGCCATGTGTTTTTATTATTATTAGCAGCTCGTCGTGTCTATTTTAATACAGAGGAATATTTCACTTTCTCTGGTCATAGGAACAACATGAATTTGTGCCAAAGGCAGATGCGGTGAGATTCAAGTTTTGCCATCAGGTCGAAGACTATGTCCCTTCTCTGCCTCACCCGAAGAAAGGAAGGGGAGAGCAGGGACCATGAGAGGCAGACCCTTTGCTGCTCTCTCCCTCCCCCCCTCCGCTGAGACTAATGTCGTGTTCAAAACAACAGCGAACTCTGAAAAAAACGTCTTGGAAAAATAGTTTTGAACAGTCATCCAACTCGGAAACTCTGGAATCTTTCTAGAGCTCAGAGTTTTCCGACCTGAAGTTCACTGGCGTCATGATTTGACATAGCTTTTTCCGAGACCTAGTTGTCTTGAAAGCACCATGACCATCAGATACAGGTACCATCAGTCCAGTAAAATAAAAATAAAAGCAAACAATTTACTAATTATTTCAATTTATGCTCAGCTGTCCCTCGCAAGTGCATCACCAACTGATCCATTTTGTTATCAAAGCTTGAGTTTTGAAATAAAATATGGTTTGAGAAGATCAATGTTGGCAGGCAAGACATATAGCTATGACAATGTATTACAACTGTTTTGATTAGGTTAATGGGTAGCCTTGTGGTTAGAGCATTGGGCTAGTAACCGAAAGGTTGCAATTTCAAATCCCCGTGTTGACAAGGTACAAATCTGTCGTTCTGCCCCTGAACAGGCAGTTAACCCACTGTTCCTAGGCCGTCATTGAAAATAAGAATTTGTTCTTAACTGACTTGCCTAATAAAATAAAGGTAAAAAAATGTAAAACATTATGTTTAAAAACTATTCAGGGGGGGATCTCAGCTTGCTTTTTGACTGCGAAAGTGACCACTGCTTTAAATGAACCCATTTCTTCACCAGAGTCGTAGGACAAATAATGTGTAGTAGCGTTCTACCTTCCAGCCAGCAGCTACAGGTTATGCACAGAGGAGTGGAACAGCTCATTACATTGGGTAATTTATTTGCTTAGTCAATGCCCGAAAAAAATGGGTCGTACATGTTGAATATTCTGTAACTAAAGCATTTACACAGCTGGGTTGTCCTCTAGAGCTAGTGCACTAGGACTCCCCACAGCGGGCGGCTGAGAGCAAAACCAGGCTACTTTCCCAAATGTAACACAGTAGACGACCAAAGTTCAGACGAACACCCATTGCTCTATACACAAAGATAGAGTAAACCCTAGACTCGCTGTGCCATGCAGAAAACACGACCAGCTCTGCCTGTACAATACAGCAGGCCTATGTGCTTGAGAGTGTAAAAGTGAAGGCATCTCTACCTGCCATGGCTAAATGAGGCAAGCTGAGGCTGGGGGGGAGAGAGACGTTAATAAACCCTGTTGATCAGAGAGTAATCTGACAAAGCAAACAGAGAGTAATCCTGCTGAGGTGTGTTTCTGGGAGATAGGACAGAGCAGAGAGAGCTTAACTTTGCACTGGAGGCTGAGTGTGTAGATGAGTGTGATCCATTTCAAACTCAAACAATGCCAGAAAGTCTCATGGGAGTGATGACAAAAACGTTGATATCAGCACTTCATTCCAATATCATGCTAGCATCAACTCCCAACTTTTGAGTTTACACTAGCGTACGAAATTCTAAACATTTTGGAATCTCCGAGAAACATATATCCCTATATAAACGGTTTGATTTTTCAGATTAGCCAAATCTGTTGTTAGATAAAAGATGTGGAGGTCATAAAAACCACAGAGAGATTCAGTGGGGTTACGGAGAGATAATGTCCTTGACACAAAGGGTACTACTTGCTGTCTGTTGTTTTTCCTGCTAGGCTGTAGCAGTGAAATAAAATGATAATGGAACATTCTCCTTCTGATTTTCCTTTGGGTATAGCTACGCCTTCTACATTCCATCTCTGTTCTCTGACAACATATTACCAAATATACTGTAGGTTCAGGCGGTCAGCAATGTTTGGTTGTATACCGCAAACAGAATACACCTCTCAGCCCTCAGTGTCAATAGTGCACTTAACTCTATAGTGGAGAGGAGCAGTGTATGCTCTCTGTCTGTATGCCTTCCTCTTAGCCTGCTGTTCAAGAGGAAAGTGCTCTGTTGCTCTGGTTATTAGTGCAGTATGTCATAGAGCAGTGAGGCGTCTAGCACTGATAACCAAGCTAGGAGGAGTGAGTCATCCGTAGCTCTATGTATCCTCTCTCCCCTCACTCACTCCTGTTTAATCTTTAAACACCTCTTGAACTTTAAAAGAGGGGAGGTCTTTGTTGGAGGGCTGGCTTTCTAATTTTAGACTCCATTATAGTTTGAAAAGTGTCTCCTCCATCAAGGAAGAAATCCCTGTTCTCTGCTTTACATTACTGTACTTTACTGTATAGTACACATAGTGCCATTGTGCCACGGCCAACTACATCCCATAAATCACTTATCTCTATCTTCCAAACGCTATCTCTAAATCAGTACTCTAATCTGTCCAAGAATCATATACCTTCATCTTTACCACTCTTTGTAAGGCAGCACTTTAAGCCTCCCATGTAAGGCTCCATGCATGCCTCTACATTAAACGCCTTACTGTTTAGTGTAACATCATCCCATGAATGACGTTCCATGAGATTGGATGACAGCGTGGGGTGAAACACGATCTGAGGTTTACCTTTCAGTAAGCAACTGGGGGTCAATTGTGTGAGAACAACTGGGCTTGTCTCTGGGATACTATGTCCACATAACACACATGGTACATTCATTCACCCTACGCCAGGAATGGAGAGCAGCTCTCTCCATGCACTTTGTTTTAGAACAGACCGACTGTATACAAAGCATACTGCATGAGTTACTGTATTCTGTATGTCTACAGTCTGTTCAAATGTTGACCAATGTGCTTATATGTCAATGACAAACAAGGTCGCTTCAACTGTAGCTCTTATTTTCATGTTTTGTCAGACACTCACAATCCATCCCACTCCCTGGCCATTCGTTTGAGGATGGACTGCAGTGAAGTCTTTAACAGGACATGAATGGAGACATCTGAAGGAGCTTGTTTGGAGAAGGCTCTGGTCCTGTCCCTAATGAGAAAAAGAGGGAGCCATCTCATTCTGCTTGCGTGGCACTCACCCATCCACTAACGGAATCTCCTGCCCAGGGGGAAGGCTATCTGAACCAGGGGTTACAGGGGTCATTGTCCTATACCTCTTTCACACAAGACCAACAGACCACTGTCTGGAAAAACAAGGAGTCTTGATAGTCCAAGGCGGCACGGAGGACACACAGCATTCCAAAGAGATGGCGTGGGATAAGGAGACAGACAGGGACTGAACCCAGCACACGAGGAGCCATATGGGGTAGGACCCAACATATGGAACAAGTGTACGCAGTAAACAGGCCGTGATCTCTGAGCTGGAGGTGATTCGCAGACATCTCACCTGGCGGTATCACATTCCAATGTGATGGATTTGTTGGGATAAAAGGGATGATACGTTCTGTGTTTGTGTGAGTGTGTGTGTGTGAGGTGGGGTGGGGGGTTGGAGTACATGGTTACTGCTCTGTGAAGTCTGCTGTTTAGATGTGTGCTGTGCTCAGAGACAGAGACAGAGAAAACACCTGGTCAGGCTGAAATCCCATCACCGTTGAGAACAAGGAATAAAGGAATGGGACTGCTCCCCAGAGTCTCTGTGGTTGGCTAAGACGTCCCACAGCTCCAATGTTCCCCTTCTGCTGCAACACTATTTGTAAAGGTTCACAGACCATACCATTAACCTACAGTATAACAGCCCCTCAAATCATGAAATAGACTTTCAATTGAAGCATCTATTTAAAAAGTCAACTAGTATTTTGTATGATATTTGTCAGTCATATATTGGGATGATTTACATACTGTGTGGATGTAAATGTGGACATCCTTATGTGCGTATTAAAAGGATTTAATCTGTAACCGTATAATCACATGTATAGGATTAGCTTCAATGTGAGTTTCTTGTGTCTACAGTATGTAGTGATTCTAAAGGTTTTCTCTTGTCTCTCAGAATTCTCCTTCATGTGCCTTTGTTTGCACATGCAGTGCAGCAAAAGCCTTGGGGGGGTGTGTTTGTTTTACTTTTGCCTGGTTGTAGAGTGCAGCGGTTGGAGGTCTAAGTGTATGCATGGCTGTGTATGCCCCATGTTTGCTGTTAGTCAATTAGAGCTATAATTAAAGGCAAGGGCATCCTGGGAAATAAAGGCAGCTGCAGCAGAAATGTCAGTGTTTCCCCTAGGATTCTTTTCAGCAGTGGTGGCAAGGGTAGCGGGGTGGGGGGGCGGCTCCCCTCCTCATCTCCTTTTCCTTTTCCATGCAATCATGCCATGGCCAGCCCATCCCAGGGCACACCTTCTCACTTAATCCTCTCTAACTCCCTGCATCTACCATTACATTTGAATGAAGGATTACTAAAGCGCCCCTCGTTAATCTTCTTGCTTTAGATGTGCAACAGCAGAGCTAGCATCAGGCAGCTCAGCCCACACTACTGACAGAGACCTCACCACATCTCACCACATCCAAGAGGAGAGAAACACATTGAAGTTTCTCCACAACCTGACCTAGAATACTCTTCATCTGACCTGAGTCTGTTGTTATATTTTCATATGTAGGGGATAGCAGAAAGAGAGAGCAACCAAGCCAGTAATAAACTGGTATGAGGACCATACAGAATGTTTGCTATGAGTGTCCATTAATTAATATTAATATTGATTCTTGATTCTTTCTAATTTTGCATTAATGAATGCTTTTGAATCTGTAAGCTGTGCAAATGTAGCATTCCATCCCGTTCCCCCATGGCCTCTCTCAGGTAACAGTCTGTGAGCTGTGCAAATGTAGCATTCCATCCCGTTCCCCCATGGCCTCTCTCAGGTAACAGTCTGTGAGCTGTGCAAATGTAGCATTCCATCCCGTTCCCCCATGGCCTCTCTCAGGTAACAGTCTGTGAGCTGTGCAAATGTAGCATTCCATCCCGTTCCCCCATGGCCTCTCTCAGGTAACAGTCTGTGAGCTGTGCAAATGTAGTATTCCATCCCGTTCCCCCATGGCCTCTCTCAGGTAACAGTCTGTGAGCTGTGCAAATGTAGCATTCCATCCCGTTCCCCCATGGCCTCTCTCAGGTAACAGTCTGTGAGCTGTGCAAATGTAGCATTCCATCCCGTTCCCCCATGGCCTCTCTCAGGTAACAGTCTGTGAGCTGTCAGGCTGTCTCATGTTTCACACTGGGCTTTTCTTCGCATGTCAGTAGGAAAGACCATGCAGTCTCCTGTTCCTCACATTCTACACCCTCAACTGTCACGGATGTCAAGCAGAGAGGTATTTGATGTGGTGCGCTGAATGGTTCCTTTTATATCTGTACAGCGGGACATTGCCTGTGTAAACTACGCTGGTGACTTTACAGCATTCCCCTTCCTCAAACGGACTAGTTGAAGAACTACTGTACGGTTACTTAGTGCTGTTCGAAACTTTTACTGTAAATGTGACTTTTGCGTCTCTGTCTGAACATTCATTGCTCCATAATACGAGACACACTCCCACAGTCAAGACCCTTAAAGCCACAATGGCATGGGGTTAGATGATCAGATTACAAGAAAAAACACACATGGGCATTGTTAGGGAGTTTGCATTTCCACCCCTGAACATGGCTCTCATTGTACCCTTCTAGAGAGAGAGTGCTTTTATTTCAACTGGTACGGCAAGGATGAACAGGACCCCATGTGTGTGTCTCTGTGGTCCACCATCTCCTCAGGCTGGAAGGGTAATCAGATCTCTACTTTCAGGGCCCTTTCTGTTCAGAGACCCTGATTTGCCCCTGGCACTATGAGAAGTAACTTCATCTGGTTAGTAACACGATCACAGAGAAAAGCCCTGCAATTTAAATTGAAACAGCGCTTTCTATTGTCAATATTTTGACAGATTTCATGTCAAAGTGTAATTATTTGCGAAGGGCCGTGCCAAGGACTTAATTGATACATGTGTAATTACGTCTGGTTGCCAATGTGTTGGAAAAAGCATCACTTGCCTCATTAATAATATTGGCGCAAGACTGCTCTTTCATCTTCACTGTTATATTATTTTCTGTCTGTGGTTCCATAATCCTCTCCGAAAGAGGATTCTGAAGACTCCCTGAGAGGGCATCTTTCACAAATCAATTCATTACCCAAACATGAGCGGGCAAAGGCGCATCTTTCATAAATCAATTCATTACCCAACCACTGGGCACTTACCACAGTCTCACACGGCGATATCAACTTTCAATGTGGAGAAAGATAAATCCACAAAAACCAAACGATGACAAGCCTCGATCAAAAATCAAATAAAAAAGGCTTACCATACAATAGGCCAACCGCAAGCAATAACAAATTTCATCTTTAATGATTTCATTTTCTTATTTTGTATCACACACATTTCACCTTTTTTTGCACTGAGTCTTATAACTATTGTGTGCCTATAAAATCCATCTCTATGCCAGTGTTTTGCTGCATGCCACAGCTCCACTCTAAGATAATGCATCCTGCTCATAAAGTTTTAATGGTCCACTGAGTGTGTCTATGTTATCGCTGAAGATCTAGCCACACTGAGAAAAACTGAAAAAAACATCTGCTTGTACACACTGGGTAGTGGTGTGTATGTTTGAGCCTTGGCCTTGCTGACACGAAACCACTCTCAGTACAGCAGAAGTACTGATGATTTTTTTTAAATGTAACCTTTATTTAACTAGACAAGTCCGTTAACAACAAATTCTAATTTACAATGACAGCCTACTCTGGCCAAATCTGACGACTTTGGGCCAATTGTGCGCTGCCCTATGGGACTCTCAATCACAAACAGATGTAATTTTCTTCAGAGCAGAGGACCTTGGATGGCTAACCTCTGTAATTTGGAGAAATAAACAGGAGTGTGATAAGGAACTGGAAGGTAAAACGCTACACCCCAACATGTGCCGAAGGTGAAACACTGACACTGCCCAGCCCTCTAGAAGTGATTGATTGAAAAACGTTCATTTCAATTGAATGGTCATCAATTGAATTGTATAATCCAGTTTCACACAAAATCACTGTGATTGAAGATGCCCATGGGACGTTTCAATCCGACAGTGCAGTGAATTACATGTAGGTCAAAAAACAACCAGATTTGTTTAATTATGCAGGGGTTTCAAATTATAGCAGATATCCTCCATGCTCCTCTTATTGGTGTATATCCCTTAAGGAGGGCCTGTGCTTGTCCTCATTAGCAGTCATTGAGCGGAGGTACTGTTTTGAGGAGCAAGGCGAAGAGCAACAGCGCCCATCACTGTCCCTCCTCTCTGCAGAACCAGAGCCAGAGCTGCTGGAGGCTGTGGGGTAATTACAGGCAGGCTTATGACAGAGGCAGCAGTACACAGGCGGCTGGAACACAGGTAGGCGGTTTATTGTGCCTGCCGGCTGGCTGCCTGGCTATGTCAGCGTGGGCCTTGTCTGCAGGCTGCAAGCTGCAGGCTGCAACTGCCCTGCTTTGCTGTCAGCCAACAGGCTCTCTGACCACGTCCAGCCAATATCACCTGCCGCACAACAAAAGGGAGTAGCAGCACAGGTGAGGCTGAGCACACTGATGTTCTGAAATGGTAAATCGATCTGGACCACGAGGGATTCCAGTCGAAGATAAGAATGATGGGTGGTAGGCGTTTGGTCCAAATCTTCTCTGTACATTTTGGTGTACCCAGTAGGTGTGTGTGGTAGCTAACTGACTCAACACTGCAATGCACCTACAACAATAGATCTGATGCTCCTACTCAGCTTTGATCTTATTTTGGCTGTTTGTGTTTTCATTAGAAAAGCTATCATGGGCTTAAAATCAAATCAACTTCAGCCTTCACTGTGAGAAACTGAAGAATTAACCTCTTTACAGCCTTTTCCACCAGAGCTGGAATATGGAATGAGAAGAGCTATGACAAAATGATCAAATGTAACATATTCACACATCCTACACGCATTAGCATTACAGCTTCCCTTGAGGTAAAGTCATGCATTTAATAGAATTCTCCCAGTCAGGGAAATTGTTTCCTTTCTATGTGGATTTGAATGGAAGTGTAAGATTACATCCATTACACCGTGTAGAGTATTAAAAGTAATAAATAACTCCCAGCTATGACAGACCTATGTGACTGGAGTCCAAACACCTCTGATCTGACAGTCCTCTTCCTTTAGAGTGCTTTAGAAATGAACCAGGCATGGTCTATGTTCGCCCACTTCAACAAAATAAAGGCATATTCTGCCATATATACTGTATAACCTGAAGCACATCTGTTACATATGTGAAGTAACATTCACCAGTTTATTATTGGAAAAGCTTAGGAGTGATCATTCATATGAAAATGAGACCGTAGAGCCAACGTGTACTATCCACTGTGATGTGTGATCATCCCATCCTCCTGTTTACTTATTCAATACATGGGCGTATTTTACAAGCGTAGACTGTCTGTTCATAGGGCATAACCTGATCCCTAGAGCAGCATGAAGTGCAGTATGCAGACAGGGACAGTATTAAGTACTGTGTGTATGCTCTGCTATCTGGATTACTCTGTTATGAATATATAGCTGACTGGCTCTGTAAGGTTACTGTGTGCTCTGGATAACAGAGTTGAAGAGAGAGGGATGAAAGTGGCCCTTACCTCTACACACAGTCCCGTTCTCCACAGCCTCGTGGCCAGCCTTGCACATGCAGCGCCCGATGGGCACCATCCACTCCCCATCCCCGTTGCAGTACAGTTTGATGGGCACGTCCACCTCCTCCCCGTTGGAGATACACACACCCCGTGCTGCCACCAGAGAGGTGCTCTCTGCCCCAGACAGGGTCTCCTGAAACACAGCTCCATTCTGGATGACGCGGGGACACTTCCTGTAGAATACACGCACGGCGATGAGGGACATGCAGCCGCCGTAGTCCTGGAAGGCCAGGTAGAATCCATGTTTGGACACGGGGCCGAAGCTCCGCACCTCTGTGTTGATCTTCATCACCCGGCCGCCAAGGTCGACCTGGGAGAAGCTCTCATCGGCCGCGATGGTGTCCACCTTGATCCAGGGGTTCTCCATCCATGGTGGGGACACCTTGTTAGCCGTGTCCGAGTCTGACTCATAGTAGTACAGGTTAAACGTCTCTTTACAGGAGCCGGGCACGTTGGGGATGGAGCTGCAGTCTCGCACGGAGAACTTCATCTCCACGTGGATCCGCTGTGCACCCCGGCGCCGGATGTACTTGGTGCGGACCCAGTTGTTCTGGTTGTTGTCGAACACGTTGCACACCTGGTAGGTGCGGATGGTGTTCATGTTCTCATCGTATCCACTTACCTCCTCCCACTGTGGAAGAAGGACACAGAGATAAAAAGTTATTCTGTCCTTGTGTTGACCGTATATATTTTGGTTTAGTAACATGTTAATACCTCCAATTATTTACCAATACAGTACCTCACATAACCCAAGGGCAATTGTGTACTCAGCATCATGGCTACACTACCACCTAACCATACTCCACAGATAAAGACAGGGCCGTTCCCAGCGGCAGTGTTCCCAGTCAGGGCTGAAATTAAACAGCAGGAGTTTGGGAGGGTATAATATGGGCAGGGTATAATTTGCTCTCTGGCATTGTAATGCTCGCACAGAGTTAGGGGGGTTGGCATCTGTCTGTGCCCACTAGAGACCCCACTTGGCTCCCTGTGAACCTGGCCTGTTTTTTCCCCTCTGCTCTGCTCTGAGACAGGACCATGCATTATTTATCTAGTAAAGGAGAACAGGTGTTAAAGTCTACTCTTCATACAGCCAGCAATGCTTTGTAGTGTAGCCTCCTCTCTGGATCCTCTCTGTCCTCTGGCCAAATAGAAAAAAAAGAAACTATTTGCATAACGTCGATGTCGGAAGCTCTTCAAGGGTAACAAATACTGGGAAAACAATCCCTGGTCTAAAATAAATGAGGAAAAAATATTTTATCCAGGGCATTGGTGATGCACCCAATTTTCCTGTTTTTGAGTTACAACATGTTATTGAATACTAGAATGGGCAAATCTCTGAATTAGTCCAGCACCAACACATCTGTTACTGTGAATGAAACAGGTCAGTCATTGTAATGAAACACATGCATGACATGAACATAACCCTAATCTGAGTCACACAATAAAACAGAACTGAGGTAATCACATTACACAGGTAATTATCTGCAAAGGGAGAGAAGATTTCAGTTTCTGTGTTTGGGATACTTTTCATTTCAGCACACACACACACACACACACACCTAGACAACATAAACTCAGCAAAAAAAAGAAACGTCCCTTTTTCAGGACCCTGTCTTTCAAAGATCATTTGTAAAATCAAAATAACTTCACAGATCTTCATTGTAAAGGGTTTAAACACTGTTTCCCATGCTTGTTCAATGAAACATAAACAATTCATGAACATGCCCCTCTGGAACGGTCGTTGAGACACTAACAGCTTACAGACGGTAAGCAATTAAGTCACAGTTATGAAAACTTAGGACACTAAAGAGGCCTTTCTACTGACTCTGAAAAATACCAAAAGAAAGATGCCCAAGGTTCCTGCTCATCTGCGTGAACGTGTCTTAAGCATGCTGCAAGGAAGCATGAGGACTGCAGATGTGGCCAGGGCAATAAATTGCAATATTCGTACTGTGAGACAGGGAGACAGGACGGCCAGGTGATCGTCCTCGCAGTGGCAGACAACGTCTAACAACACCCGCACAGGATCCGTAAATCCGAACATCACAACTGCGGGACAGTTACTGGATGGAAACAACAACTGCCCGAGTTATACCAGGTACGCACAATCCCTTCATCAGTGCTCAGACTGTCCGCAATAGGCTGAGAGAGGCTGGACCGAGGTCTTGTAGGCCTGTTGTAAGGCAGGTCCTCATCAGACATCACTGGCAACAACGTTGCCTATGGGCATAAATCCACCATCGCTGGACAAGACAGGACTGGCAAAAAGTGCTCTTCACTGATGAGTCACGGTTTTGTCTCAGCAGGGGTGATGGTCGGATTTGCGTTTATCGTCGAAGGAATGAGCATTACACCGAGGTCTGTACTCTGGAGCGGGATCGATTTGGAGGTGGAGGGTCCGTCATGGTCTGGGGCGGTGTGTCACAGCTTCATCGGACTGAGCTTGTTGTCATTGCAGGCAATCTCAACGTTGTGGTACCATGTGGTACCCTTCCTGCAGGCTCATCCTGGAATGACCCTCCAGCATGACAATGCCACCAGCCATAGCGCTCGTTCTGTGCGTGATTTCCTGCAAGACAGGAATGTCAGTGTTCTGCCATGGCCAGCGAAGAGCCCGGATCTCAATCCCATTAAGCACGTCTGAGACCTGTTGGATCGGATTGTGAGGGCTTGGGCCATTCCCCTCAGAAATGTTCGGGAACTTGCAGGTGCCCTGGTGGAAAAGTGGGGTAACATCTCACAGCAAGAACTGGCAAATCTGGTGCAGTCCATGAGGAGGAGATGAACTGCAGTACTTAATGCAGCTGGTGGCCACACCAGAGACTGTTACTTTTGATTTTGAACCCCCCCCCCCTTTGTTCAGGGACACATTATTCCATTTATGTTAGACACGTGTCTGTGGAACTTGTTCAGTTTATGTCTCAGTTGTTGAATCTTGTTATGTTCATATACATATTTACACATATTTACACACTGAAATGTAATGCAGTTGACAGTGAGAAGACATTTCTTTTTTTGCTGAGTTTATTTTACTAGTAGTGCGTCTATATGCAACATCTGCTGTTACTCCAAGGACTCCAACCACCATGACCTTGACCTCAACAGTTCATCTGAGGAAAGCCTTTTCTTAACCCAATGTCTTTTCACACCAGTCAGCCGCACCCGTGCTGCCTCAACCCTAACTCTCTCACCCCCTCTTCACTCTCCACTTCACAGCTGATATAATTTCACAAATTAGTGCCCACTTAACAAGGATTTTGACAGAGGTTTGACGGGTGAGGAGGAGACAGTCAGCCCTCATGTTTAAGACCCACGTTCTATCAAACACTCAGACTAATTAGAGCTTTTCTGCTTTATTCCCGTGTCCCAATTATTCTCTACAGACAGACATCATGCCAAATATGTACAGTTCATTAATAACAGTTGTTAGATGTTAGTAACTGGAGGGATTTGAAGGAGACAAGTATGATTAAAACTTGTAAGATTGGCACTAAACTCAAAACAATTAAGATTGTGTTTGTAGACAATGATTAAAGAGTCCTTGGATGGGATTTAACCAGATGGTAGCTATATGTCTTCATTTTGAGGACACGCATCTACAAATCCTTTATCATTCACAGAATGCAATAGATATGGTCCATTAATGTGCAATTAAAGCAACACATGAATAAGTGTTAGAATGTTAATATTAACAAGTGTATGAATGTTACTGTTGATTGATGGGATAGAGATTTCCTGGGGTAAATCTGTTGGTTGGCCCATTTCTCCACCCATCCAAATGGACACAGCCATCCAGGGTCACGGGCAGCCATTGACCTTTCCACCTCCCTTCATAGATTGACGCTCTTTTCAGACAGAGGTCGTGGACCGATTAAACAGGAAAAGACAGAGTGTGACGTCCTCTTGTTCTTAGTCTCAAGCATCAGCCCATCAAACTTAAATAAAGTGAACTGGGGTTGAGAGTGGGGGGGTAGCCACTAATGAGAGATAGACTAGGCGAAGGGAGAAAGGGGAAGGGAGGTGGGGTATGGCCAGGCGAAAAAGAACCAAACAAATGTGTTTTGATGGAGGGCCCCTGTAAGTCCTGTCACAGCTTTGCTGCCCTGCTTTCATATGAGCCAGTGGAGGGAAGCAAATGGGACATAACAAGATGCCAGCAATCAAGTGCTGAGTGTAAAATAAGACGAAATGTCTTCATTTTCACAGCTTTCCCCCCAGTACAAGAGTGGGAATGCGGCTGCAGGGCAGTCAGGTGTTAGGTAAGGTGGTGGAGTTGGTGGTGGAAGCTGAGAATTACAACACTAACTCTCTCTCCTTTGAGATTGTTTTTTTCCACTCCAGGGCACATGTGAGTCCAGATCTATTGAGTGGGGTATCCATCATGACCACCATGTAGAGTATCTTGATTAGATGTAGGCTATGTAGCAGGATGCTATAAAGCAGAAGATACTGTACAGGGATGATACCAGTATTGCGATACTCGTTAGTCCGTTACTATCATGGCAAAGAAACAAAACACGAAGGTCGATTTAACTTCTTTAGGAAAACAGCATAATGTTGGAAACAAACCATTATGTTGTCATCCAGAGTCACATTGATTTATTTTCAAAGCCGTAGCACACAGTATTTTTTACATAAAGCATGTTTTTAAAAGACCAAAGAGTCATGTTTTAATTTTGCCATGGAAAAGAATTATGCGATATTGGTATCGTCCCAGCCCTACTGTACAATGTGTTCAACAATCAAATACATTCTTGGGGGCCCTAAGCAAAATTGTGTTCGACCATGATTACTACAAGTTTAGATAGCTGGCCGATTCTAAAAAATGTTAGCTGAAATGGTCTAATTTAGTGACTGCCAGTGACTGACATAACAAGAAAAAACTGCCGATGCACAAACAAATTTCCAAATTGCACATTATATGTTTTATCATGCTAACCCTCAACAGTAAAATATTTGTTTATTTATTTTTGGGAAACTGATCCTGGGCCTACAAAAGACGGGCCAGTTTCCCGTGGCTGATCTATGGACATAAAGAGCTCACAGACTGAGACAGAACAAGTGAGTGCTTGCAATCAACAACATGAACAACCTCAATGTTCTGTGTTCACATTCTAATGGGGTGTCATCGGCTCAGAGGTTGGCACCCAAACATAAAGAGGACCATCATGAGTGTGGCGCCAAAGTGTCCGGGGTCGCAGCTATGTCTTTGAGGGTCGTACCCAAATATAAAGACAGCCATCAGGGCGCTAGCGGTGCAGAGCACTGTGCACCCTGCTGCACCGATCTACTGAGTGGGAACGGGATGTACAGTGGGTGAGGCAATTGTCAATAGTCTTCTAATTACAGCTAAATGAATGAGTTTGAACACCACTTATCCTCTTGACTCACATTCCTATCCCATGTGTATTATGCTGCATGGTGACACTTCCAGTAGATCTCAACAGCTAAATTGTGTTGATATATGACCTTTCAATTAAAGATAAATGGCCTTATAATTCCATGAATGTGGTCTGTATAAGCTATGAAGTACAGTATATAAGCATTTCACTGCACCCGCCTTAACATCTGCTAGACTGTGTACGCCACAAATAAACTTTGATTTCAAGTTCTACTGAGTATGGAGTTTGGGAAAGTACACAATAGCGACTGCCACCCACCAGCCGCTTACTGTAGCTGTATGAAGTGATAGAGCATAATGGTCTCTGAGAAAGAGGTTCACGATCAATACCTCGCATGGCTGCCAGCCACTCCAGGAAGGAGTGAACATTCAGTTGACCTGCAATCTATAAGTCTCCCTGACAATGTGTCTCTGCTTTATCTGTAAAGCCAAGCGGAACACAATGTCAGAGTCATAGAGGACACTGTCTCCAAAGCAGAAACTATTCCCAAAAGGCAGCTTTTGCAACTATCAGAAATAGAGCCTATCTGGTCTCTAGGATGGACTTCTGTGTCTAACTGAACCTCCTTCCTGTGGTGGAATCGGCTGGCAGGGTGAGCTGGAGTTTCCTCCTGAGACATTTTAAATCATTCAAAGGCCACAGTGGCATGTATTTATTTTTATTTTTACCTTTATTTTACTAGGCAAGTCAGTTAAGAACAAATTCTTATTTTCAATGACAGCCTAGGAACAGTGGGTTAACTGCCTGTTCAGCGGCAGAACGACAGATTGGCAGCTCAGGGATTTGAACTTGCAACCTTGCGGTTGCTAGTCCACCACTCTAACCACTAGGCTACCCTGGCACGTATGACACAACATGAAATGTGTACTTCAGTTCTCACGTCTTGTCATTACAGTGTGAGGATCAACCTGGGGTGGCTGGAGAATCAGAGAACAGCTACACACACCAAACATTCCAGCACTCCGTCACCGATACAAGTAAATCAATAATTCACACAAAGGAGAAAGAAGCCGATGGAAATCTCTTGGGGCTGAGTTGTCCAATTTACAGTTGTGGGAAATCTGTCAGAGTAAGAGTGCTCTGCCCTAAGGGGACAGGGGACAAATGACACCCAGTCTCTACATTGAGTTACAAAGAGGGGAACAAAACAGGCCAAGTACTGCAGGAATCCCAGCCACATGGAGGACAGAGAGAGGGACACACGGAGAGACATAAGTGGAACTGTCTGATGCAGTCAACTTCAACGACCACTGTTTACTCGTAATGTACAACATGTGAAGTTAGACAAACACGTGTCCTATTGCCTCTTTAACCTGCCTCCACCAATCTACATGAGGATTGTGTTCACATTTCTCCTTTGGTGTAAAACAACAAGACAACAGAATATATACCAAGTTCCCAACCTGCGATTGTCAGTGCAGTGCTCACATAAAACCACACAAAGATGCTTTCGTCCATGATGAAGAGATCCGAAAAAAACGTGAATAAAGTTTTACAGACCCACTTTAATTGACAGTCATACTAAATGAGGGGTCACTCTATTCTATAATGAGTTCCATACACTACAATGCTCTAACAAATTACCATTTAGGGGAAAGAAATGGCTATATGCAAAGTTATGACCAGGCTCTTTCATAACCAATCAAAACCTGCAAATGCACTTGTGATTGACTCAGACCCATCTTTGGGTCATCGTCTCATCGCGGAACGTATTGTAGGTAGCAATACAAAAGGTTTAGCTAAATTGCTGTGACACTAATTATGCACAGCCTTATGTGGTGTTTGGTATTCAAGATTTGATATTAGTAGCCTAAGTACCTTCCCTGAGAACTTCAGCGGATATTGCTCTAAAACGTTGTGAACTGACATGAATATGGAATAATTCATTTTGTATAAGACTTCCATATTCCCCAGTCACTGAGTTCATTATAGCCGACTATAGAGAACGTACAGATCTATATGTGCTTCAACACCTGCATTGCTTGTTGTTTGGGGTTTTAGGCTGGTTTTCTGTACAGCACTTTGAGATATCAGCTGATGTACGAAGGGCTATATAAATACATTTGATTTGATTTGATCTATAGATCATCCCTCAATCGTCTCTTCGAGGTAGATTTCAACTTGTGCCAAATGACTCAACCTTACATCATAATGTCTTATCAATCTGAATCATGTCACAAGTTGGCATAAAATGAAATACATTTGTCATTGCTAAAGCAGCATACTAAATTAAAGTACTACACCCAGGGCTATAATGTGCTGTGGCCTACACATGCTTTTACCTCTACTATCCGGTTCTATGTCCTGAAGTCACACAGAACATTTCCTTACTGGTGCATTTCCTTACTGGTGCTTACAGGCCACAACATTAGCCCTTAATATATGGAAGACCTCAACATCCTCTCCACAGAATGTCTGGGTGTTTTTAGTGCATTGACTACATTCATTTGCAACTGCCTGCAGATTATGTTCCCCACATAAAACAAATACTACAGTTTACTATAGAATACTATAGTACTTACTATAGAATTCTGTAGTAAACTGTGGTACATTGTAGAATCCTATATTCTACACTGTAGTATCCCTTCACCGTATAGTGCTTACTATAGACTGTTGTAGTGTACTGTAGAATACTATACAACACAAGGTACAAACCCTTGAACATGTGTAGTACTTACTTTAGAATGTTGTAGCATACTGTGAATACTATATTACACACTGTAGTATCCTTTGCTCATGTAGTGTTTACTTTAGCATTTTGTAGTATAATGGCAAATACTATACTACAGACTATAGTATCCCTCGATTGTTTAGTGCTTACTATAGAATTCTGTAATATACTGTAAAATTCTATACTACGCACTGTAGTATCCCTTGATCGTGTACTGCTTAATATAATACACTATATACCAATAGTATGTTGACACCTGCTCGTCGAATATCTCATTCCAAAATAATTGGCATTGATATGGAGTTGGTCCCCCCTTTGCTGCTATAACAGCCTCCACTCTTCTGGGAAGGCTTTCCAGCTATATTTTGGAATATTGCTGCGGGGACTTGCTTCTATTCAGCCGCAAGAGCATTAGTGAGGTCGTGCACTGATGTTGGCCGATTAGGCCTGGCTTGCAGTCGGCGTTCCAATTCATTCCAAATATGTTCGATGGTGTTGAGATCAGGGCCTAGCCCGAACCATGAGAAACAGCCCCAGACAATTATTCCTCCTCCAACAAACTTTACAGTTGGCACTATGAATTGGGCCAGGCGGTGTACTTCTGGCATCTGCCAAACACAGATTTGTTCGTCGGACTGCCAAATTGTGAAGCGTGATTCATCACTCCAGAGAACGTATTTCCACTGCTCCAGAGTCCAATGGCAGCAAGCTTTACACATCTCTAACCGAAACTTGACATCATGCATAGTGATCTTAGGCTCGTGTGCGGCTGCTCGGCCATGGAAACCCATTTCATGAAGCTCCCGACAAACAGATCTTATTCTGACGTTGCTTCCAGAGGCAGTTCTGAACTCGGTAGTGAGTGTTGCAACCGAGGACAGATTATTTTTACACGCTACGTGCTTCAGCACTTGGCGGTCCCGTTCTGTGAGCTTGTGTGGCCTACCACTTCGCGGCAGAGCCGTTGTTGCTCCTAGACATTTCCACTTTACAACAACAGCACTTACATTTGACCGGGGCAGCTCTAGCAGGGCAGAAATTTGACAAACTTGTTGTTGGAAAGATGGCATGCTATGACGGTGCCACTTTGAAACTCACTGAGCCCTTCGTTAAGGCCATTCTACTGCCAATGTTTGTCTATGGATGGCTGTGTGTTCGATTTTATATATCTGTCAGCAACGGGCATGGCTGAAATAGCCAAATCCACTAAATTGAAGGGGTGTCCACATACTTTTGTGTATTTTGTAGTATACTGCACACTATCCCTCAATAATACAGTGCTTACTTTAGAACTTTTCGATCGATTGGACTGCTAGCTGCTAGGTTTGTAAATGCTGTTTTGATATGGGGAGCTCATGCCAAGGATTTCCTCTGAGGTTTCCGCTATATCGTGTAGCTCTTACTATAGAACAGGGGTATTCAACTCTTACCCTACGAGGTTTGGAGCCTGCTGGTTTTCTGTTTTACCTGATAATGAATTGCATCCACCAGGTCTAAATCAGTCCCTGATTACAGGGGAACAATGCAAAAAAGCAGTGGAACCTGAGTTGAGTTTGAGGGCTATGGAATGTTGTAGTATATTGTGGAATATTATACTCCACACTATAGTATCCCCTGATTGATTTGTATTTTGCTATTTAAAAACACAACACAACCACAAATGTGGATACAATGCATTTAGAACTTTTTCAAGAACAACAAAGTAAAACATTTATTCCATTGTGGTCCTAGTTCAAACATAAAACATGTTACACATTTAAAGCTAACCCACATGAAATACTATATTATACTGTATATGATCTAAAATGAATGTATACACTACAGTATTCACTGTAGTGTTATTACAGACTTTACTGTAGTATTGACTGTAGTGATTATGCAGATGACTGTAATATACTATAGTATTCACTGTTGTGTTTTTGATTAGTATACTGTAGTAATCACTGTAGATCTTTTGTGAACATGAGTAGTATACTGTACTATTTACTGTCGTGGTTTTTCAGACATGACTGTAGTAAATTGCAATAGCACCTGCTGACTCGGGTTCGCTAAAATGGCACAACTAACAGACAATGGCAGTTACTGTTCAATCAGGGGAACACCTCAACCAGAACATAAGACACACAGGTTCATGACAGGCCACCTATTGAGTTGGGTCAACAGTTGAGCTCCTCAGAGGAGGAAGGGGAGGACCATCCTTCTCAGTGCATTTAGGACTCCTAGGTTTATATGATTGTCTGAGTAGAGCAAGCCACTATCTGGGTTTTTATTAATGGTTGTCTGATGATTGTTGATTCATACTAGTAAAGCCAAAAGGAACTGCCAGTTGGTTTTTAATGATTGTACAGAATTTCCTGCTCGGTGATGTGGAAGTTGTACTTTCAACATCACTGTGGCTGGTGTGCCCTCTACCAATGTCTATGGTCACGGGAGGATGGAGGGCACGCCTGGCAGTGGTGCCCTATATATAACTCTATGGCAGGGTATTTATGCAGGCAGGTTCGAGGGTGCCTCCTCGAACTGAGTAGTTGGGCAGGACAAACAACAACCACCAGTATGCGACATTGAAAATTGAGAACAAGCTTTTTATCTTATTAAAGAGGACTCTCTCAAAATTGTTTGTTTTGTGCAGTTGATATTGTCTGCGAAATGTTAACGGCTCAGTCAAACAGCCATTTTGAGTATAATGAGTTGTTCTATTTGGTACTTGCAGTGTCCATGGCCAAATGTTAATAAGTGTTGCCCTTTGATGCATTGGCTTATGCAAACGAGGAATGCTTTAAGGCTATGCTTGTTAATTTTGTTAGCTTTATATTTATTTGTTTGCCATACATGTAGCCATTTCCAAATTAGCCTGCTATAGTATAGCTGCTGCCTACCATGCCGCATGCTATTGCACCCTCTTTCTGGCAATTCATTGTTGCTGCTATATTTATGCACAACATGTTTTTTATTTTACCTTTATTTAACTAGGCAAGTCAGTTATGAACAAATTCTTATTTTCAATGACAGCCTAGGAACAGTGGGTTAACTGCCTTGTTCAGGGGCAGAATGACAGATTTTTACCTTAGCTCGGGATTCGATCTTGCAACCTTTCGGTAACTAGTACAACGCTCTAACCACTAGGCTACCTGTGGCCATTGTCATTAATTATTGCCATTGCCAATTAATGTATGTTCATTGCTGTAATTGCATGTTATTTGCACATTTGTCTCATTTTAGATCAACCATACTCCATACAAAGCCAACCACGTCTCAACTTGGGACAAGCCCCATGTAAACAACTGACAATCATTCCCTGCCATGCATCTCCATTACATCTATAAAGACTTAAACTGAACTGTATTTCTGCATCTCTGCTCTTTAACTTGAGTCCCACAGTAGATGGGCCTCACGTAAACCTCAATCGAGGGGCGCCAGGTAGCCTAGTGGTTAGAATGTTGAGCCAGTAACAAAAAGGTTGCTGGACCGAATCCCCGAGCTGACAAGGTAAAAATCTGTTGTTCTGCCCCTGAGTGCCGAAGACGTGGATATCGATTAACGCAGCCCCCTGCACCTCTCTGATTCAGAGGTTGGGTTAAATACAGAAGGCACCTTTCAGTTGAAGGCATTCAGTTGTACAACTGACTAGGTATCCCCTTTTCCCCAATCAGTTACAATCTTGTAAATGAAGAATATTGTGACAGGCTAGGAACCATCGTTTTGGTTAGTGTTTCCCTGGGCACCCTTATTAGTGGAGGACATGCAGGCAATGTATAAAATCACCTCTTGGTCATGTTCAGGTGGTTCTGTGTGTTGTTGCTGTTGGTTTATTTTTGTGAACAACCATTTTGTGACCATGCTGTCTTATAAAATTGTTTGGGGTGTGGTTATTTGTTCTGAATGGTATTTGTTGAGTTTGACCATTTGTCAGTTTATTCATGTGTGAATATTCAAGATGTTCATTATGTAAAGCCACTGTTGGTTTGTTTGGAGAGGACTGTATGTTTTATTGGCTGCACCCACATATAAGGTGACTGTCTTTAAGTAAAGTAATTTGTATTTCTAAAATATACTGTTTATGTAAATGCAGTGGGTAACTGTTTTTTTTCTACTATCATAAGTACAATATTGTTTGTCACTTTTTTTGGTGGATCTAGTGGATCTTGCTTGTTCTTTATCGGCTTCTGTATGGTTTCCCTTTAATGGGCCTAGAAACTGGCTAACATTTAGGATGTTACAATTGTAATAAAACAATATTTTTGCAGAGGTCTGTTGCATTGCTCAACTGCTGATCCACCTCAATAGGTGGCCTGTCACTAACGTCTTAAGGGCTAGTTGAGGTGTTCCCCTCCATTAAACAGTAACTGGCATAGTCTGGTAGTTGTGCCATTTTAGCTAACCCTAGTCGGCAGTGTTACTACGATATGCCACATTCATGTCCGCAAAATCACATGAACTACTACCTACTGAATAATACTGGTATAAAAATATAGTACTACAGTTTTTAGACCACAGATCTTTTTTTATATGAGTCCACCGAAGATGAAAGCAAAAGATGGTTGGTGGAAGAGAGGCTAGAAGGTGCTATTCCACAGCAGCTCTGAAGGTCTGGCCTGGTTTTCACACTCCTCTCAACTCTCACTTAGGAAAAACACTGACCACTTAACCTCTTGGCTGCTCTGCTTTGGATCAAATAGCCTCTCCTCACACTGTCCTGTGCTGTGCACAAAATATGTATCTTCTTGTCTGAGGCAAGTATCACGTTAAAGTTCACTAAATATTACATGGAATGTTAATTATAACATATTTCAGTTATTGGAGTTACTGGAGGCAGTTTCAGATGCTGCTTCAGTTTAACAGTTTTTTAAAAGTAATACAGGACTGATGTGGCCCCTATAATAAGGGGTGAACATACTGTGATCAGATGGACACACCTGGAGAACAGTCATAAAAGTTGGTTTGTTGATGTTTCACTGGAATGTTAGGTTATGCAATGTTAATACCTGGAAAGTGAGGAATTAAGTATTTGAAATAAATGTGACTGTATTCAATTCAATTGCCATTAATTAAATATTGGGAGGAGGGGGGAATTAAACCATTAAGCGACATGGTCAAATCTTGCTTACATTTGCATATGATCTTGTGTCTCTCTATTATGCGGGGGAATACTTGGGAACAGATTTCCTAAATTAAAATCACTTGGAGCTGATTTCCTGGTGTTTACAGTCTTTTACGTCCAACAATGGTATAAAAAACTACTTGGGGGGGCAAATAAAACGGTCCGCGGGCCGCCAGTTGGGGAACCTTGTCGTATGGAGCCTCTCCCTAGCTAAATGAGGTAAGAAAACCTGTAATGTAACATCTAAATTAGGGTCCCCTGGAAACACTGACCAATCCTTAGGTTCCTATACTGTCAATTATAATTCCTCCCTGACTTTTGCATTCGTTGTCATGTCAAACAGCAATGTACTCAAGGTGCTGAACACTAAATTCCAACTATAGAATTAGAATAAGCATTATTTTTCCATGATTCCAGCAGTTCACCATTTAAATAGGCCTCAATTTAATTATTTGTTTCATGTCATGCATCATTGCTTTGGCACTGTGTAGAAATTATAACAAAAGTGCAGGAAATGTATGAAAATGCAGAAAAATTGGTTTGTTTGAAGTTGTATTGAACAGTATAAAACAACCAGAATGGTTGAAATCCCTTAACATTTATGAGTTGCTACCCTAGGGTCATGAACTACACATGAGCATATCTATAAAACATAAAATACAAATATTGTCATACTGTCAAAAAAATGAACAAATATTGTGATATGATATTTTGGTCATAATGTACAGTTGACTATCATGTATCAAGTTAGGATATATTTTATGAATCTTACAGCGTAAGGAAAGGCCAACTGCTGGTATGGTACTGTGCTGAACGTTACTGATCTGTCAGTTAAGACTGTGAAGCCATGCATGTGCGTGTAAGACAATAGCTACTGTAAAGCACCTCTGGCTGGTATATTGAGCGATTCCAATTACCACACCTGTTCCTATTGTGCTGGTCCACTGGGGACAGCTAGGCCCCACAAGACTTCAGAAAGGATTGTGTTCACATCCAGCTCCATAATTTCCCTATAAAAACCCAACATTTGCATCTGATAGGGCCTTTGCCTGATCAATCAGGGCCTGGTAGGTACTCTAGCTCTCCAATAACAGTTAAATGAATCGGATAATCGTGTACAGGCCATGGCATAATGTTTAGTCTGAAGTCAAATGCTTTTCAGCAGAAACGGAAGCGAGGTTGAAGATAGCTGTATCCATGACAACCGGATGCATCCAGTTGTTGGCAACTCTGCTAAGGGTGTTATGTAGAAGTGTGCCCCTCACTTGTTAGCCTGTCGAAAGCTGCAAGAGTAGACAACTCTAGACTGTCTAGAGCTGTCTTCTCTTGCAACTTCAGACAGGCTAACAAGTGAGGGGCACACTTATACATAACACCCTGGGACTTGACTTTGATGTGAGGATCGAAACGCCTAAAACTTTGATGCTGATTAATGAAAGTAAACAGGGCAGATTTTTCATCACTGGCATTTTCAAATGTTTGACTTTCAAGTCTGAAGTTTCAACTTCTTATTTAATATAGATCATTAAATATACTTTTCTGATTGCTTTTCTGAACCTTACATGTAGTCAATATGAATGGGAGACGTGATGCAAACTGCCTGTAAGATTTCCAACCTCGTTAAGGGGGAAATGGTAACGCTGGTTCTGTTTAGATTGAATCCAGAGCTGGGGAGAGGAAGACACCGGGCCTCTTTGTTCTCTCAAATTAGCAGGAAAGAGAGCATGCCCTCAGGTTGAGGGAGATGATGTTGAGCTAAATTATTGCAGAATATCTTTGAAGTTGCACCAGTGGACTGTTGAAGCTCTTTTTTTGTCTTATTTTTCGTGCTTAAAGACACACAGCATGGTAGAGTATAATTCAAACCACCCTTGATACCAACCACAGAAGTATAAATAATTGAATAAAATAGGGAGTGGTTTTGTGAAATGCACCATCAAGTAAGTATGCAGCATATTTCTCTATGTTTTGGACACAGTCTGAGGATTCTGGATCCTGTGCTGGAGGAAGAAGTGAAGGAGACCGAGGTTCTGGTTTCGGCTGGTCAGGAGAGGGCTCGGCTTGAGTGTGGCTAGATAAAACAAATGCTTTGGCGCACCATGTGGAAATACTGTGCATCAATCGCTGCTGGAGCTAATATAACACATACAGTTGAAGTCAGAAGTTTGCATACACCTTAGCCAAATACATTTAAACTCAGTTTTTCACAATTCCTGACAATTAATCCTAGTAAAAAGTCCCTGTTTTAGGTCAGTTAGGAACATCCCTTTATTTTAAGAATGTCAAATGTCAGAATAATAGTAGAGAGAATGATTTATTTCAGCTTTCATTTCTTCAATCACATTCCAAGTGGGTCAGAAGTTTACATACACTCAATTAGAATTTGGTAGCATTGCCTTTAAATTGCTTAACTTTGGTCAAACGTTTCGGGTAGCCTTCCACAAGCTTCCCACAAAAGGTTGGGTGAATTTTGGCTCATTCCTCCTGACAGAGCTGGTGTAACTGAGTCAGGTTTGTAGGCCTCCATGCTTGCACACACTTTTTCAGTTCTGCCCACAATTTATGATCTTTGTCCCCATGTGCAGTTGCAAACCGCAGTCTGGCTTTTTTATGGCCGTTTTGGAGCAGTGGCTTCGTCCTTGCTGAGCGGCCTTTCAGGTTATGCCGATATAGGACTCGTTTTACTGTGGATATAGATACTTTTGTACCTGTTTCCTCCAGCATCTTCACAAGGTCCTTTGCTGTTGTTCTGGGATTGATTTGCACTTTTCGCACCAAAGTACATTCAACTCTAGGATACAGAACGCTCCTTCCTGAGCGGTATGACAGCTGCGTGGTCCCATGATGTTTATACTTGCGTACTATTGTTTGTACAGATGAACGTGGTACATTCAGGCGTTTGGAAATTGCTCCAAAGGATGAACCAGACTTGTGGAGGTTTACCATTTTTTTCTGAGGTCTTGGCTTATTTCTTTTCATTTTCCCATGATGTCAAGCAAAGAGGCACTGAGTTTGAAGGTAGGCCTTGAAATACATCCACAGGTACACCTCCAATTGACTTAAATTATGTACATTTGCATATCAGAAGCTTCTAAAGCCATGACATCATTTTCTGTAATTTTCCAAGCTGTTTAAAGGAACAGTCAACTTAGTGTATGTAAACTTCTGACCCACTGGAATTGTGATACAGTGAAATAATCTGTCTAAACAATTGTTGGAAAAATTGCTTGCGTCATGCACAAAGTAGATGTCCTAACCGACTTGCCAAAACTATAGTTTGTTAACAATACATTTGTGGAGTGGTTGAAAAACGAGTTTCAATGACTCCAACCTAAGTGTATGTAAACTTCCGACTTCAACTGTAGTAGTCATAGTTTAAAGGATAATTTATTTTATTTTAAATTTGTCTTTCCATTTATTGTTATCGCATCAATTCTGGCAATTTATCGCCCAGCTCTGCTGTTGGGTGTCAAAACCAAGTTGATCTGTGATTAACTAAAATTAACTGAAAATGTGGCGCACTGTAGTATTGCTGCATCTGCATGAAAATGAGTTAATTAGCAATCAAATGAATTAAGCAACTGAAATGAAAATGTTATGGTATCATGTAGATCATGAGCTTACACTCACGCTGTTGTCATTGGACCCTGACACGGGATACACTGCCCAGCCCAACTCAGCTGTCGCTGTGGTGGAGTCCATCAGTGTCTCTGTGGAGAAGAAAGAGAGGGCGGTCAGACGACATCCAAGTCATAGAGTACCTTCAAACAAATAATATACAGTAGCAACGGTGCAGCATAGGTGGAGATGGGAGTCCATTTATGAGGTACTCATTCAAACCCTAATAAGATTTGATTACAATTAATAGTAATGAAACTATATTTCATTTTCAGTCTTAGAATTACTGCTACTGTAGTATTTTTTCATCTCCATTATCCACTCTCTTAAAGATGGCAATGCAACTGTTTGAGACCAGGGCATATTTGGCTACGTGCTGTAGTAGTAAACAGTGTGTGACCATCCACGTGGAAGAGAACAGATCACTGGGTTCACTGGAACTTGGTCAACTCTACCACAGCCACCAGGCTACTACTTCATGGGTCAACTTCCACTCAACAGGCACATGCTTCTTCAGTTCCACCCCCTGGCTTTGAGGGGCAACCTCCCGGCTGGAAAAAGAAAAGCTCCTGGGGTAGTGAGAGGGGCCACTCTAGATCCGCTGGATTAGCTGGTGGAAAAGAACACCTCTGGTAATTGGGGCCAAAGAGAATATGTCTCCTGTTTGTCATGAGGTCCTCTCTGGCCAGCCAACGCCATTCCAGAGGCAGGCAAGAGAGGCTGTCTGTCAATGCCTTCTCTCTGAGAAATGGGGGGGCGGGGAGGGGGGCAGAAAGAGGGTCCTACAGGCCTAATGAATTTCCACTAGTTATTAGCCCAGGAGCACCAGTGTTGAGCAGATGGAGACAACATTCATCAGGTGATAGGCGCCAGCTGCAACTCCAAAAGGCCGGTGAAAGATGTATGTAATTCCCCTTGACAAGACAGCTACTAACTATAAGTCACTTTTGGTGATTGGTAGTATAAATTTATTTTTCAAAGATGTATTTACTATTCAGCATGCGTTCTGTGTGATGTCAGACTTCCCTTTCAGAAATTGGAAAAAGACTATTGGGCTAATGATCTGGATGGCCTGATTTTACAGTACAGTAAAGCTAAACTCACACAAGAGAGAGAACAGCATCCAATATATTTTAGAACGTTCCAGTATTTTATAACACATGGATTTCTTCTGATTTATTATATTCCAGAGGAAACCAAAGCTTTTAATTAACAGGCTCCACATGCCGCACATTTATTTTTAGGAACTTGCCGAATCTAAGAGCCTCACCAATATACGCAAAGCATAATAGCACATTTCACATCCCATTCAGTTCTCACAAAGCCCAAACAGTATAATTAGGCAGATGAGGCTGCATTTTTGCTACCATTGATAACCTTGTGCGACTTCAGGTTGAGCAGTCTACATGAGTGTTAGGCAGTGAAATGGTAATTATCCCCCGTAATGATAATGATAATTAGCTGAGTAGTAAAGTGAGAATGATGAACCCCCTCGGTGGTGGTTTAGGAAGTGTGGTAGTGTAGAGAAAAGGGAGGGAGGGAGTGAAATCCCCTGGTATGTGAACACAGACGGCCCTCCAGTCCCTCAGTCAGGCTCACACAACCTTTTGCTTACTGCTATTAAAGGCCTGCACGCTGGACAGGTTGTACCTGGCCCTGAAAGACTGATCACCTTTCTCCCTCCTGCTGACTAGACTTCATAGCAGGCAGCCACACCAATTCATTACCTGCTGCAGTGCCAAGAGTACCTCACTGAGTCACAACCTGCACTGTTCACTCCCTCCTCAATCCTCAGGCTCTCAGCAGGCAGCACAGTGGCAGGGCAAGACTGCTCAGTCAGACACACTGTCCAGTAAGAGAGAGACCAGGCAGAGTGGAGGGAGGGAGGGAGAGAGAGAGAGAGAGAGAGAGAGAGAGAGAGAGAGAGAGAGAGAGAGAGAGAGAGAGAGAGAGAGAGAGAGAGAGAGAGAGAGAGAGAGAGAGAGAGAGAGAGAGAGAGAGAGAGAGAGAGAGCGAGACCAGGCAGTGGAAGGAGGGAGGTAGGGAGGGAGAGAGACCAGGCAGAGTGGAGGGAGTGGGGAGGGGGAGGGAGGGAGGGAGGGAGGGAGGGAGGGAGGGAGGGAGGGAGGGAGGGAGGGAGGGAGGGAGGGAGGGAGGGAGGGAGGGGAACAGGGAACGGTATGGCAGCGATGAAGCCAAGAGACCAGGACTGACTGTTTACACTGAGGTCTGGAGGTGACGACACATTCCAGCCTGGGCCTCTGGCTCAGCTGGAGGTCAAAGGGCACCAGCTATATTTCAGTTATATGAGCACACAGAGGATGCTGAGCACACCGAGGACGTGAGAGCTTAAACTTTTCAACAAGGCTGTCTTTTTTATTACTAGACAGGCTCAGCCTGAACACTGAAGGTGCATGAATATGCAATGAGACCTTGGAGTTTTAGATACGCTTACAGGCCTAAGAGCGCTTCCTAAAACACTTCCTGAGAGTAAGCAAGGAGGGTTTTGTGCTGATCGTAAACCTCCGCTGAGAGGGTTGTTTAAAGTTACAGAGGGGCCAGACAGGAGGGGCCAGCAGTGCTCAAACAACACTGAGTCTTCTCTGAGAGCTAAGGATGCCGCAGCCTCTCAGCTTTCCAGAGAATGTCATCACATTTTAAATGAAGGTTAGCGAGAGCAGCTGTTCACAAGCTCATAAACAAATTGAGTCTCAGAACACATACACCCATTAATTGACATGGATCAGGGGTTATAGGCCTGGGATTATTGTAGTGGAAATTGGTTGGTCGGCAGCCACATTCTAAATACCAAAAAGTAGGAGCAACTCGTATAACTTCTATTTCTAAGAAGTGTAGGAGACAGTTACATGCAGAGCAGTTTGTTCCAAAATGATTGCAGGCCCCATTAGCAGATGGGCAATACACAATGGTGGAGGACGAGCCAAGATACCAGCACACACTATGAAGTGCTCTGAGACCAAGTGAAAATACAATTCATTTTCATTCATCGAGTCGGTATTCAAGGTATGTGATTTTGCTTTGTTCAGAGCTTTGGGGACGTTGCTAGCCCTTTTAATCCAGGCACAGTGGTTCTCTGCATCCCCTGCTCCAAAGAGCAGGGTATGCAGCAGAAGAGGACAGGAGAAGCGGCCGGCCATAGAGCACGTGTGTGTACATGTGTGTCTGTTTTTGATCGCACGTGCTTGATTTGTGTGGGTACTGTGTGAGTATGCTTTGGCTTGAGGCGAGTAGGTCAGGCTTTGAGAGATGGATGGCCAATTAGTATGTAGGTTTGAGCAGGGCAGAGTCTGACTGATGGATGTACACACTGTCTCCTCCAGGGTGTACCATCTTATCTCCCAGCTCCCATTGCCCTCCTCCAGGCAGGAAATAGGTAACAAGTGCAGCCTTCCAAACAGATGCACATCCCTGTCTCTATAGCAGCACATTAACACACAGGTGGACACAAAGGCGGACACACACACACACACGCAGTCGCAGATTCACTGATTATACTGTAAAAATGTATACAGCGAATTGTGTGGTAGTGTTCTGTCAAAATAGTGCAGAACAACAGTGCAGAACAGCTGTGTAGAATAAATACTATTATAGTATCTAGAACGCAAGGCACTGCATCTCAGTGCATGAGGCATCACTACAGTCTCCGGTTTGAATCTAGGCTGTATCACATCCGACCGTGATTGGGAGTCCCATAGGGCGGCGCACAATTGGCCCAGCGTCGTCCAGGTTAAACCGGGGTAGGCCGTCATTGTAAATAAGAATTTGTTGTTAACCTGTTGAAACTCTAGGGGCGCAATTTCATTTTTGGATGAAAAACGTTCCCGTTTTAAACAAGATATTTTGTCACAAAATGATGCTCGACTATGCATATAATTGGTAGCTTTGGAAAGAAAACACTCTGACGTTTCCAGAACTGCAAAGATATTTTCTGTGCGTGCCCTAGAACGTGAGCTTCAGGCAAAACCAAGATGAGACGGCATCCAGGAAATGAGCAGGATTTTTGAGGCTCTGTTTTCCATTGTCTCCTTATATGGCTGTGAATGCGAGAGGAGTAAGTCTGCCCTTTCTGTCGTTTCCCCAAGGTGTCTGCAGCATTGTAACGTATTTGTAGGCATATCATTGGAAGATTGACCATAAGAGACCACATTTACCAGGTGTCCGCCCGGTGTCCTGCGCCGAAATTGGTGCGCAAAAGTCAGCTGCAAGTATTTTTCCATGGAATTTAGAGAAGAATGCAGGCTTCCACGAACGATATATCAATGAAGAGATATGTGAAAAAACACCTTGAGGATTGATTCCAAACAACGTTTGCCATGTTTCGGTCGATATTATGGAGTTAATTCGGAAAAAGTTTGACGTTGTAGGTGACTGAATTTTTGGTTCGTTTCGGTAGCCAAATGTGATGTACAAAACGGAGCGATTTCTCCTACACACAGACGCTTTCAGGAAAAACTGGCATTTGGTATGTAACTGAGAGTCTCCTCATTGAAAACATCCGAAGCTCTTCAAAGGTAAATGATTTTATTTATTTGGTTATCTGGTTTTTGTGAAAATGTTGCATGCTAAATGCTACTCAAAATGCTAAGCTAGCTTAGCATATTCTTACACAAATTAGTCAATTGCTATGGTTCAAAAGCATATTTTGAAAATCTGAGATGACAGTGTTGTTAAGAAAAGGCTAAGCTTGAGAGCAGGCGCATTATTTTCATTTTATTTGCGATTTTCAGAAATCGTTAACGTTGCGTTATGCTAATGAGCCTGAGGCTTTAGTCACGATCCCGGATCCGGGATGGGGAGTTTCAACAGGTTAACTGACTTTCCTTGTTAAATAGAGGTTACATTTTTTTTAAATAAAAGGCTTCAACATGGGCAAAACCGGGCTTGTATCAAATTACGTTAATAGTTTAATGAGGGTATTTCTGAAGAAGTGATTGACCTCCAAAACACAGCATGTAAAGGCTTGCAAGCATGATGTTCTTTTATCCTCCTTCCCAGGAGAATTGTACTATAGCCTGGCCTCTACGGAGCAAATTCCTCAACATTGACTTCTACATCAAAGCATCCACTAACACTTTTTTTCAATGCGGTGGAAATGGCAGGTTACAGCACCACAGTGTTTTTCTCCCCAAATCTGTGGTGTGTATAACTCAATGAACTTCCATTTCATTAAACACCTGGAATCATAGGCTATATTCAATGGAAAATGTGGATTATAGATGGCAGTACAGCTATAGCCTGAACAATCTGTCCATAAGCTAATACCATAGACCAGAGAGCAGTCTTCTTGTGGACAGTGATAAAAAAAATATGCCTAGATTTATGGGCACTGGGATTGGAAAAACTGCCTGTGCTGAGGTAAGACTGATGCCCATAATGATGGACGCACACTGCTACTGTATGGCATTTTGGACAGAATAACAAGTAGAGTGCTCTGTTTCATTTGAGGGAGGGAACCCCTGAACCTGAGCCATCTCAGAAATCTTTCAACTCCATGAGGGTCCATTAGGTGGGGCTCCCACCACCACCACATTACAACATGTCCTTGTGCGGTAAATGAATCAGTAATCCTGCATTTACAATGAAACAGGGGCTTTGTGGATGAGGTGGCATCGGCCCAAACCCCAACAGCATAGGCTTTTTTTCAGAGAGTCAAACTGGGCTTGGCGTGCTGCCCTGGGTATCTGGTGCACTTTAACATGTGTCTTTGGAGAGACATCATTCTATCAGGAAGATTTATGGGTAACCAGAGGTTATTGTCGGTTCCTGCAAGGCCCGGTTCTGGGGTTCTGATGATGATGTAGGGGCTCGAGGAGTGATGACGTGGGATGGAGTGGGACACGACTGAGGCTGAGGATCTAGGCCTGCTCTGAGGGAAAGAGAGGAAGTTGGGCAGTTGATTTTGGCAGCAGACAGTGCCCTGTGAAATATGCTACCACACACAGTACGTGGAGCACTCTGACTGCTAACAGAATGATACAGCACACCATTCCCCTGGGCTACAGGCAGGATGTTCAATAGTAATCCTTACAGAGCCCACTGTGTTATTATTCAATATAACTAAACCTGTCAGCCTGGACAAGGAGAAATTACCAAAAACAGAAAAGTAAATCAAGCAAAAACTCTACCATAACATGACTGTCAAGTCCTCTATGAACTACTTAGAATCACTCAAAGACACTCCTGTTTTAACCCTTTTCTGAATCAGCCAATTTTATCACAAGAGTATCTAATCCATAATACTAGATTATTTAGGTACAGTATGTAAATGTGTCAAACTACTGGATCATAAAAATAACAGCTACTCCTGACCCTTATTCATGATAGCACATACAGATGTTTGATCACCCCGTTGCAGAACTGTTGCAGGACACTTAAAACATGCAGTGTATTTGAGGTTTAAAAAGGCTTCTGAAGTTTGTAATTTCCACTTTGAAATTTGAGACTTGATTTTCCCTTACAAAAAATGTATTAACCACTACAAAAATGTAAATTAAAGGAGTAGTTCACTATTTTACACCAACTTGATGTTAGATGGTTGCTCACCCTGAAAGTAGTCTACGGGCCAAGATAAACTGTTATCCATGGTTCAGTTTTCTTTAAATAGACATTAAACACTTCATATGGCCAGATCACCTTTAAGTAACATCAAACCAAATATGGAGTTGATTTCAGGTGATTTGACATTAAACATGCGCACATGCCCCCATCACTTTCATTGATTGTTAGCTTGTAGTGGCTAAGGTTAGCTGAAGTTTGTAGTGGATGTTTAAAGGATACTGAACCATTGATTACAGTTTCTCATGGCCCATAGACTACTTTCAGGGTGAAGAACCATCTAACATCAAGTTGTAAAACATTTCCTGTTGCTGCAAGATTATTGTCCTGCAGTAGCACACTGGCTAAAATGAAGATCCTACATCTGTAACTTTCCAACAGATCACTATTCCAAAGTAATCGACTTAATCATTTTCCAAACCTGGTTTACATCATCGTGGATTACAACACCCCTGTGCGCTGGCTTGCCAATCTTTTCAACATTTGGAATTCTTTCCATGCATCCAGAATGTGTGCTATTGCTATTAGCAGTAACTGTAGGTGCATCATTAGCACACAGTTTCACTGCACATTAAAATGTAGTTAGTTCTGAAAGACACCATATTTCATGATTTGAGTGCACCACTGTTAATTGAGAACCATCAATCTCAAAAGTACATTTGGAGAAAGAATGGTCACCACCTGGTCAATCAAGCACACCGGGGCTTTGGGAGAAAAACCTCAGCTTGGCTGCAAGGCTAGAAGAGTCAAACATGTTTCTAATATTTTTCAAATACTTCTGAAATCCTCGTTCAAAAATCCTAACGGAGGATAATGGTTTTTCCTTGAGTGGTTAATGGAAAAGGCTGTAATAATGGATCTCATCATTCAAAATAGTTAAATCTTCAATAGACAGAGAAAAGCCTTCAGTCTGATAATTGTTCCCTGAAATGTGGAGATCTTCCATCATACTTGAAATACCTGCGGGAAAGTCATGCAGAGATGCACAAAGCACCTTACTTCAAACTAACAGCTTTTCACACATCAATACTAATTAACTTGATGGAAATCATCATTGCAAGCCTCCCACACCTTGCCTACAAGCCATAGGGAGAAAGGCGGGTGATAAAATGTTTTATATAGACAGCACATGCACAAACATGAAGCAATTCCTTGTTCATTGATGTATGGTACCGGGTTTCGCATGACAGGCGCTATCTCCTAGGTCGGGCTGAACAGGGCAGGCTGTACCAGAGCCCAAGGCCCCTCAGGACCTATGGTGGCGTGGGAGTACCGAGGGTAGGAGGCATTCCTCCCAGGTAGAGAACACCGAACTGAGGGGAAGGAAGGGCTCAGTGTCCCCTCCCAACTCACAGTATGTGCCGGGATAATGAACACGTCTTAGAGTTTAAGGAAAACCAATCTCTGTTCCTACATTTCAGATCCATAGACCAGCCAGAAAAACAGCTTTGTATGTGCAGGCCTGAGAGGCATCACAGCAGGGAAACGGCTCTGAAATGGTCTGTGTACTGTAGGTCACAGAGAGATGGGTAAAGTACTCCAGATTGACTGATAAGTGCCCTTTACTTGTCAAGTGATGTGCCGTCCAAGCTTGACTCAAACGGGCAGCACTTTCCATTCATTGTGTCAGCAAAAATGTAGCTATAAAACAGAAGAAAAAATACATATTTTTCTGTTTATTGCCAGTCTTACCTTGTTTGTCTGCTTGACCCCTGTGATATACCTTCACATTAACCAGTCAATGCCACTCCATGCCAATAGCCTGCCAAACAATTGAGTTTACTGCCTATTCCACATCCTTTAAGAGCCTTTAAACGTATTCATAATGTATATTTCAGAGCACCAGGTTTACTCCTGATTCTTGTCAGTTAAAGGGTGGCTGATAGAGGAGACCTGGTGACCTGTCCTATCCTTCATGTCACCTGGCTGGAGCTGACCCACTGGGCAAAAACTGCTTGAATCAGCATTGTTTCCGTGTAATTTCAACCAAAAAAATCAATGTGATGACGTTGACTCAACAGTGAAAACTGATTGGATTTGCAAAAAGTCATCAACATAAGGAAATTTTGTATTTTTTTCACCCAACTTTTAACCTAAATCCAACGACAGGGTGACATTTTTGGTCGATTTTTACATTGAACTCATGTTAGTTGACAACTCAACCAAAGTAAATCCAAACTAGACATTGAACTGACGTCTGTGCCCAGTGGGGGGGTTATGCCTGGTGGATGCAGAGCAGGAAGTCCAGACGGACCATTTCTCAGGCTGTCAGAGAGTAAACGCTGTACTACAACACCCTTCCATGTCCCACAGCTGTCTGCCTGACCTGAAATATGCATGAGATGAAAATGTGTGAGACTGAGCTTCTGAGCTAACACCTTCCTCATATCATGTTGAATATCTAAATATGGCCATGGGGTGAATCACTGTCCTTGATGTAAAGGTTTCAACTTGATTCATGTATGATATGCTGATGTTTTTCTCTAGGCACAAGCCACTTATTTATTGATTGGCTAAAGTGATTGAAGCCGGTAATCTAAAGAAATACACAAACATCACATGTATACAGCATTCGGGGCGGCAGCGTAGCCTAGTGGTTAGAGTGTTGGACTAGTAACCTGAAAGGTTGCAAGTTCAAATCCCCGAGCTGACAAGGTACAAATCTGTCGTTCTGCCCCTGAACAGGCAGTTAACCCACTGTTCCTAGGCCGTCATTGAAAATAAGAATTTGTTCTTAACTGACTTGCCTAGTTAAATAAAGGTAAAATTAAAAATACAGCATTCTGTGTATGCCAACTACTTTCCTAGATTCAACATTGATAAACCAAAATGGTATATAATTTCTAGGTTAAGTGCTACAAGAACTGTAAATGGGGCTTCTGACATTACATTGTTGAATGATAAATCCGGCTCATCCGGAGATGTGAATGATTCATGAAATGTAAATAAATAAGTCATTGGCTCATGCAGAGACAAGCGTGCTTTCGTGTGGCCGTTTATCATTCGACGTGTTTATCATTACATGAAAAAATCAAGTGGAAAATAAGGACACATGAAAGTAACATTGTAATGAAAATGACAGCAATTTAACACACTCTTAAGCTTCCTAACCCAGCATTACTGGAATCTTAAGAACTGCCAGTTCCTCAAATTTCCTGTGCCTTACCTGGCATGTACTTAAAATGGGCACAGGGGAAACTGCTTCTCCAATACAAATCCCCGATCACATTTGTAGGTGATGTCATGGTGAAGTTGGATAGCTAAACTCATGCACAGAAACACGTAAGAGTCTAACAGTTGTCTCACGCCAGGTCGTCAAATCAGAGGCATTCCTTCAAAATAAAGTTGTTTTTGACGAAAATGTAAACGTGTTAGTTTGTTAAATTTACCAGGTTGGAGTAATAACATGTTCAACAACTTAAGACATTGGCTCGAATCTAGGTTGTGCCTTTAGATTTAGAGAACATTTAAAACTAAGGATTCATTATTCACTTGTCTCATTGACTTCTCAAACCCCGACCTGGTTTGCTTAGCTTGTTTCACAAGCATTCCCAGAAGTCTCGTGATGTTGCGCCTCTGGGATTAGAAACTCTGTGACCATAACGTCACTGCATGAACTACTGTTATGTGTGTCTAAAATATTTACCAAATGGAGGGGATACAGGCATTGGCCCTGTATCCTCCCAGGAGGACTCAAAAGAACAAAAGGCTTGATACAAGACTGGTGGTTATATCATTAATTACCAGCATATTGATATCAAATACTGTTCACTCTCACATTGGCAACAAACCAAAGATTGGTGTCTGGATCCATGAAAGGAATACATATCAGAGAACAGACATTAATAAGAACTCCTGCATCCTGCCGTATGAAACCCATATGTGTGTGTGTGCCTCTCTGTGTTAGGGATTGGCAACAACTATATCATTGTCTTTTGTAAGGCAGATGTTTCAACCAAGGAGTCTCCAGAAAAATGTCAAAGCTTAATATGACAGGGGATGATTAGTGAGATATGATGGGACTCAAATAACCTCCATTCATTTTCCATAACCACCCCACCAAGTGTAACTAATAAAATATGGAAGCACAACTATTACAAGATAAATGACACAATAGCTCACCAGTCTGCATCCTTATTAAATCTCCTCTCAGTAATATGAATCACAAAAATGTAAGATGCCCTAGATTGTCATATTAAACCTTCAGCCCTTTCTGTGTAGTTTCTGTCCTGAGGAATTTGAGCAGTGACACTTGATGTGTGAGCATCACAGGGTCAAACTAGGAGAGTTGATCCATTGCCAGTCGATGCAGTCTGTCTGCCAGGGAAGATATAAGCTCTAGATCTCTGTCTGCACAGATATCCCCATCCCCACCCTCCACGCTGCATAATCAATAGCTTGGTCTACTTATCCAATATACTGTATATGTGTCCAGAATTCTCTATTGAAGCTAATGTCAAATGTTAAGTGATGTGCTTGTTACAATTTATAAAAGTACAGACTCAGAGCTTCAAAGTGGTATATCACACACTGTATTTGGAATAAACATTGGAAAGTTTTGATGCTTTGAGAGTATATAAACGTGTTATCTCACTTAACAGACAAGCAAGAGAAAATGCCCGTTGAAAGATTTTGATCAGATTTTAATACTTCCTGAAGAGCTCTTCTTTGTTTTCAACCATTCAGCATCTTTCCTACCCATTTAAGCCTTAGCACCTCTACTTAAATAGCTATAGCATCACATTTACAGCTGTACATACTGTGAGGTAGGAACCAGCATCAAACGCCTCACATTCTGTAACTAGTCACATATTTGCTCACCTCTGTGTTGCGTAATCTTCCATAGATGCATGTTATTTCGGGACTTTAATCAAACATGAGCATGAAATGATGATGAGGCAGATATGAAATAGTAAAGTTGTGGGAAGGTCTGTATGAACCAACTGACAGACAAATGGCTAGAGACGGATATTTATCTCTCCTATGGAGAGTGTCTGTGGGTTTCTGTGTGAGTGTGTGCTTATGTGTGTGCGTGTGTTTTTAAGTGCATACCTTTTGTGTGAGCATGGCTGGTGTAGTGACTGAAGGATTACGCCATGCTCAGCAGTAGACAGCAGACTCCAGCAGAGCCAGGTGGGTAGCCCTTCCCTCCTCCCTCCCTCCATACATGCCTCCTAACACTCATGCTTGTTCTGACTCTCTGAGATGCTCCATATCCAGCCCACCTCGCTTAAGTGCCCTGAACCGAATAGGAGATGAGTGTACCTCCTCACGGCCGTGACTGTTTTACCAGGACCCCCTGGACCTGGGGACCACACGTATCAGGGAACAGAGGAATGGCACACCTACTTCAGATTCCTGGTCTATGAGCTAGTCGTCCTCTTGCCCGTGGAAGAGTTATGACCGGTCATGCCCCCCTGGGGTTCTATAAAGCTCAGACTCTGATGCAGGCTCCACAGTGGGTCTAGTCTTGCACTGCTGGGACCATTACTCCTGTCTGAGGAGTCTAGCTTAAAGACACACAGCCAGGACATGCCTCCACAATAACCCAAATATCACTCCACATGTTGGCACCCCAAATCCCTGCCATCAACATGCTCTCCATCACTGAATACACAGCACAATGGAAAGTGTGTACCAAAAAAAACACTTTTAAGTCCCTCTAACACAAAACTAACTATCCCGAGATATTGGACACCTGTAGGCCATAGATGGAGAGCTAATGGTTTCATGGTGGCAAGCTCTGAATGGTTATAAACAGGGTTAAATTGAGCTGCCTGTGACAGCAGAGCAGTGCTCCCTTCAGCTGGACCAGGCTATGTTGACAAGAAGCAATTCTCACCAGACACATTTCCAGAAAGCCCTATCCACAAAGACTTAAAGTGTCTATACTCCTGCACATTACTCAGAGCTCCAATACACCTACACACCAACTGGAACGTTGTGCTGTACCACAGCAAGATAACAGAAAGGAGTCATCCCAGACCAGAACACCCACAACGCATTTCTCAATAATTCTACACTCCGGCCCCTCCACAAAACCAGCACAGAGAGGCATTCTCCTTGAAAGACTCATCATGTGCAAGCATGCAGAGTTAGAGAAAGCAAAGCATGATTACGGGAAATAATATAGTCTGTATGTCCTTGTCAATTGTAACAATCAGAGGGTAGTCTACTCAAACCAGAGCATACAACCCCCACAAACACACTTAAGACTTAGGGAAAAGGAGGGCCAAAAACGCCCCCATTGACATCAACGGGTCTGTAGTGGAGCGGGTCGAGAGTTTCAAGTTCATTTGGGTCCACATCACCAACAAACTATCATGGTCCAAACACACCAAGAAAGTTGTGACAAGGGCACTTTCCCCTCAGGAAACTGAAAAGATTTGGCATGGATCCCCAGATCCTCAAAATGTTCTACAGCTGCACCATCAAGAGCACTGGTTACATCACAGCCTGGTATGGCAATTGCTCGGTAAGGCACTACAGAGGGTAGTGCGTACAGCTCAGTACGTCACTGGAGCCAAGCTTCCTGCCATCCAGGACCTATAACTAGGCGGTGTCAGAGGAAGGCCCCAAAAATGTTTCACCCAAGTCATAGGCTGTCCTCTCAACTACCGCATGGCAAGAGGTACCGGAGCGCCAAGTCTAGGTCCAAAAGGCTCCTTAACAGCTTCTACCCCCAAGCCATAAGACGGCTGAACAATAAATCAAATGTTTTTACACTGCTGTTACTCATTGTTTATTATCTATGCATAGTCACTTTACCCCTACCTACATGTACAAATTACCTTAACTAACACATTGACTAGGTACTGGTAACCCCTGTATATAGCCTCATTATTGTTATTTTATTGTGTTACTTTTCATAAATATATACTGTATATATATTTATTTTTTCATGTTTTACTTTAGTTTATTTAGAAAATATTTCTTAACTCTATTTTCTTAAAACTGCATTGTTGGTTAAGGGCTTGTAAGCATTTCACGGTATGGTGTAAGGTGTAGTATACCTGTTGTATTCGCCGCATGTGGCATATAAAATTTGATTCGATTTTCCATTTCTTTTTTAATTTTTAACTGAGGGCAAACCGGACGTGGAGTGAGGTTCCTGTACAAAACCAGGCATAGCCCGCTGTTAGCCTGGGTCACCTGAAATTAGCCTTGGAACGTGGAGGGGGAGGCCAAACATTGCCATTGGCTTTACAATGTAGATAAATGTTTATTGTAAAACCTGTGAGGTATACAAACAGAGCCTGGCTTGTCCAAGGTCTGTAAGTTTTGTGTTATTTCTGTTTGGAATGTGGGATGTTCCTTTAATGTGCAGAGCCTTGTCGTCTGTTTGCTTTCAGTCATTACAGTCACTTAAGATGACAGAGCTGTTTGCTTTACTTATCTCCCAAACAGCTAAAAAACATAAGTGTTTTTTGTGTCTGTCATGCCTTGAGTTTGGGCTTGTATTACTGTGTTTACCTCCTGACTTTAGATCAAAGACTGATTGCTTTAGACTGTGTAGCCAGAACAGAGTGCAGGCCAGTGATTACATCCCCGTTCTCTTTGTAGAGGCATCTTAAGATCCAGACAATTGTCCTATGGAGAGTAAAGGCCAGGGACATATTTCACACAAAAGCTTGACTCTGATAGGTGCGCTCAACAGAGACGTCTGCTAGTCCACACTGCTCTCTGAAAGCAATGGCATCAGGATGTGTTGGCCGAGAGGAAAGAGTTCATCTGTTTGATCGATCTGTCCAGGCCTCTATATGGAGGACAGTTTTGTAAATCATCTTAAGTGAGACCATTGTAGTTCTTTCTCAGAATAACAAGACAAACACGAGTTCTTTGTACAATCAACATATAATAACGCTAATCAAAATATATTTACAAACATAATGAGTGATCATGAAAAGGGAGGAAATAGAATGAAAGACAAGTAAGAGACCTCAAGATATTTGAATATTAAAGATGTGATACTCAGGCTGTGAACAGTCTGTTGTCCTTGGCTTTGGCGAGGCCACATGGAGGTGAACAAAGCAAAGATGGCAGTGTCCTTCTTTGTCCTGAGTCGAGGAGTTCCTTGGTAGTGGTTTCTTGTTCCTTTCCTCTGAGTTTGGATGGTTATGTCCCTGGTTGCTCTGTCTTCTGGCTCTTCCTTTGAGTTGCAGAGGCTGTGATAGAAATTGTCTTTCCTTTCTTTCCTTGAAGAAGGTTAGCTTAAATGTACCGTTCAGCCTACACTAGTTCTTTGAAGACTAAGTCTCCTTCTGAGACTGTTTAGTGTATGGTCTCTTCCGTCCCAACATATGTACTAGATTACAGGTACTATTCCCTAAAAGGTCATTTCCCAAACCAGATCTTGCCATTAAAGGCAAAGGTCCAGGTCCTGTGGTCAGCCTACTGAACATGGAGGTTATTCTCTCTCCTCAAGAAAGAGAGAGAGGTCCAGCTTAAGAAGTCCAGCAGGATAAGAGGCATGCTTCCCATCCGAAACTGTTTGAAACATTTCATGCATATATTATGACATTGTGACATGTTCGTTTGCTTTGGTCTTTGGCAAGGGTTTTTTCAGCTGTTCTGCACAAAAACAAAATGTCTCGAGGCTGAAATCCAGTAGCCAAAGTCTACACCCCTTCATCGATGACTGATCAACAGTAGGGATTCTTCAATTAAGTGTTTGTTGTCATTCAGCGAGATGCTTTTACTTACTGCACCAAACATCTTAGTAGGATGTAACATTACGTGACTAAGATCTCGTCGGCAAAAACATCTAAATTAATGATGGATTTCTTCAGTCATCTTAGACTATTTTGAGCTACAGCATCTCAAAATGGACAAACAGTGCTATTGCCGCTTTTTTCTCATTTTTCAAGCGAAGGCCTTTTATGGCAGTATCCAAGCACACTCGTTTGGTTCGCCTAGCCCATTCCGGCTAGCTGCCAGCCAAACCAAAGCATGCAGATGCCTTAAGAGAGTGAGGGGGAGACAGCAGAGTCCTTTGTAGTCCTGTGAGGTCACATGGTATCGGACATATGTGTGAAGGGATACTTTTATAACCCTTTGTCTTAGAGAGATACAAACAATTATTTGCATATGGTTAAAAACACTGTACATAGCTGATAATAATTTGAAACATCTTTATCCTTTTGAAACCTTTATTAATCCAATGTTTACTGTCCCAAAAAAATATTATAATAATTTAACGAGACAAGTCACATCTTGAACTTGCTTTGGCAATGAAAGCATATGTTTCCCGAGCCAATAAAGCACCATTGAATTGAGAGCTTGGAAGAACTCAGTAGTCCATAACAGTTTAGCATTATAGACAGACAGTAAAAGTATGTTCAACATTGTTCAACATATGACATTAAAACTAAAAATTAAAACTAAACACTATTCACACTTAACCAGCTGGAAAATACTGTAGTCAATGGTAACAATTTAATCCATGGTTGTTCCACCTGGTTTAACTTTGGCACAGATGGAAAATCTAAATCATGCCTTATTTTAGAAATAAAACCAACAAATCCCTTTCTGTCTTAATTCCAATCCTCAAGTAAAGGCAATTCATTGTTACTTACCATCTACAAATTCTGTCCCACACAGACTTATTTCATCTTTTAAAAAAGGCTTTCCAGAATAACTAGAGGAAAGGGTATACACTCTGTCTTGGGATGGAAGCACATAGTGGGCCTTTCAGAGAGAGGATTTCTGTAAAGCACATCTCCAGTCATTGTCCCCATGAAGGGAAAGGAAGCCTTGACACAAGCAGACAATACTGCACAAGTAAAACACTGTTACTTTTTTTAAAGACACGCGGAAGCCTGCTTCCACAGCCATTTCAAAGGTGAAGAGTTCCTTAAAAGTCCTCAGTGCCAACATTCAATGAGAGCGATACAGAGGGAGATGTGTGTGTGTGTGTGTGTGTGTGTGTGTGTGTGTGTGTGTGTGTGTGTGTGTGTGTGTGTGTGTGTGTGTGTGTGTGTGTGTGTGTGTGTGTGTGTGTGTGTGTGTGTGTGTGTGTGTGTGTGTGTGTGTGTGTGTTCATTAATTGCTCCTCTGTCGGGTGTTCTGTCGTTTCACGCTGACAACCTTTCTTACACAGGACACACAGAATCCTGATAGAGGGGCATCAACAGGTGCCAAATGAAGGCTGGACATGTTTTTTTCACTGTGTACAAACTAAACCACACACACACAAAAGCACAAAGAAAGCTAATGTCCTGTGACATAAAGCTACAGGAACTCCTGGTATCAAGAATAGAAGACAGAAGCTGGAAGTATTATAAAAAACAACAAGCTGCTTCTTTGATAGAATACATCTCAGGAATCATGTGCAGGTACTCTATCCACCAGCTGGTGAGAAAGACTGACTGAGAAACAGAGATGCAGAGAAAGGGGAGGGAGAGGGGGCAGGAAGAAAAGGGGAGAGGAGAGGAGAGAAGAGCAACAAGGAGAAAGAAAAGAAAGTGAGCTGGACACACACAGGAGCTGATTCACAGGCATACTAGGCACTGCCCTGGGAAAAAGACTCAGAGCAAACGTGTCGATTGGCATGCAAATCAGGTCGGTATGTGGACACAGGGGGGAGGGTCTCTCTGGGCTTCAGAGGCAGTCATTTGCCAGCGTTCACCTCCCATCAATATCAGGGCTGATTAATGAGAAGCTTGGGGGAGAGAGGGGGAGGGTAACGGCCAGGTGTCGGAGCAGCCACAGAATGGGAATAAAGAGGTCGAGGGCAGTGATCCGCAAGGAATTCCAGCAGAGCGGCAAGCAGTCCTGTGGGGTCGGAGGGGGCTGCTGGAACACAGCGGAGGGAGGGCTGGATGCATTAAGCCTTGAATGTTTGAGACCAGGGAGAGTGTCCTCCCAGAAGAGGGTCCCTCTAGGGATTACAAAGGCTCATGTTCAAATAAGCATTTGTGGTTGTGAGGACATGTGGCAAATGTGATTGTGCAAGTTGTGTGTAAGCGTTTGTGGAAGCGTTAGCGTGTATGTGTGTGTGAGGGGGAGTCCACCCTTGTGCCTCACTCGTTCTGTGACTGGCTTGGTCATGTGGCCAGCGGTTCTCACAGGGGCACTGGGCCATAGGAAACAGGAGGGCACGTATTACGGCTGCATGCCTATGTCATTGTTTGTGCTGGGTGCCTCTCTGCTGAACACAGGCAAATCATTCCTGAAACATCAGCACCAACCCATAAGAACAGGCTGTCCTGGATGGGACAGAGGGACTATTGTGTCGGTTTGTCACAGGCAAAAACTGACTGACTCAACCACTATGGAGTCTATTTACTCCTCATTTATCCCACTGTCCTCTCAAAACATGCCTACCAGAAAACAGCTCAATGTTAGTGTGTGGAGGAAGCTGTCAATTCAACATTGACTGAAAGCACTACATGTCAAATGTGAAATGGAAGTGTAGAACTACAAAGCACTCATTTTATATCTTCTGTTACAGGAATTTTTGGTCTGTCACCCAGGCCGCTGCATTCCTTCCGTGACAGAGCACACAAGGACTGAAAACTAGATGGAATCTCAGATGCCAAGCCAGAGTTGAAGAAACCTCAGAGATATAGGCTGCATATGGTAACATACTGAGTTTGTTCACAAAAGGATTTGTTTAAAAAAATGATTCAACTAAAAAACACTTAAGAGAGCAGTACTAAGAAAAAGTACTTTACATTATAGCCCGCTTATAATTGAAAAATCCTTTCACACCAACAACCAATGCCAGAAAAATAAAAGGCAACAAATCCAGGCCAGACAGTGTTCTGTAAGTTGCTCTGGATAAGAGTGTCTGCTCAATGACTAAAACGTAATGTAAATGTACATTTAACAGTATGTATCCATGCATGATCCATCAATGATAAATAGTATGTTGCGAAACGTGATGCGAAAGGGTGGGGAGAGATGAGAGGGCCTTGTCGGACTCATGGACTAGGCCTAATATCCAGGATGCCTATTATTGTGAGGCTGTGAGCTCAGAAGCAGAGGAGAAAGAACTGATCTATCAAATCCTGGCCTTGATACTGTTCATCCCATACCCACACAGCCCTGTTCAGTCCTGATCCACACACAGAGCAAGCCTTGGCTATGATACCCAGCAAGGCATTCTGATTTCTCCTGGGAGAGGCTGTGTTGGTGGGTAGGGGAGGGGGTCAGCTACAACCTTCAACTGATTAAGGAAAATAAACAGGGCCATTCTGAGACTGTTCCTTCAGAAAAATTATACAACAGCTGGGGGCTTCTAAAAAATCTGTGAGAAAAACACCAAACAAAGTATTCGTTGATTTTCCATTTTTTAGAGAGTCATGCTAGGCCTTGTAAGACGAATACGGGGGTGTCTCTAACACGCCTGCCTTCGCACCGGGTGCCACGCTCTCCATGGTGACCTGAGAGTGTGTCAGGCCCTTTTCTGAATAACCAGCACCATCCGCCACATTGAGAGGGAGGCTAAAAGGTTAATTGAGTCTGCGCTGTGCCTTCCTCTGTGTAATTTACTGTGATTAATGCATGGAGGTTACTGTCAGACTCATTCTCTAATTGTCCAAAACACCTCGTAATTAACCACATCTGTAAAAATGTGTGTCTCTCACTGTAGCATGCTCAGAGCACTGGGGGATGTTGATGGGAAAACATGAGAGGACCTCTGATCTCTCATGGTGTTTTCAGCCAGGGCATATAGATTGAGTATTTCATATGCCTATTGGACAAGTAGTCTCTATGAATCTGGCTTTGAATCTTCTATTCAGTTAGACCTTGACTGCTTTTCTCTAAGAAATTGAGCTGCTGAAACGGGAAGAAAAGGCTTGCCTTGGCCACAGCTAAGAGCAGGTATGCCAAAGGGTGTTCATTAAACAGAATGTATCTGGGTGAATTCTCACTGCAACCCAGAACCTTATCACTCCTGTGACCTGCTCCTTCTACAAGTTTCCGCTTGAAACTTTCCTGACGAGAAAAACTTCAGTTCAAGAGAAAATCTCAACGCACAGAGATCACAGTGCGCTCAATCCAAATGTTGTTCTGAGTAACAATGTGATACCCAGGGTAAACATTTCAAGTTTCCTGTCAGTCTCAGGCTGTCTACCTGCCAGTGTTCTCTTCATCAATTATTTCCTGGGAACCCCTTGCCAGGTCTTGTACTGAATTTGTCATGACAGAAGCAAAGGGAAGATGTTACGATAGAATGATGCCTCCACCAGTTACAGTTCATATATTGCTATAGTGTACAGATAGTTGATTGTTGTAAAAAAGTAATGTTGGCATGCTCTTTGGTATTGCCTTTATTTTTGAAAGGATTATATAAACATTAAATCATTGGAGGATATAATTTTCTGGAGCTTATAAATATGAGTGGGATATGTGTTTTGGGGCGGCTCTATGGAGAATCTTCAGTTGTAGACAGTCTCCATTTTGTGGGCCCTGCTTTGATGATATGGCTGGCCACAGTCCCCTGACGACGTGCTTCGACAGCTTATCTCTGGGAGAGTGTGTTTGCACATTCATTTCCCTGTGTATTCTCCCTGTTGGGCGTGTGCCTGCATACGATGGACGCATTTTGCCTGTCGCTGTGACCATGTGTGCATATGTCTGTGACTGGGTGTGTGTTCACCACTCAGGGCATCAGGCTTTTTTTCTCTATTTTTGATAATGGGTAAAGTGTACATTTTAATCTTGGATTACACAAATCTGACACCAAGGAGGTTTTTATGCCAGATGGTCTCAGGCTGCTACATGCAGGTGGTCTGTGCCAAAGGACTGAAAGTGGGTAAAACTAACAAAACTCAACACCATTTCCGCCTGTGTACTTTTGACCTCATTTTACTTTCCTAGCTACAAACACGGAGCGGCACAAGAGAGCGTAAGAGAAAGAGAGAGAGAGAGAGAGAGAGAGTGAGAGAGATTGTTGTAGAATTGATAGACTGCCTTCATTAGAATAATTAATAATTACAATTACATCAGTTATTTAAAAAAATACACCTCTACACTACTTTCATGTTGTTAAAAACTAAATCTCTACCATTTCTAGGGTCTTTTAACTGGTGCAGGTGTACTTACAATACATTGTTATTTACAGTATGAGACCGAATCCATTTTCAGGACGATTTTACTGCAAAACTAACCATGTCAAGTGACCTTGCTTTTAAAGGAGAATAATACATTTCCAGAGTTAGCATATTCAGATTTTATGCAAACACATTGCAGGTGCAACTGAATGCTTAATATGGTTTGTCACAGTCAAGGTGAAAGGATTTTCTGGGAGGAAGCTATTATCTCGGCAACTCAGACCTATTTGGAATGGCTGTCATGTTGCTCAAAATCCCACAGGAATGACATCATCCATGTAAATGTCATCCATCCACATAGAAAGAGGAAGCTAGTTGGGATGCTCATACCAAACCTTTAAAGTGTCTGTTCGAGAAATGGTTCTGAAGTGCCTTTATTGTGTAAAATGTACAATTTCCTACATTCACACTGTACATTTACCAGAGAAGTTTGAAAGTATGGATATATCATTCTAAATAGAAGGAAGAAGAACCCTTCAATTTAAAATGGTGAAGTCCTTCCCTCTCAAAGTGACGGCTCCCTCTATATTTGGCATGGTGAGCCTGGCAAAAGGCACAGTGCAACCATGGTTGTTTCCTCAAGGACTGCAGAGAGGGTAGAGGAGGACTGCGGTTTTTAATTAATTTACTGCTAGATTACACTGGATAAAGGCCATATCATTACAAAATTAAGTTGACAGTGGTCCTTGGTGCGGATGCTATTTGGAGTATGTCTGTGTGCAAAAACTTCATGTGTACTTGTGTGTGTGTTTGTGAGAGGGATGTTGTGCACACACAATGAGATTTGTGTCCCGGGGGACTTGTGTAAGTGGAAAATGATGGTTAATTACACACTAACAGATGTACACAAGGCCGAGTGGCCTATTGCATAAATCATGGAAACAAATCAAGAAAACCAAAGGACCATGCATATGAACAAAATGTAGCAGACATTTGAAAAATACTAGGTAAAATGTCAGGTTTCTATTGCTTTGGCTACATGTAAACCTAGATAAAATGGACTAATCCTTACCTAAGCTAACCTATTAGGTTACATGTACACTCTTGGCATTCTCTCAAACAGCTTCACCTGGAAGGCTTTTACAACAGTCTTGAAGGAGTTCCACATATGCTGAGCACTTATTGGCTGCTTTTCCTTCACTCTGCGGTCCAACTCATTCCAAACCATCTAAATTGGGTTGAGGTCGGGTGATTGTGGAGGCCAGGTCATCTGATGCAGCAATCCATCAGTCGCCTTCCTGGTCAAATAGCTTTTACACAGCCTGGAAGTGTGCTGGGTCATTGTCCTGTTGAAAAACAAATGATACTACCACTAAGCGTGAACCAGATGGAATGGCATATCACTACAGAATGCTGTGGTAGCCATGCTGGTTAAGTTTGCCTTGAATTCTAAATAAATTACTGGCAGTGTCACCAGCAAAGCACCCCCACACCATCACACCTCTTCCTCCATGCTTCACAGTGAGAACAACACATGTAGAGATCATCTGTTCACCTACTCTGCGTATCACAAAGACACGGTGATTGGAACTACAAATCTCAAATTTAGGCTCATCAGACAAAAGGACAGATTTCCACCGGTATAATTTCCATTGCTCATGTTTCTTGGCCCAAGCAAGATTATTAGTGGTTTCTTTGCAGCAATTCAACCATAAAAGCCTGATTCACAGAGTCTCATCTGAACAGTTGATGTTGATATGTGCCTGTTACTTGAACTCTGTGAAGCATTTATTTGGGCTCATGGGAGCCAGTTTCATCATAGCGCTTGATGGGTTTTGCGACTGCACTTGAAGAAACTTTCAAAGTTCTTGACATTTTCCGGATTGACTGACCTTCATGTCTTAAAGTAATGATGGCCTGTCATTTGTCTTTACTTGTTTGAGCTGTTCTTGCTGTTCTTAACATGGACTTGCTCTTTTACCAAATAGGGCTATCTTCTGTATATCAACACAACTGATTGGCTCAAATGCATTACGTAGAAAATAAATTCTACAAATAAACTTTTAACAAAGCACACGTGTTAATTGAAATGCATTTCAGGTGACTAACTCATGAAGCTGGTTGAGAGAATGCCAAGAGTGTGCAAAGCTGTCATCAAGGCAAAGGGTGGCTACTTTGAAGAATCTCAAATATAACATATCTTTTCATTTGTTTAACACTTTTCTGGTTACTACATGACTCCATGTGTGTTATTTCATATCTTTGATATCTTTACAATGTAGAAAATTGTAAAAACAAAGAAAAACACTCAAATGAGTAGGTGTGTCCAAACTTTTGACTGGTACAGTATATGAACATATTGCAGTGTGTAACATGAGAGAGGACATAATCAATGCGCTATGGCAGTGTTAGACTTTAGCAGGCAGATTTTTCCATGAGGTGAAGGCAGTGATGCAGAGTGCCGGTAGTAACCAAGCCTGTGGTCGTTACTCCATTATCAGGGGTTGAGCTGTTTGCCCTTTAACACTCAGTGATGCAGAACTACTGTACACTCTGGGGTATCGGCACCTGATGAAAAGTGCCACGTGGCGCACATTCTAGCAACGTCACCGCAGGTCCTGTCATTCCCAAGTGGAGAAATGTTTGCAAAACGAGCCTCCAGAAAACACAAACACTCCTTTGCATTTATTTTCTCTCCCTTTCTTTTAATTTGCACAAAGGCGATCAAAATGCAAAATGCTTGACCATTCCACAGGCGTTCCCCCTCTGTTCAAACTTTCAGTTGCCCCTTAATACCTTCAGGTCTTTCAGAGTCCCTCACCCCCTACCCCCTCCATCTTCCTACCAGACAAGCCTTTACCCCTCATTAAGATACACCAAGCTTCCACTCTAGTTCCCAAGATTAGGCAAATGAGCTCCAAAGCACAGTCTATATAGATTGCGTCCCAGCCCCCGCAAACCTTTCAATCCCCAGCCTGACTCACACTGAAATAAGAACCAGTTAGATTTTCTTACATAACTTCAACTTTTGTTTGAAATGTAAGTAAATCTCTATGGCTGTCAGCTACCAGGTATTCCTTCAAATGCTTACACACACACCTTGCATTCACTCGCACACACTAGCATAATTACTATATTCCTGCCTGTGAATGAGAACAAGATATTCTTGAACTTTGGGGAACAGTCCTTAATAAAACATTGAATAGGGGTTAACAACAGCAAACAATATTCAACACAACTCTATTCACAACTCAGTAAGTTAAGTTGCTTCGAGTAGTAGAACAGTACTCTCCGAAAGGCTCCTGTGGTGGTTGATCTCAAAACCAAAGTAAAACTAAAACATAATTTGAGGGTGGAGACGTATCTGGAAGGATATTTATTTATTTCACCTTTATATAACCAGGTAGGCCAGTTGAGAACAACTTCTCATTTACAACTGCGACCTGGTCAAGACAAAGCAAAGCAGTGCGACAAAAACAACAACACAGAGTTACACATAAACAAACGTACAGTCAATAACACAACAGAGAAAAAAAAATAGAAAAATGTACAATGTGTGCAAATGTAGAAGAGTAGGGAGGTAGGAAATAAATAGGCCATAGAGGATGACTTAGTTGGGTGTGCTATTTACAGATTGGCTGTGTACAGGTACAGTGATCGGTAAGCTGCTTTGACAGCTGATGCTTAAAGTTAGAGAGGGAGATATACGACTCCAGCTTCAGAGATCATTGGCAGCAGAGACCTGGAAGGAGAGGCGGCCAAAGGAAGTGTTGGCTTTGGGGATGACCAGTGCAATATACCTGCTGGAGCGTGTGCTACGGGTGGGTGTTGCTACGGTGACTAGTGATCTGAGATAAGGCAGGGCTTTAGCTTGCAAAGACTTATAGATGACCCGGAGCCAGTGGGTTTGGCGACGAATATATAGTGAGGGCCTGCCAACGAGAGCATACAGGTCGCAGTAATATATGGAGCTTTGGTAACAAAATTGATGGCACTGTGATAGACTACATCCAATTTACTGAGTAGAATGTTGGCAGCTACTTTGTAAATGACATCGCCGAAGTCAAGGATCGGTAGGATAGTCAGTTTTACGAGGGTATGTTTGGCGGCATGAGTGAAGGAGGCTTTGTTGCGAAATAGGAAGCCGATTCTAGATACAATTTTGGATTGGAGATGCTTAATGTGAGTCTGGAAGGAGAGTTTACAGTTTAATCCGGAACCTAGGTATTTGTCCACATATTCTAGGTCAGAACCGTCCAGAGTAGTGATGCTAGTCGGGGGTGCGGTCAGCAATCGGTTGAAGAGCATGCACTTAGTTTTACTAGCATTTAAAAGCAGTTGGAGGACACGGAAGGAGTGTTGTATGGATGCTGAAGCTCATTTGGAGGTTTGTTAGTGTCCAAAGAAGGGCCATATGTATACAGAATGGTGTCGCCTGTGTAGAGGTGGATCAGAGAATCACCGACAGTGTTTCCTATCCCCAGTGCAGTGGGCAGCTGGGAGGAGGTGCTCTTACTCTCCATGGACTTTACAGTGTCCCAAAACTTTTTGGAATTAGTGCTACAGGAAGCAATTTTTGGGGGAAAAAGCTAGCCTTAGCTTCCCTAACTGACTGAGTATATTGGTTCCTGACTTCCCTGAAAAGTTGCATATCACGGAGGCTATTCGATGACTTATGACTTTATCTGTTGACATACTAACACAATCCTCATCTCATTCCATCTGTTTTCAAGTCTATGATTCAGAGGAGTGCAGCCAATGCATTGACTGAAAGTACAATCTGGTCAGAGCGGAAAATGAAATCCCAAGGTGGGCCATATCAAAATCCAATCCTGCTCAGTCACAGTTCCTGGCAAAGACAGACAGATAGGCCCAGCCGTCAGCCAGCAGCGTGGACTAGATGGCGCCGACAGACACGGTCGCCCTGTTTCTAGCTCCTTGCAAACTTTTTTTCTGTGTTATTTCTTACATTATTTGCTCAGAAAGTTTATTGTATATTGTACACACACAAACTTGTGTGTGTCACGCCCCCTCTGGCTACAAGCAACATGGCTGAGAGAGAACCAGAGGAGAGGAAAAGCTGCAGGCATGAGGGCCATGAGGAGCACAGTGAACATGGGTTACATAGCTACTGATAATAGCTACATCTGTGCCCTGGACTGTGTAGTAATGCATGTTGTAATAATATGAATCCCTGTAGGCTTTGCCTCTTCCCAAGAGTTCATAGTTCATTCAATATCTAACCCCTCTATGCTCTCTCAACCCCCATGGGCACTAGATCTGTGCTCACTAGATCATCCACATCATTGATACAAATTATTATTGGTTGTTTGGTGATCCATAACCATCATATAATTTGACTTGTGTTACAGTGACTGGAATACTCACTGTTTGGTTTGAATGTTCATGTACAACATGAGAAATACAATGCATTTCAAAGATGCATTAAAAATAGACTGTCATGGATGAGAAGGGCCAAAAAATACACTGAGACACCCTCTCTGGTGTTGTTTGGGGAAGCACCCTTATAATGGTCTCTCCTCTCTCCAGGCATTCTCCTTGGCCTACTTCCCTTCATTGCCCACACGTGAGAAGGACCTGCGAGGAGAGTGAAAATTGTTGCTCGCCTGTATAATTCTCACTTCTTGACACTTGCTCTCAATTTATTCTGCTTGCGTGAGCTAATCTGGAGGAAACACATCTCACTTGGTCTCACAAGCGTAGCTAATGGCTTCGGGAACACCACACTGGAGAGGAGATGTGTGTGAGGAAAGGGAGGGCTAGAGGGAAGATTGAGAGAGGGGGAGTGATGGATGTGCATATAGAAGCTGTCAAATAAATCCTTAATCCCCTCTTTGCATTTAGGGAGTTTAAGTTTGTCAGACTTGATCCTGGAGGACTAAAACATGAAGCCAGACTGGGTGATAAAAAAGTTAAATCAGGTCCAAGGATGGAAGAGGAGTGTTCAGCCTTGAGACCAGTGAATGCTAAACAGGCCGAGAAATAACTATTCATCATGTGTGGTTATTGGTCAAAATCTGACATGGAAGACAGCCAAGACTGCACTTTCAGAAGAGAAAAGACACCTTTGCCTTTTCAAGCAGGCATACATCCAGTTGATAGGAGGTAAATGGTTTCATTCTGTGGATATAGACTATTATGTCACATGATGTGTAAAAAGGGGGTAAAGAGCATTCTGAAATAGCACTCTGATGTCTAAGCTCTTGGAAGTCAATATAGGAGTATATGCGTGTTACCATGGGTCAGTGGCATAACAACTCTGAAAGGAGACCACGCCATTGTCCACCACCACACATAAACAGCCAGAGAATACATTACACTGCAGAAACATGTGTTGAGTTCATTTATGTTGCATTTATTTTGTTCTACATATGTTTTCCGTCTAAGTAGAATACATGCAAATGGCCATTTCACCTTTTACCCAAACAGATGCAACAAACACCAGCGTCTCATGTCACTCAGGGTACACTCTCTCACTGTTGCTTTAAAATGTATTTAAAGTCCGGGAACACACACAACGCAGGCAGTCCAGGCAAGCAGAGACATCAGCATCAGCATTCTCCTAATGACCCACCATCCGCCAAAGAGGGGAAGAACAAAGAGGGAGAGCATGTCGCAAACACAGCCCTTTCACTGGAGTGAGGCCAGCAGCATTTCTTGGCTGGGCCATCCAGGCTATTTTTAGCATCTGGTTATTGTACAGCGCTCCTGCCACAGCTTCAACAGTGTGAAAGATGGCTTTTCAGAAACCCTGCTGCACCGGTGGGCTCTGCCTCACCAATGCCCTTATGGCTCTAGCATTACAAATGGGCGTGAGTAATCAAGTACACGTGTACTCGAACGGACGTCAAAACTCAATCTTCACCAGAGATCTTTTTTTTTACATTTTTTTTTTACAAATACTGTAAAACTATTTGGTCAAAATGTTGCTTTGACTCTTGTGTTCCATTTGCACATGTGGATTTGTGGGGCACAACAAACAAGAAGCCAAGCCAAGCATCAAATAATTATTCTCTTTAAATTCCCTTTCCCCTCCGTTGCTACAGCTCCCTCTACACGCGTTCTGAGTGTGCACACAAGCTCCTGTAAGACCTACAGAAACACATGCCTTTAAAACTGATCTATCTGATGGGATACACAAGCTACATTCCTTGCCAAATGACTAGTTATAGTTTTTTGAAAATCTAAGGGAAGACATGAAAATGGCTGACGAGTAATGATCAACAACCAACTTGACAGAGCTTGAAGAATTAAAATAATAATAATGCAGGGTCTCCCTAGTGGCACAGTGGTCTAAGGCATCACTACAGACCCGGGTTCGATCCTAGAATGTGTTACAACCAGCCGTGACTGGGAGTCCCATAGGACGGCGCACAATTGGACCAGTGTCATTCGGGTTAGGGGAGGGTTTGGCCAGGGGGGCTTTACTTGGCTCATCGCGACTCCTTGTGGTGGGCAGGGCACCTGCAGGCTGACTACGGTTGTCAGTTGAACGGTGTTTCCCCTGACACATTGGTGCAGCTGGCTTCCGGGTTAAGTAGGCGGTTGTTAAGAAGCGCGGTTTGGCTGGTCATGTTTTGGAGGACGCATGACTTGACCTTTGCCTCTCCCGAGCCAATTGAGAAGTTGCAGCGATGAGACAAGATCAAAATTGGGGAGTAAAATAGAAAAAAATAATAATGTGCAAATATTGTACAATCCAGGTGTTCAAAGCTCTAAGAGACTTACCCAAAAAGACTCACAGCTGTAATTTCTGCCAAAGGTGATTTAGGACATTACGTTTTCACATGATCATTATGGGGTATTGTCTGTAGATAGGTGAGACCTTTTATTTATTTAGCTGTAACACAACAAAATGTGTAATAAGTCAAGGGGTATTGTTGCGATTTCGTTCTGAAGGTAGGTAAGGATTCAAGCGCATGAGAGCAGAGTCAATGTAGCGTTTTTTAATAGGCAAGTCGGTACAGGTACAATCAACAAAAAACGCCCAAGACAATGGGAACTCACAGTTACTCACGGAAGGAGAAAAAAACAATGCTCCTTACTATAATAAACACACATGAATAAACTGAGGAAAGCCTCCACAAGCAACATGAAAATAAGGCCTTGTGTTTTAAAAATAGCAATTCTTTCATTAGAGCACTCGAGTACTCAAACGTAATCATGCAAGTACTCAAACAGACAAAAGATTTAAAATGCCCTTCGCTAGGAATTAGCACTAGACAAATGTTTCCCCTCTGAATCACTGAACAGACCCTATCAAATGACTAGTACACGGAAACACACACATATACACAAAAGCCCACCTCCCGGTTCCAAAAATAAATTATATTAATTCCCCAAGCACCTACCATAAAAGTATATTCATGCAAACTGTTATAACGTAGTATTATGAGCAATTACTAGTAGTACTAAACTGCTTCTGACTGAATAAACAAAAGGAAAGAAAACATCAAACTGGGGGCATGCAAAGACCAGATTCCTTATTTACAGTGAAAAAAGTCATGAGACTGAGGAGTACTTGTCTGTGTGCTCAGGTGTGACCTCTAATGTACACAGTCATTTTGTGTCGCTCTAAAATACTTACTTCTCAGGCAGTCCCTTTTTACATCCCAAAATATATTAGTCTCGGATGTGCCTCACTTCAAACGCACCTTTCTGATGATCAAATCCCATCAATTTACAGCGTGTAATCTATCACTTTACCTGTTGTTGACTTGATTCCTATAAACAAGATGTTGATTCTGACCCATTAAGGTCAGATGGCAGGTGTTAAAAAAACAGCATGATAGGGATCTCATCATTCTCCACGGCTACGCTCCCATCTCCGGCTGGTTGTCCCATCATGCAGAGGGTCACTAAAGTACATGGATTTAATTCAAACCACCCATGACACAGCATGCATTGCTGAGCATTTCAGGTTATCAAGGTGAGAAGACTGCCCTGAAATGTCACTGTAAAATAGTGGGGTGTGATTTACATTGAAAAAATATATATACAATGTAATCAAACCAGACCCTCTGTAATATTGCTTTCAAGGCAACCATTACATTTTCTATCTAAGCAGCAAAGAAATATGCTATATGCTATGATCCAACAATCAGCACTAAAATGGGGTCAGAAATGGGGTCAGAATACCACTTCCCACAATCTATCACGTGTGTGTGTGTGTGTGTGTGTGTGTGTGTGTGTGTGTGTGTGTGTGTGTGTGTGTGTGTGTGTGTGTGTGTGTGTGTGTGTGTGTGTGTGTGTGTGTGTGTGTGTGTGTGTGTGTGTGTTTAACTCAATGCCTTACCTGCCATCAGGGACCACATCTGACTGCTATTGAGTCAGACTGAGTGTGTGGTGGGTAATGTGTTTCTCTCTCCAAAACATATTTTCACCTTTGAAACACAGCAATCCAATTGAATTAGCCATTTCTCCCTAAAGTGTTGTGCCATACAAGACACTGTAGATTCACATGGTAAGGCAATTGTAATCGACAGTGCTAAAGCTACATAGGTAGGACAATTTATCTGATTATGAATAACAATAGTGCTAGATTGTGGTGGATATTCACATGCACAAGAATGAACAGGCCATTATCTATTTAGAGATGCCCATTTAAACAAAGAACAACATCCAGTCATTAGCATACAGGTACTTTAACCACTCTACATCACTCAACATCCAAAAAGCCAAAGTACCATGCCTCTTTGTGGCCTGTTATGGACATGAATCTGGCGTGTTGTGTCAGGGGCATCTCAAAATTTGATTTTCAAATAGTGAACCATGTGGCAGCTTCCAGCAGGTGACCTCTGACCTGGGGCTCCACCTCCCTGACAGGCTGAGGGAGGGGAGGACAGCTTCTGGAGGACGGCCAGGGCCCAGTGCAGATGGGCTCTGTGTCAGGCCTGACAGGAGACACCCGAGTGGATAGCCAGAGAGAAGAGGTCCCGGCGGCCTGGAGGCTACACAATCAAGATCCAGCCCCACAGCACACAAGTTTTTATTTCCTCTTCCATTTCATAAAAGCAGACATTGGGGCTTCTAAAGATCAAATCTGGGCACTAATCTGTAGATTAACTCGATTTTTCCTTGGAACATGATGAGTGTCCGTGTTTGTGTGCGTGTTTACTCCAAGTTGTGGGTAATATGAAGTGGTAATTAACTGACGACCCTCCCACTCTGTCTGCCGAATTCTCTTTCTTTGCTCTTGTTTTCCTTAATAGGATGTCGGTGGGTGGAGCTGGGAGGGTTGTCAGCGAAATGGGACACACCTGGGCCGGGTGTGTCCCAGGATAAATACACCTCTTCCCCACTCATTGAGGAGACTCTCTCCATGCAGGCACACTGTTAGATTTTGGTTGTGGCATGTTTGTTTGTTTGTTTGTTTGTTTGTTTGTTTGTTTGTTTGTTTGTTTGTTTGTTTGGGCACCTTTCAACACCCCTCATTATCACATTTATGCACGCAACCACTCACTTACACTACTGATTACACACACCATTGTTAATTGTATTTACGTTACTTCAGTTAATACATATATTTTTGTTATTCCTTATCTCCACGTTTTCTCCCTTTTTGTTATGGACTTCGAGCCGGTTCGTGACACACAGCAGACCAAATCCCCAGCCAATCTGGCAGTTGTTGACATAAAAGTAGCTCCTGCTCTGACCAATCCTTACGTTAACTGACCAGACATGTCACTTAAAAAGCTTGAGGAAAGGAAACATCAAGAACAGAACATGCTGAGAATAAATCATAGTGGTATTTTAGGATCTTCCAGCCCTTGTCATATTCACATTCACCTTCTTTCTCTCATGCACTCTCTATTATACAATCCTACAGTATCAGTGGGGGAAAGTAGAGCAGTGAAACAACAAGTGCAGCATATATAATCCTTGCAGGCCAGTAGGCCATACAGTGCTTGTGCTGGATTACCTCCAGTGGAAACATAGATAGTCCTCCAGGACACACAGTTGAGTCAAATTAACTCCAAGTCCAACATCAATTCCAGCCCTACATGGATGCAATAATCTTTACTTTAGTCTCTGGCATATTACCTATGCAAGATTTATGCTGAGTAGCAATGTTGCTGAATTCCCCCACAACACAGTTGTGCGCAATGGCACAGTATGCATGTTTCAATGAGGTGAAGGAAGCTGAACGTCCATGACATGTTAATTGAACTGAACATGAACAGAACATACATCGTGTTTAAGTGAAAAGGTTAAGTGAAACCTCCTTTCTGTTCTCAACCGCTCATTGCCTGTAATGTTGATGATTACAAATAGTGATGCACTTCATATCCTCTGATAAAGCATTTAACATCAGCCTCCAATGATCAACTATGACCTTACACAGACCTATTGCAATATCTGGCAAGATAGCTTGAGCCTCCTGATGTGTTAGTGGACCATCATTAGACAATGGGGGGGGGGGGAACTGTATGATAGTATCAGATGATGCTGACTTCTCTGCACAATGAGACGATTAGACATGATTTTCCTGCACACAGCTCTGGTACCAAACATCCTGGGCCTGTGTAATGCATTGCTTGCCTGCAGCCTGCCAAGAACCACATGAATAATTAGAATATTAAATGCCCTGCTGACAGGGAAAGGCTGTTTGTTATATACAAAACAGGATTGTTCTTTCCAACCAAAACATTTGATTATTGTTCGGAGAGAGTCGCCCTGTTCCCAGACCTGCGTCTTGTATATACAACCTGCCTTGAGTTGACTGGTGGCTGAGACTAATGGCCCTGATGGAGAAAGAGTGAGAGGGGAGAGATAGCGGGGGAGATGGGAGAGAGAGCCAGAGAGAGAGAGCCAGGGGAGGAGTAAAGAGATTTAACCCCTGACTGTCAGGTAGTTTTGACCAACATGGAGGACACCAGGAACCTTAGACTCCTACTCCTACTCACATTAGACTCCTACTCACCCGTGTAAACTGCTGTTGGCAGTGACTGCAGGGCCGCCAAGCCACCCACGTTTACAGTTATAAAAGAGCAACGGCATTGCTGTTACCAACTTTGACTGGATTAGAATTATAAAACTTCAGAGTCAGAGAACTGCAGGGAGAATCATCCTCTGTGCTTTCTCTGTCAAATGTGTATGATGCTGACAGAAGAGAGCACAGCTATAAGCAAAGCTTCTTACCCAGCGTTCAGCCCTCATCACAACAGTCGTTAAGCCCCACATAAAGGTGACTGCGGCTCTTCGCTATGGAGACTAGACGATACCAGAATTTTGACTTCGACGCCGATGCCAGGTTTAGTATCACAATACTCGATACATCATGATACTCGATAACAAAGCGATACCAAAACGATAAAACAATCCTACGGCAAAAAAAATAACGCATATTAGCCAAAGTCACAGAATGGTACTTGATCCAGACAGATAAACTCAGCTACTGCTCTATTCAATACCATTACATTTGATTATTTTTACATCAACATTTTTCAGAGAGAGCCATGTATGCATTAATTAATCAATTATACAGTCATACAATCAATAAGACTTTTTTTTACCAATCTAACTACATAATGGTCATAATTGATTTGAATGGTAAATCTTTATTGATAAACTGGATAAATCAAGACGTAGCCTAGGCCTATCCACAATACAGGTAAATGCATATTCATTAGGTGTGCATGCAATGAGTTATTGAGCTTGTTATGGCTGTTTTTTTGGGGCTACAGATGACAATCACTTTCCCTTACATTTGGGATTTGTTTCATTGTACTGATAAACTAAATTTGCATAGAAGTAGCTCAGCTGAATACATTAAGCTGTACAACTGACTCGGTATCCCCCTTTCCCTTTCTTTTTTCTTTTATAGAAAATATCCGCTGTCTCTTTAACCAGTAATGATAATAGGATCATCTTTGGGACAGACATGATAGACAGGCTTGATCCATGAGACACATTTGACAGAAGCTCAAAAAGTAAAATATTATAGTACCAAACCGTTTTTCATGTTCTAGTATCGAAAAAGAACAGAAGTTTAGATATGCCGTGCAACACTAATGGACACCTACTGAAAAAAGCTAATTTTGTCTGTAATTAAACAGAAGCTGTGTTCAAATACTCATACTAACCGCACTATCCATACTATTTGTGAAGTGAATTGAGTATATAGTATGCTTATTGGTCATAGTATGGATATAGTTAGTATGCCAAAAGCTCAAATTCTTCTGGAAATGGGCGTGGCTTCACATTGTTTTCAGATTTGAAGAAAATGGCGGAAAATATGCAGCCGAAGAACAACGAGAAAGATACAAATTCATTGCTTTAACTAATTATGACAAATGTTAAGAAAATGTTGAGCAATGTAATACAGTAATGACATTTCAAATAAATTACCATACACGTTATGTTAGCTGACAATATGTTAGCTATGCTGTCCTTACGAACCACATAGCATATCATTACAGCAGTATCTACCGGTATGTTAGTTGGCTACTTATACATCAAACATGCCAGTATATTAACTACAGGCTATCTAACTACCCAACGTTTATTGACTTGATTATTCCCGTCATTCTTAGCTTAGTTAAATGCTATAGTCGTTGTGCATTCTCAATGGACATTCATTCGGGTGCTTTCGTAAATTTGCTCCAGCTATCTACTCCAATTTCAGAGCCCTCTCGTCTGAGTGTACTAGAACCCAGAATAATGAATTTACGAGCACTCAAACGCTGTTGAATATGGCCGGTGTCAGTAAACGTCGGCAAAAAAATAGTAATTAAATTGTTGCCAGCAGCACAGATACAGTCACCAATGCTCTGGATAACATGAAAACTGCCTAACCAGCTCTGCTAGGGTGAGTAAAATGGTCAGAGTGGTCTCATTTGTGTCTGGAAGTAGCTAGCAAGCTATCCATCATTAGCTTGGGTGCTTGACTGCTGTTGTAAAGTAAACGCTCAAATCAACCCTACTCCTCAGCTCGAGCGTCCAGTGTGCGCTCCGAGAGCGAAACGCTCTGAATTTAGAAACAGATAATCTGACAATGCTCTGAATTTATGAGCGCACTCTGGCACTCCACATTCAATTTAAGAACACGCGCAAAGTCGGAAAATTTCTAAGTAGTCATTTGTTATGCTAACTAGCCAGCAAGAGGTTGCAAAGCAGCAGCATCAACTTCCGGTAGACAGTCAAAGAGCTAGTACGCTCAACTGAAAACATACTGTTCGTTTACAGTATAATAAAATTAACTAATAGTATATAGAATGTAGTATATACTCATTAAATATGTAGTATACAGTATGTTAGTATGGGTATTCGAACACAGCTAGAGTAAAACAAAACACACAAAAAAAACAGAGATTCCTGAATATCGTACTTTTCTCTTGAAAATCTATGAATGAGCAGGGAACCCTTATGCACTAATCATCCACTCTACAAGAAGCTGATGGCAAATAAAACACCGAGGCTGGGTCTCGTTTGAAACTGATTAAAAAAGAAGAAGAGAAAGAACCTGTTAAAAAAAAATATTTTCCTTTATAGATGGGCAGTAGGCTTCACCTGGAACAGAATCCAGACATCACTTTCATTAAAGAACTAGATATCACTAAAAGATACCAACAACTCTGCACAAACCAAATCATCAACATGTAGCTTTAAAGTCAAGAAACACTGGCTTCTAGTTCTGGCTCTGAAAAGGGTATGTGAGGTTAATAAGCCGTTCTCTCGTTTCTAGGGTGGGACATCCGTTTTTGGCAAAATCTAGGAAATACTCAACTCAGCAAAAAAAGAAACGTCCCTTTTTCAGGACCCTGTCTTTCAAAGATAATTCGTAAAAATCCAAATAACTTCACAGATCTTCATTGTAAAGGCCATTGTAAAGGGATTCCCATACTTGTTCAATTAACCATAAAGAATTAATAAACATGCACCTGTGGAACGGTTGTTAAGACACTAACAGGTAGGCAATTAAGGTCACAGTTATGAAAACCAGTTATGGACAAAAAAGAGGCCTTTCTACTGACTCTGAAAAACACCAAAAGAAAGATGCCCAGGGTCCCTGCTCATCTGGGTGAAAGTGCCTTAGGCATGATGCAAGGAGGCATGAGAACTGCAGATGTGGCAAGGGCAATAAATTGCAATGTCCATACTGTTAGACGCCTAAGACAGTACTACAGGGAGACAGGACGGACAGGTGATCGTCCTCGCAGTGGTAGACCACGTGTAACAATACCTGCACAGGATCGGTACATCCGAACATCACACATGCGGGACAGATACTTAATGGTAACAACCGCCCGAGTTACACCAGAAACGCACAATCCCTCCATCAGTGCTCAGACTGTCTGCAATAGGCTGAAAGTGGCTGGACTGAGGGCCTGGCCTGTAGGCCTGTTGTAAGGCAGGTCCTCAACAGACATCACTGGCAACAACGTCACCTATGGGCACAAACCCACCATCGGTAACATCTCACAGCAAGAACTGACAAATCTGGTGTAGTCCATCAGGAGGAGATGCACTGCAGTACTTAATGGAGCTGGTGGCCACACCAGATACTGACTGTTACTTTTGATTTTCACCCCCCTTTGTTCAGGGACACATTATTCAATTTCTGTTAGTCACGTGTCTGTGGAACTTGTTTAGTATGTCTCAGTTGTTGAATCTTGCTATGTTCATACAAATATTTGCGCGTGTTCGCTTTGCTGAAAATAAACGCAGTTGACAGTGATAGGACGTTTCTTTTTTTGCTAAGTTTATATCCGGACTAAGGCGTATGGTTTTCTCTCAATAGAAAAACAAGACTTGTAGTGTAACTCTTTGTTTGAATTCAAGAAAAAAACTGCCATATCTAAAGCCTTACACTTTGATGTCAACCCGAGTTGGGCTGGCCTTGGTGGGCTAGCTCAAATTGCATTTCCATTGAATCCAGAATAGAGAAATTATGTTCCTAGCTAGCCAATGTGACTGTGCAGCTAGCTTTGCTAGCTAGCTAGAAATTGTAGAAAAAAGTTGGACTACAACTATACATACGCAACATGCAATCTGGTTTCCGAGCTGGTCATGGGTGCACCTCAGCCATGCTCAAGGTCCTTAACGATATCATAACCGCCATCGATAAAAGACAGTACTGTGCAGCCGTCCTCATCGACCTGGCCAAGGCTTTTGACTCTGTCAATCATCGCATTCTTATCGGGAGACTCAATATCCTTGGCTTCTCAAATGGCTGCATCGCCTGGTTCACCAACTACTTCTCAGATGGAGTTCATTGTGTCAAATCGGAGGGCCTGTTGTCCGGAACTCTGGCAGTCTCTATGGGGGTGCCACAGGGTTCAATTCTCTGTATATATCAATGATGTCGCTCTTGCTGCTGGTGATTCTCTGATCCACCTCTACGCAGATGACACCATTCTGTATACATCTGGTCCTTCTTTGGACACTATGCTAACAAACCTCCAAACGAGCTTCAACGCCATACAACACTCCTTCCCTGTCCACCGACTGCTTTTAAATGCTAGTAAAACTAAGTGCATGCTCTTCAACCGATTGCTGACCGCACCCTCCCGTCTGACTAGCATCACTACTCTGGACGGTTCTGACCTAGAATATATGGACAACTATAAATACCTAGGTTTCTGATTAGACTGTAAACTCTCCGTCCAGACTCACATCGCCAATCCAAAATTGTATCTAGAATCGACTTCCTATTTCGCAACAAAGCCTCCTTCACTCATGCCGTCAATTATACCCTCCTAAAACTGACTATCCTACCGATCCTTGACTTTGGTGATGTCATTTACAAAATAGCACCCAACACTCCACTCAGCAAACTGGATGTGGTCTATCACAGTGCCATCCGTTTGGTCACCAAAGCCCCATATAGTACCCACCACTGCGACCTGTATGCTCTCCTTGGCAGGCCCTCACTACATATCCGTCGCCAAACCCACTGGCTCCAGGTCATCTATAAGTTTTTGCTAGGTAAAGCCCCGCCTTATCTCAGCTCACTGGTCACCATAGCAACACCCACCTGTAGCACACGCTCCAGCAGGTATATTGCACTGGTCATCCCCAAAGCTAACACTTCCTTTGGCCGCCTCTCCTTCCAGGTCTCTGCTGCCAATGATCTCTGAAGCTGGAGTCGTATATCTCCCTCTCTAACTTTAAGCATCAGCTGTCAGAGCAGCTTACCGATCACTGTACCTGTACACAGCCAATCTGTAAATAGCACACCCAATTACCTCATCCCCATATTATTACTTACCCTCTTGCTCTTTTGCACCCAGTATCTCTACTTGCACATCATCATCTGCAAATATACAGTGGGGCAAAAAAATATCTAGTCAGCCAACAAGTGTGCAAGTTCTCCCACTTAAAAAGATGTGAGAGGCCTGTAATTTTCATCATAGGTAAACTATGACAGACAAAATGAGAAAAAAAAAATCAGAAAATCACATTGTAGGATTTTGAATGAATTTATTTGCATATTATGGTGGAAAATAAGTATTTGGTCAATAACAAAAAATAACTTGTTCTCAACTGGCCTACCTGGTTAAATAAAGGTGAAATAAAAATAAAAAATAAATGTAAAGTGTTGGTCCCATGTTTTATGAGCTGAAATAAATGATCCCTGAAATGTTCCATAAGCACAAAAAGCTTTTTTCTCTAAAATGTTTGTTTACATCCCTGTTAGTGCGCATTTCTCATTTGTCAAGATAATCCATCTATCTAACAGGTGTGGCATATCAAGAAGCTGATTAAACAGCATGATCATTACACAGGTGCACCTTGTGCTGAGGATAATAACAGGCCACTCTAAAATGTGCAGTTTTGTCATACAACACAATGCCACAGATGTGTCAAGTTTAGAGGGAGAAGACAATTGGTATGTTGACTGCAGAAATGTCCACGAGAGCTGTTGCCAGACAAATTAATGTTAATTTATCTACCATAAGCCGCCTCCAACGTCATTTTAGAGAATTTGGCAGTACGTCCAACCGGCCTCACAACTGCAGACCACGTGTAACCACGCAGGCCCAGGACCTCCACATCTGGCTTCTTCACCTGCGGGATTGTCTGAGACCAGCCACCCAGACAACTGATGAAACTGTGGGTTTGCACAACCAAAGAATGTCTGCACAAACTGTCAGAAACCGTCTTCGGGAAACTCATCTGTGTGCTCGTCATCCTCACCAGGGTCTTGACCTGACCTCAGTTTGGCGTCATAACTGACTTCAGTGGGCAAAGGTTCACCTTCGGTGGCTACTGGCACGCTAGAGAAGTGTGCTCTTCACGGATTAATCTCGGTTTCAACTGTACCGGGCAGATGGCAGACAGCGTGTATGGTGTCATGTGGGCGAGCTAGCTAAACTGTTAGTGTCATCGCTAGCACAGGCTAGCAGGCTATCTAGCTAGCTTAATTCCTAAATTTGCTTGCCATGGCATTGCTACTAGCTACCAGGCTAACCAAACACACAAGATTACAGGTTTTTGTGTGTACTCCCACACCTCCCAGAATGGGTGAAAACGTGCATTGGTAATGAAATCGTACTTCCTTGTGTTATAAAATAAGTTTTACAAAGGCAAATATGAGTATTTATGTTCTGAATTGTTCAGTGGGGTCTTTCTCTAACATAATATCCAAAAAGTTGGATTTCGTAACCTAAAACATCTGATAATAAACACAGAGCTCTGCAGGTTTCTCATCTTTTGAGGATTCATGTATACCAATCATTAACATTACATGAGCTGAATTAAATGTAAAAGGCTTTGAAAACAAAAATAATGGTATATGCTCAGTGGTCTGTTGACATTTCACAGAGATACGCTTGTTTTTGTGAGAAATATAAGAAAAATAACTAAAATGTGAAAATTCTACATGTCTTGTCTCAGAATCGACATCCATCTTCGCTCTATATTGTTTTATGTCCTGCGGATTCGAGAAGAATTTCTGGCCATCCTACAAGGGTAAAAACTCCATAAACGTTTGAATGGATTATGATAGAGTAGTGCAAAAACATGTGAAGAATAGAACTATGTTGGTAATTTGTGTCATGTCTGACTACTGCAGTATTGCTTGTGCATATGCTAGCTAACAGCTACAAACCGGACGAGCTAAACGTGAACGCATCTAGCAGAGATCAGCTTCTCATTAGTTAACTAACGTTAGCTATGGTATACCTATAAAGCATTATGTTTACTGTTAATGTTTTGAAATAACATTATATATTTATTTAATTGTATACCGTATATTCTGAACAAAAACATGAACTAGTCATTATCTGGTGTGACCACCATTTACCCTATGCAACACAGCACATCTCATTCACGTAGAGTTGATCAGGCTATAAATTGTGGCCTGTGGAATGTTGTCCCACTCCTCTTCAATGAGTGTGCGAAGTTGCTGGATATTGGCGGGAAATGGAACACGCTGTAGTACACATTGATCCAGAGCATCCCAAACACACTCAACGGGTGACATGTCAGATGAGTGGGCAGGCCATGGAAGAACTGGAACAGTTTCAGCTTCCAGGAATTGTGTACAGATCCTTGAAACATGGGGCTGTGCATTATCATGCTGAAACATGACAAATAAGAGAATGGGTGATCTTTTCACGGTACCTCTGTGCATTCAAATTGTCAGTGATAAAATGCAAGTGTGTTCGTTGTCCGTAGCTTATGCCTGCCCATACCACAACCCCATTGTGTTCACAACGTTGACATCAGCAAACCGCTTGCCCACATGACACCATACACGTGGTCTGTGATTGTGAGGCCGGTTGGACGCACTGCCAAATTCTCTAAAATGACATTGGAGGAGGTTTATGGTAGAGAAATGAACATTCAACACTCTGGCAACAGCTCTGGTGGACATTTCTGCAGTCAGCATGCCAATTGCACGTTCCCTCAAAACTTGAGACATCTGTGACATTGTGTTGTGTGACAAAACTGCACATTTTAGCTTGGCCTTTTATTGCACCTGTGTAATGTTCATGCTGGTTAATCAGTTGCAAGTTCAAACCCCCGAGCTGACAAAGTACAAATCTGTCATTCTGCCCCTGAACAGGCAGTTAACCCACTGTTCCTAGGCCGTCTTTGAAAATAAGAATTTGTTCTTAACTGACTTGCATAGTAAAATAAAGGTAAAAAAAAACTTGGCAAAGGAGAAACGCTCATTAATAGGGATGTAAACAAATTTGTGCACACATTTTGAGAGAAATAAGCTTTATGTGCATTTGGAAGATTTCTGGGATCTTTTATTTCAGCTCATGAAACATGGGACTAACACTTTACATGTTGTGTTTATATTTTTGTTCAGTGTTCGTTACATACATAGTCTTAGCAAGTTCTTTAGCAGCAAGCTAAGCCTTTTACCTGAAATATTTAGCTACCTAAATAGCTAGCTTTGCAAACGTTAGCTTAGCTAGCTAGCTAGCATCAAGTGTAGACGATAGACGAAAAATGGCCATGTAGACGAAAAATGTTCATAAAAACATATCTAGCTTAGTGTAGAAGAAAGACTGACGTTTATTTTAGATTTAAAAAATGGCATCCACCCTCTAAATCCCAGAGGAGAGCTCCCCCTTCTGGTCTTAAACTCCCTGGCAGCGGGGTCAGATGCCCCACCCCTCTTCACCACCCTCCCTCCTCTGCATCCCTCCCTCATACACACACACACACACAGAGGAGGGACTGAGGTTAGAGCTGGAGCTGGATCTGGAGCTAGAGCTGGTGGAAGCAGAGGGGGAATGTCAACCTACACCTATAAGGCCCACTGCATGCAGCATTTCCTACAGTAAATCACAGCCGATGCACTTAGTATTTATCTAAATATACTGTTAAGCAATGATTTCCTTTACAGAACCTCTTTATTTTCTGTAGTTTTGATCTGCTCTCACTACTAGCCTAACACTAATAGGATGCATAAATCTGCTCTCACTACTAACCTAACACTAATAGGATGCATAAGAGCTTACCTTTATCACGGGTAGGGATGCTTGTTGACAGCACATTATCCAGCTCAATTAGACATCCTGTTTCTCACCTCCTTCCTCCTCACTCTGAGATAGCCTGACTGACTCTTCAGTCTTCAGACAGCTGTACACTGGCTTTGACACCCGTTCAAGTGTGAGAAAAGCACACCACTCAACCCACACATCTGGCCCTGCATGCCGCCTTTAAACTGAGCACATATGTTTCCCTATGGCCACAGGCGCAATCATGTCTGCCAGACAACTGAGCAAAAGCCCTTTAAATCGTTTGGCACTGATGAAGTCCTAATGCAAAACAGAGTGACAGGTAATGCCTTTCTCTGGGGTGAGATTTCCACCCCACTTCTAAGCTATTAATATTTCACATTTGCATGAGGATGACAGGTGGAGGAAGAAAATACTGTTTCAAGGAGACTGAAACTGCTGTTTTCACTGAACAGACTTGGGACAGAAGGAGAGAAAGATGGCAGCCAACGTGCTGTTTTGAAGTGCAGATCCTTTTGTTCTGAGAGTGGGCCATTGAGAAGTGCCCTCCAGCTAGCCAACATGAGTGGGACACCAGAAAAGTTGTATACACTCCTTTTGTCGGATGAAGGATTAGATGCTGTGATTCTCGTGATTCTGTAAAACTAACCACAATTGGGCAATGTGGTTTGGCATCCAAACCCATATCTTCATCTTTCTTCTCTCCTTGAGTGGCATTCACTTTCTGAAATGCAGCACCTGAGATTCAAATGGAAACTTGAGTCAGAGTGCCAGTTACAGGGCAAGTAGTACTTAGTACCCAACTACAGGGCACGTAGTACTTTCCCAACTAACAATTATTCCAACTAAGTTCCAACCTTGATTTATCCCGTTTTCTGAGAAAACATTCCAAGAACCCCAATGGGACGTTCCATGAAAGTTGAATTACTCGTAAATTAATGAACACAATTCCTTTGTCATTGTCAGAAGATTTCTGGACATCAGGATTAACTAAAAGTGTTCAATAATGTTATCATCCAGCCAAATGACAATCTGATCAAAAGCTCCAGGAGATTGTTTTCAATTGAGTTACAGAAATGTTTTAGCTGCAAGACTAGACTTCTTGAAATCATTATGAGGTTTGTAAGACCAGTAATGTGTCATATGTTGCTTAATAAATCAGGCATAGTCTAATTTAATTATTGATGCTGATGGAGATTCTAGTTGTACAGCTGTCTACTGCATGTCCAACATACACAATACTTGAAAGAAATCCTTAAGAGTTTGCAGCCAAAAGGCTTTGGCATCAATCAGACAAATACATTAGGAACATGATCCATTAACTGTGTTGAACTTGGAAATATACATTGTATTGTGTAAAGTGTAGTCATAGATGAAGCTGAATAACAGAAATCACTAGACCACTTCATACCAGGTACATTTTAACCTTGACAGTGTTGTATCAATATTGTACATACCAAGTTGCCACAGTACTGTTGATGGGATGTCAAGACACCTCACATAACTGACATGTCTAATCTAATCCATAGGAAGCTGTTTTACTAAATAGGCTAAGTGTCATACATGGCTGTGTAGACAACACGTTTAAATGAGCTTTTCAAAAGAGGCTTTGAATATCTATGTCAAATGTCTCATTTCCCTGATCACTGAGAATACTAACCTTAAGCCAGCTCGAATCCTCAATCTGATACTCTCAATCGAGCAGCAGAATCATTATTGTCAAGTCTATTCCGTAACGTCAACATTCAGAAGAGTCTAGGGAAAGATAAGTCTGTAACTAAGGAGGCTGCTGAATCTTAGCCATATTACCAGTCTATATGTTGGTGATGTTCTCACCATGCAAGTCATTGTGCTATGTATGTCCTTTAATATTTCATCAGCCACTCCATTTGCTCTTTTTAACTATGCAACAGTGGTTCCTCAACTCAGACTCACACTAGGCTGCAATGACACACAATTACACTGCATGGATAACGCAACATATAATAATGCCCGGCAACAATGTTTAGATCATTTAAATAACTGCATTTACATATCTACTAAAATGTATTGCCAGAGAGAGAGAGAGAAAGAGAGGGAGAGGGAGAGAGAGTATGTACTTATTTAAGGTCATTACAAAATGGGCATTGAAATTGGCAGTCTATCGCACAAATAGACAGATTCAGGGCCTGTTTGTCATTGCTTTTAAAAGCTTTCTGTGAAGACATATCCATCAACACTCTACTTCAACAGTATGCTTGGTAGACTGAGGCAGAAATCATACTTGGATCTGAAATAAACAAAACATACAACCAAGCATCATTGCAAAGTCTCAAATTATGTAGATGGTATACATATTTGGTGAAAAAATATATATTTTAATTGAGTCACTCACTATTCAGTGTGTGGTGACTAACCGACAAGTGTGAACGTTAGGTGACAAAATATGAGTTAAAAGAGCAGCTTTAATCCGGCCTTGTGTTCACACCTAGTCTAATCCTGCTCCAGGCCTCTTGACTTCCATGCTAACACCATAATGCCCAGAAAGCATTGTAGACAGGTGTTGAGTTAGTCATAAGGAGAGTGTGTGAGTGTAAGAGCGTATGTGTATATTTGTGAGCATGAACATAGGCGTGTTGAGTTTGTGCAAATGCCAGAAGCTTGTCTGTCCACAGGAAAACCACCATAAGATTTAGAATGTCTATTTCTAAAAAGTAGGACAGCTTACCATAAACACCAAGACCAAAAGGAAATACTTTTGCATAATCTATTGGTTTGTTGGTTCATGTTGTGGGTAGCAACGCTAAATCACATGACACTACAGTATTCAACCATGCTTTCCCATGCTCTTTGAGGCTAAGCATCATACTGTAATAAAGTGAAGTAACATTCTGAGGTAACACTCTATGGAAAACAGTTGAATATGTCCAGGGAGTTGTGCTGCTGCCAGTGTAAGGGTTTAAGCCTGGTACTCTCTGAGTCTCTACTCATTCCTCTTACTTGACAGCAGGGGTTATGTTCAGCCAGGGGTGGGAGGAGGAGGAGGAGGAGGGGGGGCTATAATGCTACCTATATGCCATCACTCAACGCAGTGGCAGGTACCGAGTGGGTTTAGCCAACCCCTCTGACATGCATCCTTTTAAAACTGTGCAGGGACAGGGGCGCAGGTCTAACCCCAAACATGTTTCTTCAATCACTCCAAGAGGCTGGCTTCCAACAGCAAGTCCATCAAGGGACTTATACAGTCACTACACTTGCATGCAATTTATGCCACACAACACCAATGGCTTGTGAAAAAATGTACTGTTTGGGAAGAGGCAAGGTTAAACTATTTAAAGTTAGATTTACATATGCAGGACTCTTGGTGATGAAGCTCTGTTGAGTCATGAGAAAAGAATCTAATCATTATAGTAAAAAAATATAATTTAAAAAAAGCATATTTGTAAAGAGAAGTTAGCTCCACCTGTGTATGCTATGAAAATGATACACATACTGATTCGCTGAGGGGATTTCAAGAGAAAATATAAAATACACTGTCAGTTTTAATCAGACGTATGTGAGTGCTCTGTAAATAGCACAATGATGTGTCTCGGTTCCAAACCAGTTGTTTCCTGTTTGTATGATATCCTGTTTTTTGTAAAAGCTTTCTGCAAAAGTTGTTCCCTCGTCATTCAGTCCACAACTCAAAACGTAAGAGCCATGGCTGTTGTTAACTTAAAAAGGACTCATGGATGGTAGGTATAAGGGGTGCTCCACTGATATAAATGTCAGCTTGCGTTATCTACAGATAAAGTTGTTTGGTCAACATGAATAATAACATTCTACACATTTAACCATATCATATGACTTATTCATTTCATTTAACACTCTCGGCTGGATCGCTGCATTGATTTCACAGCCACAGCAGGCCTCCTGAGATTCTCTATGGATTTCCCAGCTGCCCTTCCAAATGATCCACCGTGAATACTATCTGAAATGTTGAGCCTGAGGAAGGTATTGAAAATAGTCATCACTCCTCAAATCCCTATATTGTGCTCCTGTTAAAGTGAGCTGTGTTACCTCATGGCTACAATGATCCCTAGACATAGACATGGTTTCATCGAGCCCAGTGGACACGTATTGCTGTCTTTGGCTTCCCTCAAAACGCGGTGTGAGTTTTAGGGGTAGTGTTTCCTACAGGGTAGAAGTTAGAGTAAAATAACAATGAATACATGGTTGGAACAAGAGCACGACATGAATTTGCGGCCTCAGTGGGAGTCATTACAACTGCACGTCTGACAGATCCTGCTGCCTATCGGCCTCATCCTGAACCTGCTTGCTGAGAGTTGATTATGCAAATGCACATGTGCTGACTCTGTCGAATAGAGTGTTTATCATACAAGCTATTAAAGGGGGAAATTGTAATGACCCCTCATTGATGTTATCCTTATAATGTTGCTAAGGGTTAAATGTTTGCTAAGCTTGTGCTATTGATTAGGGCTCTAAGCCTTTGCAGATTGATGAGGGAGCTCCATATGGGGTTGTCTGGAGCAGTTTGAGAATTCTAAAAGCAGGTGATTACATCAACCCACTATAATGACTTCCATTTCTGATTGTGTTAAAAAAATACATGAGAATTCTTGGTAATTGCAGATCAAACTCAGCAATTCCAATCAATATGAACAGCTTTGCGGTAATAAATACAGGCAGAAAGAATAACAGTAACATTGAGAGAGAGAAAAAGAGAGAGACTCTCTTTAAGCTCCGATATGAATGACATGGAAGAAAAAGTCCAATCTGGAAAACTCTCTGAAGCCATCTTAAATCCTCAAAGCAAAACTGCCATAAAGTCCATCACACCCCACCTGCCACCCTTAGGTAATGGTAAAACCCCTGTGTGCATACCAGGGCTAAGTCTGTGCAGAGAATTAGCCTCTCTGGCCTGGGGCAGTCCTGAGTAATTGGAATACAGCCGATTAACTGCTAAGAAGAAGTGCAATTACCACTCTGTCCATTTTAGCACTTTATTTCTCTCCTCCTGGCTGCTCTCGACTCTTACTCTTCCAGGTTATCAAAATGGCCCCTGCTTCTTTAACTGTCTACAGTACAACACGCCTCTGTGGCCACATCTAACACTGTGTCATTTCAGCCAAGAGTTAGGTTGATACCCCTGATGTTACCGTACCTTTCACCAATCTGACTGTCTGAACTTTAGCTAACTGGAGCCCTTTGAGCATTTGAGAGGTTTTACAATTGACTTATGCTGTATCTGAATTAATCTGGGAACAACAAAACATTAGCTCCTGCTCTCTGAATGCAGTCAAGTCACAGCCACGGGCCAAATCAGTTCATTATCTCCGTTAATTCCCTTTGCACTAGGCTAATGCAATTAGATACCAACAAAAATCTCCCGTATCACACTTAATAACAGTTTCATAATAATGTTCTCTCTTTTTTTGCCTTTTAAATGTACTGTCCTCTGATTAGCTATCTATAATATCAGGTATTTGATTCCGAAAAATCAACAATTATTGCATGACCATAGGGGGAAGTTATCATGTGTGGTACATACGTAAATATTGAGCATTCGGTAGAGTCGTTGAGTCTTCACAATAGAACTACATGTACAGTAGGAACTAGAGTGCTGATCCCACAAGAAGGCAACAACCCACAGTACATCTGCTCTACTGTACCATTACACATTGGTGCTCAACCTCCCTGTACAATAACTAAAGACAAGCATCATCTGTTACAGGACACCAGGTCCTTCCCAGCTCACACTAATCAGATAAAACTCACATCAGCTCACTGGAAATCATGTCATGGTGCTCTGTCTGTACCAGAGAGTGAGACTGATAGGTCTGTTCTGGCAGGACAGGAGTAGTGGAGGACCTTTGTCTGTGTGTCTGCATATTGGCGCGGAGCAAAGCAGAACCGAGCAGCTCACCGTGGCTAGCCAGCCAGTGAGGGCGAGGGCAGGGGGGAGACCCAGTGTTAGTGTGCTTCCCTCGGAAGAGGAAAACGAGGACCCATGCTGGCCCATTACTACCGACAGAGGCTGAAATCGGTCATATCTGCTGCAGCTTACATAGAGTCTAGCGAGCCCAGTCCCCACTGAGGGAGGCGTCACACTGCTGATATGGCGACCGCTGGAAAGACAGCGGGGACAGAGAGAGGGGGGCAAGAGTGTGTGGGGGGGGGGGTGAGAGAGAAAGAGAGAGAAAGAGAAAAACTAAGATATAGGAAAAGAGAAAGAGACAGAGATAAAAACAAAAAGGCAGATGTCACGTGGGTCCAGAGGAACTGATAGATGGGATGTGCAGTGCAGCAGAGGCAACGGTTCAGGTGGAAAAGGCTTCCCTTTGTGATGCAGATGACAACGCAATCAGCCTTTCTTTGTCTCCACCGATGGGCTCTGCTCCTGGGGACACTGAGAGCTAGACACTAATCCGCTGGGTTTGTGTTCTGTGGGCCCGTTCAGCGAGGCAGAGGCACAGTACCTGGGGTGTGTATGGAGGGCAGCTCAGAGACCAGGTCTGACCTCTCTCAGGATATGCTCCTCCTCACTTGGCTTGACACCAGCTGCATTTACCCTCTGAGCTCAATTCAAATGAAGGTATAGAAGCCGTGAGATTTATGCTTTCAAATATGCATAACAATGCAGGCAACAAGGAGGGAGCTCATCATCTTGAGTTTTTAGTGTAGCATGTGACATGCTGGGGATTTGTAATTTGTAAATCAAGAAGTTGTGATTGAAACATTTAAACTATATATTAACATTATCCTGAATCTAGGTTCCTGAACAATTGGTATAACAATGTTATTAGGTTGCTTTTGTAGTTTCTATTGAATTTATACAGTTCAAAATAACAAGATATAGCCCACAGGGATGAGGTACTGGCCAGAAACTGTGCTCCCATTGAATAAACTCCTTACCTCTGTGTAACAACCCTAACATCATTAGCTGAACTAATTATCAACCACATTCGTTTTGGCATTTAGTGTTGAGAGGTATGAAGCTTGGAAGATAATAGAATTATATCCAACATGATAATTATACCTATCTGTCTCAGAAATTATGCATTCAATCTGACTAATCTTCAAAATACAGTGCCCTCCACTATTTTTTGGGCTTTATTTAACTAGGCAAGTCAGTTAGGAACAAATTCTTATTTACAATGACGGCCTACCCCGGCCAAACCCTAACGATGGTGGGCCAATTGTGCGCCGCCCTATGGGACAACGGCCGGTTGTGATACAGCCTAGAACCAACCAAGGGTCTGTAGTGACGCCTCTAGCACTGAGATGCAGTGCCTTAGACCGCTGTGCCACTCGGGAGCCACCCAAATAATATTGGCACCTTTGGTAAATATGAGAAAAAATGGCTGTGAAAAAATATATTTGCTGTTTATCCTCTACTTTCATTCAAATTATTCACAAATATCAAACCTTTAACTGAAGTAAAATTATTGAAAAAATACCAGTGAAATAAATGCTTTCCTCCAAAACATGTGTCACAATTATTACTTCCTGTTCCACTGGGGTATAAATATGAGGTGACACACAGGCTATGTTCCCAAGGTCATCCATCACTATGGGAAAGACCTGAGAAAACAGCAATGATGTGCGACAAAAGGTTGTTAAGCTGGACAAATCAGGAAATGGTTAGAAGAAAATAACAGTTGAAAATGAAGTTTAAAGCAACTGGAGATGTTAACAATCAGCCTGGAAGAGGATGTTTGTCTATATTGACCACACGCACAGTGAGGAGGATGGTTCGAGTGGCCAACAAATCTCCAAGGATCACAACTGGAGACGTTAGTTGGGGCTTGGGGTCAGAAAGTATCCAAAACTTCCATCCAACACCACCTACATAACCACAAGTTGTTTGGGAGGGTTGCCATATACAAGGCTTTGCTGTCATCAAACAACAGACTCAAGCGCCTACAGTTTTCCAAACGTTACTGGAACTTTCAATGGGACTGGGTTCTATAATCTGATGAGACCAAAATAGAGCTTTTTGGAAACAAACACCAGAGGTGGGTTTGGCGTATTCAGAAAGATATTAAATCAAAACCGGACTACGTCTGCTAGGAAGCTTAAATGGGGCGGTGGTTGGATCTCCCAACAGGACAATGATCCAAAGCACACCTCAAAATCAACACAAAAATGGTTCACTGACCACAGAATCAAGGTTTTAACATGGCCATCCCAATCCCCTGACCTAAACCCCATAGAAAGCATGTGGGATGAGCAGAAGAGGAGAGTCCACAAGTTTGGACCTCGGAATCTGAAGGATCTGGAGAGATTCTTTATGGGGGAATGGTCTCAGATCCCTTGCCATGTGTTCTCCAACCTCTTTATGCATTATAGGCAAAGACTCAGAACTGATATCTGTTATCTTGGCAAAGGAAAAAATATTTGTTTTATGATTCAAATGTATTATTTCTTTCAATTATTTTACTTTAATTAAAGGTTAGATTTTTGTGAATATTTTGAATGAAAGACCAAGAGGATAAACAATAAAGAAAAACATTTCAAGGCCCGTTTTGCTCATATTTACCAAGGGTGCCAATATTAGTGCAGAGCACTGCAAGCCCTAACAGTGCCATACAATGTTAGGTTGAAAAAAGGGGGCATTAGTCATAGTGTCTAGATTGTCTCACTTTTTGACAAAACACATTTTCTGACAACAGGCTAAAACAATTATAGCCCTAGGGTAGAACAACACACCTATACTTTAACCACTGCCAGAAAAACAAAACCCAAGACCAATAATTCAAGTGATCCTCTGTAAAGAATACAATTTAATGTAAAGTATAGGTGCTCAATTGTCCACATTCCACCATACCTCTAGTGTTGACAAACCTGTTGGTGTTGAAATTCTACACTTAGAACTATTCAATTGCATTTTTTCAACTGAGCTTATGTTGTGCACAGTTAACCGTTCTGAGGCAAGCCATAAAAAAGCATATTGGGAATAGTCAAATCAAATTGTATTAGTCACATGCACCGAATACAACAGGTGTAGTAGACCTTACAGTGAATTGCTTACTTACGAGCCCCTAACCAACAATGTCGTTTCAAAGAAGTACAGATAAGAATAAGAGATAAAAGCAACAAGTAATTAAAGAGCAGCAGTAAAATAAAAATAACAAGCGAGACTACATACAGGGGGGTATCAATACAGAGTCAATGTGCGCGGGCACCAGTCAGTTGAGGTAGTATGTATGTACATGTAGGTAGAGTTGTTAAAGTGACTATGCACAGATGACAACAGAGAGTAGCAGTGGTGTAAAGAGGGGGTGGGGGGGGACTGCAAATAGTCTGGGTAGCCATTTTACTAGATGTTCAGGAGTCTTATGGCTTGGGGGTAGAAGCTGTTTAGAAGCCTCTTGGACCTAGACTTGGTGCTCCGGTACCGCTTACCGTGCGGTAGCAGAGAGAACAGTCTATGACTAGGGTGGCTGGAGTCTTTGATAATTTTTAGGGCCTTCCTCTGACACCGCCTGATATAGAGGTCCTGGATGGCAGGAAGCTTTGCTCCAGTGATGTATCCCAGTAAGGAACTTGAAGCTTTCAACCTCTTCCACTGCAGCCCCATCGATGAGAATGGGGGCGTGCTCAGTCCTCTTTTTCCTGTAGTCCACAATCGTCTCCTTTGCCTTGATCACGTTGAGGGAGAGGTTGAAAATAAATGTTTCCATCTAAACAAGGTTTCATGTAAACTAAAGAAATATCAAAGTATGACTATAAATCAACAGCTGTTGCTTGGAATTATTTTAATCTAGCAATATACTGAAATTAATGATTTATTTTTTTATGGTATGTTACCAAAGGGGGCAGGCTCTTTCTGACTGGCTCTTGATGAACAAATAGTAGAGTGAACATGGATGGAGAATGAGGCACTGATACATGCATGTAACAAAAGACAGCAGTTCAACATTTTGCCACAATGATGTCATCCCATGCAGAGAGAACACGTTTTTGTGAAACTGGCATCCTCTCTCGCCATCGGCCAACATCTCTGAGCCCCTCGGATACCCTGGCATTAAACCCATCCTCAAGGTAGCCTATGGATGTCCCCGAAATGTGACACGCAACCTCAAGTGAAACAACTGGTACCAGCACTAATTGAAATTTAGCATGCAAAGTGACAATGCCTGGGCCCTGGGCAGCATGGATTAGGTCTTGAATAGAGGCAGATTCTGTTAAAGTCTACTGTGGTGGTTGGTGTACAGACGAGCTCCCTGCATCTGCTCATTGGGTAGACTAAGAAAACACAGGATTGTGTATGGTTGCTCATTTGACCTTGATTTAATCCCATTTTAGGGCCCTCCTCTCATAGGCTTTTGTTACTATTTCAAAAACCATAACGCCTCCATGTTAGGCTAACACTTCTAGTCCCCACACAAGTACAAATTAAATGGGACTTGTGAATTTACATTTGAAAGCAGGTTTATATGAATTTGGCAGACTCAAAATGCAAATGTTCATAACTCTCTTCAAACAACACACAACAAAAAATACATTTGAGGATAAAACAGAGTAACAAAGAATGAAATACTGTAAGCACTTTGTTTTCTCTCAGGTTTCCACTGTAGCCTATTGGAGGAGGCAACTGCATTATGGCAGACAAACCTCTGGGGCTACTTACTATCTCTAAGGGCGTTTTCACGTAAGAAATATGTGATTATTCTACAGAATACATTCTGCTTTCACAAGACCTGAAAATAACCGTTTCATGGTACGATTAGCAAGACGCACCTTCTACATGACTAGCTAACTTGTTTGCAACGGGCAAAAGAGTACAATACCTGGTACTCAGGATTTGTTTCAGCTCGGGTTCATTTGCATTTCACACATGCTTTATTGTGAGGATCAGGTTACCAAACATTCCAGGATCCTGATCATAAGGGGATATCTGAAAGCGCCCTAAGATATCGCTCTGACATTTTCACTAGATACTAACAAAAAACAACTCCCTTCCTTAGATATGTAATCTGGATCCCAAGTTCTTTAACAGTGCCTCATCCATGGTATCATCTCTACAACTGTCAGTTATCTAAACCCACAAATTATTGAGGCACGGGTTAGAGGTGGTGGAATATACTGTTGACTGTTTGTGCAATTTTAAATGTTGTGTGACGATTGAATTTAAATAAAAATCATGATTTCACACTGAATTAAATGGCTTCACTTTGTTACAATTATCATAACTCCACAAAAAAGCTAGTCAATAAACCGTGTTTATTCAAAATTTGGTTACTTTATTTTACAGTCCATTATTTACCCAGTATTTACCGAGTCCAGAGATAGGAGAAGGGTAATAAGACACACAATCAGATATAGAGAACCAAAGGTCTGGTACAGCCAAAAGCTTTGTGGTTAACTAATTCAATCAATGACTGACTAGATTTTATAATACTATGCCTGACCTTAAATAGCATGAAGAGTGAATGGACTTACACATACTTTCATGATAACACTTTATGACAGCTCTGGTAAGATTTGCAAGATAAATGTTGTTTTGTTGTTGTTGTTGTTGATGATGATGCGCTCCATAGATACACCTGGTATGATGTAAGTAATGCACCTGCAGCTGATGCAATGCTAAACAGAATGAGTAGATAAATACACAAGCATGCCTGGCTCTGCTGGAATAACAGGAGTTATCTTACTGAGCACCTCGATTCCATTTATTACAACTTGCCTTCAAAAATGTCCCATAGGCCTACCGAGAAGATTTCATATCAACAGGGGCTTGCATTAAATCCACAATTCATGGTATTTTAGCCCAACAGCATCCCTGTATTTTGGTTTAAAAGATGACTAGCTACATCACTCTCAAAATTTAACCACTCTGAAATCCATATACGAAGCTATGGTTGTTAGAGCTGTTGTAATGAGTATGATGGGAGACAGAGTGCTGGTTTCAAGTGCAGGGCGCAGCAGGTGTTTATTTAGTAAAGGACCACGGGAGGAGGCAGGTAGCAGGGTCCAGGGACAGGCAGAAGGTCATACACAGGGACTCCAACAAGGTAACAGTACAGGCAGGGAAAAAGGCTATAACGTAGTCCAAAAGATCAGGCAAGAGGTTGATGACAGGAAATCTGAGAGGCAAAAGTACAGGCAGGGAATAGGCAAAAAAAACATTGTTAGTGAAGATGGCCAAAACTATGATACACAGGAGGACTAATACGGGAAAAACCAGAGCTCCGAATAGAAAGATGTATCAAAACAGACAATACCTCACAATGATGGGGTGCAAAGAACTGAACTAAATAGTGTGTGTAAATGACATACAGGTGTGTGAACAGGTGATCAGGATCTGGAGAGTGAGCTGTGTTCATGGGATCTGTGTGTTTGAGAGTGTGAGCTGGAAAGTGGGCTGGAAAGTGAGCTGCGTTCAGAGGATGTATGTGTTTGATAGTGTGAGTTGGAAGCAGACTTTACAGCTGTAGCTGAAAGAATATCACCTGTCATTAATAGAAAGTGCACTTGCTATGCCCAAGAAACGCTAAACAAAAGATAAAACATCAAACAATCTATGTTGTCCAAATACATTGAAAGATAAGTAGGGCTAAATAATTAGCCTAACATAAACATAAAAGTATAGCTATTTGTATTCTCTTCAATTGCTAGGCTATACAGTTACGGTAGATATACATACTTATTAGCTAGCTATTAAAATGATACATCAAAACACCCCAAAACATCTGTTATTTTTTTTAAATCACGATGCAATATAACCAACATTAGGCTTGATCTCAGAGATGTGCCGGAATGACTATGGGTGTACTTGGACGTTAATTTTTATAAAGCCCAACAGAAGAACCTTCGCCAAAGCAATCATGTTCTGACATCAGAGCCGTCAATACGATTTACTTCAACGTTCCTCTCTGTCGCGTGTTGTTTTTTTATTAATGCTGCAGTGACCTCTTTTTCAACTCTCGATTTTTCATACGTGGCCTACTCCTGCAACTTCATTGGATGATCGGCTAGGGTGATACAAAGGGTAAGATGGGGGGCCTGTGATGGGTTGGAGATGAGACCAACCAGTCACGATACTGAAATACAATAAACATAACAAGTGTTGCTGGCTAATATTGCTTGAGAAATATGGGTTCGGCAATCAATACTTTTATCTTCAGTGATGTTGAATAGTAATGAATGACTATTCAATTACGTGAACAGAAACATGAAAAGGAGTAACTATTAGCCTAATTGTCTCTCCAGAAAGAAAACAGCATTTTCTTCCATGCAACCTTTGTCTGAACATTCAAATATTTGTATTACATTGTAAATTACCAAGAAATAAATGTATTCTGAAAGAGAAAAGCAAAATAAATAGCTTCATTAATGACATATATTGCTTGCAACACAAATAAAATAGAAAACTCTTGCTAAAATAGGCCTACCAAATGACATCATAATATATTAGCCTGCCACATTGCACAATACGAAACAAAGGCCTGTTTTTTATTGCGGTTTCTAAATATATTTTGCAGTCTCATACATCATCTAGCCACGTTTGCATTCCAGAAAGAGAAAACAGCATGCCACTCTATTCAACGCAATTGGTTGAAATACATTGGTCTGTTATTATTTGTCATGGAGTAGCTTCTATCGTACTGTCTGTGGTTCCACCTCACTCATGACCCTAGCGCCCGAAGACTGCTAACAGAGAAGAACTCCATTCTATCACTAACCTTATAAAGGCAAACACCCATGAGCTTTTTCCATTCAAGCTTTATTTTTCATTTCAGGTGAAAACTATGATGAACTAACTCAAACCGGAACATGTATAGGAAGAGTCTGGCCTTAAATAATTTACCTCCAGTAACATGTAGAAAACAATCCTCACCGAATTAAGATATGTTTACATAGAAAACAAAATAATAACAATGAAATTGAAATAATAATAATAATAATAATAATAATATCAATAATATGAATTCATGATAACAATATAGTTGTTATAACAATATAACATATAATTTAAAATATAGCAGCTCAGGACAGGTTTCTATATATATACACATAAAAATATATATATTTATATATAGTTGCTAGGTCACAAAGCCATTGTTTATAATATTAAAATTATTTTATAAATTGCGTATGAGTCTGGTTCCTAGACCCTGGGTCTTGCAAAGAGTGTTTCTCTTATAGGTACAAATATTATTTTGAATAAGGATAGAAAAAATATTTACAAATGCTAAGCATCATCAACTACTAATTACAGTAAATGTTAAAAAAAATATACATATATGTTGGTATTAGATGACAAGCAAAGGCATCTACTATTTTCATCGAAAGAATGTAATCAGACAACTAAAAATTGTAGTTGTAAAAATATAGCATTTTACAATTATTATGTATAAATGTTCAGTGTGAAAATTCTTATGCTCAGACACAGAGGCCTAAACACTACCATAGCGTCGGGCTAGTAACCGAAAATGACGCTGTGGTTTGAATCTCTGAACCGACTAGGTGAAATCTCTGTCGATGTGCCCTTGAGCAAGGCACTAAACCCTAATTGCTCTTGTAAGTTGCTCTGGATAAGAGCTTCTGCTAAATCACTAAAATGTAAGTATTGATTTATTTTGCCAGTGGAACACAACATTGGATATGTGTATGGGCCTACCTACTCTACAACTATAAATGTCAACTGGAAAGTACAAATTCCCAGGCTTATTTAGGCCTGCCTATGTAACAATTTAGGCAACATCCTTTTCCAATAAACCAGTTAAATTATATGCTGTTTTAAATATACCAAAGTTTTATTTATCAACTCTAAAGGACTAGCAAGGTATGTGGAGCACACTTCTCTTCAAAAACTACTATAGACTACATGAAGATAGCATCCGCTTCTTATTCACTTGGTAGGCTAAGTACAGTAGGTTTTACAGCAGGGATCATCAATAGATTCAGCCGCATACCGATTTTTTCTTTAGGGTCAAGGCCAGAAAATAATTACAAAAAATATGGACAAAAAATTGACCGCAAGAAGCACAAACTGATAAAATATTTGACTAAAACAAAATGATTTCAACCCTTGTGTCTCTCTATTATGTGTGGGAATACTTGGGAGCAGATTTTCCAAATTAAAATCACTTGGAGCCGATTTCCTGGTGTTTTTAAACTCTTTTATGTCTAACAATAAAAATGTAAATTCATTAAAAAAAATACATATATTTAGCTCAGAAAACTTTGGGTGCCAAATAAAACCATCCGCTGGCCGCCAGTTGGGGAGCCCTGGTTTACAGAATGTATATATTTATGTTTGCAGGGAACGTATTTACATTGTGGTTGGTATCCTACCGGTATATATAAAAATACATATATTTCGCTCAGAAAACTTTGGGTGCCAAATAAAACCACCCGCTGGCCGCCAGTTGGGGAACCCTGGTTTACAGAATGTATATATTTATGTTTGCAGGGAACGTATTTACATTGTGGTTGGTATCCTACCGGTATGTAAGAGGTAGGCTCTACTCATTCTAAACCGCCAACACTCATCCCTTCAAAAGCAAACACAAGACTCGTGTTCTGTGACAAATCATCACACCAAAATAGCACATTAACTGAAGTGTAGACAATCAACCTACCGCCCTATTTTCAATCAAAAATGGATCGTGCTTGGTGGTTAAACATTGGTAGGTTACTGTAGCGTTCTGCTCTCATGTAGTCTGTTCCATTGTGCCACTGAACACGCTGCTCATCATAATTCACAAGAGAAACCTGTGTGCTCCGGCCAGTGCACAGCACAATTAGATGCTTCCATTTCCAACAAAATGATTAAGCTATACAACAGATGCCTCATTAATCAAATACAGAACTGTCCATACTAGACACAATCGTCTTCAGGAAATGTATCGCCTACTGACTGTTGTTGGTTGTTCATGCTGCTATTTTACAAATTGCAGACAGGAGGAAAATCCATGCTGCATTATAAAGTAGTCTAACGCGTTTACTTTAGTGTTGAAGGTTGAACTGTTTGAAATTATATAAACCTAGAGATGTATTGACTTGGCATGTATACAATGACATACAGTAGCCTAATAAACATATGGTATGTCCTTCATAACAAACAATAACCTACGTTCGGTTACCTGAGAGGATGAGGTCATGTTGGGTGCAACCCCCATTAAAGCTATTGTTAACTATTTCAGTTCAAAAATCAAAGAAGCGGCTTGCCACAATGTAGTCCCCGGAACGTTCTGTGACAGAGGTGTGATTTTTGTCGTTACAACCAGTCAACCACTCAACGTGCTGTGATCAGAAACTCTACAACCAGGTCCGCAAGACGTTGTTTTAATGGAATTCAAACATGCTCTTACCTTCTACAGCTATAGCGGTGGGTATTATCCATAAAATCCATAGAATATCCATTATTGGTTTCTTTGGACGAAAGTGTTAAAAGCCCAGACATTCAAATAAAATAAGTCCTGAAAGCCATTGACAGCGAATGCTAGCGGAGATGAGCGGACCTTCACCTTCAATAGAGTAAATCAGACGCCATAGAAAATAACTCAAATCTGAACCAAGTTTGGGCGAAACCAAAAACAGCAGACCAAGGGGTGCCGTGTATATTACAGCATTATCCACGCCAGGAAAATTGCTCCTCATCTCAAATTTAGGACATGTGCATATTGCATATATATATGATTCAAACCCTAAAATATATCATAATAAGCCTAGGACTTTTGTTTATGATTGTAGTTGTTGATCATGTCACGCTCTCCCCCTGCCAAAAGAAGTTCCACTATCGATATTGTCAATCATAAAGATAGAATCGCCTTACTGCCTCATCTATGTCTGATAATCATGGATTTTAGAATCACGTGGAAGGGTGATAGTCGAGCAATAAGTTTTCTGCCTACGACATTTATGTAGATTTTGTTGTTCGTAATGTATTTTATATTAATGTCTAAACACTCTTGGCTGGTGACAAGGATCATGGATCAGATAATTCAACAAAGAGTAAGTGATGTTACAGTCATTTTTAATGGTCCGGTAAATACCAATCATTGGGTCATTTTTTATAATTGTTTTGTTTAGGAGAACGTCTTCTTTATAGGAAACCCCACTATAAAAGTTAGCTTAGTCTGTTAGTATTATTTACTCAATAATTATGCTTAGAGTATAATTAAGATAAGGGGTAGAAGGGCTGAGTGATATCTTTCAAAGTAATTATAATAATAGGATGCGTGTTCAATTCATGAGCCATCTATTAAAAAATAGATGGCTCATGGATACACTTTTTTTAAAAGGCGTTCCGGAAAGGGTTCTTTGGCTGTCCTCATAAATCAAATCCAATCAAATTGTATTTGTCACATGCGCTGAACACAACAGGTGTGGACATTACAGTGCAATGCTTACGTTACGTACAAGCCCAACAATGCAGTTTTAAGAAAAATTATTGTTTAGAAAGTATTTACTAAAATGAACTGAAGTAAAAAATAAATACAAATGGAAAAGAGGGAAACAGAAAAATAACAAATAATTAAAGAGCAACAATAAAATAACAGATGTGAGCCAATATAAAATGGGTACCGGTACAGAGTCAATGTGCGGGGGCACAGGTTAGTCGAGTTAATTGAGGTAATATGTACATGTACTGTAGGTAGAGGTAAAGTGATTATGCATAGATAATAAATAGTCTGGGTAGCCATTTGCAAATAGTCCAGGTAGCCATTTGATTAGCTGTTCAGGAGTCTTATGGCTTGGGGATAGAAGCTGTTAAGAAGCCTTTTGGACCTAGACTTGGCGCTCTGGTAACGCTTGTTGTGCGGTGGCAGAGAGAACAGTTTATGACTAGGGTGGCTGCAGTCTATGGCAATTTTTACGGCCTTTCTCTGACACCGCCTGGTATAGAGGTCCTGGATGGCAGGAAGCTTGGCACCAGTGATGTACTGGGCCGTACGCACTACCCTCTGTAGTGCCTTGTGGTCGGTGGCCGAGCAGTTCCCATACCAGGCGGTGATCTAGCAGTCAGGATGCTCTCGATGGTGCCGCTGTATAACTTTTTTAGGATCTGAGGACACGTGCCCAAGTTTTTTCAGTCTCCTGAGAGGGAATAGGCATTGCCATGCCCTCTTCATGACTGTCTTCGTTTGTCTCCAATGGGGACAGCCAAATAACCCTTTTTTATTTATGAGTGTACATGTGTTTGAGCCATTTGGTCCTATATGGAAGAAAATGTTGCCAAAATATAGCAATAGTATCAGTGATAAAAAGGTACATTTAGTATAAATCCTGTTTTTCATAATTTGATTTGTAATGTTTTTCTCAAATCCCCTGCTGTAGATATTCCACTGCAGTAATAGATAGCATTAATAGCATTCAAATTACTAGATGGAATAGTCCTATGTGCTTTTGAAATGTACTGTATGTGCTGCTGTGTTTTTCTTGAGTCATTGATAACTAATGATAATTATCCACTATCTCTGAGTGATATAATATAGTTGATATAAATTATGCATCCTATTCATGAATGTAATTAATGTTTTATAGATATTAATGTTTTATAACACAAAATAGTCATGAATAATGTATCATACAAATCTGTTGTGTTCTATATGGTTACTGTAATTATTTAGCACTTTTTGGTGACATATACCGAAATCCCCTGAAAGTTTTCGGGTATGGACCTAATAAAGTGACTGACTGGTCCTGGGTTTGTGCACTGTAGATTCAATCATTCAGCTCTTTTTGTTTAATAGTTCATAAAATTACACGGTGTGGTGGAGTTTGGAGAATAAGCTATCTAAAAGCTATTGTGTACCGAACCTACCAGAAAAATATATTTAAATAAATATAATTATGAACATTAACAATGGATATGAAAATTATCAATGGTAATGTATTTTACTCTCAGAAACTGTAATATGAATTAAAGGAACTAACGTGCCAGTATATGTTTTGGTCAACTTTTCAGCATCTCAGATGAGTGATAGTGGCCATTTTGTTTTCTGGTTTCTACATACAGAATGAATGAAATGTATGACTGTATGACTGAAAACATGCATGCAGTACTGTACATGTAATCAATGCATCAAAACATAGTGATTGCAGGAGTTGTATTACACTATAAGCCATTTGAGCTGTACAATCCATATCTCCTCATTGCATCAACTTTGTCTTTAGAAATGATGTTATTGTCCCACTTGAATCATGTAAAATGGTGTATGATAACATGCAACAGTATGGTTTGTGTGTAAATATAAACTACTCCTTTTATAATTCAGCTGTCGATAGTCACTGAAAAAGTTTTAGTAGTATTCTTATGCCGACAACTATTACACTATGAGCAATATAGTATACTGATGAAGGTTACTCAAATTAATATACTTTGTTGAAAGGTCAAGACCCTGAGGATGATGATAAGCTGCATGATCATTTTATTGAAGTCATGTATGCGTGATGATTCGGCACAGTTGAGTCATTCAGAGTTCACAAATCATTAAGACTGCCAACAATGGCAGTGAAACATCAAAATCGTTATAGCGTTACAGTACAGAGTTAATTGCATTTCAACTTTTGACCCTGATTGTACTATGGGCATAATATTGGCGACCATAAGTAATATTAATGGGCTATACAGTTATGGTTGTTATACTTTCACTTAATATCCAAAGGGTCGTCTGCGAAACCTTGGGCAAAAAGATTGACTGTCAACAACAGAATTACGTAAATACCCCCCCCTAAAAAAACCCAGCATTAATCTTCTTCATGTGGAAGAGTATTTAGCTCAAAGCATGAATGCAGCTTGAAAACAAGCCATAATTGATCCCCCTTAGCTGTTAAGATCAAACTAAGCCCTGAAATTGGCACATCAGGTTGGTGCATGAAAGACTAGTACTGCCATCATTGGAAAAAGTGCCAATCATTTTCCAACTCTGTCTTTCTACTTTACAAAATATTAAGATTTTTTGGGAGGGGGGATATGAATCATTTGAATATAAAAATGCCATGCTGTAACTTCTCTCCATCAAAATACTGTCACCAAAGCAATTCTAAAATGTCATTGTTGGTTGGTGGAGAAATTACATCTAAATCTATGTCACTCATGTGCAAAGCCACAAACAGAATTTTTGAATTTAAAACAGTATAAAACCGATTTCCTGTTTCAGCAGCTGGTACTGTAATCCAAATGACTGTACTGATGCTGAGGCATGATGGGTAAAAAAAGAAACAGATACGTTTTATATGTGGAGATGACGTACACTGGGAGAGATGCTGTCTTAAAATGGAGCTCAGGACTCTTAAGCAGACATACCGCAATGGAGTCATGGAGCCAAATCATTACATAGCATTTTAACTAAATTGTTTGTTTTACAACATTATGTAAACAGATCTAACATCCTTTATGATATGTTGGTCATATATACAGTCCCCATGAGCATAACATTGTGGATTGAATTCCATTTAACAGTTTGTGTAGTATTAGACAGCATTGGCGAGTACAAAGCGTGGGATTGCAGGTTTAGCTCTCTACCATGAATAACCTGCCGATCAGAATATGATCTTGCATATTTAGTAGTATTGATATTAGGATATTTAATGCCAATCAATCAGAATTAGAAATATGCCTTTAGTGTTATTACAGTGTTACTACAAAAGCAACTTCATGTAAAATGTAATGTAAATATGTTACTCTGTTAAAAATAACGGTGCTTTGCAGTTCTATTTAAACCTTGTGGAGGGCCATACATGAAGCGAGCAATAGCAACCTTTTTGGCTCTATGTAGCACCATTTATTCTAGCAGTGTAAGATATAGCTATATATTACAATTTGTTTTACAGTTTACCTTCATGGGACAATAAAGCACATTTTTCCTCAATTTGGTCTTTTCAAATTTTTAAGAAATAAAATATCTGTGTTACCCATCCAATTGCTAGGTTTAATTTTCTATGCTTTAAAATGTACAGTGGGGCTAAAAATTATTGACACCCTTGATAAAGATGAGCAAAAATGACTGTATAAAATTAATAATTAAAACACTGAACTATGCTCCAAAATGTAGAAATTATATTATTTTATGCTAATACAATAGCTCAGAGAAAAATATTTTGTTTAACAAGTAATCTTTATTTTTTCTCAAAAAGGCAGGGGTCAGAATTATTGACACCCCTGTTTTCAATACCTTTAAATTCCTCACCTCCCGAGGACAACTGCACTGAGCCTTTTCTAAAATCTTTTATGAGTTGAAGAACACATTGGGAGGGATCTGAGACCAGTCCTCCATATAGAAACATTCCAGATCCTTGATATCCTTCGTCTGCGCATATGGACTGCCGTCTTTAATTCAAACCACAGGTTTTCAATGGGTTTCAAGTTCGGAGACTAAAATGGCCATTAAAACAATGTTGATTTCTTTGTGGATTATGATGTGTACTTGGGGTTTTGTCTTGTTAGAAGATAAACCAAGTTTCAGCCTCCAGGCAGAGGCAACCAGGTTTTTGGCAAAAACATATTTGTACTGAGTAAAGTTCAGGATGCCCCAAGAGAAGTGGAAGCTAAAAAGCCCCATATCATCAACAATCCACCACCATATTTTACAGTAGGTATGGGGTTATTTTCTAACACCAAACCCACCACTGTTGTATATGGCCAAAGAGCTCTATTTTCATGTAATCTGACCCCAAACACACATCAAATTACCCCTGCACACATCAAAATCCACAATGACATGGTTAATCGGACACAAAATCAAAATTTTCCAATGCACATGACATGAAACCCATAGAAAACCAGTGGTTTGAATTGAAGAGGGCCGTCCATACGGAAAATCAAGGATCTTGAAGGATTCTGTATGGAGAAATGGTTTAAGATTCATCCCAGTGTGTTCTCCAACTCATAGAACATTTTAGAAAAAGGCTCAGTGACTTTATTCTCGCAAGGTAACGTATTGAAAACAGGGATGTCAAACCCCAAACCCAGGCATTGTATTTATGTAACAAAAGTACTCAATGATACTCAGTCAGACCACCTGAGTTGTGATGAAGATTACTATAATAATGATGGATTACATACAGATTTGGGCTACATATAACATCACTTTGTAATAGCAGAGTTTAAGAAGGAACACTCTTAATAGCTGAAGGAATCAGATCTGTCCTAGCGTACAGTACTATTAGGCTAGCTCTGTTGGACCGTTAAACGGTGAGAGCAATTGCTCAGTCTCTGAGTTAATATATGAGGAACTGATGAAGATAATTGTCATAATATGGTACTTTGTGTGTCTTTATATAACTTTATTACTGACATGTTAATTTACAATGTGGACTTGATACGTTTATACATTTCTCTAATTGCAAGAAATTATTAATTCCATCTAAAAGTCTATATTAATTCAATTGTTAACTTTACATTTTTTATTGATACATTTGTGGATTTGTATTTTACCATGGTTTTATGTTTTACCATATGAAGGCTGAAGAATGATAGGGCTTTTCTATTTGAGTACACATTTACACATCCTGAAAACATTAACCTTTCAAAGGGTTATTTAACAACATACACCTTTAGAAAAAAGGGTGCTATCTAGAACCTAAAATGTTTTTTTGGCTGTCCCCATAGGAGAACCCTTTGAAGAACCCTTTTTGGTTCCAGGTAGAACCCTTTTCACGTAAAGTTCTACATGGAACCCAAAGGGTTCTACCTGGAACCAAAAATGGTTCTCCTATGGGGACAGCTGAATAACCCTTTTGGAACCATTTTTTCTAAGAGTGTACAATATCTTTGTCTTTTTTACTTGAATTTGATAATAACTGCAATTGAGCATACTTGAGCTTTAAGACAGGCATTGTAATCTACTAATCTAAGAAGTGCATTGTGTGTCCTTTTTTCTTGGTTTTGTGTGCTAAAGCTATGTTGTGAATATTATAATTAAGATAAAATGTCATTGAATATTTTTTGAAAATTAAACAATGTAAATGTTTAAGTAGATACATGATAATCACAGGTATAAACTCCATATACTGGTCTACATGAATGTTAAGCAAATGTACAGTGTCTCTGTCCAACTAATATAGATATGATCACTGGGTGAATATGGAATTAATGTAGGTGAGAGTTGTAGTTTCATTGTACTCTTTGAAAGTAATATGTTACTAAGGTGTGCAAGGTAAGATCATGTAAATCCATAGAAGACATAAACAGAGAACAGGAATTTATCAGGACCCAATAAAATACTTTCTCTTGCTGCCTGTAATATGACTTACCTTAAGATCATGAACCACTCCTCCTCAGCTGTGTTGCTAAACACAGCATCAGTCTGATTACATCAATAGTGCCATCTAGAGTTTAAAAATAGAACATCTTTGCACTTGAAACTTCAATGGTACTATAAGTCAGGGTAAACATTATTTGTTCTTATTACCATGGATGGGTAATTCCTGCTATGCGGTCCCTTTTCTGTCCCCAGGTAATATCCAATCAAATCAAAATCCAATCAAATTTGATTTGTCACATATGCCAAATTCAACGGTTGTAGACATTTCAGTGAAATACTTACTTACGACCCCTTTTCCCAGCAATGCAGAGGTAAAAAGTAAGAACATTTAAAAAATGTTTTTTAAAGGAAATAGTAACAGAATAAAATAACAATAAAGAGGCTATATACAAGCAGTACCGGGTACAGAGTCAATGTGCAGGGGTACGAGGTAGTTGAGGTAAGTTGAGGTCGTTGAGAAAGTATTCACACCCCTTGACTTTTTCCACATTGTTGTGTTACAGCCTGAATTTTAAATGGATTACATGTGTATTTTGTGTCACTGATCTACACACAATACCCCATAATGTCAAATTGGAAATATGTTTTTAGAAATGTTTACAAATATATAGAAAATTAAAAGCTGAAATGTCTTGAGTCAATAAGTATTCAACCCCTTTGTTATGGCAGCCTAAATAAATTCAGAAAAAAATATGTGCTTTACAAGTTACATAATAAGTTGCATTGACTCAGTGTGTGTAATAATAGTGTTTAAAAATATTTTTGAATGAATACCTCATCTCTGTACCCCACACATACAATTATCTTTATGGTCCCTCAGTCGAGCAGTACATTTCAAAAACAGATTCAACCACAAAGACCAGGTTTTTTTCCAATGCCTCACAAAGAAGGACACCTATTGGTAGATAGGTAAAAAATCAAATAAAAAGCAGACATTGAATATACCTTTGAGCATGGTGAACTATTTTAATTACACTTTGGATGGTGTTTCAATACACCCAATCACTACAAAGATACAGGCGTCCTTTCTAACTCCATTGCCGGAGAGGAAGGAAACCACTCAGGGATTTCACCATGAGGCCAATGGTGACTTTAAAACCATTAGAATTTAATGTCTGTGATAGGAGAAAACATTATAGTTAGTCCACAATACTAACCAAAATTAGAGTGAAAATAAGGAAGCCTATACATAATACAAATATTCCAAAACATGCATCCTGTTTGCAAGAAGGCAATAAAATAAGACTGCAAAGAATGTAGCAAAGCAATTAACTTGTTGTCCTGAATACAGTTTTATGGTTGGGGCCAATCCAATACAACACATTACTGAGTACCACTCTCCATGTTTTCAAGGATAGTGGTGGCTGCATCATGTTTTGGGTGTGATTTTAATCATTAAATACTTTTTTAAATTAAACAGAATAGAGCTAAACATAGGCAAAATCCTAGAGGAAAACCTGGTTCAGTCTGCTTTCCACCGGACACTGGGAGATGAATTCACTTTTCAGCAGGACAATAACCTAACACAGAAGGCTTACCAAGAAGACAGTAAAGTGGCAACGTTACAGTTTTGACGTAAATCTACTTGAAAATCTATGGCAAGAACTGAAAATGGTTGTGTAGCAATGATCAACAACCAATTTGACAGAGCTTGAAGAATAAAAAAAGACAATTCCAGGTGTGAAAAGCTTTTAGACTTATTTAAATTTATTTTTGCCTTTATTTAACCAGATAGGCCAGTTGAGAACAAGTTCTCATTTACAACTGCGACGTGGCCAAGATAAAGCAAAGCAGTGCGACAAAAACAACAACCCAGAAAGACTCACAGCTGTAAATCGCTGCTAAACGTGCTTCTATAAAGTATTGACTCAGGGGTATGAATAGTTACGTAAATTTGATATTTTTGTATTTCATTTTCAATCGATTTAACAGGTGAAATCAATAAGGGATCATAGCTTTCACCTGAATTCATCTGGTCAGTTTATGTCATGGAAAGAGCAGATGTTCCTAATGTTTTGTGAATTCAGTGTACGTTTGATATAGAAGATTATGCACCTAACAGATGAAAATGCACCTAACATATGAAAATGCACCTAACAGAGTTGACATGTTGTTAGGAAAGATAGTAAAATAATGACTAGTGTCAATATTGATTTCTAATATATTAATGTTTTATGTATATTTAAATACATATTATTTTGTTAATTACATTATAATTACTAATTACACTGACATATGTATCTATAGCCTAACATGAGTAATTGTAATGAAATGTATATATGGTTTTAATTAGTAATTGTAATTTAATTAGCTAGCATCAATATATATAAATAATCATATATTTTCATGTTTTTTACAAACTCAAGATGACAATGTTATTAAAAAGACAAAGAAAAGATTACAAATACAATCAATAGAAAGTGATGCAATCTGATGCACAATATTAATTCTTATTATAGGTGTAATATTTTTCAATAATTTTACAAATGTAAAAATTCATAAAATTGTTTAAATCATTATTGGTGTTAGTTCCACCCTGTCATTGCTTTATACCCTGTTATGCTTCATTCCACCCTGTTAGGTTGGTCTTTTTAAATCATAATTTAACAATACCATCAAATGTTAGGCAGAATTTTGTGGTAACTTGTAGAAATAGAAGGGATCAACAAAACATGTAAAAAATGTGGCATGTCTTGTGGGGTATGCATGGGTGTCCGAGCTGTGCGCCAGTAGTTCAAACAGACACCTCGGTGCATTCAACATGTTAATACCTCTCATAACTACAAGTAGTGATGCAGTCAATCTCTCCTCCACATTGAGCCAGAAGAGATTGACATGCATATTATTTATACTAGCTTTCTGTATATATCCGAGGGCCAGCTGTGCTGCCCTGTTCTGAGCCAATTGCAATTTTCCGAAGTCCCTTTTTGTGGCACCTGACCACACGACTGAACAGTTGTCCAGGTGCGACAAAACTAGGGCCTGTTTTTATATTTTTTATTTCACCTTTATTTAACCAGGTAGGCTAGTTGAGAACAAGTTCTCATTTACAACTGCGACCTGGCCAAGATAAAGCATAGCAGTGTGAACAGACAGTAACACAGAGTTACACATGGAGTAAACAATAGACAAGTCAATAACACAGTAGAAAAAAAGAGTCTATATACATTGTGTGCAAAAGGCATGAGGAGGTAGGCAAATAATTACAATTTAGCAGATTAACACTGGAGTGATAAATGATCAGATGGTCATGTGCAGGTAGAGATACTGATGTGCAAAATAGCAGAAAAGTAAATAAATAAAAACAATATGGGGATGAGGTAGGTAAATTGGGTGGGCTATTTACCGATGGACTATGTACAGCTGCAGTGATCGGTTAGCTGCTCAGATAGCAGATGTTTAAAGTTGATGAGGGAGATAAAAGTCTCCAACTTCAACAATATTTGCAATTCGTTCCAGTCACGGGCAGCAGAGAACTGGAAGGAAAGGCGGCCAAAGAGGTGTTGGCTTTAGGGATGATCAGTGAGATACACCTGCTGGAGCGCGTTCTACAGGTGGGTGTTGCCATCGTGACCAGTGAACTGAGATAAGGCGGAGCTTTACCTAGCATGGACTTGTAGATGACCTGGAGCCAGTGTGTCTGGCGATGAATATGTAGCGAGGGCCAGCCGACTAGAGCATACAGGTCGCAGTGGTGGGTGGTATAAGGTGCTTTAGTAACAAAGCGGATGGCACTGTGATAAAGTGCATCCAGTTTGCTGGGTAGAGTATTGGAAGCCATTTTGTAGATGACATCGCCAAAGTCGAGGATCGGTAGGATAGTCAGTTTTACTAGGATAAATTTGGCGGTGTGAGTGAAGGAGGCTTTGTTGCGAAATAGAAAGATTTGATTCTAGATTTGATTTTGGATTGGAGATGTTTGATATGAGTCTGGAAGGAGTGTTTACAGTCTAGCCAGACACATAGATACTTATAGATGTCCACGTATTCTAGGTCGGAACCATCCAGGGGAGTGATGCTAGTTGGGCGTGCGGGTGCAGGCAGCGAACGGTTGAAAAGCATGCATTTGGTTTTACTAGCGTTTAAGAGCAGTTGGAGGCCACGGAAGGAGTGTTGTATGGCATTGAAGCTCGTTTGGAGGTTAGATAGCACAGTGTCCAAGGAAGGGCCAGAAGTATACAGAATGGTGTCGTCTGCGTAGAGGTGGATCAGGGAATCGCCCGCAGCAAGAGCAACATCATTGATATATGCACAGGACCTGCCTTGTTGATAGTGCTGTTAAGAAAGTAGAGTAGTGCTTTTGTATGGACAGACTTCTCCCCATATTAGCTACTTTTGTATCAATCTGTTTTGACCATGACAGTTTACAATCCAGGGTTATTGCAAGCCGTTGTCACATCAACTTGATCAATTTCCACATTATGTATTAGAAGATTTAGTTGAGGTTTAGGATTTAGTGAATGATTTGTCACAAATACAATGCTTTTAGTTTTTGAAATATTTAGGACCAACTTATTCCTTGCCACCCACTTTGAAACCCACTTTGAAACTAACTGCAGTTTCTTGTTAAGTGTTGCAGTCATTTCAGTCGCTCTAGTAGCTGACATCTATCGGTTTGAGTCATCGACATACACAGACACACTGGCTTTACTGTCAATAGCAAAGATTGAAAAAAGTAAGGGGCCTAGACAGCTGCCCTGGAGAGGCTTCCATTAAAGAACACCATCTGTGTTCTGTTAGACAGGTAACTCTTTATCCACAATATAGCAGGGAGTGTAAAGCCATAACACATATGTTTTTCCAGCAGCAGACTATGATCAATAATGTCAAAAGCCACACTGAAGTCTAACAAAACAGCCCCCACAATCTTTTTATAATCAATTTCTCTCAGCCAATCGTCAGTCATTTGTGTAAGCGCTGTGCTAGTTGAATGTCCTTCCCTATAAATAATCAATTTCTCTCAGCCAATCATCAGTTATTTGTGTAAGCGCTGTGTAAGAGCTGTGCTAGTTGAATGTCCTTCCCTATAAGCATGCTGAAAGTTTGTCCATTTTTTCACTGTAAAATATCTGGTCAAACAACATTTTCCTAAAGTTTGCTAAGGGTTGGTAACAGGCTGATTGCTTGGCTATTTGAGTCAGTAAAGGGGGCTTTACTATTCTTAGGTAGCGGAATTACTTTTGCTTCCATCCAAGCATGGGGGCACACACTTTCTAGTAGGCTTAAATTGAAAATATGTCAAATAGGACTGGCAATATCGTCCGCTATTTTCCTCAGTAATTTTCCATCCAAGTTGTCAGACCTTTTTGGCTTGTCATAGTTGATAGACAACAATACTTTTTTCACCTCTTCCACACTCAATTTATAGAATTCAAAATTACAATGCTTGTTTTTCATAATTTGGTCAGATATACTTGGATGTGTAGCGTCAGTGTTTGCTGCTGGCATGCCATGCCTAAGTTTGAAATATCAGTTGGTTTTGTGATGAATGAGCCATCTATTTCAATGAATGATGGAACTGAGTTTGCCTTTTTTCCTAGAATTTAATTTAATCGTTTACCTTTGTTTCCTAGTGTAGTTTCTTCTTCTTTTTATTCAGTTTAATCACATTATTTCTCAATTTGCAATATATTTGCCAATCGGTTGTGCAGCCAAATGTATTTGCCATTCCCTCTTAACAATACAATTATTGAATTCCTCATCAATCCACAGGGATTCAACAGTAATTTTCTTAATTTACTTGAACCTTTATTTAACGAGGCAAGTAGAACAAATTCTTATTTACAATGACAGCCTACTCCGGCCAAACCTGAACGACGCTGGGCCAATTGTACCGGGCCAATTAGACTCCTAACTCGGGAGCCACTCGGGAGCTCAATGGGTGCATGCTTATTGATAACTGGAATAAGCAATTTTCATAAATGTGTCAAGCGCAGCGTCTGTTTGCTCCTCATTACCAACAAATATTCTTTACATCAACAACATAGGAAACTTATTTTATGACATTTTATGCGCTATATTAGGCCCAGCCTTTTAAAAAGGAAATAGTAACACAATAAATAATCTGGAGAGAACCTGTGACTGTGAATTATCCTCCTTCCTCAACACTGGGTTTACTAGGGCCTTACATAGTACCTACATGTAGTTAGTATTGGTGTTAGTGAAAGGCAAAGATTAATGTCTGAAATGCAGTCCAATCAGACATATACCAAACAGTAATTATCAAATTGTAGTGTTTAGTAATGTCTACCAAAAGCCTGGTTGGTTTGAAAGAAACAGTGTTGATACTATCACCCCGAGTGAAGGAGACAGTGCTTATCTTCCGCAATCATCTGCCCAGTGTGTACCTTTATCCATTGCCAAAAAAAATAATTTAACCCAAGTCAGCTGGGCCAAGTTTAATCACAAGGGCCACAAGCCTTGGCATTGTTTAATTAATTTACATGTTGGATTATTTGACCTAATCAGCTGAAGACGACTACATTAATTAGGTGAGGAGATCCTTGGAGATACGAAAGGTGTCTGTCTACCCAGTCTGCCATCGACAGAATAGTAAAATGACCATGGTGAAAATAGTTGGTTGTTTAATCTTATTTTAATGCTTGATGTGTATTGAGTTGATACACTCTGGATGTTCTCAGGGCACTTGCCGAGCAGAGTATAGTCCTCTTTTTTATTCGTTTATGGAAGTGGACAGGCCCGAATGGTACAGGCACTTTAGGAGCCAGAAAGCACTTTTTATCACAATAATAAATCTAAATGTAAAAAAAAAAAACAGGCTGCCCATAAAAAATATTAAAATGACAGATGAAAGTGTGTAAAAACAGGGCATTAAAGCTAAGAGGATTCCTTTCCTTTTTGGTGCCTCCCATTTGACCAACTGGGTGTGATATAGTGGGCCAGGAGACACAAGTCCTATCACCACCAAGACCAGCCACCAGCCTAGTTGCCAGGCAAGGCCAGGGGAAATCCCTTATTTACTTAAAGCGATGCTCCGGAACTTTTATCTCATTTCAGCTAGTGGTTTGGAAGTGGCGCTCACAAGCCAAAACATCATCCAGTTGTTTGCTACCTCATCCATTTCCTATATATTACGTGAGGCACAACAGTGTTAAAATCATGACAAGGCAATAATCCTGCTGTATAAAATGTATTTATTTCCCCAATTTAAGGAAAAATGTAGATACATTGTAACACGCTAACTGTGGAGATAACTCCCACCAGGCTGCCATACATTTCTGAAGTGATTTGTTCTATACAAAATGCATCACAGCCCAGGGAAAAATCTGTGAATCCTATAACAGGTGGACTGGTGGACTGCTTGCGTATAGAGCAAATGTTGTGTGAGGAGAGATTAGCCCTATACATGATATTGAAAATGTATAAATGCCAATAAACCAATGAGACACTTATCAATATCAATGTTTGACATCTCATTATTTCACCAATCATGTTTTTTAGCACTTACATTCTGGATATTAATTTATACATCGACAGATGATAATCACTAGTCAAAAGTGTTAATTCATATCTATTTATTTTACCACTAAAAGGGGCATGCTGTGGTTTGATTGTTTTAAAAATAATAAAAAGTGTGGCAATTGCAACAAGTACTGTACATTGTATGGATGTTCAATAAGTAAAAGCACACAAATCATTATGTATAGTGGATGGAGCAATAACCATGGCAGCATAAAATAATTTTAATATCTTCCCTAATAGTGGAACAAAGGGACCTAGCCAACTCAGTCCAAACGTGACAGCAACCATTTGTTTGACTGTGTTTGCTGTTACTGAATAGTGACAAGAGAGACTTGGTGGGAAAAGTAGGACGATTAATTGCATTAGCACAGTAAATAGTAGCCACATAGTAAAGAAGGAAGAATAAAAGCTCTGCAGGAGAACTGAGGTATAACAATACCGATGGAATGAGGTGTGTGTGTGTGTGTGTGTGTGTGTGTGTGTGTGTGTGTGTGTGTGTGTGTGTGTGTGTGTGTGTGTGTGTGTGTGTGTGTGTGTGTGTGTGTGTGTGTGTGTGTGTGTGTGTGTGTGTGGCTTGAATGTTTGCACACGTTTGTGTTTACAGTATGTATGTGTGTGTTTGTGGCAAAGCAGAGGGAGTTGAAACTGTAGAGAAGAGTGAGGAAATAGAGCAGAAGAATATGGGACTGACATAAAGGAATCCAGGACAATTCTGCCTCAAGATGAGTGAGGGCTGGAAAACAGCAGACTGGAAGATCCAGAGGTCGTTCCCATGGAAACCTCGGCCCAGGGCTATCGGTGACCCTCCTGCCTGCCAATACAAGAGAAGCCCAGATTGTAGGTCACATATGGCACCAACAATCCAATCAGGCCTAATCTATCTTGACTCAAGGGTCATATATTAAACTGCAAAACTGGTTCCCACTCTGGCTTATCTCACCGGCAAGGCTCAAGTCTATGATAATGTCCATGTTTAGGTATGACAACAGGGAGGAGCCAACAATGAAATGTCTATGTCAACTAATGTATACAATTATACCCCGCAATAGGAATACACAAAATGACATCAATTGGCAACTTGGTGATACATGACTCCAATGTCAATGATTTAAAGGGGTAATTCACAGTATTCACAGTGCATCTTCCTATTCACAGTATCACATTTGACATAAAATATATACTATTACTTATATGTTCTTATATATTTTATATCTTACCCGTTCATGTAAGTTTGACTAATTCAATAGAGACCTTAGATATTGATATAATAGTACATCTGTCATCGATAAAGTGACTGTGACTTTAAGAATACCACTGTGGTGTGTTGAATCATGGTTGTCTATTACTGTACGTCCTCTCACCTAAAGATGAAGAAAGAAATTGCAGCTGACAGCAACTGGAATTACACATTAAATGCTCAGTAAAGTAATAAACATGATTTTCCTGTACTTTATATATATTTCCACTTCATGATACTGTGAAATTGTGAAAAAAATGAGTATACCCTTTTAGTGTAAGCTATTTGAAAAGACTGCCTGAAAAGTCAGCCTGTTTTGGTGTGATGGAGTTTTGGCCTGACATCACCAGGTGGTAAATTGGGTAATAGACCAATAAGAAAGATACTGTAGTTCCAAACGTCTCTGCCAATAACAGCTAGTTTTGGGTTTTCCCGTCCCAAGTCAGACCACAGTCCTGGCAAAATTATTTTAATTGAAAACAATCTCAGTAAGGTTATTACCCAGAAATCTTTTGATAGTGAGATAAAAACAGCTGCATTGGAACTTTAATGGTAATTCGTAATACCTGCTATATTAATATTTTAGAATTTTTGTCTTTGAGAAGAAAAATATATTTTTCCAGCCATTCAATATCAACCCCTCTGTCAAACTGTTGAGAATCACATCTTGTATTTTATAACACTGAAAAACTGCAAATTGACAGAAGAGATACTACACATGTCCCATGGTCCTAGAGACATGTTGGAAACATAGAGGATGCCCCTGGCCCAGCAGTTAGTCAGACTCATTTTGTTCCTTCTCTGTCTACACTACAGTGCTCCTTCAGGTGCACTTAAGGGAATTGGTTGAATTGAGTTGTTTTTTAAATTATTGTTCAAAGTGCTTACATTTACCGTCATATTATGACGTACTGTATGCCTAAGACTGTGTAAAACTATCTCTTCATCTCTAAGCAATAGACGAATGCAGGGAAACAATTGAAAGGGAAAGAATGATAACATATATGGCACTATACTGAGTAGCATTTAGCAGACATTTTATCAATACAATCATTATTTTGTAGCATTGATGTCCAGAACCATCAGGGTGAGAGACTAAGGTAGCCAATACATTACTGTATAACAATGCTTTGCAAACAGCAAGACTGCATAAAAACAGATAAGATGTGAATGATTTATATGTCTGGAACGGAATCACCCTGCAAATAGCCAAACTCTGCGGGCCTATGGTTTTATGTGAAGTCTACAAAGAGGTTCCAGATCCACTCACATGGCAATGTAGGATGGAGTACAGGCTCCCTTTCTCCGAGGATCACATAGTCGTTAAAGCTTCATGGTTATACAGACCATGAGGCTGACTAAGGTATTAATTCTGAACTATGCATGAATAAAATTGATTTCTATGTACAAGAGTATTACTTTTTTTCAGCCACAGGGTTAGGTCCACAGAGGGAAACACATAGTCACGAGCATGCGACACACAAACGCCCCATTCATCCGCATGTACAACTATAGAAAGTAGCATAGATAAAGACGGCTCATCTAATCCGGATGTAATCACAAAAACAAAAACAAAAGGAGAGAAGGAGAGAAAGCACAAGCATCTCAGGGGAATGTAAATATTTAATACAAATAAAAGCGACAAAGTGTATTAGTTGTGGAGGGTAAGTAATGTTCAGCGACTAATGCTCTGACGCAAAATGTTTTTTTCTCCAGTTTACAAGTAATGAAATATATATTTCCCTGATATTTTGTCTGCCATGTTCAGTCTAAACAAGTGGCACTCTACTATGGCAGCTTCGGTCAGATAACAAAAAAAAGCTCAAAATCTCTCTCTCTCTCCTCGTTCCATCTTTGCCCCGTGGTCAGAGATTTCATGAGTGAGCTGGTAATAATCACGGGTGACTGGATTCTCACCTTTCCTGAGAATTTGCAGCAAATAGGAGCCAAACGGAAATAAAACACAGTGAGGGGTGGCTACAGTAGAGAGGCTTTTAATAGCCAGATGTGAATGTCTCCTGGCACTACTCTGAAGCTGGTGGAATTGCTATATTTCTCTGGAGGAAGAGAATGTGAGAGAGAAGGAAGAGAGGGATTTCAATGAATCTTATGGTACATTAATGTGGTTAGAGGGGGGAGAGTACCCCAAATAAGACTTTTTGCAGCAGATATGAAGTAATTAGGTTACATTTTGGAGGAAAGTGAATGTCAGACTTATCTGGTTTAGACATTTAAAAGTTATTACATTTTCCTAAAATAGAGGTGATAACTGCCTTAGGAACCCAAAATATCCATCATACACCGCATTCTTGAAGTTGAAGTCTTTTTATTTAAACGATAACAAATTACTTACCATCTCATATACTCTTACTTATTTAACTTCATCCAAGGACTGTTATTATAATATGAATACGCTTTGTTTTTTTCAATATGGTATACAGATATTGTTATTGTTTCAAAACAAGCCTATATTCAGACAGTTGTATAATTTTACAGTGTAATTAGTTGTTGGTGTTAGAACTTCTGGAAATGTTGATCTGTTGTCACTTTTTCACATTTGCTCATTTTCTGTGGAAAGTGCCAGGGTAGCCCTTTCCTCTCGTAAATGACCAAAAGCGCCCTATTTGGCCTCGTGGGTGGACTATTATTCATAATTGTCACAATTTATTAAGATTTTTTTTTTTAAATGGACGAAAATCCGGTGTTTCTATGTCAAACAGTTTTGCTATATTTCAGTCTTCTGTGGTGTATATTACGTATAATATTGGGATAAAAAATCAAAATAGAATACATTTCAACTCTATATCTGACATGGTACAGGTGTCTTATTCTTTTAAGCCTATAACCATGTGTGATGACTTTGACGCTAATGCCATGTGGGCGAGGTGTATACTTTTGTTTCAATGTAGATTTATTAAAGACTACCAATAATCACTCTGTGTGGCACCGATTTAGTCCACTGCAGAAAAAGCTTAAACCTGGAGACAATGCAGACAAGAAGTGCACTAATGAAATTAGGCACCACCTAAATGTCTTCTCACTCTTGGGTGCCTCTCTGACTGTGGGTCACTGTGTCTTTAAAATGTCTCTGAGGTTCAGTGAACATGATGGAACTTTCTGGTATAGTCAAGTGCACTCAACGTGAGGGATCAGATTTTGTTATTTTATCTATACATAATCATGCAATGTTCAACCTTTCAGACCCCTTGTTTTAGGAAACTGCCTCTCTACAAGGTTGTTAAGGAAGAGAGGAAAACTGAGTTGGAGGAAAAGGTGGCAAGAGAGCGACTTTGACGCTAATGCAAGCTGAATCGTCCTGCAATGCCTCTGGTTTCAATTGGAAAAAGTACCTTACATGGAGAGGTGACACAAGCCTGCTCTCTGATACATACGTGTAAGTGAAGGCTTCTGAGCAAGCTGCAGCGGAGCCTGGAGGCCAAGAAAATATTTCATGAGTAATTTAATATCTGGAACATGAGCGTGGACAACTCAGGAACATGAGCGTGGACCACTGGCCCGGAAACAGACAGTGATCCAGGAGACAGGCGAGAGACAGGGGGAGAGAGGAGGACTGGGGGGGGGGTGGTTAGTACATAACTCCGGCCCTGCTGGGGGCACAGTACACCCGCCACCCTAATCGCCCCACTCACCTTCTCTGGTCCAATAGTCAGGCTCAATCTGTCCATTGCTGATGTGCCCATGTGTGTCAGCTCTGGAGGCTGAGGGCCAATGCATGCAACTACCACCTGTATCAGAGGAACTCTTTATATAGAGCATGTGAATGATGAGATGACTACTGTATCACAGTGTTAGCTGCCTGGACAAAGTATTACTTTAAAGTTTAAATTACTGAGGTACCATACTGGAAATGAAAGCAAAGTTCAGGTTGCAGACCTGGGTTCACCTGAGTCTATTTGTTGTTACTTTTTATTTAAAAAACACATTTTCTCTGCATTTTCAAATACATGCCAATACTTTCTAAGTGGATTATCAAAATAGATTAGAGAGAAATTACTAGATTAGAGAGAGTTTAATAGTACAGGGTTGTAGATGTGATTACAGAGTACAGTGACATTGTAGGACAAAGTGAAATAAAACAATACACATTTAATCAAAATAGATAATAATATTTTTTTTAAATATATACACTACCGCTCAAAGGTTTTAGAACACCTACTCATTCAAGGTTTATTTTTAAATTTTTGCCAGCTTCAGAAATGGCAGCCCAAATAAATGTTTCACAGAGTTCAAGTAACAGACATCTCAGCATCAACTGTTCAGAGGAGACTGTGAATCAGTCCTTCATGGTCAAATTGCTGCAAAGAAATCACTACTAAAGGACACCAATAAGAAGAAGAGACTTGCTTGGGTCAAGAAACACGAGCAATGAACATTAGACCGGTGGAAATTTGTCCTTTGGTCTGGTGTCCAAATGTGATATTTTTGGTTCCAACCACCGTGTCTTTGTGAGACGTGGTGTGGGTGACACATGATCTCTGCATGTGTAGTTCCCACCGTAAAGCATGGAGGAGGAGGTGTTATGGTGTGGGGGTGCTTTCCTGGGGACACTGTCAGTGATTTATTTCAAATCAAATCAAAGTTTATTTGTCACATGCGCTGAATACAACACCTTACAGTGAAATGCTTACTTACAGGCTCTAACTAATAGTGCAAAAAAGGTATTAGGTGAACAATAGGTAGGTAAAGAAATAAAACAACAGTAAAAAGACAGGCTATATACAGTGCCTTGCGAAAGTATTCGGCCCCCTTGAACTTTGCGACCTAATGCCACATTTCAGGCTTCAAACATAAAGATATAAAACTGTATATTTTTGAATCAACAACAAGTGGGACACAATCATGAAGTGGAACAACATTTATTGGATTTTTCAAACTTTTTTAACAAATCAAAAACTGAAAAATTGGGTGTGCTAAGTTATTCAGCCCCCTTAAGTTAATACTTTGTAGCGTCAACTTTTGCTGCGATTACAGCTGTAAGTCGCTTGGGGTATGTCTCTATCAGTTTTGCACATCAAGAGACTGAAATTTTTTCCCATTCCTCCTTGCAAAACAGCTCGAGCTCAGTGAGGTTGGATGGAGAGCATTTGTGAACAGCAGTTTTCAGTTCATTCCACAGATTCTCGATTGGATTCAGGTCTGGACTTTGACTTGGCCATTCTAACACCTGGATATGTTTATTTTTGAACCATTCCATTGTAGATTTTGCTTTATGTTTTGGATCATTGTCTTGTTGGAAGACAAATCTCCATCCCAGTCTCAGGTCTTTTGCAGACTCCATCAGGTTTTCTTCCAGAATGGTCCTGTATTTGGCTCCATCCATCTTCCCATCAATTTTAACCATCTTCCCTGTCCCTGCTGAAGAAAAGCAGGCCCAAACCATGATGCTGCCACCACCATGTTTGACAGTGGGTATGGTGTGTTCAGGGTGATGAGCTGTGTTGCTTTTACGCCAAACATAACGTTTTGCATTGTTGCAAAAAGTTCAATTTTGGTTTCATCTGACCAGAGCACCTTCTTCCACATGTTTGGTGTGTCTCCCAGGTGGCTTGTGGCAAACTTTAAACAACACTTTTTATGGATATCTTTAAGAAATGGCTTTCTTCTTGCCACTCTTCCATAAAGGCCAGATTTGTGCAATATACGACTGATTGTTGTCCTATGGACAGAGTCTCCCACCTCAGCTGTAGATCTCTGCAGTTCATCCAGAGTGATCATGGGCCTCTTGGCTGCATCTCTGATCAGTCTTCTCCTTGTATGAGCTGAAAGTCTAGAGGGACGGCCAGGTCTTGGTAGATTTGCAGTGGTCTGATACTCCTTCCATTTCAATATTATCTCTTGCACAGTGCTCCTTGGGATGTTTAAAGCTTGGGAAATCTTTTTGTATCCAAATCCGGCTTTAAACTTCTTCACAACAGTATCTCGGACCTGCCTGGTGTGTTCCTTGTTCTTCATGATGCTCTCTGCACTTTTAACGGACCTCTGAGACTATCACAGTGCAGGTGCATTTATACGGAGACTTGGTTACACACAGGTGGATTGTATTTATCATCATTAGTCATTTAGGTCAACATTGGATCATTCAGAGATCCTCACTGAACTTCTGGAGAGAGTTTGCTGCACTGAAAGTAAAGGGGCTGAATAATTTTGCACGCCCAATTTTTCAGTTTTTGATTTGTTAAAAAAGTTTGAAATATCCAATAAATGTCGTTCCACTTCATGATTGTGTCCCACTTGTTGTTGATTCTTCACAAAAAAATACAGTTTTATATCTTTATGTTTGAAGCCTGAAATGTGGCAAAAGGTCGCAAAGTTCAAGGGGGCCGAATACTTTCGCAAGGCACTGTACAGTAGCGAGGCTATAAAAGTAGCGAGACTACATACAGACACCGGTTAGTCAGGCTGATTGAGGTAGTATGTACATGTAGATATGGTTAAAGTGACTATGCATATATGATGAACAGAGAGTAGCAGCAGCGTAAAAAGAGGGGTGGGGTGGTGTGGGGGGGGGGGGGCACACAATGCAAATAGTCCGGGGAGCCATTTGATTACCTGTTCAGGAGTCTTATGGCTTGGGGGTAAAAACTGTTGAGAAGCCTTTTTGTCATAGACTTGGCACTCCGGTGCCGCTTGTCATGCGGTAGTAGAGAGAACAGTCTATGACTGGGGTGGCTGGAGGTCTTTGACAATTTTTAGAGCCTTCCTCTGACACCGCCTGGTGTAGAGGTCCTGGATGGTAGGCAGTTTAGCCCCAGTGATGTACCAGTGATGTAGCGCCTTGCGGTCAGAGGCCGAGCAATTGCCGTACCAGGCAGTGATACAACCAGTCAGGATGCTCTCGATGTTGCAGCTGTAGAACCTTTTGAGGATCTCAGGACCCATGCCAAATCTTTTTAGTTTCCTGAGGGGGAATAGGCTTTTTTGTGCCCTCTTCATGACTGTCATGGTGTGTTTGGACCTAGTTCTAGTTTGTTGTTGATGTGGGCACCACGGTGTCCCTGTGGTTTGACCATTTCAGCTTCTCGTAGATCAGGGAGCTAGAAGTTTTTGACCATCTCCACGGTAGCCCAATTGATGAGGAGGGGGGTGAGCCCAGCTTGGTTCCTCCTGAAGTCCACAATCAGCTCCTTTGTTACTCTGACATTGAGGGAGAGCTTGTTTACCTGGTACCACGCCGTCAGAGTGCCTACCTCCTCCCTGTAGGCCATCTCATTGTTGTTGGTAATCAGGCCTCCTACTGTTGTGTAATCAGTGAACTTGATGATGGAGTTGGAACTGTGTGAGTCCACGCAGTCATGTGTATATCGGGAGTACAGGAGGGGACTGAGGATGCACCCTTGTGGGGCCTCCATGTTGAAAATCATTGTAGAGTAGGTAACGTTGCCTAACTTGACCACCTGGTGGATGGCCAGTCAGGAGGTCCAGGACCCAGTTGCATAGGGAGGAGTTCAGTCCCAGGGCCGTGAACTTTGTGCTAATTTTAGAGGGCACTATGGTATTGAAGGCTGAGCTGTAGTCGATGAACAGCATCCTCCATATGCATTCCATTCATGCAGGTGGGTGAGGGTGTGCAGTTCAACGGCAATTGCATAATCCGTGGATCTGTCAGGGCAATAGGCGAATTAGAGAGGGACAAGTGTGTCGGGGAAGGATGAGGTGATGTGGTGCCTCTCAAAGCACTTCATGATGACAGAGGTGAATGCTACAGTTCAGTTACTTTCCCTTTCTCGGGCACAGGGATGATAGGTGACATCTTGAAGCAGGTGGGGATAGCGGCCTGAGCTAGAGAGAGATTAACAATGTCAGAAAATACAACTGCCAGCTGGTCTGCACATGCTCTGAGGCTAGGGGATGCGGTCTTGGCCGGCATTCTAGCGAGGGTTAACACATTTTAATGACTTAGACACATCCTCCACGGAGACGGTAAGTACGTAGCCCTCAGGGACTCTCCTCGGCCACTCAGAGTTGTCATTGTGTTCGAAACGTGAGAAAAAGGTGTTTAGCTAGTCCGGTAGGGCAGTGTTATTGTCCACAACGTGGCTAGCTTTCTTTTCATAATACATTCCAATATTCAACAATCTGTATTTAAAAAAATTATAATCTGAATACTTACTTTGAAATGTAAGTGAAGGTATTGAGATATTTTAAATATTATTTGAACCCAGGTCTGGTTTACAGTACTATGATCACTGAACGTTTGTGTGTTGACTACATTTTATGGGTAATGCCAAGGCAATGAATGAATTACTTCTGAGAGAGTGGCTCTTCACAAGCTGTGCTCGTTGTCCCTGTGGCTAATGAGGCATTGAAAGTCTGTGAGATTCAGAACACGCTGATTAGAGTCAAGGGTTCTCAGACCTAGAGCATCATCTGTTACAGCTCGTACACACCAGCACCTGAATGTTTCAGAGAGCCCCTGGGACACCACACCAGGGCAACCTCATGCCTTGTGAGAGATAGCACTGTTTGCAAACTAGCAAGTCTAATTGGAATTCAACTGCATATAACAATATAGGACACTGCAATAAAAGGCTATAAGATGTAGATTAGGGTAGTAGGGGTGAGCATCTCTGAAGAAAGAAAGAGGTCGAATAGAGTGTTTGCTCTTTGGTAGTCTACTGTACTCAGAATTTTTGGGTGATTCACATTTTCTAGTTACTTTTACTGTGTTTACGTATGTAACCGTTTCGCTTCTGTCCCTCTCCTTGCCCCAAACCATGGACCCTCTGCACACATCAACAACTGCCTCCCATGAAGCATCATTACCCATCGCTCCACAAAAGCCACAGCCCTTGCAGAGCAAGGGGAAAAACTACTTCAAGGTCTGAGACTGAGTGACATCACCGATTGAAACGCTATTAGCGCGCATCCCGCTAACTAGCTTGCCATTTCACACTGGTTACACTCAACCTACTTTTGACCCCTTCCTTTTCCACAGCAACCAATGATCTGTTTCACGGCACCAATGTAACAGTTTTACTTCCGTCCCTCTCCTCGCCCCTGTCTGGGCTCGAACCAGGGACCCTCTGCACACATCAACAACTGCCTCCCACGAAGCATCATTACCCATCGCTCCACAAAAGCCACGGCCCTTGCAGAGCAAGGGAAACAACTACTTCAAGGTCTCAGAGCGAGTGACGTCACCAATTGAAACATTATTAGCGCGCACCCCGCTAACTAGCAAGACATTTCACACCGGTTACACGTACAAGCATATTAGACCAAATGTACAAATGAGAGAATTTCAGTGAGTTCATAACTACTGCACTAAATGTATGTCAAGCATATTAATTTGTCCTTTGAAGGTTTCCAGTTATCCCAACAAACGTGACAAAGGGCACACAGATGGACAGGAGGCTGGGTTGCCATGACCCAAAAGTTATTACACATGTTTGTTGATAAGTTGTGATATGAACGTGAAGTTCTATTATGTGGATCACTTTAATGGAATAAGCCCCGGGTTATCCAGCTACAGCAAACATTTCCCTGGGTTAGATTTCCTTTTCCCCCATGGACCTCCGCTGAACCAGTGACTCTCTGGGAACGACATCTTTCTCTCCCTCAACAGGATGATCCAGTGAAGCTGTTGACAGTAACATTGATGGCTGTCAACGCGCTGTCATCTCCACTTCCACCAGGGGCCTTGATTACTGAATATTGTGGGACGATCCCCAGACGATGTGACCTATGTTGGAGGTGAAGAGAGAGAGAGAGATAAAGTGTGAGAACATTCACAGGTTCTGGCCCACTTGTATGGATATTTTCTGATTACATTAATTTCACTATATTGGGCACCTCCTAAGAATTAAAATACATGAATTAAAATATTATTACTTATTAGCTGGATCCCATCTTGATGGCTCTCCGAATGACATAATGATCCAATGTTTTACGTAAATTACAGAAGTTAGTTGTTTGGTGAAGGGAACATAATGAGTCAATTGAACATGATGCTAAAAGCAAGGCAAAACATAGATTAAATGACAGAATTATTTTGAGAAACACATACATTTAACATTATGTAATACCGTTGGAGGAAGATATATAGAGAGAAAAAAGACAAGTGCATGTAAATTGTCCTCTTGTGCACATAATTGGAATGATCTATTGTCCATATTAAGCTTCTGTTAAAACACAAGCTCATATTGAATAACAGATTCACTTTGGTTAATTGTTTTTTCGTGACTAGTTAGGCCTCTGGAGAGAAGCTTGAGATACACCATAATAGCAAATCACCATATCTGTGAAAAGCCAGCTTTCAATTATCCATTTACATTTCTCTAATAAATTACTTTTCATTACCCTGCCCGCAAGAACCCCAAAATAATCTCTGTTTAATGCTTGGCTATATTTACATGACAAAAAAAATAGAAGAAGAGAAATACCCAAGCCATTTTACTTAATTTAAACACTGAGCCTTGAAAATAGCTTTTAAACAGTGGCACTCCTAATCTTCTATAATTGTGCTCTAACCAGAGTGGTAATGAGCAGTCCTGGTGTGAGGGCTGGTATGCTGCTGTGGGGTGTAGCTATCTGTTTAGGTTGATGGGGCGTTTGTGCCTCCATGACACTGACCCTGGCCATCAGCCAGACTGGATCAGGAGTGTTAGACAGAGGTCAGAGAGAGTTGGCCCTCTGAACTGGCTGATCAGGGCAGAGCAGAGTGCATCAAACCTCCCATACCCCGAGGGCATCCCAATGCTGCCTGTTAAAGTTGTGTTAGAGAGGCAGTCGCAACACACCAGGCCCTCTCCTCAGACCACTGGCCTGATCTGCAGGCACAGTTCATAAGGAGTGTAATTAACAATCTACTAAACTAATATGAGAAACAATTAGGTACTGTAGGTAGGAGGGACATTCTACTATATGTGTTGACTACAGTTTCATATTGGATCTTTTTTTTTGTGATTGTGGTCTTCATGGTATTGAAAAACATACAAATATATCAGTTTCCATTTTTGTATGATCCCCTATGGGTGTTTCTAATCTCACTAGCTAAATTGCTGTTTTTTATCAACAAATATATATATTTTTACAACAATCTTCTTTTAATAAAAATATAGCCACTTATCAGGCAACATTTTATATAATATTAACGTTTTAATGGAACTGTTCCATCTACGTATCCACTCTTTCTAGCATGTAAACGTTTTGGCCTCTGTTGCTTTCCTTAATTATACAGCAGAATCATTTTTCACTGTTACTGCTGATATTGTTTATTAAAAACCCTCAGTGCAATATGACTGTGTTGATATATTCATCCTCAAACAAAGTAATGTGGTAATAATAATAATAAATATGTTGCATGTTCAACATGTGGCTCAGTTGATTGCAATCCAGGGTTGTGGGTTTGATTCCCGCAGGGACTTGTATGGGGGAAAAAAATATAAAAATGTATCCACTCACGACAGTAAGTTGCACTTGATAAGAATCTGCTAAATTACTAAAATGTATCTTTTCAAAACATGATTACATTCTTCTTTTGTGTTATGGACATAATCTGCAAGCAATGGTGCCATGGCAAAGAACCATGAATTGTCAAAAACAGAATATAATTTGGAAACCTTAAGTATGAAACTGACAAATGGGCGAACAAGCGTGAAGCATGAAGGACCACTGGTAACATAAATAACATCCTGACCGTCTGCATCACCGCCTGGCATGGCAACTGCTCGGCATCTGACCGTAAGGTGCTGCAGAGGGTAGTGCGTACGGCCCAGTACATCACTGGGGCCATGCTTCCTGACATCCAGGACCTATATACTAGGCGGTGTCAGAGGAAAGCCCCAAAAAATTGTCAGACACCCAAGTCATAGACTGTTCTCTCTACTACCGCACGGTAAGCTGTACCGGAGCGCCAAGTCCAGGACCAAAAGGCTCCTTAATAACTTCTACCCCCAAGCCATAAGCCTGCTGAACAACTAATTAAATGGACACCCGGACATTGACTCGGTACCGGTAAACCCGGACTATCTACATTGACCCCGTTTGTTTTCACACTGCTGCTACTCACTGTTAATTATCTATGCATTGTCACTTTATAAATTAACTTGACTATCCTGTACATTGACTCGGTACCAGTACCCCCTGTATATAGCCTCGTTATTGTTATGTAAATGTATTGTGTTACTTTTTTGATTGATTACATATTTTTTACTTTAGTTTATTTCATCAACTTTATTCCTTGAACTGCATTGTTGGTTAAGGGCTTGTAAGTAAGCATTTCACGGTAAGGTCTATACATGTTGTATTTGGCGCATGTGACAAATCAAATTTGATTTAAATAATGACTGTGGACTGGGGCACACCCATACGCAACATATTGTGCTTTGTGCTAGAAGTTGACAGGCCTTAGCTGACCTACATAGACCACAATGTAGTATCAAAGCCTAAAGGGTACGCTGTGTCCAGATTCCAGTCCCTGAAAATAGGTCAGAGGTCAGTCGAAACAAATGAAAAGGAGGCATAGGAAATCAACAACGGGCCTCATTGGAGAACAGAAAGATCCCCAGTCTGTTTACACCAGAATGCATTGGGATGAGCTGAGCCTTTTTGGTCCACATTAAACACTGCAGGCGACAACCCGGCATGCAAAACAACATGTTAGGGGCATGGAGGGGGTAGGGTTAGAAGGTTGGAGGGAAGGGGGGGGGTGCTGGTTTACATGTGCGAGAATTCTGGATTAGTCTTCCTCATTTAGTACAGCAGATCTTCACTGGACCAAGCCTAAAAAAGCCTTATGAGAGAGTTATTTGTATAAGCTCAGCAGCAACTGATTTCAGAAGGGTTTAGATCGATGTACTGTACTACATTATTTGTGTGAGATGTTCATAGGAAAATTGTATCATCGTCTATTGTAGGATATTCAAACTGAAAACCATAGTAATTCAGGATAATTACATGCTGCTTGTAAAATGTGTCCTGCATGAATTGTGAGGCCCCACAAGCCACATTCATTAAAAGGAACCTTCCTCATGTCAGAATTCTAACTATGTAATTCATGTCTACATCGCTATAAACATTTCCTGGATCAACATGCATATCCTTTGAATTATCACAGTACTACTGTGTATACAATGACGTGAGGGTTCTGGCACCAGTTAAATTCCAGCTCCCCTCTCTAATACTATTGACTTGTTAAAGGGACAGTGAAGTTAAAAACACAATTTCCTGTGTTTTATATAGTAAATACTCTAAGGTTGGAATAATACTGTGAAATTAGAAAATTATGATATTGCCCTTTTAATGTAAGAACTGTTCGAAAAGACAATTTCGAAATTTCTGCTTGTTTTGCATTGGTGTGGATTAGCACCACCTGGCGACGTCATCAGGCGGTATAAATTAATAGACTAATAACAAAGAAAGTTTGCCCTTCTCTCTACTAATGAGGCTCCTCCAATTAGGCCCCTCAATCAGACCATTCTCAGGCAGTCCTAGGAAAATGATCGCTTGAGAAATAGCATTTTTATTGAAAACAATCACAGGAAGGTACTTAATTGTTACCCAGAAATTATTTGATATTGGGGAAAAAAATGGCTGTATTGGACCTTTATGATCTTGGCATGCGACACAAGGGTATGTTGCCCTTTGTGGATCATCACAAAATGAGATACTGCATCCTGACTTCCCCCGAAGGTTCAGTCTTGATTGCTAATTTTCTATCTGGAATGGGAAATCCTGTGGGGTTTATGTGGGTGGCAACGGTTGGCAAGACTGCGAAGACTTGGAATGTAAATGCAAAATAAAACATTTGGAAGATGGCTAAGGGGCAAACACAAAGTCCTCCTTTCAACAAGGGAGCACAGGGGCAGGCCATGTCATAGATGCATCTTTCTTGACCAGGCACAGTGACTACACAGGGTTCTACACTGGGATAATTTTGTGAGGGTTGAGCTTGCCCACATTCTTTTCCGATGTTCAAATATTGATGTGTAGCTTAGGCTTTATGGTGTCCATCGGTTTATAATATTGGATTTAGATCTTAACTTCACAATTGGTTGGACTCAAGGATGAGGCTACGTGCCAAAAATCTCTTTTCTCCCCAAGTGTACACTTGTTCTCCTTCCTTCATGGATTTGAAAGAAAATAACTAGTGTATGGAAACTCCCTCTCACCCATGCTTACACCAATACGAGTCTTCTCTCCAGGAGGAAGGATAGATTATTGGGATGCAACCATATTTATTAAGATGCTTACTGTAACATAGAGACCAGAAAACATATAGCATTAGCTTGTTTGAGAGGATCATGGAGGCCATCTAGTGGCTGTTTGAAAGACTCCTTTCCAACTTGGCTCCATTGAAATAGCTGACGGAATAAATGATATCAACAAGTGAGTGCAGATGTGACCATCTATCCAGAGCCCTTTATCTGTTACACTATAGCCATATCAAGGAAGATGTGCATTCTAAACATTATTCTGCAAACTACTCGACAATAACATACTGTACAAAGATTGAGGGTGCAATATCACAAGTTGGGTTGCCACCTTAAGCATAGAAAAACAAGGAGAACATACACTACATGATCAAAAGTATGGGGACACCTGCTCATTGAACATCTAATTTCAAAATCATGGGCATTAATATGGAGTTGGTCCCGCTTTGCTGCTATAACAGCCTCCGCTGTTTTGGAAAGGCTTTCCACTAGATGTTGGAACATTGCTGCGGGGACTTGCTTCCATTCAATCACGGGAGACTAAGTGAGGTCGGGCACTAATGTTGGGCAATTAGGCCTGGCTACCAGTCAGCGCTCCAATTCCTTCCAAAGGTGTTCGATGGGGTTGAGGTCAGGGCTCTGTGCAGGCCAGTCATGTTCTTTCACACTGATCTGGATACATCATTTCTGTATGGACCTCGCTTTGTGCACGTGCAGCATTGTCATGCTGAAAAAGGAAAGGGCCTTCCCCAAATTGTTGCCACAAAGTTGGAAGCACAGAATTGCCTAGAATGTCATTGTATGCTGTAGCGTTAAGATTTCCCATCACTGGAACTAAGGGGCCTAGCCCGAACCATGGAAAACAGCCCCAGACCATTATTCTTCCTCCACCAAACTTTACTCCCAGTTGGATGCATACACATTTTTTTACTAAAAGTACATCTATAATGCTTGTAATCCAAGGACATGAGGACTGCAAATGTGGCCGGGGCAATAAATTGCAATGTCCATACTGTGAGACGCCTAAGACATCGCTACAGGGAGACAGAATGGACAGCTGAAGGTCCTCGCAGTGGCAGACCACGTGTAACAACACCTGCACAGGATCGGTACATCCGAACATCACACCTGTCGGACAAGTACAGGATGGCAACAACAACTGCCCGAGTTACACCAGGAACGCACAATCCCTCCATCAGTGCTCAGGCTGTCCGCAATAGGCTGAGAGAGGCTGGACTGAGGGCTTGTAGGCCTGTTGTAAGGCAGGTCCTTAACAGACATCAACGACAACAACGTCGCCTATGGGCATAAACCCACTGTCGCTGGACCAGACTGGACTGGCAGAAAGTGCTCTTCACTGACGAGTCGCGGTTTTGTCTCGCCAGGGGTGATGGTTGGATTTGCGTTTATCGTCAAAGAAATGAGCGTTACACCGAGGCCTGTACTCTGGAGCGGGATCTATTTGGAGGTGGAGGGTCCGTCATGGTCTGGGGCGGTGTGTCACAGCATCATTGGACTGAGCTTGTTGTCATTGCAGGCAATCTTAACGTTGTGCGTTACAGGGAAGACAACCTCCTCCCTCATGTGGTACCCTTCCTGCAGGCTCATCCTGACATGACCCTCCAGCATGATAATGCCATCAGCCATACTGTTCATTCTCTGCAAGACAGGAATGTCAGTGTTCTGCCATGGCCAGCGAAGAGCCCGGATCTCAATCCCATTGAGCACGTCTGAGACCTATTGGATCGGAGGGTGAGGGCTAGGGCCATCTCCCCCAGAAATGTCCGGGAACTTGCAGGTGCCTTAGTGGAAGAGCGGGGTAACATCTCGCAGCAAGAACTGGCAAATCTTGTGCAGTCCATGAGGAGAAGATGTACTGCAGTACTTAATGCAACTGGTGACCACACCAGATACTGACTGTTACTTTTGATTTTGACCCCTCCTTTGTTCAGGGACACATTATTCAATTTCTGTTAGTCACATGTCTGTGGAACTTGTTCAGTTTATGTCTCAGTTGTTGAATCTTGTTATGTTCATACAAATATTTACTCATGTTAAGTTTTCTGAAAATAAACACAATTTACAGTGAGAGAACGTTTCTTTTTTTGCTGAATTCATATTAATTTCCGATGGAACACTGCGTGTGCCTTGCAGCATTGCATTGCAGAGGCATTTGCAGTGGGTTCTGTGTGGTGCATAAATTGCATTTATCCAAAGTATGCATCAAAGTGTATGCGTAGATGGTTTGACAGAAGTGGCAGCAGAAGGTGAATGCTGAACTTATATTGCACACATATCCAGATGATGCTTTGCACCATTTTGCCCAATAACACTGTTGGTGTGACGGAGGCGTTATTAGGGGATGTCAGCTGAAAACAAAGTGCGACAGTGGCGGTGGTTCAGCATGGTTGTGCTGTGACTTAGAGATGGTAGGAGCAGTAGAGATTTTAGTATGTAAATCTTGGTGGGGCAAACTCAACAAAAAAGTGGTTTGATACATGCCAGCAAAGCCCAACACAACACAACCCTAAACAATGCATTAATTACACTATAACGGTGACAAACGGTGCCCACAAATTGTTAGGGCTAACATAAAGCTGTCCCAACAGCAGAGCCACTACTACACCTGGCTATCAGCAAAGCCTTGTCTGGCAGTGGAACAGTTCATTCAGCTTCATTTACTGACTTAAAAAAACATAACTGATATGGTTGACTTGCTTTAACAAATGCTGTTTCTGCTGACAATTGAGATGTACAAACTATGGCATAATGGGACAACGAGCGGATAAGAGGCAATCCGTAATTTCGATTAAGACATTAATGAGCAAGCTAGGATGGACGTAGTCAATATAAATGTTCAGCACTTTTGAAATGTTTAACGACAGAATTCAGAGCATGGACCATTCTTACAGTATTCTTCTTGTACACCAAGTCAGAACCGTAGGATAAATAAATGGGACATATAAGCAGACAATGAAAGCTCTTACAATATCTGTGATTGCATTTCTCTAAAACAGGCTAAAGGCTCCATGTGCACCACCAAGTCAGAACAGTAGGCCAAGTAGGGGGAAAGGGACCAAGTTATTAGGGTGAGGCACATCGGCTACTAACAGCTTACTACAAAACATACACTTAGAATTACTTTCTTACCTACAGTACACATATCTCCCTCGCATATTATTTAAGCAGCAGCATATAATACACTTTTTGGTCTCACCTTAATGTGCTGTGCTCACTTGAACAGCAAGGTGGAGCGGCGGTCCTTCTTGTAGGCAAATTTTGTCATCAAAGTCTGGCATTCTCTGGATTTATGGTGCTTTCTAAACTGGGAACTCGAGAGAGAGAAAAAAGGTTGAATCATGATGTCAGTGATCTTCAGGTCAGAACTCAAGAAAAAGGCCTGAGTTCCCAACTTGGAAATCTGAGTTGGATGACTGTTCAAAACTTATTTACCTAGTCAGAACTAGTTCCCACTTGTCTTAAACTCACTAACGTCTGAGATTTCCCAGTTCCACAGCAGAAATAATGAGGACTGCTTGTCTAGCATGCTAGCTAAGATTTTGAAAGGATGATGTTGAAATGTTCAGTTCAATCAAAGCTACAATAGATATAATGTGATTTTACATAATTGTATGTGTGGCCAATGACCTGGAGCCTTCATGGATGGACACTTCTAATGTAAATCAATGGCAGCACACAAGGGGCTTGAATTTTCGAGTTCACCCTGTAGATTTTGCAGTGACGTAGTGTCCCCATGAGAGACAGAACACTGTGCCAATCACGGCACAACTAGAGAACATTACCAACCCCTAAGCTGTGTATTTTTCACTGGCTGCACCACCATCACAGAAAACACTGAGCTCGGCTGACACACCTGAATTTTGGAGCTGCCTTACTCAAGAAGCAAAACAATTGTTTGTTTGTATGCGACTACATTAACTCAATAATTACATTGTTTGCAAATGGATATGTGACACTTTATTAATGCCAAAATAACATGCAAAACATGCTAAATACAAATATATATATACAGTGGGACAACAAAGTATTTTGTCAGCCACCAATTGTGCAAGTTCTCCCACTTAAAAAGATGAGAAGCCTGTAATTTTCATCATAGGTACAATTCAACTATGGCAGACAAAATGAGAAAAAAAAATCCAGAAAATCACATTGTAGGATTTTGAATGAATTTATTTGCAAATTATGGTGGAAAATATAATGTAATAATGTAATAAATGTAATATTTAAAATGACTAAATCTGGTTATTTTGTATACATTTATTTAAATTTGCATTGGGCCGCTTCTGGGAGGATTCTGGTAAGATGCCGGCAAAGTCGACTGAATTCCGGTAGACGGAAATGGCCCAATGTACTTGGGCTGATTCTGGGCAGTCATTCATTTTGATTCCGGGCCGAGTCTGACACCCGATTCAATCAGTTCCGGCCTCACATAAGAGGGCAGCTTTCCTCATTGCTAGCTGTGTTTTTTATGGCCTACGCTCTGCCTGGGGCAATGGGCCTAAGTAAGTAAGTATTTTGTATCATCAAAATCATAAACTGTTTCATTTGAATTTCTAGTAGCCTGAATCATTTATTGCATAACTGGTTGAAATCAAATTACATGAAAATCTGATCCCTGCTCAACTTACAATATGTCTAACAAGATACATATTCAAGCTGTAGTATGGTTTTCTATCCATTTGGGGGCAGTATGTCCTAATTTGATCATACCTTTTTCATGCGTCTTCAACACCCTCTTCTGGTGGTAGACTCAGTGTGACTTTAGTAAGGCAGCAGTAGAAACTGACAAGCGAGGCTATAATATAAGACCATCTTGTTGACATTCATTCATCCAGTGTCCCTAGACAATTTCCCTGTATAAATTAAAATAGCTTTTCTAAAAGTGGCACTACTATAGTGATTCATGTACCAATTGAAAATTGGGCCTAGGCTGTGAGGAGACACTCCTCAACACATTTCCAAGAAAATCCCCCACAATCATTAAATTGAACAATTGTGGGACAAAAGGTGATTAAATATCTGTGCCATGTGATTGTTGCATTGATGTGTTCAGAGGAGATGCAATGTCTCATTCCAGGACAACCCTGGAAGATATTCTAAGCTGTATCGTATTGGTCCCAAGGCTGATCAGAATCTCAAACCTCTTATCAGGTGATTCACCCAGTTAGCTCATTAAGATGGCTGAGAGGAGTTGGTGGACCATGTGATGTCTGTCTGCTTCAGCTCTTCTCTCACCAGAGATCTAGTCCTTTCCCTCTTATTAGTTGGCGCTAAAACTATGTAATTGCATGGCAATTATTACCAGGTACTGTGTAATTGCAGTCTACAATAGGGACACATAGTGCTTTCAAAAATGTTTAATCAATATGAAATCAGCAAACAATGGAGTATTGCTGTGTAATCAAGCAGTAACTGTGAGGGAAAGTGCACAATTAAGTGTTACACAAGCCACAATCGGTATTGTCAGTTCCATGTAATCATGAATGCAGTTTTTTATTACACTGTGCCTTTCTATCTAGCTCCAATGCAGATACATGGATTCAACAGAACTTAATTGGAATAAAATACAAATTATTAATGTATATATTTAATTAATTGGTGCACAGCTTTGTGCACAGCCTCTGATTTAATCTCAAACATTAATGTTATATATGTATCCCACAAATCTCATCCTACATGCAATCATTTAAAGGGACACATCAGGGTTTTGGCAAGGAAGCCCTTTATCGACGTGCCCAGGGTCAGATGAACTCATGTATTCAATGTTTATGTTTCTGCATCCAGTATGAAGAAAGTTAGTGGTTGTTTCATGAGCCAATGCTAACTAGCGTTAGCAAAATGACTGTAAGTCTATGGAATCACCCAACATGTTAGCAGTAACCATAGACTTCAAGTCATTGGGCTAACAGACACAAGTTCATCTGACTCTGGGGAAGTAGATAAAGGGCTTCATAGTCAAAATCCTGAAATGTCCTTTTATTAGATCAGACTTTCTCACATCACCGGTGGTCTTGTATGAGATCAAAGTTTCACGGCGGCATTAGACTAAGATACAGTGGCATAGTATAGAGTACAGTATATACATATGGGATGGATGATGCAATATTTACAAACAATTAAAGTGACTAAGATACCATATAATAGTGTGGAGTATAGTTTATACATATGACATGAGTAATGCAAAATATGGCGGCATTAGACTAAGATACAGTGGCATAGTATAGAGTACAGTATATACATATGGGATGGATGATGCAATATTTACAAACAATTAAAGTGACTAAGATACCATATAATAGTGTGGAGTATAGTTTATACATATGAAATGAGTAATGCAAAATATGGAGACATTATTAAAGTGGCTAGTGTTTCATTTCCTTAAAGTGACCAGTGATTCCTAATCTATGTCTATAGGCAGCAGCCTCTGATGTGCTGGAGATGGACTTTTAACAGTCAGTGGTGTAGTCTAGAATACAATACAGTATAGACATGAAATGGGTGATGCAATATGTAAACACAATTTAAAAGTGACTAAGATACCGTGGAATAGTGTGGAGTGCGGTGTATACATTTGAGATGAGTAACGCTAGATACGGAACATTATTAAAGAGATCAGTGATTCCTAATCTACAGTATTACATAAAGATGCAGTAGATGATATAGAGTACAGTATATACATATATGATGAATAATGTAGGGTATGTAAACATTATATTAAGTAACATTGTTTAAAGTGGCTATCTGTAAAAGTTTGTGAGGGTTTTAGGTGTTAAGCCACATTTCTTTAGCCTCCTGAGGTTGAAGAGGTGCTGCTGCATCACTCCTATCAAATCGTATCGAGAGCATACGTCATTAACAGAAACATCTTCAATTGTTGCATCTCATTGTGTTGTCCTCCGGTGGATAGTTAGCTAGCTAAAATTGGCGCTTTCCTAAATTAGCCATGGATGGAGATAGGGATCTGGACTTGTGGTTTTACTTAATTCTCCATACTGGCCAATGATTATAATGGCGATTCTGATCCAACCATTAGTTCATATATTGTGTCCATGGCCTGAGAGGATGAACAAAAAATGAAAGCCTGTATGAGAGAGTGATGGCGCTGGCATTTCTCCACAAGTAGGGTGAGTCAACATGTTTTTCTAGTTGCACGAACACACACACACACAGAGAAATCAGAACCATGGACATATTTTAACCATATTTAGCTTACAGTGATTGGACTAAATTGTTTTGATATATTTTAGTTGTCACTGTATTAGACTAAGCATAGGTGATTTGATGATGTTGAAATGTTGAAGTTGAAATGGTGCTGGAATAGTGGAGGCAGCTCCTGTTTTATGCGACTTGCGGTAACTCTCTGTGTTTCGAAATCAATAGCTGGTTAGTGGTCAGAAAATGTTGGAAACGTTATCTTACTTGACCATGCTGTAGGTCATGTAACTGTTTGTTACATGCAATATGCTTTCTGGACTTCACAGGATAGAGGTTCTCTCCGGTTTTGTGATGAAACAAATGTGTGTCTTATTGTCTCAGCCTTTAGGCCTATATATCACCGTCGCAATGCATATGAACTAACAGGTTATAGAGCAAACAACGCAATTATCACAACACATAGGTTGTAATATGTTATTTTATTCTGGCTTCCCCAGTGATTTTACCCAAGCACCGCTGATGGAAGCACCGTAAGTGAAGATTGTATGTGCGTGTGTGTAGAGTCAATATAAATGTGTGTGCATGTTCTGTGTGTGTTGGAGTGTCAGTGTGTGTGAGTGTGTAGAGTCCTGTGAGTGTGCATAGAGACAGTGCAATAATACATATAAATACAAGGGTCATCTCAGATAGCACATGTAGCCATTTTGTTAACTATTTAGCAGTCGTATGGCTTTGGGATAGCAGCTGTTGGTGTCAGACTTGATGCACCAGTACCGCTTGGCGTGCGGAAGTGGAGAGAACAATCAATGGCTTGGGTGGCTGGAGTATTTAACGATTTTCCGAGGCTTCCTTTCACACTGCCTGGTATAGAGGTCCTGGATGACAGGGAGCTCGGCCTCAGTGATGTTCTGGGCTGTCCACACCAAACTCTGTGGTGCCATGTAATCGAGGGTGGTGCTGATGCCTTACCAAGCAGTGATGCAGCCAATCAAGATGCTCTCAAGGGTGCAGCTATAGAACATTTTAAGGATTTGAGGGCTCATGCCAACCTTTTTCAACCTCCTGAGGGGAAAGAGGCGGTGTAGCGCCTTCTTCACGACTCTGCACGTGTGTGTGGACTATTTTAAGTTCTTAATGATTTGGACCCTGAGGAACTTGAAGCTCTCGACCCGCTCAAATGCAGCCCCGTCGATGTGGATGGGGCTTGCTCGCCCCACAGTTTCATGTAGTCCACGATCAGCTCCTTGGTCTTACTGACATTGAGGGCGAGGTTGTTGTCCCGGCATCACACTCCCAGGTAACTGTCTTTCTCCCTGTAGGCTGTCTCATCGTCACTGGTGATCAGGCCTACCATATCATGTCATCAGCAAACTTGATGATGGTGTTGAAGTCATGCGTGGTTATGCAGTCATGGGTGAACAGGGAGTACAGGCGAAGAATAAGCACACACACACCTGTTAAGCCCCGTGTTGAGGACGAGATGTTGCTTATCCTCACTCTCCGGTGTCGGCCAGTCAGGAAGTCCAGGATCCAGAAGCAGAAGTAGGTATTCAGTCCCAGAGTCCTAAGTTTGGTGACAAGCTTGGAAAGGGACAATGATGTTGAACATTGAGCTGTAGTCAATGAACAGCATTCTCACATAGGTATTCCTCTTATCTCGGTGGGTGAGGGCAGTGTGGAGTGCAATTGAGATTGCGTCGTCTATAGATCTGTTCGGGCGGTACGCAATTTGGAGTGGGTGTCTGGGATGATGGAGTTGATGTGTGCCATAACCATCCTTTCAAAGCGCTTCATTATTGCTGATGTGAGTGCTACAGGGTGGTAGTCATTGTGGTATGAAGCCTTAGAGTTCATGGGAACAGGAATGATGGTTGTCATTTTAAAACATGTGGGGATTACAGACTGGGACAAGGAGAGGTTGACAATTACCGTGAATATGCCTGCCAGCTGATCTGCACATGTTCTGAGAATTCGCCCTGTGTTCCACTCTGCGTTAGTAAGTTAGCTATTGCTTTGAGTCTGAAATGGGGAATTGTGTTTGAATATAATTATTCGTCAAATCCATGAAAGAAAAGTAAAACTGAAAAATATATTATTGTCTCCTAATTTCTGCTGGTTAGCCTAGTGTCTGCAAAGGTTATTACATTGTAACTACATAGTAATTACAAGTCTGTGTTACTACATGTGTACATTGTTCATACATTACACTTGATTTGGTAGAGCCTTTAACCCAGGTCTTAAAGGTGCACTACGCAGAAATCGCTTTGGCATAATTTCCGTTTTGTTATTTTATTGTATTTATACTATTTCCTTTTCTTATTTGCTTCTTTTTTTGTTACTTTTTAACTCTGCATTCTTAGGAAAGGGCTTGTAAGTCAGCATTTCATGGTAAAGTCTACCCTGTTGTATTCGTCGCATGTGACAAATAATATTTTATTTGATATGGAATAACCTAAAGCAAATAACACATTATTTGTTCCAATTGTGTAATAGCCAAGACTGCTATGTAATTACATAGCATTATCTATGTAACTACTATGTTATTACAGTTATTACTGTGTAGTTACATAGTAATAAGGGCAACTTAATGTAAAGCGTTACCCAGATGTCTTTAGTTTTCTTATCCAACCAAAAATCATAGCAACAGGAATAAATAGGTCAGGTCTTGCATATAACCAAAAAGAAAAACATAATCGGTTAGTTCTAGTTTCTGCATGACATGAGTAGCTACTGCCAGTGTGCTTGTTTGTTGTGACTAACACTAATCCATTTAAAGACTTTCTAAAAATGTTCCTTCAACATGAACTTTCTGGACCCCAAATGAAAGTCAAGGAGTACGCTTCTGTTTGCATATTCAGTCTGTTGATTAATTCAAAGGTGTAATAAATGGGGGAAATTATAATATATATATTTATTTTGATCAACAGATGACATTACAGTGATACTGTAAAACCTGTGACTCCCTAAATTATATGACCATACAATCTTATTACAATCTTCCCTTAGTGACTTTCAGGTAATGTGAAATGACATCCATCTTTGTAGTTGCCCACGTTGGCCACGATTTGAGGATAACACAGTGATAACACAGGAAAACACAGTGCCACCAACGCGGCCATCTCACCGCCTTGTACTACAACTGCACCGCCCACAACCGCAGGGCTCTCCAGAGGGTGGTGTGGTCTGCCCAATGCACCACTGACAAGCTTTTTTTCCGGATGCCCCAAACAATCGGAAAGGGGATTCATCAGAGAAAATAACTTTACCCCAGTCCTCAGCAGTCCAATCCCTGTACCTTTTGCAGAATATCAGTCTGTCCCTTATGTTTTTCATGGAGGGAAGTGGCTTCTTTGCTGCCCTTTTTGACACCAGGCCATTCTCCAAAAGTCTTTGCCTCACTGTGCATGCAGATGCACTCACACCTGCCTGCTGCCATTCCTGAGAGCAAGCTCTGTACTTGTGGTACCCCGATCCCGCAGCTGAACCAACTTTAGGAGACAGTCCTGGTGCTTGCTGGACTTTCTTGGGCACCCTGAATCCTTCTTCACAACAATTGAACCGCTCTCCTTGAAGTTCTTGATGATCCAATAAATGGTTGATTTAGGTGCAATCTTACTGGCAGCAATATCCTTGCCTGTGAAGCCCTTTTTGTGCAAAGCAATGATGACGGCACGTGTCTCCTTGCAGGTAACCATGTTGACAGAGGAAGAACAATGATTCCAAGCACCACCCTCCTTTTGAAGCTTCCAGTCTGTTATTGGAACTCAATCAGCATGACAGAGTGATCTCCAGCCTTGTCCTCGTCAGCACTCTGTCATGACATTGCCCTCTTGGGGTACAGCAAGCCCCATACCCCTCTCCCCCTTGCCTCCTTCCCCTAGGCTGCTGTGGTCAGAGAGAGGTCATAAATTCCTGAGGAGAGGATCTCCTCATGGCCACACAGTATAGAGAGTGAGTGAATTTTCATAGAGAACAAAGGAATTTCTTCCACCTCACAGAACTTGAGGCCCGAACAACGTTCCGGGGGAAGGTATAAAAGATCGGTGAAGAATCCAGCTACGAACTGGTCCATTTGTTACAACTTGGGGAAGCTCATGGGAGACGGTGTGGCCACATTACCATAACGCTGTTTATATAATAGGCTCAGATATGAGGTTTACATCTAATTGTTTGTGAGTATGATACTGTTTGTAAAATTGTGTAATGTGATTTTGGACTGTTTTATGAAGGAAACTCCAATTCCCTTTTGAGTTGAACTAAATCAGAGGACCGCCCATGAGGCCAGTTAGGGTCAGGTATCCTGGGACAGCCCCTTTTCTGCAATTCCGAATAAAACCCCAATCTTGAGAATTCCTCAAGTAGACCATGTTTCTCTCAATCACAGGAGGACAAAGGTTGCAGACCATTGCTGAATCTTTTAACCATACCACGTGGTTAAACTCTTAGACTATCGATACCGACAGAATAAGAACAAGTCTTTGATATTAATTACTAGTCTGCAGCTAGGAATTCGGTATCGTTGAACGCGAAGAACGACAACTGCCGAAACATCCATTCTACAACAACATGAATGAATGCCGCTCTGAACTATCCCCTCTAACCAAGACAAAGAGAGGGAGAGAGAGAGAGAGAGAGAGAGAGAGAGAGAGAGAGAGAGAGAGAGGGCGGACAAACTCTCCAACAGAAACAAACTTTTCAACAGCGATCAAGACGACACACTGAGTGTAAATATATACAGTATATTGATTGCAATTGTTCGCGAATGAGTGAGCGTTCATGTGCAAAGGATTAGCATTTAAATTGTTATAATTATCAACTCTGTAGTAACTTCTCAGCTGACCCCCACTCCCCCTTTTGTCCACCAAGCCGCGATATCGGTTTAGCCCACTAGGGCACATTTCCCTATCATTTCTTGTTACCATATTTACCTTGTTTGTTTGTTTATGCATTTCTGTGAATTACTTAGTTAGTGATAAATAAATTATTTAAGACAATTGATGTATGGACGACTCATAGTGAAGACTGGGTTCGTGCAGATGAGACTAACGTGAGGTGAAGTAAATAATTCATTAATCAGAAGACTATTGATTAGATATGAAAATATCTGAAAGGTTATATTGGGAAATTATAACTTTGTTATCTGAATATTTTCCTTGGTGCCCCGACTTCCTAGTTAATTACAGTTACATGACTAATCAGTTTGATCGCGTAATACTAATTACAAAGAATCTTTGATAAAACTAAGTCTTCAATGTAATGATAGTAAAGACACGAGAACTCACACCTGTGTTAACGAGAGAATCACTGACATGATGCCAGCTGGTCCTTTTGTGGCAGGGCTGAAATGCAGTGAAAATGTTTTGTGGGAATTCAGTTCATTTGCATGGCAAAGAGGGACTTTGCAATTAATTGCAAATCATCTGATCACTCTTCATAACATTCTGTAGTATATGCAAACTGAGGCAGAAGACTTTGTGAAAATTAATATTTGTGTCATTCTCAAAACTTTTGGCAACGACTGTACATACATTGAAATCAATGGCCACTTTAATAATGGAACACTAATCACTTTAATAATGTTTACATATTTTGCATTACTCATTTCATATGTATATACTGTATTCTATTCTACTGTATTTTAGTCTATGCCACTCCGACATTGCTCGTCCAAATAATGTGTATCGTTGTGAAATTGATAGATTTTACTTGTTAGATATTACTGCACTGTTGGAGCTTAGAAACACAAGCATTTCGCTACACCCGCAATAACATCTGCTAAACGTGCATGTGACCAATCAAATTTGATTTGATATTGTCCCTTTATTTGGTGGACTTTTCTGCCATCGAAAACACACTTAAACTAATTGAATTACTTACTTATTGACACAGACATACACCAACAAACACACAGCACATGCACAATCACTCACACACTAACTCTCCCACACATTCTCCTACTGCAGGGGCACACATTTTCCTGGCAGATGTCGCTGATGGCAGTGGCAGATAATCCAGGATCCTGGTTTTGATACAAGTTGGATTTAGCCATGGCCATGATACCAACATCTGTCAGGATGCTGCAGTGATCTTCCAAACACACACAGAGCAACAGCACAGGATATTGTACATTTCCATTCTGGTAAAAGAGGGGCAAGACCTACTACCCAGAATCAAGATTTGTGGTAAGTTTATGGAAAATTGGATTCCGATGTTTTAAGGACAAGAATAACTACTTTATCTAAGGTTGTCTCACGACAAGAACATTTATTGTCGTAAGGTTTGGCAAAAAGAGCTATGGTTGGTTATATTTTAGAATCTAGAAAAATATTTTACAAAATGTACATTTATTGAATGTGGTTGATGAATATTTTTGCAATACATATCATGTTATGTTTCATACATGATATACATGATTATATACAGTACCAGTCATAAATTGGGACATACCTGCTCATTCAAGGGTTTTTCTCTAGTTTTACTATTAACTACATTGCAGACATCAAAACTATGAAATAACACATGGAGTCATGTAGTAACCATAAAACGTTTTAAACAAATCTAAATATATTTTAGATTTGAGATTCTTAAAAGTAGCCACCCTTTGCCTTGATGACAGCTTTGCATACTCCTGACATTCTCTCAACCAGCTTCATGAGGAATGCTTTTCCAACATTCTTGAAGGAGTTCCCACATATTCTGAGAACTTTTGGGCTGCTTTTCCTTCATTCTGCGGTCCAACTCATCCCAAACAATCTCAATTGGGTTGAGGTCGGGTGATTGTGGAGGCCAGGTCATCTAATGCAGTACTCTTCTTGGTCAAATAGCCCTTCCACAGCCAGGTGTGTTTTGGATCATTGTCCTGTTGAAAAACAAATGCTAGTCCAACTAAGCACAAACCAGATGGGATGGTGTATCGCTTCAGAATGCTGTGGTAGCAATGCTGGTTAAGTGTGCCTTGAATTCTAAATAAATCACAGACAGTGTCAGCAGCAAAGCACCCCCACACCATCACAACTCCTCCTCCATGCTTCATGGTGGGAACCACACGAGAATATCATACGTTCACCTACTCTGCGTCTCACAAAGACACGGCAGTTGGAACGAAAAATCTGAAATTGGACTCATCAGACCAAAGGACAGATTTACACCGGTCTAATGTCCATTGCTCGTATTTCTTGGCCCAAGCAAGTCTCTTATTATTTTTGTCCTTTAGTTGTGGTTTCTTTGCAGCACGACCATGAAGGCCTGACTCACGCAGTCTCCTCTGAACAGTTGATGTTGAGATGTGTTTGTTACAGGTTAAACTATGTGAAGCATTTATTTGGGCTGCAATCTCAGGTGCAGTTAACTCAAATGAACATATCTGCAGCAGAGGTAACTCTGGGGCTTCCTTTCCTGTGGTGGTCATGAGAGCCAGTTTCATCATAGCACTTGATGGTTTTTGCGGCTGCACTTGAAGAAACTTTCAAAGTTCTTGACATTTTCCGGATTGACTGACCTTCATGTCTTAAAGTAATGATGGACTGTCGTTTTGATGTCCACAGTGCAAAAAATATTAAAACCCTTGAATGAGTAGCTGTGTCCAAACGTTTGACTGGTACTATATATAATCATGTACACTGTGTAACAGTTTTCTGGAGTTGAAGGAGAGGAGGACCAAAACACAGCGTGTTTATTACTCATGGTTCATTAATAAAGAAACTACACATGAATAGACTACCAAAACCAAGAACTGTGAAAAACCAAAACAGCCCTATCTGGTGCAAACAGAGACAGGAACAATTACCCACAAAACCCAACACCAAACAGGCTACCTAAATATGGTTCCCAATCAGAGACAATGACTAACACCTGCCTCTGATTGAGAACCATATCAGGCCAAACATAGAAATAGACAAACTAGACATGTAACATAGAATGCCCAATCAGATCACACCCTGACCAAACCAAACATAGAAACATACAAAGCAAACTATGGTCAGGGTGTGACACACTGCTCAAAAAAATAAAGGGAACACTTAAACAACACAATGTAACTCCAAGTCAATCACACTTCTGTGAAATCAAACTGTCCACTTAGTAAGCAACATTGATTGACAATAACATGCTGTTGTGCAAATGGAATAGACAACAATTGGAAATTATAGGCAATTAGCAAGACACCCCCAATAAAGGAGTGGTTCTGCAGGTGGTGACCATTACATTACATTTACATTTAAGTCATTTAGCAGACGCTCTTATCCAGAGCGACTTACAAATTGGTGAATTCACCTTCTGACATCAAAAGACCACTTCTCAGTTCCTATGCTTACTGGCTGATGTTTTGGTCACTTTTGAATGCTGGCGGTGCTTTCACTCTAGTGGTAGCATGAGACGGAGTCTACAACCCACACAAGTGGCTCAGGTAGTGCAGCTCATCCAGGATTCCACATCGATGCGAACTGTGGCAAGAAGGTTTGCTGTGTCTGTCAGCGTAGTGTCCAGAGCATGGAGGCGCTACCAGGAGACAGGCCAGTACATCAGGAGACGTGGAGGAGGTCGTAGGAGGGCAACAACCCAGCAGCAGGACCGCTACCTCCCCCTTTGTGCAAGGAGGAGCAGGAGGAGCCCTGCAAAATGACCTCCAGCAGGCCACAAATGTGCATGTGTCTGCTCAAACGATCAGAAACAGACTCCATGAGGGTGGTATGAGGGCCCGACGTCCACAGGTGGGGGTTGTGCTTACAGCCCAACACCGTGCAGGACGTTTGGCATTTGCCAGAGAACACCAAGATTGGCAAATTCGCGACTGGCGCCCTGTGCTCTTCACAGATGAAAGCAGGTTCACACTGAGCACATGTGACAGACGTGACAGTCTGGAGACGCCGTGGAGAATGTTCTGCTGCCTGCAACATCCTCCAGCATGACCGGTTTGGCGGTGGGTCAGTCAAGGTGTGGGGTGGCATTTCTTTGGGGGGCCGCACAACCCTCCATGTGCTCGCCAGAGTTAGCCTGACTGCCATTAGATACCGAGATGAGATCTTCAGACCCCTTGTGAGACCATATGCTGGTGCGGTTGGACCTGGGTTCCTCCTAATGCAAGACAATGCTAGACCTCATGTGGCTGGAGTGTGTCAGCAGTTCCTGCAAGAGGAAGGCATTGATGCTATGGACTGGCCCGCCCGTTCCCCAGACCTGAATCCAATTGAGCACATCTGGGACATCATGTCTCACTCCATCCACCAACGCCACATTGCACCACAGAGTGTCCAGGAGTTGGCGGATGCTTTAGTCCAGGTCTGGGAGTAGATCCCTCAGGAGACCATCCGCCACCTCATCAGGAGCATACCCAGGCGTTGTAAGGAGATCATACAGGCACGTGGAGGCCACACACACTACTGAGCCTCATTTTGACTTGTTTTAAGGACATTACATCAAAGTTGGATCAGCCTGTAGTGTGGTTTTCCACTTTGATTTTGAGTGTGACTCCAAATCCAGACCTCCATGGGTTGATAAATTTGATTTCCATTGATAATTGCTGTGTGATTTTGTTGTCAGCACATTCAACTATGTAAAGAAAAAAGTATTAAATAAGAATATTTCATTTATTCAGATCTAGGATGTGTTATTTTAGTGTTCTCTTTATTTTTTTGAGCAGTGTATATCACGTATCACTTTTTTGGTTACTACATGATGTCATATACGTTATTTTATAGTTTTGATGTCTTCACTGTTACTTTACAATGTAGAAAATAAAAACTTGAATGAGTAGGTGTGTCCAAATGTTTGACTGGTACTATATATGATCTAGACATAGTAGCCCTCTAAAACTGGAACATTATTTTAAATCTTAAACAAATACTGAAAAAATGAACACTGTACCGAGCATTTAAGTCAGTGCAGTTGTTCTTAGTAGTTAATAATTCAATGAGCATCATAATTCACAGTAAACTTTTACTCAACAATTTTTAGAGATGATCATTATACTGTCTTGAGCATTTGCATTGCATTCTATGCAAGGGCACACAGACGTGAATACATTTAGATAAACATTTGAATTTAAGTACATCAGATAGCCAGTCTGAATAAAACAATGTACATTTTGGATTCTGTTGTACTCATGTTTGCCAAATTAGCATATTGACAGGTGTACAACATTTCAAGCAATTTTATATGTATTGTCAGATATATTTTTACAGGAGAAAATGCAAATCCCAAACCAATAAAAAATATTAAAGGAAGTATGTGAGTAGATTAGTAATTATCAAAAGTGTTTACAGAAGTAGAACACACTATACAACCTCCTTTTGCCATCACAAATCTGAAATGTTACGCTTGCTAGTCAGTGACTCAGCTATAGATGGTTAATAAGACATCACCGACGTCACTAAAGTATGAATTCAGAGTTATTATTAGTGGGTAGATCAAAACACTTGGCAGCAGAAGAGAAAATGCATAGCATTCATTTGTAAACACCCTTTTACATGGCTTCTGCATGCACTCCTTAATGGGTTCATCTTTTCAAGAGCATGAATAAGATTACGTGAGATGTCCAGTTCATCATATTTTCTTGTAGGAAAGGTCTAAGCCTCTCAGTGAGCAGTGCTTTACTCAGTTTGATTCACTTTGAATGCAAAGCATGATCTGTGAATGACGTCAGTAAAATAAAGGACAGTATCTGAAATGTTACTTTTAAATCTGAATTTATTCTTGAAACAAATGTTTTAATTGTTGAAAGCATGATGTTGTTGATGTTATATCAATATGACATCATATACTGTAACCTGGCTGCTGCCAAACTTGCCTGCATGATAATTGCATAAACATTATGCAACTAATGTATAACTTAACCAGATCTGCAAGAAATTATTCCTTTGGATATGATCTGAGTGGCTGATGTAGAACATCTAAGTGATAAATTATTGGACAAATTATAGGGGAAAACATTTCTAGCAATGCCTGGACAGTATAAGTAAACCAATATTGGCCATCAACAGGATTTGGATCAACAGGATCAACAGGAATTGGAGACAAGTCAATATGTAAAAGATTGTGACTGTTTAGTGCAGTAGGCTGTGTGTTTTATTGGCAAGCACAAGATGTATCAAAAGCCCTTTGTTTGCGCGTGTAACCTAATCTATTCCAATATGAATCACCCCAGCCCAGGCAAACAGCAAGGAACCTTTTGTAACATTTGAAGACCATGCATCTTTAACAGGTCAACATCATTTATAGGATTGAACAAGTACAAAAGCTTGTTTCGCAATTAATTAAGAATCTCAAACTGTCCGTATCCAGCATTGGAAAAACATAGCTTTGTCTCACACACAATGACAATATCACACAATCATCAAATACATGAAGCTATATAATGTCATTTGTCTTGTACCTCAAAGTCATAAAGTTGTTGAACTCTTGTGAGCCCTGAGTTCCACTTTAAAATGTTATTTTGAAAAGAATAGTGCTGCTGGATAGCACTTGATGGGATTCAGGGGGCTGCACCAAATGATTGATGTATTATAATAATTGATTATGCTTATGTTTTATTAATAGAAGGGGAAGGGCAATAAGACCCCTCCCCCACTACATTTATAGGGTCCTGGACAGCAGATTAGCAATATATACATGCATTATAAGGTCTAGTCTCTGCTTCTTATAAGAAACGGTCTGAGAGATGTGTGAGTTATTGCAGTCAAAACAGGGTGTCTGTCAAGGCTAAAAGAGATGCATAGACACAGAACCCTGCAGGGGAGTGAAAGAGATAAGAGACAAGTCATACCACTATAAAGCAACTTGGGGAGTGGACAATTACTGCTGAGACCTTAGAAAACACTGGAACTATTGTTTGCTCCTGCAAGTTTGTATAACTGTATATGCATGGGCTTGGTCTCATGAGTAGAAGGTGTTGACGAAGGCAGTTGCATCACTAGGGGTTGACTGCAAGCATGTTAAAGCAACTTGGACCCTTTCCTATTTTGTAGAACTTACTCGGAAACATGCGTGCTATGTCTGCAATTGCATTAATAAATTAATGATTGATTTACTTAAAGATATTGTCTGATTACTGATTTCACCAAAAAGCATATGATTGACAAGGAACAAGGAACCTACCCCAACACACTCAAGCATGCAATTTACCAGCTTTACCTCAGATAAATGGTCTCAATAGCTTCATTAAGAAGGCAATCCAAGGCCATAAGAGGAAATAGAATGAAGGAGGCGTCGGCCCATGGCGTCATCAGGAAACCTGTGAATTGCATTAGTAACAACAGGGGTGTTTATCTATGGCAGCACCTGGGAGCTGTTCTATGCTGAGAAACCAGTTTGGTTCTTTCTGTATGCTTGACAGCTTGGTGTAATGACAGGAGTGACTTAGTCAGCTTTAATTGTAATCTTCTTGTGCCAGACTGCACACCGGCACTCTTCACACTTTCAGAAAAAAGAGGAAGTCTAGACAAGATGGCTTCATAGTTCACTTAGATAAGGCCTGCCTTACTATCTTATTTGATGTGTTGATCTATTTGTTTGATATTTCCTCAGCTCAGTTTGACATTGACTACCTGCAACTGTTTTTATTGGCTGTATTGAATTATTTATACAAATGATCTTATTAATATACTTCTATCATACAGGTATTAAAGCTATAGTGATGTCTTTTCAGTATTGCTCACTGCTAAAACTGCAAAAAAAAAGTCCTGTTTGATGTAGACATCTTTTCATGTTTCAGAATGTGCTCATGAGTAATGGGGAAGACAGGCAGCAAAGTGCTGAGAGAGACATCTTTGGATGGAGTTCAGCCACAGCAGGTAAAGGCTTATATACAACACTACACACACTTCCTGAGTGGGAGACTGCAGGTCATTTGTGTGTCTGCGCTGGAGCTTATCTGACTCTGTGCCGCTTACTCACCACATCTCCTGACTCCTTTCAAATGGGACAGCTGCGTGTTCCACAGCCATCAACTGGTTATGAAATCAGGATCAACTCCAGATTACTTTCACACATTATCTCTTTCTGTAGCATCATTAGTCCTATGTATATCAGAATACATTACTGGGCCTACAATGATTCACAGCCTTCCACTGCTATCAAAACAGCCATCATTCTAGCTGAATTTAGAAAGATTGAATGATTCACTGAAAATGTTATGAAACTTAAGTCCAATCTATGAGAGATGGTGAGTAAAGTAATTGCTGAGTAAGACAGGATTTTGATGTTGGGCATTATATAAGTTCTACTTTTTTCTGAACCTTCAGAAGTGCTTGAAATCCTTGATTCCTGCTTAGCTACTCTGTTTGGAAAGCCCATTCCCTGTTTAATCGAAACACAATTATCTATTTCATGAAAACAGCCAATCCCTGTTTAAACATTTTTAAAAAACGTTAAAATAATAAAGAAATATAAAAAATACAACCATTCCTAATTGATTACAACACCATTCATTAATTTATTGATTATTGAGCTAAATCTAATGCAAACAGTCATTACTAGAGCTTGGTGCCTGTATTTAGTTTATATATATTGGTGGTTACCTCTCCCTGCAGCCAAGCAGGACCGTAACCCTAGGAACACCTAGTCTGCCCCGAGCAGACTCAGGCCCACGATCTGCCCACTGACACCTGATACAATGACCTGAGGCCTGAGGCACACAAATAGATCAATGAATCAATAAATGAATCATAGCCAAGGAACATACACCCATACACTATGCATAGTTGTACTTTACAGGATGTAGCCTATGTGTACAGTGTTTATGTTGTGTGACTGTTAGCTATGGAATAGAGAGAGTGAAGTTGTATTCCTTCCTAAGATGTCTCAGTCAGTGTCCTTCTCTTAACATATTAGTCCGATGGAGCGCTCTAACTATGTGTACCCATGTGATTTCCCTTGTCAACTCATGTTCCCCGCTAATGTGCCTCATGAGGCAAACATACCCTCCTCCTGTAAGGGTTGAGTAGACGCTATGTTTTTCAGCCGGGACTACTCGGTAGTTCCCAGCAGTGGCAGAAACTGGACTGAAGTGAATTGATTCGTGGGGGATTAGAGATTAAGATTTCCCCTCCCGCTCAGACGGGCTTTAGTGGAGTAAATCTGGGGATTATGATGTCAGAGGCCCGTGCTTGTCAGAGAGGAAATTTAATTGTCAGAGGAGTGCTGATGGCTAGGATTATGGCACGGGCCAGTGAGGAAATGTAAGAATGAGAAGCCATGTCTGTGCCATAACCCTGTACAGTGAAACCTACAGGGAAGAACATCAACCACTATTGGAATTTGAGAGTTGGTGGTCCATGGCGCTGAGTGGATTGTTCAGATGCTTAGTCAGTGAGAGAGAGAGCATTTTTTATTATCTTCTGCCTGCCCTTAATGCACCCATGTTAAGTGGTAAGTAGTCTTGATTGTGTTTATTATCTAAGTACTGTACGTACTATAATTCAGCAAGTTAGCTCACTAATGTTCTAAAATGACATATGCCACATGGTAAAACCCCTCGTTCCTGTTGATCTCTTTGCATTCTGAAAGCCCATTCCTAACCGTGTGTGTGTGTGTGTGCGCGCGCACGTGTATGTGTGCGTGGGCGTGCATGTTTCAGCCTGCCCCTGCTGCTGCTATTGAGGGGCTCACCAAGACCAAGAAGATGAAGGTGAAATGGACTCAGTTGGGCATGGTGTTCTTCCTGTTGCTCTCTCTGGTCATGACAGGATGTTTCCTCTGGCAGTACCAGCTGCCAAAGTTACTGCCAGGTAAGGCTCACTCCCTGCATTCAACCTTGTCCGTGAAAACATTAGTACCAAACTGAAAATATTGTCAGGAGCAAGCAATTCAACATATTATGTAGTAAACAGCATCAATTCACTCTAAACATTTCAGCCTGTCAATCTCTTGGGGTTTTGTTACATTGTGTCTGAGGTAAATGGGAAAAGCTTATGAGAATATTAGTGGTTACAGTATCTTTACATGCAATCTCTCTTGGACAGATCTACAGAAACATAACTGGTACCATAGAATCTGTCAGGGAGGAATGGGATGTGTAGGATGAAAGCAGCAGAAATTCCGGTGTTTTGGTTTTTTGTTACTGGTTATTTAGACATTTTTCAGGCATTAGCATCGTTCAAATTTCGGAAAGGGAGGGGACATTTCACCCATAACTTGCAAAGAAAGAGGGTGGAGCTCCTTGTTACGGTTCTGCTCATCTTTCTAGCATCTCATCATCTCTTCTATTAACATGCATGGATCCAGAACTTAATTGAGCAGCTGACCAATTTCCTGACACTTTAGTTCTGGGTTAACCGAGATTATAGTATGTAGTTCCTGCTTCCTCTGCATTAACTTTGACACGTACAATCTGAGATTTTGCACACAAAGAAACGTCTAGAAATTAGTTAGAAAGTCCATTTGTTTTAGGGAAATAGAGAAAAGTTCCAAAACACGGCAGTTCTGTTACGGCTTTCTAGGTGTGAAGGAGAGTCGGACCAAAATGCGGCGTGTAGATCGCAATCCATGTTTAATGAAATGAATAAACACAAATCAAAATACAAACACTACAAAAACAATAAACGTAACGAAAACCGAAACAGCCTAATACTGGTGCAAACTAAATACACGACAGACGAAAGGACATACGGACATCAGGACAATCACCCACGAAACACTCAAAGAATATGGCTGCCTAAATATGGTTCCCAATCAGAGCCAACAATAAACACCTGCCTCTGATTGAGAACCACTTCAGACAGCCATAGACTTATCTAGAACACCCCACTAAGCTACAATCCCAGTACAAAACACACCACATACAAAAACCCATGTCACACCCTGGCCTGATCAAATAAATGAAGACAAACACAAAATACTTCGACCAGGGCGTGACAGAACCCCCCCCCCCGCCCCTCGCCAAGGTGCGGACTCCCGGTCGCACACCAAAAACCATAGGGGAGGGTCCGGGTGGGCGTCTGTCCATGGTGGCGGCTCCAGCGCGGGACGTGGACCCCACTCTATCAAAGTCTTAGTCCCTCCTCCTCACGTCCTAGGATAGTCCACCCTCGCTGCCGACCATGGCCTAGTAGTCCTCACCCAAAACCCCACTGGACTGAGGGGCAGCTCGGGACTGAGGGGCAGCTCGGGACTGAGGGGCAGCTCGGGACTGAGGGGCAGCTCGGGCCTCAGGCAGCTCGGGACTGAGCGGAAGCTCGGAACTGAGGGGAAGCTCGGCACTGAGAGGAAGCTCGGCACTGAGAGGAAGCTCGGCACTGAGAGGAAGCTCGGCAGGTAGTTGGATCTGGCAAATCCTGGCTGGCTGGCGGTTTTGGCAGATCCTGGCTAACTGGCGGTTCTGGAAGAGTCTGGCTGACTGGCGAATCTGGAAGAGTCTGGCTGACTGGCAGATCTGGAAGAGTCTGGCTGACTGGCAGATCTAGAAGAGTCTGGCTGACTGGCAGATCTGGAAGAGTCTGGCTGACTGGCGGATCCTGGCTGACTGGCGGATCTGGAAGAGTCTGGCTGACTGGCGGATCTTGGCAGACTGGCGGATCTGGCTGCTCCATGCTGATTGGCAGCTCTGGCTGCTCCATGCTGACTGGCGGCTCTGGCTGCTCCATGCTGACTGGCGGCTCTGGCTGCTCCATGCTGACTGGCGGCTCTGGCTGCTCCATGCTGACTGGCGGCTCTGGCTGCTCCATGCTGACTGGCGGCTCTGGCTGCTCCATGCTGACTGGCGGCTCTGGCTGCTCCATGCTGACTGGCGGCTCTGGCTGCTCCATGCTGACTGGCGGCTCTGGCTGCTCCATGCTGACTGACGGCTCTGGCGGCTTCTTGCAGACTGGCAGCTCTGGCGGCTTCTTGCAGACTGGCAGCTCTGGCGGCTTCTTGCAGACTGGCAGCTCTGGCAGGTCCATGCAGACTGGCAGCTCTGGCGCTCCTTGCAGACTGGCTGCTCCTTGCAGAATGGCAGCTCCTTGCAGACTGACAGCTCTAGCTGCTCCATGCATACTGACAGCTCTGGTTGCTCCATGCAGACCGGCAGCTCTGGCTGCTCCATGCAGACTGACAGCTCCTTGCAGACTGGCAGCTCCTTGCAGACTGACAGCTCTAGCTGCTCCATGCAGACTGGCAGCTCTGGCTGCTCCATGCAGGCTGGCAGCTCTGGCTGCGCTGAACAGGCAGGAGACTCCAGCAGCGCTGTAGAGGAGGAAGGCTCTGGCTGCGCTGAACAGGCGGGAGACTCCGGCAGCGCTGTAGAGGAGGAAGGCTCTGGCAGCGCTAAACAGGCGGGAGACTCCGGCAGCGCAGGAGAGGAGAAAGGCTCTGGCAGCGCTGAACAGGCGGGAGACTCCGGCAGAGCAGGAGAGGAGGAAGGCTCTGGCAGCGCTGGAGAGGCGAGGCGCACTGTTGGCTTGATGCGTGGTGCTGGCACTGGTGGTACTGGGCCGAGGACACGCACAGGAAGCCTGGTGCGGGGAGCTGCCACCGGAGGGCTGGTGTGTGAAGGTGGCACAGGATGGGCTAGACCGTGAAGGCGTACTGGAGATCTTGAGAGCAGGGATGGCACAGGACGTGCAAGGCTAGGGAGGTGCACAGGAGGCCTGGTGCGTGAGGCTGACACAATCTTCACCAGCCGACTAACACGCACCACAGGACGAGAATGAAGCGCTGACCCAGGTGCCATCAAATCCCGACACGCTCCGTCGGGCGAATTCCATGCTTAAAGCACCAACGCAGCAACTCCCTCTTAACTCTCTCCTCCAATTTCCCCATTAATTCCTTCACAGTCTCTGCTTCGCTCACCTCCAACACTGGCTCTGGTTCTGGTCTCCTCCTTGGCTCCTCACGATAAACAGGGGGAGTTGGCTCAGGTCTGACTCCTGACTCTGCCACACTCTCCCTGAGGCCCCCCCCCCCAAGAAAGTTTTGGGGCTGACTCTCGGGCTTCCTTCCACGCCGCCGTGCTGCCTCCTCATTCCAGCGCCTCTCCGCTTTCACCGCCTCCAGTTCTTCCTTGGAGCGGCGATATTCTCCAGGCTTTGCCCAGGGTCCGTGTCCATTTAGGATTTCCTCCCATGTCCAGAAATCCTTATTATATATCTCCTGCTGCTGCTGCCTGTTGACACGCCGCTTGGTCGTGTTGTGGTGGGTGATTCTGTTGCGGCTTTCTAGGTGTGAAGGAGAGTCAGACCAAAATGCGGCGTGTAGATTGCGATCCATGTTTAATGAAATGAATAAACACAAATCAAAATACAAACACTACAAAAACAATAAAAGTAACGAAAACCGAAACAGCCTAATACTGGTGCAAACTAAATACACGACAGACGAAAGGACATACGGACATCAGGACAATCACCCACGAAACACTCAAAGAATATGGCTGCCTAAATATGGTTCCCAATCAGAGACAACGATAAACACCTGCCTCCGATTGAGAACCACTTCAGACAGCCATAGACTTATCTAGAACACCCCACTAAGCTACAATCCCAATACAAAACACACCACATACAAAAACCCATACCACACCCTGGCCTGACCAAATAAATGAAGACAAACACAAAATACTTCGACCAGGGCATGAAAAGTTCTCCCTTCAGAATGGATTTATTTGCCTGGAAGCCACATGAGGATAGATTGAAGTGCTTCCAAGCAAGTCATTACAGTTGTCTGAGGTGTGATTGTGAAATCCTATTAGCTGTTTTCTGTGGGTGGTCAATGGATTAGACAGACAGTGCTTGAAATATGGATTTTGAGGTGAATAAAAGAGAAGAGCAGTTGTGGATGAAGTCAATCAAAATCATTCTGGTTTAATACAAGTTGCAACAGAGAGACAATATCCAGCATTAGAGCAAAGAAAATGTCTAACTGGCCTCCACTATCAGCAGACAACTTTTCTGTGAACAAGGTCACTAAATCTTCTTAAAGACTCCAACTCAGACAGCAGGCTTAGTCACTGTCTGCAGAGTTTACAAGAAAGTATACAGTTGAAGTTGGAAGTTTACATACACTTAGGTTGGGGTCATTAAAACTCATTTTAAACTCAACCACTCCACAAATGTCTTGTTAACAAACTATAGTTTTGGCAAGTCGGTTAGGACATTACTTTGTGCAATTTTTCCAACAATTGTTTACAGACAGATTATTTCACTTATAATTCACTGTATCCCAATTCCAATGGGTCAGAAGCTTACATACAATAAGTTGACTGTGCCTTTAAACAGCTTGGAAAATTCCATAAAATGATGTCATGGCTTTAGAAGCTTCTGATAGGCTAATTGACATCATTCGAGTCAATTGGGGGTGTACCTGTGGATGTATTTCAAGGCCTACCTTCAAACTCAGTGCCTCTTTGCATGACATCATGGGAAAATGAAAAGAAATCAGCCAAGACCTCAGAAAATAAATTGTAGACCTCCACAAGTCTGGTTCCTTCTTGGGAGCAATTTACAAATGCTTGAAGATACCACGTTCATCTGTACAAACAATAGTACACAAGTATAAACACCATGGGACCATGCAACTGTCATACCGCTCAGGAGGGAGACGCGTTCTGTCTCCTAGAGATGAACGTACTTTGATGAGGAAAGTGCAAATCAATCCCAGAACAACAGCAAAGGACCTTGTGGAAACAGGTTCAAAAGTATCTATATCCACAGTAAAACGAGTCCTATATCGACATAACCTGAAAGGCCGCTCAGCAAGGAAGAAGCCACTGCTCCAAAACTGTCATAAAAAAGCCAGATCACGGATTGCTACTGCACATGGGGAAAAATATCGTACTTTTTGGAGAAATGTTCTCTGGTCTGATGAAATAAAAATATAATTGTTTGCCCATAATGACCATCGGATGAAAAAGGGGGAGGCTTGCAAGCCGAAGAACGTCATCCCATCCTCGAAGCACGGGGGTGGCGGCATCATGTTGTGGGGGTGCTTTGCTACAGGAGGGACTGGTGCACTTCACAAAATAGATGGCATTATGAGGGGAAAAATTATGTGGATATATTGAATCTCAAGACATCAGTCAGGAAGTTACAGCTTGGTTAGAAATGGGTCTTCCAAATGGACAATGACCCCAAGCACACTTTCAAAGTTGTTGCAAAATGGCTTAGGGACAACAAAATCAAGGTATAGGATTGGCTAGCACAAAGCCCTGACCTCAGTCCTATAGAAAATGTGTGGGCAGAACTGAAAAAGTGTGTGTGAGCAAGGAGGCCGACACACCTGACTCAGTATCACCAGCTCTGTCAGGAGGAATGGGCCAAAATTCACCCAACTTATTGTGGAAGGCTACCCAAAACATTTGACCCAAGTTAAACAATTTAAAGGCAATGCCACCAAATACTAATTGAATGTATGAAAACTGACCAACTGGGAATGCGATGAAAGAAAGGAAAGCTGAAATAACTCATAACTCATGGTGATCCTAACTGACCTAAGACAGGGAATTTTTACGTGGATCAAATGTCAGGGATTGTGAAATACTGAGTTTAAATGTATTTGGCTAAGGTGTATGTAAACATACTTCAACTGTAACATCAGCACTTAAACAGGCCAAAGGTCTGTTTTAGAAGTAAAATGATCATCAGTAGTCAGTTACAACAGATAATTGCAGACTAACATGAGAAAATTACCTGACCAAACATGTCATTAACACTATGTTTAGCATGGGGTTTTAACATGATATTTAAAATATATGGTTAACTCTGGTTTCTCCAAACAATGGAATGCCTATGTCAGCATCTCTCCGCTCGTATAATAATTTGCATTGCATATCATTCATAATCAACATTACAGATAACAAAATCAAACACAGGAAATAATTAATCAAAGTATTTCCCACTACAGTGCTCACAGTGAAGCAACCTACTGTCGTGCTAAAGGTGTTTTTAGATTGTCCACCTATTTCTGATGACAGTGAGATGCTACTGTACTTTCCCCGTAATTTCCTCTTTGCTAAAGGTTTCTGTGGCAGCTATCTGAGAAAGTAATATTATAGAGAACTTCTAGAGAAATATAAAGTGTAGTCAATGGTTTTATTTTCCAAATTCATCTTTACCCCTAGGCTTTATGTAACGGCTTTCTTCCTGGGAAGGATTGGCAGACCAATAGCGTGGTTATAGTTCATGGTAATTTAATAAGGTAACTCAAACATGAACAGGATACAAAACAATAAACGTGAAAACCGAAACAGCCCTATCTGGTGCAGAAAACACAAAGACAGGAAACAACCACCCACAAATCCCAACACAAAACAGGCTACCTAAATATGGTTCCCAATCAGAGATCATGCCTAACAACTGCCTCTGATTGAGAACCATATCAGGCCAAACATAGAAATAGACAAACCAGACACACAACATAGAATGCCCACCCAGCTCACGTCCTGACCAACACTAAAACAAGGAAAACACAAAATAACTATGGTCAGAACGTGACACTTTAGTTACAGTATGTAGCCCCCCCACCCCCCCACCCCAAGGTGCGGACTCCGGCCGCACAACCTAAACCTATAGGGGAGGGTCTGGGTGGGCACCTGTCCGCGGTGGCGGCTCTGGCGCTGGACGTGGACCCCACTCCATCATTGTCTTAGTCCACCTCATTAGCGTCCTTTGAGTGGCGACCCTCGCCACCGACCTTGGCCTAGGAACCCTAACAGAGGGCCCCACTGGACGGGAGACTGAGGGTCAGCTCGGGACTGAGGGGTAGCTCAGGACTGAGGGGTAGCTCAGGACTGAGAGGTAGTTCAGGCTGGTTGACGGCTCTGGCAGCTTCTGGCTGAATGGCGGTTCTGGCGGATCCTGGCTGAATGGCGGCTCTGGCGGATCCTGGCTAACTGGCGGCTCTGGCGGATCCTGGCTGACTGGCGGCTCTGGCGGATCTTGGCTGACTGGCGGCTCTGGCGGATCCTGACTGACTGGCGGCTCTGGCGGATCCTGGCTGACTGGTGGCTCTGGCGGATCCTGGCGGCTCTGGAAGATCCTGGCTGACTGGCGACTCTGGCGGCTCGTGACAGACGGGAGACTCTGGCGGCTCGTGACAGACGGGAGACTCTGGCGGCTCGTGACAGACGGGAGACTCTGGCGGCTCGTGACAGACGGGAGACTCTGGCGGCTCGTGACAGACGGGAGACTCTGGCGGCTCGTGACAGACCGGAGACTCTGGCGGCTCGTGACAGACCGGCTCGTGACAGACCGGAGACTCTGGCGGCTCGTGACAAACGGGAGACTCTGGCGGCTTGTGACAGACGGGAGACTCTGGCGGCTTGTGACAGACGGGAGACTCTGGCGGCTCGTGACAGACGGGAGACTGGCAGCTCGTGACAGACGGTGGTACTGGATAGACTGGACCGTGCCAGTGCGGCAAGGTGGTATAGCCCGTACTGGGCTGTGCAGGCGAACCGGGGATACCGTGCGCAAGGCTGGTGCCATGTATGCCGGCCCAAGGAGACGCATTGGAGACCAGATGCGTAGAGCCGGCTTCATGGCATCTGGCACGATACCCACTCTAGCCCGGCCGATCCGAGGAGCTGGTATGTACCGCACCGGGCTATGCATCCGCACTGGGGACACCGTGCACTCCACAGCATAACACGGTGCCTGCCCGAACTCTCTCGCCCTCCGGTAAGCACAGGAAGTTGGCGCAGGTCTCCTACCTGGCTTCGCCACACTTCCTGTGTGCCACCCCTCCCCCAAATACATTTTTGGGGCTGACTCTCGGGGTTCCATCCACGCCGCTTTGCTGCCTCCTCATACCAGCGCCTCTCCGCCTTCGCTGCCTCCAGCTCTTCTTTGGGGTGGCGATATTCTCATGGCTGTGCCCAGGGTCCTCTCGCATCGAGGATTTCCTCCCATGTCCAAGAGTCTTGTGTCTTCGGCCGCTGTTGCTGTTGCCTGTCACCACGCTGCTTGGTCCTGTTTTGGTAGGTGATTCTGTCACGGCTTTCTTCCTGGGAAGGAGAGGCGGACCAAAAGCGTGGTTATAGTTCATGGTTATTTCATAAGGTAACTCAAACATGAACAGGATACAAAACAATAAACGTGAAAACCGAAACAGCCCTATCTGGTGCAGAAAACACAAAGACAGGAAACAACCACCCACAAATCCCAACACAAAACAGGCTACCGAAATATGGTTCCCAATCAGAGACCATGACTAACACCTGCCTCTGATTGAGAACCATACCAGGCCAAACATAGAAATAGACAAACCAGACACACAACAGAATGCCCACCCAGCTCACATCCTGACCAACACTAAAACAAGGAAAACACAAAAGAACTATGGTCAGAACGTGACACTTTAGTTGCATTCTTTACTGAAGTGCTGCTTCTTACACTTTTACTCTTTCAGTAGCACACCATGGCTGTATGATCTAGTACTGAATCTGAATTCATTAACATACTGTAGGCCCATGGGCCTGTTGACTATCGTAACTCTAGGAGCTATAAAGGCAAGATCTAATCCTGTGTAAATGAAAGTCTCCATTAACTGCTCATTCGAAATTCACAGTGCGTTCGAAATTAATCACCTTTATGACTGTGTTTGCGTGCAAATTGGATCCTTTGTGGTAGCCTACAGACATGGGAACGCAGGTGATTAATGAAGTCCTGTGCAAGTCCATTAAGGCACATTGTGTTCGTCTCCATGTCATGTCATACATATTACTCCACCAACATCAAGTGTGAATTTCAATAAACGCCCAACTTCTTTCCCCTTCTTCCTATATCTCTCTCTGTCACTCTGCCAGATGAAGGCATGGGAGGCAATGCCAAATCAGAACGGATGTGCCCACGCTTCCCTGAGCCTCTCCCCCTGGAACACCCTATCCCTACCCTGAAAGAGGCACTAGAAAAGGTAAGAGCTCCCTTGGGCCATTCAGACTATGCACATTCTGTTCATGTCCGACTAAGAACAGGGAACATGTGTTAGTGATAATGCGTTCTAACAATTTCCTAGACACACTCCCCCATAGGGGTTGTATTACCATGCAGAGAAATATGTTTGATAAAGAAAGTATGTTTGATAAAGAAGCCTCTGAGTTGGACGTGACCCGTTCCTGCACTAATATAACTCAGACAGTGAAGGGCATTCTACAAAATAGAGAGGAGAGGAGAGCAGTCCTACCAGTCCCAGCACATATCCATATAAGCAGCGGTCTATTATGGATGAGTGTTGAAATTCCCATTGGAATCCTATTAACAATGTCCTCAGAATGACAAAACCACATTGGAACTCATTGTATATTTTATACTAACTGAATATCCCTGCATACATTAAGACATTACTGCTTTGCACCTCATAAAAACAACAGATTGTCATTATATTAGATATTAGATTGTCATTCTGACTGTGTCCATTGTATGAAGTCATTCCATCTGCCTATTACCTGTGACAGTTAAGAATAATGTCAGTTCATTCAGCATCTGCCAAGCCTTGGCAGCACCTCCATCACAACAAATCAATAGGAAGCAGTCTATTTTGTCCACATAGCACCTTAAAAAGTTTCAAGACCCAGGGTAACTTTTGAAAGTCTTGTTTCCTGAAACTACAGTTCAACCTTGAGGGAGAGTCTCTGAATCAATTTGTTTCTCAGTAAGAATTTCTGTTTTGTAGTGTTTACAGCTGTAGTAGTCGATATAAATGCTCATAAGTGTTATGTTCTCACTCAGGTGGACACACTGCTGCGCCAGAGTGTCAACCCTGCCAGTCTTCCCTCTTTGTCGGCCATTGTGATTTTCAATGACACCGTTCTGTGGACTGGTAACTTTGGCAAGAGGAATGGAAGTGACCCACTATCAGCTCCACCCAATGAATACACCATCTATAGGTAAGGAGCAGCAGAGATCTCAGGGCTCTTTGAGCCCTCCAGAGTAATGACCAAGACCGGTCTGTTCTTTTTGATTTCATGGTCATTAATTATAAGCACCCTTAGCCCTTTCTTATTCATTTCCTAATTCGGGGACATGCGTGTAATTCTGTTGTCCGATTGCATTAGCTTGCAATCATAGCACTATTACATTGTATGACGTATTACGTGCTCTGAGCATGTGAATGTACTATCTATCAGTCACAGCTTTCTTGCTGCTCTTGATAGAGGCATTGATGTCACACAGCAATTAGCCTCTGACACAGTTAGCCACTACAATGCACCGTCATGTACCAAAAAGCTGTAATAGGTATTCTGGTTTCAGAGTAAAGTTGTCAACACTGACCAACAGGAATCTATATTCACTGATGCACAGCTTCCAGTTAGAGTGATCATTACCGAATGAAATGAGAGCTGTAAAAGTCATGTGACTTTGCTTTAGGGCTTTACTTAAAGATAGACTCAGTGAGATGACTGCAACGAACAGCACCGGAGATATTTAAATGAGCGGCATGCAAAACTTCGCTCTCACACAGTCACACAGAGTATCTGTGCATGTGAACGGGTGCGCTTCACGCTGCTACAATGTGGTACTTTAAAAAACGTTTCTAATTATTTTTTTAAAATTTAACTATAGCTTTGGGACCAGCTTCAACGATTTTAGTTGTTGCGGACATTGACCCACTAAGGCTGTTTACACAGCCACCGTAAGAACCAAATCTGATTTTCTTTCTAAATCCAATCTTTTTTTCTGACTGTCCATACTAGGTTTTAGATGTAACCCATATCAGATTTAGGCAATCACATGGATGTAGCCTCAATCACACTGAAGTATCACACAGATGCAATACTCATTTCTTGTTATTGATCTTTTAACTTTTGAGGTGGTTGTCATGGTAATGGCAGGTCATGTGCCAAAAAAAACACTTTATATGGCTGTTGTATAAATCAGTAGTGAAAAGATCAGATTCCATGTATATTTTTTGCTGTTTACACATTAGAAATAGATCACATAGGTTTCAGATATGCAAATAATTGGTCAAATATTGGAATTGGGATGCCTGTGTAAACAGCCTACAGTATGTGTTTGCTTTGTGCATGCAATGTCATCTTGGTGAGTCTACCTTAAATTTTGACACCTGTATTTGGGGAGTTTCTCCCATTCCTCTCTGCAGATCCTCTCGAGCTCTGTCAGGTTGACTGGGGAGCGTTGCTGTACAGCTATTTTCAGGTCTCTCCGGAGAGGTTTGATCTGGTTCAAGTCCAGGCTCTGGCTGGGTCACTCAAGGACATTCAGAGACTTGTCCCGAAGCCACTCCGGCATTGTCTTGGCCGTGTGCTTAGGGTTGTTGTCCTGTTGGAAGGTGAACCTTCACCCCAGTCTGATATCCTGAGCGAGCTGGAGCAAGTTATCATGATGTATCTCTCTGTACTTTGCTCCGTTCATCTTTCCCTCGATCATGACTAGTCTCCCAGTCCCTACCACTGAAAACATCCCCATAGCTTGATGCTGTCACCACCATGCTTCACCGTAGGGATGGTGCAAGGTTTCCTACAGACGTGACACTTGGCATTCAGGTCTAAGAGTTCAATCTTCATTTCGTCAGACGAGATAATATTTTTTCTCATGGTCTGAGAGTCCTTTAGGTAACTTTTAGCAAACTCCAAGCGGGATGTCATGTGTCTTTGTCATGGTTGTGTGGAGAGACGGACCAAGGCGCAGCATGATTAAAGTTCCACATATTTATTTACGTGAAACTTCCAAACAAAAAGAAACAAACAATGAACCGTGACATCAGAGGTGCCACATGCACTAACTTAAAACAAGATCCCACAAAACACAATGGGGAAATGGCTGCCTAAATATGATCCCAAATCAGAGACAACGATAAAAATCTGCCTCTGATTGGGAACCATACCAGGCCAACATAGAAATAAAACAACCTAGATTATCCACACTAGTCACACCCCGACCTAACCAAAATAGAGAATAAAAAGGCTCTCTATGGTCAGGGCGTGACAGCCTTTTACTGAGGAGTGGCTTCCGTTTGGCCACTTTAGCATAATGGTCTGATTGCTGCTGAGATTAAACTCCCTGACCAAAGCCCTTCTCCCCTGATTGCTCAGTTTGGCCGGGCGGACAGCTTTAGGAAGGGTCTTGGTGGTTCAAAACTTCTTCCATTTATGAATGATGGAGGCGACTGATCTTGGGGACCTTCAAATGTTTTGGTACCCTTCTCCAGATCTGTGCCTCAGCACAATCTTGTCTCGGAGCTCTACGGACACTTCCTTTGACCTCAGGGCTTAATTTTTGCTCCGACATGCACTGTCAACTGTGCGACCCTATATACTGTAGACAAGTGTGTGCCCATCCAAATCATGCCTTTTCAAATTGTTATTTTACAGTAAACCAATTGACAGACTTTCAGCACATTTATAGGGAAGGATATTCAAGAAGCACAAGACTGATGATTGGCTAAGTGAAATTGATAGACTTTTTTGATAAATTGATAGACTTTTATTTGTTAGACTTCATTGTGACTTTTGACATTATTGATCGTAGTCTTTTGCTGGAAAACGTATGTGTTATGGCTTTACACACCCTGCTATATTGTGGATAAAGAGTTTCCTGGCTAACAGAACACAGGGGGTGTTCTTTAATGGGAGCCTTGTCAACAAAATCCAGGTAGAATAAGGAATTCTCCAAGGCAGCTGTCTAGGCCCCTTACTGGCTTTGAGTAAAACCATATGTTTTGACCATGAAGGTTTACAATCCAGGGTTATACCAAGCAGTTTAGTCTATGTATGTATGCAGATGACTCAACCCTATACACGGCAGCTACCACAGTGACTGAAATAACTGCAACACTTAACAAAGAGCTGCCATTAGTTTCAGAATGGGGCGCAAGGATTGTTAGTCCGAAATATTTAAAAACTAAAAGCATTGTTTTGGGACAAATCATTCACTAAACCCTAAACCTTAACTACATCCTGTAATGAATAATGAGAAAATTGAGCAATTTGAGGAAACTAAACTGCTTGGCATAACCCTGGATTGTAAACCTTCATGGTCAAAACATATTGATACAACAGTAGCTAGGATGGGGAGAAGTCTGTCCATAATAAAGCTCTGCTCTGCATTCTTAACAGCACTATCAACAAGGCAGGTCATAGAGGCCCTAGTTTTGTCGCACCTGGACTACTGTTCAGTCGTGTGGTCAGGTGCCACAAAGAGGGACTTGGCTCAGAACAGGTCATCACAGCTGGCCCTTGGATGTACAAGGAAGGCTAACATTAATAATATGCATGTCAATCTCTCCTGGCTCAAAGTTGAGGCGAGATTGACTTCATCACTACTTGTATTTCTGAGAGATATTGACATGTTGAATGCACCGAGCTGTCTGATTGAACTACTGGCACACAGCTCGGATATCCATGCATACCCCACAAGACATGCCACCAGAGGTCTTTTCGCAGTCCTCAAGTCCAGAATAGACTATGGGAGGCGCACAGTACTACATAGATCCATGACTACATGGCTACATTCCACATCAAGTAAGTCATGTGGAATGTAAAAATACACCTTATGGAAGGGTGGGGACTGTGAAGCAACACAAACATGGGCACAGACACATGCATACATACACACGATAACATACGCACTATACACACACGTACACATGGATTCTGTGTTGTAGATATGTGATAGTAGAGTAGGGGCCTGAGGGCTGTCACGAACCGGCTCAAAGTGTGTAACAAAAAGTGAGACAACGTGGAGATAAGGAATAACAAAATATATTTATTAACTAAAGTAAACTAAATATAATTACACCCGAACCCAGGTGTGTCCCATTTCGGTGACGACACTCCCAGCTCCACCCACAGACATCCTATTAAGGAAACATGAGCAAAGAGAAAGAATTCGGCAGACAGAGTGGGAGGGTCGTCACAGGGCACACACTTAATATGTTGTGAAATCTGTTGTGAATGTATTGTAATGTTTACCCTTTTTTATAACTGCCTTAAGTTTGCTGGAGCCCAGGAAGAGTAGTTGCTGCCTTGGCAGCACTGCTGTATTTTTTTTCTTCATATTTGTGGTATGTTGTCATCTCAGCAATAAATTGGAGCCCAAAATTGGCTTGAAAATGTATGGCTGGGATGAAATCAAAGGAGTGTTGTTGACAAGCCCATTGTACCGTCACAATACCCATTTCAAATCCAATTCACTTGATGTTTGTGGAGATTGCATTCACGATAAATTAAGCGGATTAAGCGTAAATTACCTTTAAAAGTCAACTGCAATACTCTTGTCGACCATGCGCCTTTGATTGAATACTGACCAACTTTATGTCTTGAACTATGTATGGGCTATTATTCATCATGTCTTCATCAACATTGGCTCCAGATTTTCTCCAGCCCTGTCTTGAGTGGTGTCAGCATGGCCCTTGAATACACATATACTGTGGTATGATGATGTCTTTTTAAACTCCAAACCCCTCAGTGTGTTAACGGAGTTAAAAAATTATGTTGTTGCAAGAATGTCTGCGAGATGAGGCAGAGAAAACATTGTGAGGTCAAAAGCCTGAGTGTAGAAAGCTTTAGAGAGAGCATGTACAAATGAAAGAATGTTACAATAAGAAGAATAGTACTCATTTGTGCATGCTTGCCATAGTTTTTGTTGTAATGATTTCTTTAAAAGCTTTTTGCAGGCATCAGGGGAATTACAGTAGTAATTAACACCTGTTTGATTCCTGCCCTACAGGATTGCCAGCCTTTCAAAGATCTTCCCAACGCTGATGCTGTACAGGCTGTGGGAGGATGGGAAGATTGCCTCTCTGGATGACCCACTTGAGAAATATGTGGAGAACTTCACCATTAAAAACCCTCTGGGCAAGTCACGGGACTCTGAGCTCAAGTACGTAACAGACGGTCTGATCTTTCTGGACAGTGGAGAGGTTCAGATCCGCTCCTCCTCTGTCACCCTGCGCAGGATGGCCAGCCAGCTCTCAGGTGAGATACGGACCACCCCCCCCCCTTCCACCTGGGATTGGAAACCAGGTCATGCCGACCCTTTACACGACAGTGAGGGAAAACCCGTTGTGTACCTTATGTGCTCAGCTGCAGTGTTGAAAACTTTCATGCTATTATGACCAAAGTGGCCACTATAATGTAATATTGATGATCTTATTCATTGATTTAATTTAAATGCCACCATACTGCAATCTCTAGTCAGAGCCCTTAAACCTCTAAGCAGGTTCCCAGATCGCCTTCTAAACACCTCTGAAGTTACAGAAACTGTTCAGATTGTCACTGCATCTGCTTATCATCAGAAATAGATCCTGTGAGTGCTGAGGGACGATGAGTTCCACTTATTGATGGGTGATGCTCTGAATTGACAAACCTTGGTAATGGTAACATCTACACAAATATAGAGGCCAATGTACCAGTGACATACACCTCCCACAGAATAGTATGTATTGTCTTTTTATTAGCATATTACACCACAATATCCAAGCCTGTTACTTCAATATGGCACCCTACAATTCCTTGCTTTGAAAAATAGATTTGATTTGATTAGGTTTGCACTTTGGTCATTGAGGCATGAAGGTTATAATAGCTAAATTAATGTATTTAATGTATTTGCTTTCTTGATACGTAAACACTAAAGATGTTGTGTTTTGTTAACTGCAGGTCTACCCAGAAGACTTAGAGCCACTAACCTGCTATGGAAGGGGAAAACACAGGCTGCAGTGAATCTGCTGCAAGACGATGTCCTCGTTGCAGACCCTGGCACCAAGTAAGACCTTAGTCATTCCCATTGTTCGATATCAGAAGAGCAATATAGTAATTAAAATGTTGTGCATGTCCTTGTGCCATTTAACATTCAGTCAATATTTACGTGTGTAATATAATGGAGCATATTTTCTACACTCATTTGGATGTAAATAGACGGCTCAAGTGTTTAATTCCAACAATCCTGTGGGCTGTATTAACCCTGCAGTCTACCCTATCAGAATGACTTCTCACTCTGCTGCTCTGTGTTTTGCAGATGCCACTACAGTAACCTAGCCTTCTCCTTATTGGCCCACGTCATGGCTGAGAAGGTGGTGGGCATGGACTACCAGCGCTGGATCAATGATAACATCCTGGACCGGCTGGGGATGGAGGATACAGGCTTCGACATCACCCCAGGGATCCACAGCCAGATGGCTGTGGGCGTCTACTCCAGTGGCCAGCCAGCCCCTCTGTATGACCTGGGTTGGTACCGCCCCTCAGGCCAGATGTTCTCCACTGCCGCTGACCTTGCCAAGCTGGCTATGATGCTGTTGGGGGCCTACCATCGCAAGCTCCTGGAGCCTGACACCCTGAAAATCATGCTGACCCCTCTGTTCCGCTGTGATAAGGACTACTTTGCCAATCGCACCGGCACACCATGGGAGGTGAATGAGCAGTTGGGCTACGAGGTGGTGCGTAAAGATGGAGACCTAGACGGCTACTCAGCCACCTTCTCACTTGTGCCCAGGCTCAAGCTGGGCCTGGTAGTGCTGATGGCTGGCACCAGACCTCAGAAGCAGGATGTGTTGGCCAAGGCTTACAGCCACATAATACCCGCTATGGAGAGGGCTTTCCGGGAGTCCAAGAAGATTCTCATCCCTCCCCCTAATCCAGACCCTTACATAGGCTTCTTCACCTACGGAAACATCACTTTCTATGAGATCAAAGCTGGGGCAGACGGAGTTCTGATCATGCAGCAGTTTGGTCCCCAGATTGAGGACCTGATCCCAGAGAGATATCGGACAATAAAGCTCAACTACCTGGTGGACAGGGTGTTTAGGGTGGTGTTTGAGAAAGAGTACCCTTGTGTCTTGCGGGTCAGCACCGCGTCTGTCTCCCTTGAGGCCCAAGACGGGCAGCTCTTTAACTTTTATGTGTTTGACAAGCGAGGTCTGTCCCCTGGCTTTGATGCACCAGGACTGAATACATACAATGTGGTCAGGATAGCCCATAGGCCGACTTTCTCGAACTAACTGAACTCATACATTGGAAAGGCGCATGAATGTGCAGGATGAAGGTCCTGTTTGGGTCTGTCGCCTATATTTAATAGTGATATTCTATATTGAAAGAGCACATTGCTGGAGGACAGTGAGTGAACAATACCATGATGCATTGCAAAAGAAGGTACACAGCTAGACAAAAGGGTGTTTAATTTACCCATTGTTGTCAACTCTTGTACATAATGTTTTCTTTGGTTTCCATGTCAAATAATGGTATTGTACAAATTCATCATTTTTATACAGTTGGTAACCTGACCTTAAACATATTATACTGTACACATTTACTGTATTGTGGCACAGTAATAGAGGGGTTGGTTGTTTAGCAACAAAACCGACGTGCGTGCAACCATGGGGCAAAATAGACAGGTTTGGCTTGGATTGTTGACAACATGTAAACTATATTTAGTCTCTTGAAAACATAAATACATTTGCACAATGATAAATTGTTGTCTCTCAAATACATTGTTACAGTGAGCTAGCTAGCAACTTTTTGCCATATTAGCATTGACATGACATCAGTCAAAACACCTCAAAACAAGACATGGTATCAATAACAAGATGGCATGAGCTGAAACAAGCCCCACATGGCAGTTTCTTGTCGTTCTTTCTAACAATCTGGCCATCCAGAATGACAACAACATGCTGTCTTCTGCCCCATGGAAGCGTGCACATCGTTTTCGTGATGTTGTCAGCTATCCCATCTATTGAGTCTTTCCTATGTTCTGCACATTATTACTTTTATCAGTTTGTTCTGTCCTTACATTGCATTTGTAAGAAAAAACTGCATGGAAATATGGCATGCGGGAATCAATCAACACAATTAAATTGTAACACTTTAATTTGCATGTGGAAGTTCATTCTTGTTCTTGCCCTATGAATTTCATTTTGATTAATCAAAAGATGTGCAATGTATGTTTCTACTGCAGCAAAACATGGATTTATTTTTATTTGTTATCAATGAATTGCCTGATCATTTTTGACCTACGAAAAATCCACAAGATATGTTCATGCCAAACAAAAATTAAGTCTCATTTTTAAATAGTGATCATGTTGGCATGTTTTGGCAAGGAGACCTTTTACAGTATCTGTAGCCATACTGTACAGTAAGTATACTTTATGTGAGAACAGACCCAAATGCTTTTGGCAGTTCAACCTTTGAGCAAAAATATATGCTTAAAAGGGGGATTGGGGACATAGTGGTATAGTTCCAGGAACTACTGTGCACGTTATCATCCCAATTCGGACTCATTTAAATCCTCCTTATGAATAGATTTATATGACAAATATCTGTAGCTCATAAACTGACTCACAAAGAATAGCCTTATGTGGTCCTCTTCTTTGGCATTTAGATTTTCTAATGTAATACTAGGTAGGGGAAAAACATACAGCTATGACTAACTAGTGTTCCCTCAAAGAGGGAAACAAGGTACAACACACCTATGGGGGAGTTTGAGTGCTAGCGCCCTCTACTGCCTAACCAGAAGCCCCGCCCTCCACAGGTGGTAAACCTGAGGCACTGATTCATTCCTTCAATTCAGTTCCTCTCTTCACCAAGCCCAAGAACAGGTGTTGTACCTCGTTTTCCTCCTTCAGGGACCCGTAGTTATAGTAATATTGGTATGTTCCCTTTTAGTAGATCAACTTGGTACAATAGCTATGGGGACATGAAATCAAGCCCGAAACCGACCCCAGTGGACACCAAATGAAATGGCCCATGGCAGACCACCCAGAGTTCCAACCCAACAGGTTGGTACCCGGTATTGCGCAATAAGTGCACCGCCTAATGACCCTCTTCTGCCTCAGTCGTAAGCATACTGTGGGATACACTAGGGTCAGTGAAATCCAAGCAATAAAACCTCAAAAGTGTAGTGATGCCTAACTCGGCGCAGCACAAATAACTCTAACAGGCAACCCTCCACACAACAAGATGCCACCAGACCGCTGGTGGAGTGGGCGCATACACCATTAGGTAATCCCTGCCTTTTGCTGTCATATGCCCAAGAAAATAGCCTCCACAATCCAGTGGGAGAGATGCTGCTTAGCCGGATTAGCAAAACAGACAACATATTGGTCACACAAACAGACACCCCAAAAGCATCTTAAGGCTAAATTCATTATTAGGACCTTCATAAGAGCATATTTAAATGTTCAAGTCATTTCCCAAAACCATCTTCATTAACGTTGCACTTAAAATCGCTTGTAATCTGTAAACGCCTGTCTCATACAACTTGTAGAACAGCTAAATTCTTAATTAGATCACTATTTGCCCTCCCGCGTCCCTTTACACACAGAAAATCTCAGCTAAACAAGATTTACTAAAAAGTTTGAAAGTTTTAACAAGCGAAGCAAGGATAACATTTTTTTAATGAAACCCGAGATGATATAATAGCTCAATTAGGGTAGGTACAGTGCCTTGCGAAAGTATTCGGCCCCCTTGAACTTTGCGACCTTTTGCCACATTTCAGGGTTCAAACATAAAGATATAAAACTGTATTTTTTTGTGAAGAATCAACAACAAGTGGGACACAATCATGAAGTGGAACGACATTTATTGGATATTTCAAACTTTTTTAACAAATCAAAAACGGAAAATTACATACAGTGCCTTTCGCAAGGCACTGTATGTAATCATTCTTAAAAGTGGCATTATTAGAGTGACTATTGTTTCATTTATTAAAGTGGCCAATGATGTCAAGTCTGATTAACATTCTGATATCCTTGAGATAGAAGCTGTTTTCAATCTCTCTGTCCCAGCTTTGATGCACCTATACTGACCTCGCATTCTGGATGGAAGTGGGTTGAACAGGCAGTGGCCAGTATGGTTATTGTCCTTGATGATCTTTTTTGCCTTCCTGTGACATTGGGTGTTGTAGGTGTTCTGGAGGGCAGGAAGTTTGCCCCCGGTGATGCGTTGTGCAGACTGCACCACCCTCTGGAGAGCCCTGTGGTTGTGAGCAATGCAGTTCCATTACCAGGCTGTCTGTAAAAGTTAGTGAGGGTTTTCGGAAAAAGTGAGGGTTTTCGGTAAAAGTTAGTGAGGGTTTTCGGTGTCAAGCCACATTCGTTCAGCCTCCTGAGGTTGAAAAGTCGCTGTTGCACCTTCTTCACCACACTGCCTGTACGCATGCACCATTTCAGTTTGTCGGTGACATGTACACAGAGTAACTTCCAACTTTCCACCTTCTCTACAGCACAAATGCTGCCATCAATCCACGGTTTCTGGTTAGGGAAGGTTTCAATAGTCACAGTGGGTACAACATCTACTATACACTTCCTTATAAACTCCCCCCCCCCCCCCCGAGTCAGTGTATACGTCAATGTTGTTATCTGAGGCTACCCGGAACATATCCCAGTCCACGTGATCAAAGCAATTTTGAAGAGTGGTATCCGATTGATCAGACCAGTGTTGGATAGACCTAAGCAGGGGTGCTTCCTGTTTTAGTTTCTGCCTATAGGAGGGGAGCCTCAAACACCAATTTAGGCATACCTTAATTCAAAATAGACCATCATCACTGTCAATTGTGAATGATAATTCTTCACGTTTTACCAGCTAAATGTCCAAACTGCATGCCAATCATTTGATCTCAATCAGTTGTATGTGAATATGCATTTAGATCTTGAATTACTGTTTCATGAGAGAATTAAAGCAGATGATGTTTACAAACTATTAGCCTTTCTTGTATGGATATTTTGTTTAAATCAAAGCATATATCCTGCCTAGTGGCGTGTGCTTTTGGGTTTGGCTGTATTCATCTTTTTTTTGGACTATTCAGATTCAAAACGATTGAGGATGTTGTCGTGTCTCGGACGTCTTTAATGTGATGACAAGTTATTTTATCATATCGATTACCTAACGTTTGATTGATTACGTGATTGAATTAAACCATGCAACAATTAACTTGTTAATAACCTGGGGTACTATGGAAGAGTTAGTTTTCTCCCGAATTGAAGATCTTTTATATCAAAAGCAGTCAATCAGTCATCCAATTATTCTTTACCTTCTATCAGTCTCATCTGAACATCATAAAATTATTGGTTATCTGCACGAACCCAGCCTCATCCATACACAAATTGGCTCAGTTATTTATTTACTAACTAATTAAACAATTACAGAGTATACAACACATAATACCATTATACAGTAAATACCAACCCTAGTATAACCAAAAACAGTTTGGTTATAACATTATAGATTCAGTGACCTTTTAACTAAATCTCCTGGTGTTTATGCTTCAAAACACTCAGTGGCTGTCGAGGCCTGGTGACTGCCACAGAGACTGCTGGCTCGAAATCATGAAAAGAATGGTCAATCAGGTTTGCTGATGGAATGTGTCGAGATATCGAAATATCTCCTTGGATCGGATTCTGCACCAAGGTTTCGAAACGTATTTTTTCCCATGGAGTGCTTTCAACAGATACCCCTTGTGGATGACTGTGTTGCAGCTAGCATTAGGGGAAGACAGTGTGGCTTGTTGTAACCACTACAGACTCCCTCGACACCAATTCTCAATGGCCTCCAGGCATTGACCTGAAAATTACCTGATTACATCAGACTGAACAAGTTGTAGTCTATGAGGATACTTGGTTTTCTTCCCTTGACATGAACGCTTGTGTAAGCATAAACACAAAGGTACAACGGAACACCCATTTAGGATTCATGCCAGGATCACTTAAGGGTCCGAGCAAAACGCCAGCCTGGGTAAAATTGAAAATGTACGCTGGGGCCTTTGACACTACAGCTACCGTACTCACCAGTTTACCCCCAGAAGTCCATAGGTCATCCTTTTAGACTGCCCAAAACTAATGCCTTACAGATGTAAACGTGTCATGTACTTATCAACTTAGGATAATGCCCTAAGCAACACACTTTTGTTAATGTTTTAATTAATTTTCTTTGACACTTAGGAAGTGATGGAGCCATAAACAACTTCCACATACAACCATCAGATAGTACAAGAATGCCGCTCATTTGGGAGGGAAAGTAATTATTTATATCATGAGTGTGTGTGCGTTGTTAACATCTGCCTAAATTACTGCCCAGATATTCCAGTCTGGATGACCAGACAACAGTTCCGGAATGGCGATCCCCAACCCAGATATCTCCTGGCCATTCCTATGGTGCTTTGCAGCTTCCAGAAACCCTACCAAGGTAGACCACCAGAGGGGGACCGCGACAGTGATTACCAACTGGACATCCACTGCCCAGCCTTGGAGCGGCCTGCTTCATTTGCAGAAACCCTACCCGGGTCAACCACCAGAGGGGGACCACAACTATGGTCCACAACCAGGACAACCCATGGTCATATTTATGTTGGTTTGCAACTTGCAGGATAATCGCAAGATCGAACCCAACAAAGGGGGACTGTCATGGCGTTACTCTGTTAGGTGAGGTTTATGACCCCCCCCCCCCCATAAATACCTTTCCCCCTTTTCTCTCCACTCTACAGAATGGACTCTTGGAAAGCCCTTTCTTAACATAGAGAGAGTATGGTAAGATCAAAATGTTGGGAATGGAACAACATTTCTGTAATCCAACCAGTTGAAAGTATCTGTTCAGATCAGTTGTTGTCTGGGACATTATTACTGATGACAGAACAACATAAATTGTATCTTGGAATTCTACACATTCTAGTTATTGGATTCACATGGAATTGTTGTGCATTTAAATGTTGAAATATTAAACTATTTGTGAAAAGATTCAATGTAATTTTAAGTAAACTATCCTTACTCGGTGGTCACGCCAAAGTGAACAGACATTGGTTGAGAACTATGAAACACGCCCTTCTCTCCCCCACTACAAAAGCCCGTTGATGGAAGTCAGGACGGGTGTCCATACGTTTAAAGGGATAATTTCAACGTGGAGGTGATGATCACCATACTGGAAGGATGAATTTCTACTAGACCAGCCAGAATTCAGTGCGAGCTGAATTTGGCAAAATGAACTTTGAAATCTTATTCACTAATGAAGAAGTGCTGCATCTTAGAAGTCAAGTTACCAGCTGCAGCTGTAAACGTACACAGCCTAGGAAAGGACAGACAATCCTCTGAGAAGACAGGGTACTTCAACGTATCCGCTCTACAACACTACGACCAGAAAGATTGTGCAAAGGACAAGGACGATCTCTGCTCGGCAAACCTGTCTTCCATTTTAGTAATGGATTAGTAATCCTGTGTATATGTAATTATGTGTGATTATTTAGGTATTTCGTAAATAAATAATTAAGCCAATATTTGCATTGCTGATTCAACTTGTTAGTCAGGGTTTGTGAAGAATTTACAATGTTCAGGTGAGACTGAATAAGGTGATGATAAATAATTGACCTCTATTGATGTAAATATAAATAGATCTTTAAGAGTTTATTCAGAAGACAGCAGCTCTATAAAGACTCTTCCGTTGTGCCACAGGTCATTAACGAGTTAATTGTTGCATGATTTAACTGAATCACGTAGTCAATTAAACGTTAGGTAATCGATTTGATAAAATAGCATGTCATCACATTAAGGATACTAAAGACACAACACTGCCAAACTGACCCTGATTCAGATGACCATCCTACCCATGCTAGGTTAGGGAGACGTAATTTATAGATCGGCAGGTAATGGTGCTGTTACGAATCCCTTTTGGCCCGACAGTCTAGGGGGGGGGATGGTAATGAGACCCGTAACATAACTCATGCAAATTATTATTGTGACAAAGGAAAAGTGTGAACGAAATAACCACGACAACAGAAATCTACCGTCAAACTCTAGGTTTATTTATAAACACACGGTAATGGGAGGAGCAGGAAAAGGGGCTGAGCTGGACCCAAGGAAAGAAACAATAAGTATTCAAAAACACCCCTAAGCTAGACTAGCCTACTTTAACAACAGCTAACTAACTAACCAAAAATACAGTGGGTGGTCCGCCCAGTTCTAACTAGTGTATTTAACAAAGTTCACCTACGGGTAGTGTATGGCCATGGGCGACTTGTCTTGGTTTCCCCCTTTTCCCACCAGCAATCAACACAAACACCATAACCAATACTCACAGGTGATGACAAAGTGCTATGAGGTGCTTAAACAAAAGAGAGGTTAAGACACAAAGCGAGAGTGAAACACAGAGACCTAAAGACATGACATTTACAGAGAGATTGCGCTGAGCTCTAGAACAAACAAATGATGGGGTTTTTAAACCATGGGGAAGGAACTGTGATAGGTCAGGAAATAGGAGGAGGTGTGTCTTCTGATTGATGATTGATTGTTGACTGATTGGGGAGTGATGATTTTCACCTGAGAGGGGAGAAGGAGAGAAAAGAAACACACACACAGGATACACACACTCACAGGATAACTGTATCCGTAACAGGTGCTCTCGAGCGGCTAGATGTGCTTTACCATTCGACCCTAATCTGATTTGCCACCAATGCTCCTTATAGGACACATCACTGCACTCTATACTCTGTAAACTGGTCATCTCTGTATACCCGTCACAAGACCCAATGGTTGATGCTTATATATAAAGCCCTCTTAGGCCTCACTCCCCCCTATTTGGCATATCTACTGCAGCCCTCATTCTCCACATTTAACACCAGTTCTGCCAGTCACATTCTTTTTAAGGTCCCCAAAGCACTCACATTCCTGGTTCGCTCCTCTTTTCAGTTCGCTGCAGCTGGAAAGAGCTGCAAACAACAATCAAACTGGACCCTTTTCTCTCCATCTCTTCATTCAAAGACTCAATCATGGACACTTACTGACAGTTGTGGCTGCTTCACGTGATGTATTGTTGTCTCCACCGTCTTTCCCTTTATGTCGTTGTCTGTGCCTAATACTGCTTGTACCCTGTCTTGTGCTGCTACCATGTTGCGCTGCTGCTGTGTTTTTGTGTGTTGCTGCCATGCTATGTTGTCATCTTAGATCTCTCTTTATGTAGTGTTGTGGTGTCTCTCTTGTCGTGTTTTGTCCTATTTTTTTTATTTTTTTATTTTTTTTATCCCAGCCCCTGTCCCGGCAGGAGGCCTTTTGACTTCTGGTAGGCCGTCGTTGTAAATAAGAATTTGTTATTAACTGACTTGCCTACTTAAATAAAGGTACAAAAAATATACGTATACAAAAAATAAGTTTGCTGACGACACGACAGTTGTAGGACTGATCACAATGGGACAGCCTATAGGGAGATGGTCAGACATCTAGCAGTGTGGTGCAAGGACAACAACATCTCCCTCAACATCAGCAAGACAAGGAGCTGATCGTAGACTAGAGGAAATGGATGACCGAGCACGCTCCCATTCACAATGATGGGCTGTAGTGGAGAGCTTCAAGTTCCTTGGTGTCCACATTACTAAGGATCTATTATAGTCCACACACACCAACACAGTCATGAAGAGGTCACTACAACGACCTCTACCCCCTCGGGAGGCTGAAATTATTTGGCATGGGCCCTCATATCCTCAAAAAGTTCTACAGCTGCACCATTGATAGCATCTTAACTGGCTGAATATTTTAATCGTTGCTGTGGGTACCGTCAATGAACTTTCTAATGAACTCGCTCACCGAGTCAGCGTATTCGTCAATGTTGTTGTTGGACGCAATGCGGAACATATCCCAATCCACGTAATCGAAGCAGTCTTGAATCGTGGAATCAGATTGGGCGGACCAGCGTTGAACAGACCTGAGTTTGGGAGATTCTTGTTTTAGTCTCTGTCTGTAGGCTGGAAGCAACAAAATGGAGTCGTGGTCAGCTTTTCCGAAAGGAGGGCGGGGGAGGGCCTTATATGCATTGCGGAAGATAGAATAACAATGATTCAATGTTTTACCAGCCCTGGTTGCGCAATCGATATGCTGATAGAATTTAGGGAGTCTTGTTTTCAGATTAGCCTTGTTAAAATCCCCAGCTACAATAAATGTAGCCTCAGGATATGTGGTTTCCAGTTTACATGGAGTCAAATAAAGTTCCTTCAGGGCCATCGATGTGTCTGCTTGGGCGGGGAATATATACGGCTGTGATTATAATCAAAGAGAATTCCCTTGGTAGATAATGCGGTCGACATTTGATTGTGAGGAATTCTAAGTCAGGTGAACAGAAGGACTTGAGTTCCTGTATGTTGTTATGATCACACCATGTCTCATTAATCATAAGGCATAACCCCCCGCCCCTCTTCTTACCAGAAAGATGCTTGTTGAAACCAACAGCTGCACCGACTCTGATAGAGTCTCTCGAGTGAGCCATGTTTCCGTGAAGCCAAGAACGTTACAGTCTCTGATGTCTCTCTGGAATGCTACCCTTGCTCGGATTTCATCAACCTTGTTGTCAAGAGACCGGACATTGGCGAGTAGTATGCTAGGGAGTGGTGCGCGATGTGCCCGTCTCCGATGCCTGACCAGAAGACCGCTTCGTTTGCCCCTTTTATGACGTTGTTGTTTTGGGTCGCCGGCTGGGATCCAATCCATTGTCCTGGGTGGAAGGCAGAACACAGGATCCGCTTCGGGAAAGTCATATTCCTGGTCGTAATGATGTAATGGTGATGTATATTCAGTAGTTCCTCCCGACTGTATGTAATGAAACCTAATATTACCTGGGGTACCAATGTAAGAAATAGCACGTAAAAAAATAAAATAATACTGCACAGTTTCCTAGGAACGCGAAGCGAGGCGGCCATCTCTGTCGGCGACGGAAGTGACCCCAATCTTTTGTCTGGACTGTATTTCTGATCAATTTGATGTTATATTAATGGACAAAAAAATTGCTTTTCTGTCAAAAACATGGACTTTTCAAAAATGGACATTTCAAAAACTCCAATCTTTTGAACGGTAGTGTGTGTACATATAAAAATCAACACACTATGTTTTAAGTGAAAATAGGCATTGGTCTGAGGTCAAACAATTCAGGAGCACCACAATGCCTCTTCCACACATGCGGTTTTCCAGCACACAGCTTGATCTACTACAGTAGCTATGTTGGTATTGTACTTCAAATTATAGTATGTGTATGCAGGTTGCTTAGGATTCAAACCTTCTCAAACAGCCTAATTCATTCTCTTAGAGGAGGTGCTTCTACAATAATTCCTCGGCGTACACATCACTTACAAACTGAAAGAGTCCACCCACACAGAAATGGTCATAATAAGATCCTTTTTGGTCAGTTGGTACCCAACATAACAACAGGTGGTGGTTTGTTGGACACAGTAGCTCAGACAGATAGAGCCTGTCTGCATTCCTGATTTCTGTAACTATTAGCTTACCTGTGTAATATTGACAGAAGCTATATTCTGTTTTTGCAATAAAGATGGTGACACAACAATAATACATATTTACAGTAGGCCTACGTCTAAAAATGCATACAGCCAAATGATATATGTATACACTGTTTATACCCAGTCTGTAGCAGTGTGGTGTCTGTTAACATGAAGAGACAAAATTGTATGCCACTCTTCTCAGGATATTGAATGAATCCATATCTGGCCATAGGAAATGTCCATGTGTGATATTTGGCGTAATCCCAATATCATATATGTCTATAAGTTTCTGCCATGCTATGTTGTCATCTTAGATCTCTCTTTATGTAGTGTTGTGGTGTCTCTCTTGTCGTGTTTTGTCCTATTTTTTTTATTTTTTTATTTTTTTTATCCCAGCCCCTGTCCCCGCAGGAGGCCTTTTGACTTCTGGTAGGCCGTCGTTGTAAATAAGAATTTGTTATTAACTGACTTGCCTACTTAAATAAAGGTACAAAAAATATACATAAAAAAATATAAATATACATATACAAAAAATAAGTTTGCTGACGACATGACAGTTGTAGGACTGATCACAATGGGACAGCCTATAGGGAGAAGGTCAGACATCTAGCAGTGTGGTGCAAGGACAACAACATCTCCCTCAACATCAGCAAGACAAGGAGCTGATCGTAGACTAGAGGAAATGGATGACCGAGCACGCTCCCATTCACAATGATGGGCTGTAGTGGAGAGCTTCAAGTTCCTTGGTGTCCACATTACTAAGGATCTATTATAGTCCACACACACCAACACAGTCATGAAGAGGTCACTACAACGACCTCTACCCCCTCGGGAGGCTGAAATTATTTGGCATGGGCCCTCATATCCTCAAAAAGTTCTACAGCTGCACCATTGATAGCATCTTAACTGGCTGCATCATTGCTTGGCATAGCAACTGCTTGGCATTCGATCGCAAGGTGCTACAGAGGGTAGTGTGTGCAGCCCAGTACATCACTTGGGTCGAGCTCCCTGCCATCCAAGATCTCTATACTAGGCGTTGTCAGACGAAGGCCCTAAAAGACTTCAGCCACCGAAGTCATATGCCGTTCTCTCTGCTACTACATGGCAAGCGGAACCAACAGGACCCTGAGCAGATTCTACCTCCAGGCCATAAGACTGCTAAATAGTGCCTCCCGAGTGGCACAGTGGTCTAGCTGTTAGGTTAGATTACTCGTTGGTTATGCAGTGGTTCGCGCAGTGGTTCCTGCTTTCAGTTTCACGTGAATGCTGCCGTCAATCCACGGTTTCTGGTTTGGGAATATTTTAATCGTTGCTGTGGGTACCGTCAATGAACTTTCTAATGAACTCGCTCACCGAGTCAGCGTATTCGTCAATGTTGTTGTTGGACGCAATGCGGAACATATCCCAATCCACGTAATCGAAGCAGTCTTGAATCGTGGAATCAGATTGGGCGGACCAGCGTTGAACAGACCTGAGCTTGGGAGATTCTTGTTTTAGTCTCTGTCTGTAGGCTGGAAGCAACAAAATGGAGTCGTGGTCAGCTTTTCCCGAAAGGAGGGCGGGGGAGGGCCTTATATGCGTTGCGGAAGATAGAATAACAATGATCCAATGTTTTACCAGCCCTAGTTGCGCAATCGATATGCTGATAGAATTTAGGGAGTCTTGTTTTCAGATTAGCCTTGTTAAAATCCCCAGCTACAATAAATGTAGCCTCAGTATATGTGGTTTCCAGTTTACATGGAGTCAAATAAAGTTCCTTCAGGGCCATCGATGTGTCTGCTTGGGCGGGGAATATATACGGCTGTGATTATAATCAAAGTGTCAGGACCCGGTTTCGAACCTGGGTCTCCGGAGTGAGAAACAGTCACTTAACCAACTGAGCCACGAATAGACAGCAGAACCCAGAAGATGAGGCAGACACAGCAGTACTTAAGACGGTGTATTTAATAAAGAAAAAAATCCTAAAATACAAAAAAATGGCAAATCCAAAAGGTGGTAGGAAAAACACAAAAAGACCTCAAAAGAAAATCACCAAAAATAAACAAAAACAAAAAAAACAGAATACCACAAGAACTTCACCCGGAATCGACAAGAGCACACAGAACACTAGGGCAGGGTGCTAACATACAAACACAGAGCACAGAACTGAGGGAAACAAAGGGTTTAAATACAATCAGGGGAAACGAGACACAGGTGCAAATAATAATGGGGATCAAGGGAAAAACATAGGGACAAAAAACACAATGGGGACATCTACTGACCAAAACCCGGAACAACCCTGGCCAAATCCTGACAGAATCCCCCCTAGGAACGGCTCCTGACGTTCCTACCAGCTCTCAGGGTGGAGGACCCTGAACTGACGAATGAGGTCAGGGTCCAGGATGTCTTTGGCAGGAACCCAGGAGCGCTCCTCAGGACCGTAGCCTTCCCAGTCCACCAGATACTGCCAGCACCGCTGCACCCGGCGGGAATCCAGTATCCGGTGGACGGTATAAGCCGGCTGGCCTCCAATGACACGAGGCGGAGGGGAGGTCTGTCTGCCGGGACAAGGGGAAAAAACAACAGGTTTTAACAATGACACATGAAATGTGGGATTAATCTTAAGGGATCTGGGTAAGTGTAGGCGATAAGAAACTGGGTTAACTCTCCTGGCAACCTTGAAGGGACCGATGTATTTTTGGGACAGCTTGCGAGACTCCACCCGTAGAGGTAAGTCTCTTGTGGAAAGCCAGACTCTCTGGCCGGGGCGCAGGGTAGGCCCGGGACGGCGACGTCTGTTGGCTTGTTGTTGATACCTCTGTGAGGAACGCATCAGATTAAGACGGGTCTTCCTCCACATAAGCCGACAGCGTCTGACGAACCTCAAGGCTGAAGGCACTCTGACTTCTGCCTCCTGGTCCGGGAACAATGGAGGAGCATAGCCAAACTGACACTCGTGCGGGGACATACCAGTGGAGGAGGAGCGCAAGGTGTTGTGCGCGTATTCGGCCCAAACAATAAAGGATGACCATGTGGACGGGTTGTCACGAGTCATACATCGGAGGGTGGTTTCCAGCTCTTGATTCATCCTCTCTGTTTGGCCGTTGGACTCCGGATGGTACCCTGAAGATAGACTGGCAGAAGCCCCCATGAGTTGGCAGAAGGCCTTCCAAAACCTTGAGGCGAACTGGGGACCTCTGTCAGAAACCACATCTTGAGGAATGCCGAAGACTCGGAACACATGATTAATTACCAACTCAGCCGTTTCCTTGGCAGAAGGTAACTTAGTCAGAGGGACGAACCTGGCCGCCTTTGAAAACCTGTCGATTATGACTAGGATAGTAGTATTGCCATGGGATGGAGGAAGTCCAGTAATAAAGTCCAATGAGATATGGGACCAGGGTCTGTGGGGAACAGGTAAAGGGTGAAGGAGTCCTTGAGGGCGGAGGTGAGAAGATTTGCCCTGGCAGCACACGGGACAGGCATTGACGAAAGTGGCAACGTCTTCTCTTATGGTAGGCCACCAGAACTTACGCTGGATGAACTCCAAGGTGCGACCTACGCCCGGATGACAGGTGAGGCGAGAGGAGTGCCCCCACAGAAGGACCTGAGTCCTCACTGCCTTGGGGACAAACAACCGATTGGCAGGACCTCCTTTCGGGTCCGGTTCGCTAGCTTGAGCACGTCTCACGGTATCCTCAACTTGCCACGAGATCGGAGCCACAATCTTAGCAGCAGGAAGGACAGGCATGTCCGTGTCATCTCGAATGGCAGGAGCGTAGACTCGGGACAGGGCATCCGGTTTGAGATTCTTCGACCCGGGCCGATAGGTGAGGATAAACTGGAATCGATTGAAGAAAAGAGACCATCTAGCTTGTCTAGAGTTCAACCGCTTCGCCTGCTGGATATACTCCAGATTTTTGTGGTCCGTAAGCACTTGAAACGGGTGAGAAGCCCCCTCGAGCCAGTGTCTCCATTCCTTCAATGCCATCTTAACCGCTAGGAGTTCACGATCCCCACATCGTAGTTCCTCTCAGTCGGGGTAAGCCGGTGTGAGAAGAAAGCGCACGGATGAAGCTTCTTGTCTTCACCCCTCTGAGACAGGACAGCTCCAACACCAACCTCTGATGCGTCTACCTCCACCACAAATGGTTCATCCGTAGTCGGTAGTATCAGGATGGGAGCAGAGAGGACGCGCTGCTTGAGTCCTTGGAAGGCCGTCTCAGCTTCTCTTCCACACACAAACCTTGCATTGCCACCTTTGGTTAAAGCTGAGAGAGGAGCTGCCACCAAACTGAAGTTCTTGATGAACTTGCGGTAAAAGTTTGTGAAGCCCAGGAAACGCTGAACATCCTTAACGGATTTGGGGGTGGGCCAATCCGCTACCGCCCCTACCTTCCTAGGGTCCATTTGGACTCGACCGGGTTCCACTACAAATCCCAGGAATTGTACTCGGGATGAATGGAATTCACATTTTTCCGGCTTAACGTACAGATGGCTGTCCAGGAGGCGTTTGAGTACTTGTCTGACATGCTTAGTGTGTTCTTGAAGGGAGCTCGAAAAGATGAGGATGTCATCCAAGTAAACGAACACAAATATGTTAAGCATATCCCTAAGCACATCGTTTATGAGCGCTTGGAACACCGCTGGGGCGTTGGTCAGGCCGAAGGGCATCACCAAGTATTCATAGTGACCAGTAGGCGTGTTGAAAGCGGTCTTCCACTCGTCACCAGGTCTGATCCGCACAAGATGGTATGCGTTCCGCAGGTCAAGCTTAGTGAAAACAACTGCTTCCTGGAGCAGCTCGAAGGCTGTGGCCATAAGGGGTAGCGGGTAACGGTTACGGACGGTTATGTCATTGAGTCCCCGGTAGTCGATGCAAGGACGTAATCCACCATCTTTCTTGGCCACAAAGAAAAACCCTGCTCCCGCCGGGGAGGTTGATGGACGCATGAGGCCTGCTTCCAGAGAGTCCTTGATGTAGGTATCCATAGCAGCTCGTTCGGGTGGAGATAGGGAAAAGATCCGACCCCTGGGGGCAAGTGCCCGGAAACAGGTCGATGGGGCAATCGTAAGATCTATGGGGTGGTAGCATGGTGGCCCTCTGTTTGCTAAACACCAGTTTGAGGTCATGGTAACACTCGGGAACTCGGGTCAGGTCGATGGATTCTAAAGACTCGGGAGTAGAACTCGGGAATTCTGGAAAATACAAGTAGCTTGGCACGTAGGACCCCACTGCTTGATAGTGCCCACAGACCAGTCGATGTGAGGGTTATGGCTGTGAAGCCAGGGGTATCCAAGGACGAGAGGGAACTCGGAACAGGAGATCAAATGAAAGTTCATCAATTCCTGGTGTTGTGAAACTGAAAGTCTCAAGGAGGTAGTGACATTAGTGACAAGTCCAGATCCCAAAGGGCTTCCATCCAATGTAGTAACCCTCATGGGGTCACTTAGAGGTTCAGAGGGAACGCCATTCTCCTTCGCCCAGACACCATCCATGAAGTTACCTGCGGCTCCAGAGTCTACCAAGGCTTGAAGGTGAAGCTTGTGGTTGTCCCAGGAGAGGGTGACTGGAATGAGCAGACGGGAGTTGGACGGATGGGAGGAGGTTATGTTTCCCGTTACAGTTCCCCCCGGTCTGTACGGGACAGAGCGTTTCCCTGGAGCCGGGACACGTGGAACGGAAATGGCCCGGTTTGCCGCAATATAGACAGCGTCGCTCCCTCATCCGGCGGTCTCTCTCAGCCTGGGAGATGCGTCCAATCTGCATGGGTTCCGGTGGAGCCAGCGATGATAAAGGTGGGGACTCGGAGCTGGGACTGATAGGGGCTAGAGGTCTACGGTTGAGTTCTCTCTCTCTCAGACGCTGGTCAATGCGTGAGGCCAACTTGATCAGGGACTCGAGATTGTCCGGTGGTTCCCGAGTGGCCAGTTCATCTTGGATAGTGTCGGAAAGGCCTTTCAGAAAGCACACCGTGAGCGCCTCGTTGTTCCAGCCACTCGCTGCTGCCACCGTGCGGAACTGGATGGCATAGTCCGTCACGCTGCGCCAACCTTGATGGAGAGTCAGGAGCTGTTTGGCTGAGTCAGAACCACTGCTTGGGCCTTGAAACACTCGTTTGAATTCCTCAGCAAAGGCAGAGTAGCTGGCACAGCAGGAACTATGGGCATCCCACACAGCAGTAGCCCAGGCCAGGGCTTTTTCCGACAGCAGCGTAATGATATATGCGATCTTAGACCGGTCGGTGGGAAACGACGAGGGTTGCAGCTCAAAGGAGAGAGAACATTGAGTGAGAAAGCCTTTACAAGCACTTGGATCACCTGAGAACCGTTGGGGAGGTGGAAGACGAGGTTCAGCCAGGGGGTTAACTGCCATGGGTACGTGAACCTGAGGTACTGGGACGGAAACTGTTGCCGGGGTAAGTCGATCAGATATTTGCTTAATGGAAGTCAGCATCTCCGACAGAAGATGAGAATGTCTAGCCATTAAGGCCTCTTGCTGAACCAGGGCGGCTTCGTGGCGTTGGACAGTCTCCTGGTGGTGGGACAGCGTGGCAAAAAGGTCCTGGGAACTGGCTGCCTCTGGGTTCATTTTTGGCTCTGTGTTTCTGTCAGGACCCGGTTTCGAACCTGGGTCTCCGGAGTGAGAAACAGTCACTTAACCAACTGAGCCACGAATAGACAGCAGAACCCAGAAGATGAGGCAGACACAGCAGTACTTAAGACGGTGTATTTAATAAAGAAAAAATCCTAAAATACAAAAAATGGCAAATCCAAAAGGTGGTAGGAAAAACACAAAAAGACCTCAAAAGAAAATCACCAAAAATAAACAAAAACAAAAAAAACAGAATACCACAAGAACTTCACCCGGAATCGACAAGAGCACACAGAACACTAGGGCAGGGTGCTAACATACAAACACAGAGCACAGAACTGAGGGAAACAAAGGGTTTAAATACAATCAGGGGAAACGAGACACAGGTGCAAATAATAATGGGGATCAAGGGAAAAACATAGGGACAAAAAGCACAATGGGGACATCTACTGACCAAAACCCGGAACAACCCTGGCCAAATCCTGACACAAAGAGAATTCCCTTGGTAGATAATGCAGTCGACATTTGATTGTGAGGAATTCTAAGTCAGGTGAACAGAAGGACTTGAGTTCCTATATGTTGTTATGATCACACCACGTCTCATTAATCATAAGGCATAACCCCCAGCCCCTCTTCTTACCAGAAAGATGCTTGTTGAAACCAACAGCTGCACCGACTCCGATAGAGTCTCTCGAGTGAGCCATGTTTCCGTGAAGCCAAGAACGTTACAATCTCTGATGTCTCTCTGGAATGCTACCCTTGCTCGGATTTCATCAACCTTGTTGTCAAGAGACTGAACATTGGCGAGTAGTATGCTAGGGAGTGGTGCGCGATGTGCCCGTCTCTGGAGCCTGACCAGAAGACCGCTTCGTTTGCCCCTTTTATGACGTTGTTGTTTTGGGTCGCCGGCTGGGATCCAATCCATTGTCCTGGGTGGAAGGCAGAACACAGGATCCGCTTCGGGAAAGTCATATTCCTGGTCGTAATGATGTAATGGTGATGTATATTCAGTAGTTCCTCCCGACTGTATGTAATGAAACCTAATATTACCTGGGGTACCAATGTAAGAAATAACACGTAAAAAAATAAAATAATACTGCACAGTTTCCTAGGAACGCGAAGCGAGGCGGCCATCTCTGTCGGCGACGGAAGTGACCCCAATCTTTTGTCTGGACTGTATTTCTGATCAATTTGATGTTATATTAATGGACAAAAAAAAATTGCTTTTCTGTCAAAAACATGGACTTTTCAAAAATGGACATTTCAAAAACTCCAATCTTTTGAACAATAGTGTGTGTACATATTAAAATCAACACACTACGTTTTAAGTGAGAATAGGCATTGGTCTGAGGTCAAAAAATTCAGGAGCACCACAATGCCTCTTCCACACATGCGGTTTTCCAGCACACAGCTTGATCTACTACAGTAGCTATGTTGGTATTGTACTTCAAATTATAGTATGTGTATGCAGGTTGCTTAGGATTCAAACCTTCTCAAACAGTCTAATTCATACTCTTAGAGGAGGTGCTTCTACAATAATTCCTCGGCGTACACATCACTTACAAACTGAAAGAGTCCACCCACACAGAAATGGTCATAATAAGATCCTTTTTGGTCAGTTGGTACCCAACATAACAACAGGTGGTGGTTTGTTGGACACAGTAGCTCAGACAGATAGAGCCTGTCTGCATTCCTGATTTCTGTAACTATTAGCTTACCTGTGTAATATTGACAGAAGCTATATTCTGTTTTTGCAATAAAGATGGTGACACAACAATAATACATATTTACAGTAGGCCTACGTCTAAAAATGCATACAGCCAAATGATATATGTATATACTGTTTATACCCAGTCTGTTAACATGAAGAGACAAAATTGTATGCCACTCTTCTCAGGATATTGAATGAATCCATATCTGGCCATAGGAAATGTCCATGTGTGATATTTTGCATAATCCCAATATCATATATGTCTATAAGACACATCTGTATTCGGAATTTGTCAGAATATGGTGCATATCCACAAAACTCAAAATATGCATTGGAAATGGTCTGCATTCTGTATAATATCAAAACTGTGTCATGTAAAGAGACATCCCCTGATAAGGACCCATTTTGATAGCTCCATGTGATCTGACCACGGACCCAGATCCATAATGTTAGCACACACAAGCGATGGAGCTCTTCAATATGCTGTCATAAACACAAGCAGAAAATGGCCTTCATTATCTTCCTTCCAGTGGATTTTATGTGGCAGTCAAAACAAATTTGTTTCGTAGAGAATAACAATTCATCCATAGAGGCTGCCAGGAGGTGTTAAAGAATCTGTGGTCAAAAGCTTCAAGTGCTTTAATTGTCTCTCATGCTGGTTTCTCTGCAGTTTTTGACACTACAAGAACACTGTGTTAGCCTTCCATTATACTGCCACTCCCACTTTGAGACTACCTGTTGGTGTTGTTGTTAGGGTCCCCAAGAGACTCATACGATACATTATCATCATAATGATCTTTCTGTTTCAGACATTTTAATCTGCAGCTACAGTATCTGATTTACATGTAAGACAGGGACACCTAGTGAAATGACTACAGGTTCTGGAAAGGATGAGAAGATAATGTAGAAACAAAAGAAAATGTATGTTAACACATTGGTGAAAACCTTTTATTTGAATATTTCAAACATCAAATGAATGTCAAGCAACATAAATATGTTAAGTAAGAAAAAGCTACATCAACTCATTGGAATTGATTACATGGATACTCAATAGTCTTTGTGCAGTTATGTTGGGCATCGGTCAACGTACATAATCTCAGTCTGAAATTTACAGAGACTACATACCGTAGGTGCAAGCAAATAAAGCAAACAATAACGACTAGAAAACAATGCAATTCCTGAAATAATCACCAAGAAATACATTCATGTTTTGCTGTTTTTCACAGAAAGGCAATACATATTGATTTAAATGAAATTGCATACAATTTCTAAGTCGAAGGACAGCTGTGCTACATATGTACATTCAATTATGTGACAAGGTGAAATACACATGGGGAAGTGTTGACATACACAATAAATTAAGGGGCAGGACTAGGTGGTTATGAATACATAACTGCAGTTCACATAAAGTCAATGTCACAAAGGTAAATATGGGATAATCAATCATTAGAGTTAATTATCAAGTGCAACCAAGTCTCTCATTTACATACCCCTAAATCAGTTGTTTTCAGATAAATGTTTATGCTATGAGGATTTATGCTCTTTCAATAACAAGTTCACATATCACCTCATGAAATATTTACTTATCCAATTGTGCAAAATGTATCATCTGCTCATTAGTCAAATCCACCTCCTGACAGAGGGCATCTTATCCACTACACATTAAACCAGACATGGGACCAAGTCACAATTTAGGAAGTCCTAAGCAAGTCAAGTCTTAACCTTCAGTCTCAAGTCAAGTTTCAAGTAATAATGGGCAAATCTCAAGTTAGGTCCCAAGTTCCAGAGATCAGGTCAAGTCACAAGTCCCTAATTTGGGGTTTTGAGTCAATAGTTAAAGGGATACTTCAGGATTTTGGCAATGAGGCATTGTATCTACTTCCCCAGAGTCAAGTGAGCTTGTGGATACCATTTGTATGTCGTTGCGTGCAGTTTGAAGGAAGTTTCTAACTAGCGTCATAGATTTAAAAAAATATTTGCTGGCACTAGTGCAATTGCTAACGAGCATTTAGCAGATACCAATAGACTTCCAGTCATTGTGCTAACACTAGCCAGCATTGGCTTACAAAACTACCTCTAACTTACTTCCTACTGGAAAATGGTATCCACGAGTTCATGTGACTCTGGGGAGGTAGATTGCCAAAATCCCAAAGTATCTATTTTTATACCAATTTTATACCAATTTGTTTTATACCAACTTCAAAGCAATTTTTAAAATCAGGATATTTACTGTTTTCCTTACATTAGACCTACTAGTACAGTACATAGGCCTACATATTAAAATTCACAGATCAATAACCTAATGTTTTTTTAATCATCATTACTAATAGAAAGGCCATCCAAATGACGATGTACAGCTACTGTTGATAGTACAACTACAGTTTGACTTATATTATGAAATCTCCAATTACAATAAAGTGTTGTTGTTTTCCCCCTATCCACTGAATGCACATTGAGAGGTCTGTGGATGGCTGAGAATTAACATCCACAGAAACTCAAGCTCAGAGCTCATATCTTCAAGCGAGAAGCATTGAAAATATAGGACAGTGCTCTATTCTTCCCCTTGCCTTTCTGCACTTGCTGGTGCAGCGGCGCTGGGCAGAACAGAATTGAAAGGTAATTTCCCATATAACCAATACGATTCTCCGCTTTGAGCAATGGAATTGTCGTGAATGTTCACTGTGTACGAAACATTAGGAACACATTCCTAATATTGAGTTACACCCTCTTTTGCCCTCAGAACAGCCTCAATTCATCAGGGCATGGACTCTACAAGGCGTCAAAAGCAGCATTGCAGTTCTTGACAGACTCAAACAGCTGCACCTACTACCCTGTTCAAAGGCACTTCAATCTTTTGTCTTGCCCATTCACCCTCTGAATAGCACACATACACAATAATTGTCTCAAGGCTTAAAAATACTTATTTAACCTGTCTATTCTCCTTCATCTACATTGAACAGGTGACATCTAAGGGATCATATCTTTCTCCTGGATCCACCTGGTCAGTCTATGTCATGAAAAGAGCTTTTGTACACTCAGTGTATGTTCACGGTGTAATAACCGAATTTAACAGGAAATTAAGTGATTTTTCTTTTTGTCAAGTCTAAGTGGCAAAATTTGTGACTCAAGTAGTACTGGAGTCCAAGTCACGTGATTCGAGTCTACATCTCTGCATTAAATATGAAATATGATTAAAAAGCAGTAGCAGTGAAGTCAGAGTCCACCACGCACAAATGTTTACTTGTCAGTGTTGTGATCTCTGTGTTCCCAGTTGGAGATAACAGGGGAGTGAGGGAGTTGTGGTCACTAGGCCTGGCTTGGGTCTTAGGAACTGGGCCCGAGGGGACCAGCAGGATCTTGGCGGAGGGTGTTAAGTCTTTTCCAGCAGTGGTGTCTTCTGTATGGGTGCAGACGAGATCCCAGAAGCATTCCCGGAAGCGTGTGGAGAGCAGGTTATAGATAACGGGGTTGATTGCAGAGCTGAGGTAGAAGAGGATGCCTGAAAGGAGGTGCACACACTGGTACACAGCTTGGTTGAGGTCTGTCCAGACAGACCACTGCATGATGCAGCTCCAAAGGAGCCGGTCAATGTGGAAAGGTGCCCAGCAGATGGCAAACACCAGCACGACCACAGCTACATTACAACAGACAGTGAAAATAGGTGTAAGACAGTAAGGGACATAGATGGAGGATGAATTAAGTGATGTGTACAGAGAGTGAAAAGGGGGCAACAACAGTCAGGGTGGGAATCCTGTTCGGTGTTCCCTGCAAAACTTGGTCCTCGTAAAACTGAGACAATGTACTCATATAACCAGGGCTGGCACAATTAATGAGTAATCGTGTAACCGGTGGCTATGGATGAAATCTGTCATGAAATAAAATAGCAGCCATTTTTTTTAAAGGGTTTGCTATTTTTGGAGGGTTTTTGGAGAATTAATCGCTGAATGAAAACTGGACGGCTGGGATTTTGTGCGGTTGAGTTGAGCAAGTTAGATCTCCCAAAAATATTTTAATTTAGAGGTTTGATGATACTTCCAACTAGGCACACTACATCATTTCAACGTGGAAATGTGGGTAATATTTGGTTGAGACATTGATCAATGACATTTCGACCTTTAGTCATCCACTCAAAAAGACAACCAGAAGTTTGTTGAATTCCCAATGTGTTCGATATGAGGTCCGAAACATCATTTTATTAAGAGGTCCTAAACATAGCATGAAAGTGCATCCTTGTAGCTGTGTGGTCAAAATGTTAGTCAAAATGTTTGCCTTTGGGTAAGTTGAGCCAATGGTTGAGCCAATGGCAAGTAGAGCAAAGTTAAGTGTTTTCTTCCCAGGTGTAATGCAAGGCATTATCGCTGGGTTATAAAATACAGTAACAACAATGCCTGGTCTATGTTTAAAGTGTTTTTAAAAAGTACAAACGTGTTTGTTACGTGTTAAGCCTATTAAAATATGTTTAAAATTATTAAAAGACAAAAAGTGATTGCGTTGAATTGTGTTTGGGGAAAAAAGATAGACATGGTTTTAAAATGGTAGTGGTCATATTTAATTCCGTAAAGAAACAGCTCAACTTACTCCATACCCGGGAGTAAGTTGTGACGAGACCATGGTTTTTGGACAAGCTATGTTTTCAAAACTGCAATGTTTACTTGAATTCTGATTATTTCCAGGGATACACAACATCCTGAAATATACGTAGATATATTTGTTAGAAAGAACACAAGATTTCCTTTGACAGAGTGATACTGATTGTAAAAAATGGCAGAACTTATCCCACTCTTCCCTACTAAAATATATATTTGTATATTATTATTGTGCCTCAGAGAAAGAGATTTTGTTCAACAAGTATTTATTTTTTTAACAAAAAATATAGGGGTCAAAATTATTGCCACCCTTGTTTTCAATACATTTCAATACCTTACCTTGCTATCAGGGGCATCAGTTGGGTATGGTAGGGTATGGCAGTTGCCAAACCCTACCTCAAGACCAAAAATGTAAAGTTAGCAAAATAAGTAGATTCAAATCATTCAATCCCAATTCAAATGCGATTTCAGATTAGCATATTCATTGGTTGGCTTTAGGATCATGCGGAGCATCGCTCAGAGAGCAGCTGCCAGCCTGCTGCCTTTTTCTCTCACTTTTAGAAAGCAGAGACAGTGCCAATTTGCCGGTCAGCCTTTTAGGCAGTGTTCCCATTGCTTTGAATGAATGTAATGTTGGCATTAGAGCTCGGCCTTGTAAGCCTTGTTGTAATCTGATAGCCACAGGTTAATTGAATTGGGAGGTGGGGGAGCCCTCCTTTTTGGTTACCATATCGAAACCAAAATATATTTTATTGCTATTAAAATATTGGTTGTGTTAGCTGTAGGTTTTTAATTAATTTGCCCAGTAGGTTAGTGAAATTATGGTTTCATGTGTTGGTATGGAAATAAACACAGCTCAACACCTTGCTATTTAGAGCATTTCCCCAAAATACATGTCCTGTTTTTGGCTTCATAGACAAAAGCAATTGCAGGCAATAAGAAATTGCATTGTCATACAGTGACAGAATGATAATTGAGATAATGCAAATCATTAATAACTTCTTATGTGGGGTGAATGTTGTTACCCTCCTGCTGTAGGCCTTCATCATCATTCTCTGTCTGCATCCCTAATCCTTACCTGTAGTCTACCTGCCTCTGGTATAATCCATTTCCACCACATTTCCACCACTTGCTTAATCATTTCCCTGAATTAAAATGAGATAATCTAACAGATCTTGCTGGCCACACCACTGTGTGTAAGGATAACAGCACTGTGCGAGAATACATTGGGAGGGATCTTAGACCATTCCTCCATACAGATGCAGAACTCACCAAGCATCTTGGTGACTTGTCTCCTGCGCACTTGCTCCACATGGATTCTCCAGCTGATGTTAGCGCTACAGTTCTTCCTCATCGTCCCCCGGGAGAGGTGTCGCTCCCTGCCCAGCTTGATGCCAATCCCCAGGTACAGCCCGCTGATCACCGTCACGGGAAAAATGTAGAAGCATGCGGTGGTGATCAGAATCACCAGGTTGTAGATCCACGGGGAACCTATCAAACTGCATATGGCTGACTCTGCCACCTTCTCCGGGAGATTCAAGTAGTAGATGCCATGCAGGGAGGTGTTAGGGATGGCACAAACCAGGGACAGCACCCATATAGCACTGATGACATGCTTGGCATGCTTGTTGGTGGCAACATAGCGTGTTTTTAGTGGATGGACCACTGCGATATACCTCTCCACACTCAGCACTGTCACATTGAGGATGGAGGCAAAGCATACAGTCTCGAAGAGGAAAATCTTGAAGTAGCAGACTCCCTCTCCGAAGGGGAAGGGGTAGTTCTGCCACAGGTCGTAGATCTCCAGGGGCATCCCAAAGAATAGCACCAGGAGGTCTGACACAGCCAGGCTGAACAGGTACAGGTTGGTGGGGGTGCACCTCTTCTTGTGTTTGGATATCACTGTGCATGTGAGCAGGTTGCCAGACACGCCCAGGAGGAAGATGAGCAGGTAAACCAGGGAGATAGGGAGAAAGACGGGGGAGCGCTTCGGCCCTAGAACTTCCAGTAGTCTTTCCTCAATGGACTTGGTTCCAGTGTCATTTCCTGTAACATTTAGCAACGTGATGTTACAGAACATGCCATGCTGTTCTGAGATGTTGGAAAGAGAATCCAGGCAGTACTTCTCCATTTCAGAGTAGGGGCTTGTAGTCAGTGGGAGTAGAGAGGACGGGATCACTGGTAATGTCGGCACATCGTTTGCATATGTCTGAGAGACTTCATTCCATACAGATAGAAATACAACACCTAGAGAAACACAGCAACCATTTATATTACAGTATATTACTTCCTGCTAAATAATTTCTTGCTAATAATCCTAATTCTACATGAGGTGATGTAAAAGCTTTCAAATGATGACTGAGACATCTCAGTAAAGCCTCACAAGAGATTTCTGTTTTGCATGATTGTCTTGACTTAAGGCCGTAAATTCAATTACATTTTTATGTTGGTATGAAACATAAAAATGTTTTTATGTTGGTATGAAACTTTGAAACAAATTAATGTAGTGCATAGAGGCACTCATTACCTGATATTATACAATGAAGGGGTAGTACAATCAATTTCACCAAGCTCAGTTTATTGATAGTCTTTTGGCTTTTGTCACACATAACAGTAACATCTGCTTTCTGCTGTCAGTTATGGTGCTGAATCACAGCTGTGCAGCTTGGGTAAATACAGAGCTGATCAGATTCAACCAGGTATAACTGTCAATTATGAATTAACATCACAAAAACACACTTTGGCTCTTACTGTAATAGTATGTTGGTAGATTCACCCGTGTGTATAACATGAATGCTGTAGAATATCTTGTGTATCCACAATTCTCATGTTTGTCACATTTATCTGCTGCAGAAACATGTACACTATATATGCGAAAGTATGTTGACACCCCTTCAAATTAGTGGATTTGGGTATTTCAGCCACACTCATTGCTGACAAGTGTATAAAATCGAGCACACAGCCAAGCAATCTCCATAGACAAACATTGGCAGTAGAATGGCCTTAATGAAGAGCTCAGTGAATTTCGATGTGGCACCATCATGGATGCCACCTTTCCAACAAGTCAGTTTGTCAAATGTATTCCCTACTAGAGCTGCCCAGTACAACTGAAAGTGCTGTTATTGTGAAGAGAAAATGTCAAGGAGCAACAACGCCTCAGCAACGAATTGATATGCCACACAAGCTCACAGAATGGGACTGCTGTCTTTCCTCAGTTGCAACACTCGCTACCTAGTTCCAAATTGCCTCTGAAAGCAACGTCAGCACAATAACTTATCGCCAGGAGCTTTATGAAAGGGGTTTCCATGGCCGAGCAGCCGCTCACAAGCCTAAAATCACCATGCGCAATGCCAATCGTAGGCTGGAGTAATGTAAAACTAGTCTCCATTGGACTCTGGAACAGTGGAAACGCGTTCTCTGGAGTGTTGAATCCAGCAGTCCGACGGACTTATCTGAGATCGCTACCTGCCCCAATGCAGGGTTCTAACTGCAAAGTTTGGTGGAAGAGGAATAATGGTCTGGGGCTGTTTTTCCTGATCCGGGCTAGGCCCCTTAGTTCCAGTGAAGGGAAATCTTAACGCTGCAGCATACAATGACATTCTAGATGATTCTGTGCTTCCAACATTGTGACAACAGTTTGGGGAAGGACATTTCCTGTTTCAATATGACATTGCCCCCATAAACAAAGCAAGGTCCATACAGATATTGTTTGTTGAGATCGGTATGAAACAGTGGAGGCTGCTGAGTGGAGGAAGGCTCATAATAAGGATTCAATGGAATGGCAGGAAACACATGTTTTGGGGGGTTTTCATGTGTTTGATACCATTCCATTCACTCCAGGGATGTTCTCTTGATAAGTGTGTGAATTAGACAAAAAAAATGTAAGTACTTTTGGGTGTCAGGGAAAATGAATTGATAATTGTCTTTAGGAATGTTGTGAAATAATATAAAAATACTAATAGTAAAGTACAGATACCCTAAAAAAAACTACTGAATACTTAAGTACTTTACACAACTGTATTCTGGCCATTATTATGAGCCGTCCTCCGTTCAGCAGCCTCCACTAGTGTGGAAGAACTTGACTGGCCTGCACAGAGCCCTGACCTCAACCCCATCAAACACATGTGTGATGAATTGGAATGCCGACTGCGATCCAAGCCTAATCACCCAACATCAGTGCCCAACCTCACTAATGCTCTTGTGGCTGAATTAAAGCAAGTCCCCACAGCAATGTTCCAAAATCTAGTGGAAAGCCTTCCCAGAAGAATGGAGGCTGTTATACCAGCAAAGAGGGGTTCAACTCCATACTAATGCCCATGATTTTGGAATGAGATGTTCGACGAGTAGATGCCTACATACTGTTGGTCATGTAGTGTATGTGAATGATGTTAGCTAATTAAAATTAAAAGCATTCTTCATTGTATCTTATTGCTTACTTCTTGAACTTAATTCGAAATAATGGTTCTTAATTGTCGACTCAAAAAAAGCAACCAACTTTGTTCAAGACTACCATTACTGTATAATGTAATTTGAGAAATTTTTGTAGCTCAGTAGAATTTTAACACTCACCTTTGATGCCTGTTCAGAGCTGCTAAAGATTGCTCTCAAAGAAAATGAAGTCCCTCTTGAAAATGTCTGGACAAGCTTTTAAGAAATTGCAGGTGGTGAATGGAAATGAGATAAGTCATCCCCTGCAAGAAAACTTGACTGAAGGCGTCGATAAGGAGGTGCGCCTGTAGGAAAACTACTCCTTGGGTACCTGAAGCAAAGGGGCTGATGTACGCAGCACGCGATAGAGAGAGAGAGAGAGAGGGGAGGGAGGGAGGGTGTTCGGTGGGTGTCTGTAGCCATACTTTTTGTTTATTCATTTACTTACGCAACCATGTATGTATGCTATTTGTACCTCTTACCAGACAGGTAATTTGAGAACATGTTTTCATTTATGAATGTGCTAATGATGACACCTGCTAATAACATTGGAACTGTGCAGTGGCAGCATGGCTGAAGAGAGACATGGTTAGATCAACCGTTATGACCTAAAATGGTTTGGTAACAGCACTTGAAAATGTTTTGCAGTTCAAAAAAACATACAAACACATAATGCCTTATGTAGCCTAGACTATATGCCCTTCAAGTTGGCTAAAGTGTTCTATGGAGAACTTGCAGCATTTAAGAATCAAATACTTTACCTCATGATGACAAAAAAACACTTTAAAAGGTATTTGCACTTTGAGTAAGTGGTTTTACAGAATGTTATTTTGTGATTATGGACATAATTTGCGCTTTTCTCCATTTGGACCATCCTGTATCTTTGGACCATTTAAGACATTCCAGTGCCCGTTGGTGGTGCATTAATTAATCACAATTTAATGTAATCACTGCTCCATTTCTGTGATTTTTTAAGATGCAGTGTTTTGAGAGATTTCTTGCCTTAAGTCAAGTCTCTCAGAGAGCACTTTAGCTTTATGCCCATGTCATATCTGTATGCATGAGCTGTGGCAACAGGTGTTACATGGTGTTTTTCTTGCCAATGACCTTAATCACGCTGTCTGGTTTTATGTGGGGAGAGTTGTTTGGGGTGTACAAAGCCAGTATGTACACTGCATGCACAGAACTGGTCAAAAGGGTTATCTTCAGTTCAGGTCCCAACTTCCTTGGGTGTTTTGGCGCTGCTTACTGTGCCCTCTGCAGGGTGTGGATTTCAGGTTGACCAGGCCTGAGCCAAGTGGCTTGTCCACTGCTTCTCCTTCTACAGACACAGCCACTGCAGATCTTCTTTCACTGAGCTGCTCTTATTCCCAGAAGCCTCTGTGCCCTTCACAGTGATTGACCTGGGGCACCTGTCATAAGAGACACCTGTCATAACCTCTTGACCCACCTTCCACTATGAAGCAATTAACCTTCCATCCCTTGTCCATGCACTACAGGCTCTACAGAGGGTAGTGCATACGGCCTAATACATCACTGTGGCAGAGCACCCTGTCATCTAGGACCTCTATAGCAGGCTGTGTCTGTTACGACTTCCGCCAAAGTAGGGTCCTCTCTCTCCTTGTTCGGGCGGCGCTCGGCAGTCGGCGTCGCCGGTCTTCTAGCCATCATCGATCCACTTCTCCCTCTGTTGTATACCTGTTTTTGCATGTTTATTTTCCTGAGTTTTCCCCGCATTCCCAGCATAAGGCGCTCGTCGATTCAGGCGCAGCTGGGAATTTTATCGACAGAGCAATCGCCCATAGGTTAGGGATCCCTATTGTTCCAGTGGTTAGGCCTTTCCCAGTTCACATTCTGGATAATCGACCATTAGGGTCCGGGTTAATTAGGGAAGCTACCATCCCCCTGGGCATGGTGACGCAGGGGGGTCACGAGGAGAGAATTAGTCTCTTCCTCATTGACTCTCCTGCGTTTCCCGTGGTACTAGGTCTTCCATGGTTAACTCGTTATGACCCCACCATTTCATGGCAACAGAGGGCTCTCACGGGGTGGTCGCGAGAGTGCTCAGGGAGGTGTTTAGGAGTTTCAGTTGGTGCTACTACGTTGGAAAGACCAGACCAGGTCTCCACGATGCGCATTCCCCCCGAAAATGCCGATTTGGCTCTCGCATTATCCAAAAAGAAAGCGACTCAATTGCCACCCCATCGACGGGGCGATTGTGCGATAAATCTCCTGGTAGACGCTGCACTTCCCAGGAGTCACGTGTGAGGCGGAGACGGAGGCTATGGAAACAAATGTCTCAGACGCAGGGGAACATTCGGTCCTTCACCCGCCTCAAGTTTATTTTTCTGCGCCTGTGTATTGACTATCGAGGTCTAAACCAGATCACTGTAAGGTATAGTTACCCGCTACCGCTCATCGCCACAGTGATTGAGTCAATGCATGGGGCCCGCTTCCTCACCAAATTAGATCTCAGGAGCGCTTACAACCTGGTGCGTATCCCAGAGGGAGACGAGTGGAAGACGGCGTTCAGTACCACCTCAGGGCATTATGAGTACCACGTCATGCCATACGGGTTGATGAATGCTCCATCAGTCTTCCAAGCCTTTGTAGACGAGATTTTCAGGGACCTGCACGGGCAGGGTGTAGTGGTGTATATTGATGACATTCTAATATACTCCGCTACACGTGCCAAGCATGTATCCCTGGTGCGCAGGGTGCTTGTTCGACTGTTAGAGCATGACCTGTACGTCAAGGCTGAGAAATGCCTTGGGGTTTTGGTCAGCTAGCAGCTCCCATTACCTCACTGCTGAAGGGGGGCCCGGTACGTTTGCAGTGGTCAACTGAGGCGGACAGGGCTTTTGGTGACCTGAGGGCTCTGTTTACCTCGGCTTCCGTGCTGGCCCATCCGGATCCCTCTTTGGCGTTCATAGTGGAGGTGGAAGCGTCCGAGGCTGGGATGGGAGCCGTGCTCTCTCAGTGCTCGGGTACGCAACCGAAGCTCCGCCCCTGTGCTTTCTTCTCAAAGAAGCTCAGCCCGGCAGAGCGAAACTATAATGTGGGGGACAGGGAGCTGTTGGCTGTTGTCAAGGCTCTGAAGGCGTGGAGACATTTGCTTGAGGGGGCTAAACACCCTTTTCTAATCTGGACTGACCACCGCAATCTGGAGTGCATCATGGCAGCGAGGAGACTGAACCCTCGCCAGGCAAGGCGGGCCATGTCTTTCACCCGTTTTTACCTTTCCTACAACCAGGTTCCCAAAACGTTGAGGCAGACGCACTGTCCCAACTGTATGACACAGAGGAGCGGCCCACGGATCCCACTCCCATACTCCCGGCGCCCTGCCTGGTGGCACCGGTAATGTGGGAGCTGGACACGGACATTGAGCAGGCGTTGCGTGCAGAGCCCGCTCCCCACCAGTGTCCCCCTTGGTGTCTGTACGTTCCGTCTGTTGTTCGTGACCAGTTGATCTATTGGGCCCACACGTCACCCTCCTCTGGTCATCCTGGGATCGGTCGGATGGTGCACTGTTTGGCTGGGAAGTACTGGCTGCAAACTTTGGCCAAGGACATGAGGGTTTATGTTTCCTCCGGCTCGGTGTGCGCAGAGTGTAAGGCTCCTAGGCACCTGCCCAAAGGGAAGCTACACCCCTTACCCACAGCGGCCTTGGTCGCACCTGTCGGTGGATTTTCTTACTGATCTCCCCCTCACAGGGAAACACCACGATCCTGGTCGTTATGGATCGGTTCTCTAAGTCCTGCCATCTCGTCCCTCTGCCCAGTGTCCCTACGGCCCTACAGACTGCGGAGGCCTTGTTTACGCGCGTCTTCCGGCACTACGGGGTGCCTGAGGATATAGTGTCCGATCGAGGTCCCCAGTTCACTTCGAGAGTTTGGAAGACGTTCATGGAACGTCTGGGAGTCTCGATCAGCCCTTCCTCTGGGTTTCATCCCGAGAGTAATGGGCAGGTGGAGAGAGTGAACCAGGATGTGGGCAGTTTTCTGCGGTTGTATTGCCAGGATTGGCCGTGGGAGTGGACAGCGTTCTTGCCCTGGGCTGAGATGGCTCAGAACTCGCTCCGCCACTCCTCCACTAACCTCGCCCCCTTCCAGTGCGTACTAGGGTACCAGCCGGTTCTGGCGCCTTGGCATCAGAGTCAGACCGAGGCTCCTATGGTGGACGACTGGTTAAGGCGCATAGAGGAGACATGGGACGCTGCCCATGTTCACCTTCAGCGGGCCGTGCTGCGTCAGAAAACCAGTGCAGACCGTCAGCGCAGTGAAGCCCTGTGCTTGAAACGGGGGACCGGGTCTGGCTCTCAACCCGAAACCTGCTCCTCCGCCTGCCCTGCCGGAAGCTGGGCCCTCGGTTTGTAGGGACATTTAAAGTCCTGAGGAGAGTGAACGAGGTTTGTTATAGGTTACAGCTTCCCCCCGATTACCGTATTAACCCCTCTGTTCCCCCCCCATGTCTTTGTGTGGGATTGTTTATTGTTTGATGTATGTGCACGTTAGGCTGGTTGTGCTGGGTTATGTCAACCCGTATTGTATTTCGTGTTCACTGTGCCGTGTGTTTTTGTTTGCCTAAATAAAAGGCTCTGTTTGCTACCCAATATCTGCTCTCCTGCGCCTGACTCCCTTACAGCCATTTCCGCACACCTTACAGTGTCAGAGGAAAGCCTGGAAAATCGTCAAAGACTCCAGTCACCTAAGAAATAGACTGTTCACTCTGCTACTGCACGGCAAGCGGTGCCAGAGCACCAAGTCTGGGACCAAAAGGCACCTGAACAGCTTCTACCCCCAGGCCATAAGACTGCTGAACAGTTAATCAAATGGCTACCATGACTTTTGCATTGACCATTTTTTAAACTGACTCTATGACACTGAATCTATGCATGCACACACACACACACACACACACACACACACACACACACACACACACACACACACACACACACACACACACACACACACACACACACACACACACACACACACACACACACAGCTCCTCATTTTATTATCTATCCTGATTGCCTAGTCACGTTTAACCCTCCCTACATGTACATATTACATCAACTACCTAGTACCCCTGCACATTGACTCGGTACTGACACTCCTTGTATATAGTCTCAATATTTGTATATAATGTGCTACTGTTTTCTATTTTTATTTGACTTCTTAACTCTGGATTGTTGGGAAAAGGCATGTAAGTAAGTATTTTACAGTAAATTCTACACCTTTTGTATTAAAAGCATGTGACAAATACATTTTTATTTTATTTGATAACGTCCTTGGGGAAGATGATGTCAGCTCTTATTTCCCAGTCCCCTGCTGTTTCCAGTAAGACAAACTCATGGGAGCCTGCTGAATTGTTTTTACTTTTTTTTAAATTTAACCTTTATTTAACTAGGCAAGTCAGTCAAGAACAAATTCTAATTTTACAATAACGGCCTACCCCGGCCAAACCCTCGCCTAACCCGGACAACGCTGGGCCAATTGTGGGCCGCCCTATGGGACTCCCGATCACGGCCGGTTGTGATACAGCCCGGGATCAAACCAGAGTCTGTAGTGACGCCTCCAGCACTGAGATGCAGTGCCTTAGAACGCTGCGCCATTCGGGAGTTACAAAAAAGTAGAGGAAGACGGTGTGACACTGCCACAAATGTGAGGTGACACACACATACACACATACATATGACTGGTTTAAAGTTATAAAACCCTTGTAAGGTTAAACCTTTCTATGCGTCTTTCATTTTCATACTGTTTATGTGAGGTAGTATCCGCCTGTTCTGATTGCATTATTAACACCATCCTGGTGCTCATCTCTTTAAGACATAATATCCCTTTATGAGGATCTTTACACAAACATTGTAAAAATTCTTAGAACATTTTATTGAGGATTTTGTATTTCACCAGTAGTACTCTACATCTGTTCAAGTTTTCAAGACATTTTGGGGGAAAACATGTTGTTTACTGATGATTCAGAAAATGAAACTTATGTAATACCACTCAGACAATTCAATATTGTTGCTTTGCTTTGTTGACACCACAGATTGTTCCATTTGCTGTTTTCCACAAGTATAGAATTGCAAAACTTAAAGTCAATTGAGCCCCACATTTCTTGTGGGAGACCACACACAATCTGTGTTTTGTTGTTCATTCAACTATTTGATTCAGAAAAATGTGTAGGCTACCAATATTTTTTTTATGAAATCCTGTTTATATGGCAACAGAGAAAGTAGCTGAACATACTCTTTGACAAAGATGAATAGAAGGTACACAAAGCCAAAATGCACATTCCACCATTCAAATTCAGATTCCATGAGAACAAGTGGTAGGAAGTGTGTGTTTTTGATTGGGATCATACACCTTCTCAGGGAGCATTCTCTAGCAATGTAGGCTAGGCAACATATAAAATACTCACTAAAATAACTGATGGAATGTGTGAAAGAAGTGTTGCAGCAAAGCACTCCCACAACATAATGCTACCACCCCCGTGCCTCACGGTTGTGATGGTGTTCTTCGTCTTGCAAGCCTCCCCCTTTTTCCTGCAAACATAACGATGGTCATTATGGCCAAACAGTTATATTTTTGTTTCATCAGACCAGAGAACATTTCTCCAAAAAGTACAATCTGTGTCCCCATGTGCAGTTGCAAACCGTAGTCTGGCTATTTTATGGCGGTTTGGAGCAGTGGCTTCTTCCTTGCTGAGCTGCCTTTCAGGTTATGTCGATATAGGACTCATTTTACTGTGGATATAGATACTTTTGTACCTGTTTCCTCCAGCATCTTCACATGGTCCTTTGCTGTTGTTCTGGGATTGATTTATACTTTTCACACCAAAGTACGTTCATCTCTAGGAGACGGAACGCATCTCCTTCATGAGCGGTATGACTGTCCCATGGTGTTAATACTTGCGTACTATTGTTTGTACAGATGAACGTGGTACCTTCAGGAGTTTGGAAATGGCTCCCAAGGATGAACCAGACTTGTGGATATCTACAATGTTTTTCCTGAGGTCTTGGCTGAGTACTTTTCATTTTTTCCATGATGTCAAGCAAAGAGGCACTGTGTTTGAAGGTAGGTCTTGAAATGCATCCACAGGTACTACCTCCAATTTACTCAAATTATGTCAATTAGCCTATCAGAAGCTTCTAAGGCCATTACATAATTTTATGGAATTTTCCAAGCTGTTTAAAGGTCAACTTAGTGTATGTAAACTTCTGACCGATTGGAATTGTGATAGAGTGAATTATAAGTGAAATAATCTGTCTGTAAACTATTGTAAATTAAATTCCTTGTGTCATGCACAAAGTATATGTCCTAACCGACTTGCCAAAACTATAGTTTGTTAACAAGAAATGTGTGGAGTGGTTGAAAAAAGAGTTAACTATTTAGCAGTCATATAGCTTGGGGGTAGAAGCTGTTCAGGGTCCTGTTAGTTCCAGACTTGGTGCATCAGTACCGCTTGCCATGTGGTAGCAGAGAGAACAGTCTATGACTTGGATGGTCAGAGTCTTAGACAATTTTCAGGGCCTTACTCTGACACCGCCTGGTATAGAGATCCTGGTTGGCAGGGAGCTTGGCCTTAGTGATGTACTGGGGCGTATGCACTACCCTCTGTAGCTCCTTGCGGTCGGATGCCAAACAGTTGCCATACCAAGTGATGATGCAGCCAGTCAAGATGCTCTCAATGGTGCAGCTGTAGAACTTTGTGAGCCTCCTGAGGGGGAAGAGGCATTTATGACTGTGTTGATGTGTGTGGACCATGAGAGTTCCTTAGTGATGTGAACACTGAGGAACTTGAAGCTCTCAACCTGTTCCACAACAGCCCCGTTGAAGTGGATGGGTGTGTGCTCGGCCCTCCGTTTCCTGTCGTCCACAATAAGCTCCTTTCTCTTGCTGACATTGAGGTATAGGTTGTTGTCCTGGCACAACACTGCCAGGTCTCTGACCTCCTCCTTGTAGGCTATCTCATCATTGTCAGTGATCAGGCCTACCGCCGTTCTGTCATCTGCAAATGAAAAAATAGTGTTGGAGTCGTGCGAGGCCTTGCTGTCGTGGGTGAACAGGGACTACAGGAGGGGACCAAGCATGCACTCCTGATGGGCCCCCTTGTTGAGGTTCAGCATAGCGGATGTGTCCTTGCCTTCACTCACCACCATGGGCCAGCATGTTAGGAAGTCCAGGATCCAGTTGCAGAGGGAGGTGTTTAGTCTCAGGGTCCTTAGCTTAGTGATGAGCTTTGAGGGCACTATGGTGTTGAACACAGAGCTGTAGTCAATTAACAGCATTCTCATTTAGCTGTTCCTTTTGTCCATGTGGGAAAAGGCAGTGTGGAGTGCAATAGGGATTGCATTGTCTGTGGATCTGTTGGCGTGGTAAACAAATTGGAGTGGGTCCAGGGTGTCTGGGATAATGGTGTTGATGTCAGCCATGACCAGCCTTTCAAAGTATTCCATGGCTACAGATGTGAGTGCTATGGGGCGATAGTCATTTAGACCGGTTACCTTGGCATTCTTGGCCATGGGGACTATGATGCTTGAAACATGTAGGCATTACAGACTGGGTCAGGGAGAGGTTGAAAATGTCAGTGAAGACACTTGCCAGCTGATCAACGCATGCTCTGAGTACTCATCTTGGTAATCCGTCTGACCCTGCGGCCTTGTGAGTGTTAACCTGTTTAAAGGTCTTACGTCAGCTACGGAGAGATTGACACCTGTTTGATGGTTTGTCGGAGGGCGTTGGGGATTTCTTATAAGCATCCATATTAGTGTCCCGCAGCTCTAGCCTTTAGCTAAGTGCGGATGTTGCCTGTGATCCATGGCTTCTGGTTGGGATATATACATACGGTCACAACATCGTATTAATGAAGCCGGTGACTGATGTGGTGAACTCCAGAATGCCCTAGGATAATTTCCGGGAACATATTCCAGTCTGTGTTAGCGAAACAATCTTGAAGCTTAGCATCCGCTTCATCAGACCACTTCCGTATTGACCACGTCACTGTTACTTGCTGTTTGAGTTTTGTCTTGTAAGCAGGAATCAGGAGGATAGAGCTATGGTCAGATTTGACCAACAGAGGGCAAGGGAGTGCTTTGTGTGTGTGTGTAATAAACATGATCAAGAGTTTTCTTGCCTTTAGTGGCACAGGTGACATGCTGGTAGAAATGAGGTCAAACGGATTTCAGTTTTCCTGCATTAAAGTCACCGGCCACTGGGAGTGCCGCCTCTTTGTGAACATTCACTACTTTGCTTATTGTAACGAGTGTAGTGAGAGTTGGTAAGCAAGTTCAGGGAATGAGTTTTAATAAAATAAATGGAACATAATACAAAACAAGAAACACTAACATCACACAGATATGAAACTGAAACAGGAACAATAACGCCTGGGGAAGGAACCAAAGTGAGAGACATATATAGGGAGGTGATGGAGTCCAGGTGAGTTTGAAGACATCCAGGTGCACGTAACGATGGTGACAGGTGTGCGCCATATCGAGCAGCCTGGTGACCTAGAGACCGGGGCGGGAGCACATGTGACACTTATGTGGCCCTATACAGCTAGTTGAGTGCAGTCTTAGTACCTGCATCGGTTTGTGGTGGTAAAGGTAAGGGTTAAGGTTTAAAATCAGATTGTATGACTTTGTGGCTGTGCCAGCTTGTGACCACTCTGAAGAGCTGCCTCCTGTACATGAGTCATGTTACATTGATTATATAGTCAGATTTGAAATGTGGCCATCACTGCTACCTTAGTATAAGCTATTTATCACCCTTGTTTTTTCAGTAAACAGATGTCTAATAAGACAAATGTAATTTCCTATGATTTGTTTGTAGCATTCTTTCCAATGAGCAGCTGTGTACTGAGCTGCTGCAATATAAACATTGTCCAAAGACAGCTTAACAATAGAGGGCAGAGTAAGTTTAAATAATGCTTAGCGCCACTGTTTAAATAATGCTCACCTGCTGTGGAGGAGAGGTCATGAATACGTAGGTAAGATGCGCTTGAGAGTGTTACAACTTTAGCTTGTTTGACACCAGCCAATTGGGGAGTTACAGTAAGCCTATATGTATCTAAACAGGACGTCATTAGAATTAAGTTGAATATACGATTCCTCATGTAGTGTGCATTGTTGGGTGCAGCTACTGTACATACACTTTGCATGTGGAATGACAATGGTAGATTAGAGGTATAGCTGCATCATTGTGTGAGGAAGAAATATGATCTGAAAGATTGTGGGAGCATTAATCTCTCATGGACAGGCTCACATAATATAAATGGTATCTCATACCTCTCCCTCCAGAAACTAATCGAGTAGCTGGCGCAATATTTTAGTTCTGGGTTGCTGATCAGGGCAGCAGCACCACATGTTGGCTCAGACAGGTTAACTCGATCATCATCTCTGTATTCAGTGCTGCCAGCTTCATCCAATATGACTGTAATAAAGGTGTGAATAAACAACAGGCCATGTAGACATCAGACAATGTTTTCTTTACAGGTGGGGTATCTATGATCTCCAATATGAGGTTCAAGACATGGAATGAAAGAGCATCCTTGTAGCTGTGTGGGCTAATATATTCAAAATATTTGCCTTGACGTCAGTTGAGCCAATGGTTGAGCCAATGGTAAATTGAACAAATTGAAGTGTTTTATTCCCAGGTGTAATGCAAGGCTTTTAGATGTTACGCCTGTGTTAAAAGATGCAAAAAAAAATATTAAAAGACACAAAAAATAAGAGCCTCCCGGGTGGCGCAGTGGTCTAGGGCACTGCATCGCAGTATTAGCTGTGCCACCAGAGACTCTGGGTTCGAGCCCAGGCTCTGTTGCAGCCGGCCGTGACCGGGAGGTCCGTGGGGTGATGCACAATTGGCATAGCGTCGTCCGGGATAGGGAGGGTTTGGCCGGTAGGGATATCCTTGTCTCATCGCGCACTAGCAACTCCTATGGCAGGCCGAGTGCAGTGCACGGTCACCAGGTTCACGGTGTTTCCCCGACACATTGGTGCAGCTTGCTTCTGGGTTGGATGCGCGCTGTGTTAAGCCTTGGTTGGGTTGTGTTTCAGAGGACGCATGGCTTTCGACCTTTGTCTCTCCCGAGCCCGTACTGGAGTTGTAGCGATGAGATAAGATAGTAACTACTAACAATTGGATACCACGAGAAGGGGGTAAAATTCAAAAAAGTGATTGTGTTGAATTGTGTTTTAGAAATAAAGATAGACATGGTTTGAAAATAGATATTTGTCGGCGGTTGATTATTTCCAGGGATACACATCATCCTTAAATATATATTTGTTAGAAATAATACTATATTCCTCTTGACAGATTGATGCTGAAGGTAATAAATGGCTCTCCCCTATAAAGAGTCTGTCTACCTTCCCTGGGCTGACTCACCATTAAGCCTATGAGTGAACACACATCCTATTATATTTCACACTGTCACACCTTACAGGTGCAAAAAGGCTTGTTCTTGCGCTGCTCATCAGGTCCCACTCAGCTTTGAATGCATGAATGAGCTACTTGGGGTCAGGACCCTACATCTGTCACCTGATTTAAAAAATAGGTAGCGAGAGAAAATTATATTCATTAACCATCTGGAAATTGGTTTAACACTCATTAATGAAATAGGGAGTGTATAAGTAGTGAGTCCCTATCCGCAAGCTCCCTACTTCTCCCTCTACTCACACTAAGGACAGGTGGATGGACGACACTGTGATATGACCCATGGGGTCTTATCCAAGATATGAATATATGAATAAAACTAGGGCATCAATCTTCTCTAGGAAACATAAACACTAATTTATCTTCAGGACTTTAGATACAGTATATCTAAAGTCTCCAATTGTTTGCTAGAATGACATACAATATAAAGTAACTGACTTTGAGTCATCATGCCAATAAAAATGATATCTATATAGCTTTCTCGTGAAAACTGTCTGTCACTGTCTCTCATCAAAAGATTGTCAGAGCTTGAAGTGAATATTCAGTTGTTGTTGTGCTTATTTGGAGATTTTATCCATTTCATCATGATGCTACATTACAATGTGATCTGTTTTGCTAAAGCCTTAAACCAGTTAGTCATCAAGTTATTATACTGTTGTGCTCTGCCAAAGCAGGCATCAATGCAATCACAAAACATTCAGATAGAATGTTTGACACAATATATCTCTATCTTGATGCATTCCATCTGCAACGCTCCCGCCAATCAACCCACGGGGCGCTGGACAGGTCCTAAGTCCTACTATTTGCATTGTGTCATTGAGTAGAAGATTCAATCAATCACATTCATTTTATAAAGCCCTTTTTACATCAGCAGTTGTCACAAAGAGCTTTACAGTGACAGCAAACAAAGCAGAAGCGAGCAGAAAAAGAGGATTGTGCAGATTGACCGCTGTTTCAAATGTGCAATCAATGAAGGTTTCCGTACAAACACTTCATGCACTACAATATAGTTATTGTAACATAATATATTTCTATGAGGATTATCTCATGTGATAACTGTAAGGTAATTGATAGTAAACATAGTAAATACTGTATATAACAATATCAGAAGTGTCATCAGCAGCTGACTAGTACGACCACCAACTTCCCTCTATTGGCTGTCCTATGACGTCAGCCTGTTGGACATGGAGGACTTGTTCAGTTTACAGCCCAGACATGATAGTACATAGTGTGCTCATCTGACCATAGGCTGCGATAAGCGATAAGGTGGCATACGCAAAAGGTCTGACACCTGGAAAACCTGCAGTATATCATGTGCAGTATACTGAACTAGATACTTATTTGATGATTATGGAAATATAAACTTGTTATTGTTTTTGAAAATGTGTTGAATCACTGATTATTTGGAGGTGAATGAATAATGTAAACCGGGGTTTCCCATAGGCGGTCCTGGGCTTGATGATGAGTTGGTTAATTGAATCAGCTGTGTAGTGCTAGGGCCCATGAACGAGTAAGGGAAACCTTGATGTAAACAACAGACGAGTCAAGAATCCTTGTCCTGCTTTGTGTTATTACTTTATCACTTTCAGACAGATTGATAACATTCTTCATTTGTTCTGAGATATTGCCTCTAAATTAGCCACATAATACTCTCTTTCACACACACACACACACACACACACACACACACACACACACACACACACACACACACACACACACACACACACACACACACACTTCCTCCACAACAATTGAGTCCTGGAAATTTTAGCCTAATACGTATCAATGGCAATAGTTTCACCATTCATTTCACTCACCATCGACATTAATGATCCATTTATATGGCAGCTCTGTCAAAACTGATAGAAGGCCTGCTTTGCAGTAGTGGATAAATAAATGTGCATTTTTATGAGGATTCAAATGTCAAATGGTCTTCAGAGAAAAACCCATGAAAATGATCGCTATCTACCCTTTACGGGGGTTTGGCCAGCAGTGGTCTGTGTGTTAAAACACATGCAGTCGCCTTAGTATAGCGATGCAGCTAAATATACACTGAACACAAATATTAACTTAACATGCAAGAATTTCAAACATTTTACTGAGCTATAGGTCATATTAGGAAATCATTAAATAAAAATAAATGCTTTAGGACGGTGACTGGGAATGCAGATATGCATACATTGGTCACAGATACCTTAATAAAAAAGTAGGGGCATGGATCAGAAAACCAGCATGTAGCTGGTTTGACCACCATTTGCCTCATGCAGCGCGACACATCTCCTTCGCATAGAGTTGATCAGGTTGTTGATTGTGGCTGTGCGAAGTTGTTGGATAGTGGCGGGAACTGGAGCACGCTGTCGTACATGTTGATCCAGAGCATCCCAAACATTTCTAGTGAGTATATAGGCAAGAACTGGGACATTTTCAGCTTCCAGGAATTGTGTATAGATCCTTGTGACATGGGGCTTTGCATTATCATGCTGAAACATGAGGTGATGGTGGCAGATTAATGGCACGACAATGGGCCTCAGGATCTCATTACAGTATCTCTGTGCATTCAAATTGCCATCAATAAAAAATGCAATTGTGTTCATTGTCCATAGCTTATGCCTGCCCATATCATATCCCCACTGTCACCATGGGGCACTCTGTTCACAACGTTGACATCAGCAAACCGCTTGCCCACACGCCATCATACACGCTCTCTGCCATCTGCCCGGTACAGTTGAAACCATGATTCATCCTTGAACAGCACACTTCTCGAGCATGCTAGTGGCCATCGAAGGTAAGCATTTGCCCACTGTAGTCAGCTAGATGGTCAAACACCTTTGTCTAGATATAGAAAAGGCAGCAGCCTGCTTGGCATGACAACACCAAGTATTCCAAGTCACAAACCTTTTTGAGGATCATTGAGGTAAGTGGGAGGCTCCAACGAAAGGAAAGAGAATCCAATCCTGGACTCTGACACCCTCTCCCAAGCTCTACAACTTGCCCCCACTGTGGTATAACTTGTGCCTCCAGGATTGGGCTCTTAATTCACCTCCTTATCATTTAGAAGTGAACTTTGATTCATGGCTAGTCAAATATGGCTACCTGAATCCAAGATGTATTTCTGCTGACTCACTACATTCGTGATGCAAATTGGGATGTTCTGGTGCACTCTTATGCTGTTCAGGTTGAGATGGCACATTGCTTTTTCCAGAAAATCATGTCCAACATCATGTTTGTCTGCCCTGGAGTTGCTGCGATCTAGTGACATTATTGTTAGGGCCCTATGTTTTGGTTAATCATGTCAAATGACCTGGATTTGAACCTTTTATTTGAACCTTTATTTTCCAGAAATTAGAATTAAATGAGTCACCCCAACATGAGAGCTTATGTCCGAGGGTGGTGCTGGGCCATCTGACATAAAAAAAGAAAAGGGGACAGTTGAATGAAAAAGCTTTAAATACTGTAAAGGTACAAATCCAGGTCATGTGACATGATAAACCAAAACACATGGCTCTAATTATGATGCATGGGGAGAATGCAACCACACATGATGGTGGCAAGCACTCATTGACAAGTAAATCCCATCAATTTACTGATCTATCACATATACAATAGGAATTGCACCTGTCTAAAGTCAATGCCATCCTGAATCTCCCAGAACTGTCCTGGATAGGCCTACTCCACCATCAGCCCTCCCTTCTGGCAGTTAGTACAGACAGAGACATTATGGAACTGGGCTGCCACATGTCAGGAGGCCATGAAACAGCCAAAATTCCATCTGAAAAGTGCTGGCGTTTATTGCCATAGCGTGTACATATTTTGCTACCAACCATGGCTGGCCAGCCCATGTGATCCCTGAACTGGACTTGCATGTAAAGAATGAGCTCTCATGTTGGGGTGACTCATATATTGGTCTTGGAAACTGTGCAGTAATCCCGAAATCCCAATGCCCCACCAGTCATACAGCAAGGATGCTGGCCTTGTTACAGCAGCTTGCCCAGAATGACCAGTTAGCTGTGCAAGATGGTCAAACCACAGAACTACAACCACCACTGGCTACTTTGTCTCCTCACCCAGTTGACTTGGAAATGTGTCTATAAATTAGCAACCAAAAAGTAAAGCTTACATTCATAGTTAACATTTCCAACTATTGTATCTCTATTTACATGTTTTATTTTTTATTTAACCTTTATTTAACTAGGCAAGTCAGTAAAGAACAAATTCTCATTTTACAACGACTGCCTACCCCGGCCAAACCTGGACGATGCTTGGCCAATTGTGCGCCGCCCTATGGGACTCTCGATCACGACTGGTTGTGATACTGAGATGCAGTGCCAAAGACCGCTGCGCCACTCGGGAACCAAATATATGTTTACAGGTCTATATTTCCAAGATGCATTAAGATATCCTAATGCTGTTTGTTTGTTTGTGTACGTAGGGCAGACAACTGACTACTTGTTTTCCACATTTTTGCAATATCAGAGCTTGCAATATTGGGTTATATGAGCTTCAGCTAGGCATTCACAATATCTATCAATTTAACCACTTTTGCAGTAAAATATTTATACACAACCATCCATTTCATTAATGGGAGACATTAAAGATGTGAAAAAATATGGTTGTTTTGTTCTACCTTGGGTAGGGGTATCATAAAAAATGTGGGGTCCTTGCCACTAGCCTATCAGTTAAAATAGAGGGAACTGCGATTGGGGCGGCAGGTAGCCTAGTGGTTAGAGTGTTGGGCCAGTAACCGAAAGGTTGATGGATTGAATCCCTAAACTGACAAGGTAAAATTCTGTCGTTCTACCCCTGAACAAGGAAGTTAACCCTGTTCCCTGGTAGGCCGTCATTGTAAATAAAAATGTGTTCTTAACTGACTTGCCTAGTTAATTAAAAACTGCCAAAATAGAGGAAACACCATTGTAAAGTGTTGGGCTGCCAGAGCAGCTTCAATGTACTGTGGCATAGATTCTACAAGTGTCTGGACCTTTATTGGAGGGATATGACTCCATTCTTCAATGAGATATTGTTGATGGTGGTGGAAAATGTTGTCTCAGGCACTGTTCCAGAATCTCCCATAAGTGTTCAATTGGGTTGAGATCTGGTGACTGACACACACACACACACACTTTTAAACTCCCTATGCTCCTTTGAAACCCCTCTATCAAAGTTACTGAGATTTCTTCTTCTAGCCATGGTAGCCAAAATAATGGGCAATTGGGCATTTTTTTACATGATGGGATGTTAATTGCTTAATTAACTCATGAACCACACCTGTGTGGAAGCACCTGTTTTCAATATACTTTGTATCCCTCATTTACTCAGGTGTGTCCTATAAAATACAGGTAGATTTTTGTATTCCAGTGACGGAGCATGACATGCCCTACCCTCATACCATTGGTCCATACTGCTGAGTTTCGACCTTATGGAGAGGATACTGACTAATGGCCTTAGATACTGACTAATGGCCTGAGTTTCGGCCTTATCTCACAGGCACAGCGTCGTCCGGGTTAGGGGAGAGTTTGGCCAGGGTAGGCCATCAATGTAAATAAGAAATTGTTCTTAACTGACTTGCCTAGTTCAATAAAGGTTTTAAAAAATGATATTATTTGTATCTCAAACTGTCTGTGTTAAGCGTTCTCCTCCCATGTAGCCTACTATGGTTAAACCCGAACTCAGTAAAATCTTTTAAATTGTTGTGTGTTGAGTTTATATTTTTGTTCAGCATATAATCAATCTACACTTTAATGTTTTAAAATGAGTTATGACATGTTATGGAGGACAGAGCATGTTTTCTGTTTGACAAATCATTTTAGTGTATAACCCAGTAACAAATGGTTTTGGTCAACCTTAATGGCCTTATGGATGTGTCTGGTTTTGACTGATAAACGAGGCTCCTAAAATGTCTGGCTGTGTAATTACAATAATCAAATTATAATATATGCAGCAGTATCATGTTTTCAATTCATTTTAACACGTGTTTTACCATCCTTGCAGACGACAGATAAATTGTGACAAAAATATTTTTCAGACACCAAAAAAGTGTGGCTTGTGTAAACTATGCAAAGTTTGTTCAGAATCAGAATAAAGACCGTTTGTGGGACTGTACAGGGATTACTTGTGGAGTCGGCAAGTAACGGTCCATAAAAACATCACACTGGATGAGGTCAGAGAGGATTTATGAATCTCCCTTTATGACCTTTTAGAATCCACCATCACTACTCATTAAACCGTGAGAAATACTTTTCTCCCATGTGCAGCTTAGCCAATCCCAGGCCAGCAAGGCTGAGCTGAGTTGAAAGTCAACCCTTTAAAAGGCAGAAGGGAGATGAATGGAGAGCAGAGAACCTTCCAAACACACCAACAACAGCAAGACTAAAGGCTCAAAGCAAACCTGTCAAAATACAAGATGAAAACCATTCTCTCCATTGCTCTTGTGCTCCTGGCTCTCTATCTGGTCTCTGAAGCCCATGCAGTCCAAGTCAAAGTGCAGGTAAGGGCTCCTCCTACAGCAAGGTTTACCTTACTATAATGCATTATACCATGAAGACTATAGACTACAGTAATATCAGATTCAGACTCATACTCAATTGGACAAAAATTGTAAACTAATGAAAAAAATGTTTGTTAATAACCCTCACAATGTGGCTAACAGACAAAATTCAGAGTGGATTTTTTTAAACAAAGTGCATACTTGGTGCAAGCTATCAATACAACTCTATGGGCATCCTTGTCACCTATAGAATGGGTAAAGCATCTTTATGATTGGCCGGGTCCCCAATATGACTCACTGATGTGGTGCTCTCTCTAACCGTGTCTCTCTCCTCTCTTCTCTTCTCTCTAGGAGGGCGACTTTGTTTTCTCACTGGAATCAGTGAAGAAGCTCCAAGAGCTGACAGAGAGCAGCAGTGTAAACGGGAAGCAGAATCCTCATCTCGCCAACACCAGCTTTGCTTCCGTCTGTGCTAACCCCTCCCTGCCACAGGAGTTCATGCCCCTGTGCATGCAGAGAGGGGCCAGCATGTCTCTCTCAAGACTAGGTAAGAAAAGGCCACACTATAGAATAATATCCACTATAGTCCAACTTGGTGGAACAGACCAGAGGGTGATAAGACCGTTATAATTTGCTGATCGCAAGTCATTGATCAGAATCTCTTTTATGCTAGTTGGTCTCTGCAATGTGTGGTTGAAGTTTGAAGTGATTGAGTGATTTTGAAACATGTTTTAATACAGTACCTTGCTCTTCTGTCTTCCAGCTACTATGCCTATAGACATCTGTGAGATATGTGCCTTTGTTGCCTGCACAGGCTGTTAGGCAAGATATCAACCTGACTGCCAGCAGAAGACAAGCCACCCACATTATCATTCTGCATATCGTGACAACAATGTGGATTTCATGTCTTCAAATTGCCATCCTCAGACATGATTGGCCCAAAAGATAACTGGACCAGAAATGTTAAAAAAAAAATAGATGAAATGATGGAGGCTCATTTTCTAGAAAATGTTATTTGGAGCATATTCAGCACTTATTTGTCTACGTATTTTCTTTTCCTTTTATCACTTGACTTTTATTTTGGAAATGTTGATTTGTTACAGTTCTATCTTACCAGTCTTTGTACTTATTTAATGTAGAGATGTATTTTTGTTTTGGGGGTTTTGCATTCTTTTGTATGTTTATAAATGCCTCATGTTTAATAAAAGAAATTGAAGAACATGTCATTTTGTTTCAGTGAGTGATCTACCAACTGCATCAGAAAACCTTGAATAGAACATACCTGAACATAACTTGAATAGAACATAACAAACATAACATTTCTGTCTTTCCCCAACACATACACAAACACACACACACACATGCATAAACACACTCGCACACGCACACACACACACATGCATAAACACACTCGCACACGCACACGCACACACACACACACACACACACACATTGAGAGGTTAATAGTTAATCTTAAGGCTAACTGCTGCCCCAGTGCACAACTTACATCCCACAATGTATTCTATTGTCACTGTGCTTTTGCTTCACTACCTAGACATTGATCAAATTAAATTAAATTAAATCAATTGTATTTATATAGTCCATCTTACATCAGCTGATATCTCAAAGTGCTGTATAGAAACCCAGCCTAAAACCCCAAACAGCAAGCAATGCAGGTGTAGAAGCACGGTGGCTTCTTCTGTTGGAAATCTGAAATTGTTTGCATAGTCAACTTACACACAGCTCTGACACACACACACTTACCCCACCAGACATGCCACCAGGGGTCTTTTCACAGTCCCCAAATCCAGAATAAATTCTGAGCCCTTTTTGCATAGAACTTCCATCTCATCTCATATTGCTCAAATAAACAGCAAACCTGGTTTTAAAGAAACAGATAAAGCAACACCTCACGGCACAACGCCTCTCCCCTATTTGATCTAGATAGTTTGTGTGTATGCATCGATATGTAGGCTACGTGTGCCTTTAAAAATGTTTTATGTAGTTCTGTCCTTGAGCTGTTCTTGTCTATTGATGTTCTATATTATGTAATGTTTCATGTTTTGTGTGGACCCCAGGAAGAGTAGCTGCTGCTTTTGCAACAGCTAATAGGGATCCTAATAAATTACCAAATACCAAACACACCTGTCTCAAAAGATTTACATATTATAGTCTTTAATTTAGAATCCCAAGTGCCTGTCGCTAATGTAGTTGATGCTCCCAATGTTATTTGTTTTTTAGATGTGTAGTTAAGTATTATTATTGGCATTAAAGAAAAACAATGATACAGTTTACAAGCACAAAGAGACAATAATTAGCAACCTTCAGTGTTTTTAGGCTATTCTACCATTTTTACTCTAAGAGCCAGACTGTATGTGCTAGAAAATTGAAAGTATGTATTCTGCCACCTTCTCTTTGTAATGCTGACTGACAAGCAAAGAGACAACTTTTACAATATCCTTTGTGTTTCGCTAGTGGGTCAAAAAGAATCAACATGTAGCAAAATAACTAAATTCAATCAAATGTACATTTCAGTATTATAAGTATTGAACTTTTAAGTTAATGATATGTACCCATTGATTATTGAAGAATGTAAGTTATAAATGCCTCATGAGCTAAATTCAACTGTCGTACGGCCAAAATATAAGCTTCTTTTACACCATTGTTTGAAAACAATGTAATTGTAAACACTGTATAGCCTCAAAGCATGGTTAAACTAGAATTGTAATGTAATGTCTGTTTTGTCCTTGCATCCATATCTCTGTCTATGAATTTGACAGTGGTTCCATTTCGCCAGCCCATCCATCATCTGTTTACCAAAAACAGTGTCAGGTTCCCACTTTGTTGTTGTTTGAACTGCATACAGCCCCATTAAGCAGAATCTATTTTTCCCATGGTCAAAGACAATAGTATCTCTAGTACTATCAGGTATATTCATCATAGGTAGATGCTTCCAGTTCCCAGCCAAAGGAAGTGTATGTACGTCATGGGTAGATTGTAAATGAAGTCACAGCAAATGCATTGCTGTGGCAGATTTGAATGAATTACAGTCTCAGCCTCCTTGTTGCAGATTGCAAATGCCACAAATATTAGACAGACCTATGCAAACAATGTTGACAAAGTCACTATCATACCTAAAATGCAAACAACCACTATACAACTGGACAGATAGCCTGTTGCTTTGCTATCAGGGTTTAATGATAAATGACTGTGGGTGAGATGGGAGAAATTAGATTTATAGGATGTTTAATTGGCACTAAGGATGTCAATATGGAACAATATGTCAACAATAAAAGCATACAAACATCATAGTGACAGGGGCATCTACAAACGTTGAAAAACAAAGAGGATCCTGTGGCATAACCCGTTTGTGTTTTGTTATCAGGTACCCGGGGTAAAGAGGGCTCCAGCCCCGCGTTAATAAGTGACTTAATAATCTGTCCAGCGATGGGTTTATAAAGGGCAGAGCAGAGGCACACCTCAATTCAAGCTGTAGGCTCCTCTCTCTGCATCTCCAGGCTCTCTGAGACATCCGGGCTAAGCTGAAAATGAAATCACTGAGTGTTTGTCTCGTGTTGACCTCTTGCATCTTCTGGGGCTCACTGAGTGTGGAGATTAGGGTGAGTATATCTCTTCTTTATGTCCATGGTCAGAAATGTTTAGAGTTGTGTGACTCGTGCTGTAACTCTTTGTTGTCTGTCACCTTAATAGTGGAACAACACATTAGGTTGTCTAATAATGACAATCTAAGGTGAAGAATCAAGGGTTATGTAAGGGTAAACAAGAGAATTTACCATCTCATCCATGTGTTTCACTGTGTCCAGGATGGAGAAAGGAGCTATCCCCTAGAGGCTGTGAAAGCGTTGAAGGAGCTGATCGACACAGATGCCATTGTTAACCCGCGGTTGATCAACACCAACATGGTCTCTGTCTGTAACAACCGTGTCTTGCCACAGGCCTTCTATCCAGTGTGCCAGGGCAAAGAGGCAGCCATGGTCTTCTCCAGGCTAGGTAAGGCTCTACCATAAACAAATAGTGGGTAGACTGAAATATTCTAATTCAATATCAGTATATGACTTTAAAAATGGTTTGTCTTATTGCCCCTATCCACCTTATCTGTTGTAAAAAAAAACTGCATATTATAGCATTCAAACACAAGACTGTTTAGATCCTGCGGACTTGAATATGTTCTGGTCAGCCTCAGAGAACAACATCGACCTATACGCTGACTCGGGTGAGTGCGTTTATAAAGAAGTACATGGGAGATGTTGTACCCACTGTGACTATTAAAACCTGCCCTAACCAGAAACCGTGGATGGATGGCGGCATTTGCGCAAAACTGAAAGCTCAATACATAACATTTAACCATGGAAAGAGGTCTGGGAATATGACTGAATATGAACAGTGTAGTTATTCCCTCGGCAAGGCAATCAAACAAGCAAAATGCCAGTACAGGGACAAGGTGGAGTCGCAATTGAACGGCTCAGACACGAGACGTATGTGGCAGAGTCTACAGGAAATCACGGACCACAAAAAGAAAACCAGCCACGTCACAGACACCGACGTCACACTTTCAGACAAACTAAACACCTTCTTTGCACGCTTTGTGGATAATAAAATGCCAACGTCGCGGCCCACTAATAAGGACTGCACCCCCCCCTCTCCTTCCCTGTGGCTCATGTGAGTAAAACATTTAAACGTGTTAACCCTCGCAAGGCTGCTGGCCCGGACAGCATCCCTCGCCGTGTCCTCTGAGCATGCGCAGATCAACTGGCTGGTGTGTTTACGGACATATTCAATAGCTCCCTTTTCCAGTCTGTTGTCCCCACATGCTTCAAGATCGCAACCATTGTTACTGTGCCCAAGAAGGCAAATATAACTGAACTAAATGACTACCGCCACGTAGCACTCACTTCTGTCATTATGAAGTGCTTTGAGAGACTTGTCAAGGATCAAATCACCTTCACCTTACCGGCCACCCTAGACCCAGTTTGCATACAGGTCCACAGACGACGCAATCACCATCACACTATACACTGCCCTATCCCATCTGGACAAAAGGAATACCTATGTCAGAATGCTGTTCATTGACTACAGCTCAGCATTCAACACCATTGTACCCTCCAAGATCATCATCAAGCTGGAGGCCCTGGGTCTCAACACCACCCTGTGTAATTGGATCCTGGACTTTCTGACAGGCTGCCCCCAGGTAGTGAAGGTAGGAAACAATATCTCCACTTCGCTGACCCTCAACACTGAGGCCCCACAAGGGTGTGTGCTCAGCTCCCTCCTGTACTCCCTGTTCATCCACAACTGCGTGGCCCTGCACGAATCCAACTCAATCATCAAGTTTGCAAACAACACAACAGTAGTGGGCTTGATTACCAACAACGGTGAGACAGCCTACAGGGAGGAGGTGAGGGCACTCGGAGTGTGGTGTCAGGAAAACAGCCTCTCACTCAACATCAACAAAACAAAGGAGGTGATCGTGGACTTCAGGAAACAGCAGAGAGAGCACCCCCCTATCCACATCGAAGGGACAGCAGTAGAGAAGGTGGAAAATTTTAAGTTCCTCGGCATACACATCACAGACAAACTGAAATGGTCCACCCACACAGACAGTGTGCAACAGCGTCTCTTCAACCTCAGGAAGCTGACAAACCTTTACAGATGCACAATCGAGAGCATCCTGTTGGGCTATATTACAGCCTGGTACGGCAACTGCACTGCCCTCAACCACAAGGCTCTCCAGTCTGCACAATGCATCACCGGGGGCAAACTACCTGCCCTCCATGACACCTATAGCACCCAATGTCACAGGAAGGCCAAAAAGATCATCAAGGACATCAACCACCCAAGCCACTGCCTGTTCACATCATTACCACCCAGAAGACAAGGTCAGTAAAGTTGCATCGAAGCTGGGACCAAGAGACTGATAAACAGCTTCTATCTCAAGGCCATGAGACTGCTAAACAGCAATCACTAACTCAGAGGCTGCTGCCAACATTGAGACCCAATCACGGGCCACTTTAATAAATGGATCACTAGTCACTTTATACAATGCCACTTTAAATAATGCCACTTTAATCATGTTTACATGTCTTACATGATTCACATCACATGTATATACTGTATTTTATATAATCTATTGCACCTTGCCTATGCCGCTCGCCCATCGCTCATCCATATACTTACATGTACATATTCTCCTCCCCCTTTAGATTTGTGTGTATTAGGTAGTTGTTGGGGATTGTTAGATTACTTATTAGATATTACTGCACTGTCGGAACTGGAATCACAAGTATTTCGCTACTCTTGCATTAACTAACTATGTGTGTGTGTGACAAATCAAATTTGATTTGATTTGATTTGTAGGTTATTACCTGCTTCAGCATTTTTTGAAGTTGCTGAAGTTCGTGGGGAAGGTGACCTGTTTTCACAAAATGTTTACAATTAGATTTTAGTAATTTAGCAGATGCTCTTATCCAGAGACATTCATCTTAAGATAGCTAGGTGAGACAACAACACCTCACAATCGTAGCAAGTACATTTTCCCTCAACAAAGTAATCAGCAATGTCAGTGCAATTAAAAAAAGACAAGTGCATTCATTTTTTATTGTTGCAGTTTATCCCATTTTCTCCCTAATTTCGTGAAATACAATTGCAGTCTTGTCTCATCACTGCAACTCCCCAATGAGCTCAGGAGAGGCGAAGGTTGCATCATGTGTCCTCAGAAACTTGACCTGCCAATCCGCTTCTTAACACCTACCCACTTAACATGGAAGCCAGCCGCACTAATGTGTCATAGGAAACACAGTTCAACTGATGACTATAGTCAGCTTGCAGGTGCCTCGCCTGCCACAAGGAGTCACTAGAGGGCAATGAGCCAAGGAAAGCCCCCCGACCAAACCCTCCCATAACCTGGACAAAGCTGGGCCAATTGTGCTCCGCCCTATGGGACTCCTGGCCACGGCCGGTTGTGACACAGCCTGTGATTGAACTCTGATCTGTAGTGATGCCTCAAGCACAATGATGCAGTGCCTTAGACCGCTGTGCCACTCGGAAGGCCACATTACATTTTTTATTGATGTTTGTATTTATGTTTTTGTTATTTTCCTGGTGGAGGGAACCATGGGATTTATTTAAGACCCACTTTAAAGAAGTAGTAGTAATTCATTATTTTACAACTTGTTGGATGGTTGCTCATCCTGAAAGTAGTCTATGGGTCAGGAGAAACTGTAATCCGTGGTTCAGTTTTCTTTAAACAGCCATTACAAACTTTCACCACTAGCTAAGAATCAATGTAGGTGAAATCAACTCCATATTTGGTTTGATGTTCCTTCAATGTAATTTGGCCATAAAAAAAACATGTTCACATGTCCCCATAAATTCCATAGAGTTTTAGCTAGCAGTGGCTAAAGTTAGCTGAAGCTTATAATAGCTGTTTAAAGGAATCTGAACCATGGATTACAGTTTTTCCTGGCCCATAGTCTACTTTCAGGGTCATCTAACATCAAGTTGTAAAATAGTGAACTACTCCTTTAAAGACCCCACAACCTCCCTATGGGGCCTGTTCTGAACTGAATATATGTTGTGTACTCAGGGAAGGGTGTATGCAGATTGAAAGGCGTTTGAAGTCAATGATAATGGAAACCTAATCCATCCTCAAGGGATTGACTCTGAAGGGTTCAGCATACATTGGTAGTCATTAGCACATTGAGTGGTTTCAGTGAAACACTGATTAATATCTGCCTTGTTATCAGCTGACATGACCTCTAACCACCAATAGCAGCAGCCAAAGTGCTCTGTAAACTGACAGGATTTACTGAATTTTAGAGACAATACAACCATCGCATATCATTCATCGTTATTAGACAATCAACAACATGATCCCACATGACTACTTGAGCAAAGCTGTGAGATCAGGGATCCAGATCACAGATGTGACAGTATTGACATATTTCCTATTTTATTCCACATGAGTATTGACATATTTCCTATTTTATTCCACATGAGTATTGACATATTTACTATTTTATTCCACATGAGCACACATGGTAAACCCAGGAAAGCGATTCTCGGAGACCGAGGCACGCGTCCTCATAGCACCTGTTGTTAGCTCTACCAAAGAGCTGTACCACATACTCAGGCTGTAGCAGTAGGCGGCTTGCTACAACAAGCAGGAGATGTTGGCCTGGACACAGCCAATCCTGCTGCCTGAAGTATAATATATCCTTCTACTTCCCCTTAATGGCATGATATGTGTGTGTTGAGAGCCCAATTAAAACAGAACAAACAGCATTTGTGTGCAATAAAGTGTGCTAGACAAAGAGCACTCTCGTGCCTCTCTATTGCTCTGCAAGCCCTTTAACAAGGCTGATTAACTTCCTCCCGTTGTCAATATTAGCATTCTATCTGACACTATAGCAGCCATAGGCATATTATTAACCTTCTATGTCTGTTGTCTCTCTCCAGTGGATGCCATCACGTCTCTAGATCTGTGTGAGATCTGTGCCCACCCCGCCTGCTTTGGGTGTCTACCGTAAGACTGCCACCATCTGTTACACAATCCTCTGAAGTTTCCTATCTACACCACATCTTCTTCAGATCTGCATCGCATATGAAGCCAGGGCATGAATAAGGCCATCCTATCCATGTGTCAGGAGTCATTGATCGACATATTGCATACAGTTGAGGAATGTTATGTGTTTGATGTTGTTTGAGCTGTACGGCCAAAATCAAGTTATTTATAATTCAGCAAAAGGCTTTAAATGAACAGTAATGTCCAGATGTTCATGACATTTCCATGGATTACCATGGAATATGTGATAAATTCACTGTAGAAACTGTGAATCATACATTTCTATTGCTAATCAAATTGTGTCTAATCTGTTGTCCCATTTTTTCCACCAGACTGAATGTGTTTATACATTTACTGTAAAATGGACTGATTCTGTAAATATTTCGAATTATATCTACTTTATTGACACTGTTCATTTGTTTCAATATAGATTGAAAGTGAAACAGCTAAAATTAGTCATACACAATATATACAAAAGTATGTGGACATCTCTTCAAATTAGTGGATTCGGCTATTTCAGCCACACCCGTTGCTGACAGGTGTATAAAATCAAGCACACAGCCATGCAATCTCCATAGACAAACATTGGCAGTAGAATGGCTTTACTGAAGAGCTCAGTGAGTTTCAAAGTGGTACCATAATAGGATGCCACCTTGCCAAACAGTCAGTTCATCAAATTTCTGCCCTGCTAGAGTTTGGGGAAGGCACTTTCCTGTTTCAGCATGACGATGCCCCCTTGCACAAAGTGAGGTCCATACAGAAATGGTTTGTCGGGATCGGTGTGGAAAAACTTGACTGGCCAGCACAGAGCCCTGACCTCAAGCCTATCGAAAACCTTTGGGATGAATTGGAACGGCAACTACGAGCCAGTCCTAATCACCCAACATCAGTGTTCGATCTCACTAATGCTCTTGTGGCTGAATGGGAGCAAGTCCCCGCAGCAATGTTCCAACATCTAGTGGAAAGTCTTCCCAGAAGAGTGGAGGCTGATATAGTAGCAAAGGGCGGACCAACTCCATATTAATGCCCATGATTTTGGAATGAGATGTTCAACGAGCAGGTGTCCACATTTACAATTTCATACATTTAATTTTAGCAAAATATTGTTAAACCAGCAGGGGGCAGACCTTACCATGTAAATATCACCTTACATTTAAGTAATTTAGCACAGTGGTTCTCAAACCTCTCCTCAGGAACCACCAGCCATTCCATGCATTTCAACTATTTCAGAGGTGGCAGACCTGATTCTTGCCAACTAATCATCAAGCCCTTGACAACGTGAATCAGGTGAGCTAGCGCTCAGGGCTACAACAAAGCTCTGAAACATCTGAGTGTCCCCAATTTGAGAACCACTGATTTAGAAGACACTCTTATGCAGAGTAAGTCATGGTCATGAGTGCATGCATTTTTCACAATGGTCCCTAGTGGGAATCAAACCCACAACCCTGGCATTGCAAGCGCTATGCTCTACCAACAGAGCCACACGAGACCACCTAGCACCAGGTTAGGTTACACTTTGTATTTGGATAGTCCATCTGTAGATGCTCTACAACTGGTGATACTGTCAACAAACTATGTTTTGATAAGCAACTGCTTGCTAAGGTTACAGTTAGGGTTAGGTTGAGAATAAAGGTTAAGGTTGGGGTTAGGGCTAGGCTAAGGGTTACATTCAGGTTTAGGATAAGGGTTAAGGTTAGGGTTAGAGCTTGGGTTTGTAGGTGGTTAGTTGAAATGTTACTGAGCGCATCTACAGATGGTCCATCATACAGTGTTTCTCCAGGTTCCTCCTTTACCTTACACTACCCCTAATGCTGTGTATCGTGCCCAACTGAGCTTTGACAAAGGTCATTTATGTTTTTTGGATTTCTTATCAAGTCACTCTTTTGAAACTAACCATGATTATAACTATGATTGGTGGGTGGGGATGGTTCATAACAGCGATTGTACAATAAATAATGTGTCACAAAATGCAAATAGATAACAGCATCACTTCAAAGGACCATCATTCAAAAAAAAACATTTATAGTAATGTTAGTATTTCTAGAGGATGTTTTGATGTGCAGTAAGGATCAACTCCGGCCCAGTGACATGAAAAAGAGGGCTTGAGAAGAAACAATTGTACAGAGCACAGTGGGGGGGGGGGGTCACAAAATCCTTTTCAACAGTTGTTTTACATGGAAGAGGGGAAACCCAAATAAAAACAAGTCTGTATTGCTATGACTGACTCCCTCTATGGACATTTATCACAGCAGGCAGGCAGAGACATCTGACTGTGGAAAAGGTGAACAGTATTATGAATTAAACCTCATTACTGGCTGTGTTAACTTGTACCGTGTTTGGCTCAGTTTGCTCAGCTCCTTTGATGAAGCTTTGAAGACATTCACAGCTTTTCAAGATGGCCAATGATAATACTACCAATGGAAACAACAGTATGACATAAAAATAAATGAAACTGTATGAAAGACATTTTCACTTAAAGCGACACTGCGAGATTCAGATGAACTCGTGGATAACATTTGTATGTCTCTACCTGCAGTAGAAAGGAAGTTGGAGACAGTTGCGTGTGTCAATGCTAACTAGCATTGGCTCAATGACTAGAAGTCTCTTAACATCATAGCAGAGAATAAAGTCATAATAACATGGTAATAGTCAGGAGAGCGCATGATGCTAACATGGCTCAAATGTGGTCATTTTGTACCTTCTCTGGTGTTTCCTACCTAGCCCATTCATAGACGCTAACTACCTTTAGCTCCTGTTGCATTTTTGAGCCCTGACGCTTGCTCTAAATGTTAACACACATCGCTTGCAGTGTGGATTTTGGAAATATAAGGAACGTATCTTTCATATCATCGAGAAAGGATGACTCCTGAACAGCTAATCAAATGGCTACCCCGACTGTTTGCATAGTCTATCACCCCCCACTCCCCTCTCCTGTTTTACGCTGATGCTACTCTCTGTTTATTATCTATGCATAGTCACTTTAACTCTACCTACATGTACATATTACCTCAATTACCTGCACATTGACTCTGTACCGGTTCCCGCTGTATATAGCCTCGCTACTGTTTTTACTATTTTTTACTTATTTTTCTTAAAACTGCATTGTTGGTTAAGAGCATGTAAGTACTGTAAGTATTTCACTGTTGTATTTGGCGCATGTGACAAATACAATTTTTATTCAAATTTGATTTTAAATAACTTTTTTTACGTTTAAATTACTACACACCTGTATAAGGTTAGGGTTCTCGCAATACCATATTTCCGTCCTTGTTTCCAGAAAACAGATGGAAGACAGAGTTGACTGCCTGTGCTAATTAGCTATCTGTGTCTCCGAACACCTGTGTGTCCATGGAAGATGGACACCACAAAAGTTAATGGCTGCCAATTCTTCTCTAAACAGAACAATGTAAGGCCCTTGGACTGTAAGGAGTAACGTTTGGGTCCATTAGTCCATTATTGGGCTAGGTGTTTCCCAAAGAAATGAAAATGTGCTAGATTATGTAAATGTTGTAGTTTTAAATTGCCCCATTAAAAACTACAGAGGCTCAATCCAGTTTTACCAATACCCATGGTGTTTCAAAAATAAATAAATAATGGCACAAAGGGGAATAAGATCATTCACATCAAAGCACCCCGAAGTTAACAGCATGGAACACATAACACAAAAATAAACATTTGAATGTCGATCGAAAACATTTCTGAAATCCAAAGAGTGTATTTTTATTTGTGTGCATTCCTTTTAATCAAATGATTAATTTGTCTGGTTGAGATGAGCAGCAACATCAGATCCAAAACCATAACACAAGGGAAGTTTGTCCTCAGCTCAAACAAAAACATCCATCTACACAATAATTTATCAACCAGTTTCTCTGTGTACAATTTACTCACAATGTCCTATCTGACCTCAAACTAACTCTCCTTTGGAGGCCCAGTGGACAAATGGACCTTTGATTACTGCAGAGTTATGTTCTCCTGGTAGGTGTGTGAACACAGCACAGCAGTGCATGACCTGAGCTGAACTGAGGTTGCTGCCGGCTGTCTGACTGTGGTTCTCCTCAGCAGTGGGAATGAGGGGTACGCTTTCATTCTGAAGCTGAGTTTCCTCTGAGGTGAGCTGCCTGCCTCCTCTCACTGGAATTAGTTAATAATCACATTTCATAGCCAGATGGAGAGATAGGGGAAAGAGCAGGGATTAGATGCTGATAATTACCAACTGAGAACAGCCTGTTTGTTCAATGACACATTTCCCAAAACTCTCAGTCTCTCCTTTGAAATAAGCTATGGAGTTTAGAGTACTAGTGGACATCCTTGAATTAATGCCTTCTCTGTTAAAGAGTAACGAAAAGGAAGAGCGATAGAGAAATCTGGTAAATTTGGCAGAAGCTTATCATCTAACAGTTACATAAAAGGACAGCAAGTAGGACAAAATGAGTTTAGGCTTGGCCTGATGTTTAGATGTATAAACGGATGTTTACGACATAGCAGGAAGTCAGGGCCGTAGCTACATATGAAGACACTGTTGAGAGTAGAATACTAGAACACACAAGTCTCAATTTCAAAACTTGGTTGCGCATCAGCGGATTTCCTCTTGTTATTTGTCACTTACTGACAGTCACTCAATTAGCCGATGTCAGCAAAAAAAATGTGATTGTTAAATTAGTCTAGTTAGTTGAGCCAGATACATTTACATTTAAGTCATTTAGCAGACGCTCTTATCCAGAGCGACTTACAAGATATCTAAACTTGTAGTGATCATGGCTGAATTACCAACCGGGGACGCAGGGTATGTGCCCAAGAGACTTCACCTCCAGGTGGCACCCATTGATATATAGATATATTACAAACCCGAGGTGCCTTATTGCTATTACAAACTGGTTACAAACGTAATTAGAGCAGAAAATATAAATGTTTTGTCATACCCATGGTATACAGTCTGATATACTATGTCGATCAACCAATCAGCATTCAGGCCTCGACCCCCACCCAGTTTATAAATATATAAATATATATATCTATATATATATATATATATATATGTATTGATTTGTTTAACACTTTTTTGGTTACTACATGATTCCATGTGTGTTATTTCATAGTTTTGATGTCTTCACTATTATCCTACAATGTAGAAAATAGTAATAATAGAAAAAAAACTTGAATGAGTAGGTGTGTCCAAACCTTTGACAGGTACTACAAATACAGTACAATCTACCTGCAGTGAAGCAGCTCCATATTACATTACATTCACTCATCCTGCAGACACTCCCATCTAGAGCGAACCACAGGAGTGTCATGTCTTTGGCTATGCCGGATTAAATGATATGACATGCCATTCTATAAACTCCTTTCTCTGAAAGTTGTAAATTCTTGGTTATCTTCATGAACCCTGGCTAACAAGTTGAATCAGCAATGTAAAATTGGGTTTAATTATTTATTTACTAAATAGCTAACTAATCACACAGAATTACATATACACAGAATGAATCATACCTTGATTACAAATTATATCATAAAGGAAAATGTTCCTAGCGGACGGAACAGATATGACAGCTGGTTACACAAAGAAAAGGGGGATTGGTTTGAGTGAAAGAGCGGGAATACTGAAGAACAAAGGGAGAAGCGATGTCTCTATCGTAAATACAGTATCTTATGCATTCTAAATAACCGGCCATTTGGAAAAGGAAAATGCAATAAATATTTACTCTGAGCTGCACTTCGGTAGGTTGGTGGTAGATGAAAGGCCGTGTTGCCCAACAGAGTCCTTTGTACTTTGAAGAATGTCTCTGCTGATAAATTGGATACGTTGTAGTAACGTCGTTGTGTGGTAGACGGAATACTCTGTCTGTTCTTTCCTAGCCCACGTTTGAAGCTGCTGTTGCTAACTCAATGGCTAGGAAGTATCACTTCTGTAGTGAATAAGAGTTCAAAGTTCATACCATTCACAACCAAAGCTCACACTGAGGTTTGCTTCATTCTGTAGTTATTATCTGAACCATTCTGACATCGGATCGTCATCCTAATGTACCCGGAACGGTTGACATGTTAGTCCTTTTAACGTATGGACCGTCGCCCTCACGTCCTCGGAACAGGAGGTTACATTTTCGTCAAGGCGTGGTGGAGGGAGAAGGGTGTGTTTTCATAGTTTACAGCCCATGTCTCTTCACAGGGGCGGGTCACTGATTGAGCAGAGCCCTAACCTTATGAAAACCCAAATCTCTCATTTGGAAGCTAAAATTACATTTAATCTTTTCACCAATAATTTTATATTCAAACATTTAAATTGAACAACAATTCCATGTGAATCCAATAACTACAATGTGCAGACTTTCCACTGTAGAGTTTATGTCATCCTATCATTGATGAAAATGTCTCAGATGACAACCGAACTGGCATAATATTCATTAAGTACCACCGCATATGTTCGCAGAATCTCTATGTTAACCAAGGGATTTTCAAATGTCACATTAGTAGGGTAGAGAGAGGAAAAAGGGGGAGAGGTATTTATGACTGTCATGAACCTACCCCCAGGCCAACGTCATGACAGGAGCAACCAGGGTCAAGCGCCCCGCCCAAGTTCACAAGGACAGATCCCTACCCATTCGATTCAGGGACCCGAACCAGCAACCTCTCAGGGCACCAGCTCAAGCTCCCAACCGACAGGCCACCAACCATCCAAGATCCCCCCACAGTACCCCTGGAGAGATGCCCCTCAACCATCCAAGACCCCCCACAGTCCCCTCTGAAAAACCTCCCCATCTACTCCCCACCCCCCAAGCCACTGTCCCCCTCCCTCCCACCCAACCAAAACCACCACCCAATATACCAACAACCAACAGAAAGAACTAAAGAGAGAAAAGACAACAACAAAGGAAAACAACAACAGAAAACAACAATGCCAAGGACAACAAAAATCAAAACATCAAAGCCAACCGTATGTGTGCGTGTGTGTGCGTGTGTGTGTGTGTTAGAATGCAATTGTGTGTGTGTATGCATGTGCACGAGTGTACAAGCGCTTGCGTGGCATCAGTCTCAGGCAAACAGGCATTGAATGTAACAACTTTCATTTTTTGTGTCAGTGAAACTTCTTTTTGGGGGGGAATTTATTTCCTCCGCCTTCAAGAGGTTTGCCCATCATCATAAAATGATTTGCCCGTGAGGTGTGTGTGTGTGTGCATGTGTGGTTGCACATGTGTGCTTGTGTGCTTATGCCTGCATGCTTGTGTTTGGGTGTTAAAAATTAAGCTCAGTCAGTTAGGGTAAGATATCAGATCTTACAACACTTCAAAGCCAGTCTGGGCCGTGGCCAGGGACTCAAACCCTGGCTACGTCCCTTCAGGAAGTGAACATTGAACAGACATTTTAATGTGACATGTTTCGTCTTTTTTCAGTCATGAAGTAACAATTTCCTATAGGCACTTTACAAGTCAGATTTAGCAAGTTGCAGTAATACACTGTGTAGCAATTTAGCTATAGAATCAATGAATGAATTAGAGTATTGGAGCCTTCCACCACACACTCATCAAGACCAAAAGGGTTCCCTGTTTCAAAAGAATGTCAAACATTCAATCACATGCTGTCAGCTTGAATGAGAAAATGAGATGCCTTTAGACTAACGAGCTGTAACAACTCCCGTTTTGATAATTACAATATAATGATGCAAAGTATTTTAATATGTGTTGTAATTGGGCACCCATTTGGGAGGAGAGCTTCAAGTTCAGAAATCAGGTTAATTGGATTTTAACAATACTTGGCAAGTCATTCTCTTTGGAGATAATCAGATGAATATGCCGTCTATGAACGCAGCACAGATATGATTAGCTGCAGCAAAGAGAAGCTGCTGATCCACAGATCTGTGCAGAGACATGAGTGGTTACTCAAGTGCAAAGGGAATGTTCAAAAAGGGCCGGTTTATTCGTTTTCTGTCCTCGCTAGGCTCAAGGGACTCTTTCTCCGGTTTGAGAAATGCTCAATCTGTTGGCTTCATCATGTGCCAATTTTTCTGTGGCCAGATCAGACACTTTCACCATCATGCTCATCTTCAAAACCCCACAGATTGAAGAAGTCAAATATTACAAATGCATCCTCCTTTCAACATAATGATTGACTTTCCTTTGACTCCGCTGTGTTGCTCTTGGTTTATCCTCTTCAGTAAATCAGCTGCAACACCCCAGGGGTGACAAAGCCTAAGAGCAGTAAGAGTTCAAGGTTCAAATAGTCCTTGTGTGATGAAATTGCAGAGCCACAAATGGCTGTACTTTCAAAGATTTGTATTTTTATAATAAACATCTATAACCAACCAGACATGTACTACTAGAACAGAGACACAACAGTATAGCCAGTCATAGTGTAGTTCAGGACTACAAACCTGTACTGCATGATGCATGTGACACACACAGAGTGATTTTATTCCTGGTGTATTTGTATGTTTTTGATAACATACGATTCAGCAAAATCAGCCTTCTGCAATTGTCTAGCTAAATGTGACTATGTTGTTGTTATTGTGGCCAACCGTTGCTCCACATAATATGAATGCTCACTAAATCGCTATGTCTCAGGTTAAACTACTGCGTAGCAACTCAGCTTTGGCTTGAGAGGCTCATTAAAATCAGACTGGGCCTCTCTCTCTGTGGGGTTTGAAGGGATTGGGGGATAGTCTTCACTCCCATGTGGATCAACTGTAAGAGCTTGCAGCTGTGAGAAAGAGCCAACACACTGGGAAGGTAGGCAGGGAGACCCAGGGAGACGCAGGCAGGGATCATAGGAGTAGTCTGGTAGCTCTCCCACATCAAAGCCTCTCTCTCAAAAAATGTGATTTAAAATCTATGGCTGCTTGGATTCTGGGGGAATGAGAGGACTCCAAAAGACTACAAGAAAATTACAAACCCATAATTTTCCTGCTGTGTGAACTATTAACATTCACAGTTATGTGACTAAAATACTAAGTACGACATTGAGACCTGTGCATTTATCAAAGTTGCTTGAACAACACCCATAGTTTGATAACTATATAAAGACATCTTTAAGACACTTCCAGTTGTTGAATACTGGGAAACAAGGAACTCCCTATGGGAGGAGAAAGACTGTGGGAGAATCAGGACTCAGGAGGTTGCATGTTGAGTCTCTCTCTCTCTCGTGGGTACTTGATGTGTGGTCTGGGATACACAGGGTGTAGGCTGTGGCTGGTTCTTCTACAGTGTAGCCTGTGTTCCTTCTGGCCGGTAGGAACCTATGAACAGCATCACCCTGTGAAAACAATATTCTGTAAATCTACCGTTCATTCTGCTCGTCCAGTTTGCGTCTGGTCCATAAATAGAGTTTAATAAATATTTTACTTTGTTTAATAAGCCTTTCAACATATCCTGTGTATAAATACACAGCATAAAACAGAGCATACATAAACAGGAATATTCAGACCACCAAAGAGGTTTGTTCTTCCATTAGTACGGTGTACTTCCATCTCCCAGAATTCACTTGGTTCACTAAAGTAAATATATGTTTTATTTCTGTACTGTATCCATCACAACATCCCTATGCATATGTATGAACTACACCACATAAATGTATAACTGGGAAGGAAACAAAAGACAGACGCTTTTTTTTTACTACTGTAAGGTGGGGGCACATTGTGTGAAATCAACTGAATTGACACATAAGAAATATATAGAATGGAAGGGTTGGAAAAGCCTTCAATCATCAACTGAAATCCCCATATAATAGTTAGGAGTCACAAAGATGTTTCAAAGACCTGAGATCCAATAAACATTCATGACAGAGGATTACATTAAAGAAAATGCCCTGAGGCAGAAAGGCTGGGTACATGTGGGACTGGAGACAGAACTTACCATAAACTCACAATACAGATTTTCTTCACTATTTTGAATGGGTTTCGTTTGCTGAAAAAATATATATTTAATAACTTATTTCAATCTCGACACATCCTTTTTCTCAAATGTTCGGGAGGGATCTTAGACCTTTCCTCCACACAGAATCTTTCCAGATCCTTGATATCCTTCGTCTACTCTTGTGGACTGCCCTCTTCAATTCAAACCACAGGTTTTCAATGAGGTTCTATTCTAGCGACTGAGATGGTCCATGAAATTTTTTGATTTTGTGGTCAATTAACCATTTCTTTGTGGATTTTGATTTGGGCTTGCAGTTATTGTCTTGCTGATGAGTGTCAGCCTCCTGGCAGAAGCAACCAGATTTGGTCTAAAATGTCCTGGTACTTGCTAAAGTTCATGATGCCGTTGACCTTAACAACAACCACACCATATTTTACTGTATGAAGTACGTCTCTGCCTATGCAGATTTAATTGACTGTGTGATTGGCTGTGGCATTTGTATGTATGGAAGAAAGGATTGGAGATGTGGCATTGTGAAGCATTGTGAATCTGATTATTAATGGCGCTCAACTGAGCGCAATCACTGGGGAGCAGGGTCATGGGAGTTGGCTGGCCCAGAGGGGGTAAGAGGAGGATCTCTGCTTTGAAAAAGAGAGCATTAGCGTCTTCTTGCAGCCTCACTGATCCTTTTATACAGTAGGCCCGTAGCTGTCAGCCTGCTCCTGCTGTCTCGGTTTGATCTGACAGCCCCTGCCTGGCTCACCACACCCTCACTTTTTTCAATTATTCAGCTGTGGTACACAGGCCCACAGAGTCACTCTAGGGCTGGAGATCAGCAGCCGGGTGGAACTGAAGATCACAGAGATATGGAAAGATAGAAGGAGAGATACAGATGGAGAAAGGGAGATGGAGCAATATTGAGAATCAGTAAGATGGAGGATGATGGAGAGAAAGAAAGAAAGACAGATTGTGGGGAGTAAGAGCGATTTCACACATTGGTAGCATTATCTGACCTGACAGCATGAGTCAGTGCAGCTGATGGGCGTTTGATGCCAAAATCATGTTGAAGTGTGAGATGCTTTAATGATACAATCAGATCTTTTTCAGGACCAATCATAACCCTGTTTCTCCACAGTGTAGTGGAATTTTGACATCTGGTGCACAATCCACAAGTCAAAAGTAACTCACAACTTATATAAGATGTGTACCATGCCAATGACTTTCTAAAGAGCAAACAAAATGGTTATTTCCAGGAGAGGGGCTGTGAGCTGTGGTCAGGGAAACAATGAGAATCCAAAACTACAATGCTGGAATGCACCAGCTCCAAAATATTCCTAGAGAATCCAAAACCCACATTTCCAGATTCATCAAAGGACTGACTGCAGGACTTCCATAGTCTCATTTGGTAATTACTGAGAAAAGTTATCCTCTCCTGTTGAGAAGACTGTTGGGAAGTGCCGTGATGGGTGGGGGATGTACAGTATGAATAACAATGTAAAGAAGATTGACATCTCTACTATCAGCCTAGTTGGTTTCTGATTATCATTGTTAGTGATGGAGCAGGAGATGAAAACAGTTGCCGAAATTGGCCTCTTTCATTGAAGGCAAAGTACGTAAATATGTGTATTACAGAAGAAGCCATACATTCAAGACTAACTTTTTCTTATATTACAGTAATTTAAAACAACATATCAGTGAATAGGGAAGACAGTTAAAAGTATACTTGAATATACACTGCTCAAAAAAATAAAGGGAACACTTAAACAACACAGTGTAACTCCAAGTCAACCACACTTCTGTGAAATCAAACTGTCCACTTCGGAAGCAACACTGATTTACAATAAATTTCACATGCTGTTGTGCAAATGGAATAGACAAGAGGTGGAAATTATAGGCAATTAGCAAGACACCCCCAATAAAGGAGTGGTTCTGCAGGTGGTGACCACAGACCACTTCTCAGTTCCTATGCTTCCTGGCTGATGTTTTGGTCACTTTTGAATGCTGGCGGTGCTTTCACTCTAGTGGTAGTATGAGACGGAGTCTACAACCCACACAAGTGGCTCAGGTAGTGCAGCTCATCCAGGATGGCACATCAATGCGAGCTGTGGCAAGAAGGTTTGCTGTGTCTGTCAGCGTAGTGTCCAGAGCATGGAGGTGCTACCAGGAGACAGGCCAGTACATCAGGAGACATGGAGGAGGCCGTAGGAGGGCAACGACCCAGCAACAGGACCGCTACCTCCGCCTTTGTGCAAGGAGGAGCAGGAGGAGCACTGCCAGAGCCCTGCAAAATGACCTCCAGCAGGCCACAAATATGCATGTGTCAACTCAAACGGTCAGAAACAGACTCCATGAGGGTGGTATGAGGGCCCGACGTCCACAGGTGGGGGTTGTGCTTACAGCCCAACACCGTGCAGGACGTTTGGCATTTGCCAGAGAACACCAAGATTGGCAAATTCGCCACTGGCGCCCTGTGCCCTTCACAGATGAAAGCAGGTTCACACTGAGCACGTGACAGACGTGATAGAGTCTGGAGACGCCGTGTAGAACGTTCTGCTGCCTGCAACATCCTCCAGCATGACCGGTTTGGCGGTGGGTCAGTCATGGTGTGGGGTGGCATTTCTTTGGGGGCCCGCACAGCCCTCAATGTGCTCGCCAGAGGTAGCCTGACTGCCATTAGGTACCGAGATGAAATCCTCAGACCCCTTGTGAGACCATATGCTGGTGCGGTTGGCCCTGGGTTCCTCCTAATGCAAGACAATGCAAGACCTCATGTGGCTGGAGTGTGTCAGCAGTTCCTGCAAGAGGAAGGCATTGATACTATGGACTGGCCCGCCCGTTCCCCAGACCTGAATCCAATTGAGCACATCTGGGACATAATGTCTCACTCCATCCACCAACACCACGTTGCACCACAGACTGTCCAGGAGTTGGAGGATGCTTTAGTCCAGGTCTGGGAGGAGATCCCTCAGGAGACCATCCGCCATCTCATCAGGAGCATGCCCAGGCGTTGTAGGGAGGTCATACAGGCATGTGGAGGCCACACACACTACTGAGCCTCATTTTGACTTGTTTTAAGGACATTACATCAAAGTTGGATCAGCTTGTAGTGTGGTTTTCCACTTTAATTTTGAGTGTGACTCCAAATCCAGACCTCCATGGGTTGATAAATTTGATTTCCATTGATGATGTTTGTGTCATTTTGTTGTCAGCACATTCAACTATGTAAAGAAAAAAGTATTTCATATTCATATATATTTCATTCATTCAGATCTAGGATGTGTTATTTTAGTGTTTCCTTTATTTTTTGAGCACTGTATATGTTATCAAGGTTGAAACTGTTAAATTCTCCCAAAACATTAATACAAAAGATTGCATTTGATTACAAATATATCATCAGATCAGTGGCGACCCGTCATTCAGGCCATTCAGGAAAACAAAACATAGAATTCCTACCCAAAACACACCCTGACCAAACCAAAACAGAGACATTAAAAGGCTCTATCAGGTCCGTGCGTGACAGTACCCCCCCCCCCCCCAAGGTGAACCTCTGGTGTGCCAACGCTGTGGGCCCCGGACTGGGGACCCTCGCTGCAGGCCCCGGACTGAGCACCCTCGTTGTGGGCCCCGGACTGGGCTACCTCGTTGCGGGCCCTGGACTGGACACCCTCGGTGCGAGCCCCGGACTGGAGACCGTCGCTGGAGGCTCCGAACTGGAGGCCATCGCTGGAGGCTCCATGCCATGGATCATCACTGGAGCCTTCTTGCAATGGATCATCACTAGAGGCTTCGTGTCATAGATCATCACTGGAGGCTTCGTGTCATGGATCATCACCGGAGGCTTCTTGCCATGGATCATCCCTGGAGGTTTTGTGCCATGGATCATCACTGGAGGCTTCTTGCCATGGATCATCACTGGAGGCTTCGTGCCATGGATCATCACTGGAGGCTTCTTGCCAAGGATCATCACTGGAGGCTTCTTGCCATGGATCATCACTGGGCTGGAGAGACAACCAGGAGGCCTGGTTCTGGGAGCGGGCACAAGATACATGGGGTCATGGAGGCGCACTGGAGGTTTTGAGCGTAGAGCCTGCACAACCTTTCCTGGCTGCACTGGGCTGTGCAGACGCACCGGAGACACAGTGCGCAGAGCAGGCGCAGGATATCCTGGGCCATAGAGACGTACTGGCGGCGAGATGCGCTGAGCCGGCACCTTCCGACCTGGCTGGATGCCCACTCTAGCCCAGCCGATTCTGGGAGCTGGAAGGTAACGCACCGGGCTGTGAACACGCACTGGAGACACCGTGCGCTCCACCGCATAACACGGTGCCTGACCAGTACGACGCTCGCCATGGTAAGCATGGGGAGTTGGCTCAGGTCTCCAACCTGACTTAGCCAAACTCCCCGTGTGCCCCCCCAAAAATATTTTTGGGGCTGCCTCTCGGGCTTCCTTGCTAGCCGTGTTCCCTCGTAAAGATGGGCCCCTCTACCAGCTGCCTCCGCCTTCCTGGCTGCTTCCACTTGTTCCCATGGAAGGCGATCCCTTCCGGCCAGGATCTCCTCCCATGTCCAGGATCCTTTGCCGTCCAGGATGTCATGAAGCTTAACAGGGCTATGATGCCTCTAACAAAGTTAACTACCCACACTGAAGAAGGGAAAAAGGGCTACCTAAGTATGATTCCCAATCAGAGACAAAGATAGACAGCTGTCCCTGATTGAGAACCACACCCGGCCAAAACATAGAAATAAAGAAACATAGAAAACAAAACATAGAATGCCCACCCAAATCACACCCTGACCAAACCATTATAGAGACATAAAAAGGCTCTCTCAGGTCAGGGCATGACAACCATAGCTTTGATTGGACTGATCATGTCAACATCATACTTCCACAATCTTTGTAATGCTCCGGGTGTCGTGGGTGTGGAGTCAAATGCAGGAGACAGAGAGTTCAATGCTGTGCGTCTTTAATAGCACCAACGCACCACAGGGTGCTCACAATAGTTACGTTCCCAAACACAGGGAATCAAAATGTACAATGGAAAAAAAATCACGACCAGGCACTAACACGTACCTCTACAACAGAGCCGAAGGTTACACTGAAATAATCCCGCACAACAACCAGGCGGACCGGCTGTCTAATAAAGACAAACTAATTAAACATAAACAGGTGCTACCTGGCAGCTAATAGGCCGGTGACGACGACCGCCGAGCGCCACCCGCCCGGGAAAGGGAACCACCCTCGGTCGGACTCGTGACAATCTTAGTTTGCAAGCTAGAAGTCATCTTGAATTAAGTTGACAATCTACTGGCAAATCCTTTTCAATCCTTGTCATATGAAGATACATTTTAATAAAATGTATAGGTGTACATCGGCCATTACACAACAAGTTGAAAATCGCAAATTCAGCATTGAGTGGTTTGAAAGGAATCAGTGGCTAACTGCAAGAATTGCAAAGCAATCACTGGCCTGCTATTCAGTGGAGTGGGTGTGTGGTCGGTCTGGGTTTCAGGATCTCTTTTCCAAGCTTTTCCCAGCTAAAAAGGATAAACATTCAACATTGGCCATGCTGTCAATGTAGCATGACTTCTGCCACATTCTAAACAACTGGAAACTGAACTGGGAAATCTCAGACTTCAGTGAGTTCAAGACAACTGGGAACTAAGAAAAAAACGAGCTCCGACTGGGAAAATACATTTTAAATGGTCATCCAACTCTGAATTCAAGTCGGGAACTCTGGCTTCTTTCTAGAGCTCTGACCTGAAGATCACTGACGTCATGATTCAACCTTGTTTTTTACAGTTGTCTTGAAAGCACCATAAATCCAGAGAATGCCAGACTTTGATGACAAGGTTTGATGACAAAATTTGCCACGAAGGACCTCCACACCACCTTTCTGTTCGAGTGAGGACAGCACAACAAGGTTAGTCCAAAAATGTATTGTATGCTGCTGCATAAATGATGTAATATGCCAGGGAGAAATGTATACTGTAGCTAAGAAAGTAATATCAAGTGTATGTTGTGTAGTAAGCTGTTAGTAGTCCATGTGCCTCACCCTAATAATTTGCTCCCTTTTCCCTTCATAACTTAGCCCACTGTTCAGACTAGGTGGTGCACATGTAGCCTTTAGCCTGTTTTAGAGAAATGTCATCATCGAATATTGTAAGAGCTTTCATTGTCTGCTTATATGCCCCCTTTATTTATCATACAGTTCTGACTTGGTGTACAGGGAGAATACTGTAAGAGCGGCCCATGTTCTGAATTCTGTCGTTGTACATTTCAAAAGTGCCTTACAAATATTTATATTGACTTCGCCCATCCTAGCTCTCTCATTAATGTCTTAATCGAAATTATGAATTGCCTCTTATCCTGATGCCATAGTTTGTACATCTCAATCGTCAGTAGAAACCACATTTGTTTAAGCAAGTCAGCCATATCAGCTATGTTTTTTTAAGGCGGTAAACAAGGCTGAATTAACTGTTTTGCTGCCAGACAAGGCTCCGCTGATAGCCAGGTGTAGCAGTGGTAAGGTTTTGGGACTGCTGATGGACAAAACAGTTTGTGGGCACCGTTTGTCACCATTATTGTGCAATTAATGTATTGTTTAGTGTTGTGTTGTGGCTTTGCTGGCATGCAACAACAACAACAAAAATGGGAGTTTGCCCCACCAAGATTTACATGCCAAAATCGCCACTGCATCAGATAGATTGCTGTCTTATATTGGCTGCATGGTGGGAGATGAGCAGAGTAAAGCCTCTACTGCAGTGAGGTTTATGTAGGGAGAACACACCAGACACAGACCCCCAGGGCCCAGATTCCAAGCAGGCACCCATATAAATGATGTTCCAGAGTGTGGACTACATACCCATCTGAGCTAAACCTCAATTTTCATGCTCTAGCCAACATGAGTCCTTCTCTGTTTTTTCAACTACCATACCATGCCAAGGACTCTGTGGCTAGTGTCCATTCACATACCACACAAGCCACAGCAGTGCATGCTGTTGACAAGTTACACGAAATGCAGGAAACCTCAAATGCTGAATATCGGTTTGTTTTGACTTTACATTCCATTTATTCTGCATTGTTACAGAGATCTAATTTCAAATCATTTCCAACTGCACTATATGTTTTATTTTCATAAATTCTACTTTTGATAAGATATATGAAACATTCTAATGTAAACATTGAATCAATTCATTTGTGTTGCATTACACATTTCTTAATGAAACTACAAATTTGTTCTATTCCATTCCAAATGGTTTCCAGAATGCAAAGTGCAACCACAATCAGTTCTAAGCAAACTGACATTATCTCTACTTTTTCAGAGGGGTTGGGTAAAATGCAGAAGACACATTTCGGTTGAATGCATTCAGTTCTGCAACTGACAACTACACGTATCCCCTTTTCCTTCCCATTGACAGTACACACACCAAGTACACACACCAAGTACACACACCAATAATGTTATGACAACATCTTATGAAAAATCAACAGGACTTCCTTTATTGGCTAAGGGATCTTGCCACAACTTCTGTTTTTGGAAATACTGGTGGGTGTGTTTCTGACTCTTTTCATTCAATGCCTTCGGGAAGTATGTACAAAGAACATGGAATTACATACCATTTCAATAATAAAAAAAGTTTAAACTATACATTCAAATATAGCCTCTACTTTCCTCATTGCAATGTTTTCACTTCTCCCCCCCAAAAAAATGATGAGGTAGATTCTGTTTACTGTTTGTCTTCTGTTTTAGGTCGAGGGAGTGGATGAAATAAAATATTCATATAAAAATCGATCCCTTTACAGTAGGTTTCTAAAAAGTAATGGTTTCTTTAAAAAGTTGATTAATCCAAAGTCCTACAATTGACAGAAAACAAATAGGTGGGCAGCAACATTGCTTATTCATTAATACTGGGAGGTCATTTTTTCCATACAATAATTGATATCAGAAGAGTGATACCCTTCTGTTAAACCCACTGATATGACAGAACTCTTGAAATAGTTTCGGTGTTACCAGAATGATGGACAATGCCAAAGTTGAGTAACACAACCTATCCTATATGTTACAGTAGAGTGAAAGTGATATCCTCCTATTTACTCTAAAACTGAATCTGGTTGAACGTCACCAACGCTCAACACACTCATCTTTAAATGCCATTACAGTGGTCCCAAAGTCATTCAACTGGACATTATTATTTTTTTAAATCAACAATAGAAAATCCCCACACAAAAAGATCCCCATTACAACAGGAAAAAGGTTGTGGGAGTATTACATGTATAAGGAGAGGAGGGGGCTGTGGGGTGCAGGATGGGGGTTGGGGTGAAAGGTCAGCAGAGGAGGCGGGTGAGCGTGAGAAGAGCTGCCAGGCTGGGCAGAGCAGGGCTGAGACTAGAGGCTCTACCAGATGACATGCAGTGGTCTCTGTTCTGGCCAATGCAGGCAGCATAGGCCATGACATGGGGAATGTAGTTCTGCTCGTGGACACCATGCAGCAGATGAGCCATGGGGCCCTTAGCAAACACAGCCACATCCTCTCCTCCATGAGTCTCCATACGCAGCGGCACTGCAGACTGGGCCTGGTAGTTAGTTCCCTCTGGAGAGAGGGGCGGGGTGGAGAGAGAGAAAGGGAAGTAGAAATAGATCAGATGGATGATTTCTGGCATACCAAAGACCAAGTGGTGTTCTCTATGACAGAGGACTGTCAAAATGGCACTATGTCAATGACGGTAAGACTTCACTTACGATAGTCAAGGGTGGAGACATTCTCTCTCAGACCGTTGATAACTTTGAACCCTGGTCCGTTCCCATATAAGATAGCGGTAAAGGGTTTCTGGTCCACATCACTCAACATGGGAGCCAGTCCTATAGATAGAGAGGAAAATAATACCCTACCTCCGTCACCATCCATTGTGAAACAAAGTGAATCAAATCAAATTGTATTTGTCACATGCACCGAATACAACAGGCGTAGTAGACCTTACAGTGAAATGCTTACTTACAAGTCCCTAACCAACAATGCGGTTAAAAAAATATGAATAAGAATTAAAAGTAACAAGTAGTTATAGAGCAGCAGTATAATAACAATAGCGAGACTATATACATGGGGTACCAGTACAGAGTCAATGTGGAGACTATATACATGGGGTACCAGTACAGAGTCAATGTGGAGACTATATACAGGGGGGTACCAGTACAGAGTCAATGTGGAGACTATATACAGGGGGGTACCAGTACAGAGTCAATGTGCGGGGACACCGGTTAGTTGAGGTAATTGAGGTAGTATGTACATGTAGGTAGAGCTATTAAAGTGACTATGCATAGAATCATACCCAGATGACTGATACAGTGTGTCTACAAACAATCCATGGTTGTAAAATCATTCATTACTCACCAAAAATGGTGTTCCCTCTTGGTGTGTAGCCGCCGAAGTTGAACATGTGAGAGTGGTCAGCAGTGACGACAGTCATTGTGTCATAGATGCTGGTTATGAGGCCGGCATGGCCGATGGCCCGGTCCATCTCCACTGCCTCATGTAGGGCCTGCTTGGCTTTGCCCTCATGATGTCCGTGGTCGATGCGCCCCCCTGCCAACGCACAGCTTGGTTAACCTCTGTCTCTCACGCAGATGAGAAAATCTAGCATCAGCATTGGCAAAGCAGCCTCAGCTGTGCAAATGTTACATTTACATTATATAAATGATTCACCTGATGCAACACATATTTACAGAGTAAATGTGACAAAACACTCACCCTCCACCAGCAGGTAGAATCCCCTGGGGTTTTTCCTCAGGATCTTGATGGCCACCTCCACCATCTCTGTCAGGGAAGGATCTGTATCAGTGTTTCTCTCCAGGTTGTAGGGCAGATCTCCCGGCTCAAACAGACCTGTATTAACACAGGAAGCTTGGTTTAACACTGTGAAGATGATTAACAGTGATCAACATGATCAGTGATCAACATCAGATCAACATCAGAAAACAGTCTATTTATACTGTAACTCTAATTGGGTATTATCAACTGGTGTGTACATGGTATTGTTGTTTCTAGCTCATTAACATATTTTGAGGCTTACCTTGTAAGAGGTTATATTTGTTGCACCTGTTAGTGAGAATGCTGTACCAATGTAACTGGTATGCGTTAGTGTGACATTAATTAAAAATGTATAGGAGACAGATTGGAGTGGCAGCAAGTCTTAAAACTTTATGGTTCAGCATTTTGCCATATATTTTTGCTCTGTTTTGCCATGTAATCGCTGTCAGTTTGTGCAAACTCAAAATATGAATTGATATGCTGTATGTGTAAACACATTACTTAGCAGCCAAGCTGCTTGCACCAATCCCATGTAATTACAGTAAAATACTGTGAAATGTAAATATTATGTAACCTCAATGAATTTCATTCATTCATTATGATTACAGTTGCATTTATTTTTTTACATTATAATACAGTCAATTCTACAGTACTGCTTTGATACTGCATTTAGATTACAGCAGGTAGTTGCCAATGAGCTGTGTCACGACTTCCGCCGAAGTGTCCGAGAACACTCGGCGATGCTGCAACATCTCGGATGGGTCGCGTTGTCCAGACCATGGACTGCTGGGAGAGACAGGGAGTCTCACCAGCGCCTCGACCAGCACAACCGGGGTTACCTCTACCTGTCCCTCCTGTATCCGGTCCCAGTGGGATGCGTCTTGCCCTTCCCAGGGAGTATGATGGGATGGCAGCATGGTGCCAGGGGTTCCTATTACAGCTGGACCTATAGCTGGCCACCGTTCACCCAGCTCCCTCGGGAATAGAGAGGGTGTTCTCCCTCGTCTCGTGCCTCTCGGGGAGAGCTCTGGAGTGGGCAAACGCCGTGTGGGGAGAAGGAGATGCGGCGTTGGACCACTTCGGTGAGTTCACCCGCCGCTTCCGGGCAGTCTTCGACCATCCGCCCAAGGATAGAGTGGCGGATGAACGTCTCTTCCATCTGAGGCAGGGGGTGAGGAGCGCCCAGGAGTTCGCCCTGGAATTTCGTACCTTGGCCACCGAAGCAGGATGGAACGACAGGGCCCTCATCGACCATTACCGATGCAGCCTGCGCGAGGATGTCCGTCGGGTGTTGGTGGATCTATCCATTCGGTTGGATAACCAGCTGGTCACCCGCGAATGTCCAGAGAGGGCTCTGTCAGTTCCATCTTCCAGTACCACCGCTCCGGTACCAATGGAGCTGGGAGGGGCTGCGCTCAGGGAGGCCGGAGGAGGGGCCTTCACGTGCACCATTTTCCTAGGTTTTGGCCTTTCTAGGGAGTTTTTCCTAGCCACCGTGCTTCTACACCTGCATTGCTTGCTGTTTGGGGTTTTAAGCTGGGTTTCTGTACAGCACTTTGAGATATCTGCTGATGTACGAAGGGCTATATAAAATCATTTGATTTGATTTGGCTGCAGAGGGCACACTGACGGTTGGTGCCGGGTTGGTGCCTCTGGGAGTTGAGGCAGCAGGCAGGGCTCTCTGGCGTCACCCCAGGTGAGTCTGCACCACTCTCATCCAGAGCCCTCTGTTGTCCACCTGTTTGTGCATGTTTTTTTCCCTGAATTTTCCCCGCATTCCCAGCATAAGGCGCTCGTCGATTCAGGCGTGGCTGGGAATGATATCGAAAGAGCATTCGCCCATAGGTTAGGGATCCTCATTGTTCCTGTGGTTAGACCCTTCCCGGTACACGCTCTGGATAGTCGACCATTAGGGTTCGGGTTAATTAGGGAAGCCACCATCTCCCTGGGCATGGTGACGCAGGGGGGTCACGAGGAGAGAATCAGTCTCTTACTCATTGACTCTCCTGTGTTTCCCGTGGTACTAGGCCTTCCCTGGTTAGCTCGTCATGACCCCACTATTTCATGGCAACAGAAGGCTCTCACGGGGTGGTCGCGAGAGTGCTCGGGAAGGTATGTAGGGGTTTCCGTTGGTGCTACCATGGTGGAAAGTCCAGACCAGGTCTCCACCGTGCACTTCCCCCCTAAATATGCCGATTTGGCTCTCGCAGTCTCCAAAAAGAAGGCGACTCAATTACCACCCCTTCGACGGGGCGACTGTGCGATAAATCTCCACGTAAACACCGCACTTCCCAGGAGTCACGTGTATTCCCTGTCACAAGCGGAGACGGTGGCTATGGAGACATATGTCTCTGAATCACTGCGTCAGACTGAATCCTCGTCAGGCAAGGTGGGCCATGTTCTTCACCTGTTTTGTGTTTACCTTATCCTACAGACCAGGTTCCCAAAATGTGAAGGCAGACGCACTGTCCCGACTGTATGACACATAGGAGCGGCCCATGGATCAGACTCCCATTCTCCCGTCCTCCTGCCTGGTAGTGCCGGTCGTGTGGGAGCTGGACGCGGACATTGAGCAGGCGTTACGTACAGAGCCCGCTCCCCTCCAGTGTTCCGACGGACATCTGTACGTTCCGTCTGCTGTCCATGCTCAGTTGATCTATTGGGCCCACACGTCACCCTCCTCTGGTCATCCGGGGATCGGTCGGACGGTGCGCTGTCTAAGTGGGAAGTACTGGTGGCCTCCCTTGGCAAAGAACATGAGGGTTTATGTTTCCTCCTGCTCGGTGTGTGCCCAGTGTAAGGCTACTAGACACCTGCCCAGAGGTAAGCTACATCCCTTACCCGTTCCACAACGGCCTTGGTCAAACATGTCGGTGGATTTTCTGACTGATCTTCTTCCCTCACAGGGAAACACCACAATCCTGGTCGTTGTGGATCGTTTCTCTAAGTCCTGACATCTCCTCCCTCTGCCCGGTCTCCCTACGGCCCTACAGACTGCGGAGGCCTTGTTACACACGTCTTCCGGCACTACGGGGTGCCTGAGGATATAGTCTCTGATCGAGGTCCCCAGTTCACTTCGAGAGTCTGGAGGGCGTTCATGGAACGTCTGGGCACACTCTTGGCATTCTCTCAACCAGCTTCACCTGGAATGCTTTTCCAACTGTCTTGAAGAAGTTACATATGCTGAGCACTTGTTGGCTGCTTTTCCTTCACTCTGCGGTCCGACTCATCTCAAACCATCTCAGTTTGGTTGAGGTCGGGGGATTGTGGAGGCCAGGTCATCTGATACAGCACTCCATCACTCTCCTTCTTGGTAAAATAGCCCTTACACAGTCTGGAGTTGTTCTAAAACTTTTGACCGGTAGTGTATGCATTTGTTGGTCACAGATACCACAGATACCGGTGTAGGCCGTCATTGTAAATAAGAATTTGTTCTTAATTAACTGACTTGCCTAGTTAAATAAAGGTTAAATAAAAAATAATAGTATGTCTGGTGAGTATGCAGGACATGGAAGAACTGGAACATTTTCAGCTTCCGGGAATTGTGTACAGATCCTATCATGCTGAAACATGAGGTGATGACGGAGGATGAATGGAAGAGAAATGAACATTGAATTCTCTGACAACAACTCTGGTGGACATTCAAATTGCACGCACTCTCAAAACTTGAGACATCTGTGGCATTGTGTTGTGTGTGTTGTATGACAAAACTGCACATTTTAGAGTGGCCTTTTGTTGTCCCCAGCACACGGTGCACCTGTGTAATGATAATGCTGTTAAATCAGATTCTTGATATGCCACACCTGTCAGGTGGATGGATTATCTTGACAAAGGAGAAATGCTCACTAACAACAGGGATGTAAACAAATTTGTGCAAAACATTTGAGAGGAATAAGCTTTTTGTATGTATGGAACATTTTTTTGATATTTTATTTCAGCTCATGAAACATGGGACCAACACTTTACATGTTACGTTGATATTTTGTTTAGTGTACAACCAACAATAATAATAAAAAAATAACTCACCCAAAATGTAATCCACATTATTAGGATTTACTGATAGAAGTTCTCTCTTGTTCCATACATATTGAGCTTTCTGTTCATTTAAAAAAAGAAAACAATATATCATATGGGATTGATCTAAACATGCGACAACTTAAAACTATTGAAATGTCCTTGATAAGAAAAAAGAGAAAGGAGGAGGACTGAGAGACGAACATGGAGGAAGCAGCAGGACATGGTAAAGAGGAGAGAAAGACGGACTAAGACGGAGCAGCTGACCTTGTTTTTCATTCTGTTAGTCCACTCCTCCACCAAGTTCCTTCCATCTTTGCGGGTACCAAAATGTTTCTTATCGCCAGGATACTCCACATCTGACTGGTTTTTGGGGAACATGTACTTCCTCCCTCCTCCCATAATCACCTAGACATACAATATGGAGATAAAACATTTTATTTATCTCTATGGAATACAAACCAAGAATAATTAGGAGAGGATTTACTATCTGTGAGTCGTAACAATACAGGTGAAAGTTGCTCAATATTACTGGCTGAACAATGGACGCAGTTTGCATGCAGGATTACTGGATGTTTTCTGTAATATCAGGATCCATATTATACGCTGTGACTCACATCGATGTTGGGAATGTTCTCAAAGAGCTGCCTGGCGATGTCCTTGCAGCCCGCCTGTACTGCCTCAGCGGGCATCTCGCCATCAGAGAACCAGTCCCTGTCCACACAGTGAGCGTAGGCTGCGCTGGGGGTGGCATGGTTCACACGCGTTGTTGTGACTATTCCCACCGACTTGCCTGGGTGACAAACACACAAACAGTTTTCGAACGTGTTGCTTGGATTCTGTGCAATAGTCTGCTACATCAGAAGTCAACCAATTGATCCAAAGAATCTGGAAATTCTAAAAGTTATTACTATATCAGACAGATAATTGTGGTGTATAAATATCTCCACTGAGAATCAGTGGGTCAGCAACTAAAGAGCTAATGTCTGTTCCTGAGGTGATTATGTGAAGTATCTATTTCTGTGTTATGTGAAGAGCTCAGGTCATAAGGTCACAGCCTGCCTGGTCTGGTCTCTGGGAAATGATTGGATCCCTGATCATCTGTAGCTATAAACTCCCCATTGACATCAATGCATGCCTACAGTACGTTTACAATGTTATCATGCTGTGTCTCTACTGCTTATCCCGGGATGGCCAAATAAACCTTAGTAGATCTGGTGTGGAGGTACTGTGAATAAACATGTTATGATGACACTGTACCTGCTTCCTTGGCCCATTTTAGGATGGAGGTGACCTCATTACCCTGTGTGGTGTTGCACTGGGAACGGACAGCAGCTGCACTCACACCCACAGTGCCCTCGTTGGCCTTCACCCCACAGAGGTATGCTGTGGCCGTGCCTGCACTATCTGCTACCTGGGCATTGGTGTTATACGTCTGCAGAGACAGGGCAGTACCATGTGTCAATTACATAGAATTGTAGTAGGAGTCATTGCTGTGCATGACGTGTTGGTGTTAAACACCCCCTCCAAACATCTTCATACTAAATGCACTGTTGTGTAATTACATGATAAATAATGTGTGGAATTTTCTGCTCCATTAACACTGCAGATACAGTAGTTACATTATGTCTGGCTTCTTGACAAGTATGTAACATAATAACACATAATATCGTACACCATACACTAGTGGTCACCAACCAAGCTCACTTTCCGAGTCAAAATAAAATGCAAGCCGAGATCTACCGTTCTGATTTTTAAACATGACTTAAAAAGCGTAAGCCTATGTATGCAACATTAACCAGCTGATTGTGAAACTCAAGTTGCACTGAATTATTTCTGACTCATGCAACAATTCATGTTGTTAACCCAATTCCCAGATAAAGTGAAATATTACTCGAGAGACAAGCCGATGCAAGCTCATCGAAACACTTTTCTATTTTCATTCATTGCGGCTGCAGTGCTGGTTGTAGCGTGACTAGAAGTAGGGAGAACATGCATATTATGGCTTATAAAAGTGTTGAACAAAGCACTGACAGTGCTGAATAACAATTTAAACATGAACTGAATCATAAAAGCAGCAGCTCTTCGCTGTATTCGTTGAGTCTCTCTCTAGTCATGGTTTAACATTTGTGAAACCTCCCAGTATGAACTTTGTTGTGCGCTTTAAGATTTTTTTTACAGTCTATGAGGAAACTGTGCAGACATGGTGATCGGAGCTATCTGATTGGCCAGCGGTAGGCCTGTAGGTACACTTGATTTGCTCTCTGAGCCTGTCGGGTAGGCATAGTTCTACTTTCTGAACTGGTTCAAAATGGGAACACTTTGCCTCCCTGGCGCTAGCACTGCTGAATCAAGTGCAACTACAGCCAACAGCACAAAAAAATATGATTAAAAATTGGAAAGCAAGGCTTTACCATTGTTTTGTTTTTTTACAGACATGTTTGGTGATCGATGAGGAAGGCCTTGGAGATCGACAAGTCGATTACGATTGACCGGTTGGACCACTGACGTAGACCATATGTGGCATTGTATCTTGCTGCTGGTGCAGAATTCATTGAGGGATAGTTCACCCGAATTAGAAAATGACACCTTGGTTTCCTTACCCTGTAAAAAGTCTATGGACAAGGTATGAATTCAATCCATGCTTTAGTTTAGATTCCCTGTCACTGTTTCTACATGCTAACGTTTTAGCATTTGTGGCACAAATCCCATTCAAGTCATGGGAGCGATATTCAAATCTATGTTAAAATCATCTATAAGAGACTTTGTTGAACTTCAAAATACATGTTTTATTATTTTGGATGATTTGGAAATGATGCGCAAAAAAATGCACCCCCGAGCTGACAAGGTACAAATCTGTCGTTCTGCCCCTGAACAGGCAGTTAACCCGCTGTTCCTAGGCCGTCAATGAAAATAACAATTTGTTCTTAACTGACTTGCCTAGTTAAATAAAGGTAAAATTTAAAAAAATAAACCAAAGCATGGCTTTCTGTCATAACTTTTCCATAGACTGCTTAGAGGGTAAGGAAACCAATCTGTCATTGTGTCATTTGGGTGAACTGTCCCTTTACTTACAGATCAATGTTGCATGCTATTTTCTAGCGCTTCTATATGATAACAGACCAGGTCAGACCTTGGAAAGCGCCACAAAGGGGAACTTGTCCATCTCCAGCTGGGTCTCCTCTCCACTCTGTCCGCTCAGCTGCCCCTTCAGTATTCGTGCTGCAGTCACTGTGGGAATGCCCATTCCTACACAACAAAAGCAAAGTGGCGCTCTCTCTGTTAGGGTGTCAATCTATTTAAGAGACTCAGAGCCTTTCCATCTCATGCATTAACACCTTTTAGTTTTCCATCTGGTTAACATTGTTCTGTGCTCGCTTTTCACAGCAGCTGCTCTTTCCACTAAACAGACACCCATACATTTGGTGAAAAGGACCCCCCTTTTACTTGAGATCTGCCTTTTCACAAGTCAACGAGATTGATCTTTTTAGAGTTGACTATCTATTTTTCCCTTAGTTTTCATATACACTACAGTTCAAAAGTTTGGGGTCACTTAGAAATGTCCTTGTTTTTTAAAAGAAAAGCTATCTTTTTGTCTATTAAAATAATGTCAAATTTATCAGAAATGCAGTGTAGACATTGTATCTTACCACAGCGGAAAATTGTTGTTCTTATTAAAGAAGCAATTAAACTGGCCTTCTTTAGAATAGTTGAGTATCTGGAGCATCAGCATTTGTGGGTTCGATTACAGGCTCAAAATGGACAGAAAATTGTAACTTTCTACTGAAACTCGTCAGTCTATTCTTGTTCTGAGAAATGAAGGCTATTCCATGCGATAAATTTCCAAGAAACTGAAGTTCTGTTGCTGTTGAGACTGGTGTTTTGCGGATACTATTTAATGAAGCTGCCAGTTTAGGACTTGTCTGTTTCTCAAACTAGACACTTGTCCTCTTGCTCAGTTGTGCACTGGGGCCTTCCACTCCTCTTTCTATTCTGGTTAGAGCCAGTTTGCGCTGTTCTGTGAAGGGACTAGTACACAGCGTTATACGAGATCTTAAATTTCTCGCATGGAATAACCTTCATTTCTCAGAACAAGAATAGACTGACGAGTTTCAGAAGAAAGTTATTTTTTTCTGGCCATTTAGAACCTGTAATCAAACCCACAAATGTTGAAGCTCCAGATACTCAACTATTCTACAGAAGGCCAGTTTTATTGCCTCTTTAATCAGCACAACGGTTTTCAGCTGTGCTAACATAATTGCAAAAGGGTTTTCTAATCATCAATTGGCCTTTTAAAAGGATAAACTTGGATTAGCTAACACAACGTGCCATTGGAACACAGGAGTGATGGTTGCTGATAATGGGCCTCTGTACATCTACGTAGATATGCCATAAAAAAAACATCCGTTTCCAGCTACAATAGTCATTTATAACATTAACAATGTCTACACTATATTTCTGATCAATTTTATGTTCTTTTAATGGACAAAAAAGTTGCTTTTCTTTCAAAAACAAGGACATTTCTGTGACCCCAAACTTTTGAATGGTAGTTTTGGTATCAAAATAGATGACTTGGTAGAGGATGTGAACTGACGTACATGTCCACTTTATTCAGCATTACTTTTTTAAGCATGGTAGTCGTACATGACTGAGAAATGTGCACAGTATACTGCTGCATTTAAAAACATAGACAGTTAAGGTCCGTTGGGGTACACAGTTTAATGGGTCACTACATACCGCAACATAACACAAAGCAGCAGCCAAGTTATCTATTGGCATTGGCAGCATGTTTGTGAAATGCTTGATGGCTAACATACTCAACATCAGATTTTGAAAGTGTGACATTCTATTTACTTTTGACTGGATTATACTGTATCAGTCCACCAGAATGTTTTGATAAAAACGGCTATGGATTGATGAGGACATACTCGTTTTCTACTACAACCACTAGGAAAGATAATCTAGAACTGCATAAAAATATTAAATCAGTATGCGGCACATAAGCTCTTTGAGTGTATTACATTGCGTTAAGACCACTTTATCATACAGTATGGCACATACTCATGGATTGAAATAGGCTCCTGCAATCATGGCTTACCATCACCAAGGAAGAGGATGAGGTTCTTTGCAGTGTTTTGGTTGAGCTTCTGAAGTGTGAGGGCATTCTTCAAAGTACGCTGGGCCCATGTGTTCCAGAACAGAGGATCTTTCTCTTGGTCTGCAACACGGAGGTAGTTTTAGTTTTAAATGAGGAGGAAAAGAGGCCGGTGGAAGTGATCTGTAACAACTGTGAAAGTAGTGGGACAAGTGGGACGGAATATGCCCAAATTAAATAAAATAGACTTTGAGGTTTATCCATAGAAGCATTTTTTAATGGACAAAAATTTGATAAACACAGAAAAGATAGAAGTAATCTATAACTTATTAACTTGTATTTCATAACCTAGTTATAACCTTTCTAACTAATGCTTTACCTCCAGAAGATGACAAAATTCCTTTGTGAGTAACTTATTGCTTTACTGTTTTCAAGTCTCAGCATGACATATAATATGACTAAGTATGGACACTAAAAATAAAGAACCAAAAGGATGACTATAAGCACATACACATGTACTATCTGTATTAATAATGACACGTTCTGTAGGCTCTGGCAACCATAGAATCTCTGACAACTCCATAGGCTTCTTATTTCTGAAATCACATGTTGCCTACTATAGCCTAGAACTGCACACACATGTATGACGTTACAAGACGAAACATCATTTTCTTACTGTATGGGTAGAAATATTATACATCTGGAATCCATTTTGTGAACCTCTTCTGATCTGTACATAGTCTTTCAGGAGCTAAAATATTCTGGTCATTTTGTAGAGAGGACTAAGAAAACAGAGGTTCACTTGCCATACTGTAAATATACAGTGTGAACTTTGTTCAGCTGGGTAAATAGACTGACAGTTATAACCCTAACGAGCCGTGTTATTCTAAACAAGACGCAATAAACCACAGAAAAGTAGCACTTCCTTCATAAGAGCATTTGGAGACTTCTGCACATCTCCAATAAATCAAAGCCCAATATTGTTTCTCTTCCTTCTCCCTGAAGTGTGCACTCATTCACTCCTCAAACATTGGATTGGTATAAGCATGCGCTAGAGTGAGTCTTCACCCCATTTCCTAAACGAATCCATTTCCTTTCAAATCTATGAGCAGGATTGAACAAGTGCACTCTTCAGGTAGAAGGGGGAGAGAAACAGTTAGTATGTGTTCCCTCTTAGCTCTTTCTGAAGGATTTCGGTCAAACAGTTGGATGCTGTTACAAGACATTACATTTATTGACGGGTTTGTGTCTCACCAGGAAACTGAGGCTTCCCCAGGCCTCCCCAGGCCAGACATGAGCAGATGATGAGAAAAAAAGTCATGGTCGTAGTGTTACCTGGGACTACCGTCACATACCACATCCCAAACTAGAGTGAGTCTGGAAAATAAGGAGAAATCAGTGCTGATGAAAGAACACACAAAATGATGTTGATTCACAGAAGTAAAGTTGATGAGTTTGCTGTAAAGTGCAACAAAGAAGGGGGGAGCAGGTAAGTTTCAACTTAGGCCTTCACAGTGAAAATAAACAGTGGTATTGTGGTAATGTAGTCCCAACCCGGCCCCAAAGGCTCTGGTTAGCCAGCCTTTAATATGTTGTTATACCCCCCCCCCCCCCTCCTTCCCCAGTCCCTCCTCAGTCCCTCTCCTGTCCCTCTTTTGTGCTGTGGTCAAGGTCACTTTAATGGGATTGTGGGCCATAGCACAGAGAGATTTAACAGCCATAACAAAGCCGATTAACACCAAATGATTGACTGGACACTTCCACCCATAAGTAAATGAAAGAACATTATTAAATTAGGTTTAGAGTTTATAAAGAAGAGAGTTTGAAAAAATTATTTTTACACATGCTCTAAATAAGCATTATGCGCTTGAAAGAAAATGGTATTTCACAAAGTCTTGAAACTGTGTGCGATTGAGTCCTGTTACTTTGATATTAAAGCAGACAACGCAGACAACGCAAGTCCTACAAAATGTGTGTAAAATATGCTAAAGTTGAGCTCATACAAATCTGCTAGCTGGTCTCTAAGGAGAGGAGAGGTTTTACCGTGCCACAGGCGCAGGTCTATCCTCTGAGTGAAGCTCAGAAGTGGTTGGGCCCACCAATCGGCATCACACTAGCCAGCCTGCAGGTGAAATAGCAGAGCAGTGCCAGGACGGCCACCAGGAGAATGCCAGAGAAAAAGAGGGTCACCGCCATCGAGAGTCCATCTCGGCCCATGGTGTCAAGGAGAAAAAGTGTCCAGGTTGGAATTCGTATATAAAAAGAAAGACAGATGTTTCCAGTTTCACCTGCCAGCTCAGTACCTGAGCTCTAGGGGGTGAGTCCCTGTACAGGGTTCAATCTGTTTGAGTGGATCTGGGATTAGGTTTAATAATGTTGGTGAGCTCAGGGCTCAGTGACACAGGCTCCTCCATTCTGGGATAACACTGACCTCAGACACATTCTCCCAAACAGATGACTATAGCCCTCCAAAATGTGATAGAAGAAGAATTAATAAATCCAGTTCAATCAATGTTGTGTTCCAAATGGCATGTTTTGATCGTTTTCTTTCAAAAACTCTAGGTTCTGGCATTATCCTAGGGTATGCTGTACACTGCTACTGGTTCGATCCCGGGCTGTATCACAACAGGCCGTGATCGGGAGTCCCATAGGACAGCGCACAATTGGCCCAGTGTTGTCTGGGGTTAGGGGAGGGTTTAGCCGGGGTAGGCCGTCATTGTAAATAACAATTTGTTCTTAACTGGCTTGCCTAGTTAAATAAAGGTTCAATAAAAATAAAATACAGAATATCTATGGTGATATTGTTAATGTCTCAGTATCTCTAGCATTGGCATTATTTTCCACTCTGAACTGCCATTGCCTTGTTGAGGTGATGATAAGATGTAATGCCTGTATAGCTTATAAAGGCTCCATGAATATCTGCATGAGACCATACAATGAGTTATTCATTCAGTCATTAGATAAGGCATGTACAGGAGAAATTGTAGATGAGATTATATCATCCTCTCCTAAGCATATGCTACACATTCCACTCCATTGGTGTCAGCTCAAACATAAATCACCTTGGAACATAAGTATGGACATGTCTAGGGAGCAATGACTGTCTAATATTTGCAATTGGTTCAAATAAAACCTGAAAAGAACAAAGGCTTGCCATGTATTTTATTTGTTTCTGTTTACCTGTAAAGGGTGAGCGTGTCCAACCAATTGAGGTATTGTGCAACACAGTGTATTAGTTATTTTACTATTGTTGAGCACTCACTACTAGTTGACCTTTATAATGTTGAAAATGAACATCCAAAAGCATAAGATACTAACCAAAATGAATTAAATTGTCTGTATATCTCGATACGTGATTTCGTCTGGTGATGTGAAAACGTGCAAACAATCATCACAATCTCTAAAATCCCGAAATCAGATATTGGTGCAAACGCTAATAAAAAATGTTTTTACCAAAAGGAAGGAACGTATTGCTATTGTTATGTTGATGCTCAATCACGTGTTGGAAAGTTGAGTTCTACCTACAAGAATCTGCAATCACAAAAACGTACAGAACAGCTACATTATAGCGTAATATGGCTTTAAGAAGATGGAAAGCGATACACGCCATGAAACTATGTAGCGGATTGTTTATTGCAGCGATTTTCCTGACAATGCAGCCAATTGCAATATTGTGTTTTCATATTTTCAAAATAGCCTGTACGCGAATAACCATTGACATCCACTGATATTCCAAAGTCTATTAGTGCAAAAAGTTAAAGGAATAAACTTACTGCGGAATCTATTTAAGCTTCTGTAGCAAAAACACTTCTGTCCGTTGACAAAGCACGTTCACCTTTCCATGTGTGTTCTTGAGGATATTTTGACCATCCTTTTATAAGCCTATCTGCTCTGTCTGGACGGCTGAGAACAGCGGTCGGTATTTCACCTCGATGGTGAGAACCACGCTATAAATAATGGCACCATAATATGAAGAGCTGGATCTTGAGTGCCGCCTGTCGACCTGTTTCACTGTTGCATCTAGGCTACTCAACATTATTTGTATTCAAGCTTCACGTTCATTTAAATCAGCCGAGTTCATTGTCAGCTTGTGAAGAACTGAAACATATTATAGGCCTACATACGTAATATAGAGGTTTATAAATAGCATATAAACTGTCATTAGTTTATTTATAGCCTAGTTTATAAAAGTGTGAAAACAGTTGCTTGACAAATTGTGATATTATATGACTGCGCTTAATGCACTATACTAACTTTTACAATTATTCGTCTATTGCAGTACAGCCATATAAACTCAGTAACTAAGTGGCAAGCAGCTAAATAAGCACACAATTTCAACCAATGTATTATCAAATCAAATCAAATCAAATTGTATTTGTCACATACACATGGTTAGCAGATGTTAATGCGAGTGTAGCGAAATGCTTGTGCTTCTAGTTCCGACAATGCAATAATAACCAACAAGTAATCTAACTAACAATTCCAAAACTACTGTCTTATACACAAGTGTAAGGGGATAAAGAATATGTACATAAAGATATATGAATGAGTGATGGTACAGAGCAGCATAGGCAAGGTACAGTAGATGGTATCGAGTACAGTATATACATATGAGATGAGTATGTAAACAAAGTGGCATAGTTAAAGTGGCTAGTTATAACTGTTTATTGCAGAATTAGAAACTGAATTAATAATTAGCAGTTTATAAACTAGATTATTTAAATGACCAATTTTTCCTCGGTGATTTTTGCTGTTCATGTTGTGTCCTTTAGATGTCACTAGAGACCAGTGACCATTAACAAAATCCATTGAGGGAGTTGGATTAGAATGAACCGGGTTGCAGCGGGTTATGGCCCGTCATAAGACCGGGCAAAAGCGCTTAGGTTGGAGCTCCCTTTACATATCAACAAGTGGTGTTTAGGGTTAATGGAAACTCATGTTGTTCTGCTCGAACAGTACTCTGCACCTCCTGGTCATTTTGTCAATGTCAACAAGGCAGCACGACGCATCATTCAAAAACAAACAACATATATTTTCCATAGGATAGGCATATGCTTGATTTTTAAATGTAGTTTTGCTTGGGTAGGCAGATAACATAGGCATTCTTATGAAGAACAAACAACATTTTAGCATATGAAACCTCAGAATCCTAAGTCATTACTCCATGTTCATGACATACTTTAGTTTGTTTTGAACGGGGCACCCGAAAAACCCTGGGAGCAGTCTGGTTTCAAAACGAATGCGATCACTTTTCACCCAATGTTAACTCCGCCCATCCGGGCACCTGGGACAGCTTAATCGAATCCCCTCCTTGGCTCCCTCTCATACAGGAAGGCAACACTACCTACCCTCTCTCTCCAAGTATCCCCCACAAACAAACCCCAGTGTGAACCGGCAAACACTACTGGGATTATCTCTCCACTGCAACAACTGTAGCAGTTGAGGGGGAATAGACATAGCAAGACTTGAATTTACGTTTGAGGTAAGTACGCTATTACCGCAGGGCCTCACCTGCACTGAGGCTACAACATTTGAACAGTATATTTCAATTAAGTAGAAATAATTGCTTGGATAAAATAATTAACTGAATAATTGTATGCCTACTTAGTATAGGCACCATCTGAGTCCATCTGCTATTCCCATTCCTGTTAGTTTTATTACAATATATATTTTTTTGTGTACGAACAAAAAACTATTATAGTATAGTATAACGTTACTGTCACATAAAAAACAGCACCGCATTTCTTATGAGGTTTATCTGAAATAAAACATATTTTATCATGCGGCCAAAACTGCGAATGTCCAGCAAAATCATCCTGTTGTCCCACATTTGGGTATTTTAAAATGTGGTCAACTGAACACTACCTCATGTCATGGTGGTAAACAGTGAAAATTGTAATTGAGCACCATACATTTTTTTACGCATCGGGTCATCGCACAGAGATGGTCAAATGTTCCAAATGTAGAGTACTTGTTTACATCAACGGCAGCCAAAACATGCATTGTAATAAACATATGGTTTGTAATTAAAAAACATTTTAAACGGAACAGGTTCTTACCACCATTATTTCAGCTCAATATGTCTACGCAGTTCTCTCATATCCATTCAGTGAACAGCTGTTGGTTTGCATAGACGTTACAAACGACATTAACTATATTTTCAGTCGTGTCACCACACAAGGCGAAAGCTTCACTGTAAATATTGAGTTTACAAGTTACCCTTGAAAAGGCATTTCCCGACCAATAGCAGGGTGAGAAGCGACGGTTATCTATCATTCTAACAACATGATTTGAGAAATGGGCGAGTCTTAATAAAAATGTTTTGTTACCTTTTCTTAGAACGTTTTGTTTGATTTGTGGTTGCAATTAATGTGCAAAAAGTTATCCTGCGGAAAAAAGGGTCCCACTTTACTAAGGAATCAAAACAACGTGCCTCTTTGATTACAGTGCATGATAGTTTAGCCTACATGTAGGTACAGCCAGGTACATTATTAAAGTATATGGACCCTAATTAGGTTACAACTGCTACCTGTTTTGTTTTTTGCAATTTTCAAGGATTTGCAAATAAAGCGATAGATAATATATCTAACGCAAGGGGTGGTTTAGCTGCAATTCATGTACATTTGTTCACACAGGCCTGCACAATTTTCTCAAGTGTTGAAGGATTAAGGAACTTGGTCTTAACATGTAGCGCAATCACTTAATGTGTGGAGAAAATACAACTACAATAAGCTTCTGAAGTAAAAACAAGTGTATAATAGGATCAATGGGATTATAATTATTATAATGCCCTCATTTTCACAGTTCCCCAGGAAATTTGTGAAAGTTAGCCTTGAGTGCCATGCTACTAGGCCTAATGGTTATGTAGAAGTTAACAACCTCTTGGCTCTGGCTGGTCCAATCTTTGTAATCAGCCTTTGCTATTATAGGTATATTTGGTTCTGTTATGTAGAATACTAATTCATCAGTATGTGATCTTCCAAGACATTGCTTCACCTTTCGTCTAACTTTACTAATGAGCACCATACAGCTCCCGCTTCCTGAACGAGCTACTCTGAACTAAAATATAAACACAACATGTAAAGTGTTGGTCCCATGTTTCATGAGCTGAAATAAAAACATCACAGACATTTTCCATGAGCACAAAAAGCTTATTTCACTCAAATGTTGTGTACAAATGTGTTTATATCCATGTTAGTGAGCATTTGTAATTGTCGTAGGTGGAAGAAGGTGAGGACCAAGGTGCAGCGTGGTACATGTTCATAATTATTTTAATAGAACACTGAAAAATACAAAAACAACAACGTGAACGGATGAAACCGAAACAGTCCTGTCAGGTGAAACAACACATTAAACAGAAAATAACTACCCACACCCATAGTGGGAAAACAGGCTGCCTAAGTATGGTTCTCAATCAGAGACAACGATAACCAGCTGCCTCTGATTGGGAACCATACCAGGCCTAAACATAGAAACACAACACCTAGACATACAACATAGAATAAAACATAGAATGCCCACCCCAACTCACGCCCTGACCAACCTAAAACAGAGACATACAGAAGGAACTAAGGTCAGGATGTGACAGCATTTCTCCTTTGCCTAGATAATCCATTCACCTGACAGGTTTGGCTTGTCAAGAAGTTGATTAAACAGCATGATCATTACACAGGTGCCCCGTGTGCTGGGGACAATAAAAGGCCACTTTAAAATGTACAGTTTTGTAAGCAATGCCAAAGATGTCTCAAGTTTTGAGGGTGCATGCAATTGGCATGCTACCTGCAGGAATGTCCACCAGAGCAGTTGCCAACCGGCCTCATAACAGCAGACCACGTGTAACCACGCCATTCCAGGACCTCCACATCCAGCTTCTTCACCTGCGGGTTATTCTGATGGGGGTAGTGCAGAGGATTATTTATGTGGGGAAAAACTCATTCTGATTGGCTGGTCCTGGCTCCCCAGTGGGTGGGCCTATGCCCTCCAAGCCCCCTCATGGCTTCACCCCTGCCCAGTTATTTGAAATCCATAGATTAGGGACTAATTAATTTATTTCAATTGACTGATTTCCTTATATGAACTCTAACCCAGTAAAATCCTTGAAATTGTTGCATGTTGTGTTTATATTTTTGTTCAGTATCATTGTATTGCACCTAGCCTACTCTTCCCTCGCGCAAAAGTCTGTGATGCAGAAACGAGAGACCACATGTGCAGCTGTTTTATGAAGATCTAGGAATATGTGGCCAAGGAAACAGTTCCAGTTGGTCCCAGGGATTGAGACTTCTAAAACAGGATTGAGTAAAGTAACAGCAAATATGTTGAATGAGCAACTAATGAGCATGGAGAACCTCCCAAGCCTTTCAGTCTAATATGGCTATTGACTGACTTTTGTAGCTCTTCGTCACAAACCAGCTTTGTAAGTAACTAGGCCTAACTGTCCTCTCAAAGTTTAGCTGGTATTTTCCCGAAAGGATTTGGGAAATGTGATTGGTTGACGATAGGCCTATGACATTGCTATGCTTGTCTTGCTCAGAATATCAGATCTCAACAACGATTGGAGAAGTGTTTAACATCAGTGCCACATTCTGATGATATAGGCCTACATCTTTTCATAAACGCAACATGACTGCAAAAAACAGGTTGGAATGTGTGAATGAAATACAGGAGGAACCAACCTTTTTTCTTTCCAAATTAGTGGTGTTTGAATTTGTTGATAAAATGCAGGACATGATTGTTTGGTTGCGGAAGAAAAGGCCACCGTCAGGGACATGTGGTCACCCTAATGTGTTTTGCATAATTCCCAGCGGGAACCGGTTTCTGCATTACCAAAACAAGTCATCCCTGAATTTTAGTCAAGCCTACTCACTGACTTAAATAAAAGTGTTTGCCTTATGATCATGTTGGCAGATACTGTATAGCCTACTACTACAGCAAAGATGGTTTGAAAACACTATTGAACACACTTTTTCATTAAAAAAGGAAAAATAATAATTTTAATCCATAATTGGGTTGTTACTTGTTGTTGTCATCCTTGTTTGCATAGTGGTTATTCATTAGTCTACCTAGTGTCCAGGGGTGAGCTTGAGAGTTTCTTGGAAGTCAATATTAGGCCACATGCAGCAGCAGACACAGGTAATCTAATGTTATCTAGGCCTACCTGAGCTGTAAATCCCACATCATGCAGATAACATATTCTCCAAAGGTATTCTCATGTTACACCTGGACGTTAGCCTACAAGGTGCCTCCCATTCATTGTGCAGTAGTCTTTACTGTTATTTTTGAGGGATGTTTTTTTGTGTTTCAGGTAATGTCACTGACTGACATCATATCAGATACAGAATGATCTACTGCAGTATTGTACACATGACTGTATAAGGGTTATGTAATGAAGATCATGAATCAAATCAAATGTATTTATATAGCTCTTCTTTCATCAGCTGATATCTCAAAGTGCTGTACAGAAACCCAGCTTAAAACCCCAAACAGCAAGCAATGCAGGTGTAGAAGCACGGTGGCTAGGAAAAACTCCCTAGAAAGGCCAAAACCTAGGAGGAAACCTAGAGAGGAACCAGGCTATGAGGGGTGGCCAGTCCTCTTCTGGCTGTGCCGGGTGGAGATTATAACAGAACATGGCCAAGATGTTCAAATGTTCATAAATGACCAGTATGGTCAAATAATCATAATCACAGTAGTTGTCGAGGGTGCAGCAAGTCAGCACCTCAGGAGGGACACCAAGTTCATAGTGTCCTTTGACAAGGATGTGCGAATGACATTATTAAGTGTTTGGTGCTGGTTTATGGATGGGATGGGTGGGGTTGAAGTAGTATAAAGGTATAAGTAACTCTACAAACATTGCTTTATAAACACTTGCCTTAACAAACTGTACTAATAGTTTCATCATTGTTTTTTATCAATTACTTGGATATAAAACATGTCATTGGAGTAATTAATGTGGTATTTATATGATGATAATGGACGTTGTGTATGCCTATAGAGAGAGAACAGTGTATGAGAGGACCCACCTGGGTGTCAGAATTTGCAGAACCTCTCAGAGTCTTAATAAAATAATGCTCCAGGCTAAGAAGGGTAAGCCTTTAGTTTTTGTATGTTTATCTTGTGTTACTCTTATGCTTATATTGGCCTGGATACAGTTGTTTTTACCCGCCACCTCACGGTATCAGGGTGTTTTCTCCAAAGGAAGCATGCAAGGGAAGACATTTAACACCAGGGCCTGTTTGACGTCACAGGTCATGAGCTGCAGTGTTCAGCCGTGCAGTCTGTCTTTATCTATGTCCTTCAAGCAGCCCGGGGTAGTAAAACATTAGACCTTGTGTTGGGCCTATGTGATATTTTGGACTGGTTTGTGTTGTAGGCTGGCTGTGACTACTGTGTCTAATCACCTTGAACACATTTTTACATGGCTGTGTTTGTATCCGTTTGAGTGCCTAAAGTTGGAATCTTTGGAATGTGTTCCTAGCTACAGCTCTTCTCCCTGGGTTATACTAAAGGGTTAACATTTGTTTGACTCCTGGGGGGCAGTATCTAGTGCTGGGCATTTCCATGTCAAATCAAATGTATTTATATAGCTGATATAGGTACTGATAATGCACTTGTATATCTATCATTGATAGGCGGCCTACTAGTACCATCTCTGGGTTGGCCCATTATCTCAACATCCTCCTTTTCATATAGAATTAATTTGAGACTTCATACAATTTTAACACCAGCCCTAATGAAAATAACCTATTTACAACATTATTATCATCTTTATTTTTTATAATTAACAAACATCAGTTCATTGTCCATTTTAGAGGTCGACCGAATATGATTTTTCGACGCCGATACCGATTATTGGAGGACCAAAAAAGGCCGATACCGATTAATCGGCCAGTTTTTAAATTTTTTATTTGTAATAATAACAATTACAACAATACTGAATTAACACTTATTTTAACTTAATATAATACATCAATAAAATCATTTTAGCCTCAAATAAATAATGAAACATGTTCAATTTGGTTTAAATAATGCAAAAACAAAGTGTTGGAGAAGAAAGTAAAAGTGCAATATGTGCCATGAAAAAAAGCTAACGTTTAAGTTCCTTGCTCAGAACATGAGAACATATGAAAGCTGGTGGTTCCTTTTAACATGAGTCTTCAATATTCCCAGGTAAGAAGTTTTAGGTTGTAGTTATTATAGGAATTAAAGGAGTATTTCTCTCTATACGATTTGTATTTCATATACCTTTGACTATTGGATGTTCTTATAGGCACTTTAGTATTGCCAGTGTAACAGTATAGCTTCCGTCCCTCTCCTCGCCCCTACCTGGGCTCGAACCAGGAACACATCGACAACAGCCACCCTCAAAGCAGCGTTACCCATCGCTCCACAAAAGCCACGGCCCTTGCAGTGCAAGGGGAACAACTACTCCAAGTGTCACGCAGGACTAGGTGGGTGCAGGAATCAGACGCAGAGAGAGTAAATGAGTAAAGTGCTTTTACTCTTGCACACCAAAATAATAAGCCCAACACAATACAGGGCACATGACACTATACAAGACAACCCAAAAACCACATGGTGTCAAGTAAAGAAAAGAAAATACACCACTACCTAACATGCACACACGTAACATAAAGACAATCCCGCACAAAACAAAAGCTAATTAAACCAAGATACACACAGGTGAAACTAATAAGACAAAACCAACAGACAAATGAAAAAGGGATCGGTAGCGGCTATTAGGATGACGACCGCCGAGCACCGCCCAAACAGGCAGGGGAGCCAACTTCGGTGGAAGTCGTGACACCAAGTCTCAGAGCGAGTGACGTTTGAAACGCTATTAGCGCGCACCCCGCTAACTAGCTAGCCATTACACATCAGTTACACCAGCCTAATCTCGGGAGTTGATAGGCTAGAAGGCGTGAACAGCGCAATGCTTGAAGCATTGCGAAGAGCTGCTGGCAAAACGCACAAAAGTGCTGTTTGACTGAATGCTTACGAGCCTGCTGCTGCCTACCACCGCTCAGTCAGACTGCTCTATCAAATCATAGACTTAATTATAACATAATAACACACAGAAATACGAGCCTTAGGTCATTAATATGGTCATATCCGGAAACTATCATTTTGAAAACAAAACGTTTATTATTTCAGTGAAATACGGAACCGTTCCGTATTTTATCTAACGGGTGGCATCCATAAGTCTAAATATTGCTGTTACATTGCACAACCTTCAATGTTATGTCATAATTACGTAAAATTCTGGCAAATTAGTTCGCAATGAGCCAGGCTGCCCAAACTGTTGCATATACCCTGACTGCGTGCAATGAACGCAAGAGAAGTGACACAATTTCACCTGGTTAATATTGCCTTCTAACCTTTCTTTTAGCTAAATATGCCGTTTTAAAAATATATACGTCTGTGTATTGATTTTAAGAAAGGCATTGACGTTTATGGTTAGATACACGTTGGAGCAACGACAGTCCTTTTCGCGAATGCATTACCGCATCGATTATATGCAACGCAGGACACACTAGATAAACTAGTAATATCATCAACCATGTGTAGTTATAACTAGTGATTATGATTGATTGATTGTTTTTTATAAGATAAGTTTAATGCTAGCTAGCAACTTACCTTGGCTTCTTACTGCATTCGCATAACAGGCAGGCTCCTCGTGAGGCAGGTGGTTAGAGAGTTGGACTTGTAACCGTAAGGTTGCAAGATTGAATCCCCGAGCTGACAAGGTAAAAATCTGTCATTCTGCCCCTGAACAAGGCAGTTAACCCACCGTCATTGAAAATAAGAATGTGTTCTTAACTGACTTGCCTCATTAAATAAAGTTGTAAAAAAAAAAAAGGCTAAATCGCTGTCCAGAAACACAGATTTCCGATTGTTATGAAAACTTGAAACCGGCCCTAATTAACCGGCCATTCCGATTAATCCGTCGGCCTCTAGTCCATTTCTTAACTTCTTTAGGATAGGGGGCGGTATTTTGACATCCGAATGAAAAGCGTGCCCAAAGTAAACTGCCTGCTACTCAGGCCCAGAAGCTAGGATATGCACATAATTGGTAGATTTGGATAGAAAACACTTTAAAGTGTCTAAAACCGTTAAAGTAATGTCTGCGAGTATAACAGAACTGAAATGGCAGGCGAAACCCTGAGGACAAATCATAAAAATAAAAGAAAAATCAGCATACCACTGATTTCAATGCCTGGCACTTTTATAATAGGGCGAAATCGTCCCTGATTGCAGGTCCTAGGGCTTCCACTAGATGTCAACAGTCTTTAGAAAGAGTTTCAGGCTGTTTTTTGGAAAAATGAGGGAGAAGTTGTAGTTTTTCTAAGAGGCTCCCATTTTCGCTATAGTGTTTCCAAGCGCATGGCCGAGAGAGCGCGTTCTTTTTGTTTATCTCCGGTAAAGACGATAATGATTCTCCGTCTTATATTTTGTTGTTTATTTGAGTATTAGGGTGCCTAAGGTTTGATTATAAACGTTGATTGACTTGTTTGGATAAGTTTATTGGTAACGTTTGGGATTCATTTTCTATGCATTTTGATGGAGGGAAATCGAGTAGATTATTGACTGAAACGCGCCAGTTAAACTGAGATTTTATGGATATAAAGAAGGAATTTATCGAACAAAAGGAACATTTGTAATGTAACTGGGACATTCCCTGTACACTCTTCGAAAAAAAGGTGCTATTTAGAACTTTAAATGCTTCTTCGGCTGTCCCCATAGGAGAACCCTTTGAAGAACCATTATTGTTTCCTTACTACAGAGGGTTCTACATGAAACCAAAAAGGTGCCATCTTATGTTAGCTCTTGTCCTAGTGTAGTACTCTGGCATGTTGGGGCACCTCTGGGAGCCCCAGGGCCTCTCCTTCCTCATCCACATTCTCCTAACGTTGTGAAGGCAAGGTTGACATAGATGAAGGGCCTGGTGGGTCTCCTCACAATTAGTCCTGCCCACACCATCCAGAGGATATTCACAGTCCACCCATTTTTTTATTTATTTGACCTTTATTTAACTAGGCAAGTCAGTTAAGAACAAATTCTTATTTTCAATGATGGCCTAGGAACAGTGGGTTAACTGCATGTTCAGGGGCAGAATGACAGATTTGTACCTTGTCTGCTCTGGGATTTGAACTTGCAACCTTGCGGTTACTAGTCCAACACTCTAACCACTAGGCTACGCTCCGCCACCTGCGGCCACCCTGTGCTCTCCTGAACCTTGGTGTATGTTTCAATTCTTTCGGCCCTTTACTTCTACTTCATAGGACGTTGCAATGATGTGCCTTATGCATGTGCCAAGACTCCATGTGGCATCCATTGCTTGAGGTGACAGGAGCACTCTAGCAGCTTGGCCTTTTTTTATTACAGGCATATTTTTAGCATGTTGGTCATAGTACTGTTTTGACGTCTCCTGATGTGCACACGTGTGCCTGCACATCCCTAATGACCTTTGGTGTGAGGAGCTTGGGAGCTGTTTGCAGCATAGATGAAACATTAAACGCTGTGCAGGACTGCTACTGAACGCTTCGGTGGAAGTATTTCTCTATGCCAAAATAGCTTGCTACACATCTTTGACGTCCTGCATAGCCTTTGTGATTAAAGCCTTGCTATTTTCACAGCTGACTCAGCTTTCCCATTACTCTGACTGTGGTAGGTTGAAGAGGTCACATGATGGAATTCCCAGGCTTTCACTAACAATGTCTTGACTCGTGAACTGGGGGACATTATCTGTAACTACACCACTGTCAGGAATGCCATATCTGCTCAACTGCTACTTACAACAGTCGTTGATGCAAGCCGCTGTTGTGTCAACCACTTTCTCCACCTCCCAAAAATCTGAATAGTAGTCCACTATAATAACAAAATTTACATTTTTGGCTGTGAAAAGATCCATTCGCACTTTAGGCCAAGGGCGTGCTGATATGTCATGTGGCTGCAGCGTTTCATTTTGCTGCTTGGGTAGATTGGGTCTGCAGGGTAGTCTAGTGGCTAGACCGGAAGGTTGCAAGTTCAAATCCCCGAGCTGACAAGGTACAAATCTGTCGTTCTACCCCTGAACAGGCAGTTAACCCACTGTTCCTAGGCCATCATTGAAAATAAGATTTTGTTCTTAACTGACTTGCCTAGTTAAATAAAGGAAAATACAAATTAGCATTGCATATGCTGCACGCGGCCACAAAGTTTGACCTTTCTGATTCTCTAGCTTTTCTACCCCTGACTGCCCTGCATGGATATGAGAGAGGGGCATAGAGTTTCTGGCACAACGACCCTGTCGCCTTGGTAGACAACCTCTTCCTTCACTGTGAGTTCGTCTCTGTATGTCCAATAGTCCATAACCAGTACCCTGCCTTGTGTCTGGCCAGCCTCTTAGGATAAAAGACTGCAGCGTTCGAGATGTCTTGCCCTCAGCTGAATGAGCTTTGATAGCATCCCATGTTGGCAGGGAAATGTAAACCATGCTACTGGACAAAACATCTTCAAACTCAACTTGTAGAGCATACAGTCTCATTTGTCCGATATTGCAGGTGACTAGTTGTTAGTAGTGCTGGCCTGGTCAAGAAATCTGCAATGTGGAGCTCTATTCCTTTTTGTAAACTACCTCTAATTGATAACGCTGAAGCTTTAGCATCATCCTTTGTAGTCGCTTTGAGGCAGACAGAAGATAACCTCCAGTGGCTTGTGGTCAGTGTGGACCGTGATAGACTCCCTGCCATGAAGATATTAGTCAAAACGGTCACAAGTGAACACAATGGCTAGACACTTGTTTTCAATTTGGGCATATCCCTCCTCTATGGGTGTCAATGTGCTTGAAGCAAATGCAATGGGCTGCCCCTTCTGCAGGGGCTCTGCCCCTAGACCTTTGTCACTTGCATCACATTGTAGCATCACTTCCTTTGGAGTGGTCATAGTACCCAAGTATTTGTTGGTGTATGTGAATGACTCACATCAGAGAGTTAGATAAGTTGCTTGCATAATAATGTACTCCGGTAGTAAGTCATGTCCGACATCCTAATCAGGTACTGATAATGCACCTGTATATCTATCATAGATAGGCGGCCTACTAGCTCCATCTCTGGGTTGGCATGATGCCCATTATCTCAACAGAAGTAAAAACCCCTGCCAACTAATATCAATATTTATATTTATTTTTGCTGAATTGATTTACCTTCTGTAAGTTAAAAAACATCACAGTGTTACCAAACTCCAAATTTCTCTCCCTCATGAGGAGATTGAATGAGATCTGTTATCACTTGCCAGTCAGGAAAAGAATTTAATAGAAGGAGAGGATAATCTTCTATGTCATTTAGCAATCCAAGGATAGCTATGTTTACGCCAAATGAACAAGAGGCCAATGTTGTCAGTCGTGGGCCAAAACCACATAACCATATGATCTCATTTACCATAGACATGAATCCTTGTGAAACTGATATTATTTTTGGAGTGACTGCGGGTGCGAATTCTCTGGAACCCTCTTCCCAATAGCTAAAGTTCTGAAGCTTCTGCTCATGTGCGAGATTCTCTACTTTAATAAAATTAGATCAAAGCTGAATCAATGTCTGCAAGATCACATAATGATAGTATTTTACCGAACATAATATAATAACAGAGTATAACGTTACTGTAAGACAAAAAAAAACCCACTTAATTTCTTATGAGATTTTAGGATGATTGTGCAAATGGTCGCATTTTTCTCTTATGTGGCCAAAACTCAACCTTTTGCACCACAGGGCGGTTACCTTCGGAATCACAGCCTATACCTCTTTCTTTTGTATGAATTGTGTTCCTAGCCATGTATGTCCATTGCCCATATCCCAGAAACACACACCCAAATACATGCACAAACACACACTCCCCTTATACAAATAATTGTCTGGTTTGCCGGATCTGTGACGAATTACTGACGCATGCATGTGGTTTCTATCCTCTCTCAGAGGCCATGGCCTCACTAGGGTTCAAGAATCCTGGAATATTGACCTCTCATAGCCATCTGCTGCTCTGTGAGACACATCCCCACATGCTTTGGAGGAACACAAACAAAGACACTGTAGAGCCAGAGTCATGTCACAGACCCAGACCATGAGAACACCAAGGGATCCTGTGCAAATAAAAAAATTAAGAAAAATGGTCACATGTGCCGAATACAACAGGTGTGGACCTTACAGTGAAATGCTTATTTACAAGCCCTTAACCAACGATGCAGTTTTAAGAAAAATAAGTGTTAAGAAAGTATTTACGAAAATTAACTGAGGTAAAAAAATGAAAATAAAAATAGAAGCAACAATAAAATAACATTAGGGAGGCTATACACAGGTGGTACCGTTAAAGAGTCAATGTGCGGGCCACAGCTTAGTCGAGGTAACTGAGGTAATATAGTTGTTGTGGGTCATGTAGGGTTCATTTACCTGATGAAGACCATTTTGGTCGAAATGTTGTTTGTATATCACAGTAAGTTTTATAAATAATCAACTTTGGGTGCAGCAAATCATTCTATGCACCAGACCCAGACAAGTCTTAGGAAATCAGAGTGAATGTGTCCTATCTTCCTGTTTAGGATCTCATAGAATTACTATGTTATGGAATGCCTATGACCTCACGCTACCACTATGTGTGGCCTCGGTAGCATCCGGCTCCTACAGTATAGAGGTGTTTTCTTTGATAAAAGCCTATTGACAGGATACACACTTACACAGGTGGTCCTGGTGAGTCACAACAAACCTACTACCATTAGCTTTACATTCGTCTCTCCTACACCTCTCAACAGCAGGAAAGGGGAGTCTGCGTCACCATTGGTCTGAAATTCATTGTTGTTAACGACGGCGATCTGTGGGAACATGCAAGAATGCTCTGAGGCACATCTGCACACACATCAGTGCCAAGGAAGTGTCTAAATATGAGTGTGTGCTCTCAGGAATGAGTGCGTGCCATGGATGGGTTTGTGCCGGTGAATAACACAACTTATGAAGGCCGAGGACTGTGATTAGTAACATGGTGCCTGGGCTATTCCACTACATGTGTTACCTTTATAATGTAGTCGTTTTAAAAGGAATGTAGATTGTGACTAAAGAGTCACATTATTTTGTTTGTGTGTAAAATGCATTCGCTGCATAAAAGGAGGCTTAGGGACAGCCATATTAATAAACTGAAAAGGAAAAGAAAATGTCTCAGTCATTCAAATCTCAGTCATCAGCTATGCATATACAGTAGAGTAGACATTATGATGCTGAGAACTGAAGACCACTTTAGTCTGGAAATGTACTTTAGAAATCACTGAAAAAAGTGGTGGCCACAAGTATTCTCCCAGTCTTTTTCTAACCTCTTTCATCCCCTCTGTGTCTCTCACCATCTCTCTCTCATCAGAACGGTCCCTCCACAGGGTGATGATGGGACTAGGCAGGACCTCGTTAGGGAGAGCCAAGTATATCAGTGTGGACATCGGTGGGGAATTTTGCATGAGTGGCCTTGTGGAGGTTAAGACAACACGAGTGGCTGTCCGCTGCGCTGTTAGGGACTTGTGATAGTGCCAGTAGGGTTGACTTGTGATACAGCCAGTAGGGTTGACTTGTGATAGTGCCAGTAGGGTTGACTTGTGATACAGCCAGTAGGGTTGACTTGTGATACAGCCAGTAGGGTTGACTTGTGATAGTGCCAGTAGGGTTGACTTGTGATACAGCCAGTAGGGTTGACTTGTGATACAGCCAGTAGGGTTGACTTGTGATACAGCCAGTAGGGTTGACTTGTGATAGTGCCAGTAGGGTTGACTTGTGATAGTGCCAGTAGGGTTGACTTGTGATACAGCCAGTAGGGTTGACTTGTGATACAGCCAGTTGGGTTGACTTGTGATACTGCCAGTAGGGTTGACTTGTGATACTGCCAGTAGGGTTGACTTGTGATACAGCCAGTAGGGTTGACTTGTGATACAGCCAGTTGGGATGACTTGTGATACTGCCAGTAGGGTTGACTTGTGGCCAGTTGTGACAGTAGGGTTGACTTGTGATACTGCCAGTAGGGTTGACTTGTGATAGTGCCAGTAGGGTTGACTTGTGATACTGCCAGTAGGGTTGACTTGTGATACAGCCAGTAGGGTTGACTTGTGATACAGCCAGTTGGGTTGACTTGTGATACTGCCAGTAGGGTTGAGTTGTGATACTGCCAGTAGGGTTGACTTGTGATACAGCCAGTTGGGTTGACTTGTGATACTGCCAGTTGGGTTGACTGGCGCTGTCCATGTACTAGAAAGCGGGGTTTGGTTTGGCTGGTCTAGTAGTTAGAGCTGCCTATTTGCTGTCCATGGAGGCTGAAGATGCAGAGCCATTGGCAGGAGTTATAGGAGAAAGTAACTACGCTTGTTCTAGGCTAGGGGAAAGTGTCATGGATAGATTGATAACAGGAGAAAAAGTCACTCTGGATAAGAGCGTCTGCTAAATGACTCAAATGTAAAATGAGAAGAACTAGTACTACACTCTTAAATTACAGCTGTTTACCTCAGTAGTAAAATAAGATTTTTTTTAAAGAAATAGTGCATTATCCTTCTGGGTGAAGGGTTAGACAGGGTAAGAACAATCAACTGTCATGCCTATCAGGTGACGGTAACCCAGGCAACAACTGAAAGCATGCAGTGGGAGAGTGTTTCTATCCAGACTCCACCCTCTGGTCTAGCCCTATGGATTGGAGAGTGGGAGTGAACTAACCTACAAAAGTTCCCTCCCTAAATCGAAATGAAACCACTGTGGAATGCACATACACTCCCTTTTACACACCCTCACACTCAGTCATGCCCGTCGATCAGGTCAATGCTGCTTCCTGTTTTTTTGCGAGTTCCCTCTTTATTGTCTCGTTTGGCTAAATTGGGCTTAGTGAGAGCTCCTGAGGAGAGTGTACTGACAGAAGACTGAGCAGAATAACATAGCTGCTTGAGAGGAAGGGCTCTTTGTAAACCTTTACAGGACTTTTTGAGTGGGTGAGTTTTGACGGTGCCCATGAGATCAGCCCCCGGGGGGGTTGTTGAGTAGGGGGTTAGGGGGAAGGGAGGAGGTGAGTGTGTGCCTGAGAGGTGAAGAGAGAATTTAATATTCCTTCCTCTGGACTGGAGCAACCCAAAGCAGACAGACAGAGACTCTTCCTGATGGATCTGAGGGTGAAACCATACCTAGAATTCCCAAAGACTGTTAAAGAGTAAACATCACACACATCCTGACAAAGGAAAGGAGAAGGGCCTGGAGGAGCATGGAAGCACTGAGGGAGTCTTTTCTGCATTTGACCTTTCAGATGTCCACGTACAAGAGGGCCACTCTGGACGAGGATGACCTGGTGGACTCCACCGGAGATGAGATCTACCCCTCCTCTGCCATGCAGGTAGGCACAACTATTCCTTTGTATAAACATTTTCGACAAACTCTGGCACATGCCAAGCCTGTCTAGAGATGCACTCATTCTGCTTCTTTTGTTATGTGATGATCTGCTTACATTGTATGACAAATTACATTCCGTTCCAAAGAAATTCATAAATTCATAACCATAACAACATTTTCTATTGTCTTTGTGAGGACTATGAGCGCCATGCTATTTCCTGACAGCCTGCTATTCTCTGTCAGCCATGTGCTACGTTTAACATTAAGGGCTACTTGAAGAGAAAGACTTCAGTCTCAGGAGGAAGCCTTTTATAAAACAAACGACCCTTTACAGCGGCCCATATGGTATCTGCATTTCTGGGTGCTTCAAAAATCCTGGATAATCAGTTGCAGAGCCCAGCAGAATACAACAGTCTTATAACTCTGAAATAACCCCTGTGCAGGATCCTTCTTTTCCCCCTGCACTAAGTAGAGCAGAGATATATCCACAACTGATTAAGTAGGAGAATGCAGAACAACATACTGCACATACTGTGGATTGATATTCTTTTGGATTATCGTAGAAACAAACATATCAATAGATAGAGAAAGGTATACTGAAGACACTGGCAAACATTTTAGAGGCTACAACAACAGTAGCTATGTAACTGAAACCAAAACAGGTTTTTACAATGGACCTGCGCTGTCTTGAGTCAGTGGCATCACACATGTCTAACTACAAGTCTTCTCTATTGCACACATCAATACAGGTTACAAGTTCAAACCCACCCGAACCTCAAAGTCTGGAGGATTGGGAAGCCTGTGGCGACTTTGTCACCAGGGCTGCTCACATTCAGTGTGACATTTGAACTTTGCCTTAGTTAATGGGACTAAATCTAATTCTTTAACAGGTCTAGGATAAATGTTTTTTTGCGGTGTGTGTAAAGCTCAGTGAGGGGAAGCCACATTAATTGCTATAGTAATTGAGCAGATCTAAAACTCAAGTGAGCTTTCAGTAAAACGCAGTCAGGCTGACATTTAAAAAACATGACCATGTCCTAGTTCATCCATTGTGGTTAGTGCTCTGCCTTCCCCTTATCTGGGGCAGAGGCACAATGCATTTTAATGATGCCGACTGAAGAACTGTAAAGAAATAAACAAAATATGAATTCATGACCTTTATATAGAGGGGTGTTGAAAGGCATTATTGTGTGGAAGCCATTATCTATTGTAATATATCATGTGAGTCATTTCAACCATAACCAATACATTTTAGTCACACAGTATTAACACTTCTGCCTCTGGTGTTCAGTGTATCATCTATGACCAGAAAGAAGAAACCATTCATCATAGGATCATAGAACATAGAGTGGTTTGTTTGCCTGAGTACTGTGGTTAAGGGTTGTATACCAATCATTGTAACCATTACACACAGTAACCAGTGTATGTGTGTCTATGGAGATGACACTGGGGTGCTCATTGCTGTGTGTGTGTGTGTTTCTGTACAGGTGACACTGCAACATGGCCCTGGTCCCAGGTGTTGGACTGAGAAGACACACACTGAAAGGAGGCTGTTGGTCTTAGTGTGTGCTCTGTCTGTTGCCTTGTTCTTCTCACTCATCACTGTCGGGATCTTCTACAAAGAGAGTGAGTGGCTAAGATTGTTAAGCCTGATTTGGCTAAATAATCCTGAGAAGAATTGACCAAACAATGTAGGTTTTCTCTTTTATGTTCATATAATCTGACAAAATGTTCCTGGGTACAAATCTTTAATGAAAGATTTTCTCAGCTCAGTATTCGTTTCCTTGTATTTTGAGAAGGGAAGCAAATGCCTCTTCCTCCTATTCAACCACCTATCAGCCCACATGACAAATCCCCCGCTGTCTGTTATGAGAACCGACACAAGAATGTGCTTTTACTACACCATTCACTTTCCACTCCTTTTATTCAGCTCCTGTTATTCATGATCCAAAGTCCAGTTAGTGCATTCTCATTCTGTCTCATGTCTATGTTGATCATTGATTAAAACATTTTGAACTTAGTGTCCTTAAAGAAACGTACACTTATGTATAACATAGCCTCAAACATAGACACGAGACAGAATGAGAATGCACTAACTAGACTTTGGGTCATGAATTATTATGCCTCTAAAGATATAAAGATGTTTTCCACATCTTCTCGCAAAATAACATAAAGGGAGTTGCCAAATGCCCATTGGCTGTAAATCAGCTTTTGCAACTAAGCCCTTAAAAATTCCAGAGCACTTCCTAATAAAATACTGTATTATCCATCTCCTTATTCAGTCCAGTGAAAGAGAAAGAATACTCCCTGAACATCCGTTTACACTTCAGCTTTTACAGCCAGTTAATGTATGGCAATCACGTCAAAGCCAACGAATGCCCAGAACCAATGGCAGCATCGGACAATGGCCTGCTGAGAATTTACACAACCGTGCCTCAACATTGTCTATGAGACAGGGAACCCAGAGAGATGGGCCTGGCTGGGTGATTGATACGCTGCACCTGTGGAGAACATTCAGGTGTGACAGGTGCAGGCCAGGGGCAAGAGCAGTGCATCAGGACCAGCTGTTGGAACTGTGGGACAATGACTGACAGTAACCTCGTCTGTGGCACAACCTCTCGAGCCCTTCTCTCTTCAATTTCTGTAGGCGTTTAGAGAAGGAAAAGTAATTTTTCTTTGAGGTTATATATTTTTTTCAGTAACCCGGTGAAAATAATGATTTCCATCCATGTCATGACGTATTTTGAATTATTTATTGAAGGACCTTGAAATATACTGGCTGTTTAAGAAAATAAATAGTGATGTCCATGTTGAGGCTGAAGTAGCACAGTGCCTATAAGAGGTATCTGATACAGTATGTTTAGTTGTCTTGTCCCACTCCCTGTTGGCAGCTCACCCTGGTATGTGTCTGACGGAGCCATGCATTACTGTGGCCAGTGCTGTGATGGGAGCCCTGGACCACTCGGTGGACCCCTGCCATGACTTCTACAATTTTGCTTGTGGGGGATGGGTGAGGAACAACCCCCTCCCTGAGGGAAAGTCCCGCTGGGGTCCCTTCAGCAACCTATGGGAGCGCAACATGGCTGTCATGAAGCACCTGCTGGGTAAGGTTTCTCCTCACGGGGTGGGGTGTCCTTAGCTGCCCCTCTCACCCTTAACAGCCTAGAGAAATATAAACAAACAGTTAGCTAGTTCTCATTGGCCCACTGTTCTCTATATTTTTGTTATCCCATTGTAATGTAAGATATGTTTGTTGAAGACTTAACTGTGAAACCTGTTGTGTTTGGCAGAGAACACCACCATGAAGGGGCTGAGCAAGGCTGAGAAAAAGGCCCAGAGGTATTACAAAGCCTGTATGAATGAGACTAAGATTGAGGAGTTAGGGGCTCAGCCTCTACAAGAGCTCATTAATCAGGTGAGTTCGCTCATCAAGAGGCATCCCCATCCAGTCTTCTGCCATAGCGCTATGCACATAGAAGCTATGTTTATGATGTGCTAATAGATGTGTAAAATGTTCTTCATGTTATAAAATTAATTACCCTAAATGTATCCAATGCCCGGATATAAAGGATCACCACCTCTCAGGTTTTAAGTGAGCCTCTCTCTGAAGGGGGTCATACATTTTTTCTTTCAGACGGGGGGATGGGCCCTAACCGGCTCCTGGGACAAGAACAATTTCCAGGAGGTTCTACGCACAGTGTCGGCCAACTACCGCTGCTCCCCATTCTTCACTGTGTTTGTCAGCACTGACTCCAAAAGCTCCAACAGCAATATTATCCAGGTGAGAGAAGAGCCAGTGGCCCCAGTGGCTCAAAGGCTCAGTGGCTGTAGGTCCAGTTACTCCCACCGGCCTCCTCCTCACTCCTTTAGCTTTTGTTTCTATTTACATTTGTCAGAAAAATCATCAAACATCACTTATCCCCAGATCTGCTCAGAGAGGATTGACATATACATTTACATGCTATTTAAAAAAAAAGATGTGCAGAGGGATATTAGAAATTATAAGGTTAATCGAAGCTGCAGTATACTGTAGAGTAGATCCTGCAATACTATACTATCAAAGAAAGGCTCACTGCTGAGAGTGCTGAAATGTTTTAATGAAGTGTGAGATGGTAGTCATGAACTGTTACTCGTACCTACAGGTGGATCAATCCGGGCTGGGTCTCCCCTCACGGGATTACTACCTTAACAAAACGGCCAATGCAAAGGTACTGACAGGCGGCCGTACTATGGCACTGTGGTGAATATGCTTAAAGATTGTAGCATGATGACAGACAGGGTAAGGGAGGACATGAAATAGATCAGTGCCTTGATGCAGAGGCCTGATTAAATTAGGAAACTAACTTTATAAATTTGTACACTATAACTGAGAAACTTATCTCGCTAGATATGTCTTTCATTAGGAATAGAAAATATCCAAAGCGGCAGTACAAACCCTACAGTACCCCACTTGGACAGACCATGTACTGTATAAATAATATAGAAAGAGTGTATAGCTCAGGGGATAAATCTGTGCTTGTAGTAGTCAGTATTTTCCTAGCGCTGGATTGTGTTTTTAAATTAATTTAACCAACATTTCTCCCCCTGTGCTTCCCACTTGGTCTCGGCAGTATCTGAATGCGTACCTAGACTTCCTGGTGGAGTTAGGGGTCCTGTTGGGGGGCTCAGAGGAGACGTCCAGATCGCTGATGCAGGAGATTGTGGACTTTGAGACCACCCTGGCCAACATCACCGTACCCCAGGAGGAGAGGAGGGACGAGGAGCTCATCTACCATAAGATCCAGGCAAAGGATCTGGCGGTCAGTACCCATCTCTCTATTGTTCAGCTGATCCAAGCATCATGTCAACATCAGATATCCACCTGCAGTATCACTAGATACAAACCTACAGTAGATGACTCCCAGATTGAGATGTGTTAATGAAAGTGCAATTTGCATAGATGTATTTTGGTTTAACAGTGCTTTCTGCAAGGTCTTTCTTACTGCTTTCTATTCATACCTGCTGATTAAAAAAGCAAAATAAATAAATATATATATATATATCTGATAGGAAAGGTGCACCAGTAGATATGTTGACAGTATCATTGTTTCTTTGTGTTTCTGTAGACTTTGGCTCCTGCGGTGGACTGGATGCCCTATCTCACAGATGTGTTTGCTCCTGTACCCCTCAATGACTCAGAGCCTGTGGTGGTGTACGCCAAGGACTACCTCCAGAAGGTCTCTGACCTCATTGCCAGCACTAACAAGAGGTTAAAACCACTTTCTAGCCCTGCCTTCCACTCATTATTCATATTTGAATGGTGATGGACAGCACTATGTAATTAAGGTAACCATTGGGATGATATGGTTTATATAAGATTTCATATCGGTCCAGCAGTGATATTATTTGAGCAGCACAGGTGACATTATAAAACATTATGCAAACTGAAGTGGCAAGAAAAAGTATGTGAACCCTTTGGAATTACCTGGATTTCTGCATAAATTGGTCATACAATTTGACATGATCTTCATCTAAATCACAACAATAGACACACATAGTGTGCTTAACGAATAACACACCACTTATTGAATTGCTCTTGTCTATATTGAATACATCATTTAAACATTCACAGTGTAGGTTGAAAAAAGTATGTGAACCCCTAGGTGTCACGTTCGTTGAAAGGATCGGACCAAGGCGCAGCGTGGTATGCGTACATTCTCTTAATTAAAAGAATGAACTCCGAACAAACAAACAAAATAACAACCGAAACATGAAGCTATACAATATAGTGCTGACAGGCAACCACACATAAACAAGATCCCACACCAGAAAGTGGGAAAAAGGCCTGCCTAAAATATGATCCCCAATCAGAGACAACGATAAACAGCTGTCTCTGATTGGGAACCATATCAGGCCAACATAGATATACAAAAAACCCTAGACCTACAAAAACCTTAGAGATACAAAAACCCTAGACATACAAAAAAACTGGAGTACCCACCCTAGTTACACCCTGACCGAACCAAAATATATAGAAAACAGATATATCTAAGGTCAGGGCGTGACATTAGGCCAATGACTTCTCCAAAAGCTAATTGGAGTTAGGAGTCAACTAACCAGGAGTCTAATCAATGAGACGCGATTGGAGATGTTGGATAGAGATGCCTTGCCCTATAAAAAACACTCACAAAATTTGAGTTTGCTATTCACAAGAAGAATTGTCTGATGTGAACCATGCCTCGAACAAAAGAGATCTCAGAAGACCTAAGATTAAGAATTGTTGTCTTGCATAAAGCTGGAAAGGGTTACGAAAGTATCTATAAAAGCCTTGATGTTCATCAGTCCACAGTATGACAAATTGTCTATAAATAGAGAAAGTTCAGCACTGTTGCTACTCTCCCTAGGAGTGGCCGTCCTGCAAAGTTGACTTCAAGAGCACCGCGCAGCATGCTCAATGAGGTTAAGGAGAATCCTAGAGTGTCAACTGAAGACTAACATAAATCTATGGAACATGCTAACAACTCTGTTGACGAAACACTAAACAAGAATGGTGTTAATTGGAGGACACCACGGAAGAAGCCACTTCTGTCAAAAAAAAACATTGCTGCATGTCTGAAGTTTGCAAAAGTGCAGCTGGATGTTCCACAGCGCTACTGTCAAAATATTCTGTGGACATGAAACTACAGTTAAATTGTTTGGAAGGAACACACATCACTATATGTGGAGAAAAAAAGGCTCACCAACATCAAAACCTCATCCCAACTGTAAAGTATGGTGGAGGAAGCATCATGGTTTCGGGGCTTCTTTGCTGCCTCAGAGCCTGGACAGTTTGCTATCATTGACGGAAAAATTAATTCCCAAGTTTATCAACACATTTTGCAGGAGAATGTTAGGCTATCTATCCTCAAATTGAAGCTCAACAGAAGTTGGGTGATGCAACAGGACAACGAACCAAAACACAAAAGTAAATCAACAACAGAATGGCTTCAACAGAAGAAAATACGCCTATTGGAGTGGCCCAGTCAGAGTCCTGACCTCAAGAGAGCAGTTCACACCAGATATCCCAAGAATATTGCTGAACTGAAACAGTTTTGTAAAGAGGAATGGTCCAAAATTCCTCCTGACTGCGGTGCAGGTCTGATCCGCAACTACAGAAACGTTTTGTTGAGGTTATTGCTGCCAAAGGAGGGTCAACCAGTTATTAAATCTAAGGGTTCACATACTTTTCCCACCCTGCACTGTGAATGTTCACACGGTGTGTTCAATAAAGACATGAAAACATATATTTTTTTGTGTTATTAGTTTAAACATACTGTTTGTCTTATTATTGTGACCTAGATGAAGATCAGATCAAATGTTATGACAAATTTAGGCAGAAATCCAGGTATTTACAAAGGGTTCACATACTTTTTCTTGCCACTGTACATATATAATATAATATTGTGCTTCCTTTCCTGAAATGTTAATGTGATGAATGATGTAATGAATGAATATACTCCTACCTGTGCAGCGTCCTGAACAACTACATGATCATGAAGGTGCTGAGGAAGATGGTATCCATCCTGGACCAGAAGTTCCAGGATGCTGAGCAGCGCTTCTTTGAAGTCATGTATGGAACCAAGAAGGTGAGAGAGAGAGAGATGGAGATAATGTCAGTGCTTTAAGCTGGCAGGTAAATGGGCAACAGACCTCAGATAAGAGTACTCAAGGGGACTGGCTTTTCCTGCTGCTTCAGTCAACAGAGTTAAGCTATATTTGCTTAAAGCACAGATAAAAAATAAATGAGTGGCTGAAACTATGTGGCTATAAAGTACACTGTAAACGGACATTTGCATAGATAGAACGTATTAAGATGTGCACTTGTCAGTAGCCAACTTAATTAAACAAGGAGCTGATAAGAAAATACTTTAGTAGCTATCACTGTCATCACTAGACACACATTAAATTGACCGGACAGCTTTTTCCCTTAGCTGTCTGCTGCTAACAGCTATCTGCTATGTTGTGTTGTGCTGTCGGGGTTCCAGATATCCAAACCCTTATCTGAGCTAGATTTCCGTTGGGGTCACACTATTAAAACATACCAAGTGCTTTCTCGCCCTGTGTGTGCGTGTTTGCAAATGTGTGTGCACAATTCCTGAGACCATCCACACTACACTATTAGTACCCCTCTGCATAGTCTCAGTTTGGATTCTAATATCTATAGTAGGAGAGGGGAAGTTGGGGGGCGAGAGGAGTGTTCTGTCATTGCCAATCTGAGAATCTCACAAAAACAACAGTCATCCCTTTTAGAGGGTTATGTGCTGTCTCCCTACACACTCTGATAAAGGCCTGGCTTCACCTTGAGGTAAAGGATTCCAAGGAAAGATTGTTTGCTTCATATGCAAAACCAACACTACTACTTCATGCTTGAGGGGCATTATAAAATCTAATACAGTTAAAGACTGATGCTGTGTTAGGATCATGCAGTGTTTTCAAGTATTTGTATAGACTTTGTATAGTCTGAGAGACAGTGCTATCTTGTGTGTTTAGGTGATGTCAGTGTTTTTGTGTGTAGGTGGTGTAATTGTTTCCGGTGGTGTGGTGTCATAGTTCTCATGTGTTCAGTGTGATGTTTCAGAGCTGCACCCCACGCTGGAAGCTGTGCGTCAGCGACACGGACAGTGCCCTCGGCTTTGCTCTCGGGGCCATGTTTGTCAAAGCCACCTTTGACGAGGACAGCAAGGCCATTGTAAGTGTTTCAAGGTATCACCCACTCACACACTACCTCCACTGTGAGCTGCCCCTGGGTGAGATTCTGACATGCCTTTCCTTTTCCCTGTCTGTCAGGCAGAAGATATGGTCTCTGAGATCAAATGGGCATTTGAGGATAGTCTGAAGTATGTGGGCTGGATGGACCAGGAGACCAAAAAGGCAGCCAAAGAGAAGGTGGGCGAGACAAGTTGCTTTGAATAACTGCCAGAAATATGTTTTCCACTGTTAGAGTGAGGGAATTGTCATTACACTGACCTTCAAACTATGGAAATGTTTCTTGCCTCATAATTAACATGCTGTGTCTGTTGCAGCTATAGCATTTCAATTGTATTCCATAAGAGATTGCCCGGCAGGACACATAAAGCATTGTCCACAAAAAAGAAAAAAAGAACACCCTTGCCTTGTTTGCACTAACACTTGTCTTTTCCTGCCAGCACTGACTTTGCTGATAGCTACTTTTATCAAGGAAAAGTGTACTTACTATGACTGTGATATGTGGTTGTCTCACCTAGCTATCTTAAGATGGATGCACTAACTGTAAGTTGCTCTGGATAAGATTGTCTGCTAAATGACTCAAATGTAAATGTAATAGTCATTTTTGCTATAATGGTCATGTTGAGCGTAAGGCTCGTGAAACAAACTCTACAGTGCCATCTGGTGTTTGCATCTGTCTCAATTCACCTCTTCTGCTCTGTTATAGGCTGATGCCATTTACAACATGGTTGGATATCCAAAATTCATCATGGACCCCAAGGAACTTGACAAAGTGTTCAATGATGTAGGTAAATATGTAATTAAAATAAATATGCATACTTCTGTTTTATGAAGTTGTCCATGTCATATCATATGCTGATAAAAAATACACAACTCTTTGTGTTTGTCTTACTGTAACCCTAGTATTGAGGAGGGTTGTCAATCTTGTTAGATATTGCTGCAGTCGGACCTAGAAGCACAAGCATTTTGCTACACTCGCAATAACATCTGCTAACCATGTGTATGTGACCAATAGAAATTGATTTGCTCATACAGTATCTCCTATTTGCATTGCTTGTGTGTAAACCTCTTTCTCTCTCTAACCTGATTCCTCTCTCTTTCTCAGTTTGAGGTGGGGTCTGACCTGTATTTCCAAAATGTCATGCAGTACTACAACTTCTCTGCCAGAGTGACTGCGGACCAGCTGAGGAAAACCCCCAACAGAGACCAGTGAGTGTCTATAACCCGGCCCTCACCCTCCTGTTGCTCGCCTCTCCAGAGAGGAGGTCAAATGCTCTGACAGGGACAAATTCCCAATCTGACTCTAAGGAATACTGCTGGCATCCAGAAACGTTCCCCGGGAACCAATATCCCTCAGCTGTACTGATCCTTTTCTCTCACTACACAGCCGAGTAGCTCAGGGTTCTCATTCTTTCACACTGATCTGAAGTCAACAGCCTAGCGAAGGGGATAGGGGAGAGTCAAATACTGTTTTTTACCACCCTGATCTCAGACTTTTGTGCTCAGTTGGTGTTATATCCTATGTCTTGCATACACAGGTGGAGCATGACCCCTCCTACGGTGAATGCATACTACAATCCCACCAAGAATGAGATGGTGCTCCCAGCAGGAATCCTCCAAGCTCCGTTTTACAGCCGCTCTTGGCCAAAGTAGGTCCCTCTTCCCTCTTCAGCCTATACAGTTCCCTAATACGTCTCCATTTCAGGAACAAATACAGGTACACCACATGTGCATGCCACACTTCATCAATTGTATACAGTATGTGTGTCTCCTTGAGTGTCTTCACATAGCCAAGAATTGAATTGCAAGTTATAAAATGCTTTTATTTACTTGAAAGGATCTTGAATCTATTTCCAGGGCCCTGAACTTTGGGGGAATTGGTGTAGTTATGGGACATGAGTTAACACACGCTTTTGATGACCAAGGTAAGATCTTTTATTTTAATACAAGTTGTATTGTCTTAATTCTTATTACTTTATATGGGAAATAAGAAGTTTTGCTACAAACTAAAATATATATTTTTTAAATAAAGGCTGTATACTTACATGGCAGGGGAGACACTTTGATGACTGGGCGAGCTGACCCCTGCCAATTCACCAGAATCTCGGCTGCATAATCTTGTCTGCCCTCTCTCTTAAAAAAAAATACTAAAAAATATTATAGGCTGTTGTAAACATCCCACCAAAAAACATCCCACCGAACGTGATACATTAATGAGTAATCCAGTTCTACGGCATATTTTTATTTTATGTTGAAGGGAGGGAGTACGACAAGGATGGGAACCTCCGCTCCTGGTGGAAAAACTCATCTGTAGAGGCCTTTAAGAAGCAGACCCAGTGTATGGTGGAACAGTACAGTAACTACAGCATCAACAAAGAACCCCTCAATGGAAAACACACCCTGGGAGAGAACATAGCTGACAATGGTGGACTGAAGGCTGCCTACAAGGTGTGTATGATGGAGAGGTGTTGTTCGGGTGGGATAGAAGAAAGTAGAGTTGACAATATGAGGAGCAAGAGCAATTCAACTTATACACACACATACTGTAAATGTGCAGACATTTCGGAATCATCAATGTGAGATGCAGTATTTGGAAGGTCAGAACTATGACACATGTTTCATGTTTTCTTGTTCACTTGATTGGGTCATTGTGGGTCGTGTCTTTACTCTGTGGTGGAAAAAAACGGGGTTGCCTACATCACAGCAAAGCCTGGAAATGCAACAGGTGGCTTGGTCAGCCTCAGAGCGAGCTCTCAAACATTCTTTCCGTCAAATGAAAGTCATAGGTTATGGAGCAGATGAGCCAATCATATTGCAGAAAGGGGGACCTGCATGAGCGCTGTCTGTTAGTGAGGACTGAGGAGGACATAAAGCTGAGGGCGAGCAGAAAGTCTCTACAATTTTTTTTCTCAAACTGTTCTCTATGGCGAGAGGAGGATAATGCATGCTGTCAGTAATATGACCCTTGTCTGCTTTGAAGGCTTATATGAACTGGATTGCAAAGAATGGAGAGGAGGCCACCCTGCCTGCCCTGGGGATGACCAATCATCAATTATTTTTTGTTGGATTTGCCCAGGTTTGTGCCACTTAAAGTATATCCATGTCTGTGGCAAATGTAGCAATGCATTCTCTAGCATGCCTACCTTAAACGGTGTTATGTATTAATTATAATGACCTATTACATTGATAATGTAAATTAAGGACTTTTCACTCTGAAATGCTTAATATGTGTGTCTGTGCATCCTGCTATATGTAGGTATGGTGCTCAGTTCGGACTCCGGAAAGCTCGCATGAGGGCGTCATCACAGATCCACACAGTCCATCAAGATTTCGAGTTATTGGCACCATCTCCAATTCCCATGAGTTCTCTGAGCACTTTGGCTGCAAGGCAGATTCCCTCATGAACCCTAAACACAAGTGTGAGCTTTGGTGATTCTTTGCTACCCATTTGTCGGGTATGGCAGGTGGCAAAATGGGCATTGGGGATTTGGAGCAAAATAGAGGTAAAGTTTCCAAGGAAGGAGAGCATTTGTCTTGATACCACTAAAAATCCATCTGTTTTACCCACTTTACCCTTCTCAGGGTCTTTATGAGGGCTGGAGGTTGAACCAGCCCCAACTCTCTTCATAAAGACAATTTGTTTTAGAAAGCTGCCTCTTTTCCCCCAATTAAACTCTATGAAAATGTGCCTTTATGTTTATATAAAGGATGAACAATTTTAACACTGGAAACCGAAGAAATGGTTATAAAAAAAGGGAAAACTAATAGAACTTCTCTCAATCAGGTTTTATGTAGAGTTGTCATATGCCTTATTTTTCAACAGGAAGTGATATTTATTTTCTGTCGGTTTCTTTTTTAACTGTTACAATTTGTATCTGATCAATCCACCTCCATATGTTGTCTTCACCTGTTGTATATTTTTAGACTGCAAAAGAATGACGAGTTGCAATTACTGGATTTGGACTGAAACAATATAATCCAGAGGAAACCGTCAATACAAGTTAAGTAGATTGTAAAAGTCATATTTTATTATTGCCCATGATTGACCCGATTCAATAAGCTATGTGTATGCCATTTCTGCATCAACAAACCTAACACAACATCATTATTTGTGTAAAGTCTGATTGCTTAATGTCTCCAGTTTATACAGTAGTGATGTTGTAAAGAAGTGATACTCCGAATTGCTGAATGCCTGATATGATAAGGGACATATTATTTGAATAGTTTTCAATCAGAGAATTCCTGAAACTTGTGAAGGATGTATTGACCATCGAACAAGTCACATAACGTGTTTTCGCATTCTGGAGCTGCTCATGTATGACAAGGCTTTTGTGTCATAAAACTATTTTTCTAATCTAATAAAAATATTGTCACCATTCTTTTGTATGCCCATATTTTTATTTGACTCGTCTGATGCTTCAAAGGGACTTTTTATAGTTGTTGATTCCAAAACAAATAAAAACTGTATCCATATATCAAAGAAAAAATAATTCAGTCTTTTTACTTAGAAAAAAAAAGTCGGTCAATTGATGGTTATTAACGACAGATGTCGCTGCACACAAACAATGCAGTACTGATACACAATCCACTAGAAAGTTTTGACTTCTCGGTCTTTGAATGTAAATACACCATTATCATTATGTGTACATATTACAGTACCTGAACCTGATTACATTTGTATACATTATTGAGCGGTTCTTGAGAACGACCCCATAAATGTAGCATGGGGCGGCAGGTAGCCTAGTTGTTAGAGCGTTGGGGCAGTAACCGAAAGGTTGCTGGATCGAATCCCCGGGCTGTCGTTCTGCCCCTGAACCCTCTGTTCCCCGGTAGGCCGTCATTGTAAATAAGAATTTGTTCTTAACCGACTTACCTCGTTACTAAAATGATTTATTTTACACAGACACTGCAGTTAAAATAATAAATACCATGCATTCTTTAAAAATAGCACCAAGCATAGTTATTTATTAGAACAAGAATAATGCAGTGCTCATCAATATAGTAGACTAGATGATTTTTGGCCACATGGATGCAACAAATTAAGCGTCATTTTCGATCGCTCTAGGTAAGCCGAACATACCCGTAATTGGACGAGAATTGTCGAATCGTCTGTCCTGCCGGACTGGAAGCGGCCACAACGCCATGTTAACGAAGTCTCTCATCTCCGTGGAAAAATGATTAGCTAGCTATAGAAAAATCAGTTGTTGATAACAAATGTTAAATTATCGAAGGAGGAAAGACACCGGTGACAGTGCTCGGAAGAACTGAACCGGATCTGCAGAGGTCCTGGACGGGCAAGGGAGGCAAACCTCCCACCGTCCCCATGAATAACACCATAGACCCGAACAGCGACTTTCCATGAAAAAAAGCTTTTCTGCGTTGCTAATAGCTAGCCCTGTCGGGAAAAGGATTTGCGGCCTGCTTCAATAATATTAAACGCTTGCTAGCTATATTTATGCAAGCTAGATATATTTTGTATCAGTATTTATTCGTGTATTGTTTTGTTTTTTTGCAATGAGTTTGCCGACGAAATTAGTCCCAAAACCCGCCACTGTCGCAGTAAGTGGACCTGGAACTGTCCCGTCTCCGTCGAGCCAACTGCGGGCTACCCTGACCTCCGTGTCTTTACCACCGGGAGCCCCAGGTGCTCCTCAGTCGAACGCCGTGCCGCCACCTCAGTATCCTTCATCGGCAAGAATGCCCCTGGCATCTCTTGGTCAGGTATTCGGGGGAAACACATTTAGGTATCTAGCTAGTAACGTTATTGGTTGGGTGCGGGTTAATGACTGATGTTTCGAAGAGCAGGAGGGAACAATTAGCTAGCTAGGTAGTTGGCTAATGTTAGCTAGTTAACAGATTAGTAGCTTGTTGACTAACGTTACTTGCGAAACTAGCTAGGCAACGTAGCTAAACTGCACATACTTGATTTTGATGCATTTTGTTGGCCAATTGCAATGTAATTTGAACGTGTGCATATGTGGATCAGAAACTGCTGGCTAACAAACATCACACTCAAGTTGACGAGGTGGCGTAGGCTCAACTAACTGCTAGAGGGCCACCGGCTTTGTTTCGTTTACCGGCGGTAGCTAGCTTGCCAGCCACTTTCATAGTAGAGAGGTAGGTTCATTTGCAACTGAAAACACGTAGCAGCGGCTAACTAATCCGCTAGCCTATTGGCTAACTATAGTATTGGGGGCAGTCTTTGTGAGAGATTAATGTTTTGGATGGACCAGCTAACCAAATGTAGCCATCACCCTAAAACTGTAACATTAGTTATTCTTGCTAGCAAGTATGAGTGAATGTTAGCTAGTAGTAAGTTACGTGGGCCTAGGATCCCCTCCCCGGTTGACATAGAAGGGATACTAACACCGGTTGTTATTTATCTATGTAGGAGGTAGTTGCGCCGGGTAGTAGGTGACAGCCGGTGCAACACCGGTATGCCCATCTTGACAGGGGAGTGTCGCCAGGCATATGGTTGTTGGTAGCAAGGTATGCTACGTTACTGTAGTACTAGTGTAATGAGTCGGATCCAGTTTGCTTTATACCTATTTTATTTGTAGGAAGGGATATGTTTAATTGTGCATATTTCATGATTGTATGAATTATATTCAGTAAGCCCAGCTAGCTATTTCAAGTCACTGCGTACTGAGACTCGTGGCTTTTGGATTCTTTTGACAGCTACCTTTCTGTCCAGTTTGTGTAGCGTCAACATAATGTGGCATGATTCAAATATCATTTTTGTAAACAAATGGATCAAGAGCATTTCCCTCACTTCAGAAACCATTGGTCCCTGTCAACACTTTTGATCCCAGTGGAATTATTCTTCCAAATATGACCTCCTAAAAACAATTCCTTACTTGATTTTCACTGACTTTGTGAATATCAACTTTGAGTCCTAATACATTTGAGATGGATACTTGCTAATGGTCATTTTTTAAAGTTAGCATCTATCCTATTGGCTTTTTATGATTGAAATCATAAGATGTTTTAATCTAATGTCCAGTCATAATGGAAGTATTGTGTACGGAGTGCACATGCTGCTGTTTTGTGGTTGTTATTCATGCTATTCTGTGAAGTCGTACTGTCACCTCCTGTTTTATTTACAGCTCGGTGGAGGTGGTTTGAGGATTGGGTTGAATTAGCTTCCTGCTTCTGCCTATAACAGTGATGGTGTTCTTCAGTCCAGGATTTCTGTGGTACCCAGGGTGTTACACTAATTAAGATCCTTGGATCGACACAGCTTCATTCACACTGTAGGATGTTGGACTTACAAGCTCTGTTCAATGGTGCTCTGTGTCTCAGTGATTTCTGCATTGCTTGTTTAGATTCATATTCATTAGTCTTTCATCTTGGTCAACTGTGTCTCCTTCATGCCCCGGGGCGCTCAGGTGGGACTGTTCCACAGTCTGATAATGGAAGATTCTTCAGGCCTTTTGCAGCTTTCATTTCTATATTTCATTTTTATACTATATTTGTTTGTATGTCAACTGGGTACCTAACAGGTTCCATAACTTAATTCTGCCATTGAACCACCACTTAGGCAGTATTGTTATAGGTTGAGCAAAGAAAAGTTTAGGCTACAACTGCGAGGTGACAGATAAGATGCATCAAACTATGCAGATTCTTCTCTGTCTATAGAAAAACAATGTCATTAAACTCACTGACCCTCCTGGTGTCTGCCCCTCTACCTCCCTGAGGTCAAGAGTGTGGGAACATGTTATTCTCTGTCTGCCCTCTGCTCCCAATGGAAGGTGTGTGTGTGTGGGCTGAGATGGTGGGTAGGCGGGGCTAGTTGCTACTCCTGTTTGCAAGAGAGAAACCCGGTGCATGCAGTTACTGCTGCACTCCCCAGACAATGGCAGTGCTGCTTAGCATTCTGCACGAGAGGCCAAGGCGGCGCTTCCCACCGTCTGACAACAAAGACCCAGGTCAGCCTACAGTAGTGCCCTATAAAATCTGCGGTGTGGACTCAATCACAGAATCTAGACATTCAGACATAATTCAACAATATAAAATAATATTTTAATATAAAATAATGAAGAAAATGCATTAATTTGTCAAAGTTAAACATAAGACATTAAGAAAATGCATCAGTGATTCGTATTTTCCTGCAACTTTCTCAAACGGAACAGGAGTGTGTGTGGTATGTATGTGTACACTTTAGCGATGATGGTAATGATGACCATCTTCTGGTTGAGATGGAAAGGCTTTCTCAATTAATTGATATCTACAAAGTAGCCTATGCCTACCTGGTAGAATGATATCAATTTGTTTTGCGAACTCTGCAGTCATATGAGCTCTATAAAAATATTGCTAACCTAACAATGGTCTCTGGCTGGTGCCCAAAATGTCTTAGCTTTTTTCCCAGACATGAAGTGGTTGAAGTGTTGTTGTGGACTTAGAACATTGAATTTAGTTGTTTTTCTATTAAAATAAAGTGTGATTTTTGAGAGCAAAAACCTAGGTGAACGGACACCAAGTAAACAGAATTTGGGGTAAAAACAGATTCCGGCAAAAAGTAAAACCGATTTTTATAGTGCCCAACTACAGCAGCCCTGGCTGGGCTGGGAACTAAAGGCTTCACTCACTCTTTATTTTCTCTTTCTACCATCATCACTTAATTCTTGTCTTTCACTTTACTTTTCTAGCATTATTTTGTCAAGCTTATTTTTGATAGTTTCTTATCATGAGCAAATTTACTTGTTAAAGTGAATGAATGGGACATTATGGGTGTGTTCCACTAATTAGAAACAGCATGGAACAGCGAGGTTATTGTTCAGTGCAGCCTTTGATGTTATTGATCGTAAGTTGCTATTGAAGAAACTCACTTGCTATGGCTTTACATCACCTGCCATCACATGGTTGGAGTTATTTATCCAATATAACCCCGAGAGTGTTCTTCAATGGAAGCTTCTCTAATTAAACAATAAGGCCCGAGGGTATGCAGTATATGACCAACATACCACTGCTAAGGGCTGTCTTTGTACGACACAACGCTGAGTGCCTGGACATAGTCCTTAGCCGTGATATATTGGCCATATATCAGAAACCTCTGAGGTGCCTTATTCCTACTATAAACTGGTTACAAATGTAATCAGAGCAGTAACAATACATTTTTTGTCATACCCGTTGTATACAGTCTGATATACCACGGCTATCAGCCAATCTGCATTTAGGGCTCAAACCACAGAGTTTATAACTTCAGTTATATGACGGGTGGGTCTAATTCTGAATGCTGATTGGTTAAAACCGCATTCAAGCCGGTGTCTATTCCACAAGTTACCACCGGCTAAATCTATGACGTTAAAATTTACTCTGTTCCATCTGACTGTGCAATCCACTGTCTCATCAGCCCAGCCAGGCACTTCATGAACTTGATCTCCACTATAAAAAGCATTTAGACATTATCTCACATTTCCTTCAGACTAACATTTAGTTTTCAACAGTGGAGATTTGTATAAATCTTTCTGTTTCTCCGACATTTGCGACATTGTTTTAATATTCAAATTCGATCTCCAGATATCCCATAGTAATTAACGTGTCAGGATGAGACAAGGAGGCAGCTTTTCTCAGCCAGTCGAAAATCATGAATCAGTGTAATTTTTATGGATATATATATACAAAGAACTATCAATAGAAAACGGGTCAAACAAAACTAAGTGCAACTAGTTTTCTGTCTTTCAACTCAAATTGTATTAGTCACATGTGCCGAATACAACCAGTAGACCTTACAGTGAAATTCTTACTAACCAACAATGCAGTAAAAAAAAAAAACATATAAGAGAAAAGTAACAAGTAATTAAAGAGCAGCAGTAAAGTAACAATAGCAAGACTATATACAGGGGGGTACCGATACAATGTGCGGGGGCACTGGTTAGTTGAGGTAGTATGTACATGAAGGTAGAGATATTAAAGTGACTATACATACGTGACAACAAAGAGTAGCAGTAGTGTGAAGAGGGGGGGTGGGAAATGCAAATAGTCTGGGTAGCCATTTGATTAGATGTTCAGGAGTCTTATGGCTTGGGGGTAGAAGCTTTTTAGAAGCCTCTTGGAACTAGACTTGGCGCTCCGGTACCGCTTGCCGTGCAGTAGCAGAGAGAACAGTCTATGACTAGGGTGGCTGGAGTCTGACAATTTTTAGGGCCTTCCTCTGACACCGCCTGTAATTGAGGTCCTGGATGGCAGGAAGCTTGGCCACGGTGATGTACTGGGCCTTTCGCACTACCCTCTGTAGTGTCTTGAGGTCGGAGGCCGAGCAGTTGCCATGCCAAGCAGTGATACAACCAGTCAGGATGCTCTCGATGGTGCATCTGTAGAACGTTTTGCGGATCTGAGGACCCATGCCAAATCTTTTCAGTCTCCTGAGGGGGAATAGGTTTCCAGCTTCAGTTTGAAGTGATTGTGTTAGCTGTGTTATTGGCTAGCTCCTCTGAACACGTGTCCTGACGAGATAGCACATTTTCTACGCCAGGTGAAATCACAAATCATTATCTCATTATTATGGATGTATCCAAATGTCACGAAAACAGCTCAAACAAGCGCAAATGCCGCTACTTTGCTGTTATTCTGGCTGCACTGTTTGAAGTGACTTAAGTTAGTTGTAGTTGGCTAGCTAGCAAGCAAGGGATAAGAATGTTGCCAGCCAGTATGGCAATGGAACATTTAGAATGAACCGCTGGGTCGCGTCCATAGATACAGAACAAAAGGACTGAACGACTGGGTCGCGTCTCTCGCAACCAAACCAATAGAACAAACAGCCAGCTGGCTTGGGTAGCAACCCTAGATTTGTGCCGGGTCTATATCTTGTGGAAGGATGAAATATTATGAATAAATTCATCAAAATGTTTAATGAAAATATTGAAATATGCTGGTAACCCGTTTATATAAAAGTATAATGCCCTCGAAGCTGATGTTTGGAGGATATATTGGCATGGTTTGAGGGTCCGAGACGAACAACACCCGTGCCAATATATCCTCCAAACGCCGCTTCGAGGGCATTATCACTTAAATATGTGCAGTGTCCCTCAGGGAAGGTGCCTTGGGCCGTTAGAGAAGAGTATGTTGGTTTGCCACTGGTCTTAAACGACGCTAGAATGACTATGTATGTGGATATGTCAACACTCAAAGCCAGTGAACTCACTGAAATTTTAAATAAGGAGTTAGTCAGTATCAGAATGGGTGATTTAATAATAAACTGGTCTTAAATACAGTACATCAAACATTTTTAGCGTTGAATTTGGTTCAGAACATTCTCAGACCTAAACCTCAACTGGAATTTTGCATAGAAAATCTTTGCCTGTGTGTGTAGGCTTCCTCCTCCTCCCTCCTAGGCATGCACAGTCTACTGTAGCTACTGACGCTACAGGCGTGATTCAGAAATTAGATTTCTGAGATTTTTTTATTAGAGAAGAATGGATACACTTTTTCAATGCTGGTTAAGGATACTATAGCTATCACGTTTCATGTTGGATTTATTAACTACAAAAATGTAAGATGTGTTTTTATTTTGAATTCTCTTGCCGCTCTGCACACTCAAGCTTGTTCGCTAGCTGCATTATGTGTAATGTAATGGAACTTAGAATCATGATCAAGGGTTAGCACTGGTCCAACATTAGTTCAGCCAAATCTCTGAAGTTCAAAAACATTCAAAGTTCCTTCATAGAAGCCACTCCTCCATAGGTATAATTCTGTGGGCCTAGTTCAGATAACGTCATAACAACATGTCCAGCCCTCTCCTCACCTGCAAAATTTCAGTCGCACCCTACACTGCACTTGTCTGTTCAATGCATGTACATTGCTTTGCCCCCTCCAAAGCAAGCTGTACAATCCATTGGTGAAGTAATTTATTGTTGTGCTAAATAAAAATTCAGAGGTTTAAAAAGGACAAGAAAGGAACTTAACTACTTTTTTGTTAGAACCGATTCAAAACTTTATTTTGCTGGTCGGAACAATGGAACAGAACCCCCAAAAATATGATTCTATTCAGAACAAAACAATGGGAAAAGAATCTTGGTTCCAACCCCTGGAACTAACATAAACAACATGCATACCATTTTTTCCTGGTTGGGTGTTTTTATGAGAAATATTACTGTGATGAAAATTACAGATTGTCTGCATAATCAAATAACATTCAGCTCAGACACCCATACATACACCACAAGACATGTCACCAGGTGTCTCTTCACAGTCCCCAAGTCCAAAATGAATTCACGGCAGCTCACATAATTATACAGAGCCATGATTGTGTGTAACTCCCATCTCCAATTACTCAAGCAAACAGCAAAATTACCTTTTAAAAAACAGATTAAACATCTCATGGAGTGGCGGGGACTGTGAGGGGACAAACACAGAGTGGAGTACCCTCTAACACACCATTTTTTGTCGTATTGTTTGTGTAATTCTTTCATTGTTTGTATATCGTTGTTTTAAATTTGTGTGACTGTCCTTGTATATCAGTGCTTTCTTACTTGTCTTGTTTTTGTGTGGACCCCAGGAAGAGTAGCTTCTGCAAATGCTAATAGGGATCCAAATAAAGCATAAAAGTCACGTAGGGCCATATATCAGTCGTTAGAGTTTAGGACAGGTTCGTCGTGTATTCATGTTGAAATGTTCTCATAAGCCCACTCACTGTTGTAGATAAAATAAACTGCTGAGTAGTTCTGAGCTAGCATTCAGATGGCTCAGGTCTAGCCTATGCCTTGCAGGCTGGGAGTGTCTCACCTCTCAACCCCCTTTTCTAGGTTTTCAAGATGATTCTTGTACATAAATATTTTTTAATTTACAGACGAGAGACCTAGTGCTATTTTGCACAGTGAATGTTAGATTATATTCTGGCTATTAGTTTATAGGTATGCCATAGTGCAGTCATTTGAACCCCAACATTTAGCCTCAAGAATAATTTTGCAGTGCTTTCAGGCGTCCTCAACTTCTTCTGTATGTTATGGAGGGATAGGGTCCTCGCACAGATTTAAAAGCCTATGGTACTCTTTGATGGCTGTTACTAAAGATAGATGTTTTATTAAATTTATAGTCAACTGTACATTTTCTCAAGAATCTTGCTCCAAGATCTGCTAAAGGGTTCTGAATAAGCAATGTCAGTTGTAGGCCAACTGTAGTGAGAGAGCTGTCCCAGGCCACAGCAGGCTGTATCTTAAACCCTGTGTTTATTCAGTGCTCTGAGAGCCTGGTCTGGTGGGGCAGCAGAGTGGAGTACAGTGAAGGGGTGGTTGTGTGTCTGCACCATCTGGGCTCCAGTCACATCCTGTGACTCTGCTCTGAACCAGCTGCACTCAGCCTCAGGTAGGCTATAGCTCCAGGCTGCTTCAACTAATGGGCAGACTGGGAGGGAGCCTCAGGGTTAGTCACTGTGCGAATAGACGGGTAGAGAAGACTGTAGTAAGGCACTAAACCATAATTGCTCCAGGGTCACTGTTGATAATGGCAGATCCTGCCACTCTCCGAGAGGGTGTCTCGGAGGTATTGGGTGGATTTTTTTTTGTTAAATAGTTTTCAAAAGATATCTGGATTCACCATTCGGATAGGATTAAATGCATAGGAATGGAACGGACAAATCATTGACTTGACTGGGGATAGAGATTTCTGCCAACATTTTGTCTGGAATTTGGGTTCTTACAGCAACACTTTTTTTTAGTTTGTCATTTGTTTTGTGGAGAAGTCAAGACAGCAGAAAATCCTATTTGACTTTCTAACTCTGAACTACTCCTTCTCACTTTCTCTTGTTCTATCAGCACCTCTATCTCTCTCTTTCCCACATGCCCCCGTGATATGCAACTTTTCAGGGAAGCTAGAAACCAATATACACAGGCAGTTAGAAAAGCCAAGGCTAGCTTTTTCAAGCAGTAATTTGCTTCCTGCAACAAACTCAAAAGGTTCTGGGACACTGTAAAGTCCATGGAGAATAAGAACACCTCCTCCCAGCTGCCCACTGCACTAAGGATAGAAAACACTGTCACCACCGATAAATCCACTATAATTGAGAATTTCAATAGGCATTTTTCTACGGCTGGCCATGCTTTCCACCTGGCTACCCCTACCCCGGTCAACAGCACTACACCCCCCACAGCAACTCGCCCAAGCCTTCCCCATTTCTCCTTCTCCCAAATTCAGTCAGCTGATGTTTTGAAAGAGCTGCAAAATCTGGACCCTTTCTTTCTAAAATTATCTGCTGAAATTGTTGCAACCCCTATTACTAGCCTGTTCAACTTCTTTCGTGTCGTCTGAGATTCCCAAAGATTGGAAAGCAGCTGCAGTCATCCCCCTCTTCAAAAGGGGGGACACTCTTGACCCAAACTGCTACAGACTTATATCTATCCTACCCTGCCTTTCTAAGGTCTTCGAAAGCCAAGTCGACAAACAGATTACCAACCATTTCGAATCCCACCATACCTTCTCCGCTATGCAATCTGGTTTCAGAGCTGGTCATGGGTGCACCTCAGCTACGCTCAAGGTCCTAAACGATATCTTAACCGCCATCGATAACAAACAATACTGTACAGCCGTATTCATTGACCTGGCCAAGGCTTTCGACTCTGTCAATCACCTCATCGGGAGACTCGATAGCCTTGGTTTCTCAAATGATTGCCTCACCTGGTTCACCAACTACTTCTCTGATAGAGTTCAGTGTGTCAAATCGGAGGGCCTGCTGTCCGGGCCTCTGGCAGTCTCTATGGGGGTGCCACAGGGTTCAATTCTTGGACCGACTCTTCTCTGTATACATCAATGATGTCGCTCTTGCTGCTGGTGAGTCTCTGATCCACCTCTACGCAGACGACACCATTCTGTATACTTCTGGCCCTTCTTTGGACACTGTGTTAACAACCTTCCAGGCGAGTTTCAATGCCATAAAACTCTCCTTCCGTGGCCTCCAATTGCTCTTAAATACAAGTAAAACTAAATGCGTGCTCTTCAACTGATTGCTGCCTGCACCTGCCCGCCCATCCAACATCACTGCTCTGGCCGGTTCTGTCTTAGAGTATGTGGACAACTACAAATACTTAGATGTCTGGTTAGACTGTAAACTCTCCTTCCAGACTCACATCAAACATCTCCAATCCAATGTTAAATCTAGAATTGGCTTCCTATTTTGCAACAAAGCATCCTTCAGTCATGCTGCCAAATATACCCTTGTAAAACTGACCATCCTACTGATCCTAGACTTCGGCGATGTCATTTACAAAGTAGCCTCCAATACCCTACTCAATAAATTGGATGCAGTCTATCACAGTGCCATCTGTTTTGTCACCAAAGCCCCATATACTACCCACCATTGCGACCTGTACGCTTTCGTTGGCTGGCCCTCGCTTCATACTCGTCGCCAAACCCACTGGCTCCAGGTCATCTAGAAGACCCTGCTAGGTAAAGTCACCCTGACCTCAGCTCGCTGGTCACCATAGCAGCACCCACCTGTAGCACGCACTCTAGCAGGTATATCTCTCTGGTCACCTCCATAACCATTTCTTACTTTGGCCGCCTCTCCTTCCAGTTCTCTGCTGCCAATGACTGGAACGAACTACAAAAATCTCTGAAACTGGAAACGCTTATCTCCCTCACGAGCTTTAAGCACCAGCTATCAGAGCAGCTCACAGATTACTGCACCTGTACACAGCCCATCTATAATTTAGCCCAAACAACTACCTCTCCCCCTACTGTATTTATTTTGCTCCTTTGCACCACATTATTTCTATCTCTACCTTGCACATTCTTCCACTGCAAATCTACCATTCCAGTGTTTTTTAATTGCTATATTGTATTTATTTTGCCACCATGGCCTTTTTTTCTGCCTTTACCTCCCCTATCTCACCTCATTTGCTCACATTGTATATAGACTTATTTTTCTATGATTTTTCAACGCCGATACCGATTATTGGAGTACCTAAAAAGCCCATACCAATTAATCTGACAATTTCTTTATTTGTAATAATGACAATTACAACAATACTGAATTAACACTTATTTTAACTTAATATAATACATCAATAAAAATCAATTTAGGCTCAAATAAATAATGAAACATGTTCAATTTGGTTTAAATAATGCAAAAACAATGTGTTAGAGAAGTAAAAGTGCAATATGTGCCATGTAAGAAAGCTAACGTTTTGAGTTCCTTGCTCAGAACATGAGAACATGTGAAAGTAGGTGGTTCCTTTTAACATGAGAATTCAATATTCCAAGGTAAGAGGTTTTAGGTTGTAGTTAATATAGTATTTATAGAACTATTTCTCTCTATACCATTTGTATTTCATATACCTTTGATTATTGGATGTTCTTATAGGCACAAGGGGAATAACTACTCCAAGTCTCAGAGTGAGTGACGTTTGAAACGCTATTAGCACACTTCCAGCTTAGCTAGTCATTTCACATCGGTTACACCAGCTATTAGGCTGATAGGCTTGAAGTCATAAACAGCGCTGTGCTTGTGAAGAGCTGCTGGCAAAACGCACGAAAGTGCTGTTTGAAGGAATGCTGCTGCCTACCATCGCTCAGACTGCTCTATCAAATCATAGACTTAATTATAACATAATAACACACAGAAATACGAGCCTTAGGTCATTAATATGGTCGAATCCGGAAACGATAATTTCGAAAACAAAACGTTTATTATTTCAGTGAAATACGGAACCGTTTGGTATTTAATCTCATGGGTGGCATCCCTAAGTCTAAATATTCTTGTTACATTGCACAACCTTCAATGTTATGTCATAATTATGTAAAATTCTGGCAAATTAGTTCGCAATGAGCCAGGCTGCTCAAACTGTTGCATATATCCTGACTCTGCGTGCAATGAACGCAAGAGAAATGACACAATTTCACCTGGTTAATATTGCCTGCTAACCTGGATTTCTTTTAGCTAAATATTCAGGTTTAAAAATATATACTTCTGTGTATTGATTTTAAGAAAGGCATTGGTGTTTTTGGTTAGGTACAGTCGTCCAACGATTGTGCTTTTTTCATAAATCATTCCCCAGCGTTGCATCGATTATATGCAACGCAGGACACTTTAAATAAACAAGTAATATCATCAACCATGTGTAGTTATAACTAGTGATTATGATTGATTGATTGTTTTTAATGCTAGCAAGCAACTTACCTTGGCTTCTACTGCATTCGCGTAACAGGCAGGCTCCTTGTGGAGTACAATGAGAGGCAGGTGGTTAGAGCGTTGGACTAGTTAGATGTAAGGTGCCAAGATTGGATCCCCCGAGCTGACAAGGTGAAATCTGTCGTTCTGCCCCTGAACAAGGCAGTTAACCCACCGTTCCTAGGCCGTCATTGAAAATAAGAATGTGTTCTTAACTGACTTGCCTAGTTAAATAAAGGTATTAAAAAAATGACACCCAAAAGTACTAATTTCCGATTTGTTATGAAAACTTCAAATCGGCTCTAATTAATCGGCCATTCCGATTAATTGGTCGACCTCTAGTATGTTTGTTTTACTCCCATGTGTAACTCTGTATTGCTGTATGTGTCGAACTGCTTTGCTTTATCTTGGCCAAGTCGCAATTGTAAATGAGAACTTGTTCTCAACTTGCCTACCTGGTTAAATAAAGGTTTTTTATATATATATATATATATATATATATATATATATATATATATATACATACACACACTCAGCATGTAAGTGGCTTTACATTAAGCTAATGATGATGCAGGGACACCAGCTGCTTTTCCTCTTTTGCTGGCTCTAAATGGGGCAGGTCAGTGGACAGGTGTGAGGGGCTTGCAGTGGCCCCAGAGTGATTGGTAATGAACTAACTGTTGCAAAACGTGGTGATCTATATCAGAGCCTGGAAACATGTACTTGAGATGGACTTCGGGGTTATGTTTAGGATTTAGATACAGGTCTGTCCTGGCATGGAGACCAAGGAACAGATTGGCTCAGAAGGTATTTTTTTTTTATTTGTCTGTGTTAGCATCAGGGTGCAGTGCCTGTGTCTACTGAGCTGTGATAGGTGCCCTTCACAGATCAGTGTTTTCCATGTAATTCGGCTAGTTTTCAAACCCCTTGACTTTTTCCACATTTTGTTAAGTTACAGCCTTATTCTAAAATGTATTATTATTATTTTGTTCTTCCTCGTTAATCTACACACACTACCCCATAATAACAAAGCGAAAACATGTTTTTAGAAATGCTGCCAAATTTATTACAAATAAAGAACAGCAGAAATAAATACCTTCTCTATGTAAGTATTCAGAACCTTTGCTATGAGACTCAATTTAGCTCAGGTGCATCCTGTTTCCATTGATCATCCTTGAGATGTTTCTACAACTTGGAGTCCATCTGTGGTAAATTCAATTGATTGGACATGAATTGGAAAGGCACACATCTGTCTATCTTAGAGGACGACCGATTATGTTTTTTCAAAGCCGATACTGATTATTGGAGGACCAAAAAAAGCAGATGCCTATATTATTATTTTTATATATATACATCACACACGCGCGCGCGCGCGCACACACACACACACACACAGTGGGGAGAACAAGTATTTGATACACTGCAGATTTAGCAGGTTTTCCTACTTACAAAGCATGTAGAGGTCTGTAATGTTTTATCATAGGTACACCTCAACTGTGAGAGATGGAATTTAAAACAAAAATCCAGAAAATCATTGTATGATTTTTAAGTAATTAATTTGCATTTTATTGCATGACATAAGTATTTGATCACCTACCAACCAGTAAGAATTACGGCTCTCACAGACCTGTCAGTTTTTCTTTAAGAAGCCCTCCTGTTCTCCACTCAATACCTGTATTAACTGCACCTGTCCACACACCCAATCAAGCAGACACCAACCTCTCCACAATGGCCAAGACCAGAGAGCTGTGTCAGGACATCAGGGATAAAATTGTAGACCTGCACAAGGCTGGGATGGGCTACAGGACAATAGGCAAGCAGTTTGGTGAGAAGGCAACAACTGTTGGTGCAATTATTAGAAAATGGAAGAAGTTCAAGATGACGGTCAATCACCCTCGATCTGGGGCTCCATGCAAGATCTCACCTCGTGTGGCATCAATAATCATGAGGAAGGTGAGGGATCAGCCCAGAACTACACGGAAGGACCTGGCCAATGACCTGAAGAGAGTTCAACCCCAAGAACACCATCCGTAAAGCATTGAGGTGGAAACATCATTCTTTGGGGATGCTTTTCTGCAAAGGGGACAGGATGGGGCCATGTATCGCGAGATCTTGGCCAACAACCTCCTTCCCTCAGTAAGAGCATTGAAGATGGGTTGTGGCTGGGTCTTCCAGCATGAGAACGACCGAAACACACAGCCAGGGCAACTAAGGAGTGGCTCCATAAGAAGCATCTCAAGGTCCTGGAGTGGCCTAGCCAGTCTCCAGACCTGAACCCAATATAAAATCTTTGGAGGGAGCTGAAAGTCTGTTTGCCCAGCGACGGCCCCGAAACCTGAAGGATCTGGAGAAGGTCTGTATGGAGGAGTTGAATGTGCTGACAACAAAATCACACAAAAATTATCAATGGAAATCAAATTTATCAACCCATGGAGGTCTGGATTTGGAGTCGCACTCAAAATTAAAGTGGATAACCACACTACAGGCTGATCCAACTTCAATGTAATGTCCTTAAAACAAGTCAGAATGAGGCTTAGTAGTGTGTGTGGCCTCCACGTGCCTGTATGACCTCCCTACAATGCCTGGGCATGCTCCTGATGAGGTGGCGGATGGTCTCCTGAGGGATCTCCTCCCAGATCTGAACTAAAGCATCCGCCAACTCGTGGACAGTCTGTGGCGTTGGTGGATGGAGTGAGACATGATGTCCCAGATGTGCTCAATTGGATTCAGGTCTGGGGAACGGGCGGGCCAGTCCATAGCATCAATGCCTTCCTCTTGCAGGAACTTCTGACACACTCCAGCCACATGAGGGCTTGCATTGTCTTGCATTAGGAGGAAACCAGGGCCAACCGCACCAGCATATGGTCTCACAAGGGGTCTGAGGATCTCATCTCGGTACCTAATGGCAGTCAGGCTACCTCTGGCGAGCACATGGAGGGCTGTGCGACACCCCAAAGAAATGCCACCCCACACCATGACTGACCCACCGCCAAACCGGTCATGCTGGAGGATGTTGCAGGCAGCAGAACGTTCTCCACGGCGTCTCCAGACTGTCACATGTGCTCAGTGTGAACCTGCTTTCATCTGTGAAGAGCACAGGGCGCCAGTGGTGAATTTGCCAATCTTGGTGTTCTCTGGCAAATGCCAAACGTCCTGCACGGTGTTGGGCTGTAAGCACAACCCCCACCTGTGGACGTCGGGCCCTCATACCATCCTCATGGAGTCTGTTTCTGACCGTTTGAGCAGACACATGCACATTTGTGGCCTGTTGGAGGTCATTTTGCAGGGCTCTGGCAGTGCTCCTCCTCCACCTTGCACAAAGGCGGAGGTAGCGGTCCTGTTGCTGGGTTGTTGCCCTCCTACGGCCTCCTCCACGTCTCCTGATGTACTGTCCTGTCTCCTTGTAGCGCCTCCATGCTCTGGACACTACGCTGACAGACACAGCAAACCTTCTTGCCACAGTTCGCATCGATGTGCAATCCTGGATGAGCTGCACTACTTGAGCCACTTGTGTGGGTTGTGGATTCCGTCTCATGCTACCCCGAGAGTGAAAGCACCGCCAGCATTCAAAAGTGACCAAAACACCAGCCAGGAAGCATAGGAACTGAGAAGTGGTCTGTGGTCCCCACCTGTAGAACCACTCCTTTATTGGGGGTGTCTTGCTAATTGCCTATAATTTCCATTCCATTTGCACAACAGCATGTGAAATTTATTGTCAATCAGTGTTGCTTCCTAAGTGGACAGTTTGATTTCACAGAAGTGTGATTGACTTGGAGTTACATTGTGTTGTTTAAGTGTTCCCTTAATTTTTTTGAGCAATATATATATATATATACATACATACATACATACATACACACACATACATACATACATACATACACTGAATGGACACTTATTTTAACTTAATATAATACAAAAATAAATAAATTTAGTCTCAAATAATGACACGTTCAATTTGGTTTAAATAATGCAAAAACGAAGTGTTGGAGAAGTAAAAGTTTTATATGTGCCATGTAAAAAAGCTAATGTTTACGTTCCTTGCTTAGAACATGAGCTGGTGGTTCATTTTAACATGAGTCTTCAATATTCCCAGTTTAGGTTGTAGCTATTATAGGACTATTTCTCTCTATACCATTTGTATTTCATATCTTTGACTATTGAATGTTCTTATAGGCACTATAGTATAGTATTGCCAGCCTAATCTCGGGAGCTGATAAGGCTTGAAGTCATAAACTTCGCTGTGCTTGTAGCATTGCGAAGAGCTTCTGGCAAACGCAGGAAAGTGCTGTTTGAATGAATGCTTACGAGCCTGTCGCTGCTCAGTCAGACTGTTCTATCAAATCATAGACTTAATTATAATAAACACACAAATACGAGCCTTAGGTCATTAATATGGTCAAATCCGGAAAATAGAATTTCAAAAACAAGTTTATTCTTTCAGTGAAATACGGAACTGTTCCGTATTTTATAGAGCGGGTGACATCCCTAAGTCTAAATATTGCTGTTACATTGCACAACCTTCAATTTTATGTCATAATTATGTAAAATTCTGGCAAATTAATTACGGTCTTTGTTAGGAAGAAATAATCTTCACACAGTTCGCAACGAGCCAGGCAGCCCAAACGGCTGCATATACCTTGACTTTGCTTGCATAGAATGCAAGAGAAGTGGCACATTTTCCCTAGTTAATATTTCCTGCTAACAGGAATTTCTTAACTAAATATGCAGGTTTAAAAATATATACTTGTGTATTGATTTTAAGAAAGGCATTGATGTTTATGGTTAGGTACATTGGTGCAACAACAGGGCTTTTTTTCGCGAATGCGCTTGTTACATCATCACCCGTTTGGCAAAGTGGGCTGTGATTCGATGATAAATTAAAAGGCACCGCGCTGATTATATGCAACGCAGGACAAGCTAGATAACTACAATTGTTGATGATATTACTAGTTTAACTAGTGATTATGTTAAGATTGATTGTTTTTCATAAGATAAGTTTAATGCTAGCTAGCAACTTACCTTGGCTCCTTGCTGCACTCACGTAACAGGTGGTCAGCCTGCCATGCAGTCTCCTCGTGGAGTGCAATGTAAACGGCCATAAACAACGTCCAAAAATGCAGATTCACTGATTGTTATGAAAACTTGAAATCGGACCTAATTAATAAGGCATGCCGATTAATCGGTCAAAGTCTAATCTATGTAAGGTCCCACAGTTGACAGTGTATGTCAGAGCAAAAACCAAGCCATAAGGTCGAAGGAATTGTCCGTAGAGCTCCGATACAGGATTGTGTCGAGGCACAAATCTGGGGAAGGGTACCAAAGAATGTCTGCAGCGTTGAAGTTCCCCAAGAACACAGTGGCCTCCATAATTCTTAAATGGAATAAGTTTGGAACCACCAAGACTATTCCTAGAGTGGTCCTCCTAGCCGAACTGAAGAATCTGGGGAGAAGGGTCTTGGTCAGGGAGGTGACCAAGAATCCGATTGTCCGCTCTGAAGGAGCTCTAGAGTTTCTCTGTGTAGATGGGGGAACCTTCCAGAAGGACAACCATCTCTGCAGCACTCCACCAATCAAGCCTTTATGGTAGTGGTCAGACGGAAGCCACTCCTCAGTGAAAGGAACATAACAGCCTGCTTTGAGTTTGCCAAAAGGCACCTAAAGGACTCTGACCAGGAGAAACAAGATTCTCTGGTCTAATGAAACCAAGATTGAACTCTTTGGCCTGAATGCCAAGCGTCACATCTGAAGGAAACCTGGCACCATCCCTACGGTGAAGCATGGCGGTGGCAGCATCATGCTTTGGGGATGTTTTTCAGCGGCACGGACTGGGAGACTAGTTAGGATCGAGCAAAAGATAAATGGAGCAAAGTACAGAGAGATTCGTGATAACCTGCTCCAGAGCTCTCAGGACCTCAGATTGAGGCGAAGGTTCACCTTCCAACAGGACAATGACCCTAAGCACACAGGCAAGACGATGCAGGAGTTGCTTCTGAACAACTGTTGCTTCTGAATGTCTATGAGTGGCCCAGCCAGAGCCCAGACTTGAACCAGATCTAACATCTCTGGAGAGACCTGTAAATAGCTGTGCAGTGACGCTCCCCAACCAACCTGACATCTGATCTGCAGAGAATGATGGGGTGAATCTCCCCAAATACAGGTATGCCAAGCTTGTAGCGTCATACCCAAGAAGACTTGACGCTGTTGTCACTGCCAAAGGTGCTTCAACAAAATACTGAGTGAAGGGTCTGAATAATTATGTAAATGTGATATTTCCTTTTTATATATATGTTTCTAAACCTGGTTTTGCTTTGTCATTATGGGGTATTGTGTGTAGATTGAGGGAAAGAAAACAAAGAAAAAATTAACTTTAAACCAAACATATTTTGGGAAAAGTCGAGGGGTCTGAATACTTAACGAATGCACTGTATGTAAAAAGGTTGTTGTCTGGGGCAAACCAGGCTTTCCTTTTCCTGGTTTCACTGTGTTCTGTCTGCTGCATCAAAACCTGACATGTTTTGTAATAAAGTAGCCTATGTTCACTACAGTTGCTCTAGCCCACTGGTCTAGTCCCTATTGACCACATTTTGCTATGTGTATAGACATTTCTCTTTTGTCTGATCTCTTGGCCTGTTTGTTACTCTAATAGATTACATATTTTCCTCCTCTGTTGCTGCAGAAACTAAATTAATCTTTGACTAATGACTGATTAGTGTGGTCAGTGACTCTGAGTGGCTGGTGCTTGCAGGGTTGAGTGGCTAGTGCCAGTGCCTCTGAGGGTAATATGTAGGTAGGTATGTCACTAAGTCCCAGTGGAATTTGGCTTTCATAACAAAATATAGTAGCTAGGACACTGGCTTTTGTTGACACCAGTTTTTTCTAAGCCAGATGTTACCACACAAGCCACATGTTGCCAAATACATTGATGGATTCACAATTTGTTATTAATCATTTTGTTTTAACAAAGTTTTGCTTTGCACATGCAAAGGGATTTGGTTATGCAATTCCGAGCTAAATAGCAATTGCAGCAATCGGATCAGATTGTAATTCCAGTAAGAGTCATGCGGTCCCTCCTGCCAAATCCCCGGGGGTGTCAGCTGTCTCATCTCACCTGATCATTTTCCCCTCTGCAGTCATGCAGCCTGCTAACCTCTGACCCATGGCGGAAACATCCCTGCTGCCCACCCCCTCGCTGGTTTCACATGCTCAGCACAGAGCACCCTCTCACTCTCTGTTTGCATTCCACAACACAGGCAGCCCTGCCAACCGGTTCTGGGCCCATACGGGCAGACGGATCAGATTCTCTTAGTGTCACTACCCGCTCCCCTCCAGGCCCCCTCACACAAGCACAGACACACTACACAAGACAACACTGCACCAATATTCACTCCCTGCTGTTTTATCCCCAGACTGTGACTATGGCTGTTCCCTGGCTATGTTAAAGGTTAGAGTGAAGACACCCTCACAACAGGGATCTCCACTCTGACTCTGTTTGTTTGGCTTTATTTAAGACATCAACTGTATCCTGTGTTTCCTCCTATTCCAGGCCCTCTTTATGCTGTATAGCTGCTGTCTTCAGTTCCACTGTTATACAACGTATTCTCTCTCTTTTGGGAGGAGTGGTGATCTTGGCGGGAAGCCAATGGAGATGAGGGCCCATACAGGCAAGGAAAGAGTGAGGGGGATTGGGGGGAGTAGGGTGGGATTTTGGGAATGGACAAAAAGTGTCAGAGGGGAAAGCAAGAATTCCAAACGCTCTCATTTCCTTGTAATCATGTGACTGGTGTGTGTGCGTTGTGTGCCTCTCCCTGTAAGTCCCAATGAACTGCCTGAACAGGTTACTGAGGTGCTCTCCTCTGTCTGGCACCCCCACCCCTTCATTAGTCTCATCACTCTTTCATCGCAGTCACTGATAAACAGAGTCCTGACTCATGATCACACAGTCAACAACCCTATCTGGAAATAGAAAGCCTGTCCCTGGTTAAGGGGGTCTTTATGTAGACTAGTCCTAGATGTGAGACAGTACATTTTATTTTCAGCAGTCATGATTGCCCTATTGAGTTAAGAGATTCTAAAATTACCTTTTGCATTTGGTACCTTGAATTAACATTATTTCTTGAATAAAATAGCGTTCCAGATAGACGATTCCTAACGTTCTTAGTGGGAGTTTTGGAAATCCATGTCGGGATTTCCCTTTGACACACACACACGCTCCCTGGTAAAGGAACACAGTGTACTCTTGGAGATTGAGCATTTAGGGAGGGGGGGCAAGCGGTGTCGGGTATTGGGAAACATTGGCTAAAACCCTGCCTAGGAACTAGAGAACTTGCGTACAAAGATGTGATAAACTTGTATTGTACGAAAATTTGGATTGGAAGAATTGTGTTTTTACCAGATGTAAGAAATGACTTAAATGTAAATGTTGTTGTTTAGTACAGAACAGTAATGTTCCAAAGCATGTTAATGTGTCCCTGCTGTTGAGCTTGTTGATGCCTCCACCTTTGACCCGTTTTGGCCTTAAGTTGATCCTTTTCCAGAATTTTCCTTAATATGACGCGTCCCAGGATCCCTCGGGTTCAGCCATCCTTGGATGACCGCATCTTCCCCACACAGCCCGGCGTCACTGCCGTCTACAGCGTGAGTACACACACACACACCCACACACACACACACACACACACACCCACACACACACACACACACACACACACATGCTCCACCACAGATACATATGCTCATACCACACATGCTGGTTGTGAACCCTAGCAAGCATATTCCAACCACATATCTCAAGTCTGACACTGCAGGGCGCCAGACTGCGACCATTTTGTGACATTTTTCAACCCTTTGACTTGGTCATGCGAGTAAAATGTTTAATTGGTTGCATGGGTGCTAGCTGCATATTCTACATGGTCACTAGGGGTGTAACAGTTCACCAAAACCATATTGATACTTATTGTGGTTTTGGGGTCACGGGTCGGTTTCGGTACAGCAAGAAAATGTTATGCAATTAACAATGTAAAAATCAAACTCTATTTGTCACATGCGCCGAATACAACCTTACCGCGAAATGCTTACTTACAAGCCCTTAGCCAACAGTGCAGTTCAAGAAGAGTTAAGAGAATATTTACTAAATAAACTAAAGTAAAACAGAATAAAAAGGAACATAACAACAACGAGGCTATAAACAGGGGGTACCAGTGCCGAGTCTGTGTGCAGGGGTACATATTAGTTAGTAATTTGTACATGTAGGTAGGGGTGAAGTGACTATGCATAGATAATAAACAATGAGTAGCAGCAGTGTACAAACAAATAGAGGGGGGTCAATGTAATAGTCTGGTAACCATTTGATGAATTGTTCAACAGTCTTATGGCTCAGGGGTAAAAGCTGTTAAGGAGCCTTTTGGTCCTAGACTTGGCACTCCGGTACCGCTTGCCGCGTGGTAGCAGAGAAAACAGCCTATGACTTGGGTGACAGGAATCTCTTACAATATTAGGGGTTTTCCTCTGGCACCACATATTATATAGGTCATGGATGGTAGGAAGCTTGACCCCAGTGATGTACTGGGCCGTACACACTACCCTCTGAAGCGCCTTACGGTCAGATGCCAAGCAGTTGCCATACCAGGCGGTGTTGCAACCGGCCAGGATGCTCTCGATGGTGCAGCTGTAGAACCTTTTTGAGTATCTGAGGACCCACACCAAATCTTTTCAGTCTCCTGAGGGGAGGGAAAGGTTTTGTCTTGCCCTCTTCATGACTGTCTTGGTGTGTTTGGACCATGATAGTTTGTTGGTGACGTGGACACCAAGGAACTTGAAACTCTCGATCTGCTCCACGACAGCCCCGTTGATTTTAATGGGGGGCCTGTTCGGCCTGCCTTTTCCTGTAGTCCACGATCAGATGCTTTGTCTTGCTCACATTGAGGGAGAGCTTGTTGTCCTGACACCACACTGCCAGTTCTCTGACCTCCCTATAGGCTGTCTCATTGTTGTCGTGATCAGGTCTACCACTGTTTTGTCATCGGCAAACTTAATGTTGGAGTTGTTTGACCATGCAGTTGTGTGTGAACAGGGAGTACAGGAGGGGACTAAGTACCCACCCCTGAGGGGCCCCAGTGTAGAGGATCCGCGTGGCAGACGTGTTGTTGCCTACACTTACCACCTGGGGGCTGCCTGTCAGCAAGTCCAGGATCCAGTTGCAGAGGGAGGTGTTTAGTCCCAGGGTCCTTAGCTTAGTGATGAGCTTTGTAGGCACTATGGTGTTGAACTCTGGGCTGTAGTCAATGAATAGCATTCTCACATAGGCGTTCCTTTTGTCCAGGTAGGAAAGAACAGTGTGGAGTGTGATTGAGATTGCGTAATCTCTGGATCTGTTGTGGCGGTATACAAATTGGAGTGGGTCTAGGTTATCCAGGAGGATGCTGTTGATGTGAGCCATGGCCAGCCTTTCAAAGCACTTCATGGCTACTGACGTGAGTGGTACAGGGCGTTAGTCATTTAGGCAGGTTACCTTGCTTCCTTGGGCACAGGGACTATGGTGGTCTGCTTGAAACATGTAGGTTTTACAGACTCCGTCAGGGAGAGGTTGAAGATGTCAGTGAAGACACTTGCTAGTTGGTCCGCGCATGCTTTGAGTACACATCCTGGTAATCCATTTGGCCCTGCGGCTTTGTGAATGTTGACCTTTTTAAAGGTCTTGCTCACATCGGCTACCGAGAACGTTATCACACAGTTATCCAGAACAGCTGGTGCTCTCTTGCATGCTTCAGTGCTGCTTGCCTCGAAGGGAGAAGAAAAGGCATTTAGCTCGTCTGGTAGGCTTCCATCACTGGGCAGCTCACTTCTTGGTTTCCCTTTTGTAGTCCATAATAGTTTTCAAGCCCTTGCACATCTGACGAGTGTCAGAGCCGGTGTAGGAGGAATCAATCTTAATCCTGTATTGACACTTTGCTTGTTTGATGGTTCGTCTGAGGGCATTGCAGGATTTCTTATAAGCATCCGGATTAGTGTCCCACTCCTTGAGCCTTTAGCTTGATGTAGATGTTGCCTGTAATCCATGGCTTCTGGTTTGGATATGCACATACGGTCACTGTGGGGACAACGTTGTCGATGATGCCGATGACTGAGGTGATATACTCCTCAATGCCATTGGATGAATCCCGGAACATATTCCAGTCCGTGCTAGCAAAACAGTCCTGTAGTGTAGCATCCTCATTGACCACCTCCATATTGAGCCACTGGTACTTCTGGCTTCAGTTTTTTTGCTTTTAAGCAGGAATCGGGAGGATAGAATTATGGTCAGATTTGCCAAATGGAGGATGGGGGAGAGCTTAGTATGCATCTCGGTGTGTGTGGAGTAAAGGTGTTCTAGAGTTTTTTTTTTTTCTGGTAAAACCGATTTAAGGTTGCCTGCATTAAAGTCTACTTCAGGCGAACAATACCTAAAGACTTCTTTAATATTAGACTTTGCGCACCAGCTGTTATTAACAACAACAACAAAAAACACACCCCCGCCCCTCGTCTTACCAGACGTAGCTTCTCTGTTCTGCCGGTGCATGGACAATCCCGCCAGCTCTATATTATCCGTGTCGTCGTTCAACCACACTCCGTGAAACAAGATATTACACTTCTTAACCTCTTGAAGCAAGGGGGCACTATTTTTATGTTTGGAAAAATAACGTTCCCAAAGTAAACAGCCTATTTCTCAGGACTAGATGCTAGAATATGCATATAATTGACAGATTAGGATAGAAAACACTCTAAAGTTTCCAAAACTGTCAAAATATCGTCTGTGAGTATAACAGAACTGATATTGCAGGCAAAACCCTGAGAAAAATCAAACCAGTAAGTGGCTTCTATTTTGAAAACTCCATGTTCCATAGCCTCCCATTGCTCCATTTAAAGGGATATCAACCAGATTCCTTTTCCTATCGCTTCCTTAATGTGTCAACAGTCTTCAGACATAGTTTCAGGCTTTTATTTTGAAAAATGAGCCAGAACGATAACATTGCGTCAAGTGGTCACATGACTTTTGCTCGCACAACAGAATTTGGACAGCTATTGTTTTTCCCTCTCCTACTGTGAAAGACATTTGCGGTTGATATATTATCGATTATATATTTTGAAAAACAACCTGAGGATTGATTATAAAGAACGTTTGACATGTTTCTGTGGACATTACGGATATTACTTGGAATTTGTCTGCGTTGTCGTGACCGCTCTTTCCTGTGGATTTCTGAACATAATGCGCCAAACAAACAGAGGTATTTTGGATATAAAAATAATCTTTATGGAACAAAAGGAACATTTGTTGTGTAACTGGGAGTCTCCTGAGTGAAAACATCCAAAGATCATCAAAAGTAAACAATTAATTTGATTGCTTTTCTGATTTTCGTGACAAAGCTACCTGATGCTAAGTGTACTTAATGTTTTGTCATGTGATTGATAAACTTACACAAACGCTTGGATTGCTTTCACTGTAAAGGATCATTTCAAAATCTGAGACGACAGGTGGATTAACAGAAGGCTAAGGTGTGTTTTGCAATATTGCACTTGTGAGTCATGAAAGTATACACCACGGGACCACGCAGTTGTCATATTGCTCAGGAAGGAGACACGTTCTGTCTCCTAGAGATGAACGTACATTGGTGTAAAAAGTGCAAATCAATCCCAGAACAACAGCAAAGGACCTTGTGAAGATGGTGGAGGAAACAGGTACAAAGTATCTATATCCACAGTAAAACTGTCACGTTCGTTAAAATAAATATCGGACCAAGCTGCAGCACGATATGGTTTCCCCCCCCCCCCCCGATCCGGGATAATTTACATTTAAGTCATTTAGCAGACGTTCTTATCCATTGTCATCAACATTGTCATCAACATCAACAATAGCATAGCGCAGCGGTAAAATAATCTTACTAGAAAATCACAAGTGAAATATAGCGAAACACAGCTTAGCCTTTTGTTAATCACCCAGTCGTCTCAGATTTTGGAATTAATCTTTACAGCGGAAACAATACAAGGGTTTGCGTAAGTTTATCGATATACTGGAAAACATTATGTACACCTAGCGGCAGGTAACTTGGTCACGAAAATCAGGAAAAGCAATCAAATTAATAATTTACCTTTGAGCTTTGGATGTTTTAAACTCATGAGACTCCCAGTTAGACAGCAAATGTTCCTTTTGTTCCATAAATATATTTTTTAGATCCAAATACCTCCATTAGTTTGATGCGTTATGTCTAGGAATCCACCGGAGATAGCGGTCCCGACAACGCAGACAAAAATTCCAAATTATATCCATAATCCAAATGCTAATTGAGTGTATGTAAACTTCTGACCCACTGGAATGTGATGAAATGAAAGCTGAAATAAATCATTCTCTCTACTATTATTCTGACATTTGACATTCTTAAAATAAAGTGGTGATCCTAACTGACCTAAGACTGGGAATTATTACTTGGATTAAATGTCAGGAATTGTGAAACTGAGTTGAAATGTATTTGGCTAAGGTGTATGTAAACTTCCGACTTCAACTGTATATATTTGAAATAATGACAAGTACAACAATACTGAACACTTTTTTTTATTTTAACTTAATATAATGCATAAAATAAATTTTGTTTCAGATAAATAATGAAACATGCTCAGTTTGGTTTAAATAATGCAAAAACACAGTGTTGGAGAAGAAAGTAAAAGTGCAATATGTGCCATGTAAAAAAGCTAACGTTTAAGTTCCAGCTTTCATATGTTCTGAGCAAGGTAGTTCCTTTTAACATGAGTCTTCAATATTACCAGGTAAGAAGTTTTAGGATGTAGTTATTGTAGGACTATTTCTCTCTATACCATTTGTATTTGACTATTGGATGTTCTAATAGGTACTTTAGTATTGCTGGCATAATTTCAGCAGTTGATAGGTTTGAAGTCATAAACAGCGCAATGCTTGAAGCACAGCGAAGAGCTGCTGGCAAATGCAGGAAAGTGCTTTTTGAATGAATGCTTGCGAGCCTGCTGCCTACCACCGCTCAGTCAGACTGCTCTATCAAATCATAGACTTAATTATTGTATAATAACACAAATACGAGCCATAGGTCATTAATATGGTCAAATTTGGAAACTAGAATTTCTAAACTTAAAATTTAGTCTTTCAGTGAAATACGGAACAGTTCCGTATTTTACCTAATGGGTGGCATCCCTAAGTCTAAATATTGCTGTTACATTGCACAATCATCAATATTATGTACAATTCTGGCGAATTAATTGCGGTCGTTGTTAGGAAGAAATTGTCATCACATAGTTCGCAACGAGCCAGGAGGTCCAAACTGCTGCATATACCCTGACTCTGCTTGCACAGAACGCAAGAGAAGTGACACAATTTTCCTTGGTAAACAAAATTAATGTTCGCAGGCAATATTAACTAAATATGCAGGTTTAAAAATATATACTTGTGTATTGATTTTAAGAAAGGCTTGATGTTTATGGTTAGATACACATTGGTGCAACGACAGTGCTTTTTTTCCGCAAATGAGCTTGTTAAATCACCTGTTTCGCGAAGTAGGCTGTGATTCAATGATAAATTAACAGGCACCGCATCGATTATATGCAACGCAAGACAAGCTAGATAAACTAGTAATATCATCAACCATGTGTAGTTAACTAGTGATTATGTTAAGATTGATTGTTATTTACAAGATACGTTTAATGCTAGCTAGCACCTTACCTTGGCTCCTTGCTGCACTCGCATAACAGGTAGTCAGCCTGCCACGCAGTCTCCTCGTAGAGTGCAATGTAATCGGTGTCCAAAAATGGCGATGACCGATTTATGAAAACTTGAAATCGGCCCAAATTAATCGTCCGTTCTACTTAATCGGTCGACCTCTACTTAGGATGATAGACGAGTTTCCCACTAGTAATTACCAGTTGGAGGGCCGTACAAAATGGATTTTCCCCTGTTGTATGTGGTAAATTGCCACTTGGTTACGAACGCACCATGACACTGCCTCCTTCAATGACAGATGCGCACCTGTGACTCTCATAAAGGGGGCGTGTCTGTAGCATGGTACATTCCCCACTCCGTGCTGTGATGAGCTGTCACTGTTAAGAACAACACAGGGTGCATTGGCCAATTCATTGAAAGCTTCTTGCTTGTATAGAGCGGGTACTATGTGTTTGCTGAATTGAGTGCAAGAGGTAAGTTCGTAATGTGGCCGAGCACTTTCACAAGGTGCTGAAATGCTCTTTTCTCAACCACTGAGACTGGGTGCATATCTTTGGATTGTAAAAAATATAAACATAGCCTACCTATCGCTCTTGTAATTTCTTTGGCCCGGTCAGAATCAGCTGCCCAAAGGCTGCTTGAATGCAGAGGGGAGACGGTGTTGTTTCCATCTTGCTCCAGAATACTGGGGTGATATCGGCGTTTGAGGTGTTGGCAACTGCGTAGGCTATTCTCATTGAGCGTGGTGACATACTGTTAACGTTTTATCCACAACTCTGTTCATCGCCTTTGTAATCTATACAGAACAAAAAATATAAACAAAAAATATAAACGTAACATGTAAAGTGTTGGTCCCATGTTTCATGAGGTGAAATTTAAAGATACCAGAAATGTTCCATATGCACAAAAAGCTTATTTCTCTCAAATGTTGTGCACAAATAAGTTTACATCCCTTTTAGTGAGCATTTCTCCTTTGCCAATATAATCCATCCACCTGACAGGTGTGGAATATCGGGAAGCTGATTTAAACTGCATGATCACTACAAAGGTGCACCTTCAACAATAAAAGGACACTCTAAAATGTGCTGTTTTGTCACACAGCACAATGCCACAGATGTCTCAAGTTTTGAGGGAGTGTGCAATTGGCATGCTGACTGCAGGAATGCCCACCAGAGCTGTTGCCAGAAAATGTAATGTAAATGTTTCTACCATAAGCCGCTTCCAACGTCACTTTAGAGAATTTGGCAGTACCTCCAACGGGCCTCACTACCACAGATCACGTGTAATGTTCCTTGGTGCCATAGTTAGTTTTTACTTTAATCTACTTGAAAGACTATGGCAAGACCTGAAAATTGTTGTCTAGCAATGATCAACAACTAATTTGACGAAGCTTGAAGAATTTTGAAAAGAATAATGGGCCAATGTTGCACAATCCAGGTGAGGAAAGCTTTCAGAGACTTACCCAGAAAGACTCACAGCTGTAATCGCTGCCAAATGTGTTTCTACAACATATTAACTCGGGGGTGTGAACACTTATGTAAATGAGATATTTCTGTATTTAATTTTCAATAACTTTGCAAAACTATCTACTAACATGTTTTCACTTTGCCATTATGGGGTATTGTATGTAGATGGGTGAAAGAGAAAGTAATGTAATTCATTTTGAATTCTGGCTGTAACGCAACAAAATGTGGGATACGTCTAGGGGTATTAATACCTTTTGAAGGCACTGTCTACACTGCTCAAAAAAATAAAGGGAACACTTAATCAACACAATGTAACTCCAAGTCAATCACACTTCTGTGAAATCAAACTGTCTACTTAGGAAGCAACACTGATTGACAATAAATTTCACGTGCTGTTGTGCAAATGGAATAAACAACAGGTGGAAATTATAGGCAATTAGCAAGACACCCCCAATAAAGGAGTGGTTCTGCAGGTGGGGACCACAGACCACTTCTTAGTTCCTATGCTTCCTGGCTGATGTTTTGGTCACTTTTGAATGATGGCGGTGCTTTCACTCTAGTGGTAGCATGAGACGGAGTCCGCAAACCACACAAGTGGCTCAGGTAGTGCAGCTCATCCAGGATGGCACATCAATGCGAGATGTGGCAAGAAGGTTTGCTGTGTCTGTCAGTGTAGTGTCCAGAGCATGGAGGCGCTACCAGGAGACAGGCCAGTACATCAGGAGACGTGGAGGAGGCTGTAGGAGGGCAATTAGATCCATAATATCGACAGAAATATGGCACACGTTTTTTATAATCAATCCTTAAGGTGTTTTTCAAATATCTATTTGATAATATATCAACCGGGACAATTGGCTTCTTAGTAGGAGCGAGAGGAGCATTGGCAGCCTTTGTCTATTATGCACATATCACTCTGAGAGCCACCAGCTGACCACTGACGCAATGTTGTCGTTCACGCTCATTTTTCAAAATAAAAGCCTGAACCTATGTCTTGTGACTGTAGACACATTAGGGAAGCCATAGAAAAATTAATCTGGTTGATATCCCTTTCAATGCTCGATAGGGAGGCATACGAACGCAGAGGTTTCAAAATAAGAGTCACTTCCTGATTGGATTTTTCTCAGGCTTTCGCCTGCAATATCAGTTCTGTTATACTCAGACTATTTTTACTGTTTTGGAAAATTTACAGTGTTTTATGTCCTAAGCTGTCAATTATATGCATATTCTAGCATCTTGTCCTGAGAAATAGCCCATTTTACTTTGGGAATGTTATTTTTCCAAAAATGAAAATACTGCCCCCTAGTCTCGAGGTTAACTTCTTGGTGACAGGGTGCAGTATTTTCATGTCCGGATGAAATACATGCCAAAATTCAACTGCCTGCTACTCATCCCCAGAAGATAAGATATGCATATTATTAGTAGATAGAAAACACTCTGAAGTTTCTAAAATTGTTTGAATCATGTCTGTGAGTATAACAGAACTTATTTAGCAGGCGAAACCCAGAGGACAAACCATTCAGATTTTTTGTTTGTTTTTGAGGTCACTCTCTTTTCAATGGGTTTTCATTGGGAATCCAGATTTCTAAGGTACCTTCTTGCAGTTCCTATCACTTCCACTGGATGTCAACAGTCTTTAGAAATTGGTTGAGGTTATTCCTTTGTGTAATGAAGTACGGCCATCTTGAACGAGGGTCACTTGAAGTGTACTGTTAGATAGAGGCACGTGACCAGAAAGCATGCTTCAGTTTTTCTTCCTGTATTGAACACAGATCATCCCGTCTTCAATTTTATTGATTATTTACATTTCAAACTAAATAAAATACCTACAGTTGTATTACAAAAGTAGTTTGAAATGTTTTGGCAATGTTTACAGGTAACTTTTGAGATATTTTGTAGTCACGTTGAGCTAGTTGGAACCGGTGTTTTTCTGGATCAAATGCGCCAAATAATTTGACATTTTGGATATATATCGACGGAATTAATTGAACAAAAGGACCATTTGTGATGTTTACGGGACATATTGGAGTGCCAACAAAAGTAGCTCGTCAAAGGTAAGGCATGAATTATATTTTTATTTCTGTGTTTTTTTGTCGCGCCTGCAGGGTTGAAATATGGTTTCTAGCTGTGTTTACGGAGGTGTTATCCTCCGATAATAGCATCGTTTGCTTTCTCCGAAAAGCCTTTTTGAAATCTGACATGTTGGCTGGATTCACAAGTGTAGTTTTAATTTGCTATCTTGCATGTGTGATTTAATGAAAGTTTGATTTTTATAGTAATTTATTTGAATTTGGCGCTCTTCATTTTCCCTAAAGCAAGACCCCTGAACTCCTGTGTATTTTCCGCAGTATGCAATGATATTGGCAGCGACCATATAACGCTTTTACAACATACAGAAGTGCGCTGTATGTTTTTTTTATATTGAGACACAAGCTTAAAGTTTTCTTCACTGACCATCTATTTCACTTGCCTGATCACTTGCATGATGATGAGTGTCTCACACTACTGTCATATCTGGGTGATGTTTTTTCTTGCTTAGCATCCCACGTACCCTAGAGAGGTTAACGTCCCACCTGACCAACATCCAGTGAGGTGCAGGGCGCCAAATTCAAACAGAAATCTCATAATTAAAATTCCTCAAACATACACATGTATTATACACCACTTTAAGGATAAACTTGTTGTTAATCCCACTACAGTGTCAGATTTCAAAAAGGCTTTACAACAAAAGCATCACATGCGATTATGTTAGGTCAGTTTCGAGTCTCAAAAAAACACAGCCATTTTTCCAGCCAAAGGGAGGAGTCACAAAATGCAGAAATAGAGATAAAAATTCATCAATAACCTTTGATCTTCATCAGATCACTCATAGGACTTCATGCTACACAATACATGTATGTTTTGTTCGATAAAGTTCATATTTATATCCAGAAATCTATTTACATTGGCGCGTTATGTTTTGCCTCCAAAACATCCGGTGAAAGTGCAGAGAGCCACGTCAATTTACAGAAATACTCATCATAAATGTTGATGAAAATACAACTGTTATGCATGGAATTAAATATCTACTTCTCTTAATGCAACCGCTGTGTCAGATTTCAAAAAAGCTTTACGGAAAAAGCACACCATGGAATAATCTGAGTACAGCGCTCCGAGACCAAAACAAGAAATACAGATACACGCCATGTTATGGAGTCAACAATAGTCAGAAATAGCATTATAAATATTCACTTACCTTTGATCTTCATCAGAATGCACTCCCAGGAATCCCAGTTCCGCAATAAATGTTAGTTTTATTTAAGTCCATCATTTATGTCCAAATACCTCCTTTTTGTTCGCATTTAGTACAGTAATCCAAATGCGCAGGCACTAGGTCCAGACAAAGTCAAAAAAGTTATATTACAGTTCGTAGAAACATGTCAAACAATGTATATAATCAATCTTTAGGATGTTTTTATCATAAATCTTCAATAATGTTTCAACCAGAGAATTCTTTTGTCTTTAGAAATGAAAGGGAACAGAGCTAACTCTCACGGGCGCGCGCCTGACTGAGCACATGGCCTTCTGGCAGACCCATGACTCAATCCGCTCTCATTCTCTCCCACGTCACAGTAGAAGCCTGAAGCAAGGTTCTAAAGACTGTTGACATCTAGTGGAAGCCGTAGGAAGTGCAATATGGCACCAAATAATGGGCTGGTGCCATCAACTTAACTTAGTGGCACCAATGCCACCAGGGGGAAATGTTAGTCTAGAGCCCTGCACTGTCTGTTTAGTTTACACATTCATTACAGCTTAAAAACGAAGTGTGTGTGTGTGTAATGTATGACAGAAACATAGGGCATATCACTGAGCTCAGTCTACATCTGGGAAGATGTGGCTGTCACCTTAGGGCTCACTGCCACATGATTCATCATAACTGTCAGCTTCACCCCCCACCTACCCGCTGCCGTGTGTGTGTTGCACACACTCCATTACCCTGCTTCTCCCAGTCTACTTACTCTGATGCCTGAGTTGACCCCCTCTCCACTGTTGTGTGTCAGAGCCACTGCTGTGCTGAGCCGTGCTGTCTGCCTGGAGGCAAGGGTCTGTGCGGGGGAGGAGACACAGTACAGGAGCCTCTCATACAGTGGAGCTCCACTCTCTGGAGATGCTTCTGCTGTGGATTAATTTAGAACATATGAAAAATAGGGAAAATATTCAGAACCTCTGCTCTTGCAATCCAGACATGCAGTGCATTCGGAAAATATTCAGACCCATTGATTTTTTCCACATTTTGTTACGTTTTTGGCCTTATTCTAAAATTAAGTTGTTTTATTTCCCTCATCAATCTTCACACTATACCTCATAATGACAGCAAAAACAGACCCTTTACTCAGCTGGCTGGTGTGTTTTTTACGGACATTTTCAACCAATCCCTATCTCAGTCTGCTGTTCCCATTTGCTTCAAGAGGGCCAGCATTGTTCCTGTTCCCAAGAAAGCTAAGGTAACTGAGCTAAACATCTATCGTCCCGTAGCACTCTCTTCCGTCATCATGAAGTGCTTTGAGAGACTAGTCAAGGATCATATCACCTCCACCCTACCTGACACCCTAAACCCACTCCAATTTGCTTACCGCCCCAATAGGTCCACAGACAACGCAATCACACTGCACACTGCTGGACAAGAGGAATACCTATGTATATACACCTATGTATATACATAATTCCTATGCTGTTCATCGATTACAGCTCAGCATTTAACACTATAGTACCCTCCAAACTGGGTCTCGACCCCGCCATGTGTAACTGGGTCCTGGACTTTCTGACGGGCCACCCCCAGGTGATGAAGGTAGGAAACATCATCTCCACCCCGCTGATCCTCAACACTGGGGCCCCACAATGGTGCATTCTCAGCCCTCTCCTGTACTCCCTGTTCACCCATGACTGCATGGCCATGCACGCCTCCAACTCAATCATCAAGTTTGCAGATGACACAACAGTGGTAGGCTTGATTACTAACAACGACGAGAAGGCCTACAGGGAGGATGTGAGGGCCCTCGGAGTGTGGTGTCAGGAAAATAACCTCACACTCAACGTCAACAAAACAAAGGAGATGATCGTGGGCTGTTTAGGAAACAGCATAGGGAGCATCCACATTGACGGGACAGTAGTGGAGAAGGTGGAATGTTTTAAGTTCCTTGGCCTACACATTGCGGACAAACTGAAATGGTCCACCCACACAGACAGCGTGGTGAAGAAGGCGCAATAGCGCCTCTTCAACCTCAGAAATTTGGCTTGTCACCAAAAACACTCTCAAACTTTTACAGATGCACAATCGAGAGCATCCTGTTTCTTCTGTATTACCTCCTGGTACGGCAACTGCTCCGCCCACAACCGTAAGGCTCTCGAGAGGGTAGTGAGGTCTGCACAATGCATCACTGGGGGCAAACTACCAGCTCTCCAGGACACCTACACCACCCGGTGTCACAGGAAGGCCAAAAATATAATCAAGGACAACAACCACCGAGCCACTTCCTGCTCACCCTGCTATCATCTAGAAGGCAAGGTCAGTACAGGTGCATCAAAACTGGGACATAGAGACAGAAGCTGTTTTTCAATCACAAGGCCATCAGACTGTTAAACAGCCATCATTAACATTGAGCGGCTGCTGCCAACACACTGACTCAAATCTCTAGCCACTTTAATAATAAATAATTGGATGTAATAAATATCACTAGTCACTTTAAACAATACCGCTTTATATAATGTTTACCTACCCTACATTACTCATATATGTATATACTGTACTCTATACCATCTACTGCATCTTGCCTATGCTGTTCGGCCATCGCTCATCCATTTATGTTTATGTACATATTCATTCCTGCGCGCGCGTGTGCATGCGTGGTAGTTAAATTGTTAGATAACTTGTTAGATATTACTGCACGGTCGGAACTAGAAGCACAAGCATTTCGCTACACTCTCATTAACATCTGCTAACCATGTGTGTGACCAATACAATCTGATTTTATTTTGTACAAATGGTGGAAAAACAACCGAATTGTCATACTTGAGTAAAAGTAAGATGCCTTAATAGAAAAATACTCAAGTAAAAGTGAAAATCACCCAATAAAATACTACTTGAGTGAAAGTCTGACCTTTTTTAAATATGATTATGTATCCAAAGTAAATGTAATTGCTAAAATATACTTATGTATCAAAAGCAAAAGTATTTATCATTTCACATTCCTTATGTTAAGACAACCAGATGGCACGATTTTACAAACAAAACATTTATGTTTAGTGAGTCTGCAGGATAAGATGACTCGGTATGTTCTCTTGATGTGTGAGAATTTGGCAATTTTCCTGTCCTGCTAAGCATTCGAAATGTAAGGGGTACTTTTGGTTGTCAAGCAAAATGGACGGGCCTATTTATATAATGAATATGAATTTGGAGGGCGGTGTGCGCAAAGCTGTCATCAAGACAAAGAGTGGCTGCTTTGAATAGTCTCAATGTACGATGTAGAAAATAGTAAAAATAAAGAAAAACCCTGGAATGAATAGGTGTGTCAACTTTTGACTGGTACTATATCTATATTTGCAAAATAATATATGGGGGATTGGAAGTGATGCAGACAATTACATTGATGGATTCTACACTTTATCTGCAATATTAAAGCTGATCTACCCCCTAAAAAAATATATATGAATAGAAAAGTACAGATGCCCCCCAAAAATACTTCAAAGTACGACTTAAGTTCTTTACACCACTGCTCAGTACTTTGTTGAAGCACATTTGGCAGCGATTACAGCCTCGAGTCTTCTTGGGTATGACACTACAACTTGGCACACCTGTATTTGGGGAGTTTTTCCCCATTCTTCTCTGCAGAGCCTCTCAAGCTGTCAGGTTGAATGGGGAGCGTCGCTGCACAGCTATTTTCAGGTCTCTCCAGAGATGTTAGATCGAGTTCAAGTCCGGGCTTTTGCTGGGCCACTCAAGGACATTCAGAGACTTGTCCCTAAGCCACTCTTGTGTTGTCTTGGCTGTGTGCTTAGGGTCGTTGTCCTATTTGAAGGTGAACCGTCGCCCAAGTCTGCGGTTCTGAGCGCTCTGGAGCAGGTTTCCATCAAGGATCTCTCTGTACTTTGCTCTGTTCATATTTCCCTTTTTTTTTAAATCCCCACAGCATGATGCTACCACCGCCATGCTTCAAAGTTCAAAAGTGTTCAATATTGGTTTCATCAGACCAGAGCATCTTTTTTCTCAAGGTCTGAGAGTCCTTTAAGTGACTTTTGGCTAAATCCAAGTGGACTGTCATGTGCCTATTACTGAGGAGTGGCTTACGTCTGGCAACTCCAAAAAGGCCTGATTGGTGGAGTGCTGCAGAGATGGTTGTCCTTGTGGAAGGTTCTCTCATCTCCACATAGGAATTCTGGAGCTGTGTCAGAGTGACCATCGGGTTCTTTGTCACCTCCCTGACCAATGCCCTTCTGCCCCGATTACTCCGTGTGCCCGGCGGCCAGCTCTAGGAAGAGTCTTGATGGTTCCAAACTTCCTCCATTTATGAATGATGGAGGCCACTGTGTTCTTCGAGACCTTCAATGTTGCAGACATTTTTTGATACCCTTTCTCAGATCTGTGCCTCGACACAATCTTTTCTCTGAGCTCTACGGACAATTTGTTCAGTTTTTACTCTAAAAGGCACAGTCAACTGTGGGACCGTTTTATATAGACAGATGTGTCCAATCAATTGAATATACCACAGATGGACAGATGGACTCCTTTGAAGTTCTAGAAACATCTCAAGGATGATCAATGGAAATAGGATGCACCTAAGCTCAATTGAGTCTCATAGGGTCTGAATACATACAGTGGGGCAAAAAAGTATTTAGTCAGCCACCAATTGTGCAAGTTCTCCCACTTAAAAAGATGGGGCCTGTAATTTTCATCATAGGTACACTTCAACTATGACAGACAAAATGAGAAAAAAAATCCAGAAAATCACATTGTAGGATTTTTAATGAATTTATGGTGGAAAATAAGTATTTGGTCAATAACAAAAGTTTCTCAATACTTTGTTATATACCCTTTGTTGGTAATGACAGAGATCAAACGTTTTCTGTAAGTCTTCACAAGGTTTTCACACACTGTTGGTGGTATTTTGGCCCATTCCTCCATACAGATCTCCTCTAGAGCAGTGATGTTTTGGGGCTGTTGCTGGGCAACACGGACTTTCAACTCCCTCAAAATATTTTCTATGGGGTTGAGATCTGGAGACTGGCTAGGCCACTCCAGGACCTTGAAATGCTTCTTACGAAGCCACTCCTTCGTTGCCCGGGCGGTGTGTTTGGGATCATTGTCATGCTGAAAGACCCAGCCGCATTTCATCTTCAATGTCGTCCTGGTCCCTTTGCAGAAAAACAGCAAGCCCCAAAGCATGATGTTTCCACCTCCGTGCTTCACAGTAGGTATGGTGTTCTTTGGATGCAACTCAGCATTCTTTGTCCTCCAAACGCGACGAGTTGAGTTTTTACCAAAAAGTTATATTTTGGTTTCATCTGACCATATGACATTCTCCCAATCTTCTTCTGGATCATCCAAATGCTCTCTAGCAAACTTCAGACGGGCCTGGACATGTACTGGCTTAAGCAGGGGGACACGTCTGGCACTGCAGGATGAGTCCCTGGCGGCATAGTGTGTTACTGATGGTAGGCTTTGTTACTTTGGTCCCAGCTCTCTGCAGGTCATTCACTAGGTCCCCCCGTGTGGTTCTGGGATTTTTGCTCACCGTTCTTGTGATCATTTTGACCCAACGGGGTGAGATCTTGCGTGGAGCCCCAGATCGAGGGAGATTATCATTGGTCTTGTATGTCTTCCATTTCCTAATAATTGCTCCCACAGTTGATTTCTTCAAACCAAGCTGCTTCCCTATTGCAGATTCAGTCTTCCCAGCCTGGTGCAGGTCTACAATTTTGTTTCTGGTGTCCTTTGACAGCTCTTTTGTCTTGGCCATAGTGGAGTTTGGAGTGTGACTGTCTGAGGTTGTGGACAGGTGTCTTTTATACTGATAACAAGTTCAAACAGGTGCCAATAATACAGGTAATGAGTGGAGGACAGAGGAGCCTCTTAAAGAAGAAGTTACAGGTCTATTGGAGCCAGAAATCTTTTTCTCATTTTGTCTGTCATAGTTGAAGTGTACCTATGATGAAAATTACAGGCCTCATATTTTTCAGTGGGAGAACTTGCACAATTGGTGGCTGACTAAATACTTTTTTGCCCCAAAATATGTAATTAAGGTATTTCGGTTTTTTGTCTATAAAACAGTCTTCGATTTGTCATTATGGGATATATTGTGTGTAGATTAAGGGGGTGGGGATTAGTTAATACATTTTAAAATAAGGCTGTAACTTAACAATGTGGGCAAGGGGTCTGAATATTTTCTGAATGTGCTGTATTTGAAAAATCGTGATTTCTTTCCTATTCAAAAAAAGTGGGGGATTGGTGCTTGAAATGATTTGAATGCTTTTTAAATATAGTAACAATCAAATTATAAATGACTAACAATAATATTTCACTTTAACTGTTAAATAAATATGATCATACTTGGTGAAAGTACAAAACTGGTACCAGTTCATATCATTGATGGCAATGTTCTGCCCAGCATTCTCTGAGCGACGCAGAGACACCATTTCAAATGCCTGCTATCTCGTTAAAACTATCTTTAAGCATGACGTGATTTCGTTCCTCTGTGCCCAAAAGAGTGGTATTGTTTAAATTGGATGCAATTATTATTATTTATTTTTTCAAGGGCTGTCAAATGATACAAATAATTAATCGTGTTAATGGCATTAGTTAATCACATTTTTTTTAATTTGCTCAAATTTGGCCCAAAAGGAAAACAGTGCAATTGAGTTTTAATGTCATTTTCACCATAAACACAAAAGTCACTAACATACATCTATTAATTACCCCAATGTTTAAGTACTCCCTCTTATCAATCTTCTTGAAGTTTAACACTTGTGCACAGCAGTGGTGGTCGGTGCCATTTAAGATGCAGGAAGTTATTTTAATTTAATTTTTATGAGCATGGCCTTATTTCTATTATGTCATATCATATTGGATGACTGTCATTCATATTCCAGTCACCCAGCTCAATGTAACATCGATAGGCTTAGTCTACTTCTTGACACTCAAATGTTCTCTGTACCCATCATGAGGTTGCTACAACCTAGCCTGTGAAATAGCCTATGAACGTTTACAACAGGGAATTTTGAGTAATCAAGGTGACAGTGAGTGACACATTAAGTACCACCTTGCACACTCGTGGCTGCATCTATCTGATATAGGGAGTAATCACTAGTCCAACAGTTGCAAATGTGAATTTCTATTGGGCAAATTCTGGTATTTTTTATCTCCGTTCGATTTTCTTCCATTTAAGAAAAGTTTTTCAATAGAATCGATGGAATGAATACACCCCTGGTCACACGCAAATACAGTTCACGTTCAGCTGTCTTTGACCAAGTGAAAAAACCCTTTACAAGCCAAACATTCATATTATGACTCCTGTAACCGCTACACACAACCTGCATTGTCACATCATGGTATGAAAGATGGCTGCCGTTTTATTGGCTCTCAACCAACTGTGCTATTTTGTTAGGTTTTTTTGCATTGTTTGTAACTTATTTTGTACATCATGTTGCTGCTACCGTCTCTTATGACCAAAAAGAGCTTCTGGACATTTACATTTAAGTCATTTAGCAGACGCTCTTATCCAGAGCGACTTACAAATTGGACATCAGAACAGCAATTACTCACCTCAAATTGGACAATGAATTTTCTTTAATGAGTCTGATGGGAAGGATATACTCCAAACACCCGAACAGGCCTTCATCATTCACTGGAGAAAGAAAGAGATTTTGCGGAAAGAGATCTGGGTGCCTTCTGAGGATCAGGTGACGAGTGGCTAATCTGCCTTTGCCATCCGTACTTTTAGCTAACGTTCAATTGCTGGAAAATAAATGGGACGAACTGAAAGCACGTGCAGTTGAATTTGGAAGTTTACATACACCTTAGCCAAATACATTTAAATTTGACAATTCCTGACATTTAATCCAAGTAATAATTCCCTCTCTTAGGTCAGTTAGACTCACCACTTTATTTTAAGAATGTGAAATGTCAGAATAATAGATTTATTTCAGCTTTTATTTATTTCATCGCATTCCCAATGGGTCAGAAGTTTACATACACTCAATTTAGTATTTGGTAGCATACCCTTTAAATTGTTTAACTTGGGTCAAACATTTCAGGTAGCCTTCCACAAACTTCCCACAATAAGTTGGGTGAATTTTGGCCCATTCCGCCTGACAGAGCTGGTGTAACTGAGTCAAGTTTGTTGGCCTCGTTGCTCGCACATGTTTTTCAGTTCTGCCCACAATTGTTCTATTGGATGAAGTCAGGGCTTTGTGATCGCTTCTCCAATAACTTGACTTCGTTGTCCCTAAGCCATTTTGCCACAACTTTGGAAGTATGCTTTGGGTCATTGTCCATTTGGAAGACCCATTTGCAACCAAGCTTTACCTTCCTGGCTGGTGTCTTTAGATGTTGCCTCAATATATCCACATAATTTTCCTACCTCATGATGCCATCTATTTTGTGAAGTGCACCAGTCCCTCCTGCAGCAAAGCACCTCCACAACATGATGCTGCCACCTCTGTGCTTCACGGTTGGGATGGTGTTCTTCGGCTTGCAAGCCTCCACCTTTTTCCTCCAAACATAACAATGATCATTATGGTCAAACGGTTATATTTTTGTTTCATCAGACCAGAGGACATTTCTCAAAAAAGTACGGTCTTTGTCCCCATATGCAGTTGCAAACCGTGGTCTGGCTTTTTTATGGCGATTTTGGAGCAGTGGCTTCTTCCTTGCTGAGTGGCCTTTCAGGTTATGTCAATACAGGACTCGTTTTACTGTGGATATAGATACTTTTGTACCGGTTTCCTCCAGCATCTTCACATGGTCCTTTGCTGTTGTTCTGGGATTGATTTGCACTTTTCACACCAAAGTACGTTCATCTCTAGGAGACAGAACGCATCTCCTTCCTGAGCGGTATGACGGCTGCGTGGTCCCATGGTGTTAATACTTGCGTACTATTGTTTGTATAAATGAATGTGTTACCTTCAGGCATTTTGAAAATTGCTCTCAAGGATCAACCAGCCTAGTGGGGGTGTATAATTTTTTTTTCTGCAGTCTTGACCGATTTCTTTTCATTTTCCCATGATGTCAAGCAAAGAGTCACTGAGTTTGAAGGTAGGCCTTGAAATACATCCACAGGTACACCTCCAAATGACTCAAATGATGTCAATGAGCCTATCGGTAGCTTCTAAAGCCATGACATAATCTTCTGGAATTTTCCAAGCTGTTTAAAGGCGTAGTCAACTTAGTGTATGTTAACTTCTGACCCACTGGAATGATACAGTGAATTATAAGTGAAGTAATGTAAACAATTGTTGGAAAAATTACTTGTCATGCACAACGTAGATGTCCTAACCAACTTGCCAAAACAACAAGGCCCTAAAAATTGTCAATTTTCTTTAGGTATTTTCTTAACTGCATTGTTCGTTAAGGGCTTGTAAGTAAGCATTTCACTTTATGGTCTACAGCGGTTTTATTTGGCGCATGTGACACATAAAAATGTGATTTGATTGTTAGCATTGCTACTAGAACTAACACTCTAGTAAACTCGCTAGCTACAGTTTAGCAGTTTCACCGGCGGGCCCCAGTGGCAGTAAATTAATGAAACCAAATGCTTATCTTGACTTGGAAGAGTTCCAATGGTGGATAGCCATAACCAGCTAGCTAACATAGCAACCCTCTCTGTTTGAGCCGGGTGTTTGTGTAGGCTAAACTAGGTAGCTGCATTCTCTAGCAAAATGAATGATACAACCAAATAAAGCTAGTTCTATCGCTTATCCTTAATTTTGTGGAAATTAATTTGTTCAACTATGGTCTCTGAGTCAACTATTTCCCACATTTTATGCACTGCAGTGCTAGATAGCTGTAGCTTTTGCTTTCAGTATTAGATTTATTCTCTGACACTTTGATTGGGCGGACAACATGTCAGTTCATGCTGCAAGAGCTCTGATAGGTTGGAAGACGTCCTCCGGAAGTTGTCATAATTACTGTGTAAATCCATTGAAGGGGATGAGAACCTTGAGCCTTTTGTATTGAAGTCAATGTTCCCAGAGGAGGACAGAAGCTGACTGTCCTCCGGCTACACCAGGGTGCTAACCTACAGAGTTCCCCTGAGGCTATTGTAGACCATCACTGCAAAACATTGTGTTTTAATCAATTATTTGGTGACATTTAAATATATTTAGTGTAGTTTTATCTAAAGTATAATTTAATGTTAAACATTTATCCTCTGAGTAGCCTCCACTGGCACACACACACACACACACACTAGTCTCTCCCTTTCTCTTTCACACACGCACAGCTTTAAGTGCTGTTAAAGCCTCAGTCTAAATGAGTGTGACTTTAGAAAAAAAGAACAGGCTCTATGTATACAATGAACAAAGAGCTATTTAACTTGTCTAACAATGTTATGAAAACACTGTAACCATCTATACTGTTCAGATAACTTTGCACAAGTAGGCCTACACACTCTTCCTCCCACACCCTCTTTCTCTCTCACTTACTCCCACTCTCACACACAATCATACACACCCCACTCTTGCATATGCAACCTACCTTTGAAGCATCTCTTTGAGTAGCCTATTCCTTTTCAGTTTTTCCTGTGCCATCCAAATTTGTGCATAGCCTAGTCAGTGGTCAAGTTCAGATTGCTAACTTGGTAGGTAACATGACAAGCTGGCTAAACATTGTGTGTTTTCTAACAAAAAATAGCGACTCGCAAGTAGTTTAAAACAGTCTGCGACATGCACACGAATCCGGTAGAAGGAAAAAAACAGCTACGGTAATATTGGGCACAACATAATGGTTTTGGCTGGAAGCACACAGCCTTCATCAATGTAAAGGCACAAGCATTGACTGTAGCTGTCTTTTGGTGTTGTGTTCTGCACTTAAAAAGGTCTGTCAAAAACACATGGACTTCAAAGTTTCTGTGCGGTGAAGAAATAGTGACTCGATTAACCACTGACTTTTTTTACAGTTAAAACGTGTTAACTCTGACTTAACTTTGACAGCCCTATTGTTTTCACATTGAGAGCTCTAAATCCATCAGAGAAGATCACAGCAAGATGACACTTATTGCTGCAATTACTATACTCTCCTATTTCATATACCGTGTTGAAAGCGGAGCACCGAGGTTCACAGCCAGAGATGATCCTTTGTCTGAATAGGCCAGAAAATGTGAGGTATCGCTCCCTATGCAGATTGTCTTACCTTCGTATCTTCACACCGACTTTGACACATCCCGGGATATTCGCTAATACCAATATTGAAAACAAGTGATGCTTTTTTTCAAGGTTAACGAGACTAACAATTACAGTGGGGCAAAAAAGTATTTAGTCAGCCACCAATCGTGCAAGTTCTCCCACTTAAAAAGATGAGAGAGGCCTGTAATTTTCATCATAGGTACACTTCAACTATGACAGACAAAATGAGAGAAAAAATCCAGAAAATCACATTGTAGGATTTTTTGTAAATAAGTATTTGGTCACCTACAAACAAGCAAGATTTCTGGCTCTCACAGACCTGTAACTTGTTCTTTAAGAGGCTCCACTTGTTATCAGTATAAAAGACACCTGTCCACAACCTCAGACAGTCACACTCCAAACTCCACTATGGCCAAGACCAAAGAGCTGTCAAAGGACACCAGAAACAAAATTGTAGACCTGCACCAGGCTGGGAAGACTGAATCTGCAATAGGTAAGCAGCTTGGTTTGAGGAAATCAACTGTGGGAGCAATTATTAGGAAATGGAAGACATACAAGACCACTGATAATCTCCCTCGATCTGGGGCTCCACGCAAGATCTCACCCCGTTGGGTCAAAATGATCACAAAAACGCTGAGCAAAAATCCCAGAACCACACGGGGGGACCTAGTGAATGACCTGCAGAGAGCTGGGACCAAAGTAACAAAGCCTACCATCAGTAACACACTACGCCGCCAGGGACTCAAATCCTGCAGTGCCAGACGTGTCCCCCTGCTTAAGCCAGTACATGTCCAGGCCCGTCTGAAGTTTGCTAGAGAGCATTTGGATGATCCAGAAGAAGATTGGGAGAATGTCAGATGAAACCAAAATATAATAGAATATCAACTCGTCGTGTTTGGAGGACAAAGAATGCTGAGTTGCATCCAAAGAACACCATACCTACTGTGAAGCATGGGGGTGGAAACATCATGCTTTGGTGCTGTTTTTCTGCAAAGGGACCAGGACGACTGATCCGTGTAAAGGAAAGAATGAATGGGGCCATGTATCGTGAGATTTTGAGTGAAAACCTCCTTCCATCAGCAAGGGCATTGAAGATGAAACGTGGCTGCGTCTTTCAGCATGACAATGATCCCAAACACACCGCCCGGGCAACGAAGGAGTGGCTTCGTTAGAAGCATTTCAAGGTCATGGAGGGGCCTAGCCAGTCTCCAGATCTCAACCTCATAGAAAATCTTTGGAGGGAGTTGAAAGTCTGTGTTGTCCAGCAACAGCCCCAAAACATCACTGCTCTAGAGGAGATCTGCATGGAGGAATGGGCCAAAGTACCAGCAACAGTGTGTGAAAACCTTGTGAAGACTTACAGAAAACGTTTGACCTCTGTCATTGCCAACAAAGGGTATATAAAAGTATTGAGATAAACTTTTGTTATTGACCAAATACTTATTTTCCACCATAATTTGCAAATAAATTCATAAAAAAATTCTACAATGTGATTTTCTGGATTTTTTTCCCCCTCATTTTGTCTGGCATAGTTGAAGTGTACCTATGATGAAAATTACAGGCCTCTCATCTTTTTAAGTGGGAGAACTTGCACAATTGGTGGCTGACTAAATACTTTTTTGCCCCACTGTATGCTTCAGCAACCATCCAATGTAACACAGGTATTTTTAATTTGTTGGCCTGCAAATTCTATCCGTAGATCATTCACTCTGATACAGCGCGCCCACTTATATCCCAGTGTTACTGCACTCACTCTAAATTTACCCAAAGTAAATATCAATTTATACTAGAAAATGTTCCTCATGCATACCAGTACACAGCATTCATTGTTACATTGCGATCCTGCTCACACACACTAGTGAATTCCTTTAACCAATCTGATTCACCGTCATTCAAACAACTGGGTACGCGTTACACCAACCGACCCATTTAGTACATTACATTCGTTGTTATACCATAAGAGCGATCGATCAGTTCAAAATTGCATTTACCACTATGTATTCCTCATGATCCTTTAACAATATAAATGAATAGAATTTGGTTACTTACATCAATCAGGTGTCTCACAAAACTAAATTCAGCTATGTTGCATAACACATACATACATCCACACAAGTCAACAGCAGATAATATTCAATCACATATATGGTAACGGACTATAGTGCATAACACAGAATCCTCATAATACCTACTTGTTATTATTCGTAGATCAGTCAGTCCAATAATTACATACGGTTTAGATCCTCTCGAATTTGACAATTGAACTAACAAGACCAGCCTCGATGAATCTATGGAAGACACACCAGTTAAGTCGCGCAAAACGGACTTTTTTTTTTTCAACGGTAAACAGCCTCAGAGAACTATCTTCATTTATCCACCATCTTTGGTAGACCTACAACTAAACTGGCTGCATTTAGACAGGCAGTAAGAATTATTATTATGATTTATTTATTTTTACACTAATTGGTATTTTACACTAATTGGTCTAAAATACCAATATCAGAATTGGGTTGCCTGTCTAAACGCAGTCATAGATGTGCCGCTTGAACGAAGCCTTCACGGCTCGGTGTACTGTGCTCTGATTGGTTAATAATGTGTGGCACATGGTATATTTTCACCTGTAGTAGCGAGGTTCTGAACAGAAGCGCGGACGGAACAGGCAACAGGTCAGATGATATACCTATGATGAAAATTACAGGCCTCTCATCTTTTTAAGTGGGAGAACTTGCACAATTGATGGCTGACTAAATACATTTTTGCCCCACTGTACATGTAAATTCCCATAGGGAATGCTAGCTAAATTATAACCGGTGCAAACTATTTGACAAACTATTTTCAGGACAGACATCCCAACTCATAAAAGTTTTAACTCAAAAAAGCTACTCACAAATATTAGACAGCAAGGCTCTTGGTGCAGGGGGGGTTCTCTGCTGTTACGAAAAGAAGCTTGGTCAAGAAGCTAACCACTTAGCTAGATAACATGCTATGAAATTAGCAAACCAAATCAAAACTGCAAGACTTTTTAGCACAGTTAACTTAATAGTTAGAAGCTGCCAAACATTTAGTTGTAAATTCCATACTGTAACTAGATCATGTGGCAGGTGCTGCACAACAATGAATGTTTCACAAGGCTCCGGTCTCTTGTGGATATGTGCTTGTAAACAAAAATCATGGGACTATACTACTGGTAAGCTTCATAATGAAAATTGTGACTGACGAAATGTAGAACGTGATCTACTTTATCTCCTAAAGTATTGCAGAAGTTGATTGCAGATATTTACATAAAAAGTAGCTACAAATATTCACTTTTTTTTAAATAAAGAAATATTTTCTGTTCACGGTATTAGAAAAACCATCCCGTGGCTATTTCCAAATACCCCGGTGTATGGTGTGTGTGTGTATATATACTATATACCACCCAAGCCTAGTGTCAGATTTCACGGCATGTAAAGCAGGACTACCAGAGGTTTAACCGAGTACACAGCAATTGTTGTTACAACGTCTGTAAACACGTCAGCCGAAACCGGTCCAGAACCGCTCAAAGTCCCCTAAATAGGGGACTTAACATTTTTTTATTAATGTTGAACAGATGTGATTTGTTTTATGTAATTGACCTATCACATCATTCTGGTTGATAGGTACATGTATACACAGTATTGAGTAGTGTCAGTTTCAAATGACTGTGTGGGTTTGTCGGCGGTCTGCAGGCATGACATCAATGGAAACTATGTTCCTGGAAGGCTTTGGTCTGCTCTGTGGCTGAGGAGAGGACTGCTTTCTGGACTCTCCCTTCCCTTCCTTTCCCTATGCTCGGCTGTGCAGGTCCTGCCCCTCCCTTCCTGTCATTCTGCCTGTCAGTGGAATCAGTCACCAGCAGAGACTCATCCCCTGGCAACAGCAGTCCGATTAGCTGCCTTTATCCTGTCAACCAGAGAAAGTGGGCCAAACCGAGATATGTTAGGGATTAAGAGTGAACCAGAGTTGTTGAGAGAGAATTTTGTCAGAAGACAATCGGAGGAGAGGGAGAGTTACCATTACCTCAGAGGCTCATGTGCAGCAGCAACAGGTGTGTGGGCAGCAGAAAGCCCAGGGGAGCAGAGGTGAGCCGGCCAGCCTGCATTATCTCTGCTGTGCCAGGTCTGCTACTACAGCAGCACCTGCAGTGTTTTACAGCTCACAGTACAGGACAGTGTCAGGGATACAGCACGAATCACACTGCATGCCCAGCACTGCAAAGGGACAGATCGGGCAGCACAGCCCAGGGCAGAGCCTAAGTCTGCACAGCAAGGCACAACCCGCTTCATGTACAGCATAGGTCCTCTGCTCCTCTGCACAGAGCCAGACAGGAGTTGATCCCTACCTTAAAGTGCCTAATTTACATTCCTCAGCAGGAGCAAGTCTAATGACCTGTGGAGTTCTGTGTGTGTGTGCTAGGGTTGCAAAACTACCAGTATCAGTATCATTTTTCTTTATACTTAAAAATCTTATAATAATATTTGTCCATGATGCTACAAGTAGGAAAACCTGCAAAATCGGCAGTGTATCAAATACTTGTTCTCCCCACTGTATGTACGAGAACCACCCATAAAAGGTTAAAAGAAAAATCAAGATATGATTTTTATCACAGGTACACTTCAACTGTGAGAGAAGGAATCTAAAACAAAAATCCAGAAAATCACATTGTATGTGATATATATTTGTAAGAAATGAATTTGCATTGTATTGCATGACATACGTATTTGATACATCAGAAAAGCAGAGCTTAATATTTGGTACAGAAACCTTTGTTTGCAATTACAGAGATCATACGTTTCCTGTAGTTCTTGACCAGGTTTGCGCACACACTGCAGCAGGGATTTTGGCCCACTCATCCATAGACATTCTCCAGATCTTTCTGGTTTCGGGTCTGTTCAGGTTTCCTTCAGGCAAAACAGACTTTAAACTGCTTCTTACGGAACCACTCCTTAGTTGCCCTGGCTGTGTGCTTCGAGTCGTTGTCATGCTGGAAGACCCAGCCACGACCCATCTTCAATGCTCTTACTGAGGGAAGGAGGTTGTTGGCCAAGATCTCGCGATGAATGGCCCCATCCAGCCTCTCCTCAATACAGTGCAGTCGTCCTGGTGTTCTTGGGGTTGAACTCATCCTTCTTCTTCCTCCAAACATGGCGAATGGAGTTTAGACCAAAAAGCTCTATTTTTGTCTCATCAGACCACATGACCTTCTCCCATTCCTCCTCTGGATCATCCAGATGTTCATTGGCAAACTTCAGACGGGCCTGGACATGTGCTGGCTTGAGCAGGGGGACCTTGCGTGCGCTGCAGGATTTTAATCCATGACGGCGTAGTGTGTTACTAATGGTTTTCTTTGAGACTGTGGTCCTAGCTCTCTTCAGATCCTTGACCAGGTCCTGCCGTGTAGTTCTGGGCTGATCCCTCACCTTCCTCATGATCATTGATGCCCCATGAGGTGAGATCTTGCATGGAGCCCCAGACCGAGGGTGATTGACCGTCATCATGAACTTCTTCCATTCTCTAATAATTGTGCCAACAGTTGTTGCCTTCTCACCAAGCTGCATGCCTATTGTCCTGTAGCCCATCCCAGTCTTGTGCAGGTCTACAATTTTATCCCTGATGTCCTTACACCCTCTCTGGTCTTGGCCATAGTGGAGAGGTTGGAGTCTGTTTAATTGAGTGTGTGGACAGGTCTTTTTATACAGGTAACGAGTTCAAACAGGTGCAGTGAATACAGGTAATGAGTGGAGAACAGGAGGGATTCTTAAAGAAAAACTAACAGGTCTGTGAGAGCTGGAATTCTTACTGATTGGTAGGTGATCAAATACTTGTCATGCAGTACAATGCTAATTAATTACTAGGTAACAAGGTAACAAGTTAGAACAGTTGAATTGTCATGAACCCACCCTTCTGTCCGTCTCCAACTGTTTGAACAGCACGCTAGCCAGTCCACTTTGTTCAGATGTTGAAATCAAGTGGCCTACTTTTATTTCTCAGAATGAGAACAAGTTGCCAATTCCTTTTGTGTTTTATGCTTATTGCACATTTATCAAACAGACGAGACAGATAGTATAAGTCTTAAGCTAAAGTGCTGATAGCGGTAGTTAAATGCTGCGTGACAAACTGAGCATTACTTTTCCAGAATCAATGTTCATTAATACTTCTGTTTCAGTTGTCTGCGCTGCGTTCAATTTGAGAGGAGTTGAAACATAAAAAGGGCATTTTTTGACATTTTTACTTCCGTATTATGTCTCAATGTGCTTCTGTGTCCTTATCAAATGCAATAGCGACTTGAAACTTCGTCAGAGAGGAAGAAATGATTTCTCGTGTGTGAGAGAGAATAAGGTGCACAGAAGGGGACTAGACCAAAAAGACATGAGAAGAAGCGGACATAAACGCTCATAAAAACACAAAATACCTTGATTCTTGCAATACAGGTAATGACGTGCTAAAACATACATACATTTGAATGAATCAAATAAATTAGAAAAATTGCCCAGCCCTAATTGTCCATGAGTTTCTTGTGGAAAGACTGGTTCAAGAGAAAATAGCCTTCTGAAAAAAAGCAGCTAATCAATAATGACATCTTACAACTATTTTTCACAACTGCCACCAGTTCAACCCCAATACATTTACAACAGACAAATTGACTTAGTAAAATAAATAAAATGTGTAAAATAAGGATGTAACGATACACATTGTTCCCGATTCAAATGTTTAAGATAAGACTGCATAGGTTCGCAGACCCCAAACCGATCCAAATGTAGCATGCATCGGTCAGAAAATCTATTAAAATGTAACGAATCACAGATTCACTCAAATGTTTTGCTCATATTTTCTATTCCTTCTCAAAATACCTCATACTTTGTGTCAAATCAAAGTTTATTTGTCACGTGCGCTGAATACAACAGTGAAATGCTTCCTTACAGGCTTTGACAACTGATGTGTCCTCTCCTTCAGTGTCGAACTAAGCATCTAATTTTGCTTGGATAAAAACCCTAGTTAATATCAGAAGCCAAGTCAAACTGTGCACTGTGCCCAGCTTTGCGTGCTGACCAAATAAATCAAAAGTTCTACTATATATGAATTGGCTATGTCATAGCTAATTTGTAAACAATAAATATTGTTACAATACTAGTTAACACTTAATCTGCAAAAATGACAAATCAAGTAGTGGGTGATTTCAGAACCAACGTGGGGGGGACAAAAAACAGGCTACATTGGGGTTATGGTATGGACAGGCAAAAGCTACGGACAACGAACACAGTTGCATTTTATCGATGGCAATTTGAATGCACAGAGATACCGTGGTGAGAGCCTGAGGCCCTTTGTCGTACCGTTCATCCGCCGCCGTCATATGTTTCAGCATGATAATGCATGGCCCCATGTCGAAAGGATCTGTGCACTATTCCTGGAAACTGAATATGTCCCAGTTCTTCCATGGCCTGCATACTCACCAGACATGTTGACCATGTTTGGGATGCTCTGAATCAACGTGTATGACGGTGCGTTCCAGTTCAAACAGCCATTGAAGAGGCGTGGGACCACATTCCACAGGCCACAATCAACAGCCTGATCAACTCAACGTGAGAGAGATGTCGCGCTGCATGAATGGTGGTCACATTAGAAATTGACTGAAATTGAAATCCATAGATTAGGGCCTGATGAATTTATTTCCATTGGCTGGTTTCCTTATATGAACTGTAACTCAGTAAAATCTTTGAAATTGCTGCATGTTGTTTGTTTTTGTAAGTCTTGAAAGAGAAAGATGCACAAGAATAAATTATATTCCAGGCTGATACCCTCATAACATCAACGTTATTCCCTAAATTTATGGATTATATTTAGGATAATGTTTTACAGATTTTGTCATTGTATATTTCATTTTCAAAACTTCATATTTTATTATTTTATCTCTCCTACATGTGAACTTAGTATTTGGATGTTTCCAAAATTCTAGTAGATTACTGGTAAATTTCTGAAGTTCCGAGTTACATTCCCTCCTTTTGCAACCCTAATGTGTACATTCTCTTGGCAATTCTTTGCCAAAATGTTACAGCTTCAGCACACTAACAATTACAAGATATAATATAACTCAAAACACGCAGAAGCATATACAGTGCATTCGGAAAGTATTCAGACGCCTTGAGTTTTCCCACAATTTGTTACATTTCAGCCTTATTGTAAAATGGATTAAATATTTTTTTCACTTATCAATCTACAATACCCCATGACAAAGCGAAAATGGGTTTTTAGAAAATGTTTCGCATTTATTAAAAATAAAGAACACACCTTATTTACATAAGTATTCAGAACATTTGCTATGAGACTTGAAATTGAGATCAGGTGTATCTTGTTTCCATTCATCATCCTTGAGATGTTTCTACAACTTGTTTGGAGTCCGCCTGTGGTAAATTCAATTGATTGGACATTATTTGGAAAGGCACACACCTGTCTATATAAGATCCCACATTTGACAGTGCATGTCAGAGCAAAAACCAAGCCATGAGGTTGAAGGAATTGTCCGTAGAGCTCCGAAACAGGTTTGTGTTTTTGGCACAGATCTGGGGATGGTTGCCAAAAAATGTCTGCAGCATTGAAGGTTCCCAAGAACACAGTAGCCTCATCGATAAATGGAAGAAAATGTGGAACCACCCAAGACTCTTCCTAGAGCTGGCCGCCTACCAAAGCAATCTGGGGAGAAGGGCCTTGGTCAGGGAGGTGACCAAGAGCCCGATGGTCACTGACAGAGCTCCAGAGTTCCTCTGTGGAGATGAGAGAACCTTCCAGAAGGACAAGCATCTCTGCAGCACTCCACCAATCAGGCCTTTATGGTGGAGTGGCCTGACGGAAGCCACTCAGTAAAAGGCACATGACAGCCCGCTTGGAGTTTGCCAAAAGCCACTCAGACCTTGAGAAACAAGATTCTCTGGTCTGATGAAACCAAGATTGAACTCTTTGGCCTGAATGCCAAGCGTCACATCTGGAGGAAACCTGGCACCATCCCTACAGTGAAGCATGCGGGTGGCATCATCATGGTGTGGGGATGTTTTACAGCGGCAGGGACTGGGAGACGAGTCATGATCGAGGGAAAGATTAACAGAGCAAAGTACAGAGATCCTTAAAGAAACTGCTCCAGAGCGCTCGGCCTGCAGACTGGGGCGAAGGTTCACCTTACAACAGGACAACAACCCTAAGCACACAGCCAAGACCATGCAGGAGTGGCTTCGGGACAGGTCTCTGAATGTCCTTGAGTGGCCCAGCCGGAGCCCGGACTTGAACCCGATTGAACATCTCTGGAGATACCTGAAAATATTTGTCCAGTGCCCCTCCTCATCCAACCTGACAGAGCTTGAGAGGATCTGCAGAGAAGAATGGGAGAAACTCCCCAAATACTGGTGTGCCGAGCTTGTAACGTCATACCCAAGAAGACTCAAGGCTGTAATCGCTGCCAAAGGTGCTTCAGCAAAGCACTGAGTAAAGGGTCTGAATACTTTTGTAAATATTATATTTAAATTATTTTGTTTCATAAATTTGCAAAAATCTCTAGACCTGTTTTTGGTTTGTCATTATGGGTTATTGTGTGTAGATTGAGGAAAAAACGTATCAACTTTAGAATAAGGCTCTAACGTAACAATGTGGGAAATGTTGAGGGGTCTGAATAGTTTCTGAATGCACTGTACCCGACTGCCTCTGTCTTTTCATGTTGTAATTATCTGATGTCCTCTATCTTTTTCTCTTTGTGTGCTGTAGGTACCGAGGCACCCTGGTCCTCCCTACACGGCTCATGACATCACAAAGGGACACCCTAACTTGGCGGGCACACCGCCAGGGCATGCCCACTCACCGGCGCTCTCTCAGGTATCAGTACCCACAGCTTCCCCATATCGCTACCCTAAGGGCTGGGAGGCAGGCGGAGGGGTGAGTCTCTGCCGCCATCCTCTCTGCGTATGACCTTTTGGTCTGTCTTTTTATTTTTGTGCCTCGCTCTCTCTCATTCTTTCTCCTCCTGTTTTTCTGTAACATCTTTATCAAAATGCCTGTTGCTGCATGCTTTGTTTGCATTCATTTCTTAATGAATTAAATGCACAGTGGCCTGTTGATTGGTCAAATAGTGTTTTTGTATTTCTGTATGTCCTGTGTGCTGCCTGTCAATAAATAGTCCAAGAGAAGGACATTTGTTTTAATGATAAGAGTTCCACAGGACATCAGCAACTTCTAAACTGCTGCGGCGCGTTCTCTCTGCTCTCCATAAGAGCCTGCTAAAGGGTTAATGTATTAGTCACTGGTACAGCAAGTCAATTACATTGCTGCTCCTGGGATTTGCTAGTTTCTCCTACTGCCTTGAAGTGCACGCACACACAAACAAACAAAAACACTTATTGTCGATTCCAGAATGAGTCAGCCTTTGCATAAAGTGTGTGTGTGATGAAAGGGTTCCCATATCCCACTGTGTTCAGCTGCTCTTTCTGGCCTATTAATAGTGTCTGCAGCCGGTGGCACAACTTGAATTATCCCAGCTATATAGCCACACCACGGCTCTTTGTAAAGCATCTGTGTGACGTCACACACACTCAAGAAGGCTCAACCAATCACCCAACGGATTATGTCGAGACTCATAAATATTCATGACATTTTTATTTCTCACATGCGCCGAATACAACATGTGTAGACCATAGCGTGAGATGCTTACCTACGAGACCTTAACCCATAATGCAGTTAAGAAAAATTATATTTTATAAATAAAGGGGAAAGAAGTAGCACAGTAAAATAACAGTAACGAGGCTATATTTACAGGGGGTACCAGTCAATGTGCGGGGGGGGGGTACAGGTTAGTCGAGGTAATTTGTACATGTAGGTAGGGGGAAAGTGACTATGCATAGATGATAAACAGCGAGTAGCAACAGCATTTAAAAAATACAAATAAATTTAAATGGAGGAGCGGGGGGTCAATGCAAATAGTCTGTTAAGCTGTTAAGGAGCCTTTTGGACCTAGACTTGGCTCTCTGGGGGGGAATAGGCTTTGTTGTGCCTTCTTCATGATTGTCTTGGTGTGTTTGGACCATGATAGTTTGTTGGTGTTGTGGACACCAAGGAACTTGAAGCTCTCGACCTGCTCCACTACAACCCCGTCGATGAGAATGAAGGTGTGCTCGGCCCTCCTATTCCTGTAGTCCATGACCGTCTTGATCATGTTGAGGGAGAGGTTGTTGTCCTGGCACCACACTGCCAGCTCTCTGACCTCCTCCCTATATATAGGCTGTCTCGTCGTCATTGTTGGTGATCAGGCCTTTCACCGTTGTGTAGTCGGCAAACTTAATAATGGTGTTGGAGTCTTGCTTGGCCATAGTCATGGGTGAACAGGGAGTTCAGGAGGGGGCCCCTGAGGCCCCCCTGTGTTGTGGAACAGCCTGGTAGATGTGCCCAGGATCCAGTTGCAGAGGGAGTTGTATTTGTCCCAGGGTTCCTAGCTTAGTGATGAGCTTTGAGAGCAGTTGAACACTGAGCTATAGTCGATCAGCGGAGCAAACTTGTTAGCAGCTAGCTAGTGCTAGTTGGAATGGCCATTACTGTAGCTAGTTTACCAGCTTGCTGCTGAAGTTGTACTGCACCGAAGTATGTATTTGACTCTGATAGACTGGCACTTTTGACTCTGTGCTTTGTAACATTTGGCCAACACGATAACGTCGCAACTAGAGTAGTCAGCTGCTACAGAACTCGGTTAACTAAACACGGCCAAACACTGTCTTATCATGAAAACATATTCATTGTGCTATTAGATATAATTGTACTACACTAGCTAGCTACCTTGAGGGAGTATTTATTAAGCATCGAGTGTGTTTACTGGCGTTGGGTTAACATCGCTTTCGTTTTATATGGATTGATGAGACTCACTGCCTTAGCTAGCAGGCAAACTAGCTTAGCTAGCAAGCAATTTATAGTACTGATTCTATAACCACAATACTTATTAGCTAGATATATAATTAGGTAGTTAAGACTTGCTTGTGATGAAAACATAAAAATTTAGCTGCAGATTTTTGAATGATTTTTGACTCTGAGGATGGAGGTTCAGTAGACAATGTCACCTTGGTAACATTTTTTAATGTTATGACTGCATATTGTAGACAAAATACTTTTAAAAATCTATCCCATGAGTGTTTACAAGTCATCATATAGCCCAATGGCCTTCTGCACCAATCTATATGACGTAAGACAATGGTGTTTCACTAAACTACTACACTAGATTACCATGCTAACACACACGCTGTCCATTATTCTTAATTGGTGAGGAGAGCAACAGTTTGGTTGGTCTAAATGATTTTGACCCAGGTAAGATGTTCAAACCGCTGTAATTCATCAAATCTCTCCTCAACTTGTTCTTAACCACCATTTCCGTTTATCTCCCATTTCTCTCTGTCCTTCATACATCCCCCTCTCTATCCCTCTCTCTACTACGTTCACGCCGCTGTCCCTCCCCCTATGACAGTCTCCGTACACCACTGGACAGAATGCTGGCTCCACACCTCTTGTGTATTCTCCTCAGACCCAGCAAATGAATGCACAGCCACAGAGTCGCCCGGTAAGTGCCCGCTTTCTCTGTGTCATGCGTATGTATTATGACTGCTGTGCTTTTGGAAATCCAGACATTTTGATTGGCCTAGAGGGGTACAATGTCATCGGAGGTAGTGATTGTCCAGTAATGATTAGCCCTGATGTGTCTGCCAGGCAGTCCTGTACACACTTGGACGTCTGTGATGCTTTCCAGTCTTTGAGTTATCTAAAAGTTGTAGATAGCCGTTCAAGTTAAGTATGATAATTGTGTGTTACCTAATGTTAAAATGTCCCCCATTCATAATGTGTGGATTCAGTATGCCCATGACTTCAAGATGATATACTTAAAGTACTTTACTGTTCTATCTGCACTTTCAATGTAGTCATCCATGCCCAGCCCCAGCCCCAGCCCCCCTGTCATATGGAACCACCAGGTCTGCATCATCTCCTCTAATGGCAGTAAACATGACAACGTGGCAGCTCCACTGCTCTCTCTGTGGTTTTGTATTACCATGTCAGTGTGCCCCTCATTGCTCATCTTGTCTCTCTGTATCTCTCTCTATCACTCTCTTCCTCTCTCTGCTTTGACACCCTATCTCTTTCTGCCGGACCTCACACTCTCTACCCAATCAGTTTGCGACGGGCCCTCGACCAACCCACCATCAGGTATTAAACCCCATTTCCTCTGTTCTCTCCCTTCTGCTCCCTCAGCTAGAACTGCTTTGTGCACATCATCACACCACTGTTATTGGTCGGCAAAGAGCTTCTGCTCTCAGTGGAAATTGGCCCCGTTTATACAGAAATGTGTCCCCTAAGTTAATGAGAATGTCTCCCCTTCTGCCTGCTTTCCACCCAGGCACACAACAGTCTGATTTGTTTATCAACAGCCATTGTCTGAGATTTTTTCCACATAGTCGTTAAAGGCATATCTAAGATGACAGTTGCCTGACTGCCAGTCAGACAACGATGCTAGATGTTTACCATACTATAGTGATGACTCTCTTCTCATGTTGCATTGTTGTGGACTTGCTTGTCAAACTGTTGTTCAGACTTGGTGTTAACAAGTGTGGTGCTGATGGCACTGCTCCAACATTTTAGGAACATCTAATGCCCTGTTGCTCAGATGTTTATCGGACATTGGCATACACAATGTTCTCGATCCTTCTCCTTTTTGAAAGGGTTATTCCGAGTCAATTTGTGTTTTAGATTATCTGATTAATAATTGTTTTGTATAAATATGATTGCATGTTGTTTTGTTTGAATTGTTTTTGATTGTGTGTGATTGAACATAACTATGTAACTGCTGAGATGAGCCTGGGCACAGAGACGAGAATCCCCCAGCGCCTCCCTGTTGAAATGGTTTATTTCTCTGTCGTAATGAGAATCAGATGCCCTTTGAAGACACTGGGTCACACAGGCAGACAGGCACCCCCCACCCCACCCCATCCATAACTTGTTGTCCAACATCCTTCTGGATGATTCTGTGTTGACCATTTTGACAGACTATTAATAGGCAGCCTCCTAGGTCAGTCAGGCTCAGTGTGTCAGAATCTGAACTGTTTACTGGCACAGAGTACACAGTACATGCACTGTCACATACGGGCTCTGCTCTGTCCTGGTGCTGGCCTCTCTTGTGCCGCCACGGAAGTGGAGTTGGAAAGCAGATGAAGCAGAACAAAAGGGCTATTATACATCCAGAGAAAATGAGCCTCGTCTCTGACATAAGTTGCAATCGCCCCCCACAATGAGCGCAACATAGTGATCTGGAAATTCATTCATCTGCCGAAAACCTCTCTTTATTCAGCCTGCTGACGTCAGCCGACCTCTCCGTGTTATCTTGATTTCTCATTGCGAAAGCAACTTCATTCTTTCACTGTTTCGGGGCTGCAAACCAAGAGGTCAGACAAAGGATACAGTTGTTTTTTGATTTGACAATGTTAGTTGTAGCCTCTACGTCCAATCATTTGTTTTTTGTTTTTGAGCGTGTTTACTGTTTTTATTTATTTATTTTACCTTTATTTTACTAGGCAAGTCAGTTAAGAACAAATTCTTATTTTCAATGACGGCCTAGGAACAGTGGGTTAACTGCCTGTTCAGGGGCAGAACGACAGATCTGTACCTTGTCAGCTCGGGGGTTTGAACTTGCAACCTTTCAGTTACTAGTCCAACACTCTAACCACTAGGCTACCCTGCCGCCCCAAATCGAATACTGTGAGCAGTTGAGCAGCAGGTTGAGCAGCAGCAGAAACCTGTGAGCAACAGGTTTCCAGTAAGAGTTCAAATGTCAGCCAGATATAAGCATCATATTACATTTACATTTACATTTAAGTCATTTAGCAGACGCTCTTATCCAGAGCGACTTACAAATTGGTGAATTCACCTTCTGACATCCAGATTTAACTTAAGCAGTTGATTCCATAACTTTATACACTGTTTGAAATGAGCAGAGCTAGCATTGTTGGTGTTCCCTGATACTAACAACAAGCTCATGTCTGACTGCCAAAGTGGAGCAAAGTCTTAGTTATTCTACACGTGCATGTTGCCAGAGCAAAGCAAAGGGAAGAGAAGAGTGTTCCAATCAGGACTGACTCAGACTCCCGCCCTCTGTCTGTACCCCGAGGTGTTGGGGATACCACTGTGATGACACCACCAGTGAGCCTGGCTGAGTTTAGTCCTTGGTGAATGGTAGCAGCTAGATAAACAGAGCTCTGTGGTGTCACATAACTCCCTCACAGCCCTCCACACTCTCTGTGTTGCTAAGTCACCTCTGTGGGAATACAGCCGGCTCCACGCTGGGACTGAGAACAGCTCAACCTGCAAAAGGGCCCACAGGATGCACAATATTGTGACAGGCGGAAAGCCTTATATATACACTCGTGTATGTGTGTGTGTTGAAGGGTTGGGCCAATATATAAATCGAATATTGTGATATTTGATATTGGCGATATTGTGACGTACAAGACAATACTCTATGTGAACTTTACAAATCAAAACGGAGCAGTTGAAAATGAAGTTTCGCCATAATAAGGTTATTTAATTACACTGCGACTATAATATCTAAATAAGCACAACAATTGCATAGTATAGAATTATCTAGTCATTAACCTCTAGCGTCGAGCTATCCCGTATCCGGGAGCGTAATCATAGCCTCAAGCTCATGAGCATAACGCAACGTTAACTATTCATGAAAATCGCAAATGAAATGAAATAAATATATTGGCTCACAAGCTTAGCCTTTTGTTAACAACACTGTCATTTCAGATTTTCAAAATATGCTTTTCAACCATAGCTACACAAGCATTTGTGTAAGAGTATTGATAGCTAGCATAGCATTCAGCAGGCAACATTTTCACAAAAACAAGAAAAGTATTCAAATAAAATAATTTACCTTTGAAGAACTTCGGATGTTTTCAATGAGGAGACTCTCAGTTAGATAGCAAATGTTCAGTTTTTCCAAAAAGATTATACGTGTTCATCACGTTTGGCTAAGAAAAAAAACCGAAAATTCAGTCATTACAACGCCAAACTTTTTTCCAAATTAACTCCATAATATCGACAGAAACATGGCAAACGTTGTTTAGAATCAATCCTCAAGGTGTTTTTCACATATCTATTCGATGATAAATCATTCGTGGTAGTTGCCTTTCTCCTCTGAACCTAATGGAAAAGTGGACGCAGCTGCGCAATAATTTCAATGGAGGACCCCAAGCGGACACCTGGTAAATGTAGTCTCTTATGGTCAATCTTCCAATTATATGCCTACAAATACGTCACAATGCTGCAGACACCTTGGGGAAACGACAAAGTGTAGGCTCATTCCTGGCGCATTCACAGCCATATAAGGAGACATTGGAACACAGCGCATTCAAAATCTGGGGCATTTCCTGTATGAAATTTCATCTTGGTTTCGCCTGAAGCATTAGTTCTGGGGCACTCACAGACAATATCTTTGCAGTTTTGGAAACGTCAGAGTGTTTTCTTTCCAAAGCTGTCAATTATATGCATAGTCGAGCATCTTTTCGTGACAAAATATCTTGTTTAAAACGGGAACGTTTCTTTATCCAAAAATTAAAAGAGCGCCCCCTATATCGAAGAAGTTAACTGTGCAAAACTATCGAATATCGCGATATTTGGAGAAGCATATCGTAGGAGGAGGTCTCCCCAAATATCGCCCAACCCGAGTGTGTTGTGAATGATTGCCCGCTCACTGTTCGTGTTGGGCTCCACACTCATCAGTGCAGTCTCCCATTTGGCTTTTCTCTCTTTCCTGCTTCAATACTCAAGGGAGGATTCAGGCCCATCCAGGTAATAATGACTCTTGTCAGAACTCTCTGCAGATGCATGGCATGAGGAACACCCCTACCTACCGGTCCTAACCCCTTCCTTTAACCTCTAACCCCAGAGCCCTCCAGTGGCCATCATCTTAACTAAAGTATGCTCAGTAGAAAACCCCTCTCTCTCCCTCCAACATAATATAATACTGCCTGAACACCACACTCACTAATTTTCTCTCTTTTTAACCTACGTCTTTTTGTAGTCATTCAATCATTTCCCTTCATTCTTCTTCACCATTCTTAATCTCCCATGTTTGCTTAGTTTGGATGAACAGCATGCAAAATATTAGAACTGTTAACTTCTTCTCACCAAAAGTGTTTTTCATTTTTATGAAATGAACCGCAGTTTAAATAAAGATTGTGTATACTTCAGGGTATCTGATCGCTGAAGAATTATTGAACCCGAGTCAACTGCTTGTGGTAACCTTGAGCTCTAGTCATCAGGATGTAGGCCACAGCTGTTGTGTGGAGTCTTTTATCTTGCTTGGAGTACATTGATTGCTGCATAACATTTTATGGGCTCCCCAGAGCTTGGCAGCACTGAGCACCCCATTGATTGTGATATTTAGTTTCCTGCAAACATAACTTCTGCAGTCATGAGAACATTTTTTATGATTCTGTGTCTTATGACGCATGAAGAAGAGCTCTGTTTCCACATTGTAAATAAAACCTCACCTCATTTAACAGAACAACACAGAACAGCCCTATAATACATTGTGGCCCCAGTTATGTAGCAAGAGTTCCCAAACTTTTTGGCCCATGATCCAATTATTTGCAATTGGCTGCCATAGCCAGCCCCCCCCCACACACACACACACACCTTTTTGTTGTTGAAATTAACCATGGCTGTTAATTTCAACAACAACAAAAAATGTGGGGGGGGGGGGCTATGGCAGTCAATTGCAAATCAGTCTGACATCATTTCTGATTCTCTTATTTCACCTCCACTAATGAGATGGGTATGCTTGATGCATGTCACGTCGGAGCTTCTCAAAGTCAGGGTACGTGGTCGACAGTACGCACCTCATATTTGCTGTCCTGTCCTGGATCAATATTTGATTTTAATTCAGACGAGATCACAGAATCCAGCTTCACACAGATATGAGCTGGCGAAGGGTACCATGAGTTTTAATGCTCGGGGGGAAATGGCAAGGTATTCCCTTTGAGTCAGGAACCAAAACTCCTCCGTAATGGCCTGTGAATGCGTTGTCTGCAGCATTCAGTCACATGACAGCTAAATCAGCTGTGATTTCACTTGCTGGCATGCCAACTGAGCCAGGATCACAGTCAAGCGGATTTTACACCCAGTCAAACGTCATGTCCAAGTCCGGGAAGTAGGTCCCAAAGTGCTCTTCAAAGCGTTGGAGGTGAGCTGTCGCCACTCCTGTGGGACACTCACTTCTGCTGTTGTCTGTTAGAAACTTCCACAGCCAAGGAAAGGGGGCATGGTTTCGCTTATGTATAAGAAATATTTCCTCTGAATACACATCTGTAGCACGTTTTTCTATTTCCCCTGCATGCTTGCATTCAGTTTTCAAAATAGCCTTTGTCTGTTACATCGGCAAGGAGACACCATTTTCTTTTCATCACAAAGAAAATCGTCTTTTTTTTTTACATCCAGTTCGTTTCTCATTTAGAAAAATCTTTCCAATATTCTCCCCGCCAGGCCTCGGTGTGAAATAGCAAATTGTCATGCTCTGATCCCATATCTCCACACAGTTTGCGAACAGGTGTGCACGTAGTCGATGTGGTTTGATGATGTATTTTACAATCGGAGATGCTGCAGTATGTCTTTGTGGATATTTTTTGCTACCAGTTGCTTTCTGTATATGATACATTGTGTACATATGGCAGAGGGAGACACAGTTACTAGTGACCCATAGTTTGGGAACCGCTACTATATAGCATAAACATGAGCACTTTACAAATTTGTGGACACTGCATTGTAAACTAATGTGGTTGCATATAAAGTCAGCGTGTGTGGCGTGTAATAGCATGTGTGGTAGGTACAGGGTGTTGCTGTGCGCTGGTTGGTGGTTGACTCTGGCAGCATGGAACCGTGCTCTCTAAGCCCTGTTGTAACAGCACAGCAGGTTGGGTGGCGGAGGCTGCTGGTAGACCGCTGTGTTCTGAGACCTTTCACAACCTTGATCTCTCTCTGATGAGGGCAGAGGGAACCCAGCTGGAGGAGTCAGGACTCACCCTGCAGGCCCGTGTCCTGTGGGTTTGTTTATGCTGCTTGGGGAAATGTGTGCTGTTTGAGCGCAATGGAGTCGAAGTGCCATCCACCTGGTCCTCCGAGATAATGCTCTCTGTCTCTGAGGTCTCCTTGGCTTCATCTGTCTGAGCTCCTGCGTCCACAAAGCTGAAATGAGACTGCACAGGACACGCATGAAGAGATTAGACTGCTGTTGGGAAAGTTGTGGATCCTCTCTTGCTTCTCTGGGACTAAGTTCTCTCACATGTAATATCGGTCTGTGTGTGTGTGTGTGTCTCTTGCCTCTCAGTTTTTCCAGAGGGCTCAGATGCAGACAGCGCGGCCAACCATCCCCACCAACACTTCATCTCTGCGGCCCGGCTCTCAGAACCCCACAGCGGCGGTATACCCCCCCAACCAGCCCACCATGATGATGATGGCCCCCATGCCCTTCCCCTCCCCACAGGCTGCCCAGTACTACATCCCACAGGTGGGACTGACTGACCAGGCTGCTGCTGCTCTCCAGTAGGCATTCCTCTACCACTTCCCCCACGCAGCTTTTAACCCTTTCTTCTATGCCCTCCATTTCTCCCTCTACAGTATCGCCACAGTACGCCCTATGTGGGGCCGCCCCAGCCGTTTTCAGTGCAGCCGCCGGGATCTGGCACCTTCTATCCTGGCCCTGGGCCGGGGGAGTACCCTGCTCAGTATGGTGAGTCACCGCCAAACACACACACACACACACCACTTCAAACCCCGCCAGTCTGATTTAAAATAGCTGTCTCCTTGCACAAAGCACACATCTGTCCTTTCTAGCGCAATTATCTTCTTGTACAGACCCCATCAACTCAGTTTGTTCCTCAGCTACACACACAGAGAGTGACACACACTATACTCAGCTTTTCTTACTCCTTCCTGACTCAGCTCCCGGACCTCAATTCTATCCAGGACAGCAGGTGTACCCCCCCCTCACCCCCATCATAGTGCCTACACCGCAGCAACCTCCACCAGCCAAGCGTGAGAAGAAACCAGTGAGTATCTCACCAAGCTGCCATCTCAACACAGACATCACACGCTCCCTATGTATGTAAGCATTACACATACGGATACACACTAGCGTAGGCCATCTGTGCTCAGTTAGGCACCAGATCTTCTGTTTCCACATGCATACTGTGAGAGGATATGAGAAATGATCCCTGATGAAGAGACGTGTCTGGATCCATGAGCCCCTTTAACTTGCATTTTGAAACAGAATATTTATTTTACAGAGAAGGTATATGAGGGATGACATGGTTTCATTTAGATCTAGGTTGCCAGTAGAGTTTTTCTGTGTAGAAGCAGGGTTTGTTTGAATTGTTTTATTTCACTAGGCAAGTCGATTAAGAACAAATTCTTATTTACAGTGAGGGCCTACCACGGCCAAACCCGGATGACGCTGGGCCAATTGTGCGCCTCCCTATGGGACTCCCAATCACGGCCGGATGTGATTCAGCCTGGATTCGAACCAGGGACTGTAGTGACGTCTTTATCACTAAGTTGCAGTGCCTTCGACTGCTGCGCCACTCGAGAGCCCTAGCCAGGCCTTAATCTAGCTCTTTAACACCAGAAAGCTGGACCCACCTGTCTATATAAGGTGCCACTGTTGACAGTGCATCAGAGCCGGAACTATACCATGAATTCCAAGGATCTGTTCGTAGATCTGGGAGAGAGAATTGACATGAGGCATATCTTGGGAAGGGTGTTAAACAATTTTGAGAGTGTTGAAAGTTTCCAAGAGCACGGTGGTCTCAATCATTGGGAAATTAACAAAAAATGTAACTACCCATATTCGAGAGCTGGCCGTCCGACCAATCTGAGCAACCTGGCAAGAAGGACCTTGATCAGGGAGGTTATCAAGAACCCAATGACCACTCTGACAGAACTATAGAGTTCATTGGCTGAGATGAAGGAACCTGCCAGAAGGACAACAGTCTCTAGAGCACTTCACCAATCAGGGCTGGTGTTGCATCCCTCCAATAGAGTTCCCGACACTTGTAGAATCTATGCCAAGGTGCATTGAAGCTGTTCTGGTGGCTGTTAAGACACTTTTGTTGGTGTTTTCTTTATTTTGGCAGTTAACTGTAGTTTGATGTGCCATCAGCTGCACAGGCTGACTGGCGATGAATGAATGAGGGGGAAAATGGCTTCATAAAGCTGCGTAATACACAAATTATGTTTGTGATGTCGAAATACTAACAACATACGTCTGTTAAATATACTTATTTTGGAAAAGTCAAGGATGGAAGGGCGGGGGGGGGTATATTTTGCTGACCCACATGAAAATACATTATCTTTTCAGAAACCCTTTTAAATGCCTGAACTGAAATATGAGATATTGTAAAAAGTCAAGTGTTAAGCTTTTTCTCTCCATTTGCACAAGATTAATAAGAATGTCTGAAACGTTTGGTCACAGATGTATTAATGCTTCTTTATACTCAGTCAGTACTCCTGTACATTACGCGCTCCACTGTTTTAAATGGCTGGGGGAGGGTTGCTCTGAGACACTGGTGCTTTAGTGAGACGGCGTTCCTTTTGTGTCATTGTCCTCCCAGATCCGTATCCGTGACCCCAATCAGGGAGGCAGGGACATCACAGAGGAGATCATGGCAGGGGGCACAGGGAGCCGGAATCCAACTCCCCCTGTCGGACGACCCTCCTCCACCCCCACCCCTCCGCAGGTAAGTACACATCTACTCTCATGCTTCCTGCTCTTAGGCTTAATGCTCTCTCACTCACTTACACACACAAAGGGTGCCATGGTGTGCCACTGACCCACTGAACTGAGCTGAGCTATTAACCTCTCATTCATGGCTGTGTAAAAGCTGTGCTTAGGACAAACTGCTGGGCGTTAGGAGGGAGCGGGCAATTAGGCCAGGCCACCAGGGCTTTGACACCACCACATACAGAGAGACATGCACCAGACCAGAAACATTTTCCTCAGTCTGTGTCTAATCCATCCTCTGCCATACTGCGTTAGACACAGCCAGCCACATAGACTTCAGCCACTGTCCCTGACCCACTGATCTGCACCTAGCACACTTACCTGGCCTTGGGTTCACAATCTTTGCTATTCAATTGGAGTAACAGGAAACCATGGCTAATTTACAACAGTGACCTAAACACACTGTATTTCATTGGTCATAGTTGGTTATCATGTTAATCTTGGACACAGATCTATGGCTTACACATCTATACCTACTAGTACCGATCTACATGTGTCAGTGTATCGCCTCCCTCTCTTCTGGTACAGTAAATGTTCTTATGGAACATGTCGTTTCTGCTTTCTGTCCCTCCATGAAGAATCCAGAAATAAGATGTTCTTATTTATTTTTTAAAAAGGAGCCATTGCTGAATGCATTCTAATAGAAAGGGGCAATCATCTTAAATGACAGTTCTTGTTCTGGATTTTGTGGAGGGAAGTCTTTTGTTGTGACACTTCCTTCTTGTCCTCTCCTTGGACGTTAACAGTGTGTCTTTCCTCTCTTTCTGTCTTTTGTCCTTTTTTACACTCCCCTTTTTTTTGCCTTGTTTTACCTTACGTGCCTCCATTTCCCTTTTATTCTCTCCTACTCTTGCGCTCTTCTCCTTTCCCCTTTTTGCCTGCTTTCCTTGGTTGCTGTCTATCCTTGTCTTCCCCTGTCTTTTCCGTTGCCAATATTTCTAACCATACCCACTGGTTTCCTTGTTTCCGCTTAATTCTATTTTTGTGCTCGTTTGTGCTTATTTGGCTGTCTTTCCATGTTGCTAGTTTTTATGGCCGCACCCTCATTATCCTCACATTTTCTACCTCAAATCGCAGCAGCAGCAGCCGAGCGGCAGCCAGACTCCGGAGCAGGGCCAAGGCCAGGCCCACCCAGCCTACAGCCTGGAGCCCCCCAAGCAGCAGCAGCCCACGCCTGGGGCTGCAGACAGCAAACCAGGGCCAGGTCTGACCCTCACCCCTCCACCCTCCAGGCACAATACATCTCTGCTCTGAGAGCAGAGCCCTGAGCAAGACGTTGACTCAGTAAAGAGAGAGCACAAATAATTTTCTCTTTTGTGTTTAATGTCAGTGTTATCTCTTCGCTTTTCCAGTATATGATAAGCCAAAATTGGAGCCGGTTATCCGGAAGCCTTCCTCTCCCGGGATTGGACAACCAGAACCTTCTATGGCGTGGCGAGAGGCCAGTGCACCTGTAACTGCCCCATCTCCCCCTGTAGAAAAAGAGCTTCCCTCTCCTGCCCCAGTGATGGTGGCGCCCATCCCTGCCCCTCGTCCTGTTGCCAGCCCCAACCCCATTGAGCAGCCCTCTGCAGTGGAGCCTGCTACTACCACTCCCTCTGCAGCTGAGCCCAAGACCCTGCCTGCCATGACTCATTCCCAGACCCCAAACACAGTGGAGCCTCTTCCAGAATCTCCACACACCCTGGCTGCTTCCCCCACCCTAACCCCAAAAGCTTTGAATGGCTATGCTGACACTGGTGCTGAGCTGGACACCCAGGCCCAGGAGCCCCCCCCCCAAGATCCCTCCCCACCCCAGCCCCAGGCTTCAACCCCGGCCTTCAGAGAAGACTGTAGTGAGGCTGTGCCCAGTGAGGTGAGAGCAGAGATCCCCCCTGCTGTCACGGACTCTATCGCACCCATCACTGTAGTGCCAGTCACTCTGACCTCCAAACCTGCGCCTGCTTTTCCAGCACCTCCCCCTGGCCTTCCACCACTAGTGCAGGCCACAGCAGAGGCCAGCAAGCCCGCCGACACTAAAGACGTCCCTCTCAAAGCAGGGACAGAGGCATTCATAACACCAGACAACAAGCCACAGCTACAAGCCCTCTCCAGAAAGAGTCCCACTACAGGTATGTACATAACCATGGGTACAGATGACCGTGGGAATGTCACATGGATGCCTGCATGTATACTATATATAAACTGTTAAATGTTGCTGCTGGACACAACTAAGACTGTCCACGGTTATAGAATCTGTTTCAAACAGGATCAGTGCTGAGCTCAACAGCTTTAGTTCATGATTATTCTGAGAGGAAGGCCACTATTTTCCGATAGTAAAAGTATCTAGTCATAGATTTTTAGTGGGTGCAATTTTGGGTAAATCGTTAGCCTATAGCCGACTTTAAAATGTCTTTGCTATTGTTTTCGCTGCAGGATGTCAGGCTGCTCCTGATGCACCAAAGACCTGGAAGAAACCAAATGAAGAGAGTCCTGTTGGAGATGCCCAACAGAGGGAGACTGAGGTAAGCAACAACCCTTCTTATTCACTCACTGCGGGGGAACAGGAGGAGGAGATGGAGGGGGGGAAGCATAAACAGAGTAGATGGAGAAAAGGGAGAGGGAGAGAGATTATATGGGGAATAGTTCAAATGGAAAATGTTTCCACATGTGTGGCGGTGGAACACAGACATGAATGACTTGAAGTAGTGTTATCGTCAGAGTACGTTGGCAAGGAGTTATCCATCATGATCAGTGTTCCCAGACGACTCTTTGAAGGCAGCTCTGTCCCTCTATCTAACCCCCTCTGCTTCCCCTCCCTCCCCAAGGAGGAGCTCAAGCCTTTGGAAGAGGCTGCTGGAGACCAGGCCCTGCCACCCACCAGGAGCTGCAGCACCTCACCCCCACCCTCAGCAGCTCCCTCAGCCCTGGAGGCAGAGGAGATTCCCCCAGCCCCTGAGGAAAACGGGGAGGCTGAGCCCATGAGGAACGGAGCAGGACACACCTCGGAGACTGAGAGCAGTGACAGTGGGGCCACCCCTGGGGACAATGAGGGCTCCACAGGAGCACCCCCAGACCTCTTCCAGGAAGGTAGGGGGTGGTTTTTATTCATTAGTGTCTCTCGCTTAGTTTTCACTATCAACAGTCATACAACCTTTGCACAGTATGAAATGAGCAGGGCTGTTTTCCTCACCTCTCTCTTGTTGTTTCCTCAGATCTGGAGACTAATGGGAAGCGTCAATACAAACGGGACTTCCTGCTGGGCTTTCAGTTCATGGCTGCCTGTACACAGAAGCCAGACGGGCTGCCTCAGATCAGTGACGTTGTGCTGGACAAGGTGTGTGAAGAGTGGGCTGAGCAGAGCTTCAACCTAGTGGTCAGAATGAGTTAGCTGTGAGCAAGGCCCTAAACCCCACAATAAATATTCAGGACTATAAATGGATAGTGTAAGATCTTAGCAAAGTAAGTTGCTTTTGATAAAAGCTCTCAAGCGAAGGGATTATTTGTATGGAGCAAACAGTGTGAGTAGCCTTATTTGATCCCTTTCGTAAATACATGGCCCAATGTCATTTAAAAAAAAAAATGTAGCTATTCATTATGAAATGATATGCTTCTGGTAAGTTCATCTCCCTCTGCTGCACTCTGACCAAGCCAATAGCGGCTAGCCCATAGACATCCTGTTTTGATTAAAATCACATAGCTATTATGTCACACTTGGCAATGTTGATAATTCAGCCACAGAAAAGGAGCAATAGACTGGCAACGATTGATGTACAGTCCCTAGGAGTCATATTTTTCTCCCTGAGAAAATGTTCACTGAAGGAGAGCACTAAGGGAAGTCAACGACAGCTTAGAGCACTGGAGTTGTTATCCCCATTCCCTCACATTGTTCCCTTCAGTCCTCCTTCCACATGTGGTTCTGACTTCACTCACTGCGCCAGTCACAAAATTAGTTAAACAGAATTTATCAAATGCATAGCTGATACACATAAAACAACATACACAGTGGCGAACTGAGACTAGGATCGGGAATCCACCACCTCTCAGTGAACAACAATGGGATGGACCTGAAAGGAGCTGGGTCAGACCTGTCTCTTTCAACCCAGTGGTAGGCCCGATTCCAGCCCATACCTCAGGCACTTCATGTAGATCTGAAAGGAGGTGGTAGATCTACGCAATATGGTTGTACCCCCCTACCTTACCCTCTGAATGGCTTGGTAAAACTCTCACCATATTGATTATACCTATCGTCCTTTCAGATCTCCACAAGTGCTTAGGGAATCAGGGCTAGTAGGGTGTTGTTTCTGGACCAGGCCACAGCTCTCCCCATATGGCTAGGCCCACAGTGTTAAAGGATCACTGCTCCCCCTGCTGGTCAGCTATCTCACTGTCCATCGCTCTCTCTCCCTGTGTTTCTCTGCAGATAAACCAAAACAAGCTGCCAACCCGGGCGGTGGAATCCAGGGTGATCTCCCGAGGCCCTGACTTCACACCGGCCTTTGCTGACTTTGGCAGACAGATGAGTGGAGGACGCGGCGGAGCTGCAGTGAGTCACACTCACTCCCAGGCTCACGTAATTACTACCCCTCCCGACACAAACACCAATCTCTTTCTCAAATAATGTCTCTTCTTTTTGTTACTTCTCTCTTGCTCACTGACTCACGCTCTCTCTCTGGCTCTCGCACACACACACACTCACATTTACATTACATTTAAGTCATTTGGCAGACGCTCTTATCCAGAGCGACTCACTCACAGATATTACTTCACACACACACTCACAGAATATTACTGGTATCATAGAGAGATAAATGAATCATGGGGAATGATTTGCATCTTGTTTGTTTACTAGGGATAACTCATTTCCCAAAGTCATACTCATTCAAGGAAAGTTGTGAATTAGACTTCAGCACACAAGTCTTGTGTTGGTGGCGAGCTGTAGAAGTGACATGTTGTTCTGTCTCCTCCAGCAGATGATGAACATGGGGGGGGGTGCCCGGCGGCCCCCGCCCAGGAAGATTATCCTGAACGTGTCAGCGAATGAAGAGGTGCAACTGAAGAAGGCTGAGAATGCCTGGAAACCCGGCATGAAGAGGGCGGGGCCATCAGATGACCCTGAGGTCATTACAACACAGGTAGGAGGAGCCAAACCTTTCATCTGACACCCAGACACACCCACACAGTCAAATCAAAAACGCATAAGATGTTGAGTTTTTTCAGCAGTGACTCCACACAGGAAATAAATATTGTGACCAAGGAGTTGTCAAGAGACCGAAGATCAAATGAAGTGAGTGAATTCTCACATCAATAAATGATTAGGATGTTGTTGCCGTGCCAGGAGCTCTTCCGGAAGGTGCGCAGTATCCTCAACAAACTGACGCCTCAGATGTTCAACCAGCTGATGAAGCAGGTGACAGACCTCACCATCGACACGGAGGAGCGCCTCAAGGGCGTCATCGACCTGGTCTTTGAGAAGGCCATCGACGAGCCCGGCTTCTCTGTGGCCTACGGGAACATGTGTCGCTGCCTCACCACGGTATGTTAAGCTCAGCTCACTATTGTTCGGACATGATTATCTGTGGTTCCGCTGAATGCTGCTTGTCAACATCAAAATATAAACTGTACATGGGTCCTCTTAAGCCCCATAAACATTCAGCAAAATGTCCCTAAAGGTATATTTTTCTGCCCCCCTTTCACTCTTTCTAGACCTCATCTTCTGTTCAATTCTCAGTTTTTCTTTACTCTACTCTTTCCCCTATATCTCTGTACCTCTAACCAAATAGCTTGTTACCTCTGTTATTCTCCAGCTCAAAGTGCCCATGACGGACAAACCCGGAACCACAGTGAACTTCCGCAAACTGCTGCTCAACCGTTGTCAGAAGGAGTTTGAGCGGGACAAGGTGGATGATGTGGTGTTTGAAAGGAAACAGAAGGAACTTGACTCTGCACAGGTACCTACACTCCCCACACACACTGCTCAGATCACTAATCTGTCTGTCACCTTGTAGTAGGGGAATACAGAGCAGAGAATTGTATGTGACTGATGTATTGTGAAGAGTTAGTGGGGGCTCATTGTTAGCTGTTGCTAGTTACTTAGTTCTGACAATCTACTCTCCATTTCCTTTCTAGTCCAGTGATCAAGAGAGACTACGGTTAGAGCTGGAGGAGGCCAAGGACAAGGCCCGCCGGCGCTCCATAGGGAACATCAAGTTCATTGGGGAGCTGTTCAAACTCAAGATGCTGACAGAGGCCATCATGCACGACTGCGTGGTCAAGCTGCTGAAGAACCATGACGAGGAATCGCTGGAGTGCCTTTGCAGGCTGCTCACCACCATCGGCAAGGACCTGGACTTTGAGAAGGCCAAGGTGAGCCATGGGGAGGGAGCTTAAATGACTTCCAGCTGGTCATATGAGGAGGCCTGGGAGGACATGGGTGAGGAGACATCTCACTGCTCCCTTGCACCTGCTGTTGTCTGACCTGTTTTAACCTGCTGCTAGCCAAAGGAAAGACTCCTACACACGTACCAGTGTACACCCTCTTTGGGCTCGACCAGAGTTTTACGACTCTGTGGTCCTCATATTTACAAATACTGTAATGGTGTATATCTGGCATTATTAACACTGAGACAGGAAATCACATTTAGTAGTCTGTGTTTTATAGGCTAAGAAAAAAGGCTTTTGTTGTACCTGCTCCCAAACTGCTCAGTTTACTTTGAGGCAATACTATATCACACTGAATTGTAAAATGGAGTGGAATGAAATGACATGAGCGTCTGGCTGTCCACTGGAGTGAATAGTGAGAATTTTGCATTCATACGTCACTTTGCAATGACCCTTCATCTCTCTCTTTCTTGTCATAGCCCCGCATGGATCAGTATTTCAATCAGATGGAGAAAATTGTTAAGGAGCGGAAGACATCGTCTCGGATACGGTTTATGCTGCAGGATGTGATAGACCTCCGATTGGTAAGTGTGTGTGTGTGCATACTCGAGCCTTGTGGTTGTGTGCTGTCTGTGCAGCTCAGCCCACCAGTGAGGGTTCTTTAAAAAAAAATATTATTACAATAAATAGGAGAAAGCATTCTAATTTTCAGTTCTTCACGCGGGCTCCCTGAGCAGACCAGTAATTCACTCTAAGGAAGAAAACAACAGACTGTAATCAGTTAAATTTGAGCATAGATTAAAAAATTCTGCATGAATAGCCATCAACAAAATACTGCTGTGCCATTGGGGCTCCTTGACTGTAGGCTAATTGTGTTGTACGCAGTTCAGTAATTAAAAACACCAGATTGTCTCTCTGAGGAAACTCCCTGCGTAAGTCTAACACTGCTCGTTCCAACAGCACAACTGGGTGTCCAGGAGAGCTGACCAGGGCCCTAAGACCATCGAGCAGATCCACAAAGAGGCCAAGATTGAGGAGCAGGAGGAGCAGAGGAAGGTGCACCAGCAGCTGCTCTCCAAGGACACCAAGAGAAGGCCAGGTCAGCCAGGCCCATGAGCTACATCCTCTAAAGCTTAGAGCTACACTGGCATTCCCTCCCCATAGCCTGCAGACGGAGACACTACAGTGGCCCACAGTGGTCAGAAAGTTCCCCTACTATCCAATCTGTCAACTCACATCACAGTATTCTCTTAAACCTGGGGCGCTATTTGATTTGTCTTTAATAGACCTGTAGACCTGACATCCCTCCTGTGTGTGTTTCCTCTGTCCTCCAGAGCAACAACAGCAGCAGAGAGAACAGCAAAGGGAGCAGCAGAGGGAGCAGCGTGTGCAACAGAGAGACGAGACCTGGAACACTGTGCCCATGACCAAGAACAGCAGGACGATCGACCCCACCAAGATCCCCAAGATCTCCAAGGTCAGCCACTAAAGCACCTGTAGACCTCATCTTTTGACTGACTCGTTTGGGTGTTTTACCATGGAGGTTCACTGGTGTTTTTAAGTGTACTCAATTTTAATTACAAAATGGCATCTGTCAATAATTTATGTTTGGTTCCTTCAAATCTGTAATTGGATGACAAGAGTTATGTTCTCATTGGTCTACAAGCACAAGTCTTTATGGACAAATATCAACTTAACATTCAACATTTTACTGAGTTATAGTTCATATAAGGAAATCAGTCAATTGAAATAAATTCATTAGGCCTTAATCTATAGATTTCACATCACCCACTGGGGAGCCAGGCCCACCCTTGTGCGTATGGAAAATTTCTAGTATATTTTATTTCAGCTCAGTATAGTAGATGAAACTACTGTGTTGCAGGTGCTTCTACACCTGTATTGCTTGCTGTTTGGGGTTTTAGGCTGGGTTTCTGTACAGCACTTTGAGATATCAGCTGATGTACGAAGGGCTATATAAATAAATTTGATTTGTTGTAATATATATACTGCATTAGGCATCGCATCACGCACAGGATTTCTGTGGTTCTTCATCCCTGTCCTCAAATGATACTGATAGTCCCAATCCCTACCTCTTCAAATAGGTATTTTAAAAATACCCCTCCCCCAAACACACACACACACACACACACACACACAAAAAGCCTAACACTCCCATTTGAGTTTTTTTGTGGAAAATAAATGTGCTTCCTATGACTGTGATATGTGGTTGTCTCACCTAGCTGTCTAAAGATGAATGCACAAACTGTAAGTCACTCTGGATAAGAGCTTCTGCTAAATGACTAAAATATAAATGTAGTGGTGAAATGATACAGGTCCAAATGCCAGATAGTTGGGGTACAAGCACACCCAGCCTTGCATACTGGAGTATGGCTCCCCATGCCATACAGAGCTGTTATAAACCCACATCTGTGTGTCAGTACCAATGATGTATTAGGCAGCTCTCCATTCTCCTCAGAGACTGTTGGTCATTATAGCGTTGTAGGCCCAGATCACATGATATGAGTATTGGAAGGAAAACTGTTTCTGTCTGTTATCATCCTGTTTAGCCTCAGATGGATGAGAAGATCCAACTCGGACCACGAGCCTCACTCAACTGGATGAAGGGCAGCAGCGGAGGGGCCAAGGCCAGTGACTCCGGTGAGGAGACGTATATTAGGGCTGGGCGACGTATAGAATATTTTTTTGTTTATTTTAGCGCGATATTCCAAATGCCTGTATCGCAATAATCACGTTTATTATTTTTCTCGTTTTTATGAGCACTTCTGTACTGTACATCCTGTTCTAGTTGTCTTTTGGTCTCGTCTCCTTCGCTCATTCTGCTGTGACTGTGCACCTTCCCATTTATGCACAATAAGCCCTCCCCCTGCCACACAACAACAAAGATGGAAAATAACTGTTTCCTCTCTGACAACAGGCTGTTTCAACTCGCTATTTGCATTTGTGGTTTGATCCAACAGAATCGGTCATATGGACTCTGAAACACATTAAGACATTGTTTAACTGTTATAGATGAGAACCTTTCTGACGATACCTGAATTCATTAGATCATTGCTGACTATTTGAAATGCAGTGTATTTTATAATGATAGTGATGTGACATTTTTGGCCAATACGGTAACCGATGTTTAAAATTTTAGGATCCTTTAAGCATTCTAGTACAGTTAAATAGTTAACACACACACACATGGACGCGCACACACATATATCCATTTACTCTGTACAGGGTTCTAGCATAGGATGGGTTATGGATCGGGGACGTTCTTTCAATCTACCTTTACTTGACGACACTTCCTTCATTCTCCATTTGGAAAGCACCAGCGTCTTTTAAACGTCTGTTTCCAGTTGTTGGTGGAACTACGATAACGAGGAAATACTCAGACTTCATCCACTTTCTGTACCGAGTGCCTCTTGCATTTGTGTAGATAGTTGTTTTGGTCGTCCTGTGTGAAGCACTGTCATCTTCTATATGTGGCTGCAGCTGCATCGCTTAAAATGTAATATTTCCTGCAAAGATGTCAGGAAATGCGAGATGTTCAGCAGCTAAAATTGCAAGGGAACTCCTCACTCGGTGCAAAAAAGTGAATTTTATATTTTTCTGAATATTCTCTGGTTTTTGGAGTTCCACCTGCAACTAGTAACAGGAGTTTTTAAGACACCGCCAAGTAAAGGTTGGTTAAATGTTGTACTGTATTGTCTATGTACCATCTGCTCGACCTCAGACACAAGCTATAGCTTTAGATATGCCACAGAGGGTCAAGCCTGCTTGGCTAACCGTCACACACACACTGCTGATGCAGGTGAACTAGTCATACTTGTGTCCTGGTTGAAATGTAATTTCTGCTGCTTAATTTTGTCTCCTCAGAATTATCCCGGTCTGGTGGTGGTGGTGCCAGTTTAAACCGGTACTCTGCACTCCAGTCCACTCAATCTCATCAAACCACCCCACCGGCACAAAACCTAGAGTATGACACTAGAAGAACCTTGGGCAGGTAATGATCACATTTTGAAACTTTTGTATTATGGATTTGGTCTCAAACTCCTGAGCGTCCCATTTCAGGGCAAAACATTCTCTCGTGTGTGTGTGTGTTCTCCTCCCAGTCGAAGCAGTGCAGGGAGAGAGCGAAGTGAGAAGCCCCTGAGCCCAGCTTCGTCGAGGCCCGGTTCCTTCGTCCGAGGCGGGAGTGCCAAGGAGCTTCTGGAGAGCCCGGCCCTGAGCCCTGAGGAGCCCCGCAGAGAGCTGGAGAGCCCCAGCGTAAGCGAGGACAAGACTGAGCCAGAGCGCAGCAGTGCCAGGGAGCCTGGTGAGGGAACAGGAGGACAGTTCTAGACTGACTAAACATACGGAGTCAGTGGACACTCACTCACACACTCTATAAGGGGAGCAGTCTTGTAATGGTGGTTTTTCCCCTACAGTGAAAGCAGAGCCTGTAGTGGCTCAGTCTCCAGACAGACCTGCCCTCTCTGAGGAGGAGATGGAGAGGAAGTCCAGAGCTATCATTGACGAGTTCTTGCACATCAACGATTATAAGGTGCAATCATTTAATAATGCTATTATATTACATACTGTATGTGAATGCCTTTGTGTTTTACTCTCGAAAGGAAGTTTGTAAAACAAAGATATGTGTTTGTTGTATTCTCTGTAGGAGGCTGTGCAGTGTGTGGATGAGCTGGACATGTCCTCTCAGCTCCATGTGTTTGTGCGTGTGGGGGTGGAGTCCACTCTGGAGCGCAGTCAGATCACACGGGACCACATGGGCAAGCTCCTCTTCCAGTTGGTGCAGCAGGACATCCTGGCCAGGTCCCAATTCTTCAAAGGGTCAGCCTGCCCACATATCCACCTGCTCTCTTTCAACATGTGTCATATAACAACTGTCCTGTATCTAAAATGGCCGTCTCATCAGATTATCTTTCCCAGGTTTGCTGACACCCTTGAGCTGGCGGATGACATGGCCATTGACATTCCCCATATCTGGCTGTATCTGGCCGAGCTGCTCAGCCCTGTGCTGAGAGACAGGGGCTTCTCTATGAGAGAGCTCTTTAGGTAACACCGCTACTCTACAGCACCACAATATTGTATTGTTATCTCCCTGTAAAGTTATGGAGATCAAGAGGGGGTTACTATTGCATCAACAGAGCTTATCAGATCAGTCCACATGCAACCCAAATTTATTAAGATCTCACAGGATGACAAATATACTCCATTTCATTTTCTCTCAAATATTACTGACTGGCTATCTCAGTTCTCATTATGGAGTGTTGATGTTGGCTCTCACACCTCCATTCCCTGCTGTGGCTTTCTGTAAACTGAGATATGAAGAAAAACAGTTGGGTGGGATGGAACCGCTGGAGACATCTAATCGTTTTCTCTGTTTGTCCACAGTGAATTAAGCAAACCTTTACTTCCTGTGGGAAGAGCTGGGATCTTATTTTCTGAAATACTGCACATACTATGCAAACAAATGGTAAGTGACATTTTGTCGGTTTTACTCCTAGCCCCTTTACTGCTTTCAAACAACATTTCCCTCACAGAGAACAGTTAACATAGCTGTCAGATATTGTTGCATGACTTTTGTGTGATTTAGACGAGAGGTGTAAACGAGTCGGGTGTGAGTGCGTTATAGTGCATATCAAGTAAACAAGTCAACAAACCCATTAGCTGTCTGTCTCCTACACAGAGCCATAGGAAAGTGGGCACCTTGTGGAGAGAGTCGGGCCTCAGCTGGAGTGACTTCTTGCCAGAGGGAGAGGATGTCCAGGATTTCATCTCAGAGCAGGTTAGTGAGATAAACCCTCTGTATTACGGCATGGAGGCATCCCAACAGAAACAGGTTCACAGCAACCTAACCCTCTTAATTTCCCCTCCTCTCCATGTCCTCCTCCTTCTGTCAGAAGCTCCAGTTCACTGAGGCGGACTGCTCCAGCCATGAGGCAGCCCTCGCCACGACAGCACTGTCCTTTGTGGTGCTCAACCAGCAGCTAGAGAGACTGCTGCTGGAGGACATGGCCAGTGATGAGCAGATCTTTGACTGGGTAGAGGTACGGACTGTAGTATTAGGCACGCCACACAGCTCAGCACAGCCACGTTTGACTTCATGTCATACGCATTGTTGTGTTTATACATGCATAGTGTTGCATATTTCAAGTGAAGTGTCACAGATGCAGGCAGTGACATCAAGAAGCTTTCTCCTCTGTCTAAGCGGAGCTCCTTTGTGCTCCTCTGTTATCATCCATATCCCAGGCAAATCTAGATGAATCTCAGATGAGCTCCTCTCCGTTCCTGAGAGCTCTGATGACGGCTGTGTGTAAGGCAGCGGTGAAAGGTAAGCTCTCAGTTCCTTTAGCTAGGAACAGATCAATATTGTTTTTTATATATTATATAGCTAGAGGAATTCAACAATTCTTTCCATCTTTTGTTTCTTGTGTAGATGAAAGTGCTTCCTGTCGAGTGGACGTAGCCATCATTCAGAGGAGATTGCCCGTATTACTCAAGTACCTTAACTCAGACACTGAGCGACAGCTTCAAGCACTTTATGCACTGCAGGCGCTGATAGTCACTTTGGATCAGCCTCCTAGTAAGTAGCATCCCAATCAGACCCTTCAACCTCGATATTCACGATAAAGATATAAGCACGGTTCCTGCCCGGTGTCCTGCCCTGCATTTTACTTTTTTATTCTTGACAGCAGACATCCTTTCGTGGTTTTATCTCATGCTATTATATAAAAAAAAGTGTGTTCATTAACCTACATGCATATCTATACCCTCACACACTCTGAAAGCAGAGACTAATTTAATTTAAGCCATGGAATTTGATGGTTAGCACTTTTCCCCTCTTGTCTCTCTTTCTCCAGACCTGCTCCGGATGTTCTTTGATTGTCTGTATGATGAGGACGTCATCTCGGAGGACGCTTTTTACAAGTGGGAGACCAGCAAAGACCCAGCAGAGGAGCTGGGCAAGGGTGTGGCTCTCAAGTCTGTAACAGCTTTCTTCACCTGGCTGAGGGAAGCCGAGGAGGAGTCGGAGGATAATTGACAAGGGAGCAGGCGGCCGCTGTAAGCCCCCAGTACAAGAGGCCAGCTGTTGCTACATAGAATAACTGCATCTTCATAGCAAAACAAACAGACAAACCTACAAAATGAGCGCGGACAGGACGACATGTTTACGGCTGGAATTCTTTCTGCGGTACGGTTCTGAGACAATTTTGAGTTTGAATTCCAACGGCTGAAGCACTAAATACCTGTATTATACATAGAAAATATTTTTGTTTTAAATTTTAACTTTTCTTTTGTTACTTTTTAAGAAGAGACTTAAAGATACATAGGTTCCAGACTCTTTAATTTATTATTTTTTTAAAGGACTGCAAATATGGAAGTTTATTTAACATTTGCAGATGCTTATAATGAGGAAAACATTGATGACGAATAGAAATAACAATATTATTAATTATAATAACAATAATAATAATTGTGAAATAAATAGCCTCCCTGGATTCCATGTCTGGTTGAAAACAGGGTAAAAAGTTATTTTGGAATGAAGGGGAAGGCAGAGAAAGGGTGGATGCACAGAGACAATTGACATTGTAAGACATCAGAGGTCAAAGGTTATCAGTAAATAACCACAGGAAGTGCACTCTGTGATATGTACATAAACCTCCCAAGAGGAAGAGATATGCATTCAAGAAGCAATGCAAATCAGTCCACAAAATAACATTTAAATGAATGTGAATAAACAACAATGAACAATGGATAAAATGCAAGATTAAAAAGAAAATGCCAAGGTTGCTGAACATGAAGTTCTTGTAATACTTAAGACCTACCGAGCAAATGAAAAGCTTGTAAATACATTAAAGACAAAAAAAGTATTTAAAAAATATTGCAAATGCAATGGTGATTTTGTGGAGTGTGATGTCTGCACTGCAATGTGAAGATTTGTTACTGTGTTTTGACATTGCTGGCGACACAGTCTGAAGATGAAAGTTGGGGCAGTGTCAAGCATTTATCTCTAAAATGAGGCTACAGTATAGGGATTCTGAAAGATATTGAGTAACTCTTGTAGGACAATGGAAGTTAACTAGAACAATTATTTTCTAATAAATACAAAGAATTTGAGTCAACTTCCATTGTCTTCCAAGAGTTGCCAGTTTGTTCCTTTTTATTAATGCGTCTTGGTTGAAAAGTGAAGTATCGACAGTATCTTTTCCTCCACGGGAATGGACCCTACATCTTATTTTATACCCGTAGACGAGTGAGGAAATATTGTAACGAACTAGCTGAGCCTGATGCTGCATGAAGGATGTAGGACAAGTCATATCTTGCATGTCTTAAATTGCCTTAGGATGTTTGCCAGAATTCCTATGTAATGCTCTTGTATCTTTGACCTGTGATTCAGGTGTAGAGTCAATGAAGTGACAGTCAACTAGTGGATGAGCACAAACATCTGCAGAAAGCATTCGCATACAGCCTGCAGAAATGTAGGAGGGTAAGAGAGCCTGTATCACACCATTCTTTGATCACATTTCAGACAATTTCACCTTCTGACAGACCGGAAACCAGTATGGTATTGGAGCTGTCGCCTACAGTCTTGCTTCAGCAGGACAAAGGTTGGTGACTGGTAATCATATCTGGGAGCGCCATATCCCAGATACTAACATTTCAATTACAATTGCTACATTGTCACTTTCAGGAGTTCCGAATAATTTTCAACATTTGGCATTCTATGGGAACCGGTTAAGCACATCGCAGTGCAAAATCACTGGTTTAAAAATCATATTGGATCCCAAATAACTGTTAAATTAATGTTTTAACTATCCCTATATTCTGTTATTACTGTGCTATCACTGTTATTAGTACGCTTGTGCGGAAGTCTGCTGATGGACCTGGCCCGAGGGCAATGGCAACCATGTACTGTGGAAATAGTGTTGAGTGAACGTTGTTAATCTGGAACCTAGTCGTTGTCATTTTAAATTAACGTTTGTAGTTATTAGCCATCTTCTGCTACTATGTGCCACCTCGCTTCGTCGTTAACTTGGAATCTGGACACTTGATTATTTACTAATCTGGACGAGAAAAAGCAAGCACGTGTAGTGGTATTATCGCTCGATGAATAATACCACCGCAAGTGGTATTATCCCTCCTCTGAGGATTTGAACAAGGATGATGGTATGGGGAACTTTGATCAGAGCACTGGTTTCTATGTTTCTTAAAGAGAAAGACGGTGCCTACGAGGCATATTCAAACTGACAGTTAACGTTACTAGAGACATTTCGGTTGCGTTGACGGACGACATAATTGATTTCGAATAGCGGTACAAAAGGATGCGCAAGTACGACATGGTTCACCTGGATGCAGCTTTCAAATTGCTCGATCCTGCCTGGATGGTAGGGTGATATGGTTGGCTTTGACTGCTTGTACTGTGCTGACTTTAGGCAATGAATTCGGCACTAAAAATACTTTGGTGAAAAGTCGTCTCGCGACAATAACAGATGGAATGCAAGTGAGTGACGCAGCATGTTACACTGCGCGTCAGAGAAAAGGCGCCAACAAGTTACGTTCTGAAGATAACCAGACGAGGGCGCCATGGCCCGGCACAAGTCCACTGGACAGGTATGGATGGGGATCAAAATGTGCTATTTGTCAAAGCACTTACCATTGGGTTAAAGACTCTTCATAAAAATGAGCATGTTTAACTAACAGAGGAAAATGTAAACAGAGAGAGAGCAGTGTAACATTACACTGCTTTCAAACAAATCTGCTTCTGAGATCTTTATAGTTGAATCCTTAGGATCTGCTGTGAATGATACTGCATTTACACGCACAGTGTGTGGCACAAAATGCCTTGATGGCTATGTCATACAAAATATGATTGACACCAAACAGAGCTTTCAAATTTGGAAATGGGAGATTCGTCTTTCCTACCAAGAGAGTCAAGATACCAGCAAAAATTGGTCAGACTAAGTGTCACATTGAAACAGAGGTGGTCCCTACAGATATCCCCTTACTATTAAGCAAAGCTTCCCTCGAAGTCAGGGGCTGTACTTCACATAAAAATTACAAGGCAATGATGTTTAAACAACCAGTGACCCTTGAACTTACTAGCTCAGGCCGCTGTTGTGTAAACATTTTAGACAAAGACATCATACAGTCCATGTAAAAATGAAATTCTTACAGACACAGAGCTCATGGAGATTCTAACAGTCACAGAGAACAGGAACTAGTATTATTAAAACTTTACAAAATGTTTGACATGCTACAGTTGACAGACTTCAGAAATTACTCAGCAGTTCTGGGAATAATGATGATGTGAGTTTTTTTCCATTCTATGGCAGATTGTTAAATTGTGAGACATACAGCAAACCTAAGCCCAGACCAGCTGTTGGTTTGCCACTGGCTTCCAAGTACAATGAAACCGTGTCTGTAGATTTACACGAGCTAGGACCAAGGGTTTGGTACCTTCACATAATCAACCACTTCACAGGCTTCAGTGCTGGAAGCATTTGTGAATATTAAGAAACCCAGTGAAATCGTCAAGCACTTCATTCATTCCTGGATAAGTATGCATGGCCCGCCCCAGAAATTGTACAGTGACAATGGAGGAGAATTCAGTAATAATTCAATAAGAAAAATGGCTGGAGAAATTATAACATGGATGTAAAGACAACTGCTGCATACAGTCCATGGAGCAATGGACTTCTGGAGAGACATAATCGAACACTCACAGAGATTATGCTGAAAGTGAAGCAAGACGATGTGACGGGAAAACAGCCCAAGAGTGGGCTTTGATGGCAAAAAACTCAATGCACAATGTTCATGGCTACAGCCCATACCAACTAGTTTTGGGGCAGAACCCTAATTTTCCCTCTGTACTTGTTGACAAGATTTGATTTGAGATGCAGCAAGAAAAGTGTTTACTGAAGCAGAGTGTTCAGAGAGAATTCACAGGGCTCTGCGTAAACAGCTTTGACCCATCGATGAGAAGTACGAGACTGGAAACATAGTGTACTACAAACGAGTTGACTGTCAAGAGTGGAAAGGACCGGGAGTAGTCATTGGCCAAGATGGTGTGGTGATATTTGTGAGGCACCATTGTCAGGGTGCAACACAAGATGGGTGAAAGTAAATTATCAAAAAAGATGGAGCAGCTGTTGCTGAGAATCAGCCTCCGACTACACATTACAAAAAGGACATATTAACAGACACAAACCTACCAGATGTCGCATCCAGTGATATGGACACTGAAACTGACACAAGAAATGGAGCAGAAACGGGTAATACTGCCTTTGTTGGCAGTTTTGTTGTCGTGGAAAACTGTTTCATTCGCCAGTGTGGGCCAGTAAAAACAACCATTTTGTCGGGAAAAGGGACCATCTTGACTCCATATAAACTAGTCAGCACTTATGTCACACACTAGCTGCTAGCTAACTGGTTAGCATTGACGAAGTCAGAATGGGCATGCACACTCCATTGTTATGTGACAGTCGATGGCTTTAGAATTAGGAATTAGAAAACTAATACTACACTGAACAAAAATATAAATGCAACATGTAAAGTGTTTGTCCCATGTTCCATGAGCTGAAAAAAAAGATCCCAGAAATGTTCCATATGCACATAAAGCTGATCTCAAATTTTGTGCACATTTGTTGACATCCCTGCCAGTTTTGTTGAGCAAGTGTTTCAGTACCATGACAGAGGGTATCACGTCTGCTGCAGGCGCAGTTGATGATCTTATTTCTAGAGTTGTTCAAATGGAGCTAGCTAGTGTGTTCATGTTTCCAAGTTTCAAACATGTTCTCAAATGGCAGCAGCAGTATAACAACCAGCATACAATATGACTTTCCTCCGTACGAAATCCTTGAAGACCCACTTTGCTGTCAGACTCCGCATGCTCATGGGGTTGATATTGCTGGTCCAAATGTGATGTAATTACATTAACTCCGGTAGGGCAAAATCTAAAAAATAGTAACCCCCCCCCCTCTCAAAAGTGCACCAGTGCTCGACCAGTTGGCGAAAGCCAACATCACCCACGACAGAGAACGGTTGATTGTCAAGGGCAATGAATTACAATATCTTGGCGTTTAAAGGATTTTGCCTTTTAAGTTGTCTCGCTGAAATTTCCCTACTCTTTCAAATGACTGCTCGACTTGTTGACTGCTCGATCCCAACAGCAGACATTGTGGGCTAGGTTAGGAATGCTGTGTTGCACGTGTGGCACAATTTTACGTGGCGTCATTACGTCATGTACCTACGTTATATGCAAGATGTTCTCATCTATCTGTGTTATATAGGTATGCACGTCAGCTTTGACATCGGTATTGCACATCAGCGTTAAACTAGACATCAGGCTGTTACCGATGTTGGCATTTTTAGCTAATATCGTCCGTTTCTGATATGTTCACTGATATATCGTGCATCCCTAGTTCCTGAGATGTTACACACTTCACCAGGCCTTTTGAGATCTGCTCATCTCTACAGTGTGACTGCAATGATGACTACCTGGAACATTTGTGGATGCTTTGCAGATTTTTTTTTTACAGATAATCTGATTTAATGCCTGGAGAAGTGTAACTTCTTATCAACAATATAGCAATTTTCTGAGTTGCAGAGTGCAACTGCTAAATGGCTTAAATGCCACCTCACATTTGAGTTCCAAGTAATCTTGTTTTCTGTTCACTTGTATAAGATTGCTAAAGCGTTTCAATGTCATTCCTGATGGGTCTCGTTCCCCTGCTCTGATGTTGCATACATCAACTAATTTTGCATGCCACGTCATCGACTGACAGATTGCTATAACATATGTGGTTAAGGTGAAAACACACTGGTAAGAATGGGTGCGTTCAAGTGGATCACTTTTGTCAAGTCAGGGCCTATCTTTGCATTTCAAATTGTCCGACATGCACCTATATGTTGATGGAACTTTACAAAATCATGTGATCAAAGGTCATGTTTTGACTGCAGTCAACTGCAAGTTTCTGCAATTGCTCTTTGCCAACTTCATCCTGCAGCCATCGCCTGCATTGTGGGAGGCTCTGTTGTCACCCAATCATAGGGTGTTTTTGTTTGACCCACTGTAACATTACTGAAACAGGAACCAACTTTGCTGTGATATATATATAATATGGCATCCATTTGTTTTTATCCACTAGCCTGCTATATATAGCAGGCTAGTGGATAAAAACAAATGGATGCCATATTTGAGGCTCTCTCATTCATTGATTTTACAATGTACACACCAGGATTTGAGTTTGAGAGTTAATGATATAACCCCACCCCAAAAAAGTTAATAAACAACACTGCCATGTTGATCTAAACCTTGCTGTTGGAAAACCAGTTAGCTTCCGACTTTCGGCTGTTTGTTTTTTTGAATACTAGTAGAATGTTTTGGCCCACTCGGTTGTCAGTAGAGATTAGCCAATCAGAGAGCACAGACCTCTGCAAAAACTATTTTAAAAATAGGGCATTTTCACTGTTTATTCCACACCTTTTTCATAGGAATTGCTAACTAAAACAATTAAACTGGATAATAGCTACATCTTTTTTTGTAGAGCAAGTCTTTACAACTTTTACATCTGTTAGATAAGGGAGTTTCGTGCTTCAAGAAACATTTTTGTTAAATTTGATAATGGGCACTTGCATATTAGTTCGCTAGCTGCAGCTAGTAACATTATTATTAAATCATCAGGAATTAGCAAAGACAGTACAATATGAAGATGGGCATAAACTGCTTCTTCAATAGAAATTCCTGGTGACGCTTGTAGGCGATGTCATGGCGACACAGGCTAGCTAAACCAACGAGTTTTACAAAACCGCTCATTGTTCTATCTGTGGCTAAACGCATGCGTAGAAACAGGTCATTGAGTCTAGGTCGTCTCGCGACGAACTGCGCTTGTGAGGCCATATCATCAAATTGTAAATGTGTCGGTTTGTCACTTTCACGAAGTTGGAGTAATATGTTCAACTATTTAAAAGCATATTCATTAGTTAATAAAAATCGGCTTCTTCTATAGAAATAGGTCCTGCCTCTCGCTAAATGGTAGAAAGCAGATTATTCAGTCGACATTCCTATTGGTCCTAAGGCAACCATCTACAGTACATTCCGAAAGTATTTAGACCCCTTGATTTTTTTCCACATTTTGTTACATCACAGGCTTATTCTAAAATTGATTAAATAGCTTTTTTTCCCTCATCAATCTACACACAGTACACCATAATGACAGTGAAAACATATTTTTTTGAAATGTTGGTAATTTTATTAAAAATAAAGATACCTTATTTACACAAGTATTCAGACCCTTTGCTATGAGACTCGAAATTGAGCTTGGGTGCATTCTGTTTCCATCGATCATTGTTTCTACAACTTGGAGTCCACCTGTGGTAAATTCAATTGTTTGGACATGATTTGGAAAGGCACACACCTTTCTATATAAGATTCCACAGTTGACTCTGGATCTCAAAGCAAAAACTAAGCCATGAGGTCGAAGGAATTGTCCGTAGAGCTCTGAGACAGGATTGTGTCGATCCACAGATCTGGGGAAGAGTACCAAAAAATGTATGCAGCATTGAAGGTCCCCATGAACACAGTGGCCTCCATCATTCTTAAATGGAATAAGTTTGGAACCACCAAGACTCTTACTACAGCTGGCTGCCCGGCCAAACTGAGCAATCAGGGGAGAAGGGCATTGGTCAGGGAGGTGACCAAGAAACCGATGGTCACTCTGACAGAGCTCCAGAGTTCCTCTGTATAGATGGGATAACCTTCCAGAAGGACAACCATCTCTGCAGCACTCCACCAATCAGGCCTTAATGGTAGAGTGGCGAGACAGAAGCCACTCCTCAGTAAAAGGCACATAACAGCCCACTTGGAGTTTTCCAAAAGGCACCCAAAGACTTTCAGACCATGAGAAACAAGATTCTCTGGTCTGATGAAACAAAGATTGAACTCTTTAGGCTGAATGCCAAGTGCCACATCTGGAGGAAACCTGGCACCAACCCTACGGTGAAGCATGGTGGTGGCATCATCATGCTGTGGGGATATTTTTTTAAGAGAAATATGAACAGAGCAAAGTACAGAGAGATCCTTAATGAAAACCTGCTCCAGCGCACTCAGCACCTCAGACTGGTTTACCGTACAACAGGAAAACAACCCTAAGCACATAGCCAAGACAACGCATGAGTGGCTTCGGGACAAGTCTCTGAATGCCCTTAAGTGGCCCGGACTTGAACAGCGACGCTCCCCATCTGACCGGACAGAGTTTGAGAGGATCTGCAGAGACGAATGAGAGAAACTCCCGAAATACATGTGTGCCAAGCTTGTAGCGTCATACCCTAGACTCAAGTCTGTAATCGCTGCCTAAGGTGCTTCAACAAAGTACTGAGTATTAGCTCTGAATACTTATGTAAATGTGATTTTTGCATTTTTATTTTAATACATTTGCACCAGAAAATTACCTGTTTTTGCTTTGTCATTGTGTCTAGATTGAGGGAAATGATTTTTAAATGAGGCTGTAACGTAACAAAATGTTGAAAAAGTCAAGGAGTCAATACTTTCCGAATGCACTGTATAATGAAGTGGCAGCCTCATTCATTTAACCGTTAGATTCAGTTAGTCATAGTACACAACGTTTTATCACTGCGTTCTCTACCAGAAAGTTTGTTGTCCCTCTTCCATGTCACATGGGTTGATACATTGCTTTTTTTAATTTGTAAAGCCCTTTAACAAAAAGTCCCACTATACCTAACATCATTACTAAACATCATTACTAGACATATGAGTTACCACAACCGGTCTCAGGGATGGCTAACACTGGAAACGTATTTGGTCTCTACTGTTAGGTAAATCAGCTTTTAGTTCTCTTTCACCTTATTTGTGGAACAATCTTCAACATGTTCTTAAATTTGATGTTTGATCTTATTACTGATGTTTGTTTGTTTTATGACCATGTTATTGTTTCTGCTTGCATTCTGTATTTATATAGTGATGTATGTATTTTCTGTAATTTAGGGCTCATCTGTAAAATAGACCTTGGTCTCAATATGACTCCCTGATAAAATAAAGGTTAAATTAATAGAAATACAATCTGGCTAGTTACAAAAAGGGCTTTGTACAACAGTAGCCGCATTAGCGAAGCTAGTTTGTTAGTTATCACTAGTAGCCAGCCAATGTTAAGTCTTTCGTGAATTTGAATATTGGGAATCGCATCGGTGAAAGATCCATGTATTTGCCTTAATGATTTGCATACTGCTACCAAAGACATTACAGTATGAAGATATGCAGAAACTGCTTTTTTCCGATATGAATCCCAGATAACGCTTGTAGGCGATATCATGAAGACGTTGGCTAGCAAAACTCATGTGCAGAAACACGAAATTAGGTCTAACGGTCATCTCGCGCCGAACTGCGCATGTGTCAAATCAAAGGCAATCCGATATAGTTGTTTTTGATGAAAATAAAAGCGTGTTAGCTTGTCACTCATGAGGTTGGAGTAATAACTTATTCAACTACTTAAGACATTGGCTCGAATCCAGGTAGTGACGTTGGATTTCGAGAAAGTTAACGGCTAAGGAACTATTTTTCACTTCTCATTGACTCCTCAAACCCCGGACTGGTCTGTTTCGCGAGCGTTCCAGGAAGTCTCGCGATGCGCATCTGGGTTTAGAAACTGCTGCAACTACTTTTGTGCTTCAAACAACTATCTGCAAATAAATTACACAATTCTTCTCTGAAGACAGTAAATAATACATTTTGCTGGCGATCTAATAAACATTTTATTTTAAGGTGCATATCACAAGCTGACATACTGGTAGCCTACTGTTCGGGCTTTTACAATAGATATGCATTTTCGTGTTTCCAGGTCGATTTTCAAGCATTTTGAATGAGGAGCTCTTTTAAGTGAACAAAGCCAAATGATGCGGCTACAGATGTGGCTGACGGAAGAGACTCAGAACAAATATATTAATAACTAAACCAAGATAGACCACAGCCTGTCGTTTCCAGTGGGATCAAATCAGTCATAAGTGGGCAGAACAAGCAAGGAGGGGGACAGAGGCAAGCATGGGCCAGTGAGAGCCTATTGGCGCGATGTAGCACGTATTTGCATATTTTCTTTAGAGAAGGCCTACCCTGAAGTGTGCGTGTGCAATAACTCAATTCACCCTTGCTCCTAAACAACGCAGAGTAAAATCCACAAAACTTTGTCCAATGTTTAAGAGATTTTCGTTTTGGTAACCGAAAACTGTATTTGAGATCAAACGTTTAATCGATGAGAAAGTTAGCATAATGTTGGCCAAAATGCAACGAGCTTCATCTACTCCCGCTTCTGGCCACAAGGCTTTCTCTCATGACCATATTTGGTCATGAGTGGAACCGCCAACCGGATGCTTCACACTTCAATACATTGGCTAATTGTTCTATCTGTGCTCAGAATGCCCATTCTTCTGGCTACCGCTAGCGTTACGCCGAGGGACATTCACAATAAAGCTTAAGAAAGCGACGCTACTGCCACCTTCTGGTTTGGACTATTTTAACAAGGCTAGCGGACGGTGATCTGCTGTCTGGAAGAAAAAAAAGATTGAGTACCAACACTGTTCAGATGTGCTAAATATTCTCGGCCGGCAAACGTTCGATGTACCGGTGAACGTCAAACGTACCGGTGTGTCGGAGCCTTTAGCTTATACGTAAAATACCAATGGAGGCGTTGTAAGATCTGGCAGACGTCAGCAACGCCTGGGCAGAGGAACTTGCCCAAAATCTGCGCAGGACGACTGCACTTATTTTGGAACGCGCCCCAATACCTTACCACGACGCTACGTGTACGTTCAAGGGGGAGGGGCACGTAAACAGAATTCTAAACAAAGGAGAGCGAATCAGTTTTTATTTCAACATCTTTGTAGAGAGTCGAAAGGTAAGAATATTAATAATTGTACATTATTAGTTCCTGCAAAAAGTGTTTGACGATAGAGCTCTGGCAAAAATGCATGCACCGTTTTCTCCTTTGCCAATGCAATTTCGATGCATTTACCATCAGCTCTTTGCAGCGCCATTACTGTGTAGGGTAAATGAACAAAATGGCCATATTATTACTGAGGACGTGCATCTTCCTCGTTATGAATTTTTGCTAACTATTTCCATGCCCCCCACCATTCCAAAACTTCATAGAATATTGCACACTCCTTATTTATTTTGATTGTATTTATTCTGGTCGATAATGTACTTTTGCAAAGGGCAGTAACTTGCATTTGATGAGTGCACAGGCCATGATTAATGTTGCCTCGCACATGGATATCAGAAGCAGTGGGTGACTTTTACGACTCCATGATGTTAACATTGGGTCGTGTTAAGTTGCTTTGTATCAAACTGTATTGTGATTTTAATAATAGGAATAAACATTTTCAGATAAGTTATTAACTCTATCTCTAATCCTCTATCTCTGGTCACCAGTTTGGAGTCATGCCTATACGTCGTGCAGCTAGGACACCACCCCAGGAGATGCCCCCCTCGGCTGCACCAGAGGGAGGTGAGTTCAAGAATCTCAACATGAACAGGAACTCTATGGTGTTCATATCAATGATGTATATAAACCCTGGATTGCTGATGCTATGTATTGGCATTTGAGAGGTTTGAAGCAAATGGTGGACCATATTGGGGCTCCACAGTAGTGGAAACGGTACAATTTAGTCATCTCTAAAATATATTTAGCTCACATTCACCATAATGCTTGCTTATTATATTACGTGAGCTAAACATAAAACACATATACTTTATATATTTTTCTAAGATTACTAATTTTACTGCCCCCACTACTGGGGATTGGCAATGTTTGTAATAGAATAAATGTGGCAAAAATGAATGTTGACAACAATACATTTTATTGCTACGGCTTCCAAACTATTATTAACAATTGTGGGGGAGTGCCAAGATGATGGAGTCAAGGTGGCTTCAACACAGCGCCCCCATGTGTCATCTAGTGTGTGTGATAGATAGATAGATAGATAGATCGATCATTGGTTCATATGTACCCAGCATTGACAGGCTAGGAGTGAATATGGTAACCACTTGGCAGGACTTGGTTCTTTCCCCAAATTGAGTACCATTTGTCATAGTCACTTATCAAATCATTTCATATTAGTGGTTTAAGAGTGGAATCGGACTTCCCAAATATTTGACAATGTTCTGAGTTCTTGTTGAGTGGTACATGAATAAAGCATGACATCTGCTTGCTGAATTAACCCATTCAAACTCTTGTCGTTCTCCCTCCCCCACATCTCTCTCCAGAGCCTGATGCCAGTTCTGAGGAGTCTGCCTCTGTTGAGGAGGAGCAGGAGATGGCATCCGCTACCCTAGTAGCCAAGGAGGGGGAGGGTACAGGTGAAGGAGAGACCAAAGAGAATGGTGAGAAACCTGAGGGAGAGAAAGGTGATGAATCGACTGGAGAGAAGACTGCTGAGGGGGAAGAGTCTGAGAAGAAAGAGTGAGTTGCTTGTGCTCATACCCTGTGGTTGTTGCTTACATATTGGTGCAGATAAATGTTTAATTGCTCATTGTTTTGTTGGTTGGTTGCAGAGAGAAGGATGGTGTGAAAGAGAAAGTGAAGAAGCCAGTGAAAAGGGCCATTCCCGCCTGGGCAACCATGTCTGCCAGCAAACGTGCAACGCTCACTAATAAGAGCACCTCCACCATGCAGCTGCCTAAGATGGACGACATCCTCATCGAGGCCATTGAGGTCTGTACACCACAAAACACTTACCTTTGTATTAGGTAGTTCTCCCTTATTCCCCACGAATGCAACATCTGCAACTCCTCATATTTCCTCTGCAGTCCTGCAAGGAGAAGACTGGGGCCTCAGCCCATTCTGTCATGAAGTACATTGTGAAGAAATACCCTAACCTAGAGAAGAGGAAATTCCTCCTTAAGAAGGCTCTCAAGAGGCAGCTGGAGAAGGGCACCGTCAAACAGGTGAGGAGTCCTTGTCATGGACCAAAGCTTACCATGTATTAACATGAATTGCAAATGGTAGGCAGCAGTCTTGGTGTTTTTGATCTGTGGGTTACTTGTTGTGGTGCCCTATATCCTGTTTGTCTGGTGTTTTATCTGTCTGCGTACTCCTGTTGCTTTACCTTTTTATTCACTCTCACAGCTAAAGGGTAAAGGCCTTTCTGGGAGCTTTACCATTGGGAAGCAGTCCTCTAATAAACCAACTGCTAAAGGGGTATGTAATTTTCAGTCGCCAATCTACAAACTTCAACACTAACAATTACAATTGACTATTATGTGATTGTTCCATTGGCTTTGAGTAGGCAGAGTTTGGATAATATATGCCATTTAGCAGACACTTATGTGAAATCATGCTTGCATACATTTTTTTTTTTACTGTAACTGAATCCACTATCCTGGCGTTGCCAGCGCCATGCTCTACCAACTGAGCTACAGAGCACCACTTTGTTTGACAGTGATTCTGATTGTGATGGTTTGGTGTTAGAAGCCGATCGTCGTGGCACCTGGGTTGAAGGCAGAGACCCTTGGGGATGCTCTGCCCCTGATCATCACACGGCTATGTGAGCCCAAAGAGGCGTCTTATATCCTGATCAAGAAATATGTGGAGCAGCACTTCCCTCAACTCAACGTGGAGCATAGGTAAATACCTGTTTTACTGTTATATTGGGATGGGTGGGGTCTCTTATCCTGTTTGGAGTACATAAACACATGCTAACTTACAGTATTACTTGAATTAGCAATACAACCCAAATCTACAGAATGTTTAATGCAGTACCTTTGAACTATGGGATGTTCGTGGTGTGTATTGGTGGAGGTTAAATAGAATTTCCAATGCAGTCACTATTTCATTCCTAGGCCAGATATCCTAAAGAGTGCCCTGGTGAGAGCTGTGGACAAGGGTCACCTGGAGCAGATCACTGGAAAAGGTGCCTCTGGAACATTTCAGGTTAGCCTTATACTAAAGGAATGCACAATTCAGTGTACTTCATGAAGTCTGATGTTGGATCTCTGTTGTATGAGGTGTTTATCTCAGCCCCGCTTACTCTCTTACAGCTGAAGCGGGAAGGGGGCAAGTTCCTGCTTAAAGGCGGGGCCCTGGAGGACGCTATCATGACAGCCATTGTGGCAATGAACGAACCCAAGACTTGCAGCACCACCACACTCCGCAAATTCCTGTTAGAGACAAACCAGGACAGCATGGAGTACCGTGTGGGTAAGACCTGCTCCCTGACTCTCTTAAGAGAAACACTGCTTTGGCAAGATGTGAATACCTACCTGCAACTGCAGGAGCGCTCTCATTAGCTAGGTTAAATCAGAGATGTAAAGATGCTTTATTGACCCCAGGCACTTCTCTTCCCTCAGTGAACAACCTGAAGAGGACCCTGCAGAAGTGCAAAATGATGGGCTGGATGGATCAGATCACTGGGAATGGGCTAAACGGAACCTACCAGCTCTGCTACCCTTACTACCCCAGGTAGAACACCACTATAGGAAGGTTACTATGTGATGTATATTGCTACCCTCTGTACATCATTACATTGCTACTATGTGACGTATATTGTTGCCCTCTACATCATTGCATTGCATGTGCTATACCAGGAACCGTATTTCCTGAAGTTCACTCACCTGGAACCGAAAGGTTAAAGATCAGACTGTCTCTTCTTATTCCACAGCCCAGCCATTCTGTTCCCTGAAAAACAGAACGTGAAGGAGCAGAAAGTGGCGGAGAAGGACAAACGCAGAAAGAGGGTTGACTTGTCTGATGAGGACTCTGATGAGGAGGAAGAGGACTCGTCCGAGGAAGAGGACTCAGATGATGAACCCCCTCCTAAGAGGTGAGTCGAAGGTCAAGTGGATAAAATCCAATGAGAATATTTTGATTGATATTGTCATACATAGCAGTGAACCATTTGAAACTCACTAACAGTTTATTTGTTCAATACGATCCTTAGGAAAGCTGGGAAGAGGCCACCACCTAAAGCGCGTCGCCCCCCCAGCAAGAAGTCTCGGCCGGCAAGTCAGTCAAGGGCTAAGGGCAAAAAAAGAGCTGCCCCAGCAAAGAGGTCTGCACCCCCAGCAAAGAGGTCTGCACCCCCAGCAAAGAGGTCTGCACCCCCAGCAAAGAGGTCTGCACCCCCAGCAAAGAGGTCTGCACCCCCAGCAAAGAGGTCTGCACCCCCAGCAAAGAGGTCTGCACCCCCAGCAAAGAAGTCTGCACCCCCACCAGTCAAGGTACCCCCACCAGTCAAGGCACCCCCACCAGTCAAGAAAGCTGCACCTGCGAGCAAGCCCAAAACGCCCATCATCAAAAAGCTGACGAGCAAGGCATCTAAGCGGCCCACGCCCAAAAAGTCACCTCCTGCAAAGAAGGCAGCAGCCAATTCTGCAGTGAAGGCCAAGCCAGCAGCTCGCAAGTCCCTGAGGGGGAAGAAGTGAGTTTACTATTGCCCAGCAGTGGAAGTTTAACTGTAGCTCTGAAGACAGTGGTGCTCTGCCTCTCTCCATGCTCTCTTTCGCATCATTGTTTTCCTCCAGTTTGGGGCTAGCGAATTATTTTCTCTGTAGGATTGGGATGTGGCAGTTATTAGTTCATGTCAATTTACTGTACTTGGGAACTGTTCTATTTCTGTGAACCCAACTTTTAATCTCCATTGTGTAGAATGGCCTCTTAAAATATGTAAAACTGCCTAGGTAAAGAATTTCCATCACTACTTTTATTTCCCTCAAACACTTAATTTTGATAATGTATAGGCAGAGCTCCAGAATCAGTGACTTTTGCATTTGTCCCAGTCCACTCTACCATGTTTTACCTGGACACATTCCTTTTACCAAATAATTTGTTTAGCATTTTGGAAACTTTCTTCCTCTACAACATTTTTGATTTCTCTACATTTAATCTGGAGTGAACTCATCTTAAAGCATATTGAGATTTATGTTATTAAGTGAATTTGAGAGCATAATGACAGCCAACTTTTCATGTAATGAATTATTGTTTATTACGAATTCTGTTATTTAAATGATCGTATGAGTGAAACATATCCATCGCTGGGCCTGTGGTTAAAATACTTAATTTGATTGGAGACTAACTGATCAGGAAGCACTGTTTGTCATTGTGATTTTCAGTACTACTGCATAGTATTAGGGGATTGTTTTTGTGTGTAAACAAACAAGCTAATCAAAGTGAATTGGTTGTGTCCTATAAAGCAAAAAGAAAACAGACCAATACAATCTTCTACATTCTGTGTAATAGTGAAAGATTGTGAATAACACACTTTGTTTTGAAGGAGCGTAGCTCATACCCTGCATGCGTGTACTCTTTATGTTATGCTTTTTCCCAAGTCATTATTAAAATGGCTATATTTGTACTTCCTTCATTCTGTCATGGTCTCAAGGGGAGACAAACACGAAATAGTGTGTCTGCTGTTGGAGCTGAAGTATATATTTTAAATACTACACAATACAAATCCATAATGTCAATTTGGTTCACTCATGAATAAAGTGCTGGATAGTTTGAGTACAGGGTTATTAAATAGACTAGAACGTTACAATTTATTAGGCCTGTGTCCATACAGTTTATAAATCATTATTTGGTGCATTAAGTGGATCCTTTCATTCAGAGATGCAACACCTATTTACTTTGCAAATGTTGAGCATGTTGATGAACAAGGGAGAAATTGTGAAATTAACATACATTTAAATTCAGGATGGATGGGCTGCTGCAAATCAGTGAAGGGTGTATTAATCATTAGTTAAAGCTTGCTTCCGTTAAAAAAAAAAACATATGGGGCGTAATGAATACGTCCCATATCTAGGTCTACACCTATGTTGCGCAATGAGTGTATGGACCATCAATATGGGCTGCAGAAATGCCTTTTGAGTATGTCTCGAAAGGTAAACGTTTCTAGTCCCGCCCAAACACACCGGTGAATAGCCAACTCTGAATTGAGTCGGGGCGGGCGTCAACTTGACGGTGAGGTAACTTTTGACTGGGAGAGGAAATCAGAGTTTGGAACAGTGGAACAAGTACAATAGTGCAGAGTACAAGAGTGCGGAAGTGAAAAGAGCGTCGGTGTGGTCCTAAAGTAAGATATTTGATTAGCATTGATTTATTGACATGTTTACTTTGCCAAAGCTGTACATGCGTTTAACTGAATCCTTACATAAATGTTTGCGCTCATAAAACAGACTAACAGGTTTGGGAGTAACGGATTACATATAAGAGATTACAAAAACGGTCCTTGTAATATATTACCAGCGAAAATATTTTAACCAGATACTTTTAAAAAACTAGATGATTACTTCAAGGATTACTTAAATTCAGAAAGGATGTTTGCAAAAACAATCTTTGTGACACTTCTCTGTTTTGTAAATGATTTTCAAATTAGCATTGAAAAAAGGCACAGATTTAAGTTAGTTCCACCTGAGCGAGTCTGACCACAAGTCAGAGACCACTATGATGACACACGAAATGTGTTTGATCGATCGCGGGAAAAGCGCAGGAATAGGCTTTTGTAGGCTAGTCCCAAGGTATGTCTTCCAATGGTGCGACTGATGTCAGCATCCAAAGATTATCCAATTTGAATCAACGCTTGGAGGTAAGGATGACAGCAGTGTAGTCTACGGCGATACGGATATCACTTCTTATTGATATCTACACAGCGCATTGATGTGAATCACACTGCTGCTCTCTCATTTAGCTATTTGTGCCTTACGGAATGTGGTTGTTGTGGATGGCTGTTCACAAATCTAAACGTGTATTTGAACCCGATAATGGTTGAATTCAAGAAGTTTAAGCTGCCCATCAATCATTGTTTTTGAAACCAGTGGACTGCCAGTGAAAAATGCGCTCTTGCAACAGTTGCATAGTGCGGATCCCAGCCTATGGAATAAAAATACATTTTTTCCCCCCATAGGCCTAATGGACACATGTTCAAACTCGCACACTTTTGATATACTTAAAGGGGCAATATGTTGTTGCTACATCCAATTTTTGATTTATAAATTATGAGCTCATGAGTTTAATTCAACTTTCACACTCCATGAGAACCCAAAATATAACCTTGTTTTTATCCAATGTTTGTAAACAGTGTAAATGTAAACAAACACTGTATAGCCTCATATGGTTAAAACAATAATTTTGATATCATGGATGGTCAGTCCTTTTATCCATAGCTCTGTCTATTAATCTGAGAGTGGTTACATTCTCCAGGCCCATCCCTCAGCCTACCAAAACAGAGGCGGCGAAACGATTTTGTTCTTGTTTCATCGGTGGATTTGCCCTTTAAACTGCTATCAAGATATCAAAGTGTCACAAAAAAAAGGGTAAACAATAGGCCTATAGCAAATTCAGCATATGGCATTAATTTTTCACATGTAAATAGCACTTTTCAGTAGTGCTCAAAGCATGCCATTCCATGAGCGCAGCATTTCTTTTTCAACTCGAATCAATGAGCCCAATCAGTCCTCCATGACAACAAAATCATAAACAACAGAGTAGGGCTGGCTAATAAATCCTTTGTTTTGGGATTATGCTCAAGCAAAATAATTTGGCTAATCTATACTTCCATATTTCCAAATCCTATTCTTGAAGATCAAGGGGTATAACATTTATTGGAATGACTAGAATTCTGATAGACTTTGGTTTTTAATGTAAATATATAATTTAATTGTATTATTATATGTAGTGGGGAAGAGATTGGTTAGAAGAAGCCTACATAACCAACCCATAAAGTAACATTTAACATCCATATATGGCCAGCTATGTAAACTTTAACATTGATTTATCCTGCAATAGATGTAGTTCAATTGGTAACATACATTTTTGTCTTCTTCTAATGCATTTTAAGGGGAAAGTAATCTAAAAGTAACTGAATGTAATCAGATTATGTTACTGAGTTTGGTTAATCCAAAAGTTACATTACTGATTACCCCCTCAGGGTCTCTAAGTGCATGAATTGGACAATTTTCCATTAGGATCCAGCTGCGACATCATCTCTCAGAGCAGTCATCCCTCAGGGTCTCTATGCTGCCACCTACTGATATGTCATCTCTCAGTGCAGTGCAACGCTCAGGAAAAGTGGAGGTGTCGAAGGAACCATATAAGGAGAAGTGGGGATTTTGAAAGGAACCATATAAGGAGAAGTGGGCATTTTGAAAGGAACCATATAAGGAGAAGTGGGAATTTTGAAAGGAACCATATAAGGAGAATTGGGGATTTTGAAAGGAACCATATAAGGACAAGTGGGAATTTTGAAAGGAACCATATAAGGAGAAGTGGGGAATTTGGTTCCTTTCAAAATCCCCACTTCTCCTTATTTGGTTCCTTTCAAAAAAGAAGTGGCGATTCAAAGGAGTCTTTTAACACTAGAAGTGCTGGAATTCCATAACTGCTAGAACTGCAATGACTTGATATTTCAATTATTATTATTATTTAAAATATTCAATAATAAATCATGCATTGTTCAAGTTCAGGTATCTAATGTTAGCAAGTATTTACATTTACGAAAAACGTAACGTTACATACATGGTTACCAGTAGGTAACGTTCAAAGACACAGCTCACAATGGGTGAATAGACATTTTTTGGGGATAACTAAAATTCCTTACTGTCATCTCTGCAGAACATGACTGACATCTTGAGTGGCACCTTTCAAAACCCACACTTCTCCTTATATGGTTCCTTTCAAAATGTCCACGCCTTTCGAAACCCCCACTTTTCCTGAGAGATGACATTGTAGACCCTGAGTGATGACTGCTCTGAGAGATGATGTTGCAGCAGGACCCCTCCAAAGTTCCAGTCCTGCTAAGCATTCAAAATGTACGAAATACTTTTGGGTGTGAGGAGAAAATGTATGGAGTAAAAAGTACTGTATATTATTTTCTTTAGGATTCTAGTGAAGTAAAAGTACTTACTTAGTACTTTAAAGTATTTTTACATAAGTACTTTACACCATTTCACCAAACATACCTGTTTCTAGCTTAAAATAAAAAGGTTTGAATTGTTCACAGCTAATTTTATCACTTCTACCTGCCTACAAAAGCATTTTTTTTCACATGGGGAAAATAACACTACCGGCTAGTGCATATGACACATCATTCACATGTCTAATGTTGATCATACTGGGTGCTATAAAGCTCTCTGCTATATTCTGATTCTGTAGAGCTCTGGGGAATTCCTCCAGAAACAGCAGCATAAAGAAGTAGTCTATCTCAGTAGTGAGAATGATGGGTGAGACACCGGTCAGGGAGGATGGCACAGTTACAAGGTCAGCTGAGGTAAGCCATATCCACTGACAGAGCAAAACACATCTTCCTCCTCCCCATATAGGAGTTGGCTACTACACTGAACAAAAATATAAACAACATGTAAAGTGCTGGTCCTGTGTTTCATGAGCTGAAAGAAAAGACCCCAGAAATGTTCCATACGCACAAAAAGCTTATTTCTCTCAAATTCTGTGCACACATTTATTTAAATCCCTATTAGTGTGCATTTTTCCTTTGCCAAGATAATTCATTCACTTGACAGGAAGCTGATTACACAGCATGATCATTACACAGATGCACCACTCTAATATGTGGGGCACCTATGTAATGTGCACTCTAAAATAATGTACTTTTTAGGCCACTTTGTACCGTAAGCCGCCTCCAACGCTGTTTCAGAGAATTTGGCAGTACGTCCATCCAGCCTCACAACCGCAGCCCACGTGTATGGTGTCGTGTGGGCGAGCATATTGCTGACTTCAACGTTGTGAACAGAGTGCCACATGGTGGTGGTGGGATTATGGTATGGGCAGGCATAAGTTACGGACAACGAACACAATTGCATTTTATTGATGGCAATTTGAATGCACAGAGATACCATGACGAGATCCTGAGGCCCATTGTCGTGCCATTCATCCGCCACCATCACTTCATGTTTCAGCATGGTAATGCACAGCCACAGCCACATGTCGCAAGGATATGTACACAATTCCTGGAAGCTGAAAATGTCTTCCATGCCCTGCATACTCACCAGACATGTCTCCCATTGAGCATGTTTGGGATGCTCTGGATCGATGTGTATGACATCATGTTCCAGTCCCTGATAATATCCAACAACTTCTCACAGCCATTGAAGAGTAGTGGGACAACATTTCACAGGCCACAATCAACAGTCTGATAAACTCTATGCGAAGGAGATGTCACACCATATGCTGACTGGTTTTCTGATCCATGCTACCTTTAAAAAAAATAAGTTAACCCATAACCAACACATCTGTGTTCCAAGTCATGTGAAATCCATAGATTAGGTCCTAACTAATTTATTTAAATTGTCTAATTTCCATATATGAACAGTAACTCAGTAAAATGTTTGAAATTGTTGCGTGTTGCGTTTATATTTTTGTTCAGTATATTAGTTTTTTTTTTTTAAATGTGTCCTAAGAGGATGAAATCTGAATGGACTCTACTTCCCTTTTAAGACCTTGTTAATTAGTTACATTACGTGTTTATCTATAATCAACAATTGATAGTATGTGTAACATAGTCTTTCTTGTTTATATAGTATGTTGGGTCTTTTCATGTGGAAGACTGCTGTTTGGACGATCAGATGCAGCAGTTGCACACACAGCTAAAGTCTCTCAAAGTAGGTGCTGGTAGTGACAGGCTAGAAAGCAGCAGCAGTACATTAAAACACATTTTGTTCACAACTTATTATGGTGGAGATGTGGAATTTGTAGACAGCCTGAATGCAAAGGCAAACACGAAAAGCTTTGCCTGAGGTGTTGAAATGTCTTTTTCACAGACATGCAAGAAAAGGAGGCCTGTGTCCCTTAAATTTTCCATCAAAGGGGTGAAGATGTATGATGAAGATGAGACGGTAAGAGTTGAAATTCCCAGTCTTAAAAGTCATCAACATAATTTCTTTCCTTTTGTGAATTACTTTCCTCTTCCTTGTCTGTAGACCCTCCTCATGGCCCATGCTCTACGAAGGGTCTCCCTTTCCACTGCCCACCCCTCGGACGCCCAGTTCGCCTTTGTTTCCCACAACCCCGGCAGCCCTGATGCCCAGCTATACTGCCACCTTTTCAAGGCTAGGCATGCCAGAGCAGTAAGAACCTGTATTGGATCTTTATCTCCCAAGATGATTGACAAGAAAATCCCTCTGTGTGTCTGTTAAGCTGCAGTTTCTTGTATCTGATTTGTCTCTCTGTTGGTATGTTGTTTTCTCCCAGGCCCAGTTCCTGAACCTGTTGCTGTGCCGCTGTTTCCAGCTGTCCTACCTGGCAAAGCACCCAGAGGAGGCGCAGGATGAGTCTGTCGGCCCACTGCCCAGCCGTGCCCCCTCCCTCCTCAACCAGGGCTTCCCTCTCTGTGTCAGTGCCCTTGTGTCATTCCGAAGGGCCCCCACTCAGGGCTTACTCCCAGGGGAAAAGGTCAGGACAAACTTGTGATAATGTTTTAACTGAATTGTGAAAGTATTATTTCACTGTGCTATTTTTATTTGCTTTGCTGAGTCCGTACATTTTGCTGGCTTAGCAGTTGGCTAGTTAATAATTCCTATGGGTCTTTATTGTAGGTCTTCCCATTGAAGAACAACGGAACAACAACTGAGGAACAACCGAGCAGCCAAGAGGAGGTCTTCAACTCCTCTCCTTCCCTGGTGCGCAAGAGAGCCATCCGCAACAAAGTACTGCGCTCAGGAGCCTATCGCTCCTTCACTTACAGCCCTCACAAACAACGTCCCCTCCAGGATCAGCTAAACTCTCCAGAAGGTGGGCTAAATGTGCAGAGAGCACTTTCAAGAGTGAAACAATTCATTAGGTAATGTTGAAATACTTCCCTAAAGGGACCACTTGGAATGGGATCATCACAAGATGCTAAGGACTCTCCCTTCTTATGTGTGAAACAGGGAAGGGGCAGGACAAAATGCCAGTGAGGAGAGCCCGGGCCCTGAGCCTTGCTGAAACAGAAGAAGCTCTGGCTCAAGCAGTGTGGTGTTGGGCTGGCATTGCCACGTGAGTCCTCTCTCTTGCATTTACCTGACACTGATGCTAGTTCCTAGTGTATTTTATGGAGTGTTGAGTGTTCACTTGACAGTGGTGTAAAGTACTTAAGTAAAAATACTTTAAAGTAGTACTAAAGTATTTTGGGGGGGGTATCTGTACTTTACTTTTTATATTATTGACAATTTTTACTTCACTACATTCCTGAAGAAATTATATATATATAAATATATCCCATTTAGCAGACGCTTTTGTCCAAAGCGACTTACAAGTCGGCTGGGGCCACTACTTTTACATATGGGTGGCCCTAGCGGGAATCGAACCCACGACGCTTGGCGTTGCAAGCACCATGCTCTACCGACTGAGCCACACAGTACATGTACAGTTTACTCCATACATTTTCCCTGACACCCAAAAGTACGTGTTACATTTTGACAGGAAAATGGTCCAATTCACGCACTTATCAGAAGAACATCCCTGCTCATCCATACTGCTTTTGATCTGGTGGACTCACTAAACACATGCTTTGTTTGTAAATTATGTCTGAGTGTTGGAATGTGCTCCTGGCTAAATGTAAATGAAAATATATATAATTATTATTGGGCCTTCTGGTTTGCTTAAAATAAGGAATTTGAAATTATTTATACTTTTATATTTGAGCAATTCCATTTACTTTTGATACTTTTTTTTAACCTTTATTTAAGTTAAAGATAGGGCTGTCTGCTGCCCCCTTTGGAGTAATTGCGTGCCCATATTAAACAGAAGAAAAATCTGTCAAAAATTGCTAATATATGCATATAAAAAATATTATTGAATAGAAAACACTCTAAAGTTTCTAAAACCGTTGAAATGATGTCTGTATGTAAAGCAGAACTCTCAGGGCAGTCATTCTCCCAAACTCTCTCTTGTCATCATAAAAGTTGGCCCAACTTTGACGTCATCGCCCCCACCCTTCCCAAGCACCTACAGACCTGGGAACAGTTTCTGTCTTCAGCGCGATGTCTGCTTTCAATGGGGCTTCTCATTGTGAGAATCGCGTGCTCACGAGAGTTTTGGTGGCCCGAAACCTTTCGGTCACGCGAAAAAAAAGGTCACATTCATGCGCGCTCTCCTCCGGTGATCTCTCTCTTCCAAGATTGATTAAACGACGCGTGTGTTTCGGTTCGTCCTGAGGATTGTTGTGCACCTTTATAACATGCTAAAGCTTGATTATGAACATAGTTTGACAAGTTTAGTCGACATATAATATGTAATTTCGACGTTTTGGTGCGCATCCACTTGACTTTTGGCTGCATTTCAACCGAAATATGGCGTGTTTGATAACCGAAAGACACAGACTTCACAACTAAACGCTGTTTTTGGTATGTATAATTCCTTCCGGGTCTTCTGATGGAAGAACAGCAAAGGTAAGGGAATATTTATGTGTTAAATTTGGGTTTCTGTGGACTCCAAGATAGAGGAGCCGTCATGCTAATTTCTGAGCGCCGACTCATATTATAGCCTAGTGAACGAATTCTGTAACGTTAAAAATAAATGTAACACAGCGATTGCATTTAGAAGAAGTGTATCTTTCTATATATATGTAGAACATGCATATTTAGTTAAAGTTTATGATGTGTATTGCTTGTTATCTGCCGGAGCTATCGTCATTTCTCAGGACATTTGAGTAGCATTTTTTGAACAATGCGTCATTGTAAACAGAGATTTATGGATATATATAGCATATTATTGAAAAAAAAACAAATGTACTGTGTAACATGTTATATTACTGTCATCTGATGAAGATTTCAAAAGGTTAGTGAATTATTTTTCTTTTAATCCTGCGTTTGTTGATTGCATATTTTGTTCAACTTGGCTATGCAAATTAGCTGTGTCTTCGGTGGTGGTTTGACATAAATATGTGCTATGTTTTCACCGTAAAACATTTTAGAAATCTGACTTGCTGGGTAGATAAACAAGGTGTTTATCTTTCATTTGAGCTATTGGACTTGTTAATGTGTGGAGGTTAAATATTTTGAAGAATATTTTTTGTGTTCCATGCGCCACATACCAGCTGAACGTGGGAGAGAAAGTTCCCAAATGGGACTCAAGATCCCTAACAGGTTTTAACTAGGCAAGTCAGTTAAGAACAAATTCTTATTTTCAATGACGGCCTAGGAACAGTGGGTTAACTTCCTGTTCAGGGGCAGAACGACAGATTTGTACCTTTTCAGCTCGGGGGTTTGAACTTGCAACCTTCTGGTTACTAGTCTAACGCTCTAACCACTAGGCTAACCTGCTGCCCCCACTTAAATATGTTTACAACCAAATACTTTTAGACTTTTACTTACAGTGGCAAGAAAAAGTATGTAAACCCTTTGGAATTACCTGGATTTCTGTATGAATTGGTCATCAAATCTGATCTGATCTTCAGTCACAAAAATAGACAAGTCACAAAAAATAGACAAACAGTCTGCTTAATCTAATAACACACAAACAATTATACGTTTTCATATCTTTATTGAACACACACATAAACATTCTCAGTGCAAGGTGGGAAAAGTATGTGAATCCTTGGATATAATAACTGGTTGACCCTCCTTTGGCAGCAATAACTTCAACCAAACATTTTCTGTAGTTGTGGATCAGACCTGCACAATGGTCATGAGGAATTTTGGGCCATTCCTTTTTACAAAACTGTTTCAGTTCAGCAATATTCTTGGGATGTCTGGTGTGAACCATTCTCTTGACGTCATGCCACAGCATCCCAATCTGGTCAGGACTCTGACTGGGCTACTCCAGAAGGTGTATTTTCTTCTGTTGAAGCCATTCTGTTGTTGATTTACCTCTGTGTTTTGGGTCGTTGTCCTGTCCTGCATCATCCAACTTCTGTTGAGCTTCAATTGGCAGACAGATAGTCTAACATTCTCCTCCAAAATGTATTGATAAACTTGGGAATTCTGAGGCAGCAAATCAGCCACAAACCATGATGCTCCCTCCACCATACGTTACAGTTGGGGCCTTTTTTTCTCCACACATAGTGATGTGTTTTCCTTCCAAACAACTCAACTGTAGTTTCATCTGTCCACAGAATATTTTGCCAGTAGTGCTGTGGAACATCCAGGTGCTCTTATGCGAACTTCAGACGTGCAGCAATGGGGGTTTTTTGGACAGCAGTGGATTCTTCCATGGTGTTGTCCCATGAACACCATTCTTGTTTAGTGTTTTACATATCGTAGACTCGTCAACAGAGATGTTAGCATGTTCCAGAGATTGCTGTAAGTCTTTTGCTGACACTAAGATTTTTTTAACCTCATTGAGAATGATGTGCTGTGATCTTGCAGTCATCTTTGCAGGACGGCCACTCCTAGGGAGAGTAGCAACAGTGCTGAACTTTCTCCATTTATAGACATTTTGTCTTACCGTGGACTGATGAACATCAAGGCTTTTAGAGATATTTTTGTAACCCTTTCCAACTTTATGCAAGTCAACAATTCTTAATCTTAGGTCTTCTGAGATCTCTTTTGTTCGAGGCATGATTCACATCAGGCAATGCTTCTTGTGAATAGCAAACTTACATTTTGTGAGTGTTTTTTATAAGGCAAGGCAGCTCTAACCAACATCTCTGATTTCGTCTCGTTGTTTGGACTCCAGGTTAGCTGACTTCTGACTCCAATTCACTTTTGGAGGTCATTTGCCTAGGGGTTCAAATACTTTTCCCAACCGGCACTGTGAATGTTTAAATGATGTATTAAATTTAGACAAGAAAAATACAATAATTTGTGTGCTATTAGTTTAAGCACACTGTGTTTGTCTATTGTTGTTGAAGATGAAGATCAGATGAAATGCTATGACCAAATGCTATGACCAATTTATGCAAAAATCCAGGTAATTCCAAAGGGTTCACATACTTTTTCTTGCCACTGTAAGTAGTATTTTACTGGGTGACTCACTTTTTATTGAGTCATTGTCTATTAAGGTATCTTTACTTTTACTCAATTATAACAATTGAATACTTTTCCCACCACTGTCACTTGATGAGAACTCATCTGAACTGTCAGTGGTCTCTAAATCCTTATCGTGTGTTGCAGTGACAGCAGCTCCTCCCTGCTTGCAGAGGATGTCCTGGGGTCGTACCTGCTGTGCCCCCATCCTAAGAGAACTGGCTGTGGCTCTCTCATAATTCGTTTCTCTTCTGGACTGGTCACCCACCTAATAGACAACACCTCCAACGGGAAATACCTGCTTGAGGTGAGCAGTCTTGTCAGTTATTCATATTTGACTTGCTTTTAAGTTTAATGTATTTTCCACTAGCAATGTAGTAATTAGTATTTTTTTTATGTTGTTATACTAGAACTGCCACATAGAATTTAGCACCATTGCTGCCTTGATAGAGCACTACACCGACATCAAGGGGGAGCTGGACTGTCCGCTGAGTTGTTCCCGTGTGAACCACTGCTATGAGTGGGAGGAGAACGTTGCTAAGGCACTGCCTTTAGCCTTACACCAAGGCCTCAAAAGAAAGAATGCAAAATATACCCAGAGGAAACAATGGGTTTGAAAGTCATTTCTGATCATTGGATTGATCAATGTATCTCATTTTCTAAAAGACACTGACCATATGTTACACTGACACCTTAAATATAATATAATTCATTAACTTGTATGCTTCACTTTTGTTATTGTTTTCAGATTTCTGATAGAAACACAAATCTAACTATCAAATTTACTTCCAGCATGTGAATTGTGATGAGTAGAGTAACATTTTGCCACTTAGCCTCTGGGATGTAGGGTTGTTTTAATGTCAAAAAGCTATGTGTGTTTGAGTATATTCTTCTATGTTTTAGCTGCACCTACTTTACTTCACCTACGTTTGAATTATATTATTTTAATTACATTATTTTAAAACGTGGAAATGTGTGTGTTTGTATAGACTATATAGGGACATTTTTTTATAGATTAAGCAGACTAAGGTTTTTTGTACATTAACTCTGACTCATGTTAAGCTGTCTTTTTGAATTTGTGTTTTTCACTGCCGTCTTTTAAAGTGTTCTGTGAGAACTAGCAGTATTTCTTCATTTTGATTACAGATAAATGTACTTGCTGAATGAAAGTGTATTGTTGTGTTTTATATTTTTAAGCATAATGCATTGCCATATTGTATACTGTATACCAGGTATTCCCAAACTGGGGTACGCCAAATAAAAATAATGATTCACATACTTTTAAAATATATATATATATATAAATCTTCAAATTTTCAAACTGACCATTTATATTTCCAACAGGGCTATACATTTGGGTGAACTCTTTTTCTCGCCTGAGTAGCCTCGTTTCACTGCCAAAAATAAAATGAAACCATCTAGTGTTCAGCGAAATAACAACACAATGTCAAATACAGGTAGTCCAGTCAAATAATTAACATCCAATCACATTAACCGTTACTCTCTCGCGGGAATTCTAGCTAACCTTAACGTATCTGCTGCTCATTCCGTTTGCTTGAAAATTGATAAATGGTAAAAAATAAAAATAAAAAGTAAGGCCCGCGTCCATAGAGACACATATTAGCTCTACAGGTAGTACTGCTACTACCAGCAGTACTACACCTACAAAAGTTGACTACACAAGTTGTTCTGCTTCCACGAGCACATCCAATGCTAGCATCAGTAATTCTACATTTGTTGTGTTAGCCCAGCTAGCATGGACACTTACAGTTGTGAATCTGATGCGGCCGAAGAGCTACTGCCCCCTTACCCGGGAAAGCATCGAACAACAGACAGGGACGTTGGACCATTGAAGAGGCACAAATATGATGAGAACTACATTGATTTGGGGTTCACTTATATTGGGAGTAGTGCCTTTCCTCAGCCACAGTGTGTTATATGTGCAGAAGTACTATCCCACAACTCAATGAAACCTTCACTCTTGTGCAGATATTTAGAAACAAAACATGCCAATTTGAAAAATAAGCCACGGGAGTTTTTTGAGAGAGAATTAAGACAACTTTCGAGAAGTAAGACATGTATAAAAATAACAGATACCATTAATGGTGAGCTACCAAGTGGCTAGGACAGGCAAGCCCCATACTATTGTGGAGGACTTAATTCTTACTGTTGCTGCGGATATGGCTGGGACAATGCTGGTTGGAAAAGGCAAAAAAAAACTATACAGATGTTTTCATCAAACACTGTTTCATGACACAGTAGATGTTTTGAAACAATTACTGCTTCGCATACAAGCCAGTGAATTCTATGCGTTATAGCTGGATGAGTCAACAGATGTGTTGGGCCTGGCACAGCTCCTGGTATGTGTCCGTTATGTTTGTGGGGGTCAATTTAGGAAGCCATCCTCTTCTGCAAACTACTGGAAACCAGGACAACAGGAGAGCATACTTTTTAAATACTGGACAGCTTTGTGACATCAAATGGACTTTGCTGATCAAGATGTGTTGGGTATCTGTACTGATGGCGCAAAAGCCATGACAGGGAGACATAGTTGAGTGGTAATGCGCGTGCAAGCAGTTGCTCCTGACACCACTTGGTGAGTGCACTGCAGCATCCACCAAGAGGCTCTTGCTGCCAAGGGAATGGTCTGACAGCTTGAAAGACGTTTTGGACACTACAGTGAAAATGGCTAACTTTGTTAAAGCAAGGTCCCTGAACTCTCATGTATTTTCTGCACTATGCAATGATATGGGCAGCGACCATGTAACGCTTTTACAACAATCAGAAGTGCGCTGGTTGTTAAGGGGCAAAGTATTGACTGTAACGATTTTCATTGGTGGAAGAAGGTTAGGACCAAGGTGCAGCGTGGTAAGTGTTCATAATTTTAACGGTAAAACTGAACACTATCAAACAAGCACCAAAAGAACAACTGAACCAGCTCCGTCAGGTGCAAACCACACTAAACAGAAAATAACTACCCACACTGCATAGTGGGAAAACAGGCTGCCTAAGTATGGTTCTCAATCAGAGACAACGATTGACAGCTGCCTCTGATTGGGAACCACACCAGGCCAAAACATAGAACAAAAACATAGACAAAATAACAGAACGCCCACCCGAGTCACACCCTGGCCTAACCAAAATAGAGAATAAAAAGCCTCTCTATGGCCAGGGCGTGACATTGACCCATTTTTTTTTTTATTTAGAGAAAAGCTTAAAGTTTTCTTTACTGACCATCATTGTCACATTCTGACCTTAGTTCCTTTGTTTTGTCTTTTTGTTTTAGTATGGTCAGGGCGTGAGTTGGGTGGGTTGTCTATGTTAGTTTTTCTATGATTTTCTATTTCTGTGTTTGGCCTGATATGGTTCTCAATCAGAGGCAGCTGTCAATCATTGTCCCTGATTGAGAACCATATTTAGGTAGCCTGTTTTCTATTGTGTTTTGTGGGTGGTTATTTTCAGTCTTTGTGTGGCTGCACCAGATAGAACTGTTTCGGGTGTCACTGTTGTTGTGTATTTTTTTGAAGTGTTCAGTTCCTTATTAAAAAGATGAACACTAACCACGCTGTTTTTTTTACCTTTATTTTACTAGGCAAGTCAGTTAAGAACAATTTCTTATTTTCAATGACGGCCTAGGAACAGTGGGTTAACTGCCCGTTCAGGGGCAGAACGACAGATTTGTACCTTGTCAGCTCTGGGATTCGAACTTGCAACCTTTCGGTTACTAGTCCAACGGTTACTAGTTACTAGTCCAACGGTTACTAGTTACTAGTCCAACGGTTACTAGTTACTAGTCCAACGGTTACTAGTTACTAGTCCAACGGTTACTAGTCCAACGCTGTGCTTTGGTCCTCTCCTTCTTCCACCCAAGACAGCCGTTACAATCATTTTCACTTGTCTGACCGCTTGCAAGATGAGTTTCTCACACAACTGGCCTATCTGGGTGATGTTTTTTCTTGCCTGAAGGATCTGAATCTAGGATTACAGCGACTCTCCGCAACTATATTCAATGTGCGGGACAAAACTGAGGCTATGATTAAGAAGTTGGAGCTCTTCTGTCTGCACAACACACAGGTCTTTCCATCGTTGTATGATTTGTTGTGCGCAAATTAACTCAAGCTTACAGACCGTGTCAAATGTGATACAGCGATGCACCTGAGTGAGCTAATTACACAAACAACTGGATTCGTTATCCCTTTCATCCCCTGCCTCAAGTCCACTTACCGATATCTGAACAAGAGAGCCTCAACAAAATTGCAACAAGCAGTTCTGTGAATTTTATTTAATCAGAAGCCACTGACAGATTTATGGATCGGGCTGTGCTCAGAGTATCCTGCTTTGGAAAACCGCGCTGTTAAGTCGCTAATTCCCTTTGCAACCATGTACCTATGTGAGAGTGGATTCTCGGCCCTCACTAGCATGAAAACTAAATACAGGCACAGACTGTGTGTGGAAAATGATTTAAGTGTGAGACTCTCTCCAACACAACCCAACATTGCAGAGTTATGTGCATCCTTTCAAGCACACTCTTCTCATTAACCTGTGGTGAGTTATTCACAATTTTCGATGAACAAGTCCAGTTTTATATGTACGATTGTTAAATAAATAAATTATTAAATATTATATTATTATTAATGCCCTGATCCTATAAGAGCCACTTCCCACGAGCCGGGTTATGAAAAAAAAACACACTCATTCTTATGTTTAATAAAGGTATCGTATAGTGTGTGTGTGTGGCAGGCTTACAATGGTGGCAAAAAACCTACATTTGAGAGTACACTGACACTGGTGCAAGAGGGGGTACGCAGCTGGAGGTTGAATGTTTGAAGGGGTACGGGACTATAAAAAGTTTTGGAACCACTATTGTATACAGTACCACTCATTCCAGGGTTTTTCTTTATTTTACTATTTTCTACATTGTAGAATAATAGTGGAGACATCAAAACTATGAAATATGGAATCATATAGTAATCAAAAAAGTGTTAATCAAATCAAAAGTCAATCTGGAAAATGTGTTAAACAAAAAAAGTGCTAAACAAATCCAAATATATTTGAGATTATTCAAAGTAGCCACCCTTTGCCTTGATGACAGCTTTGCACACTCTTGGCATTCTCTCAAACAGCTTCATGAGGTAGTCATCTGGAATGCATTTCAATTAACAGGTGTGACCTGTTAAAAGTACATTTGTGGAATTTCTTTCCTTAATGCGTTTGAGCCAATAAGTTGTGTTGTGACAAGGACGGGGTGGTATACAGAAGATGGCCCTATTTGGGAAAAGACCAAGACCATATTATGGCAAGAAAAGTTCAAATAAGCAAAGAGAAACGACAGCCCATCATTACTTTAAGACATGAATGTCAGTCAATCCAGAAAATGTCAAGTACTTTTAAAGTTTCTTCAAGTGCAGTCGCAAAAACCATCCAGCATTATGATGAAACTGGCTCTCATGAGGACTGTCACAGAAAAGGAAGACCCAGAGTTATCTCCCGCAGCAGAGGATATCATCAAATCAAATCAAATGTATTTGTCACATACACATGGTTAGCAGATGTTAATGCAAGTGTAGCGAAATGCTTGTGCTTCTAGTTCCGACAATGCAGTAATAACCAACGAGTAATCTAACTAACAATTCCAAAACTACTACCTTATATACACAAGTGTAAAGGGATAAAGAATATGTATATAAAGATATATGAATGAGTGATGGTACAGAGCGGCATAGGCAAGATGCAGTAGATGGTATCGAGTACAGTATATACATATGAGATGAGTATGTAAACCAAGTGGCATATTTAAAGTGGCTAGTGATACATGTATTACATAAAGATACAGTAGATGATATAGAGTTAAGTATATACGTAGACATATGAGATGAATAATGTAGGGTATGTAAACATTATATTAAGTAGCATTGTTTAAAGTGGCTAGTGATATATTTTACATCAATTCCCATTATTAAAGTGGCTGGAGTTGAGTCGGTGTGTTGGCAGCAGCCATTAGAGTTAACTGCACCTCAGAATACAGCCCAAATATATACTTCACAGAGTTCAAGTAACAGACATATCTCAACATCAACTGTTCAGTGGAGACCATGTGAATCAGGCCTTCATGGGCGAATTGCTGCAAATAAACCACTACCATGGTGTGGGGGTGACACTGTCAGTGATTTACTTAGAATTCAAGGCACACTTAACCAGTATGGTTACCACAGCAATCTGCAGCGATACGCCATCCCATCTGGTTTGCGCTTAGTGGGACAATCATTTGTTTTCAACAGGACAATGACCAAAAACCCACCTGCTGTCTGTGTAAGGGCTATATAATCAAGGAGAGTGATGGAGTGCTGCATCAGATGACCTGGCCTCCACAGTCACCCGACCTCAACCCAATTGAGATGATGGTTTGGGATGAGTTGGACCGCAGAGTAAAGGAAAAGCAGCCAACAAGTACTCAGCATATGCATATGTGAGAACTCCTTCAAGACTGTTGGAAAAGCATTCCTCATGAAGCTGGTTGGGAGAATGCCAAGAGTGTGCAAAGCTGTCATCAAGGCAAAGGACAGCTACTTAGAAGAATCTAAAATCTAAAATATATTTGGATTTGTTTAACACTTTTTTGGTTGGTACATGATTCCATATGTATTATTTTATAGTTTTGATATATTCACATTATTTATTTTGACAATGTAGAACGTAGGTGTGACGGGTACTGTACATATGCATAAATGAACACATCTTTCTATGAACTTGATCTAAATCTGTTGTTTGGGTAGATTTGGAAGATTGGACGATTCTTCTGGGCACTTATAACATGACGTGCTTTGATCGCAGAAGTGTGTGGTTGCCTAGCAACTTGGAACGCCGTGGGAAGACAGACAGACAGAGCGAGCGAGCGGGCGATCTAATAGTCTCTGTTTAGCAGTTTTGTTTTGTTTTTGTGCACGGATTGTATTCATTGAAGGACATGTCATCTGCCAATCCAACCGATAAACGGCCTGATATGTTAGCTAACGTCGGTAATGTTACAGGTTGTGTTTGCTTTGGTACTTGGTCAATGTGAAATAGCTAGTTTAGCTACTGACTATATCATGCTGATTTGCTATCCTGCTTCTGTGACCAGATCAACTGGTTGTTGTTAGACTTTACTATTTTGATCAGATAATATGTCAGCTGGATGAAGTATGTCATAGCTGCCAGTGAGATGAATTGTTTATCTACAAATGAACAGTAATCTAAACTATTGTAACGACAATTATTGTTTCTTGCCGTTAGCTTGCACAATGCCTGAAATGGATTCAACAACTGATGATTGATATTGACATTGGTAGCCAATAATATCAATGATGATATTGACGTTTGTAGCCAATATCAAGAGATAATTCTTATAGACAAACATTGGTGTCAGACTGCCTTGTTAACTTGTCACCAGTGCTTGCCTGATATCAGACATACCAAGAAGACAGAGGCAAAAATGGCTTCAGAGGCAGTGAAGGTAGTGGTCAGGTGTCGGCCGATGAATGATAGGGAGCAAATCCTGAATTGTAAGATGGTAGTATCAGTAGAGACGAGTAGGTGTCAGTGTTTGATCAAGAAGCCAGGGGCGAAGGAGGAGCCACCAAAACAATTCACCTTTGATGGAAGCTACTTCATTGGCCAAACCACTGAGCAGATGTACAACGAGATCGCCTACCCTTTGGTTGAGGTAGGCCTACAATAAATCCTACTACATTCCCACAACTTGATTTTGGTGGATTTCAAGCAGAAGCACCAGCTCTTGGGTTATTGGACACCTCCAGTAGAGATGTGAAACAAAATACATGTCACAGTTAGGAAACCAAGTGTGCCACTGCCACCTAAGCTACAGTATATCCCCTTGCTAATAACCTTGGAGCTCATCATTTAGAGAAGAGGCTGCTATCAATCTACTGCTGAAATTAATTGTTAGCATATCGGCATATATTGCTTAAAAAAGTCTACAAGCATGTAAATTTGTCTTTGCACTGAATGTGATGAAAATGTGATGGTTGATGCAAACAGACTGTTCTTTCTACTGACAGGGGGTGACTGAAGGGTACAATGGAACCATTTTTGCATATGGCCAGACTGGAAGTGGCAAGTCCTTCACCATGCAGGGGGTATCTGAGCCAGCAGCCCAGAGAGGGGTCATCCCAAGGGCCTTTGAGCACATCTTCGAGAGCATTCAGGTACAGTCTTCACCTTCACCTTCAATATTGCAATGCCACCAAGGATAAGTTGGTGGGGATCATTATTTTAGAATTGCTGTGGTTGGAAAAGCTGACCTCAGACAAGGCCTTTGTATGACTGGCAGGGCCTATTTGAATGGCCAGGTTGTATTACTGTAGGTCACATGAATGTGCTTCATTATCAAGTATTTCCTCTCAAGAATAGGTTCTTATTCATTAGTTGTCTTCTGTGTAAGATAGTGTGCAGAAAATACAAAGTTCCTGGTGAGGGCTTCCTACTTAGAGATCTACAATGAAGAAATCCGAGACCTTTTGGGAAATGACACCAAACAGAAAATGGAGGTAAGAAAGCATAGTACCAGAATATTAGAGGGGTATTCATTTTTTAAGTAGTGCACATTTATGTTTCTGACATAGAGGTTGTTTCTTGCCATGGGATGATAGGACAGGAACCGCTTCATTGTGCGGTGGGCATTTGTATTTCCAGCACAATGGTTGTTACCTTGGCGACTTAAGAATAGGACAGGGAAGTGTGTGCCTGTTTGTGAGTTTGTTAATGTGTCCTCATATGATGACAGGTTTGTTGTTTGTGTGCATGTGCTTGTTGGCGAATGTCAGCTGAAGGAGCACCCAGAGCATGGTGTATATGTGCGAGACCTCTCCTTGCACACAGTGCACAGCGTGGGGGAGTGTGAGCGCATTATGGTGCAGGGATGGGGGAATCGATCTGTGGGCTACACCCTGATGAACAAGGACTCCTCCCGCTCCCACTCAATCTTTACCATTCACATGGAGATCTGCAACACAGGTGAGATCACCCCTCTGTCTGTGCATCAACACACACAAACTCAGTTATTCACAACCTGCCTCTACAGATGTGTCACTAATACACACATATTCAGTGAGTTAAACAGAAACTAGTGAGGAGGCTGGAATGTTGAGTCATATTTCTGTATCTTTGCAATCCATGGAACTAAAACAGACCTATCAGCTGCATAAATAACCTCAAAAACCATATACAGTGCCTTCAGAAAGTATTCACACCCCTTGACTTTTTCCACATTTTGTTGTTACAGCCTGGATTTAAAATGGATCAAATTTAGATTTTTGGTCACTGGCCGACACACAATACCCCATAATGTCATAGTGGGGAAGAAATGTACACACATTTTTACAAATGAATAACAACTGAAAAGATGAAATGTCTTGAGTCAATAAGTATTCAACCCCTTTGTTATGGCAATCCTCAATAAGTTCAGCAGTAAACATTTGCAAAACAAGTAACAATAAGTTGCATGGACTCACTCTGTGTGCAATAATAGTGTTTAACATAATTTTTTTAATGAGTACCTAATCTCTGTACCCCACACATACAATTATCTGTAAGGTTCCTTGGTCAAGCAGTGAATTTCAAACACAGATTCAACCACAAAGACCAGGGAGGTTTTCCAATGCCTCACAAAGAAGGGCACCTATTGGTAGATGGGTAAAAGAAGCTGACATTGAATGTCCCTTTAAGCATTGTGAAGTTATTATTTACACTTTAGATAGTTTATCAATACACCCAGTCATGACAAAGATACAGGGTGTCTTTCTTAACTCAGGTGCCGGAGAGGAAGAAAACGTCTCAGGGATATCACCATGTTGCTAATGGTGACTTTAAAACCACTACAGAGTTTAATGGCTGTGATAGGAAAAAACGGAGGATGTCTCAACGACATTGTAGTTACTCCACAATACCAACCTATGCGTTCTATGGAAAAGAATGAACGATGTGGAAGGTGTGTTCCATGACGCACAAGCGGAGAGGAACTGAGCTTCAAAGGAGTTGCATTATTTTCCAGGGAACGCATAGAGCCCCGAGTTGATTATCCCTTTTATACCATTAACACATTTGCCTGTAGAAATGTGTTCAAAGTCCATTGAAGTAGCTAGCAAGTTTACTAGATAGCTAAAGTACTAGTTGCTGTGGTAACCAAACAAAGAGACTTGTTAGTTTAGCTAAACAAACCATCAGTCCTAGCTTGCTATTATGAAAATCCAAATTCAACAACACCAATAATGCTTTCAATCCGACTTGCTTTCAAAAGCAGCTCAAACAAAACATGTAAAAATGAACTATAGCCATTCAATTCTACTGTGGACATAATGCACGCCCTAGAATGCCCTTCAAGCTCATCAGAAAGGAGTATTCAACAATCATGGTATAACAAGTGTTATGTTTGGGGCAATTCCAATACAACACGTTACTGAGTACCACTCTCCATATTTTCAAGCATAGTGGTGGCTGCATCATGTTATGAGTTAAGGGGGGTCCGACCCAGTACTAGATTAGTGTACCTAATAAACTGTTCAGTGAGTGAAACATTAGGAACATTGGCTCTTTCCATGAGACTGAACAGGTGAAACCTATGATCTCTTAAATCACTTGTTTAATCCACTTCAATCAGTGTAGATGAAGGGGAGGAGACCAGTTAAAGAAGGATGTATAAGTCTTAAGACAATTGAGACATGGATTGTGTATATGTGCCATTCAGAGGGTGAATGGGCAAGACAAAAGATTTAAGCGCCTTTGAACAGGTATGGTAGCAGCTGCCAGGCACACCGGTTTCATAGTGTCAAGAACTGCAAAGCTGGTAGGTTTTTCATGCTCAACAGTTTCCCATGTGTGTCAAGAATGGTCCACCACCCAAAGGACCGCCAGCCAACTTGACACAACTGTGGGAAGCATTGGCATCAACATGGGGCAGCATCCATGTCGAATTCTTTCGACACCTTGTGGAATCCATGCCCGGACGAATTGAGGTTGTTCTGAGTGCAAAAAGGGATGCAACTCAAAATTAGGAAGGTGTTCCTAATGTTTTGTACACTCAGTGTACATAACATAATAGTCTGCATATTGGTTGTGATCGAGGAGTAGCTGGTGAACTACCAATGGAGACCAGTTGCTGCAAGGTGCCTTGTTCAATTATTCTCAGAGGACATGTCTTTTACTCTGACCTAGTCTCAAAGGCTTCCCCCTGGATGTGACATGATTTTCCCTCCCTCTCTCAATGACTATTAACTATCACATTTCTTAATTTGTTAATTTAGCTACAGTACCAATCAAAAGTTTGGACACACCTACTCATTCAAGGATTTTTCTTTATTTTTTTACTATTTTCTACATTGTAGAATAATAGTGATGACATCAAAACTATAAAATAACACAGATGGAATCATGTACTAACCAAAAAAGTGTTAACATATTCAAATATATTTTATGTTTTAGATTTTTCAAAGTAGCCACCCTTTGCTGATAAAAGCTTTGCACTTTTGGCATTCTCTCAACCAGCTTCACCTGGAACGCTTTTCCAACAGTCTTGAAGGAGTTCCCACATATGCTGAGCACATGTTGGCTGCTCTTCCTTCACTCTGCGGTCCAACTCATCCCAAACCATCTCAATTGGGTTGAGGTCAATCGTTTGTGGAGACCAGGTCATCTGATGGAGCACTCCATCACTCTCCTTCTTGGTCAAATAGCCCTAACACAGCCTGGAGGCGTGTTGGATCATTTTCCTGTTGAAAAACAAAGGATAGTCCTACAAAGAGCAAATCAGATGGGATGGCGTATTGCTGCAGAATGCAGTGGTAGCCATGCGGGTTAAGTGTTCCTTGAATTCTAAATACATCACACCTCCTCCTCCATGCTTCATGGTGGGAACCACACACGCGGAGGTCATCCGCTCACCTTCTCTGCATCTCACAAAGACATGGCGGTTGGAACCAAAAATCTCTTATTCAGACTCATCAGACCAAAGGACAGATTTCCACCGGTCTCCTCCTGTTACTTGAATGCTGCGAAGCATTTATTTGGGCTGCAGTCTGAAGTGCAGTTAACTCTAACTTATCCTATGCAACAGAGGTAACTCTGGGTCTTCATTTCCTGTGGCGGTACTCATGGGAGCCAGTTTCATCATCGCGCCTGATGGTTTTCGCGACTGAACTTGAAGAAACTTTAAAAGTTCTTGACATTTTCCAGATTGACTTTTGATTTGATTAACACTTTTTTGATTACTACATGATTCCAAATGTGTTATTTCATAGTTTTGATGTCTTCACTATTATTCTACAATGTAGAAAATAGTAAAAATAAAGAAAAACCCTGGAATGAGTAGGTGTGTCCAAACTTTTGACTGGTACTGTATATTTACATACAGTTGAAGTCGGAAGTTTACATACACCTTATCCAAATACATTTACACTCAGTTTTTCACAATTCCTGACATTTAATCCTAGTAAAAAGTAGCCGGTTTCGGTCAGTTAGGATCACCCCTTTATTTTAAGAATGTGAAATGAAATAATATTAGAGAGAATGATTTATTTCAGCTTTATTTCTGTCATCACATTCCCAGTGGGTCAGAAGTTTACATAAACTCAATTAGAATTTGGTAGCATTGCCTTTAAATTGTTTATCTTGGGTCAAACGTTTCGGGTAGCCTTCCACAAGCTTCCCACAATAAGTTGGGTGAATTTTGGCCCATTCCTCCTGACAGAGCTGTAACTGAGTCAGGTTTGTAGGCCTTCTTGCTCGCACAAGCTTTTCCAGTTCTCCCCACACATTTTCTATAGGATTGAGGTCAGGGCTTTGTGATGGCCACTCCAATACCTTGACTTTGTTGTCCTTAAGCCATTTTGCCACAACTTTGGAAGTATGCCTGTCGTCATTGTCCATTTGGAAGACCCATTTGCGACCATGCTTTACCTTCCTGACTGATGTCTTGAGATGTTGCTTCAATATATCCACATAATTTTCTTTCCTCATGATGCCGTCTATTTTGTGAAGTGCACCAATCCCTCCTGCAGCAAAGCACACCCACAACATGATGCTGCCACCCCTGTGCTTCACGGTTTGGATGGTGTTCTTAGGCTTGCAAGCCTCCCCCTTTTTCCTCCAAACATAACAATGGTCATTATGACCAAACAGTTCTATTTTTGTTTCTTCGGACCAGAGGACATTTCTCCACAAAGTATAATCTTTGTCCCCATGTGCATTTGAAAACCATAGTCTGGCTTTTTTATGGCGGTTTTGGAGCAGTGGCTTCTTCCTTGCTGAGCGGCCTTTCAGGTTATGTTGATATAGGACTCATTTTACTGTGGATATAGATACTTTTGTACCTGTTTCCTCCAGCGTCTTCAGAAGGTTCTTTGCTGTTATTCTGGGATTGATTTGCACTTTTCACACCAAAGTACGTTCATTTCTAGGAGACAGAACACGTCACCTTCCTGAGTGGTATGACGGCTGCGTGGTCCCATGGTGTTTATACTTGCATAGAATTGTTTGTACAGATGAACATGGTACCTTCAGGCATTTGGAAATTGCTCCCAAGGATGAACCAGACTTGTGGAGGTCTACAATTATTTTTCTGAGGTCTTGGCTGATTTCTTTTGATTTTCCCATGATGTCAAGCAAAGAGGTACAGAGTTTGAAGGTAGGCCTTGAAATGCATCCACAGGTACACATCCAAATGACTCAAATGATGTCAATTAGCCTATCAGAAGCTTCTAAAGCCATGACATAATTTTCTGGAATTTTCCAAGCTGTTTAAAGGCACAGTCAACTTAGTGTATGTAAACTTCTGAATTTCTGACCCACTGGAATTGTGATTAAGTGAAATAATCTGTCTGTAAACAATTGTTGGAAAAATGACGAAGTAGATGTCCTAACCGACTTGCCATAACTATTGTTTGTTAACAAGAAATTTGTGGAGTAGTTGAAAACAAATTTTAATGACTCCAAAATAACTGTTTGTAAACTTCCGACTTCCACCCTATGGGCTGCAATTCAGCTGTTAGCTGCCAATGTTGTACACCATGATTGACAAGCTAACCTTATATACAGTGCATTTGGAAAGTATTCAGTCCCCGTGACTTTTTCAACATTTTGTTATGTTAAAGAATTATTCTAAAATTGATGAAATAGTTTTTCCCCTCATCAATCGACATACAATAAATACCCTGTAGTGACAAAGCAAAAACATGTTTTTAGACATTTTTGCAAACTTATAAAAAATACAAAACTGAAATTTTACATTTACATAAGTATTCAGACCCTTTACTCAGTGCTTTGTTGAAGCCCCTTTGGCAGCGATTTTACTGAGGAGTGGCTTCCGTTTGGTCACTCTCCATAAAGGCCTGATTGGTGAACTGCTGCAGAGATGGTTGTCCCTCTGGAGCACTGTCAGAGTGACCATCGGGTACTTGGTCACCTCCCTGACTCAGGCCCTTCTCCCCCGATTGCTCAGTTTGGCTGGGCAGCCAGCTCAAGGAAGAGTCTCAGTGGTTCCAAACTTCTTCCATTTAAGAATGATGGAGGCCACTGTGTTCTTGGGGACCTTCAGTGCTCCAGTACCCTTCCCCAGATCTGTGCCTTGACACACTCCTGTCTCGGGGGTCTTTGGACAATCCCTTCATCCTCATGGCATAGTTTTTGCTTTGACATGCACTGTCAACTGTGGGAGCGTATATAGACAGGTTTGTGCCATTCCAAATCATGTCCAATCAATGGAATTTACCACAGGTGGACGGACGCCAATCAAGTTGTGGAAACATCTCAAGGGTGATCAATGGAAACAGGATGCACCTGAACTCAATTTTGAGCCTCATAGCAAAGGATCTGAATAGTTATGTAAATAAGGTATTTCAGTTTTTTATTTTATAACATTTGCAAAAATGACTAAAAACCTGTTTTTGCTTTGTCATTATGGGGCATTGTGTGTAGATTGATTTTTTTTTTTTTTACCTTTATTTTACTAGGCAAGTCAGTTAAGAACAAATTCTTATTTTCAATGACGGCCTAGGAACAGTGGGTTAACTGCCCGTTCAGGGGCAGAACGACAGATTTGTACCTTGTCAGCTCGGGGATTCGAACTTGCAACCTTTCGGTTACTAGTCCAATGCTCTAACCACTAGGCTACCCTGCCGCCCGGAGGAACAAAGTTAATTTAATCACATTTAGAATAAGGCTGTAATGTAACAAAATGTGGAAAAGGAGAAGGGGTCTGAATACTTTCCGAATGCACTGCATACGCAGTGTATCTAGATCTCAGGGTCCAAAAAAGGGAGAGGAACTAGTACGGCAGATTATGACAGCTAACTCAACCATAATGCGTGTTCTTGTCTGTGTTAGCACTTGGCTTTGAGGCCAAACATTCACTGTCTGTGTCCTGTGGTCTCAGATTCAGCTGGCGAGGACCACCTGCGTGCTGGAAAACTGAACCTGGTAGACCTGGCAGGCAGTGAGAGGCAGTCTAAGACTGGTGCCACCGGGGAGCGGCTCCGTGAGGCCACCAAGATCAATCTGTCCCTGTCGGCTCTGGGCAACGTCATCTCTGCCCTGGTGGATGGCCGCTCCAAACACATCCCCTACCGAGACTCCAAGCTGACCCGGCTGCTGCAAGACTCCCTGGGAGGGAACACTCGCACCCTGATGGTGGCCTGCCTCTCGCCTGCAGACAACAACTATGAGGAGAGCCTGAGCACCCTGCGCTACGCCAACAGGGCCAAGAACATCCAGAACAGGCCCCGCATCAATGAGGACCCCAAGGATGCCCTGCTCCGAGAGTATCAAGAGGAAATCAAGCAACTACGCGCCCTCATCTCTGGCCAGCTGGGCAGTGGCAACCTGTCATGTGAGAACCATGTTTTTCTCCACACTTTGTCTTACCATTGAGAGTAAGAGTTTTCACATAGAAGATCAAACTGCTAGGTTATTATGTATAGTCTAAAATTGGATTATTCTCCATTGTACCATTTTCATCAGCACTTCTGGCTGGTCAGTTGTCTGCGGGGCCTTCTGCTGGTCCATCAAGGCCACAGTCTAGCAGTACTGAGGGGGAGAAGGAGAAGATTAAAGAGGTGGGTAGGGTGCTCTTCCACTGGGTTAGTTGACTGAGAGGCTGTTGAGTGGGAGGGGTAGATGAACTGACCTATTTGTGACCTCCAGGAATATGAGGAGAAGCTGGCCAGGCTTCAGGCTGAGTATAACGCTGAGCAGGAGTCCAAGGCCAAGCTACAGGAGGACATAGCTGTTCTGCGCTCTTCATATGAGACCAAGCTGTCCAGTCTAGAGAAGTCTAGGGCCAGCAGAGGACACTATATTACCACGGCTGGTACCGTTACAACATCCCTGTCTACATTAGAATAACCAACCAATTCATTATCACACCGTTAGACAACCATAGCCAAGGATTTTAATAAGATATTTTATTAAGATAAATACCTTTAGCACTCAAGTGTATAGATGTTGCTCTAGTACTTGATACTATGCCTTGTTTTCTCATTGCCTAGAGTCAGAGATCTCCATTCTTATGAAACAAGCTCTTGAGGAGGAATCATGCTGTGTCACTGCTGCCCCACATGAGCATGCGGATTTGGAACCAGCCCTGGCCAAGGTACACATGCCTCAAGTTCCCAGTACTTGTGGATAACAGGTTATGCATGCATTTTGTAGAAGTACACATCAGAATGGAGCGGTCCCTTTAATGACGTGTGTAACTTCTCTTCTTGTAGGTGAGCCAGACACAGACATCTCGCCAGGTGACCAGTGTCCAGACAGAGTCTGAGGGGGAGGAGAATGCAGACTCCCCTCCCATTGGCACCCCAGGCCCTCTGGACCAGAAGCATGTCCTCGAGAGGTGAGTGACCACACATCCACAATATACCCTTTGTATAACATCATGTCCAGTGGTGTGATAGTGTGACTTGGTGCCCTGTCCGGTCTCCAGGCTGCAGCAGTTGGAGCAGGAAGTGGTAGGAGGGGAGCAGGCTCGGAACAAGGAGTTACAGCAGAGACACCGACAGAGGAAGACCCTGGCAGACCAGAGGAAGAAGCAGCTGATTGAGGCCCTGGCAGAGAACCGTGAGGAGAGTGACAATGTGATGCTCAATGTCTACGACTCCATCCAGGAGGAGGTCCATGCTAAGAGTCGGCTCCTAGAGAACACCCAGGGCAAGGTGGGACATCTTCATGGCAAATAAATGCCAGATGAATGATTTATCTACAAGCACGCATGTTCCTGTACTAGATTTCTTATGCACATTTTTATTATTGATTCTGATTGCTGATTCTGTTAAGAATACATTATGAACTGTGATATAGATATAAGATTTAAGAGTAAACCTAAACCTGTATGGTCTAGTTTTAAGTGGTGTTCTCCTGATGTGATTTCACAGCTGAAGGCTGCCAAGCTGGAGATCCGGGACCTGCAGGCGGAGTTTGAACTAGAGAGAAACGACTACCTGGCCACCGTCCGCAGGCTGGAGAGGGAGGGCCATTTGCTGCAGGCACTGCTGGAGCGCATGGCCCCTCTGGTCCGCCGTGACTGCAACTACAGCAACCTGGACCGCCTGCGGAAGGAGGCCACCTGGGATGAAGACGGTGCCACCTGGAGGCTGCCTGAGGTGGTGGTGCAGAAAATGGCCCTGCCATCAGGTGAGTGTAGGACGGGGAGAAATTATGTTGTGAGGATTTCTTTGAAGATAGGATTAATGTTCACATTTTTAGTGGATGGACTTTTTGTGTAGATTTATATGTTGAGATTGCGTGGATCCTCTGTCCCATCTCTCTTTCAGCAGTAGCTCCTTCAGCTCAGAGGCTCTCTGTACGCAGGAGCTCAGTGGCTGACACAGGAGAGTCCTTTCAGGTGGGTACTCATCTTTTTAAAATGTTCCATATGGGATATGAGAATTAAAACATAAAATGTATATGGTCCCTCATTGTTGCCTATGTTTTGTGCAGGATGATGAGGACCGATATAAGGAGATGTTGAACCGCAGCGACAGCGAGAACTTTGCCAGCAACTACTTCAAGCCTAAGAGAGCCAACCAGCTGCTGGGCGGTGAGCCACTGAAGGGACTGGGTAAGACCAGGCGCTACAGGCCCTTCCCCTGACCCCACAGCCCAGGCTACAGGAGGGAGAGCAGATCTGCTCACTAAAAATGTACTGTGTTTACACAAATAAACTATGTTAGCCTCGCCCAGCCCAGTGCATTTTCACTGCTCTTACTGTAAATGTTATACATGGATAGTGTTTTTCTTACGGAAAACTGCAGAGGGCACTCTTATCTGAGTTCAACTGTCACTGGAGTTACAACTCAAATCAAATGTATTTATAAAGCCCTTTTTTACATCAGCAGATGTCATAAAGTGCTTATACAGAAACCCAGTCTAAAACCCCAAACAGCAAGCAATGCAGATGTAAAAGCACAACTGTGACTGAGGTGTCATTAATGTTAACATAAAAACAGGCAAACTATGAATTGGTATTTAATAAGGTGTGCAGGTCAAAGGGGGAGGTGCCTGAAATTATAAGAAAATAATACAATTCAGATACTTTTGGAATGAACATTCAAATAACATGTGACAATTATAGCACCACATATAATACCAATGTACTGCTTGCTAGTATGCAATTGTTTTATAAAGGTCCAAGTCAGTTACTGGAAACATTAAAAAGATTGAGCCTGCTATCCACTTAACTTCAACAGATCCTTTGCCCTATATTTGCTGTTGTCCCACTGAAGACCTCTTCCCCTGCAGCAGTTCACTCAGCACCCCAGGGGAACGGGACGCCTCACCTGACCTCCAGCGGCTCCAACATCGGCCCCTCACTCAGCACAGAATCCCTCCTCCCTCGCCCCTTCCGCCTCGAGTCACTGGGGATCACCCCATCCAATGGCAAGGTGAAGAGGAAGAAAAGCAAAACGCACATCCCCTATGAGGGGAACTGAGAGCTGGGCTAGAGGGGAACTCTTCTGCAACCTCTCAATTTTTACCTGCCACCCTTTTTGACTCCTAGAGACCTCACTATTTGTTGACTTGTTTTGGTAGAGTATTTCGTTAATTCACTGTGATTGACCCTGTGGTGTTGGTGAACTATTGAACTTTTGCTAACCAGCAATATAATGTCACATTTACATGGACACTTGGTCTGGCAATGTGATGTTACTGGTGTGTTTGTTTTTTAGTACCTTTTTAAATGTTAGCTAACATTATGCTACTACCTAATGCCACACACCATAGTGCTTGCACTGACTCTTAATGCTGTGATATGGTTTATCCAACCCTGAATGTATTATTTATCACTGTTGTGGTTTTTGGATGAACTGTTAATACAATATATTTTCTGTAGATCTTGTTCATTTCATGTCTAGTTCTCAATCACTTCACAGAATGCGTCTGGTTGTAAAATATTTAGCTGTGAGCATCAGTAATAGGAAGGTCATCTTCACCATCAGGGAAGAAATTAGATCTGAGAGCCAAACATGTTATACCAGTTTCAATGTGACATCAGATGGATGACTCAACGAGTGCTCTGCGGCCAGGGTGGTGTTGTCATATTAGCAGAGTGTTAACAGGCCACAGATGACCGTGTAGGTTAGCCTCCGGTTTCCTGGCCTCTGAAAAGATGTGTCAAAGACAAACCTCCCTGTTGTCTGCAAACAAGACAAGTGTGGAGCGACCTTGTGATCTCCAGGGAGCTGAGTGTCACAAACTTGAATTGGTTTTTACAAGCAATCTGAGCCACGCTTCCTCAGCAAAAAAATGTATTTAGCATTCCAGAAAATGACAAATTCCAGTACCTCTGACAATTCTGAATATGACATTTAAGTTAATGTCCCTAACCACGTACATTACCATGACAATGGAAAATCATTCAGGGTTGTGTGTCCCTTTCATCTGAAAATCGACGAATCAAACCATCTCTTCTTTCTCCGTATCGTGTTTCCCACTTAGGCAATGGCTAGAATTTTTTCATCTATTGTTCAATACGACTTGACCGACCGCGGTTCTTTCAGTTGCGAGATGTGACACCATCAAGTACTCGGCTCAGACATGGATACGGCTCCACTATAATAATACCTCACTGAGAGAGAACTGCAGTGATACCACTGATGATATGACAATTACCAGAGAGCATTCCAACAATATATAAGATACTGACCTTTCTCTTATACCGTTAAATGAAAAGAAAGAGTTCTTTGGACATCAAGAATGACCAGCACAGAAAAGAAAGCACCGGTCGGCCTGTTCAGTAGGACAAGTTCATAGAGGTGCAGTCCAAGATAATCTGATAACACACAGATAGCTGAGTAGGCTTTCTCATTGCGAAAGTGGCATGTGTAAAATGAGTAGTCTGTAAGAGAGGAGGGGGAGAAAGGTAAGGCAGGTGAAAAGGTGTTTTGGTTGAATAAATGTTTCTTTGGGACTCTGTTTATAGTCAATTTAAAAATTAAAAAAAACATTACAGTAAATGGGGACAGTACGTGAAAAACAGCGCATCTTGATGTCCACTTTATTAACAATATCTTATTTAATGTGAAGAAATTATATTTACCTATTAGAAACAATTTGAATATCAAAATCACAAAAAATGCTACCCTTACTATAAAATGTGCTAATTGTGATGGTTGCCATTTTTGAAGAACCAGGCAGAAAAAATAATAATCAGGTCACACCCCCACAAGTGATATCATTGAAAAGCCCAGAATGTCCTCTCAAAGGTACAATGGGCCCTAACACAATTGCATGTATGGCCTTTAGAGATATGGACCAAAAACAAATATGCATTAGGGAAGACAAAATATGTATGGTCAAATACATGTTCTCATCTCAAGCATACCATGAATGCAGTCTGTTACACAGCAATTATACCAAAAATATGATGAATAGGAAAGGGGGATACCCAGTCAGTTGTACAACTGAATGCATTCAACTGAAATGTTTATTCTGCATTTAACCCAACCTCTCTGAATAAGCCTGTTGCATTCATTCTTCTGATCTACTGTATAAGTGTGCAGTGATTGATTCTGTAACAGCAAAATCCTTTAAAAACAATTTGCAAATATCATGTTAATAAACAACTGATATGAAAACTAAACTGCAGTAAGAGGTTTTACAGACAGAAAAGGAAGAAAGAAGGTATTTTCCTGATAAACCAGCACGTTCAGTGCTAAAACATATTTACAGAAATCCATTCAATTCCCTCTTTATGCTGCTTCTCTGCCTACGGTTCTGGACGTCTGTTCCATTTGATACCCCTTTTATGTATCCATTTAACCACTGGGAAGAGATACGGCGACCTTCTCTCCAGGCCTAGTCTTTCAGCAGCCCCAGCTTCCTAAGAGCCTCTCGTCTGTCTTCTCCCATGCTGGGCACCATCACCACACTGAAGCCCGGGCAGTGCGGGGTCTTGTGGGTGGACACTGGCTGGGCAGCGAGGGTTGTTTTCTCCTGCTCTGGGGCTTTGTTGGGAGCAGGTGGGGTGCAACGTCCACCCTGGGGAGGTTTCCGGTGGTCGGCCACGTAGGTCCCAAGCCCCACCCCAGAACGCTCTAGGGTGACAGCTTTGACCCCACTGGGTTTGGTCAGGTGTGAGGGCGGTATGGGGGGCTGCTTCTCACTCCTAGAGCGATGTAGGAAGCTGCTGCTTTGTACAGACCTGCTGCTAGGTTCTCTGGGTCCTTGGGAGGTGGATGAGGGCTGACTTCTTGTTGAGTTACCGTGGGGTTGAGCTTTAACTCCCACACTGGCTGAAGTTGGGTCACAGGTGGAGTGAAATTTGGAGGAGCACAGTGGCGTAACAGACTTAGGTTGGGACTCATTATTGTCTCTCAGGAGCCCCAGCTTCTGCAGGGCCTCATTTCTCACCTTTTGGGAGTCCGACAAATGCATATCAGTGGGTGATGAGCTAAGGGAAGGGGCACTGGAGTCTGTGGTGGGGTTGGCTGTAACCTTTCGGGTATTCAGGGCAATGTGGGAGGGTATTTTGGGGGGTTTTGGGAACACTAATGGAGGACTGTCATTCTGCTTGCTGGGCTCTTGGGGGAGTGTGACCTGGGCTGGGGTGACTGAGGGGTCTCTGGGTGTGCTCCCATGGTGCAGGTCAATGGGAACGGCTGATGAAGAGGGCTGCCTGTTCCAGTCTCTGGTCTCAGCTGTAGCACTTTGAAGGGTTCTCTTCATGGACGCACTCTTCCTCAGCTGCACTAGGGCCTCATAGGACAGAGGGCCCCTGGGTGAAGGGGGTGGTCTCTGACAAGGGTAGTCTTTGGGCTTTGATGGAGGGGGTATCACCACAACATTGACCTCAGGGGGTACACAAGGGTGATGGCTCTGAGATGTCATGTTGTCCAAGGCAATGACCTGGGGCTTTGGGTGAGAGTTCTCATTATTTGGGGGTATTCCTGGCCTGGGCTTGGACAGGATGCAGGAGGTGCTGTTGGCCAGGATGAACGGAGTAGGAACCATGTAACCATACTCATCACTGGGATATTTTGATACATCTAAAAGACAAACAAAATGATCATTAGATGCTTTTTCCCCCTGCTGAAATGGATGAATGTACTACAGTAGCGGTGCGTGGGTGAAAATCACTATGGAAGCCAGGAAAAAAAGCCATATCACAACCTGTGTGTTGTGATAATTGTGTTGTTTGCTCTATAACCTCTTAGTTAATTTGCCTAGCGACCGTGATACACTACATGACCAAAAGTATGTGGACACTGGCTCGTTGAACATCTCATTCCAAAATCATGATTACTAATATGGAGTTGGTCCCCCTTTGCTGCTATAGCAGCCTCCACTCTTCTTCGAAAGCTTTCCACTAGATGTTGGAACATTGCTGCGGGGACTTGCTTACATTCAGCCACAAGAGCATTAGTGAGGTTGGGCACTGATGTTTGGCAATTAGGCCTGGGTCGCAGTCGGTGTTCCAATTCAGCCTAAAGGTGTTCGATGGGGTTGAGGTCAGGGCTCTGTGCAGGCCAGTCAAGTTCTTCCACACCGATCTCGACAAACCATTCCTGTATGGACCTCGCTTTGTGCACAGGGGCATTGTCATGCTGAAACAGGAAAGGGCCTTCACCAAACTGTTGCCACAAAGTTGGAAGCACAGAATCATCTAGAATGTCATTGTATGCTGTAACGTGAAGATTTCTCTTCACTGCCACTAAGGGGCCTAACCCGAATCAGGAAAAGCATCCCCAGACCATTATTCCTCCTCCAAACTTTACAGTTGGCACTATGCTTTGGGGCAGGCAGCGCTCTCCTGGCATCCACCAAAGCCTTACATCACTCCAGCCGACGCTTGGCATAGCACATGGTGATCTTAGGCTTGTGTGCAGCTGCTCGACCATGGAAACCCATTTCATTCTGACCAACAGTTCTTGTGCTGACATTGCTTCCAGAGGCAGTTTGTTTCTCGGTAGTTAGTCTTGCAAACGAGGACAGACAATTTTAACCGCTATGGGCGTCAGCACATGGTGGTCCCGTTCGTTGAGCTTGTGTTGCCTACCACTTCGTGGCTGAGCCGTTGTTGCTCCTAGACGTTTCCACTTCACAATAAAAGTACTTACACTTGACTGGTGCAGCTCAAGCAGGGCAGAAATTTGACAAACTGACTTGTTGGAAAGGTGACATCCTATGACGGTGCCACGTTGAAAGTCAACCTATGAAGGTTGCATGGCTGTGTGCTCAACGTTCTACATCTGTCAGCAATGGGTGTGGCTGAAATAGCCGAATCTACTAATATGAAGTGGTGTCCACATACTTTTGTATATATAGTGTACATTATGCCTCTTCTGGATTGAAGGGAAAATATGAAAACACAGAGATGAAAGATAAATAATTGTATATCTTTTTCTTGGTCAATTTTTTAGGAAAGACTGGCTTCCTTTGGCATCCATGAATGCACACCACTAAAATACGGTATGTTGATATTCAAGAGGATGTAATTCCCTCCTGGGCAGGTCACTCACTGTTGAGCTTGTTTTGGCCCATGGAGGCAGAGAGGTGGGCCATCTTGGTGGCCACGTTGCCGGTGGTGGGCAGGCAGTCAGGCTCATCATTGGACAGTCCATTGTCCTCCTCAGTCTCTAGGGACTCTATGGTCTCCTCCAAGAACATGAGACATGCCCTCTCCTCAGCAGATAAGTGCTTGAGGCTATTGTCACTCTGTAAGACACACCAGACCAACTTAAAAGACAAACAAATCGTTGCCATGAGTTCATCTGACTCTGAGTGAGTAGAAAAAGGGGCTTCATTGCCAAAATGTCAAACTGTCCCCCACAAATCCCTGAAGCTATTGTCAATTCAGTTCATTCTGAGATGCAGTCATTTGTCACAAAATCTATTTCTTGTTGGGACAGCTTGCTTTCCTATGCAGGTTCAGGAATACAACTTGAGAAATGTGAGGATGACCAAATGTACTTACAAATCCAGAGTTCATACTGAAAACACTGTCACAGCTGCCCGCATTGTCCATGCCAGTGATCGTCCCTATGGTGACGCCACCGGGCCATGTGTCACTCTTTGGCATTGTAAAGATTAAGGTTTCTCAAGTCCAAGGTTATAAAAGAAGTTGGTAGTGGAGAACCATTCTTTCCCTGTCAAAAAGAAATACAAACAACTTGATGTATGAATAAAATCATTAACCAAACTTGGAACTTTGAATATATCACTCGTTACTATTTCTAATTATTATATCTAATTGTCCACAAATAAAACTTAGCTACACACACACTTTTCTAAACCTTTTTATATGACAGTCAGATTCACCCGGACCTGATGAATGGGTAGCAGAGCTAGTGGAGAATAACAGGGTATCATAGCTAAGTAATGTTCTGTGCGATATTTTAGCTAACTACTCTCCTGGCCACACGTGACTCAGATTACAGCACGCTACTCTAATCTCCTTCAGCAGGATCAATTTCAGCGAGAATGATAGACAATACAAATGATATCCCTCCTTAAACGCTGCATCCTACTTAACCATATACCTGTTGGTATAGATAGAGTAGCCTCTCCTGTATGTCTTTGAAAAATGTAGAATAATGTAGGTAACGATGTTGTTGAACATCCCTCTTCACACCTTTTTCCATATTGTGTGAATGAATGCACAACTAACAAACAAATGTGAGATAAAAACCTCAAATATTATATTGAAGTAGCTCTTGTGGTGTTGTGACTGAGACCATAATAAAGTAATACCTGATTTATAAGAAATGCCTCTACTCTGGTTTCAACACCTGTGTGGGGCTACTAAGTAGGTCAGTATACACAATAGTGGTCCTGTTCTGTTCACTGCGGAGGCTTTGTCACATTACAGTGCTCCATCCTGACCAGGCCATTTCCCTGTGGAAGTTAAGTCCCCTATCCACAAGCATTTATGTAAAGTATACATCCAACCTGCAATCTTCAGCTCTTGAGCTCTGAATTTGAATGTGAAGTTCGTGATAACGTTTGTTGTCTTTCAACCTGGCACAATCTAGACTGATCTCATGCAAATAGCAGGGCAGTAGCAGGTCATTCAGACAATGGATAGTACACGACACCATCTATTCTGGTTCAAAAGACAAGGGTTCTAAAGGGGAATAACAATACAGTCGATACTGGATAGAAAAGTAATAAAATGCCTTATCAGTGGATATCAGTCTCCTACTGTATAGCATGTTCCAATGAATGATTCACTAGACGTGAGATATGCACAATATCGAGAGATTAGGACTTAAGATTCTACCTGCATATTTGTCACCTATATGATACTGTAAATACCCCCAATTCATGTTAAATTAAAAGAAATACAATATAAAAATTGCTGACACCATTCAAACCAATGAGAATACAGAACCTTTTACATTTACGTCATTTGCAGACACTCATCCAGAGCAACATACAGGAGCAATTAGGGTTAAGCGCCTTGCTCAAGGGCACAGACCTTTTTCACCTAGTCAGCTAGGGGATTTGAACCAGCAGCCTTGCGGTTACTGGCCCAACACTTTTAACCACTCAGTTACTTTACTGGCAAAAAATTTGTCACATACACCGGATAGGTGTACTAAAATTTGTTGTTTTACAGGGTCAGCCATAGTAGTATGGCACTCCTGGAGCAAATTATTGTTAAGTGCCTTGCTCAATGGCACATCGATCGATTTGTCATCTTGTCAACTCGGGTATTTGAACCAGAAACCATTCGGTTACTGGCTCTAACTGCTAGGCTACCTGCCACCACTTTTAAGTCAATTATCTTATCTCAGAATCTGCTTTTTGCAGATAGAACCTTCCAGTCCCAAGTGCTTAATATATTAAATGAATAACCTCCATTGTGTCTTGTACTATGTATTTCACAGATGTTTAACTAAGAGACACAAAATACTTGAACCCTCATACCCCTAGCATGCCAGTGTGTGTGATCCGCCTGCTCTATGGCTGAAAGCAAAGTCTTGGAAAATATTGTTTGAGGGTTCACAAGAAGGGAAAATAAATCTATGCAGGTTATCACCACACAGTATATTCAGTTGCTGTACTGCATGTACAAAGATTTAATAGCTATTGTGCCAGTGGGGTAAAAACCTGCTGACATTTCCTCAGAATGACAGACCACAGATCATCTCGTTAGTCATTACTTCAGCTCACCACTTCTGACATAGAAGTATGACTTTGATGGTGAGTCACCTGACACACAATGAAAAACAAATGTGTCATTCCCAATCCATTTAGGACAAACTGCACTGTAAACATTGTTGCAGGAATTGTTCAGACATACACATACGCTGGGGGCATTAAAGTAACATGGCCAATAACACTTCATTGTCATAAGGCAGGTTAAGATTTGCTAGCTGATATTCAACACCAGGGTGGTCAAAGTATTTTTCTGATCTTGCCACTCCCATAGGACTATTTCAGTCATGTTTTGACAAAAGCAATTGTAATAAGGATATAGCTCATATGAGTAAATGATGGTATTATTAACAGTAGCCATACAATCTTGGCAAAATACAGTAGCCATGCAAATAGTTTACAGCAAAATATGAAGGCTATACATTTGTTTTAATTTCAAGAATAATTCAGTTTAATATCAAATAAAATATACAAGTAATCTATCCACTGTTGTTTTATAATTTCGCTTACCTGTAATTTTACAGGTTTGAGCTAGTAACACCACATTCCGTTAATCGCGCAGGTCTAGTCCATCTGACCTGTTGCCTGTTCCGTCCGCGCTTCTGTTCAGAACCTCGCTACTACAGGTGAAAATATACCATGTGCCACACATTATTAACCAATCAGAGCACAGTACACCGAGCCGTGAAGGCTTCGTTCAAGCTGCACATCTATGACTGCGTTTAGACAGGCAACCCAATTCTGAAATTGGTATTTTAGACCAATTAGTGTAAAAGACCAATTAGTGTCGACCAATTAGTGTAAAAATAAATAAATCATAATAATAATTGTTGCTGCCTGTCTAAATGCAGCCAGTTAGTTGTAAGTCGCTCTGGATAAGAGCGTCTGCCAAATGACTTAAATGTAAATGTAAATGTAGTTGTAGGTCTACCAAAGATGGTGGATAAATGAAGATAGTTCACTGAGGCCGTTTACCGTTGAAAAAAAATAGTCAGTTTTGGTCGACTTAACTGGTTTGTATTCCATAGATTCATCGAGGCTGGTCTTGTTAGTTCAATTGCCAAATTCGAGAGGATCTAACCGTATGTAATTATTGGTATTGTAAAGGACTGACTGATCTACGAATAATAACAAGTAGGTATTATGAGGATTCTGTGTTATGCACTATAGCCCGTTACCATATATGTGATTGAATATTATCTGCTGTTGACTTGTGTGGATGTATGAATGTGTTATGCAACATAGCTGAATTTAGTTTTGTGAGACACCTGTTTAATGTAAGTATCCAAATTCTATTAATTTATATTGTTAAAGGATCATGAGGAATACATAGTGGTAAATGCAATTTTGAACTGATCGATCGCTCTTATGGTATAACAACGAATGTAATGTACTAAATGGGTCGGTTGGTGTAACGCGTACCCAGTTGTTTGAATGACGGTGAATCAGATTGGTTAAAGGAATTCACTAGTGTGTGTGTGAGCAGGATCGCAATGTAACAATGAATGCTGTGTACTGGTATGCATGAGGAACATTTTCTAGTATAAATGGATATTTACTTTGGGTAAATTTAGAGTGAGTGCAGTAACACTGGGATATAAGTGGGCGCGCTGTATCAGAGTGAATGATGTACGGATAGAATTTGCAGGCCAACAAATTAAAAATACCTGTGTTACATTGGATGGTTGCTGAAGCATACAGTTGGGCAAAAAAGTATTTAGTCAGCCACCAATAGTGCAAGTTCTCCCACTTAAAAAGATGAGAGGCCTGTAATTTTCATCATAGGTACACTTCAACTATGACAGACAAAATGAGGGGGAAAAAATCCAGAAAATCACATTGTAGGATTTTTAATGAATTTATTTGCAAATTATGGTGGAAAATAAGTATTTGGTCAATAACAAAAGTTTATCTCAATACTTTTATATACCCTTTGTTGGCAATGACAGAGGTCAAACGTTTTCTGTAAGTCTTCACAAGGTTTTCACACACTGTTGCTGGTACTTTGGCCCATTCCTCCATGCAGATCTCCTCTAGAGCAGTGATGTTTTGGGGCTGTTGCTGGACAACACGGACTTTCAACTCCCTCCAAAGATTTTCTATGAGGTTGAGATCTGGAGACTGGCTAGGCCACTCCAGGACCTTGAAATGCTTCTTACGAAGCCACTCCTTCATTGCCCAGGCGGTGTGTTTGGGATCATTGTCATGCTGAAAGACCCAGCCATGTTTCATCTTCAATGCCCTTGCTGATGGAAGGAGGTTTTCACTCAAAATCTCACGATACATGGCCCCATTCATTCTTTCCTTTACACGGATCAGTCATCCTGGTCCCTTTGCAGAAAAACAGCCCCAAAGCATGATGTTTCCACCCCCATGCTTCACAGTAGGTATGGTGTTCTTTGGATGCAACTCAGCATTCTTTGTCCTCCAAACACGACGAGTTGAGTTTTTACCAAAAAGTTATATTTTGGTTTCATCTGACCATATGACATTCTCCCAATCTTCTTCTGGATCATCCAAATGCTCTCTAGCAAACTTCAGACGGGCCTGGACATGTACTGGCTTAAGCAGGGGGACACGTCTGGCACTGCAGGATTTGAGTCCCTGGCTGCGTAGTGTGTTACTGATGATAGGCTTTGTTACTTTGGTCCCAGCTCTCTGCAGATCATTCACTAGGTCCCCCAGTGTGGTTCTGGGATTTTTGCTCACCATTCTTGTGATCATTTTGACCCCACGGGGTGAGATCATGCGTGGAGCCCCAGATCGAGGGAGATTATCATTGGTCTTGTATGTCTTCCATTTCCTAATAATTGCTCCCACAGTTGATTTCTTCAAACCAAACTGCTTACCTATTGCAGATTCAGTCTTCCCAGCCTGGTGCAGGTCTACAATTTGGTTTCTGGTGTCCTTTGACAGCTCTTTGGTCTTGGCCATAGTGGAGTTTGGAGTGTGACTGTTTGAGGTTGTGGACAGGTGTCTTTTATACTGATAACAAGTTCAAACAGGTGCCACTAATACAGGTAACGAGTGGAGGACAGAGGAGCCTCTTCAAGAAGAAGTTACAGGTCTGTGAGAGCCAGAAATCTTGCTTGTTTGTAGGTGACCAAATACTTATTTTCCACCATAATCTGCAAATAAATTAATTTAAAATCCTACAATGTGATTTTCTGGATTTTTTTCTACTAATTTTGTCTGTCATAGTTGAAGTGTTGAATGAAAATGATGAAAATTACAGGCCTCATCTTTTTAAGTGGGAGAACTTGCACAATTGGTGGCTGACTAAATACTTTTTTGCCCCACTGTATGTAGTACATTAGATTTTTCAGTTGTAATTGGTATCAAGTTTGAATGAAAGGTTTATAGATCCTTATAAGGGTTATAGTACCTGGTTATATTGCATAAGAGTAAGAGAGGATAAATAACTGCACATTTTTATTAATTAAATTGAGTGATTCGAACTGACGTATGTTTGTAAGGTTTGAGTGATTCAACCGTATATGTTTGCAGGTTGGAGTGATTCGAACTGACGTATATTTGTAAGGTTTGAGAGAGTCGAACCGTATGATTGTGGTACATTAGGTATTAAGTCGATGTACTAATACCAAGTTTATATGACCTTCGGGTAAATAACAGGTGTGAGACCTAGGTTATGTTTTGAAACGGTAAAGGAGAAGTGCACGGTGTTTACTAGACAGTGGCTAGATTGGGACACATTCTAAGGCAGCACACAATTGAACCTGATAATTTATATTGTATTCAAATTAAACAAGTAATTGAAATACATTAGACAATGGCTAACCAGGAGGCAGAGAATGTGTTGAAAACATTGAAATCAGCATTAGAGGCCAATAGAGGGAAAGATTGGAGAAAGAAAGGAGAAATTATACAGACGATGGATAGAAGAGGGCAGTATTGCCGCGCCCAACGGGCTCCCAGTCGACGGGGAGCCTGGTTAAATACTGGTGACATAGACTAAACTTCATTCTGATTGTAATTCAAATATTTATAGGTTTTGCATCATGGGGAACAATGAAAGGCCCGCAAAGTGGATTGCAGGCTGAGTTTATTTTATGTTAAAGGGACAGTGTACGTTTTTCACAGTTGTGTGTGTCTAATGGCAGGGTTTTTAAGAAGTATTTTGGGGAGACAATTTGGAGGAAGATTGAATGAGTTCCATGAAACATCGAGTAAATTTAAAACTAATGATTGGAGGGAATACATTTCCATTTTCCCAGAGACATGATATCTTAAAGGGGTACACTCACATGAAATATTATACGTTTTTATTTTCTGAGTCTTAATTAAATAGGTGAAATATTTTGATAAAGGTATGTTTTTTAATATAGTAAGAAACACTTCTTTGGAGGGGTGGTATGACTTATGACCTCCATTGTAACTTTCCTTTGTGGTCTGATCAGCCTCATTGGAATGCCATTTGGATGGAGAATCTAGGGTCATTTGTAATACTGATATTAAGGTAATTTAATACAAAAAGGCAGTGAAATTTACATTATAGTGTCATTATATTTTCTCTGATGAATGTCGTGTGAAAATTAGCTAGGATAAGTTTTAATTATGGTAGACTCATGTTAAGTATTTGGGACATATTTTGAGCCAACAGGGCAGGGACAAAAATGAGATATTTGTGTTTGGTTTTAACACCTGTGTACAGGAGTACCTGTGTAATGGGGGATGGTGTCCATATGGGAATTACATGATAACCAACTTGGGACAGTTCTGGGATTGGAGAAGTGGGCATCCTTATAGCATAGGGGATCCCACAAAGGGGGATAGGTTTTCCATGATATGGGGGAAACCTGGGAGCACTGTTGAACTCTGTAAAGGTGATGAAATCCTACTAACCATCAAAACTATTAAGCTCTTTGATGCAGGCACTTACAACCTCGGACTACAAAGGACCGGGACAGACACGATGGGTGTGTTTTCTATGAAGGTGCTGCCAAAACCACAGAGGTCCCAGACGAACCAGAGCCAGACACACTCCTCTACCACCCCTGGACCGAGCCTGCCACCCACCACCACTGTGTCAAATCCCATTCAGGTAATTAACGTTAGAGACTATTCAGCTATTGATCAATTAGGCACTGAGACTGGTTTTGATGGTAGGGACAATTTGTGGCGGTCTTATATGAGGTATCCAGCTAAGACCCTGAAAAGAAAGGACTGCATTATATGTGGTCATGCTAGACCTGTTCTGGCTACACACACATTTGCTATAGGAGAAGGAGAGGGGTGGTTATGTATTCTGAAGTTTTTACCAGGTTAAGCCCAATTCAACCCTCTGTTCCTCTTTGAGCCTTGTGTTTCATACAATACCTCCTCATCGGGCCCCTTGGGGTGTTAAGGCATATGGGGGCAATTACAGTTGCATCACGGGTACAGGTAATGGCATAGACTATGGGAGATTGCCTGAAGCTGATTGCAGTAGTAACATGACCATCAATGCCACTTGGCCAGTTGCAGGCCTAAACCAAACTAGTGGTCTGGCCGATGTGTGGTGGATATGTGGACCCAAAAGAATACTGAGACCCATTCTTAGAGGAGACTGACATGGTACGTGTGCTCTGACCAGTCTGATAATTCCACTGACCATTGTTGATGTTGCTGCTGAACAGCTGTTGGGTTCTGTATCCAGGGGGCCTGAAAACATTCCATCCCATGGGAGACATAGACGTAGTGCTCCATGGACGGAGGATGTAGTTGACATACACACTAATCTGTTGTGGGGGCCAGTGGGGGTTCCTCATGAGTTTCAGGCCTTGGGTAGGAATGACGGACTCTGGCACTTACTACCTATTATAGGTCCAGCCATAGTGGATGCAAGACAGACTGCATAGATTAATTATATCTACTATAATCAACAGCGTTTTGTGAATTACTCTCGTGATGCACTCACTGGTATGTCTGAATAGCTGGAGGCCACATCTAGGGTTGCCAGACAGAATAGACTTGCTTTGGATATGCTTCTTGCCAGTAAGGGGGGGTGTCTGTAAGATGTTCGGTGAACAATGTTGCACGTTTATTCCTAATAACACCAGTCCTGATGGTAGTATATCTAAGGCCCTTAGTGGGCTTGATGCACTATCTGCTGAGATGAGGACCATGGCAGGGGTGGTGGAGTCTGGACTGTTCTCTTGGTTGGGAGCCTGGTTTGGTAAGTACACTGGTATGGTGGTTACTGGATTTCTGACCCTAATTCTTGTATTTTTATTATTGATGTGTTGTGCTGCTTGCATCATACCGTGTTTTAAGAAGTCTGTTACAGATGTGGTGAAGGCTTCAGGCATGATGCCTTTGCTTGATGCTCCAGTTAGAGATGCTGATACTGAATCAAGCTTTCAGGGGAGGATGGGACTGACTGAGGATGACCCATGGTATGCTGTGGGTGAGGTAGTAGAATAAATATTACACCACCACAGTTTCTTCTTTTACATGTTTGTTTTATGATACGTTTTCTTTCCAGTATGTTTGCTCTCCCTGTTGTGAAGGTTTGGAGTCCCTGGGTGGCATGGAGCCCACCTGGTACAGGATAGGAGTAGCTGAGAGGACCAGATGGTTTATAATAAGGCTTTACTCTGTTTTCCATGACCAAAGTTTTATCCTATATCTTACAGTCAATAAACAATAAAGTTTTATCCTGTTTTTGATAAGTGACACCCTTATGGGTGTCAAAAGGGGGAGACAAAAGCATATCACTTGTTGATTTTTATTTTTATTTTGTATATATATATTTTTTTCTTGGTTGATTTTTATTTTCTTCTGTAAAAAAATAATGTTTTATTAATAATAAACTTTGTATTATTTTCATGAAATGCTATTAACATATTACTATGTTGGGACCACTAAAAAAAAGGACAATGAGTGACACCCTTGTGGGTGTCAAAAGGGGGAATCAAAAACTCCAGTTTATATATATGTTAATCAACAAAGGGATGTGCATCACTTCATATATTCACAAAATAAAGGGTTAAAGTTCCTGGGTTCATCAGCAACCTAGTATATCGGATGGTGTGGTTACACCACACAGGGGTGTAAAAAGGGGGATTATGAGGATTCTGTGTTATGCACTATAGCCCGTTACCATATATGTGATTGAATATTATCTGCTGTTGGCTTGTGTGGATGTATGTATGTGTTATGCGACATAGCTGACTTGAAACATTGTTAACCGTTTCAGGGCCATGGGCCTGTCTCATAATGGAAAAATACAGAATAACATGAAGACAGGAACTGTGCAATGAGTTGGGGGGGGGGGCACATTCAGAACGTAGTGTTGCGAGAACAAACAGTCTTTTGTTAGATAACAGGAGCCAGGTGCGAGATAACGGTATCAAACATGAGCACATAGATATTCTTCACAGCAACAGTTACATCTATCAACTGGAGCGCCCGGGGGCTGGGATCAGCTCTGCGCCAACAATCAACGATAGGCTGGGTGAGTCTAAACCACGCCCAGTCTCTACTCTGACAGGCCGGCTCGGAAGCAGGAACTATTTCTGTCAGAGTATATTTATAATATCTTTGTCAAGAACAAGTCAGTTCTCTGTTTGCCCTGCGAGGTGGGACAGAGAGCAGGTATATACGAAAATTGCATTTACCACTTATTGCTTAGCTAATAAAAAATACATAGTATACAATCAGTGACTCAGTGTCATACTTATCCTGATACCAGATTCAAATTGATTTGTAGATCAGTCAGTAGGCAGTCGCCTGCAATGACAAAGAAGCCCATTGACATTCATTGAACAGCGAGTGGGGTGCATCACTTCCTCTTCCGTCACTGGGTGTACTACATGTTTTAGGGCTGCTAACCTTGATCCTGGAAGCAGTAAGCAATTTTGTTACAGTATTTAAAATAATGCCTACCACTAATGTCTTATATTCACAGAATACCTGTTTGAAAATGAGTGTAGACGTGTGTCACTGTAGTCATGCACAGGTTTCCAATCCTATTATTGGAGGTTGAAGGTTCTTTTAAAATAACATGTCTAATCCAGCGAATTGGCAATGATTCAATTGATTTAATCCTGTTTGCAGGATTGGGATTCATTATAGCTGTTTTTGGTCACTGAACCCTGGTCCCATGTTTCATGAGCTGAAATAAAATATCCCCAAAATGTTCCACAGGCACAAAATATTATTTCTCTCAAATGGTGTGTACAAATTTGTTTACATCCCTGTTAGTCAGCATTTCTCATTTGCCAAGATAATCAAACCACCTGACAGGTGTGGCATATCAAGAAGTTGATTGAACAGCATGATCATTACATAGGTGCACCTTGTGCTGAGGACAATAAAAGGCCACTCTAAAATGTGCAGTTTTGTCACACAACACAATGCCACATGTCTCAGGTTGAGGGAGCGTGCAATTGGAATGCTGACTGCAGGAATGTCTACCAGAGCTATTGCCAGATAATTGAATGTTAATTTCTCTACCATAAGCCACCTCCAACATCACTTTAGAGAATTTGGCAGTACGTCCGACCAGCCTCACAACCATGCCAGCCCAGGACCTCCACATCCGGCTTCGTCACCTGCAGGATCGTCTGAGACCAACCACCCGTATGTACAGCTGATGAGAAAGAGGACTATTTCTGTCTGTAATGAAGCCTTTTTGTGGGGAAAAACTCAATTCTAATTGGCTGGGCCTGGTTCCCCAGTGGGTGGGCCTATGCCTTCCCAGGTTTACGCCCCTGCCCAGTCACGTGAACCTTAAGTCCCAAATCCCTAGATTTTTTTTGAATTGACTGATTTCCTTATATGAAAATCATTGAAATTGTTGCATTTATATTTTTGTTCTGTATAATTATAAAGTTAGTCTACTAACTAAATTGAGCAAGATTTAGGGCTCTATTCAATCCGCATTGTAGAAATTCAGCTTTAGGTGATTGAAATTTAAAGGCAATGTTTCAACTTTAGCAGAGACAGTATTCACGGTAAACACTCAATTTTAAATTACCTTTAAATTTATATCGCAGAATCTGTGACGCTTCAATTTTACGGAGTGAATAGAGCCCTAAATTGTGCAATATTATTTTTTAAATTATACTACAATAGCATTACCATTTTTGTTCCCTCGGCAGCTACTAATTCTCCGATATCTAACGCCCACTCGAGGTGGCCTAGGCTAGGCCTTTTTGCTGACATCCTGCAAATAAATCCCAACTGTATTGTGCAGTTTATCATAAGGAAAACAGATATATGCATTACTGTATTCAGTTACTGATGGTGTCTCGGGTTACTGTCATATAGCTCCACATTACATTCTCCCATCAGAGAGATATTCTTTAAACATTAAACTAAAGCCTAACAGAGATCCTCATACACTGTTGGAACAGAGTAGCCTACATCGCAAAAGGTTAACAGTGAATGGCAGCGGTACTATTGCAAAGAGAGATCACTCATTGGTTGACAACATGGTATCAATTTGCAGGGCTCAAAGCACATTGGAATCTGAAACCAAATACAAAAACACATTCACTCAAATAATCTCCTAAATGGTGACTTTTATTGTGAAACATCAAGTAAACCCAGTTTCTCTGTAGTGCTTTGTGTGCAACATTCATTGAAAGTGTCCTTGAACATCCATGTAATGGAACGTGGGAGAAGTCATATTTTAGTCACATCAACACCCAATAGAACAGGGCTCTCCAACCCTGTTCATGGAGAGCTACTTACTGTCCTGTAGGTTTTCACTCCATACCTAATCTGATTTTAATAATTAGCTAGTTGATAAACTGAATCAGGTGAGTTACAACTGGGGTTGGAGTGAAAACCTACAGGAAGGTAGCTCTCCTGGAACAGGGTTGGAGAGCTCTGCACTAAAACCATGCCCCAGACCCATACCTCTTACATGTCAAAGGCTTTGGAAAGTCCCCGCAAGAACAGGCAACATATACTGCCCTACAAAGGAAAAATGCAGAAACTATGTATTTTTCTTACTGCAAAATATGTCTTCAGTCTTTTTCTTTCTAGAGACAGCAATTTCTGATACACCGTTATATATTCTGAACAATTGACTTGTTCTTGTGTCAGGAAACGAAATACCACATTAATCAGAAAACATACCTGGCCATTACAATAGATCAAAGATTTTTGACCAACTTCATAGTTACTGCATTTTGCTTTTGTAGGGCAGTATAGGCTACCACACAAACTCGGCCCTGACCCAGAGTATTTCATTGTAAGACAAGATTTCTATTGCTGATACATTTTCTATAAATAACAAGTCACAAGTTTTCTGAAAGGGACACTTTGGTATCTGTTTATGTCCAGCTGAAAAAACCAAGTCACCAGGCTTTCACCATTACACTGGTCTCTGCCAACAAAAATAATGGGATGTATCTTTTTGCCAGTAACATTACCAACCACTTGAAGAAAAGTCAGAATTCATGTTTAAAGGGTTCAATTATCTATATCAACGTCTTCTACACTCCGTTTCAATAGCAAGGGTTGCCAAGAAACCCAACATTGAATTGCAATGAATTCTACGTCGGGCAAAAATGAGCATTTGAATCAGGAAAGTTTCCTCTCACGACATCTACAAGCCAGAATGTTGAATAAAATTATATTTTAACGTACTTTACCGGTTGTCGGTGCGATTTATTCTTTGGTGGTAGGAATGTGAGACAATATATATCCACAGGACTGTATTATTACATAAGCTTTTCAATGCACTGGTAATGGGTTCAGATATCTATCACCTGAAGCATGCACAGAACCATGTAAACACATGCATGAGCTTGGCAAGTATGCATGCATCTTGTACATGCATTTTTATTTTGTGCGCATGCTTCTGGTGATAGAAATCTGAACCCACTACCAGTGCTTTGAAAAGTTTATGTAAATTATACTTTCCTGTGGAATACAGTCTCACATTCCTACCGCCAAAAGGACCAACCGCATGAACAACCAGTAAAGTATGTAAAAATATAATTTTATTCAATATTCTGGCTGGTAGAGGTCTGGGAAGAAACATTCCCGATTAAAACAGTCATTTCTGCCCAACGTAGAATTCAATGCAATTCAACATCGGCAAGAGCAGGCAAGAGCAAGGCCGTGGTGGCTTTCATTGGTGAAAGGATAATAAAGAGTCTCAGTCTTCCTCTGACATGCATTTAGATTTAACATACAGTGCCTTGCGAAAGTATTCGGCCCCCTTGAACTTTGCGACCTTTTGCCACATTTCAGGCTTCAAACAAAGATATAAAACTGTATTTTTTTGTGAAGAATCAACAACAAGTGGGACACAATCATGAAGTGGAACGACATTTATTGGATATTTCAAACTTTTTTAACAAATCAAAAACTGAAAAATTGGGCGTGAAAATTATTCAGCCCCCTTAAGTTAATACTTTGTAGCGCCACCTTTTGCTGCGATTACAGCTGTAAGTCGCTTGGGGTATGTCTCTATCAGTTTTGCACATCGAGAGACTGAAATGTTTTCCCATTCCTCCTTGCAAAACAGCTCGAGCTCAGTGAGGTTGGATGGAGAGCATTTGTGAACAGCAGTTTTCAGATCTTTCCACAGATTCTCGATTGGATTCAGGTCTGGACTTTGACTTGGCCATTCTAACACCTGGATATGTTTATTTTTGAACCATTCCATTGTAGATTTTGCTTTATGTTTTGGATCATTGTCTTGTTGGAAGACAAATCTCCGTCCCAGTCTCAGGTCTTTTGCAGACTCCATCAGGTTTTCTTCCAGAATGGGCCTGTATTTGGCTCCATCCATCTTCCCATCAATTTTAACCATCTTCCCTGTCCCTGCTGAAGAAAAGCAGGCCCAAGCCATGATGCTGCCACCACCATGTTTGACAGTGGGGATGTTGTGTTCAGGGTGATGGGCTGTGTTGCTTTTACGCCAAACATAACGTTTTGCATTGTTGCCAAAAAATTCAATTTTGGTTTCATCTGACCAGAGCACCTTCTTCCACATGTTTGGTGTGTCTCCCAGGTGGCTTGTGGCAAACTTTAAACGACACTTTTTATGGATATCTTTAAGAAATGGCTTTCTTCTTGCCACTCTTCCATAAAGGCCAGATTTGTGCAATATACGACTGATTGTTGTCCTATGGACAGAGTCTCCCACCTCAGCTGTAGATCTCTGCAGTTCATCCAGAGTGATCATGGGCCTCTTGGCTGCATCTCTGATCAGTCTTCTCCTTGTATGAGCTGAGAGTTTAGAGGGACGGCCAGGTCTTGGTAGATTTGCAGTGGTCTGATACTCCTTCCATTTCAATATTATCGCTTGCACAGTGCTCCTTGGGATGTTTAAAGCTTGGGAAATCTTTCTGTATCCAAATCCGGCTTTAAACTTCTTCACAACAGTATCTCGGACCTGCCTGGTGTGTTCCTTGTTCTTCATGATGCTCTCTGCGCTTTTAACGGACCTCTGAGACTATCACAGTGCAGGTGCATTTATACGGAGACTTGATTACACACAGGTGGATTGTATTTATCATCATTAGTCATTTAGGTCAACATTGGATCATTCAGAGATCCTCACTGAACTTCTGGAGAGAGTTTGCTGCACTGAAAGTAAAGGGGCTGAATAATTTTGCACGCCCAATTTTTCAGTTTTTGATTTGTTAAAAAGTTTGAAATATCCAATAAATGTCGTTCCACTTCATGATTGTGTCCCACTTGTTGTTGATTCTTCACAAAAAAATACAGTTTTATATCTTTATGTTTGAAGCCTGAAATGTGGCAAAAGGTCGCAAAGTTCAAGGGGGCCGAATACTTTCGCAAGGCACTGTACATAGTTCAACATGACAACACTTGGTGGTCCTCACAATAGTCCAACAATATGAGTGAGGGTAATGGGGGGTAAAAACAAAAAACACGATCATGAAGTGAATGTTGAGATGCAAAGCACATTGTGTAGACAGTACCTGAACTGCAAATGTAAGAGGATTCATCACTTAGATTTACATTATACATCATAAAGTCTATTCATCTATCAATTTCAAGATTAAAAGCTCCAAAATACAACAATTCAAATGTTATGTTCATTAAAAAGAATTACACCATATAAAATACACAAAAAAATAAAGAAAAACCAATCTCACTATAGGTAATGCCAAGGCATAATAATAATTGCATTAAATATTTATGTTTCACACCAAGATGCAGACACCTCACACTGTATAAAATAACTAATTCAGCAATAGCCTACATTTGGAAAATAAGCTTGTCACAGCACCATTGAAGAATTTAGGGTTGTATTGACCTATAAGGAATCTAGCTAAACTCTGCTATTATCTAATATTAAAGACATTGCCAGTGTAAAACAATGAAAGAACACCTTTTCTACCAAGTAACTGGGTTTATATTTGATATTTTGCCGTTTTCACTTTTTTCAAGTACTGGTGATGCATCTACAAACAAAACATTTTAAATGAATATTGTTATTGATGTGTAAAATCAAACATGTATCATGCCACAATGGCCACAGAAAAAGATTTCTGATTTCTGTGGTAGTACTGAAGAGTCTAGCCATACTAAACCTTTTATGCCACAAGTCAACTGTCAAAGTAAGGCATTTTCAGGTATCTCCAGTTCTGTCAAGAAAGCTTTCTGCTCCATTAGTGTCGACAAACTGAACACATGCTACATTGCTGAGCAACAACACTTCAACGAACAATCACCCACTGTGTATTGGGTGAGACTAAAAATGTCCCCAAAACAATTGTACAGAATATTTTTCATGAGCTCATAACCTTGCAGTAAAGTAGCCTGTGAGCTGACAGCTGTAGTTGTAACACTGAACGGGTAAGACTGAACACAGTGTCTGATGCTGGATCAAGTGAGGTAGAGGATCATACAGACACACAGCGTTGTAAGATATGGGGGTTTGTGGTGGTTGTGAGGAAGTGCTCTGACTCACACCTCTCCAAAGTTGGCATGGCCCGTCTCCTTGGCATGTTCCCGGGCCTCCTTCTGTCCTACTAGGCCTGTCTGACACACCAGGCAGCGCAGGGCAAAGCGGTTGACGTCCGTAAACTGCCGCTTCCTTCTCGCCTCATCCGCCAGCTCCAGGGCCTGGGCCAGGATGATGTCGTCTGTGGTGGAGAAGATGGTCTGGGGTGGAGCGTCGGAGCCGGGCGTCTCCTTTTGCAGTGGGTCGTAGTGGATGCCGTCGTAGATGAGCAGCACGCGTTTGTGGTAGCCAGCGTCCTCACCAAATCGATCCACACGCACAGTCTGCGTGTCCACTACACAGATCTCACATTGGTGGAACTTAGACAGGATGGACACCTCGATGGCTCCACCCCAGGTGTCATCACGTCTGATCCAGGTGCAGTACTCCTCGTTGGTCTTTCCCAACACCGCCTCAGAGTAAGCCATGGGGTTGCTGGACACAATCTGGGTGATGAGGCCTCGCATCTCGGGGGCACAAGCTGGGTCGTATACCCCTCCCTCTACCACGTAGGAGACACTGGTGAACAGGCAGGAGTTGTCTGCTGGAACAACCCGTCTGGCCAGCACCGGGGGAAACTCCCGACGGGGTCCCTTGGTTACAGCTGAATTTGTGGTCTGGGTCTTCATCTTGTTCTTCTCCTCCTCAACAATGAGAGTGTCTCCTGCAACAAATGTGTCATTTTTTAAATCAAATGCAGCCATGACAGAGCAGGGTGAAGTCTATCCAGCTGTGTGAAAGTAACATTTGATTTATTCAAGTAAGAAGAGACACCATAGCCTACCTGATTTGATAGGGTAGTCCCTTAGGTGAGCATCTCCGTTTCGGAGGTCCAAGCTGGAGGGAGGGTAGCCAACCATGATCTTCTGTACATCACAGGGAATACCAGTCAGCTCCTCTACCTTGCTCTTCAGCTCCTGCACACTGGACTGGTGGGTCAGGCCCTGCATTATGTGGCTCCCATTTTTGGTCTTACAACGCAGACGCAACATCCTGGGGGTCCTTAAACTGTGGGAGGAAAAAACACCATTCAACAAGGGATCATCGTCAGTTGTTAGTCACCTACAAGCCTGTGAAGTGTATGCTAGTTTATTCAGGCCAAGGAACCTTAAAGCTAGACTTACTTACATTTCTAATGAAAAAGTTATTTGTTTCAGATCACACCATGCTGATGACACTTTGGTGGAGCTAAACAAGTGGCTAAACTGCTGATCACAGCAGTGAGAGCAAAACAACTGACTGCAACAATTTCTTTGTCCTGCCACTCCCAAGAGTATTTCTGTTTTAACAGCAGTCACCAAGCTAGCTAGCTAGCATGTTATGGACACCTTCTTCTTCTGCTAGCTACAATACTAGACGAGCTGGCTATCTGGCTTCAATTAAAATGGTAAACTCAAACTGTCTAGCTACACACAAGCACACATATTTATGAATGAACAATATCATTGATGAACTGATTGGTAGTTAGCTAGCTAGCTTGACAACTAGCTACCATAAACAGCTAACGTTATTAAGCTAGCTGGCTAAACTGTTCAAATCAAATTGTATTGGTCACATATATTTATCAGATGTTATTGCGGGTGTAGCGAAATGCTTGTGTTCCTAGCTTCAACAGTGAAGTATCTACAACTCACAACAATACACACACATCTAAAAGTAAAATAATGGAATTAAGAAATATATAAATATGGTACTTCACACTAACTAACGACATTGCAGCCTTGCTTTACATAACTAGCTTCATAGATACCAACGCTACGTAATGAACCTGTTTAATTAATAATTGGACCTTTATTTAGTTGCTTACCTGATGAAAAGTGTTACCCTGCGGCGGCGCGAACAATCAATATCCAATGACAGTCTCTAATGTGTACAACGTCACAACTGCGTCGTTCGTAACGTTGTTACTCTACACAAATATGACGTATACACAAGCTTGTTTTCTTTTGGCATGAAGAGATGATTGATTAATTTTATTATCAATTAAAAATATATTCAAATCAAATCCTATTGGACGCATACACATACATACAGTATTTAGTAGATGTTGTTGCGGGAGTAGGGACATGCTTGTACTCCTAGCTCTAACAGTGTAGTCATATCTAACAACACACAACAATACACACAAATCTAAAAAGTAAAATAATTGAATTAAGAAATATAGAAGGTAATGGTGGTATACAGAAGATAGCCCTATTTGGTAAAATACCAAGTCCATATTATGGCAAGAACAGCTCAAATAAGCAAAGAGAAATTACAGTCCATCATTACTTTAAGACATGAAGGTCAGTCAATACGGAAACATTTCAAGAACTTTGAAAGTTTCTTCAATTGCAGTCGCAAAAACCATCAAGCGATATGATGAAACTGGTTCTCATGAGGACCGCCACAGGAAAGTAAAACCCAGAGTTACCTCTGCTGCAGAGGATAAGTTCATTTGTTCAACTGCACCTCAGATTGCAGCCCAAATAAATGCTTCACAGAGTTCAAGTAACAAACACATCTCAACATCAACTGTTCAGACGAGACTGCGTGAATCAGGTCTTCATGGTCGAAATTTCTGCAAAAAACCCCACTAAAGGACACCAATAATAAGAAGAGACTTGCTTGAGCCAAGAAACACGATCAATAGACATTAAACCGGTGGAAATCTGTCCTTTGGTCTGATGAGTCCAAATTTGAGATTTTTGGTTCCAACCACCATGTCTTTGTGAGACGCAGAGTAGGTGAACAGATGATCTCCACATGTGTGGTTCCCACTGTAAAGCATGGAGAAGGAGTTGTGATGGTGTGGGGGTGCTTTGCTGGTTACACGGTCTGTGATTGAATTAGAATTCAAGGCACACTTAACCAGCATGGCTACCAAAGCATTCTGCAGCGATACGCCATCCCATCTGGTTTGCACTTAGTGGGTCTATCATTTGTTTTTCAACAGGATGATGATCCAAAACACCTCCAGGCTCTGTAAGGGCTATTTGACCAAGAAAGAGAGTGATGGAGTGCTGTATCAGATGACCTGGCCTCCACAATCACCTGACCTCAACCCAATTGAGATGGTGAAGGTAAGGCAGCCAACAAGTACTCAGCATATGTGGGAACTCCTTCAATACTGTTAGAAAAGCATTCCAGGTGAAGCTGGTTGAGAGAATGCCAAGAGTGTGTGAAGCTGTCATTAAGGCAAAGACTGGCTACTTTGAAGAATCTCAAATATAAAATATATTTGGATTTGTTTAACACTTTTTTGGTTACTACATGATTCCATATGTGTTATTTCATAGTTTTGATGTCTTCACTATTATTCTACAATGTACAAAATAGTACAAAAAAATGAAAAACCCTTGAATTAGTAGGTGTGTCCAAACTTTTGACTGGTACTGTATATATACACAGTATATGATGGGATTTGTAGACATTATAGACAGTATATGGATAGAATATGTAGTATATCTGAAGAATACGTAGAGTAGAATAGTATACAGCAATAGTTAAATAGGATAGGCCTCGACTATGATCTGTAACGTTTATGGTATTAATTTATTTAACTTTGTCTCCTCGGTTTGAAAAGCACCACTTATTTTTAAAATTAGTAATCCAATGTGCCATTTGTTTATTTCTGTGTTTACGTGACTAATTGATAGAGGAATTCTAAATTCTTATATGTTTTGTAGCCAAAACCAAATTCACACTCTATTTCTTAATAAGTTGTAAGTTTATTATTTTACATGAAATAGATCGAGACCAGTCTTAAAAGTCAGGTAGTAGCATTTAATCCAAGAGAGTACTGACCCAAAATACAAAGAACATTACATTTTAAGGAGAGAACATAAAATGACGTCATCAGTTTCTCACACTCACTCCGATCCACACAATAGCGCAGTGTCTTCAGGTCTGGAGACCGTCTTCTACTCCTCTCATAAAACAAACATTCCAATCTGTCTAAAATATATCATTTATTCTCCACTAATGGAACATAAAACAAACATTCTTATCTGTCTGAAAGGATATCTGCCCTCCTTCTCCCTTTCCCGCAAGGTACAAACAATTAATTTGTTTTATTTTCGGTCCTAGTTTAACCAAGAACCCACACATTTCATACCATAACATAATAGTATTAAAACTTAATGGTTCTAAAGGAAATGTATACATAATTAATCATTTCAACTATAATTTCCTCCAACACTAATGCTACTACTTTTTGGAAAATGTGTTGTATAATATGAATATACAGTACATACAGTACATATTAAGTGGGTAAAACAGTATGTAGACATTACTAAAGTCACCAGTGTTCCATTATTAAAGTATTCCATGACTTTGTTCATAGGGCAGCAGCTTCGAAGGTGCAGGGTTGAGTAACTGGGTGGTAGCTGGCTAGTGACAGTGACTAAAGTTCAGGGCAGGATACTGGGCGGAGGCCAGCTAGTGGTAACGATTTAACAGTCTGATGTCCTTGAGATGGAAGCTGTTTTTCAGTCTCTCAGTCCCAGCTTTGATGCATCCGTACTGACCTCGCCTTCTCAATGGTAGCGGGGTAAACAGGTTGTGGCTTAGGTGGCTGAGGCCCTTGATGATCTTCTTGGCCTTCCTGTGACACCAGGTGTTGTAGATGTCCTGGAGGGCATGCAGTGTGCCCCCGGGGATGCGTTGGGCAGACCGCACCACCCTCTGGAGAGCCCTGCCGTTGCGGACAGTGCAGTTGCCATATCAGGCGGTGATACAGCCTCACAGAATGCTCTCAATGGTGGTTCTGTAGAAGCATGTGAGGGTCTAGGGACCAAGCCAAATTTCTTCAGCCTCTTGCGGTTGATAAGACTCCGTTCCATTTCAGATTGGTAGTGATTCGTACGCCGAGGAAAGTTTCATCTTCTCCACTGCAGCCCCATTGGGGGCGTGCTCTCTCTGTTGTCTCCGGAAGTCCACGATCAGCTCTTTAGTTGTGTTGACATTGAGAACACACAGGCTGCGATAACACAGGCAGACCAATTCTGATATTTGTTCCACTAATTAGTCTTTTGAACAATCATATCAGATCTTTTCACTTTTTCAGACCTGATCTGATTCGTCATAAGACCAATTAGTGAGAAAAAAACTATTCACACACGTTTAGCATTTCTAAAACGTGACAGGGATATCACTTCAAAGTCAGAGACTTGTTTCCATTGTGGAAATTGTGGATGGATCCAGCTATGATACCAAGTCTCTTTTAAAAATAAATGTTAACTGTGACATAGACATAAACTGTGACATTAACTGTGACAGTTTATTAGGTACACCCATCTCGTACCAGGTCGGAACCCCCTTCGCCTCCAGAACAGCCTGAGTTTTTCAAGGAATAGTAATGTTGCACAATTAGTATCAAGGGACCTAACATGTGCCAGGAAAACATTCCACACACCATTATACCATCGCCACCAGCCTGTACCATTGACACTAGGCAGGATGGGGCCATGGGCTCGTGCTGTTTAAGACGAATCTTGACTCTGCCATCAGTGTTATGCATCATGAACCAGGATTGGTCGGACCAGGCAATGTTTTTCCACTCCTCGATTGCGTGCCCACTGGAACTACTTCTTGTTTTTAGCTGATAGGACTGGTCATCATGGATTACAGGTAAATCCACACCGAGCTAAAGGCTAGAGCTGCCGCTTTCAAGGAGCGGGACACTAATCCGTATGCTTATTAGAAATCTCGCTATGACCGCAGACGAACCATCAAACAGGCAAAGTGTCAATACAGGACTAAGATTGAATTCTACTACACGGCTCTGACACTCGTTGGATGTGGCAGGGTTTGAACATTTTTACGGACTACAAAGGGAAACTGAGCCACGAGCTGCCCAGTGAAGGGAGGCTACCAGACGAGCTAAATGCCTTTCATGCTAGCTTCAAGGCAAGAAACAGTAAAGCATGCATGAGAGCACCAACTGTTCCGGACGACTGAGTGATCACGTTCTCTGTAGCCGATATGAGCAAGACCTTTAAACAGGTCAACATTCACAAAGCCACGGGTCCAGACGGATTACCAGGAAGTGTACTCAAAGCATGAGTACATTTTCAACCTCTCCCTGACTGAGTCTGTAATACCTCCATGTTTCAAACAGATGAACCATCCTGACCGGTTGCATCACGCCTGGTATGGCAACTGCTCGGCATCTGACCGTAAGGTGCTACAGAGGGTAGTGCGTATCTCCCAGTACATCCTGGGGCCAAGCTTCCTGACATTCAGGACCTATAGACCTGGCGGTGTCAGAGGAAGGCCCCAAAAAATTGTCAATGACTCCAGTCACCCAAGTCATAACTGTTCTCTCCGATACCGCACGGCAAGTGGTACAGTAGCGCCAAGTCTTGGACCAAAAGTGTCCTTAACCTCTTACACTTATGGTGGCGCTATTTCATTTTTGGAAGAAAAACGTTCCCGTTTTAAACAAGATATTTTGTCACAAAAAGATGCTCGACTATGCATATAATTGCTACTGTTCGAAAGAAAACACTCTGACGTGTCCAGAAATACAAATATCTTCTCTCTGCGTGCCCTTTAACGTGAGCTTCAGGCAAAACCAAGATGACTTGGCATCCAGGAAATGACAAGGATTTTTGAGGCTCTGTCTTTCATGATCTCCTTATATGGCTGTGAACGCAAGAGGAATGAGTCTGCCCTTTCTGTCGTTTCCCCAAGGTGTCTGCAGTATTGTGACGTATTTGTAGGCAGATCGTTGGAAGATTGACCATAAGAGACCACATTTACCACGTGTCCGCCCGGTGTCCTGCGCCGAAATTGGTGCGCAAAAGTCACCTGCCAGTATTTTTCCATGGGGCACAGAGAGAAGCAAGCTTCCATGAACTGCATGTCAATGAAGAGATATGTGAAAAAACACCTTGAGGATTGATTCCAAACAACGTTTGCCATGTTTCGGTCGATATTATGTAGTTAATCCGGAAAAAGTTTCACGTTGTAGGTGACTGCATTTTCGGTTGTTTCGGTAGCCAGGCGCAATGTAGAAAACGGACGATTTCTCCTACACACAGACGCTTTCAGGAAACACTGCGCATTTGGTATGTGGCTGGGAGTCTCCTCATTGAAAACATCAGAAGCTCTTCAAAGGTAAATGATTTTATTTATTTGGTTATCTGGCTTTTGTGAAAATGTTGCGTGCTACATGCTACACAAAATGCTATGCTAGCTTTGCATACTCTTACACAAATTAGTCAATTTCTATGGTTCAAAAGCATATTTTGAAAATCTGAGATGACAGTGTTGTTAAGAAAAGGCTAAGCTTGAGAGCAAACGCATTATTTTAATTTTATTTGCGATTTTCAGAAATCGTTAACGTTGCGTTATGCTAATGAGCCTGAGGCTTAGTCACAATCCCGGATCCGGGATGGGGAGTTTCAAGACAGCTTCTACCCCCATGCCATAAGACTGCTGAACAATTAATCAAATAGCCACCCAGACTATTTACATTGACCCCCACCCACTTTGTTATTACACTGCTGCTACTCCCTGTTTATTATATATGCATAGTCACTTTACAAATTACCTCAACGAACCTGTACCCACACACATTGACTTGGTACCGGTACCCCCTTTATATAGCCTCGTTATTGTTATGTAACTTTGTTACTTTTTATTTTTGGACTTTAGTTTATTTATTAAATATTTTCTTAAGTTTATTTCTTGAACTATGTTGTTGGTTAAGGGCTTGTAAGTAAGCATTTAATGGTAAGGTCTACCCTTAAACTACACCTGTTGTACTCGGCGCATGTGACAAATAAAATGTCATTTGATTTGCTGCAATAGCCCATCCGTGAGATGGACCAACGAGTTGTGCATTCTGAGATTCCGTTCTGCAAAGCACTGTTGTACTGAGATGTTATTTGCTTATTTGCAGTCCGCTGTTAGCGTTCTTCTTCGACCTCTCTCATCAAGCCGTTTTCGCCCACAGGACTGCTGCTGACTGGATGTTTTTTGTTTGTCACAACATTCTCGGTAAACCCTGGACACTGTCATGCGTGAAAAGCCCAGCAGGCCAGCCGTTTCTGAGATACTGGAACCTGGATGCCTGGCACCGACACTCATACCACACTCAAAATTGCCTAGGTCACTAATTTTGACCATTCTAAAGTTCGATCGAACAGTAACTGTATGCCCCGATGCCTGTCTGCCTGCTTTATACAGCAAGCCACAGCCACTTGACTCACTGTCTGTACAGTCTGTATGTCAAGTACATACATCTGTCAAATACAGAGTACAGTGAAATACCACAGCCTCATATAGTTAATATTCTGATAATGTATTTGAAGTGACATGACATGAGTTTTGTGTGTAGTGCTTGATAGTTATCTTGAGCCCTACAAAGAGTAGGGAATGAACTTGAAACCTGATACCTCCTTCCCCAAAACTCACACACAAAAAGGAGAGAACAATTACATCTGTTTTATATCTTCATTGATTCTTTAATACAATTACTGGAGAAACGTCTTAAATACAATTCAACAATGCTAAACTAGCTGATTGATGCAATGAAGTCCATATCAACAGGCAACATTTGGCATGTTAAAATTCACGCAGCCGTGTATTGAATACAGTACATTCTTGAGCAGAGCAGGCTATCCTTGGAAAACTATCAAATATATAGTCACACCTCTTGACATTTATTTGGAACCTTCATGTGTATGATTATACACATATTTATTATGCAGCATGCCCCAATTTTTAAAGAGCACTGGACTAACTTCTAATCTAAAATTATATATAATATATATATAATACACAGCCCACTAGATTTTTTCCCCACATTTTGTTACGTTACAGCCTTATTCTAAAATGAAATAAATAAATAAATAATCCTCAGCAATCTACACACAATACCCCATAATGACAAAGCGAAAACAGGTTGAAACCCCTTATTTACATAAGTATTCAGACCCTTTGCTATGAGAATCGAAATTGAGCTCAGGTGCATCCTGTTTCCAATGATCATCCGTGAGATGTTTCTACAACTGCTTTTTTTTGGTTACAGTATTCCACCAGTTGTTCCAGAGGTTTGGCATGCAGACAAATGGAGGAGAGGATGATGATAAGCTTCAGGTCACAGGGAGAAACTGAGGCACCAGCTGAACATGAAGGTGACTTCGTAGTCACTCAGAAGCGGAAACAGCCACTAGTTTCTGGGCTGTCATAGTCGACTCCTTCACACAGGGAGTCCTTCAAACAGAACAGACATGACTCGTATAATATTCCTGGTCTCTTTTCTATCACTGTCTTAATGCGTTTCAGAGCAGTCTGATTAATCATTGTCTTAAAAAGAAAAGACAGGTCTTCCATTACTACTAGAGGTTTGCTTCAGAAAAACCAACGCACAGAGATCTCTGCTAGGGAAAATCTCTCATGATACACCATCATCATTATACTACAAAGAGGGAACAAAATTATTAGTACTATCAGTAACTGAACATTTTGATACAGCATCCCATCATACTATATGCCGATATTATTTAAAGGTGATATTACATCTCATGTGAATAAATGAAATTATAAACTGGGTAATTTGCACCCTGAATGCTGATTGGCTAAAAGCTGTGGTATATCAGACAATATACCATGCGTAGAAACAAAATGACTTGTCTACAGTTATAATTATATTGCTACCCAGTTTATAATAGCAATAAGGCACCTCTGGGGTTTGTGATATATGGCCAATATATGGCTAAGTGATATATCCAGACACTCTACGTTGCGTCGTACTTAAGAACAGCCCTGAACTGTGGCATATTGGCCATATACCACACCCCCTTGGGCCCTATTGCTTAAACAGAAACGTTCTGCAGGAATATATCTAAAATACTCACAGAAAACAGCTTCCTATACGAGGCTGTAATGACAGACAGACAGGAAGGGACAAAAGGAAGAGACACAAATGGGGGGGGACGAGCTATAATACTGAACTCACAACAAACCAAATTGAACCAACACACTTGCACCACAACAAGAAACATTGAATATGCATCTCAAAACATCAACATGTCTATATTTACTGTCCTTGTGTGGTATTGAGCTCTGAAGCTAATTGTTGTACAGAGCATGCTTCTCCTAGGATCACCAGCTGGATTTAACTGACTAATGTATAACACCTGCTTGCTGGAAGACGTTTTAACTGTGTATCTTCTGGAATGGTATTCAGAAGACGTACAGTGCCTTGCGAAAGTATTCGGCCCCCTTGAACTTTGCGACCTTTTGCCATATTTCAGGCTTCAAACATAAAGATATAAAACTGTATTTTTTTGTGAAGAATCAACAACAAGTGGGACACAATCATGAAGTGGAACGACATTTATTGGATATTTCAAACTTTTTTAACAAATCAAAAACTGAAAAATTGGGCGTGCAAAATTATTCAGCCCCTTTACTTTCAGTGCAGCAAACTCTCTCCAGAAGTTCAGTGAGGATCTCTGAATGATCCAATGTTGACCTAAATGACTAATGATGATAAATACAATCCACCTGTGTGTAATCAAGTCTCCGTATAAATGCACCTGCACTGTGATAGTCTCAGAGGTCCGTTAAAAGCGCAGAGAGCATCATGAAGAACAAGGAACACACCAGGCAGGTCCGAGATACTGTTGTGAAGAAGTTTAAAGCCGGATTTGGATACAGAAAGATTTCCCAAGCTTTAAACATCCCAAGGAGCACTGTGCAAGCGATAATATTGAAATGGAAGGAGTATCAGACCACTGCAAATCTACCAAGACCTGGCCGTCCCTCTAAACTTTCAGCTCATACAAGGAGAAGACTGATCAGAGATGCAGCCAAGAGGCCCATGATCACTCTGGATGAACTGCAGAGATCTACAGCTGAGGTGGGAGACTCTGTCCATAGGACAACAATCAGTCGTATATTGCACAAATCTGGCCTTTATGGAAGAGTGGCAAGAAGAAAGCCATTTCTTAAAGATATCCATAAAAAGTGTTGTTTAAAGTTTGCCACAAGCCACCTGGGAGACACACCAAACATGTGGAAGAAGGTGCTCTGGTCAGATGAAACCAAAATTGAACTTTTTGGCAACAATGCAAAACGTTATGTTTGGCGTAAAAGCAACACAGCCCATCACACTGAACACACCATCCCCACTGTCAAACATGGTGGTGGCAGCATCATGGTTTGGGCCTGCTTTTCTTCAGCAGGGACAGGGAAGATGGTTAAAATTGATAGGAAGATGGATGGAGCCAAATACAGGACCATTCTGGAAGAAAACCTGATGGAGTCTGCAAAAGACCTGAGACTGGGACGGAGATTTGTCTTCCAACAAGACAATGATCCAAAACATAAAGCAAAATCTACACTGGAATGGTTCAAAAATAAACATATCCAGGTGTTAGAATGGCCAAGTCAAAGTCCAGACCTGAATCCAATCGAGAATCTGTGGAAAGAACTGAAAACTGCTGTTCACAAATGCTCTCCATCCAACCTCACTGAGCTCGAGCTTTTTTGCAAGGAGGAATGGGAAAAAATTTCAGTCTCTCGATGTGCAAAACTGATAGCCCAAGCGACTTACATTTGTAATCGCAGCAAAAGGTGGCGCTACAAAGTATTAACTTAAGGGGGCTGAATAATTTTGCACGCCCAATTTTTCAGTTTTTGATTTGTTAAAAAAAAGTTTGAAATATCCAATAAATGTCGTTCCACTTCATGATTGTGTCCCACTTGTTGTTGATTCTTCACAAAAAAATACAGTTTTATATCTTTATGTTTGAAGCCTGAAATGTGGCAAAAGGTCGCAAAGTTCAAGGGGGCCGAATACTTTCGCAAGGCACTGTAAATGAGTATAAGAGGTGCAGTTTGTTTGGGATAGGAATAGTGCTATGCATATTCAAGCTGGAGACATACAGCCTATGAAGAAAAGGGTAGACCATGCAAGACAAACAGCTGATGTTGGAGGAGAGACAGACATAATATAAAGAGGAGAAGCCACCAACAAGACCACAACATGTCTGGATTATCAAGGGGATTTAAGGGTGAGGGGATGCTAAGGATAAAGAGGGATTGGCTTGGGGTGAGGGTGGCAGGTGGGAAGAGGGAGGTGACCGAGTTGAATTAAGAGTGATTCATTAAGTGGCCGCCAATTTTTGACACTAACTTGGCTTTGCTGCAACATCCCCTCTGGCATCTCAGGGAGCCAGGGCCGGTTGCCGGCACTGTAGAGCCTGGGCCGGTTGAACTGGTCGAGACTGGACAGGGGGGTATAACTATTCCGTCGGAGCAGCATGGGAGCTGGGTCCCTCGGGACATTATCCTGGTTGGAGATGGGGAAACATCAGGTGCATTAAAGAAAGCGACCCGGGCACACCCAGCGTTACTGGGACAATTCCCCAAAACACAGCAATCAAACGATAGATTTCCTTGACCAACCACCACACACACACAAAAAAAATGCTATTAGACAAGAAAAAGGCGATTCTGCAAAAAAAAGACAATCTAAAAGCAACTTCAGGGGGGCAAAGGTTATGGTGCAAAGACTGTTGTCCTTTGCACCACACTGTGTTGTATACCAATCAATACAAGTCAGTTATTAAAGGGGACTAGAGCATTGGTGGTGGTGTTTGCAAGCAGGTAAATGTGATCAGTTATAACTGCCTCCAAGTTAAATATAAAGTCACACTAACTACTCATTTAACCAGACATACTGTAGCTTGAGCTAGTTTGGTTAAAGAGGAATAATAAACAAAAACATGTTCAGTGAAGCATGTGATATGTGAGCAGAACAGAGCAGAGCCTTGCCACTGAGAATAACGTGCAATGTTACTCACAAGTGGTCGGTCGCGATGTGTGTTCACTGCCTTCACATTAAGATAAAACATTTCCACTTTACAGCCTGGGGAAAGTGGCAGAGAAATCGATGTGACCCGTTCCCAATTGCAATACAAACGACACGTGGTGATAGAGGAACAGGAACTCAGATGTGAACATGCATAAAATAATTGTCAGAACAATTTGTTCAGCATTTAGTCTAATGAACACAAAGACTTACCATACGCAACAGGAGTGAGTTTGAGCACTGTGTGCAGTGGACATTTCAGGTAGGGCAGGTCATCTATGAAAGACAAAATAAAGTGTCATTACCTCTGGTGTTTGTGAAACTGTCAGTAAAAGTGTACTGTGCGGTTTGTGCTCACCCACCTGCACTCTTGTCCAAGAAGTAGGCCAGCAGGCAGCGCATGACAGCCTGGTGACAGATAACCAGCACGTTGCCCTGTCTCTCTAGCTCCATGATGACAGGCTCTAACCGCTGCACCAGGTCCTGGTAGGACTACAGGGAGGGAGAGGGGACACACTGAGCCTTAGTGATTCCTCACCCTGCCAAGAACAGGGCCCCAGAAAAGTGGTAAGAGGGTAGGACTTTACCTCTCCCCCTGGGTAGCGGTAGTGGTACTTGTCCTGGTCCCTCAGGGCAAACTCCTCTGGGAAGGATTTCTGGATCATGTCATAGGTCATCTCCTCACACACACCCTAACAGACAGGAAAGAGAAAACTCTGGAAAATGTGCCCTGTCAGTTGAGTTGACAGGTAATGATAAATCATTCATTATTATATAAACATGGAATATTACAAGTCCTTTATCACACAACAAGTTAGTTTTCATCACAAAAGGTGTCTACCTAAATGAAACCCCCATGGTATTAATTATGTTAGACCAGTGATAAGTGAGAGATCAGAGGTGTCAGCACTGACAGCATCAATCTCATTGAGGATCTTCCACTGTTCGTAGGGCACAATCAGCTCCTCAGCAGTCTGGATGGTGCGTCTCAGCTGGCTAGTCCACACCTTCAAGTCAGACAGTTTGTGCTCCTCAATGAAGCTGTGCAAGGCATGAGCAAACTGGACCAGAGGGGGCAAATGAGAAAGATACAGTAAAACTAGTGAAGAGAGATTAGTTTCAATAACAAGTCCATCCATCAGGGTACGATTTACTGTACATGGTCGTAAACATGCTATTAACTATTTAAGAGTACATCATAATTACATGATCAGATTACCAGTGTTTACTCAAATTCAAAGTACAGGAGCTTTAATTAGTATTTTCCATTAGCTGTAACTAAATCGAAATAGAAACTGGTAGGGTCCACTGACTCAAATACAGGGGTCAGTGTCATGCTGACTGTTCTCCAGAGCGGGCCTAACCATTATGGCAGACAGGACACATACCTGTTTTCCTCCTAGGGAGAGCTCCGAGTCACCTCCGATACGGCCCTCCATGTTGTGATTGCTCTCTCCATGCCGGCACAGGTAGAGGGAGTGAGAGTGCACTTGGATGTTCATGAGGTAGTACACTATCTTACTCTGGATGTAGTCCTGCACCCGGTTCACCAGGAAGCGCCGGCCCACGTTCTCCACCTTGATGAAGGATAGGTCCCTACGGGATACACAGTAACACAATTGTCTGTATTCTGTATCCACCTGGCGGCTTACATCTGAACTGTTGCAGCAAATTTACAGGAATTCTGGAGAATTACTGTTAACGCCTACTAGGTATAACAAATGATCCGTATGAACAGTTCTTGCCTCTAATTGAGGCAAGCGGTCGCTTAGGGGCCCGGCCGCTAGGGGGCCCTGACTCAAAAAAATAAAACAACTCAGTTGTGGTTTCAACTGAGAGAAATTGTAGAAAAACACCAGGTGCAATATATAAAATTGGTTATGCATCAGCAGTTTCTCTCTTACGTCACTCAGCCAAGTCAGCTATCATTTTTTTTAAATTTGTAGTTAGTCTAGATGTAACAGTATAACTTTACGTCCGTCCCTTCGCCCAGGGACCCTCTGCATACAGACAACAGTCACCCATGAAGCATCGTTACCCATCACTCCACAAAAGCCGCGGCCCTTGCAGAGCAAGGGGAACCACTACTTCAAGGTCTCCGAGCGAGTGACGTCACCGATTGAAACGCTATCAGCGCGCACCACCGCTAACTAATTAGCCATTTCACATCGGTTTCACTCACCCCCCTTTTGACCTCCTCTTTTTCTGCAGCAACCAGTGATCTGGGTCAACAGCATCAACGTAACAGTATAACTTTAGTCCGTCCCCTCGCCGGGCTCGAACCAGGGACCCTCTGCACACATCAACAACAGTCACCCACGAAGCATCGTTACCCATCGCTCCACAAAAGCCGCGGCCCTTGCAGAGCAAGGGGAACCACTACTTCAAGGACTCAGAGCGAGTGACGTCACCGATTGAAACGCTATTAGCACGCACCACCGCTAACTAGCTAGCCATTTCACATCGGTTACATAGACAGCAATCTAAACTTGAGGTAATCATGGCCAAATACCACGCAGGGCACGTGCCCAGGTGCCCTGGCCGCCAGGGGGCACTCATTGAATTTGTTGGTCACTCCCACTCAGATATATTAACATGGCATAAATCATGGCAAAATGTGTAGAATTGCAGGGTATTAGCTGTAAAACTGCACTGTTTTTCTCTCTGCCCCATTAAAAAAAGAAGAGTATATTTAGATTAAATGTGTTATACAATTGCAAACAATTCACTCCACCCAAGGCAAAATGGGTAGAATTGTAGGAAATTAACTTTAAATAGTACATTTATCTCTCCACCATCAAGAGGGGGAGCCGCTACATTTTGTTGCCATGAGGTGGGGGGCCCCCAACCAAAAAAGTCTACGGAGCCCCCCTGGCAAACTCCTATTCAAATGCAAAACACTGAGATAGACAATATGCTTTGGTCATTCTTACTTGTCATAATCGTCGGGATCCAAAGGTTGGTATGTAACCTTATAGCACTCTATGCGTTTGAGAAAGTCATCCATCACTCTCTCCCTGTGCCTCTCTGGGTAGTCTGGACTGGATACCTTCACTTCCTGTAAAGAGATAACACATTAGAATGTGGGCAAAGAAACAATGAAAGTCGTCAGTCACATAGCAGGGATATAGTCAGTGTATAAATAGGTTATAGTTTTGACCGTGGCGTGGGGTCATAGTAAAGCGTTACAATCTCACATCGGAACATACCAGAATATTAGCAGCAATGACTTCTGGGTCGTCACACACTGACTCCACAAAGAACACCTGTTGGAAAGAAAATAGCTCAGACTACAACAATATACTGTCTCACCACAGGGCTGGATGCAGAGTCCCATGACCACAAACTATCAGATTCATCTCAATATTAAATGCCGGCCCATAATACAGTAATGTTATATGGAGATACAATTCAAACACAAAACGATATTTGGCAATTTAGCACATTGCACGTTACCTTGAATGCATTCTCTTTCCCAAAATCAAGAATGAGGTCTCTCCTCTCCCTTGTTGTGTTTGTTGCATCAAATACCTAATCAAAGCAAAGCAAACATCACAAAACTGGTGGATAAATGTCAAATATATTGAGCAGACAAAAAAAGAACCAAAATGAGAGAGTAAATGCCGTACAGCGATTTGTCCACCTTCTTCAGTTAGATATCCCTTCACATCCTCCAGGGCTACCAGGGCACACTGTCTGTGGGAGAGGAGGAAAATACAGTTACAGTTGTCTGCAGCAAAGGGGGCAGGTATGCAATCCAAACTACTATACTTTTTATTTTATTTAGATAGTTTATCTTAACGGCCCCTGTATCATCTATTTGCTCATTTCGTGTTTGATTGTAAGGGAAGCGGGCCAGAAGACCAGTGATCTACTGTATGCCTATCTTTCTTCTGTACCGACACCTGAATAGTAACACTGACGGAACAGTGACAGAACATACCGATTCAACATTTTGCAAGGCTCCTACGAGCAGAAGAGTGACAGCAGCAGCAGTATATTTTAGATCAGCATTCTGTGATGTCAAGAACAGTAAAGCCGTTTACAGGTCCATAAAGGGCAATTCTCTACACAGACTACTACATTCACTTTCGGAGCCTATTTGGATGCCGTCCTCATTCAGTGATTATACTGGATACATTTTTGTGTTTGCTTAGAAAACGTTCAGCTAGTTGGAAAATAGTAATCCATCACAAATTACTATGAAAAACAAAGCAAATTTCAGTTTGAATCCCACACACACACACACACACACACACACACACACACACACACACACACACACACACACACACACACACACACACACACACACACACACACACACAGCATACGGAAAGTATTCAGACCCCTTGACCTTTTCCACATTTTGTTACAGCCTTATTCTAAAATGGATTGAATTGGTTTTTCCCCCCTCATGGATCTACACACACACACACACAATACCCCATAATGACAAAGGAAAAACAGGTTTTAGAAATATTTGCAAATGTATAAAATAAAACATCACAATTACTCAGTACTTTGTTGAAGGACCTTTGGCAGCGATTACAGCCTCAAATCTTCTTGGGTATGACGCTACAAGCTTGGCACAGCTGTATTTGGGGAGTTTCTCCCATTCTTCTTTGCATATCCTCTCAAACTCTGTCAGATTGGCTGGGGAGCGTTGCTGCACAGCTATTTTCAGGTCTGTTCAGAGATGTTTCGATTGGGTACAAGTCCGGGCTCTGCTGGGCCAATCAAGGACAATGAGACTTGTCCCGAAGCCACTCCTGCGTTGTCTTGGCTGTGTGTTTAGCTCCATTGTCCTGTTAGAAGGTGAACCTTTGCCCCAGTCTGAGGTCCTGTGCGCTCTGGAGAAGGTTTTCAAGGATCTCTCTGTGCTTTGTGCCGTTCATCTTTCCCTCGATCATGACAAGTCTCACAGTCCCTGCCACTGAAAAACATTCACACAGCATGATGCTGCCACCACCATGCTTCACTATAGGGATGCTGCCTGGTTTCCTCCACATTGGCATTCAGTCCAAAGAGTTCAATCTTGGTTTTATCAGACCAGAGAATATTGTTTCTCATGGTCTGAGAGTCCTTTAGGTGCCTTTTGGCAAACTCCAAGCAGGCTGGCATGTGCTTTTTTACTGAGGAGTGGCTTCCATCTAGCCACTCTACCATAAAGGCCTGATTGGTGGTGCTGCAGAGATGGTTGTCCTTCTGGAAGGTTCTTCCATCTCCACAGAGGAACTCTGGAGCTCTGTCAGAGTGACCATCGAGGCCCTGACCAAGGCCCTTCTCCCCCGATTGCTCAGTTTGGCCTGGTGGTCAGCTCTAAGAAGAGTCTTGTTGGTTCCAAACTTCGTCCTTTTAAGAATGATGGAGGCCACTGTGTTCGTGGGGACCTTCAATGCTGCAGAATTGTTTTGGTACCCTTCCCTGGATATGTGCCTAAACACAATCCTGTCTCTGAGCTCTACGGGCAACTCCTATGACCTCATGGCTTGGTCTTTGCTTTGACATGCACTGTCAACTGTGGGACCTTATATGGACAGGTGTGTGCCTTTCCAAATCATGTCCAATCAATTGAATTTCCCCCCTTGTGGACTACAATCAAGTTGTAGAAACATCTCAAGAATAATCAATGGAAAAAGGATGCATCTGAGCTCAATTTCAAGTCTCATAGCAAAGGGTTTGAATACTTATGTAAATAAGGTATCTGTTTTTATTTGTAATAAATTTGCAAAACAAATCTAAAAACCTGTTTTTGCTTTGTTTTATGGGGTATTTGATACATTGAATACATTTTTTCCTCATAAATCAATTTTAGAATAAGGCTGTAACATAGCAAAATGTGGAAAAAAGGAAGGGGTCTGAATACTTTGAGTGCACTGTATTCTGTTAATAGAATATGAGTATTTTGTACACTGAATAACTGCTTGCACAGCAGACAGTGTGTTGATTCAGAAAGGCATTAGCCATTGACGCAGCACCCAACGCTGCAAAGTAAATGTGTGAAATCAAGCATGAGAGAACCTGGTGTACTGCTGGAGTAATGAGATCGACTCAGATCTGACCATGCTGATGGAGACAATACTTGACTAATGATTTTCTTCCTAACATTTCACCATTTATACAAAACTTTAGCTCTCATATGTGAACTAAGGTGTACAACGCAGTTCTGACTGTTTTTTCAGTGTGACTCATGCATATGAACAAAACAAATGTAACTTACTTCCTTATTTCCATGGCTTCCTTGTTGTCGTGCCTGAAGAAGTCGTAGGACTTGTAAGCTTTGACGGCCTCTCGGCGGTAGACACCCAAGTTAAACACTACAAAACGAACAAAATGGCATCAACAATAGAGTTATGACTAGCTTTTATCAGTGTCTATATGGTCTACTGTCTCCTTTCATAGAAATGGGACGGGTTTAAAGTAGGATCCTTTTCAACATGGGGCATCTCAGTTCTCAGGAGCTTTAAAACTTGACAGTTGCCTAACTAATGAAAGTACCTTACTTCGTAGGCCACAATACACTTGTGATTTAAAGTTGAGTCATGTGCTTATTTAAATATCTCTCAAAAACCAGAGGGTTAATAGTCAATAGGTTGTCATAATGGAAGACTTAAATGGACATGTCTAATGTCTTCAAAAGTAACGTTGGAGAGAGGCTCTTCCCCCACTCACCTTTGGTTGGCACCCCTATCCAGTTGAGGTACCGTGTCAGTTTCTTAGACATGTAGGTCTTTCCCCTGGCAGGTAGGCCGATCATTACAATCACTGTGGGAGAGTTTGTCATGTAGGATGCCCATGCTGAACAAAAAGACAGACAGACATACATACTATAGTGCATTCACATTGGACTAAATCAGATACTACTGTATACTGTCTATACAGTATACCTACAAAATGATACACATTCCTGACAATGAAATGAGATACAGTAGATAAGGCAAAACAATTGAACTATCAAAGTGGTTGGTTGATGTGATCAGACATCACTGGATTCATTTCTCGTCCTTGATTTCCCATGTACTGTATACTCAGATGACAAGGGATAGATCAAAGTGAACTGGCAAGCCATAGTTTGCTATTCTCATATCAATTACGGACACAACAGGAATACTGTTCAGAATATGGGCTAATTATGGTCATATTTCACTATAATATGCATTATACAAATATGATGTGTAAAGAGAATGAAAAATTTGTCCAGAATATGCCAAAGGAATCATTTTCAGAGAAGACGAATCTCTCACAATATTATTGATGCACTTGTATTTCTTTGAAACTCATTTGCTTGAGAATGTGTGCATCAGCTACATGTGTTGCATGTCAGGCATAAGGACAGCTTTCAGAGATAAAGCCAAAACAACACCTGCAGTCAAAACAACCTGAGGCAATCACACAGACTGCAGAGGAATTGATGCCCATCCTGCTCATGACCCTGCCCCTGCACAGCTCTCCCGCATTGAAGATTTTTCTCTGGGAGACTTATCAGTACTTACAGCATTTCTTCTCATTAATTCTGAGCTCTGTTTTCTTGGCTTCAGCAGAGTTGGCCATGCCAGTCTTTCTCTGAATGGTTGCTGACATGGTGAAGTTGTGTCCTTGTTGAGCCAGGTTTCCAAAGGCTCTAGAAGAGCATCACCCCAGACAATCAGAAACAGAAGGTTGATTTATTGTAGCAGTAGGTCTAGGCCTAGTGTAACAGTATAACTTTAGACCGTCCCCTCGCGCGAACCAGGGACCCTCTGCACACATCAACAACAGTCACCCCACGAAACATCGTTACCCATCGCTCCACAAAAGCCGCGGCCCTTGCAGAGGAAGGGGAACTACTACTTCAAGGTCTCAGAGCAAGTGACGTCACCGATTGAAACGCTATTTAGCGCGCACCACCGCTAGCTAAGCTAGCCGTTTCACATCCGTTACACTAGTAACCGAGTATTTTAGTATTTAATTTCTTAGTAATTCATAACATTTTCATGTCTATTCCCTGAATAAGAATTGCTAATTTATTCACTATCTGAACAATATTCAATTAAATTAAAGTTGATGTACTGGTATAACATGTAAAAGCACTTAAGTACATTAAGTAACATGAGTTTGATATTAACTTTCAAATATATGACAAAGTAATGGTACACGACTTGACATATTGCTGTAATATACGCTACTTTTATATTCTGCCCACAGCCTTCAAGAACATAGTAACACAGCAAAGTGAGGGAGACTGACATCTGATCTTCACAGCCACTGCACTGTATGTAGCCCACTGGGCGACCATATCTGAGGCTATCATCAAACATAGCACACGCACTAAAAACGGACATCACTAAATGATGCTAAAGGAAGCCATTTACCGCAGCACGTTATGCGACGACACTACTGTAGTGCAATGGTTGTCTCGGGCCGGGGTCTTAAAATGTCTGTCTGGAACACTGATAATAGGCTTAATTGGTTGTTTCGCACACATACACTCACCAAAGTTATTGCAATTTACCTGCAATGTGCGAGACGATGAGGCAATTAGAACTGAAAATGTTAATCTGACGATGGATACGCGATCTTTGGCTCTACGAGGTTTCTGTCCCACTACAGCCTGCGTTGCGAATGTCTGGTCGAGGTCGATGCTGTCCTTCGTATGTTGGTGGCGCGGACCCGGTTGATGCCCTTCCACTAATTACCACAGCCATACAGTCCAAATATATTGTAATTCATGTAAACACAAATGTGCTTTTTGGTCTTAATTTAAAGATATGGTTAGGCAAAAGACTAGAAGTGTCGTTAACATTAGGTTTTAAATCACATTTTAAGATACATTGTAGAAATAGGCGGGGTTTAGGACTTTGTGGCTGTGGTAACTATTGACGACACCTTCCAAACCAGAAAAGCATGAGGTGTGCCTGAGTCACAATTTCCTTACCGTAATCTTCATAATATACAGACCTCTGAAGTGCATAGGCAGTAAAAATCGGATTATATGCATTGACCAGACAGCAGTAATAATACAATCATCAGCCTATTGAAGGTCTTTATCAAACTATACTATTAGTGCATGTGCTTAGCAGAACATGGGATGCTCGAGGGGGGAGTTCCTGCAGGAACAGTGGAGGCTCCTCAGAGGAAGGGGAGGACCATCCTCCTTGGTGAATTTTATAAAAATTGTAAAACATTGAAAAAGTTAGATAAAACTATACTAAACATATTCATGTCACCAAATAAATGATTAAAACACACTGTTTTGCAATAAAGGTCTACAGTAGCCTCAACAGCACTCTTGGGTAGCACCATGGTGTAGCCGGGGGACAGCTAGCTTCCAATCTCTTCTTGGTACATTGACTTCAATACAACACCTAGTAGGCTCTTGGTTCTCACCCCCTTCCATAGACTTACACAGTAATTAAGACAGGTTCCGGAGGACATCCTCCAACCTATCAGAGCTCTTGCAGCATGAACGGACATGTTGTCCACCCAATCAAAGGATCAGAGAATGAATCTAGTAGTGAACGCATAAGCTACAGCTAGCTAGCCCTGCAGTGCATAAAATGTGGTGAGTAGTTGACTCAAAGAGAGAAAGACAGTAGTTGAACAGTTTTCAACAAATTAATTTCTTCAAAAATAAAGAAGCGAGAGAGAGAGAGAGTACATTTTTTCACTTTCAGTTTCACTTACTTAGCTAGCAAAGGCAGCTGGCTAGTTTGGTTACTCAAACACTCTGCTCAAACAGCGGGATGCTATGTGAGCTAGCTGGCTATGTCTATCCAACACAACACTGGAACTCTACCAAGTCAAGGTAAGCTTTTGGTTTTATTAATGTACTGCCACCAGAGGCCACCGGTGTAACTGCTTACTGACTATACACTAACTTTACTGAATGATTGTAGCAGGTTTACTAATGTATAAGTTCTATTAGCTATGTTGACTAGCTCGTTACTTTAGCTAATATGGGGACAACGATGCAAAGAGGCGAGAAGGAATACAACGTGGCTGCTATGAAAGTGAACTGTGTTTATGCGTGATCAGGTGTGTATTCATTCCGCCAATTCTGTTGAAAAAACGTTTCTTAAACGGAAGCAAACAAAACAAGGATAAAAATGAAATTGTCCAATAGAAATTCTTGTTTGCAACTGTTGGACTAATTATTACACCCTAGATAAACTAAATGTAGGCAAGAGTGTGCAAGGCAGTATTGAATGTGTCACTGTCTGTCATCTCAAATTTCTCTCGACCTGTGTGCACCTACGTTGTAAACTTTCATTCATAGGCTAGGTTGTAGCAACCTCATGATGGGTATAGGAAAAATTCAAGTATCATGTAGTAGCCTAAACCTATCGATGTTATATTGAACAGGGTTAATGGAATATGAACGACAGTCATCCAACATGTTGTACTAGAAATAAGGCCATGCTCATTTAAATAAAAGAAAATTGGTCTCCCTCGTCATAAACGGCACTGAACGCCACTGTGCAGGAATGTCCACATGCAGGAACACCCCGAATTGCGGGCTGCAGTTGCACACTGCTGATGATGGCGGTCCAAAGGGTACAATCTATGGGTACCATTCCTAGACATTAAAACCAGTTACAGTGCCTTCAGAAAGTATTCACACCTCTTGACTTTTTACACGCTGTTGTTAATAAGGTGGGATGATCACTGATCTACACAAACTAATCTGTAATGTCAGAGTGGAAGAAAAATTTTAACATTTGCAAAACATGAATGAAAAATTTAAAACTAATATACACTACATGACCAAAAGTATCCAAGTACAGTCTCATGGGATAATCAGCTCTCTTTAGAACAAGAATGATATATTCATTCTCTGACTAGAAATATCTGATGGAAATTTGAGAGGGATGGTTTTCAATTATAGGACAAATACTAAAGATGAGACTGCTAAGATAAAAGTATCTGATTGGTTGATATTATACATGTGGACATTTTAATCTATTTAGATGAAACCATATCAAGTTAGATGAAGTTGCATGAGGAAAGATACACTGCATGACCAAAAGTACAGTGCCTTGCGAAAGTATTCGGCCCCCTTGAACTTTGCGACCTTTTGCCACATTTCAGGCTTCAAACATAAAGATATAAAACTGTATTTTTGTGTGAAGAATCAACAACAAGTGGGACACAATCATGAAGTGGAACGACATTTATTGGATATTTCAAACTTTTTTAACAAATCAAAAACTGAAAAATTGGGCGTGCAAAATTATTCAGCCCCTTTACTTTCAGTGCAGCAAACTCTCTCCAGAAGTTCAGTGAGGATCTCTGAATGATCCAATGTTGACCTAAATGACTAATGATGATAAATACAATCCACCTGTGTGTAATCAAGTCTCCGTATAAATGCACCTGCACTGTGATAGTCTCAGAGGTCCGTTAAAAGCGCAGAGAGCATCATGAAGAACAAGGAACACACCAGGCAGGTCCGAGATACTGTTGTGAAGAAGTTTAAAGTTGGATTTGGATACAAAAAGATTTCCCAAGCTTTAAACATCCCAAGGAGCACTGTGCAAGCGATAATATTGAAATGGAAGGAGTATCAGACCACTGCAAATCTACCAAGACCTGGCCGTCCCTCTAAACTTTCAGCTCATACAAGGAGAAGACTGATCAGAGATGCAGCCTAGAGGCCCATGATCACTCTGGATGAACTGCAGAGATCTACAGCTGAGGTGGGAGACTCTGTCCAAAGGACAACAATCAGTCGTATATTGCACAAATCTGGCCTTTATGGAAGAGTGGCAAGAGGAAAGCCATTTCTTAAAGATATCCATAAAAAGTGTTGTTTAAAGTTTGCCACAAGCCACCTGGGAGACACACCAAACATGTGGAAGAAGGTGCTCTGGTCAGATGAAACCAAAATGTAACTTTTTGGCAACAATGCAAAACGTTATGTTTGGCGTAAAAGCAACACAGCTCATCACACTGAACACACCATACCCACTGTCAAACATGGTGGTGGCAGCATCATGGTTTGGGCCTGCTTTTCTTCAGCAGGGACAGGGAAGATGGTTAAAATTGATGGGAAGATGGATGGAGCCAAATACAGGACCATTCTGGAAGAATCTGATGGAGTCTGCAAAAGACCTGAGACTGGGACGGAGATTTGTCTTCCAACAAGACAATGATCCAAAACACAAGGCAAAATCTACAATGGAATGGTTCAAAAATAAACATATCCAGGTGTTAGAATGGCCAAGTCAAAGTCCAGACCTGAATCCAATCGAGAATCTGTGGAAAGAACTGAAAACTGCTGTTCACAAATGCTCTCCATCCAACCTCACTGAGCTCGAGCTGTTTTGCAAGGAGGAATGGGGAAAAAAATTCAGTCTCTCAATGTGCATAACTGATAGAGACATACCCCAAGCGACTTACAGCTGTAATCGCAGCAAATTTTGAAACGCCCAATTTTTCAGTTTTTGATTTGTTAAAAAAGTTTGAAATATCCAATAAATGTCGTTCCACTTCATGATTGTGTCCCACTTGTTGTTGATTCTTCACAAAAAAATACAGTTTTATATCTTTATGTTTGAAGCCTGAAATGTGGCAAAAGGTCGCAAAGTTCAAGGGGGCCGAATACTTTCGCAAGGCACTGTATGTGGACACCTGCTCGTCAAACATCTCATTCCAAAATCATGAGCATTAATATGGAGTTGTTCCCCCCTTGCATCTATAACAGCCTCCACTCTTCTGGGATGGCTTTCCACTAGATGTTGGAACATTGCTGCAGGGACTTGCTTCTAGTTGTCTAGTTAAATAAAGTTAAATACAATAAAATAAAAATACTCAGCCACAAGAGCATTAGTGAGGTCGGGTACAGATGTCTGGCGATTAGGCCTGGCTCGCAGTCGGCGTTCCAATTCATCCCAAAGGGTTCCAAAGGGGTTGAGGTCAGGGCTCTGTGCAGGCCAGTCAATTTCTTCCACACTGATCTCGACAAACCATTTGTGTGTGGATATCGCTTTGTGCATGGGGGCATTGTCATGCTGAAACAAGAAAGGGCCTTCCCCAAACTGTTGATACAAAGTTGGATGCACAGAATTGTCCAGAATCCTATGTAGCATTAAGATTTCCCTTCACGGGAACTAAGGGGCCTAGCACGAATGAAAAACAACCCCAGACCATTATTCCTCCACCACACATCGTTACAGTTGATACTATGCAGAGGGTGAAGGGATTCATCACTCCAAAGAAAGCGTCCACTGCTCCAGAATTCAATGGCTGCGAGATTTACACCACTCCAGCCAACGCATGGGTATCTGGGTTTGTGTGCGGCTGCTTGGCCATGGAAACCCATTTTATGAAGCTCCCGACCAACAGTTCTTGTGCTGACATTGCTTCCAGAGGCAGTTTGGAACTCGGTAATGAATGTTGCAACCGAGGACAGATGATTTTTATGACCTACGCGCTTCAACACTCGGTGGTCACCTTCTGTGAGCTTGTGTGGCCTACCACTTCACGGCTGAGCAGTTATTGCTCCTAGACCTTTCCACTTCACAAAAACAGCACTTTGAGTTTACCGGGGCATCCCATGACGGTGCCATGTTGAAAGTTACGGAGCTCTTTAGTACGGCCATTTTACTGCCAATGTGTGTCTATGTAGATTGCATGGCTCATGCTCGATTTTATACACCTGTCAGCAACGGGTGTGGCTGAAATAGCCAAATCCACTAATTTGAAGGCGTGTCCACATACACTAGATATATAAAAGTAACTTGATTACATCATAAGCATTCAACTGCCTGAGTCAATACATGTTAGAATCACCTTTGGCAGCAATTACAGTTGTGTCTTTCTGGGTAAGGCTCTAAGAGCTTTGCACACCTGGATCGTAGAATATTTGCACATTATTATTTTTACATTTCTTCAAACACTGTCAAGTTGGTTGTTGATCATTGCAAGACAACCATTTTCAAATCTTGCCATAGATTTTCAACCCGATTTAAGTCAAAACTGTAACTAGGCCACTCAAGAACACTGAATGTGGTATTGGTAAGCAACTCCAGTTTTTGTTTGGCCTTGTGCTTTAGGTTATTGTCCTGCTGAAGGGTGAATTGGTCTCCCAGTGTCTGGTGGAAAGCAGACTGAAATAGCCTCTATTCCATTTCTTTTATCCTAAAAAAAACAATGTTGTTGATCCATCCTCAGTTTTGTCCTGTCGCAGCCATTCAACGCTTACAGTTTTAAGTTACCATTGGGCTTATGGTGAAATCCCTGAGCGGTTTCCTTCCTCTCAGGCAACTGAGTTAGGAAGACACCTGTATCTTTGTAGTGACTGGGTGTATTAATACACCATCCAAAGTGTAATCAATAACTTCACCATGCTCAAAGGGATATTCAATGCCTGCTTTTCATTTGGTTTTTACCCATCTATCAATAGGTGCCCTTGTATTTATGCTTGCCATAACAAAAGGGTTAAATACTTATGTACTCAAGACAGTCCAGTGTTTAAATTTTTTGTTAATTTGTAAAAATGTTTACAAACATAATTACACTTTGACAGTATGGGGTATTGTGTGTAGGCCAGTGTGACAATATCTCAATTTAAACCATTTTAAATTCAGGCTGTTCCACAACAACATTTGGAAAAGGTCAAAGACTGTGAATACCTTTTGAATGCACTGTATGTCAGTAATGAAACACTGAAAACCCATAAATAAATAAAGCCCCCATAAAATCTATATTAAAATCCCTTAAATATCACAAAATACATTTAGAGTAGAGTTTAATATATCCTATTGAAAAGAAAATACGTAATTAAGTTAGTTCAGTAATCCATTTTGAAAATCTATACATTTTTCATTGAAAAAGTCTTCTATATAATCTAACAGCTGTGATTGAGAGAGTACATGTATGCTAAACAAAAATATAAACGCAACATGCAAACGTGTTGGTCCCATGTTTCATGATCTGAAATTTAAAAAAACACAAAAAGCTTATTTCTCTCAAATTTGTTTACATCCCTGTTAGTAAGTATTTTTCCTTTACCTAGACAATCCATCCACCTGACACGTGTGGCATATCAAGAAGCTGATTAAACAGCATGATCATTACACACCTTGTGCTGGGGACAATATAAAGACCAAGAAATGTCATGCAGACTGCAGGAAAGTCCACCAGAGCTGGTGCTAGAGAATTTAATGTTCCTTCCTCTACCATAAGAAGCCTCCAATGCCGTTTTAGAGAATTTGGCAGTACATCCAACCGGCCTCCCAACTGTAAACCATGTGTTACCACACCAGCCCAGGACCTCCACATCCAGTTTCCTTCACCTGCGGGATCGTCTGACACTAGCCACCCGGACAGCTGATGAAACTGTGGGTTTGCACAACCAAAGAACTTCAGCACAAACTGTCAGAAACCGTATTACGTAAGCGCTGATTCAGAGGGGTTGGGTTAAATGCGGAAGACATTTTAGTTGAATGCAATCAGTTGTACAACTCGTCGTCCTCACCAGGGTCTTGACCTGATTGCAGTTTGGCGTTGTAACCAACTTCAGTGGGCAAATGCTCACTTTCGATGGCCACTAGCACACGGGGAAAGTGTACTCTTCACAGATGAATCCCGGTTTAAACTGTACCGGGCAGATGGCAGACAGCGTGTATGCCATTGTGTGGGTGAGTTGCTTGCTGATGTCAACGTTGTGAACAGAGAGAAATCCATGTGAAATCCATGGTGGCGGTGGGGTTATGGTATGGGCAGGTATAAGCTATGGACAACGAACACAATTGCACATTATCAATGGCAATTTGAATGCACAGAGATACCGTGATGAGATCCTGAGGCCCATTGTCGTGCCATTCATCCACTGCCATCACCTCGTGTTTCAGAGTTATAATGCATGGCCCATGACACAAGGATTTGTACACAATTCCTGGAAGCTAAAAATGTCCCAGTTCTTCCATGGCCTGCATACTCACCAGACATTTCACCCATTGAGCATGTTTGGGATGCTCTGGATCGAAATGTACGGCAGCATGTTCCAGTTCCTGCCAATATCCAGCAACTTCGCAGACATTGAAGAGGAGTGGGACAACATTCCACAGGCCACAATCAACAGCCTGATCAACTCTTATGCGAAGGAGATGTGTCACGCTGCATGAGGCAAATGGTGGTCACACCTGATACTGACTGGTTTTCTGATCCACGCCCCAACCTTTTTTTTAAGGTAACTGTGACCAACAGATGCATATCTCTATTCCCAGTCATGTGAAATCCATAGATTAGGGCCTAATGAATTTATTTAAATTGACTGATTTCCTTATATGAACTGTAACTCAGTAATATCTTTGAAATTGTTGCATGTTGCATGTTTATATTTTTGTTCCATGTACATATCAAACCACACTGGAATGTCCAATTCTTTTATAAGAATTAGTTAATTTTCGTTTCCTATTCCATAGTTTCTCCATGTCTTAAAATGGTTTACATTCAAATGTCCAGCAAATTTCTCAGTGTTCAGAAGGCACCCATTGGCTACTGTTTCTCCATGTGAGAGCCAGGAAGTGGTCAGGTCCAGGGACATTCCAGATTCAGGCACTGGGTTACTGGAACTGCTGGAGCAGATGTAGTAGTCAAGGATGTGTATATCATTCATTGTCAAGCGTTCATGCTTATGTATGACCACAATGGTATTGTGTGATTGAAAGTTCAATGTTCCTGGGAGGGAAGGCACTGAGATGCATAGGCGATCACTCAGTAGAATTGCACACTTTGCACAGATAGCAAGCTGTGGATGGTAGGAGTTGGCAGTCTCCATTGTCCAACAGTTAGTGGTTTAGCATTAAGGCTTGATCTTCCACAGCTGTAGAAGAGACAACAAGGAGGGTGCATTTAAAAACACATCACATATACTCACTTTTGGAAGTTAATACAAATGTACTAGGAGGAAAACCACTCTGACAGAGGCAAGTCAATTAAGAACAAATTATTATTATTTATTTATTTTGGGGGAATTTTACCCCAATTTCATAGTATCCAATTGTTTTAGTAGCTACTATCTTGTCTCATCGCTAAAACTCCCGTACGGGCTCGGGAGAGACGAAGGTTGAAAGTCATGCATCCTCCGATACACAACCCAACGAAGCCGCACTGCTTCTAAAACACAACGCGCATCCAACCCGGAAGCCAGCCGCACCAATGTCTCAGAGGAAACACCGTGCACCTGGCAACCTTGGTTAGCGCGCACCCGCGCCCGCCCTGCCACAGGAGAGACAAGGACATCCCTACCGACCAACCACTCCCTAACCCGGACGACGCTCGGCCAATTGTGCGTCGCCCCACGGACCTCCCGGTCGCGGCCGGTTACGACAGAGCCTGGGCACGAACCCAGAGTCTCTGGTGGCACAGCTGGTGCTGCAGTACAGCGCCATTAACCACTGCGCCACCCGGGAGGTTCCCAACAAATTATTTTTTACAATGACGGCCTACCCCGGCCAAAACCAGACGACGCTGGGCCAATTGTGCTCCACCACATATCAGTGTTCTGCTACAGCACTGTGGTATTAGAAGTGTCTCCACTCACTCTGATGTTGAAGCCGAGCAGATCGCTGATCACAGCGGAGACTGCAGACAGGATGACCACACGTGTGATGTTGTAGATTAGAGGGTTCACAGTCAGACCCAGCAGTCGGAAGGGGGTGTCAAGCTCCTGTAAAACGGTTGGTATGAAAAGTTAGAGATGCTTTCACTGCACGTTATGCTGAATAAACTACCACCAGCCCAGAAGACGAGACTAAATCCAAATATTCATAATGTGGCTAAAGTTTAAAGACATGCTTACTTTCATTAATTTTGTTGCAAGCTTCAGAACATTGTTCACTATGTTCAACATTTCTTTCTTGTTGGGCTTCTTTTCCATCTTAAGATACAAGTTGATCTGAAAGAATTGAGGAGATGCATTACTGAAAGTATTAAAGTGGTCTGTCTGTGTGTGCACGTGTGTGTGTGTTGTAGGGAGCCTCGAAAATAAAAATAAAAGAGAGCCGCACACTCTTGGAGCTCAGATGCAAAAATTTAATACCAACGTTTCGACAGCCAAGCTGTCTTCATCAGGGTATAATCACAAACACTGCGGGATGACTCGTTTATATAGTGTCAAAGGACACAGGTGTCTGTAATCATGGCCAGGAGTGGCCTAATATCATTGGTTAATAATCAAATATTAAAATGTCATACAAAGAACAGCATACAAACAAATGGATAGCATACGATCATAGATTCATTTGACTATACAAGTTTACAAACAATTACAATGGCAAAATCACAATAATCACAAGAATGGCTTCAGATCAAAGTCTACGTTGAGACCGAAGGGCGCAAGGGTCTTTAAATTAAAGATCCAGGCAGCCTCTCGTTTTAACAATAAATTATCAAGGTCACCCCCTCTCCTAGGGAGGGTGACATGTTCGATGCCAATATAACGCAGTGACGAAATCGAGTGGCCTGCCTCCAAGAAGTGGGCCGCAACTGGATAAGTCAAGTTTTTACACCTAATGGTGCTACGGTGCTCTGAGATACGTACTTTTAATTCGCGCTTTGTTTTACCTACATAATTTTTACCACAAGGACAAGTTATAAGATAAATAACTGCCTTAGTGGAGCACGTAATAACACCTTTTATTGGGATCGATTTCCCTGTTTGTGGGTGTTTGAAGGATCTACATTTATAAGTGCCATTGCATTGAGCACAGCCATTACATTTGTAATTTCCATCCAGTAGGGGCGCAAATAGACGTTGCTCAGGAATATCTTGGGGTGGTAAATCAGAGTTTACCAATTGGTCTCTGAGATTTCTGCCCCGCGAGAATACAACCAAGGGAAGGTCCGAAAACACATTACCAAGACTATCATCGGATTTTAGGATGTGCCAATGTTTGTGAACAATTCCCTTAATTTGTTCAGAGCACTTTGAATAACGGGTAGTTAGAATGCAAGAATGCGTCTTTTTGCGAGATTTACCTTGAAAAAGGTCATGTCTCGTTTTGTTTTGAATTTTCTCAATGGCAATATTAATCTGATCATTCTTGTAGCCCCTCTCCTTGAACTTTCTTTGCGTCTCAGCCATATTTCTGTCAAAATCGGACTGTTTTTTGCAAATTCTTTTGATTCGACAGAATTGGCTGTAGGGCAAACTGTTTTTCAAGGGAAGTGGGTGACAACTATCAGCCCTCAGCAAACTATTACGATCAGAAGGTTTCCTGTAAAGATCAGTGTATAAAACATTATCTTCACACAAGATCAGAAGATCAAGAAAACTGATTTGACGTGTATCAGATTGCATAGTAAATCTCAGATGCTCAGAACAGGAGTAGGGAGGGAAGGAGCCTCACCTGTTCCGTCAGCAGCACTGACACGTTGCTGTATTTACAGTTGGTCTCGGAGCCCAAGGTGGCCAGGCGGAGCAGGAAGAGGATGAGAGAGGAACCCCACACCATGAGCTCCCAGTTGGTCTCAGAGTCCAGGAAGGTGTGGTGACTGTTCAGGAGCTGGGAGTAAGAGATAGAAAAAGAGTACTCAATCTTTTATCGATTGAGTTTCTACAGGTTGGACCTTCACCAATGCCCATTCATAACAAGGGGAAGGTAAATCATGGTGTTTCCTGGAATCCTGTGTATTTATCAGAGATACAGACACTCTTCCTTATAGATATGTCTGACCTGTGTACACAAGATGAAGGCGATGGATAGGGCCAGGAGGAAGATGGAGGAGACGATGACATCAACGGAACGCTGGGGCCCACGTCTCTGTGATGAACGGGAAAAAAGGGTAAGACATTAATCAATGAGGGGAAGACATTAATCACCCCCTATTGGTCAAAGCCATAGACTGAAGTATACCTAAAAAAGTCATAGGAGTAGTGAGAGTAAGTCAGACCTTGAGGAAGGAGCGGAGCGACAGCCACATCTTTATGTTCTGCACATTCTTCAGCCTGAAATGGGGGATTTCCCACTTCTTAGCCTTTCGTGCTGAGGTGATGTGGTTGAAGAGTTTGGCGAAAACAAGCCGCTGTTGTTGAAAGAGAACCACGCAAAAACATATGTCAACCACACCATTTCCAGCATGTTTGTTTTGTAGTAGTATGTCTACTACAGTACACTGGGACTAACTGTTAAGGGAATTTTTTTATCAATGATGACTAATTATGTATACATTTCAATCAGGACTGACTAGTCCAAATGCTATTATGTACTGTACATATATGAATTTTCTCTCTTGCTCCCATTCCCAATTGTATATAATATAGTCAGGAGTTTAGAACAGTGCCTTGGTACAAATGAATGAACTATCTCCAGATGGCAGGGACGGACTATCTCCAGACTGTCTAGAATGCTTATCTACACGGACTGACCTTGGCTACAGGCGAGGAGGGAAGGCTCAAGAACTATAGGGCCTCTCTACCGGTGTCATGAAGAGATAGACCATTTAGAAAACGCTGACGTCATTTTCAGTTTATAACCTGTGGAAAAATGTGTATATACCAGTACTCTCTTGAATTAAATGCTGTTACCTGACTTTTAAGACCGGGGCGCCGTCCATTCTTATAAAAATATGGGTCTTACAATCCCATAGAATGTATTGACAGAGTAATTTAATTCTGATTGGGAAACAATACAAAGGAATTTAGAATTCCTTTAACACTAACATGCTGACCTGTTTGTAGGTCCTCTCTGCCACACACATCATGAAGAAGAAGAGTCCGGTGAGGCAAAGCCTCTCCACGGTGGTGATGAAGAAGAAGGCGTAGATCTGGGTGTTGGGCGGCCCCACCACCATGACAGCCAGCTCTACCAGGGACAGGGAGCTCAGGCGCTTCATGTCCAGCTGTTGTGCCAGGCGGAAGACAAAAGGAAGCAGTGCCAGTGTGGCAGTGAACAACCCCCCCAGGGCGAGGTAACCCATGCCTTGCTCCACCACCTTCACCTACACAGAAGAAATTACCTCTTTTAGGAGGACAGTGGCATGGAGCACAGAGTACACAGCCCTAATAGTGTTTCTATAAATAGAATCAGAAAGAACCCCTTTCCAGTCCTAAAGCATTACAGACCCGCATTCCCTCTGTATTGGATGTGTGTTAATTCTACCAAAAAGGCATCAGTGTGTAATGAAGTGGTCATAGGAGGTGTACCCGTGTGAGGATGATCCCACTGATCTCCAATACTGACATATCTGCTTTCTTGCACTCCCCCTGCTCCCAGATGATGACACTGACCCGGTCTCTGGATGGGTGGCACGCCTGCAGCCACGATAGATGGCCCTGTGGGGAGAGAAAGCTGGTGAGCCGATATATATATATACATACCCTTTCTGTGATTAAAGTGAGACCTTGTAGACGGACCCACCTGCAGCAGGGTCTCATCATCACTGCTGAGAGTGGTGAACGGGGGGAGGGTCAGGCCAGGGCCGTATCGCCCGTCCCCCTCACTGTCACTACTGCCAGTGGAGGCGGTGTCAGGCCCCTGAAGAAGCTCCTCCCATATTGTGTCATCTGTGTCAGAAGCCGGGCGCTCCAGTTCGGTCCTAAGGCGCTCCACCTCATGAGGTTTCACCTTAGTGTCCATGGCACCTCCACTACTTTCCTCCTGTGCAAATAATAGGTCAAACTAAATGTCCCCCTTTCACTCTGGCTCCAATAAACAGAGCAGGACTCACTGCCTCTTAAGGTTTACCTGAGGTGATGAGGGGTTAGAGAAGGAGTGAAGGCGTCTCTTCCTGAGGACAGAGGCAGGTATAGTTCCAGCTACACCAGTAGGTAGTTTTTCTTTCCCATCCTCCTCACTTGAAAGTTCGTCAGAGGCCCCAAAGCCTGACTTTCTCTGGTTGTTCTGGAACAGCATCACAATCAACAACAGAATCCGCAGGATAAACAGCAACACCACCTTGGTAGCCAAAATGTCAATCACAGACAAAGCCCCGCCCAGCCTTACAACCTGCTAGACAAATTTGCTCAGGCAACACAAAAGGTAACAAATACATTTTGAGATTCCCCACACACATGAAAATAGGAACTTTTGGAACTCTGGTAGCCCTGAAAACGCTTGAACCTTCTACGGGTAAAAATCATAATAAAAATAATAAATCATAATCACATCAATAAATTGGTTATAAACTCCGAACACAGTAATGTCGACAGCAAAATGGATGCAGAGAACGTGAAAAAGAAACTCGAAACGAGCAAATGTTTACTGGTTGCTCAGGATGGAAAGGGGAAGTCAGATCTGTGGAAGACATTTGACTTAGTTATGTAAACTACTGGAGATCAAGAAAAAGGAGGGTATAGAAGCAAGTGTTGCATGAGTATTAGGATTGCCAAAACATTGCTGTTAGATTACAATATTTTTTCTGACCATTTGGAACAGTGTAAACAACAGTAAATTAATAAGTGTACTAGAGAATTTGTTCTAAGGAAAAAAGATATACAAAGTCTTTATTACAGCAGACTAAAAACAGTTGCATGCATTCGTGAATTGCGGTTTATTTATTGCATATGCTAATTATTCAAAGCTCCCTTTGTTATTCAATTTTAAAACTAAAATGCTTGATTGCATTTCAAAGCATGAATGTCTCATTAATTTGTTCATGCCATCACACAGCATGACTGATTGATACAGTAGGCTGTATTGAAATATAGGCCTAAGTAAATTACGGTATTAAGACTGAACCGGACACAGTCTTAGGCCTACAACTAGATGGCTGAGTATACAAGGCTACTTTACATAGCCTACTAGTGATAACAACATTAGTTATTATTATAAAGATGATCATAATAATAATTGTAATAATAACAATAAGAAGGAAATCAAGAAAAAGGAGGGTATAGGAGTGAGAGCTGCATGGATATTGTGTGTGACAAACAGGTGCTGTTAGTTTACAATGTTAATTTTCTGCCTGTTGGAAGTGTAAACAACACTAAATAAATTATAAGTAATACCAGTCTGTTCTAACGGGAAACAATTGTAAAGCCTTTATTACGGCATAGCAAATATTAAAAACAGCCAAATCGGTGAAATTTCTTTATCCGTCATTTTGCCGTTGTATGAGGCTTGGTGCTCCTTCAGGCCTTCATGGTCAAATTGCTGCAAAGAAACCACTACTAAAGGACACCAATAATAAGAAGAGACCTGCTTGGGCCAAGAAACACGAGCAATGGACATTAGACTGGTGGAAATCTGTCCTTTGGTCTGGTAAATCCAAATTGGAGATTTTTGGTTACAACAGTTGTGACGTTGTGAAACAGAGTAGGTGTGTAAGGGCTATTTGACCAAGAAGGAGAGTGATGAAGTGCTGCATCAGATGACCTGGCCTCCACAATCACCCAACCTCAACCCAATTGAGATGGTTTGGGATGAGTTGGAAAGGAAAAGCAGGAAAAGCAGCCAACAAGTGCTCAGCATATGTGGGAACTCCTTCAAGACTGTTGGAAAAGCATTCAAGGTGAAGCTGGTTGAGAGAATGCCAAGAGTGTGTAAAGCTGTCATCAAGGCAAACGGTGGCTACTTTGAAGAATCTCTAATATAAAATGTATTTTGACATTTGTCGGTTACTATATGATTCCATATGTGTAAGTTCATAGTTTTGATGTCTTCACTATTATTCTACAATGTTGAAAACAGTAAAAATAAAGAAAAACCCTTGAATGAGTAGGTGTGTCCAAACGTTTGACTGGTACTGTCACACCCTGATCCGTTTCACCTGTCTTGTGCTTGTCTCCACTCCCCTCCAGGTGTTGCTCATTTTCCCCATTATCCCCTGTGCATTTATACCCAAGTTTTCAGTTTGTCTGTTGCCAGTTTGTCTGGTCTCATCAAGCCTACCAGCATGTTTTTCCATACTCACTTTTCTCTCTAGCCCTTTTCTAGTTTTTCCAGTTTTGGCTACTCTGCCTGCCCTGAACCCGCCTGCTGTTCTGTACCAGTCTGACTCTGCCCTGGATTACCAACCTCTGCCTGCCCTTGACCTGTCAACTGCCTGCCCCCTGTTTTGTAAATAAACATCTGTAATTCGAACGGTCTGCATCTGGGTCTCATCCTGTATATGGATGATGTATAAAGCCTGGCACATTTAACAGTTAGGCTGTTGATTATAGACCTAATTAAGTTGGGGTTTGCTGGCTCCTAAATTTTCTTAGACAATTAGGTTAAGCCCTATTTCGCACAGGACTAGTATTACTAGAGAACGTTGGTTATGTAATAATTACCCCAGAATGTCTGTTATTCCAGGGGACGATTAGGACGGGATACATTTTTTCCAAACTGCCCCCTGTAATTTTTTATTATTTTCAAAAAAAATTGACAGTTATGACGGAAGCCTGGAGTGTTTCTTTTCTACACAATGATATTTCAACAAGTCCAGGTGATAACAGTGTCGCCATAATATTTGAATTGAGGAAGTGTGATAATCATTAGGATATTTTAGAGATCTGCAGTAGACCTAACAGTTCACTTGCATTGTAGATGTATTTTAAGGCTATGGATGTAGAAGTGAACTTATCATTCTCAAAATTTTAGGTCAGTTGTATGCTGCTTTGCGATCTATTAACCACAAGGGTTACATTAAATAGGTGCAATATTTTTCACAGGTGCATTTGGCAATATTCAATTCATACGCACAAAACATATGAACAAAAGCATTCACTGTGAACGTTGATACATGTAGGCCCTTCATTTTTAGCCTATGCACAGTTATTGTTTTCTTGCTCACACCGTGAGCAACACCTGTCAAACTCAAAACATTTCTCTCAAAACACAGGGATGCCGATTTGCACGGGACTAGTATTGTCAGAGGACCTTGGAGTTCACCAAAAAACAGTCGGTTATTGTGGCTGGAATTGTTACTTTCCTGTCATGTACAAATTATTGACATGGCAGATTTGGACAGGACTAAAATTAGATTTATTAGTGTGGCTCCATTATTCTTACATAATCATATACAATTTCAGTATCACGTCTTAGAATGATGGATTGTGCCATCCGTGCGACCACCGCAGTGGATTAGTCAACTGAGACAGGCATGAATTAGACAGGTGTTTTGTGCACATTGAAAAAAATACAATTGCAAACTCTCGACTTAAGAAATCTCGGTCGACCAACACCCTATCGACCAAACAATCGACCAGTCGACTAAATGGGGTCAGCCCTAATACAGTGTCAACGTTTATGATCACTATGTTTGATGTTCAGTTACAAGATGACATGGCGTCATACCCCGGATTGTTCTGAACAGAATGAGCCTGTTTGTCTATTGTGAAGAGATGCACCTGAATGCACTCATTACTCCTTTCTATGGGGACCAAAATTACGATCTATTTCTCTGAAATTCCTTGTGAAAGTTTAACACTGTAAGATCGTATTTTACAACTTAGCTAGTCACGTTGGCAATAAAACACGTTTTGAAATGATGCCCAACTGAACCAGACTGCGATTTATAAATGGTCCGTTTTTGTATTGCATGAAACAACAACAGTGATTGTGTGATGGCAGGGATGCAGCGTTGTGCTCCAAACAAAACAACTACAAGTGTGCTTGTTCTAGTTCCTCAACGGCACAGCTAGGAGAGCTCAAAAAAGCACCTTGTAGTTGAAGAATCTTCTTTGAGTCATAAAAGTGCATTAAAATTGAGGAACTTTGGAGAGGTGTGTGACCACTTGGAGACACCAGTTAGTCCTCTCATTCAAACCCTTGTCATTTTTGTTGTCTTATGTTGCACCTACCACACATTTTGCAGGAATATTCTTATCATGTTACTGAATGTATCAAGAGTATTTTCAGACCTCCCTATCAACAAATGTGGCGAAAAGTACAGTAAATGTAAAATGCACATAAAATCAGTGTAATGTTTGGATTCAGTCTTGTGTCAGGTGAACTGTTGTGTCCTCAACTTTGGTGTAATAATTGTCCCATTATCTCCAAACGATTCCCTTTCTATTGCTTCCATGGTTATACATTTCATATTTCTTCTGTAAGAAACAATTCAATTTAGCCCCATCCATATAGGCCAATTCCTAGAGTGTAAAGGGTTAACGACTGCTTGACTCACAAACATGAATTATTGCTCTATGTTCAGGTAGAGGATCTGGTCATTGTCTGTATGGCCTTACCCTTCTCTCCTCTGATCTGTACAACCTCTGATTTTCCTCCAGCAGCAGCTCAGTGTCCCCATCGTTCCCCTGTCCTTCTGTTCTCTTCAATCCTCTACCCTTCCTTGGCCTGAATGAATGTTGAGAAATGAGGGAACATGTTATACAGTGTGAGAGCAGTTTGCAAGAGTGTATAAAAGGGTGAGCACACAGCAGTGTGTGTGTGTTACATCCTATAAGAGCCCAACCTCCTCCTTCGTGCAGGGCTGGTGCTGCTCACAGGGCTGTCTGAGGGGCTCCGGTTGGACTCAGTGGACACTATCTGGCAGTGCACTGTCCCCAGCAACAACATCAGACACATGGGCCCAAATAGCTCACTAGCACTGGCTGCAGGAACTTCCATGTACAACACTGATGCTGCCACTGCAGAGAGAAAGCCATTAAGTTAACAGGCCACCCAAAAATGTTAGAAACCTGCTCTTTAGAGAGTTAGTGAATGACAGACTTATTTACTTTAAGTCGATAAATAGTATATCGCATGACTTCTTAACAGTAGACAACAAGCATGATCTGACCCATGCCTAAAGCAATGTTAATGTGAGATGCGAGTTTACCTTGCATCAAGTAGAGCACCAGGATACAGGTAGAGATGGACCTGGAGGTCACCTGGATCCACCATTGGAAAAAGAAGGGGAAGAGGAGCACCCTGACCAGACCCTTACGAGTCAATGCTGTCCATGGACTATCTGGCTTGGCCTTGCTGAATGTGGATCCTGGAATAGAAGAGAGCCAATCAATAGCGTTGCATGCACCATATCCATCCAATAAGCGACATTGTGTAAGATATAAGATATAACACCTTGTAATAAATGGATACTCACCTCTTACTAAGTCAACATCAATGAGGTCTGTCTTGATGTGGCCAGACCTCTTTGGTTTACTGTCAATACCCTGTGGGGGTGACACTTATTTTAGTGACAAATGTTGATCATATAAGAATTGTGTGCATAATTAGGCCAAATGTCATGAACTTACATTAAATTCTGCTTGCTCCAGAGATTTCTCCCAGACCTGCTGATCATAGGCACCAATCTGTTGACACATGCACACACTTCAGTTTGTATCATCTCATGTAGGAGATTTTAGACCCTCATTACATTGTCAGTAAGTCTAGCATGTCTTAGGGGCCATTTACATTAGTAAAATATGTCTAATGAGATCTCTCTTCAACATCAGATTTGCAACTTTTCTATTTACACCAGCCTGGGATGGAGTGTTGCCAAAGCCACATTCCTGCATCATGTGAGTGCAACTATTAGCATATCGTAAATACCATAGTATTTAGACATTCAAAATAAGGCTAGAAATTGAAACTATATGGGAGCTTCTCATCTAAACCATATTGCACATAGTGTTGCACACTTGATTAATGCAATGATTCACACATATATGGATATTTTAAAAGCCTTTCATTTTCAATTTGTCTAACAGAGCAAGAAAGCTGTGTACTTGTATTAAGGCAATTACGGTAATTCGGGCAGGGACATGTGGTGTGGGAGACTTTTTCTTAAAGGGTAACTCTCAACCCCAATTTCAGCCTTTGCCCGACCTGTTCAAATTTAACAAATATTAATTCAGGTGAGATGTTGTGGGCGGGGGGAATATCTCATGAATATTAATTTTGGGGTTGGGTAAACATAGTTGTACCTGATCCCACCACATTCTCACTAAAGCATACTTACTAGAAGTCCACTGGCACTCTGATAATAAAATAATGTGCATCGTGAGAAAATACATCTCTGCACAGTTAGCTCACAGTGGTAAGGCGGCGAGTTCCTGACATCTACTGCCACTTGCGGTGTAAGTTTGAATTCCCCATTGAGCGTTATAAACTTGACATTTTGCCAAACTTTTAAAAAAATGGCATTGTTTAGAAAAAGTGCAAGGTTGAATTGAGTTTGTGCACACGCGCACTTCACAGAGGAAGCGTTCCCAAATGGAAATATGCCAATATATGCTACAACGAGCGAACAGGATCTCGCTAACTCATGCTTGGCTTTGCCCACCCCCTTGCTTTATCTGCCCACTATGCTTCATTTGCGCCCACTGTAAACAACACAGATGAACCATCTTAGGTTAGTTATAAATATCTTTGCCAATATGGCAAGCTTCAAATTCAAATACTTCAGGCACCATTGGGAGTTTTCCATAGGAATACGTGGATGACGTCAGCGCTATCACTATTGGTGCATTCAAGACAACTGGTAACTCAGAATAATACGAGGTCAAATCATGACGTCATGATCTACAGATGGGAAAGTCGGAGCTCTAGAAAGAGGCCCAAGTTCCCGAGTTGGAATTCCGAGTTGGATGACTGTTCAAAAGGATTTTTCCTCAGTCGGAGCAAGTTTTTTTTTTGAGTTCCCAGTTGTCTTGAACGCACTCAAGTCAAAAGTCTGAGATTTCCGAGTTACCAGTTCCGATGTTTTGAACATGGCATATCATCTACTGGTTTTACATACCTCCGGAGGTTTTATTTAGGCAAGTCAGTTAAGAACACATTCTTATTTACAATGACGGCCTACACCGGCCAAACCTGGATGAGTCTGGCCAATTGTGCTCCGCCCTATGGGACTCTCAAATCACAGCCGGTTGTGGTAATGTGGGAGACATCTCTTAAAGAGATTTGAATCTAGATCTGTCTCTTTACACTACACAATTATCTCTCCTGGACCTAGCTTGTGTTGTCAAAGTAGTGTAGTGTAAAGAGGCCCTTACCTTCTCTTGATACCAAGCTATTCTTGCCATTGTTGTTTTATGTCTGTGATGAAGATTGTGTCAGGTCATTTTGCAGGGGCCACAGTGGCAGATAAGATCTGACTGCAACCCAGGCTTGTCAAAACAAAGGAAAGGAAAGAACATTAGAGATAAAGCAAAAACAAAGCCATCGTGGAGTACACAGGGCATTCACACATATCATGTTCACTCAATACCAGAAATAATCACTGATAACTGTAGTTTACTGTTTTTAATTGTGCTGCATGTACATTTGTTATACTCAATACAAAACTACTGTTAGCTGTATAGGCTACAGAAAGTCAACTGACTAAAACTTACCCCAAAGCCAAAGGATAATAATGTGGTTGAAGATAGGTGATACAATGGTCCTACTGTATTCGGGTGAAACTCTACTAGAGATCATTCCAAAAACATTAAAAGATCAATCATTCCTCTTAGAACCATCATCCAGGAGCAGTATCAAGTGGGGTGGCGCAGTAACGTTGTAGGATTGCAAACTAGCTAGCTCTGCCTCGCCATCATCATCATCATCATCATTCAAGCAACCTCAGCTAGGCTATACTTTTCAACTCGAACAAAACACGTTTCAACTTCTACATTTGCCACCATTCAAAATAGGTAAACAGATTCGCGGCACATTTAGCTAATCTAGAAACCAGTACAGTAGTGCTATATTAGCAATAGAAGCTAGCTAGCTACCATTAAGCAAAGTTAGCTCGCCAGCTTTTCTTCAGCCCAGGAGTGGCGCGCAGCTCGACGGGATAAACTAGCCAGCTAGCAGCATCTCGACTGCGGGAATCACAAAGATTTATGAGCAATTATTATTTATTTCAGTTATTTAAACGATTTTCCAAATGCAAACTTCGTTGTCAGTTGCATTTCAAGTCGAATTCATAAGAATGCACACCGACATGGCTCTTGCGATTATTTTTTTTCCGGGTTAATCCGATTCATTTCAGCCTGCTTGTTGACAATTTTCAGAACTGTCAAATCTGTGCCGCGTGTGGTCTGTGGAAAATCCACATTATAATAAATAACTTGTTACAGCTCGGCTAGAGTGTAGGCCTTACCACTCTAGACTTGTAGAATAAATATCAATGCATAGTAAAATAAAGATTTTTACATCATGTTGATTTCCATAGCATTACTTATAACTATTTACATTTTTTGCCACCATTATTATATTGTACTGTATTTGTCGTCTATCCTCACAGTTCCTGCTTGTCCAATAGAATGATAAATCCCTTACTGTTTCAAACCCCATGCCACACTAGTTAAATTAGTTAAATCTAAAATTAGTTAAATCTAAAATCCTGAAAACTGAAATGATTTACACAAATAAATAGAATGGCTATAACAAGTAGACTACACAGGCATAATTACACAACATAATCACAAGAGGACCATCCATGTGGTATAATAGCCCCAGAAGGAAATAACGTTTATCCAGAGCTTGGGTTACATTTGAGATATTGTCACTGAAGTCCTGGGTGTCGGCTGATGGTTGTTCCTGGTCAGCTGCAGCACACACCAACTTGCTCTTGACCTTCTTATTGTAGCTGATGATGAAGATGGGACTGAGAGAGGCATAACAGGAGGAGAAGAAGACCCTCTTGTCAGCCACCATTGGAGACAACTTGGCTACCATCAGCATGTAAATCCAGATGACATTGTCTATGCGGAAGAATATAACATTCAGGGTGAAGGCAGGCATGGTGCCATTGCGCGGGCCAATAGAGAAAATTCTTGCTGTGATGCATCCATGTTGAGGACCCACAGCCGTGCTAAGGTGGGCACAATGAGGCTGGGAAGACAGGACTTAAGCCTGGACAAAGCTGCAGGGGCGATGGTCACCACCTGGAACACGCTGAGCATACAAGTGATGAAAGTGGACAGGGCCCGGGCGATGCAGTAGGGAAAAATGACCACCTTGCACTCTCTAAATTATTGGACAATGATTGCAGAAAGCATATCCTTACCTGTGACTATTAATAAAGAAACGTGAACACAGTATTGGTCATTCAGTGTGGTTAATTTCAGTATAAAGCATGTTGTACTCTGTAGGGATTATTAGGGCACAACATTAGAACACTCACTTCACCCCACCTAAGACTTACTACAAAATGTAAAACTTGAGTAAGAGTTTTTTTTCTTTTCAGATGACAGCATTAATGTCAATAATGGCCATATTCAACAGAAACCTAAATTAAAAAATCTATGGCATAACGCAACAAACAGTCATGTTTTAGGATGGTCTGTTCAATGGGGTAATATTCATTATTAGTGCACCCATAACCCAGCAGTGTTTTTTGTTATTGTTGATGTAAAAGCAGCTTGATTAAGTCATTCAACGTGCACAGCTGGCGCCTTGCACTGCTCACTTCTGTTCTCTCCTGTCCTGGGAGTATGTCGCCAGGGGCACAGCAGCAATGGTCATTATCTAGCAATAACACATGTTTAGTCTAAATCGGAGCACTGGGAAAGTAGCCTTCTATTTTGATTTCCACTCTTCACACTTCTTTATTAACCTACAGGAACAATCATCCTGTTTCACAAAACCTCTGCTGCACAGTGGGGAGTAACAATCCTGACAGTGTACGTTTCTAACCCAGCGCTGCTCCATTCTCAACATATGAATGAAAGATGGTAATGTCGTGGTTTAGCTGTGCTTAAGACATAACAGTGTATTTTAGACAACACCCTTAACTATAAGTCAAACTTGGAATAAAGTCAACTCATGCTGAAGGATCCTTGATATAGGCTAAGGTGACATTTGAATTTCACTTGCTACTCATTTTCAAACCACTATGAGATCAATAATCTGAAGTGGTGTAATTTCCCCATGTTAGTATCAATATGTTGACATGAGTACAGGACTAATTAGAGCACAAGCTCATGCATGTTCTTCTCTAGGGATTCTATCATGTATTCTACATAGTAAGCAGAGGGGTTTTAATAAGTTTCCTCCAAAGACTGGACTTGTTTTTTCCCCTTTCGAATTTCTTTATAGATTTATTTTTCATTTCAATGCCTCAAACAGGTTGTCAAAAACTACAGACGACTGTTGAACATCTAAATAAGTATACTCTCCCAGGAGTAAAGATACCTTTCAGTGGAATTCCAGTCTGTTTTTATGGACCAAGGTCTTTGCTTCGGCACTTTTATCTCCGACAGAGGAGCCAGCGTGACAGTGAGGCGTGTTTCACATCAATGACATCAAACAAGCGCAAGTCTATCTGACTTGTTATGCATCTCATTATAAAACATCAATCACAAAGTAAAACAAACACACATTGCTCATACTTCATTTTTCAGTTTGGGGTAACTATTTTACTCCCAATGTCAGACCTTTTTGAATGGCAAAAATTATACACTTGTCTTGTCACATCATTCTCCAGAGGGGGGCACTGTAGGCTTGTTGTTAGTCCTTACCTGGGCTGTAGCAGAAAGCGATTCAAAGAAAAAAAGAAAAAGAACGAAATAGAACAGTATGCCTAATCTATGAGAATTTAAATTGATAATTATGGCTGGGAATACATTGAGCATTAAAGGGTTTTGTCCCCATTCGAATGCTTTCTTTGCATAATAACTTGACATATAGATACTTCTTGAGACCTCAATTTCCTTTTATTTGGTGTCATTCTGTCCTCAGTCCTAATTACATGTTCTGGTGCCATATAGCCACAGCTGGAACAGATGCAGTCATCTGTATTGATCTCAGGTAATTGGAGGGAGATGAAAGAGGAGCCTAAAGTCAGTGGACCATGCTGATCACCACCTACAGTTACTGAATCTCTCTGAGAGTATAAGTACACAAGGAAACTCACTAGCCAAGGGGACTTTGGTCTGGTTTACAAACACACTAGTGATCAGACTCCAACATCATAAAGAATTCCTCTCAGGTAAAATAACTGATGTATGCAATGGCCTTCTGAGATGATTGTATATATTGACAAATACTGATTTGACATATTTTCATATCCTTTATCTCTGCAACCACGGAATCAGAGGAGGTGATCTGGGGAGTGCTGTACCTGTCACTGTGGTTGATGTCCCAAGAAACAATGCTGTCCTCATGGCATTCCTCCGGGCACTGTACCAGGAGCACTAGCTCCTTCCTGCTGATGCAATCGTGCTGCACCTGGCCTGTGCCAACCTGCTTGTGGTGGGCGTGTGCTGCCCGCTATAGACCCTGGCGAGCTTCCTGCGGCCATAGTCCCTGGGCTCCTGGAACGACTCGGGCCTCATGCAGCACAGCATTAATTTGTTTGCTTCCCTTCTATGCAGTCCACGCAGGTGAACTGGGCTGTCCAGGTGGGGAGGGACGTGGTGCCTATGGCCCTGATGGCCAGTCTGGTTATCCTGGTGTTTCTGTACTGCCACAGCCAGCAGGTGAAGGGACTCTGCAGCAGATTTGGGGCCAGTGGTGGGGCAGAGCAGCGGACAGCTAAGGCTGTAGTGGTGACCCTGTACATGTTCCTCTATGGAGTGGATAATGGACTGTGAACATATTCTTCTCATCGCTGTATGCAGCACTCAGCCCCCTGCTGATCATAACCACCAACAGGAAGATGAACAGCAGGCTGAGGTGTGTGGTGCAGGAGAGGCCTGTTCAGGACAGCGCCACTATACTATCTACTGTGTGAGTGAGGGACATTATTGTGGTCAGATATGGTTACAAAGATGAGGAATGTTGATTATTAATGAATTATGTTGCTATTAGAATATGGATCATAAAACATATAGAGCTAACATTGTACAATGTGAAATGTGTGGCAAAAGTATCTTGAACTCATGTACTCTAGTTTTTAAATTAGATTTTTATCCCGGTTAATATTTTTCAGCATATAACATTATTGTTTGAGCTGTTTTGACTTATGTCCCAAAGTTGATAGCATGCTTGGAATTACAGAACTGGAAAGTCATGAAACCAATATGTTGCTAGAAATGAACGTGTGTAGAAAATAAAAAAAGATGCATTGAAGCAGAGTTTGAGCCTTTTTTGTCACACGGTCCAATTAGTGAAATTACCAGGATATTAATCATTCCAGATTTGTCCTGTTATTGTTTTGTTTGTTCATTCATTATGCTCCTTCATCTTAATTGGGTGGAAGAATTATAACTGGATGACTAAAGCACACAATAGCTGTCAAATGACTTCCAGCAGTCTCTTTCGAAGCAATTAACACTTTGAATAGGGTCTGCAAAATGTCTCATTGCTAATGAAGATAGTTAATTGCCCCACAGAGACCCAGGTATGGTCTCATGGGAAAACCAGCTATCTTTAGAACAAGAATGATACATTTAATCTCTGAATAGAAATATCTGATGGAAATGTGAGAGAGGGATGGTTTTCAATTAAGGCCAAATACTAAAGACTAAAGGTTAAGATAAAAGTATCTGATTGGTTGATATTATGCATGTAGACATTTGTATCTACTTAGATGAAGCCATATCAAGTTAGAAGAAGTTGCATGAGGAAAGATATGCCCTTGATAAAGTTATTCACTATGGGTGATATTCCCATTTGCATGTAGTTGTATTCTACTTCAGGAAAATCCAGGGCTGTGTAAAAGGGAGCTGGAGGGGTGGGGTTAAGAGTGTCTGAATGACAACTTCTGATTCACAACCTCATTTATGTACAAAGAGTGAGTGGTTAGTTTTATATGGCAATTACAACAAACATTTGTAGTATTCTTAAAGGGCTTTGTATTATGTGCCTGGCCACATATATTGTAATTTTAGATGCAACTTGTTTTTTAGATGCATTATATCAGTGGAGGTACTGCATGGCAAATCAAAAATCAAATCAAATCAAATTGTATTGGTCATATACACATATTTAGCAGATGTTATTGTGGGTGTAGCGATATGCTTGTGTTCCTAGCTCCAACAGTGCAGTAGTATCTAACAATTCACAACAATACACACATCTAGAAGTAAAAGAAAGGAATAAAGAAATATGTAAATATTAGATTGAGCAATGTCGGAGTGGCATTGACTAAAATACAGTAGAATAGACTAAAGTATACACATATGAGATGAGTAAAGCAGTATGTAACATTATTAAAGTGACTAGTGTTCCACTATTAAAGTGGCCAGTAATTCCAAGTCTATGTACATAGGGCAGCAGCCTCTAAGGTGCAGGGTTGCGTAACCAGGTGGAAGCCGGCTAGTGATGGCTTTTTAACAGTCTGATCGCTTTGAGATAGAAGCTGTTTTTCAGTCTCTCAGGCCCAGCTTTGATGAACCTGAACTGACCTATGACCTGGTAGGTCATAGGTCACAGAAATTGTCATGAATTGCGAATATTAATGACCAAGAATCTGACGCACCATGTTCTTGTAGAGATTGCAACTGTGTCATACACCAAACCATAAACAGCAATATACATTAAATCTAATGCAGGTAGTAACAGTTTATTCATGTTTGCACCGCTCCGTCAGGCTTTGATTCTTTATTGATCTATGTAAAAAAAAATACTCCTAATGTTTTTTAATATACAGTATGTCTGCAGTACAATGCTGAAAACAATACTAAATTCAGTTACTGATTTGAGTCCATAGTCACAGAGTAGAGAATCCAATTCTCCAATCTTTTCTATTGATGATAAAGTCCATGTTTCTTACTCTTCACACCACTGAAATCTGAATGGTTCATGACACAGACTCCGGTGGAATGAAGGATAGAATGCATGGCTAATTCCAGTCAGCCTATGAGTCCTTTCCTTTGCCCCAATTCATAGCTGAGTACTCCTTGGAACCTTATCAGAAAACAAAACACAAAATGAGTCAAAATGGAACATAAAACACTGAGGAAACACTGAGGAGAGAAGAATGACATACTTATAGAGGGTGCAAGAGCCAGTTCACTCCATGTATCTGTTTATTGTGCGCGTGTAAAGGGTGTGCCAGCCTCTCCCTGCACAAGATGAGACCTGCTCCTGTTCTGTTCCATTCCTCCAGTGTGTTCCAGGCCCAGGTGAATGCCTTAGCCCTGCTAGACATGTAGAGACAGCACTGATGCTTCTGTGGCTCAGAATCACATAGTTTTGTATGTAATCCTGGACTAGGAACATTGTCTTTTTATTTTTGCAATACTGAGTAGAATATAACATTTCAATATCACGACTGCTTCCTGTCAATCAATGTGTTGAATGTCTGGGTCACTGCATACTCTTCCTTTACATCGATACTGTACATCTCAAATCTGACTCACCTTACTGGAGATTGACTTTTCAACTCTTGGTTCTTGTTTGATCCACACCTAAAAACAAAACACAATACAAATATAAATACCAAACATCAAACAACAGTCATCAAACACTATGAGCAAGTTTCATCAAAAGATTGTTACAAATATTTGAGGACTGATTTAAGAGTAATCATTGAAGACAAAAAAAGTCAAGATGTGTCTGAGAGTTTTCTGTAAATTTGCATTGAAAGATAAATAAAATGAAGTAATCCAGATGAATCCTTTTTCTGCAGTGCCTAATGTCAGTCTCACTGTCTTTTTACCTGCCCTATGTAGAGGCATTTTAGCTTACAACATGGACCAATGGAATTGCAGCAAAAAGGGCAAGCCTCGCCCCCTCTATTTTAATCTGGCCAATGCCCTAATATAGCCCTCCTGGACAAATTCTAATGACCGAATAAAATGTATCCCCCTCCCTTGAGAAACAAACTATCCCACCAACAAACACCTAACATTAGTTAATAGTATCGTTCGTTCCACATCCATTTGTACAATACAGTATAAGAAATTATCATAACACATTATCATTCTCAAAGCATTAACAATCATAAACTGTTGAAATGGATAGACCATTTTGGCTTTATTCTATTACTATTATAGGTCAATACAGTAGATTGTTCAATAGCTTTGTCTTTGACTCTCTATGCTTGACAACAGTGCATCTATAGATGTAAGTTGTGCATCCTTGGTCAGAAATTCTATGGAAATGTGTGGGATATCATCAACCCAGCCCGTCACTCCTCACTCTCATCCCTCAACTACCCCTCCTCCCCTCCCCTCCCTTACCTTCCTTACCTTCTCACCAGAGTGGAACCTGTCTGGACAGGTTGACAATGGAATTTAACTGGTTTATTGAAGGACTGCAACTAGGGGAGAGAACATGGAGATAAAAAATGAAACTGCATGCATCAAACTTGTATGCAAAATAACAGTCATATAATAGACACAGGTAGCCCCTTAAAGAATGCGTGGCCAAAGAGCTCTTTTTTCATGTCAATTGTAATTGTAATTGTAATTGTCTGGTGTTTGCTAAACGGCATTGGTACTTTGATTGAAATAGGTGCTTTGATCAGATGACATGAACATAGAGCTCTTTGGCCACTCACACCAGTGGTGGGTTTGGCGTCGAAATGAGAACGCATGAACAGAAAATAACCCCATAACTACTGCAAAATATGGTGGTGGAACTTTAATGTTGTGGGGCTATTTTGCATCCGCTGGTTTTGGGGCCTTTGCTAAGGTAAACGGCATCATGAACTTTACCCAGTACCAGGAAATGTTGTGCCAAAAACCTAGTTGCCTTGGCCGCAAGTGGATCTTCCAGCAAGAAAATAACCTCAAAAACACATTAAAATCCACCAATAAATAGTTAATTGAACATAAAATCAACATTTTGCAATGGCCATGTGGTTTGAATTGAAGATGTGAGTGATCACACGGTCACCAGAGCAGGGTTAGGGTTAGGGTTAGGATTTGATTTGATTTGATGTATTGTCCAACTCATAAAACATTTTAGAAAGAGGCTCAGTGCCATTGACCCCTACATTTTTTTAGAAAAATTGTATCACTTGTTAAACAAAATATCTTTCTCTGAGCAATTGTATTAGTATAAAATAAACAAATAAAAAATATTGACCATACAATACAGTGTTTGAATTATTTACAATATTTCACAGTCATTTTTGCTCATCTTTATCAAGAGTGTCAACAATTTTGGACCCCAATGTACGTATGTGGCCCATAGCTCTATTTCCACTTCCCCAGTTCCAGAGGGAGAGGAGAGGACAATGTTTCAACATGCCTGGAATGCTGCAATGCAGGAAAGGAATACAGCAACACCTCTATATTCTGCTTCCTGCCTGAATGAGAACATGTTTCAATTCTGTGATAGTAGATATCATATCAACATGAATGCACAGTTTTTGCAATGTCAGTTTACTATATTTGGTGTGTTCTCATGTAATGTGTAAAGAAATTGCTGTCTCTATCTTGACTTCATACCCTGTTTGAATATATGAACAGGACTATTCCAGAGTCCCGAATAACGCATTGAGGTCTATCATGCAGGATTCTCTAAACAATAGTGATATTGACAAATGTCTTAATGCAACCATGTGATGAGAGCATATTACTCTGATCCAGTTGAGGAGACTGAATGTCAGATGAGCCCCTGGGTGAAGCAGGCCACACAGTCAATAGAGGGATGTGGAGTTGCAAGAGCCCTCTGAGGGCCCGGGGCCAGCCACAGCCACAGTCTCCGCCCAGCCTATACTTTCAGGTGAGATATGTGCTGCTCTGTCTGGACTTGCACAACATTCAAGGCTGGCTGTAATCTTCCCCAGAAACGCTTTGGATCAGAGAGAGTGCAGCTCTGAGTTTCACCTTTAGCCAACACATTACTCAATGCCAAATATTGTACAAGCAGAGACAAAATAGAAGGGGAAGGCGGGGAAGCAAAGCAGAACCCAATCACGAGGCAAGAAGACACTTTGTGAAAATGTGTGACAAGCCTACCTTGCAGTACAGTAGATGAACACATAGTCCATATAAGGAAATCAGTTAATTTTAATTCATTAATTAGGCCCTAATCTATGTATTTCACATGACTGGGCAGGGGTGCAGCCATGGGTGGGCCTTCGAGGGCATAGGCCCACCCACTGGGGAGCCAGGCCCAGCCAATCAGAATGACTTTTCACCCATAAAAGGGCTTATTACAGACAGAAATACTCCTCAGATCCCTCAGGTGAAGAAGCTGGATGTGGAGGTCCTGAGCTGGCGTGGTTACACAAGCTCTCTGGTTGTGAGGCTGGTTGGACGTACTGACAAATTCTCTAAAACTACGTTGGAAGCAGCTTATGGCAGAGAAATTAACAATCAATTCTCTGGCAACAGCTTTGGTGGACATTCCTGCAGTCAGCATGCCAATTGCACTCTCCCTCAAAACTCGAGACATCTGTGGCATTGTTTTGTGTGACAAAACTGCACCTGTGAGGAGTGGCCATTTATTGTCCCCAGCACAATGTGCACCTACGTAATGATCATGCTGTTTAATCAAATACATTTTTTTTGGTCACATACACATATTTAGCAGATGTTATTGCGGGTGTAGCGAAATGCTTGTAGCTTCTTGATATGCCACAACTGTCAGGTGGATGGATTATCTTGGCACAGGAGAAACACTCACTAACAGGGATGTAAACAAATTTGTGCACAAAATTTGAGAGAAATAAGCTTCATGTGAGTATGGAACATTTTTGGTCAGTTTATTTGGAACCGGGAAGTGAAATTAATCAATATCTGGAAGGGCTGATCTACATTAGGGTGTCAGTTTACAGAGATCAATTATTTTGATGAAAACCAATGAGCCAATCCAGTGTTCTCCCTTGGGGGTGGCTGTGGCGTGCTGTGTGCTCCTTGAATACAGAATCCTAGCTCCAAGATTCTAATCTCATTTAATGATTGTGGTTAAGAGCTGAAGGATGAAGGGCTGAAGCTTGGGGAGGGTTGATTGTAACTCCTGTGGGACCCTGAGTCTGGCCCTGATTGAAGTTTATTTTATTTGGGATTAGGATGTCACCTCATCTGTCTTCCAGCAATGACACAGAAGAGACACAGCCTGGCAGCATGGTCAGAAGTTCGAAATGTAGGATCGGTCTAAGGCGCAGAGGTCTAAGGCACTCCGTCGCAGTGCAAGAGACGTCACTGCAGACCTGGGTTCGATCCCAGCCTGTATCACAACCGGCCGTGATCGGGAGTCCCATAAGGCGGTGCACAATTGGCCTACCGTCGTGAGGGTTTGGCCGGGGGGGCTTTACTTGGCTCATCGCGCTCTAGTGACTCCTTGTGGCGGTTCGCGAGCTTGCAGGCTGACCTCAGTCACAGGTGAACGGTGTTCCTCTGACACATTGGTGCTGCTGGCTTCTGGGTTAAGCGGGCAGGTGGGTGTTAAGAAGCATGGTTTGGTGTGTCATGTTTTGCAGGAAGCATGACTCGTCCTTTGCCTCCCGAGCCTGTTGGGGAGTTGCAGCGATGAGACACGATCAAAAAAGGTGGAAAAATACAAAAATAAAGTTCAAAATGTATAACATTGGCTACATAGTGTTCACCACGGCAACAAATTTGGTGAGAAGAGAGGAATAGCCATAAAATACTGCATGTTCTTGAAACTCAAACTTTTATAGAGGCCAGTTGTACAGAAACAGGTTATTCCACACAGTACTAGGTTGAGTTATTGTGGTCCCTTGGCCACCCCTTCTTCTCTTTCAATCCACCGAGGTGGAATTTTCCACCATGGGAGCTCCACAGACCGGTGTGGAATGTAGACAAGATGGAACACGCTGCACCTGTCCTGAATTCTGGGAGTCTTGTGTTGTAGTGTAGTACTTTACTTGTGCACATCATATCCAGTGCCTGATAAAGGGGAATCCTTTTCCAAAGGGGTGGTCAATTACTCAAAATGTAGGCTACATCCACTAGTCACTGGGGCTACTGACTCGTTGCCCAGAGGGTCTTACAGCAGTCAACTACTGTACCATATTAGTTAAAACAAGTTGCTGAGGAGCATTTTTTTACCACAAGGAATTGGTCTTGCAAATACCATGAAAACACAGATGAGAGGATGTCTTTACGCTACACATATGTTGACGTACAGAGCTGATACAGACATTTATGATTCCGCTATGAACAGTCAGAGATGGTACTCTTCGCCTTGGAGCAAAAAATCTGAACTTGTAAAGTTATACATCATGGGCAGGGCATGTGCAGACATAGCAACAGCTTCACAGCTCTCTCTATCTCTCTCCAGACTGGTCTCCTAGACTAGACATGACATAGTAAACGTAACTCCAGGACACTCAAATTAGTATGATAAGTTAAGTTTGGTATGGTTATATAAGACAGAAGGTTAGGAAGGTGGTTGGTCAGGGTGGATGGGTGGGTGTATATAACGTGAATGTCTAGCAACCCATATGTTGTGTGTTTGAACCTCATCACGGACAACCTTAGCAGTTTAGCTAATTATCAACTTTACAACTACTTACAATTTTTTTGCTACTTTGCAACTACTAAGCCTGTTAACCTTAACCCTTTAACCCTAACTTTAACCTTTTAAGCTTCCCCTGACCTTATTAACCTAATCAATCCTAACCCTAACCTTCACCCTAACCTTATCCCCTAACCCCTAGCCTAGCTAAGTTTAGCAAGCTAGCTAATGTTAGCATTAGCCACCTCTAGTTAATATTGCAATTTGTAACATGTAACATGTCATACATTTTGCAAATTCGTAACATATTGTAGTTTTTGAAAAATTCATAACATATTGTACAAATTGCAATTCGTGACATATCATATGAAATGGATGATCAACATCCACAAATTAATACATGCCACACATGTAACATGTCATACTAAATGGAGTGTCTTGGATTGGAATAATACATTTAATACATTTAAAAACCACATCGCTCTCTCCCCTCCTCTACCACCCCTATAGGTAAATAAAGGGAAGACCTTAAGGAAAGGTCGAGACCTTAAAGAAGCAGCAGAATCACAGATTCTCAACTATTTCCCCTAAACAGACTGAAATGTGGCACAACAAGACCATACTTGCCAAAATGTAAAACATGAGGCACTAAAAGTATGCTGCAGCTGGAATATCGATCTTGACTATTACATTTTCCTCCAGCTAGATACTCTGAGAACCACTCAAGAAGTTTTTTGGTGTCACACCCTGACCATAGTTTACTTTGTATGTTTCTATGTTTTGGTTGGTCAGGGTGTGATCTGAGTGGGCATTCTATGTTGGATGTCTTGTTTGTCTATTTCTATGTCTGGCCTGATATGGTTCTCAATCAGAGGCAGGTGTTAGTCATTGTCTCTGATTGGGAACCATATTTAGGTAGCCTGGGTTTCACTGTGTGTTTGTGGGTGATTGTTCCTGTCTCTGTGTTTTCACCAGATAGGACTGTTTAGGTTTTCGCACATTTATTGTTTTGTTAGTTATTTCATGTCTAGTTTCTTTATTAAAGAACATAAATAACCACCATGCTGCATTTTGGTCCGCTTCTCCTTCACCAGAGGAAAACCCTTACATTTGGAGTATCTGTAATTTATTTTTTACTTTTACTTCACTACATTCCTTAAGGAAATATGTACATTTTACTCCTATACACCCTAAAGTATTTGTTACATTTCGAATACTCAGGCAGGACAGCAATATGGTATATTTCACGCACTCATCAATAACGCGCTGTCATCCCGAATGCCTCTGGTCTTGCAAACTCACTAAACACAAATACTGCGTTTGTAAATTGTCTGAGTGTTGGAGTGTGCCCCTAGCTGTCTGTAAATAATTTCAAAAAACAAGAGAATCGTGTAGTCTGGTTTGCTTAAAATAAGGAATTTGATGTCTAGTATTTAATGTTACTTTGAACTTTTATCCAAGTATGACAATTGAGTAGTTTTTCCACCACTGTACTTATGTACATTTAAAACCAGATACTTTTACACTTTACTTAAGTGGTATTTTACTGGGTGACTTTCACTTTTTTCATTTTCTATTGAGTACTTTTTCCACAACTGCCAGACAAAAATGGCAAAGTGCTTCATGTAAAGCATGGGAATATGTTGTCAGTATGGCATAGCGGTACATCCGTAAGGCTGCTCCCATGGGGGTGGTGATTTTATTTCTCCTTTATTTAACTAGGCAAGTCAGTTGAAACTTCTTTGGGATAGGTGTCCCTTCCATGGGACAGTTGAGCTAATGTAGGCTAATGCGATTAGCATGAGGTTGTAAGTAACAAGAAAATTTCCCAGGACATAGACATATCTTATATTGGCAGAAAGCTTACATTCCTGTTAATCTAACTGCACTGTCCAATTTACAGTAGCTATTACAGTGAAATAATACCATGATATTTTTGAGGAGAGTTCACAATTTTGAACATGAAAAGTTATTAATAAACAAAGTAGGCACATTTGAACAGTCTTGAAAACAACATTTTGAACAGGAATGCAATGGTTCATTGAATCAGTCTAAAACTTTGCATAAACACTGCTGACATCTAGTGGACAAAATCTAAACTGCACCTGGGCTGGAATAATACATTTGGACCTTTCTCTTGCATTTACACTAAAGTGTAAAGTGTTTCCTTTCAAATGGTACCAAGAATATGCATATTCTTGCTTCTGGGCCTGAGCTTCAGGCAGTTAGATTTGGGTATGTCATTTTCGGTGAAAATTGAAAAAAAGGGGTGGATCCTTAATCAAGAACAAATTCTTATTTACAATGACAGCCTACCCTGGCCAAACCCTAACCTGGACAACACTGGGCCAATTGTGCGCCGCCCTATAGGACTCGCAATCACAGCTGGTTGTGATACAGCCTGGAAACGAACCAGGGTCTGTAGTGACTTCTCAAGCACTGAGATGCAGAGCCTTAGACCGCTGTGCCACTCAGATATTACTGTTACATATACACACAGTGTGGAACTAGACCAGCATAAGTAATATGAAGCTTTGATTCTTCAAAGAAAGTGTTTTAAATCACAGCTCTCTAACACAAATACACAGTAATCACTGGTACAGGTACTTTAGGCTACATTAACACACCAGGAGTGGGTGAGATTAAGAGCCTCACACAGCTTTACATGAAGATATTATGGAAAAGTGAATCTGCTAGTGTTGTCCCAGAGCAAGAGGAGCCAACTCTGCCCACTCAAACCTGAATAATGGATATCTGATGGGTCCTCAGTCTCACATTATATTACATCCCCTGCACAGGAAGCTGCTGAGGGGTGACCGTCTCATAGTAACGGTCAGAATGGAGCAGATGGAATGGCATCAAACACCTGGAAACCATGTGTTTGGTCTATTTGATACCATTCCCTTTATTCCACTCCAGTCTTTACCACGATCCCATTATCCGCAATTAAGGTGCCACCAACCTCCTGTGATCCCATGGAGCATAAGAATGAAACAGCATCGGTTTTCAAGACAACACAGCAGTTTAATGTGTATCACATAAATGCCATGTGCTCTAATGTTGAGTAAAGGTGCAATATGCAGAAATCACTGCAATATGCTAAAATTAGAATAGTTCAACTAATTTAAGTTTGTGACAAAACAAGTGTAGAGAATCATTGTACCATCTGAACAGCTGTGAGATATATTTTCAACAACCAAAAATATATTGTTTTAAGCTGTTTTAAGCTGAAGTACACCGAATGTAACCGAATGTACCGAAGGTAAAAGATGCAAAAACTAAACTTATGAAGCACATAGAACAGATCTACTGCTTCTTAGAATTGCTTTCAATGAGAATTACAGATCTATATCTCACATTTCTATGTGAATTTTATTTGGGTCGTCCAAAAATCACATATTGCAGCTTCATTGAGTAAAGTGTGACATGATCTTTAGTTTGGAAAGTTTGGCTTGTTACTATTATTAGTACCAGTGTATTGTGCAGTGAGGCTCAAAGATATAAAATGAGGGGGTAGGAGAACACACCACCTGCTGACCAACAATGGTATGGCTTCTATGGTGCAACGGTAACTTGAAACTTGGAGGTTAACAGAGAACCAGTGACTCAGTCTGGTAAACAGAGGGGAATGAATGCACAGCACACCCAAGGCAAGAGGAGCTCAGAATGCTAGTACAACGTCCTCACAACGTACAAGCCTGGTGGGTTCACTTTACTTCAGGGAGTGCCTCACATAAATACACTACATGACTAAAAGTATGTGGACACCTGCTCGTCGAACATCTCATTCCAAAATCATGGCCATTAATATGGAGTTGGTACACCCTTTGCTTCTATAACAGCCTCCACTCTTCTGAGAAGGCTTTCCACTAAATGTTGGAACATTGCTGCGGGAACTTGCTTCCATTGAGCCACAAGAGTATTAGTGAGATTGGGCACTGATGTTGGGCGATTAGGCTTGGTTCAAAGTTGGCGTTCCAAATAATCCCAAAGGTGTTCGACGGGGTTGAGGTCAGGGTTCCGTGCAGGCCAGTCAAGTTCTTCCACACCGATCTTGACAAACCATTTCTGTACTGACCTCGCTTTGTGCACGGGACATTTTCATGCTGAAACAGGAATGGTTCTTCCCCAAACTGTTGCCACAAAGTTGGAAGTACAGAACCGTCTATAATTCTGTAGCTTTAAGATTTCCCTTCAATGGAACTAAGGGGACTCGTCCGAACCATGAAAACAGCCCCAGACCATTATTCCTCCTCCACCAAACTGTACAGCTGGCACCATGCATTCCTACAGGTAGAGTTCTCCTGGCATCTGCCAAACCCAGACTTGTCCGTCAGACTTCCAGATGGTGAAGAGTGATTCATCACTCCAGAAAACACATTTCCACTGCTCCAGAGTCCTACATCACTCCAGCCAACGCCATGGAAAGCCATTTCATGAAGCTCCGTGATAAACAGTTATTGTCCTGACGTTGCTTCCAGAGGCAGTTTGGAACTCGCTAGTGAGTGTTGCAACCGAGGACAGGCTATTTTTGTAACTAATAGATGTTTCCACTTCACAATAACATCACTTAAAGTTGACCGGGGCAGCTCCAGCAAGGCAGAAATTTGACAAACTGACTTGTTGGATGGTGTCCTATGATGGTGCCACGTTGAAAGTCACTGAGCTCTTCAGTAAGGCCATTCTACTGCCAATGTTTGTCTATGGCGATTGCATGGCTGAGTGCTGGATTTTATGCACCTGCCAGCAACGGGTGTGGCTGAAATAGCCGAATCCACTAATTTGAAGAGGTGTCCACATACTTTTGTATATACAATGTAGATGCTTGCCTTGCATGGCTCAAAACTACAAAGCACAAGCTTGGTCTGTCTGCAAATTCAAAGTGGGGTTCACAAATTACTACATACGATACGAAATGTAACATATCATTCTAATTGGAGTGTCCCAGATTTACATACAGAATAATATACAGGTTGTTCTACCAGCAATACACAAGAGTTATACATTTATAAACACACATCTCATACATCACCATCTCTTTGGAGATTGAATTTAATCTGCACTGTGAGATTCTGGAGGCGTTACCTAAAACCTCTTAAATGTAAGTAAATGTAATCGAAAATGTAATCTAAGTAATCCCCAAAACGAATGATTTATTATGAGAGGGCCATAAACAGTAACTAGTAATGCTACATACTCTAAGAAAGTTTAAAATCTCATCATTCTGGTAAAAATAGTTATAAATTGCTGAGGTGTATTCATGTTTGAGGTGCACAGTACAACTATGATAAAAATATGAAATATTTTATATGATGTATTTCATATTCAACAAAACTGCATGAATAAGTCTTGAAATGACTTTTTCCCCAAATATGCAGTAGTATAATCAAATTATAAAATGACTAACTAAGATTTCACCTTCCTTATCACTGTAAAATACATATTTGTATATTTAGTGTTAGAGAAAATATAAATACTAAAGTATTTTCTAAACGTCTCTCTTGATCAAAACGTCTGCCCCCATCGCTGTGAATGTTTTTGCTTGGCTTCCTGAATTCGTTAGAAACTCTGTCTATGACAAACAGAAAGGACTTTCATGTTTTCCATTTAAAATCTATTAAATATTTCAGATTACTGGCTATAAATCGTCTCTGAATGTGCTACAGCAACGAAACCACTCTCTCCCACTGCGTTACAATGTAAGGACTCCAGGCATATGTGTTGTTAGTGGTTATGATGTAGGGTCCAGCTAGGAGTTGATGGACAGTCAGAAGAGCAAATGAAATGGTAGGAGGGACATATCAGCTTCAAGTGGTGTCAGATTTCACATCCTGCTTCATACAGGCAGAATAGACATACTCCCGTGTCGTGAGATTCTATGGTTTCCACAGATGGATTTATAAGCAAACATGTTCATCAGAACAGGTACCAGAACAGGTTTTAATGTTTACCCTTTTCATACCCGGACTTTCATGTGCCGCTTAAGCACTGTGCCTTTGAAACAGTGCTGTAGGTACTCTAGTTGAACACCTTCACTGCCAATAGGCTTTACAGGAGATTAAGTAGAGGACAAAAACAAGAGCACAAAGCTAAAGAGCCTGCACCGTTCCAAGGCTGCCAGCTTCATTAAACAGACTCATTCTGATAGCGTCTCTACATAAGAGGCTTATTCTGACTCAGTCCAAGGCTGAACTCACAGGAGCATTCACAGAAAGTTTTCTTTGAAACCCAAGATGATTATGCACACTTCATAGGTTTGTTGACTGTGTGAAGAGTGTTAGGCATGGAAATGTATCCCAAAGCTGCCACCTCACTACCTTGCCCAGTGGAGGGAGAGTTTTAAACCTTATTTATTCAGGGTGATTTTTCCCTACTATAACTCAAAAGAAAGAGAGACAGAGTGCACGAGAACAGTGCAGCAACTAAACATTACCAATAGTCTTTGCAATCCGCTCTTTAGGAAACACCTGAGTAGGAAACACCTCAGTCATGTTCTGTTGAAGTCAAGCATTGTGAACACTATGAGTTGGACGCCATTATCCAGATACCTTTGCAATAACATGTTATAGACACATGTAGGCCTACATGTACAGTGTCTGCCCATCCCAACTGAGCTAAGCCACACATAATAGATTCTATTAACTGGTTTTGGTTGTCTTTGTGCTGCGTGTCTAACCTAACTAATCTTGATGGCCCACTAATCGCTCTTCACCAAGACGCTACACTATTAGCCATGAACAGCGTGGGGTTGAAGCTCCTGAGCTTGACTGACACATCTTGAAATAATGACTGCTATTCTAATTCTAGTTTATGTGCCAGATATGCTTGTACTCTTCCTTACCCCTTACGATGGCAAAGCCTCACACACAAGCTTAGAGCACGCTGTTTTGTTGTTGCGCATATAAGCACTTCTAGGAACTCCAGCAGACAAAGAGATAAAACACACTTGAGGGAATCTTGTTAGAATGTCAAATCAAATCACATTTGGATTGTCACATGCGCCTAACACAACAGGTGTAGACCTTACAGTGAAATGCTTACTTACAAGCCCCTAACCTACAGTGCTTTAAGTAAAAAAAAATGTTTTTAAGTGTTCAGTAAAAAAAATGTAAGTAAAAAAAATAGAAAATAGAAAATAAAAGTAACAAATAATTAAACAGCAGCAGTAAAATAAAAGCAAGGCTATATACAGGGGGTACCGGTAGAGTCAATGTGCGGGGCACAATTTAGCTGAGGTAATTGAGGTAATATGTACATCTAGGTAGAGTTAGAGTAACTATGCATAGATTATAAACAGAGAGTACAGCAGCGTAATAGAGGGGTCTGGGTGGCCCTTTGATTAGCTGTTAAGGAGTCTTATGGCTTGGGGGTAGAAGCTGTTAAGAAGCTTTTTGGAACTCAACTTGGCGCTCCGGTACCGCTTGCCATGCGGTAGCAGAGAGAACAGTCTATGACTAGGGTGGCTGGAGTCTGACAGTTTTTTTTTTCTTTTGACATCGCCTGGTATAGAGGTCCTGGGTGGCAGAAAGCTTGGCCCCAGTGATGTACTGGGCCGTACGCGCCATCCTCTGTAGTGCCTTGCGGTCGGAGGCCGAGCAGTTGCCATACTAGGCAGTGATGCAACCAGTCAGGATGCTCTCGATGGTGCAGTTGTAGAACCTTTTGAGGATCTGAGGACCCATGCCAAACCTTTTCAGTCTCCCGAGGGGGATTAGGCCTTGTCGTCCCCTCTTCACGACTGTCTTAGTATGTTATGGACCATGATAGTTTGTTGGTGATGTGGACACCAAGGAACTTGAAGCTCTCAACCTGCTCCACTACAGCCCCTTCGATGAGAATGTGGGCGTGCTCGGTCCTCCTTTTCCTGTAGTCCACAATCATCTCCTTTGTCTTGATCACGTTGAGGGAGTGGTTGTTGTCCTGGCACCACATGACCAGGTCTCTGACCTCCTCCCTATAGGCTGTTTCATCGTTGTCGGTGATCAGGCCTACCACTGTTGTGTCATCAGCAAACTTAATGATTGTGTTGGAGTCGTGACTGGTCATGTAGTCATGAGTGAACAGGGAGTACAGAGGGGACTGAGCATGCACCCTTGAGGGGCCCCTGTGTTGAGGATCAGCGTGGCGGATGCCTTGTTCCATACCCTTACCAGCTGGGGGTGGCCTTTCAGGAAGTCCAGGATCCAGAGAGAGGTGTTTAGTCCCAGGGTCCTTAGCTTAGTAGCTTAGTGATGAGCTTTGAGGGCCTTATGGTGTTGAACGCTGAGCTGTAGTCAATGAACAGCATTCTCACATAGGTGTTCCTTTTGTCCAGGTGGGAAAGGGCAGTGTTGAGAGTAATAGAGATTGCATCATCTGTGGATATGTTGGGACGGTGTGCAAATTGGAGTGGGTCTAGGTTTTTTATTTTTTTATTGTATTATTATTTTTTAACCTTTATTTAACCAGGTAGGCCAGTTGAGAACAAGTTCTGATTTACAACTGCGCCCTGGCCAAGATAAAGCAAAGCGGTGTGACAAAAACAACAACACAGAGTTACACATAAACGAATGTACAGTCAATAACACAATATAAAAGAAAAATTGAAAAATCTATGTACAGTGTGTGCAAATGTAGACGAGTAGGGAGGTTGTCAATAAATACTGGAGTGATAGATTTGCAGATGATGATGTGCAAGTAGAGATAATGGGGTGCAAAAGAGCAAGAGGGTAAGTAATATGGGGATGAGGGAGTTGGGTGTGCTATTTACAGCTCGGCTGTGTACATGTACAGTGATTGGGAAGCTGCTCAGACAGCTGATTCTTAAAGTTAGAGAGGAAGATATAAGATTCCAGCTTCAGATATTTTTACAATTCGTTCCAGTCATTGGCAGCAGAGAACCGGAAGGAAAGGCAGCCAAAGTAAGTGTTGGCTTTGGGGATGACCAGTGGGTGTGTGTTGCTATGGTAACCAGTGAGCTGAGATAAGGCGAGGCTTTACCTAGCAAAGACTTATAGATGACCTGGAGCCAGTGGGTTTGCGACGGATATGTATTAAGGGCCAGCCTGAAGAGAACATAAAGGTAAAGGGATGGGTAGTATATGGGGCTTTGGTGACAAAACGGATGGCACTGTGATAGACTAGATCTAGTTTTCTGAGTAGAGTGTTGGGGGCTATTTTGTAAATGACATCGCCGAAGTCAAGGATCGGTAGGATAGTCAGTTTTACAAGGGTATGTTTGGCGACATGAGTGAAGGAGGCTTTGTTGCGAAATAGGAAGCCGATTCTAGATTTAATTTTGGATTGGAGATGCTTGATGTGAGTCTGGAAGGAGAGTTTACAGTCTAACCAGACACCTAGGTATTTGTAGTTGTCACCATATTCTAAGTGAGAACCGTTCAGAGTAGTAATGCTAGTCGGGCGGGCAGGTGTGGCCAGCAATCGGTTGAAGAACATGCACATAGTTTTACTAGCATTTAAAAGCAGTTGGAGGCCACGGAAGGAATGTTGTATGGTATTGAAGCTTGTTTGGAGGTTGTTTTATTTTGGCCAGTCGTGGAAAAATGCTTGATGAAATTATTGATAATCGTAGATTTATTGGTGGTGACAGTGTTTCCAACTCTCAGTGCAGTGGGCAGCTGGGAGGAGGAGCTAATATTCTCCATGGACTTCACAGTGTCCCAAAACTTTTGGGAATTAGACTCAGTCTGTGACAGGTTGAAAATGTCAGTGAAGACATTTGCCAGCTGGTCAGCGCATGCTCGGAGTACACGTCCTGGTAATCCGTCTGGCCCTGCGGCCTTGTAAACGCTGACCTGTTTAAAGATCTTACTCACATCTTACTCACATTGGCTACGGAGAGCGTAATCACACAGTAGTCTGGAACAGCATGCATGTTTCAGTGTTACTTGCCTCGAAGTGCGCATAGATGTTATTTAGCTCGTCTGGTTGGTTCGTGTCACTGGGCAGCTTGCGGCTGTGCTTCCCTTTGTAGTCTGTAATAGTTTGCAAGCCCTGCCACATCCGATGAGCATCGGAGCCAGCATAGTAAGATTCAGTCTTAGTCCTGTATTGCCGCTTTGCCTGTTTGATGGTTCGTCGGAGGGCATTGGATTTCTTGTAGGCTTCCGGGTTAGAGTCCCGCTCCTTGAAGGCGGCAGCTCTACCCTTTAGCTCAGTGAGGATGTTGCTTGTAATCCATGGCTTCTGGTTGGGGTATGTACGTATGGTCACTGTGGGGACAACGTCATCAATGCACTTATTGATGAAGCCAGTGACTGATGTGGTGTAGTCCTCAATGCCATCGGAAGAATCCCGGAACATATTCCAGTCTGGGCTAGCAAAACAGTCCTGTAGTTTGGCATCTGTTTCATCTGACCACTTTCTTATCGACCGAGTCACTGGTACTTCCTGCTTTAGTTTTTGCTTGTAATCAGGAACCAGGAGGATATAATTATAGTCAGATTTGCCAAATGGAGGGTGAGGGAAAGCTTTGTACGCACCTCTGTGTGTGGAGTAAAGGTGGTCTAGAGTTATTTTCCCCCTGGTTGCACATTTAACATGCTGATAGAAATGAGGTAAAAATGATTTGTTTCCGTGCATTAAAGTCCCCGGCCACTAGGAATGCCGCCTCTGGATGAGCGTTTTCCTGTTTGCTTAAGCCCGTATACAGCTCTTAGTGACAGCATCAGTCTCTCTTGGTAAATAGTGTGGTCTACAGCTTATCATGAGATACTCTACCTCAGGCAAGCAAAACCTCGAGACTTCCTTAGATTTTGGGCACCAGCTGCCCCTTGTCTTACCAGAGGCCGCTGTTCTATCTTGCCGAAAAAGCTTTTAAAAAACTGCTTTATGTTAATCATATCGTTGTTCAGCCACAACTCGGTGAAACATAAGATATTACAGTTTTTAATGTCCCGTTGGTAGGATATACGTGCTCGTAGTTTGTCTATTTTATTATCGATTGATTGTAAGTTGGCTAATAGGAACGATGATAAAATGAGATTACCCTCTCGGTGACAGAATCCTTACAAGGCACCCGGACCGTCGTCCACGATACCTCCGTCTTTTCCTCCTGCGAATGATGGGGATGAGGGCCTTGTCGGGTGTCTAGAGTAAATCCTTCCCGTCCGACTCGTTGAAGAAGAATTCCTCCAGTACGGGTGAATAATCGCTGCCTTGACATCAAGACTCTCTTTTCGGTCATAAGACACGGTGGCAGAAACATTATGTACAAAATAATTTACAAATAACGCAAAAAAAAAACAATAGCACAATTGGTTATGGGATCGTAAAACGGCAGCCATCTCCATTGGCACCATTATGACGTGATGTGGTGGTGGATATTGAGTAAGGCAAATGCTGTAGGTTTAAAAGGCTCTCCTCTGCCTGGAGTCAAAGTCTTAAAAATGTATAGTCACTGTCTGTAGGATCACTCTCCTGTAATATTACTATTACATAACTTATCTGCAATGTAGCCATGGTTAATTAGTCCAAATGAATGACAGAAGAAAATTAGAGAATTGGCTCCCTCATGTACAGTAATATGATGTTCAGAGACAACATTAGTTGAAATGGAAGGAAAGATGAAGATGTTTGTGGATTTTACAGCATTCTTCATCAAAGATACATCATATTTCTCCAATGTACACTACCGTTCAAAAGTTTGGGCTCACTTAGAAATGTCCTTGTTTTTGAAGAAAAAGCTATTTTTTTGTCCATTAAAATAACATCAAATTGATCAGAAATACAGTGTAGACATTTTTTATGTTGTAAATGACTATTGTAGCTGGAAACGGCTGATTTTTTAAATGGAATATCTACACAGGCGTACAGAGGCCCATTATCAGCAACCATCACTCCTGTGTTCCAATGGCATGTCGTGTTAGCTAATCCAAGTTTATCATTTTAAAAGGCTAATTGATCATTAGAAAACCCTTTTGCAAATATGTTAGCACAGCTGAATACTGTTGTACTGGTTAAATAAGCAATAAAACGGGCCTTCTTTAGACTAGTTGAGTATCTGGAGCATCAGCATTTGTGGGTTCGATTACATGCTCAAAATGGCCAGAAACAAAGACCTTTCTTCTGAAACTCGTCAGTCTATCCTTGTTCTGAGAAATGAAGGCTATTCCATGCGAGAAATTGCCAAGAAACTGAAGATCTGTGTACCACTCCCTTCATAGAACAGCACAAACCAGAATAGAAAGAGGAGTGGGAGGCCCCGGTGCACAACTGAGCAAGAGGACAAGTACATTAGATAGTCTAGTTTGAGAAACAGACGCCTTACAAGTCCTCAACTGGCAGCTTCACTAAATAATACCCGCAAAACACCAGTCTCAACTTCAACAGTGAATAGGCGACTCCAGGATGCTGGCCTTCTAGGCAGAGTTCCTCTGTCCAGTGTCTGTGTTCTTTAACCCATCTTAACCTTTTATATTTATTTGCCAGTCTGAGATGTTTTTTTTTCTTTGCAACTCTGCATAGAAGGCCAGCATCTCGGAGTCTGATGTTATTTTAATGAACATTTGTTTTTGATTTTCTTTCAAAAACAAGGACATTTCTAAGTGAACTCAAACTTTTGAACAGTAGTGTATGCATCTGGCGAATTTGATATGCTATAGCAGTAAATGTTACATACAGCACATACAACAAATACATACAATCACAGTAGGTAGCCTATTTGTAATGAGGGTACATTGATTGCCTGAAGCTTCGAATCTCTGCCATACATTGTGGTTTTCTTTCACTGAAGGGAGAGGAGAGGCCACAAATTATAACGGTTGAGAACATTCCCCATGTGGTGTCCAATGAGCAGCAGCAAAAGTTCAGGTGTTCCAGTCAGTCAATACCCACTGTCACAACAGTCGCTTATTATAAACTTGACCCAAGTCCTCTCGGGTCAGTGGTGCTTTTCTTCTTATTTCCTCCCCTCATTCCCCTGACACACATACCATTACACCCTCAATCCATGCCCACATAATCCTTGTCAGCACTTCATTTATTGACCAGATAGACCAGCACTAATGTCTGCCTTCCAGATGCCCGTTGTGACCTCCACTGAGTCGTCAGTCTTTATGTCCCTTATCACGAAATCCTACTCCAATCAATATGATGGCAGGCTCTTAATCACAAGTAATTAGGCAAGGTAACTTTGTCTTTATCACATTCAACTTGGGAAATGCTCTTTTGTATCTGTCAGGGCGATTTCATTTTGTGTGAACATTTTACCGTAAGGATCCAGCAATCACCAGCAGACACTGTTATGGTAAATGAGCCAAGGCAGGGATTAGGACCCCTTCACAGCTCAGGATCGAGATAGTGACTAAAGGTCAACATAGAAGGTCAACATACGGTATATTGACTGCATGCTGAGTACAGTACCTATCTAAAACAAGCATTTTATGGAACACATTCTACTGACTGTTCTCTAGCAGAAGAAAGCAATCTCTAAACATCTGAGGTAAGGTACTGTTTTCTAATCTAAACCACAACTACATAATGCTGTCTGATAACTCTGAGTGAGTAGAGGCAGGAACTAGAATGATAAAGTGTAAAGACGAATCGATTGGAAGGTATTCTCATTGTCACAAACCATCAATTGATCAGGCACTTAGACCTGGTTACAGACAATACATTGAGAGATTATTATTCTTTCACTGGAGATACTAAGCTTTTGATTGTGTCGCTATCTTGTGCTTCATATGTTTGCACTGATGAAGACCTCAACGCTCCCATTTGAAATAATATTTGATGGAGAGGGATGAAAGTATATTTCCTCCACAAACTGGGTTAAATCTGAAAGCTGCCCAAAATCTGCCCAGAGACCAATGAGAGATACCAGAGAAACTCCCAACTGTCTGGAAACAGCATGTTATGGATAGCACAGCAAGATGAAAATGACAGCGAAAAAATGGCAAAATAAAGTATGTACCATGTCTCTAATATTACATTCTCACTATGTGTCATTGCATCTAACATCATCCTTTCAGAGAAAAATGATGCTCCCTGCTGGAATCCATTATGAAAGGTTACAAATAGGCTAATTTGTAGCTCTGACGGCAGTGACAGTAGACTTGGCAATGGGAACCGTAATAGAGTAGCTGCAGCAGTGCCAGTCCACTGACTGCTTTGATGAGAATACCATGGCTGAGAAAAGGGGTAGGTACGTTTTCTCTGTAAACGTTGACAAATTAAGAACAGAGAACCTTTGACTTTTTATCATGCTAGGGAGATGCAAAGTTCACTGCACACAGCAGTTTCATTCAATTTCTTTCCCCCTCCCCTCAAGACATATTTTGCTGTAATAGCTTATTGCACTGGGAAAGGATATTAGGTGCCAGCAACACACACATACTATACTATTACCTCTATGTGAGCCTGTTCATATGAAAGGTCACTGTAGAACGAAGGCACTGTAAAGAGATTGCTGATTAAATGATTTTATATGAAAGAAATGCATCTCAAAATCACTTGGTTTCATTGAACTACAGTAGGCATATGCATGTTGTGGAAATTAGCAATCATTAATTATCATGTTTGAAATAAGGTTTGCATATTCCTCTGTTGCTGTGCTGTCTGTGGCCTGTCTCTGTGTCATATCTGCATTCTTTCTTTCTGATGTTTACTTTAATCCTCAAAGTCAAAAGGGACAAACTGCAAATAGCCTGTAGAGCAGATTAGCTAAAGGATACAAGTCTTCAAGAGGATGTGACTGTGTAAAATACTACCCCAAGCATGTCAATAATGAAGGAAGTAAACAAAGTCATTGTGATTTTATTGTCGTATTACATCTCGTAAACACTGGCAGAGCATGACTGTCTCATTTAAATGTTAATATAATTCCCATCATTCATAATGCAATGTGGTCTCTGGCATTTTCTGTTAATCTCTGTAGCATTGTACATGACACACCAATTTACAAGGATTTGGACACATTGCTTCAGCATTGTATCACACTACAACAATATAATAGATCCAATATATTTATCAGGTCACAGAAAGCTATTCATATTCAGCACAGTGTCTTCTTTCTGTCAGTTCAATTGAATCCCTGATATCATCTTTGCTATGGGAGTTTTCCTTTGAGCAACTATAAAACTATAGTGCACCCTAACCAATCATCATACCTACTACTGTATGTAGGAAAGTGCCTGTGAGATTCTCCTCTGCTGCTCATCCTCCCCAAGAGGTGAAATAAGTGGAGCATTTAAACAGAAGGAGATGAAACCAGTGGGGTGGGAGGTCATGCAGTAATAGCCTTGGGGAAAATACTTCTGACAGATGACAGCTCTGAGGAGACAGAGAGGCAGGCTTAATGTTGGTATCTCTGGGACCTTTCCAGGCATTACCAGAGTGCCCAGAGGGTAGCACGTGATACTGATTCTCTGCTGCTGTATGTCTGCAATGTTTCCCTCCAGATCTCTACAAGGCCTCTGTCGTTCCTCCAGACAGACAGCCCTACCGTCATCGGACTGTAATTCAGCCCCTAATGCCCCAATCTCTTCATCTGACATGGGTATAGCTGGTGACACTAATGATCCCTACTCTCAATAATGCATTGAAATGGTTCCCTCGCTGTTGGGTGGCTTAACCTTTGATGAGGCTCTGGCAGATCTCAGGGCATAAAAAGGATTAGTTGATTCATGAAAGCCATTGTAAAAGAAAGGTTGCATCAGAGGATGATCATTATTTAGGGAATTTAAACAAATGCACAAGCCCAAACAAATGAGAAATGAAAGCTTGAAGAACAGTAGTCTGATTCAATTTCAACATCTGTTTATTAACAAGAGTGCAAATTGTATTATGTCTCAGGGAAACTGCCAATTTAGAGCTATTTAGAGACTGGCATCCATAATACATATTACAAACATTGTTGCAACTGTACAATGTCATGTATGCAGACACCACACTCTGAGTAGGGCAACAATAAGGCTTCATAGCTACAGCAAAAGACTATGAATGTGCACAGATATTTACATGATGTAGACTACATATCATATCAGCCCCCCCAAAAAAGTCCAAAAAGTGGATATTCAGTTGAACAGACACAACTCTGAAAATGTGTTGCAAAGCTGAACAAATGGTCACGTTTATATCACAATGAGTCTCCTGGCTGTAAATCAGAAGCACTCTTTGAAAAGTGCATGTAGCCCTTTCCTGCAGTCAAATGACCTAGTGGCCTCATTGGTTGAATGTTATTAATTTTTAAAATAATTTCATAATTAATAGACATTCTTTTTTTTAAACCCGCTGAAAATCCGGTGTTTATATGTCAAACGGTTTTGCTATATTTCAGTTTTTTTGTGATATTTGTATAAAGTGTAATACACTTTTTGTATAAAGTGTAATATTTGGATGTAAACTCAAAATGGAATACATTTCAACTCTATTTCTGACATGGTACAGGTGTCTTCTTTTTTAAAGCCCATAACCATGTGTGTGAGGTGTATACTTTTGTTTCAAAGTAGATTTGTTTAAGACGACCAAAAACAATCTGTGTGAACCTGATTTATCCCACTGCAGTAAAAACACATCCAACAGAACTTTGTTTTCCTCCCCCCGAAGGGAGGTTTTATAAATTCATGACAACACTGCGTATATGTTTTCCCTCCCATCGTCCTCCATATCTGACGTCCTCCAGACGCGCCTCTGGACAGATTGTGTTTTGAATGACAGATGAGAGGAAATGATTCATTTATCAGACAGGGCCCAGGCTGTAATCCCAGGTGCCCTGGTGATCAGACGGCTGATATTACACATCCTCCCCTGGCTGACGGTGGAAGCTGGTAATAGGCCTGTCAATAGATGTGCAGCGGCCTGGCAAAATCTCAACCTCTTCTATAGGTTATCTTTCCTCCCTCCATCCCTCCCCGACTTCTCTTGATGACAGCAAACAAGCTGGCTGCCTTTGAAAAATTGACATCATTTTCTTAAAGGGGGATACCTAGTCAGTTGTAAAACTGAATGCCTTCAAGTGAAATGTGTCCTTCACATTTAACCCAACCCCTCTGAATCAGAGAGGTGCGGGGGGTTGCCTTAATCGACATCCACGTCTTCGGCTCCCAGGGAACGGTGGGTTAACTGCCTTGCTCAGTGGTAGAAAGACAGATTTTTACCTTGTCAGTCAAAGGGATTCGATCCAGCAACCCTTCAGTTACTGGCCCAACGCTCTAACCACTAGGCAGACTGGTCATCCACGCCACCTAATTCAAACGTCAGTTCAAAAAGCTGAGCGAAAGGTGGGCAATTTGGAATGAGGGGAGAACAGGCATTTCAGGCCTATAATGTTTTTTGGGGAAATGGAAATATGTGTTTGCACCCCTGGAGTGAGGATTTTCGTCAGCTTTCTACAGCATTATGTGTGTGAATACATGTTGTGTGAAACATTTCACGTTTCTGGCCACTGTACCGGTATTATACATAGACAATTATTACTGTGAACAGACAGGTAATTTCAGAGCAAAAGTAACAGGAAGTTCTGTTGACAAAGTGAGCTGCTGTCCATGGTGCTGAAATGGAACATGTGCTAAGTGCACTGTTTTCCCTCACCAAAACACAATTAGAGCCACAGAGCGAGTCGGGCTCTCTACTTCATGGCAGAAATGTGACCATGACAGACACATTGGTATGTATGTCTTCCAATACAAGACACCCGAAAATCAGGTGTATTAAAGCCAAACTTTAGAGTGACCATGGATCCCTCTTTCTGTCTCTTTCACTCTCTCCCTCTCTCCATTATTTTAGGACATAGTCCAACACTGTTGGGTAGACTTCAGTATGGAGCAATGAAATAATCTAATAAAAAGGCTGAAGGTGGGCGATAACAGACAGCATTTCAATCAGAGAGCCATTGTCAAACTGTAGGTTTTTTATACAACGCAAAATTAAAATCTCCAACACTTCTGCTTTCAGATTTCTGTGGATGACCTTTGTCACAATTTGCATTGGAGCAATTTATAGTCTCAATGAAGGGAGATGGAGGTTAAATGAGTCTTTACAGAAAGCAGCTTCCCTTCCATTACTTTCCAACATGGCAATATTCTATAAACCAGACTATCTTTCCCTCAGTCCTATAGAATACACTTCTTTTATTTAAAAAAGGCAAATGTACCAGGCAGACGCATTTGCTTTTAACCAATAAGCAAGATGCAAATGAGTTCCAGGAAAGAAGGTCAATCGCATTTAAGTCCCATTTGAAAGGGTCTGGATGTTGCTAGTTTATAATGGAAGAGGAAATTTTAAAAGTGTTTTCCTAACTCATGACATACAAACAGAAAAAGGTAATTTTATTATCCCAAAGTTTATATTATCTGAAAGCACATGATAAAGTATTCAAAACCTTTTCAACATATTCCCTGAGGCCATTCCATGAAATGGGCAGAACTAAACCATGTACATTAGGCAGGTCACCAAAACTATTTGGCATCTGATCACAAACCACTCTGCAGGATGTGCTGACTTGGCTGCTCTGTTCTAGTCCACCTGTTCACCAGGGAATGACCTCCAGACCCAGGTAGCAGATCACAGGAGGACTCATCAGCATCATGAGCCTATTCCAGATGAGAGGAGGGGAAAGGAAACATCTGATAAAATAGTGATGAAAGGATAGAAGACAGGTTGAAGCGGGGGAAAATTGTCTGGAGAAGTATTCTAAAGTATAAAGTCAACCTTAGCTTATTGCCAGCTTTGCCCAACATTTACTGAAATGATGAACGTTTGTGTAACATACATGGATTATGAAGGCAGGAGAACATTGATGCCAGTACTCCAGCCATTCAGAAACACTTTTAACAGAATGAATGCATCTGCTGTTTCATTACCTTCCTCCAGATCTGTATTTACTCCTTTGCTAGGCACAAAATATCAGCTACATTTCTGCTGTTGAAAATGCACAAGTGACGGTAGAGAAGGCTGTTTGAATATCACATTCACAGATCATTGGTTCTCTTTGTATTTCCCCTCTGGAGCCAATGGGGTGTCATGTTATATAATGGTAGGAGACAGGAGCAGGAATAAGAAATAGTTGTTTTCATTCTCTACCCAAAATAGAGGAAGTCATGAACATGAAGCCCAAACCAATATATGTATAAATATAACACAGGGCTGCAACCCAAATGAGGCGCGAGTTGCAAACCTCTAAGAAGTACACAGGACGGGACCCGTAATAACAATTCATGGGACGAGACCCGTAATAACAAGTGCACACTAACACGGTAACACGAAAGCCGATACAACAGAGCACAGATACTCACAAGACCAATTGACATGGATCAATAATCCACAAGGACAATGGGGAACAGAGGGCACATATATACACATACTAGGGGGAATGGGAACAGAGACAAGACAGTCTGGGGTTGGTGGTAATGATCCAGTTCAGTGACGTCTAGAAGGCCGGTGACGTAGACCTCCGGAGCTGGTGAACGGAATGAGCAGCAGTACAGTGGGAATCGATGACAGTGCCCCCCCACCCCCCCGACGCTGGTGCAGTGGGACGACACAGGCCTCGGGGACGACCACGGGGATGTGGTGCGTGTCGGTCAGGGCACCAATGGTGAAAATCCTTGGTCAGCGAAGTGTCCAGAATTTCCACAGCAGGAACCCAGCACCGCTCCTTTGGGGAGTACCCCTCCCAGTCAATGAGGTACTGGAGACGCCCCACCCGACGCCTCGAATCTAGGACTTCATGGACCGAGTAAGCTGGACCTCCCTCGATGTCCAGCCTCAGTGAGGGGACCAGGCACCACTGGCCTGAGGAGAGACACATGAAAAGTCGGGTTAATGCGGTAATCAGCAGGGAGTTGCAAACGGTACATTAACCCTCATTAACCCTCCTCAGGACTTTAAACTGCCCCACAAACCACGGGCTCAGCTTCCGGCAGGGCAGATGGAGGGGCAGGTTCCGGGGGAAGAGCCAGACCCGGTTGCCTGGAGAGAAAACAGGCGCCTCACTGTGGTCTCGGTCAGCTTGTTCCTTGTGCTGACGCACGGTCCGCTGTAGATGAGTGTGCGCAGCGTTCCAGATCCCCTCAGCTAGCCGAAACCACTCATCTACCGCAGGGGCCTCGGTCTGACTCAGATGCCAAGGTGCCAGGGCCGGCTGATTCCCCAACACGCACTGGAAAGGAGAGAGGTTAGTGGAGAAGTGGCGAAGGGAATTCTGCACGTACTCAGCCCAAGGTAGATAGTCCGCCCACATTCCCCCGACTGGTCCTGACAGTAACATCTCAGGAACCTGCCCACAAAATTATCTATATCCACAGTAAAACAAGTCCTATATCGACATAAACTGAAAGGCCATTCAGCAAGGAAGAAGCCACTGATCCAAAACCGACATAAAAAAACTAGACTACGGTTCGCAACTGCACATGGGGACAAAGATCATACTTTTTTGGAGAAATGTCCTCTGGTCTGATGAAACCAAAATGGAACTGTTTGGCCATAGTGGCCATTGTTATGTTTGGAGGAAAAGGGGGAGGTTTGCAAGCTGAAGAACACCATCCCAACTGTGAAGCACGGGGGTGGCAGCATCATGTTGTGGGTGTGCTTTGCTGCAGGAGGGACTGGTGCACTTCACAAAATAGATGGCATCATAAGGTAGGAAAATGAGGAAAGAAAATGATGTGGATATATTGAAGCAACATCTCAAGACATCAGTCAGGAAGTTAAAGCTTGGTCGCAAATGGGTCTTCCAAAAGGACAATGACCCCAAGCATACTTCCAAAGTTGTGGCAAAAGGGCTTAAGGACAACAAAGTCAAGGTATTGGAGTGGCCATCACAAAGCCCTGACTTCAATCCCATAGAAAATGTGTGGGCAGAACTGAAAAAGCTTGTGCGAGCAAGGAGGCCTACAAACCTGACTCAGTTACACCAGCTCTGTCAGGAGGAATGGGCCAAAATTCACCCAACTTATTGTGGGAAGCTTATGGAAGACTACCCAAAACGTTTGACCCAAGTGAAACAATTTAAAGGCAATGCTACCAAATACTAATTGAGTGTATGTAAGCTTCTGACCCACTGGGAATGTGATGAAAGAAATAAAATCTGAAATAAATAATTCTCTCTACTATTATTCTGACATTTCACATTCTTAAAAAAAGTGGTGATCCCAACTGTCAGGAATTGTGAAAAACTGAGTTTAAATGTATTTGTTTAAGGTGTATGTAAACTTCCGACTTCAAATGTAGACAACGCTCCAACAGTTTTCCCAGCACAGACCTGGCCAACGAGACATGCTGGTGGGGTCAGCAGAATGTTGTCATATAAACCACAAGGCCCATCCCAGCATGTCCCGGAACACTTCGTTGATAAAGGATTGGAGGACTGAAGGAACATTAGATGATGGTTGGGATGAGGGGTAAAGGATAGCTGAACTCAACAGTGGCTTTATTCAGTTTTCGATAGTCAATGCAGGAGTGCAGTGCCCCATTTTTCTTCTTAACAAAAAAATACGACTGAGGAGCCTGGTGACATAGAGGTGGCTGATATAACCCTGCTGGAGGCTCTACTGTACGTAGATCTCCATGGCCTCAGTCTCCACATAGGAGAGGGGGTAGACATGTCCTCTCGGTGAGGGCTGCCTCAGACAGCATGTCAATGGCACAGTCCCAGGGGCGATGAGGAGGCAGACCTTTAGCCTGGGTCTTAGAGAAAACTCGATGCAGATCCTGGTGTACCTCTGGTAAATCCACTTGAGGGGCGTCGTCCGGACTTTCCACCATAGTGCTCTTGACAGACACCACGAGACACCTCCCCTGGGTTGGAGCAGTGGAATTCCCTGGCTTGCCACCTCCTCGCCTATTAGTGAATAGAGGGCAGGTCGGAGAGAAATGACAATTTTCTCCTCCGTAGGAGCAGAGGCCCAGATTCCTCTTCTCCTACACGCTGCCTCGGGCAAACGTGCAGAACCCACCTCCATCGGCTCTGGCCACGTAGCAGGTCTAGACATGGGCTCTGGATTCCGCGCAAGTCTTCGTCTGGACCGCAGGAGGTTGTCCAACCGGATCGACATGCTGATGAGCTGGTCGAGTGACAGGTTGTCATCCCAGCAGGTTAACTCCATCTGTACCTCCTCCCGCAGTCCGCTGTGGAAAACGGTGACCAAAGCCGACTAGTTCCATTCGGTGGAGGCCGCAATGGTCTGAAACACCAGGGTGAATTCCCGAGGCAGTCCTAGATCCCTGGCTTAGTCAGAGCAGGTGCTTACCCCCCTCTCGGCCCTCCAAACACTGAGTGGAAGAGGATGGTGAAGAGCTCGTAGGACTCGATCTCGGGTCCTCCTGTTTCCTAGTCCAGTGCCGAGATGATGGTGGCAACCCTGTCTCTCCCGGAGACAGCATCGGCATAGTGAGCGAGGTACAGGTTGCATTGCAGAAGGAATCCCTTGCATCTCGCTGGAGTGCAGTCAAAGCGCTCTGGTAGGGACATGGGTATTCCGCAAACCGGCTCAGATGGGACGGAGGCAGGTAGTGGTGGTGTGGGGGCTGGTGCCGGAACCGGTGCTGGAGACTGAGGGGACTGCACATTCACCTCCAAACGCAGGATGGTTGCCAGTACGCTGTCCATGGCGCTGCCGAGTCACGAGAGATAGTCCTTGTGATGCTTGACTGTCCCTACGATGGTCACCAGCTCGGCCTTTCCCGTTGTCTCCATGAGATGGGTTGATTATTCTGTCGCGTTGTATAATGATTGGAGTCGGGTGCAGGAATAGAAAATATTTTTTAAATTTCTCTACCCAAAATAGAGTACATCATGAACATGACGGGGATGAATCCCAAAACAAACAAGTATATTTATAACACAGGGCTGTAACCCAAACAAAGTGCGAGGTGTAAACCTCTAATAAATACACGGGATGAGACCCGTAATAACAAGTGAACACTAACACGGTAACACGAAATCCGTACAGATACTCACAAGACCAACATTCATGGAGCAATAATCAACAAGGACAATGGGGAACAGAGGGCACATATATACACATACTAGGGGGAATGGGAACCAGGTGTGCATAATGAGACAAGACAGTCCGGAGTTGGTGGTAATGATCCAATTCATTGACGCCTAGAAGGGCGGAGACGTAGACCTCTGGAGCTGGTGAATGGAATGTGCAGCAGTACCGGGGAAATCTGTGACATGGGGGTAGTAACATGAAGATGGATAAGATGCTGGATCCTAAAATACCTTATTACTGCAGGTACAGTATGTTTCCCACAAAGTGTCAATAATCTTGAGAATGTCTTATTCTCAAGCTGCAGTTTTCTTAGTAGTCATTATATACGTGATAATGCCCGATAAGCCATGTTTGGAGGATATATTGGCACGGGTTTGTCTCTGGCTGGCAAACCGTGCAAATGTATCCTCTAAACACTGGCTTTCAAGGCATTATCAATTTTATATAACGGGTTACCAACCATTCAAATAATGATTGACATATTTTAATTAAAAACTTTATTTTGATGAATTTATTCATACTTTTTTATCCATATATCCATAAAAGTTAGGCCAGCTGATTCATGATTTCGACTGGATGAGAAAGGTTGCCTGCCTTTCTGTCTCGTCCTGACACCCGACATGTTCATTACTATGGAACAGCTGGAGATCGAATTTGAATATCGAAACAATGTTGCAAATGTTGGAGAGACAGACAGGAAAGTTTATACAAATCTCTGCTGTTGAAAACTAAATGTTAGTCTAAAAGAAATGAGAGAATGTCTCGATGCTTTTTATAGTGGAGATCAAGTTTATAACTTGCCTGGCTGGGCTGATGAGACAGTGGATTGTTCAGTCAGATGGAACAGAGTATATAGGCATTATAACGTCATAGATTTAGCTGGTGGTAACTTGTGGAATAGACACTGGCAGGAATGCACTTTTAACCAATCAGCATTCAGGATTAGACCCACCTGTTGTAAAAAAAGGTTTAGACATATGTATGTATACGCTGGATACAGTGCATTATTACCATGGTTCTGGTTCTCTCTGATGTGGTAAGCTCTTTGTGTCCATAAGGCAGCTTCATGTAACGGCTTTCTTGGTGTGAAGGAGAGTCGGACCAAAATTCGGCGTGGCTATTTAGATATGTTTAATAAAACAACTAAACACAAACACTACAAAACAAGAAACGTAACACGGAAACCGAAACAGCCTATATTGGTGCAAAGTATCACAGAGACAGGAACAAGGACAATCACCCACCACACACTCAAAGAATATGGCTGCCTAAATATGGTTCCCAATCAGAGACAACGATAAACACCTGCCTCTGATTGAGAACCACTTCAGACATCCATAGACTTTGCTAGCAAACCCCACTAAGCCACAATCCCGATACCTATGAAAAACCCCAAGACAAAACACACCACATACCAAAACCCGTGTCACACAATAAATAAAGAAAACACGAAATACTAAGACCAGGGCGTGACAGAACCCCCCCCCCCCAAGGTGCGGACTCCCGGCCGCACACCAAAACCCATAGGGGAGGGTCCGTGTGGGCACCTGTCCACGGTGACGACTCCGGCGCGGGACGTGGACCCCACTCCAACAAAGTCTTAGTCCATCTTCCTTGCGTCCTTAGATAGGCGACCCTCGCCGCCGACCTTGGCCTAGAAGCCCTCACCAAGGACCCCACTGGACTGAGGGGCAGCTCGGGACTGAGGTAGCTCGGGACTGAGGGGTAGCTCGGGACTGAGGGGTAGCTCGGGACTGAGGGGAAGCTCGGGACTGAGGGGAAGCTCGGGACTGAGGGGAAGCTCGGGACTGAGGGGAAGCTCGGAACTGAGGGGAAGCTCGGGACTGAGGGGAAGCTCGGAACTGAGGGGAAGCTCGGGACTGAGAGGAAGCTCAGGCAGGTAGTTGGCTCTGGCAGATCCTGGCTGGCTGGCGGTTCTGGCAGATCCTGGCTGACTGGCGGATCTGGAAGATCCTGGCTGACTGGCGGATCTGGAAGAGTCTGGATAACTAGCGGATCTGGAAGAGTCTGGCTGACTGGCGGATCCTGGCTGACCGGCGGGTCTGGAAGATCCTGGCTGACTGGCGGATCCTGGCAGACTGACGGCTCTGGCTGCTCCATGCTGACTGATGGTTCTGGCTGCTCCATGCTGACTGACGGCTCTGGCTGCTCCATGCTGACTGACGGCTCTGGCTGCTCCATGCTGACTGACGGCTCTGGCTGCTCCATGCTGACTGACGGCTCTGGCTGCTCCATGCTGACTGACGGCTCTGGCTGCTCCATGCTGACTGACGGCTCTGGCTGCTCCATGCTGACTGACGGCTCTGGCTGCTCCATGCTGACTGGCAGCTCTGGCGGTTTCTTGCAGACTGGCAGCTCTGGCGGCTTCTTGCAGACCGGCAGCTCTGGCGGCTTCATGCAGACTGGCAGCTCTGGCTGCTCCATGCAGACTGGCAGCTCTGGCAGCTCCTTGCAGACTGGCAGCTCCTTGCATACTGGCAGCTCCTTGCAGACTGGCAGCTCTGGCTGCCCCTTGCAGACTAGCAGCTCTGGCTGCTCCTTGCAGACTGGCAGCGCTGAACAGGCGGGAGACTCCGGCAGCACTGTAGAGGAGGAAGGCTCTGGCAGCGCTAAACAGGCGGGAGACTCCGACAGCGCTGGAGAGGAGGAAGGCTCTGACAGCGCTGGAGAGGCGAGGCGCACTGTAGGCCTGATGCGTGGTGCTGGCACAGGTGGTACTGGGCCGAGGACACGCACAGGAAGCCTGGTGCGGGGAGCTGCCACCGGAGGGCTGGTGCGTGGAGGTGGTACTGGGTAGACCGGACCGTGCAGGCGCACTGGAGCTCTTGGGCACCGAGCCTGCCCAACCTTACCTGATTGAATACTCCCGGTCGCCCTGCCAGTGCGGCGAGGTGGAATAGCCCGCACTGGGCTATGCAGGCGAACCGGGGACACCGTGTGCAAGGCTGGTGCCATGTAAGCCGGCCCAAGGAGACGCACTGGGGACCAAATGCGTAGAGCCGGCTTCATGGCACTTGGCTCGACGCTCAATCTAGCCCGGCCGATACGCGGAGCTGGAATGTACCGCACCGGGCTATGCACCCGCACTGGGGACACCGTGCTCTCCACCGCATAACACGGTGCCTGCCCGGTCTCTCTCGCCCCCCGGTAAGCACAGGAAGTTGGCGCAGGTCTCCTACATGGCTTCGCCACACTTCCTGTGTGCCCCCCCCCAAGACATTTTTGGGGCTGACTCTCGGGCTTCCATCCGCGTCGCCATGCTGCCTCCTCATACCAGCGCCTCTCCGCATTCGCGGCCTCCAGTTCTTCTTTGGGGCGGCGATATTCTCCAGGCTGTACCCAGAGTCCTTTACCGTCCAACTCATCCTCCCATGTCCAGTCTTCCAAATAATGTAGCCTCTCCCACTGCTGCTGCTGCTTCTCCTGCTGCTGCCTCTGTTGCTGCTGCTGCTCTTCACCACTCCGCTTGGTCCTGTTGTGGTGGGTGATTCTGTAACGGCTTTCTTGGTGTGAAGGAGAGTCGGACCAAAATGCGGCGTGGCTATTTAGATTCATGTTTAATAACACAACTAAACACAAACACTACAAAACAAGAAACGTAACACGAAAACCGAAACAGCCTATACTGGTGCAAAGTATCACAGAGACAGGAACAAGGACAATCACCCACCACACACTCAAAGAATATGGCTGCCTAAATATGGTTCCCAATCAGAGACAACGATAAACACCTGCCTCTGATTGAGAACCACTTCAGACAGCCATAGACTTTGCTAGCAAACCCCACTAAGCCACAATCCCAATACCTATGAAAAACCCCAAGACAAAACACACCAAATCAAATCAAATATATTTATATAGCCCTTCGTACATCAGCTGATATCTCAAAGTGCTGTACAGAAACCCAGCCTAAAACCCCAAACAGCAAGCAATGCAGGTGTAGAAGCACGGTGGTTAGGAAAAACTCCCTAGAAAGGCCAAAACCTAGGAAGAAACCTAGAGAGGAACCAGGCTATGTGGGGTGGCCAGTCCTCTTCTGGCTGTGCCGGGTATGGATTTTAACAGAACATGGCCAAGATGTTCAAATGTTCATAAATGACCAGCATGGTCGAATAATAATAAGGCAGAACAGTTGAAACTGGAGCAGCAACATGGCCAGGTGGACTGGGGACAGCAAGGAGTCATCATGTCAGGTAGTCCTGGGGCATGGTCCTAGGGCTCAGGTCCTCCGAGAGAGAGAAAGAAAGAGAATTAGAGAGAGCATATGTGGGGTGGCCAGTCCTCTTCCGGCTGTGCCGGGTGGAGATTATAACAGAACATGGCCAAGATGTTCAAATGTTCATAAATGACCAGCATGGTCGAATAATAATAAGGCAGAACAGTTGAAACTGGAGCAGCAGCACGGCCAGGTGGACTGGGGACAGCAAGGAGTCATCATGTCAGGTAGTCCTGGTGCATGGTCCTAGGGCTCAGGTCCTCCGAGAGAGAGAAAGAGAGAGAGAAGGAGAGAATTAGAGAACGCACACTTAGATTCACACAGGACACCAAATTGGGCAGGAGAAGTACTCCAGATATAACAAACTGACCCCAGCCCCCCGACACAAACTACTGCAGCATAAATACTGGAGGCTGAGACAGGAGGGGTCAGGAGACACTGTGGCCCCATCCCAGGACACCCCCGGGCAGGGCCAAACACACATACCAAAACCCATGTCACACCCTGGCCTGACCAAATAAATAAAGAAAACACAAAATACTAAGACCAGAGCGTGACACTTCATGGATATTTAAATGTCATATGTAGGTGTAAATAATGCAATGTCAAGCCCTGACCTTAGAGAGCCTTTTTATTTCTCTATTTGGTTAGGTCAGGGTGTGATTAGGGTGAGCATTCTAGTTTTTCGTTTTATATGTTGGCCTGTTATGATTCCCAGCCAGAGGCAGCTGTCTATCGTTGTCTCTGATTGGGGATCATATCTTGGCAGCCTTTTCCCACCTGTTGTTTGTGGGATCTTGTTTTTGTATAGTTGCCTTGAGCACTGCAATACTGCACGTTTGTTATATTTGTTGTTGTCTTTGTTGTAAGTTTCACTATTAAATATAATGTGGAACTCTACGCACGCTGCGCCTTGATCCGATCCTTCCATCGACGAACGTGACATGCAAACAAATAAAAACACAGTGCACATTTACTAGGCAGCCAACAGTAAAACGCTGTGTCCCCTTAAGGTACAGGTAACTGCCAAAATAAAGAAAACACTTAAATGAGCAATACAAAGTATATTGAAAGCAGGTTCTTCCACAGAGGTGTGGTTCCTGAGTTAATTAAGCAATTATCATCTAATCATGCTTATGACAGTTGCCCATTATTTTGGCTACAAGAAGAGATCTCAGTGACTTTGAAAGAGAGGTCTCAAAGTAGCATAGGGGGTTTAAAAGTGTGTGTGTGTGTCTCAGTCACCAGATCTCAACCAAATTGAACACTGGAGTGATGCCCTAAACAGCGTTTTCCACCACCATCAACAAAACCCCAAGGGACGTAATTTCCCAGAGAAGAATGGTTTCGCATCCCTCCAATAACGTTCCAGACACTTGTAGAATCTATGCCAAGGTACATTGAAGCTGTTCTGGTGGCTCGTGGTCGCCCATGCCCTATTAAGACACTTTCTTGGTGTTTCCTTTATTTTGGCAGTTACCTGTAATTGCCTTCACAATGACCGCAGTACAAATATTTTCAAACATGGCAGTACAGTACAGCTTCCTGCTTGGTACATGCATTTCATTAGGTTATCAAGTTATTGAAGTAGATTACCTTTCAAGTAAGTCTCAGCACGTTTGAGTGACCATAGATAATTGTTTTCCAGCTGTTTTCCAGTTTTCCAAGATTCAAGTATCATTTTTATAAATGTCTTGTTATAATCCTAAAATGATGGATGTGAAGTGAACAAAGTATGAAACTAAATCAGTGTGTTGGTTTAGCAGTCCTCTTAGTCTTGCTCATTTTAACAGCTCAGGTTTTTCTTGTTATTATCCATCTGTTATGACAGCTTGATTGAGCAGTCAGTCAGTTCAATACAATTCCATTGTACCCCCTTCGCTTTTCTCTTTTATGATAATATACTAGCTGTTCAATTCTGGCACTACACGTGAATGGGGTCATAAGCAAAGACATCTGAACAATGCTTTGTATGGCAGACACATAATAACAGTATTAATGACCAACATGATCACTTTGCTGGGCAACTGAATTACAAACCATGATGAAAATGTAAGATGTACTTCTTTTTGTCCATGTTTTCCCCCTTTGAATTCAAAGACCTCTCACATCACCATGATGGGTTTTTAATATAACAATGGAATATTCAGACACAATGACTAAAATACAGTAACTCACATACCAGTCCTGTCCAGCTCATATTCACGTTATTTTAAATAGGCAGACAGTACACAATTGATGCGGTTGAATTTGATTATTATTATTCTCTCTATTCCCTACATTCACTCTCTTGTTACTCTGCCAACCAGCTTTGTACTGAATAACTCGTTATATGTTCAACTCCTTCCTGTTCTGAAACCTTTGTGTTTTTAGAGTGCTCTGTCTGTCTGTTTTTCTCTGTGTAATTGGGGCTCTTGGCTAGTTCACCTGGAGTGGGCCAGTGGGGGAGTACCTGCCATCTGTACTGCTGTGGGGGAGCCCAGCCAGCCCACTGGCCACCTAGGGGCCGCTCAGCACTTAGGGGCCACTCAACACCTAGGGGCCGCTCAGCATCACCAGGAGGGCCTGACATCTCTATCGTCAACCGCTGGGTAATGAGGGCCAGACAGCTGGCCGACTGACAGTCTCTGCTACTGCCTCAAGGAAAACTGTCCGAAAGGCATTCTGAGCTTTTCAGCAATGTAAGCAGTTCTCTGGTCAAAACACTCTGGGGTTGACTTTGAAGTGTATACAATGGCACCCACTGCCTGTTTGTTAATTAAACCATGGTTGATTTTACCTCAAAATGTGACCTTATTCTGTATTTGGTTAATATTGTTTGGTTATGTCCTCTCCCAGGCTGTGTCTATAGCAGAATAACTCAACAAGACATGTTATCTTATTCACAAAATTTCCTCTGAGGGTAGTTTATGTACACTTTCAAAAGAGATATTCTGGATGCTCTCTACTAGTCTGATTAGAAGTAAGGTGAAAGAGTTCATTGAACAAGTGTGGTTGCAGCAATGAACCTACAGATGTCAGTGTTTTAAAGGGAAATGTGACATTTACATCGCCATATAGAGAATGCAGTAAAAACATGTATATATTCGAACTGGCGCTGATATTAAAATAATTCACACACCCCTCCCCTCCAGTTTATCCTCGATAGACACACTTGAGAACAAGGAACAAAGAAATATGAAATGTATTGGATGATAATGTAATTGAAGTCTTTCTAGCTTTTGTCACTATACGCATGAAGTAAAACACGCAATACAACTGTGCACAGTATGTGAATGTGAGAGCATCAGATGACTCGGTCATGTGGACAGACTTGTCGAAGCCAACGCTCAGTCTACGAAAAGATATTGCACTGAGCCCTCGTGAAAGGATGACGCGAGGGAGGTTTGGTTTAATCCGCACACACTGTACGTGAGATGAAAGTAAACTGATGAGAGTCCTGTCTTGAAGCCTACCACCGGCATTCAAACACCGAATGGAAACGTGAAGAGTCTTTTGAAATGTGTAATTGGGGTTGCGAGTTTAGAAAACACGTAGGCTAAATGTCCATTGATCAAATGAGAGAACTGTTTCAGCGTGATACATGAGAATCCAAATTGTCGCATCCTGAACGTTTTTTTCTCAGTATATGGACATTGCGCGCATCACCGCTGACTGTGCCATTGTGGGACATTTTCCAACCCCAAAGGAAGGACACTGAATCCAGCAGATCCTTTATTCATTCAACACACTAGACGCATCATGACTGAGACTTTCTACTGTTCAAGGTGAGTACCATACTAAGATTGATAATTGCAACCCATGAGGACGAAATTGCAAAGTTGGGTTACTTTACGCGAGCAGGGCGCATTGAAATGACAAGCGCGCGTCCAAAATAAATTAGCTACCGGTACATTCTTATTGTTCGAAATGTATTTACATACCGGTATATTATTTCAGGGTGTCGGCTATTCCAATTGTAACAATTCCGTAGAAGTCATGTTGAATTGAGTTATAGGCTACTGTGATATCATCTCGTTTTCCCAGACAGTGAGCAGCTGATGGCCACATAACGCATGCAGCACGCATATACTTCATGACTTATTTATATGGATATAAAGTATCTATCTGGAATATCTCAGATTCTGATACATTCTCTATGGAGTCGCTCTCTAGTGGTACTGCACAATCATGGACATATTTCTCTATAGAGGTATCATCTGGTATGATCACGAGAACACCAAGATTAGACCTCTGTGGGAAATGGGTTTTTGAGGCAGGCACTTTACTTGATTGCCAACTGTCAGGGATTCTGGGTTTAGGCAGCAGCAGCACACACAACCTAAATATCCTTTCATGAGACGTCATTGTAAATATGAATTTGTTCTTAACTGACTTGCCTAGTTAAATAAAGGTTAAATAAAAATAAATAAAATCCTCATAATCATCAACATCATCCTCAATGGGCATACATCAAAATGTGCATCCTCATAGAGATAAATGCATCAGGTACCACCAAACCAGCTGTGGAGAGAGTTATCTAATCCTGTTGAGAGTTGTTTGGCCATTATCTGTATGTATGTAGCTTACTGGAGCTTCGGTACACATAGCCAGCCTTGGCACAGGAGTGAGAGTAGAATTTATTGGGTTGATGGAGACAAAGTGCAAAGCGGAGAAGAGTTTAAGCCTAAACAGCCAGAGTAGATGCAGCTGCAGTGCAAACTTCCACAATAATGTTTACCAAGTTCATCTCATATTTGTTCTGTGTGTGTATTTGGGAGAGGTATTGGATTTGGTGCCTTTTAGACTCTCCCAGTCAAGCAAACCAGATGGACCCAGGGCTCTCTGTGTTCCTGCTTATCTCACTGGCCAGTTGGACTGGATTTATTCAGATGGTCCCACCAGAGCTTTAAAGCTTCTCACAGAGAGGGAGATTGGCCTCTCTCTGTTTGCTCACTAATGCCAGGCCGCTACTTTATCAGTTGCTTGCTAAATTTAGAATTTAAATGGGTCTTTATTTTTGTTCATTTTTTATCGCTACACTGTAATATAATGAGATTGCATTTTCCTTTGGAGATGACTCAGAATTGCTTCCATTACTGTATTTCTCTATATATTTATTTGCAAGTGCCAATGGCAAACATAGTGCTATTTTGTTGCAGCACAACTTTCTGTAATGTATTGATTAAATGAGACTTCGTGTAATGTATTGATTTAATGAGACTTTCTGTAATCTACTGATTAGATAATATGTAACATCTGTCATGGACTCTCGTTTTCATTGTCTTTCATCAGTCATGAGTTCCCTTCATATCTTTAGATTGAATGTTGCAGCACTGCCTTGTGTGTTCTTTACCGAGGTGTCATAATCCCCCTTTGGAAAGGATTATTGATTTAAACAAAGATGATAGATAAAATAATACAGTTCACTCACATATGAGACATATTTAGCGTGGCGTGGTAGCCTGATCAAATGTTGACACTATATAACTATGGTTGTTGTGTGATCAAATCAAATCAAAGTATATTTGTCACATGCGCAGAATACACCTTACAGTGAAATGCTTACTTACAGACTATAATCAATGGTGCGAAAAAAAGGTGTGTATGTGTGTGTGTGTGTGTGTGTGTGTGTGTGTGTGTGTGTGTGGTGTAGGTAAGTAAAGAAATAAAACAACAGTAAAAAGACATTTGAAAAAAGAGTAGCAAGGCTATATACAGACACCTGTTAGTCAGGCTTATTGAGGTAGTATGTACATGTAGGTATCGTTAAAGTGACTATGCATATATGATGAACAGAAAGTAGCAGAAGCGTAAAAAGAGGGGTTGGCGGGTGGTGGGACACAATGCATATAGCCCGGTTAGCCAATGTGCGGGAGCACTGGTTGGTCGGGCCAATTTAGGTAGTATGTACATGAATGTATAGTTAAAGTGACCATGCATATAAGATAAACAGAGAGTAGCAGCAGCGTAAAAGAGGGGTTGGGGGGGAGGCACACAATGCAAATGTTACCTGTTCAGAAGTCTTATGGCTTGGGGGAAAAAACTGTTGAGAAGCATTTTGGTCCTAGACTTGGCACGCCGGTACCGCTTGCCATGCGGTAGTAGAGAGAACAGTCTATGACTGGGGTGGCTGGGGTCTTTGACAATTTTTAGGGCCTTCCTCTGACACTGCCTGGTGTTGAGGTCCTGGATGGTAGGCAGCTTTGCCCCAGTGATGTACTGGGCCGTACGCACTACCCTCTGAAGTGCCTTGCGGAGGCCGAGCAATTGCCGTACCAGGCAGTGATGCAACCAGTCAGGATGCTCTCGATGTTGCAGCTGTAGTACCTTTTGAGGATCTCAGGACCCATGCCAAATCTTTTTATTTTCCTGAGGGGGAATAGGCTTTGCCGTGCCCTCTTCACGACTGTCTTGGTGTGTTTGGACCAATCTAGTTTGTTGTTGATGTGGACACCAAGGAATTTGAAGCTCTCAACCTGCCCCACTATAGCCCCGTCGATGAGAATGGGGACGTGCTCGGTGCTCCTTTTCCTGTAGTCCACAATCATCTCCTTAGTCTTGGTTACGTTGTGGGATAGGTTGTTATTCTGGCACCACCCAGCCAGGTCTCTGACCTCCTCCCTATAGGCTGTCTCGTTGTTGGCTGTGATCAGGCCTACCACTGTTGTGTCATCAGCAAACTTAATGATGGTGTTGGAGTCATGCCTGGCCATGCAGTCGTGGGTGAACAGGGAGTACAGGAGGGGACTGAGCAGGAGGGGACCCCTGGGGAGCTCCAGTGTTGAGGATCAGCGTGGCAGATGTGTTGCTACCTACCCTCACCACCTGGGGGCAGCCTGTCAGGAAGTCCAGGATCCAGTTACAGAGGGAGGTGTTTAGTCCCAGGATCCTTAGCTTGGTGATGAGCTTTGATGGTATTATGGTGTTGAACGCTGAGCTGTAGTCAATGAACAGCATTCTCACATAGGTGTTCCTCAAAACATCATCAGGAGCAATGTGGGTCAGCGGCAATGCCCTGTACTCTAGTTGCAGTAGTAAGTCAGGCAAATTAGTGTATGTAAGACAATTACACGGTGTGTGACTGCACAGCAGCTCACTACCCAGAGCTGGAAACTCCCCCGTTGCCCACGGAGACACTGATTAAACACAACTTCTTAGATGCTACAGCCTGAGGAGAAGAGCATATGTGAAAGAGGGAGCGTCACAAAGAAAGGCAGGGAGATAGAGTATGAGAGTAAGAAAGATAAATAAAATCCCCCAAATGAACAAACATTTCCTGTAGCTGTTGTGTTCCCTCTTCTCTTACCTCCCCAGTCCCCCCTCAAGCACCTGTTTATTTAGAGCCTGAGCCAACATTGAGGTAAAACGACCGTACATGTATATTCAAAGTAGTGGAGAGTGTGGGAGGAGAGATACAGGTGGAGGGAAACAGGGAGCTCACCTGCCATATGGTTCCTTTGGCAGTACACTGCATGCAGGGATTGCTATATTGCAATATGGCACAATGCCTACAGATTGTTATCACTATTGTCAATGTAAATGCTGCTGTCACAGTGCTATTGTATTGGATGATCTCCTACAGGCTACTTCCATGTTGATTTGTAATCTCTGGCACTTTGTGATGGCATTGTGCCAGTGTAAATGGGTGAGCCTTTTAGATATTAAGTGAGACACACTGATGAATTAGTGAGAGAACGAGACCAATGACAGGACATTGAATAGATGAGCAGGGTTGATAACTAAGAGATAAGAGCAGAGATAAAGTACAGGACTCTAGGAGGGAACTTGACAGTGTCAGACATGTAATGTGAGGAGGAAGCAATTCTGCATACTATATAGGGGAACATGATTTGTGCAGCAAAGTCAGTCTCTATGCTTTTATTCCCTGTACCGTGCCCTTGACTCAGGCATTAGTGCAGCGTTTCAAGGTAGGGGCAGGACGGACCCTCCAGACCATGGGAAGAAGCAAGGCTGATGCTTGTATTTGCATAGCTATGTGTGTGAGCCACCTCCTTGGCCTTATTTACATTTAGGATTAAATCTGGAATGGGTGCTGCCGGTGCACCGGAGACTCCAGAGAGGAAGTTGTGAATAGTAGACAGCATGAATTGTCTCTCCTCCTCTTCCCCTGTTTGCTGTGTTTCTCTCTGGGCTTCCAGCGATTTTTGTCAGCAGTGAAGGTAGCAGATGCTCTGTAAATCTTTGATCGTAATTATTCGTGCCAGCTACCTCCATCATTGGCATCCTCCTCCCTACACAGCCATATGGGCCAGTTGAGGGAAACTGAGGAAACATACAGCCTTGGTCTGAATCAGTTATTATTGGCTTTGTGTGCATGTCCATATAAGGGTGTGTGTGCATGTGTGAATATGTGCTTCATGTGTTTCGTTCTATTGTGTATGTTATTTCCTCCTCATATGCTGTACTCTGTACCCGGAAGCCTACTTTGTATATGGAAGTCTACTGTCTATCAGTTGAGAGAGCAACATCTGCACTGCTTTCACTTTTCTATCCTGAATGATTGATGCCAACAAACCTTACACAGAATAGCGAACTATACAGTCATACCTGATCTACAGGGGCAGTTACAATAACTGCAGGATGTCGTAAGCAATACCAAAAAATGAACTCATGGCAGAAACGGACTGTAATATTGTACCAGCACAAAACTGACTGAGTATCTAGCTGAGGGAACACTTCCAAACAGAACTCTATAGTTGTTCCTTGTCCCTGTCCCAATCACACTGGAGAAGAGAGCTTGTATTTCACTGGCTTTATTCCACATTCCCATCAGCTGTTATTCCAACAGTGCACTAGTAGCTTTACTTTTCCCATTGTTCTTTTTCTAGTCACTACCAATGGGTCTGCCGTAGCAGCGTACAGACGTGCTCTGGCTACAGCAGAACATAGTGGGTCTCTGTCTTTCACTGAATGCTGAATTATAGAAGACCTGGTATTGCACTTGGGCTGCACAGGTCACTTTGACTTTCCCCTTTGATTGTCATCATACAGTACATACAACATGAGCACTCCCTGATTCAAAAGCCTGTTTCAAGTCACAATGAGCCAGTAGAGATCTACAGTGAAAGGTATGGAAGACAGAGCCCAGGGAAGTTAATTTATGAATGAATCTGACTATGGCAATATTGGGATGCTCTATATTTCCATGCGGACCCAGAATTCTGCAGTGTTGCAGAAATGCCTATTTTATCGCTGTGCATAATGCCATGCCTTGTCAAGAGGTCACTGATTGTGTTTTGGCAATATGCTTGACGAGATTCCTTTCCCCAACCTTGGTTAACCACCCTGTGGTTTTTTATGAGTATACCATTCTAGATTGATAGAGTGCTGTTTTATGGTTCCCCATAAACGTCCTCTGCTACCCTGCCATCATTCTTAATGCTTGGTCTCTAAAGCTAGCAATCTGAGAATTGTTCACTGAACAACACAATTGATATAAAAATTAGATTATGTATAACAAACAATCCAACAAACTATGCTATCAAATAAAATTATGAATTGCTTGAATTTATTTGAAGAGGGATACGGTCACTAAATGGTAGAATTCACTGCTTGTATGCCTATCCAATAATCACAGTATTGAGTGGTTTAAATGAACATCCATATGTCATTATAGCCATTTTAGAGCTGAATGTGGGTTTGTAAGAAGACCAATAAAAGCAGAATCCATAGCCCCGGGCCTGGCCCTCCAATGAGAACACAAATAAGACACGGAGGAGTGATCACAAAACATTTATTTTACCATAAACCCCACAGGTCCCATGTGATTAAATCTGACATTCGTTTAAAAGTCATCGTTAACAAAGACGGCATTTTCATGTCCTAATTCCTCTTCCCATCACTGTAGGTACCAGTGTCAGCCTCCGGCTCTGGCTCGCTCTCCCCCCATCTCCACCACGTATGACCTACTTCTGTCTCCGCATCATTGTAAACAGATCTACTAATTGCTTTCATTTATTCATTTGGAAGTCAAGTTCTGTTGGGGCTGGCGCCCTCCCAGTTCATTCATGTGTGACGTGTACAATTCTCCCCTCCCCCCATGACTCATCCACATGGATTTGTGGCAGACCCCACGACAAAGGTATCCCATCAGGCTTTGTGATTTAGCCAATGATTAAATGAGTGCCATTTTGAGTGCGAGACATTTTTGCAGTGTCCCATTGTGACTAACCTAGAAGTGTTGCACATGACAATATACCGAACAGAATGCATTGACAAGCTCTAGAAGGAATGAAGATATCTTTATGGGTATATGGCTTTGTAAAGTTTTTGTCAACGCCTCTGATATTCCACCTTAAAACCTAGAAGTGGGGAACATTGATGTTGAGCAATTCTCTGGAGGCAGTGCAGGTCTGATATGAACAGATCACATACAGATGTTAATTTGATCACTCTTTTGTTTGTCCTTGTTGCTAAAATATGCAGATGAGTTTCGTGATTTACATAAATTCACTGAAAACCCACACTAACACCCATTATATTAACAGTATTATACTTTTCATGTAGCCTACCTTTGACCAGCTAATAGCCTAACCATCGATCAAGCAACATCAAGGCCTAAACCTGTTCAAATCCTGTTGCTGCAGGATCATTTTGAAAATATTGGTCCAATGAAGATCCTATATCTGTACACTCCTGTCCCTGTGCCTCCAACCTGTGTTATTACTCTGTTTTGTCCAGCCTGATCGGACGAGGCCACAAGACACACAATTTTCATCACATCTGATGTAATAACACAACTCTATTGTTGACTCAGTGTGAGAACATTGTGTCTGTCCTGCAGCCTGAAAGATGGTGTCAGAGTCTGTCTGATTCCAATCTTCTCACATGTTATCAGCCTGTGACCAGCAGGAGCCTCAAAGGCTGCTGCAAATGGAACGCATTGGGCCCCACTGAGCCATAAAGTACAATAAGCACTGTGCATGAAGTGCATAAAGGGGGAGAAGGAGACATATTTCTGTGATCATTTTAGTTCATGTTTATGTATGGTTACAGATGGTTACCCTCCAATGAATCACACATAATAAGACACTGCAGAGTTGATGCCAGAATGTCACCCCAATGCATGCTGAAAACATAGGCACAGCCCTGTGGATCTTGGTGGGGTTCTTCAGATCAAATTAAAAATGGTGGCACGAAATTTTGACTCAGATTGTTGCCCGCCACCGTAGCCAGAGGCCTGAGCATGTCCTTCTATGAGTTTGTGTGAATGAGTCACATCTGGGGCTGGGGCTTGGGTTGGCAGGAGCGTATCTGACTGATGAGGCAGTGTATTCAGCAGGAAGGGACGCAGCCAGTAAGATGCTGTCTCTACAATCTAGGGAAAACAGAGCAGCATTACTGCACACCTCAGACGAGACTGAATCGAGAAGAAAATAAATAGATGGGCTGCTGTTACTTCCTGCTTCTCGCCCACCTTGTTATGTTTAACTTGATCTTCACAACACTGAATTAACCTCTGTAGGTCTCTGTATTGCGGAACTAAAATTGAGGGACTACCTATCATTTTGCACAGACACAGGCCCACACTTGAGACGCAACTAACATCTTAAAGCAAATTATGTTGAGGTTCATAACACTGAAGTTTGTCATATGATTTTGGATTGGAATGATTTAGAATAAAATGTTGGATTTCCCAAACCACTGAACACAGCAACTCAAGGTGGTCTTCCATGATATTGTAAACTGGGAGCTTAATATAGAGTTTGAAATGGGGTGTACTCCTGGGGGGATAAAAATGATTAGTGACAATCCATTTGCTTGCGGAACCTGTTAATGGAATTCACTCTCTGCATGTACAACAATTAAATGCTGCATAGAGACAAACCAGATTGCCCTGAAGCCATCATAAAACAGAGCTACGACTCACACCTGTGTGTGAATCCTGTAGAAGGGCCCAGAGACTCACTAGGCTAAGGCTATTCATTATATTTCACTACAAAGACCAACTGAATACAGTATGTTATTATATAACCACATGTATTCCAAGATGGCATAGCAGTCAGACGTCCTTTGTCCTCGTCTTGTCGTGTCCCGTGTATATATATATTTACATCTTTCTTCACATATCTTTTAGATATTTTCTTTTCTAAAAACTGAACTTCAAAACAATCTCCTGCAACCCACCTCACCAATTTAAAAAAAAGTATTATTTACCTCAAATCTGAAATCCACAATAGAAGCTAGCCAGAAGCTAGCCAGAAGCTAACCAGAAGCTAGCCTGAAGCTAGCCAGAAGCTAACCAGAAGCTTGTCAGAAGCTAGCTAGTTTACTGGCTAACGTTCGTATTCAGCTAAACACGGTTTGTGGTCATCAGCTATCCTTTAGCTCGAAAAGCTATCGCCAGTTTTGTACAACGCGACTCAGACCAGAACATATCGGACCTATTTTTCTCTCCATATCCCCGGATTTCAATGGCAAGCTCTGGACATTTACTCCTGGATCTCGCAGCTAGCTAGCTGCTATCCGTGTGACTATTGGAAAATGTCGATCCCGGAGCAATCATCAATTATTCCGGAGCTAGCCAGCTGAAGAGTTCCATCAGCCACTTCTGGGCTACAATCACCTATCCAGACCCGTTTTACTGCCGATGCGGAGCCCCACCGGGCCTTCACGACTGGCCTACCGACATATCTGCCTGAGGGAGTTATCCAACTGGCCCCTCTGTTGCGATGTTACCTGAACGCCCATCTACGGCCCGCTAATCGTTAGCTGTCTTATCGGCTGCTATCTGAATAGGTCTATCGGACAATTTTTATTGGGTCACGATAACTATATCTATTTTGCCAATTGGATTGATCCCCTCTACGACACGGAACCCCACTAATCTACCGACGGAAACGCACGAGGTGGCTAAAAACAGACCTCCATCCTATGCTTGCTTGCTACCGATGGCCCGGCTCGCTGTCTGAATTGCCGTGACCCCAACCAACCTCACTACTCACTGGACCCTTATGATCACTCGACTAAGCATGCCTCTCCTTAATGTCAATATGCCTTGTCCATTGCTGTTCTGGTTAGTGTTTATTGGCTTATTTCACTGTAGAGCCTCTATCCCTACTCATTATACCTTATCCAACCTTTCAGTTCCACCATCCACACATGCGATGACATCACCTGGTTTCAATTATGTTTCTAGAGACAATATCTCTCTCATCATCACTCAATACCTAGGTTTACTTCCACTGTATTCACATCCTATCATACATTTGTCTGTACATTATAACTTGAAGCTATTTTATTGCCCCCAGAAACTTCCTTTTACTCTCTGTTCCGGATGTTCCAGATGACCGATTCTCATAGGTTTTAGCCGTACCCTTATCCTACTCCTCCTCTGTTCTTCTGGTGATGTAGAGGGGAATCCAGGCCCTGCAGTGCCTAGCTCCACTCCTATTCCCCAGGCGCTCTCTTTTGGTGACTTCTGTAACCGTAATAGCCTTGGTTTCATGCATGTTAACATTAGAAGCCTCCTCCCTAAGTTTGTTTTATTCACTGCTTAGCACACTCTGCCAACCCGGATGTTCTCGCCGTGTCTGAATCCTGGCTTAGGAAGACCACCAAAAATTTGGAAATTTCCATCCCTAACTATAACATTTTCCGACAAGATAGAACGGCCAAAGGGGGTGGTGTTGCAGTCTACTGCAAATATAGCCTGCAGAGTTCTGTCCTACTATCCAGGTCTGTACTCAAACAATTTGAACTTCTACTTTTAAAAATCCACCTCTCTAAAAACAAGTCTCTCACCGTTGCCGCCTGCTACAGACTACCCTCTGCCGCCAGCTGTGCTCTGGACACCATATGTGAACTGATTGGCCCCCATCTATCTTCAGAGCTCGTGCTGCGAGGCGACCTAAACTGGAACATGCTTAACACCCCAGCCATCCTATAATCTAAGCTTGATGCCCTCAATCTCACACAAATTATCAATGAACCTACCAAGGACCACCCCAAAGCTGTAAACACGGGAACCCTCATAGATATCATCCTAACCAACTTGCCCTCTAAATACACCTCTGCTGTTTTCAAGCAAGATCTCAGCGATCACTGACTGATTGCCTGCATCTGTAATGAGTCAGCGGTCAAACGACCTCCACTGTCAAACGCTCCCTGAAACACTTCAGCGAGCAGGCCTCTCTAATCGACCTGGCCGGGGTATCCTGGAAGGATATGGATCTCATCCCGTCAGTAGAGGATGCCTGGTTATTTTTTTACGGCTGGTCATGCTTTCCACCTGGCTACCCCTACACCGGTCAACAGCACATCACCAACCCACAGCAACTCACACAACCCTTCCCCATTTCTCCTTCTCCCAAATCCAGTCAGCTGATGTTCTGAAAGAGCTGCAAAATCTGGACACCTACCAATCAGCTGGGCTAGATAATCTGGACCTTTTCTTTCTAAAATTATCTGCCGAAATTGTTGCAACCCCTATTACTAGCCTGTTTAACCTATCCTTCGTGCCGTCTGAGATTCCCAAAGATTGGAAAGCAGCTGCGGTCATCCCCCTCTTCAAAAGGGGGGGGGGACACTCTTGACCCAAACTGCTACAGACCGATATCTATCCTACCCTGCCTTTCTAAGGTCTTCGAAAGCCAAGTCAACAAACAAATTACCGACCATTTCGAATCCCACCATACCTTCTCCGCTATGCAATCTGGTTTCAGAGCTGGTCATGGATGCACCTCAGCCACACTCAAGGTCCTAAACGATATCTTAACCGCCATCGATAAGAAACAATACTGTGCAGCTGTATTCATTGATCTGGCCAAGGCTTTCGACTCTGTCAATAACCACATCCTCATTGGCAGACTTGATAGCCTTGGTTTCTCAAATGATTGCCTCGCCTGGTTCACCAACTACTTCTCTGATAGAGTTCAGTGTGTCAAATTGGAGGGCCTGTTGTCCGGGCCTCTGGCAGTCTCTATGGGGGTGCCACAGGGTTCAATTCTTGGACCGACTCTCCTCTCTGTATACATCAATGATGTCGCTCTTGCTGCTGGTGAGTCTCTGATCCACCTCACCGCAGACGACACCATTCTCTATATTTCTGGCCATTCTTTGGACACTGTTAACAACACTCCAGATGAGCTTCAATGCCATACAACTCTCCTTCCATGGCCTCCAATTGCTTATAAATACAAGTAAAACTAAATGCATGCTCTTCAACCGATCGCTGCCTGCACCTGCCCGCCCGTCCAACATCACTACTCTGGACGGTTCTGACATAGAATATGTGGACAACTACAAATACCTAGGTGTCTGGTTAGACTGTAAACTCTCCTTCCAGACTCACATCAAACATCTCCAATCCAAAGTTGAATCTAGAATTGGCTTCCTATTTCGCATAAAGCATCCTTCACTCATGCTGCCAAACATACCCTTGTAAAACTGACAATCCTACCGATCCTCGACTTCGGCGATGTCATTTACAAAATAGCCTCCAATACCCTACTCAATAAATTGGATGCAGTCTATCACAGTGCCATCCGTTTTGTCACCAAAGCCCAATATACTACCCACCACTGCGACCTGTACGCTCTCGTTGGCTGGCCCTCGCTTCATACTCGTCGCCAAACCCACTGGCTCCAGGTCATCTACAATACCCTGCCAGGTAAAGTCCCCCCTTATCTCAGCTCGCTGGTCACCATAGCAGCACCCACCTGTAGCACGCTCTGCAGCAGGTTTATCTCTCTGGTCACCCCCAAAACCAATTCTTCCTTTGGCTGCCTCTCCTTCCAGTTCTCTGCTGCCAATGACTGGAACAAACTACAAAAATCTCTGAAACTGGAAACACATCTCCCTCACTAGCTTTAAGCACCAGCTGTCAGAGCAGCTCACAGATTACTGCACCTGTACATAGCCCATCTATAATTTAGCCCGAACAACTACCTCTCCCCCTACTGTATTTATTTATTTTGCTCCTTTGCACCACATTATTTCTATCTCTACCTTGCACATTCTTCCACTGCAGATCTACCATTCCAGTGTTTTACTTGCTATATTGTATTTACTTCGCCACCATGGCCTTTTTTTGCCTTTGCCTCCCTTATCTCACCTCATTTGCTCACATTGTATATAGACTTATTTTTCTAATGTATTATTGACTGTATGTTTGTTTTACTCCATGTGTAACTCTGTGTTGTTGTATGTGTCAAACTGCTTTGCTTTATCTAGGCCAGGTCGCAATTGTAAATGAGAACTTGTCTCAACTTGCCTACCTGGTTAAATAAAGGTTAAATAAAATAAATACATATCAGAATAGAAACTAGATCAGGAAAGTCTCAGAGTTAGGGCTCTAAAATTTCAATCAATTCCCTGGTTTTCCAGAAAATCCGGAATTTTCCAGCCCTGTTCAGACTGTACATCATGCAGACGTGAGAAAGGCACTGCCAGGAGTTAGCATCTCTTGCTCTCCCTCCCAGGGGCCACAGGATTGAACTTTTATGTGGATCCTGCACAGTACAGCCTGCAAGGGCAATGACACATTTTCTTTTTTATCTGGATATAGAGAGTTTTGACATTTTCCTTCTAACATCCAGCCTTAAATTTGTAGCTGACATGAATTACAACCAAATAACTGCATGATGACAGGTTGACAACATAACAGGGCAGCAATGCCGGTGACAGTATGTACATAGTGCATAAAACATTAAGAACACCTTCATAATATTGAGTTGTGCCTCCTTTTGCCCTCAGAACAGCCACAATTGGTTGGAGCATGGATATCTCCAAGGTGTCTAACGCGTTTCACAGGGATGCTGGCCAATGTTGACTCAAATGCTTCCCAAAGTTGTGTCAAGATGGCTGGATGTTCTTTTGGTGGTGGACCAATCTTGATGCACATGGGAAACTGTTGAACCTGAAAAACCCAACAGCATTGCAGTTCTTGACACAAACCGGTGCACCTGGCACCTACTACCATACCTCATTCAAAGATACTTACATCTTTTGTCTTGCCCATTGACCCTCTGAATGGCACACTTACACAATCCATGTCGCAATTGTCTCAAGGCTTAAAAAATGGATTTGGATTTAACAATTGACAAGGAATCATAGCGTTCACCTGGATTCACCTGGTCAGTCTGCCATGGAAAGAGCAGGTGTGCCTAATGTTTTGTACACCAGTGTATAATTGTCATCAGTTTGAGAGTGAGTATATAATAGGATATGTGTTGTATGTTGTAGAGAACAGGGAGAGAATACACAGAGTGTCTGCCTGCCAAAGGGACAAGAGGAAACAGGGACACTCCAGTGATTTCCCCCCTGACGTCTTTGAGGCAGGGACAGATGGAGAGGAGATGCTGGAGTGGAGCTGGAGAAAACCCAGACACCACCGTGTCAGTCCTCCAGTCCTGTCTGTCCTCTCCATCCCTGGCTCCTACACAACACACCCTGCCGGTCACCCTGTTAGTAGTAGCAATGGAGTGCAGCCATGGCCACTGCTGTCCACTGCGAGGACACAAATTACAATTTTTATTTAAACTTTATTCTAAACAGGAAGTCTCATTGAGCAAAATTATCTATTTTCCTATCTTAAGGGGACCTGGGACAGAGAAAGAAGGCAATTGTCTCCAAGCTAAAGGCTTTGAGTTGGTCAGGGGCTTCTGTACCATTCCACTCGGAAGTTGAATGTTTTGTGAAGCAGTGAGGCTACAGTAGAGAGCTATTGGTCTGGCATCAGACAGGACAGAGCATGTGGCGTGTGGCGGCAACACGGCCTTAGAGAGACAGCTTGGCTAAGTCTCTAGAGCTGCTGGGACTCAGACAAAAGAATCGGGTGCACGCAGATGTGGGCTCCTAATTTACAGTCCTATCCTCTGCGCATGGCACTTTTATTACTACTATAATGGACTGGGATGAAGTGAGTGCATGTATGAAGCCAACAATTCTACCTCATTGTGATCAATGTTCCCTATCGTAGATTAATAAGGAGTCATATAAAAAAGGTAAAAGTGCAATTTGTTCTCCAGGTCCAAATTTACTAACCAGGTTATCTCATCGGTGTGAGATTTTTATTTATTTAGACAGATGCAAACTCAAAACATACAGCACATGATGAATAGATTGTGAAAAGAAAGAAAGTCATGAATAAAGATTATTTTTTTTACAAGGCTTTCACTCTCCTTTCTCTAATCCACTCATCCATCCACTCATCCATCCACTCATCCATCCATCCATCCATCCATTCCATGCAGTATTCCAGGCCCATTGTTTGTCCCCTGGTTGAAGTAAAATATGCTAATGAAGTTAAAAGGGGAAATGAAAGGGTTGATGCTGTCCGACTCTGAATCCTTAATGAATCACCGCCAAAAGGCCTAATTCATTTAGGAATGTCAGACGTCCTGGAAAGAGTGATTAATTCCTGGAGGATTTAACCATTTAGGAGAACAAGAGGGAGGGAAGGAAAGAAAACAGGCAGCTGGAAATATGTAAGCATAATTAATACATTTGGATCCTATTTAATTATCTGTCTAAACAGTATGTAAAGCACAGAGTCACTGTTTGTCACTGCTTTGTTGAAGTAATAGGCTACAGACCTCCCTGGTCGTCACAGAGAGATAATGAACCCCTGCAGATAGGGAAAGCAGAGAGACCTCTCTTGCTAATCTGGCACTCTGTATTGATTGCAATGGGGATGGATATCTACACTGCTCCTGTGAAGTGATTACTGGAATTACATGTTCTGTTGATGTATGTTCTGTCTGAGAAAGCAGAGTGGGAGAGAACAACAATGGTGAAACCATTTCAAGATGTTATTTATCAGTGTGATTTTGTTCTGTCTCTGGCCTGTATCTCTTCTTAGCCCTGTCTTTTATAATGGAAAACTCTTGTCACTGTAAAATGCCAACCTAGTAAAATTGGAGGGAGGTTATTCATATATTTATTTGAACCAAAACCTTATATGAATAAAACCCTAGTACCTCCAACAGATCAAATTTTTGAGTCCTTGCTAAAGATTTATGAACGGTTTATTATAACGCCTTTGATTTGTTTCTAAATCATTCAAAGTATTCTAGGTCATCAAGACTAAACCAAAACCATTCATTTTCTCTTTCAGGATAATGTGAAGACCATTGTTGCGGATATCAACTAGAGTGCAGCCTGACTGAGAACAGTCTTATTCATTCCTACCCTACAGCACTAGACATTTAGTCTGGACTTGCCATCTCTTAGAGGTTCTATGGGGATGGGGATGTGTTTGGATATAGGATGCATTTACAGCGGAAGTACTAAGGGGCAGTCATGGTCCCTGACGCGGTGGCTGTTGGTCTTGATGCCCATCTCCCTAGCAATGGGCCAAGGCCAATCCCAGTCCCTCAACACCTTCAAGTCAGAGAGAAGGGAATGGACCCTGAACCACCTGATTGTGCACAAGACCACTGGCGCTCTCTATGTTGGTGCTGTGAACCGGATTTACAAGCTATCTGCCAACCTGACTCTCCTGGTCTCCCATGACACAGGACCTGAGTATGACAACAAGGCCTGCTACCCTCCTCTTATAGTGCAGCCCTGCTCTGAGCCCCTGGCCTCCACTGACAACATCAACAAACTGTTGCTCATAGACTACTCCCACAACCGCCTGCTGGCCTGCGGCAGCCTCTACCAAGGCGTCTGTAAGCTAATGCGACAGGACGACCTGTTTATCCTGGTGGAGCCCACCCACAAGAAAGAGCACTACCTCTCCAGTGTCAACCAAACAGGCACCATGTATGGGGTCATCGTGCCCTCTTCACAGGGCCAGGACGGCACCCTGTTCATCGGCACGGCCGTGGGTGGGAAGCAGGACTACTTCCCTACCATCTCCAGTCGTAAGCTGCCCCGTGACCCAGAGTCATCTGCCATGCTGGACTACGAGCTCCACACTGACTTTGTATCCTCTCTCATTAAGATCCCCTCTGACACGCTAGCTCTGGTCCCGCGGTTTGACATCTACTACATCTACGGCTTTGCCAGCGGGAACTTTGTCTACTTCCTGACCGTGCAGCCAGAAACCCCAGAGAATGGGATGCCTGCTGGCAGTTCCCCAGGTGACCTGTTCTACACAAGCCGCATCATACGGCTCTGCAAAGGGGACAGGAAGTTCCACTCTTATGTGTCACTGCCAGTGGGCTGTGTACACAAGGGAGAGGAGTATCAACTCCTACAGGGTGCCCACCTGTCCAAGGCAGGGAAAGTACTGGCCAGGTCCCTCAACATCAGTGCCCAGGATGACGTCCTCTTTGCTGTGTTCACCAAGGGCCAGAAGCAGTACCACGAGCCCCTGGACAACTCAGCCCTGTGTATCTTTACCATACGAGACATTAACGGCCGCATCAAAGAGCGCCTGCAATCCTGCTACCAGGGAGAGGGCAACCTGGAACTACATTGGCTACTGGGAAAGGATGTGCAGTGCACCAAGGCGGTAGGTACCTTTTGGGCTTTTCAACCAGTCCCTTCATTAGCATCCAGCAAGCCAGGGGCTGACCAGCACTGGCTCCTCTGATGTGGCATACAGACACATTATTCAGACAGTGAAGGTGACAGGTTAGATAATTGAATATTGAAAGCTTTTTGATTACCCCACAGCCTTGATTACACCAACAGTAGTTGATAGGCCCCAAGGTAGCCAAAATCCAGTTACAGAGTCCCATTCAACAATTTTATATTCCACAAGAGCAACAGAGAAGTAAGTGGGGGAGATTCATTTATAATTCTAATCAGAGGAGTTTTATATGCGGCTTTTATACCATTCAGAGGTTTTGGCTCTCCCTGCGTGGCGCAGTGGTCAGAGCAGCACGCTTCTCTTCCGAGCATCATGAGTTAGCGCCAGTTCTGGGTTATTTATTTGTATTTTTTTGGTGAGTGCAGAGGAAGGCGTTCTCAGGACCGTTTCAAACGTCCAAAATTGAAGTCAGCCTTCTCTCTCTATGTTTCTCTCTCTGTCTCCCTTTTTCTGTTATTCAGTATGATAGGAGTATCTCAGCATTCAGAAAAACAGGTAACAAGGACATTCATCAAGGTTGTTATTCAGCAACTCTCACACAACCACCCATTTTGACAATAGTCACATACTGCCTCTTACCCTTGTCATCACTGTTCCAGTGCAGAAGAAAGAAGAGATTCTCTCGAGAGGTGCAAGAAATTAAAGTACAAATGTGTTGCCCTAAAAAGTGAGATTTCTATTCTGCCTGACAGGCCATTAGTGGAGGTTTGAGGTGGGTTGTGCTAGATGTACTGTAGCAGGACTGCTTAGCTTGTGAGCCTCTTTGATGCTAAATCAAAAGCTGACATCTCTGGGGCTGTGTGTTTGTGTGATGTCAGATCTAGCGATTTAAAATCACAGAAACCGGCACCAAATACATAGTGTTTTCATGTTTGCCAAGAGCAATTAAAATGATCAACAAACACACTCTCCTGGCATTGTTGACAAATTTAACAGCCCCAATATCTTCTGAAGTCGCTGCCTTGAATACCATGGTAACAGATGTGAAGATTATTACAGTAGAAGATTATTACACCTTCTCTTGCTCTCTGTCGTCTCACCCATCTCTCCTCGTCTTTCCCCATCCCTCTCTGCAGCCTGTGCCTATCGATGATCACTTCTGTGGGCTGGACATCAACCAGCCCCTGGGGGGCTCCCAGCTGGTATCTGGCCTGACTGTGTACACTGAGACCAGGGACAGGCTGACCTCGGTCATCTCTTACGTCTATAACGGCTACAGCGTGGCCTTCCTTGGCACCAGGAGTGGCAGACTGAAGAAGGTAAGCATGGGTAATACACTGACAGATATAACAGGGGGATTCTTTCTCCACAGTCACTTACAGTAAGCAGCCAACAGTTAGAGACCGAATGAGGATTTATCAACAGGAAAAATAAATCAACAGCCAAGACTAGCAATATCATAGATTATAGCCCCCTGGGTTTAATCGCTATGCAAGAGGCACAAATCAATTTTGACAGTATTTAGTTTCTTCAAGAGTCTCTCTTGATTTAGGCCTCCCGAGTGGCGCAGTGGTCTAAGGCACTGCATTGAAGTGCTAGAGGCGTCACTACAGACCCTGGTTAATTCCCAGGCTGTGTCACAACTGACTGTGTTCAGTAGTCCCATAGGGTGGCGCACAATTGGCCCTGCAACATCTGGGTTAGGGGAGGGTTTGGCCAGGGGGGTAGGCTGTCATTGTATATATGAATTTGTTCTTAACTGACTTGCTTAGTTAAATTAAGGTTAAATAAATGAAAAAATATATATAACTGTATTGACAAATCAAGATAGGGAAAGATTATTGTATGGATGAATGGGAACATTGTGACATTAGCCAGTGGGCAGTGTGAGCCTGTCTGGCACACATGCAGGGTGTACTTGGAGCAGAGGCTCACATAACTAGACAATAACTCCTCTGCTTTCTCTTCCCTCAGTGTGTGTGTGTGTACATAAGGACAGGGTTTATCATTACACTGACATGATGCAGACTCCATAGTTCCCCCATGGAACATCATGTCTGCACTCCTATTCCATCATTCCAAATGGTCACAGAGAGTGGAAGTGGGGCATGACAATAAATGCCATTAGGAGATCAGTCAGGCAACAATGCCATTGGAAAGGGCAGGCTCAGCACACTGGAAGGTCAGGGGTCAGAAGGTCAAATGAATAAGCAACACTCTCACCGTCCAGCATCTGGGGATATCACACCCAGCAACACCCATTTCCAACCTGACTTCACATGTATTTTATCAATGGATTAGATATGTCTGTATGTTTGTTGTTGGAGTATGGTCTTCTTGGATAATTTCCTTCTAGATTGGATTCTGTTGTTCCATTGTTTAGCCTACTGTGTTTTCCTGGCTCAAACTCAACACCAATGCAGAGTATGCCAGTAATCCACCAGTGTGCCACCAGTGACAGTAAGGCTCCATTCTAATAAGATTAAATGGTATAATGCAGATTAAATAGTGTCAGCAGGTTATGGCTTACCTTGACATAGTTATTCACTTACCAAGAAGAGGGCATTGACCTCTGTAATATAGGTGTTGCATGGCAAAACACGAGAAGGACATGAATGCATCCAATATTCTTCTCAGTGGTTAGCTATAATCACTTAGTAGTATTTCCTTTGGATTAATATGATAAGCACACAGCTCTCATGAATGATCTCAAGTGCAGATACTGCATTCATTATAGCTTTTTGAGAACTGACCAAGTGAGGACACTTTCCAATGTGTATGTACTAAATTACTTGAGCTTTTCAAAGACAGCTTCAGAGCGGAAAGGAAATATTTGGTAATTGAAGTGATTAGAGGAGAATCTCAGACAGGAAGATGGGGACTGGCAATGAAGGTGTGTTTGAGTCTCTATTGAAAATATTTTCATAACGGCATGCTTTGAACAGTAGCCTCAGTAAAGATATCTTCACAGCAGATAGACAGTTCACCACAAATTATATTCTAAATAGCAAGAGACAACATTCACGTTTAGATCCACAACATCTCAAATACAAAACAAAAAATGATTATTATAATAATACAAATAATATATATAGTAACACAAGGAATAAATACTCAATGAGCAACGATGGCTTGGCTATGCGCATTGGGGTGGCAGTACTTTGTCAATGTGCACAAGGTAATTGGTAATTGGTACAAGGTAATTGAAGTAGATATGTACATATAGGTAGGGGTAAAGTGACTAGGCAACAGGATAGATAATAGACAGTAGTAGCAGCGTATGTGCTGAGTGTGGAAGTGTTTACGTGTGTGTGTGGCAAATGTGTGCTTGTGTGTATAAGTAATGTGTGAGTGAGTGTCAGTATGTGTGAGTGTGTGGGGAGAGTCCAGTGTGTGTGTATGTGTTGGAGTGTCAGTGTGTGTGAGAGTGTGGGGAGAGTCCAGTGTGTGTAAATAGAGTCAAAAATAAAATACAGATAGTCTGGGTAGCTTTTTGGTTAACTATACACTAACTATTTAGCAGACGTATGTCTTGGGGGTAGAGCTGTTCAAGAGCCCTTTGGTCCCAGACTTAGCGCTCCGGTACTGTTTGCCATGTGGTAGCAGAGAGAACAGCCTATAACTTGAGTGGCTGGAGTCTTTGACAATTTTTAGGGTTTTCCTCTAACACGGCCTGGTATAGAGGTCCTAGATGGCAGGAAGCTTGGCCCCAGTGATGTACTGGGCCGTACGCGCTAGCACCTATAGTGCCTTGCGGTCGGATGCCGAGCAGTTGCCATACCAAGCTGTGATGCAGACAGTCAAGATGCTCTTAATGCAGCTGTAGATCTTTTTGAGGATTTGAGGGCCCATGCCATATCTTTTCAGCTTCCTGAGGGTGAAGATGCGTTGACGTGCACTCTTCATGACTATGTTGGTGTGTTTGGACCATGCTGGCTTGCTTCTGAAGCTAAGCAGGGTTGGTCCTGGTCAGTCCCTGGATGGGAGACCAGACGCTGCTGGAAGTGGTGTTGGAGGGCCAGTAGGAGGCACCCTTTCCTCTGGTCTAAAATAAATATCCCAATACCCCAGGGCAGTGATTGGGGACATTGGCTTGTGTAGGGTGCTGTCTTTTGGATGGGACGTTAAATGGGTGTTCTGACTCTCTGTAGTCACTAGTCACCTTCATACCACCTAATCATCCCCAGCTTCCAATGGGCTCATTCATCCTCCCCTCTCCCCTGTAACTATTCCCCAGGTCGTTGCTGTAAATGAAAACCGGGTAAAATAAAAACATTACGCGATTTGGACACCGAAGGACCTGCTCAACTACAGCCTTGTCGATGTGAATGGGGGCATGTTTGGCCCTCCATTTCCTGTAGTCCACAATAAGCTCCTTTGTCTAGGCCCACATTGAGGGAGAGGTTGTTGTCCTGGCACCACTCTGCCAGGTCTCTGACCTCCCTATAGGCTGTCTTATCATCATTGGTGATCAGGCACCACCGTCGTGTCATCGTCAAACTTGATGATGGTGTCATGGGTGGCCAGCCAGTCATTGGTGAACAGGGAGTACAGGAGGAAGACTAAGCACGCATCCCTGAGGGGCCCCGCTTGGAGAGCACTATGGTGTTTAACGCTGAGCTGTAGTCTATGAACAGCATTCTCACGTTTCTTTTGTCCAGGTGGGAAAGGGCAGTGTGGAGTGCAATAGAGATTGCTTCATCTGTGAATCTGTTTGGGAGGTATGCGAACTGGAGAGGGTCCAGGGTGTCTGGGAGGATGGTGTTGATGTGAGTCATGACCAGCATTTCATGGCTACAGATGTGAGTGCTATGGGGTGGTAGTCATTTAGACAGGTTTCCTTGGCATTCTTCAGCACAGGGACTATGGTAGACAGCTTGAAACATGTAGGTATTACAGACTGGGTTGAAAATGTCAGTGAAGACACTTGCCAGCTGGTCAGTGCATGCTCTGAGTACACATCCTGGTAATCCGTCTGGCCCAGTGGCGTTGTGAATGTTAACCTGTTTTAAGGTCTTACAACACATGGGTTATGGAGAGCGTCATCACACAGTTGTCCGGAACAGTACTCTCATGCATGATAGAAGGGCAGCTATGTCCATATATCATCTGCTTCTCTTGAGTTCTGCTTGCATTGGGACACTGAAACATGTACTGCACTTAGTACACACCCATGAGCATGCAGGCTAAGACATGCACACACACACACACACACACACACACACACACACACACACACACACACACACACACACACACACACACACACACACACACACACACACACACACACACACACACACACACACACACACACACACACACACACACACACACACACACACACACACACACACACACACACACACACACACACACAAACAGGATGCATCCGTTAAATAGCAGTTAAGAAAATTAAGTCCAGATGAGTGCCTGAATCGCCCCCCAAAACAAAAGGAATGGAGGAGGGGGTATAGAGGAGGACAGGAACAAGAGAACAGGAAGCAGGGCCCTGAACGAGAACCCAAAAGCTCTTAAGGGAAAACACAGAGACCTAGATAAGTCTGTGGTCATGTCGTAGAAATGGTGTTATGGGGGCTTGGAAGCTAGCCACAATGTAGAATGTTAAGTTCAGGGAAAAACTCAGGGATCATTCAGCAAACCTCATACCTTTGGGCCAACACTGACATGCTGTATGTTTTTTTCTTTGTCAGACGAGCCCTCTCACACATTACATGTTTACGCATGTACGCACAGCATACACACACACAAACACAATTAGAGTGCAGTAAGCCTAGTAAGTAATCATCTTTGGCAATTGCATTTGTTAACATACAGCTTGTTCAATGTCAGGGATCAATACAGCTCTCTTCGTAGCAGTGATGAGATGTCTGACTGATTAGAGCAGGTGTGTAACACAGACCTCCACCTCACTAAACACTAAGCACTACAGCACCATCCTGTCTTAACAGGACAGACACACGCTCCTCTTCATCAGCATTCAGCCAAAGTCATGATGGATACGGGTTAATCAATGTCCACTCCAGTCTGTCAGCTAGAATTTGCCAAAACACACAGCCGTTCAACCCTGAAGGTTACCAGACGTACTGGCTTTATGTCACTGTATTTTCAGTCAGTTAGAAAGAGATGCTTGGAAAATGTCATGAATTTTTGTTGCTAGTGTCCCTACTACCATACTGTATCTGGCAAAGGAATAAGGGACACTGGATACTAGACTAAAACGTATAGGCTAGCTGAAGAGATTGCTCCCAGTCTATTATCCATATGTTAGGATACACTAAACACACTTTGCCCATGCTAGTCACATCTGGTCACATTTAGTGGGAATGGCAGGCCAACGACATGTACGGTGAGCTGATCACCTTTGACACAAACCTCCAGGGAAATGGAAAGCTACAGGAACATTTATGTACATAAATGTGTACCTCTTCTAGAACCCTTTTAAATTGATTCATTGATCATAATAATCTCATAATCAATTGTTAAGGGAGGAGAAATTAGAAAGATGTGACTCGGGGTAGCTGTCTTGCAACTTTCAAACTACCCAATTAGGCAATTTTTTTAATGACATCTTAGCCTTAGGTTTTGTGTCTTTTGTTTTAAGGATGGAAGCACAGACCAACAACCAATGAAAATAAGCTGAAAAAAGCAGCAAACCATGCCAATAGAGCTGGGGGGGGGGGGGGGCGACAGGTTGTTTTCATAACTAAGATTTACGTGGGATCATATGAAATTCCAATAGTTATTTGGGTTATTTGACTTTCTTGTTTGTATCCAATGTTGGTCTCTAAGGGGGTTAAGATTCATTTCCTCCATCAGTATCAGGAAGGAAAACACACCATTGTAGGTATAAATATGATTCAGGAGTGAAAAGCATTTCCTCTTATAGGTGAGTTTGGACATTTAAAGGGATAGCTCACCCAAATTAGAAAATGACACATTGGTTTCCTTACCCTGTAAACAGTCTATGGACTAGGTATGACATTAATCTATGATTTCGTTTAGTTTCCCTGGCAGTAGCTGGCGCTCTTTCCAAATGCTAACATTTTAGTGACTATAACTGACTTTGGTGAGCTTTACATGATTCTTGAAAAATGCTAACATCGGTGCCATGACTTGAATGGGATTTGTGCCACAAATGCTAAAAAGTTAGTATTTGGAAACAGTGCCAGGTAAACTAAACTATTTCTCTGAGTGAAAAAAATGTGGGAGGGGCCTCATTATCATATTTGCCATCATGCTTTGTTGAAAGTTGATTCTTAGAATAGTTTGTTTCAATACCTTTGTTTCTGCATGCACATTGATTGATTTGTTGATCTTATACTATACAAAGATAAATAAATAAAATGTTTCTAAACTAATCCAATCTGTAAGGGCATTGATTGATCGCACCTGTTACTGAGATGGTTATTCCAGTTTAGATTGTTTTTAAATCCTTCACCATAGCAGTCATTCTGAATGCAGGTTGTGGGTGATACAATATTCCAATTGTTGGATTTCCTCCCTCTGGCTGGATTCTAATAGGAATTACTAATCACTTCACAAACCAGCATATTGTGACTTGAAAGTCTGATGTGGCCCATGAGCCAGTATTTTCAGACCACAATGGTGAGGATAACTAAGCCATAACTAAAGGCCTTATCAAATGTATAATATATGGTCATAAACGGCTCATTATAGAACCAGTGAAAAACTCCTTCTCTCATTACGGACTGTGGGCTTAAAGACAGATTGAAGACATGTTGTAGTTCCACAGGGCCAGAGCCCCTGACAAACCTGTTTTAGATTATAAACCCATGTATAAATGGATTGAAATCAAACTCTGGGCTGGTCAAAAGGTCAACATTTCATCTGAGCTCATGAATTGGACCCTGTCCACCATGGTGGCCCCTGGTCAACCTCCTAATGCCCTGCTAAATATCTCTATGGACAATTTAGGATTTATTTACGATAACATTTTGCTAAGGGAACGCATACAAGCTTTGGTTTCTATTTATGAAATATGGAGTGTGGGAAATGGAATGGAAGCCGACTCCGCTTTGTGTGGGATTGTGGTAAGAGAGTCCGAGGGTGAAGGGGAAGACAGTGAAGGGGGGCAGGGATCCACTAAATAGACGAGAAGTTAAAGAGAACAACTTTCTATTGAGTGACTGGTTAGGAGGTTGAACGTGACAAATCAATGGTGGACAGAGCTGGTTAAATGAGAAACGGAGCAAAGTGGACACCGTGATCCTCTGGTGATCCTGCTGAGAGAATCCCCTGACTGTGGGGCTGCTTGCCAGGCGTTGGTCTGTTTGTCCCAGAGGGATTGTCCTGTAGGATTCTCCCATCTCAGCCCAAGAGATGTTTTTCTCTGTACTCCCCTTTGTTTTTGGTGGGGAGCCCAGCTTGCAGGAGAAAACTTCTGACTGGAAGGTGGAAGGGTTGATTGATTGGTGCAGTTTTGGAGCCCAGGGGATCCAATCATGCAATCCGTTTGTATTGATTGCTGCTGTGTCTATTGAGAGAGCATTGTGAGTCTGCCAGTGACTGTGTGTACTGGCCTGGCACGCAGGGAGATTTGCTGCAGTCCAACCTGAGCTTGGTGCTGGAGATTTGTAGTGTCCAGATAACTAGAATGGAGGATATGTTGTTTATTATGGGCTTCTCTTATACTGTATTTAGAGGATTATTGTCTTTATCTAAAAACGTACATTGAATTATATTTTTGTGCCTGATTTCTTAGCAGCCATTAAATTTTAGATTGTACATCTAATGAGGATATTTTCTCTTGGGTGTTGAACTTGAAGGTTTATTAATTTTGTCTGTCAAGACTCAGGGTAGATGTGATAATAATGTACTGTGATGTATGGAGCAATTCAGATGTCTGATACAGCCTACTAATGAGGGCAGTGTTTTCTGTGTATTGATGAAAATGTGGCCTGTGGACAGAAGGGGGTAGGGGAAGGGAATTCAATTCTCTGTTTGGAAGTAGAAGCCTATCCGCCTGCATGCTTTTAATGAGCTCCAAAAAGATGTTGGTTTGAAAGTCATGCCAAAGTCAAATCTTTAGAGTCTGGTTTACTTGAAAACAAGCCAGAAAAATGCCACCACCAGTAACATCATTAACTAATCCTGGAGTAGGGACAGCATTACAAAGCCAAGCTAAAACCACAGTAATCCATAGGTATGTTTGGTCAAAACCATCCCTTTATTTCATATTCAAGCATACAGATGTAATTAACCAGACCCATGTCTGTCTTTCTCTCCTTCAGATCCGAGTGGATGGGCCTCCTGAGGGCGGGGGGCAGTATGAGACCCTGACCGTGATGACAGATGGCAGTCCTATCCTCCGAGACATGGCCTTCACTCTGGACCGCAACTTTCTCTACGTCATGTCTGACAGTCTGGTGAGGAATCTCCCATTTCCTGCTGTATCAAAAGCAAATGTTTATAGGTTAACAAGACCCTTTAACTGTGAACAGAATGATGTACGTACTGTATGAGTTCAAAGTTGTGATGCAAAGAAAAATATTAAATTTGAAGAAATTGATGATTAACAAACATTATTATGGCTCAGGGTAATGTGTATAATATACACTATATATACAAAAGTATGTGGACACCCTTCAAATTAGTGGATTCGACTATTTCAGCCACACCCATTGCTGACAGGTGTATAAAATCAAGCATACAGCCATGTAATCTCCATAGACAAACACTGGCAGTTGAATGGACTTACTGAAGAGTTCAGTGACTTTCAACATGGCACTATTATAGGATGCCACCTTTCCAACAAGTATGTTCGTCAAATTTCTGCCCTGCTAGAGCTTCCCCGGTAAACTGTAAGTGCTGTTATTGTGAAGGGAAAATGTCTAGGAGCAACAACGGCTCAGCCCCAAAGTGGCAGGCCACACAAGCTCACAGAACAGGACTGCTGAGTGCTGAAGCGTGTAGTGTGTAAACATTGTCTGTCCTCGGTTGCAACACTCACAATTTCCAAACTGCTTCTGGAAGTAACGTCAGCACAAGAACAAGCGTCGGCTGGAGTGGTGTAAAGCTCACAGCCATTTGACTCTGGAGCAGTGGAAATGCCTTCTCTAGAGTGATGAATCCCGCTTCACCATCTGTCAGTCTGACAGACCAATCTGGGTTTGGCGAATGCCAGGAGAACACTATCTGCCTGAATGCATAGTGCCATCTGTAAAGTTTGGTGGAAGAGGAATAATGGTCTGAGGATGTTTTTCATGGTTTGGGCTAGGCCCCTTTGTTCCAGTGAAGGTAAATCTTAACGCTTCAGCATACACTGACATTCTAGACAATTCTGTGCTCCCAACTTTGCGGCAACAGTTTGGGGAAGGCCCTTTCCTGTTTCAGCATGACAATGCCCCCGTGCAGAAAAGCAGGTCCATACAGAAATGGTTTGTCATGATCGGTGTGGAGGTACTTGACTAGTCTGCACAGAGTCATGACCTCAACCCCATCAAACACCTTTGGGGTGAATTGGAATGCCGACTGAGAGCCAGGCCTAATCACCCAACGTCAGGGCCCAACCTCACTAATGCAAGTCCCCGCAGCAATGTTCAAGTGGAAAACCTTCCCAGAAGAGTGGTGGCTGTTATAGCAGCAAAGGGGAGACCAACTCAATATTAATGCCCATGGTTTTGAGATGACGTTCAATGAGCGGGTGTCCACATACTTATGAGAATTACGAGAATTGAAAATAGTAAAGATGAATTTGATTTGAAATATTTGATCTTGTGCTCTCCTTCATACATTGTGATACTATTGTACATTTTTAATTATTCTCTGATTATATTATATTATACGTACACTCCATGTTGGGTTGTGTGTAAGATATGCAGGGCATGTTCAGACAGAATGACAGATGCTCTAATTACTCACCCATGTGCACTGACTAACATGTATCTCATACTACACACATCCCATAGAAACCACTAGACTAACATGTATCTCATACTACACACATCCCACAGAAAACCATTACAAGTCCATTCATCTACACACATCCCAAAGAAATGACTTGCCTTCGATGTATCTTCTAATCTACATGCTACACACATCACATTGAAAACCAGACATTTCATTGGTTTTGGGGATGTTTTTTTGGTGTTCTCCAGTTGGGCCAGCATCACAGCAGCTAGCAGAGCAGTTGTTGTTGGCAGATATCCTCTGGACTCTTTGGAGATAAGAGGGAACAGTGGTAATCACTTTCAACTCCCATCAAGTGATTTTTCTGGCACAGTCACATGGCGTTGTGTAATGGGATTAGATTTCAGGACGGCCAAAAGGCCTGCTATCACTGCTACACTCACTTGTCTCCCAACTGTTGGAATATATTTTTTAAACTAAACTGATGGACAAAGAGGCAGAGGGCGTTTGAACAACACAGGCGGCATAAATTAGTTTAATGTGTCTAGAAATAATCTCTAAACATTAAGTGAAGGAATAAATGAGGTTGTCTGTGAGAAATGAGGGAGAAACGGGCACAGGCATTGTACATAAGTGTGTCTTGATACAAATGAAGGAAGCACTTCCTAGAGTGTGATAGACTGGAAGAGACAGGACATCACTTATTGACGAGCCCTGGTTGTTCAAGGAGATACTCTTCCCATTCGGACTGTAGTATGAGAACATGGATGCATGTAACCAACCAAACCAGCCCATGGCCATGCACTCGCTCTCTCCTAATATTGGAATCATACAGTCTGCTTGTGGCTTTTGGCCCCTAGGGACCAGGAAAGGAGTAAAGCCTTCCTCCCTTTCTCTTATTCCAATCAGACCTTCCTAGAGCTTTACAGAGGAATTCCAGGAGGAGAGGGGCTTGCTGGGCTGCTCTCTCAGATTTCCTGCTTTCCCAGCCGATCCCAGAGTATGGGGATTTGGGGATTTCTCTGAGCCAAACAATAGAGAAATGATGTGAAATGAGGAGCGAGGCACAAACAGATTTGGCTGCGATCAGGCGACCCTCGCAGAATAACAATGAGCCTCTCTGTCTCCTGCCGAGCATGATGATGCAGAGTGGAGAGGAACAGAGTGTGTGTGTGTGTGTGTGTGTGTGTGTGTGTGTGTGTGTGTGTGTGTGTGTGTGTGTGTGTGTGTGTGTGTGTGTGTGTGTGTGTAAGTAGTCTAAGAATGTACTTTTTTTATCCTTCCAAGCAGCTTTATAATAGTGGATCTGTTTGATGTCCTCAGGTTGATTATTTGTTGAAACATCTATCTATCCCTGCTTTACCTTGAGAAGTATTGGGGTGGCAGGTTAGCCTAGTGGTTAGAGCGTTGAACCAGTAACCAGAAGGTTGCAAGGTCAAACCCCCAAGCTGACAAGGTACAAATCTGTCATTCTGCCCCTGAACAGGCAGTTAACCCACTGTCATTGAAAATAGGCCGTCATTGAAAATAAGAATTTGTTTACCTGACTTGCCAAGGTAAAAAAATTGTCCAAACATACACACTCTTCATTGAATTGTAATGGTCTGATGTAGCATGGGGTCAGAGGTTTAAAGCTGGTCCATAACAAGTGTTATTACAGTTATTTACTGAGACGTTTACTCAGAGAGAATACAACCTGCATTGCCTACAAGGCAATCTCTCTGCAAGTACTGTGAAATAATTGCTAAAAGTTTCACATCTGCTGCTTCACAAACTCCATTTCTGAGAGTACCATTGTTTAGGACACATTAGATAATGAATTCCCCTCTTATTCCCATTTTAGTCAGTATAATTAACCTGAAGGCAATAGCTATAACCCGGGTGAAATGTAACATAATCATACAGGCTACACATCGTACATAAACAGTATAGGCTGCCTGTAGTGCTTATAGAGCAGGGCTCTCCAACCCTGTTCCCGGGGTGCTAATGTCCTATAGGATTTTGCACCAACCCAATCTAGCGCACCTGATTCTAATAATTAGCTGGCTGATTAGCTGAATCAGGTTAGTTACTGGGGTTGGAGCGAAATCAACAGGAGGGTAGCTCTCCAGGAACAGGGTCGGAGAGCCCTGTTATAAAGGCAGCCATGACCCGTCTCGCCAAGGAACAAAGGCAGAGGAGGAAATACTTCGTATCTGGGCATTTTGTTGAGCGTGGTTTGGTTGGACTTTATGTGAGTTATTTGGACAGGAAGGGTTAAGTCTCTGTCCTGGCTTCTGTCCTGACCCGTCCTTGAACCTTTTGTTATCCCTGTCAAGGGGTCAGCAGCTGTGAACACAACAGGTCAGGGAGGAGAGCAACCTCTGTCTGTCCTCCCAGCAGATCGACTACTCACATAATAAGCTGATGGTTGATGGATAGGGTCAGTTGAAGAAAGATAACAATCTGAAGTATTCATCAAGTGACTGCCAATGATTTCAATGTGAAAATTAATTTGAGTTACATTTCTATAGATTTTCTAGGGCTGTACATTTGTAGGAGAATGTGGTCCTAAAAAAATCCTGCTGTCAATGTCATCTCATTGTGATTCACAGCTATGCCTTTATGCTCAGGTAAAATCCGATGGACAAATAAACTCCCATCATCTGAGCACCAGAGGCGCGCAGCACCAGAGGCACGCTGTTGGCACAGTGACACCAAGGCTCTGTCTGTCTGCTCCTTCCCATTCTCAGCTAGTTTAGAAGAGGCTGATCTGAGTTGGGTTGGTTTAGTCGATTACTCCTCCTGCATCAGATTTGCCCGTCCATCCCTTCTAAAATAATTTTCCTAATGGAATGCACTGTGTTCTGAACACTTAAAAAAATAAACACGGATTTTGCGGGAAGAGGCAGATAATCAGTTTTGCTAACACAGACCTGGGAGAGAACCCACTTACGCTATCAAGTGCAGGAGAGACGTTCTAATCCATAATTCACTCTTCATTTGTGACTGCTTACAACAATAAATTGCTTGCGTTGTCCGTCAAAGGGGAGAATAATAGCAAAGTATAAAATAGCAAAGAGCTTCAACCTGTTTGTGTATGCACTGGCTGCTGGCGCTGCCCACTCAACAGCAACGTCTGTCACAGCGACTAATGGGAGCGTATGCTTTGCCAGGCGTCCACACAGAGAGGAGGTGTGTGTGTGTGTGTGTGTGTGTGTGTGTGTGTGTGTGTGTGTGTGTGTGTGTGTGTGTGTGTGTGTGTGTGTGTGTGTGTGTGTGTGTGTGTGTGTGTGTGTGTGTGTAGGCTGATCTAGGCTGTGAGCTCACCCATGTAGATCAGGCTTATCTTTGCTGTGGCTTTACTCCTTTCTCAGCCTGTTTGCCAGAGCCACTTCCTCTGTTGAACACACCCACAATCAATCAGCTGAATCAATCTGATTTCATGGACTACCAGTCTTTTCTCAATTTCCTTAGATAATGTAAACCGTGTGTCATTGGTCAAGCCAACAGAAAATACACTATTTCAATGGATACATGACATTTATCACATACCACACACAATTAACCAGCTAAAAAAGTAATGAAGCAATTATATAGAGCAATATGTTTTACACTTATTCTAAATCATATGCTACTCATATCTATGTGTATGTGAATGCTGTAGCCCCCATGGCCTCTGTGCTGCATCTAAGCCTTCCTCTGTTGTGTTGTAGGTGACCAAGGTCCCAGTGGAGGCATGTGAGCAATACGGGACCTGCGGAGAGTGTCTGAGCTCTCAGGATCCTCATTGTGGCTGGTGTGTCTTGCAGAACATGTAAGTCCACTACCACACTATTCTTAAATGGCACAATGGCCATGGTTTAACACACCAATCACATAACTTACCAACAGCTGGAATTTAGATGGAAAAAAAGGAGTAAGAGTTTATAGAATCCCTTGAATAGAAAATGATGCTATTGAGCACACAGATACAGACAGACAAACTGTCACTGCTGGTATTGGGGGACAGAATGAGACAATGGGGACAGAGTACAGAAGGATTACAGGGAGTAGACAGGGTAACCCACTGGGCTGCTGCAGACTCTATAACAGTTTGGTCTTTGAGAGACTGGGCTTACATCTTAATTGTCTGACCGGCATGTTCGCTTACGTAATAGAACAGGACAGACCAGAAGGGATTCAGAAGATTAAAATCCATGCAGTGTTTCTGAAAATTTACTGAAACAGACCTCAGAAAGGATTTAATACGCAGTATTATATTGCATTTGCATTTAAGCAATCTCTACGATCATCATTATCTAAATTGCAGCTCTTGGAGTGTACTCTTATCATCCTACTTGACTAGCAAAACACAGAATAGATTTATCCTAATTATACTGAACAAAAATATAAATGCAACATGTAAAATCTCGGGCCCATGTGTCATGAGCTAAAATAAAAGATCCCAGAAATTGTCCACATGCACAAAAAGCTAATTTCTCAAAAATGTTGTGCACAAATTTGATTGCATCCCTGTCATTTGCTTAAGATCATTTTTCCACCTGACAGGTGTGGCATATCAATACGCTGATTAAACAGCATGATTATTACACAGGTGCACCTGGGGACAATAAAAGGCCACTCTAAAATGTGCAGTTTTGTCACACAACACAATGCCACAGATGTCTCAAGTTTTGAGGGAGCGTGCAATGTGCATGCTGACTGCAGGAATGTCCACCAGAGCTGTTGCCAGAGAATTGAATGTTCATTTCTCTACCATAAGCCACCTCCAACTTAGTTTTAGAGCATTTGGCAGTACGCCCAACCTGCCTCAAATTCGCAGACCACGTGTAACCATGCCAGCCCAGGACATCCACATCTGGCTTCTTCACCTGTGGAATCGTCTGAGACCAGCCACCCGGACAGCTGATGAAATTGTTGGTTTGCATAACCGAAGAAATTCTGCACAAACTGTCAGAAACTGTTAAATAAAATAAAATTTTATTGGTCACATACACATGGTTAGCAGATGTTAATGCAAGTGTAGCGAAATGCTTGTGTTTCTAGTTCCAACCATGCAGTAATATCTAATAAGTAATCTAACAATTTCACAACAACTACCTTATACACACAAATGTGAAGGGATGAATAAGAATATGTACAGTGGGGCAAAAAAGTATTTAGTCAGCCACCAATTGTGCAAGTTCTCCCAATTAAAAAGATGAGAGATGCCTGTAATTTTCATCATAGGTACACTTCAACTATGACAGACAAAATGAGAGAAAAAAAATTCAGAAAATCACATTGTAGGATTTTTAATGAATTTATTTGCAAATTATGGTGGAAAATAAGTATTTGGTCAATAACAAAAGTTTATCTCAATACTTTGTTATATACCCATTGTTGGCAGTGACAGAGGTAAAATGATTTCTGTAAGTCTTCACAAGGTTTTCACACACTGTTGCTGGTGTTTTGGCCCATTCCTCCATGCAGATCTCCTCTAGAGCAGTGATGTTTTGGGGCTGTTGCTTGGCAACACAGACTTTCAACTCCAACGATTTTCTATGGGGTTGAGATCTGGAGACTGGCTAGGCCACTCCAGGACCTTGATCATTGTCATGCGGAAAGACCCAGCCACATTTCATCTTCAATGCCCTTGCTGATGGAAGGAGGTTTTCACTCAAAATCTCATGATACATGGCCCCATTCATTCTTTCCTTTACACGGATCAGTCATCCTGGTCCCTTTGCAGAAAAACAGCCACAAAGCATGATGTTTCCACCCCCATGCTTCACAGTAGGTATGGTGTTCTTTGGATGCAACTCAGCATTCTTTGTCCTCCAAACACGACGAGTTGAGTTTTTACCAAAAAGTTATATTTTGGTTTCATCTGACCATATGACATTCTCCCAATCTTCTTCTGGATCATCCAAATGCTCTCTAGCAAACTTCAGACAGGCCTGGACATGTACTGGCTTAAGCAGGGGGACACGTCTGGCACTGCAGGATTTGAGTCCCTGGCAGCGTAGTGTGTTACTGATGATAGGCTTTGTTACTTTGGTCCCAGCTCTCTGCAGATCATTCACTAGGTCCCCCCGTGTGGTTCTGGGATTTTTGCTCACCGTTCTTGTGATCATTTTGACACCACGGAGTGAGATCATGCGTGGAGCCCCAGATCGAGGGAGATTATCATTGGTCTTGTATGTCTTCCATCTCCTAATAATTGCTCCCACAGTCGATTTCTTCAAACCAAACTGCTTACCAATTGCAGATTCAGTCTTCCCAGCCTGGTACAGGTCTACAAATGTGTTTCTGGTGTCCTTTGACAGCTCTTTGGTCTTGGCCATAGTGGAGTTTGGAGTGTGACTGTTTGAGGTTGTGGACAGGTGTCTTTTATACTGATAACAAGTTCAAACAGGTGCCACTAATAAAGGTAACGAGTGGAGGACAGAGGAGCCTCTTAAAGAACAAGTTACAGGTCTGTGAGAGCCAGAAATCTTGCTTGTTTGTAGGTGACCAAATACTTATTTTTCACCATAATTTGCAAATAAATTCATTAAAAATCCTACAATGTGATTTTCTGGATTTTTTTCTTCTCATTTTGTCTGTCATAGTTGAAATGTACCTTTGATGAAAATTACAGGCCTCTCATCTTTTTAAGTGGGAGAACTTGCACAATTGGTGGCTGACTAAATACTTTTTTGCCCCACTGTACATTTAAACATATGGATGAGCGATGGCATGCGGCACAGGGAAGATGCAGTAGATGGTATAGAGTACAGTATATACATATGAGATGAGTAATGTAGGGTATGTAAACATTATATAAAGTGGCATTGTTTAAATTGACTAGTGATACATTTATTACATCCAATTTTTAATTAATAAAGTGGCTAGAGATTTGAGTAAGTATGTTGGCAGCAGCCACTCAATGTTAGTGATGGCTGTTTAACAGTGATGGCCTTGAGATAGAAGCTGTTTTTCAGTCTCTCGGTCCCAGCTTCGATGCACCTGTACTGACCTCGCCTTCTGGATGATAGCGGGTTGAACAGGCATTGGCTTGGGTGGTTGATGTCTTTGAGGATCTTTTTGGCCTTTCTGTGACATCGGGTGCTGTAGGTGTCCTGGAGGGCAGGCAGTTTTCCCCCGGTGATGCGTTGTACAGATCACACTACCCTCTGGAGAGCCTTGTGGTTGAGGGCAGTTGCCGTACCAGGCGGTGATACAGCTCAGCAGGATGCTCTCGATTGTGTATCTGTAAATGTTCGTGAGGGTTTTAGGTCTACGCCGAGTAACTTAAAACTTTCCACCTTCTCCACTACTGTCCCGTCAATGTGGATAGCGGGTGCTCCCTCTGCTGTTTCCTGAAGTCCACGATCATCTCCTTTGTTTTGTTGACGTTGAGTGTGAGGTTATTTTCCTGACACCACACTCAAAGGGCCCTCACCTCCTCCCTGTAGGCCGTCTCGTCGTTGTTAGTAATCAAGCCTACCACTGTAGTGTCGTCTGCAAACTTGATGATTGAGTTGGAGGCGCGCATGACCACGCAGTCATGGGTGAACAGGGAGTACAGGAGAGGGCTGAGAACGCACCCTTGTGGGGCCCCAGTGTTGAGGATCAGCGGATTGGAGATCTTGTTTCCTACCCTCACTACCTGGGGGCGGCCCGTCAGAAAGTCCAGGACCCAGTTGCACAGGGCGGGGTCGAGACCCAGGGTCTTGAGCTTAATGACGAGTTTGGAGGGTGCAATGGTGTTAAATGCTGAGCTGTAATCGATGAACAGCATTCTTACATAAGTATTCCTCTTGCCCAGATGGGTTAGGGCAGTGTGCAGTGGGATTGCGATTGCGTCATCTGTGGACCAATTGGAGCGGTAAGCAAATTGGAGACGGTCTAGGGTGTCACGTAGGGTGGAGGTGATAAGATCCTTGACGAGTCTCTCAAAGCACTTCATGATGACGGAAGTGAGTGCTACGTGGCGATAGTCATTTAGCTCAGTTACAGGAACAATGGTGGCCCTTTTGAAGCATGTGGGAACAGTAGACTGGGATAGGGATTGATTGAGAGAAGCTGATGAGCTCAGGGAAGCTCATCTGCATGTTCATCGTCCTCACCAGAGTCTTGACCTGACTGACTGCAGTTCGGTATCATAACCGACTTCAGTGGCCAAATGCCCACCTTCGATGGCCACTGGCACGCTGTAGAACTGTGCTCTTCACAGATGTCCCAGTTCTTCCATGGCCTGCATATTCACCAGACATGTCACCCATTGAGCATGTTTGTTATCCTCTGGATTGATGTGTACGACAGCATGTTCCAGTTCCTGCCAATATCCAGCAACTTCCCACAGCCATTGAAGAGGAGTGGGACAACATTCCACAGGCCACAATCAATAGCCTGATCAACTCTATGCGAAGGAGATGTGTCGCGCTGCATGAGGCATTTGGTGGTCACACTAGATACTGAATGGTTTTCTGATCCACGCCCTTATATATATATTTTTAAGGTATCTTTAATCCCACACATGTGAAATCCATATTAGGCCCTCATTTATTTATTTCAATTGACTGATTTCCTTATACACTCTATAACTCCGTAAAATGTTGCATTTATATTTTTGTTTTGGTACTTTATTCGTCATTTGTTTACTTTAGTGCAGTTTCCACTCCAAGTCCCAGTATTATACCTGTATGCATGCTACTTCCATGAGCTGCTATTCACTATATAGCTTATACTGCCTGAATTAAATACTCAACTTGTCTCTCAAGAGTAAAACAGGGAGTTAGAAAATGCAACATGCAATCACTGTATATGCCCACCCAAAGCATGTGGAGGTAAAGCCCATGTGACCTACAGAAGAGTGTGTGTGGTGGGTTAATGTCTAAGGGGCTAGGACAGGAGAACAAACAGCTCTATCAGACATGACATGGAGGGGGAGATGAGATAAAAGGGAATGAAAGGGCGTCTGGGATGAAATGGCTGTCCAGAGGCACTTCAATTAATGAGAGGCCAAGAAGTTAGTGTCTATTCTCCCTGTGGGTACAGGCTGTATCAAGGAGACGGTAGGAACAACAACCATCCATTCTGCCTTCATTGTCTTGTAATTACAGTTGAGGTCTCTGTGCGCTTTGAAAGCTCTCATGAGATGTCACCCTCGACAACATCTGAGAGTTCATTAAGCACCGTCTCATCCCGCAGTGGGCATTTACAAATGTAAAAGAGAGACACGCTCTATTGTCAAATCCTCGTCAAGAGGAAGCGTGATCGCTGAGAGATGCAACCTTGAGATCCTCTCAATGTCTTAAATGCTTTTGCTTTGTGTTTGTGTGCATTTTCTAAATCTCCACGTCCCAAGCTATCACAATTTCTCATTTAAAGAGACTGATTATATAACCCCAACATAAAACACAATTTATCCCATCTTACAACAATCCAGAACAATCCAATCACACTGATTTGGGCTCACTTTCCTTAGTTGACCTCAATTGCTTTGACATTGCAGCAATGTTGTTAAGATGTCCCTTAACATTTTGAAAAATGTCCTGGTTCCCATCCATAGGTGTGCCAGAAGAGACCGGTGTCAGAGAGCAGAGGAGCCTTTCCGGTTCGCCACTGATATCGAACGTTGTGTGAATGTTATCGCTCACCCTGACAGCATCGCCGTGTCAGCACACAGTGTTCCCGTGAGTCAAATCTTAACCATTCGTTCTTTACTTCTGATCAAACTGATTCTTACATGTTTTGAGTTGATGGTGGTGACGTGCTCCTGAGTTTTTCATGACAGACCAGACAGTTCCAAACCAGTTATCCCTCTCTCCTCCTCTGCTATAGCTCCTATTGGAGGTGAGCAACGTGCCTGACCTCTCAGCTGGGATCAGCTGTGCCTTTGGAGAGCAGGCGGAGATGGAGGGTCATGTCAACGGCAACAGAGTCATGTGTCTGTCCCCGTCTGGCAAGGAGATCCCACACATACCTGAAGGACAAGGTGAGAAAAGATATAGCTCCAGTATAGAACCTATTTCTCTGTGTTCCTCAGTGATACAGATGTGACCTCTCTTTCAGAGGACCAACAGCCTGAATAAAGTTAAGCACTAAATAACCAAAAACCTGGAAATCCATAAATATACTCAAAATCAGATGTATCCCCCCCCCCCCCCATCTATCAGACTGGTTGAGTGTGGAGCTGCGTCTGAACTCTAAGGAGACAGGTCAAATGCTGGGCAGTACAGAGGTCAAGTTCTATAACTGCAGCATGCATCACACGTGAGTACAACACCCACCGGCGCACACATGATCTGATCCATTCAATAGATAGTAGAGTACAACCTCATTAAGGGCATTGATGTATGCAACCCCACTTAAGTACAGGCAGGTAGGTAACCTCTAAATTCAGGTCAACCTTAGGCAGTCAACCCCGCATTGTTAGCTTATTTGGTTCTTCTTAGTGTTTCTAGAATGGTTCCCTGAGGAACAGTGTACATCAGGGATCATCAACTAGATTATGCAGTTGATCATAGCGCACTGCGCTTTATTACAGGTGACAATTTTAGTACTCATCACTGAATTCGCTACCAGAAAGTTGGTTGGTCCTCTTTGATGTCATGTAGGTCGATACATTGCTACGTTATCATTTATAAAGCTATTTTACAAAAAGTCCCACTGTACCTACCATCATAACTAAACTTTAGACATACTAGTTACCACACCCGGTCTTAGGGATGGCTAACTATGGAAATTCCTTTGGTCTCTACTGAGTTAGGTAAATCAGCTTTAAGTTTTCTTGAAGCTTATTTGTGGAAAAAAACTGGATCTAACCAGAATAGAAAGAGGAGTGGGAGGACCCTGGCAGCGTCATTAAATAGCATCCCCACTCCTCTTTCTATTCTGGTTAGAGCCAGTTTGCGCTGTTCTGTGAAGGGAGTAGTACACATCATTGTACGAGATCTTCAGTTTCTTGACAATGTCTTGCATGGAATAGCCTTCATTTCTCAGAACAAGAATAGACTGGTGAGTTTCAGAAGAAAGTTCTTTGTTCCTGGCCATTTTGAGCCTGTAATCAAACCCACAAATGCTGATGCTCCAGATACTCAACTAGTCGAAAGAATGCCAGTTTTATTGCTTATTTAATCAGGACAATAGTTTTCAGCTGTGCTAACATAATTGCAAAAGGGTTTTCTAATGATCAATTAGCCTTTTAAAATGACAATCTTGGATTAACTAACATAACTTGCCATTGGAACACAGGAGTGATGATTGCTGATAATGGGCCTCTGGACGCCTATGTAGTTATTCCATACAAAATCAGCCATTTCCAGCTACAATTTCTAAGTGACTCCAAACTTTTGAACAGTAGTATATATACAAAAGTATATGGACATCCCTTCAAATGAGTAGATTCGGCAATGTCAGCCACACCCGTTGCTGACAGGTGTATCAAATCGAGCACACAGCCATGCAATCTCCATAGACAAACATTGACAGTAGGATGGCCTTAATGAAGAGCTCAGTGGCTTTCAACGTGGTATCGTCATAGGATGCCACCTTTCCAACAAGTCAGTCTGCCAAATTTCTGCCCTGCTAGAGTTGCCCCAATCAACTGTGTGCTGTTAATGTGAAGTGGAAACATCTAGGAGCAACAACGGCTCAGCCGCGAAGTAGTAGGCCACACAAGCTCACAGAACGGAACCACTGAGTGCAGAGGCATCTGTCCTTGGTTACAACACTCACTACTGAGTCCCAAACTTCCTCTGGAAGCAACGTCAGTACAAGAACTGTTCGTCGGGTGCTTCATTAAATGGGTTTCCATGCCCGAGCATCCGCACAGAAGCCTAAGATCACCATGCAAAATGTCAAGCGTCGGCTGGAGCGGTGTAAAGCTCGCCACCATTGGACTCTGGAGCAGTGACAATTCGTTCTCAGGAGTGATGAATCACACTTCACCATCTGGCAGTCCGACAGACTAATCTGGGTTTGGCGGATGCCAGGGGAATGCTACCTGCTTCAATGCATAGTGCGAGGAGGAATAATGATCTGGGGCTGTTTTTCATTGTTTGGGCAGGGGCCTTAGTTCCAGTGAATGGAAATATTAACACTACAGCGTACACTGATATTCTAGAGGACTCTGTGCTCCCAACTTTGTGGCAACAGTTTGGCGAAGGTGCTATCCTGTTTCAGCATGACAATGACCCTGTGCACAAAGGGAGGTCCATACAGAATCAGTTTGTCGAGATCGGTGTGGAAGAACTTGGCTGCCCTGCATAGAGCCCTGACCTCAACTCCATCGAAGACATTTGGAATTAATTGGAATGCCAACTGAGAGCCAGGCTTAATCACCCAACATCAGTGCCCGACCTCACTAATGCTCTTGTGGCTGAATGGAAGCAAGTCCCCGCAGCAATGTTCCAACATCTAGTGGAAAGCCTTCCCAGAAGAGTGGAGGTCTTTATACCACCAAAGGAGGGACCAACTCCAAATTGATGCCCATGATTTTGGAATGAGATGTTCAATGAGCAGGTGTCCACATACTTTTGGTGAAGTAGTGTAGCTCTCTGGCAGGTACATTCAGGTCAACTTTAACATATTACTATAATATAAATGCAGTACAAAGCCTCATCACATCCAATTCATCAGAATGAGGTGTCCATTAGCAGCTAGCGACCCTCTCTGGTCTATAGTGTGATTAATGTGTCAGTCTAAACAGCCTCCCCCTTCTCTCCCCTCCCTTTTTTGCCTCACACAGCACAGCAGCATCACATCAGCCTCCGTGATTAATTATCCTGTGTTTGAAACGGCCTGGCAGGCCAGTTCTATTAATACAGAGCTGTTACAGAACATACTGACTTACTGTTGCTCGTGGCCTTTCTGAAACACTGCTGTATTAACATTATGCGCTAGTGGTACAATGTTGAGGAAACTAACTATGCTCTCTTCATGCACTGCATCTTGGATGGATCATTAGAGACATACTAAGATCGTGTGTTTGGCCACAGAGTCTGGAAGCATTTGGATGTCTGTTGGCTGGTTGGTCATATGATGTCTGTAACGTGTCCATCTGTCCTTCCCTCTGTCTTTGCCCTGCAGGTGTCTGTCCTGTGTGAACAGTACCTTCCGCTGCCACTGGTGTAAATACCGCAACCTGTGTACTCACAACCCCTCCAGCTGCTCCTTTCAGGAGGGCCGGGTCAATGCCTCAGAGGTAGTGACATGGCTATGGATTAACAAACACTAGATTAACAATTTTGTCTCTATAATACACATTAACACATGTTTACATTAACCAGTGTTGAATCTATCTTTATAATTGAATGGACCTTGATAGAAGCTTTTTGATGTCTGACCTTTGACTCCTGGCGTACGTTCTACAGGACTGCCCCCAGCTGCTGCACTCTGGAGAGATCCTGATCCCAGCAGGGGAGGTGAGACCCATCACCTTGAGGGCCCGGAACCTTCCCCAACCCCAGTCTGGCCAGCGGGGTTACGAGTGTGTGCTCCACGTCCAGGGAAACAACCACCGCGTCACCGCCCTGCGCTTTAACAGCTCCAGTGTGCAGTGTCAGAACAGCTCGGTACGCACTGTGTGACCCTCTCTAACACTCCCGCCGGGACCAGCCTCAACCTGGCTGTGCATTATCCAGGACCATTATCTCTAGTGTAGTGAATTACATCTGAGGTAGTCTCTGAGCGTAATCTGAATCTGATCTCATCCCACTGAAATGATCTGTCATGCGGTGTCTCAATAAAATAAGAAGTAGGTTGTCTGCAGTGGAAGGACTAAAACAGACATCTAAATTATGTCTGAAACCTAACATGTCCGTGTCATTCAAACATACATCTAGGTCCTTGTAATAGGGACATAATAGGTTCCCTTGAGACTCAAGTTTCAGTGGAGACCAACTTCTCAGATAGTTGAGTGAGGAAGAGTGGCAGACAGGGCTACACAGACAACATGACATTTTAATGTATCTATACCTCACTCTCCTCTCTCACGTCCAATGAACAGCCTCTCTAGTCCCCGCAGAGTCCTGTCCCAATATGGGCAAGACCCAGGGGAGAGGAGCAGATAGTGATCATAGAAATGACAGGTGGTTAAAAGCCTCATCTCTCTCTCTCTCTCTCTCTCTCTCTCTCTCTCTCTCTCTCTCTCTCGCTCTCAGTACATCTATGAGGGTGTAAAGATCAGTGACCTGGCGGTGGACCTTTCTATCGTTTGGAACGGCAATTTCATCATCGACAATCCCGAGAAGATTAAAGGTGCCTGTGCCGTCCATCATTGCCTTCTATTGCTGAGGAGTAGAAAACAGTCACTCTGTTGGGAGGAATGGGGTCTAGCCCACGTCAAAGCTTTCCCTCTGCCTCCAGATAAAGTTCACATGGCACTCACGCTCTACTGTGTTATTATTAAGGCCAATCATTTGTGCTGTGAGAGTGAAGGGTGAACTTTTGTGTTTACCATTTTGGTTTCTGACTGTTAGAACTCTTTCCGTTATGTATTTGGTTGTAGAATGGTGCCATTCAATATCTAAATACTGTGAAATATACACGCACTGAATATAATTCAAGTGCGGTCCTCCTCTATCCCACAGTGCACCTGTATAAGTGTGGTGCCCAGCGGGACAGTTGTGGCATGTGTCTGAGGGCCGAGAGGAAGTTCCAGTGTGGCTGGTGCAGTGGAGAAGGCCGTTGCACCATGAAGCAGCACTGTTCACCCATCAGCCCCTACGCCAGCCGCTGGCTCAACCTGTCCGGCAGGAATGTCAAGTGTACCAACCCACGCATCACCGAGGTTAGTTAATCAGTGAGACCCTTACCTTTTCCTGCAAACCTCTACTTTAACCTTCATCATTATCCATCATAGGGCCTTAGTAATAAGAGGCCTTCTCAGAAACAACCAGTAAAAACACTGGGATCAGTCCTTAGACATGAGCATCATATCCTCCTTCAAATCAGTAGAACACAATTAAGGAAGGACTATACGAGACACAGCGTGGGCTACCTAGAGTACAACATTATCTCTGCAACCAAATGAATGCAGCCATGAGCCGTGCACTACGCAGCCTATTTTGTGAGTCTTTTTGGCCCTTACTCCTTCTTTATTACAAGAGACATAGTGGGTCAGACAGACATATAACTAATGCTCCCACTTCAAAGAGCCGCAAGCCTTTGAAGTCCCTGTCACATTATTAGTGTTTCAGTGGCAGTCTGGGAGGGAATTGATTCAGACCCGGACTGCTAGTGCCTGCTGCTGGGAACAGGGATAGAGCTGCACTACAGACCTGAGGGGCGTTTGTGTGGTCAAGCCATTTTAAGGAGAGCTTCTGAATAATTATCTTTGTACATGGTGATGCAGTGCTGCTACAAGGCCGACGCATGGAATATTACTTAAAGGCTCTATTTGAACCACATGATTTCTGATTGATATGTTTTCTACCTATTATTTTATCCTCTCACTTTCCAACACTAATATACAGTGTTCTGAAGTGCTCTAAGTCTCGCACTTCTCCATGCCACTGTCTCCTCCCTGTAGGTGAGTCCAGTGACAGGGCCTCCAGAGGGGGGGACATTGGTCACCATACAGGGAATGAACCTGGGCCTGTCCTTCTCAGAACTGTTGGGGAACGTGGAGGTGGCAGGGGTACATTGCACTCCACAGGAAGAGGGCTACATCACTGCAGAACAGTAAGAACCAACACGCACAGAAGCACCCAGACACACATGCATGCACAAACTCAGGCAACTTACACGCAAAGACACACACACACGCACACACAAAGATTACAACCAATGATAGAGATAGAGATAAACAGTTTGCAGCAGGCTTGCTTTAGTGTACTGAGGAGTGGAGAGCAGAGCTGTTTTGTGTGTCTTTCTGAGGCTGACGGCACCGCTGTAATTGAAATGCGCTGCATGTCACTGACTGCAGGGACAATCTGTTAGCCATGGGTTTCTCTCACAGCCATGTCATTCAATTGGTCCATGGCTGAGGGCACCTTATTTATATCCTTGTATAAAGAAACATGCCAGCAGAAAATTGGAAAACTCGCCCAACAGAGCAGAGGGGGGCGAGAAGAGGATTCATTGGGTCCTGTTATTGTCAGGTGAAAGGTTAATCCCTAAGACATTTCTGTGACTACTCATTTAGGCCCCACACAGTGCTTTAAAGCATGGCATTACAACCATTATTTTTTTACTGTAGGTCAGTTTTATAATGACTTATTCATTGCATACTTTATCTTATTGACCTGACACGCTAATAAATTTATGGAGAACACACTGTTGCCATGGTGCCCGAGTTAATGGTGGGTGGTAGAGATGGGGTGTAGTTTAACATTGCTATTCTATTGGTGCTATTGGTTTTCCATTAGGAAGAATGATGGCCTTCCATATTGACTTACCACTACTTTGAAAGTCTGCCACAATCACATTGAATGGAGAGACCAACAGAAAATAGCACTTTCTGTTCACTTGAAAAACGTGTACAGCAAAGTTCTCTCTCTCTCTCCCTCTCCCTCAATTCAATTTGCTTTATTGGCACAACGTAACAATGTACATATTGCCAAAGCTTATTTATATTGAAATTGTCAACAGGACAACATTGACAACAATAACCAAGTGTCAAAATAACCATACATTCAACAATAACAATAAGCATACAGTAGTCTGTCTCTGTCTCTGTCTCTGTCTCTGTCTCTGTCTCTGTCTCTGTCTGTGACTTGACAGGATTGTGTGTGAGATGGACTCTACGTCTCAGGGAAGGGCACCTGGTCCAGTCCAGCTGTGTGTTGGTGAATGTAGACCAGAACTACGAACTCAGTCCTCCCAGCTCTACTCCTTTGTGGTATGATATGCATACATAGTACACATCTCTCTACTTCAGTATTATTGCTCTGGAACAGTTTGTTCTCATAGACTATCATATGAGTCATCGACAACAGAGTTGACAAAGTAACATGCCATGCTCTTTTCCCAGACCTCTAACCTGGTGGGACTGACCCCTGGCCGAGGGCCTGAGTCTGGCGGAACTAAGGTCACCATCGTGGGGGAGAACCTGGGTGCTGGTAGCAGAGTGAATGTTACCTTTGGAAACCAGACCTGTGAGCTGTACAGGTGAGTGCAGAGGAGAAGGCCAAAAGAGAACCCTCTATGGAAGCTCCTACAAAGATCCTTAGATAAAAGTGGGTACTTGATGAAAGTGCCTACTCTTATTTTGTCGGGACCAATTTTAAAAGGTCCTGTGCAGTTAAATATGTGATTTTCCTGGGTTTTATGTACACAACATGACCAAAGGTATGTGGACACCTGCTCGTCGAACATCTCATTCCAAAATCATGGGCATTAATATGGAGTCGGCCCCCCCTTTCCTGAAAGAACAGCCTCTACTGTTCTGGGAAGGCTTTCCACTAGATGTTGGAACATTGCTGTGGGACTTGCTTCCATTCAGCTACAAGAGCATTAGTGAGGTCAGGCACTGACGCTGGCTCGCAGTCGGCATTCCAATTCATCCCAAAGGTGTTCGATGGGGTTGAGGTGAGGGCTCTGTGCAGGCCAGTCCAGTTTTCCACACCGATCTCGACAAACCATTTCTGTATGGACCTCACTTTGTGCACAGGGACATTGTCATGCTGAAACAGGAAAGGGCTTTCCCCAAACTGTTGCCACAAAATTGGAAGCACAGAATCATCTAGAATGTCATTGTATGCTGTAGCGTTAACAGTTCCCTTCACTGGAACTAAGGGGCCTAGCCCGAACCATGAAAAACAGCCCCACACTATTATTCCTCCTCCACCAAACTTTACAGTGGGCACTGTGCAAGTAGCGATCTCCTGGATCCCGCCAAACCCAGATCCTTCTGTTGAACTATTTCAACGCGTTTCCACTGCTCCAGAGTCCAATGGCAACAAGCTTTACACCACTCCAACCAACACTTGACATTTTGCATGGTGATCTTAGGCTTCTGTGCAGCTGCTCGGCCATGGAAACCGATTTCATAAAGCTCCAACGAATAGTTCTTATGCTGAAGTTGCTTCCAGAAGCAGTTTGGAACTCGTAGTGAGTGTTGCAAACGAGGACAGACGTTTTTTACTCACTACGCGCTTCAGCACTCGGCGGTCCCGTTCTGTGAGCTTGTGTGGCCTACCACTTTGCGGCTGAGCCGTTGTTGCTCCTAGAAGTTTCCACCTCACAATAACAGCACTTACATTTGACCGGGGCAGCTCTAACAGGGCAGGAATTTCACAAACTGATATGTTGGAAAGGTGGCATCTTATGACGGTGCCACATTGAAAGTCAGAGGATTCCATAGTCTTCAGTAAGGCCATTCTACTGCCAATATTTGTCTGTGGAGATTGCATGGCTATGTGCTCAATTTTATACACCTGTCAGCAATGGGTGTGGCTGAAATAGCCAAATCCTCTCATTTGCATATATACTTTTGTATATACAGTATGCTTATATACAGTGTATTTTTCCACACTATGAGGTTGGATTAATTATGATAATGCTCTTTTAGTGTAAGAGCTGTTTGAAAAGACTCCCTGAAATTGGTGGGATGGAGTTTTGGCCTGCCTGGTAACAGCAGCAGGCATTAATTTAGTTAGTAGACCAAGAAAATGAATAAGAAATGATTTATTGGGAAATTGCTAAGAAGCCATTTATGTTTATTTTTGACCATTTCAATTTAAAACAATCCCAGAAGGTACTTAATTGTTACCCAGAAGGATTGCTATTTGACAATGAGAGAAAAAAGACTGTATTGGACCTTTAAAGATCAAAAAGGCCTCGTTGTGAGAGTCAGTAGGGTGAAGAAGAGGAACCATTAGCTATAAATCCTCTAATTACCACTTTTCCTCTGTAACGTGTCTCTACTAAGGAAGAGGCAGACAGTAATGCTCGCTCGCCCTGCATGGTAATGTGCATAACTCACTGTAGTAGAGTTAAGATTCCCCTGCGGTAAAGAGTAGGCACAGGCAGAATCAAAGGAATTTAACCGTGTTGGTATTCCCTGTTGGTTTTCCCAGACGGACCATGTCGGAGATTGTGTGTTTCTCGGCACCCTCTGTGACTGGCGCTGGCCTGGTGCAGGTCAGCCTCATTGTGGATCTGGCCAAGGTGCCAGGAAACCTGAGCTTTGAGTACATTGAGGATCCCACAGTCCAGCGCATCGAGCCAGAGTGGAGCATCACTAGGTACAGTAACCCAGCAAAGAATAAACTGATATTTTAATAAACTATTGATGTTTTTCCCCCATTTGGTTCAGCTGTATATTACTGAGGGATAAGTTGAGTGAAGATGCAAGGCACCACAGCAACCTGCTCTTCTGGCCTTCCTGTCAAAGATTATGCATGATAGTTGGTGCAGTGCGGGGTGTGACTCGAGGACACAGAAACAGCCAGCCAGGGAGAAGTTGTGCAGTGGAGTGACTACTGGCTTTCTACTAAGTCAACTGACAGAGGATTTCACAGACTTATAATTGAAGTCCCATCGTCTCATCATCTGTGTGCAGTCACACCATGTGGCCACCAAAGCTTAGGTATCCTTTGAAGTGTGGGAATGACTGGATCCATCTCAAGCTAACTAGACAGATGTTCCACTTTTCCATTTAGTTTCTCTCTTCTCTTCAGATCGGTCTCATTTTATTCTGAGCTCTACATGTAGACCAAGTGATAACAGGGTTAGTTTGTTTGTGATAATACATATAACACAATCAGGTAGCATTCAGGAAATGCCAGTCTTGGATACCTGATAGATGAATAAACAGGAAGCCAGCTAGCAGAATCCTTCCACTTGGCTCTAACTGGCCAGAACAGTTCAATGTTTTCCAGGTACCAAAGATGCATTTATGCTGAAAAAGTACAATTCAATACCAATCAGGTGATTTTGATGACGACAGGAAGAGGAAACTGACGTTCATCTCCCGGATCACCTATTCAGTGGCCAATATGGAGGTGTAAAATTGTGTATGTGTTGTGTTTTCTAGTGGACACACTACCCTGATGGTGACGGGGACCAACCTAGATGTGGTGCAGGAGCCGAGGGTCAGGGTCAAGTATGCCGGTCACGAGTCTGTCAACGTGAGTCTGTCCACTGATAACATATTACTGTATCTCTTTCCCCTGTCCTGTATATTGTCTTGTCCTGAGAAATGGTGGCCAATTCTAATTGTCATTTCAAAAGTGTTGACAATTATTTCTTTGTTCTTGTCTGTCTCTGTCCTTGGATCTCTCTCCAGGTGTGTAAGGTGCTCAACACCACCACGATAAGCTGCTTTGCTCCCTCCCTGAAGGCAGAGTACACACCAGAGCAGGAGTCAGTGAAACACGTGGAGGAGTTTGGTTTTGTCTTCAACAACGTGCAGGCCCTGCTCACCTACAACAGCACCAGTTTCATCTACTACCCCAACCCTTACCTAGAGCCCCTCAGCTTGTCTGGGGTGCTAGAGCAGAAACCTGGCTCCCCCATCATACTCAAGGTGGGACCACCCAGCCCAACCTAAAGCAGCCCATAACTCTGTAGCAGTAATGTCATAAGATGAGGAGTTCTATCTACTGACCTAACGGATGTGGGGTTTCCTCTCTGTGTTGCAGGGGCGTAACCTGGTGCCCTCTGCATCTGGAGGGGCCAGGTTGAACTACACTGTGCTGATCGGGGACACACCCTGTTCCCTCACCGTCTCTGACACACAGCTCCTCTGTGAGCCACCCAACCTCACAGGCCGGCACAAAGTCCTGGTCAGTTTGTCTGTCAGACTGTCAAAGTCCAGTTCTAGATAAACTATTAAAGGCCCAAAGCAGACGTTTCTGTATCAAATAATTTCTGTTTAACAATTAAGGAAGAATTTTGATAAGACAGTCTGCGAGTGGTCTGAATGGGGAGGGGAAAACTGAAAACTATCTGTTAATGGTAGACAGGTTGGTTTGGAACTCTCTTTATTATCGGTCTATTAACTTATTTGCCACTTGGTGATGTCACCAAGCAAGCCAAAACTCCACCCATGCAAAACCTGCTGATTAGAAGTTCTTGAATAGATTATATTTTCAACCAGCAACTGGATGGAAATAACACTGATCAAATTATTTCAGACTTTTACACTGTTCTTTTCATTAGCTGCTATACAATATGATACAAAACACCGGAAAACTGAATTTTGACTGCACTTGGACTTTAAGTTAAATGCAGCTTGGCCAAGTTCAAACAAACATATAAAAAGGAAAGTATTGATCAGTATAGTTTACCTATGTGTTACATTTTGCATGAGGGCCTATGTACACGTGTGTTTATGGTTTATTGTCTATGTACAGGTCCAGGTGGGTGGTCTCCACATCTCTCCTGGTGCAGTCCACATCCGCTCAGACAGCCTGCTCACCCTCCCCGCCATCTTCAGCATCACGGCTGGAGGAGGCCTGCTGCTCATCATCGTCTTCATCGTCCTATTGGCCTACAGACGCAAGTCACACGAGAATGACCTCACTCTCAAACGCCTGCAGATGCAGATGGACAACCTGGAGTCGCGAGTGGCTCTGGAGTGCAAGGAAGGTGAATCTGACCAGCACATGTTATCAGACAATCTCAACTGCCCATACAAGAGAACAATAAAATGCTAATCCAATCATGCTCTCTCTCTCTCTCTCTCTCTCTCTCTCTCTCTCTCTCTCTCTCTCTCTCTCTCTCTCTCTGTGTAATTGCGCCTAGCTTTCGCTGAGCTGCAGACTGACATCAACGAGCTGACCAGTGACCTGGACAGGGCTGGGATCCCCCACCTGGACTACCGTACCTATACCATGAGGGTCCTCTTCCCTGGCTTTGATGACCATCCTGTACTCAGGGAGCTGGAGGTAACCAACCATTACAAACCTGGCAACACCTGACCCCTTGCCATCTACTGTATCTGTACATTATTTGTAGAATCAGATGATATACCCCATGCAAGATCCCTCTACTCTCTGAGCGTTCTGTGTGTGTCTCTGTGTGTGTGTAGGTGTCTGGGAGCGGGCAGCAGGGTGTGGAGAAGGCTCTGAAGCAGTTTGCCCAACTGGTGAATAACAAAGTGTTCCTGCTGACATTTATCCGTACTCTGGAACTCCAGCGCTCCTTCTCCATGCGTGACCGCGGCTATGTGGCCTCGCTAATCATGACCGCGCTGCAGGGCCGCCTGGAGTATGCCACAGACGTGCTCAAACACCTCCTCTCTGACCTCATCGAGCGCAACCTGGAGAGCAAGAACCACCCTAAACTACTGCTGCGCAGGTACAGACAGAACGCTTGTTACCTGTTTTTTTGAATGCTGAAAACCTCATATCACACAGAATAACAGAGAGAGAGAGAGAGAGAGAGAGAGAGAGAGAGAGAGAGAGAGAGAGAACCACAGTGTGCCGTCACAGCAACGATTTGTGACCTGTTGCCGCAAGAAAAGGGCAACCAGTGAAGAACCATCACCATTGTAAATACAACGCATATGTATGTATATTTATTTTCCCTTTTGTACTTTCACTATTTGCACATTGTTACAACACGTTATATAGACATAATATGACATTCTAAATGTCTTTGTTCTTTTGTGACTTCTGTAATGTTTACTGTGTAATGTTTACTGTTAATTTTTTATTGTGTATTTCACTTTTGTTTATCATCTATTTCACTTGCTTTAGCAATGATATCATATGTTTCCCATGCCAATAAAGCCCTTGAATTGAGAGAGAGAGAGACAGAGAGAGAGAGAGAGCGCGAGGGTAGACAGCCATTGTCAGTCTGACTTATACTCTATGTGCCACTCATGAAACATTCAGCTGAAGCTCACATTTCCTCCCCTCCACCTCACTTTATTCTGCACAGCACATTGTTTTCCCAGGACTGGGAGAAGCCTGCTAAATCTTTCATAGGAGCCACTCAATCTGAGACACACTCTTTAAATATAAGGATGTGTTAACATGGGAGCCAGCAAGGCTGACCTTGTTAGCCCAAACATTCTGCAGTCACAAAAACAATCCCAATGATAATGGAATGCAGGCAATGGGAAAGAAGTGATAGCCAGCTATATGTATGAGAAGGAGCATTGAGCAGGAGCTAGCAGCTAGAAGCAGAGCTGCCATGTCTATCGGCACCATCTTTCGAGAAGGAAAGAGATGAGCAAGTTAGGAGGCTGCAATGGAGCTATACTGTAGTATTACCTCTAAAGGGAGGCGAAAGGTTCATATTTAACAGCTTGAATGTTTTATCAGATAGAACATACAAGTATGTGTTAGTGTATCTATTGATACATAATAAATCACAATTTTGCCCACATAGCATTTGATGATGGGATGAGCACTGCTGACACAGTGAAAGGGGAGAAAGTGGTCAGATAGTAGCTTTTGCACAATTATGTCATGACCCAAATAGGTTCCATTCTATAGCAGCAGCACTCAGGTTCTGATGTTAGTCCTCTGAGACCATGCAGAGCAGCATATTACTTTTACATAAACTAACTCACCATGTTGTTTTTTACACAACACTGGGTTGTCTACCGTCCCTCTTCAGCATTCTCTCTACCTAAATGGTCAGACCACTCTATGCTCCGACATCTCCCGCTTTTTAAAATGTATCCGTCTCTTCCTTTCTTGCAGAACCGAGTCAGTTGCAGAGAAGATGCTGACTAATTGGTTTGCCTTCCTACTTCACAAATTCCTTAAGGTAATATCAATGACTTGGAACCTCCTCATTGCAGACGTCACCATGATATATCACTCCAATCCTTGAATGATTGTTATTGATGATACACCAGATGGATTTCTATGTGCGTTGGGATTAAACGTGTGTGATATAGACGTGTTTTATGAACAATGTACATCTCCTCTCCTTTCCTCTCTCAAATCCTCTCCTCTCTCACACGTCCTTTCCTTCCTGGACAAAGGAGTGTGCAGGTGAGCCTCTCTTCATGCTCTACTGTGCCATCAAGCAGCAGATGGAGAAGGGACCTATCGACTGCATTACCGGGGAGGCGCGCTACTCCCTCAGTGAAGACAAACTCATCCGCCAGCAGATTGACTACAAGACCCTGGTGAGTCACCATACCATACGACAATATGTCTTAGATGTCGGATTCTATTAAAACCACTTGGAGTATTTTCTTAATCATAGTTACCACCATAAAAGTGAGGGGCTTGCTTACACCACAGTTGGAAGGGGACATGCTGTGCGCGCCTCTGTAAATATTAACTCATGGTGCCCTTGTGTCAAAGCTCTGAATAGGAGATAATTAATTGGCTACTGTAGATAATACGATCTAGAAGAAAAAGAAACGCACACCTATTAAGACGAGGTGCTGGCTAGCGGAGTAGAAAACTTGAAAATAAAAGAGAGCCGCACACTCTAGGAGCTCAGATGCAAAAATGTAATTACCAACGTTTCGACAGCCAAGCTGTCTTCATCAGGGTATGTAGATAATACAACAGTAAAGAGCCAAAAGGATGATACAAATCATGTTTGACATGCTGTTCAGTGACACAATCAGCTAAGAGTTAAACCTGATGATGTAATCAAGGCTTGACCCCTGGGAGAACTTGTCTGTAGCTAAAGCAGAAGTTGGATGCAGCAACAGTGTGGCTCATCCCCCAGAGGCATTAGCCTGAGAGCAGCCCAGTTACAAGACGACACGTCTCTGGTCACCCTGAGGAAGAGGTTGTGTCTCATTATCCATTTAATGCCCCACTAGAGCTGGCAACCCGACATTCAGCTGAAAGTGTGAAATTACATTTCTGGCCAAAGCTGTGAGAGAGATGGCACACAAGGAGAGGAGAGCCTTTTCCATGCAGCCTGGAGGCCGATTTAAAGAGAGGGACAGTGAATACTAATAACAGCACTCTCTCTCTCTCTGGTCCCTCCTCAGACTCTGAGCTGTGTGAACCCAGACAACGAGAACAGCCCTGAGTTCCCCGTTAAGGTGCTCAACTGTGACACCATCACCCAGGTGAAGGAGAAGATTCTGGATGCTGTCTGTAGGAACATGCACTTCTCCCAGAGGCCTCGGGCTGCGGACATGGACCTGGGTGAGACAGACTGGCTCCAGTCAATGAATGGATGACATACAATAACTAATACAGTGGTTATTCACTGTCTTCTTGTGTTTGACTTATTGAACCTTGAAAAGGGACTCATAGATGCACACCTGGGTTTTTTCCCCCACCAGAATGGCGCCAGGGGAGGACGGCACGTGTGGTCCTGCAGGATGAAGACATCACCACTAAGATTGAAGGAGACTGGAAGAGACTAAACACCCTCATGCACTATCAGGTCAAACCACTCAATCCCCATCACACAGTTCACAAACACAGTTCACAGCCTCTGTACATTCTGTTGTCCACAATGCTGCCTCTGGCCATAGTAAACCAAACTAATCCACCTCTCTCATTTCCTGTATGAGTCAGCTGCCTCCTGCTACGGGTAGATCATGAGGGGTGTTCATGTTAAACAGCTTTAAATAGAGCACTAGTGTAAACACATTAAAGTCCATCTCACTCTGCACTCACAAATGCTCTGACTATGGGGTTTAAAACATGTTTGCATTAAGCCAAGAGACAAAGACATCCAACTTTAGCTGCCACACCAGGGGGTTGAAAGACATGAATGTGTTGATAAAATCTATCAAGGAAATGAACAATTTCCCTCGATTACTTTTAGTCTCTCTGGGGGGGGGGAATGCTCCCCTCTGCTACGTACCTGGTTCTGTGACAGCCCGGTCTGTGGCTCCTGTAGAGCAGCAGCAGTGAATTCTACTCATGCTGGGAGCCTGCATTACTGCAAAAGGCATGAACACCTCTCTGACCTTCTTCTCCCCTATCAGTGTTACCTCCAGTGTTGCGCAGAGAGTCTGGAACTCACTCCCTCCCTCCAGCCATCTGTTCATCACTATCTTTCAGCCCCACCTAAAAACCCACATCTTCACCATTGCCTACCCCCTAAGTTCAAGTTCATTATACTGCATATCACAAATTGTAAATTGAATAACTTCTTAGGTCTTCATCGGGCCAAATTTCTCATATCAATGTCATGTTCTGACCCAATAATGCGGATTTGGGAGTGGGTCAAACTGACATGAACCCTTGTGTTTTCCGTATGAATCCTGCAGGTGTCAGACCACTGTGTGGTGGCCCTGGTGCCCAAGCAGATGTCCTCGTACAACCTGCCCTCCTCAGCCAGCTTCCCACGCAGCATCAGTAGATACGGTCAGTCAATCAGACCTGCCCTGGAGCCACTCTCACCACCAAACCACTCACTTACCTATTTATTATTCTAGAGATAATATATCGTGACCGTCTGTCTGGGACCCTCTCTCTCTGCAGATGTACCATTCCGCTCCACCCCCACCAGTCCTGACAGCCCTCACTCCCGCGTGCCCATGCTCACCCCGGACATGGAGAGTGGGGTGAAGGTGTGGCACCTGGTCAAGAACCACGACCATGGGGACCAGAAGGAGGGTGAGCGCGGCTCCAAGATGGTGTCCGAGATATACCTGACCAGGCTACTGGCTACTAAGGTATTTCCCTTACTCTCCCCCCAGAGCATCTTAGCAATTACAGATTCAGTCATTTTGTTCCAATGCTATGGTGTGTTTTTAACATTGCTGTGTTTTTTTATTTAGGGTACACTGCAGAAGTTTGTCGATGACCTGTTTGAGACGTTGTTCAGCACTGTGTGCCGGGGCAGTGCTCTTCCACTCGCCATCAAGTACATGTTTGACTTCCTGGACGAGCAGGCTGACAAGCATGGCATCCATGACATGGACGTTCGCCACACATGGAAAAGCAACTGGTAAGGGAGTGCAGATTTAATGTGCTACTTGAAAGCAATAATGATTTTATGCTGATCGTGTCAATATATAGATGGTCTGTAAACTGTTCTTTCTCATCCTCCCTCTGTCCCAGCCTGCCTCTGCGCTTCTGGGTGAATGTGATCAAGAACCCGCAATTTGTGTTTGACATCCATAAAAGCAGCATCACAGACGCCTGTCTGTCTGTGGTGGCTCAGACCTTCATGGACTCCTGCTCTACCTCAGAGCATCGCCTGGGCAAGGACTCCCCCTCCACCAAGCTACTCTACGCCAAGGACATCCCCAACTACAAGAGCTGGGTGGAGAGGTGAGATGAGTGTGTGTTCTACTCACATCACTCAACTGTAATATTATTAATGGATTCGTAGCTATTCTTTTACACTGAAATCACAGAGGAAGACCGACTTCAGTGTCCAGGCTTTTTGTTAACAGTCCACAGTGAAACATATACCCACTGGGCACACACAAATTGAATCAATGTTGTTTCCACATTTCAATTAAATGATGTTGAACCAACGTGGAATAGATGTTGAATTGATGTCTGTGCCCAGTGGGTAGCAGCTAGCTACGACATGTTTGCCAGTTTGTGCTCTGTAGTTGTTTCCACCCGGAATATTAACAAGACAACACTCCATCTTAACTTGTCCTCCACACTTACTGGATTGGTCGAACAGTGCAGAAGAGAACCTGTCAACAGTTTTTTTTTTATCTCGTCATGTCCAGACTGTGGGGTGTGTAGTTTCAGGTGTTTCTTTTACACCTGCTGTGTTTAGGTTACATGTTGGCTGACAGAACAGCCTGTGTGCGTTTCTGTCTCCCGCTAGGTACTACGCGGACATAAACCGCCTACCTGCCATCAGTGACCAGGACATGAATGCCTACCTGGCCGAGCAGGCCCGTCTTCACTCCAATGAGTTCAATGTGCTGTGTGCCCTGCACGAGATGTATGCCTACGTCAGCAAGTACAGCCAAGAGGTGAGGCCCTATACCTCAATGTCTTTACAAAATGCAGTAGGGGGCTAGGGTGGCATCCAAAACAGGGGCATCTAGATTCAACGTAAATTAAAGTACCCCTTAGCCTGCCTATTTGTAGTAACAGGAGGGTATTTGCAGCACAAAGTACAGTAACCTTGTGTTTCCCTGCCTGCTTTGCTGATTTCGTGTCTGTCTTGTATGTGTATTTGTCAGATCATTGAGGCCCTGGAGCAGGATGATCAGGCCCAGAAGCAGAGGCTGGCCTACAAAGTAGAGCAGATTATCACAGCCATGTCTGTGGAGAGCTGAGGCAGACGTGTGTACTCAGAGACACACAGACAGACAAGGCCCAGGACACAGGTCACATGCTACCAGAAGAGCAAGCAGCCCCACCAGCAGCAGGTGAAGGAAACTGAACAACATAATAATTCAGCCTGAGTGCTCAACAATGGAAGAGCACAGATATACAAGCAAATTCACCAAGCACTGCTGTCCTCTCTCTGTCTGCTGCAGTGGGGCCACATGTGGAGGCGTAAGGGATGAGCAGGCAACGAGAGACTACTAAACAGTACCACAAAAACTAAATACATGCATATCATAGCCTTGGCCTTGCACTGACATTCCCTTTTCAGCGGACAAGTCTAATGCTGCGTCATAAAGCCTTCAAGAAGCCTTATGAAGGCTCCTTGGGGGTCAATTCTATTATGGCTGTAACGGTTTTCTTGAGTCGAAGGAGAGGAGGACCAAAATGCAGCGTGGCTATTTAGATTCATGTTTAATTAAAATAAAAACACGAACAGTACAAAAACAATAAACGCACCGCGAAAACCTAAACAGCCTATACTGGTGCAAACAAACACCGAGACAGGAACAATCACCCACAAACCCCAACACCAAACAGGCTACCTAAATATGGTTCCCAATCAGAGACAATGACTAACACCTGCCTCTGATTGAGAACCATATCAGGCCAGACATAGAAATAGACAAACAAGACATCCAACATAGAATGCCCACTCAGATCACACCCTGACCAACCAAAACATAGAAACATACAAAGCAAACTATGGTCAGGGTGTGACAATGGCGTACTTTGGGCTGGATTCAATCAAATCTGCCTTAGTAATGTTTACACAGTAACTCTGCCTACTGCCTGTGCAAACATGTGCCTAAATCTGGGAACTGGATGCATTGTGAGGGGAGGTAATCTGGTGCCCAAAACCTTCTATGAGTCTATTTGAATTTATTTATGCTTTAATTGAATTAATCCATCAGAATTCAGTACATTTGTAAAGAGAATAAATCTGAATAGAAAACCATTCCAAATATACCCATTATTTAAAATGATCACTTCAGCCTGTTGACCCTTGCTCTTAGTCCTAAAAGTTTCTCATGTTTCATACTATGTAAAATACCCTGTAGCCAAAGTAGAAATTATATATAGAAAAGTTTAACAAGGTGGTCTTAAGTTATTAAGGCACTCTGGGGATGACAGAAATTAGGGAAGTGGGTTTCTAGACCATTTATTTAACCAACTGTATATTAGCAGTGACCCAAAGAAGCCAATGGAGCTTTGGGAATCATTCCTTAGAGCTGGAAGATTAATGACACTTCCTGTGGGTCAGATCAGTTTCCTCCTGGTTTATGAGACCCCTCAGCCATCAGTCAATGTTTACATTGAACATGATACTTGAATTTCAGTAGATCATTGTGTTATACTTTCAGAGAATCCTCAGGTTTCTACATAGCATACTTTCAAAGGTGGAAACTCAAGATTCCTGTTGTATCAAGTAGACTGTAGCTTTCTTTTAAATATGTCCCATTAACGTTTTTAAAAGATGAGGTCAAGAAGAGAGAATAGCCTTTTAAATGGTTTGAATTTAACATATTCAAATGACAAATGATTTTTGCTGTTACATTCACTGAGTGTCACCTTAAAGATTAGCATAATAAAACTGGACTCTCCATAGGATTGCTTTAATTCAGGGTTTCTGTTTGATATGTTTATCTGCACTGAAATCATTCATTACCCTCTTGATGATTTCTCCATTATTCTCCAGTAATTTTGACCAGTTACTTGTCCTGGGCCCGTTTTCCCAAAAGCATTGTTCATCGTTAGACCCTTCTTCATAGGAACATTATTACATCTCCAAGCTGTTTCCCAAAACCATCGTTATTAACGTAGCACTTGGAACCAATCGTAATCTAATGCCTGTTTCAGACAACTTATAGAACAGCTAAGTGCGTCCTTAGATGCTTTTTCCCTCCTGCGTCCCATTATACACAGAGGATATCCACTAACATTAGAATCACATGGTTTATCAGTTTCTTTGGCCGCCAATGACTTCAGAACAAAGCTGACTACAAATCCAAAGTTGCCAATGTCCTTGCAATTGATACAAACATGCGACGTATAAAAATATGCTTCAAATGAAAACGGAGATGCGCACATTAAAATATAAACAGTAGGCCTGTTTCATTCATATAGAAATACATTTAATGTTTTTTTAAATTTTATTTCACCTTTATTTAACCAAGTAGGCCAGTTGAGAACAAGTTCTCATTTACAACTGCAACCTGGCCAAGATAAGCAGTGCGAGACAAACAACAACACAGAGTTACACACGTACAGTCAATAGCACAATAGAAAATTATATGTACAGTGTGTGCAAATGAGGTAAGATTAGGGAGGTAAGGCAATAAATAGGCCGTAGTGGTGAAGTAATTACAATTTAGCAATTAAATACTGGAATTATAGATGTGCAGAAGATGAATGTGCAAGTAGAGATACTGGGGTGCAAAGGAGCAAAAATAATTAAATAAAAAATAATATGGGGATTAGCTAGTTGATGTGCTATTTACAGATAGGCTATGTACAGGTGCAGTGATCTGTGATGCTTAAAGTTAGTGAGGCAGATATGAGTTTCCAGCTTCAGTGATTTTTGCAATGTTTAATCAATTGAGTTCTATTTTGCTATTTGTAGACTGTCTGTATTTGTCTCTATATATTTAATGATGTGTAGCATAATGTACGCAATGATATGCCAAATCGGTGATTTAGTGCATTTTCATAAATGTAATTTGGTAAGCGTTATTATAATATTTGCAGCCGTAGGTGGTAATATCTCTCTAGAAACTGATCCGTCGTCAGTATTGTTAAATAATTATAATGTTAAGGAAAGATTTGCATGGAGAAAGCTGATCTGAGAGTCTATCACTATGGGAAACGCATGTTACATATTTGGCAGTTGTAGGAAAGATGTCTTATTAAAACACTCTTAAGCCTAAATTCCATCGCTATTGGGAAACCGGGCCCTGGTCATTTTGGTCAACATTGGAGGGCACTCCACAAATAGATATTCGTAAAAGAGTTTTAAAAACGTAAAAGTTGAATCAAAATAAGAAAACCCATGTCCTGTTTAAGTGTTAAATGTTTCATGTGTGATGTTTTTATGATGATAATTTATAAATGTGTGGTGCAATAAACTGTAATACATTTTACCATTGAACCTTTTTTAAACAATAAATTATTGTATAAATATTGTACATACAAAACATTACTATTTTGGAAGCAAACGATTCACTTTGTACTGTTGCTATACATTAAAATGTCAACTGATGGAAATACATTTGTCTGGATTATAAATGAGTCATTGCCAGCATGTGTAGGCCTTGATTATATGTTACACTTGTAGCTTATGGATATGCATATTATTCTTTAAAATATTTCAGACCAATAGAATAGACGCCTTGACGCTGACTTGGCCCTTCTGCCTCACAATGAAGCTAACATGCAGTGGATTTTCTACTGAAGCATCTTGTGTTTCATAATTCATGGCAACTCCACTTCATGTTCCCATTCTTACACTGGAGCCAATGTCTGATGCGATTATTGGGAGGTGATTTGTCTGCCGGCGTAAGCAGCACTAGAACCAAACCAGCCCTGTAGCCTACTCTACTCATCATGCTTTGGCTGCATTAGCATGCAAATTGAATAGTGTTGTAAATTGGTATCGGTTTTGCCTGGAGTGGTTCTCTGAACAGGGCTCCCACAGTCTGATGTCAGAGGTCGACACTGATCTTTGGGATGTGGTTCAACTGTTGTCCATTAATCTAGGTAATTGCTATCTCCATTATTGATGCCTTTAGAGCTCAGAAAGAGCTTGGAAAAGTAAATAATAACTTCAGGTCTGTCTTATTTTCTCGAAAAATTGTCCTGAGTATTTTATTGAGCTAAGATAAATCATTTGAGCAAATGAAAGAGGGATTGGATTCTCAGAATCTCTGAAAGACAGACAATCAGCCTACAGGAAGTCCTATTATTTGGCCTATGGCTAGAAACCAACTGGATTTATTCACACTACAGTAGAGCTACAAGAAACACACTGTGGCACTTTAATCACAACCCAACAACCATACAATCTGAGAGTGCATTTCCCCTGCTTGATGGGAACATAAATAAGCCTACTTGATTCAATCTAGTCACAATATGGCTGCTTCAATAGTCCAGATCTCGTCTTCCTCCATAGCCCTGGCTGCATTATGTTTGAGCCAGGCAAAGCAAGACCTTGCTTTCACTGCAGATCTTGGAGAATACTTCAGTTCATAGCTATTACTGTGCAATGAATACTAAATGGGAAAGACCTTGAAGTCTCTTTGGACCCTGAGCAACAGAACAGTCCATGTAAAGTGTAGCCATTCTCTACGCACAAAGAAATCATACTAGTATCTACTATTTATCATTTAATATCTCACCTCACTTTTTCTCAAGCACATAATACATTATGCAGGTGCACATTTACAAACACACATTCTGTCATAATGTAGTTAAAAATGATTGTTTATGAAAAAAAAGCGCTGAGTATAGCCATCATAGTCAGTGTTGTTGGATAGATGGATAGATGGATAGTCTAGACTGCTAGACCTATAATATTTGTTGCCCGTTAATCTCCAGTCTGGTGCCCAGACTATCTCTTCAAAATGTACAAACGGGTCATATCTCATGTTAAGAACAAGGTGATTACTTGTAAGTCTACCTAACCTTTCTTTCACACACTTATTCACAAGTCATATCTAAATAAGATTCATGCACCCTAGTCAATAATTCATTTTCATGCCACTAGATGGTAGGCAACAATCAGATGGCAACAATCATTTAGTTCTTAGGCTGGGAGGTGTAAACTGCATTATAGGAAACTTTCATCAATGCCTGAAAAGTGCTTTTTCAATGAAATGTCCATGTATCAGAGAGCACTTTAAAAAAAGTATTGATTCAACCTCAGTGAGAAAAAACCAAGGCTGGCCAAAACAACTCTCTCTTGAGTAGAGAAAATACTGCAGAGACCTGGATAGAGAGAAAATGTGTTCGTGGCCAGACCCATTCTATTCAAAAGTCACCATTACATGTTAGACTAATGATTTACTGCAAAAGCATTTTTGTCAGTCTATTTGTCTTCCATTGTTTTATTCTAGTTAACTATAGGGCTATTATTGGCACCGATATAAGAGAAGTAATCATTCTCTGTTTTACGCTGTGGCATCTCATATTGAGTGACAATTACATATTCCCTGAACATCATATAGAGTGGGGCAAAAAAGTATTTAGTCAGCCACCAATAGTGCAAGTTCTCCCCCTTAAAAAGATGAGAGAGTCCTGTAATTTTCATCATAGGTACACTTCAACTATGACAGACAAAATGAGAAAAAAAAATCCAGAAAATCACATTGTAGGATTTTTAATGGATTTATTTGAAAATTATGGTGGAAAATAAGTATTTGGTCAATAACAACAGTTTATCTCAATACTTTATATACCCTTTGTTGGCAATGACAGGGTCAAACGTTTTCTATAAGTCTCACAGGTTTTTCACACACTGTTGCTGGTATTTTGGCCCATTCCTCCATGCAGATCTCCTCTTGAGCAGTGATGTATTGGGGCTGTTGCTGAGCAACACAGACTTTCAACTCCCTCCAAAGATTTTCTATGGGGTTGAGATCTGGGGACTGGCTAGGCCACCCCAGGACCTTGAAATGCTTCGTACGAAGCCACTCCTTCGTTGCCCGGGCGGTGTGTTTGGGATCATTGTCATGCTGAAAGACCCAGCCATGTTTCATCTTCAATGCCCTTGCTGATGGAAGGAGGTTTTCACTCAAAATCTCACAACACATGGCCCGATTCATTCTTTCCTTTACACGGATCAGTCATCCTGGTCCCTTTGCAGAAAAACAGCCCCATGCTTCACAGTAGGTATGGTGTTCTTTAGATGCAACTCAGCATTCTCTGTCCTCCAAACACGACACGAGTTTTTACCAAAAAGTTATATTTTGGTTTCATCTAACCATATGACATTCTCCCAATCTTCTTCTGGATCATCCAAATGCTCTCTAGCAAACTTCAGACGGGCCTGGACATGTACTGGCTTAAGCAGGGGGACACATCTGGCACTGCAGGATTTGAGTCCCTGGCGGCGTAGTGTGTTACTGATGGTAGGCTTTGTTACTTTGGTCCCAGCTCTCTGCAGGTCATTCACTAGGTCCCCCCGTGTGGTTCTGGGATTTTTGCTCACCGTTCTTGTGATCATTTTGACCCCACGGGGTGAGATCTTGCGTGGAGCCCCAGATCGAGGGAGATTATCAGTGGTCTTGCATGTCTTCCATTTCCTAATAATTGCTCCCACAGTTGATTTCTTCAAACCAAGCTGCTTACCTATTGCAGATTCAGTCTTCCCAACCTGGTGGAGGTCTACAATGTTGTTTCTGGTGTCCTTTGACAGCTCTTTGGTCTTGGCCATAGTGGAGTTTGGAGTGTGACTGTTTGAGGTTGTGAACAGGTGTCTTTTATACTGATAACAAGTTCAAACAGGTGGCATTAATACAGGTAACAAGTGGAGGACAGAGAAGCCTCTGTTACAGGTCTGTGAGAGCCAGAAATCTTGCTTGTTTGTAGGTGACGAAATACTTATTTTCCACCATAATTTGCAAATAAATTCATTAAAAATCATACAATGTGATTTTCTGGATTTTTTTTCTCATTTTGTCTGTCATAGTTGAAGTGTACCTATGATGATAATTACAGGCCTCTCGTCTTTTTAAGTGGGAGAACTTGCACAATTGTTGGCTGACTAAATACTTTTTTGCCCCACTGTAGGTGGAGGTACACAGTGCCATTTTGCTGTATCCAGTGTCGATTTTAGCATGTAAATCCTGGTGGGGCAAACTCAAACTGTATTTCTTAGATGCATGCCAGCAAAGACCTACACAACACTAAAAACAATAAATTAATTGCACTATAATGGCAATAAGAGGTGACCACAAACTGTTAGGGCCAACATAAAGCACAATGGAGTGAGTCCTTACTACCAATACACCTGGCTATCAGTGGAGTCTTGATTGGCAGCGAAACAATTAATTCAGCCTTGTTTACCGCCTTTTTAAAAGACATAGCTGATATGGCTGACTTGCTTAAACAAATGTGGTTTCTACTAACAATTGAGATATACAAACAATGGCATAAGGGAACGATGAGCGGACAAGCGTCATTCCGTAATTTCGATGAAGACATTAATGAGCGAGCTACGACGGACGTAGTCAATATAACTATGTGTTCAGCACTTTTGAAATGTACAGTGACAGAATACAGAACATGGGCTGCTATTACAGAATTTTCCCTGTACACCAAGTTAGAACCGTAGGATAAATAAAGTGGGCATATAAAGCAGACAATGAAACCTCTTACAATATTAGATGCCGTTTCTCAAAAACAGGTTATAGGCTACATGTGCAGCACCACCGAGTCAGAACAGTAACGTTAGGCAAAATTAAGAGGTGAAAATAGACCAAATTATTAGGGTGAAGCCCACTGGTTATTAACAGCTTACTACACAACATAAACTTAGAACTACTTCCTTAGCTACAGTATACATATCTCCCTTGCATATTACATAATGTATGCAGCAGCATACAATACATTTTTGGACATTGGCTTGTGATGTGCTCACTTAAACATGAAGGCAGTGCGGCAGTTTTTTCATCAAACTTTGTCATCAAAGTCTGGCATTCTCTGGATTCATGGTGGGAACTCGGAAAGAAACACACACAGCCACTCCATTGAATAGCAGGCTACTGGTTGCATTGCACTGCTTGCAGTTGGCCACTGATTCCTTCCACACGACTCATTGTTGAATTTGCGATTTCCAACTTGTGTAATCTTTATGTCCAATGACCGATGAGCACCGATATGTTTTATCTATAATTTCTCTTCATTAATTCTGTTCATATGACAAGGATTAAAAATGATTTGACAGTAGATTGTCGACTTGATTCCTGATGATGACTGCTAGCTAAGACTTTGAAAGTAAGATGTTGACATGATCTGTCCAATCAAAGCTACTGTATATATGACGTGATTTGACGTGATTTTATCTGTGGCCAATGACCTTGAGCCTTCTTGGAAGATCACTTGTAATATAACTCTAATGCCGGACACAACGGGCTGAAATTTTGGATATCTACCCTTACTAAGGACATTAACTCTGCGATGAAGTAGTGTCCCCATCAGTGACAGAACACTGAGCCATTCATGGCGCAATGCTCCTATTTTTTGCTGGCTCGCCCCACTACCACAGAATGCACTGAGCTAGGCAGAACATCTGCATTTTGGTAAGACACAGGGTGGGGGCCTATGCATATTTGTAAGCAATAGCTGGTGCATGATATCTAAGGAAGTCTCAAGGTTTTGCTCGCCCAAGGTAGAGTATCTCATGATACGCTGTAGACCACACTATCTACCTAGAGAGTTTTCATCTGTATTTTTCATAGCAGTCTATACATACCACCACAGACCAAGGCTGGCACTAAAACCACACTCAATGAGCTGTATTCTACCACTAGCAAACAGGAAAACGGTCATCCAGAGGCGGCGCTCCTAGTGGTCAGGGACTCTAATGCAGGGAAACTTAAATCAGTTTAATCTAATTTCTATCAGCATGTTAAATGTGCAACCAGAGGGAAAAAAATTCTAGACCACCTTTACTCCATACACAGAGACGCGTACAAAGCGAATCTGACCATAACTCTATCCTCCTGATTCCAGTTTACAAGCAACAATTCAAGCAGGAAGCACCAGTGACTCAGTCTATAAAAAGTGGTCAGATGAAGCAGATGCTAAACTACAGGACTATTTTTGCAAGCACAGCCTGGAATATGTTCTGGGATTCTTCCGATGGCATTGAGGAGTACACAGCATCAGTCACTGGCTTTATCAATAAGTGCATTGAGGACGTCGTCCTCACAGTGACTGTACCTACATACCCCAACCTGAAGCCATGAATTGCAGGAAACATTTGCATTGAGCTAAAGGGTAGAGCTGCCGCTTTCAAGGAGTGGGACTCAAACCCGGAAACTTCCCACTATGCCCTCCGACGAACCATCAAACAAGCAAAGCATCAATACAGGACTAAGATTGAATTGTACTACACCGGCTCCGACACTCGTCTGATGTGGCAGGGCTTGCAAACTATTACAGACTACAAAGGGAAGCACATCTGAGAACGGCCCAGTGACACGAGCCTACCAGACAAGCTAACTTCTTTGCTCGCTTCGAGGCAAGTAACACTGAAACATGCATGAGAGCATCAGTTGTTCCGGTTGACTGTGCTCTCTTCTTAGCTAGCTACATAGCCGTCTTTGTATCAAAGATAATTGCATAATTATCGTATTTCGTCGTCCTAACGTATCTGCCCAGCAGCTAGCTAAGCAGCTAGCTAACATCCACTGTCCACCAGCACTGTAGAAACTATTACACTCAACTGAACGACTCGATTAGCGTAGTGTCAGCTAGCTACATAGTTGTCTTCGCTGTCTTCGTATCCAAGATAATTGTGTAGTTTAGAGTGTGTAGACTTAGAGTGATTATCTTAATTTACCGAGGTTAGCTAGCCAGCTATTTGTCGTCCTTAACGTAGGAGATGCTGCTAGCTAGCTAGCCAACAGCTAGCCTACCTCTACCGAATTGAACTTCAACTACCCGGTCAACATTCCGCGTCGCTCCACAGGTAGTATCACATTTTTTTTTCACTTCATTACAGTACAACGGTTTGATTTGTTTGATCGTAGCTAGCCAGCTACATAGCCGTCTTTGTATCTAAGACAATTGTGTAGTCTAGAGCAATTTTCTAGGTTAGCTGGCCAGCTATTGTCGTTCTGTTAACGTAGCTAGCCAGCTAGCCCCCGAATAGCAGCACTGTAGAAACTATTACAGTACAACGGTTTGATTTGTTTGATCGTAGCTAGCTAGCTACATAGCCGTCTTTGTATCTAAGACAATTGTGTAGCCTAGAGCGATTTTCTAGGTTAGCTAGCCAGCTATTGTCGTTCTTTCAAGGTAACGTAACGCAATCAACCTGCTAGCTAGCCAGCTAGCCCCCGAATAGCAGCACTGTAGAAACTATTACACTCGACGGAACGACTTGATTAGTGTAGTGTCAACATCGCAGCCACTACCAGCTAGCCTACTCCAGCAGTACTGTATCATTTTAGTCAATAAGATTATTGCTACGTAAGCTTAACTTTCTGAACATTCGTGACGAGTAGTCCACTTGTCATTCCAATCTCCTTTGCATTAGGGTAGCCTCTTCTGTAGCCTGTCAACTATGTGTCTATCTATCCCTGTTCTCTCCTCTCTGCACAGACCATACAAACGCTCCACACCGCGTGGCCGTGGCCACCCTAATCTGGTGGTCCCAGCGCGCACGACCCACGTGGAGTTCCAGGTCTCCGGTAGCCTCTGGAACTGCCGATCTGCGGCCAACAAGGCAGAGTTCATCTCAGCCTATGCCTCCCTCCAGTCCCTCGACTTCTTGGCACTGACGGAAACATGGATCACCACAGATAACACTGCTACTCCTACTGCTCTCTCTTCGTCCGCCCACGTGTTCTCGCACACCCCGAGAGCTTCTGGTCAGCGGGGTGGTGGCACCGGGATCCTCATCTCTCCCAAGTGGTCATTCTCTCTCTCTCCCCTTAACCATCTGTCTATCACCTCCTTTGAATTCCATGCTGTCACAGTTACCAGCCCTTTCAAGCTTAACATCCTTATCATTTATCGCCCTCCAGGTTCCCTCGGAGAGTTCATCAATGAGCTTGATGCCTTGATAAGCTCCTTTCCTGAGGACGGCTCACCTCTCTCAGTCCTGGGCGACTTTAACCTCCCCACGTCTACCTTTGACTCATTCCTCTCTGCCTCCTTCTTCCACTCCTCTCCTCTTTTGACCTCACCCTCTCACCTTCCCCCCCTACTCACAAGGCAGGCAATACGCTCGACCTCATCTTTACTAGATGCTGTTCTTCCACTAACCTCATTGCAACTCCCCTCCAAGTCTCCGACCACTACCTTGTATCCTTTTCCCTCTCGCTCTCATCCAACACTTCCCACACTGCCCCTACTTTGATGGTATCGCGCCGTCCCAACCTTCGCTCTCTCTCACCCGCTACTCTCTCCTCTTCCATCCTATCATCTCTTCCCTCTGCTCATACCTTCTCCAACCTATCTCCTGATTCTGCCTCCTCAACCCTCCTCTCTTCCCTTTCTGCATCCTTTGACTCTCTATGTCCCCTATCCTCCAGGCCGGCTCGGTCCTCCCCTCCCGCTCCGTGGCTCGATGACTCATTGCGAGCTCACAGAACAGAGCTCCGGGCAGCCGAGCGGAAATGGAGGAAAACTCGCCTCCCTGCGGACCTGGCATCCTTTCACTCCCTCCTCTCTACATTTTCCTCCTCTGTCTCTGCTGCTAAAGCCACTTTCTACCACTCTAAATTCCAAGCATCTGCCTCTAACCCTAGGAAGCTCTTTGCCACCTTCTCCTCCCTCCTGAATCCTCCTCCCCCCTCCTCCCTCTCTGCAGATGACTTCGTCAACCATTTTGAAAAGAAGGTCGACGACATCCGATCCTCGTTTGCTAAGTCAAACGACACCGCTGGTTCTGCTCACACTGCCCTACCCTGTGCTCTGACCTCTTTCTCCCCTCTCTCTCCAGATGAAATCTCGCTTCTTGTGACGGCCGGCCGCCCAACAACCTGCCCGCTTGACCCTATCCCCTCCTCTCTTCTCCAGACCATCTCCGGAGACCTTCTCCCTTACCTCACCTCGCTCATCAACTCATCCCTGACCGCTGGCTACGTCCCTTCCGTCTTCAAGAGAGCGAGAGTTGCACCCCTTCTGAAAAAACCTACACTCGATCCCTCCGATGTCAACAACTACAGACCAGTATCCCTTCTTTCTTTTCTCTCCAAAACTCTTGAACGTGCCGTCCTTGGCCAGCTCTCCCGCTATCTCTCTCAGAATGACCTTCTTGATCCAAATCAGTCAGGTTTCAAGACTAGTCATTCAACTGAGACTGCTCTTCTCTGTATCACGGAGGCGCTCCGCACTGCTAAAGCTAACTCTCTCTCCTCTGCTCTCATCCTTCTAGACCTATCGGCTGCCTTCGATACTGTGAACCATCAGATCCTCCTCTCCACCCTCTCCGAGTTGGGCATCTCCGGCACGGCCCACGCTTGGATTGCGTCCTACCTGACAGGTCGCTCCTACCAGGTGGCGTGGCGAGAATCTGTCTCCTCGCCACGCGCTCTCACCACAGGTGTCCCCCAGGGCTCTGTTCTAGGCCCTCTCCTATTCTCGCTATACACCAAGTCACTTGGCTCTGTCATAACCTCACATGGTCTCTCCTATCATTGCTATGCAGACGACACACAACTAATCTTCTCCTTTCCCCCTTCTGATGACCAGGTGGCGAATCGCATCTCTGCATGTCTGGCAGACATATCAGTGTGGATGACGGATCACCACCTCAAGCTGAACCTCGGCAAGACGGAGCTGCTCTTCCTCCCGGGGAAGGACTGCCCGTTCCATGATCTCGCCATCACGGTTGACAACTCCATTGTGTCCTCCTCCCAGAGCGCTAAGAACCTTGGCGTGATCCTGGACAACACCCTGTCGTTCTCAACCAACATCATGGCGGTGGCCCGTTCCTGTAGGTTCATGCTCTACAACATCCGCAGAGTACGACCCTGCCTCACACAGGAAGCGGCGCAGGTCCTAATCCAGGCACTTGTCATCTCCCGTCTGGATTACTGCAACTCGCTGTTGGCTGGGCTCCCTGCCTGTGCCATTAAACCCCTACAACTCATCCAGAACGCCGCAGCCCGTCTGGTGTTCAACCTTCCCAAGTTCTCTCACGTCACCCCGCTCCTCCGCTCTCTCCACTGGCTTCCAGTTGAAGCTCGCATCCGCTACAAGACCATGGTGCTTGCCTACGGAGCTGTGAGGGGAACGGCACCGCAGTACCTCCAGGCTCTGATCAGGCCCAACACCCAAGCAAGGGCACTGCGTTCATCCACCTCTGGCCTGCTCGCCTCCCTACCATTGAGGAAGTACAGTTCCCGCTCAGCCCAGTCAAAACTGTTCGCTGCTCTGGCCCCCCAATGGTGGAACAAACTCCCTCACGACGCCAGGACAGCGGAGTCAATCACCACCTTCCGGAGACACCTGAAACCCCACCTCTTCAAGGAATACCTAGGATAGGATAAGTAATCCTTCTCACCCCCCCCCTTAATGATTTAGATGCACTATTGTAAAGTGGCTGTTCCACTGGATGTCAGAAGGTGAATTCACCAATTTGTAAGTCGCTCTGGATAAGAGCGTCTGCTAAATGACTTAAATGTAAATGTAATGTACGCAGCCGATGTGAGTAAGACCTTTAAACAGGTCAACATTCACAAGGCCGCTGGGCCAGACGGATTTCCAGGATGTGTACTCCAATCATGTGCTGACCTACTGGCATGTGTCTTCACTGACATTTTCAATCTCTCCCTATCTGAGTCTGTAATACTATGTTTCGAGCAGACCACCATAGTCCCTGTGCCCAAGAACACTAATGTAACCTGCCTAAATGACTACCAACTTATAACACTCACGTCTGTAGTCATAAAATGCTTTGAAAGGCTGGTCATGGCTCACATTAACACCATTATCCCAGAAACGCTACACCCACTCCAATTTGCATACCGCACCAACAAATCCATAAATGATGCAATATCTATTGCACTCCATACTGCCCTTTCCCACCTGGACAGAAGGAACACCCATCTGAGAATTCTGTTCATTGACTACAGCTCAGCATTCAACACTATAAAGTCCTCAAAGCTCATCACTAAGCTAAGGACCCTGGGACTAAACACCTCCCTCTGCAACTGGATCCTGGACTTCCTGATAGGCTGCCCCCAGCTGGTAAGGGTAGGTAACAACACATCCACCACGCTGATCCTTAACGCGGGGGCCCATCAGGGGTGCGTGATCAGTCCCCTCCTGTACTCGCTGTTCACTCATGACTGCATGACCAAGCACAACTCCAACACCATCATTAAGTTTGCTGGTGACACAACAGTGGCAGGCCTGATCACCAACAACAATGAGAGCCTATAGGGAGGAGCTCAGAGACCTGACCGTGTGGTGCAAGGACAACAATCTCTCCCTCAACGTGATCAAGACAAAGGAGATGATTGTGGACTAAAGGAAAAGGAGGACCGAGCACACCCCCATTCTCATCGATGGGGCTGTAGTGAAGCAGGTTGAGAGCTTCAAGTTCCTTGGCGTCCACATCAACAACAAACTAACATGGTCCAAGCACACAAAGACAGTCGTGAAGAGGGCACAACATAACCTTTTCCCCCTCAGGACACTGAAAAGATTTGGCAAGGTTCCTCAGCTCCGCAAAAGGTTTTGCAGCTGCACCATCGAGAGCATACTGACTGGTTGCATCACTGCCTGGTATGGCAATTGCTCGGCTTCCGACCGCAAAGCACTACAGAGGGTAGTGCGTACGGCCCAGTACATCACCGTGGCCAAGCTTCCTGCCATCCAGGACCTCTATACCAGGCAGTTTCAGAGGCCCTAAATATTGTCAAAGACTCCAGCCACCCTAGTCATAGACTGTTTTCTCTGCTACTGCACGGCAAGCGGTACCGGAGCACCAAGTCTAGGTCCAAGCAGCTTCTTAACAGCTTCTACCCCCAAGCCATAAGACTCCTGAACAGCTAATCAAATAGCTACTCAGACGAGCATGCTGCTGCTATCTTGGTTATCTATGCATAGCCACTTTAATAACTCTACCTACATGTACATAATTACTTCAATTACCTCGACACCGGTGCCCCCCGCACATTGACACATTGACTCTGTACAGGTACCCCCTGTATATAGGCCCGCTATTGTTATTTACTGCTGCTCTTTAATTATTTGTTATTTTTATCTCTTACTTTTTCAGGGATTTTCTTAAAACTGCATTGTTGGTTAAGGGCTTGTAAATAAGCATTTCAATGTCAGGTTTACACCCGTTGTATTCGGTGCATGTGACAAATACAATTTGATTTAAGCTAAATTGAATATTGACAAAAAGTTTTTCACACGTCTCACAATTGATTATGGAAAAGTCTGATGGCGCCATCACCTGGCCAAATGCATTATCACAGCCTCAGGGAATAAACAACTCGGAAAGGAATAGAAATACCCCCACAACGTGGCATGCTCCCTTTATTGTAACATTTCGATTAGGTGGTCTTCTTCAGGCTAGCAATCAAACATATGGGAGAATGCTGTGTGTGGGTAGTTCTGTTCCTTTCGTGTGACTTTCTTCCACTCTACACCTAGAAATGTGTTGGATGTGCAAACACTGTGCTATAAAATCACTAGGCTATAAAATTATCAAGATTGGGAATGTGAACTTGTCTGTTTGCGTGTTGACATGAGTTGCTCTGGATACGTGTCTGTATATTTGTGAGTATGTGTGTGTAAATGCATGCCAGTGTCTGTGTGACAAAAAAAGCGTCTGTCTCAGAGGGTTGCCTGAGTGTAGCTGCTGAGCTGCACAGGCTGCTGAGCTGCACAGGGTCATACAGCCATATGATTAAAGGTCACAAGCCCATGGTAGCACAGCTTCAGTCAGTTCTCTGACAATGCACAGTCCTCACCTCAACTCATTCCTCAACTCCCATTTGGTTTACCTCTGTCTTCTCTCCCTCTCTCCTCTTTCTTTGTTCTTTCCTATCCTCTCCTTCTGCTTCCTCCTCACCACACACCACGCAGATAGATTGGGGTTGAAAGCTAAATTTGGGTTGGCTTCTTGTTTACCTAATATTCAACAGCTCAGTCTGTACTGAAAGTCCTCCCACTCTAACAACCCCTCCCTCCCTACACTTGGGAGGGAGGGGTTGTTAGAGTGCAGCAGCAGAAATCACTTCAAGACATGTTCCCTCCATTCCAGCCAATCACAGATGATTGTGGGATTTATGGTTCCTGCTCTCAAAGGTTAAAAAAATGTGTGTGTGTGTGTGTTTTGCCTCATACATTCAAATAAATCAACAAACACCCACTCAGTTTGTGTCATTTGCAGAAGAGAGATGGAAAGTGTCTCTTTGGTCTCAACTAATTCATGAATCACTCAAGCCACTTGTCAGCAACAAACTGTGTGCTAATTTATTTTCTTCCCACAAAATGACGTCACATTAGTAAAGAGTCTCCATTTACAACTTCCTGTGGAATCTGGATTCTGCCTCAGGCTCTTCTAATTACAAATAATTATCTGATGAAAGTTCTCTCTCCCAGTCCAAAAAGAACAGCGCCGTGGAACACCAGAGGTACAACAACACGGACATTTAAACAGTTTCAACAACAATTCTGTCAGATTTTTCTTAACTCTGCCACAAAACAGCTTTAAATTAATTGTCTACAAGGAGCAGTGTATGTGAAAAATAATTCAAAACATACTTGTGGTCTGAAATCCCTCATAATGTATCTACTTAAATTAGCACCTTACAGTGAGGGAATTTTGTCATTAATTAAAAAGGGAGCTTGTATTTCTAACATTGCAACAACAACAAAAATTGTCACCCATTGCTATTCCAGTGCTAGCCTTATGAGTAACTGTAACAACCCACTTCAAGAAAATAATATGCTTTTGGAGCCAATCCCTGATGACCTTTTCTGTCTCATTAAGACCGGAGTCGTGACATTACAGTCAGAACAAAGGAGCTTCGTCTTTACTCAGCTTTTATATATGAAGATAAAGCACAGATATAAGAAGAAAGGTCTACATTCATCATCACATTCTGATGTACACATGGTTTCCATGTGTTTGATACCATTCTACTGGGTACGTTCCAGACATTATTATGAGCTGTCCTCCCCTTAGCAGCTTTCAAATCAAATCAAATGGTATTGGTCATATACACATGGTTAGCAGATGTTAATATGATTGTAGCGAAATGCTTGTGCATTATTAAAGTGGCCAGTGATTTGAGAAAGTATGTTGACAGCAGCCTCTCTAAGTTAGTGATGGTTGTTTAACAGTCTGATGGCCTTGAGATAGAAGCTGTTTTTCAGATTCCCGGTCCCAGCTTCGATGCAACTGTACTGACCTCGCCTTCTGGATGATAACGGGGTGAACAGTGGTTGTTGTCCTTGATGATCTTTTTGGCCTTCCTGTGACATCGGGTGCTGTAGGTGTCCTGGAGGGCAGGTAGTTTGCCCCCGGTGATGCGTTGTGCAGATCACACTACCCTCTGGAGAGCCTTGTGGTTGAGGGCAGTGCAGTTGCCATACCAGGCGGTGATACAACCCAACAGGATGCTCTCGATTGTGCATCTGTAAAGGTTTGTGAGTATTTTAGGTGACAAGCCAAATTTATTCAGCCTCTTGAGGTTGAAGAAGCGCTGTTGCACCTTCTTCATCACTCAGTCTGTGTGCGTGGACCATTTCAGTTTGTCCGTGATGTGTACGCTGAGGAACTTAAAATTTTCCTCCTTCTCCACAACTGTCCCATCGATGTGAATAGGGGGTGCTCCTTCTGCTATTTCCTGAAGTCCACGATCATCTCCTTTGTTTTGTTGATGTTGAGTGATAGGTTATTTTCCTGACACCACACTCTGAGGGCCCTCACCTCCTCCCTGTTGGCTGTTTCGTCATTGTTGGTAATCAAGCTTAATGATGAGTTTTTAATGATGAGTTTGGAGGCTATGGGGTTGAATGCTGAGCTGTAGTCAATGAACAGCATTCTTACATAGGTATTCCTCTTGTCCAGATGGGATAGGGCAGTATGCAGATTGATGGCGATTGCATCGTCTGTGGACCTGTGGACCTACTGGGAGTGGGTCTAGGGTATCAGGTAAGATGGAGATGATATGATCCTTGACTAGTCTCTCAAAGCACTTCATGATGATAGAAGTGAGTGCTACGGGGCTATAGTCATTTAGTTCAGGTACCTTATATTTCTTGGGAACAGGAATAATGGTGGCCATCTTGAAGTATGTGGGGACAGCAGACTGGGATAGGGATTGATTGAACATGTCCTTAAACACACCAGCCAGCTGGTCTGCGCATGCTCTAAGGACACATTTAGGGATGCCGTCTGGGCCGGCAGCCTTGCGAGAGTTAACACATTTTAACCTTTTAATCACGTCGGCCACGTCGACCACGGAGAAGGAGAGCCCAGTCTTTGGTAGCGGGAAGTGTCGGTGGCACAGTATTGTCCTCAAAGCAAGCAAAGAAATTGTTTAATTAGTCTGGGAGCAGGACGTCAATGTCCGCAACGGGGCTTGTTTTCTTTTTGTAATCCATGATTGTCTGTAGACCCTGCCACATACGTCTCATGTTTGAGCCATTGAATTGCGACTCTACTTTGTCTCTATACTGACGCTTAGCTTGTTTGATTGCCTTGCACGGCTATGACTATAATCAAAGAGAATTCTCTTGGCAGATAATGCTGCCGGCCTTTGGTTGTAAGGAATTCTAGGTCAGGTGAACAAAAAGATTTGAGTTCCTGTATGTTGTTATGATTACACCATGAGTTGTTAATAATGAGGCATACACACCCACCCTTCTTCTTACCAGAGAGATGTTTGTTTCTGTCGGCGCAACGCATGAAGAAACCCGGTGGCTGTACCGATTCTGATAACCTATCCCGAGTGAGCCATGTTTCCGTGAAACAGAGAATGTTAAAATCTATGTCTCTCTGGAAGGCAACTCGTGCACTAATTTCGTCCACCTTCTTGTCTAGAGACTGGACATTGATGAGTAATATGCTTCGAAGCAGTGGATGGTGTGCTCGCCTTCTGAGTCTGACCAGGAGGCCGCTCTGTCTGCCTCCCCTGTGGTGACGACGTTGTTTTGGGTCGGCCTCTGGGATTAGATCCAAAGTCCAGGGTGGAGGTCCGAACAAAGGATCCGCTTTGGGAAAGTCATATTCCTGGTCATAATGATGGTAAGTTGACGTCGCTCTTATATCCAATAGTTCTTCCCGGCTGTATGTAATAACACTTAAGATTTTCTGGGTTAACAATGTAAGATATAATACATTAAAAAAACAAATTACTGCATAGTTTCTTAAGGACTTGAAGCGGGGTGACCATCTCTGTCAGTGCCATCTTGCATCTGTAAAATGCAGCCAATGCTTGTTAGCTCCTACACACACACAAGTTGTGTGCCAACTATCTCACAGACACATGCATGCACACACCCAAATCTAAAACACACTCACACGCATGCCTCTTACAAGCACATACTTTGGCACAATGTATACAGGCACATGCCCATATGTAGGAGGTATATGTGTTTGTGGGTGTGTGCATGCATGAGTGGTGGGAATGTGCCTGTATACATTGTGCCATAGTATGTGCTTGTAAGAGGCATGCGTGTGAGTGTATTTTAGATTTGGGTGTGTGCATGCAAGTGTCTGTGAGATAGTTGGCACACAACTTGAGAGTTTGTGGTCTTTCATGTAGAGGTTGAATTTAGAGGGCTCCTCGTGTAAAAACAGAATGAAAAGATATGCTGTTGAAATCAAATCCTGCTGTGAACTATTATTTACCCCTTTACTTTTCTCTTATCCATTTCACCCAGCATTTAACACACACACACACACCCAATATCAAAGGAGCAACAACAAACAAAGCTAACAACATAACCTCAAAAGATACTTGACACACACAGGCTACAAATAAATACACAAAACTGTCAGAAATCAAATACAACAAGAAAAGGTGAATAGCCTAGTCAATTTACACTGAGTCTACAAAACATTAGGAACACCCGCTTACACATACGGACTTATACATACACATACACATTTGATCTCGCTCTCTTCTCTCCCTCTCTCCCCCCTCTCTCAATTGTTGAGAACGGTTCTATAATTTCATATGTTTCTGGTTTGTCTATCTTTTCTATGTCTTTGTCTACATGTTTAAATATGTTGACAACAATCAAGGGGAAGATATCAGAATAGGGACATTTGGGAATAATAACATATTATAATATCATATTGTACAGGATACATTTGTACTGTAGAGAAGCCGTCACTATAGCAATGCAAGGTCTTTTTCATGATGTTGTGAAACATCAATTGCTATGGAAATGCTGGTGTGTTTTTTTTAATGACGTTTAAGGTAATTATGATGCAACTATGATGGGGATACGGTATGGATTAAATCAAATCAAATCAAATGTATTTATATAGCCCTTCGTACATCAGCTGATATCTCAAAGGGCTGTACAGAAACCCAGCCTAAAACCCCAAACAGCAAGCAATGCAGGTGTAGAAGCACGGTGGCTAGGAAAAACTCCCTAGAAAGGTCAAAACCTAAGAAGAAACCAAGAGAGGAACCAGGCTATGTGGGGTGGCCAGTCCTCTTCTGGCTGTGCCGGGTGGAGATTATAACAGAACATGGCCAAGATGTTCAAATGTTCATAAATGACCAGCATGGTCGAATAATAATAAGGCAGAACAGTTGAAACTGGAGCAGCAGCACGGCCAGGTGGACTGGGGACAGCAAGGAGTCATCATGTCAGGTAGTTCTGGGGCATGATCCTAGGGCTCAGGTCCTCCGAGAGAGAGAAAGAAAGAGAGAAAGAGAGAATTAGAGAAAGCAAACTTAAATTCACACAGGACACCGAATAGGACAGGAGAAGTACTTCAAATATAAAAAACTGACCCTAGCCCCCCGACACATAAACTACTGCAGCATAAATACTGGAGGCTGAGACAGGAGGGGTCAGGAGACACTGTGGCCCCATCCGAGGACACCCCCGGACAGGGCCAAACAGGAAGGATGTAACCCCACCCACTTTGCCAATGCACAGCCCCCACACCACTAGAGGGATATCTTCAACCACCAACCTACCATCCTGTGACAAGGCTAAGTATAGCCCACACAGATCTCTGCCATGGCACAACCCAATTGGGGGCGCCAACCCAGACAGGATGACCACATCAGTGAATCAACCCACTCAGGTGACGCACCCCTTCCAGGGACGGCATGAGAGAGCCCCAGTAAGCCAGTGACTCAGCCCCTGTAATAGGGTTAGAGGCAGAGAATCCCAGTGGAAAGAAACCGGCCAGGCAGAGACAGCAAGGGCGGTTCGTTGCTCCAGCCTTTCCGTTCACCTTCCCACTCCTGGGCCAGACTACACTCAATCATATGACCCACTGAAGAGATGAGTCTTCAGTAAAGACTTGAAAGACCGTGTTTGCGTCTCTGACATGGGTAGGCAGACCATTCCATAAAAATGGAGCTCTATAGGAGAAAGCCCTGCCTCCAGCTGTTTGCTTAGAAATTCTAGGGACAATTAGGAGGCCTGCGTCTTGTGACCGGAGCGTACGTGTAGGTATGTACGGCAGGACCAAATCAGAGAGATAGGTAGGAGCAAGCCCATGTAATGCTTTGTAGGTTAGAGGTAAAACCTTGAAATCAGCCTTTGCTTTGACAGGAAGCCAGTGTAGGGAGGCTTGCACTGGAGTAATATGATACATTTTTTGGGTTCTAGTCAGGATTCTAGCAGCCGTATTTAGCAATAACTGAAGTTTATTTAGTGCTTTATCCGGGTAGCCGGAAAGTAGAGCATTGCAGTAGTCTAACCTAGTGACAAAAGCATGGATTGATTTTTCTGCATCATTTTTGGACAGAAAGTTTCTGATTATTGCAATGTTACGTAGATAGAAAAAAGCTGTCCTTGAAATGGTCTTGATATGTTCTTCAAAAGAGAGATCAGGGTCCAGAGTAATGCCGAGGTCCTTCACAGTTTTATTTGAGACGACTGTACAACCATTAAGATTAATTGTCAGATTCAACAGAAGATCTCTTTGTTTCTTGGCACCTAGAACAAGCATCTCTGTTATGTCCGAATTTAAAAGTAGAAAGTTTGCAGCCATCCACTTCCTTATGTCTGAAACACATGCTTCTAGCAAGGGCAATTTTGGGGCTTCACCATGTTTCATTGAAATGTACAGCTGTGTGTCATCCGCATAGCAGTGAAAGTTAACATTATGTTTTCGAATGACATCCCCAAGAGGTAAAATATATAGTGAAAACAATAGTGGTCCTAAAACGGAACCTTGAGGAACACCGAGATTTACAGTTGATTTGTCAGAGGACAAACCATTCACAGAGACAAACTGATATCTTTCCGACAGATAAGATCTAAACCAGGCCAGAACTTGTCCGTGTAGACCAATTTGGGTTTCCAATCTCTCCAAAAGAATTTGGTGATCGATGGTATCAAAAGCAGCACTAAGGTCTAGGAGCACGAGGACAGATGCAGAGCCTCGGTCCGATGCCATTAAAATGTCATTTACCACCTTCACAAGTGCAGTCTCAGTGCTATGATGGGGTCTAAAACCAGACTGAAACATTTCGTATACATTGTTTGTCTTCAGGAAGGCAGTGAGTTGCTGTGCAACAGCCTTTTCTAAAATTTTTGAGAGGAATGGAAGATTCAATGTAGGCCGATAGTTTTTAATATTTTCTGGGTCAAGGTTTGGCTTTTTCAAGAGAGGCTTTATTACTGCCACTTTTAGTGAGTTTGGTACACATCCGGTGGATAGAGAGCCGTTTATTATGTTCAACATAGGAGGGCCAAGCAAAGGAAGTAGCTCATTCAGTAGTTTAGTTGGAATAGGGTCCAGTATGAAGCTGGAAGGTTTAGAGGCCATGATTATTTTCATCATTGTGTCAAGAGATATAATACTAAAACACTTGAGCGTCTCTCTTGATCCTAGGTCATGGCAGAGTTGTGCAGACTCAGGACAACTGAGCTTTGAAGGAATACGCAGATTTAAAGAGGAGTCCGTAATTTGCTTTCTAATAATCATGATCTTTTCCTCAAAGAAGTTCATGAATTTATCACTGCTAAAGTGAAAGCCTTCCTCTCTTGGGGAATGCTGCGTTTTAGTTAGCTTTGCGACAGTATCAAAAAGGAATTTCGGATTGTTCTTATTTTCCTCAATTAAGTTAGAAAAATAGGATGATCGAGCAGCAGTAAGGGCTCTTTGGTACTGCATGGTACTGTCTTTCCAAGCTAGTTGGAAGACTTCCAGTTTCCGTTCCAATTTTCTGGAAGCTTGCTTCAGAGCTCGGGTATTTTCTGTGTACCAGGGAGCTAGTTTCTTATGAGAAATGTTTTTAGTTTTTAGGGGTGCAGGGGTATTGCACAAGGTTAAATTGAGTTCCTCAGTTCGGTGGTTAACTGATTTTTGTCCTCTGGCGTCCTTGGGTAGACAGAGAGAATCTGGAAGGACATCAAGGAATCTTTGTGTTCTCTGTGAATTTATAGCACGACTTTTGATGTTCCTTGGTTGGGGTCTGAGCAGATTATTTGTTGCAATTGCAAACGTAATAAAATGGTGGTCCGATAGTCCAGGATTATGAGGAAAAACATTAAGATCCACAACATTTATTCCATGGGACAAAACTAGGTCCAGAGTATGACTGTGACAGTGAGTGGGTCCAGAGACATGTTGGACAAAACCCACTGAGTCGATGATGGCTCCGAAAGCCTTTTGGAATGGGTCTGTGGACTTTTCCATGTGAATATTAAAGACACCAAAGATTAGAATATTATCTGCTATGACTACAAGGTCCGATAGGAATTCAGGGAACTCAATGAGGAACGCTGGAAATGGCCCAGGAGGCCTGTAAACAGTAGCTATAAAAAGTGATTGAGTAGGCTGCATAGATTTCATGACTAGAAGCTCAAAAGACGAAAACGTCATTTTTTTTTGTAAATTGAAATTTGCTATCGTAAATGTTAGCAACACCTCCGCCTTTGCGGGATGCACGGGGGATATGGTCACTAGTGGAGCCAGGAGGTGAGGCCTCATTTAACACAGTAAATTCATCATGCTTAAGCCATGTTTCAGTCAGGCCAATCACATCAAGATTATGATCAGTGATTAGTTCATAGACTATAATTACCTGCCCCCTGGTAAACAGTGTATGACCGCTGGATGATTCGTTTTAAGTCTAATACTGCGGGTAATGGAGTCGCCAATGATTAGAGTTTTCAATTTGTCAGAGCTAATGGTGGGAAGCTTCGGCGTTTCAGACCCCGTAATGGGAGGAGTAGAGACCAGAGAAGGCTCGGCCTCTGAATCCGACTCGCTGCTTAATGGGAAAAAAACGGTTGAAAGTTTCTGTCAGCTGAATGAGCGACACCGGTTGAGCATTCCTACAGCATTTCCTTCCAGAAACCGTGAGAAAGTTGTCCGGCTGCGGGGACTGTGCCAGGGGATGTATACTACTATCTGTACTTCCTGGTGGCACAGACGCTGTTTCATCCTTTTCTACACTGGAATTACTCTTGCCTAACGATTGCGTCTGAAGCTGGGCTTGTAGCACAGCTATCCTCGCCATAAGGCGATCGTTCTCCTGTATATTATGAGTACAGCGACTGCAATTAGAAGGCATCATGTTAATGTTACTACTTAGCTTCGGCTGTTGGAGGTCCTGACGAACCATGTCCAGATAAAGCGTCCGGAGTGAAAAAGTTGAGGGAAAAAACAAAAACATAAACGGTAATTAAAAAGTAAAAACCGTAAAGTTGTCAGGTAGCAAAATAGGTTGGCAACAAAACGAACAGCAACTCGTGAACTGTTACTGCACAACACATAGCAACAACGTTACCAAAACACTACAGTGGAATCCTGACACAAATGATGTGAAAAAGTATATCATCATGAATATTAAGGCTACACACAATACATGTTACACACAGACACTCAAGCATGCAAATTGTTGGGGTTATTTATTTATTTGGACATCACACATTATAGTCTTACTCTTATACAGACATTGTACACAATCTCACTAAATCACATCCAATATCATACACATTAACCTACTCAGATTTACTACACAAATTTACTATCTTGTCTCAATTTTCTAACATCTGTGACATTGGCTCACAGGCAAATAGGCAAAGGAATAAAACAAATATTGCTAGAAACTGTTTCTTGAATTCTAAATATAAGACATTTGAAAGCTCTAGTTTTGACTAATTATGGTCAATTTAGACAGATAATAGTATCTAGTTATGGTAAGGAGTGAAATAATTATAGCCAGTTATAATTGTAACGGTTTAGCAGATTATAAAAAAAGAAGATCTGTCTTTAAGTGCCTAAAAGAAAAGGAATATAACATATACTGCTTACAGGAAACTCACTCTACATCCTTAGATGAAGTTGCGTGGAAAAAGGAATGGAGTGGTGAAATAATTTTCTGTCATGGACAAAGGATCTCAAACGATAATATGTGACAATATTAATTAACAAAAATTTAGATCTGAATGTGCAAATAGTCAGGAATGATTCACAAGGAAGGTGGATCATTTTGAATATGAAAGTGGACGAAAAAGACATTTGGCTCATTAATCTATATGGTCCAAATCAGGATGTTCCATACATCTTTGAAAATATTTATACCAATTTATTGAACTTACAGGCAAAAAATGATCAAAACATTATAGTGGGAGACTATAACACAGTGTTAAGTACCTCAATGGAGTGTAAAGGAAATCACTCTACAAACTATCATCACCGTGCCCTTAAGGAAATCACAAATATTATGGACACATTAGAAGTAATGGATATTTGGAGACTTAAAAACCCCGACCTAGTGAGATATACATGGAGGAGACTTAATCAAGCTAGCCGCCTTGACTACTCTGTCTCATTCACTCTTGCATCAAATGTTAAAAAAGTTTTAATAGGAGACAGAATGCGATCGGATCATCATCTAATTGGCCTTCACATAACTCTTATAGAATTACCACTTGGACGGGAATATTGGAAATTTAATCAGAGTTTACTGGAGGACAACTTATTTTTAACTAAGACAAAATAATTTATAACTGAAATTTCCAGTATAATATAGGTTCAGCAAATCCCCTTATTGTTTGGGACACCTTTAAATGTACCTTCAGAGGTCATTCAATTCCATTTTCATCAATAATAAAAAGCAGTTTCTGGCTAAAGAGTCAAGACTAACAAGGGAAATACATGAACTAATAGTACAGGTAGATAGCAATAAAAATGATACTACAGATATACAAAATAAGTTAGAGGAAAAACAAAAAGAACATGAGGAACTTATTCAAGAACAATCTAATGTAATCTATTACAAAAATAAAGCAATCTGGATGGAATATGGAGAAAAATGAATCTCCAACACAGGAAAGCTAACAAACATTTTTTGCAGAAACTTGTTACTGAAGACAGAGTCATCTATGATTCTCTGAATGATATTTTAAAAGAGGAAGCTAAATATTTTAAGCAGATGTTCTCTTTTCCATCTCATCCTCTCCCACTGAATGAAGATTTGCGGTAAGGAATTCTTTCCAAATAATAAAAAAATGGAAAATTAACAAATGTACAGAAAGATCAGTGTGAAGGCCAAATTACAGAGGAATAACTTTTTTGAGGCTATTAAATCCTTTCAGTCTAGAGAAGCCCCAGGGCTTGATGTCATACTGGTAGAGGTATATAAAGCCTTTTTTGATATACTAAAAGCTCCATTGTTAGATTATTCTACTCCTGTAGAAATGGTACTCTGTCAGGTACTCAGCAGGAAGGTCTGATTCCACTATTATTAAAACAAGACACAGACGGCAAATATAAAGATCCAGTCAATCTAAAAAAACTGGAGGCCCCTTACACTTCAATGTTGTGATGCAAAAAATACTAGCAAAATGCATAGCACTCCCAATTAAAAAGGTTTTATAAGGTATTGTTAATCCTGATCAGACAGTTTTTTTTACTTGGACGATACATTGGAGATAATATGCGACAACAACTGGAAATAATAGAACATCATGAAACATCTAAGAAGCCAGGCCTGGTATTTATAGCAGATTTTGAAAAGGCCTTTGATAAAGTAAGACTGGATTTGACTTATAAATGCCTGATATTTTTCAATTTTGGTGATTCTCTTATTAATTGGGTAAAAGTAATGTATAGCAAACCCAGGTGTAAAATAGTGAATAGCAGCTACTTTTAAATTGTCAAGAGGAGTTTAACAAGGGTGTCCGCTGCCACCATATCTATTAATTATGGCCATTGAAATGCTAGCTATTAAAATCAGATCCAACAACAACATTAGAGGATTATAAATCCAAGGCTTAAAAACAAAGCTGTCCATGTAAGCTGTTTACTCAAGTTTTATATTAAGATATATCTGCTAGGTCAGATTGAAGATCTATATAACTTTTCTGGACTCTCTGGACGAAAACCTAATTTTGATAAGTGTACGATATTACATATTGGATCTTTAAAAAATACAACTTTTACATTACCCTGCAGTTTACCTATAAAATGGGCTGACGGTGTAGTAGACACACTTGGCATTCATATCACAAAAAATATAAATGTGCTCTCCACAATGAATTTCAATAGAAACCTAATAAAAATAGACAAGATCCTGTAACCATGGAGATGTAAATACCTGTCTCTTTATGGAATAATTGTCCTGAAAATTGCCCTGATTAACTCCTTAGTTTACTCACTTATTTATAGTGCTGCCTACTCCTGATGATTCATTTTTCAAATCATATGACGCAAAAATATTTAGCTTTATCTTTGATGCTAAACCAGACAAAATAATCATGCCTGTCTATATAATGAATATGATTATTAAATATAAAAGCACTAAACCTCTCTCTAAAAGCTTCACTTATTCAAAAGTTTTACTTGAACCCTAAATGGTTCTCAAGTAGATTACTAAGAAAAGCTCATCCATTGTTTAAACATGGTCTTTTTGCCTTTGTGTAGATTTTCATGTCTTATTTTCGATTAATTGAAAATTATACTTTTTTCAAAGTATCTTTCTTTTTCAAACAAGCATTGCAGAGCTGGCTACAATTTCAATTTCATCCCCCTGAAAAGCTAGAACAGATATTACAACAAATATTATGCCTGAACTCAAATGTGCTGGTTGATAAAATACCTGTATTAATGGGAAAGATGTTTGAAAAGGGTATTTTGTTCTTATATGATATTGTAAATTGGAATAGTAGACTTATGTCTTTCATGGAGTTATCAGAATTGTACAGGAAGATCTGCTCAATCCAAGAGTACAACCAATTGATTACAGCATTACCCCCAGAATGGAGGAGGCAAGTGGCAGTGAGACGTGGTAGGGAGCTGCTCTGTCTGCCCAATATAAAGGATCAAAACTTGCGGAGGAATAAAAATAGCATACATAGGAAAGTATACCAGTATCATTTGAGGGTCAGGGTGTTGACAACTGTGCCATACAGATTGCAAAATAGTTGGGAAGAGATTTTTGATGTACCGATTCCATAGTACATGGTGTATGGGTTGATATGTATATAAAACGATTCAAGACTTTGTGCTTTTGAGCTAAAGTTATTATATAGAATTTTTGCCACCAACAAAATGGTCAATATTTGGAGCATAAAATCATCAATGCTCTGCAGATTTTGTTGTGAGGATACAGAATCAAATTGACCCTAGAAATAGTACTGATGGGAGATCTGGAGAGACCGGGACAGTCAATTACTAATGTACTAATACTCTTGGTAAAAGTATTTAACCTCAATTTACAATCTGTGGATTCTATTAGATTAGTTAGATTGAAATTGTATGTTAAAATTCACAGCATAGTTGAAAGATATACACTACCATTCAAAAGTTTGGGGTCACTTCGAAATGTCCTTGTTTTCCATGAAAACATACATGAAATTAGTTCCAAAATGAATATGAAACATAGTCAAGACGTTGACAAAGTTATGAATAATGATTTTTAATTGAAAAAATAATTGTGTCTTTCAAACTTTGCTTTCGTCAAAGAATCCTCCATTTGCAGCAATTACAGCCTTGCAAACCTTTGGCATTCTAGTTGTCAATTTGTTGAGGTAATTGTTAGAGGAATTAAATTCATATATGTTTATTACCCAATTCAATTAATACACTCAGCCCATTTCTAAGGATTTGTAAGAAACTTATTTGCATAAAATTGGCCGAGACCAGTCTCAAAATCAAGCACTAGCGTTTATTCTCGAGAGTACTGAACATGATACAATTTACAACAGGTTATAAACTGAAAATGACATCATTAGGTTTCAAACTGTCCTGTCCCTCCTCCACTCCGGTACAATGGAAGTATAGTTCTCAAGCCTTCCTACATCGACCCCCACTTGTTTAGATAATTCATGACCAGGCCAAAGCCTCCCTGTGTAGATAAGCATTCTAGCCAGTCTGACGATAAATTCATTCGTTTCTACCAAAGAACAGACAGTCATTGTTCTAATTCTTGATTATAATTACACACATTATATTCAGTACTAGGATTAAACTAAAATTCATACATCTATACAGTAACATAATAGTATTCTGATTAGTCAGTCCTGATTGAAATGTATACATAATTAGTCATTATTGATTTAAAAAATCCCTTAACAGTAATCTAAAGAGATTTCATCCCATGCTTCCTGAAGCACCTACCACAAGTTGGATTGGCTTGATGGACACATCAACATACCATACGGTCAAGCTGCTCCCACAACAGCTCAATAGGGTTGAGATCCAGTGACTGTGCTGGCCACTCCATTATAGACATAGACAGTTATTGACAGTTATTGCATAGTTTGGAGCTGTGCTTTGGGTCATTGTCCTGTTGTAGGAGGAAATTGACTCCAATTAATCGCCGTCCACAGGGTATGGCATGGCGTTGCAAAATGGAGTGATCGCCTTCCTTCTTCAAGATCCCTTTTACTCTGTACAAATCTCCCACTACACCACCACCAAAGCACCCACAGACCATCACATTGCCTCCACCATGATTGACAGATGGCATTAAGCACTCCTCCAGCATCTTTTCATTTTTTCTGCATCTCATGAATGTTTTGCTTCGTGATCCGAACACCTCAAACTTAGATTTGTCTGTCCATAACACTTTTTTTCCAATCTTCCTCTGTCTAGTGTCTGTGTTATTTTGCCCATCTTAATATTTTTTTTATTGGCTAGTCTGAGATATGGCTTTTTCTTTGCAACTCTTCCTAGAAGGCCTGCATCCCAGAGTCGCCTCTTCACTGTTGACGTTGAGACTGGTGTTTTGCGAGTACTATTTAATGAAACTGCCATTTGAGGACTTGTGAGGCATCTGTTTCTCAAACTAGACACTAATGTACTTGTCCTCGTGCTTAGTTGTGCACCGGGGCCTCCCACTCCTTTTTCTATTCTGGTTAGAGCCAGTTTGCGCTGTGAAGGGAGTAGTACAGAACATTGTACGATATCTTCAGTTTCTTGGCAATTTCTCGCATGGAAATGCCTTCATTTCTCAGAACAAGAATAGACTGACAAGTTTCAGAAGAAAGTTATTTGATTCTGGCCATTTTGAGCCTGTAATCGAACTCACAAATGCTGATTGAAACCCTAGACCCACTCCAATTTGCATACTGCCCAAACAGATCCACAGATGATGCAATCTCTATTGCACTCCACACTGCCCTTTCCCACCTGAACAAAAGGAACACTTATATGAGAATGCTATTCATCGACTACAGCTCAGTATTCAACACCACAGTACCCTCAAAGCTCAACACTAAGCTAAGGAACCTGAGACTAAACACCTCCCTCTGCAACTGGATCCTGGACTTCCTGACGGGCCGCCCCCAGATGGTGAGGGTAGGTAGCAGCACATCTGCCACGCTGATCCTCAACACTGGAGCTCCCCAGGGGTGTGTGTTCAGTCCCCTCCTGCACTCCCTGTTCACCCACGACTGCATGGCCAGGCATGACTCCAACACCATCCTTAAGTTTGCAGATGACATGACAGTGGTAGGCCTGATCATCGACAATGATGAGACAGCCTATAGGGAGGAGGTCAGAGACCTGGCCGGGTGGTGCCAGAATAACAACCTATCCCTCAACGTTTCTTGAGCGCTTCAAGTTTCTTGGTGTCCACATCAACAACAAACTAGAATGGTCCAAACACACCAAGTCGTGAAGAGGGGACGACAAAGTCTATTCCCCCTCAGGAAACTAAAAAGATTTGGCATGGGTCCTGAGATCCTCAAAAGGTTCTACAGCTGCAACATCGAGAGCATCCTGACTGGTTGCATCACTGCCTGGTACGGAAATTGCTCGGCCTTTGATCGCAAGGCACTACAGAGGGTAGTGATGTACGGCCCAGTAGATCACTGGAGCTAAGCTGCCTGCCCTCCAGGACCTCTACACCAGGCGTGTCAGAGGAAGGCCCTAATAATTGTCAAAGACCCCAGCCACCCCAGTCATAGATGGTTCTCTCTACTACCGCATGGCAAGCAGTAAAGAGGGCCAAGTCCAGGACAAATAGGCTTCTCAACAGTTTTTACCCCCAAGCCATAAGACTCCTGAACAGATAATAAAATGCCTACCCAGACTATTTGCATTGTGTGTTCCCCCCCAAACCCTCTTTTTATGCTGCTGCTCCTCTCTGTTTATCATATATGCATAGTCACTTTAACTATACATTCATGTACATACTACCTCAATTGGGCTGACCAATCAGTGCCTCTGCGCATTGGCTAACCGGGCTGTCTGCATTGTGTCCCGCCACCCACCACCCGCCAACCCCTCTTTTACGCTACTGCTACTCTCTGTTCATCATATATGCATAGTTACTTTAACCATATCTACATGTACATGCTACCTCAATCAGCCTGACTAACCAGTGTCTGTATGTAGCCTCGCTACTTTTGTAGCCTCGCTACTGTATATAGTCTGTTTTTAACTGTTGTTTTATTTCTTTACTTACCTATTGTTCACCTAATACCTTTTTGCACTATTGGTTAGAGCCTGTAAGCAAGCACTTCACTGTAAGGTCTGTTGTATTCGGCGCACGTGACAAATAAACTTTGATTTGATACTCAACCCGTCTCAAGAAGGCCAGGTTTATTGCTTCTTTAATCAGTATAACAGTTTTCAGCTGTGCTAACATAATTGCAAAATGGTTTTCTAATGATCAATTAGCCTTTTAAAATTATAAACTTAGATTAATTAACACAATGTGCCATTGGAACACAGGAGTGATTGTTGCTGATAATGGGCCTCTGTACGCCTTTGTAGATATTCCATAAAAAAATCTGCCGTTTCCAGCTACAATAGTCATTTAGAACATTAAGAATGTCTGCACTGTATTTCTGATCAATTTGATATCTTAACGGACAAAAATGTGCTTTTCTTTGAAAAACAAGGACATTTCTAAGTGACCCCAAACCTTTGAACGGCAGTGTATGTTGCGTAGAAATCCAAAGAGGGTGGCCAGCAGAGATCGTTGGGATGGGCTGAGGGAAGCTGAGGGTTGGGATGTGGAATCGGAGACAAGTGGGAGTGGAGTTCTTATGCAGGGGATAGAATAATGGTCAAAGATAAAAGAATAAAAAATAAAGTCAAAATAAAATATAATAAAAAGTATGTTTGAATGACACTGAGAGGCACTGTTTTACAGCTAATGTCAGTTCGCCTGAAGCTGATGCCGTGCACACATACACGGACACACATGTAAATAGTGCCAGACATGCACTCAAACATACACAATTGGCCTTGTTATGATTTTAGGTGTCCTTGACGTTTTTTTGCATTGTTGTTTTCGGTTTTGTTTCGTCTTTTTATTTTTTCTCTTTAGTTCAGTTTCTTGGTTGTTGGTGCATTGGGGGGTTTCTTGGGGTGGGGAAAGGAATTATTTATATATATATATATTTTCTTGGGGGGGGGGGACTGTGGGAGAGGTCTCGGATGGTTGAGGGGCAGCTCTTGGGGAATTGTGGTGGGATCTTGGAGGGTTCGGGTCCCTGTTTTTGGCCTTGTGGGAGATCTGTCGACCTGCCCTTGAGCAGGGCGCTGACCCTGGATGCTTCTGTGTGTCGCTCTGAATTGGAGTTTGTTGGAGTCAACATGGGCCAGAATGCATGTGGAACACTTTCGACACCTTTTTAAAGTCCATTCCCCAACGAATTGAGGCTGTTCTGGGGAAAAGGGGGGTGAAACTCAATATTAGGAATGTGTCCCTAATGTTTTGTACACTCAATGTAGGCATATAAATATTTACATGGTTAAAGGCACAGAGACTGTGTTTTGAAACTCCTTAAGCTACAACAGATTTGGCCAACAGTCAACATACTGTAAAAAAATAAAAGCTATATTTAATGCCTAGGCCTTAAGTCACAACTAAATGTAACGAGGAGAAATGCCTTCCAGATGAGCTTTTTCACAGGCTGGAGAGGAATGCACATGTCTGTATTGGTTTCCTGGGCTGAGACGATGACAGACCGGGCTGCAGCACACCATCTAAAGACAGACTATAGCTGGAGTCAGGAAGAGAGGGAAGGATAGAGTGCAGAGAGAGAGAGGAAAGTAAAAAGAGACAGAGTTAGAGAGACCATGAGAGAGAAACAGATAGAGGAATTTGCCATGGCACTTCCAACTGCTCTTTCACAGTGGAAAAAAAGGAATTCTGTGCTTTTACTGCTATATGAGAGGAAGTCATGATTCACTGGGACACCAGCAGCCAAAATGCCTCTAACTATTTAACAGCCCAAGTAGAGAATGTTTTACTGCTGTGACATAGGCGGTGTACGCCAGCTGTGGTGTGTCCATTCCCCAGTTACCCATACTACCCCATCAACCCCCCTGTCCTACTCCATCGTCCCCCCAGTCCTACCCCATCAACCCCCCAGTCTTACTCCATCAACCCCCCAGTCCTACCCCATCAACCCCCCAGTCTTACTCCATCAACCCCCCAGTCCTACCCCATCAACCCCCCCAGTCCTACCCCATTAACCCCCCAGTCCTACTTCATCATCCCCTCCTCCCAGGATAAGGGCAAAGCTCAGGCTGAGAAGCAGCAAGAAGCCAACTATCCACCTCAGCGACTGCTGTTTTCATTGAATGTTACTGATAGGGGTTTGGTTAGGGGGACGGGGGATGTGGGATGAGGGAAAGGGAGGAAATGGATGAAGGGAGAGAGGGGAATCGAGGCCCAAGCAGGGACAGGGGACATTAGGTATCAGGTTACGGGCCTGTTTCTCCAGCATCAAAAAAGAAAAATGTAAAGGCTTGTGTAGGAAGGTCTTATTTTTAGCTTAATAACAGGTCACACCAATGTTTTGGCTAGCATCTTAAAAGCACATTTTACCTCAGTGCATCTGCATAAGGCCATTAACACACAAATGGCCCACAGTCTACCTTCCATTGTGTGCAGAATGACTGCTTCCCTACAAACACTTTTAGGCGTGATCTGGGGTCACAATAGAAGTGAACAACTTCACAATGTGAAGTTATAGCCACTCATTATAGACATTTCATTTTATGAACCGCAGGCATTCTAACTTTGAATAATTAGCCAATATAATTTGTATAACAAAATAACAGATTTTCAAACTATGTTCAACTATACACCCCATTTTTCTCCTCTTCCCCCTCCTTCTGCCTTACCCCCCCTTCCCCCAGTAGGGGGCACTAAGGAAGGGTTAATTAACCAGTGAGAGAAGGGGTGTGGGGTTGAGCCTCAGCGAGGGAGGAGAGCCATATAAAAGTGCCAGAGCAAAAGTGGCGCTTTATCCGCCCCGCTCAAGATAGAAGGAAACCCTCCTTCTCTGTCACACATTCACACTGGACAGGAGGAGAATGTTAGCAGCAGCATCCAAAAGGAGAATGACTGAGACCCACAAAATGATAGCTTTCGCTTTGCTTTTCATCGCCACACTCCTTCACGGTAAGTAAAAATTCATACATCCATGCTTTCCAAGCTGAAGTTGAAAGAAAGCATGGCAATCTGCAGAGACAGGAAGGGTCAGGGTAGAGACTCTTCAGAAGTATCTTTGCAGTCACTGTGCCTAGAGTATAGACTCGTCTTTACATGGCAGAATATAATTTATTGTCTGGAACATAAACACTGGAAACATGCCTGATAGCAGGCTAAACCTCCCAATCCTGTACTGTCTGCGTCTGATCTATCACATTTCCTGCCAATAAGAAGAGACTTCACTTGAACTTTGAGCCACGTGTCTTTGTTCTGATGGCAACCCCAAACTGCACATAAACTAACATTACAACAATAGCAGTTATTTATGTTATACTTAATTGCATTAGACGTTTGTTGCCGTGGAGGATGACATATTGAGATAGCAATTTGTTTAATCTCAAACTCATGCCATGTTCATGGGATTTATTACAGATGATGTCAATGTTAGTGGAAGTATCAGATTCTATTTCTATGAGTAGAAGACAGCTGGTTCAGCTATGGAAAGTACCTCGGTCTGAGGAAAACATGCATGTAGATTAATGTTGAAAAGTAATCAGTATACAGTACCAGTCAGAAGTTTGGACACACCTACTCATTCAAGGGTTTTTCTTTATTTGGATTATTTTCTACATTGTATAGTGAAGACATCAAAACTATGAAATAACAGATATGGAATAATGTCAACCAAAAAAGTGTTAAACAAATCCAAATATATTTTAGATTTTAGATTCTTAAAAGTATCCACCAATTTGCATTGACGATAACTTTGCACACTCTTGGCATTCTCTCAACCAGTTTCACCTGGAATGCTTTTCCAACAGTCTTGAAGGATTTCCCACATATGCTGAGCACTTCTTGGCTTCTTTTCCTTCACTCTGTGGGCCCACTAATCCCAAACCATCTCAATTGGGTTGAGGTTGGGTGATTTTGGAGGCCAGGTCATCGGATGCAGCACTCCACCGCTCTTCTTCTTGGTCAAATAGCCCTCACACAGCCCGGAGCTGTGTTGGGTCATTGTCCTGTTGAAAAACAAATGATAGTCCCACTAAGCGCAAACCTGATGGTATCACTGCAGAATTCTGTGGTAGCCATAGGGCTATCTTCTGTATACCACCCTACCTTGTCACAACACAACTGATTGGCTCAAACGCATTAAGAAGGAAATAAATTCCACAAATGTACTTTTAACAAGGCACACCTGTTAATTGAAATGCATTCCAGGTGACGACCTCATGAAGGTGGTTGAGAGAATGCCAAGAGTGTGCAAAACTGTCATCAAGGCAAAGGGTGGCTACTTTTAAGAATCTCAAATCTAAAATATATTTGGATTTGTTTAACACTTTTTTCATTACTATATGATTCCAAATGTGTTATTTAATAGTTTTGATGTCTTCACTATTATTCTAAAATGTAGAAAACAGTCAAAATAAAGGTAAAACCCTTGAATGAGTAGGTGTGTCCAAACTTTTGACTGGTATTGTATATGTATCTTACAAAATCTTGAATCTTAAGAATGCGTGGACACTTATTTAATATAATTCACCATTCAATGAAAAGATGAACATCACAATGCCATGCCAAGCTCGCTGACATAAATTACTGGTACCAGAATGCCTTACAGTTGTTCCAAGCAGTGTGAGGGAGAATGCATGGATGCAAGAGGTGGAAAAGCAACAGGAGAAGCAAGAGGTACAGTAGGGACAGAGAAACAGAGAGGGAGAAAAGAAGGGAAAAGAACAAAGCAGTCCATAGTTTGTTTAAAGACCGTACTTCCTGGGAAGAGACAAGTTTTTTTGCTTTCAAACAAATTCATATTTATGCCATTTGTTTTATCGCTGGGTGCTACCATCAACTTTAGAGATGTGGAAGAGAGAGGACTGTATTATGTTAGCACTACGCAGCATTACTGTAGTACGCTGGATTGAGTCAGAACTAAAAGACACTGGCATACAGTAGCTGTAGTAGGAGGGGCTTGTGAGAAATGGGGTTAGAGAAACGATTCAAAGAGCTACAGCCAAACAGCAGGATGAGGGAATCTACTAAGGTGTTGTGGAACCCCAAAACTTGATGCAATTGTAACTTTTTAATGTCACCTCTAAAAGTTAAACTAAACAAAACAGAGAATAGATGGATCTCATATGCAATCTCTCCACCTTATTACAGCTTCACATGATGAGATTGTAAATGCCTGCCGGTCTAAATTTGAATTTGAGTAAAACCACCTTGTTTTCTTAACTGAAGTCTCTAACTAACATTTCGAGAGGTTGTGTTTGTGAACACACTACAAAGGATTTAAGCCATATGCCTTTCCTTGGTTAAGGAGGCTTACTAGTTTCAGAAAGAACTCGACCTGACCTCAGGGCCTGTAATTATGTGAATCATAGATATTGTTTTAGCAACATCTACTGAACACTCACATAGGAACATGTCCAACAAAACTACTTACGGCTGAAACCCAGCACCCAATCTGAGCAAGGGGTTGCTTGTAAATACCTACTCAGGTATACACACATTTATTTTACTAGGCAAGTCAGTTAAGAAAAAATCCTAATTTACAATGGGTGGGTTAACTGCCTTGTTCAGAGGCAGAATTCAGAGGCAGAAGTCGGGGATTCGATCTAGCAACCTTTTGGTTACTGGCCCAACACTCTAACCACTAGGCTACCTGCCTCTCTGTAACAGAATTAAGCAGATTTGTTTTTATCTCAGAGACAACACATGGACTTGTGATAATAATGTTGGGCTATTCCTAATGAGAAGCAGGCTGCTTTTCCAGCCAGTTATCTCCTCAGTACTTAACTATATCTTTCACCCCCCGTTTTATGTTTAAAACATTTTTTTTAACCAAAATGAATCATTCTAAATGTAAAAGCATTCTGTTTTTTGTTAAAGGCAAGTTCACCTTTCCATTTGAGTGTCCTGATATTGTTTAGTCCAGTCTGGACATGACTGTTATTCAATATCACCTCCAGAGGCATGTTAGTAATTAGTCTGCAGGAGATATGAGATCTCCTTGTGATTCTCTTAGGACTGAATCTATGTCCAAACGTTTTCTTATTTACTCTGCCCAGACAGGAACAGTTAAGGTAATGTATACAGCAGTGAAACTGTAAGGGACAATCGGTGGAGTGAAATACATACACAAGTAGAAACAGATGTCGTGTGTACTGAATCCTGACTGAAGTCCCCAGCACTCAGCTGTCATAACCGCAGGGTGGGGCAGCCATGGGTGCAGCATTAGGGCCTGATTGAAAACATGAGATCCTTCATCCTCTTTCTGGGTTTAATGCCAGGGAAAAGATGGCTGGGTTGGTTCTGGGACAGAGACAGAGATGAAGTTGGCAGGTCAGGATTCTGCTGTTTCAGAGGCAAGAGCTGCAATGCTGTGTTTATACCCCGAGGGACTGAGGTCCAATGTCACATTCCTCAGCCACTAAAAGCAGCACTTTCAGACGCAAATTCCTTAGGTCCACTAGGAGAGATGTACTATAGTGTCATACACAAGAGAAACCCGAAGAGTGACTAGAATCACCAGTAGAGTGAGGTTTTATTCAGCATCGTTCCACCTCTAAAAGCTCAAGAACAAGGATTGACACCCACCATCTCAGATTGTTCTGAAATCGTTTCTGTTAAGATTAGCATTCATGCAACATTATTTTGTTGAATATAATTTGATCTCTGAGAAATTAAGCCAATTGATTGCATCCACAAATTGGCCATTTTAATTTATATGATTAATATAATTTTCAATAAATATAGTACCTAACATCCAATTTGGACCAAAAATATTTTAACAATGGGCAAGACATGAAGAATCTAAACGAATGGTCAAAAGCTACGCACTGAACCACCCCGAGCCAATCCCATCCCAACAACGAGTATATAGTATCAGTTCTCTGTCTGACAAGTAGCATTGAGCTGTGGCTCGGAGTATTATTTCTCATCCTATGTAAGCAGCTTCATTAAATAGTACCTGCAAAACACCCGTCTCAACGTCAACAGTGAAGCGGCAACTCCAGGATGCTGGCCTTCTAGGCAGAGTTGCAAAGAAAAAGCCATATCTCAGACTGGCCAATAAAAATAAAATATCAAGATGGGCAAAAGAACACAGACAATGGAAGGAGGAACTCTGCCTAGAAGGCCAGCATCCCAGAGTCGCCTCTTCACTGTTGACGTTGAGACTGGTGTTTTGCGGGTATTATTTAATGAAGCTGCCCGTTGAGGAAGTGTGAGGCGTCTGTTTCTCAAACTTGACAATCTAATGTACTTGTCCTCTTGCTCAGATGTGCACCGGGGCCTCCCACTCCTCTTTCTATTCTGGTTAGAGACCGTTTGTGCTGTTCTGTTCTGTGAGTAGTACACAGCGCTGTACGAGATCTTCAGTTTCTTGGCAATTCCCCGCATGGAATAGCCTTCATTTCTCAGAACAAGAATAGACTGATGAGCTTCATAAGAAAGTTATTTGTTTCTGGCCATTTTGAGCCTGTAATCGAACCCACAAATGCTGATGCGCCAACTACTCAACCAGTCTAAAGGCCAGTTTTATTGCTTCTTTAATCAGAACAACAGTTGTTATCTGTGCTAGCATAATTGCAAAAGGGGTTTCTAATGATCAATTATCCTTTTAAAATGACAAACTTGGATTAGCTAATATAACGTGCCATTGGAACACAGGAGTGATGATTGCTGATAATGGGCCTCTGTACGCCTATGGATATTCCATTAAAAATCTGCCGTTTCCAGCTACAATAGTCATTTACAACATTAACCATGTCTACACTGTATTTCTGATCAAGTTGATGTTGTTTTAATGGACAAAATATTTGCTTCTCTTTCAAAAACAAGGACACTTCTAAGTGACCCCAAACTTTTGAGCGGTATTGTATATACATATTAACACCTGCTCTTTCCATGACAGTACACTGACTAGGTGAATCCAGGCAAAAGCTATGATCCCTTAAATCCACTTTAATCAGTGTAGATGAAGGGGAGGAGACAGGTTAAAGAAGGAATTTTTAGCCTTGAGACATGGATTGTGTATGGGTGCCATTCAGAGGGTCAATGTGCAAGACAAAATATTTAAGTCCCATTGAATGGAGTATGATAGTAGGTGTCAGACAACACCTTGTAGAGTCCAAGTCCGACAAATTGAGGCTGTTCTGATAGCAAAAGGGCGTGCAACAGAATATTAGGAAGGTGTTCTCAGTGTTAATACAGTGCCTTCAGAAAGTATTCACACCCCTTGACCTTTTACACATTTTGTTGTGTTACTAGGTTGGATTAAAATAGATTTAATTGTCATGTTTTTGTCAACGATCTACACAAAATACTCTGTCAAAATGGAATAAAAATTTGAACAATTGTAAAAAATAAAATAATAATAATAATTTTAAAAAATAACACAAATATATTGTATCTTGATTAGATAAGTATTCAACCCCTTGAGTCAAGACCTTTGGCAGCGATAACATCTGCGATTACAGCACATTATACTTTTTTTATTCTTCAAGCTCTGTCAAGTTGGTTGTTGATTATTGCTAGACAGTCATTTTCAAGTCTTGCCATAGATTTTCAAGACGATTTAAGACACAACTCTAGCTAGGCCACTCAGGAACATTCAATGACATCTTGGTAAGCAACTCCAGAGTATAATTGGCCTTGTGTTTTAGGTTATTGTCCTGCTGAAAGGTGAATTTGTCTCACAGTTTCTGTTGGAAAGAAGACTGAACCTGGTTTTCTCCTAGGATTTTGCCTGTACTTAGCTCTATTCCTTTTATTTTATCCTAACAAACTCTAGTCCATGCTCATGACAAGCATACTCATAACTTAAGGGGGCTGAATAATTTTGCACGCCCAATTTTTCAGTTTTTGATTTGTTAAAAAAGTTTGAAATATCCAATAAATGTCGTTCCACTTCATGATTGTGTCCCACTTGTTGTTGATTCTTCACAAGAAAATACAGTTTTATATCTTTATGTTTGAAGCCTGAAATGTGGCAAAAGGTCGCAAAGTTCAAGGGGGCTGTCACGCCCTGGTCTATATTTATTATGTTATCTTCAATTATTGAGTCAGGCCAGGGTGTGACATGGGTTTATTTGTAGTGTGTTTCGTCTTGGGGTTGTGTGGGGTGTATAGATTAGTCTATGGCTACCTGAGGCGGTTCTCAATCAGAGTCAGGTGATTATCGTTGTCTCTGATTGTGAACCATATTTAGGTAGCCTGGGTTTCACTGTGTTGTTTGTGGGTGATTGTTCCTGTCTCTGTGTTTGTTGCACCAGTCAGGGCTGTTTCGGTTTTCGACGTTTGTTGTTTTGTATTGTTCGTGTTCTTCTTAATTAAAGATGTATCGAACGAACCACGTTGCATTTTGGTCCGATCCTTATTCCACCTCTTCGTCAGAGAAGGGGGTAGAAGAAAGCCGTTACAGGGGCCGAATACTTTCGCAAGGCACTGTATATTTTTACGAAGTCGCTAAAACGAGATCCTAAGTCATTCAAACAAGGTAATTCTTAGTCTCCTCTTTTTTTTTGCCTTGGGCTTCAGGGCATCCATTAGTAAACACAATTAAACTGCCACAAAACTGCAGGAAAAACCAAACTCAAGTGACACCTGTATTAACAGTTGCTAGCCTACGTATACCAGTGTTAGAACCTCCCTCAGTACTGTTGACTCATCTGTTTACACAGCACGCTGACTGTTTGACACCTGCTCATCATACAGATTTAGCCAATCCCATCAATGCAACACACAGCATTTAGCACACTGCAACAACTGACTGTAAATGTTAAATTCCACAAGCAAACACTGTGGAAAGACAGTCGCAAATGTCCAACCTAGTGATACAGTAGCCTATCCAAAACCCTGCCAATTATTCTACACACTTTTATTTTAGAATGGCTATGACCTGCTGCTTGGACAAGACGTATGTGGCTTCAACCAGAAAACAGCAATGTGTTACTGTATGGAGAAATGACAGGGAGGGAGGAGAGAGTCGTAATGAGATCTACAGAATTATCATAATGCCTAGTGGGTGAGGTAATGACGTTGTGTGAGAGCAGTGGAAAGGGAAAGGAGGGGGCCATTAGTATCTCAGTAAACATGTTCAATCTCAGGAAAAAGGGAGTCAGACACACGACGTATTAGTGTTTTTATACCAGTACTATCTATGTCAGTTTAGTCTATTAAACATATACTGCCCAGCATGGCATCCACTGTATTAGCACTGTCCGTAGTAGCTGACAATAGTAGCATTCAATAGTAGAAACTATTAAGTCTGGCACTTCACGTAAAACAGGCTTTCACCTCAGAGGGCCTGATGAGTAGAAGTAGTAAAATAACACATTTTTTGAGAAAAAATATTAATTCGATATTACTGTGAGCCAACAATTTCAGTAAAGAGTATTATATTTCAGCAAGGAGTTCAGATGTTTAACAGGCTAGCTAGATGGAAACTTAATTCACCTAGATGATTTGATATTGTGTATTCTACTGACTAATGATTCTGAAACGGGCACTGGTGTTGTCTAGGGATGCACAGCTCTCCTATTACTTCTTCGTGGCATATGAGAGCTGGGACTGAGATGGAGTCAGTATCAAATCCCATTAGTCTAAAAGACATGGCCATCCCCATGTAAGGGTATCAGTGATATATCAAGACCCCCATTCAAAAGGCCCCACTTTCAGGCACAGACGGGCACAAGGGTCTTATATTTCATTTTAAAACTTGCCATGGCGTTTATATGCCTATGGTTTCACCCTGTTGGAGGATAATGGGTGTTACACACTGGAGAGATATCCTTACTCTCTTTTAGCAGTGAGTGGCACCTCTCTTATAGCATAACGCCTGGCAAAGAAGACTTTAGACATACCATATTTGATGGTTGGTTTATTGAAATATCAAATGCTTCAAGGGTTTAGAAATTATAAGTTCGTTTTCGAGAGTGTGAAAGCGGTGCAGGTGTTATACTGAAACAAATATAAACGCAAAATGCAACAATTTCAAAATATTTACTGAGTTATAGTTCATATGAGGAAATAAGTTAATTGAAATATATTCATTAGGCCCTAACCTATGGACTTCACATGACTGGGAATACAGATATGCATCTGTTGGTCACAGATACCTTAAACAAAAAATGGGGCTCGCAATGGGCAACGAATCTCATCACTGTATTTGTATGCATTCAAATTGCCATCAATCAAATGCAATTGCATTTGTTGTCCATAGCTTATGCCTGCCCGTACCATAAGCCCACTGCCATCATGGGACACTCTGTTCACATTGTTGAACATCAGCAAACCGCTTGCCCACACGACACCATCCACACGGTCTGCAGTTCTGAGGCTCATGAAACATGGGACAAACACGTTACATGTTGCATTTATGTGTTTGTTCAGTGTATATTAATCCACATGAGTAGTTAAGTAGTTTTGAAGAAGTAAGAATCTTATCTGTCCAGCCACATAGCTAACTGGGTATGAGGACATGAATGCACATACTAAGAATTTAAAGAGTGTAATAATATAACTTCCATTTCCAGTAAATGACACAGAGGCCTATGTAGTAATGTCTGTCATTAGACCAGAGAGACATTTCCCTGGGGGGCTCGTACCTACCATCCCAGCGGGAGTGTGTCTGGGGTCAGGCTCCCTGGCTGGCAGCGACAAGAGAAAGTTTATTTGCACTGAGGCCGTGTTCCCACGCGTCCAAGACATCTACTTGAAACAGTTACTGAGGAAGTCCCGCAGCATCACCAAGGACCCCACTCATGAGCTGTTCACTCCCTTACCATCGGACAGATGGTATCGGCGCCTAGTCCGCAACAGTTTCTATCTAAAAGCCATCAGACTGCTATACACGTGAACTGGACTGGGGAGCTGCACTGACTCTCCATCCCTTAGCACACATGCATGCTCACACACACACACACACACACACACACACACACACACACACACACACACACACACACACACACACACACACACACACACACACACACACACACACACACACACACACACACACAATCACAATTGCTGCTACCAGACTCTTATTTACTATTGCTAATAGTGCACAATTTAAACACTTGGCCCACAATCCCCCCTTTCTGATACATGTGTAAACATTGTACTATAAAGTGTGCCTTCCTGTATTATACTGATGCTAAAATGTTTATTTTATTCTACTGAGCCATTTACTTTATTGGCATTCTTGTATTTTATTATTGTTGAGAAGGAGCCTGCAAGTAAGCATTTCATTGGACGGTGTCTACCATGTTTATCCTGTACATGAGACTAATAAGACTAGAAACTTGAACTTGGAACAGGCTGAGCTGAACTTATCCTACATTTAGGCCATTAATTACATGCCCTTCTTTAGTGCTGGATGGGGCCTAATTGATTTCAGGTCAGGCCCTGGGTGTAGTCTATTAGAGACGGGCACCATTCGTTTAACACAAACACCTCACTCTAGATTACATTCACAGCCCATGAGGTGTTAAGGATTGCCCATTGGTGTGGCAGGATTTCTATCAGTTCTGCGAGTCCAGGTGCTAAGTCAAGTCTGTTTGCACACATGCTGTAGAATTAATGTGGTGATATAAGCCAGGATAGGTCTGGGCTCAGTTGAGCATAGCATGGAAATTCCATGTCATGTAAAAGTCAATACAAATGACCATGTAGCTTGGTGTAAATTAGAATAGCAACCCTCAAGATAAGTGACACTGAAGACTCTACTCTTTCAGGATTGGACATCATTGTTGTGACAAAGTTGTCATAGTAGCTACAGTACATGTTGGGATGCAAGTGTTATACTCTAAGTTATCCAATTGTTGTTCTCTTCCAGGTGGCGTAGTTGCAGAATATGAGGTTGTTACTGGGCCCACACGGCCAGTGAATGATGCTGGAGTCATTCGTTGGGATGACATTGATACTACACAACTGTCAGATGAAGGTAAGACACTTATCCATTAGCAGATTATCTCCACAGAGCCACTATGGGTGTTGCTGTATTTATATACCGTCCTATAGGCTCATCCCATCATTTTTTTGTCAACAATGAATTAAATACAATTGGACATAGGCCTAAAACCCTAACCCTTTTTTCAGAAGCAGATACACCCTTTGTCCAGATCATTGTATTCCCCAGTATTCCTGGACTGGACCTCTCAGACATTTTAGATGACACCACAGCGGCTCCAGTCACCAAGGTGGTAGAGGAGACCACAGACATGAGGGAGGCCACAGGGAAGGCTGGTGAAGCAGCAACCACAGACGACGACCAGGAGACCCAGGCTCCCCGAGCAGATTCTGACCTCCAAGTCAAGTGACATGGTGCTCATTCCAGAGGTGATCCTAGAGTGCAGTGACAATACCATCCAAATTGGGCCTCCTGAGTGGTGCAGCGGTCTAAGGCACTGCATCGCAGTGTCACTACAGTCCCGGGTTCAATCCTGGGCTATATCGCTGCTGGCCGCGACCAGGAGGCCCATGATGCGGCACACAATTGGCCCAGTGTTGTCTGGGTTAGGGGAGGGTTTGGCCGGCCGCGATGTCCTTGTCCCATTGCGCTCTAGTGACTCCTTGTGGCGAGCCAGGCACATGCACGCTGACTTCGGTCACCAGTTGTTACGGTGTTTCCTCTGACACATTGGTGTGGCTGGCTTCCGCGTTAAGCATGCACTGTGTTGCAGCGATGGGACAAAACTAACGCCCAATTGAATATCACAAAATTGGGGAGAAAAAGGGGTAAAATGTAAAAGTACCAAAAAAAGCATAATATTATTTGTATTTTTTATACCATCCAAATCACCCAATCCAAGTAAAGAATGATTGACACACACTCTAGTCTAACTGAAGTGGTCTGGTCTCTCTCCACAGGCTGGTGTGATGTGTGTTGATAAAGAAGCGGTCCAGGACAGAGATGCAGTGAGTCTGAAACTAAAGGCCTCGTCCAGCTGTGTAAGTACTGTCCACGCCACAGGTATGCACGCACATGTATGGACACACACCTCACCAAAAGAAAATCCACTGCCTTCCTGATCTGACATTCAGGAAACCCTCTTGCAGCAGTGTCCACCTCAGTTCAAACTGTATCCAGAGGGTAGTCTCAAGGTGGAAAATGTGAGCGGAAGCTAAGATGGTCAGAGTAAGAAGTTAGATGATTGGGTCTTGAAGCAAAATCATAACAGGAAAAAGGAAAATGAGTTTGTTTACAGAGACGCCACTTTCAATTTGCCCTTTTTCAAATCATTGCTCATGAGCTAAGAAGGAAATTCCTCTTCATTAATCAGCAGTCCAGTGGGCAGTTTTCAAGGAGGCAAGTGGCACACCAGCCCTTCTCCTCCCTAGTTATGCCTGCCAGGTGAGGAGGGGGAGTCAAAATAGTTTGTTACAACTCAAGGTATGCCTTCAGGAGAGAGGTCCAGAGAGGGCGAGAAGAACGTGTCGAAAGGTTTGGTGTGAAGGGTGGCTGGGCGGTGGTGGGGCTGCTGCTGTAGCGTATGTATCAAAGTGATTCCTCAGCGTCTTGGGGTCAGTGCCGGTTGGGCTAACAGGAATTCCGCTCTGTGCAGGTCGGGCCAGGTAAGGGAAGGGATGTCTGGCATTTCTCAGCTGTGTCTGTCTGCCTGCCGTCTGGAGCTCCAGCTCCTCTGATCTCAGTCAAGATTAAATTGTATTAAATGGTTCCCTGGAATAGAGGAGTCTCCCATTAAGAGGACTATGTAACCTATGTAACAGTATTGAATGGGACCGAGCTCCCCCCACTCTTTCTCCATTTAGGCTTGCATGGGAAAGCGCCTGCAGCATGGCATGTAATCAGTGACACGCTCACTCTTACACCAGATTAAGCGTTATGACTTGATTGGCTTCATCCGGGTTTGACACCACATTTCCTTTGATGTGGGGTATCTAAATGACAACTTAATGTTTCCAATTATATGAGGATCATATTTAGATTTTTTTTTTAAATGTTTTCAATTATAAACAAATTACTGATGAATACTGATACAATTCTGAGGTAAATGGTGCGCTACACAATATAGCTGCATCAGGGGCTGGAGGCAAAACATGTTTACCTTGAGCTAACAGCAACTACTCAAACTTCTAATAGAACATTCCTGAATGATAACATAAAGTAGGCTAGCAAATACATGTCATCCAATGACCCCTCACCCCTCAATTCTAACCCCTTACAGAGAGTACTCGAAAATAAGTTGGTTCAGGGAAAAGAGAAGTGAATAAAACTGTTTTCAACATAAAGATTATAGTTTGTGTGCTGTACATGAATTATATTCTACATGCTCTGAGTGCCATAGCAGATGAGGCCTTGAGAGCGGTCTAGTTTCCTTGGCAGAGCCTGTGAGCTTTGTAATGAGGCCAGCTGTCCACTCTGGGGCTGGGATCAAGGGTTTGAGCAGAGCTGTCTGTGGGGGCTGGTGGCTCTATTTGGATCATGTTACATGGGGTGGAGTATAATTGCACAAGGTTTTGGTATCATTTTTTAACTTATGGGAAAGAAAGAAAGATGGGATGAGGCAGGTTCCTCTCAGGGTATACATTTCTAAAGAGCCATAGTTGTGAATGTGTATGCACATTAATGTACTGTATGTGAGCACATTTCGGGAAGACAATTCCCACTTCAGTTATCTAAATGACAAGGACTAACCAGAGGTTCTGTAGCCCCAAGTGCAAACACTTTATTAATCCAACTAGTCTTTCCACAGGAAGAGACCAGGTCTAAAATTGAAAGTGTTCTGGAGCACCTGTGTGGGGTCGACTGTAAACTGGAGGTCTTTCAGGAGGACAACTCTAATGAAATCCTGATCTTAGGCCAATACATAGAAGGTTAGCCTCCTCCTCTGCTTTTTAATTATGTGGGATGACTCTGATAGTCTGTTGTTGAAAAAATATGAACCAAATCACATGTTCTCTTCTTACAGCTGATGCTAAAGGAATGGCAGAGAAGTTCAACAATGACAATATAAAAGACAAGGTAGAGTCTCACGTCTCTTTATTTCTAATTAAATACCAGGAAAACAACACATTATTCCAATTCCACATATGAAGTTCACAGAATTCACACCACGTACACGTCCATGCCTGAGTCATGAGAAAGACATTATGTTCAGTGGCCAGTGCAGTCACACCTACAATAAAGGGCTTTAATTTGTGCACAGTGGTAAGTGAGGAAAAGTCACAGTGCTGATTTGGCTCCTGATCTAACCACAGTGAAATAAACAAGGAGACACGCCTCCACCACAGACATGATTCCTCACTCACGGCTCCAAGCTGCCGGGAAGATGTTGCATGACAAACAGAATATATATTTTTTTTTCCCGGTGGACATGGTGTTGAGTGTTCCCAGTGGGAATGAGGAATGGGTGATCCTTCTCATGCTCCCTCCAACCATGTTGTCCTTTTGACATTAGACACTCTGTGCTCCATCTCTACACCCGCTCTTACACCCCTTGCAGTACTAAAAACAGTTTAGTGAGCTGCACCCAGCCACACTTTTCGCATTATGTTGGTCAGTCAGTTCAATGGCACCTTTGTGTTCAGACTTTGCTGTGCAGGGTTGGGAGATTATGCCCTTTCTCCACTCAGTCAGTTATCTCTATACTGTATAGCCTTACGATAGCCCTGGGTACAGAAAGCCTATAGTCATCCTCTACATTAGGGATGGGCAACTTTGTTGGGGGCCACAAAAAAACACAACTCATTATGTGGGTCGGCGTTTGTAGTTTTACAGCTATTTTACTGCAGTTCTACACACTTTACCATAGGCTGGAGGCAAATGTTTGCAGTTTTTAATATGATAACTGATGATCAAATGGGCAGTACCCTGGTTAGTAATTCAACCATGCTTACCACAAGTTTAGATAGCTGGCCGCTAAACTAATTTACCAATCTAAAATAAAATTGCTGACATAGGCTAATTGAGTTTTATTTGTTTTATTTTAATTTCACCTTTATTTAAGCAGGTAGGCCAGCTGAGAACAAGTTCTCATTTACAACTGCGACCTGGCCAAGATAAAGCAAAGCAGTGTGACAAAAACAACACAGTTACACAACCAAATTTTAAAATTGCACCTTGTATATTCTATTATTCTAACTCTCAACAGGAAGTTGAGACCCCGACTGTTTTAATTGGTTCATGGTCTACTGAAGGGGGCTGCCAGTTGCCTATCCCGGCTCTACAGTCTAGGGTAAAATATACTGATCCAGATGGCATCAGAGGCCCTGCTATTACTAGTGACAGTATACAATCTATACCAGAAAAATGCAGATGACTGCTGTAATTCACACAGGGTATTTTGTAAGAAAGACCATGTATAGTTCTAGCCATGCAGGGATTGTGGATTCTTTGCTTGTAAAACTATTTAGAACTTTTTTCCCCGTCCCCCCTGCGTCCCCCTCACATTTATGAAAACCCTGAATTCCTGATATTAACGTGTATAATTCTCGTCTCTCCAGATTGATTTTGAGGAAGCTGTTCCTCGTTGGGGGAAAAACTCCAAGCTAGTGCTGGTCTCCCTGCTGCTCACTGGACTGCTCCTGGCTATTCTTCTCATCACAGGCTACTACCTGAAAACCCACCGCCCACCACCCAAGGGAGCGAGACTGGTGAGTGGTCATGATATAAGAGAGACCCATAGAAAGCTAAAACTGTAAAGGACCAAGTTCACTGGGAAGACTGGGTGGTTGATGCACCTCTTGCTTGTCTATTTAAAATGTTATGACTGGATTTAAGGTGAGGTTTTCCTCTGGTTGCTTCCTCACTCAAACCCACACTCACATAAACAGCTCTAAGTCTTCTCTGCTGTTTCCATTTCATCCTCATACCAGGTGGCCACAAGTTACATTTTTTTTCTCCTACAAAAGCCTCATGAGATTGTCCGAAATTGCTTTCATATGGGCCACACCCATATGCTGGTTTAGACAAAAGTATGTGGCACTGCCTTCCTTTGGCGTCTTCTTTTCACAGTCAATCGTCATAGGCATCGCATAAACTAACCTCAAGCTCATCTGATTGACACAAACATTCCTAACCTCAGCCCAGACTCCCTATATCTCCACCATACATGTTTACATCACATCATAGAGTGATTGTGTTTTATTTCTACATTTACATTTGTTTAATTTTTTATTTTATTTAACCTTTATTTAACTAGGCAAGTCCAATCACTGAAATGAGATTGGAGATACTGGTTAGAGCTGCCCTGCAATATAAAAAACACTCACAAAATGTGAGTGTTTGCTATTCACATGAATCCCTGCCTGATGTGAACCATGCCTCGAACAAAAAGAGATCTCAGAAGACTAAGAATAGTTGACTTACATAACGCTGGAAAGGGTTACAAAAGTATCTCTAAAAGCCCTGATGTTCATCAGTCCATGGTAAGACAAATTGTCTACAAATAGAGAAAGTTCAGCACTGTTGCTACTCTCCTGAGGAGTGGCCATCCTGCAAAGATGACTGCAAGAGCACAGCGCAGAATGCTCAATGAGGTTAAGAAAAATCCTAGTCTCAGCTAAAGATTTACAGAAATCTCTGGAACATGCTAACATCTCTGTTGACGAGTCTATGATACGTAAAACACTAAACAAGAATGGTTTTCATGGAAGGACACCACAGAAGAAGCCACTGCTGTCCAAAAAAACCCATTGCTGCACGTCTGAAGTATGCAAACGAGCACCTGAATGTTCCACAGCGCTACTGGCAAAATATTCTGTGGACAGATGAAACTAAAGTTGAGTTGTTTGGAAGGAAGGAACACCACATTATGTGTGGAGGAAAGAAAGGCACAGCACACCAACATCAAAACCTCCTTCCCAACTGTAAAATATGGTGGAGGCAGCATCATGGTTTGGGGCTGATTTTCTGCCTCAGGGCCTGGACAGCTTGCTACAGTATCATTGACAGAAAAATGAATTCCCATGTTTAAGCAGAATTCCTCCTGACCGTTGTGCAGGCCTGATCCGCTTGGTTGAGGTTATTGCTGCCAAAGGAGGGTCAAAAAGTTATTAAATCCAAGGGTTCACATACTTTTCCACCCTGCACTGTGAATGTTTACACGGTGTGTTCAATAAAGACATGAAACCTATAATTGTTTGTGTGTTATTAGTTTAAGCAGACTGTATTTGTCTATTGGTGTGACTTAGATGAAGATCAGATCAAATGTTATGACCAATTGATGCAAAAATCCAGGTAATTCCAAAGGGTTCACATACTTTTTCTTGCCACTATATAAAACATGTCATAAACTAAATACTCAGTGCAAACTGTATGTGATGTGCCGTTGTTTGCTAATCCTCCAGTTGAATCTGTACTGTTATCACAATATTTCAGTAGTAAGTCCAAGCTCTATACCTCTTAACACTTATTGCCCATCCCAGCCTGCCATCGGTGTTTCTTTAATTGAATCTATATGGTTCCTCTGTTGTGCCTGCAGGCTGAAGAGGGTTTCCAGGTGGATGAGGAGAACCAGGCCAACACCCTGGTGTCTGTGGCCCCTCTGCAACCACAGGAGCCCCTGGACAAGCCCCCCACCAACGGCCACTCCGCCACCCAGACCCCTGTTGCCGACACAGAAATGTGAACAGGCTCTGAAGGACACCCCCACCGCCCCATTCCTTCATCACCACATTCCCAATACCTCTCCCCCTTAGAGTTACCTGGGGATACTGCACTCTGACACAGACACAGATTCAACATCTGACCCCACCTGATCCAACCCTCCACCCCCAGGATGATGACAATGAGGAAACTGATGACGACGATGCCTGTAATGTGAAGAAGAGATTGTGATCACTGGCCTCTATTAGGTTTCAGTAGCATCAGAGAAGGAGCCTAAACTCAGTTTGGGGGACTGGACAGCTGGGACACAGACTGCAGTCCAGAAACAATAATCACAGCAAAGAAAGGGCAACAGATCACCAAAATCGACAGTTTGTGTTGCTGTTTCCAAATTCAAGTATAAATCAAGGTATATGCTATATCTTAGACACTTGCAGATCTGAAATGTACTCATTTGAACTAAAGGGTCATTGTCGTTTAAAGTATTGATTGCTTGGTTCATTTGTTTGTATGATCTTATGTGATTGTTTTTTGACTCGCCTGTTCGAGGTAAGAAGTCAAATTTGTGTAACAGAAGTGGAGAAAGAGTGATTCAATTAATGGAGATAATTTGAACCATTGAAGAGGTTGAATAGGCAGCTTTAAAATAAGTATCAATATGACTGGCTAGTGCAGAGCTCAGAGTTGAATCCTGTTGCCTTTAATCGAGGCCTGTCATAAATTGTGTGAGGGGCTGCCGTATGTTTGTTTCAGAATTATGTACAGTAGGCTTAGTGTGTCACTTTTTATCAAGACAAACTTTCTATTGTACAGTTTTTTAAACATGTTTTTTTTCTGTTCTGACTTACCACTGTGTCTTTGAGAATGTTGAACCAGGTAGACTCATTTTATCATTCAGGAAAACAGACAGACAAGTTTTGTGTGGCGAATTTGATCAATAATATTAGTCTCTATGGTGCACTGCCGCTAGATTTGGACAAAACCCCTAACATATTCAACATTTCAAAGACACTTTATATCCTCAATAAATCAGTCCATCATGAAACATACATACATAGATGAAAGTAAAGCTGTATTTTAGCTATTGTTTTTTCAGGACTGATTGTTTTCATATGCCCCTTTTCTCAGTTTGTAATCTGTGTCCCACATAAATTGTGATTGTGTCAATGTTGCTACTGTTTCTTTGTCTTTCTGACCATGTCCCACTAGCCTGACCATGTCACAAAGCATGGCACACACTTCCATCTCTTTATAGACCTCATATGGGGAACAGTGAAGGCATTATTCCAATGAGGTTCTTATGACACCTACAACTGTTTTGGGCTTCTTTAAAAAAACATCTTTATAAACCAAATGTTTAATGTGTAATCAAAAAGGTATCAAATGCTATACATTTTTTTCTCAACTAGATACAGTTTACAGTATTAACTAGCATTGCCTGATGAACTTACCCACAGATTACATTATTTTGGACATTGGATTATCTGACAGTGTATGTTAATCATGTATATTTCTATACCATTCATCTAATACCATTCTAGATATCATATGACAGCCACAAATGTTTGTTTATGGTCATGGAGATGACGTGTGTTAATTGTTGCTGCAGAGTCCATACAGAAATAGATCTACCCTATTCTATGGGGAACTGACGAGCATCTGTGGTACAGGGATAGCATGATAGTTATTGGGCCTGCCCTCGTACAGGTGTAGGATTTTAAATTTGATCACGCTGTTGCAGGAGAACTTTCAAACTTGTAGTATATTTGAGGTTTAAAAGGCTTCTGAAGTTTGTACATGATTTCCCTTACGAAAACTGTATCATCCCCTACAAAAATGTTGATTAATTATAATCCACATTACCTGTTGCTGCAGGATTTATTTTCCTGCTGTAGCAAACTGGTTTAAATTAAGATCCTACATCTGTACTATGAAATTTCTTACATCAGGCTTTATGTAGATCCCTATGGACCAGGGAACAACTATGGGTGTTAATGTTTAAATCACCAGGGAGTTGTATGCAGAGCAACCCCTGCACAATGTGTACTGTACAGAAGTCATATGAAGTATTCTGCCCTTATGCATTCTTATTTCGACATGAAACCCATCACTGGTGTGCTTGGCCAAAGAACTCTATTATATTAAATGTCATCTGACCAGAGCACTAGTTCCAATCCAAGTGCCAAAGCTGTTCAGCAAACTCCAGATGGTGCCATGATCAGATGACATGAAAACAGAGCTCTTTAGCCACAAACACCAGTGGTGGGTTTCAAATAAAAGAAAACTGAAGCATATTCAGAAAAGTACCTCATACCTACTGTAAAATATGGTGGTGGATCTTTGATGTTATTGGGATATTTTGCTTCCACTGGTCCCGGGGAACTTGTTAAGGTCAACGGCATCATGAACTTTACAAGGTACCTGGACATTTCAGCCAAAATCCTGGTAGCCTCTGCTAGGAGGCTGAAACTTGGCCGCAAGTGGATCTTCCAGCAAGACAACCACAAGCACACATCAAAATACACAAAGAAGGGTCCTTCTGAGAGGCACAGTGGTCTAAATGCACTGCATTGCAGTGTTAGCTGTGCCTCTACAGATTCTGGGTTTGAGTCCAGGCTCTGTCACAGCCGGCCGCGACCGGGAGCCCCATGGGACGGCACACAATTTGCCCAGTGTCATCCGGGTTAGGGGAGGGTTGGGCCGACAGGGATGCCCTTGTCCCATCGCGCACTAGCAACTCCTGTGGTGGGCCGTGCACAGTGCAACGCTGACACGGTGTTTCCTGCGACACGTTGGTGCAACTGGCTTCCGGGTTAAGTGAGCATTGTGTCAAGAAGCAGTGTGGTTTGGTTGGGTTGTGTTTTGGAGGACACACGGCTCTCGACCTTCGTCTCTACAGAGTCCGTACGGGAGTTGCAGCGATGAGACAAGATTTTAATGACCAATTGGATACCACGAGAAGGTGGTAAAAGTAACAAAAAAATAAAAATACACAAAATGGAATTATAAATTGACCACAAAATCTAAAATGTTCAATGGCCATCTCAGTCTCCAGACTTGAACCCCATTGAAAACCTGTTATTTGAATTAAAGATGACAATCCATAAGAGTAGACAAAGGATATCAATGATCTGGAAATATTCTGTATGGAGGAATGGTCTAAGATCCCTACCCAATGTGTTCTCCAATCTCATAAAAACATTTGAGAAAAAGGCTCAGTGCTGTTATCCTTGCAAGGTGAGGTATTGTAAGGTTTTGAAAACAGGGGTGCCAATAATCTTAAGAAAAAAGTATTACTTCTTTAAACAACAAAAAAACATTTGAGAAATTGCATTAGGATAAAATAATATCATTTCATTTATTTTGTTGCATACAAAGCTCAGTAGTTTTGTATGTTTTATTTTATAATGTATTTTTTGCTCATCTTTATCAAGGGTGCCAATCATTTTGAACCTGACTGTAAATATAGTTAAAATCATACAACAAAGTTAAACTCTCCATATAAAGAAAAACAACACCTGGAATATCCCTCGTCATACATACCATGTGGTATTGCATAAATCTATACTGCTTAAACAAAAGCGTTGTAAAGTGATTAGTCAGAGTTTGCAAATGTACCACTATCTAGGAAGTCAATTAATCTCAAAGGAAAATCAGAGAGTGGTCTAACTAAATCTAATTGATCAAAGTATGTTTCATTAGGGAGCGGTCTGCTGTGGGTCTAATCCAATCCCATGGTTTTTTACAGCTCAAACTGATTACTTCAAATTCATATGATGGATAATTTTCTATTTCAGATGCAACAATTAGTGTAGGCCTATTGGGTAGCTCTTACATGTAGGAAAATGTATCTTGTTATACCCCACCATTACATACAGTTGAAGTCGTAAGTTTACATACACTTAGGATGGAGTCATTAAAACTCGCTTTTCAACCACTCCACAAATTTCTTGTTAACAAACTATAGTTTTGGCAAGTTGGTTAGTGAATGAACTTATCCCCTGCAGCAGAGGTAACTTTGGGTCTTTCCTTTCCTGTGGCAGTCCTCATGAGAGCCAGTTTCATCAACTTTGTGCATGACACTGGTAATTCTTCCAACAATTGTTTACAGACAGATTATTTCACTGTATCACATTTCCAGTGGGTCAGAAGTTTACATACACTAAGTTGACTGTGCCTTTAAACAGCTTGGGAAATTCCATAAAATGATGTCATGATTTTAGAAGCTTCTGATAGGCTAATTGACATCATTTGAGTAAATTTGAGGCGTACCTGTTGATGTATTTCAAGGCCTACTTTCAAACTCAGTGCCTCATTGCTTGACATCATGGGAAAATAAAAATAAAAATCAGCCAAGACCTTCTCCACAAGTCTGGTTCATCCTTGGGAGCAATTTCCAAATGCATGAAGGTACCACGGTACCCATGGTAAACACCATGGGACCACGCAGTCGTCATACCGTTCAGGAAGGAGACGCGTTCTGTCTCCTAAAGACAAAGTACTTTGGTGCGAAAAGTGCAAATCAATCCCAGAACAACAGCAAAAGACCTTGTGAAGATGCTGGAGGAAACAGGTACAAAAGTATCTATATCCACAGTAAAATGAGTCCTATATCGACATAACCTGACAGGACGCTCAGCAAGGAAGAAGCCACTGCTCCAAAGCCACCATAAAAAAAAGCAAGACTACGGTTTGCAACTGCACATGAGGACAAAGATCGTATTTTTTGGAGAAATGTCCTCTGGTCCAATGGAACAAAAATAGAACTGTTTGGACATAATGACCATTGTTATGTTTGGAGGACAAAAGGGGGAGGCTTGCAAGCCAAAGAACACCATCCCAACCGTGAAGCACGGGGGTGGCAGCATCATGTTGTGGGGGTGCTTTGCTGCAGGAGGGACTGGTGCACTTCACAAAATAGATGGCATCACAAGGGAGGAAAGGTATGTGGATATATTGAAGCAACATCTCGAGACATCAGTCAGGAAGTTTAAGCTTGGTCGCAAATGGGTCTTCCAAATGGACAATGACCCCAAGCGTACTTCCAAAGTTGTGGCAAAATACTAATTGAGTGTATGTAAACTTCTGACCCACTGGGAATGTGATGAAATAAATAAAAGCTGAAATAGAATAATTATCTTCTATTATTCTGACATTTCACATTCTTAAAATAAAGTGGTGATCCTAACTGACCTAAGACTGGAAATTTTTACTAGGATTAAATGTCAGGAAAAGCGGAGTTTAAATGTATTTGGCTAAGGTGTACATAAACTTCCGACTTCAACTGTTGGTGCAGTACAGACATACATTATCAGAATATTACATGATTTACCAAAATGTATTTATGGATCGCTATAGGGCAAGCTATAAATCAAAATTTGTCTCCATCATTAGTTATATCTCTTGTACTAACTTTAACCAATCAAAATAAGGAGTTGGAAAATAATCTCTGATTATAAAGCCAGTAGTGTAACAGTTTAGCTTGAAACAGCAAATAATGGGAAATAGAAATTGCACCACTGATCTGCTTAATTGATATCAATGGTGTAGAACCATAACTGTTCAATCTCCTGGGCCACATGTGCAGACATGAAGAGAGGAGCACACAAAGCAGACTCCTTACAACCAATCAGGTCTATCCCAATACACCCATTTCTGCTAACCATGAAGTTAATTTTAGGGGTACTAAGTAAGAAAGAATATTTTGAATCCATTTCTCAGAGACTCATGCATAAAATACTATAAGGTAAGGAGCAATGGGAAAAACTGTTTTCTAGCCATCCCCAATTCTCAAAACACACAAGAGGAAAACCCTGTCGCCCCTTCCTTCTTGCCTCACTCTGACTCAGATTGGAAGGACCACCCTTAGGTTTCTCAAACTGGGGTGCACATTTTGTTTTTTGCCCTAGCACTACACAGCTGATTCAAATAGTCATCTAATCAATCTTTGGTCATTTGAATGAGCTGTGTAGTGTTGGGGCAAAAACAAAAACATGCACCCCTTGGGGTCCCAAGGACTGAGTTCGGGAAACTCTGCATTCGGGTGACCCCCTCTCTCAGGACAACCCGGGCTCTCAGTCATTAGTCAACAGCATGTCAAATATTATATAGATGGTATTAGAAACTTAACACATTCCTTTGACATACACTTTCAATCCTATTACATCAACACGCCTCCTCCTACAACCACTGATATATTGCACATATGATAGTCTCAGACAAGTACTTTCTCATTCTACAAATCTGTGTAATGGAAAAAAAGTTAACTGAAGGCCATGACATGCCAGTAATTATACCACCAAAAAGTCAGCAATGATTTTTAATCACTGCTGAAATTATGAATGTATGAATGTGTTTTGATTTTCATTTGTTGTAAAAATGCACAGGCATAGAGATGCAAAGAACACACGAAGCCAGCCAAAACCCTTCAATCAGAAAATGAGATATGATAATTGCTTCGTATGGCTGTTCAAATCGAACTACGCAGCAAAGTAATGGCAACGTGCGTAGGCCAATGTCGACTCTGTATCATATTGCCCTCTGCTGTATTGAAGAAGGAATTACAATAACAGTTCAGGGACACTAAGGGAGTTGGATTAGACTGAACCGGGGTGACCTAGGCTAAAAACAGCACATTACAAAAGCGGTGATGGAGGAGCGTCCGGATGAAATCGAGAATCACCAGGCCTTAATGACAACAAAACAGCATGATGAATCTTTGAGAAATATAAAACATGTATTTTCCATCAAATTAATGTTCATATTTTCAAATAGTTTTCCTTGGAAAGGCAGCTCATGCGTTTTTACACTTTTGCACGTGAAAATACCGAATCCAAACTCATTACTCCGTATGCTTGACATACACTTTTTCCCCCCCACCGACTTCGTTTTCGGCATTCAAAGGGGCATCCGGCTCATTCCCGGGAGGCAGTCCGGTTTCAAAACGAATGCAAATCAGTTTTAACCACGTGGAAGCTCCTCTCTTTGGGTGGAACCCGGGCGAGCTAAATCGAACTCCATCGCGGGCACAACTTTTCCTCACGCTGCCTGCATACCAAAACAAGAGGGAACAGAACGTCAAGTACCGCTTTCTCCAAGAACATTAAACATTGTGTAATACTTATGTAATATATTTTCATATCTGGAAAATGCTTTTGTACCTTATACCCTCCTACTATACGCTTATAAAAATCCCATAGGCCTATTATAAACATGTTAAAGGCAATAGTATAGCCATGTGGATATGTTTATTTTGAGGCCGAAGGGATTATATAATACTTTAGAACTACTAGTATAGAGAGCAACGGTAATGCCGTCTTTTTGTAGGCACGAACGGAATTTAATGGGATTTTGTAGGGTTTTTGGATAAATCCCGAAAATAAGGTATGTTGTAAACACAGGCTTAGAGAGATCTATACGTTTTGTTCTCTGAGATATTATTAATCGGCTAATATTACTTTTTGTGAATTTTGAAGCATTTATATAATCTAAGCAAGCACATAATGGCTTCATAATTCATACAGGTCATGTTTTATCTGACTGTTATTATTATAATATAGAACAAAATAATGTATAAGATCTCTTAAACCTGTGTTAACCTCAGACCTTATTTTCTGCATTCACAATGCCATAGCAATGGCGGAACGAACCAGATGTTTCATTTCCGTTTTTTAGGACTACAGTCTGGCGAGCTCTATAAAGCGCAATAGTAATGCCGTATGTTTGTAGGCAGTAAATCCTGCATGGCTAGATGGCCAATTAATGGGGTTTCTGAAAGTTTTTTGATGAACACCGAAAATACGTTCTATGGTAAACACAGGCTTAGGAGATCTTATAGGTTTTTAGTTCTATGAGATCATCTTAAATCAGTTAACTTTTTGAAGCATTTGTTGATTGACTGATATCTCATAGAACAAAACGTATACGATCTCCTAAGCCTGTGTTACCCATAGACTTTATTTTCGGTGTTTATCCCAAAACTCCAACGTTCCCCATAGGATTGTCCGAACGAACCAGGGGTAACTCACTTCGGTTTTTAGGACTACAAGCTGACGAGCACTAATTTATGCTTAATGTCCAATGGTTTACGGTAAACTGGGTCCCACCACCATGTGATCTCATCCAATGTTTGTAAACATGCGTCAACCACATGTGATTCCGACGTAGGCAAAATAATTCACCAAGGCCTGGCCAACCAGCCAAAGGGGGAGTGTCAGGGGCGGGCTTCGAGTGTTGCGCTATGGAAAAATCGATGGGGATACTGTAATAATGTGAGGGGTGCTTTATGGAAACAGGTGCTGTCCAGTTATTGAAAACATGATCTAGCCGAAAGGGTCGCCAAGGGAGGAAAGAAGACATACGTCGAGGTAAGCTATCAGGCTAAATCATAGTTTTATTCTAGGAATTACTGAGACGTGTTGCCAATTTCAGTAGCCTAATGCAAACGATGTTGTAACGACACATTTATCTAATGCAATGTGTTATCACAAACATCTATAAACAAATCTGATATAGCCTATAATATAGTGATTGTGGATATGGTCCTCTTAAAATGCTCTTCGCCTTCAAATAAATACGAAAGTGCCAATTTAGTAAACGTTACATATAGTGGAGGTAGTAAACTAATCTAATACAATTACCATTATCAATTATAATCGACAGGTAAATAGTTATTTGTCTGCGTCAGAGCGAGTGCTATTGTGACACACGCAATGGAATCCGGTGGGAATTGGAGCCTACCCCGCAGATACGGGAGTCCCCTCAGAAACATAGCATGAAGCCGATTACTTAATATAGGCTACTTGTTTTGGATAGAGGAATGTTAGGCAGGCTAAAACTGTTTGCGACGAGATGGCGTGTGAAGCGAGGATTGGGAATAGGATGCTGCGCAAGAGATGGATGTGCGTAAATAGGAGCGAGGAGGATGTTACGCACTTGCACTTAATATTGGCATGATCACTACTTATTTCCTCATGGCCGTTTAAAACATCATCAAACACAATAAAGCCCAATAATAAAATCAAGACAGAAAATTATCCAAAAAAGTACTTACAAAACAAGCTGTTACCGATTAAATTAAGTTACTGTTGACTATATAGTCAGTCATGTTTATAATGAGTAAGTTCGCGTTTATAAAGGACTATGCGTGCTACTTACATAATATATTAATATGAATCTTGTGACTTATGTGAATGAAGGCCATACTGACATATTTGGTGTTGTGATTGCATGACAGTGCGCACTTGATATACCAAGATGTAAACAAACCAAAACACCATGTAGGCTACTTCCCAGGAGTGTAGGGGCGCTGTTGGGCATATTCACATGACTTGACTTTTCTCCATTCGTGGCAATGCATTATCATCTCCAGCTCCAGTATATAGGCTTCATATTAAGTAGATATTTTTGGAACATATTACAATAATTTACAGACAGAATAATCAACTGAAGGGGCCTAAATGAGCTCCGTTTTAAATTGTGAAAAATAAGAGAAGCTACCCCCCTGGATTTCTCCTATTCTGTATTGGCATGACAGGATGTACAAATACCTTAAGTCAGTGAGCAGGCTTGCCTCGTTTCTATTGGGAACATAATTAAATGTACACCTGCCAGAGAAAGCCTTTATTCACAATAGGTGCTCCACACACGTTTGTGATGCCACTTATTGTTGACAGTCAAACCACAACCCACTGGGCAAAAACTGGTTGAATCAATGTTGTTTCCATGTCATTTCAACCCCAACATTTCATATGACGACGTTGAATCAACATGAAAAACTGATTGGATTTGAAAAAAAGTCATCAATGTAAATGGAATTTAGTATTTTTTTCACTCAACTTTTAACCTAAATCCAATAACCTAGTGACATTTTTGGTTAATTTAATGTTGAATTCATGTTAGCTGTCAACTCAACCAATTGTACATTTGAACTAGATGAACTGACATCTGTGTCCAGTGGGAGGCTTCCCAGCCCTGGCTAATGACCCTAATTATCGATGTCTAGGTCCGTCCCATTGCTTCACCCTGGGGGGCAGGTCATGAAACTCCACAGGTGAAATTGATTCACAGTACAGGACCATCACTGATCGCCCCCACCAAGTAGATGTGCCCAGTCACTAAAAAGAGTCAGTCAGTATGCTAGTATGTCAAAAAGAAAGGTGCATTAAAATAACTTCCCATGTTATATTCTGAATAGAAATACACATTCAAGCTTGCAAGATGCTGTAGACTGACTCGATTATTTTATGTTTCTATATATTTTGATAGAAAAAAAGCAGTTTCATAACAAAGAATTCAAACGTTTACCATACCCACCCTCTACTGACCAGTTAATGATCTGGTCCACTTTCAGAGACAAGGAAAATCTGTGACATCAATACCAGTTTTTCTGCTGTTCCAGTCAAACAAACAGAAGCAGACACACGTGTTTAAGAACAACTTTTCTTAATTTAAAATAGCTGCAGTATTTCACAATGTTTTTGTTGAGGACTATGAAACAAAAACTTAAAATGTGCAATTTAAATTAATTTAGAAAAATCAGGTGCTATCTCTGTCTGCCAATACTCTGCATCTGTCAATCTGTAGCAATGACAGGAAAACATCCAAACTAAATGTTGTTGTTTACTGCAGGAACTGAATCACATGTAAATTACATTTAGAGAAAAAAAAGAGACCCTGGCACCTGTCTTTACAACAGAGCCTTATCCCTCCTACATGGAGCAGAGAGTTTGGAAGGTGGAATACTGCTGAGAGATGACAGTGCTAAAATTAAACCCCACTGCCTGCTGGATGATGATGTATAAATAGACAAGTGGGAAGAAGCGGTGTTCGTTCACAGGCATCATTATCAGCTCTGCACTTAAAGTGCTGCTGAAGGGAAAAACCTCTTGCAAATTTAAAAAAATTGCACGTTGCTTTGTTATTGTCCCTGTTAATAATACTATTTATTTCCTATACGTCACTGAGATGCAAAACTCCATTAGAGTAATTATTTGCATATACAGCAGTAAATTGCTTCATGTGAAGCGTAGTGAACCCATGGACTACTGACCAAAGTATTTGTACGAAACAGAAAAACCTGCAGATCATGTCTTCTACTCTCAGATCATGTGACATGCAGCTTATATTTCACTACAGGCAGAGCAAGAGGTGGGACAGGATGTAAGCCAACTCTTCCGTCAATAGCCCCGCCGCTAACCCCACCCTCCTGCCAGCCAAACACAATGTCCCGCTTATCAGCAGCCTGATCAGGTTGTCCACTAATGTAGCTCATCTCTCAGTCTCAATTTGTAGCTTTTTCTTTCAGAGTCCCTGGGGAGGTTCTCAAGGCGATGAGGAATGCAATATACCCTCAACACTTCATGCCCTCAAACCTTATGGTTTTCCTCTGCCTCACTGCACCTCAGTGAGGTAGTCAAAAAAGCTTTGCTGAGCCATCTCCTTCATCGTTTCTCCTACCTACCATATAAGTCAATGTGCCCCTTCCTCTCACAATTATACAAGATATAACATACAAAACATGGGGATAGATTACAATTGTTCATACGATTAACTTTAACAGTTTTGAATGTTAATGTACCTCCATTATCTGATTGCATGACAGCTAAATTAGGACCTCTAATCTATCAGAGGATAATCTGTCAATGCTTTGTCGTCACCTACCCCCCCCCCACCCCTCCTGCATGTTATGTCAGTATGCCTTAAAGTATACTTGGCTCTTCAAAAAAAATGTATGTATATCATAAACGTTGCAATACCAACTGACACACTTGACAGCCTAAAAAAAAAGGGCCACACAACAGCCTCCCTGTTCTGGTTTAAAAGGGAACGATGCACCTTTAAAAGCAGTTGACAGTCCGGTGACTTGGTAAGCAAAAGTGAACTCAGCTCCGAAGCAGAAAACAGAGCAACTGCAAACAGTATGGAGAAATAGAGAGCGAGAAAACAAACAAACGAAAGAGATGGAAAGAGACCGAAATTCACACTTGACAATGTTGAAGCAGGGAGGAAAGAGAAGATCGAAAAAAAACAGGGAGAGGGAAGAAAGAGGAGGTCACGGTGGCCCTAGAACTAGATGACGGTACAGTGGTGAGGCTGCCAGCCTGAGTAGTTCAAGAAGCTGCATTCAATGTGTTTAGGTATACAGGGGGAATTCCTGGAACCGCTGAATAAATTCATTGGAGAGACTGTGAGCTTACACACTAGTCTTAAGAGCTTCTGGTTGTGAGTGAGGCTAACTGTCAAACTAAACTTTGTTGTGAAAAAAGAACACGACCAATCTGCTAATGTAACAGTCATTGTAGTGGAGGATATGGTAAGACATGTGAGAGATGGTAAATTGTGAGAGGTAGACAGAAGAGGATATTTTGGAATTAGTTATGTCAGTTTTTTTTATGTCGGTAGGGCAACAGCCAGGGTAATTTTATTTTCAATTAGGAAGAACTTTAAAGCCTGTTTACCTTGCCCTCCATTTTTAAAATGTTTTGTATTCATAATTTGTGCTCTACTGCTTTGTCATTTGAGATGCTGTCTTCTTTCAGAGAAGAGTGTGGATGCCTGCAGGATGCTGATTATGTGGCAGCCAGATGTTCTACTTTGGAATTAATATTCCTGCAGTGAGAGATGTTCCTGTTTTATTCTTATTCCAGATAATTTCTCCTCTGTAATACTCTGACACCTGCAGTGAAACCCTTAATTGGCCAAAAGACTGTATGCTTGTCGAATGGACAGAGGGAGGCTCAGGGGAGGATACAAGGCATGTGTTGATTTTCAGGAAATCCGCAGGAGACAAAGGAGAGCCATGGGAAGCTAGACATCACTTTTTTTACCCTGGCCATTGTGCCAACCAGCTGCACCCTCCCTTCCTACCCACTTTTTCTGCAGTGAGAGCAAGGGTGAGTGGCGTACTTTTCCTGCCAGGAAGTAAGTTGCAGTGTGGCTCTTGGAGGCCTTGACGGATTGATCCCTCTCCTCCTCAGTGTGCCAGCAGAGCGACCAGCTGGTTATGTGCCTTTTTCTTCTGTCGCCTCCTTCTCCCTGCTCTCTCTCCAAGCTCTGTCAGCCAGGGGAGGGTTCCAGGCTATGCTTCCTGGAAGAGCTTCCCTTTTAAAGCGGCATCATAGAGCCCTGTATATCATGGCTCCAGATCAGAGAGTCCTTAACCTTGCTCGCTGGGTGACTCAAAGTTGGCAGCAGTAGTAATGGGATGGACTTTATCATGCAGCAACTGTAACACAGGCTAAGTGGATGCATTTGTCCCCTATTAGTCTAGGGCAAGTGTGTCAAATATATGGCCCCCGGGTCCAATCCGGCCCACGGGTGGTTTGAGTAACCCCCCCCCAAAGTAAAAAAACAAAACTTAATATACTTCAAAATGCCTAAAACCAATACAAAACTGTAGGCGTTTCTTGACTGTGTCCAGGTCCCTAATATTCACCCAAATGAAAGCTAGACAATCAGGGAGCATTGAAATTTTAAAAAACTATGGACTATTGTTTTTCAAATTTTGACAGTGAGAAAATAACACATTTTCAATGCGGCCCTCCAGACCTCATTGAAGACCGAATGCACCCCATGGGGCAAAATTTGTTTGACACCCCATGTCTAGTGAGACCTCCTCATTGGAAGTTCTAAGCCCAATCAGTGACAAGCATCGTTTTTGTTGTTGTATGGGAGAGTCGTGAGATCTTTTATTATGTAGCCTATCCAATGCTGATTGAGGAAGACAGATATTGTAACCCAGATATTGTGTCCCTAGTTCTGCTTAACATACTCTTTCTCTATCCAACTCTGCATGAATCTATTAACCAACATAGGAACACATTCCTTGAAATATACCCACTCAAACAGTGAAGATGACATCTCTTTTATGTTGTCTCTTGCAGTGCTGACACCCCATGATGGCCAGAAGGGATGGGTGCATTCCAGAATGTTATTAAGGGGAGAGATGGGCCTGCTGTTCTCTACTTAACAGGCATCTATCTGTACAAGGTAATCAAATGGTCTCTCATGCAACAAAACGGAAATCAAATTCAGCCTTCCCAACAGACTAAGTTCTCTCTACACATGATTCCAAGCCATGAACCTCAGATTTAGTTAACTGCACGAAGCCTTTACAGTTTGATTGGCTAAATAGTTTCAAGTCATCATATCTATGTCTACATTAATTCATTTACAGTTAGTAGAATATCATTATACAGTTGAAGTCAGAAGTTTACATACACTTAGGTTGGAGTCATTAAAACTCGTTTTTCAACCACTCCACAAATTTGTTAACTATAGTTTTCAAATCAAATCAAATTTTGGCAAGTCGGTTAGGACATCTACTTTGAGCATGACATGACACAAGTAATCTTTTACAACAATTGTTTACAGACAGATTATTTCACTACATCACAATTCCAGTGGGTCAGAAGTTGACTGTGCCTTTAAACAGCTTGGAAAATTCTAGAAAATTATGTCATGGCTTTAGAAGCTTCTCATAGGCTAATTGACATCATGTGAGTCAATTGGAGGTGTTTATCTTTTATTTTATTTTACCTTTATTTAACCAGGCAAGTCAGTTAAGAACAAATTCTTATTTTCAATGATGGCCTAGGAACAGTGGGTTAACTGCCTGTTCAGGGGCAGAATGTGCAGTAACTGAAACGTGTACCTGTGGATGTATTTCAAGGCCTACCTTCAAACTCAGTGCCTCTTTGCTTGACATCATTGGAAAATCTAAAGAAATCAGCAAAGACCTCAGAAAAAAAATGTAGACCTCCACAAGTCTGGTTCATCCTTGGGAGCAATTTCCAAACGCCTGAAGGTACCATGTTCATCTGTACAAACAATAGTATAAACATCATGGGACCATGCAGCCATCATACCGCTCTGGAAGGAGATGTGTTCTGTCTCCTGGAGATGAACATACTTTGATGCGAAAAGTGCAAATCAATCCCAGATGAACAGCAAAGGACTTTGTGAAGATGGTGGAGGAAACAGGTACAAAAGTATCTATATCCACAGAAACACGAATCCTATAAATTGACATAACCTGAAAGACCGCTTAGCAAGGAAGAAGCCACTGCTCCAAAACCGCCATAAAAAAGCCAGACTACAGTTTGCAACTGCACATGGGGACAAAGATTGTACTTTTTGGAGAAATGTCCTCTGGTCTTATGAAACCAAAATAGAACTGCTTGGCCATAATGACCATCGTTATGTTTGGAGGAAAAGGGGGAGGCTTGCAAGCCGAAGAACACCATCTCAACTGTGAAGAACGGGGGTGGCAGCATCATGTTGTGGAGGTGCTTTGCTGCAGGAGGGACTGGTGCACTTCACAAAATAGATGGCATCATAAGGTAGGACAATTATGTGGATATATTGAAGCAACATCAAGACATTAGTCAGGAAGTTAAAGCTTGGTCGCAAATGGGTCTTCCAAATGACAATGACCCCAAACATACTTCCAAAGTTGTGGCAAAATGGCTTAAGGACAACAAAGTCAAGGTATTGGAGTGGCCATCACAAAGCCCTGACCTCAATCATATAGAACATTTGTGGGCAGAACTGAAAAAGTGTGTGCGAGCAAGGAGGCCTACAAACCTGACTCAGTTACACCAGCTCTGTCAGGAGGAATTATTGTGGGAAGCTTGTGGAAGGCGACCCGAAACATTTGCCCCAAGTTAAACAATTTTAAGGCAATGCAACCAAATACTAATTGAGTGTATGTAAACTTCTGACCCACTGGGAATGTGATGAAATAAATAAAAGCTCAAATAAATCAATCAATCTCTCTACTATTATTCTGACATTTCACATTCTTAAAATAAAGTGGTGATCCTAACTGACCTAAGAAAGGGAATGTTTACTAGGATTAAATGTCAGGAATTGTGAAAAACTGAGTTTAAATGTATTTGGCTAAGGTGTATGTAAACTTCCAACTTCAACTGTATGTGTATTTAGCTGATCTTCCCGTAGGGTTTCTTACACCAGAGCATGCAATTGGTGACACTGGGCATCTTCCTCCTTGTAAGGTATCCATGATGATGGTACATGTGAAATTTAGCTTTGGTACCCATCCTGCAAAGGAATAAAAAGGTCTTAAATCAAAACCTGTTCATACATGACAGTACAAGTAATAATTGACAAATCCAAAAAGGAGACACGAGAAAAGCTAAAATATGTAAAATATGCCAAAAGTGATACGTTGATGACCCTGATGATAGTTGAGTTTTTAAAAATTCATTTATTTCATCTTTATTTAACCAGGTAGGCCAATTGAGAACAAGTTCTCATTTACAACTGCGACATGGCCAAGATAAAGCAAAGCAGTGCGACAAACAGAGTTAAACATGGGATAAACAAACGTACAGTCAATAACACAATAGAAAAATATATATACAGTGTGCGCAAATGTAGTAAGATTAGAGAGGTAAGGCAATATAGGCCATAGTGGAAAAATAATTACAAATTAGCATTAACATTGGAGTGGTAGATGTGCAGTAACTGAAACGTTTGTCTATGCACTATCCACATATGCACTTATTAGCCTTTATGATTGGCATCATGCTGTGATGTATTGAACTTGCATTTGAAACCTATGCAACTGTGGCTGATACTGTTCAATATGTACTGAAAGCAAGGCACAGACAGCACCTACTGTTTAATCAACATTTGATATTAACAATTTTTATTCTGAAACTTCTACAGGGCTGGATGCCTTGGGAGGCCAATGGAGATTCAGACACAGCCCTGACCATAACTTCCCCTGGAAACTGGTTTCAGACGGTGTTTTAGAGTATCAATAACATATCTAGCACCATTTGAAATCAGTGTTCTTGGTGTAAGGAGGACACCATTTAAAGCAGGATGGATGAATGCATACAGTAGGCCTACGGCAGTCTCATCATTTTGCACACATTTGGCTAGGTGGTACTGGTGGGAGTTAACATTATTTGTTGACGGGATCGCATGACAATAAAAACATTCTATTCCGTGTCCAATTATGTAAATGTCACACTGGAATATGTTAGTCTTGGAATCGCAGCGCCAGCACAACACACCTCCCCAGTGACTGACAGCAATCCCAGGATCACACCTCACCTCCTCACATCATGACCCCTCTTGCCAAGGCTGACTGTTTTCTTTTGGTGTTTAGAGTCTCTTCTATTTCTAGCACCATTTGAAATCGGTTACAGTGTAGGGGGAATATCATCTGAACAGAAGATGAGAAACACCCTTGGTTCCTCCACACAAGTTCTCTTTGATCAAGTCACATCCTTTTTTTTCCAAATCTCAAGTAACCTGAGCTAGCTTGTTATAGGTAGTCAGATGTGATCAAACACACATTCTGGGTGCAGAGCCGAAAGAAGTTGGTATAAAAGAAATAGAGCTCGCACACTCATACTGTAGGCTCCACCATGTACCTTTATTAATTAATTAACCTCCTCCCAGCTGCCCACTGCACTGAAGATAGGAAACACTGTCACCACTGATAAATCCACTATAATTGAGAATTTCAATAAGCATTTTTCTACAGCTGGCCATGCTTTCCACCTGGCTACCCCTACCCCGGTCAACAGCACTGCACCCCCCACAGCAACTCGCCCAAGCCTTCCCCATTTCTCCTTCTCCCAAATCCAGTCAGCTGATGTTCTGAAAGAGCTGCAAAATCTGGACCCCTACAAATCAGCCGGGCTAGACAATCTGGACCCTTTCTTTCTAAAATTATCTGCCAAAACTGTTGCCACCCCTATTACTAGCCTGTTCAACCTCTCGTGTCGTCTGAGATTCCCAAAGATTGGAAAGCAGCTGCGGTCATCCCCCTCTTCAAAAGGGGGGGGGGCACTCTTGACCCAAACTGCTACAGACCTATATCTATCCTACCCTGCCTTTCTAAGGTCCTCGAAAGCCAAGTCAACAAATAGATTACCAACCATTTCGAATCTCACCATACCCTCTCTGCTATGCAATCTGGTTTCAGAGTTGGTCATGGGTGCACTTCAGCCATGCTCAAGGTCCTAAACGATATCTTAACTGCCATCGATAAGAAACATTACTGTGCAGCCGTATTCATTGATCTGGCCAAGGCTTTCGACTCTGTCAATCACTACATCCTCATTGGCAGACTCGACCGCCTTGGTTTCTCAAATGATTGCCTCGCCTGGTTCACCAACTACTTCTCTGATAGAGTTTAGTGTGTCAAATCGGATGGTCTGCTGTCCGGACCTCTGGCAGTCTCTATGGGGGTGCCACAGGGTTCAATTCTTGGACCGACTCTCTTCTCTGTATACATCAATGATGTCGATCTTGCTGCTGGTGAGTCTCTGATCCACCTCTACGCAGACGAGACCATTCTGTATACTTCTGGCCCTTCTTTGGACACTGTTAACAACACTCCAGGCAAGCTTCAATGCCATTCAACTCTCCTTCCGTGGCCTCCAATTGCTCTTAAATATAAGTAAAACTAAATGCATGCTCTTCAACCGATCGCTGCCTGCATCTGCCCACCTGTCCAACATCACTACTCTGGGCGGCTCTGGACGACTTAGAATACGTGGACAACTACAAATACCTAGGTGTCTGATTAGACTGTAAACTCTCCATCAAGACTCACATCAAACATCTCCAATCCAAAGTTAAATCTAGAATTGGCTTCCTATTTCGCAACAAAGCATCCTTCACTCATGCTGCCAAACATACCCTTGTAAAACTGATCATTCTACCAATTTTCGACTTTGGCGATGTCATTTACAAAATAGCCTCCGATACCCTACTCAACAAATTGGATGCAGTCTACCACAGTGCCATCCGTTTTGTCACCAAAGCCCCATATACTACCCACCATTGCGACCTGTACGCTCTCGTTGGCTGACCCTCGCTTCATACTCGTCTCCGAACCCACTGGCTCCATGTCATCTACAAGACCCTGCTAGGTAATAATTTAGCCCAAACATCTACCTCTTTCCATACTGTATTAATTTATTTTGCTCCTTTGCACCCCATTATTTTTATTTCTACTTTGCACATTCATCCACTGCAAATCTACCATTCTAGTGTTTTACTTGCTATATTGTATTTACTTTGCCTCCATGGCCTTTTTTTGCCTTTACCTCCCTTATCTCACCTCATTTGCTCACATCGTATATAGACTTGTTTCTACTGTATTATTGACTGTATGTTTGTTTTACTCCATGTGTAACTCTGTGTTGTTATATGTGTCGAACTGCTGTACTTTATCTTGGCCAAGTCGCAATTGTAAATGAGAACTTGTTCTCAACTTGTCCACCTGGTTAAATAAAGGTGAAATTTTTAATTAATAAACAAACAACGTTTAGATCCTGCAAGGATCTTTGTCAGGTAATTTCACCAGAAGTGTATATCTCGTCAAACATCTTATTCCAAACTCATGGGCATTAATATGAAGTTGGTCCCCTCTTTGATGCTATAAGTCTCCACTCTTCTGGGAAGGTTGTCCACCAGATGTTAGAACATTAATGTGGGGACTTGCTTCTATTCAGCCACAAGAGCATTAGTAAGGTCGGGCAATGATGTTGGGTGATTCGGCCTGGATCACAGTCGGCATTCCAATTCATCCCAAAGGTGTTCAATGGGGTTGAGGTCAGGGCTCTGTGCAGGCCAGTCAAGTTCTTCCACACCGATCTCAACAAACCATTACTGTATGGAGTCATAGCTTAAAAATGGACCAATAGAAGTATAAAGAGGGGTTTCTGCAGATGCAGGAATGCCCCGAATTGCGGGCTGCAGTTGCACCCTTCTCCTACGCGAAGCGAACGTATGTGCGCCTCACATAGTCCCTTAAAAGACCATCGCTTGAAAAAATAAAGAAAAATGGCAATATTACTGTTTGTCCCTCGTTACACCGTAGCAACAATACGGCCAGTGTGCATTAATTTATACACACACACACGATGACTGATAAGGGGCACTGTGTTCAAGCCATCGTGCCACCTTGGCACTCCCTCACCATTGTAAAAAAAAAAAATTGTAAGCTATAGAAATGCATTTGTGAATTGCTTCTATTGCAGACCTTAATGCATAATTTTACATGATATAATGTGAGCTAAATATACAAATAAATAAAAACATTAAAGTAACAACGTTACAGTCCCCACTACAACAAAATACATGTCATTTATTTGACATTTCATTAAAATACAGTGCCTTCAGAAAGTATTCACTCCCCATGACTTTTCACATGTTGTTGGATATCGTTTAATTGAAATACTGTAGAATTCCATTCAGTCCTATGGAGGACTGCTCCTACTTGGGAGTGCCAATATGGCCAACCGGTGGCTTCAGAGCCTCTCAATGGCAAATACATAGCATCAGCAAACCAGGGTTTCTATACAGTACCTTCGGAAAGTGTTCAGACCCCTCGACTTTTTACATATTTTGTTACATTACAGCCTTAATCTAAAATTGATGAAAAAAATAAATAAATTAAAATCTGCAATCTACACACTATATTCCATAATGACAAAGTGAAAACAGGTTTTTAGAAATGCTTACAAATTTATAAAAAATAAAAACAGAAATTAATTACATAAAAGTATAAAGACCCTTTGCTATGAGACTCAAAATTGAGCTCAGTTGTATCCTGTTTCTATTGATTATCCTTGAGCTATTTCTACAACTTGGAGTCCACCTGTGGTAAATTCAATTGATTGGTCATGGTTTGGAAATGCACACACACACCTGTCTATATAAAAGGTCCCACAGTTGACAGTGTATGTCAGAGCAAAAACCAAGCCATGACGTCGAAAGAAGTGTCCGTAGAGCTCTGAGACAGGATTGTGTCGGGGCAAAGATCTGGGGAAGGGTACAGAAACGTTTCTGCAGCAGGTTGCCAAGAACACAGTGGCCTTCTTAAATGGAAGAAGTTTGGAACTACCAAGACTAGAGCTGGTTGCCCAGCCAAACTGAGCAATTGGGGGAGAAGGGCCTTGGATCAGGGAGGTGACCAAGAACCCGATGGTCACTGTGACAGAGCTCCAGAGATCCTCTGTGGAGATGGTTGTCCTTCTGGAAGGATCTCCCATCTCTTAACACTCCACCAATCAGGCCTTTATGGTAGAGTGGTCAGGCGGAAGCCACTCCTCAGTAAAAGGCACATGACAGACCACTTGGAGTTTGCCAAAAGGCATCTAAAGACTGACCTTGAGAAACAAGATTTTCTTGTGTGATGAAACCAAGTTTTAAGTCTTTGGCCTGAATGTCTGGCACCAAATCTACGGTGAAGCATGGTGGTGACAGCATCATGCTGTGGGGATGTTTTTCCGCAGCAGGGACTGGGAGACGAGTCAGGATGGAGGCAGAGATGAAACGGAGAGAGAGAGAGATACATGATGAAAGCCTGATCCAGAGCGTTCAGGACCTCAGACTGGGGCGAAGGTTTGCCTTCCAACAGGACAACGACCCTGAGCACAGCTAAGACAACACAGGAGTGGCTTCGGGACAAGTCTCTGAATGTCCTTGAGTGGCCCAGCCAGAGCCCTGACTGAAACCAGATCGAACATCTCTGGAGAGGCCTGAAAATAGCTGAGCATCGACGCTCCCCATCCAACCTGATAGAGCTTGAGAGGATTTGCAGAGAAGAATGGGAGAAACTCCCCAAATATAGGTGTGCCAAGCTTGTAGCGTTTACCAAAGAAGAGTCGAGGCTGTAATGTCTACCAATGGTGCTTCAACAAAGTACTGAGTAAAGTACCAGCGTTTTTTTTTTTTTGGGGGGGGGGGGGTTGTCCCACCAAGATGTACATGCTAAAATTGCCACTTCTGTGGATTAAATCGACTTTAAAAGATGCTATCAATAGGCCGGGCGAGAGTAAGAGCTACCTAATTTTGTTGACGTTTTACATAAAACAGCGATACCATGTTACTCTTTTTACAGTTTTCTAAAACCAGCGGAGAATATTCTCTCTCCATTCAACTCCACTCTAATCTGAGGGGCGTTTCTTAAAAAAACCCACATCCAATCCCCTTGATTCCTCACATAACTAGACCAATCATATGCTTCAGTGTGCCACGGTTCAGTGCTGAGGCAACCCAGAACAATAATATTAGGTTCCGCTCCTGATGTTCAATTGCAGATGCTGATTTCAAACTGACTTGGAGCACAGTTCAAAAGTTGACTGCCTTTATTTTACTAATTAGTGAGTTGTTTTCAATGCTTGAGATATGAGGTGAACCGTGAGAAGTGGGTGAAATGTGTGTCTCACGGCCAATGCCTGGGAGTTGGCAGCCTGTCTTATAAAACAGCTCAGCTACAAATGCTAAGGTTTTTGTAAAAGTGGCCGTAACAAGCAAAGGATCGTGATCGTTGTTTTCATCCTGCCTGAGCCTGTCGACCTGTGATTGGTCTATGTCAGCACGTGGTCCTGTGTCACGACAAATATAGTAGTCAGAATGGATCACTATTTAAAGATGCACCAAAATATGTTTTATAACTAACCCAAGCACCCACAAGCTACCGGTGGCTGAAAACACAATCATTGTGGGGTGAACGGGTGACGAATTTCCAACCAAGGACGGTCCATTTAAAAATCATTCCTACCTCCCTCGCCCTGCAAGAGTATACTCGTCAGACGTCATCAGAAGTGTCCACTTAATTTGAGGGCTGAGGGGATAGGTTGTGTCTTTTAAGTGTTTGGAATGCAACCTCGGTCCTCAAGGGGTGCACGTTTTGGGTTTTGCCCTAACACTACGCAGCTGATTCAAATAACCAACTCATTATTAAGCTTTGATTATTTTATTCGGCTGTGTAGTGCTAGGGCAAAATACAAAACGTGCACCCAGGGTCCCAGTACCGAGTTTGGGAAACCCTGGTGTAGAGCATCGTTGTACCATCTAAACGGCTGTAAAATATATTTCCCATAACAAAAAATATTGTATTTTCAGCTGGTGTATAAAACCGAAAGAAAAAGACACAAAATACGAAACTTATGAACGGGAAGCATATAAATAGCGCACATAGAACAGATCTTCCGTTTCTTAGACTTGATTTCAATGATTGACATATCTATTTGTATATACATTTGGTCAGGTCGCCCAAAAGTTACATATTGCAGCTTTAATTAAAAAGTCTCGATTTGTAGCGAATTTTGAAAGAATTCACTGTGGAGATCAAACTTGATCATAATACATGAGCACTGCTAGGTTGCTGTGCAGTAGCCGACCAGCAGAGCTTGTTACTTCACGCTCCAGGTTACTGGAGGCCCACTCTAGATTCTGAGTTCATGGGCACATAGACATCTCACATTGGCTTCAGGAGCCATTTGGTTAGATTTGATTCCACCATGGGAAACAACAACTGACTAGTAGTTCATTTACACCCAAATATGTTCACCTATATTATTATTTAAAAAATTATATTGTTTGCAAACTGATATGTGACAAGTAGCAATGCCAAAATAACATGCAAAATAGACATACATATATATATATATATATACTCTGCCTGATGTTTAACTATGAAAATAATTTTGTCAAACAGATTGTAATCTCAAAACGTATGTTTGCTTCTAGAGTGGGAAAACATAGAAGTAGAGTTTGGTTAGGTGTAGGGGCAGATTTATGTAATCTTGTCTTCAGGAGATTTTATTATCTATTTACTTTATTTAGTCTGATCAGTGGGACAATTCTAAATCTTAACACTGGGCTAAAATATAGGGTCATTTATTTTCTTGTCAGCAAGAACACAACTGTTATTCCCCAAACGTATTTTATTATTCCACTTCTTCCCAATGTAACCACATATTTGAAATCTGATATGCCTACTTGTGTCTTTGAAAATGCATGATATGAGGCTATGCAATGCAATGGCGTCACACCATCCAAATGGTACCTCCGACAGCATGTGCAGATCAAACAAAAATTGGCTCTTACAAAATTTGAGAGGCGAAAAGCGATGCGGTACAAAGCTCAATTTGCGTCACAACATTCATACGGTGTCTTCGACCACATTTTCGGATCAAGCAGAAATGAGCTCGTACACAATGATGCAGTATGGAGCTTTATTTGGCCTCTGCAAGCCTGTGGAGGCTCCGCAATTGAGTCTCAGAACCAAATTGCCAGATCAATCATGAATCGGTTTGAACCCTTTGCAAACATGCAGTACAGTTTGCAGATGTATCACTACCAAAGCATGCTACTAAGAAATACCACAAGGTGGCAGCCTTTCACTGTGAAAAGACAGGCAATTCATAAACTTGTTCGTTCTATCATGGCCAAACTGTAGTCGATGACGGGCTATGGGAAAGTCTAGCACAAGATGTACCGTTACTGCTTAAGTTCCAAAGACCTTCCTTATATGTTATTTTCATAGGTAGACTGGGTCTGGCAGCCAAAACAGCCAAGTACTCCATCTATACGTGTATCAATCATCAATTGCGATACGGTTCTAGTATTCATATCACATGAAAATAATTTCACAAGTGCAAAATATACACTTACTGTACATGGTTTTACCCGGCTTTAACACACTGTATTTTTCAGTGACAGCACCTTTCTCAAGGCTTTCCGTTACGCACAGGTGTTCGGAGCATGCTAGGTAGCTAATTAGCAAAGGGGGTCCCTATGGCTGCATTTTCCAAACACTTAAAAGACACACCCACTCCCCTCAGCCCTCAAATGAACTGGACACTTCTGATGACGTCTGATGAGTTGACGCTTGCAGGGCAAGGGACGAGGGAATAATTAATTGATTTTAAATGGACCGCTATTGCCTGGAAATGTGTCACTCGTTCATACAAAAGATGTGTTTTCAGTCATCATGGAACTGTTATGTTGCATGAAGACATCAAATTTTGCATGGTTATCCTTAGAATTATTCTCCATACTTATCCATAGGGAATTATTGATATTGTCAATTTTATTCTACATTACATTTTCTTCTAAAAAATAGGGCAAAAATTAATTTTATGTGCCTTTTTCTTTAGTATTTTACAGTTAGAAAGATGAAAAAAGTCCACAATGTGTAAGCCCGGTCCTGGAGTGTCTTAACAAAATTAAATAAAAATATTTAGACTGACTGCATCCAGTGTACAGAAACATTTATTTGAATAATATGAAAATATGCACATATTTAATGAGATCACCTAATTTGCATATTGTATACAATATTTCAGAAGAATTATAATACAAAAAAGCTATATTTGTGTCCACATTCAACTGAAAAAAGTTTATTCTGATAGGGTGCAGTGCCTGGCCTTAAGTTTGTTTGAGCACAAGCAATCTTAAAAATAATGTTATTAGGAAATGTAAAGAGACAACTAAGAAAGACACAGTGCTCAAATGAACAATCAATCATGGATAATGGCCATCAAATTCAAATCCAGTTTGTTTGATAGGTAGTGTTTTTCTAGGGACAGTTCTACATTTACTGGGGGGCTACAGGCCAGAAGGTTGCCAACCATCACGGACGAGTTCACACTCCCTGCCTGTTTCATTACACTACGATCAAAGCCGGATGCAGACAATGATAAACTAGGGGGTAGTCAGATTTTCAACATTGATGCCATATTTATAATTTTTTTAAATATACAGTACCAGTCAAAAGTTTAAACACCTACTCATTCAAGGGTTTTTCTTTATTTTTACTATTTTCTACATTGTAGAATAATAGTGAAGACATCAAAACTATGAAATAACACATGGAATCATGAAGTAATCAAAAAGTAGCCACCCTTTGCCTTGATGACAGCTTTGCACACTCTTGGCATTCTCTCAACCAGCTTCATGAGGAAGTCACCTGGAATGCATTTCAATTAACAGTTGTGCCTTGTTAAAAGTTAGTTTGTGGAATTTCTTTCCTTCTTAATGTGTTTGAGCCAATCAGTTGTGTTGTGACAAGGTAGGGGTGGTATACAGAAGAGAGCCCTATTTGGTAAAAGACCAAGTCAATTTTTTGAGAAACGACAGTCCATCATTACTATAAAACATTGAAGTTCAGTCAATCTGGAAAATTTCAAGAACTTTGAAAGTTTCTTCAAGTGCAGTCACAAAAATCATCAAACGCTATGATGAAACTGGCTCTCATGAGGACCGCCACAGGAATGGAAGACCCAGAGTTACCTTTGCTGCAGAGGATAAGAGAGTTACCAGCCTTAGAGTTACCAGCCTCAGAAATTGCAGCCTAAATAAATGCTTGGAGACTTTTAGCCCTATTTGGTATCTTCTGTATACCCCCCCCCCCCCCCTTCTACCATGTCACAACACAACTGGTTGGCTCAAATGCATTAATTTTATGAAGGCACACCTGTTAATTGAAATGCATTCCAGGTGGCTACTTCATGAAGCTGGTTGAGAGTATGCCAAGTATGTGCAAAGCTGCCATCAAGACAAAGGGTGGCTATTTGAAGAATGAAACATATTTTGTTTAACACTTGTTTTTGTTAATACATTATTCCATATGTGTTATTTCATAGTTTTGATGTCTTCACTACAGTCGTGGCCAAAAGTTGAGAATGACACAAATTTAATTTTCACAAAGTGAAGGTGTGATATTCGGATGTACCGATCCTGTGCAGGTGTTTTTACACATGGTCTGCCACTGCGAGGATGATCAGCTGTCTGTCCTGTCTCCCTGTAGCGCTGTCTTAGATGTCTCACAGTACGGACATTGCAATTCATTGCCCTGGCCACATCTGCAGTCCTCATGCCTCCTTGCAGCATGCCTAAGGCTCGTTCACGCAGATGAGCAGGGACCCTGGGCATCTTCTTTTGGTGTTTTTCAGAGTCCGTAGAAAGGCCTCTTTAGTGTCCTAAGTTTTCATAACTGTGACCTTAATTGCCTACCGTCTGTAAGCTGTTAGTGTCTTAACGACCGTTCCACAGGTACATGTTCATTAATTGTTTATGGTTCATTGAACAAGCATGAGAAACAGTGTTTAAACCCTTTACAATGAAGGTCGGTGAAGTTATGAAAAATTAAAAAGGGACGTTTCTTTTTTTGCTGAGTTTATAAGGGGGAGTTTCAATCTTAGAAGAGTGTTATGGTTTGTAGCTTATTCTTTAGATGTTTGGGGCTGCTGGTGAACCATGATGTGCAGGCATAATCAAAGTAACACTGGACTAGCGCAGTTGCCTGAGTCTTTATGGTGTCTATAGCTAGGTTTCCATCCAATTGGCAACAGATTTTCATGCAAATATTCTAAATTCTGCAGAAAAACAATATATGCATTTTTTCGCATCAGAGTTGTTTCCATCAAATTACTTGTTGCAGATAAAAGCCTGTGCGTAAATATATGTAGTGCACATAAAAATATCTTTTGTGGTTAAATTCTCATGTACCGAATAAAAAGTTAAAAGGGTTTCCATTGCATTTTCAACTCTAGGCCTACTGATGGTTTTGTCACAAAAAAATGTTGCGTACAGTGCCTTGCAAAAGTTTTCATCCCGCTTGGCGTTTTTCCCGATTTGTCGCATTACAACTTGTAATTTAAATAGATTTTTGAGGGGGATGCAACCAATTATCTTTAGAAGTCACGTAATTAGTTAGATTGCACACAGGTGAACTTTATTTAAGTGTCACATGATCTGTCTCATGATCTCAGTATATATACACCTGTTCTGTGTCACATCTGCTCTTGCAACGCCTTCTACTGCTCATCCTGTGTCTCCTTGACCTGCCGCCACTCCCCCAGTACTCTCTCTCTCTCTGTGTGTGGGCGGAGACAGGTGTGCTGGAGTCAGAGCAGATCCACACCAGCTGCAACCTGTTCCATAATAAAGATCTCTACAAATACTCAGCCCTGCCACTTTCATGCTGCCAGATCGTAATCTCTACTCAGTCAGTCTACGTTTCTAGCCGTTTGTTTCTATTCATATCCTGGTGTGCCTGTTTTCCTTGTCTGACACTGTTTTCCTCTCCGCTACAGTTCTGTCTGCTCTGACTCTGGTCTCTGTCTCCAGTCCCATGTCTCGTCATCCTGCTACTCTGTCCTGGATTCCCCACTCTACTACTCCCTTGGATTCCCCTCCGGACCTGCTTACCGTGTCTCAACCCCTCTCGCTCCAGCCTCAGCCTCCGCACCTGGTTTCCAGCAACCCGCCCGAGATTCCCCTGACCTGCACTCCATCTCCCCTGTGTTTCAATAAATAACTTGGTTACTTCATCCCAGCCTCCTCGTCTGAGTCTGCTCTTGGGTTCCCCTGTTCCACTCCGCGTAACAGTTCTTAAAGGCTCCAGATTCTGCAGCACCACTAAGCAAGGGGAGCCACCAAGCAAGCGGCACTATAAAGACCAATTATCACTCCAAACAGGTCCGGGACAAAGTTGTGGAGAATTACAGATCAGGGTTGGGTTGTAAAAAAATATCCCAAACTTTGAACATCCCACAGAGCGCCATTAAATCCATTATTAAAATTTTTTAATAATATGGCATCACAAAAACCTGCCAAGAGAGGGCCGCCCACCAAAACTCACAGACCAGGCAAGGAAGGCATTAACCAGAGAGGCTACAAAGAGACCAAAGATAACCTTGAAGGAGCTGCAAAACTCCACGGCAGAGATTGGAGTATCTGTCCATAGGACCACTTTAAGCCGCACACTCCACAGAGCTGGGCTTTACGGGAGAGTGGCCATAAAAAAGCCATTGCTTAAAGAAAGAAATAAGCAAACACATTTTGTGTTCACCAAAAGGCATGTGAGAGACTCCCCCAAACTTATGGAAGAAGGTACTCTGGTCAGATGAGACTAAAATGTAGCGTTTTGGCCATCAAGGAAAACCCAACATCTCCCAGAGAAAACCATCCCCACAGTGAAGCATGGTGATGGCAGCATCATGCTGTGGGATGTTTTTCATCGGCAAGGGTTGGTTAGAATTTTAATTTAATTTTGAATTTTACCTTTATTTAACCAGGCAAGTCAGTTAAGAACGATGACGGCCTGGGAACAGTGGGTTAACTGCCTGTTCAAGGGCAGAATGACAGATTTGTACCTTGTCAGCTCAGGGGTTTGAAATCACAACCTTTCAGTTACTAGTCCAATGCTCTAACCACTAGGCTACCCTGCCGCCCCAATTGCTGCCCCAATTGAAGGAATGATGGATGGTGCAGGGAAATTCTTGAGGGAAACCTGTTAGATTTGAGGTTCACCTTCCAGCAGGACAATGACCCTAAGCATACTGCTAAAGCAATACCTGAGTGGTTTAAGGGGAAACATTTAAATGTCTTGGAATGGCATAGTCAAAGTCAAGAACTCAATCCAATTGAGAATCTGTGGTATGACTTAAAGTTTGCTGTACACCAGTGGAACCCATCCAACTTGAAGGAGCTGGAGCAGTTTTGCCTTGAAGAATGGGCAAAAATCCCAGTGGGCAGATGTGCCAAGCTTATAGAAACATACTGTCAGGACCCGGTTACGAACCTGGGTCTCCAGAGTGAGAAACAGTCACTTAACCAACTGAGCCACGAATAGTCAGCAGAACCCAGAAGATGAGGCAGACACAGCAGTACTTAAGACGGTGTATTTAATAAAGTAAAAAGGAGAAGTCCTTCAATACAAAAAGGCAAATCCAAAAGGTGGTAGGAATAGCACAAAAAGCCTCAAGAGATACTCAAAAACAAAAACAGAATTCCACAAGAGCATCCACCGGAATCGACAAGAATACACAGAACACTAGGGCTGGGTGCTAACATACAAACACAGAGCACAGAACTGAGGGAAACAAAGGGTTTAAATACAATCAGGGGAAAAACGAGGCACAGGTGCAAATAATAATGGGGAACAAGGGAAAAAACATAAGGTCAAAAAGCACAATGGGGGCATCTAGTGACCAAAACCCAGAACAACCCTGGCCAAATCCTGACACATACCCCAAGAGACTTACAGCTGTAATTGCTGCAAAAGGTGGCTCAGCAAAGTATTGACTTTAGGGGGGGGTGAATAGTTACGCATGCTCAAGTTTTCAGTTTTTATGTATTATTTCTTGTTTGTTTCACAATAAAAAGATGTTGCATCTTCAAAGTGGCAGGCATGTTGTGTAAATCAAATTATACAAACCCCCCAAAATCAATTTTAATTCCAGGTTGTAAGGCAACAAAACAGGAAAAATGCATTCCCAAGCCACTTTAGGTATAGTGAATGTGCCCACTCTGGTATTGGCGTGACTGCTCTAGCCTACAGCTTACAGATACAGTGTGGGAATAGCCTACTACAGGGCTAGTTAACTATACTGCTCAAAAAAATAAAGGGAACACTAAAATAACACATCCTAGATCTGAATGAATGAAATATTCTTATTAAATACTGTTTTCTTTACATAGTTGAATGTGCTGACAACAAAATCACACAACAATTATCGATGGAAATCAAATGTATCAACCCATGGAGGTCTGGATTTGGAGTCACACTCAAAATTAAAGTGGAAAACCACACTACAGGCTGATCCAACTTTGATGTAATGTCCTTAAAAACAAGTCAAAATGAGGCTCAGTAGTGTGTGTGGCCTCCACGTGCCTGTATGACCTCCCTACAATGCCTGGGCATGCTCCTGATGAGGTGGTGGATGGTCTCCTGAGGGATCTCCTCCCAGACCTGGACTAAAGCATCCACCAACTCCTGGACAGTCTGTGGTGCAACGTGGCGTTGGTGGATGGAGCGAGACATGATGTTCCAGATGTGCTCAATTGGATTCAGGTCTGGGGAACGGGCGGGCCAGTCCATAGCATCAATGCCTTCCTCTTGCAGGAACTTCTGACACACTCCAGCCACAAGGTCTAGCATTGTCTTGCATTAGGAGGAACCCAGGGCCAACCGCACCAGCATTTGGTCTCACAAGGGGTCTAAGGATCTCATCTCGGTAACTAATGGCAGTCAGGCTACCTCTGGTGAGCACATGGAGGTCTGTGCGGCCCCCCAAAGAAATGCCACCCCACACCATGACTGACCCACCGCCAAACTCGGTCATGCTGGAGGATGTTGCAGGCAGCAGAACGTTCTCCACGGCGTCTCCAGACTGTCACGTCTGTCACATGTACTCAGTGTGAACCTGCTTTCATCTGTGAAGAGCACAGGGCGCCAGTGGCGAATTTGCCAATCTTGGTGATCTCTGCACGGTGTTGGGCTGTAAGCACAACCCCCACCTGTGGACGTCGGGCCCTCATACCACCCTCATGGAGTCTATTTCTGACCGTTTGAGCAGACACATGCACATTTGTGGCCTGCTGGAGGTCATTTTGCAGGGCTCTGGCAGTGCTCCTCGTGCTCCTCCTTGCACAAAGGCGGAGGTAGCAGTCCTGCTGCTGGGTTGTTGCCCTCCTACGGCCTCCTCCACGTTTCCTGATGGACTGGTCTGTCTCCTGGTAGTGCCTCCATGCTCTGGACACTACGCTGACAGACACAGCAAACCTTCTTGCGACAGCTCGCATTGATGTGCCATCCTGGATGAGCTGCACTACCTGAGCCACTTGTGTGGGTTGTAGACTCCGTCTCATGCTACCACTAGAGTGAAAGCACCGCCAGCATTCAAAAGTGACCAAAACATCAGTCAGGAAGCGTAGGGACTGAGAAGTGGTCTGTGGTTATCACCTGCAGAACCACTCCTTTATTGGGGGTGTCTTGCTAATTGCCTATAATTTCCACCTGTTATCTATTCCATTTGCACAACAGCATGTGAAATTTATTGTCAATCAGTGTTGCTTCCTAAGTGGACAGTTTGATTTCACAGAAGTGTGATTGACTTAGAGTTACATTGTGTTGTTTAAGTGTTCCCTTTATTTTTTTGAGCAGTGTATATTCTTACAGAAGCCAGATGTAAAAAATGTTCATTGCAGTGGGGCGGACATTTCCCATATGCAATTATTCTTTGGAAGAAATGTATTAAAAAAGCTACGCACAACCACCAATTAAGCACTTTTCATAATTTAATATGAATGGAGGAGAAAGCACTATCAACACTTGTAGGTTCCCAACGGTAAGCCTTGTGTTCTAGATGACTGGACTACAGAGTGGGCTGACAAATCTACACTCTTGACTCCATTTATATTGCGGTTTCTGTAACTAGCCAAGCCGCCAAGGGTTGTTCATATTTGTGAACAAATTACTTGCCATGGCAACTGCAAAAAGTACAAGCCCATTCAATAACCCTTCATTTCCAGCCACGGTTGAGTTATTTGGAACACCCACATACCTCTTTCCCAACAATCTCAAAGTCGTTCTTTTTCCTCGCCTGTTTTAATTAGTTTTTCGGTGTGATGTGGACTGGTTTTTCACCTGCTGCTTTCTAGATGGCAAAATGCAGGGCTCCCTGAATGACTTTGGCATTCCGAGAGAGGACAGCCGCACTATGCAAATTCTTATGGACGTCTTCCGCTTTCAAAATATGGACACATCTACAGTGATTTGGCATGGGTCCTCCGATCCTCAAAAAGTTCTACAGCTGCACCATCGAGAGCATCCCTGTTTGGAATGGCAACTGCTCGGCATCCGACTGCAAGGCGCTACAGAGGGTAGTGCGCAATGTTCCCGAGGGGAGCTGCACACTGTCTCGCAGAAGAAATATCAGCCCCTCGGAGAAGCAAGAGATTGAACTTCACTGAACTTTCTAGAGTTTTCCCGTTAACACTATTAACGTTTCGCTCTACTCTGGTAATTATTCTCGAATCAACTCAATATTAGCCACTTTCAATGTAACATACCGAAACAAAACAAACTATACAAGACATTATAAAAGACAGCTGTGCAAGAGATTTTCTTCTAGGCAGAGCGCATTAGAGTGGAATTCTCGTGCATTGACTCTACACAGACCGGTGCGATATAACCAGTCAGAGCTGCAGTAGACCTATATGCAAATAGTCATTGCAGTATATGGATCTGTGTCATTTACTTTGAACTGGACTATATTTACAGCATGAGCTGCTGCCAGATCAAAACGAGAGCTGAATGTAGCCACCTGTGCACATCTGTTCATGTTCTTTGCTAGTTAGTGAGTTATTAGCCCAGTTATAGCTAATTTCTAGTCGACAATGGGTGAATTCTTGCTTCCTAGCCCTCTTTGAAAAGCTAGTCAGGTAAAGAGCATACGCCATTCCAAGATCGCGTAGCAGTCAGACGTGTGTTTTGTCCTGTCCCGTCTTGTCCCATGTAAATATAGTTTTTTTCGTATATTGTTCGTATATATTTTAATCTCAGTTTCCATCTACGGACTGAATATACTCTCCTGCAACCCGCATCACCCAATGTGGTACGGATCTGCTATTTTTATACTTTAGAACCGGAACCCTCATCAGAAGCTAGCCAGCTAACTAGATACTAGCTAGTAGTCAGTTAGCCACTCCTAGCGGTCTTCACCATTACCTCGGACACCAGCAAGCCTCAGCTCGGTCAATACCTGCCAGTCTGCACAGAGTGATATCAACCCATAGCACATCTCCGGATTTCTACCGCAAGCTCTGAACCTTTACACCGGATCATCGCAGCTAGCTAGCCGCAATCCGAGTGGCTACTCCTGGCTAACGTCTCTGTCCCGACACAAGCACCCGCCTTGAGCTAGCCTCGAGCTAGGCCCACCTCCCGGCTAGCTGAAGAGGTCCACCAGCCAATTCTTGTTCTACAATACCTCTTTTGCCAATTGACCTGGACCCTTTAATGGCGACACGGGGCCCCGCCAATCCATCACGACTGGTCTGCCGAAGTAATTGTCCGATGTGGTTTAAACAGGCTCTTCTGTTGCGACGTCACCGGAGGCCCATTTGCTTGCCCCGGCCCGCTAGCTGTCTGAATCGCCTTGTCTCCAACTCACCTAGCGTTGTAGCAACTACTGAATCGGCTCCCTGACTCATCTATTGCTACTCATTGGACCCTATGATCACTCAGCTACACATGCCTCTCCCTAATGTCAATATGCCTTGTCTATTGCTGTTTTGGTTAGTGATTGTCTTATTTCACTGTAGAGCCCCCAGCCCTGCCCAATATGCCTTCGATAGCCCTTTTGTTCCAACCCCTACACATGTGGTGACCTCACCTGGCTCAACTGGTGCCTCTAGAGCCAAAACCTCTCTCATCATCACTCAATGTACCTCCACTGTACTCACATTCTACGATTCCCTTGACTGTACATTATGCCTTGAATATATTCTTCCACACCCAGAAATCTTCTCCTTTTACTCTCTGTTCCGAACGCACTTGACGACCAGTTCTTATAGCCTTTAGCCATACCCTTATCCTCCTCCTCCTCTGGTGATTTAGAGGATAACCCAGGCCCTGCAGCCCCCAGCACCACTTCCATTCCCCAGGCACTCTCATTTGTTGACTTCTGAAACCGTAAAAGCTTTGGTTTCATGCATGTTAACATTAGAAGCCTCCTCCCTAAGTTTGTTTTATTCAGTGCTCTAGCACCCAGATGTCCTAGCCGTGTCTGAATCTTGGCTTAGGAAGGCCATCAAAAATCCTGAAATTTCCATCCCCAACTACAACATTTTCCAACAAGTTGGAACTGCCAAAGTGGGCGTAGTTGCAATCTACTGCAGAGATAGCCTGCAGAGTTCTGTCATACTATCCAGGTCTGAGCCCAAATAATTCAAGCTTCTACTTTAAAAAATCCACCTTTCCTGAAACAAGTCTCTCACCGTTGCCGCTTGATATAGACCCCCCTCAGCCCCCAGCTGTGCCCTGAACACCATATGAGAATTGACCGCCCCCCATCTATCTTCAGAGCTCATACTGTTAGGTGACCTAAAGTGTGATATGCTTAACACCCCGGCCTTAATACAATCTAAGCTAGATACCCTCAATCTCACACAAATTATCAAGGAACCTACCAGGTACAATCCTAAATCCATAACCATGGGCACCCTCTTAGACATCATCCTGACCAACTTGCCCTCTAAATACACCCCTGCTGTCTTCAACCAGGATCTCAGTGATCACTGCCTCATTACCTGTGTCCGTAATGGGTCCGCGGTCAAACGACCACCCCTCATCACTGTCAAACACTCCCTAAAACACTTCAGTGAGCAGGCCTTTCTAATCGACCTGGCCCAGGTATCCTGGAAGGATATTGACCTCATCCTGTCAGTAGAGGATGCCTGGTTGCTCTTTAAAAGGGCTTTCCTCACCATCTTAAATAAGCATGTTCCATTCAAAAAATGCAGAACTAAGAACAGATATAGCCCCTGGTTCACCCCAGACTTGACTGCCCTTGATCAGCACAAAAACATCCTGTGGCATTCTGCATTAGCATCGAATAGCCCCCGTGATATGCAACTTTTCAGGGAAGTCAGAAACCAATATACAGTCAGTTAGGAAAGCTAAGGCCAGCTTTTTCAAACAGAAATTCGCATCCTGTAGAACTAATTCCAAAACGTTTGGGGACACTATAAAGTCAATGGAGAATAAGAGCACCTCCCCCAGCTGCCCACTGCACTGAGGCTAGGAAACATTGTCACCACCGATAAATCTACGATAATCGATAATTTCAATAAGCATTTTTCTACGGCTGGCCATGCTTTCCACCTGGCTACCTCTACCCCGGCCATCAGCTCTGCACTCCCTGCAGCAACTCCCCCCCCCACCCCCACTTCTCCTTCACCCAAATCCAGACAGCTGATATCCTGAAAGAGCTGCAAAATCTGGATCCCTACAAATCAGCTGGGCTAGACAATCTGGACCGTCTAATTCTAAAATGATCCGCCAAAATTGTTGCAACCCCTAATACTAGACTGTTCAACCTCTCTGTCATATTGTCTGAGATTCCCAAAGATTGGAAAGCTGCCGCAGTCATCCCCCTCTTCAAAGGGGGTGACACACTTGACCCAAACTGTTATACACCTATATCCATCCTGCCCTGGCTTTCTAAAATCTTCAAAAGCCAAGTTAACAAACAGATCACCGCCATTTCGAAACCCACCGTACCTTCTCCACTATGCAATCTGGTTTCCGAGCTGGTCATGGGTGCACCTTAGCCACGTTCAAGGTCCTAAACGATATCATAACCGCCATCGAAAAGACAGTACTGTGCAGCCGTTTTCATCGACCTGGCCAAGCCTTTTGTCAATCACCGCATTCTTATCGGCAGACTCAATAGCCCTGGTTTCTCAAATGACTGCCACGCCTGGTTCACCAACTACTTCTAAGACGGAGTTCAGTGTGTCAAATCGGAGGGCCTGTTGTCCAGACCTCTGGCAGTCTCTAGGGTTCAATTCTCGGGCTGACTCTTTCCTCTGTATACATCAATGATGTCACTCTTGCTGCTGGTAATTCTCTGATCCAACTCTACGCAGACGACACCATTCTGTATACATCTGGCCCTTCTTTGGACACTGTGTTATCAAACCTCCAAACGAGCTTCAATGCCATACAACACTCCTTCCGTGGCCTCCAACTGCTTTTAAATGCTAGTAAAACTAAATGCATGCTCTTCAACCGATTGCTGCCTGCACCCTCCTGCCCGACTAGCATCACTACTCTGGACGGTTCTGACTTGGGTATTTGTAGTTGTCCACATATTCTAAGTGTCTGGTTAGACTGTAAACTCTCCTTCCAGACTCACATTAAGCATCTCCAATCCAAAATGAAATCTAGAATTGGCTTCCTATTTCACAACAAAGCCTCCTTCACTCATGCTGCCAAACATACCCTCGTAGAACTGACTATCCTACCGATCCTTGACTTTGGCGATGTCATTTACAAAATAGCCTCCAACACTCTACTCAGCAAACTGGATATAGTCTATCACAGTGCCATCCGTTTTGTCACCAAAGCCCCATATACTACCCACTACTGTGAACTGTATGCTCTCGTTGGCTGGCCCTCGCTACAGATTCATCACCAAACCCACTGGCTCCAAGTCATCTATAAGTCTTTGCTTGGTAAAGCCCCACCTTATCACAGCTCACTGGTCACCATAGCAACGCCCACCCTCCAGCAGGTATATTTCACTGGTCATCCTCAAAGCCAACATTTCCTTTGGCCGCCTTTCCTTACAGTTCTCTGCTACCAATGACTACAATGAATTGCAAAAATCACTGAAGCTGGAGTCTTATATCTCCCCCTCTAACTTTAAGCATCAGCTGTCAGAGCAGCTTACCGATCACTGTACCTGTACACAGCTAATCTGTAAATAGCACACCCAACTACCTCATCCCCATAATGTTATTTATCTTCTTGCGCATTTGCACCCCAGTATCTCTACTTGCACATCATCTGCACATCTATCACTCCAGTGTTAATGCTAAATTGTAATTATTTCGCCTCTATGGCCTATTTATTGCATACCTCCATACTCTTCTACATTTGAACACACTGTACATATATTTTTCTACTGTGTTATTGACTGTTTGCTTGTTTATCTGTAACTCTGTGTTGTTTTTGTCGCACTGCTTTATCTTGGCCAGGTTGCAGTTGTAAATGAGAACTTGTTCTCAACTGGCCTACCTGGTTAAATAAAGGTCAAATAAAAATCAAACAATGCAACATTTTCAGTCATCTCCTTTTTGAAGGACAAGTGCATAAACAGGTTAATGTCAAGCACTGCATATTTTTTTCTGCAAAAGTCTCATGTAATGTTGGCCTACATTGAAGTTTCACAGAATTTTCACAATGTTCAAGTTTGCGCTCAGCAAATGTGAAATTTGTTCAGTGACAATTATTTATTTATTTTTACCTTTATTTAACTAGGCAAGTCAGTAAAGAACAAAATCTTATTTTCAATGACGGCCTAGGAACAGTGTTGTTCTCAACTGGCCTACCTGGTTAAATAAAAAAACAAGTTCTGCCCCTACCTGTTCAGGGGCAGAAAAACAGATTTTTACCTTGTAAGGTAAGGGATTTGAACTTGTAACCTTCCGGTTACTAGCCTAATGCTCTAACCACTAGGCTACCCTGCCTCCCCTTTTTGAGGGAACATTGGTAGTGCTTACGGCCCAGTACATCACTGGGACCAAGCTTTCTGCCATCCAGGACTTCTAAACCAGGCGGTGTCCGAGGAAGGCCCTAAAAATTGTCAGACTCCAGCCACCCAAGTCATAGACTGTTCTCTCTGGGCACTTACAGTGTGGTAGCATTCTAGGTCCAAAAGGCTCCTTAACAGTTTCTACCCCCAAGCCATAAGACTGCTAAACAGTTGATCAAATGGCTACCTGGACTATTTGCAATGACCCCTTTTTTTAACACTACTGCTACTCGCTGTTATTATCTATGCATAGTCACTTTACTCCTACCTACATGTACATATTATCTCAATTACCTCAACTAACCAGTACCCCCTGTATATAGCCTTATTATTATTATTTGTTTTTTAGCAAATATTTACTTACGTACTCTAAAAAAACTGCATTGTTGGTTAAGGGCTTGTAAGTAAGCATTTCATGGTAAACCTGTTGTATTCGGCGCATGTGACAAAACATTTTCATTTTATATTATGAAATTATCTTTCTTCATGAAAAAATATATCTGTGGTGGTCTATCAGTAAAGACCCATGGCCATAGTTGTCACTGTCTCTTGATGCCTTATTGTTGTGTTGCAGGTTTATCTGTACCCTTAGATCTCCTCTTGCGTCTAGCCTTATAAATGCTGTCAAGAAAGCCTGCACATACTGTATGACCAGTCTTCATCAAGGTGAGAGGGAAGAGTACACATTTTGAGCTACAGAAAGAGACACCAGCAGCCTCATCCTGGGACCTCTAATCCTAAAAGCAACAGTTCAAGGCTTTGAGACTGTGGATGGACGCACAACGGTGCAGTGTAAGCACAGGTCAAAGAGCTGTTTTAGCACGTTGAGATAATGGCCTTGTTATTCCCAGTAAGCATAGTTGTGAATGTATCTATTGAGTTTCGACATTTGGCAATGACAGTGACCTACAGTGCTCTCGGAAAGTATTCACTGCCCTTGTTTCTCTGCTAAAACAGGAGCAATAAAGGACTAGTTCACACATTTTGTGGGGGGGAATATAATATATTTATCAGGGACCTTCAGCACCCCTTCTTCCCGTGGCTATGATTGAATATCCCTATGAGCATAGTGAAGTTATTAATTACACTTTGGTGTATCAATACACCCAGTCACTACAAAGATATAGGCATCCTTCCTTATTCATTTGCCACTCTGGGATTTCACCATAAGGCCAATGGTGACTTTAAAACAGTTAAAGAGTTTAAAGGCTGTAATAGGAGAACATTTAGGATGGATCAACATTGTAGTTACTCCACAATACTAGCCTAAATGACAGAATGAAAAGAAGGAAACATGCATCCTGTTTGCAATAAGGCACTTAAGTAAAACTGGTTCAGTCTGCTTTCCAACAGACACTGGGAGACAAATTCACCTTTCAGCAGTTCATTTGACACCTTCTCAATGACATTCAAATCACCATTGAAAAAAGGTACATGTTTAAGTTTATTCAAAGATCACTATGATACCAAACGCATTTGATGGTTCGGGGGAAAAGAGCAGGAACAGGCCACGAGTAGGACTTTTATTGCTCAATCTAATTCATGCTAATTAAAATTATGTCTAGGCCAAACGGACTTATGCTAAAACTCGTACACTATTGATAGACTTAAAACAGCTGCAAATTATCAATATATCAAAGTGTCATCAACAAAAATGTAAAAACAAATAGGCCTACAGCAAATGCAGAATATGGCATACATTTTTCAAATGCAAATAGGACTTTTTGGTAGTGCTCAAAGCATGCCATTCCAAAGGCAGCATTTATTTTTGAACTCGAAGCAATGAGCCCAATCAGCCCTCCATGACAACATAATCATAAACAACAGAGTAGGCTAGTCCTTACATTTTGGGTTATGCTCATGTAAAGCAGTTTGGCTAATCTATATTTCCATACTTCCAAGTCCTATTCATTAAGATCAAGGGGTATAGCATTAATTGGAAATCTGACACTGTTTTTTGTTTTATGTAAAGATATAGCCTAATCATATTATTATCTGTAGTAGAAGCCTACGTAACCAACCCATAAAGTAAAATGCACCATCCATTTATTGCCAGCTATTTATGGCCAGCTGCAATGCATGTCATTCAACTGGTAATATTCATTTTTATCTTCTTCTAATGCCATTTGAGCATGTTGATGTTTATTGGGATGAGTCGTCCTTGAGGCAGAACTGAGCGAATTCTGCTAGATACGCAAGTTGCAAAGTCGAAATTGGCTATGTTGTGAAAACAAAAATGTGCTTTAATTTAAGGTTAGGGTAAGGCATTAATGTTAGTGTGATTAAGGTTAGTTAGGTTTAAAATTATCAGATTGTATGACTTTGTGGCTGTGCCAGATAGTGACCACTCTGCAGAGCTGCTTCCAGAACAAGATTCATGCTAACCTATGCCTCTTAAAGGGAAGGTAATCAGATTTACGTTACTGAGTTTGGGTAAATCAAAAGTTAAGTTACTGTTTAGGACAGGTAACTATACTGAACAAAAACATGCAACAATTTCAAATACTTTACTGAGTTACATTTCATAGAAGGAAATCAGTCTATTTAAATCAATTCATTAGGCCCTAATCTATGGATTTCACATGACTGGGCAGGTGCGCAGCCATCGGTGGTCCTGGGAGGGCATAGGCCACGAAGAGGAGAATGACCTAACTCAGCATGCTTCCACAGAAATGCACAAGGTAACGCTAGCTAAAGGTGCTAGCAATATTGGTGCATTCTTCGTGACGTCTACTGCGGAAACTGATATAATTGGAAAACACCTCCGTTTACCAGTTAATGAACAGAGCCAACAATCACATTCTGAAAGCTAATTGCCCAGCTCACATAGCTCATAATGCCTGCAAGCACGCCTGCGGTCAGTGGATATTGAGACAATTGTTTTACAGCCAATTATCTGTATCCGCTTCCCGAAGAGAGGAACTGCATGCATTTTTTTGTGTCTTTGTTGACACCGAGTGGCGTGAAATTCTGTGACATGTTTGCACATGATGGTTCTTCATCCAGCTGTCGATCGTCTCCAGCAAAGCTGGCCAGCTCTTACATCATACTTCAGGTCCCTTAGGGAGACCTGTCCTGTGGCACTGAATAGTATTTTCAAGTATAAAGAAAAAACAGAAGATGCTGAGATTTAACTGTGCTTTTTCCACAAAGTGGGTGTGTTTTTGACCAACTCGTAAAAAAAGCTGGAGGAAACGACGCTCTGCATCACAGATGTTTACGAGGAAGTCCAAAAGTTCAAAATGTAAGATGCTTCAGCTGAAACAGGACAGTTTTTTTCTCAGTAGACCAAGCAGCTGATGGACAAACAATTGTCAGCACAAAGGTCCAAGCAGCAACAGGACTTTGAAGTTCTATGACACTGTCATTACATACATTGACAAGTGGTTTGATTTCTCACCAGAACATGTAATACAGTCAGTATGGACCAACTCTATGAAGAGTTTTGTGCTAGCCGGGAGGAAATACAGAATACCAGACAGGATACCAGAAAAACCACCAGTGCAAAGAAGGTGGCAGTTTTCAAAAACCTAGGGAAAGCCAACTTGATCAACATGTTCAGGATTGTCTCAATTGTCCTCAGTGTGCCAGACTCAAATGTCTTTGTAGAGAGGATTGTCTGTCTGATGACCATTAAATGGTCAGACTCAAGAAACCGATGTAGCACAGAGCTGATCAAAAATGAACTTCAAATATCTGGGAACTGTGACTTGTCATGTAATGACTTCTCTCTGGCTATGCAAGAGGAGAAAGGACGGCTTGAATCAGTCACGAGCAGCAAAATATATGTAGACTTGGTGAGTGACTCATGCCCCTCTTTCCTCTTTTGCATTTGAAAAGGTTTTTTTTGCTGTAAAGGTACAAATTGTGATTTCTTTGATAATTTATTTAGAGGTTTATTCATATAAGTTTACATAATGATACAGTTTTAGTAAAGCTATAGGCAAAATGGAATATAGAAATGTTTTGCCTTTCCAATTGAATAAGAATATGAATATACACTGTATCACTGTGTTCACACGACGCCATACCCATACCGCCGTGGCACTGTGCACTGACTGGCACGCCACCTTTTGTCCCTTATTTGGTAGTGAAAAAGTTGGCAACCCTAAATGTAAACTTATTTATGCACAACATTTGAGAGAAATAAGCTTTTTGTGGATATGGAACATTTCTGGGATATAGTATAGTAACTGTAGCAGATTACATTTACAAATGAACCTACCCAACCATGATTATTAGACAATGTACATACTTTCATTTTTACACAAATGTGTCTCAAAGAAGGAGAAAAGGCAGTTATCATAAAAATAATTTGATCTCTTAAATCACACAATACACACTAGAAAATCAAAGTACAAAACCTCTAAGTAAATAGGATTGACATTATTTTGTGACATTTGGGTCTGCCGGAAAATAACATGAAGAGCTGGTTTCCTGGACCCAGATTAAGCCTACTTGAAAAGGAATACAGTGCTGTAGGCTTAACCTGGGTCCAGGAAATGGTCTCTTACTGTTATTTTCCTGTGAGCCACGATCAGTAAGCACACATTTAGAAATGGTCAGTGATTATCAGCCTGGGAATTTCCTCAATCATACATTTTGTTTAGTGCACTAATCTCATTACAGGGGCTTCTGCCCACAAAACAGAGCAAGCTAGCAACCTGTAGTCAAATATGGCAGTTGAAAAGACAATTATCTATATTTCAGTTTTGTATATAAATAGAGAAAAAAATATTTCAATACCGGTTTTCAAACATTGGGTTAAAACATTTCCGCTGAACTGACTTTCAAAAACAACTTAATAAAAAGTGAAATTATAACTTCCATTCAGTATTGCCACATACAAAAGGGCAATGTAAATTAAATGTCTCTGTCCAACTAGGGAATGGTCAGAGGAACAATCCGCTGGCACTACTTTTCAAGGCTACAGACGCAGACTAGCAGATAGGTGCAGTCCTAGCCCTGGAAAGAAATGAGACATTGTAGACGAAGCATTGACTCAGCGGAGCAGTTTTAACAATAGTGTCACTATTTAGATTACTCAAGCTCAAAGACTAACACAAACCGTATAGTCTAGCCTACTACCCCACCTCCCTTTAGAACAACATACTCTATTCTATTTTTCAAAGCCAATATCTGTCCCAGAGTGCCTTTGCAAAGGATTTCCTTACTTCCTTGATTTTTCAACACAATGCAGGAAAAATGTAATTTTTTGGCCAAAACAGGGAAAAGTAACCAGCAAAAAGTTTGATCATGCAAATCACAGATACTGTAGGGAATACATAAATACAGTATAAATGCCCATGGCCAGACTGAAAGTTAGTTGATGGGTTATGTAAATAAAGTTTTGTTATCAAATATTGTTTAGGTCAATTAATTGGCCAACCGTATTGCTCGTTTATCCAAATATTTGTTTGATTTAAAGCCAGAAGCTGTGGTTAATGCACATACAGTATAGTTAGTAAGAGGAAAATATAATCTTTCATCTAGTTGTAAGTGAAATCGTGCTTAATCATGGACTATTTTCGAAAAAGATAAATTATTAAATGTAGGTTCTCACCCTTTCCTCTTACAATACTGTGTGATCAGAACAATAAGTGTAACTGCTAAAGACAAGGTATCAATCATGAGTCCACTGTATGATCTTCAAATGGTGAAGAGAAAGTGTAACACAAATCTGATAAACATGGTAAAATGTGAAAGTAGGCAGTTTAACTAGGCTTACGAGTTTAACAAATCAAGTAATGTGGAGGAAATTCCTGATGGGCTACAGAAGGGAATGTTTCTCCAGTACAGTATAAAACAAAGTATCCAGTTTAGTTAGAACATATCTTTGAACTCAACAGCTACTTCTTCAAAAAGTGTATTAGAAACAAATATCCCCCCTCTCACTTGTGATTGTTTCAAATGATGGAATTCTTACTTATGACAGTGCCGATCCCACTTCCCACAACTGCTGCAATCTCTGAAAGAGAGATTCAGTATTATTTGTTCAAATATGAGCTAGAAAAATATACTACAAAATAATAATCAATTGAATCAACTTAAGTCACCAGTAGCTGCATTGATGTCATGTTCCCCAACGCCATTATTCCTCCCTGAAACTGCAAATATCAAATTAAATGAATAATCAAGCCCTTGATTATACTGGGATAGATTTACTTGGATTTCCTCTACCTTTTATTGTGGGTGGAACAGTTGATGTTGTTGTTATTGATGATGTTGATTTAGTTGTTGGTTTCAAAAGAATGCCATTGACATCTATGAAATAGAAATGTACAATGATTATTCCGTATGGCACCTTCAAGTGTACACCACTGTTACATATGACACTGACAGGGATTTACAGAAGGAAGATCAATGACAATGTTCCTTATCATAGTCTGACACATGCCTGCAGTGTCTAGATGTAGGGTGAAGGCGGATCTACAACAATAATATATAATGTATCCTCTGTAAAGCATATAACCCATAACAGTTGGCAGATAATTGATCAAACATAAAGGGAATCCATACCTTTACATTCAGGAGGTAATGAGTTGTATTCACCATCTTCAATGCACTCAATTGATTTGTTTCCAATGAGGGTGTAACCTTCATTACAGGAGTATTGTATGACGCCACCATACTCTGGTAACTCTTCGCCAGGCTTCTCTATGATCGTGCCATTCATTATCTCAGGAGGTTTATCACAAGTTACCACTGAGGAAGACACATACATGGGTGCATTATATTTGTGGTCTTCATTCAAACAAGTTCAATGCCTTACTTTCATTTTATTTAACCTTTATTTTGACAAGGAGTCATGCTTTGACAGGGAGTCATGCATAGATGTCCAAGTGTGTCAATGGCAAATATGGGAGATTTACCTTTACATCTGGGTCTTCCACTCCAACCTGTGGCATAACACTGCCTGTAACTTGTGCCCATAAGTTGATAACTAGAAGAGGGGGAGAGAGCATGTGAGAGGTGGTCAATGATGTATATAAACCCTGGATTGCTTATGCCATCTATTGGCTATTGAGAGGTTTTGAAGGCTACGGCGGCCATATTTGCACTCCCCAGTAGGAGCAGTCCTCCATAGGAATGAATGCAATTCTACAGTACAGTGCCTTCAGAAAGTATTCACACCCCTTGACCTTTTCCATTTTTTGTTGTGCTACAGCCTGAATTTAAAATGGATTACATTGAGATTTTGTGTCACTGATCTACACACAATACCCCATAATGTCAAGTTGGAATTATGTTTTTAGAAATGTTTGTAAATTAATTAAAAGCTGAAATGTCTTGAGACAATAAGCATGCAACCCTTTTGTTATGGCAAGCCTAAATAAGTTCAGGACTAAAAATGTGCTTAACAAGTCACATAAGTTACATGGACTCACTCTGTGTGCAATAACAGTGTTTAACATGATTTTTAAATGACTACCCCACACATTCAAATATCTGTAAGGTCCCTCAGTCGAGCAGTGAATTTCAAGCACAGATTCAACAACAAAGACCACAAAGAAGGGCTCCTATTGGTCGATTAGTAAAACTTTGAATTGTGCATCAATACACACAGTCACAACAAAAATACAGGCACCCTTCCTAACTTAGTCACGGGAGAGGAAGGAAACTGCTCAGGGATTTCACCATGAGGCCAATTGTGATTTTAAAACAGTTTTTCAGCAGTTTTAAGGGTAGGAACATGCTTCTTTATCACATTTGGTTATCAAAATTGCCTTAACATACTAAAAATGTTTCAGTTCATCTTTAATAAATTAATTTCTATAGCTTCCAAAATATGTCTTACAGCGGTGGGGGAGTGCCAAGATGGAGGCACGGTGGTGTCAACACAGCACCTCTTATCAGCCATCTAGTTTATACATACATTATTGGAGGTGGTTGTCTGGCTTTGAATCTTTTGGCAAAATAATTCTAACATACTCTGATGATACATTAGATACAGGATGAAGCATACTCACCCTTTATCACAGATTGCTCTTGCTGATGCACCAAAAAGTGTGCCTTCCTTAAACTCATATGTCAAATGTGGTATCTTCCTGGGGGCACCACAGTCCTTCTCTGAAATGAATAATCATCGAGCCAAGTTAACGTCAACAACAAACAACAGTAAATAAATCAAACAACAGTAAACACGCAATAAAAATCGCACTTCACAGAAAAACTGAGAGAAAATGCTAGTATTTTGCCGCATACTTTTGCAGGTTAATTTGAGCGTGCTCCACTTTCCACTCGTGCAGGTGATTCTTTCAGATCCTTGCTCTTTCAAGTAGCCGTTGACACACTCAAAAGTGGCTTCCTCCCCCTCAGGAAAATCGTTCATTAATAGCGCATCATTCGTTAGAACAACATTTCCCTCTACTTGAGGTTTGGGACACTCGGCTGTGAGGACATGATATAGTAGAATATGTCAACTCCACACACAATGAGAGTTACGTTGGCCAGCTCAAATTAGCAAAGTGTCTATTTGTAAACAAAACATTAAGCTAAAACTTTTATAAACGTTAGCTAGCAAACGGTTACTGTACAGCAAAGTTACCATGACTAGAAACGTACTCACCATTTCCACTTGTTAAAAAGATAAGGCATATCAAGCACTTAGTCCATGCATTTGAATAAAACATTATAGTAGCTGTCCTTTTGAAAGTTGATTTTGTGTGAAGACAAGTCGGTCTCTCGATCTAACAAGTTCTCTCTGATCTTGTTGGCACTATCTAGCTGGCTGTTTAATCAGTAGCAACCAGTCCATGGACGACTTCAACTGTCGCTTGAAGATATTTTCACTTTCCAGCAACCATAGCAACACTGTAGCGCTTCACCTAAAACTGGGTTTCACGTAGTTACCACAACCATATCGTAAAAAAATAAAAATAAGACAAAAATGTGCTTTTTGGTCTTAATTTAAGTGTATGATTAGGAATAGGGTTAGCATACTGGTTAAGGTTAGGTTAATGTTATAAATCACATTAAGAAGATATGGTGGCTGACTTTTGGCAGTGTTAAATTGTGACGCTCGTTACACCACGCGCAGAGTAACCCAGAGCTACGCCATAATAGCCTAATAATATACTATTATAATTAATCCTGAATAAATAATGATTATGATATGTTTCTGAAGCAGGCCTAGTTGAGAATACATAGAAGGGGAAATTGAGTTCATGTAATTTTGACTGAAGTGGAGAAAGCTATGAGTTAACTGACCACATCACTGAATAGTTTCCATCCTCCCCTGCCTTGTGACCTGTGGACAAGTTTGAGTTTCGGTTGGCTCAACTGAAGATAAATTATGCACTTGATCTGTCAACGTGTCTTATTGCGCTCCATGCGCTTGAAACTGCACAGGATAGATAGAGGTCAGGGATTTGGGTAGGTTTTGTTAAAATCCCCATATGCTCTATGTTATATATTTCACATATTACAATGGTCATTAATAATAATAATGATAATAAATGTATTTTATATAAAGCTTTTCATTACATGAAGAACCTCAAACGCTTTAAAAACTAAACAAAAAACTCATTTATTGATGGTAGTTCGTTCATGTGTTGGCTGGACAATGATCGTATACGGTGGCGGCGTGTCCAGAGGACATCAACTCAAGGGACTCGAGCACGGACTCCTGCTTCCACTTCAGCATCCGAGCGCACAGTCCTCCTTATCATTTGCTCATGCATGAACATAAGACTACATTGGTATGGTTCTGGTATAATTCAAAATAAGGGCATGGGAACAAGTATACAGACTTCTATTAAACGATAACGATGTCGTATGTTCCATTTCCTGCATAGGAATAACTGTGATTTTTTTCCACAGTTGGAGAAATCTAGGGCGTATCCTCCCCTAAACTGGTGGAGATCTCCAAAACAGCACCGTTGCCATGGTAAGTAGATTGTCTACAGAAGAAATATCCCTGACAGCAGTGGCGGTTCGAGCTGGTATGGCTCCCTGGGCGAACCCACCCTTCAGCCACCCCCATACAGAAAAAGCACCATTCTGCACAACTGTAAATTTTATTCTGACATTTGGAACAACAAAAATAAATTATCCTAACATTTAAAACTATATAAATATAAAAATATATACAAAAAGAAGTAACAAAGACAAATAGAAACAAATTTGTGTTGATTTGGCACTCGGGCATCAATACATTATCCATCCCTCAACAGTGTCAACCAAGAGTCAAGACTAAACCAATTCACCTTGGTGGTGTGCAGACTGGTTTTATATTATTCTTAACGATTTCGCACAAACCAGAAAAAAATGCAACAAGATGTCAGTGAAACTATATATTTACAGTATTATGAATGAATTGTGGTTTATTTGGTAGCATTTCGTAGTGTGACTGATTTTACTAATTGCATTAGTACTGTACAAAGTTAAAGGTGCACTATTTGATAGATTCTCACGCTCCCCCTACTTCGGGCTTCCAGTGGGGAGACCTGAGGTCAACCTCCCCCACACCCCTCTCCATCTCGTCAACTTACCATCATTATGACCAGGAATATGTCTTTCCCGAAGCGGATCCTTTGTTCGGACCTCCACCCTGGACATGCGTTCTTATCCCAGAGGCCGACCCAAAACACCGCTGTCGCCGCAGGAGAGGCAGACAGAGCGGCCTACTGGTCAGACTCAGAAGGCGAGCACACCATCCACCGCTTCCGAGAATATAACTTGCCAATGTACAATCTCTAGATAACAAGGTGGACAAAATTAGGGCATGAGTTGCCTTCCAGAGAGACATCAGAGAAGCTCTGTTTCACTGAAACATGGATCACTCGGGATATGTTGTCAGAGTCAGTACAGCCACCCGGATTCTTCACGCGTCGAGCCGACAGAAACAAATATCTCTATGGTAAGAAGAAGGGTGTATGCCTTATGATTAACGACTCATGGTGTAATCACAACAACATACAGGAACTCAAGTCCTTTTGTTCACCCAACCTAGAATTCCTTACAATCAAATGCTGACCGCATTATCTTCCAGGGAATTCTCTTCGATTATAGTCACAGCCGTGTATTCCCCCCCCAAGGAGATCCCTGGTAGGCCCTGAAAGAACTTCACTGGAATCTATGTAAACTGGAAACCATACATCCTGAGGCTGCATTTATTGCAGCTGGGGATTTTAAGAAAACTAACCTAAGAACCATACTTCCTTTATTCTATCAGCATATCAAATGCGCGACAAGAGCTGGTAGCTTTCTGGATCATTGCTACTCGAACTTCCGCGACGCAAACAAAGCCCTCGCCCACCCTGCCTTCGGCAAATCTGACCATGACTCCATTTTGTTGCTCCCAGCCTATAGACAGAAACTAAAACAGAAAATGCCCGTGCTCAGGTCAATACAACACTAGTCTGACCAATCGGATTCCACGCTTCAAGATTGCTTCGATCACGTGGACTGGGATATGTTCCAGATAGCCTCAGACAATAACATTGTCGTATACGCTGACTCGGTGAACGAGTTAGTTAGCAAGTGCATCGGAGATGTCGTTCACTCTGTGAACATTAAAACCTTTCCTAACCAGAAACCGTGGATTGATGGCAGCATTTGCGCGAAACTGAAAGCGCAAACCACCGCTGTTAATCATGGCAAGGCGACCGGAAACACGACTGAATACAAACAGTGCAGCTATTCTCTCCGCAAGGCAATTAAGCAATCAGTATAGAGACAAAGTAGAGTTGCAATTCAACGGCTCAAACGTATGTGACAGTGTCTACAGTCAATCACGGATTACAAAAAGAAAACCAGCCCCGTTGCGGACACCGATCTCTTGCTCCCAGACAAATTAAACAACTTCTTTGCTCACTTTGAGGACAATACAGTGCCACTGACATGGCCCGGTACCACAGCCTGTGGGCTCTCCTTTTCCTTGGCCAAAGTGAGTAAAACATTTAAACGTGTTAAACCTCGCAAGGCTGCCGGCCTAGACGGCATCCCGAGCCGCATCCTCAGAGCATGCGCAGACTAGAGGTCGACCGATTAATCGGAATGGCCGATTAATTAGGCCCGATTTTAAGTTTTCATAACAATCGTAATCGGCATTTTTGGACACCGAACATGGCCGATTACATTGCACTCCACGAGGAGTGGCAGGCTGACTACTTGTTATGCGAGTGCAGCAAGGAGCCAAGGTAAGGTGCTAGCTAGCATTAAAAATAATCAATATTAGCATAATCACTAGTTAACTACACATGGTTGATGATATTACTAGTTTATCTAGCTTGTCCTGCGTTGCATATAATCAATGCGGTGCCTGTTAATTTATCATTGAATCATAGCCTGCTTTGCCAAACGGGATATTTAACAAGCACATTTGCGAAAAAGCACTGTTGTTGCACCAATGTGTACCTAACCACAAACATCAACGCCTTTCTTAAAATCAATACACAAGTATACATTTTTAAACCTGCATATTTATTTAATATTGCCTGCTAACATGAATTTCTTTTAACTAGGGAAATTGTGTCACTTCTCTTGCGTTCTGTACAACAGAGTCAGGGTATATGCAGCAGTTTGGGCCGCCTGGCTCGTTGTGAACTGTGTGAAGACTATTTCTTCCTAACAAAGACAGCGAACTTCGCCAAACGTGGGATGATTTAACAAAAGCACTTGCGAAAATAGCACAACCGTTTTTGGGAACTGTGACTTGTCATGTAATAACTTCTCTCTGGCTATGCAAGAGGAGAAAGGACTGCTTGAATCAGTCAAGAGCAGCAAAAAATATGTAGACTTGGTGAGTGACTCATGCCCCTCTTTACTCTTTTGCATTTGAAAAGTTTTTTTGTTGTTGCTGTAAAGGTACAAATTGTGATTTCTTTGATAATTTATTTAGAGGTTTATTCATACAAGTTTACATAATGATACAGTTTTAGTAAATCTATAGGCTAAATGGAATATAGAAATGTTTTGCCTTTCCAATTGAATAAGAATATGAATATACAGTGTATATTCATTCACACGACACCATACCCATACCGCCGTGGCACTGTGCACTGGCACGCCACCTTCTGTCCCTTATTTTGTAGTAAAAAAGTTGGCAACCCTAGATGTAACCTAATTTATGCACAACATTGGAGAGAAATAAGCTTTTTGTGCAAAGGAGCATTTCTGGGATATAGTATAGTAACTGTAGCAGATCACATTTACCTACCCAACCATGATTATTAGACAATGTACATACTTTCATATTGTCATGTTCTGACCTTAGTTCCTTTGTTTTGTCTTTGTTTATATGGTCAGGGCGTGAGTTGGGGTGGGAAGTCTGTTTGTTTTTCTATGTTTGGTTTCTGTGTTCGGCCTAGTATGGTTCTCAATCAGAGGCAGGTGTTGTTAGTTGTCTCTGATTGAGAATCATACTTAGATAGCCTTTTTCCACCTGTGTTTTGTGGGTGTTTATTTTCTGTCTTTGTGTTACGTGTGTATGTCACCAGAAAGGACTGTTTCGTTTCGTTCGTTCTATTATTTTTGTATTGATTCAGTGTTCAGTGCTTTCTTTAATTAAAATTATGAACATTTACCACGCTGCGCTTTGGTCCTCCTCTCTTTCTCCCGACGACATTCGTTACACATATTTACACATGTCTCAAAGAATGAGAAAAGGCAGTTATCATGAAAATTATTTGATCTCTTAAATCACACAATACACACTATAAAATCTAAGTACAAAACCTCTAAGTAAATAAGATTGACGTTATTTTGTGACATTTGGGACTGCAGGAAAATAACATGAAGAGCTGGTTTCCTGGACCCAGATTAAGCCTACTTGAAAAGGAATACAGTGCTGTAGGCTTAACCTGGGTCCAGGAAATGGTCTCTTACTGTTATTTTCCTGTGAGCCACGATCAGTAAGCACACATTTAGAAATGGTCAGTGATTATCAGCCTGGGAATTTCCTCAATCATACATTTTGTTTAGTGCACTAATCTCATTACAGGGGCTTCTGCCCACACAACAGAGCAAGCTAGCAGCCTGTAGTCAAATAAGGCAGTTGAAAAGACAATTACGTATATTTCAGTGTTGTATATACATAGAGAAAATATATATTTCAATACCGGTTTTCAAACATTGGGTTAAAACATTTTCGCTGAACTGAACTGACTTTCAGAAACAATTTAATAAAAGAGGAACAATCCGCTGGCACTACTTTTCAAGGCTACAGATGCAGACTAGCAGATAGGTGCAGTCCTAGCCCTGGAAAGAAATGAGACATTTTAGACGAAGCATTGACTCAGCGGAGCAGTTTTAACAATAGTGTCACTATTTAGATTACTCAAGCTCAAAGACTAACTGAGACTAACATATTTTTGAATAATGGTTTTAATATAATGATATGTATGAACTGTAGGTACCTTGGGTAGGCATTCAACATAGTTATTTTGAAATTGTAATAATTCCTCTGCTCGACTTCGGTCTTCTCCAAACTGGTACGAACTATGTATCATTTTCAAACAATGACAGTTTGTCAGGATTACCATGTTTACATATAATAGTGCAGTAAAGAAATATATTCTGCATGCCAATCTCAGTATTTTAGCAGTGTTTTAGTTGGGTAGTTTGTGTGTTCCAGTGTGGTAGGCAGTTAGAAAGCTGGTCAGCTCAGCACTGTGTATAGCCTAGCCTACTACCCCACCTCCGTTTAGAACAAAATACTCTATTCTATTTTTCAAAGCCAATATCTGTCCCAGAGTGCCTTTGCAAAGGATTTCCTTACTTCCTTGATTTTTCAACAAACTGCAGGAAAAATGTAATTTTTTGGCCAAAACAGGGAAAAGTAACCAGCAAAAAGTTTGATCATGCAAATCACAGATACTGTAGGGAATACATAAATACAGTATAAATGCCCATGGCCAGACTGAATGTTAGTTGATGGGTTATGTAAATAAAGTTTTGTTAACAAATATTGTTTAGGTCAATTAATTGGCCAACCGTATAGCTCGTTTATCCAAATAATATTTTGATTTAATGACGGTGTAAGTCAGTTGCCAGAAGCTGTGGTTAATGCACATACAGTATTGTTAGTAAGAGGAAAATATAATCTGTGATTTAGTTGTAGGTGAAATCGTGCTTAATCATGGACTATTTTCTAAAAAGATAAATTATTAAATGTAGGTTCTCACCCTTTCCTCTTACAATACCGTGTGATCAGCACAATAACAATAAATGAAACTGCAAAAGACAAGGTATCAATCATGAGTCCACTGTATGATCTTCAAATGGTGAAGAGAAAGTGTAACACAAATGTGATAAACATGGTAAAATGTGAAAGTAGGCACTTTAATAGGCTTACTAGTGTAACAAATCAAGTAATGTGGAGGAAATTCCTGATGGGCTACAGAAGGGAATGTTTCTCCAGTACAGTATAAAACAAAGTATCCAGTTTAGTTAGAACATATTATGGAATTCTTACCTATGACAGTGCCGATCCCACTTCCCACAACTGCTGCATTCTCTGAAAGAGAGATTCAGTATTATTTGTTCAAATATGAGCTAGAAAAATATACTACAAAATTATAATCTAATAATAACCACTTGAATCAACTTAACTCACCAGTAGCTGCATTGGTGTCATGTTCCCCAATGCCATTATTCCTCCCTGAAACTGCAAATTTCAAATTAAATTAATAAACAAGCCCTTGATTATACTGGGATAGATTTACTTGGATTTCCTCTACCTCGTATTGTGGGTGGAACAGTCGATGTTGTTGTTATTGATGATGTTGATATAGTTGTTGGTTTCAAAAGAATGTCATTGACATCTATGAAATAGAAATGTACAATGATTATTCAGTATTGCACCTTCATGCAGTGCTTTCATTTTTAATTGGTGTACACCACTATTACTCCCTGAAACCTCAAATACCAAATTCAATGAATTATCAAGCCCTTGATTACACTGGGATAGATTTACTTGGATTTCCTCTACCTTTTATTGTGGGTGGAACAGTCGATGTTGTTGTTATTGATGATGTTGATATAGTTGTTGGTTTCAAAAGAATGTCATTGACATCTATGAAATAGAAATGTACAATGATTATTCAGTATTGCACCTTCATGCAGTGCTTTCATTTTTAATTGGTGTACACCACTATTACTCCCTGAAACCTCAAATACCAAATTCAATGAATTATCAAGCCCTTGATTACACTGGGATAGATTTACTTGGATTTCCTCTACCTTTTATTGTGGGTAGAACAGTCGATGTTGTTGTTATTGATGATGTTGATATAGTTGTTGGTTTCAAAAGAATGCCATTGACATCTATGAAATAGAAATGTACAATGATTATTCAGTATTGCACCTTCATACAGTGCTTTCATTTTTAATTAGTGTACACCACTGTTACTCCCTGAAACTGCAAATACCAAATTCAATGAATTATCAAGCACTTGATTACACTGGGATAGATTTACTTGGATTTCCTCTACCTCGTATTGTGGGTAGAACAGTCGATGTTGTTGTTATTGATGATGTTGATATAGTTGTTGGTTTCAAAAGAATGTCATTGACATCTATGAAATAGAAATGTACAATTATTATTCAGTATGGCACCTTCAAGTGTAAACCACTGTTACATATGACACTGACAGGGATTTACAGAAGGAAGATCAATGACAATGTTCCTTATCATAGTCTGACACATGCCTGCAGTGTCTAGATGTAGGGTGAAGGCGGATCTACAACAATAATATATAATGTATCCTCTGTAAAGCATATAACCCATAACAGCTGGCAGATAATTGATCAAACATAAAATGGAATCTATACCTTTGCATTCAGGAGGTAATGAGTTGTATTCACCATCTTCAATGCACTCAATTGATTTGTTTCCAATGAGGGTGTAACCTTCATTACAGGAGTATTGTATGACGCCACCATACTCTGGTAACTCTTCGCCAGGCTTCTCTATGATCGTGCCATGCATTATCTCAGGAGGTTTATCACAAGTTACCACTGAGGAAGATACATACATGGTTGCATTATATTTGTGGTCTTTATTCAAACAAGTTCAATGCCTTATTTTTTATTTTATTTAACCTTTATTTTGACAAGGCGTCATGCTTTGACAGGGAGTCATGCTTTGACAGGGAATCAAGCTTTGACAGGGAGTCATGCATATATGTCCAAGTGTGTCAATGGCAAATATGGGAGATTTACCTTTACATCTTGGTCTTCCACTCCAACCTATGGCATAACACTGCCTGTAACTTGGGCCCATAAGTTGATAACTAGAAGAGGGGGAGAGAGCATGTGAGAGGTGGTCAATGATGTATATAAACCCTGGATTGCTTATGCCATCTATTGGCTATTGAGAGGTTTTGAAGCCTACGGTCGGCCATATTTGCACTCCCCAGTAGGAGCAGTCCTCCATAGGAATGAATGCAATTCTACAGTACAGTGCCTTCAGAAAGTATTCACACCCCTTGACCTTTTCCAATTTTTGTTGTGCTACAGCCTGAATTTAAAATGGATTACATTTAGATTTTGTGTCACTGATCTACACACAATACCCCATAATGTCAAGTTGGAATTATGTTTTTAGAAATGTTTGTAAATTAATTAAACGCTGAAAAGTCTTGAGACAATAAGCATGTAACCCTTTTGTTATGGCAAGCCTAAATAAGTTCAGGAATAAAAATGTGCTTAACAAGTTACATAAGTTGCATGGACTCACTCTGTGTGCAATAACAGTGTTTAACATGATTTTTAAATGACTACCCCACACATTCAAATATCTGTAAGGTCCCTCAGTCGAGCAGTGAATTTCAAGCACAGATTCAACAATAAAGACCACAAAGAAGGGCTCCTATTGGTCGATTAGTAAAACTTTGAATTGTGTATCAATACACACAGTCACAACAAAAATAGGCACCCTTCCTAACTTAGTCACTGGAGAGGAAGGAAACTGCTCAGGGATTTCACCATGAGGCCAATTGTGATTTTAAAACAGTTTTTCAGCAATTTTAAGGGTAGGAACATGCTTCTTTATCACATTTGGTTATCAAAATTGCCTTAACATACTAAAACGTTTCAGTTAATCTTTAATAAATTAATTTCTATAGCTTCCAAAATATGTCTTACAGCGGTGGGGGAGTGCCAAGATGGAGGCACGGTGGCTTCAACACAGCACCCCTTATCAGCCATCTAGTTTATATATACATTATTAGAGGTGGTTGGTGGGGTGGTTGTCTGACATTGAATCTTTTGGCAAAATAATTCTAACATACTCTGATGATACATTAGATACAGGATGAAGCATACTCACCCTTTATCACAGATTGCTCTTGCTGATGCACCAAAAAGTGTGCCTTCCTTAAACTCATATGTCAAATGTGGCATCTTCCTGGGGGCACCACAGTCCTTCTCTGAAATGAATAATCATCGAGCCAAGTTAACGCCAACAACAAACAATCAAACAACAGTAAATAAATCAAACAACAGTAAACACGCAATAAAAATCGCACTTTACAGAAAAATTGAGAAAAATGCTAATATTTTGCCGCATACTTTTGCAGGTTAATTTGAGCGTGCTCCACTTTCCACTCGTGCAGGTGATTCTTTCAGATCCTTGCTCTTTCAAGTAGCCGTTGGCACACTCAAAAGTGGCTTCCTCCCCCTCAGGAAAATCGTTCATTAATAGCGCATCATCCGTTAGAACAACATTTCCCTCTACTTGAGGTTTGGGACACTCGGCTGTGATGACATGATATAGTAGAATATGTCAACTCCACACACAATGAGAGTTACGTTGGCCAGCTCAAATTAGCAAAGTGTCTATTTGTAACCAAAACATTAAGCTAAAACTTTTATAAACGTTAGCTAGCAAACGGTTACTGTACAGCAAAGTTACCATGACTAGAAACGTACTCACCATTTCCACTTGTTAAAAAGATAAGGCATATCAAGCACTTAGTCCAAGCATTTGAACAAAACATTATACTGGCTGTCCTTTTTAAAGTTAATTTTATGTGAAGACAAGTCGGTCTCTCGATCTAACAAGTTCTCTCTGATCTTGTTGGCACTATCTAGCTGGCTGTTTAATCAGTACCAACCAGTCCATGGACGACTTCAACTGTCGCTTGAAGATATTTTCACTTTCCAGCAACACTGTAGCACTTCATCTAAAACGGGGTTTCCAGTAGTTACCACAGACACAAAATGAATATACAACCATATCGTGGTTGGTCTTCATTTAAGGGTAGGATTGGGAATAAATTCAGCATATTGGTTATGGCTAGGGTAATGTTAGGGATTTGGGCAAGCTTTGTTAAAATCCCCATATGCTCTATGTTATATATTTTACACATTACAATGGTCATTAATAATAATAATATATGTATTTTATATAGAGCTTTTCATTACATGAAGAACCTCAAACGCTTTAAAAATGAAACCAAAAAATCAATAAACATTTTTTATTGATGGTAGTTCGTTCATGTGTTGGCTGGACAATGATCTTATACGGTGGCGGCGTGTCCAGAGGACATCAACTCAAGTGACTCGAGCACGGACTCCTGCTTCCACTTCAGTATCCGAGCGCACAATCCTCCTTATAATTTGCTCATGCATGAACATAAGGCTACGTTGGTATGGTTCTTGTATAATTAAAAATAAGGGCATGGGAACAAGTATACAGACTTCCATTCTGAGTGACAGGAATTCATTGGAAGAAATCTATCAAACGATAGTGATATCGTATCTTCCATTTCCTGCATAGGAATAGCTGAGCTTTTTTCCACAGTTGGAGAAATCTAGGGCGTATCCTCCCCTAAACTGGTGGAGATGTCTCCAAAACAGCACCGTTGCCATGGTAAGTAGATTGTCTACAGAAGAAATATCCCTGACAGCAGTGGAGGTTCTAGCTGGTATGGCTCCCTGTGCGAACCCACCCTTCAGCCCCCCCCCCCATACAAAAAAAGCACCATTCTGCACAACTGTAATTTTTATTCAGACATTTGGAACAACACAAATAAATAATCATAACATTTAAAACTATTTTAATTTAAAAATATATACAAAAATAAGACTCATAAATATCAAAAAGAATTAACGAAGACAAATAGAAACAAATTTGTGTTGATTTGGCACTTGAGCATCAATACATTATCCATCCCTCAACAGTGTCAACCAAGAGTCAAGACTAAACCAATTCACCTTGGTGGCGTGCAGACTGGTTTTATATTATTCTTAACAATTTCGCACAAACCAGAAAAAAATGCAACACTATGTCAGTGAAACTATATATTTACAGTATTATGAATGAATTGTGGTTTATTTGGTAGCATTTCGTAGTGTGACTGATTTTACTAATTGCATTAGTACTGTACAAAGTTAAAGGTGCACTATTTGATAGATTCTCACGCTCCCCCTACTTCGGGCTTCCAGTGGGGAGACCTGAGGTCAACCTCCCCAACACCCCTCCCCATCTCGTACTTCTGAGTGGCTGACCTTCCCAAGCAGTAGCCTGCCTAGATCACAAACTTGTAAGGACCGACGCTGGAGTCGAGAAACAGGTACGGGGAGTCAAACATTTAATCGGAACAGAAGCATAACAAGATGCCCAGCAGACAGAGATGGTTGCATCGCTTCAGGTCCTTAGAAAACTATGCAGTTATTTGTTGTTTTTTTACATATTATACCTTACATTTTTAGCCCAGAAAAGCTCAAGTGTCATTACATACAGCCGGGAAGAACTATTGGATATGAAAGCGATGTCAACTTACCATCATTATGACCAGGAATACGTCTTTCCCGAAGCGGATCCTTTGTTCGGAACTCCACCCTGGACATTGGATCTTATCCCAGAGGCCGACCCAAAACAACGCTGTCGCCACAGGAGAGGCAGACAGAGCGGCCTACTGGTCAGACTCAGAAGGCGAGCACACCATCCACCGCTTCCGAGCATATACAGTGGGGCAAAAAAGTATTTAGTCAGCCACCAATTGTGCAGGTTCTCCCACTTAAAAAGATGAGAGAGGACTGTAATTTTCATCATAGGTACACTTCAACTTCAACTATGACAAAATGAGAAGAAAAGAAGAAAAAAAATCCTGAAAATCACATTGTAGGATTTTTAATGAATGTATTTGCAAATTATGGTGGAAAATAAGTATTTGGTCACCTACAAACAAGCAAGATTTCTGGCTCTCACAGACCTGTAACTTCAGAGGCTTCTCTGTCCTCCACTCGTTACCTGTATTAATGGCACCTGTTTGAACTTGTTATCAGTATAAAAGACACCTGTCCACAACCTCAAACAGTCACACTCCAAACTCCACTATGGCCAATACCAAAGAGCTGTCAAAGGACACCAGAAACAAAATTGTAGACCTGCACCAGGCTGGGAAGACTGAATCTGCAATAGGTAAGCAGCTTGGTTTGAAGAAATCAACTGTGGGAGCAATTAATAGGAAATATAAGACATACAAGACCACTGATAATCTCCCTCGATCTGGGGCTCCACGCAAGATCTCACCCCGTGGGGTCAAAATGATCACAAGAACGGTGAGCAAAACTCCCAGAACCACACGGGGGGACCTAGTGAATGACCTGCAGAGAGCTGGGACCAAAGTAACAAAGCCTACCATCAGTAACACACTACGCCGCCAGGGACTCAAATCCTGCAGTGCCAGACGTGTCCCCCTGCTTAAGCCAGTACATGTCCAGGCCCATCTGAAGTTTGCTGGAGAGCATTTGGATGATCCAGAAGAAGATTGGGAGAATGTCATATGGTCAGATGAAACCAAAATAGAACTTGGGCGTGGAAACATCATGCTTTGGGACTGTTTTTCTGCAAAGGGTCCAGGACGACTGATCTGTGTAAAGGAAATAATGAATGGGGCCATGTATTGTGAGATTTTGAGTGAAAACCTCCTTCCATCAGCAAGGGCATTGAAGATGAAATATGGCTGGGTCTTTCAGCATGACAATGATCCCAAACACACCGCCTGGGCAACGGAGGAGTGGCTTCGTAAGAAGCATTTCAAGGTCCTGGAGTGGCCTAGCCAGTCTCCAGATCTCAACCCCATAGACAATCTTTGGAGGGAGTTGAAAGTCCGTGTTGCCCAGCATCAGCCCCGAAACATCACTGCTCTAGAGGAGATCTGCATGGAGGAATGGGCCAAAACACCAGCAACATTGTGTGAAAACCTGGTCAAGGCTTACAGAAAACGTTTGACCTCTGTCATTGCCAACAAAGGGTATATAACAAAGTATTGAGATAAACTTTTGTTATTGACCAAATACTTATTTTCCACCATCATTTGCAAATCAATTCATTAAAAATCCTACAATGTGATTTTCTGGATTTCTTTTCCTCATTTTGTCTGTCATAGTTGAAGTGTTCCTATGATGAAAATTACAGGCCTCTCTCATCTTTTTAAGTGGGAGAACTTGCACAATTAGTGGCTGACTAAATACTTTTTTGCCCCACTGTAACTCGCCAATGTACAATTTCTAGATAACAAGGTGGACAAAATTAGGGCACGAGTTGCCTTCCAGAGAGACATCAGAGATGCTCTGTTTCACGGAAACATGGCTCACTCGGGATATGTTGTCAGAGTCAGCACAGCCACCCGATTTCTTCACGCATTGCGCCGACAGAAACAAACATCTCTATGGTAAGAAGAAGGGTGTATGCCTTATGATTAACGACTCATGGTGTAATCACAACAACATACAGGAACTGAAGTCCTTTTGTTCACCCGACCTAGAATTCCTTACAATCAAATGTGACTGCATTATCTTCCAGGGAATTCTCTTCTATTATAGTTACAGCCTTGTATATTCCCCTCCCTCGATAGGCTGCCGGCCCAGCTGGCATCCCTAGCCGCATCCTCAGAGCATGCACAGACTAGAGGTCGACCGATTAATCGGAATGGCCGATTAATTAGGGCGATTTTAAGTTTTCATAACAATCATAATCGGCATTTTTGGACACCGATCATGGCCGATTACACTGCACTCCACGAGGAGTGGCAGGCTGACTACTTGTTATGCGAGTGCAGCAAGGAGCCAAGGTAAGGTGCTAGCTAGCATTAAAAATAATCAATCTTAACATAATCACTAGTTAACTACACATGATTGATGATATTACTAGTTTATCTAGCTTGTCCTGCGTTGCATATAATCGATGCGGTGCCTGTTAATTTTTAATTGAATCATAGCCTGCTTCGCCAAACGGGTGATTTAACAAGCGCATTTGCGAAAAATGCACTGTTGTTGCACCAATGTGTACCTAACCATAAACATCAACGCCTTTCTTAAAATCAATACACAAGTATATATTTTTAAGCCTGCATATTTAGTTAATATTGCCTGCTAACATTAATTTATTTTAACTAGGGAAATTGTGTCCCTTCTCTTGCGTTCTGTGCAACAGAGTCAGGGTATATGCAGCAGTTTGGGCCGCCTGGCTCATTGTGAACTAATTTGCCAGAATTTTACGTAATTTTGACATGACATTGAAGGTTGTGCAATGTAACAGGAATATTTAGACTTATGGAATGCACCCGTTAGCTAAAATACGGAACGGTTCCGTATTTCAATGAAAGAATAAACGTTTTGTTTTTGAAATGATCGTTTCCGGATTTAACCATATTCATTTCTGTGTGTTATTATGTTATAATTAAGTCTATGATTTGATAATTGATAGAGCAGTCTGACTGAGCGGTGGAAGGCTGCAGCAGGCTCGTAAGCATTCATTCAAACAGCACTTTCTTGCGTTTGCCAGCAGCTCTTTATTGTGCTTCAAGCATTGAGCTGTTTATGACTTCAAGCCTTATCAACTCCCAAGATTAGGCTGGTGTTACCCATGTGAAATGGCTAGCTAGTTAGCATGGTGTGCGCTAATAGCATTTCAATCGGTGACGTCACTCGCTCTGAGACCTTGAAGTAGTTGTTCCCCTTGCTCTGCATGGGCTGCGGCTTTTGTGGAGTGATGGGTAACGATGCTTCGAGGGTGGTTGTTGTCGATGTGTTCCTGGTGTCGAGCCCAGGCAGGGGCGAGGAGAGGGACGGAAGCTATACTGTTACACTGGCAATACTAAAGTGCCTAAGAACATCCAATAGTCAAAGGTATATGAAATACAGATGGTATAGAGAGAAATAGTCCTATAGTTCTTAAAATAACTACAACCTAAAATGTCTTACCTGGGAATATTGAAGACTCATGTTAAAAGGAACCACCAGCTTTCATATGTTCTCATGTTCTGAGCAAGGAATTTAAACATTATCTTTTTTACATGGCACATATTGCACTTTTACTTTCTTCTCCAACACTTTGTTTTTGCATTATTTAAACCAAATTGAACATGTTTCATTATTTATTTGAGGCTAAATTGATTTTATTGATATATTATATTAAGTTAAAATAAAAGTGTTCATTCGGTATTGTTGTAATTGTCATTATTACAATTTTACAAGTACTTACAATTTTACAATTATTATAATTTTTTTAAATCGGCCGATTAATCGGTATCGGCTTTTATTTGGTCCTCCAATAATCGGTATCGGCGTTGAAAAATCATAATCGGGCGACCTCTAGCGCAGTGAGTTTACAGACATATTCAACCACCCCTATCCCAGTCTGTTGTCCCCACATGCTTCAAGATGGCCACCATTGTTCCTGTTCCCAAGAAAGCTATCGTCCAATTGCACTCACTTCTGTCATCATGAAGTGCTTTGAGAGACTAGTCACGGACCATATCACCTCCACCCTACCTGATACCCTAGACCCACTCCAATTTGCTTACCGCACCAATAGGTACACAGACGGTGCAATCGCCATCACGCTTCACACTTCCCTATCCCATCTGGACAAGAGGAATACCTATGTAACAATGCTGTTCATTGACGACAGCGCAGCATTTAACACCATAGTACCCTCCAAACTCATCATTAAGCTCGAGACCCTGGGACTCGACCCTGCCCTGTGCAACTGGGTCCTGGACATTCTGACGGGCCGCCCCCAGGTGGTGAAGGTAGAAAACAACATCTCCACTCCGCTGATCCTCAACACTGGGGCATCACAAGGGTGCGTTCTCAGCCCTTTCCTGTACTACCTTTTCACACATGACTGCATGGCCATGCACACTTCCAACTCAATCATCAAGTTTGCAGACGACACTACAGTGGTAGGCCTGATTACCAACAACAACAAGACAGTCTGCAGGGAGGAACTGAGGGCCCTCGGAGTGTGGTGTCAGGAAAATAACCTCTCACTCAACGTCAACAATACAAAGGAGATGATCGTGGACTTCAGGAAACAGCAGAGGGAGCACCCGCCCATCCATATCGACGGGACAGTAGTGGAGAAGGTGTCAAGTTTTAAGTTCCTCGGAGTACACATCACAGATCAATTGAAATGGTCCACCCATACAGACAGCGTGGTGAAGAAGGCGCAACAGAGCCTCTTCAACCTCAGGAGGCTGAAGAAATTTGGCTTGTCATCTAAAACACTCACGAACAATCGAGAGCATCCTGTCGGGCTATATCATCGCCTGGTACAGCAATTGCACCGCCCTCAACTGCCCTCAACCTTGGCAGGTAGCCTAGTGGTTAGAGCATTGGGCCAGTAACCGAAAGGTTGCTAGATTGAATCCCTGAGCTGACAAGGTACACATCTGTTTTTCTGCCCCTGAACAAGGCAGTTAACCCACTGTTCTTAGGCCGTCATTGTAAATAAGAATTTGTTCTTAACTGACTTTTCTCCAGAGGGTAGTGTTATCTGCACAACGCATCACCGGGGCAAACTTCCTGTCCTCCAGGACACCTACAGCACCTGATGTCACAGGAAGGCCAAAAAGAACACCAAAGACAACAACCACCCGAGCCACTACCTGTTCAACCCGCTATCCTCCAGAAGGTGAGGTCAGTACGGGTGCAAAAAAGGTTGGACCGAGAGACTGAAAAACAGCTTCTATCTCAAGGCCATCAGACTGTTAAACAGCCATCACTAACATAGAGAGGCTGCTGCCAACATACTGACTCAAATCTCTGGTCACTTAAAAAACAGACTAAAATGAAGGTGTCACTTTAATAATGTTTACATAGTGGTGTCACTTTAAATAATGGCACTTTAATAATGTTTACATATCCTACATTACTCATCTCATATATATATACTGTATTCTACACCATCTTCTAAATCTTGCCCATGCCGCACGCCATCGCTCATTCATATATTTATATGTACCTATTCTTATTCATCCCTTCACATTTGTGTGTATAAGGTAGTTGTTGTGAATTTGTTAGATTACTTGTTAGATTTTACTGCATAGTCGGAGCTAGAAGCACAAGCATTTCGCTACACTCGCATTAACATCTGCTAACCATGTGTATGTGCCCGATTTGATTTGACATGAAACAAGACAGGAACAGCGTCAGCACACGGGTATACAAGAACATATGCCAATCAATGCTGAAGCGGGGAACAGAACGTGGAAACAGACAGATATAAGGGAGGTAATGACAGGGGTGATTGAGTCCAGGTGAGTCCAATAATCGCTGATGCGCGTGACAGTGGAAGGCAGGTGTGCATAATGATGGCGGCAGGAGTGTGTAATGCTGGGTAGCCTGGCACCCTCGAGAGCCAGGGTGGAAGAGCGGAAGCTGTTGTGACAGTACCCCCCTCTAGGAGCGCCACCCGGCGTACCACCTGGGCCAGCCTGTCGGGCCGGCCGAGGGCGCTGGATAAGGCGGATGACGTGAAATCCCAACGAACCGGCTGAGGCATGAAGGCCTGTCGATCCCGCTGTCCCAGGTGGGACGCCGGAGGTAATAACAGAGGTGAATGAGTCCAGGTGAGTCCAATAATCGCTGATCTGCGTGACGGGGTAAGGCAAGTGTGTGTAATACTGGTGGCAGGAGTGTGTAATGCTGGAGAGCCTGGCACCCTCAAGCACCAGGGGGAAAGAGCAATTGCAGGCATGACAAAACTAGAATCAGGGTGCCCACTCCGACAAGGTTAATTGACCCACAGTCCCAAATGGTGACATGATATCATTGACTTGACGTGCAAATGAGCGATAGAAAACCGATCGCGCAAATGTCACCATCCCAAATGTTTTGGTGCCCCTGGTAAGATGCCACCCTGGAACTACATGCTGTATACCAAATAAGGTATTTGTCACATGAGGTATTTGTGTTGGCTCAATAGCAAAATAATCTGGGCAATGATAAACCATCCCCAAAGGCATGCTGCCACATGACAAACTTGAAGTATGATTTGGAACTGATACCAATATTCAGCAGTCAACAGTCAAGATAATGTTTCAGCATAGAAAATATTTTTCCACATAACATGCAAACCTGTTATTGGAAATAACTTATTCATCGTACCAGTCTCTCGATTGTATCATGAAGTTTCTTCCCTCCCCATATACTTTAACCTAGCTGAGAGTCCCTTTTTCACCTTTTCATAACCCCGATATTCCCATCTGCTTATAAGGATTCATTGTTGTGTTAATGTCCATTTTTTAACAGTCCTTGACATTCTGTGTCCTATAGAGCTCTGACATACTGCTCTTATCTTACCACACACCCGGTGTCACACCCTGATCTCGCCCTGTGCCCTAATACCCTGTGCATATTATTAGAAAGCCATTTCTGTCATGTACAACACACATAATAATATTGTACATTGTTCATTCCACCAGCATCTTAAAAAGTGAATGATTGAATTGCTTTCAAATGCTGTCATATCCAGTAAATATGAATAGGTCAATGAGTCAGCGAGGATGTCGTCAATCTGTGTTATGCTTCCACTGTGACATTAAGTTCCCTCTGCTAGAGAACTGATAACCGAACTACTTTGCATTGAAGTCACTCCCCGTGTCAGCAATGTGCAAACTCATCTCTTTCTCAACACAAGACTAAAGTTGAACTAATTAATTTAGATATTAATTATTGAGATCATCTGCCTATGAGTTCATCAGTTGTGAAACTGTGCACTTGGGCAAAGCCTTATTTTTCTAATTCCCGGGGGAATGGGATCTTAATTAAAAACCCAACTGTCAAAATATTGAGATAGTATAGAAGTAGTTATGAAACACATTAAAGGCCCAGTGCAATAAAAAACATATTTTCCTATGTTTTATATACAGTGCATTCGGAAAGTATTCAGACCCCTTCACTTTTTCCACGTTTTGTTACTTTACATCCTTATTCTAAAAGCGATTAAAAAAATCCTCATCAATCTACACACAATACCCCATAATGACAAAGTGAAAAAAAGTTTTTGCACATTTATTAAAAATTAAAAACAGAAATGTACATTAGTATTCAGGAGATTTGCTATGATACTCAAAATTGAGTTCAGGTGCATCCTGTTTCCATTGATCAGCCTTGAGACCTTTCTACAACTTGGAGTCCACCTGTGGTAAATTCAATTGATTGGACATGATTTGGAAAGGCTATAAAAGGTCCCACAGTTGACAGTGCATGTCAGACAAAAAACCAAGCCATGAGGTCGAAGGAATGCCGAGACAGGATTGTGAAGAGGCACAGATCTGGGGAAGGGTACTAAAAAATGTATGCAGCATTGAAGGTCCCCAAGGACAGAGTGGCCTCCATCATTCTTAAATGGAAGAAGTTTTGAACCACCAAGACTCTTCCTAGAGCTAGCCGCCCGGCCAAACTGAAAAATCGGGGGAGAAGGCCTTTGTCAGGGAGGTGACCAAGAACACGATTGTCCTTCTGACAGATCTCCAGAGTTCCTCTGTGGAGATAGGAGAACCTTCCAGAAGGACAACCACCATTGCAGCACTCCACCAATCAGGCCTTAATTGTAGAGTGGCCAGACGGAAGCCACTCCTCAGTAAAAGGCACATGACAGCCCGCTTAGGGTTTGCCAGAAGGAACGAGGTTCTCTGGTCTGATGAAACCAAGATTAAACTCTTTGACCTGAATGCAAAAAAATCACGTCTGGAGAACCTGGCGCCATCCCTACGGTGAAGCATGGTGGTGGCAGCATCATGCTGTGGGGATGTTTTTCAGCGGCAGGGACTGGCAGACTAGCCAGGATCGAGGGAAAGATGAATGGAGCAACGTACAGAGACATCCTTGACGAAAACCTGCTCCAGAGCACTCAGTGCCTCAGACTAGGGTGAAGGTTCACCTTCTAAGAGGTCAACAACCCTAAGCACAAAGCCAAGACAACACAGCAGTGGCTTCGGGACAAATCTCTGAATGTCCTTCAGTGGCCCAGCCAGAGCCCGGACTTGATCCCAATCGAACATCTGTGGAGAGACCTGGAAATAGCTGTGCAGCAACTCTCCCCATACAACCTGACAGAGCTTGAGAGGATCTGCAGATAAGAATGGGAGAAACTCCTCAAATACAGGTGTTCCAAGCTTGTAGTGTCATATCCAAAAAGACTCAAAGTTGTAATCGCTGCCAAAGGTGCTTCAACAAAGTACTGAGTAAAGGGTCTGAATACTTTTGTAAATGTGATATTTCAGTTTTTTACTTTATAAATAATAAAAATGATCTAAACCTTTTTTTTTGTCATTATGGGGTATAGTTGTAAGGTTCTGCTTTTCTTTTCTTAGTCAACTTTGTGTTCTTTTTCTTTGTTCTTGAGCGTAGCCCTGATTCTTTGTGTTCTGGAACGTAGTCCTGTCTTAAATCTTTGTTCATTGATTTCACCTGTGTTCGTTTCCCACCTGGTCTCATCAGCTCTCTATTTAGTTCAGTTCTTTCTGTTTGTATGGTTGTGAGGTATTGTTTGTTTTTGACTGCCTACCTGTGTTTGACCATTGCCTGCCTGTGAACACAATCCTTGCCTTCTGCGAAGGTTTAATAAACATCTGTCGCGCTCTGTGCGTGAATCTACACCTTGTTCTCCCTGAGTATGCATTACAATAGTGTGTAGATAAGGGGGGGAACAATTTAATCCATTTTAGAATACAGCAGTAACGTAACAAAATGTGAAAAAAAGGGAAGGGGTCTGAATAGTTAGCGAATGCACGGTGTGTATACTAACTCAGCAAAAAAAGATACGTCCTCACTGTCAATTGCATTTATTTTCAGCAAACTTAACATGTGAAAATATTTGTATAAACATAACAAGAATCAACAACTGAGAGACAAACTGAACAAGTTCCACAGACATGTGACTAACAGCAATGGAATAATGTGTCCCTGAACAAGGGGGTCAAAATCAAAAGTAATAGTCAGTATCTGGTGTGGCCACCAGCTGCATTAAGTACTGCAGTGCATCTTCTTCTCATGGACTGCACCAGATTTGCCAGTCCTTGCTATGAGATGTTACCCACACTCTTCCACCAAGGCACCTGCAAGTTCACTTCTGGATACTTTGACCAAATTGACAGAACCCAACTCCTTATTCACCCAGCCTGATACCACAAACGGGTTGGCCAAAATGCATGGATACGCACGCCCAGTGGGCCAGAGTCATCTTGGGCATTTTCCTGATCATTGGGGTGATGCTCGGAAGTGCAGAATCTTCCTCTTCACTTCTGACAGGTTCAATTTCTGAGAGCTGACTATCCGTCGACTTCTCAGGGTTTTCAGGAGTGTATAACATGTAAGAATTTCTCCTGTGCTTGACTCAAAGGAGAAAGTACTCAGCTTGTATTTTGCAGATGTTGTTTTGGGTTTGAAACTCGCGCCCTTTCTTCTGCCTCGCGTCATATCCCCGTCCTCCATCTTCCTTCTGCTCCGACGATGAGTCTTGTTATTGTTTCAACTGTGAATTGCCACTTTAAACCTAGAATCCTTAAGCCTAGGGCTCTATTCAATCTATAAATCTGAAGCGTTACAGATTCTGTTGTTTAAATTCCACGATCATTTCCGATTGAGCCGTCATAAACTGTAATTGCATTGGAGCTGTCAAATCGGTGAGGAGCTCCTCTTGATCATTGTCACAAAGCCACATCCGTCCCACTTGTGTTAGAAGTTCATAACGAGAACGTGTAGGCTATATATAAATAATGACTCAAATTTTTATCGGCCTAATCAAGATGTAGATTACGTCACATTCAAGTGTTCAAACTTGTGAACAAGGCTGCATTTAACTTTTCTTAATGCGACTACGTGCAGCCTACACCGCCAAAAGAACCACGGTGTGGATGTCGGTTAATTGAAGCAATAACAAAGTGGTCATATTAAATGGGGTTTTGGTAAAAAGCTGAGGGAGGGCCCGGAGAAATGTAATCACTCTAAAATTCATCGGCACAGTTATGAATTTAATATTATATATCAACATTATAGTTGTAACCATGTTTTGAGGCTATACAGTGTTTGTTTACATTTACAATGTTTACAAACATTGTAGTAAAACAGCTTATATTTTGGGTTCTGAGCGGAATACTACAAAGCAGGATCAAGGAGTTAGTCAGCTAACTTTCCTAAATATTAGGATAAAACCTTTTATTTTTAAGAAAGATAAGCTTGTAATGGGCACGGTCTAATTTACTCAAAAACCAAAAACACATAACTAAGTTTAGCTTTCTTAATGAACCAGAAAATCAATCGTTTTTTCTGTTTTTATATTGTAGTTATCTGGCTAACTCATAGATCCTGCTTTGTAGTATACTCCTTTGATGGGGTTCAACAGTTGAACTAAGCTCACGAGGCTTTTATAAGTTATATTCTTCAAGAATCAATTGGCATAAATTGTTAAATTATGTCAAAATGTATGTAGCAATTAAGAATTCTAGCTTTAATGTGATATGATTATATATTATATAGACAAATAATCCTGATACTCCATTCTCCTTTAATGTATGAGTCTCTGTGAGGCCGGATAGTCATGAAAATCCGACTCCTGAAGCATGCAGCTAGCCCTTTCAGACTGAACTCTGGTGATGAACTGGACACAGTCCTTGCGTGAGCTTCCTTTGAGCTCTCTCCGCGGCACAAGGCAGGTAAGCAGCCTAGCTCTTCTCCAGTCCCAGCATCAAGGCTGTCGGCTGCCATGACAACTGGAGCTCTGCCACCATGGTAACAGCAGCCTGTGAAACCTCCTTTGAAATATGATGGAGCAGTATGCTGAATCGTAGGATGTACAGTTTTAGTCAGAGGTGATAAATTACATTAAAAAGTCACAATTCTAGAGCCAAAGAGAACTGGAATATTTACTATGGCTGGACCAGTCCATTACAATACATGTTTTCAGTAAAACTTTATTTTTTCAGTGCATAAACAGAACACCATGTCAAGGTCATTTTCTTTTAAACTACTTAGAATCTTATTTTTCTTACATAAAAAAATAATGGAGCAATTTATATATCTCTATTTTCTTCCCGAAAAGCACTCAGCGAATATTTATAAAGGTGCTGTACAATATATAAACATTTACAACTACCGTACCCACATAATGTAGAAAGACAACAAGGATTCATTTTACTATTAAAGCAATGCAAGGCCACAATATGATACAGAGACAAGACATGAGACTGGGTATAAATGAATATGAGGGGGCATACAACGGTGCAGAATACGTAAGTACAACGAGTCATTAATGAACTATTTCTGGGTTGTAACATGTACTTGCTACTAGCAGCTTCAAGAAACACTGGAGGTTGAGCGTGCTCATTCATTCAACCAACAATCTATTGCACAGAAAACTCCACTGGTTGGCTCATAATGTACACAGTATGTCCTATCAGTGGCCTGGACCTTCAGAGTCTGTGCTTACTATATAGAAAACTCCACTCTATCATCACACACTGGACCAAATTCAGAGCACTGTTGATATCCGGTCAATCCTGGCTCTGTGAAATCTTTACTTTATCACACGTCATCATTTGCTACTTTGGTGCATTCCCTGAGCTCAGTTATAAACATGTCTTGATCCAAACCGCTTTAGCGCCTGGACGGACAACTTTTGACAACTTATGTCCACTCCGTTGTCCGACAATGTTTGACCCCCATACAAAAACAATATACTCAATCAGTTTTGGACAGACATTACATTTCTGTCTGAATGCAGCCATACCTAGTCTACTTTAGTGTTTAACACAATCACAAGCCAAAATAAATTGCAGAAAAACAATTTGAAATTATGATATTGGCCATCAACAGTAAAACGTAGTTATTTATCAAAATCGGTGTTATTGGCACTGTATTAAAATGGCAACAATGTTAGGCATCCCAAATGGTTATTTTCAAAGGAATCAAGATTCTCAGAAAATAAACTAAATTGGTCATATTGTAATCCTACAAGTAAAGGTGTAGTGCAATGGAATTCATATATAACACATTTGGAGCAATGGCAATTTCAGACACATATGGCAATCTGCACGTAGTAGCTACTGTACTGTATATATTTCATGAACGATGAAGACCCATGGCAACTGCTATCAGTAAAATGCATTAGAAAGGATGGTGCAAGATGATTCAGGATGAACCTTTGTACACTATATCAAAACATGGAATGGCTCAGTATGGCTACATACAGTGTGTGTGTGTATATATATATATATATATATAAGGTATATATATATATATATATATATATATATAATTACAATAAGTTACACATAGATTACCATAAACAATATCATACACATGATGAACAATATCTCAAACCACAAGTTTTTGGTCTTTTGTAATGATATATTTTGTATTCAGGAATCATGTCTTAGAACAGTCTAGAATCCTTGGTAAAGCTAATGCTTTCTGAATAAAGTATGAAATCTCTACATGGTGTTCAGGTCAGAACGGTATTTGCACATCAGGAGGAAGGATCATCCTCAGTGGAGTGGAAAAGGCGTGCAATAAAACAAACATATGGACTGCATGCAGTTGAGCAAATCCCCTGGAAAAAGAGTGCCATGTCAAATGACCAGTCCCAAGGCCCTTGCTGTAGATATCAAACATGAAAATACAACTCTTACTGACAGCCACCCTTTGAGTGGGTTAGAGACCTTACACCTTGGATGCATATGGGATACTAATTGCATTGTGACGGGTGAGGCATGGTTAGTATTCATTCAACAAGACGTCCCAGAATTGGCACACGATCACATTTTTGAAGTGTCACTGACTGGCAGGGCCCTGAACATGCCAAGCATACAGCCCAGATCAAAGATGTCTGAAGCAGCACACAAGGCAGGAAGAGAGGAAGTGAGCTGACAGCGTTGGCGATACATGCCATTCACAATGTCAAAGGCGAATAGAGGTTAAAAAATACCTCTTAAGGGACACAGCTGGACATGACACATGGCCAATAATGTTGTGATTCCTCGTCCATCCCTCTCATCTGAGAAAAAAAACTGACCAACAATATACAGCATGTTGAGGTACAGCTCAAGTCTGTGTGATTATGGGTCAACACAGTGTTATCCATACTATATCAGCAAGTGAGGTCACGCAGCACCTCAGCCTGGGAGAGGATTCTGGCTGAGCTGGGCACTTTCCAGGGTCCAGGGCTAATTTGACCCTTTTGGCTCTGAGCATCCTCCTGAACGTCATTTGAGGAGGCCCCTGTATCTTTTCTGATCCTCTCCTCTATTGGGGATAACACAGAGTATTTTCTACTGCTTTCCTCTATTGTATAGGCTCCAGAATCTGTTATAGTCTTTTCCTCTTTTGAGGAAACCCCTGTGTCTTTTTTCCTTTTCTCCTCTTTGTGTTTTTCCCTTTCCCCGTCTCTCAGAATATCTCTCCTTGCCCCTGTCTCCTTGCCCTCCTGAGGAGTTGGCCTGTGATGTCCTGCCTCTGCCCCAACCCTCCTTCGAATACTGGCCTGCTCATGGGCAGCCTTGGTAGTTCCCCCTCCCCCCTCTCTCTCCTGTATGCTTTTCCTGCCCTTTGAATCCCCCCTTTTGTAGTTTTTGTTTTTCTCAAAGGACTCCTTGCTGAAAAGGTCCTTTGATGTGCTCTGCTGTACCTGCTGTTTCTTTATGTGTGGCTGGTTCAAGACTTTGTGTCCTTCTCGAGGGAACTTTCTGGGGCTGGGTGACCGACTTCCTTTCTGAGGGTAAGCCTTCCTGCCCTTGCTTGTCACTGCTTCCTGGGTCTTCTTCTCAGACTTTTTGGGGCTCTGTGAGCGCTCTTTGAACGTTTCACCTGTTTTTTTGGGGCTGCTGGACTCCTTGGAGCCTTTAGACCTGGTATGACCTGGTTTGACCTTATAGAGTTTGATCTGCTCAGGGGTGATGGGAGAGAGCCTGTCTGCCTGCCTGTCTGCCCGCTCCCCATTCCACTTCACTGAGCCAGTGCCCCTGCTGGTCTGGGGGTGGGGTGTTCGGGGAGACAGGAAGTTCCAGTCAGGGGTCTCACTGATGAAAGGGTAGGAACCTGAGACGGAGCTGCAGGTGGAGAACGGAGAAGAGAGGAGTGACGTTTCGGAGACAAGCGCCTCTCTAGGAAAACGTGTGGGTGAAGTGATGGTTGGATCCAACTTACCTAGAAGTAAAATATGTTGTTACACAGATGTAATATATATATAGAGAGGCTCACAGATCATTATGATAGTAACAAGTAACGTACAAGAGCAGAATTCTGATTTTCTAGACGAGACATGAAAGGAGTAAGCAAGAAGAAAATGAGAATGGAATTACCAAAGTAAAAGAGGACAGGCCAGTAAAAGCAATGAAGTGGTTAGTGGTGGTGCTCGTTTGAGTAGTAGCACATAGTAGAGGGGACGTTATCACCTGCAGCAGGGGGAAGAGAGGAAGTGCCAAGAGTAAGCAGTTATACAGTAGACAGCAGAGGACTCCATTCCTGAAACAAGCATCCCCAATACAGGCACTCAATTTGGGTAACATTCTACATTAACAGAGCATTTTGCTTTTTTACAACCAAATCTCAATATTTTTTTAAAAAGTAAATGGAATGTTATAGGAGGGTCCAATTTCTTTTCATGTGATTTCACTTGATTTTTTAAAACTTGTGATTCACTTCTTCATCCTGGTTGTACAGTACGGGGACTTCGAAAAAAAACACGAACAAAGGCTAAAAAACACTTAAATATGTCCTTTCAGAAATTAAAAAGATTTCAGTAGAGTGATGCAGGTCTTTAGAACATGAATTTGTGTCATTCCGAACTTTATCTGGATCGTTATATTCCATTTCGTGGCAACTCGAGCTACTTCTCTGTCCATTCTAGCAGCAGGCTACATGGAGAATGGAACAGCTAGATAGGGGAAACAGCTCGAGTCGCACAAAATGGAATTTAAAGTTCAGGATAAAGTTCGGAATGACACAATTTCATGTGTACAACATCTAAAGACCTACTATTTCTTATTGTTGCAAGTAAGAATTTCTTTGGACGATGTATGCCATGCGGATCCCGTACATACGACTAATAAACCTTCAAACTTGAAAAATAAAAATGTCTTTGTAAAAAAGTTATCATTTAATGGTCCAATGCAACGTTTTAAAAAGAAAAAATATCTCAATATGAAATCATTTCTGGGTAACAATGAAGTACCTTACCGTGATTTTTAAAAATGAAAATGGTCAAAAAAGAACAAAAATAGCTTCTTGGCCATTTCTCAATAAATAATTTTGCTAGGACTGTCTGGGAGTGGTCTGAGTGGGGAGGGGGAAACTGAAAACTGGGTAATGTCACAAGGCAGGCTAAAACTCCATCCCACCAAAACAGGCTGAAATTTCAGCCCTTACACTTATCCATTTCACAGTATTATTCCAACCTCAGAGTGTGGAAATATGTATAAAATGCAGAAAATCCAATTTTTTACTGCACTGGGCCTTTATGATAGGGCTAATTTAGATTTCCGCCTAAATATACCCAAAGTTAATTATTGTTCAATAACTGGTCATGTTGCATAGTTTTAGAAAAGTTTAGAACTCACCTTTCTGTAAAACAATTGCTGAGATGTACTCACTTTTTGTCACGCCTTGGTCTTAGTATTTTGTGTTTTAGTTTATTAGTTAGTCAGACCAGGGTGTGACATGGGGTTATTATGTATTGTATTTCCGTATTGGGGTTTGTAGTGTTTGGGATTGTAGTTGATTAGGGGTGTGTGTGTGTGTTTATTAGGTTGGCTGCCTGAGGCGGTTCTCAATCAGAGTCAGGTGCTTCTCGTTGTCGCTGATTGGGAACCGTATTTAGGTAGCCTGATTTCGCTTTGCATTTCGTGGGTGATTGTTCCTGTCTCTGTGTAGTTAGCACCAGTCAGGCTGTATTAGGTTTCGTTCTGTTTGTTGTTTTTTGTATTTATTAGTTATTCATGTTAGTTCGTTCATTTTTGTCTTCACTAAATAAACATGAGTAACTTACACGCTGCATTTCGGTCCGACTCTCCTTTAACAACAAAAGAACACCGTTACACTTTTGAGGACATAAGCTCAAATACATAGTACAAATATTATAAAAATTTGAAAAATACTTAGATTTTTTCCTATTCAACAAAAGTGGGGCAAAAGGGCCTGAAATGACTGAAATGCTTTCTAAATATAGTACAAATTGAATTATAAATGACTATAAGATTTCACATTTCTTATAACAGTAAAATAAATATGATCATACTTAGTGTGTCACGTTCTGACCTTTATTTCCTTTGTTTTGTATTTATTTAGTATGGTCAGGGCGTGAGTTGGGTGGGCAGTCTATGTTTGATTTTCTATGATTTGGGATTTCTATGTTTCGGCCAAGTATGGTTCTCAATCAGAGGCAGGTGTCATTAGTTGTCTCTGATTGAGAATCATACTTAGCCTCTTGGAACTCTAGGGGCGCAATTTCATTTTTGGATGAAAAACGTTCCCGTTTTAAACAAGATATTTTGTCACAAAAAGATGCTCGACTATGCATATAATTGCTACTGTTCGAAAGAAAACACTCTGACGTGTCCAGAAATACAAAGATCTTCTCTGTGCGTGCCCTTTAACGTGAGCTTCAGGCAAAACCAAGATGAGATGGCATCCAGGAAATGACAAGGATTTTGAGGCTCTGTTTGTCATGATCTCCTTATATGGCTGTGAACGCAAGAGGAATGAGTCTGCCCTTTCTGTCGTTTCCCCAAGGTGTCTGCAGCATTGTGACGTATTTGTAGGCAGATCATTGGAAGATTGACCATAAGAGACCACATTTACCACGTGTCCGCCCGGTGTCCTGCGCCGAAATTGGTGCGCAAAAGTCACCTGCCAGTATTTTTCCAAACAATACAGAGAGTAAAGCAAGCTTCCACGAACTGCATGTCAATGAAGAGATATGTGAAAAAACACCTTGAGGACTGATTCCAAACAACGTTTGCCATGTTTCGGTCGATATTATGTAGTTAATCCGGAAAAAGTTTTACGTTGTAGGTGACTGCATTTTCGGTTCGTTTCAGTAGCCAGGCGCAATGTAGAAAACGGAACGATTTCTCCTACACACAGACGCTTTCAGGAAACACTGCGCATTTGGTGTGTAACTGAGAGTCTCCTCATTGAAAACATCAGAAGCTCTTCAAAGGTAAATGATTTTATTTATTTGGTTATCTGGTTTTTGTGAAAATGTTGCGTGCTACATGTTATTCAAAATGCATTGCTAGCTTTGCATACTCTTACACAAATTAGTCAATTTCTATGGTTCAAAAGCATATTTTGAAAATCTGAGATGACAGTGTTGTTAAGAAAAGGCTAAGCTTGAGAGCAGATGCATTATTTTCATTTTATTTGCGATTTTCAGAAATCGTTAACGTTACATTATGCTAATGAGCTTCAGGCTATAACTGTATACAGGGTTTTTTTCATAGCCAAACGTGAACAAAACGGAGCGATTTGTCCTACACAAATAATATTTTTTGAAAAACTGCACATTTGCTATGTAACTGAGAGTCTCCTCATTGAAAACATCCGAAGCTCTTCAAAGTTAATGATTTTATTTATTTGGTTATCTGGCTTTTGTGAAAATGTTGCGTGCTACATGCTACACAAAATGCTATGCTAGCTTTGCATACTCTTACACAAAATAGTCAATTTCTATGGTTCAAAAGCATATTTTGAAAATCTGAGATGACAGTGTTGTTAAGAAAAGGCTAAGCTTGAGAGCAAACGCATTATTTTAATTTTATTTGCGATTTTCAGAAATCGTTAACGTTGCGTTATGCTAATGAGCCTGAGGCTTTAGTCACGATCCCGGATCCGGGATGGGGAGTTTCAAGAGGTTAAGTAGCCTGGGTAGCACTGTTTGTTTGTGGGTGATTTAAAAAAAAGTATATATATATATGTTGATGGCTTGTTTCAGCGCAGCTCGCATTAGCTTCACGGTTGTTATTTTGTTTACTGGTTTTTGTATAGTGTTTCTGTGTTCAGCTCTTTCTTTAATTAAAACATTCAATATGAGGACATATTACGCCGCATTTTGGTCCTCCGATCCTTCTCGCCCCTCCTCTTCTATGAAATGTTTCAGATGAAGAGGAGGACGACCGTGACATAGTGACAGCACAATATTGGCACAATTTCATTTAACTGTCGAAAGATAAGTTTCTCCTACACGTCCACTGAGTGGCGCAGAGACACCATTACAATGTGTGCAGACTCGTTACAACTTCAACTTTAAGCAACTTTAAGTGTTTAGTCTGTCTATGTCAAAGAGAAAGTGGTATTGTTTTAATTCTATGAAATGTTTTAGTATTTTTTCCATGTTGAGAGCTCTGCATATCACAGTGATGATGAAACCACAATTGCTGGATCTGCTAGACTGTCACCATTCATATGCTCCCAGATTGGGCTCACTTGCTCAGAGGAAGTGTAAATCGATTATTTGTCTGGATATGCCAGAAAATGTGACACGTCAGTCCCTATGCAAATGTGGGGTGTGAAACCTGACACTTCAAGTCAGCTCCGTTGAGAGAGTGGAAGAGAGCAGACAGATGGGGCTTTCTGGCACCAAAAGGCATGGGACCCTACTTTGTTTGTTCACAGAGCTCTTTGTACACCAAAATATCAGTCTGAACCAGTCCAGTACCGCTCTAAGTATGTCCCCCATATGGGGGACTTAACATCTAAGAGGTTACATGAATTAACATCAATTAACAAAGTAGTTAACAGGGATAGCTAAATCCTTAAGTAATGTGTGTACAAAGCATTGCTGCATCAGCTCATGTTAATTAGCACACCCTTGTTAAATGCTACCAACATAACATGCATCAACAAACATGTTCAAACATTCTACATCTCATACCACAAAAAAGTTATATCTTATCTTGTAGATCTAGACTTCTGTGTACTTACTGTTGTCTTGTACCAGACCCTGCCCTGGCCTTAACAGGAGCTGCACTTTGCTGCCCCCAGCCTGGATCAGCTCGATGGCGCGGGTATGGGTGATGCCCTGAGTCGGCTCTCCATTGATCTCCACTATCTGATCTCCCACCTGCACATACATTTACATTTTAGTCATTTAGCAGACGCTCTTATCCAGTGCGACTTACAGGAGCATTCGGGTTATCGAGCATATCGATATATTTTTCACCTAGCCGGCTCGGGGATTACAACCAGCGACCTTTCGGATACTTACTGACCCAACACTCCTAACTTTTTGGTGACAGGGGGGCAGTATTAAATTAAATTATGAACTTTATCGAACAAATCAAACATTTATTGTGGAACTGGGATTCCTGGCAGTGCATTATGATGAAGATCATCAAAGGTAAGTGAATATTTATAATGCTATTTTTTGACTAATGTTAACTACACTATGTCAGATATATTTTTGGATGCTTTGTTGTCTGAATGCTCTACTCAGATTATTGCATGGTTTGCAATTAAGTTTAAAAAAAATATCTGACACATCAGTTGCATTAAGGACATAGTATATCTCTAATCCCATGTATAACACTTGTATTTTCATCAACATTTATGATGAGTATTTCTGTAAATTGAGGTGGCTCTCTGCAAAATCACCGGATGTTTTGGAACTACTGAACATAACACGCCAATGTAAAATTAGATTTTGTAATATAAATATGCACTTTATCGAACAAAACATACATGTATTGTGTAACATGAAGTCCTATGAGTGTCATCTGATGAAGATCATCAAAGGTTAGTGATTCATTTGATCTCTATTTGTGCTTTTTGTGACTCCTCTCTTTGGCTAGAGATTCCAAGATGGCGTAGCAGTGAAGACGTGTTTTGTTAGTGTTTCGTCTACTTCTGTATTTTTCATATTTTTTGTATATATATTTCAACTTTATTTTCAATCTCTTTTTGATTTTTAATTCGATTATACCTTCCGGTAACCTGCCTCACCCAATGTGATACAGTATCGCTACAGTATCGCTATTTTAGAACACATTCAAGAACCTCCAGAAGCTAACCAGCTAATTAGCTACAAGCTATTTAGTCATTGTTAGCCACTGCTAGAGGCTTTTACCTTCTGCACAGATACCAGCCCTGTTCTTAGCCTGGATAATACTCGCCAGTCTACCAGTATCGGACTGTCTCTCCACAACAATGCCGGATTCCTGCCATAATCCCTGGACCACTACTTGTGATCTTCACAGCTAGCTTGGAGCTAGCTAGCTCACAGCTAGCTTGCACTCACCGTGGCATCCAGTACCGAACCTATCCCTGAGGCCCACCTCCCGGCCTACTCAGCTGTTCACCCGAACCCCACTCATACATGACTAGAGCCCAATACTCCACCGGATCCTTGCTGTAAACTCTGGACCTTAGCACCGGTTCACTGCTGCTACCCATTGGCTATAGTGACTAACGCCACTGCCACGAAGCTAACACCAGTTAGCCGTGAGCCAGGCGCATCTCCCGGCTAGCAAACTAAATTCTACAATACCTCTTTCGCCATCTGGCTTGGATTCTCTGTCGTACGGCTCCCCACCGCACCACCACGACTGGTAAGCCGACGAATACTCCATCCGCTGTGCCTTCAACCGGCCTCCGTCGGAGGGCTACTAACTTTAAACGCTGTGTCGCTCGAGTGCTAGCGTAGCGGCAGCTTCCCTGTTCCATCTACTGCTGCCCTCTGGACACTATGATCACTTGGCTACATAGCTGATGCCTGCTGGACTGTCCATTAATCATGGTACTCTATTTTGTTTATTTATTTTTAATTTGTCGGCCCCAGCCGCGAACTCAGGCTCTGTGTGTAGTTAATCCGTGTTTTCGTTTACAATGGAGCCCCTAGTTCCACTCTTCATACCTCTGATACCTCCTTTGTACCACCACCCACACATGCAGTGACCTCACCCATTACAACCAGCATGTCCAGAGATACAACCTCTCTTATCATCACCCAGTGCCTGGCCTTACCTCCGCTGTACCCGCACCCCACCATACCCCTGTCTGCGCATTATACCCTAAATATATTCTACCATGCCCAGAAATCTGCTTCTTTTATTCTTTGTCCCCAACGCTCAAGGCGACCACTTTCGATAGCCTTTAGCCGCACCCTCATACTACGCCTCCTTTGTTCCGCGGGTGATGTGGAGGTAAACCCAGGCCCTGCATGTCCCCAGGCACCCTCATTTGTTGACTTCTGTGATCGAAAAAGCTTTGGTTTCATGCATGTCAACATTAAAAGCCTCCTCCTAAGTTTGTTTTACTCACTGCTTTAGCACACTCTGCCAACCCTGATGTCCTTGCCGTGTCTGAATCCTGGCTAAGGAAGGCCACCAAAAATTCTGAGATTTCCATACCCAACTATAACATTTTCCGTCAAGATAGAACTGCCAAAGGGGGAGGAGTTGCAGTCTACTGCAGAGATAGCCTGCAAAGTAATGTCATACTTTCCAGGTCGATACCCAAACATTTCGAACTACTAATTTTAAAAATTACTCTCTCCAGAAATAATTCTCTCACTGTTGCCGCCTGCTACCAACCCCCCTCAGCTCCCAGCTGTGCCCTGGACACCATTTGTGAATTTCGCCCCCCATCTAGCTTCAGAGTTTTTTCTGTTAGGTGAACCTAAACTGGGATATGCTTCACACCCCGGCAGTCCTACAATCTAAGCTAGATGCCATTAATCTCACACAAATCATCAAGGAACCCACCAGGTATAACCCTAAATCTGTAAACAAGGGCACCCTCATAGACGTCATCCTGACCAACTGGCCCTCCAAATACACCTCGGCTGTCTTCAATCAGGATCTCAGCGATCACTGCCTCATTGCCTGTATCCACTACGGGTCCGCAGTCAAACGACCACCCCTCATCACTGTCAAACGCTCCCTAAAACACTTCTGTGAGCAGGCCTTTCTAATCGACCTGGGCCGGGTATCCTGGAAGGATATTGACCTCATCCCGTCAGTTGAGGATGCCTGGTCATTCTTTAAAAGTAACTTCCTCACCATCGTAGATAAGCATGCTCCGTTCAAAAAATGCAGAACTAAGAACAGATATATCCCTTGGTTCACTCCAGACCTGACTGCCCTCGACCAGCACAAAAACATCCTGTGGCGAACTGCAATTGCATCGAATAGTCCCCGCGATATGCAACTGGAAGTCAGGAACCAATAAACGTCAGGAAAGCAAAGGCCATCTTTTTCAAGCAGAAATTTGCATCCTGTAGCTCTAACTCCAGAAAGTTCTGGGACACTGTAAAGTCCATGGAGAACAAGAGTACCTCCTCCCAGCTGCCCACTGCACTGAGGCTAGGTAACAAGGCCACCACTGATAAATCCATGATAATCGAAAACTTCAACAAGCATTTCTCAACGGCTGGCCATGCCTTCCTGCTGGCTACTCCAACCTCGGCCAACAGCTCCGCACCCCCCCTCCGGCAGCTACTCGCCCAAGCCTCCCCAGCTTCGCCTTTACCCAAATCCAGATAGCAGATGTTCTGAAAGAACTGCAAAACCTGGACCCATACAAATCAGCTGGTCTTGACAATCTGGACCCTCTATTTCTGAAACTATCCGCCGCCATTGTCGCAACCCCTATTACCAGCCTGTTCAACCTCTCTTTCATATCGTCTGAGATCCCCAAGGATTGGAAAGCTGCCGCAGTCATCCCCCTCTTCAAAGGGGGAGACACCCTGGACCCAAACTGTTACAGACCTATATTCATCCTGCCCTGCCTATCTAAAGCCAAGTCAACAAACAGATCACTGACCATCTCGAATCCCACCGTACCTTCTCCGCTGTGCAATCTGGTTTCCGAGCCGGTCACAGGTGCACCTCAGCCAGACTCAAGGTACTAAACGATATCATAACCGCCATCGATAAAAGACAGTACTGTGCAGCCGTCGACCTGGCCAAGGCTTTCGACTCTGTCAATCACCATATTCTTATCGGCAGACTCAGCAGCCTCGGTTTTTCTAATGCCTGCCTTGCCTGGTTCACCAAATACCTTGCAGACAGAGTTCAGTGTGTCAAATCGGAGGGCATGTTGTCCGGTCCTCTGGCAGTCTCTATGGGGCTGCCACAGGGTTCAATTCTCGGGCCGACTCTTTTCTCTGTATATATCAATGATGTTGCTCTTGCTGTGGGCGATTCCCTGATCCACCTCTACGCAGACGACACCATTCTGTATACCATTCTGTACCATTCTGTATACTTCTGGCCTTTACTTGGACACTATGCTATCTAACCTCCAAACGAGCTTCAATGCCAAACAACACTCCTTCTGTGGCCTCCAGCTGCTCTTAAACGCTAGTAAAACCAAATGCATGCTTTTCAACCATTCGCTGCCTGCACCCGCACGCCCGACTAGCATCACCACCCTAGATGGTTCCGACCTAGAATATGTGGACATCTATAAGTACCTAGGTGTCTGGCTAGACTGTAAACTCTCCTTCCAGACTCATATCAAACATCTCCAATCTAAAATCAAATCTAGAGTCGGCTTTCTATTCCGCAACAAACCGTCCTTCACTCACGCCACCAAACTTACCCTACTAAAACGGACTATCCTACCGCTCCTCGACTTTGGCGATGTCATCTACAAAATAGCTGCCAGTACTCTACTCAGCAAATTGGATGCAGTTTATCACAGTGCCATCCGTTTTATTACTAAAGCACCTTATACCACCCACCACTGCGACCTGTATGCTCTAGTCGGCTGGCCCTCGCTACATATTCATCGCCAGACCCACTGGCTCCAGGTCATCTACAAGTCCATGCTAGGTAAAGCTCTGCCTTATCTCAGTTCACTGGTCATGATGGCAACACCCACCTGTAGCACACGCTCCAGCAGGTGTATCTCACTGATCATCCCTAAAGCCAACACCTCATTTGGCCGCCTTTCCTTCCAGTTCTCTGCTGCCTGTGACTGGAACGAATTGCAAAAATCGCTGAAGTTGGAGACTTTTTTATCTCCCTCACCAACTTTAAACATCTGCTATCTGAGCAGCTAACCGATCGCTGCAGCGGTACATAGTCATCGGTAAATAGCCCACCCAATTTACCTACCTCACCCCCATACTGTTTTTATTTATTTACTTTTCTGCTCTTTTGCACACCAGTATCTCTACCTGCACATGACCATCTGATCATTTATCACTCCAGTGTTAATCTGCTAAATCTGCTAACCTCCTCATGCCTTTTGCACACAATGTATATAGACTCTTTTTTTCTCTACTGTGTTATTGACTTGTTTATTGTTTACACCATGTGCAACTCTGTGTTGTTGTCTGTTCACACTGCTATGCTTTATTTTGGCCAGGTCGCAGTTGTAAATGAGAACTTGTTCTCAACTAGCCTACCTGGTTAAATAAAGGTGAAATAAAATGGCTGGAAAAATGGCTGTGTTGTTCTGTGACTTGGTGGTGACCTATCATAATCGTTTGTGGTGCTTTCGCTGTAAAGCCTTTTTGAAATTAGACACTGTGGCTGGATTAATGATAATATTATCTTTAAAATGGTGTGAAATACTTGTATGCGTGAGGAATTTTAATTATGAGATTTTTGTTGTTTCGAATTTGGCGCCCTGCACTTTCACTGGCTGTTGGCGGGGTGGGACGCTACCGTCCCACATATCCCAGAGAGGTTAACCGCTAGGCTACCTGCCGCCCGACATACATACACAAACATTACATTTCGATAAACATACACAAACATCACACATTTAGATGATCAAATCCCCAAAGGCAACAAGCCATGTTATTAGACATTTTATTATTCAAGACATGACATGATATTGAATAACGTAAACAGTAACGTGTGTGGATATTTCATAAGGCACCGGGGGTCAGACTTACGTGGATTCTCCCGTCCAGCAGAGCAGGCCCCTCCTCAGCCAGTCTCAGGATGTACAGGCCCATGTTGTACTCAGTCCCTCCCCTCAGACTGAAGCCAAAACCCCGGGACCCCCGGTCCAGCTCCACCGTGATGCAGCCCTAAATGGCGCATGCGTACAAACACACATACACATACACATAACCACACACACACACAGACACACATACATAGACAGAGACACACACACAAATACACACACATCGAACTTAAGCTGTAATGATGTTTTTTCTGAGTCGTGTCAATTTAATTCATGTAAAATCCCTAAACACTCTACACAAACAATGACAGAAATAATGAAATGAGCCTTGCCTGTTTGGGGCCTGTAACACACATTGTTCCCTGTTCGCTCAGAGGCAGAGTTTTGTAGTCAGCCCAGGTGACTCCCTCCCTTTTCTCCTCCAGATCTAGGTTATAACTAGAACAGACAACAGCATTCAGTCACACTACTATATGTATATCTTCAATAATGCACAGCAGTTTCTCTGCTGGGGGGCACAGAGAACAAAGCAATCAATCAATCATTCAGACTTAAGTCTCTGGGTTGTTCTGCTAAATGCTGAAGCAGGGTTTTATTCCATGTTTTGGTGTACTAATGAGTAAGATCAGGGCCGTACCGCTCTTCCTGCATGGCTGACCTCTGACCCATAGCTCTGTGCTGAAGGGCAGGGCTCTGCTTGGCTGAGCTGGCTCCAGAGGGAGGACCCTTGTATTCTAGAACGCACAAATACAAGTCAAACCATTATGAAGACACAAACACAAACCAACCATCCTAAACAGTAGTAGGTATATGACTGGGAATACCAGGGAGACCAACATAGTCCCATCTCATGGGTGATACTACTGGTGACGCTTACCATCCTCCGGGACCACGGTGAGGGTGACAGCATTGCCAGCATCCTTGATTAGCTGAACAATGTCATTGTGAGACAGCCCCACGATGGACCGCCCGTTGACCGCTGAGATGCGGTCGCCCACGTTCAGCAGGCCACAGCGGTCAGTGGGGCTGCCTTCGATGATGCGTCCAATCTTATGAGGAATCACTGCAAAGAGAGAGAGATGTCTGATAACACACCCATCCCACCCGATGGATTCAGTCAGAAATATACAATAGGTCTCTTTTTTCCTTTAAACTCTGTTCCCATACTTTGGGTGATATGATGCTATATTATTTGTAATGGCTTGGTCTGGCTTGAACAGTAGGAGACTGGTGTGTTTGGTTGTGTCTGGGATAAGCAGTGGGGTGCTAGGCATCAAATCCATTCTCACCTCCAAGCGGGGGCTTGCTCTTAGAGGTGAGGATGACGAAGCCGAAGCCCTCGCTGTCCTTGCGGTGGAGGGTGATGTCGAAGGACTCGTGGTCCAGCACGCTGGGCATCTGGATACGAGGGAGTCTGGGGGAGCCGTTCACCAACACTGGAGCCATGTGGAGCCCTGCCTCATCCTCAGTCATATCTGAAAAACACATGGAGAGTATAGACTGAAGAGTAGTATCAAATGTGTGTGTGTGTTTTAGTGACCAAGGCGTAGAGGGTCCAGGCAGTCAGTGAGTGCTCACCTCTGTAGATTACTTTCCTACGCACAGTCAACATGACCTGACCGTTACGGGCAGCGTTGGTCATCAGGTCCAGAACCTGCTTGTGGGAACGGCCCTTGACCATGATTCCATCGATTCCTATGAGCTCATCACCAGCCCTCAGACGCCCATCCTTCTCAGCTGCACCCAGGGGCACGATGGCACCAATATACACCTATCAAAGAGAGAGTCATACTCTGAGTCAGAAACACTCAACAAACATTGTCTATAGTGTTAAAAAAGTACAAAGATTATTTAACAGGAGGAAGTTCATACTTCGGTACTCACTGGCTGCTCTGGACCTTCTCCTCCCAGAACACGGAAGCCAAAGCCAGTCTCCTGGTCCCTCTTGATGAACACATCCAAGTCCTTGGTGTGAGGCTCTGTGGACAGTTCACAGGGGTTAGATAGGGTATCAGAGAGGTGAACACCATTCAATCATCCAGTCAGCAGGGTGAACTCACAGGCTTATCTTATAGCTCACATTGATACTGGATCCACACATGTAGGGTGACCATTAATAGATGGTCATGAACATACAAATGAAACACTGGCATCCATTTACTACTACAGAACTATGGATGGAATATAACTGAGCATAAGGTTACTAGACCTCCTCTACAACCAGACTCTGTCGGTGGATGTGCACTCACGCTTGCTCTCCAGCAGGGCCTTGGACTTGAGGTACATCTCTGTGGCGTCCCGTTTGGGTGAGTCGTTGCGCAGTGTTGAGGTGTTGGCATGGTATGGGAGGGCCTGGGAGACAGAGTCTGTAACACAGTCCAGAGTCTCTGTGCTAGCTGTCATCTCCTGCCTCTGATGGGGTCACAGAGCCACAGACACCGCCACAGCACAGTTAGATCACATTAAAGACCACACAGTCTATATATACTTCATTACCCAGACACATAGCACAGGATGTAATGGTGATTGAATATTAAAGGAGTGAAAGATCATTCCACTGCTGGCTCCCACATTGCCTTCACATTACCCCCGTTAGCTTCATGGTAAACTAATGGCCAATGGGATTTGAATGCAATTTAACATCCACAGGCGTTTGAAGATTTCCCTATGGCACTGACAGGCTTATTCTGTGGAAAAGGCCAGCTTCATCTAAAGCTGTCATAAGAATATATAATCTTATCTAAAAAGGCTTCTATGCTTCATTACCATTACAATCCACAGACAAAAGGCTGAGAAAATGAATGCTGAATGGAAGTAATTAAGACCGTTTTCAAAGCAAACAAAAGGAGGCCGCCTGAAACATAATCAATATTCAAATTTATACTGGTAGTTATCATTTAATGTGATGCAATGGGGCTTGCTGGTTAGCTAAAGGACAAAAGGCTTTAATATGAAAATGAGGGATAAGTGCCAAGGTATACAATAGTAAAACACAGAGTATTATAGAACATTGTCTGCTTTTACTCACAGGTTTCAGGCTCTTCACAGGAGATGTCTGACCTGTGAGAAACACGAGCATGAGTCATGAGAATGTTTAGAAAACCTTGCACAAATGAGACATCAGCCAGTAGATGGCACTGCCTCCCTAACAGAGAACGAGAAGGGTGAAGGAATAACTGTGTTTAAATAGTCTCGACTCAGCAGGTATAAAACAGTGCTGTTGCATACTCCATCAAAGAGCATGACATCACTGTGTTATTAAAGACAAATATGAGACATGTTCATGTGAGAGAGAGGGGACCTAAACGAAGGAGGACTAGTATAGCATAGAGAGTTAGCAAGAGAGAGAGAGAGAAAGTCATGCATGAAATGCAATGACCAATAATGCTTTCTACTGTCAACTGTACAGTACACCCACACGTTTCATCTCTCACGCTCAGATTGTACCCACACTTAATGTGGCTCCAGCATTAAATGGATCTACCAGCATGCACTTCTCTGGAAGCCTACAGAGGAAGACTGTTTGTCTGCTAAGCGTAAAAGGGTTCATGGACCCTGGTGTAACCGGGAGATCCAGCTCCATTGCGAGAATCAAGGACATGACATATATTAAATAAGATGATAAGATGAATGCAGTATGGCTCTCTCTCTCTCTCTCTCTCTCTCTCTCTCTCTCTCTCTCCCTCTCTCTCTCTCTCTCTCTCTCTCTCTCTCTCTCTCTCTCTCTCTCTCTCTCAGGCCTTTGCCTCTCACCCAAGGGCCTATCTCTAATGAGGGTTAAATCTGACATTAGCTCCACCGCTGGACTGCCTGAATAAGGCGGAGGCTGCTCCAACTGCAGGGTCATGCACTGTGTGTGTGGGGTGGGGGGGACAGGGTTGAGGGGGTGGAGGGTGGGAGTGTAAGTGTAGAGAGGAAGAGAGAAGAAGGGAGGAGGACTGTGAGGGGGAGACCCCTGGGGCCCCTGGGTGCCATACAGCGATTAGCTCTGGCTCTTTAAGGACCACGGATATAGAAGCATGCAGAAATCCTCTGCGCCTCTGATGATGATCAAAGACATTCCGGTTCATTGACTTGTGTACGATTTTCCCAGGATGGCGGGAGATAGATGTGGGAGACTTTTGAAGGGTGCTTTCCCCTCCCTCACTCCCCAGGAGCAGAGCAGACAGAGCAGAGCCCCTTGCTTATGTAACTTCCCTTCCTAGGCCTGCAACAGACTGCAGTATGAACGCCTGACAGAGAGAGAGTTTCGCAGTTCAATATACAGGATTCAGGATACAGGATATACTGCGATACAGTATATCCTGTACAGGGAGATATGTGCATAAATAGAGGTGTTTAGAGGGATGTGAAAGGTACAATATACAGTATATATAAAAGTATGTGGACTTTTGTATATGAAAGGGGTTTTCATGGCCGAGCAGCAGCACTCAAGCCTAAGATCCCCATGCACAATGCCAAGCGTCGGCTGGAGTTGTGTAAAGCTCGCCGTCATTGGATCTGGAGCAGTGGAAACTTGTTCTCTGGAGTGATGAATCACGCTTCACCATCTGGCAGTCCAACGGAAGGATCTGCGTTCGGCGGATGCCATGAGAACTCTACCTGCCCCAATGCATAGTGCCAACTGTAACGTTTGGTGGAGGAGGAATAATGGTCTGGGGCTGTTTTTCATGGTTTGGGCTAGACCCCTTAGTTCCAGTGAAGGGAAATCTTAATGCTAGAGCATACAATGACATTTTAGACGATTCGGGGATGGCCATTTCCTTTTTCAGCATGACAATGCCCACTGTGCACAAAATCAGTGCCCAACCTCACTAATGCTCTAGTGGCTGAATGGAAACAAGTCCCTGCAGCAATGTTCTAACATCTAGTGGAAAGCCTTCCCAGAAGAGTGGAGGCTGTTATAGCAGCAAAGGTGGACCAGTTCCATATTAATGCCCATGATTTTGAAATGAAATGTTCAACGAGCAGGGGTCCACATACTTTTGGTCATATGTAGTGTACATGTGAAGGTTGGGTTGGTTTGCATAGGGGGTCTCTACAATTGTCATTACTATGCGATCGTATAAGCCAAAGAAGCAACAGTCCCTCGTGTTCACCTACAGCAGACACAGTGACATCACCAAGATTCCATAACATAGTGTGTGTGGGTGTGTGAGTGAGTGGTAGTTGATCCACTCTCTCACCTCCTGTCAGTATCAGCACATTGACCTCCCTCCCCAGGGATACTGTTGAGGTCACATTGACAGTGATATCACTGTATCACACTAATGCCATGGCAAAAGTAATGTCACAGCAGTACAGTCACAGTGTTAGTGTTATGTAACACAAGGCAGCGTGAACAAGACTCACCTCCTCTGAGCACCAGCACGTTGACCTCGCTCCCCACCTGCAGGTCTTTGAGGATGTCCACCACCTGGGCGTGGCTTAGTGTCTGGACATTCTGACGGTTGATCTCCTTGATCACGTCTCCCTTCAGCAGGCCGCGGCACCACTGGGCGTCCAGGATCATCTTCACCTTCTGGCCCAGGGGGCAGTCTGCGATGGCAAACCCAAACCCGCCTGGGCCCTTCACCAGGTGCACACTCACAAGTTCGGGCTGCAACAGGCCTGTTCCCCCCTGCTCAGGACGCCTCCCGTTGGGCAGGGCAGCCACCACGGGCCGACCGCTGGCGTCGGTCGTGACGTAGTGCAGCTCCTGGGAGGAGCCGTGCAGCACGTCACCCTTCACCAGCAGGGGCTGGCCGTTGATGAGGGGCACGGCCGTCACCACCTCGCCCCCTTGCAGGGGCTGAGAAGGTGGGGGAGGTGGGTCCTCACTGTCTGGCTCCACGTCTGGGGCAGCGGGTAGCCGCGGCACAGCACCATGTCAACATACTGACTCACTGGGATGGACTGGAACATCTGCACCACTTCAGGGTGGGTCTTCCCCAGCACACATGTCCCGTTAATCTCCACGATCACATCGCCTGGCGGGGGAGACCAGAGAGGGAGGAGAGGAGAAAGAGGAAACTAGCCTTAGTAAACAGTAAACATATACAGACTTACCCATGGGAGATGTAATGGTTGTTATGGCAATACAGTTGCTTGTTAGCGAGGTGACTCTCTTGTTTGTAACGGACTGAATTATTTTTCAGATGGATCATCACTATCAGAAAGTCCTCTATTCGACTTGACTGTCAAACAGGTGCCACCCCCTCTTCTCCACGTTCCTTCGTCCTCCCATCTCTCCCCCATCCCTTTCATCTCATGTCCTACTTACCTCCCTTCTTCCTGCCACCTCCCTCCCTCCCTCCTCTGCTCCCTCTCTCCATTGTTCTAACAGGCCTCAACTTGCAGTGCTTCCAGGCAGATCATTAGGAGAGAGACGCATATGTTTCCTTTACATCTCACCCTGACGGCCAGCTCAGAGAACAGCAACCGTCGTCAAACAGGAAAGGAATGTTGGTCTCTCAGCTCACACAAGCAAAGCTGCTGAGGATGCAGAGCCCCAGATAGTCTCAAAACTAAAGGAAGATCAGAGTGTGCAACAGAGATACAGGGCTACACACAGAATCCACCATAACCTGTCCTGCTACAGAATGATCCCCTTGAAAATGAAACTGACAGAATTCTTGCTCTTTCTTTCTATTGCATCTCTTAGGGAAGTGTTAGGGTAAGTGCAGTCCCTCTATAGGGACCAACATGCCTTTCATTAGGTTCACTAGCTGTCTTTTGAGCTGGTGAAAGTGTGTGGCTCTCCACAGCTCAGTGCAGCAGTGTATTACTCACCGGAGGCAATCTTTTTATCGTTGGCGGCAGGGCCGTCGCTGAGGACATTCTTCACCTGCAGGAACTCATCATGGCGGTCGCCCCCGATGATGGTGAAGCCAAAGCCCTGGGAGCTCTTCCTCAGAGCAGTGTGGAACATCTCTCCCTGCAGCTGGGATGGGTCTGGGGTGAAGCCTGATGCAACCTGCTCACCTGGAACGTGAATGTGTACGAGTGGGAGAGTTAGAGCAAGTTGCATAGCTAAATAAGGTGTGACAAACAACAACATCGTAACAAAGTAACAACCTCAAGACGTTTCAAACGTTAACAAAAATAGCAACTCTCTCAAGTTAGGTACAATAGTATTCACTACAGTATAGCTAAAAAGCTCTTCGAACATCCTGAAATGCATTTTTGTCAGCAATTAACCACACTGCAACAAGAACTACCTGCTAGGTCAACACAGCAAGCTGCCCTAAACAATAGTCCCATTGACTAAAACACTGCCCTAAAACATTAACAGACTAAATATTTAATGACAGCTTTAGTAGCTTAGTAATTTGATGTGAATTGTGGAATTCATGAACATGCTGTTGATTCAAACAGTGACATAACACCTCCGAAATTGTTCAGTTAGGCATGAGGCCCTTTCTCATGTTCTCCCAAAAGAGCCAGTGAGACAGAAAAAGAGGTTGGTCAGGGGAGTCTTGTATAACTTTAGTAAGGAACAACATGAGGTCATTGGCAGCATAAATATCCCCTCGTACGACCGTGGACACACAGTCCAGTAAATAACAGGCTGTCAGGGTCATACAGCATTAAATGGGCCAGCTGAGCTTTTACCTCGCTGGCTTTACTGTCCTATCAGCACTTTATAGCAGAAGCATACCATCTTTTCTCCCCGCTTCACTGTTCCAGGTACATTCCAGTCCTATATGATAGAGCAAAACAGCCCTGTGGTGACTGTATGGTACTGTATGGCCCATAGTGCAGCCCAGAGCTGAGGGAGATTCAATACAATGTGGATGGAATCTAGCTGCCCTGTTCAATGGATCAAGATCATCTTATTTACATAATCACATGATGAACTCATGGGGATCTTGCTTTTCAAACTGTGACAGTGATAACCAATTTGTCATTTAACATGCGTGCGTGTTTGTGTGTGTGCATGCGTGCGTGTGTATTAGACTCCAGAGATCTCTATGTGATGAAATGCTGACAGCATTTGAAAGCCAGAACAGAGGAACCCAAATCATTCTCAACAGCCATGATGTGTATAATGTTTGGTACAATTCACCACAGACATCAGTCAACATGACCACAGACAGTCTTGTTCATGTGAATGAAAATGAAGCTGCTGGTAGAGGTTAAAAGGGTGGAGATAAATAATAGCTATATAAGGCTGTCAGTGTCAGTCTAGTTGAAATGCAGAGGGATTACTAGGGCTCTAGGCAGGCTGGAGTGGGGAGCCTTGTCAAAACACTGCTTAAAGAGCATCTCATAGGCCTTCAGTTCAAATAAACCAGCAACTAGGGCAGTGCCGATCATGGAGTTTTGTATGACCATAATTGGCCAGCCAAATGGCAGCGTTTCCGTAATAAATGTTCAAATAGCATTTTTTTGTGTGCAAATTTTCTCATCTCTTCCGCTCCTGACTGCATGTGTGTGTCTATCTGTGTTGTTGCTTCCTAGACAACAGAAGACTAGTTTGCTTGTTTCAGCAAGGAGAAAAAAATAGGAAAAAAGTTTCATCACGTTATTAGGAGTCCCATGTTACAGCCAAAACGGACTCAACTGCACATATGTGCCCGGTCGTCACGTTTTCAGTCAGCGGTTCGTTCCACACACACACACACACACACACACACACACACACACACACACACACACACACACACACACACACACACACACACACACACACACACACACACACACACACACACACACACACACACACACACACACACACACACACACTTTATTGCAAACTCTAAACCCCAAAATACAGTGATAGACCAAGGTCAGTAGGTAGAGAAGGTGTAGTACTGCACTGTGGGAATCTGTAGTCCCACATGTTGTTGAAGATGACTGTTGGTAAGGGACCTTTAGGAATTTCTAAAAGGTCAATCCAAGTTGAGGTCTGATGGTCTCTGCTCAGATCCTTGGTAAACACTGCAGACAGGCCTCGATGTTGCATTACTTTCTCTAGGAATCTCTGAGCTTGGAAAACTCTCGGTAGCCTGAGGTGCAACTGCCATTGTTTTGGTTACATCATAGTAACCTTCTGACAACCCACAACATGGTCAAATCACAGGGAAGATGGCTGTCTCAGTCCCTCCCCACCTGGCTAGTAATAGCAAGTTAACTAGTTGAGAGATGTCTTGTTATGCTTGGCACTTATTAAGATGTGCTGTTCCAACAGCTGTCACAGCCGCTCCCCTTCCCCCCTCCTCTCAACCAACCCATTTGTGAACTCCTCAGCAGCAGAACATGAATGTCAAGCTGTACTCCCTGCGCTGTCATGTATTATACATCCATTGTAATGAAAGCATATTTAATTCATATTGTTTATTATGGCAGAAGAGTGGCTTGTCTTACATGCCAACTCTGGCATGAGTATAGAGAACTTGCCTTCCATTGGACATAGAGTAGATCATACATGGCTACTTTTGAACGGCTATTCATGAATGATAACATTTGACATGATAACTCTCCTACAACCATGAGCGAGGTCATGGCTGCTACATTTTCCACCACTGCAAACCAATTCAACATGTAGGAGGTCAATATGCAATCATGGAAGCTCATTGTTAAGTTTAGATATAAAACAGCCTTAAGAAAGCTGTCCAAAGCTGAAGAAGGAGTGAGGTGAAGACAAAGTGAGGTGACTAATGTTTACCTGGGGGGGGTGGTGCCCCCTGCTGGATAGTGGCAGTAGTCTCCTGGCTCAGCTTCCTCTTAGCCTCCAGGACTGGGTTCTCAAACTGGGTTCTCTGGTTGATGTGACTGAAACAGAAACAATCTATTATGTGATTAAAATTGTAGACGCAAATTTACTGACACAGAGACATACAAGATCCCTTGGACCATCTGTGTGGAATTCTGCAGACCACCTGTGTGTGATTCATGATGAAAGCACTGTTATGAATGGTTATAGCATGTCTTAGAATGCACTGGGGTGATATAAGGCACTATACATTAATTCTCAATCCATTAACAATAGGTGTTTTTTACATAGCTTTCCCAATATTTCTTCTTTGAGCTGTTGATAGCAAATCTATACAGATGCAAGGGGGTTAGTGTCCTCTTCATGTCTATGCCTAATGTTTGGACTGTTCAAATCAATCAAATCACATTGTATTGGTCACATACACATATTTAGCAGATGTTATTGCAGGTGTAGCGAAATGCTTGTGTTCCTAGCTCCAATCGTGCAGTAATATCTAACAATTCACAACAATACACACATCTAGAAGTTAAAGAATGGAATTAAGAAATATATAACTATTAGGATGAGCAATGTCGGAGTGGAATACAGTATATACATATGACATGAGTAAAACAGTATGTAGACATTATAAAGTGACTGGTGTTCCATTATTAAAGTGACCTGTGATTCCATGTTAGTTGAATAAAACTGGAGATGAACTCCTGACTACTTTTTCTTGTCTTTAACAATGTAAACAGTCTGTCCCTCTGGCATAACAAAGCCATTGTTTTCCACAGAGTTCATTTTGAACTGGAACACCGCCGGGAAAACGTCCCCGTCCGTTTGCCTTTGAAACAAACAGTATGGGTTCCTCTCTCTCTCACACAGCCTCTACCTAGGAGGGACCCTTATGTCATACCAGTAATAAAACAAAGCAAGCGTTTCATTTCCTTGTCATCAAAATAGCCACGTTTCCCTCTCCTTCCCTCCTTGATAACTCTCACAACCCTCCTCCTATACCTACTGCTGCTATAATGGCTGGGTTTCAGAGATGTCTCGCAAACACTCAATAATCATTGCTGTGTTTTCACCTGGGTGAATGTGATGTTACCAACAGAGCTTCTGTTTACCACCCACTGAAAAACCAATACAAGAGTCTTGATCATGGAATAGTATTGTTCTCAAATGTATGGTTCCCGAGCAGTACACCACATGTCTAGTAACACATGGTATCCCTGCTGCCAATATATAATGTATACTGTACCTATAGTTAGTTTGTGATCTATGGTATTTCTGGGGAATATATCAGATATTCATGTGGTGGCAGAGTGAACAGACTTACTCTACATAATATGTTCCATACTGTGGGTCCTCTATTTCCTCCCAGCCATACGGAAGCTCTGTGGATACAGGAAGAGATGCATTGTGTTCAACTACTATCACACACAACATGCAAATGTACAGTACTGCAGGATAACAGGGCATAGTGATGAGAAGAGACCAGCAGACACGAGACAAAATGCTTATGCACACATTACAGTTGGGCGATACTGGAGTTTCCAGGTATAAGACGAATAACAAGTTTGCTTTCTTTTCTTCCCACTAGGGAAGTTAAGCATGAGAAAATGGGCATGAAAAAAAGCCCCCGTTGACATTTTGCAGTTTTCGCAGGCAGCCTGGCTGGAATGGCTGCTGTACTGTACATCAAACCCTGGTGAGCACATGAAGCCCATAAAAAACGCTCTTCACGCAAGAGAGAGCTTTGGAGTTGCTTTTCAGAGGCAGCACACCAACTAGCATTCTGCCTGCCTTTAAAAATCCATTAGAAACAAGCGACCAGGGTCCTGTGTCTCCCTCGTACCCCCCACTCTCTCCCTACACTTAGCCCACATCACAGCCACACACCCTGGGAATGGACGGGCAAACGAGTGGGCACTCCTGGTACTTGTGGCATTCAAGTGACGCAAACAAGCTGAAGAGTCATCATACATAGAGTTCCTTCAGAAAGTATTCAAACCCCTTGACTTATTCCACAAAATTTTTGTGTGTTACAGCCTGAATATATATTTTTCTCACCCATCTACACACAATACCCCATAATGACAAAGTGAAAACATGCTTTTAGAATCCTTTTCAAATGTATTGAAAATTAAATACAGAAATGTCAAATTTACATACAGTTTACATACACCTTAGCCAAATACAAGCTGAAGAGTCATCATACATAGAGTTCCTTCAGAAAGTATTCAAATCCCTTGACTTATTCCACATTTTTTTGTAATACATTTAAACTCCGATTTTCACAATTCCTGACATTTAATCCTAGTACAAATTCCCTGTCTTAGGTCAGTTAGGATCACCACTTTATTTTAAGAATGTGAAATGTCAGAATAATAGCAGAGAGAATGATTTATTTCAGATTTTTATTTCTTTCATCACATTCCCAGTGGGTCAGAAGTTTACATACACTCAATTAGTATTTGGTAGCATTGCCTTTAAATTGTTCAACTTGGGTCAAATGTTTCAGGTAGCCATCCACAAGCTTCCCACAATAAGTTGGGTGAATTTAGGCCCATTCCTCCTGACAGAGCTGGTGTAACTGAGTCAGGTTAGTAGGCCTCCTTGCTCGCACACCAGTCCCTACTGCAGCAAAGCACCCGCACAACATGGCTTTTTTCAGGCAGTTTTGGAGCAGTGGCTTCTTCCTTGCTGAGCGGCCTTTCAGGTTATGCCAATATAGGACTCGTTTTACTGTGGATATAGACACTTTTGTGCCTGTTTCCTCCAGCATCTTCACAAGGTCCTTTGCTGTTGTTCTGGGATTGATTTGCACTTTTTGCATCAAAGTATGTTAATCTCTAGGAGACAGAACACATCTCCCTCCAGAGCGGTATGATGGCTGCGTGGTCCCATGGTGTTTATACTTGCTTACTATTGTTTGTACAGATGAACGTGGTACCTTCAGGCGTTTGGAAATTACTCCCAACGATGAACCAAACTTGTGGAGGTCTACAATTTTTTTTCTGAAGTCTTGGATGATTTCTTTTGATTTTCCCATGATGTCAAGCAAAGAGGCCCTGAATTTGAAGGTAGGCCTTGAAATACATCCACAGATACCCCTCCAATTGACTCAAATTATGTCAATTAGCCAGAATCTCCAGAAGCTTCTAAAGCCATGACATTTTTCGAAGCTGTTTAAAGGTACAGTCAACTCAGTGTATGTAAACTTCTGACCCACTGGAATTTGTCAGGACCCGGTTACGAACCTGGGTCTCCGGAGTGAGAAACAGTCACTTAACCAACTGAGCCACGAATAGTCAGCAGAACCCAGAAGATGAGGCAGACACAGCAGTACTTAAGACGGTGTATTTAATAAAGTAAAAAAAGGAGAAGTCCTTAAATACAAAAATGGCAAATCCAAAAGGTGGTAGGAATAGCACAAAAAAGCCTCAAGAGACACTCAAAAAACAAAAACAGAATTCCACAAGAGCATCCACCGGAATCGACAAGAAAACACAGAACACTAGGGCTGGGTGCTAACATACAAACACAGAGCCCAGAACTGAGGGAAACTAAGGGTTTAAATACAATCAGGGAAAACGAGGTACAGGTGCAAATAATAATGGGGAACAAGGGAAAAAACACAAGGTCAAAAAGCACAATGGGGGCATCTAGTGACCAAAACCCGGAACAACCCTGGCCAAATCCTGACAGAATCCCCCTAGAACGGCTCCTGACGTTCCTACCAGCTCTCTCAGGGTGGAGGGCCCTGAACTGACGAATGAGGTCAGGATCCAGGATGTCTTTGGCAGGAACCCAGGAGCGCTCCTCGGGACCGTAAGCCTTCCCAGTCCACCAGATACTGCCAGGACCGCTGCACCCGGCGGGAATCCAGTATCCGATGGACGGTATAAGCCGGCTGGCCTCCAATGACACGAGGCGGAGGGGGAGGTCTGTCTGCCGGGACAAGGGGAGAAAAACAACAGGTTTTAACAATGAAATGTGAAATGTGGGATTAATCTTAAGGGATCTGGGTAAGTGTAGGCGATAAGAAACTGGGTTAACTCTCCTGGCAACCTTGAAGGGACCGATGTATTTTTGGGACAGCTTGCGAGACTCCACCCGTAGAGGTAAGTTTCTTGTGGAGAGCCAGACTCTCTGGCCGGGGCGCAGGGTAGGCCCGGGACGGCGACGTCTGTTGGCTTGTTGTTGGTACCTCTGTGAGGAACGCATAAGATTAAGACGGGTCTTCCTCCACATAAGCCGACAGCGTCTGACGAACTTCAAGGCTGAAGGCACTCTGACTTCTGCCTCCTGGTCCGGGAACAATGGAGGAGCATAGCCAAACTGACACTGCGGGGACATACCAGTGGAGGAGGAGCGCAAGGTGTTGTGCGCGTATTCGGCCCAAACAATAAAGGATGACCATGTGGACGGGTTGTCACGAGTCAAACACCGGAGGGTGGTTTCCAGCTCTTGATTCATCCCTCTGTTTGGCCGTTGGACTCCGGATGGTACCCTGAAGATAGACTGGCAGAAGCCCCCATGAGTTGGCAGAAGGCCTTCCAAAACCTTGAGGCGAACTGGGGACCTCTGTCAGAAACCATATCTTGAGGAATGCCGAAGACTCGGAACACATGATTAATTACCAACTCAGCCGTTTCCTTGGCAGAAGGTAACTTAGTCAGAGGGACGAACCTGGCCGCCTTTGAAAACCTGGCGATTATGACTAGGATAGTAGTATTGCCATGGGATGGAGGAAGTCCAGTAATAAAGTCCAATGAGATATGGGACCAGGGTCTGTGGGGAACAGGTAAAGGGTGAAGGAGTCCTTGAGGGCGGAGGTGAGAAGATTTGCCCTGGCAGCACACGGGACAGGCATTGACGAAAGTGGCAACGTCTTCTCTTATGGTAGGCCACCAGAACTTACGCTGGATGAACTCCAAGGTGCGACCTACGCCCGGATGACAGGTGAGGCGAGAGGAGTGCCCCCACAGAAGGACCTGAGTCCTCACTGCCTTGGGGACAAACAACCGATTGGCAGGACCTCCTTTCGGGTCCGGTTCGCTAGCTTGAGCACGTCTCACGGTATCCTCAACTTGCCACCAGATCGGAGCCACAATCTTAGCAGCAGGAAGGACAGGCATGTCCGTGTCATCTCGAATGGCAGGAGCGTAGACTCGGGACAGGGCATCCGGTTTGAGATTCTTCGACCCGGGCCGATAGGTGAGGATAAACTGGAATCGATTGAAGAAAAGAGACCATCTAGCTTGTCTAGAGTTCAACCGCTTCGCCTGCTGGATATACTCCAGATTTTTGTGGTCCGTAAGCACTTGAAACGGGTGAGAAGCCCCTCGAGCCAGTGTCTCCATTCCTTCAATGCCATCTTAACCGCTAGGAGTTCACGATCCCCCACATCGTAGTTCCTCTCAGTCGGGGTAAGCCGGTGTGAGAAGAAAGCGCACGGATGAAGCTTCTTGTCTTCACCCTCTGAGACAGGACAGCTCCAACACCAACCTCTGATGCGTCTACCTCCACCACAAATGGTTCATCCGTAGTCGGTAGTATCAGGATGGGAGCAGAGAGAACGCGCTGCTTGAGTCCTTGGAAGGCCGTCTCAGCTTCTCTTCCCCACAAAAACCTTGCATTGCCACCCTTGGTTAAAGCTGAGAGAGGGGCTGCCACCAAGCTGAAATTCTTGATGAACTTGCGGTAAAAGTTTGTGAAGCCCAGGAAACGCTGAACTTCCTTAACGGATTTGGGGGTGGGCCAATCCGTTACCGCCCCTACCTTCCTGGGGTCCATTTGGACTCGACCGGGTTCCACTACAAATCCCAGGTATTGTACTCGGGATGAATGGAATTCACATTTTTCCGGCTTAACGTACAGATGGCTGTCCAGGATGCGTTTGAGTACTTGTCTGACATGCTTAGTGTGTTCTTGAAGGGAGCTCGAAAAGATGAGGATGTCATCCAAGTAAACGAACACAAATATGTTAAGCATATCCCTAAGCACATCGTTTATGAGCGCTTGGAACACCGCTGGGGCGTTGGTCAGGCCGAAGGGCATCACCAAGTATTCATAGTGACCAGTAGGCGTGTTGAAAGCGGTCTTCCACTCGTCACCAGGTCTGATCCGCACAAGATGGTATGCGTTCCGCAGGTCAAGCTTAGTGAAAACAACTGCTTCCTGGAGCAGCTCGAAGGCTGTGGCCATAAGGGGTAGCGGGTAACGGTTACGGACGGTTATGGCATTGAGTCCCCGGTAGTCGATGCAAGGACGTAATCCACCGTCTTTCTTGGCCACAAAGAAAAACCCTGCTCCCGCCGGGGAGGTGGATGGACGCATGAGGCCTGCTTCCAGAGTGTCCTTGATGTAGGTATCCATAGCAGCTCGTTCGGGTGGAGATAGGGAAAAGATCCGACCCCTGGGGGGGCAAGTGCCCGGAAACAGGTCGATGGGGCAATCGTAAGGTCTATGGGGTGGTAGCATGGTGGCCCTCTGTTTGCTAAACACCAGTTTGAGGTCATGGTAACACTCGGGAACTCGGGTCAGGTCGATGGATTCTAAAGACTCGGGAGTAGAACTCGGGGAATTCTGGAAAATACAAGTAGCTTGGCACGTAGGACCCCACTGCTTGATAGTGCCCACAGACCAGTCGATGTGAGGGTTATGGCTGTGAAGCCAGGGGTATCCAAGGACGAGAGGGAACTCGGAACAGGAGATCAAATGAAAGTTCATCAATTCCTGGTGTTGTGAAACTGAAAGTCGCAAGGAGGTAGTGACATGAGTGACAAGTCCAGATCCCAAAGGGCTTCCATCCAATGTAGTGACCCTCATGGGTTCACTTAGAGGTTCAGAGGGAACGCCATTCTCCTTCGCCCAGACACCATCCATGAAGTTACCTGCGGCTCCAGAGTCTACCAAGGCTTGAAGGTGAAGCTTGTGGTTGTCCCAGGAGAGGGTGACTGGAATGAGCAGATGGGAGTTGGACGGATGGGAGGAGGTTATGTTTCCCGTTACAGTTCCCCCGGTCTGTACGGGACAGAGCGTTTCCCTGGAGCCCGGGACACGTGGAACGGAAATGGCCCGGTTTGCCGCAATATAGACAGCGTCGCTCTCCTCATCCGGCGGTCTCTCTCAGCCTGGGAGATGCGTCCAATCTGCATGGGTTCCGATGGAGCCAGCGTGGATAAAGGTGGGGACTCGGAGCTGGGACTGATAGGGGCTAGAGGTCTACGGTTGAGTTCTCTCTCTCAGACGCTGGTCAATGCGTGAGGCCAACTTGATCAGGGACTCGAGATTGTCCGGTGGTTCCCGAGTGGCCAGTTCATCTTGGATAGTGTCGGAAAGGCCTTTCAGAAAGCACACCGTGAGCGCCTCGTTGTTCCAGCCACTTGCTGCTGCCACCGTGCGGAACTGGATGGCATAGTCCGTCACGCTGCGCCAACCTTGGTGGAGAGTCAGGAGCTGTTTGGCTGAGTCAGAACCACTGCTTGGGCCTTGAAACACTCGTTTGAATTCCTCAGCAAAGGCAGAGTAGCTGGCACAGCAGGAACTATGGGCATCCCACACAGCAGTAGCCCAGGCCAGGGCTTTTTCCGACAGCAGGGTGATGATATAAGCGATCTTAGACCGGTCGGTGGGAAACGACGAGGGTTGTAGCTCAAAGGAGAGAGAACATTGGGTGAGAAACCCTTTACAAGCACTTGGATCACCTGAGAACCGTTGGGGAGGTGGAAGACGAGGTTCAGCCAGGGGGTTAACTGCCATGGGTACGTGAATCTGAGGTACTGGGACGGGAACTGTTGCCGGGGTAAGACGATCAGATATTTGCTTAATGGAAGTCAGCATCTCCGACAGAAGATGAGAATGTCTAGCCATTAAGGCCTCTTGCTGAACCAGGGCGGCTTCGTGGCGTTGGACAGTCTCCTGGTGGTGGGACAGCATGGCAAAAAGGTCCTGGGAACTGGCTGCCTCTGGGTTCATTTTTGGCTCTGTGTTTCTGTCAGGACCCAGTTACGAACCTGGGTCTCCGGAGTGAGAAACAGTCACTTAACCAACTGAGCCACGAATAGTCAGCAGAACCCAGAAGATGAGGCAGACACAGCAGTACTTAAGACGGTGTATTTAATAAAGTAAAAAAAGGAGAAGTCCTTAAATACAAAAATGGCAAATCCAAAAGGTGGTAGGAATAGCACAAAAAAGCCTCAAGAGACACTCAAAAAACAAAAACAGAATTCCACAAGAGCATCCACCGGAATCGACAAGAAAACACAGAACACTAGGGCTGGGTGCTAACATACAAACACAGAGCCCAGAACTGAGGGAAACTAAGGGTTTAAATACAATCAGGGGAAACGAGGTACAGGTGCAAATAATAATGGGGAACAAGGGAAAAAACATAAGGTCAAAAAGCACAATGGGGGCATCTAGTGACCAAAACCCGGAACAACCCTGGCCAAATCCTGACAGAATTGTCATACAGTGAATTATAAGTGAAATAAACTGTCTGTAAAAATTATTGGAAAAATTACTTGTGTCTTGCACAAAGTAGATGTCCTAACCGACTTGGGAAAACTATTGTTTGTTAACAAGAAATGTATGGAGTGGTTGAAAAACAAGTTTTAATGACTCCAACCTAAATGTATGTAAACTTCCGACTTCAACTGTAAGCATTCACAACTCTGATTCATTACTTTTTAGAGGCACCTTTGCAAGCATAGTCTTTCTGGGTAAGTCTCTAAGATCTTTCCACACCTGGATTGTACAACATTTTCCATTATTCTTTTCAAAATTCTTCAAGCTCTGTCAAATTGGTTGTTGGTCATTGCTAGACAACCATTTCAGGTCTTGCCATAGACTTTCTAGTAGATGATTAGTTTAGTGCCTTGTTGCAAACAAGATGCATGTTTTTATTCTGTACAGGCTTCCTTCTTTTCACTCTGTTTTCACTCGGTTAGTACTGTGGAGTAACTACAATGTTGTTGATCTATCCTCAGTTTTCTCTTATCACAGCCATTAAACTCTGTAACTGTTTTAAAGTCACCATTGGCCTCATGGTGAAATCCCTGAGAGGTTTCCTTCCTCTATGGCAACTGAGTTAGGAAGGACGCCTGTACATTTGCAGTAAATTGGGTGTTTTGATACACCATCCAAAGTATAATGAATAACTTCACCATGCTCAAAGGGGTATTCAATGTCTGCTTTTTATTTTACCCATCTACCAATACGTGCCCTTCTTTGTGAGGCATTGGAAAACCTCCCTGGTCTTTGTGGTTGAATCTGTTTGGGGTACAGAGATGAGGTAGTCATTCAAAAATACTGTTGAACACAATTATTGCATAGAGTGAGTCCATGCAACTTATTATGTGACTTGTTCGGTAAAGTTGTACTCCTGAACGTAGTTAGGCTTGCCATAATGAAGAAGTTGAATACTTATTGACTCAGAACATTTCTGCTTTTAATTTTTTATTAAATATAATAACATTAAAATAAACATAATTCCACTTTGACATTATGGGGTATTTTGTGTAGGTCAGTGACAAAAAAAACCTAAATTTAATCCATTTAAAATTCAGGCTGTAACACAACAAAATGTGGAAAAAGAGGGGTGTGAATACTTTCTGAGGGCATTGTATAAGTAGCACACGTTACCCTGAGCTGGAGGCATTTATTAAGGAACATGCCATCATGTCAGAGGATGCAGACAATCTTGTCTGTATAGAAACGCAGTCATTTATATTTGATGAGCTGTCTGTATATGTGAAATAATGCACAGTATGCTGTAAGGCAGGGGCTGGGGGGCATAACCATGTGTAAAACTGCATGTGTGTACTAGTACAGTAGTAGAAGTAGCAGTAGTAGTAGTGGTAGCTGTAAGAGCTTCATGTACGCATGTACTGTGTGGTCCACTAAGGTCCTGAAGCCTTACCTCCATCCTCACACTTCTCCGGGGGCTTGGCTTTCTTGGCTAGGCGGGGGTCCAGCCAGGTGGTGGTCTTGCTGTTGTGACTGTGAAGGGCAGATAAGAGAAACATTCAAAAACCCGAGCCAGCTACTGACACTGGTATTTGCATCAGTGGAAAGATAGACAGTCATGTACCCACCAACAAAGCTACACATGTTACAAATAACTTATTGACCAAGTAATTCATCCTGCTTTGTATTCAAATGAGGGAAAAACTGAAACACAGTATTCATTATGACATGTGGTGACTTCAGACAAGATCAGCTGGAAGCCTGTTCTCAAACATCTCAAGGGCCTCTGGGAGAGCTATATATACTCAATCATTCCTAAAACACAGTATTGATTGGTCAGGAAAACTGCTGAAGTTTTCTTGAAGAGAAACCACCAAGTAAATGAGCTCAGACTAGAAACACTTTTGCAACAATTATGTAGGCTAGGGCTGTCAGTTTTGGAGTAAACATTGAGTCAATATGAGTGGATTTTAAAGAGACCCACACCAGTCCAGGCCTTGGCTTGTTTAACTAACTAACTTAAATCCACTGTCTGTTCGACATGGCTTATGTAACACGTGTGCTGTGTGCTTCACTAATCTAACCAACAATTGTATGATACTTTGCACGATGCTGATCAGATACTGTATAGCCATTTATTGCATAACCTGTAACGTAACATTCAACATTCAGCCCAGAGCAAAAGTGTCTTATGTCATTAAAAAACCATTACCAACATTTCTGTCATTTATTGAATTATTTAGCATGAAACTCTATTAAGCATAAACTCAGCATTTTTTGAGAGGAGCCTTGAACTCTCTGTATCTACAGTGTAGCAGAGTTTAAACAACCAGGACTCAGTCGACTCAAGGATGTCTCTTTGTCCTGTCCCTGAGTGGATATACGGGTGCTGTTGCAGTACTCACTCTATGAAGTAGACCATGCCAGTCTCGGTGTAGGCCATCTCCCAGTTGAGAGGCAGTGGTTCCAGGCTGTCGTCGCGGGGCAGAGAGCTCCACGTACGGAAGTCCATTGCACTGCTGGACTGGGTGTAGCTGGGCACCGCCTTCCTCCATGATGCCCCCTCTTTATGCTCTGAAAGAGAGAGTGCGAGAGAATCAGCAGAAGGTTAGTCCTGCATGGACACCTCAAGCCTCATCCTGTTCTCCCAGCTGCAGCGGGAGGAAGGAGGGTTTGATGTCGGTAAAGGATTTGCATGCAAGAGATCGTGTGTTCTGTTCACCAAGGCACTGTTTTGCATTTGCATGTACGTGTAAGCGTGTTTATGCATATGTGTGTACACCCCCTGGGTTTCAATGATATACTGAGGATTCACAGTAAAAAGGACATTTTAGCTTGAGGCTATTTGGTACAATAATACTGTCTTTATAGTTATTTCTATACTTTTCATTTATTCATTTAATGAGAACTGCAATAAAAGCATCACAATCAACATGAGCATAGACAACAAAGGCTCTCCAGGGTACAAAAAGCTGCCAAATGAAACTTATACCCAAGGGTCTTCTAATTGAGGGACTGTTTTTGTGTAATGCTAACCTCTGCACAAGCATATGATACAATGAGGCTCAACACAAAACAGCTTCTTCTAGTGTATACCACAGAGCTGATACAGGCAGCCCATGAGCATGTCAAGGTTGTGCATGTGCTTCTGCATTTGAATAAATAGTTAACACACTACAACATCCATGGGATTTGCTGGTATTTCCAACAGATTGTTTATTTACTTGTTAGCTTGAAGGATGGGAGGAACTGGCAAATGAGTCTGACGTCAACCGCTTATGCTAATCTGACTTCATCCACACATGTACATGCGCACACACACAAACACACACACACAGGATCCGCGGATGTTCTGACTGGCCTCATGTAAATACCATGCACCATAGCCAGCCTTGAGGAGAGCTGAGGTCATCAGAGACAGTTCACAGAAGGGTGAGAGCCTGAGAGCCCACACCACACTGACTGCAATAGACACATACAGGAAGTCAGGCAGGGATCAGGGTTTGTCTTCAACACAGAGACCAGGGAAGGTCAGTCAGGAGTTTTGGCCATAGCACTCACTTTTTCCACAAACCTTCTGACCTATTCATAATTGTTTCCATATATGGTTGGTTTGGAATGAAAAGTTCAGAACAACCTCAACATGACTGCAGTACAGTAGAAATGTGATGTATTTTACATAAAAAGACTTGTAAGCCATTTCTGTTGGAATCAGGCTATCCTTGGGCACATCAAAGACAGCCCAGATCCTTTGAGAGAGGAGTCCTGATTGATCACACACACGGAGTCTCTTGTCTTAGGGTAAGAAGACTGCTGCCTTCCAAGGTGACTTGCACTACAGGAGAAGGTGTTACTGATACTAGATGTGCTTTAGGCATGGCTTTGGTGTGGGAAGTGTCTGGCTATATAGACAGAGCATGGTTGGATAACACAAACAGACAGATAGCACAAACTGGGAATAATGGGGAAGGTGATCACAGCTCCTAGATCATAGGTCAATATGTATAGTATAGAACAGAATTATGTTATGGAGTAGAAATATGATATAGTCCATAGTCATAATAATGTACATCTAAAAGTAGTCTGGATCACTGCAACTCGCTGTTGGCTGGGCTCCCTGCCTGTGCCATTAAACCCCTACAACTCATCCAGAACGCCGCAGAACGCCGCAGCCCGTCTGGTGTTCAACCTTCCCAAGTTCTCTCACGTCACCCCGCTCCTCCGCTCTCTCCACTGGCTTCCAGTTGAAGCTCGCATCCGCTACAAGACCATGGTGCTTGCCTACGGAGCTGTGAGGGGAACGGCACCGCAGTACCTCCAGGCTCTGATCAGGCCCTACACCCAAGCAAGGGCACTGCGTTCATCCACCTCTGGCCTGCTCGCCTCCCTACCACTGAGGAAGTACAGTTCCCGCTCAGCCCAGTCAAAACTGTTCGCTGCTCTGGCCCCCCAATGGTGGAACAAACTCCCTCACGACGCCAAGGAATACCTAGGATAGGATAAGTAATCCTTCTCACCCCCCCTTAATGATTTAGATGCACTATTGTAAAGTGGCTGTTCCACTGGATGTCAGAAGGTGAATTCACCAATTTGTAAGTCGCTCTGGATAAGAGCGTCTGCTAAATGACTTAAATGTAAATGTAAAAGTAGAAAGATATTTGAAAAAGGACTAAGAGATATACAAAAGGGGACTATCCTGAGCAAAGAGAGAAGGGGAAGGAGAGGGGGTTTGAGTGTGAGATGAACTGACCTGGGAGGCCATTGGACAGGGGTGGCCTCTCATCATCGTCCTCCTCCTCAGGAACCACACTGTCCTTCCTGTCCATTTTGCTGACGGAGGTGGTCCGTTTACGCTGGACCTCGTTGTCATAGTCCTCATCAAACAGCACCTGATCCACCAGGTCAGGCTGCACCAGGGTGGGCTCTGCTGGGGGCTTGGGGGTCCCATAGTAGTTACCTGGAGATAGAGGGGGGAGGGAGGGGTCAGATAGAGAGATGAATGTCTAACAAGTTCCCTTTTCTCAGCCATCCCTGTAGCTACTATACAGCCCTGATAAGACATAGGCAGTTATTGTGCATTGAGGCCATCTGAACAAGAACTGGTAAAGTAATGGGACCACAATCTTGTAAACACGGTCCTACATTTCAATCGTGTTTAAGGCTTAACTGAATGAACAACAGCGGCAAAATGCAATATGAAAGTTTATTAAAATTGTTTAGGGAGTGGCCTCATCTCCGAAGTAAGATCCTCGGAGCCAGATGCTTTGATGGCAGGTAGCTCTATGGGCGGCAGCTGGCATGGAAACCCCCCAGCTGGAAGAAAGGAGCTCCAATGACGGGGCTTAGCTGGTGATGGTGGGGAGGTGAAGGATTGTCAGTACATTTTGCTGTAACACAGCATGTAAGAGAACATGGATAAGTTTTAAAGTCCAGAAATTAAATGTGATAATAGGTTAAACAGCAAGCGTGAGAAATGTGTATTATTGGGCTGTGCTCATAGGCTATAAGTTAAGTAGGTGAATGACATTCCGCACGTGGCTAATAGAATAGAGAAGGAGAGGAGTGGCTAATGATGATACGTTTGTAAACACTATCACATACATTCCCACTATGCCCGTAGAATAGAAAACGATGTGAATTACATTATGCTTACTCTATGAAGTTAACGCGAGCTAGCCATTCAGACAAACCTTACTGATTGACCCATCGTAAACTACATGTGACCACTATAGACTCCTCCATTATACATGAGCGTGCCATGAACAGTGTGATCTGTTTAACGGGAGAACCTTTCATCCTGGCATGTTTTGGCAATTTTTTATTTTAAGGTCAAACATTTACTGTATGATTAGACAGTCTATTCATAATTCATAAGCAATAATATAAGCATAATTATAGAACCGGAGAAAGATGCCACTGGGAAATATGGATTTTGAGCAAATATTACTCAAGTATTAGCAAGTATTACTCTCTATAAACTTGATCTCCTTTTCATTTGAACTGTGCTTGTTCTCATCTTACAAACCTTTGATCTCCACCTATTACAATTTAAACATTACAAATAGGTCTGTTATAGAAGACATGCTCAAAATACAGCTTTCTCTCTTTATAAGGCCGTGGTAGTCACAAATATTTATGAGGGAGACACTTTTGTAAAACAAAATCACTGGGCGAGCCGCAATACCCATCGGAGAACGGGGGTGGAGAGTCACAAAGTCAAATTTATTCATACATGATATTAAACAGATATATACATTTAAGATTTTGTTAACATGGACCATCAAGCAATTTGAATCTCTTATTCTCTATTTTAGGACACTTGGTGGTATCAGAAACAAATGTGTAAAATATTTTGATTAATCTTTAGAATCTGACCTTACTGCCATTATCTTATTCCCATTAAAAGGTAGAGCACATTATATGGAAAATCAGGTAATGAAACATTTCAGTCTGAAGGAAGTATGCTTGGGAGTGATTGAAATCAATCAGAAAGGTATTGGAAAGTTCAGGAAAACATTAGGGATGATAATCAAGCAATCTTATCAGATAACATGTATTTGTCACATGCTTCATAAACAACAGGTGTAGACTTAACTTACTTACGGATCCTTTTCCAACAATGTAGAGTTAAAGATAAAGATAAATAAAAAATATATATATATATATATATATACATATATAGTACCAGTTAAATGTTTGGACACACCTACTCATTCAAGGATTTGTCTATATTTTGACTATTTTCTACATTGTAGAATAATAGTTGTCATGACTGTTGTAAGAACATTCGGACCAAAGCGCAGCGTGAAATCGGTTCGACATTTTTTTATTATAAGTGAACCGGAAAAAAACAATAAAGAATCAATTATATGTGAGGCTATGGAGTGCTCAAAGGCAACTACACATAAACAAGAACCCACAAAACACAGTGGGGAAATGGCTGCCTAAATATGATCCCCAATCAGAGACAAAGATAAACAGCTGCCTCTGATTGGGAACCATACCAGGCCAACACAGAAATAAACCAACCTAGATTACCCACCCAAGTCACACACCGACCTAACCAACATAGAGAATAAAAGGCTCTCTATGGTCAGGGCGTGACAATAGGGAAGACATCAAAACTATGAAATAACACATATGGAATCATGTAGTAACCAAAAAGTATCCACACTTTGCCTCTACGACAGCTTTACACACTTTTGGCATTCTCTCAACCAGCTTCATGAGGTAGTCACCTGGAATGCATTTCAATTAACAGATGTGCCTTGTTAAAAGTTAATTTGTGGAATTTATTTCCTTCTTAATGAGCTTGAGCCAATCAGTTGTGTTGTGATAAGGTAGGGGTGGTATACAGAAGATAGCCCTACTTGGTAAAAGACCAAGTCCATATTATGGCAAGAACAGCTCAAATAAGTAAAGAGAAATCAAAGTCCATCATTACTTTAAGACATGAAGGTCAGTCAATGCGGAAAAGTTCAAGAACTTTGAAAGTTTCTTCAAGTGCAGTCGCAAAAACCATCAAGCTTTATAATGAATCTGGCTCTCATGAGGACCGCCAAAGGAAAGGAAGACCCAGAGTTACCTCTGCTGCAGAGGATAAGTTCATTAGAGTTAACTGCACCTCAGCCCAAACAAATGCTTCACAGACATCAAGTAACAGACACATCTCAACATCAACTGTTCAGAGGGGACTGCGTGAATCAGGCCTTTATGGTCGAATTGCTGCAAAGAAACCACTACTAAAGGACACCAATAAGAAGAGTGACTTGCTTGGGCCAAGAAACATGAGTAATGAACATTAGACCGGTGGAAATCTGTCCTTTGGTCTGATGAATCCAAATTCGAGATTTTTGCTTCCAACCGCTGTGTCTTTGTGAGACACAGAGTAGGTGAACATGTGATCTCCACATGTGTGGTTTCCAAAGTGAAGCATGGAGGAGGAGTGATGGTGTGGGGATGCTTTTCTGGTGACACTGTCAGTGATTTATTTAGAATTCAAGGCACACTTAACCAGCATGGCTAGCACAGCATTCTGAAGCGATATGCCATCCCATCTTGTTTGTGCATAGTGGGACTATCATTTGTTTTTCAACAGGACAATGAACCAAAACACACCTCCAGGCTGTGTAAGGGCTACTTGACCAAGAAGCAGAATCACCCGACCACAATCACCCGACCTTAACCCAATTGAGATGGTTTGGGATTTGTTAGACCACAGAGTGAAGGGAAAGAAGCCAACAAGTGCTCAGATAATGTCAAGAGTGTGCAAAGCTGTCATCAAGGCAACGGGTGGCTACTTTGAAGAATCTCAAATATGAAATATATTTTTATTTGTTTAACCCTTTTTTGGTTATTACAGGATTCCATATGTTGTTTCGTCGTTTTGATGTTTTCACTATTATTCACAATGTAGAAAATAGTACAAATAAAGAAAAACACTTGAATGAGTAGGTGTGTCCAAACTTTTGACTGGTAATCTATTTGAACACATACATTTGAAGTCGGAAGTTTACAAACACTTAGGTTGGAGTCATTAAAACTTGTTTTTCAACCACTCCACAAAAGTATTGTTAACAAACTATAGTTTTGGCAAGTCGGTTAGGACATCTACTTTGTGCATGATACAAGTCAATTTTCCAACAATTGTTTACAGATAGATTATTTCACTTATAATTCACTGTATCACAATTCGAGTGGGTTAGAAGTTTACATACACAAACTTGACTGTGCCTTTAAACAGCTTGGAAAATTCCAGAAAATGATGTTATGGCTTTAAAAGCTTCTGATAGGCAAATTGACATCATTTGAGTCAATTGGAGGTGTACCCGTGGACGTATTTCAAGGCCTACCTTCAAACTCAGTGCCTCTTTGCTTGGCATCATGGGAAAATCTAAAGAAATCAGCCAAGACCTCAGAGAGAAAATAAATTGAAGACCACCACAAGTCTGGTTCATCCTTGGGAGCAATTTCCAAATGCCTGAAGGTACCACGTTCATCTGTACAAACAATAGTACGCAAGTATAAACACCATCGGACCACACAGCCGTCATACCGTTCAGGAAGGAGACGCGTTCTGTCTCCTAGAGATTAACATACTTTGGAGCGAAAAGTGCAAATCAATCCCAGAACAACAGCAAAGGACCTTGTGAAGATGCTGGAGGAAACAGGTACAAAAGTATCTATATCCACAGTAAAACAAGTCATATATCGACATAACCTGGATGGCTGCTCAGCAAGGAAGAAGCCACTGCTCCGTGAAGCACGGTTGGGATGTTGTGAGTGAGCTTTGCAGCAGGAGGGACTGCTGCACTTCACAAAATAGATGGCATCATGAGGAATGAAAATTATGTGGATATATTGAAGCAACATCTCAAGACATCAGTCAGGAAGTTAAAGCTTGGTTGCAAATGCATCTTCCAAATGGACAATGACCCCAAGCATACTTCCAAAGTTGTGGCAAAATGGCTTAAGGACAACAAAGTCAAGGTATTGGAGTGGACAACACATTGCCCTTACCTTAATCCTATAGAAAATGTGTGGGCAGAACTGAAAAATCGTGTGCGAGCAAGGAGGCCTACAAACCTGACTCAATGGGCCAAAATTCACCCAACTTATAGTGGGAAGCTTGTGGAAGGCTACCTGAAATGTTTGACCCAAGTTAAACCATTTAAAGACAATGCTATCAAATACTAATTGAGTGTATGTAAACTTCTGACCCACTGGGAATGTGATGAAAGAAATAAAAGCTGAAATAAATCATTCTCTCTACTATTATTCTGACATTTCACATTCTTAAAATAAAGTGGCGATCCTAACTAACCTAAGACAGGGACTTTTTACTAGGATTAAATGGCAGGAATTGTGAAAAACGGAGTTTAAATGTATTTAAGGTGTATTTTAAGGTATATTTAAGGCTAAGGTGTATGTAAACTTCTGACTTCAACTGTATATAATCGTTCAACTGTATATACAGAAATTGGTTCAGTTATTGCCTAAAATGAATGTGTTCATATGGGCAGAATATTGTTGTAACGATTCTCGTCCTCGTCTGATGAGGAATATGAAGGATCAGAACAAAATGCAGCGTGGTACGTGTCCATGTTAACTTTATTAATCTGAACACAAAATAACAAAGGTGAAACAACGAAACAGTCCTATCAGGTGACAAAACACAAAACAGGAAACAACTACCCACAAACACAGGCTGGTACAGGCTACCTAAGTATGGTTCCCAATCAGAGGCAGCTGTCAATCGTTGTCTCTGATTGAGAACCATACTTAGGCAGCCTGTTTTCCCACTATGGGTTGTGGGTAGTTGTTTTCCGTTTCAGTATTTGCACCATACGGGACTGTTTCGGTTTTCATTTATTCTCTTGTTCTTTTGTATTTAGTGTTCAGTTAATTAAAGGCAATATGAACACGTACCACGCTGCACTTTTGTCTACTCCTTCTTCCTCAGACGAACATCGTTACAATTGTTTAGAAATTAGTTCATATGATTATATAAAGGCTGAAGGCTAAAAACAGTCTATACTATATCAAGGCCTATATCGAGTTAAAAAAATGTTTTAAAGAATGTATTTTCTCCTCAAATAGACGCAGGCAAGAAGTGTTACCACGGTCCACAATTTCATCGGTTTCATCCTGGGTCTCCAGGCTTTTCACCTTCAGTCCATTCATCGTCACCTTTCGGATGCAAATCTGAGCATTGTCCGGGATATGGTTGTGTTCTCCAGATAACTTTGCGATAACCCAATCAGTGAGGGTTCTGTGACCTCTGCATTGGAAACATCATATTCAGTCCACTTCCAGAAGGACTTATTTGCAGTCTGTCTTTCCCGTGGGTGTAGCCTTCATGCACCAGGATATGTTTTCCATGCACAGAGAGGATCTATTTGGGTTCCAATGCAGCTTCTTCTGATCTCCTCTAAGAATAATGAATTCTGAGGGTAGCAGTGAAAGATCGTTTTTAGCCGAATATTTGGATTATTAGCATATGCACGACATGCAATACGATTGCTGGACTATCGAAGCCATCCATCTAATCCATTTATTCAGATCTGGCAGTTCAAAGAGGATAGTTTCAATGGTAATGAATTGGGCCTAGTTATTGTTCATTAGCAGCATACATTTGCATCGATTCTCTTAAATCTCTTAAATAATCTCTAATAATCCAAATATTCTCTTCTTTTGCAATGTTTAGTCTACTGTACTGTTTGTCTGTCTGGACTGTCTGCCTGTCTTGGTGATAATCTTAAGATAATAAAATACTAAAATAGTATTCCTTAGTTCGTGTGCCTATTATTATTTTACATTTAAGTATGACCTCCTAAACTAGAACTGTATTTTGTATACATTCTAATAACATTTTAGTAGTCCAAATTCGTGTTATATAAAATCATCCCTTGTATTAATGGCAGTGTCGATTGCCTGTCAATTTTATAAGCATTTATCTGTGAAATTAGACATTGAATTTGAGCCCTGTTTCAACAATCATCAGCTGATTGAGAAAATCATTTTCAGAATAACAGTAAATAACAGCTGTTATGACACACAGCACACAAGGTTTTTCTAAAACATTTTGATGTTTCATACTTTACGGAAAGTATAGTTGAAATTATACAGGCTAGAAATGAAGGCCTATACTGTAGCATTAAAAAACTGGTTCAAAAGCTAAAAAGCTTTATTTCCTTGTAATTCATTTTATTCAATGGCTTCACCTGAGTGTCCTCGCCAGCCAGGGTAGGACCGCACTTTACAACATTCCAATGTTATAGTCTTATGAATTGCTCATGCATATTTTTTTTATTGAAAATGGGAACAATGGGAGAGATGGACAAATGCTGATTTACTGACAACATTCTCATTCATATTATCAAGACATGAGGTGAGTATCAAACTAGTTTTAAAAGATGCCCTTGCCTAAAATGTGAATCTCAGATACGTAGATCTTTAGCATAATAGCCTAAAGTGTCAATTAAAAATATGGTGTTCTGTTATTTTGAAATAGCCTAAATGTACAGTATGATAATGAGACTAAATTAAACAACATAAGATAAATAGATTTTGTGATGTTGTCCTATATAAAATTAACTTATTACACTTGTTAAAATGTAAGGCAAAAAAGGCAGACATTTCATATAAACTTTGGTTTTCTGTGGTCCAAATTTCAAAATAATTTTTATTTTTAAGACTTTCCGTTGGTAGGCCTAACCATGTGTCTCTCCTCATTCAGAAAGCCTGTTCACTAATGTCAATACCAAAGCTGATAATTGTGACTTGATTTAATTAGAATGATGTGAATAAAGATGATGAGAGCCCACTACAGCCTAACCCTTTAATCATAACCTATTGTTACTTTGTGTCTCTAAAATCACATTTCCATAGTCATGTGATAGTCTTTTTTTTACTTAGTCAGTTAAGAACAAATTCTTATTTACAATGACAGCCTACCCTGGCCAAACCCTAATGATGCTGGGCCAATTGTGTACCGCACTATGGGGCTCCCAATCACAACTGGTTGTGATACAGCCTGGAATTGAACCAGGGTCTGTAGTGTCATCTCTCTAGCACTGAGATGCAGTGCCTTAAACCACTGCGCCACTCAGGAGCCCCTTCTATTTTCATAACTGATAAAAAATTCAGTATATAGCCTATACATAATATTCTGTCTATATGAACACATTTATTTTAGTCCATATAAAGAACTGCTATGCATGAGTTAATGAAAAGTATCAAACAGACACATTGTTCCACATTCTCGAATAAAAAACAAATAAACAGGCAATAGTGGGAGGGGCTCATCCGCCACTGAACATGTCTGTCTCGACAGACATGTGTGATTGGTTCTTCCCCTGATTAGTGATTCTGAGTGAATCCCAATGTGACACATCTCACTCCTATTATCAGGGAACCGGGGTTACTATAGTAATCCTAAATTGTATGGTATTAATGCTCCTGTGCTCATCTCCCTCACAGCAGTTTGTCAGAGATGGCTTCATTAACCCTGGTGGCACAGCGATAGCAGGGACAGATTGGGGGCCACTTAGCTAATAGTCATCTGTCTCCTGCCACCCTGACATTCATCAGCCAGACGCTATAGCATACGTATTAATTACAAACATATCTCTCGGCCCCTGGTAAATGTGCGTCAGGTTAGTGAGGGTGTGTGAAAGTGACAAGTCAGAAGAGATTTCTGCTATTATTTGTCATATTAAACTGTTTCATAAGCTGACAAGGAGAGGGGGTGGTTTGTTTGACATAACCATTGCAAATGTCATGTTGATGAGCTTCATCTTCTGAGTGGCGCAGCGGTCTAAGCCACTGCATTTCCATGCTAGGCATCACTACAGGCCCTGGTTCAATCCTGGGCTGTATCGCAACAGGCCATGATCGGGTGTCCCATAGGGCAGTGCAGAATTGGCCCAGCGTCGTCCGGGTTAGGGGAGGGTTTGCCTGGGGTAGAAATCTGTTCTTGAAATAAAACAAATACAAATATACACTAACAGACATGGACAGACTTCAATGTATACAGTACTTTACACTGATGTATTCCTTGCTAAATGCACCAAGGAAAAGCACAGGAGTCAGAAACAGCCACAGTTATTGCTAGGCATCAGTCCACTGATTTCATGTACTCAACCCACTAGAGAATTTAGTGCATTTAGCAAGGCATACATCAGTGTAAAGTACTGTATACATTGAAGTCTGTCCAGGGTTTCCCAACTGGCGGCCAGCCAAGTGCTGAGCTAAACAATTATAATATGTTTTTATTTTTACATTTTTATTGTTGGACATAAAAGACTGTAAAAACACCAACAAATCAGCTCCAAGTGATTTTAATTTTGGAGAGTTGTTCCAAAGTATTCACAAGCATAATAGAGAGATATACACAAAGTGTACAAAACATTAAGAACACCTCCTCTTTCCATGACATAGACTGACCAGGTGAATCCAGGTGAAAGCTATGATCCCTTATTGATGTCACTTCTTAAATACACTTCAATCAGTGTAGATGAAGGGGAGGACACAGCTTAAAGGAGACAATTGAGACATGGATTGTGTATGTTGTGCCATTCAGAGGGTGAATGGGCAAGACAAACAATTTAAGTGCCTTTGAATGGGGTATGGTAGTAGGTGCCAGGCGTACCGGTTTATGTCAAAGAACTGCAATGCTGCTGAGGTTTTCATGCTCAACAGTTTCACATGTGTACCCAAAGGACATACAGCCAACTTGACACAACGGTGGAAAGCATTGAAGTCAACATGGGCCAGCATCCCTGTGGATTGCTTTCGACACCTTGTAGAGTCCATGCCCTGACGAATTGAGGGCAAAAGGGGGTGGAGCAACTCAATATTAGACAGGTGTTCTTAATATTTTATGCACTTAGTGTATGCGATCATATACAAAAGTAAGCAAATATAAAATGATTATGTTTAGTATTATACCTGTTTGGGCTTCTTGCTGTCAATTTGCAATCTACAAATGACTTACAATTATGCTCCGGCCCCCTGACCATCCACTCAAGATATAATCATCCCACTGCTCCAGGCCCATATGTTCTCATAGAAATCAGAATCATGAACACAGTGGGATTCCCTGCCCAAAATACATTTGAGAATAATTTGAATTAGACAGACTTTCCCATTTCCTAGTAACAGTGATGTCAGCAGCGCCAAACTATGTGCGTTGTTAATTTCTGGGCAGCTGTCCTTGTGCTGTGCCGCCTGACCAGACCTGAACCACACAGAAGAGCAGAGCCGGAGTGAGGGCTGAGCCCAGACAGACTCCCTCTCAGAGCCTGGCACAGATGGCTGTGTCATGAAACCTGGGACCCTGTGGGTCACCCTGGCACAAACTGCATCCCGGCAGCAACGCCTGGGAGAGTGGAGAGGCCTCAGGTCACTGGGCAGGGCAGGTCTGGCACGACACTGGGTGGGCCTGTGTGGCCTGTGTGGTGGTGGGGGGTTAACAGGGCCAGGAATGACAGGAAGTAAGGGAAGAGAGAGGATAATAGTGCTAGTTCTCTGACTGTCTGGCACAGCAGTACAAATCAGCCAGAGAGCAGGGATGCAAGCTATAGCAGCTATTGGCTAATGGGCTATTCGAAACACCATTAAGATTAGCGAAGGATCAAATTGAAGAGTAATATGGTTACAACATACTCTAAAAGTCAGTTGGTCTAGTCAAATGTATGGGCACTAAAAATTAGGACATAAATAAACTAGAGGGCTCGAATACAGCAGGCTACTCCAGCAGAACTGGGTCGTGTTCATTTTTCACACACTCACTCAGTATACTCTTTATGGCAAAAGAGGATACAGTTCAAGCACATATAAATATAAAAAATCCCATTCCGCTATCAAATGACCTCCACAGCTATACTGAGTTTACTCATAGTGCAGGGAGACCACAGCTCTGTGCCAGTAGGGCAGTTCCCAATTGAGATTGAAAGGTGTCTGCAGAAAGAATGGGGTATCAGCTATGACATGTCACCTTGAGTTTGAAAAATCTATTTTGGTTATTGAGCTACAGTAACCAAAGCAGTACAGGGCAGTACACTACAGCACAGCAACATGGAGTAGGGTAGAGTACAGTTCAGTACAGTGAAGTTAAGTACAGTAAATTACAGTTCAGTACAGTAGTGAGGCAGAGTGAGAGAGAGGGAGAGGTTGTCCAGACTCAGACGGTTGTTAACACTCGGTTTTACCACCAGATAACAGAAAGTGAAAGAAAACAGTAACCAGCTGAACATAACAGTATGCCAGTGGGAGGCAGGACAGTAGCAGGCGACCCAACTGTGGTTTGTGGCTACTATCATTTCCCATTGTAGCCAATTCATTTGCAGTGATTCAGTTATCAATTTGGTAACAGAATTGCAAGTTTGAATCACTTAAAAATTCCTAAACAAAATTGATATCAGTAAAATCACTATAACCAATTGGTAGGTCTGTTACTTCTGTAAGATTTCATCATCCTCCCTCTTCATGAGGATATGTGGGTCTTTGTTAACGGAATTACAATGCACAAGGCAATATTTCTCTAAAACTAAATATAAGTGTTGATATTCATTGCCAGTTGTCTTGCCATCAACATTATTGTGTTTGGACGTATTTCTGATACCATTTCTAAGGCCCCTTTTGCATCTGTTTATCCGGTAATCAAAGCCTTTACTTATGCCTAATTTTTAAGATGGAACATTTTTTTAAATTAATCTATGCCTTAATTTCCCCAAATCATAGACTCTTAGCTTTCCTGTGGGGCTCAGTTGGTGGAGCATGGTGCTTGCAATGCCAGGGTTGTGGGTTCAATTCCCACTGGGGACCAGTACAAAAATGTGTGCACTTACAACTTATTGAAAGTTGCTCTGGATAAGAGTGTCTGCTAAATGACAAAAATGTACATTTGACACATAATTTGATATGCTCCTATGAACTTCACATGTTGGTGCTCATGGGTCTTTTAGATGGAAATGCCCAGCAGCCAAACATGTTTCTGTCGAGGACCTACCACTATCAGGGTGTTCAATGGACAGCAAAGTTCAGCCGAGAGCCTTGGAAAGTCAATACACATATATTCACCCAGCCAAACACTGCTAGTGTACAGATTTGAGAGCTTGCCGTTGAACAGCTGACTCTGGGCGCTTGGCTGAAGTCCTATAAATCTATCCCTGGTCCTCTTCTCTCTCTCTAGACTAATCAAATCATTCAGAATGTGTGCTTTACTACAGCCCAGCTAAACACCATTCTGTGTAGTGTGTTATCTGGCTGCCTGTAAAGGTGCAGAAAAACCCACAGGTCTGGCTGCAGCTGAGAGATGAAGGGAAGCTCACAGTCGCGGGTGGCTGTCTCTTGACTTGGCAGCTCCTGAATCCTGCAGCTCCTTTCTTACCGTATGTGATCTCAATTCTGTATTTCCCCCAAACCAACAGGGCTGCGATTTGCTCAAAGTGTGTGTGAGGAGGTGTCAGTGTTGACCTGCGTCTGTCAGCTGTGAGTTGACTGACAGGAATGGGAATCTCAGAGAGCATCACATCAGAGGGCTCAGAAGACTGTCAACAGCCAGGACCTGCCAGTGCCAAACCCCTTCATAGAAGCGGTGCTGCTGCTTGGTAAGACTCTTACTCCATATGGGGATTTGACTTCATCTTTAAACTCTCCATCACAGGGAATATAAACGGGAGGCAATAGGAGAGACACTGCAGAGAAGGATAAGTGAAATGGGCCAACCACTAGACCAGAGGTGCGCCTCTGACATCCAAAGACTGAGTCCATTCCATTCTGATTCCACAGCAGACAGCTGGGATTTGGTGTATGAAAGACTGAGTCCATTCCATTCTGATTCCACAGCAGACTGTCACGCCCTGGTCGTAGTATATTGTGTTTGTCTTTTTGTCTTTATTTATTTAGTCAGGCCGGGGTGTGACATGGGTTTATTGTGGTGTGTTTTGTCTTGGGGTGTTGTTAGGTGTTGGGTGTGTGGCATAGTGGGGGTATCTAGCATAGTCTATGGCTGTCTGGAGTGGTTCTCAATCAGAGGCAGGTGTTTATCGTTGTCTCTGATAGGGAACCATATTTAGGCAGCCATATTCTTTGAGTATTTCGTGGGTGATTGTTCCTGTCTCTGTGTTTGTGTTCACCAGATAGGCTGTATAGGTTTTCACGTTCGTTCTTTGTTTTGTTCGTTATTTCATGTCTAGTTCATTTCATTAAAGAACATGAATAACCACCACGCTGCATTTTGGTCCGCTTCTCCTTCGACAGACGAGAACCATTACAGAATCACCCACCACAACGGGACCAAGCGGCGTGGTAACAGGCAACAGCAACAGCAGGAGCAACAAAGAGAGGAATGGACATGGGAGGACGAATTGTACGGAGAAGGACCTTGGGATCAGCCTGGAGAATATCGCCACCCCAACGAAGAACTGGAGGCGGTGAAAGCTGAGAGGCGCTGGTATGAGGAGGCAGTACGGCGACGCGGATGGAAGCCTGAGAGTCAGCCCCAAAAATGTATTGGGGCGGGCTCACAGGGAGTATGGCGACGCTAGGTAGGAGACCTACGCCAACTTCCTGTGGTTACCGGGGGGCCAGAGAGACCGGGCAGGCACCGTGTTATGCTGTGGTGCGCACGGTGTCTCCAGTGCGGGTGCATAGCCCGGTGCGGTATATCCCAGCTCCGCGTATCGGCCGGGCTAGATTGAGCGTCGAGCCAAATGCCATGAAGCCGGCTCTACGCATCTGGTCCCCAGTGCGTCTCCTTGGGCCGGCTTACATGGCACCAGCCTTGCGCACGGTGTCCCCGGTTCGCCTGCATAGCCCAGTGCAGGCTAATCCACCTCGCCGCACTGGTAGAGCGACCGGGAGTATTCAACCGGGTAAGGTTGGGCAGGCTCGGTGCTCAAGAGCTCCAGTGCGCCTGCACGGTCCGGTCTACCCACTACCACCTCCACGCACCAGCCCTCCGGTGGCAGCTCCCCGCACCAGGCTTCCTGTGCGTGTCCTCGGCCCAGTACCACCAGTGCCAGCACCACGCATCAGGCCTACAGTGCGCCTCGCCTCTCCAGTGCTGCCCGAGCCTTCCTCCTCTCCTGCACTGCCGGAGTCTCCCGCCTGTTCAGCGCAGCCAGAGCCTTCCTCCTCTCCTGCGCTGCCGGAGTCTCCCGCCTGTTCAGCGCAGCCAGAGCTGCCAGCCTGCCTGGTTGCAGCCAGAGCTGTCAGTCTGCATGGAGCAGCCAGAGCTGCCAGTCTGCATGGAGCAGCCAGAGCTGCCAGTCTGCATGGAGCAGCCAGAGCTGTCAGTCTGCATGGAGCAGCCAGATTTGCCAGTCTGCAAGGAGCTGCCAGTCTGCAAGGAGCTGCCAGTCTGCAAGGAGCTGCCAGAGCTGCCAGTCTGCATGGGGCAGCCAGAGCTGCCAGTCTGCAAGGAGCTGCCAGTCTGCAAGGAACTGCCAGTCTGCAAGGAGCTGCCAGTCTGCAAGGAGCTGCCAGTCTGCAAGGAGCTGCCAGAGCTGCCAGTCTGCATGGAGCAGCCAGAGCTGCCAGTCTGCATGGAGCAGCCAGAGCTGCCAGTCTGCAAGAAGCCGCCAGAGCTGCCAGTCTGCAAGAAGCCGCCAGAGCTGCCAGTCTGCATAGAGCAGCCAGAGCAGCCAGTCAGCATGGAGCAGCCAGAGCTGCCAGTCAGCATGGAGCAGCCAGAGCCGCCAGTCAGCCAGACTCTTCCAGATCCGCCAGTCAGCCAGACTCTTCCAGATCCGCCAGTCAGCCAGACTCTTCCAGATCTGCCAGTCAGCCAGACTCTTCCAGAGCCGCCAGTCAGCCAGCCTCTTCCAGATCCGCCAGTCAGCCAGACTCTTCCAGATCCGCCAGTCAGCCAGACTCTTCCAGATCTGCCAGTCAGCCAGACTATTCCATATCTGCCAGTCAGCCAGACTCTTCCAGATCTGCCAGTCAACCAGACTCTTCCAGATCCGCCAGTCAGCCAGACTCTTCCAGAACCGCCAGTCAGCCAGACTCTTCCAGAGCCGCCAGTCAGCCAGCCTCTTCCAGATCCGCCAGTCAGCCAGACTCTTCCAGATCCGCCAGTCAGCCAGACTCTTCCAGATCTGCCAGTCAGCCAGACTATTCCATATCTGCCAGTCAGCCAGACTCTTCCAGATCTGCCAGTCAGCCAGACTCTTCCAGAGCCGCCAGTCAGCCAGCCTCTTCCAGATCCGCCAGTCAGCCAGACTCTTCCAGATCCGCCAGTCAGCCAGACTCTTCCAGATCTGCCAGTCAGCCAGACTATTCCATATCTGCCAGTCAGCCAGACTCTTCCAGATCTGCCAGTCAACCAGACTCTTCCAGATCCGCCAGTCAGCCAGACTCTTCCAGAACCGCCAGCCAGCCAGGATCTGCCGGATCCAACTACCTGCCTGAGCTGAGCTTCCTCTCAGTGCTGGGCTTCCTCTCAGTGCTGAGCTTCCCATCAGTGCTGAGCTTCCCATCAGTGCTGAGCTTCCCAACAGTGCTGAGCTTCCCCTCAGTCCCGAGCGTCCCCTCAGTCCCGAGCGTCCCCTCAGTCCCGAGCGTCCCCTCAGTCCCGAGCTTCCCCTCAGTCCCGAGCTGCCCCTCAGTCCCGAGCTGCCCCTCAGTCCAGTGGGGTTCTGGGTGAGGACCACTAGGCCATGGTCGGCGGCGAGGGTGGACTATCCAAGGACGCGAGGAGGAAGGACTAAGACATTGATAGAGTGGGGTCCACGTCCTGCGCCGGAGCCGCCAGCATGGACAGACGCCCACCCAGACCCTCCCCTATGGTTTTGGTGTGCGTCCGGGAGTCCGCACCTTAGGGGGGGGTTCTGTCACGCCCTGGTCGTAGTATATTATGTTTGTCTTTATTTATTTGGTCAGGCCGGGGTGTGACATGGGCTTATTGTGGTGTGTTTTGTCTTGGGGTGTTGGATGTGTGGCTTAGTGGGGGTATCTAGCATAGTCTATGGCTGTCTGGAGTGGTTCTCAATCAGAGGCAGGTGTTTATCGTTGTCTCTGATTGGGAACCATATTTAGGCAGCCATATTCTTTGAGTATTTCGTGGGTGATTGTTCCTTTCTCTGTGTTTGTGTTCACCAATTTTCACGTTCGTTCTTTGTTTTGTTCGTTATTTCATGTCTAGTTCATTTCATTAAAAAACATGAATAACCACCACGCTGCATTTTGGTCCGCTTCTCCTTCGACAGACGAGAACCGTTACACAGACAGCTGGGATTTGGTGTATGAAAGACTGAGTCCATTCCATTCTGATTCCACAGCAGACAGCTGGGATCTGGTGTATGAAAGACTGAGTCCATTCCATTCTGATTCCACAGCAGACAGCTGGGATTTGGTGTATGAAAGACTGAGTTTAAAGAGAGGAGATTATCATGTTATTGCCATAATCATCAAACAATGTGAAAAAAATCCCCGGCTCCAATCCCTTCACGACATAAATACTCTGAGACTATTCAACCCCATAATACAGGGTAAGTACTTAATGTGCCATTGTAGTATCACTAAAGTAAAACAACTGATAATAATTCTTTCAACTGTAATGGACGACATAGAGTATCAGGAAAACCCAGAAACAGCCTTCCTTGTGTCAACAACCCTACAGATAAAACATATTTCTATTCGCCTCTCAGTGACAATATGAACTATCATCCCCGAGCTATAACAGCATTTGCTATGGTTACTTACAGTACAGGAGGTCACACATGAGCCAAGTTCAGTGTGTCACCACTGAGGCAAAAATGAAGCAGATTTTCCCTCGTAAAGAAGAGGACTCCTCTTCTGTCTGAGAGGATACCCCAATGATGGAAACCAACTTAAAGATATCCAGTATCTGCCAGTAGTTTTTGGAAGCTGGCAATGAACACAGCCTCCCTCATAGGAGTGGCAGGCAGTCTAGTGGTTAGAGCGTTGGGCCAGTAACCGAAAGGTTGCGAGATTGAATCCCTGAGCTGACAAGGTAAAAAAATCTGTCATTCTGCCCCCTGAACAAGGCAGTTAATCCACTGGTCCTAGGCCGTCATTGTAAATAAGAATTTGTTCTTAACTGACTTGCCTAGTTAAATAAATAAAATAGGTAGAGAGGGCCATCATCACATGAGTAAATAGCTCCTCCTCTGCAGTAGTGGGTTCAGCAGTTTGAAAGATCTACTGAGAGTGGTGATCAGGTGGGCCAGCACATTGCTGCTCTACAGATTAAAAGAGCTCTTAATGGATAGAGCAGCACACGGGCTCTTGAGTATCCTTGTGATCAAAGGTTTCAGTTCTAACAAGCCTCTTAATCATGTTCCCCTGACCAATCAATTTAGCCTTGGTCAATGCAATTGACTACTAAGCTTATTAATCAATTCATTATTGAACGCTTCCTTAGTGAGTGCTCACCATCGTAGGTTCCACTCTCCAGCAGAAGGCCACTCTCCTCCAGGATACGGAAGTCTCCCACGCTGATGAAGTTGTAGTCTACCCCCGGCACCTCCCCTTCTCTTGGCAGCCGTGTGGTGCCTGTCAATCACACAAACAAACACACACCTATGAGCATATGAGAATGCAACGACAGCCTAAGACAGAATGAGCCCATGAACACTGATAGAAATGGTAGAACATTTGATTTGATTTAGGAAACATGGAGTGAGGGCCACCGGTATCACAGATGATGTAACCAAAAGAAAGGGACATGGTGCTTGTGTGATATGAGCATCAGGGAGTTCACAGCATTCTCTCATTAACAGTATGTCTGTTTCTGTCTCCCCATGAAAGCTTTGGTCCCAGAAAATGTCCCCCATGGCCCAATTACTGAGGGCACCACTACCTGCCAAGCCTCTATCTTGCCTGCAGCATCATCCAGATGTCACATCAATATTACTGCTCCTGTAATTATTCCATTGTCAACCTGTTGAGGGAAAGACAAAGAGGACGAACTATGCTTTGCTTTCAGGGTGCTATGTATCTACTTGAAAGCAGAAAGTATTTTAGCACACTGAAAAAAATAATCCTGACACAGTCAATAGTTAATTTACGGTTACTTTCAAATGAGCTGTGGGAGCAGAAATTCCCCAGATAATAAATGTTCCTGATGAAAATGAAATGCAGTTCATTGAGCAGACAAGAGAAATAGGAAGATGTATGAACGCTTTATCACAGAGAACAGTCATTTCCTGCCATTATGCATAGTCATTCACATGGTCACGTTCATCGGAAGCAATCACTTTTCCCTCAGCAGTGGAACTCTTGGCAATGTGTGTGTGTTTGTGTTTGTTTGTGTGTGCGTGTGTGTGTGTGTGTGTGTATGTGTGTGTGAGAGCGACAATGAGAATGCATGAACATTTGTCTACCTTGGACCCAAATTGGCGCCCCAACAAGTCTTTCATAATCTCTCACTTTTAAATACTGTGCACGTGTCTGTGTGTGCATGCCCCTGTGTGTGTGTTTGTATGTATGTGTGAGAGCGACAATGAGAATGCATGAACATTTGTCTACCTTGGACCCAAATTGGCGCCCCAACAAGTCTTTCATAATCTCTCCCTTTTAAATACTGCGGTCCTACTTTTAAAAGACCTGGCTTGCATGGATACCACAGCCACAGACAAAGACACACGCCACAACAGAGACATCAGAGGCGGTTTCACTCAGAAAAAGAGGGACAGAAAAATAACATGGCATTTTTTTTGCATTGTTTCATGTTGGCACTTGAAAATGCCACTGGGATTCGCTGTCAAATAATACAGAGGGAAGAAAGCATTGCAAAAACGAGGAGCATCAGTCTTTTTGTGGCCATAGCACTTACTTTGAAGATGAGACACTCTGAACTTCTGATGTCTCAGTAATGCCTGACTGCAAGCATTAGCTTTTTTTAATGCTAGAAAATGGGTTATAGCTAAAAAATTTAGAAGTGTGTAGGATTGTCAAAAATGTTTTACTAAAGATCTGTATTACGTTAAAGCCAGAATTCAGGACAATCATGTATTCAAGGTCATGGTATGTCTCTTACAAAGTCCTCAGATGTAACGCTTGTCCTCTTCTTCTGACAAGGAGTAAGAGATATCAGACCATTTTAATATGTAAAACTGAACACCACAAAATACAAAATAACAAAGTGAAAGAACAAACGAAAATCAAAACAGTCCCGTATGGTGCAAACACAGACACAGGAAACAATCACCCACAACTCAAAAGTGAAACCAGGCTACCTAAGTATGGTTCTCAATAAGGGACAATCATAGAAAAAGGAACATAGACAACCCACCCCACTCACGCCCTGACCATACTAAAACAAAGACATAACAAAAGAACTAAGGTCAGAACGTGACAGTACACCCCCCCAAAGGTGCGGACTCCAGCCGCAAAACCTGAACCTATAGGGGAGGGTCTGGGTGGGTGTCTGTCAGCGGTGGCAGCTCTGGTGCAGGACGTGGACCCCACTCCACCATAGTCTTTCTCCGCCTCTTTAACCGCCTCCGTTGCCTCTTTAGAGCGGCGTCCCTCGCCGCCGACCTCGGACTGGGGACCATAGCCACGGGTCCCGAATGGACGGGAGATTCCGGCTGCACCGAACGACTTGGAGATTCCGGCAGCACCGGACAGGCGGACGGCTCTGGCAGCTCCTGGCTGACAGACGGCTCTGGCAGCTCCTGGCTGACGGGCGGCTCTGGCAGCTCCTGACTGACGGGCGGCTCTGGCAGCTCCTGACTGACGGGCGGCTCTGGCAGCTCCTGACTGACGGGCGGCTCTGGCAGCTCAGGACAGACGGGCAACTCTGGCAGCTCAGGACAGACGGGCGACTCTGGCATCTCAAGACAGACGGGCAACTCTGGCATCTCAGGACAGACGGGAGCACCTGTAGGGAGGAGACGGAGAGACAGCCTGGTGCGGGGGGCTGCCACCGGAGGGTTGGTGTGTGGAGGTGGCACCGGATAGACCGGACCGTGAAGGCGCACTGGAGGTCTCGAGCACCGAGCTTGCCCAACTCTACCTTGCTGAATGCTCCCCGTAGCCAGGCCAGTGCGGCGAGGTGGAATAGCCCGCACTGGGCTGTGCTGGGGAGACGCACTGGAGACCAGATGAGCTGAGCAGCACCGGGGACACCGTTTGCCTCACGGCATAACACGGTGCCTGCCCGGTCCTTCTCTCTCCACGGTCAGCACGGGTAGTTGGCTCAGTTGTCCTACCTGACTTAGCCACACTCCCCGTGTTCCCCCCCAAGACATTTTTGGGGCTGCCTCTCGGGCTTCCAACTGCGCTGCCGTGCTGCCTCCACATACCACCGCCTCTCGGCTTTCGCTGCCTCCAGCTATGCCTTGAGGCGGCGATACTCTCCAGCCTGTGCCCAGGGTCCCTTGCCATCCAGAATCTCCTCCCATATCCAGGAGTCCTGAGATCGCTGCTACTGCCCGTTACCACGCTGCTTGGTCCTTTGGTGGTGGGTGATTCTGTAACACTTGTCCTCTTCTTCTGACGAGGAGTAAGAGATATCGGACCAATTTGCAGTGTGGTAAGTATCCATTTTAATATTTAAAACTGAACACTACAAAATACAAAATAACAAAGGGAAAGAACAAACGAAAATCAAAACAGTCCCGTATGGTGCAAACACAGACACAGGAAACAATCACCCACAACTCAAAAGTGAAACCAGGCTACCTAAGTATGGTTCTCAATCAGGGACAACGATTGACAGCTGCCTCTGATTGAGAACCATACCAAGCCAAACACATAGACAACCCACCCCACTCACACCCTGACCATACTAAAACAAAGACATAACAAAAGAACTAAGGTCAGAACGTGACATCAGAATACAATGTCAAGCCTACTTTAGTGTGGCACTGAACTAAATTCACGCAAAAACTAAACTCAATGGTTTTATGTTACCAAGAGTTCAATCAGGAGAGTCAGATTCAGCAGCCTGTGCTGCGCCTGTGTTACCATCTAGAGGACATGGAGGCGACCCAATGAAGGAGACTCAGGGATTATCAAGGCACACAGCAAGGACCTGCGAGCACTCTCTCCCTCACTCCCTCTCTCTCTCTTGTTTGTACCATCTTTCGTGGCCCACTCACAGACCATAATGCTGCTGTGCCCTGGTCACGCCAAGGGGAGTGGGTGATGTTCGGTTTTGGTAATGGAGCATTATCAACCCAAAGTGCTAGAAAGCTCTCAAAAGCACAAGGACAGCATGGCCTTACAGGAACTGTGTGATACACACAAGAAAAGGACAGACAAATCCAGTTATTTTTATTTTTATATCTGTCTTTGATCATTTTCAGTGTATTGATTTAAAATTGATTCAGTGATATTAGCTATAAACAGAATACTTTTGATTCAGAGTAATGCATTGCAAACACATCATACAGTATTTACAGTGCTTTTGGAAAGTATTCAGACCCCTTGACTTTTTCCACATTTTGTTACATTACAGCCTTATTCTAAAATGGATGCAGTTGTTTTTTTTCTCATCAATCTACACACAATAACCCATAATGACAAAGCAAAAACAAGTTTTTAGAATTGGAAATTCTAAATTGCACATTTATTAAAAAATAACAACTGAAATATCACATTTACATAAGTATTCAGACCCTTCACTGAGTACTTTGTTGAAGGGCCTTTTACAGCCTCGAGTCTTCTTGGGTATGATGCTACAAGCCTGGCACACCTGTATTTTGTTAGTTTCTCCCATTCTTCTCTGCAGATCCTCTCAAGCTCTGTCAGGTTGGATGGTGAGTGTTGCTGCACAGCTATTTTCAGATCGTTTTCAAGTCCGGGCTCTGGCTAGGCTGCTCAAGGACAATCAGAGACTTGTTCTGAAACCACCCCTGCATTGTCTTGGCTGTGTGCTTAGGGTCTTTCTCCTGTTGGAAGGTGAACCTTCGCCTCAGTCTGAATATTTATGTAAACAAGGTAGTTCTGTGTTTTACTTTGAATACATTTTCTAACATTTCTAAAAACCTGGTGTATTGAGTGGTGCCAGGACAACAACCTCTCCCCAATGTGAGCAAGACAAAGGAGATAATTGTGAACTACAGGAAAAGGAGGGCCAAACACGCCCCCATTCACATTGATGGGTCTGTAGTGGAGCGGTCGAGAGTTTCAATGTTCCTTGGTGTCCACATCACCAACAAACTATAATGGTCCAAACACACCAAGAAAGTCGTGAAGAGGACCCGACAACGCCTTTTCCCCCTCAGGAGACTGAAAAGACTTGGCATGGGTCCCCAGATCCTCAAACATTTCTACAGCTGCACCATCAAGAGCATCCTGACCGGTTGCATCACTGCCTGGTATGGCAACTGCTCGGCATCCAACCGTAAGGCACTACAGAGGGTTGTGCATACAGCCCAGTACATCACTGGGGCCAAGCTTCCAGCCATCCAGGACCTATATACTGGCCGGTGTCAGAGGAGGACCCCCCATGTACAAATTACCTCGACTAACCTGTACCCCCGCACATTGACTTCGTACTGGTACCCCCTGTATATAGACACATTATTGTTATTTTATTGTGTTACTTTTTTTTACACTTTAGTTTATTTAGAAAATATTTTCTTAACTCTATTTTCTTAAAACTTCATTGTAACGCTCGTCGGTGGAAGAAGGTGAGGCGGTGGAAGAAGGTGAGGCGGTGGGAAAAGGTGGGAACAGGTGGGAAAAGGCTACCTAAGTATGATTCTCAATCAGAGACAACTAAACGACACCTGCCTCTGATTGAGAACCATACCAGGCCAAACACAAAAACACCACATAGAAAAAGGAGCATAGACAACCCACCCAACTCACGCCCTGACCATACTAAAACAAAGACATAACAAAAGAACTAAGATCGGAATGTAACATGCATTGTTGGTTCAGGGCTTGTAAGTAAGCATTTCACGGTACGGTCTATCTATATCTGTTGTATTCAGCGCATGTGACAAATACAATTTGATTTGATTTGATTTGGTTGAGAGAAGGACGTGATAGTGGGATAAATATTCCTCCTCTCCAAAAACGTAAATATACATGAGAGGTAAGCTGCTTACTTCACAGAAATATTTCACACTTCTGCCTGCGTTTGTGACAGTGCCATGCAGAACTGTCTGCCATAGCCTGAGGAACAGTGGGACTGTGTGTGGCTCAAACATGTTACTGTTCTTATTAGAGACTCTCCTTTGGAAAAATGTAATGGTAAATATTATGCTCTTAATTTTGTCACTTAATGTGTGTGGTAATTACATAATAATGTAGTAATTTGGAGATAAGGTCTCTGTTCTTTATGCATGTTCATCGTCCCTTCTAATAGAACCTAACATCCTTTCCTACTTTTAAGAACACAGCTATTGTGACCATTTTAAGAACACAGCTATTGTGACCATTGAGAAGAGGATAGCACCTCAACGTCTAATTTGCAGATTGATTTATATCTTCAACCACTCAAAGTAGAAGCTTTCGCATAAAAGACCGTAATCGCAGACTGCAATTTGGAGCAACGTCTGGGTTTATGAGGATGTCTTTGCATGTGTTGTCATGGCGATTTTCAAGTGTGTGAGAGAGACACTGATGGGTGCGTCTGTCATCTATAGTGTACTACATTTCACCCGGGCCCGCATAGGGTGCCATTTCAGGGCAGAGGTTGAGGAAACTTACAGGGGATGGTGCGCAGGTAGAGGTTGTCCCGGATGACCTGCTGCAGCTTGTGGTCCAACGAGCCCTTCTGGAACTGCAGGCTGAGGTAGTGGCGCAGGTCTGTGTTCAGAACCTTCCCTGAGCAGACAGAGACAGAGACACAAAGTGTTATTACACAACAAATATACAAGAGGTTCAGTTTCAAGAGGTTAGAAAACAAACAAAGGGTTAGAGGTCAAACAAGAGGTTAGAGGACAAACAATATGCTTTCCCATTCCATCAGTCACTCCAGTGAATGCACCTCATCTACACAATACAACTGACAACAAGGTTTCATATAATATGCATACAATTGTTAGACACTCACAGCTTCAATGACAACCAAGCATAAGCCAACACAACACCTTTTCCAAAGGAAGTGGTAGGTCTTGAAAACCTCAGGAGATAGCGCTTCTTCTAACCAACCCCCTAACGTCTTTGTAAAAACAGAGGAAGTTCATATAGCGCTTGAAAGGAGACAGGAACTTGAGAGTCATCCTGTAAAAGCAGAGGACAGTTTGCTGGGTGTCGGAGAAGATGCGAGGAGAGGGAGAAAAAAGAGAGGAGAGAGAGAGAATAAAGAGAGAGCAGAGAGAGAAAAGAGACCAGATCTTCAGTGTCTTGGATGTGAGCCTCGTCTCCAGGCTGGCAGTGGAGGGAGAAGTGGCTTTGAAATGGCTCGACTGGCGCTGAGCTTCAGTAATCATCATGTTCCCTCTCTCTCCTCTCTGCCGGGCAGACAAAACTCCACTCATCACAACTCTGTATGCATGGCTATGAATACTAATACATCCTTTCAGAAAGAAACAGCCCTCTAAAGTAGACAAAGCTGGTGATAGCAATTAGCTGGTGATAGCAATGGAGATGTAGAATAGGTAGAGTAATAGAATAAAGATGAGTTATGGGACAATTTCTGCATAATCTACAACCTTATCTCCTTGTTCATCAAACAATGGTCAAAATGAATACATCCCAAAATTACAAATTGTTGCTAAATATTTATTTGTGTTCTTAGAAAAACGCTTGTAGTGGAATGGGTCATGTAATGTTTGGCTACCTAACTAACTGTTATAACAGAACAAGTCATGACAAACACCATCTCCAGTAAATCCAGTGACAACATAAACATAAACAGTGATAACATAAAAACGAGTGATTACTTGTTAGGAATATCCTCATCATACTCAGTTTGACCTATATTTTTCCCCTAAAGATTGATGTTACCATAAATCAGCCCTTCTTTTGCATGCCATGTGGCATGTTTTAGGAATTACTATCCCTATGGGGGCAGCTTTTCAGGATAAAAGTTGTGCGTGTCCACTCTTCAGCTCTAAAGAGGGACAAATCACAGCTGGTCCAGGCTCACAGACACACAGACAGACACAGGGGAACAGAGGCACAATCTGCCAGCCCCAGCCCAAACTGTCCCAGAATTTGGTTGTAGTCCATGCAAGTCTTCCCTCAGAGAAATGCCAAAGAAACAGGCCATATAAACAGTCTAAAATACATCCCATACACTATATGTCACATCTCTCTGAAGACCAAGGTAATGATAACATCAAATACTTTGAAGGGTAAAGTTGATACCAGGCCACAATCGAGACTTGCAGTGCATAATCTCCCTTCAGCAAAATGTCAAATAATTTACGGTACTTAGAATATGACTGAGAATGATTCAACTTACTATGTAATTAATGTGTTACTTTGTTATTTTATTGAGAGGCTCCTGCTGTTTGCATGCACACGCATGCACGCATACACACACACAAATCCATGCGCGCACGGATGCACACACAAATGCAGGCATGCACGCACGCACACCACACACAAACAAACAAAAACGCACACACCAACCCTGTGGCTATACAATGCAGTCTTTGTGGCCTGCTCGGTCCTGTCAGATGGTGTTAGTGAGGTTGTCACACCAGAGATGAACCTCATTCCTCCTCTTCACAGATAACAGAGTCATTGTATACTCGGAGGTGGAGACTCAATGGCCTCCATAGTACCCGTCAGCCCTGTATCCTGGTGTATTTGGAGTGAGTGCAGCCAGCCAGGACAAATGAAAATAATTGAACTTCACCTCACATTCCCTGGTCTTCCAGCTCTCTCTCTCTCTCTCTCTCTCTCTCTCTCTCTCTCTCTCTCTCTCTCTCTCTCTCTCTCTCTCTCTCTGTACTTGTCTCTACTCCCTCCTTCTCTGCATCTCTCTGTACTGCCACAGTACCTATACATTTCCTCCTATGTGGTGTTTCATCTTCCCACTACTTTCTCAGTCAACTGTATATGTATCTTCCATTATCCCCATTAACATATACCCAGAGTGAATGTTACCATTACCATACACACTATTGGAAGTAACTGAAGGAATCAGAATAATTTTGAGGTGTATCAATTGGGTATGATTCCTAAAAAGATAGGTTCCTTTGATTATCAGCTTTTAAGTCACCCTCTCAATTTGTATCCCTGTTAATTACACAAGTCTTTCATCCTCATATTGGTTGGAGTTGAGTGAGTGACTCACAAATGGAAGGTTAACACCAGGAATTCTTTAACATTTATTTTCTGCTTTTTTTTAGCATCAGCAATACAGTAATCATCTGTAGAGCCTGTTGCATCTCAGGGCAGATACCAATGGAGAGGAGGAGCACTGAGGGTGGTTGACTCAGAGTCTCCACACTTTAACTAACACACACAAGTGTCCACAAACTCATGGAAACACACACACAAGCACGCACACAAATACACATGCAAACACCCAGGCACGCACACATCCAAAAGCATCTGAGAGAAGGGCTCAGGAATCTGCCACTGGGTAAAAGAGTAACAGATATCAGAGTCCCCTAATTGGTCTGTTTTCAAGACACACCTACAGTATGTAGCTTATGGTTCCACATCTCTCGAACGCATGTGGAATTCTCCAGGGAGGTCATTTATTCTGTTATCTAAATGCTACATAATGAAGATTCCCCTGACAAGGCAGGGTGTCCGGAGGTTTTGTCTCCGACCGCCATATACCATTACATGCAGTATGTCACGTGAGCAAGGAATCTTCTCCATTTGGCAAAAAGCCTTCTCCTAGATGTGTGCATCTTTGTCACGTTGGCATGAAGGATCGGGAGACAGGCGCAGGAATGCGGAATAGTTTTTATTATTAAGCCCAAATTACGGCATGACGTGTTAGGGCACGGGGACGAAGACCAAACAAACACAATACAAAACACAGGGTTGAAACCTAAACAAAAGAGCGAGGATTACCTCAAATAAATAATACAAGCGCACAATGATTATCGCACGAGACGAGACCCGTAATCATCTGTGCAATCCACAATGGCACAAAAGCCAAAACACACAGCACAGGTACTCACACGCACGAACGGACATAGCAACAATAATCAACAGACAACGGAAACCAAAGGGCACACTTATACAAGTACTAATCAGTGGGAACAGGGGAGAAGTGTGTGTGATGAATGTTCCGGAGGAATCTGTGAAAATCTTTTACTGTTCAATAGATTAAAATGTGGCAAAGTCCCAAATGTGCGTAATTAGGGTTGCAAAATTCCACTAACTTTCCCAAAATTCCCAAGTGTTCCAGAAATCCTGAATGAAGAATTCCAGATTTCCTGCTTATTCCCTCCCAATACAGGGAATTTTCTAACCTGGATTTCTGAAAAACTTGGGAATTTTGGAAAAGCAATCGGAATTTTGCAACCCTATGTGTAATGCAGAGGATACACACACACACACATTCCTTTCCTCCATATGGCTGAGGACCTTTCTGGAATCAAGGCATTTACTAACCTAGCAGTGTGTGTTGTGAAACATGCTCTAACACTGTGGTGCTCATCCCTGTGAGGCAGATGCTAGCTCCATGCCACGGTGAGGCCCAATCACAAACACAGCACTCCATCATGTAATTAATGGTGGGCTGTTGGTGTCAGTGCTTCAGATCCCCTGTGCTCAGTCAAACGCCTAGGGCCTCTGTCTCCCCAGGCCTGCTGGGACACATTCACCTGAATGACCTCTGCACCCACCATCACTCCACTGAGGTGTCAGGCTGCCCCCAAGGTGTCATCCATCCACTGCTTCTAACCTCATAGCTCTGGATGTCTATTTTGTCTGGAGAAATTGGCCCCGGGCACCTTGGGCTCCTAGTGTCTCTCTCTTTCTCTCAGACAGTGGTACTGTAGGTGTGATGCAGGTCAAGCTGCAACTCAGATAGTAAATGGTGTCTGAATTGAGTCTGTGTAGGAGTAGGAACGGCTATGGACTTCACACATCCCCAGTCCTGTAAATTAATTATCTGCACTTATATCATCAGCACAGGGTGTAGGCTACAGCAGCAGCAACATTATCTAATATAGTGCAAGGCCCTAGGATAGGCCAGAGCCTCAACCTATAGCAGTATCTGCAGAGCCTGCTGATTTAAAAGCTGTCAAGGGCCAGTGGGCTCACACGGTCACAGCTGCATCCATATTAAAGTTAACCAACCATAAGCTACACCCATCCCTCCTCCCTGCTGTGCCACAGAGCCCAGGAGAGTTGCAGAGGAGGGACGACCTTGCTCCTCTCAGCTTCATGATTAGCAGCAGTCAGCAGAAGAGTGACAGGCTTAACGGCTCCACAACCATGATAACATGAGGAGAGAAAAGAACAGAGGATCCCAGTATCTGTGAAGGGGCGAGAGGGAGTAGAGGGTTACCCTCAGGATGCTGACTCATGGTGTCGCACTCTCTCTCCTTATCTCTCTCCTTATCTCTCACTTATATCCCTCCAACTCCAACATCTGTTCTAGTTTGCTCTTCTCCTTCTTTCTCTCACTCATTCTGCCTCTGTTCATTCTCCATCTCTGTGTCTCTCTGCTGTAGGCGGTCCATCCTTCTGTTATGTCATTCGTGGGTCAGTGGAGTCAGATACAGCTGGAGAGTAAAATACACACCGACCCCATCCCAGTGTGGAGCCTTGCTTAGCATCTGGCTCAGATCAACAAAAGGATTCAGTATGATTACACTCACACATGAATGGAGCACATTTATCCACCCAATCCACTACAGTGTAACATACTGATAACAAAACTGGCCCATCTCTCCTCACACACAGACAAACAGGCGCGCACACACACTCTACCGCAGTACTCTGCTGGCGAGAGACAGATCTGTTTTATAGTTCTATCCAAAAACAAGTGTGACTTAAGTAGACTGTGTTGTTCAGTATGGTTCGGGGAGGGGCTCGTAATCCCAGGCCTGTTGTCAACTCATGTCTCCGTAAAAGTGAAGTCATGTTTGTGTGTCGCAAGAGCACTGTCATGTGCTCAGTAACTGAAAAGGGAAAAAAAGAGAAAAGAAACAAAGGAAAGCATACCAACATAGATGCTGTGAGGAACATGGGGAGAGAGAACCACAGTGATGCACAAACCCTGGCACTTTCCCTGACCTCAGGAGACACGTCTTCAGACAGAGTGACAGAGTCGCTCCCCCTCCAAGCATGCCCCTTTCAGCTTCCAACCACAACACATAAACATATCACAACAGCGAGAACATGACCTAACACTCACATCAGGATGTTAGCAACCTAGCAGGCAGCTGAAAGAAGAGAAAATGATGGAATTAGAGAGCATTTACAGTGCTGTTCATTCCGCAGTCAGCCTTAATCAAAACACTAAAAGGTCTTTATTTGCAATCATTTCAAATGCATCTCTTATCTCATTAGCTTTGGCACAGATTGACCAAAACAGCCTAGGATAATAATAAGAATAATGTGGTTGAGTCAATCAATCAGTACCATCTCCTGCTGGCTGGCTGGATTCATTCCGCAGCTCTAGTGCTGTCATCCACTAGCTAATGATGAGGGAAATGTGGTATTATATCACCGTCATCATCTTCAATGATAAGATATGAGCCTGACTACAACCTGCTCGTTAGCCGAGCGCCATTGTAAAGGGGGAACTAAAGACAGCAATCAGAGTAGACAGATCCTGGAGCCTCTCTTAGGCATGACTGACTGACTAACTGACTAACTGACTGACTGACAGACTGGCTGACTGACTGACTGACAGAGGACACTCCAATTATCGTTGTAGCTGCAGTGCACCCGATAAGCCTGAAATGGGGTTGGGCGTTGTTGTGATGACCATATCTGCTCCAGTCATTGTTTTGTGGCAGGCAGCCTTTGGAGATTTCACAAGAAGTGAAGGAGTGTGTGCGTCACTCACTCACTCACTTACGCTTTTCCATTGTGAGCGTCAGTGTGTTGATCGTTCCTAAACACGTCCCTTCCAGGTCTACTGATCTATCTTTAGGTTTGGACTGAAAGAACTAATTTCTAAATGAATATGGCTGCGTGCTTCTCATCATTTAGATGAGACAAACAAGAGAAAATAATCTGTACAGCAACCAAAAATGTACTCTGCTACTCTCTTTGACCACAGGCCACTGCTCCTCTCTCTTCTATGTCTTGTTGCAGGAGAAGGCAATCGTTTGCGAGCATTCTAAAATGGCAGTCCATCGTCCCCCAATGCATTTAATTGTTGAGTGAGCAAAAAGCGTCCCGAGGGCATGTGTACAGCGGACATCTTCAGGAGAGTGAGGGATTGTGGTGAGAGCTCAATCCCCACCCCTACACACACAGTCTCTTCACAACATAATGTTGTGTTGCTTGGTGCAGCGCTCCTTCAGACTTTGCTTGTTTGTTTGGATGTAACACTGAGGTGAGAAATTAAATCTGTCATCCAAAGCCTCAGATGAGGCCATTCCTAAAATGTCTCCTCTCTGGCTGTGGACACTCCTAATGCTCTTCTCATCTTAATCCCTCTCTAAATCCTATTACCTGAGATTAATCAAAAATATGTTTTACAATTACAATCTAGGTGTATCAAGTAGTTTAGGACTTTACAAGACTTTAATGTATCCTTCAAAATTAATTAGGCATATGAGCCAACCCACCCTGCTGTGCTGGGGAAGGATTCAGCATTGTGTGTGGGGGGTTACTGTAGGGAAGCAGAAAGATTGAATAACATATACTTTATTAGTCCGCATGAGATGGAAAGTTGTCTTCTGCTGTTACACACACACACACACACACACACACACACACACACACACACACACACACACACACACACACACACACACACACACACACACACACACACACACACACACACACACACACACACACACACACACACACACACACATTAGGTTGGAGAGGCTGGAGCAGAGGGCAGCCACAGTGCAGCGCCCAATGAGCAGTTTAGGGGGTTAAGTCCCTTGCTCAAGGGGACATCGGTGGTAGGTTGCACCTGAGATATTGGTGCCAGCAACCCTCCAGTTGCTGGCTCATTCCCTCCAAGGCTGGCATTGTGTGCCAGGTTAAGAAGACAGCAGAAGATTAGCCCAGGGATGTGTGTGGCAGCCTGGCTCTTACCTGCTCATCCCCATCATAAGGCCTTATTGTGAGTAACTAAGCTGGTTAGCTAAGCCCATAGGGAAACACTTGGGCCAGAAACAGAGTGTGCTCATCTCTAATTGGCTGGGTCAGCCACCACTGCTGCAGACATCTTAGCTCGGCAGGAGCAGGATAACGAGCTATGTGAACGACAGGCAGTCACACAGTCAGGCCAAGCAAAGCACCTTGACATGTAAATAGAGTCAAAATTGAACTGTATCGTAGCTGCACTTGATTCACTAACTACAGCACAGCAAATTAGTGCAGTACTCAATCCCAAAATGGCTGCCCTACAGGTTGTGTGGCTTGGCAGGCAGGCAGACAGAAAAAGGCAGTGGAACATGACTTGGGATATCCCTTTATGAGAGAAATGCTCCGCTAAGCCACTTCTCTCCAACACCACCTAGCTCAGAGATGTACCGAAGACCTGCAGATTCTCCAGGCAGCCCCTTAACATTGAGGCGTAGTACAATGTAAGGCGGTAATCATGTCTGCACTCGGTTAGACTCAGAGACACTCAACACGTGATAATAGAGATACAGTATGTCATGTTTGCAATGAGTAGCTGAAGAAAATCAATCACATGCTCTGAAGTCCGGGGACGTGGGTTTACCTGCAGCCCATCCCACTTTCTCTATGGGCTCAAATATCTTTTCCTATGGGCTCAAATATTATTATTTATTTTTTTACCTTTATTTTACTAGGCAAGTCAGTTAAGAACAAATTCTTATTTTCAATGACAGCCTAGGAACAGTGGGTTAACTGCCTGTTCAGGGGCAGAACGACAGATTTTGTACCTTGTCAGCTCGGGGATTTGAACTTGCAACCTTTCGGTTACTAGTCCAATGCTCTAACCACTAGGCTACACAAATATCTTTCTCTATGGGCTCAAATAGAAGGCCAGGTGTTTGCCATGACATCTGTAAAGGTGCTGAGTAAAGAGTGGATGTGTTGTATGATAATGGGAAAAGACAGAGAAAGAGAGATGTAACCAGGGAGACAGGGGATGGAAAAGTCCCTCCTGCCTAAAAATCTTTCCACATGGGCTATGGCACACACAGATACGCACATGCACACACATGCACAACACGCATGCATACACTCTTTCTCTCTCACACATGCATATACGTGCACACACACAGAGATACAAATATACACTCTGTCTCCCCTTTTCACATGGTCAAATTCATAGAGCCTGCTAATTCTCTGTGGCACCAATGCATTTTCTATTCAGAGGGGAAATCAATGATGGATGCATAGATGCATGGAGACATATTCAGGTGCGGGCCATTGAGGGGACATGACACAAGCTCTTTCTGTAGACACATTATGTAATAGTCCTCTGCTCTGGTATTCTTAGAGCAGTCTGACTTGAAAGGCATCTCAGTCAGAATGTCTGCTGAGCAAGAAGTTCATGATGTAACGTGATGAATCCACGGAGACGTGAGAGATGAGATGGAGAGTCGGCCATTTGTCAAAATGCTAAACCTGCAATGCAGCGACTCTGTACACATATCCCTCTTAGGCTCCTCTGTCTTCTGCATGATGCAGAGGACATGTCTCTCTCTCGTCACTCCCTCACTACAAGGGCATACAACCTTATAATACCATACACAGTGGATGACACTAGGAGTGTTGGCAACCATAATCCTAATACTCATGTGGTGTACCAATTGTTGCTAAGGAGTAATTGGTCCGCCATAGTAATTATAATGCGTACACTGCTGGCTGCTTGGCCTTGCCTGGCAACCCAGACTCCTTTCTCCGGCCAAATGCTATGTCAAATGAGTCTGGTTTTGAGTACTTCCCAGACCCTTCACCGATTGGGTTAGGCCAGAGCCAGAACACACGTGGGTAAAGCGCAGGTTTGATAATTCGTGATTGGCGTTGATACTCTGGTTGGTAAGAGATTATCAAATCGCTGATTACTTTGCCCCTCGTGCCCCTCATAACCACAAACGACTTCAATGGTGGCAGTCTCAGACTAAAGTATGTAGCGAACGACAGAGCAGCAGAACATTTATTGTGAGTTGTCAGGCTATGCTTGGCCCCCAGAAGAACCACCAGCTGTAATTAAATTAACTATTTAATACAGTCTTTGCAGCCATATGCTCCGCCATGACACAGAAAGAGAGAGATGGGAGAGGAGGATGGAGAGAAGAGAGAGAGAGAGAGGAGGGAGAGAAGAGTGCGAGAGAAAGAGAGAGAGAGGAGGGAGAGAGAGAGCAAGAGATGAGGAGGGAGAGAGAGACAGAGACAGAGAAAGGGAAAGAGCAGGAGGATGAGAAGGAGGAGGGACAATGTTTATCTTTATCATCTCAAGGTTAAGTATCCAATCTGCAAAGCTGGCATGTCCGCTCTTCACGGGCTACTCTTCAAGCCCCATAACCCCCCACTCTCCACACAATGCATCCACTACAGCACACCCAGTCCATCCATCCTCCTCCCCTACCTGACACCTCACCGTGCTAAACAGCCTGTGAAAGACAGTTCGACACATCCATAGATCAATACTGATGATAGCATAGAACACAGCAGTCAGTCAGTGTCCCAGAACCTCAAACACACGCAAAACACATGCAACAGCTTTTATTATTACAACTACAAATCAGTTGAAACTATAGACAACACTGTCACTCTAAGTAGCTTGGTATTCCCCTGGTGTGCACGGGGAGCATACATACAATACAATCCCTTCAATAAGCAGAATCAATTAAAGCTGTATTAGCCTATTAGGAACTGGTATTTATCTGAACCAATATCCAAAGGCCTGACCAGGAGGGGTTTTGGAGGACAATGATTAATTGAATCAAGTGTGAGTGAACTTTCCCCAAAACCATGCAGCTCCACAACATAATCCTCTTTTGCTGAAACATTTCACACAGGATTAGCACCCGAGGGAGCCTGGCTGTAAAAAGAGAAGAGGGATGGATGCAGACAGGGAGATAGAAAGGGAATGCAGTGGAAGGGAGGTAGAGATAGTATGGGTGCTGGGTGGGGAAGTGGTCGGAGGAGAGTATAAGGAAAAGGAGGGCTGTTCTGTCATAGCACTAACTATATGATAGGAGAAGAGACAAGAGGAGAGGAGATAAGAGGAGATAAAAGAGATAAAAATCACTGTGTAATGTTTACAAAACATTCACATTGGTGACTTGCTGGCTTGAATAAATGAGTCACACAAAATGAATCAAATACAGGATAAATCATACTGTGTATCTGGATTAGAGACTTTGTGTTGCCCATAGTGGGTGAAAACACACTTTGGTGATGATATATTTTACCAAGACAAATATGACTATTCATGTTCCAAATTGTTCAGTGGGGTCTCTAACACTCCATAAACATAATATCCAAAAATGGCGGATTTTGTAACCTAATACATCCGATAATAAGCACAGGCTCTGTTGACATAGAGGTTGCTTTTCTGGATTTAGTTTTGTTGCTTTCAAATCAAATCAAGTCAAATCAAATTTTATTTGCCACATACACATGGTTAGCAGATGTTAATGCGAGTGTAGCGAAATGCTTGTGCTTCCAGTTCCGACAATGCAGTAATAACCAACAAGTAATCTAACTAACAATTCCAAAACTAATATCTTATACACAGTGTAAGGGGATAAAGAATATGTACATAAAGATATGAATGAGTGATGGTGCAGAGCAGCAAAGGCAAGATACAGTAGATGGTATCGAGTACAGTATATACATATGAGATGAGTATGTAAACAAAGTGGCATAGTTAAAGTGGCTAGTGATACATGTATTACATAAGGATGCAGTAGATGATAGAGTACAGTTTATACGTATACATATGAGATGAATAATGTAGGGTATGTAAACATTATATTAGGTAGCATTGTTTAAAGTGGCTAGTGATATATTTTACATCCTTTCCCATCAATTCCCATTATTGAAGTGGCTGGAGTTGAGTCAGTGTGTTGGCAGCAGCCACTCAATGTTAGTGGTTGCTGTTTAACAGTCTGATGGCCTTGAGATAGAAGCTGTTTTTCAGTCTCTCGGTCCCAGCTTTGATGCACCTGTACTGACCTCGCCTTCTGGATGATAGCGGGGTGAACAGGCAGTGGCTCGGGTGGGTGTTGTCCTTGATGATCTTTATGGCCTTCCTGTAACATCGGGTGGTGTAGGTGTCCTGGAGGGCAGGTAGTTTGCCCCGGTGATACGTTGTGCAGACCTCACTACCCTCTGGAGAGCCTTACGGTTGTGGGCGGAGCAGTTGCCGTACCAGGCGGTGATACAGCCCGCCAGGATGCTCTCGATTGTGCATCTGTAGAAGTTTGTGAGTGTTTTTGGTGACAAGCCGAATTTCTTCAGCCTCCTGAGGTTGAAGAGGCGCTGCTGCGCCTTCTTCACGATGCTGTCTGTGTGAGTGGACCAATTTAGTTTGTCTGTGATGTGTATGCCGAGGAACTTAAAACTTACTACCCTCTCCACTACTGTTCCATCGATGTGGATAGGGGGGTGTTCCCTCTGCTGTTTCCTGAAGTCCACAATCTCCTTAGTTTTGTTGACGTTGAGTGTGAGGTTATTGTCCTGACACCACACTCTGAGGGCCCTCGCCTCCTCCCTGTAGGCCGTCTCGTCGTTGTTGGTAATCAAGCCTACCATTGTTGTGTCGTCCGCAAACTTGATGATTGAGTTGGAGGCGTGCGTTGCCGCGCAGTCGTGGGTGAACAGGGAGTACAGGAGAGGGCTCAGAACGCACCCTTCTGGGGCCCCAGTGTTGAGGATCAGCGGGGTGGAGATGTTGTTGCCTACCCTCACCACCTGGGGGCGGCCCGTCAGGAAGTCCAGTACCCAGTTGCACAGGGCGGGGTCGAGACCCAGGGTCTCGAGCTTGATGACGAGCTTGGAGGGTACTATGGTGTTAAATGCCGAGCTGTAGTCGATGAACAGCATTCTCACATAGGTATTCCTCTTGTCCAGATGGGTTAGGGCAGTGTGCAGTGTGGTTGAGATTGCGTCATCTGTGGACCTATTTGGGCGGTAAGCAAATTGGAGTGGGTCTAGGGTGTCAGGTAGGGTGGAGGTGATATGGTCCTTGACTAGTCTCTCAAAGCACTTCATGATGACGGAAGTGAGTGCTATGGGGCGGTAGTCGTTTAGCTCAGTTACCTTCGCTTTCTTGGGAACAGGAACAATGGTGGCCCTCTTGAAGCATGTGGGAACAGCAGACTGGTATAGGGATTGATTGAATATGTCCATAAACACACCAGCCAGCTGGTCTGCGCATGCTCTGAGGGCGCGGCTGGGGATGCCGTCTGGGCCTGCAGCCTTGCGAGGGTTAACACGTTTAAATGTTTTACTCACCTCGGCTGCAGTGAAGGAGAGACCGCATGTTTCCGTTGCAGGCCATGTCAGTGGCACTGTATTGTCCTCAAAGCGGGCAAAAAAGTTATTTAGTCTGCCTGGGAGCAAGACATCCTGGTCCGTGACTGAGCTGGATTTCATCTTGTAGTCCGTGATTGACTGTAGACCCTGCCACATACCTCTTGTGTCTGAGCCGTTGAATTGAGATTCTACTTTGTCTCTATACTGACGCTTAGCTTGTTTGATAGCCTTACGGAGGGAATAGCTGCACTGTTTGTATTCGGGCATGTTACCAATCACCTTGCTCTGATTAAAAGCAGTGGTTCGCGCTTTCAGTTTCACGCGAATGCTGCCATCAATCCACGGTTTCTGGTTAGGGAATGTTTTAATTGTTGCTATGGGAACGACATCTTCAATGCACGTTCTAATGAACTCGCACACCGAATCAGCGTATTCGTCAATGTTGTTGCCTGACGCAATACAAAACATGTCCCAGTCCACGTGATGGAAGCAGTCTTGGAGTGTGGAATCAGCTTGGTCGGACCAGCGTTGGACAGACCTCAGCGCGGGGCAGGGGGAGAATAACAGTGATCAAGGTTTAGCCAGCCCTTTAGTTTCTGTCTGTATGCTCTCGGAGCTCAAATGCAATAATTGAATAACCTAATATTGTCACGCCCTGATCTGTTTCACCTGTCCTTGTGATTGTCTCCACCTGCTCCTGGTGTTGTTTATTTTCACCTGTGTATTTATCCCTGTGTTTCCTGTCTCTCTCTGCCAGTTTGTCTTGTCAAGTCAACCAGTGTGTTTTTCCCCGCATGCCTGCTTTTCCTTGTCTCACTTTTGCTAGTCCTCCCAGTTTTGACCCATACCTGCCCTGACTCTGAACCTGTCTGCCTGACTATACTGCCTGCCCTGACCTCGAGCCTGCCTGCCACTCTGTACCTCCTGGACTCTGACCTTGTTATGATCTTTTTGCTTGTCCTCGGCCATTCTCTTGCCTGCCCCTTGGATACTAATAAATATCAGAGACTCGAAACATCTGCCTCCCGTGTCTGCATCTGGGTCTCGCCCTGTGCCCTTAGAAATATCCAACGTTTCGACAGACAAGCGTTCTTCTATGTTGCTCTGCATGTGCTCACTGCTCATTGTTTGTTTATATTATTATTATTGTAATTGTTTTTAATAACCTTCTCAGGGACTGTGGATGAAAATTAGCCAGCTGGCTAAAACGGCACTTTTACTGAAACATTGATGAATGTGCACTGTCCCTGAAAAATACAAATAAACTCAAACTAAGGTGCAGGCTTCTCGTAACAACTTTTGAGGATTTTAAATTTTGTCGTCGTCTTCAAAGTTGTTTCCACGGGTCGCAAAAAGCGAAATTAGCATCACACGAGCTGAATGAAATGTAAAAGGCTGTGAAAATAAAAAGCTTGGCATACACTCAGTGCTCCGTTGACATTTCACAGACTGTTTTTGTGAGAAATCTTTGAAAAAGAGTAGGAAATTTGAATTAATATAAAAAGCGTACACTAACATCTGAAAATACTACACGTCTCAGAATCAATATTAGTCACCTTAATTTGGGCCATCCTACAAGGGGCAAGGTAGGCAGAAGTGTGACAATGCCAATAGGGGTCTGACACTGGCAATAGGGGTGTGTTGGGCTGGCTGGGCTGGGCTGGGTGCTGGAGTCTTCCCCTGAATTATTCACTGCCTTTGTGGAGTGGGCTGGGGTGTGTACTGCATGCTACACGCCTGCTAAGTGTGTTAGCCTAAAAACATAATGCAATAAAGCTCAGCCATGCATAATGGATGGGATCCCAGGACCGCCGCCCGCCATGGGAGCAGGGATCAGGAGAGCTCAACGGCAATGTCGCCAAAACATTGGCTTCCCATGTTGCACACGATCTCCCTCCAGCCACCTCTCCCTCCACCCCTCCCTCCCTCAAACAGCTTAAAAAGCAACATCATTGGACAGCTACTCATCAAAGTCAGCATTGTTTTTCTTGCTCTGCCTCCTCGCCTTCCTCATGACCACTATCTGTAAATGCACAGGGCCAAAGCAGTTTCTTCACCATATAGCATGCGTAGGCTACAGTAATCAGCCCTACTCTCATCTCAGCAGGCAGCATGCTTCGCTGTCTCACCACCCATCAAGGAAATGAGCCATCTGAGGACTCATTTTTCACCTCGCAGTGTAGCCCAACAGTGGCTTCCTTTCCCACAGTCTAATTCACACTCTCTGTGTAGACTTCACTGGCATTACTGTAGGTTAGAGGACTACTAAACATAGACACGTCTAAGGGCATTGGACAGGTATATGGAATTGGTGGGAGAGCATTACATCTCCCAATCAATATGCAGCCAGGAGAACAGCTCCATCAGCAAATAATTTAGTCTGGCGGGGTGCCAGAGAGACGGCAAGCAGTGTTGCTGTGAATGCAGGGCCTGAGGGGTCTACAGTATGTAGGAGGTGGCTGTTCCAAGCCGAGATGTGTTATATGCTGTGCCAGGGAAAGCTGTTAGTGAAATCACCAAAAACCAACAACAATCACCAACAACATCACAAAGAACAGTGAAATACTGACCGTACGCAGATATTAAGACATGGTTTGGAAAGGGCAATGTACAGTGCATTTGGAAAGTATTCAGACCACTTCACTTTTTCCACATTTTGTTACATTACAGCCTTATTCTAAAATATATATATGTTTTATCCTCATCAATCTACACACAATACCCCATAATGACAAAGTGAAAAACAGGTACATTTTTGGGGCAAAAGTATTAAAAATGAAAAGCACAAATACCTTTTTTGGACATGAGTTATTCTAATCAAACATTGGAGATAATATAGGGCAAGTACTGGAAACAATAGAACACTATGGAAATCTGGGAAACCAGGCCTGCTATTCATAGCTGACTTTGAAAAGGCTTTTGATAAAGTACGACTGGGGTTTATATATAAATGCCTGGACCATTTATATTTAGGGGAATCTCTTATAAAATGGGTTATGTATAGTAACCCTAGGTGTAAAATAGCAAATAATGGCTACTTCTCAGAAAGTTTAAACTGTCAAGAGGACTAAATCAAGGTTGTCCACTATCTGCATATCTATTTATTATAGCCATCGAAATGTTGGCTATTAAAATCAGATCCAACAATAATATCAAGGGCCTAGAAATCCAGGGCTTAAAAACAAAGGTGTCATTGTACGCTGATGATTCATGTTTTCTTTTAAATCCACAACTTGGATGCCTCCACAGCCTCATAGAGGATCATCTTTTCTAACCTCTCTGGATAACAACCAAATTATGATAATTGCACTATATTACATATTGGATCCCAAAAAAATACAACCTTTACATTACCATGTAGTTTACCAATAAAGGTCTGATGGTCATGTGGATATACTCAGTATTCATATCCTGAAATAAATCAATGATGTCATTCCCATACACTGTTATAGAAAGTTAGCAAAAACAGATAAGATCTTGCTACCATGGAAAGGTAAATTACTTTCTATTTGTGGAAAAATCACCCTGATTCACTCTTTAGTCGTATTACATTATCCCTATTTGCTTATGGTCTTGCCTACATACACCTAGCGAACAGTTTTTTTAAATGATATGGAAAAAAAGTATTCCATTTTATTTGGAACGGCAAGCCAGACATAATTAAACGTGCCTATTTATATAATGAATATGAATTCGGAGGGCAGAAATTTGATTAAATATGAAAGCATTAGACCTCTCAATAAAGGCTTCAGTCATACAAAAGTTATACTTAAATCCGAACTGGTTCTCTACCAAATCAGTAAAAATGGCTCACCCTATGTTCAAGAAAGGCCTTTTTCCCTTTATTCAGATTACAATCTCTCACTATAATTTATTTGAAAAGGAAATCATCTCCCAAATATCGCTATTTATAAAACAAGCCATAGAAAGTGAGTGCTCCTTATAGGACCAATGGTCCTTATAGAACACATCACTGCACTCTATACTACTGGTCATCTCTGTATACCCGGCGCAAGATCCACTGGTTTATGCTTATTTAGAAAACCCTTATAAAACCCTTAGAACTCATTCCCCCTATCTGACATACCTACTGCAGCCCTCATCCTCCACATACAGTACAACACCCGTTCTGCCAGTCACATTCTGTTAAAGGTCCCCAAAGCACACATATCCCCGGGTCGCTCCTCTTTTCAGTTCGCTGCGGCTAACAATTTGAACGAGCTGCAAAAAACACTCAAATTGGACTGTTTTAACTACATCTCTTCATTCAAAGACTCAATCATGGACACTCTTACTGACAGTTGTGGCTGCTTTGTTGTCTCTACCTTCTTTCCCTTTGTGCTGTTGTTTGTGCCCAAAAATGTTTGTGCATGTTTAGTGCTGCTACCATGTTGTGCCGCTGCCATGTTGTGTTGCTGCCATGTTGTGTTGCTGCCATGTAGTGTTGTGGTGTCTCTCTTGTCATGATGTGTTTTTTCCTACATTTGTATTCTATTTTTTAATATTAATCCTTTTGCCTTTCGGTAGACCGTCATTATAATTAAGAATTTGTTCTTAACTGACTTGCCTAGTTCAATAAAAGTACAATTTATTTTTAAGTAAAAATAATCAAGTATACCAGTTTCATTTAAGGACCAACAAATTGACAGCTGTTCCATGTAGATTGCAAAATCGTCGGGAAGAGATTCTTGAAGTGCAATTTTTTTTTTTTGCAATTTACAATCTGTAGAAACAATGAGAATAGAAAGGTTCATAACTTTTTTGAAACATCACAGCACAGTTGAAACAGGCCGGTAGTCTATTGGTTAGTGCGTTGGACTATTGCAAGATCAAATTCCCAAGCTGACAAGGTAAGAATCTGCCGTTCTGCCCCTGAACAAAGCAGTTGACCCACTGTTCCAAGGCCGTCAAAGAAAATAAGAATTTGTTCGGACTTGCCTAGTTAAATAAAGGTAAAATAAATATATGGCAAATAGAAATCCACTATGGATGGTTTTAAGAGATACAGTGCCTTGCGAAAGTATTCGGCCCCCTTGAACTTTGCAACCTTTTGCCACATTTCAGGCTTCAAACATAAAGATATAAAACTGTATTTTTTTGTGAAGAATCAACAACAAGTGGGACACAATCATGAAGTGGAACGACATTTATTGGATATTTCAAACTTTTTTAACAAATCAAAAACTGAAAAATTGGGCGTGCAAAATTATTCAGCCCCTTTACTTTCAGTGCAGCAAACTCTCTCCAGAAGTTCAGTGAGGATCTCTGAATGATCCAATGTTGACCTAAATGACTAATGATGATAAATACAATCCACCTGTGTGTAATCAAGTCTCCGTATAAATGCACCTGCACTGTGATAGTCTCAGAGGTCCGTTAAAAGCGCAGAGAGCATCATGAAGAACAAGGAACACACCAGGCAGGTCCGAGATACTGTTGTGAAGAAGTTTAAAGCCGGATTTGGATACAAAAAGATTTCCCAAGCTTTAAACATCCCAAGGAGCACTGTGCAAGCAATACTATTGAAATGGAAGGAGTATCAGACCACTGCAAATCTACCAAGACCTGGCCGTCCCTCTAAACTTTCAGCTCATACAAGGAGAAGACTGATCAGAGATGCAGCCAAGAGGCCCATGATCACTCTGGATGAACTGCAGAGATCTACAGCTGAGGTGGGAGACTCTGTCCATAGGAGAACAATCAGTCGTATATTGCACAAATCTGGCCTTTATGGAAGAGTGGCAAGAAGAAAGCCATTTCTTAAAGATATCCATAAAAAGTGTCGTTTAAAGTTTGCCACAAGCCACCTGGGAGACACACCAAACATGTGGAAGAAGGTGCTCTGGTCAGATGAAACCAAAATTGAACTTTTTGGCAACAATGCAAAACGTTATGTTTGGCATAAAAGCAACACAGCTCATCACCCTGAAGACACCATACCCACTGTCAAACATGGTGGTGGCAGCATCATGGTTTGGGCCTGCTTTTCTTCAGCAGGGACAGGGAAGATGGTTAAAATTGATGTGAAGATGGATGGAGCCAAATACAGGACCATTCTGGAAGAAAACCTGATGGTGTCTGCAAAAGACCTGAGACTGGGACTGAGATTTGTCTTCCAACAAGACAATGATCCAAAACATAAAGCAAAATCTACAATGGAATGGTTCAAAAATAAACATATCCAGGTGTTAGAATGGCCAAGTCAAAGTCCAGACCTGAATCCAATCGAGAATCTGTGGAAAGAACTGAAAACTGCTGTTCACAAATGCTCTCCATCCAACCTCACTGAGCTCGAGCTGTTTTGCAAGGAGGAATGGGAACAAATTTCAGTCTCTCGATGTGCAAAACTGATAGAGACATACCCCAAGCGACTTACAGCTGTAATCGCAGCAAAAGGTGGCGCTACAAAGTATTAACTTAAGGGGGCTGAATCATTTTGCACGCCAAATTTGTCAGTTTTTGATTTGTTAAAAAAGTTTGAAATATCCAATAAATGTCGTTCCACTTCATGATTGTGTCCCACTTGTTGTTGATTCTTCACAAAAAAATACAGTTATATATATTTATGTTTGAAGCCTGAAATGTGGCAAAAGGTCGCAAAGTTCAAGGGGGCCGAATACTTTCGCAAGGCACTGTAGATGGGAGGGGTTGAATGGAGCTGAAGGTTGGGACTAATAACATCAAGATAATTATTTTAAAAACATACTGTGCCTGTAAAACATATATAGGTTAAGACATTTTGTGGAAAAGCACAGTTTAAAAGACATGGATAATAGAAAACAAACCGGATGGACCTCAGAAATAGATGGGAGAGGTTGAGGGTAGAGGAAGGACAGGAGTAAAAACTAACAAAATAGTGTCCATAAGCTGTACAATACCGTGTTTTCTGTATTTTTACTATTTTATTTATTGTATAATAATAGTGAACACATCAAAACTATGAAAAACACATATGGAATCATGTAGTAAGCAAAAAAGCGTTAAACAAATCCAAATATACTATATATTTGAGATTCTTAAAATAACCACCTGTAACATCTTCCCCTGCTCCTCCCCTCCGGCGTACGACGTCGCCAGAATACTAACCACAGGTCCTGGGATTCATCATTGCACACACCTGGCACTCATCATAACACGCGCCTGTTATTGATTATGATTCACACCTGGACTTCATTAACTTCATCATTTCCTCCCCTTTATATGTCATTCTCTTATGTTTTCTCACCAGTTGGTATTGTTCTTGTTTACCAGCGTGTAGCCTTATGGAATTGTCTCGTTACTGGTTGTTGTTTTATTAAACGTTTCACCTGCACCTGCTTCCCGACATACAGCTCTGTTATTACACCACCCTTTGCCTTGATGACAGCATTGCAAACTCTTGACATTCTCTCAACCAGCTTCACCTGGAATGCTTTTCCAACAGTCTTGAAGAAGTTCCCACATATGCTGAGCACTTTTTTGCTGCGTTTCCTTCGGTCTGTGGTCGACTCATCCCAAACCATCTCAATTTGGTTTTGGACGGGGACTGTGGAGGCCAGGTCATCTGATGCAGCAATCCATCCCTCTCCTTCTTTGTCAAATAGCCCTTACACAGCCTGGAGGTGTGTTGTGTCATTGTTCTGTTGAAAAATAAATGATAGTCCCACTAGGTGAAAACCAAATGGGATGGCATATTGCTGAAGAATTCTGTGGTAGCCATGCGGGTTAAGTGTGCCTTGAATTCTAAATAAATCACAGACAGTGTCATCAGCAAAGCACCCCCAAATCACAACACCTCCTCTGCAATGCTTTACGGTGGGAAAAACACATGCGGAGATCATCCATTCACATATCACAAAGACACGGCGGTTGGAACCAAACATCTCCAATTTGGACTCTAGACCAAAGGACAAATTTCCACCGGTCTAATGTCCATTGCTTGTTAATTGAAATGCATTCTAGGTTACTACATCATGAAGCTGGTTGATAGAATGCCAAGAGTGTGCAAAGTTGTCATAAAGGCAAAGGGTGGCTATTTGAAGTATCTCAAATATAAAATATATTTTCATTTGTTTAACACTTTTTGATTACTACATTATTCCATGTGATATTTCATAGTTTTGATGTCTTCACTATTATTCTACAACGTAGAAAATAGTAAAAAATAAAGAAAAACCCTTGATTGATTAGGTGTTCTAAAACTTTTGACCAGTAGTACATATAGTCTGTATAAGCTTGCGCCTATTGGGGGAGGGGTGGTAGGGTTGGAGGGTAATAAATGAGATATATATTTTTCTTAAAGATATGTATGTATATGTATGTATATGTGTGTATGTGTATGTACAGTTGAAGTCTGAAGTTTACATACACCTTAGCCAAATACATTTAAACTCAGTTTTTCACAATTCCTGATATTTAATCCTAGTATAAATTCCCTGTTTTAGGTCAGTTAGGATCACCACTTTATTTTAAGAATGTGAAATGTCAGAATAATAATAGAGAGAATTATTTATTTCAGCTTTTATTTATTTCATCACATTCCCAGTGGGTCAGAAGTTCACATACACTCAATTAGTATTTGGTAGCATTGCCTTTAAATTGTTTAAATTGGGTCAAATGTTTCAGGTAGCCTTCCGCAAGCTTACCACAATAAGCTGGGTGAATTTTTGGCCAATTCCTCCTGACAGAGCTGGTGTAACTGAGTCAGGTTTGTAGGCCTCCTTGCTCGCACACACTTTTTTAGTTTGACCCACACATTTTCTATGGGATTTGAGGTCAGGGCTTTGTGATGATCATGCCAATACCTTGACTTTGTTGTCCTTGAGCCATTTTGCCACAACTTTGGAAGTATGTTTGGGGTCATGGTCCATTTGGAAGACCCATTTGCGACCAAGCTTTAACTTCCTGACTGATGTCTTGAGATGTTGCTTCAATATATCTACATAGTTTTCCCTCCTCATGATGCCATCTATTTTGTGAAGTGCAGCAGTCCCTTCTGCAGCAAAGCACCCCCACGACATGATGCTGCCACCCCTGTGCTTCACAGTTCTATTTATGTTTCATCAGACCAGAGGACATTTCTCCAAAAAGTATGACCTTTGTCCCCATGTGCAGTTGTGAACCACAGTCTGGCTTTTTTATGGTGGTTTTGGAGCAGTGGCTTCATCCTGAGCGGCCTTTCAGGTTATGTCGATATAGGACTCGTTTTCCTGTGGATATAGATACTTCTGTACCTGTTTCCTCCAGCATCTTCACAAGGTCCTTTGCTGTTGTTCTGGGATTAATTTGCACTTTTCACACCTTTTCACAAGTACGTTCATCTCTAGGAGACAGAATGCGTCTCCTTCTTGAGCGGTATGACGGCTGCGTGGTCCCATGGTGTTTATACTTGCGTACTATTGTTTGTACAGATGAACGTGGTACCTTCAGCCATTGTTAAATTGCTCAAGGATGAACCAGACTTGTGGAGGTCTACCCTTTTTTTCTGAGGTCTTGGCTGATTTCTTTTGATTTTCCCATGATGTCAAGCAAAGAGGCACTGAGTTTGAAGGTAGGCCTTGAAATACATCCACAGGTACACCTCCGATTGACTCAAATGATGTCTATCAGAAGTCTATCAGAAGCTTCTAAAGCCATGACATAATTTTCTGGAACATTCCAATCTGTTTAAAGGCACATTCAACTAAGTGTATGTAAAATTCTGACCCACTGGAATTGTGATACAGTGAATTATAACTGAAAAAGTGTGTCTGTCAACAATTGTTGGAACAATTACTTGTGTCATGCACAAAGTAGATGTCCTAACCGACTTACCAAAACTATAGTTTGTTAACAAGAAATTTGTGCAGTGGTATAAAAACAAGTTTTAATGACTCCAACCTAAGTGTATGTAAAATTCCGACTTCAACTGAATATCGTCATATCGCCCAGCCCTAGATACACTGTAGGTTGCACAGGGCTCTATGGCAACCACATTGTACCAGCACAAGAGAGGCTGGTTAGATCAATTACCACGGATGCTATGTAAGTAGTCATTCCCTACAAACAAATCAAAGAGACCTTGCTTACAATTCAAAACTTATAATTACTCCTGTAAAGAATGGCTGCATCCATAGAGCAGCAGAAGAGTCAAGAAACGGAACATTCTCAGTCCTCACACAGAAAAATGACTAATGTTTCTCTGCTCTGTAAACGTCTGACTACAACTGTATGTGTATGTATGTATATATTTGCAAAAACATATATGGGGGATTGGAAGTTATGCAGACAATTACATTGATGAAATCTGACCCACCAATCAGACGCAAGCCACTCCATCATAAAAGGCACATGTTAGCCTGCTTGGAGTTTGCCAAAAGGCACCTACAGGTCTCTCAAACCATGAGAAACAAGACTCTCTGGTCTGATGAAACCAAGATTGAACTCTTTGGCCTGAATGCCAAGCGTCACGTCTGGAGGAAACCTGGCACCATCCCTACGGTGAAGCATGGTGTTGGCAGCATCATGCTGTGGGCATGTTTTTCAGTGGCAGGGACTGGGAGACTAGTCAGGAGACTAGTCAGGATTGAGGGATGGATGAACGGAGCAAAGTTCCGAACCTTGATGAAAATCTGCTCCAGAACACTCAGGACATCAGACAGGGGCGAAGATTAACTTACAACAGGACAATGACCCTTAGTACACAGCCAAGACAATGCAAGAGTGGCTTTGGGACAAGTCTCTGAATGTCCTTCAGTGGCCCAGCCAGAGCCTGGACTTGAACCCGATTGAACATCTCTGAAGAGATCTGAAAATAGCTGTGCAGTGTGTCCATCCAACCTGACAGAGCTTGAGAGGATCTGCAGAGAAGAATGGAAGAAACTCCACAAATGCAGGTGTGCCAAGCTTGTAGCGTCATACCCAAGAAGACTTGAGGCTTTAATTGCTGCCAAAGGTGCTTCAACAAAGTACTGAGTAAAAACTGTTTGTACTTTGTCATTATTGGGTATAGTGTGTTGACTGATGAGGAAAAAAAGCTATGTATTCTGTCTTAGAATAAGGCTGTAATGTAACAAAATGTGGAAAAAGTCAATGGATCTGAATACTTTCTGAACGCACTGTATGCACTGGTGCACTATTTACAGTAGATATTGAATAAACTAACTAAAGTCTAGCAAAATGCTACTGAGCATGCATGACACCGTTGATGTGACCAATTTCTCCAAGTTATGGACACATGACACCACATGTCTGTAGAGTGTCAAAACACAATTAAGCACAAACAAAAAATAACTACAAAGACACAATCCATTCCTCGTGCAGTACTGGCTGAAACTCTGCTGGGCTTGGAAGCTTTTAACTTGTGGAATTATGTTCCTCTGCAACCCATCTTCCAGTATTTAGTCTGACAATACTCTGCTATAAGGAGTAGCTATTGCATTTTAGTACACTAACCCTTCACTATACTGTAACTGGCTGGCTGCGGAAACAACTTTCCTTGGAATAACCCATCGTCTACACTCAACTCAACTAAACAGGGTCTCAGTCTTTCAATGGCTGCCTTACCATTGATTTCACTGTAAGAAAACTTCCACTGGTCCCAGATATAAACATAAGAAGGAAAGTGGTGGCAATTATTCAACACAAAGGAAGTAAAGCTTAAAACAAATATCCCAGACCCCTCCTGTGTATTTGTCAGAAGTATAAATAAAAGGGAAAATTGGCCGCCGACGCATGTTCCCCAGCAGGGTTTGAGACAAAACAGTGCGCTTTAAACAAAGGGAAATGTGTACACATTGAGCAACAGTTTATGGCAACAAGAAAAAGTAAGAAATCAACTGGCAACATGTGTGTCGAGAAAAATATAAAAACAAACGGAGGGTCAGTGGTAGATGAGTGTTGAGTGGGCACGCGCATGTCAGCTCTGCGTTGGTGATACTGGCAGACAGATGGGGTGCCATTCACGTCTGCTGTTAACGCCTGTGGGCACCAATGTGACGCCAGTCTGGGGCCGAGATACCAGTCACCCGGAGACATGGTGGAGTGTGTGACCGTTTGTGTGTACATTATGTGTGTGTGTGTGTGTGTGGGGGGGGGGGGGGGTATGTGTGTGTACATTTGTGCGTGTGTGTCCACCTGGGGGAGTCATGGCCTGCGAGAGGAAAGGCCTGTCACATCCTGTCTGAACAAGGACCTAGTGCCCTGGGAAAAACAATCTTCGGGGAATTAACCATGTCATGGATTAGCAAATATTTACCCACCCTGCTGCCCTATCACCAATCCTATTTGAATAAAACATTAGAGCTTTCATTGGTACTCGATGCTTATCTGTTAGTTTTCAATGTTTAATGAGGATGACATTCAGCCTGGCATCATGTCAGAAGTGAATTCTAATTAAAGTGTATTGGGATAGAAGATTTAGTGAAATGATAAGAGAAATGTCTCTGGCCGGGGGACAGGTGCAGCGGTCAAACCAATTGGCCTATGATAATTGAGATGCGATACACTCTTGACCCTCCAGTCTGGAGGAAAACAAGGCCCAGTGAGAATGTCCTTCTGGCATTGTTTACTGAGCTCATTTAAAAGATCTGTCTGGTCAATAAGACAATGAAAGGCAGGGTCAAAATATAATAGACAGACAGGGTGAGGGGGGAAAGCAAGAGAGCGAGAGAGAGAATGCATCTCAATACTGTATGTGATACATCCCATGTATGTATCTTCTTAGGATTAGTGTGATTCTTTACAGTTCCAAGACACAGCGTCCAGCATCCCTACTCTGAGACAAACAGCATGCTCAAACCCCCTTTTTTTTATCTCTGACAGCAGCATGCATCTCTATGGCTCTCTAGCTCTGAACCATGGAGTCTTTGCCAGACAGCTGCATTCAGGTGTGAGCCCCCCTCACACCTGTGCTTTGAAATGAGCACCACCCGCCACTGATTAATCGGTTTAATTTAGATGGTTATTAGTGTAATTATTAGTGTTATTAGTGTAACCTATAAGAAAAACATCCTAGGTTAGGAAGATATGGGATAGTCATATGTCTGTGGTTGCCTGCCTGCCTGCCTGCCTGGGGGTTTACGCATCATTGCACCACTTTAAATGTTTGGACAGCTGAGCTGGAATGAGCTGGGACGGGGTGAAGGTTTGAGAATGGGGCTATTTTATCCACACAGACAATCTTGTTTCTCATGGTATGAGAGAACTTTGCCTTTTGACAAACTCCAAGCGGGCTGTCGTGTGCCTTTTACTGAGGAGTGGCTTCCGTCTGGCCACTCTACCATAAAGGCCTGATTGGTGGAGTGCTGTAGAGATGGTTGTCCGTCTGGAAGGTTCTCCCATCTTCACAGAGGAACTCTGGAGTTCTGTCAGAGTGACCATCAGGTTCTTGATCACCTCCCTGACCAAGTTCCTTCTCCCCAAATTGCTCAGTTTGGCTGAGCCACACACACACACATACACACACACACACACACACACACACACACACACACACACACACACACACACACACACGCACGCACACACACGCACACACACACACACACACACACACACACACACACACACACACACACACACACACACACACACACACACACACACACACACACACACACGCACAGGCACACACACACACCCCTCTAGCATCTGACAAAAAGCATGGCATTTTAGGGAGGGAAGCTGTGGAGAGGGGATGCCAGCACTCATCAGCTGCTGTCAGACACACATCAGGCTCCATCACCCCACCCTTCCTAGAAGCCACCACCCTCCCCAATAAAACTTCTCTGGTCTGTCTGCTATCCCCCACTGTAATGCATGCAGATGTGGACGATGTGTTGTTTCACAGAGGCTGGTGGAGCTTCACCAAGCAATATACTGGATCATCTGGACTTGATATGGCACCCTAATCAGCATCCAGGTAAATAACACAACATCCATCATGTCTAGACACCATGCAGCTAACCCAAACATAGAGGACTGTACTGCAGCAATGCAATGCAATGCAATGCAATGCAATGCAATGCAATGCACTGCAGGAAACCATTGCAAAACAGCTGTTCACGTGCACCGTCTCTCCTCTTCACGTTGATCCAAGACATAAAAAACGATAGCAATCACCCCATCTTTTCCCCACAATCGCACCACAACCACCACCACCTCACCATCCCCTTCCATCTCTAAAGCCCTTACCTCCCCTCTATTACACTAATAAGGCTAATCACCCCTCGGGCTGGTGCAGCCCTGGGCCTGGGAGAACATGTCAGAGAGGGGAGATCAATGGACCACATCAAAGGCTGGAGCTGCATACAAACCGCCCTGCAAGGCTCTCGAGATAAGGCTGTTCTGTAAATTTTTCATGAGCTTCTCAACAGCACTGTTCTGTTCCTCGCCTGTGGATGTAGTGGAGCTTGCCTATTTTAATGAGTAGGAGGCTGCAGCCCAGTCCAACAGCATGTGCGTATACACACACACGGGCATGCACACACACACACACACACACACACACACACACACAGTAAGTTAGTTCAATTTTGTGTGGTTGCTACACACACAGACACATTCAGTGTACACACTCCCGCACACATAAACATGCATATGCGCCCAGAGACATACACACACACCACTGTGTGTAGTACAGTAAGTATTGGATCCATTAGGTTTACACTCATAATTAATAGGTTGCTAATTATAGGGTAGGTTGCAGAGTTAAAGTAATGGTTGGGGAAGAGAGGGAAGGTAGATCACTCTGCCAACATCCCACCTCTAGTCCTGCCTGTAGTCCAACCCTCATCAAATCAAATCAAGTTGTATTTGTCACATGCACCAAACACAACAGGTGTAGATCTTACCATGAAATGCTTACTTACAAGCCCTACACCAACAATGGAGATTTTTTTTTAAAAAGCAAGTAAGAAAACATTTGCAAAATAAAATAAACAAAGTAACAAAAAAAAGTAATAGTAAATATACAGGGAGTAACGGTACTGAGTCAATGTGCGGGGGTACAGATTAGTCAAGGTAAATTGAGGTAATATTAGGTAGGGGTAAAGTGAGTGTGCATAGAAAATAAGCGAGTAGCAGTAGGGTAAAAAAAATGAGGTCAAACAGTCCGGATAGCCATTTGATTAACTGTTTAGGCCAATTAGCCACTGTAGAGCAATTAGCCAGCACACTGCTCTGCCAACACATAGATTTCATGCTGCACCATCAGGTAGGCAGGCCAGCTGCTCTGCCAACACATACAGTTGAAGTCGGAAGTTTACATACACTTAGGTTGGAAGTCGTTTACCAATCACTCAACAAATTTCTTGTTAACAAACTATAGTTTTGGCACATCTACTTTGTGCATGACACAAGTCATTTTTCCAACAATTGTTTACAGACGCATTATTTCACTTACAATTCACTGTGTCACAATTCCAGTGGATCAGAAGTTTACATACGCTAAATTGACTGCCTTTAAACAGCATGGAAAATTCCAGAAAATTATGGCTTTAGAAGCTTCTGGCTAATTGACATCATTTGAGTCAATTGGAGGTGTACCTGTGAATGTATTTCAAGGCCTACCTTCAAATTCAGTGCCTCTTTGCTTGACATCATGAGAAAATCAAAAGAAATCTGCCAAGACTTCAGGAAAAAAAGGGTAGACCTCCACAAGTCTGGTTCATCAGCAATTTCAAAATGCCTGAAGGTACCACGTTCATCTGTACAAACAATAGTCCGCAAGTATAAACACCATGGGACCACGCAGCCGTCATACTGCTCAGGAAGGAGACGCGTTCTGTCTCCTAGAGATGAATATATTTTGGTTTTGAAAAGTGCAAATCAATCCAAGAACAGCAGCAAAGGACCTTGTGAAGATGCTGGAGGAAACAGGTACATAAGTATCTATATCCACAGTAAAACAAGTCATATATCGACATAACCTGTAAGGCCACTCAGCAAGGAAGAAGCCACTGCTCCAAAACCGCCATAAAAAAGCCAGACTACGGTTTGCAACTGCACATGGGGACAACGCCATTCTTATGTTTGGAGTAAAAAGAGGGAGGCTTGCAAGCCAAAGAACACCATCCCAACTGTGAAGCATGGGGGTGGCAGCATCATGTTGTGGGGGTACTTTGCTGCAGGAGACCCGGGTGCACTTCACAAAATAGATGGCATCATGATAAGGAAAATTATGTGGATATATTGAAGCAACATCTCAAGACATCAGTCAGGAAGTTAAAGCTTGGTCGCAAAAGGGTCTACCAAATGGACAATGACCCCAAGCATACTTCCAAAGTTGTACCAAAATGGATTAAGATCAACAAAGTCAAGGTATTGGAGTGGTCATCACAAAGCCCTGACCTCAAATCCCATAGAATATTTGTGGGCAGAACTGAAAAAGTGTGTGCGAGCAAGGAGGCCTACAAACCTGACTCAGTTACACTAGCTCTGTCAGGAGGAATGGGCCAAAATTCACCCAGCTTATTGTGGGAAGCTTGTGGAATGCGACCCGAAACGTTTGACCCAAGTTAAACAATTTAAAGGCAATGCTACCTAATACTAATTGAGTGTATGTAAACTTCTGACCCACTGGGAATGTGATGAAATAAATAAAAGCTGAAATAAATAATTATCTCAACTATTATTTTGACATTTCACATTTTTAAATTAAAGTAATGAGCCTAACTGACCTAAAACAGCACATTTTTACTATAATTAAATGTCAGGAGTTGTGAAAAACTGAGTTTAAATGTATTTGGCTAAGGTGTATGTAAACTTCCGACTTCAACTGTAGACTTCATGCTGCACCACCAGGCAGGCAGCCCAGCTGCTCTAGAGCTGGTAGACCACTGATCCCTGAAGACAGACGATATGAACCGAGGCTTAAATTCCTCCAACTTAGGAGATAGGTGGGGGAGAAAACGTAAGCCCTCGCTCAGCAGAAAGACTTGAAGAAAATGTGAGGATGAGGAGATTTGTAAAGGGAGGTGACTTTTAAAATGCTGCTGGCTGCAGGGGATCACTGGATGAGTGATAGGAGTGAGATGATCCACATATTGTCCTCTTCTAATCACAGAACATATGAAATGCATGAAATTCATCAAATGGATACATCTCTGAAAAAATGGCTTATTTCATTACTCACATTTTCAGGAAGTGAAATAAGCAAAGAGTGAATTATATTATGGGACGTGGGAAACTAAATAATGTAAGTTGAGGGTGTGACTAGACCAGCCAATAATCATTTCATTTTAAAGCTAGCATTGTTTCTCAGAGTGCATGTGATTTCTCCCCAGAACATTTGCTTACTGTATACTCAATTACACTTGTGTACTTCTTCGGAACACTGAATAGATGTTATTGTATATTCTGAGAAGAGATCCCTTTTCACATATGACACAATGGCACCAAATTGTGCCAAGGTGGTGGATCAAGCAATACCTCGTATTAGCTGAGAAAGGTCCAGCTGCATGCTTGAGAAGCATCTCATTAGAAGGAGCCATGGAGCCAAGGATGTGTTTCACCACCAGACTGCACAATATGTATCTTCAACACAGCTCTGAAACTGCCTTAAGTCTCGGTCTAAATATATCACCATGCTGTGAATGGAACATACCACAACCACTGGTAGGAGGGGGGTCAGAATGCTTGATGCTGAACGTTTTAACTTATGGAATAGCCAGAGTTATGAGTGGAATTTGATTTCCACCTCTTCCACATTACACCTTATTCCCAGCAGGGTGTTTTCTAATGATGGAGGAAAAAGCAATACTTTAACCAGCAAATTACATTCTGTTCCATGTTTCATATGTCAGAGGGAAATGCCATGAACTGTGGTAAATAGTTCAGTACAGATTTGAGCCACAAATATTGACAGAAATTCTCATTAAAAGTATCAGAGAAGGGCAGAGTGTTTTCTAACTGTTCTAAAAAGAATACTACATTTATAAAACCCACATTGTGTCTAGCATACAGAAACACAAAGGCCTATGCTACCCTGAACTCAACAGAAGACCAGGCTGTAATTGCAGCAGACCTAAATCACCCTATGCCCATCATATGATGTCAGTCAAGCTCCCTGTGCAGCTCAATCAGTGACAGGTACTTAACAGCTGTCTGTCTCTGTTAGGCTCAAACTACAGGACTAGACATTGTTGTGTCAGATGGGTCAGATGGAAAAAATCTATATATTGTTGTCAGCCATTTTATCCATTAGACGAGAAGTCCTCATATCCATTGATATTCACATAAACATGCGCAGACACACACACACACACACACACACACACACACACACACACACACACACACACACACACACACACACACACACACACACACACACACACACACACACACACACACACACACACACACACACACACACACACACACACACACACACACACACACACACTGGAGGGTAGTCACTTTGGAGACTGCAGACTTCACTATACTGTGTTCCTCATTACTGCCCAAGTGCCCTAACTACACACTATCTTCCTGTGATACCTCCACACAAACAACCCTGAATCTCTCAGATCTCTATCTCATATTTCTCCGTGAATATAGTCCATGTCAAACAGAGCTTCATTACCATATAGCCAAATGCCCAGGTGGAATCTGCACCATATAGCCAAATGCCCAGGTGGAATCTGCACCATATAGCCAAATGCCCAGGTGGAATCTGCACCATATAGCCAAACGCCCCCTAAATGAATCTGCACCACTCTCTGGTTAACTGAACACACATCATACACAGTCCAAAAACACCAAATACTTTTACCAGCACACACACATATTGTTCTCTCTAAAAGCTGTCTCGCCAAGCCATGAATGCATTGTGCTCTTAGTAGTTATTGAAAAACACATTTCCTGATGTGAGGATAAAATCCAAACTCATTTTATGTGATGTAAGTTAAATGTGAATCTGTTATTTCATACACTGGATGCATGACCTACTTATGCCATACACGGACGCACACACACCCGACTGAAACTACAGTGTGGCATGGTTTCACCGTAGTACCCGAGAGAGGGCTGTGAGAGAGCTCTCCTGGGACACATTCACACTGGGCTGCCATAGGCACACTCTTCTCAGCCATGAAACACTCCTCATCTGTGTACTACCCACTCTCCTCAACACCAACCAACTTACAAATGTTCTGAGTACAATTTCAAAAACCTGAAAAAAATGCTGCAACATGTCATGATTAATGTTTTCCCGTTCGCGTTCAGTGGGATAGCATCTCCTCAAAACCCAGTGTTAGTGCAGCCATTTTCAAAAAGTGAATTCTCAAATTAGGTCTGAAATGCCTTGGTTATTGCTCTAAATCAAAGGGTCTATTTTTAAGTGTTGATTGGAGCAGAGGCAAGTTGAGAGCCACGTTGGTGTGAATGTTATGGAAATTGACTGTTCACATACACCTGAGCACTGGGCTTAGCAACGGGAGGGTGTGTGAGTGAGCATGTGCACATGCACAAGTCTGTGTGGAAGAGACTGAAATATGCTCTTCTCTCCTCTCTCTTCTCCCCCACTACTTCGCTCTCCTCTCCATTTCTGAACGGTGGACTCCATTACCCGTTCTTCCATTTCATGCAACGGTCATTTACCCAAATGTCTCCCATGCTGAGGGAATGACAGGGGTAAAATGACAGGCAATAAGTGACGATTGGGAAAGTAAATATGAGCATTGCAGAGGCTCACAAAAATAGCAGATTCCATAAATTCAACGTGGTGCCCTAATGTATTTACTTTGTATAGCACTGGGAGGAGGAACACAAGGTGAAGGTTAGCAAACATCTGCTTTGGGGGCAATTCCCATTGAATACTCCTCATTCCAACACTATGATAATGTTATCCAATGGCTGAGCATAAATAGACATGGTGTGTAGTTGTGACAGATGAGCAGTGTTGGTCAAATCTCCAATGTAGAGTGCATCGGGTGACAGTGACGATGCCGTAGCTCTCACCCTGTGTCCACTCTGTGATAGCGCTCCTGTGTAGGGTCAGAGTCTGTTGTCTTAGGTGTGACCAGTGCATTCAAATGGTCTGATGGTCTGATTCAACATTGCTATAAGGGACGTGTTAAATTTCAAGCATCACAATGCCTTTGAATTTCATATTGCATTGACTGGAAAACAGTAAGCATACATTGGTTATGTGTATGTGTGTGCGTGCGTGCACAGTATGTGTGCCAAGTGTGTGTGTGTGTGTGTGCATGTGTGCAGTGTGTGTACCGTACCAAGAGAGTGTGTTTCTGTGTGCACCCCTCAACCATATTACTTAGATTGTCTTTCTCCACCCCTCTATTCAGCCCCATGACAGTCACAGGCCCCTTCTCTACCTGTCCCTGGGGACTGTAGCTCAAACAGAACTATGTTGTTGCCATGCTGTCTGCTGTCACAATCACAGAGCCATATGACAGTTCTGCCTGCCACCTCACCACCCTTGGTTTGTTATTTTGGAAAGTTTGTTGTATTGGAAAGTTTTGAAAGTCTATTAAAAAAGTTTGGTTACGAGCTAGCTAGTTTCTGAGTTTGGATCCTGCGACGTGGTTGGCATCAATTTCTGGGACCGCTACTATCTGTCCAGTGATCCTGCCGACCATAGCAGCTAGCCTAGCTGGAAGCTAGCTGCCTATCAAGCTAGCAGGGTGTTCTTGAGGGCTTGAACGCAGCCCGCGACACAGTTAGCCATTGTGACTGGTACCGCGGATTGTCCCGGGCTTGTGGATGTCTAGATCCCTGCTGTTTGTTGTTGTTGTTTTCCATCTTCCCTGCGACCTGCCCTGTCTGGAACTGTGAGGAGTAACAGTGTAACCTACGTTGCTACCATGACAAAGACCAAAGCCGGCGGGACGACCGTTGAGGAACGGTGGTGTCTCTCCATCACAGGTGAAGGATCTTTCAAACTAACAAAAATAGTCTTACAAGCAGTTGTTATAACATCAAGAAAATAGCTTCAGGTATTTTGTCCAAATACTGATGGAGTCAACTAATAAAAGAATGGTCGACCTGACCGGAGAGGTCAAGGACCTGAAGAACAGTTTGCAGTTCTCCCAGGCTCAGCTCAATGAGTTTTAACAGGAGAACTGCAAGATGACAGCAATCTGTAAGTCATTGAGAGAGTAAATCATTTCTGTATGTGAATCCATGATAACAATGACAGAGAAATCTGATTATCTCGTGGGTGAATCAAGGCAGAACAACATGGTTGTGGGCGGAATTTCAGAATCACCACATGAGACCTGGACGGAGTCTGAGGACAAAGTGTGGGAAATGATCTCGGAGAAACTGAAGATGGTTCACAGGAAGATTCAGGTGGAGCGTGCCTACAGGGCTGGAAAACCCATCACAGGCCCAGGTGACAGGTCCCAGTCGATAGTGGTCAAGTTCCTGAGGTTCAAGGACAAGGTAGCTGTTCTGGAAAGAGACAAGATCTTGAGAGGAATGTATATCTTCCTCAATGAGGTCTATCCTGAAGCTGTGCGCCAGAAGAGAAAAGAACTTATCCCAGCCATGAAAGCTGCCAGAACGTGTGGGGATATTGCTTACATCCGTTATGACAGGCTCATTGTCCTCCGTCCCTTCCAAAAGCCTGGAAGGGATGAGATAGCCAAGCCTATGGGTCCGTAGCTTCAACCCCGCAGTGCACACACACTGATTAATGGACTGCTGAATGTATATTTTTTTCTCTTGCTTTGTTTGCTCTGTTCCATATTATGCCTATCTCTGATAAACTACCCAGGAAAGGGCTGAAAATAGCCCATATTAATATACTGTATGTAGCCTTAGAAATGAGGTTCATGAAATCAATAACTTGCTAACATCAGATAACATTCATATGTTAGCCATTTTTGAGACTCACTTAGATAATTCATTTGATGATACAGTAGTAGCGATACTTTATCATCAAACATATATAGAAGGGACAGGCATCCTCATGGGGGATGTGTTGCTGTATAAATTCAGAGCCATGTCTCTGTAATGCTTAGAGAATATCTTATGCCAATTGTAATTGAAGTGATGTGTTTGCAGGTTCACTTGGCACATTTAAAGCCTTTTCTTTTGGGGTGTTGCTATAGGCCACCAAGTGCCAATAGTCAGTATCTAAATCATATGTGTGAAATGCTTGATAGTGTATGTGATGTAAATAGAGAGGTCAACTTTCTCGGGGACCTGAAAATTGACTGGTTTTCATCAAGCTGTCCGTTCAAGAGGAAGCTTCTCACTGTAACCAGTGCCTGTAATCTGGTTCAGGTTATTAACCAACCTACCAGAGTGTTTACAAACACTACAGGAACAAGATCATCCACATGTATTGATCACATTTTTATTTTTACTGTAGAACTTTGTTCTAAAGCTGTACCCATTGAATACCGTGATCACAATATAGTGGCTACATCCAGGAAAGCCAAAGTTCCAGAAGCTGGGCCTAAAATAGTGTATAAGAGATCATACAAAATATTTTGCTGTGACTCCTATGTGAATGATGTTATAAATATTTGTTGGTCTGATGTGATTAATAAGGAGCATCCAGACGCTGCACTTGATGAAATTATAAAATTGCTTCGACCAATTATTGATAAACATGCACCTGTTAAGAAACTGACTGTTATAACTGTTAAGGCTCCATGGATTGATGAGGAATTGAAAAACTGTATGGTTGAAAGAGATGGGGAAAAATAAGTGGCTAATAAGTCTGGCTGCACATCTGACAGGCTGACTTACTGGAAATTGAGAAATTATAGACTAAACTCACCAAAAATAAGAAACTGTTTTATGATGGCAAGATCAATGATATAAAGAATGACGGAAAATACATTTGGAGTGCTTTAAATTATGGGCAGAAAGACAAACTCTTTCATCGAATCAGATGGCTTATTCATCACAAAACCATTTGATGTTGCCAATTATTTTAATGATTACTTCATTGGCAAAGTGGGCAAATTTAGGCAGTGAGCCATCACACTCATGCATAAAAAACTAATAATGAAAGAAAGCATTGGAAGTTTTAATTTTGTAAAGTTAGTGTGCAAGAGGTGTAAAATGATTGTTATCGATAAATAATGACAAACCTCCTGGCATTGACAACTTAGATGGAAAGCTACTGAGGATGGCAGCTGACTTCATTGCCACTCCTATCTGTCATATCTTTAATCTGAGCCTAAAGGAAAGTCTTTGTCCTCAAGCATGGAGGGAAGACAAAGTATTTTCGTTACCCAAGAGTGGTAAAGCAGCCTTTACTGGTTCTAACAGCAGACCTATAAGCTTGCTGCCAACGCTTAGCAAACTGTTGGACAAAAATGTGTTTGACCAAATAAAAAGCTTTTTCTCAGTAAACAAATTAATAACAGACTTTCAGCATGTTTAAGGAGAAGGGCACTTTACATGCACTACACTGACACAAATGACTGATGATTGGTTGAAATAAATTGATAATAAGACGATTGTGGACGCTGTACTGTTTTCAGTGCAGCCTTTGATGTTATTTACCATAACCTGTTGTTGAGAAAACGTACAGTATGTGTTATGGCTTTCCATCCTCTGCCATATCATGATTCAGAGCTATCCATCTAAAATAACTCATTGGGTTTTCTTTAATGGCAGTTGTTTTATGCACGTGATGTCAGAATTCACTCACTGTTCAAAAATGTGATTGTTACACAACAGGACAGTTAACACGAGCTGCCTGCTAATTATCTATAGGCTATGTTTCAACTTGTCAATTTCAAATGATTTTCTAACCAGTTGTATTTTCTAACAACAGTTTTAATTGAGGTGTGTTCAGCCTCCTCATTAATTCACATAGAAGTGGCCCATTTCAGTGTTGCAGACAATTTATGTTTGAGGCTTTACTGAGCTTTACTCTCTCTTCAAGGAGAGCCCAAGCACTTCACCAATGTTTCCACAGATCAAGTATGCAGACATTTACGCAGTCTAGCACGAATTGGAACATTTTCTGGCTGGTGCTCGCATTGCGTTCCTTGTGGTTTTCCTTACACATAATAACTTTGTACATGTGTGCGTTCCTATCAAAGTAAGTGCCTTATTTTCTGTATATCGTGTTGTTGTTTCTACTATAGCATACAGTATGTATGTTTTGTATGTATGGAGTATAATGTATTTAGAGTTTTATTCACGTTTGAAAAGTACTGGTGACAAATAATGCATTCCGATTATTGCATATATTGTAATGGACACCTATGATGAGTGTAAAATACTTTTTGGAAGGTTCTACTGAATATAATGAGCTAATGCTAAGCTATTTGCCAGCTATGTGTGGTACCATGTTTGTTGACATTATACAATGCATTCTGGGTGTCATGTAAATGTCTGTCAGACCAAAGATGTTATAATGAGATGGGTAAACTTCCGTAAGTGAATGAAGGGAAGTGAATGATCGTAGACAATACACCCCCTTGAACATGCATACTGCAAACAGACCAAACTCATCTTGTCTCCTCGAATTATCTTTGGTTGACTTGAAAAAACAAATGGTGGCGCACACAAACTTCCCATCGTCTAATTACGTTCGATTTCTAGAAAGTGTTTTAGTCAATTATTTTGATCAATGGTGAGCTCACTCGTGATGTGATTCATTATAAATGGTAATTGCTATTAGCTAATTCACATTGTGGTTTCTGACAGCCAAGAGTTATCTAAATATGACCGCTTGTGTTACGTCAATCTTTCCTCAGTTAGCGCTAGGACTAATGTAGCCTACATTTTCCGGTTTGGATGATTGTGTATGCTGTCGCTACTTCTGTGAATATCTGAACATTGCATCCCAAAATAAACTGGTCACATTCAGGACATAAATGTCACTGCCCTGACCTTAGAGATCCATTTTATTCTCTATTTTGGTTAGGTCAGGGTGTGACTAGGGTGTGCAGTCTATGTTTTATATTTCTTTGTTGGCCTGGTCTGGTTCCCAATCAGAGGCAGCGGTCTATCGTTGCCTCTGATTTGGGATCATATTTAGGCAGCCTTTTCCCACCTGTTGTTTGTGGGATCTTGTTTTTGTACTGTTGCTTTCCAGCCCTACATAACTGTGCATTTCATTTTTTTTTTCTCGTTTTTTCCCCCTGGTGTCATCAATAAAAGAAAGATGTACGCCTACCATGCTGCACCTTGGTCTACTCCTTCCAATGACGAGCGTGACAATAATACTTTGTAAAGACTGTGTTAGTACAAAATGTTTCTGTGAAAAAACAGTGTGGCTAGCTCATATGCTGACTGTTGCCTCAATCGAAACTGGACGTTGTAAATAAGCGTTCTAATCACACCGGTTTAAGCATACGATGCAGGGACCACTGTAGAATGATCACACCATTTTGTTGTTACAGTATATGTGAAAAGGTTCATGTCAAAGTGTGGTGTACCGCAGGGCAGCTCTCTGGACCCTCTACTCTTCTATTTTTACCAATGATCTGCCACTGGGCGGCAGGGTAGCCTAGTGGTTAGAGCGTTGGACTAGCAACCAGAAGGCTTCAAGTTCAAACCCCCGAGCTGACAAGGTACAAATCTGTCATTCTGCCCCTGAACAGGCAATTAACCCACTGTTCCTAGGCCATCATTGAAAATAAGAATTTCTTCTTAACTGACTTGCCTAGTTAAATAAAGGTAAAATAGAAAAATTAACTGGCATTAAACAAAGCATGTGTGTCCATGTATGCTGATGATTTTGCGACTTTACGCTGCTGCTACTCTCTGTTTATGCACAGTCACTTTAACTATACATTCATGTACATACTACCTCAATTGGGCTGACCAACCAGTGCTCCCGCACATTGGCTAGCCGGGGTATCTGCATTATGTAACACCACCCGCCAACTCTTTTACGCTACTGCTACTCTCTGTTCATCATATACGCATAGTCACATTAACCATATCTACATGTACATACTACCTCAATCAGCCTGACTAACCAGAATCTGTATGTAGCCTCACTACTTTTATAGCATCGCTACTGTATATAGCCTGCCTTTTTACTGTTTTCTTTACTTACCTATTGTTCACCTAACACCTTTTTGTGCTATTGGTTAGAGCCTGTAAGTAAGCATTTCACTGTAAGGTCTACTACACCTGCTGTACTTGGCGCACGTGACAAATAAACTTTGATTTGATTCAATGATATACTCATCAGCAATCACAGCTAATGAAGTCACTGAAATCCTTAACAAATAATTGAAGTCTGTTTTGGAATGAGTGACCAGTAATAAACTGGTCCTGAACATCTCTAAAACTAAGAGCATTGTATTTGGTACAAATCATTTCCTACGTTTTAGACCTCAGATGAATCTGGTAATGAATGGTGTGACTGTTGAACAAGTTGAGGAGACTAAATTACTTGGTCTTAGCTTAGATTGTAAACTGACATGGTAAAAACATAGAGATGCGATAGCTGTAAAGATGGGGAGAGGTCTGTCTGTAATAAAGAGATGCTCTGCTTTTTTGACACCACACTCAAAAATACAAGTCCTGCAGGCTCTAGTTTTGTCTTATCTTTAATATTGTCCAGTCGTGTGGTTGAGTGCAGCAAGGAGAGAACTAGTTAAGTTGCAGCTAGCCTAGAACAGAGCGGCTTGCTCTTCATTGTAATCAGAGGGCTAATATAAATACTATGCATGTAAATCTCTCTTGGCTAATAGTTGAGGAGATACTGACTGGTACTTATTTTTATAAGAAACAATGTGTTGAAAATTCCAAATTGTTTGCAAAGTCAACCTACACACAGCTCTGACACACACACTTACCTATGGAACGCCGTTTGGTTCTTTGCGTGTCAAAAAAGATACATGTCAAATAACTAAGCTTTTAATTTGTCAGGTCAAATAACCCAGTTCTATTATAGAATGTTCTGAATTTGCACGTAAAAGCCAAGTGCCACCACTACTATCAGTAGCAAGGTCAAAGCTGTACAAAAAAAGTATGCAAACAAGCAAACACCGGCCACGAACAATGTGTTTACAATACCGCTAATTGGTAATAAGGCATTATTTGTTTGACCACAACTTCTGGGGTAGCTAGCTTTAGCTTGGTACCTAGCTAGCACCAATACAACCAGACTGAAAACAATGACCAGTAGAAATGGCAGTCATTTTCATTATTCTTAGCAATGATTTTGGAATCCTAGAATCCTAGCCACTTGTTGTTCACCTATTGAAATTGAACTTCAGTTCATGAAAATAAATAGCTAGCCAGCTACTTAACCCTGTTGCCCAAAGCTAATGTTAGAAGCTCGACCGGACCAGGTTATGTGTTGTGAAGCTAGCCACAATAAGGATTAGGCACAATAGTGGAATTTGCAGTTTGCCTTCAAAATAAAAATACCTCTTTGAAAGTTACACAGAAGGTTTCAATTGATGGAATCATGCCATATTCAGACTAGATAATGTTAAACAAGTTTGGAATGTGAATCAATGAAAATAGGTATCAGTCTACTCAATAACACCCACAGAACACAACTGTGAAGAGTTTATGCAAATATTAGCATTCTAGCTCTTATCGCGGGACTGTGACTGTGTGAAATCACCTCCCCAGCCTAGTGTGTGTATTGACATTCAAATTGCACTGTACAGATTTCCCTAAGAATTGGGGATCAATGAAATGGGGTATCAGTCTACTCAATACCCAAGATGTATTTTCCCAACGCCCTCCTCAGAGTTATCGGACTCCAAAATATCCACTCAGTATTGTTTTTCCTCTAGAATAGTGTTCATAACACATAGGTTGACAATAAATGTATCTCAATTCAAAGTTGTTTCAGAGTCCTGCAATACGAGCTACGACGCTAATGTTCTCTGGGTGTCACTGAGTAGACTGATACCCCATGTCATTGATCCACAATCCATCAATCCAGGTACAGTGAAACAAGTATGCTCCCAATGCAATTCTAAAGTATAATACATCCAGTGTGATTTCAACAAATTTTTGTCAAATTAACAAATTATTGTCTTTTGTTGGTGTTATATAACAACATTCCAACCTCATTTAGCATGATCTATATAGCACTGACACACACACTTACCCCACCAGACATGCCACCAGTCCCCATGTCCAGAACAAATTCAAGGAAATGTGAAGTATTATACAGAGCCATGAGTGCATGGAACACCTTATACATCTTATATAGCGCAAGTGAACAGCAAACCTAGTTTCAAAAAACAAATAAAGCAACACCCCCCGGCACAATGCCGTTCCCACATGTGACCCGCATGTTAATGTTTAGAAAGGTATGTAAAATGTCAAGTATTTTGTCTGTAATGAATTTTTTCATTATGTGTCGAACCCCAGTAAGACTAGCTGTCGCTAATGGGGATTATAATAAATCAAAAATCTAAATCTTAACTCCTGGTGGCTTTGATGGTTTCCATCTTTATGTGTCGATGCCGCTCTCCTCCAGGTTGTCTATCAAGACTAATCCTGGCGATCTGGAGAGACTTTAGACATCAGGAACGTGTGGATTCAAATGCCCTTGGCTCAGACTATAGATATAAAATCACATCAGTATTGTCACAGGAGCCTCTGAGATAGACTCCAGTTTTGTTAAGCTCCTCAGAGTACTTTCACTGAGATGTTAGCTGAAAACCTGGATCCCTTGCAGTGAAAGTAAGGGTGCATTCAGAAAACAAGCTTTATTTCTTATCAGAATCAGTTTGGGTCATTTGAGAAAAAGCGTGAACATCGTAGGCTAGTGCTGAACAAAGGAAACAAAATTGTGCCAGTTACCAGTTTCTGATTATTTATGAAACATAAATTAAAGAAGACTGTAGTTTCTCCCAACCCTGATGTCTCTAATCAGAGAAAATTCTGAGTAGCTAAACTTAAAGTAGGTCAGGTTTGTGAAGAAAGACTGAAACGTTGAACTTATGAAGCCATGCTGGGAGCAACACAGGCATATTGATCGTCAACTTCCCTCTATGTCACTTCACATTGAATCGCCAGAGGTTTGGATGGAAACGCCAAGCATGAGTGTGTGGGAATGACTCAACAATCTCCAGGGACAGCAGGAGCCAGACAAGATAAGATCTTTCTTCACTAACACAGGTTCGGAGTTCTCAAATCATAAAGGGCCTTCAGGCTTAGTCTGAGCACTCCCTGGGGACTGAGACATTATTGGCTGAGGTACAGGGAAGCCCCCACACAGCCTTAAGGTGTTTTTCCCCTTAACCTGGCTCATTTCATCATGACAGATTGTGGCAATTAAAACGGTTTCTAACATTTACAAGGGAGTAGCGATCTCCCTCTGCTGTCTGTAGGCAGCTGTACTGTGCTTTGGCAGAACTGCATTGGCTGTGGTTGATGGGGAATGTCTTTTAATAAGTCCAGCTGACTAAATTTGACCTTTGACCACCATGACCACAGCAAAGCATCCTTAATGACATCATCTAGCACCTTGAAGTGCTCCGCGCTGGAGATCTGATCAGAGCTGCTCATCTGTTGCAACCAGAGCCATGTATATAGACACATATTTAGACATGGCTCTGGTTGCAACTACATTCAATGTCTATTCATGCCTTAATTAGATCTGATCAGTTACATCATAGGCTTCTTCTGAGTGGCAGAGGGGCTCATGAAGGGGGTTGGGGATTGACGAGTGGGTTCTTGAAGAGAAGAGAACACCCTGGCTCAATCCCTCACTGCTAATCGTTCAAAGCACAACTCAAGGCCTCCACTCCCTGTCCGTCCGCAGCACAGAGCAGAGCAGGATGTTAAAGCTCTTAAACACTGACGTTCCCCTCTCGCACCACTGATGAGGATCTAGCGGGAGGCATGGAGAGAGAAATGCTGAGAGGGGCAGATAGTGTGTGAGCAAAAGAGACCGAGTGGGCAAGGCCAAGGGAGAGTGAATGAGAGAGAGAGCGGCCCAGTGACAGAGAGTGAGCGAGCGAAAAAGAAAGAGGCAAAGCGAGAACCCTGCTGTTCCGACCCCTGCTCCATTGCAACAGATAGATCTCTATTTTAAAACAACACTGCTGGATGTCTAGTTAGGATGCAGACAGCAGCAAAATCTTAATGGCCCTGCTGAATATTCTTACTGACAGATTAGTGAAGTAAGTAGCCTTGTGCGAGCTGGACTTGCTCATAGGGCAGGAGTCCCGTTTCTGTGGCGTGAAGCAACTAGATGTATAAATACACCCCCTGGACAGGACACTAGTCTATCTATCAAAGGGCCTTACCCCTAAACTATTTCCTTAATGATGAGTGCCAAGCAGAGATGCATCAGGTCCATTTTTTGTCTTTAGCATGACTCGGCCAGGGATCAAACTCACAACCTTCCAATCTCAGGACTAACACTCTAACCACAAGGCCACTGAGCTGGTACTGATTGATTAATGGATTATAACTTCATAGCAGTCGTCTGTCTGACATGTTCCTATGGCTATCTAGTCGTAATCTGTGACTAGGCTGAGCAGCTGTAATGTGGATCTGTTGCAGTCCTTACTGGATAAGGGAGAGGAGTGATCATGTTAAAACTATTTCTACATTCTCTGGTTCCCTTCATAAGGAAAGCATCCACATCCTCACTGTACTAAAACTGGGGGACTAACAGCAGAAAGGGCAGAAGAGGCAGGTCACCCAGCCCAGGGTTAGTACTGCATTAGGCACAGCACCGGCCCCCAGCCCCAGCTCTCTCTGATGAGGGGCTTAGAGGAGAGCCAGTTCCCCTGAGACACTGTTTAGGTTCTACTCGCTGTAGCTAGATGGGAGAAGAAGAACTGCCACTACTTACTTATTCATCCACTCCACTAGGCTGTATAAACAGCGGGAGCCACCACGCTGTACTCTACTCTTGGCTGGCCATGTTATCAGCAGCACATCTAATTTGTGTTAAAATGGTGTTTAATTATAGATGGGCCTGAATTATACACACCATTACTCTGATTGGCCGCCAAACGGGGCCCTCTCTCCGGTGTGTGGACCGCCACATGTACCGCCACTGCCAGTGGTCAAACAATGGCATGAACATAGGATCAGATATGCTAGGCAGAGATCCAAGAACTCTCTCCATGTTGCGGCATTTGTTTATACGTGTTTACATGTTCCTGTGCTCCTTGGATTGAGTCCAAGGAAGCTTGTGTTTGAACACAGTGTGAGCATCTTGGAGCTGAATCTGATGCAGTTACCCTGAGCCAGGGGCCGTCTTCCGTACCAGTGTCATGTGGCACATTAGCATCCTGCCGGTACTAGCAGCCTGCCAGGCAGGCCCTGCAAAGTGAAACCTTGGCATGCCAGCCAGTTGACTGATGTGCTGTTGTTTCAGCCATGCTGTCTCTCTCAGGCACTCCTTACATACTGCTCCACTGTCACTCTGCTCGGCTCCTACAGATAGCTATCTCACCAAACTGACAGAGACAGGGTATGCTAAGCAGTGGGGCTTTCTATAAGCCTCCATGGGGGGATGGAGGGGGGAAGTAAACAATTGTTATGCTTCATCACATGGGAGCAGCAGAGAGACAGAGCAATAGTGAAGAAGTAGAAGAGGGAGGAGAGAGAGCAAGAGAGAGGAAAGAGAGAGAATAGATGTCGCTAAGGACACACAGAGTGAGTGACAAAACCTTATTGAATTTATTTGTCTTGCTCAGCGGCTGAGATTAATCTAATTTATTGTGGCTGACAGCTAGGGACGAGCACATCAAAGACGAGTCACACACAGACAAATGTATTTTCCTTTTATAATGAATGAGAGGCAGGTTACCCTCAGGAAACCAAACAGTGATAGCATGTCTCTCCCAGGGAACAGGGCAAACGGACGACATACACAAAGACATCCCATTATCCTGGGAGGATGCACTAAAAGCAGGCCTCCCACTGACAAACCATTAGTGGGGTGGGATTAGGAAGTGGGATGGGGGACAGAGAAATCACCCTGGGATCTATTTTTTTCAAAGGGCAGTACACCTTGATCTGTTGATCGCAGAGAAATCAATTACATCAATACCAGGAAATTATCAAATTGAATGGAGATTGGTTGCTCCAGCTGGTCGTACACCCAATCATAATTATTTGTCTGATGTAGACTGCACTATACAATTCATAAAAATGTAGCTGTTAAGGTGACGTTACTGCAGTTGAAAAGGCTGTCTTCTTCATCTGAGTAAAAGGTCTGCATAGACCGAGGCTGTCTGCTTCATCTGAGCAAAAGGTCTGCATAGACCGAGGCTGTCTGCTTCATCTGAGCAAAAGGTCTGCATAGACCGAGGCTGTCCGCTTCATCTGAGCAAAAGGTCTGTGCACCTCTAGCTATTGAAATGAGGAATGAAAGCTCCAGGCAGCATGTGGATGTTGCATCTGTGTAAGCAAGCAGCTGTGTACTTCCTAGTTTGGCATTTTCTAAAGGCCTTAAGTCACATCTAACCTAACAATAACACCTGTTGCTCCACCCAAGCTACAGTACCTCTCAGGCCACGTGACAGGATCAAAAAAGATCTGTGGTACAGTTTCATTTCTCTCCTCCTCAGTGGTGGTAAATATCACAGCTGCATACACTGTGGTTAATAAGCTAAGTATGGTGGACTGACTGGTCAGAAAGGCCTTTTCTATTTGGGTTTTTCTCCAGAACCTCTGCATATGATGCTAATATAACGACACAGCTGGGAAATATTCTTCAGCCATAGAAAGTGAACCACTGCTTTATCTCTGCCAAACATGTCATTTGTCTGGGGATTCATGGAACAACAAACCCACAATGAGTCACAATAACTCTCTGCATAGGACCAGATATTAACCCCACTACTCCAAACAATACAAGCTGTGGTCTAAACCAGAGGGCCTGCAGGCTACTGGTTTCATGGGACATCAACACTCTTTGAGGGTTTAGTAGTTATGAAGCATACTTACACAGGGTTACACAGGGTTCACTTTGTGTTATTTACAGGGGTGCTCTTTGTCCCATGGTGAAATACTATGAAAAACCTACTACCAGGTAGACTCCTCTCACAGGTACTGGAGAAGCTTCCAGTGTTCAGAATAAGAAGTGTGTGTGTGTATGTGTACAGGCAGTAGTTGTAAACAGAGACACTGTGTAAACAATGTTATGGTGGGTCGCTTCACCTGAATTCAGTAAATACCTGTGAACCAGGACCTTGGGAATTTGTTGAATATTGTTTGTCAAATGCTGGAAAAACACTTGAACAAGATATATATTAGGATCCTCATCTTCCTTGGGTCCAACACAGAACTAAAAATACATTACAAGCAATTACATTGCTAAATGCCAACCATTGGATTAAACACTGTTTGTTTATTTGGGTATAATACTTTTTTAACACAAGAAGCAGAAGCTGGAGAATATTTAGGGTGTGAAACGTTAACTAACAGCTGGCTGGCTCCATAATCATAGTTCGTTTTCTGCTCTGCTCCATGGTAGGGGAAGCAGATTGTCCTTGAGGACTCTACATAAATCAACATTTAGCAGCAGAAACCATGTGGCCACTGGATCTGCCAAGAAAAACATAAACTTAATTAAGTCCTATATTACAAGGCGTGTGTGTGTGCTGGGAGGCCTGTAATGAAACCCTAATGCAGGCTTCAAATTGGTCTAACAAGCGGCTAAAACGAATGCCTGACGGTGCACTCATACAGCCCTGAGTGAGCCAGCCTCGCAACCAAGCAGGTAAATTGCAAAGTTAAGGTTTGATGCATGCTCAGAGAGACCATCTCACAGAGAAGCCCAAGCTCCTATAACTGGTCCGGTGTGTGACTCTGGGACCACTGAAGCAGACAGGACTTTGGCCTTCACACTTACGTGAAGGGCTGATGAAGGGCTTTCCTTCCTTTGATCCCACAAGTCCATCAAATATTTAATCTTCCTTTGAAATTCAATACGAGTCATTGAGTGTAGATGTGGTCTCTGACCGGTCCTTAAATAAACATTAATTCGAATGACTTACATGATACTACATAATAACACTCGAAGTGATGTTTTGCTACTTCATATTCATAAAATAAATACTTGGAGACATACATATAAAAGGAGAGAAAATGTGCATTTATGTATGTTTATATAATGTTCGACATGGAACACAAGAGTACTAATGTCTGTCTAACTGCTGGAGAAAGAAAAAAGACTGGGAGATTTGTCTTACATTTCTCCCCTACACTGCTTAGGCTGTTCTATGCCAATTACCACTGGCATCATTCAATTCCGCACTGGGTTAATTTGATCCATCTCATATTCATGAATGTTGGCCAACATTGTTTCATTATTGTCACTAAGACTGCATTCATCACAGTCTCCGCTCCTACCTCCACAGTGATTAACATAGCACCTCCCAATAAAATATTCCATTTCAGAATCTGGCAATAACAGGATAATTGCTGTGATCAAGAGAGACAAGATAACGTAATCACAGAAATGAAGGAGAAGCGGGGTGAAAGAAAGACAAAACGGATGGAACTGCCAGAGAGCTGGGAGAGAGATTTAACCCACTGGGCACCAACTGGGTGAATCACCTTCGTTTCAATGTAATTTGTCAAGGGATGGTGGCATGGAATCTACATGGAAAATACATTGGATTTGAAAAAAGCCATCAAACTTGTTTTGAGGGTAAAATCTCAACCACAGGAGTATGTCAGCATGGTAACCAAATGTCAACATAGACAAACCTTGAATGAAATATGTGGAGTTTGTACCTTTTAAAACAACGTCAGATCTTCAACATTATATCCACTATCAGAAGAAAAATTACTGTAATATTCCGCATTGAATCTCAAACGTCAATCTCGAACGGTACATCACATGTACCATGTATTTTTTTAACGTAATCTCAACTGCAATCCAGTTAATTTGGTTCTGCTTTTAGATGAAGCAGTGATAAGTAACACATTGATCTGTTCTATACATAAAATAAATATCTGACATTTGTACTTTGCTGTGCTTTTAAATGGTTTAAAGCACAGTGATAGACATTTGGGTGACAACTAAACCGAAAATCAGACATTGTCAGACATTGGAATGTGGTTGTGCTTTTAGATGGTTCAAAGCATAGTGAAAACACATTGGAAATTCAACTAACATTTGGATGTATTTTTGAGTGGGTGAATATACAGGTAACTGACAAAATAAAGGAAACACCAACATAAAGTATCTTAATAAGAGTTGGGCCACCACGAGCCAGAACAGCTTCAAGGCACCTTGGCATAGATACTACAAGTGTCTGGAATGCTATTGGAGGGAAGCGACACCATTCTTCCTGACATATTCCATCCTTTGGTGTTTTGTTGATGGTGGTGGAAAACGCTGTCTCAGGCGCCGCTCCAGAATCTCCCATAAGTGTTCAATTGGGTTGAGATCTGGTGACTGAGACAGCCATGGCATATGGTTTACATCATTTTCATGCTCATCAAACTATTCAGTGACCACTCGTGCCCTGTGGATGGGGGCATTGTCATCCTATGGGGTCATAGCCATGGTAGCCAAAATAATGGCTTGCACAGCATTTCTATACATGACCCTTAGCATGATGAGATGGTAAATCCTTAATTATCCCTGGAACCACACCTGTGTGGAAGCACCTGCCTTCAATAAACTTTGTCTCCCTCATTTTCTGAAGTGTTTTCCATTATTTTGGCAGTTACCTGTAGGTTGTAACCTCATTGATCAAGGTCTCAACCAGATATTACCCAATTATCCGTGTTGAAATGACATGGTGTGCCCAGTGGGAAAGTCTTTCTATCTGTTTGAGCCTCTGTCATCGGCTTTGTTTCACATTTGCATTTTGATCGTTGATTCAACATTGTTTCCACATCATTTCAACAACAAAAAATGATATGGGATGACGTTGTATCAATGTGGTAAAATGATTGGATTTGCAAAAAGTCATAAACGTAAGGGAGTTATTTTCCCGCAAATGTTACCCTAAATCCAACGACATGGTGAAATGTTATATTGATTTAACTTTGAATTCACATTAGATGACAACTCAACCAAATTTAAATAAAAACTAGACGTTGAGCTGACGTCTGTGCCCAATCGGGGGTTTCCATGGTGATGGCGTGGGGGTTGTTAACGAGGGATAGGAGGATGAGACATGTGTTAGTAAAAGGAATAGGGGCATCTTATCTTTGATCTGACACTGTCCCCCTCTTCATCTCAGATGAGGTAGACGAGGGTCACGTCTCCGAAGTCTCCCACGAACGACAGGTGGATTGAAGGTTAATGAAGCGCCTTAGTGCTGGCGTGCCTGGCATGCTGACTGTAGAAGACTCACACGGCTTTAGGTCCACCATCACAATAATCACACTGATCCTGCGAGGTGGCACTTGTCTCATAGCACCTTCCCTCTCACTTCTCCCTAAATGAGGGACAAACTCCACTGACACTTCACTGACACTTATCCTTATAAGGTGTTAGGCGAAGGAGTTAGGCAATGATAAACAGCGATGTTTGGTTAATGCCCTGTTATGATGAGGCAGGGGTGAGAGGGGCTTCATTTTGAGAGATGTCTCCCAGCCTTTATCAAGGTGATTAGATCAGGAGCCAAAGGCATCTCACTGGGGAAGTGGTGTTGACAGATATCGAAATAGCTTCATCATTGCTTTGTGAGACCTGCTGGCTGAGAGGATGATTAATTTTTGTTTTCTATGACAGGGGTTCTCAATGTGGTGTCCGCTGGCAATACTGCAGGGGGTCCGCGGCCAGATAAAATCAATTAAAAAAGTATATATATACAGTACCAGTCAAAAGTTTGGATACACCTATTCTTTCCAGGGGTTTTCGTAATTTTTCATATTTTCTACATTGTAGAATAATAGTGAAGACATCAAAACTATGAAATAACACATGGAATCATGTAGTAACCAAAAAAGTGTTTTTGAGATTCTTCAAATTAGCCAACCTTTGCCTTGATGACAGCTTTGAACACTCTTGGCATTCTCTCAATTTCTTTCCTTCTTAATGCGTTTGAGCCAATCAGTTGTGTTGTGAGAAGGTAGGGGTGGTACACAGAAGATAGGCCTATTTGGTATAAGACCAAGTCCATATTATGGCAAGAACAACTCAAAAAAGCAAAGAGAAATGAAACTCCATCAATACTTTAAGACATGAAGGTCAGTCAATTGAAAGTTTCTTCAAGTGCAGTCGCAAAAACAATCAAGCTCTATGACAAAACTGGCTCTCATGAGGAATGCCACAGGAAAGAGCAACCCAGAGTTACCTCTGCTGCAGAGGATAAGTTCATAAGAGTTACCAGCCTCAGAAATTGCAGCCCAAATAAATGCTTCACAGACTTCAACTAACAGACACATCTCAACATCAACTGTTCAGAGGAGACTGCATGAATCAGGCCTTTATGGTCGAATTGCTGTAAACAAACCACTACTAAAGGACTACAATAATAAGTAGAGACTTGCTTGGGCCACGAAACACCTCAGACCGCTGCGACATTTGGGAGTAAAAACAGAGTATGTTACAGTCCCTGATGTCTCTCTGGAAGGGGATCCTCACATTGAGCTCGTCAACTTTAATGTCCAGGGACTGAACATTAGCGAGTAATATACTTGGAAGCAGTGGATGGTGTGCACACCTTCTGACGCCGGCGGCGTCTTGGAACAGCCTCTAGGAAAAATTCAATAGCCTTGGAAGGTACGAACAAAGGATCCAATTCAGGAAAGTCGTATTCCTGGTCGAAATGCTGGTGAGAAATACTGCAAAGTTGCTTAGGAGATGGCCATGTCTATCAGTGTCATCACTCCACACATCTTATCCACCAAACTACAAAATCTAATGAAACCCTGATGAAAAGTTCCTCTAAAAAGATATTGGAATAAATTGACCCCCTGGGGGCTTTTAACCTTAAGAATAAATTAAAAACTGATATACAGTATGTGAGGCAAAAACTAGGAGTAACCTTTGGGTGGCCTTCTCTTCTCTCAACTAATTTCCCAGAATCTGCATTGCATATCTGCCACACTCAGAACAAAGTTGTGTCCAATGGCAAAGCTATTGCAGCTATTCCCTCCGTAAGGCTATCAAACAAGCTAAGCGTCAGTACATAGACAAAATAGAATCCCAATTCAACGGCTCAGACACAAGAGGCATGTGGCAGGGTCTATAGTCAATCACGGACTACAGGAAGAAATCCAGCCCAGTCACGGACCAGGATGTCTTGCTCCCAGGCAGACTAAATAACTTTTTTGCCCGCTTTGAGGACAATACAGTGCCACTGACACTGCCTGCAATGGAGAAATGCGGCCTGTCCTTCACTGCAGCCGAGGTGAGTAAAACATTTAAACGTGTTAACCCTCGCAAGGCTGCAGGCCCAGACGGCATCCCCAGCCGCGCCCTCAGAGCATGCGCAGACCAGCTGGCTGGTGTGTTTACGGACATATTCAATCAATCCCTATACCAGTCTGCTGTTCCAACATGCTTCAAGAAGGCCACCATTGTTCCTGTTCCCAAGAAAGCTGAGGTAACTGAGCTAAACGACTACCGCCCCGTAGCACTCACTTCCGTCATCATGAAGTGCTTTGAGAGACTAGTCAAGGACCATATCACCTCCACCCTACCTGACACCCTAGACCCACTCCAATTTGCTTACCGCTCAAATAGGTCCACAGACGATGCAATCTCAACCACACTGCACACTGCCCTAACCCATCTGGTCAAGAGGAATACCTATGTGAGAATGTTGTTCATCGACTACAGCTCGGCATTCAACACCATAGTACCCTCCAAGCTCGTCATCAAGCTCGAGACCCTGGGTCTCGACCCCGCCCTGTGCAACTGGGTACTGGACTTCCTGACGGGCCGCCCCCAGGTGGTGAGGGTAGGTAACAACATCTCCTCCCCGCTGATCCTCAACACTGGGGCCCCACAAGGGTGCGTTCTGAGCCCTCTCCTGTACTCCCTGTTCACCCACGACTGCGTGGCCACGCACGCCTCCAACTCAATCATCAAGTTTGCGGACGACACAACAGTGGTAGGCTTGATTACCAACAACGACGAGACGGCCTACAGGGAGGAGGTGAGGGCCCTCGGAGTGTGGTGTCAGGAAAATAACCTCACACTCAACGTCAACAAAACTAAGGAGATGATTGTGGACTTCAGGAAACAGCAGAGGGAACACCCCTATCCACATCGATGGAACAGTAGTGGAGAGAGTAGCAAGTTTTAAGTTCCTCGGCATACACATCACAGACAAACTGAATTGGTCCACTCACACAGACAGCATCGTGAAGAAGGCGCAGCAGCGCCTCTTCAACCTCAGGAGGCTGAAGAAATTCGGCTTGTCACCAAAAGCACTCACAAACTTCTACAGATGCACAATCGAGAGCATCCTGGCGGGCTGTATCACCGCCTGGTACGGCAACTGCTCCGCCCTCAACCGTAAGGCTCTCCAGAGGGTAGTGAGGTCTGCACAACGCATCACCGGGGGCAAACTACCTGCCCTCCAGGACACCTACACCACACGATGTTACAGGAAGGCCATAAAGGTCATCAAGGACATCAACCACTCGAGCCACTGCCTGTTCACCCCGCTATCATCCAGAAGGCGAGGTCAGTACAGGTGCATCAAAGCTGGGACCGAGAGACTGAAAAACAGCTTCTATCTCAAGGCCATCAGACTGTTAAACAGCCACCACTAACATTGAGTGGCTGCTGCCAACACACTGACACTGACTCAACTCCAGCCACTTTAATAATGGGAATTGATAGGAAATGATGTAAATATATCACTAGCCACTTTAAACAATGCTACCTTATATAATGTTACTTACCCTACATTATTCATCTCATATGCATACGTATATACTGTACTCTATATCATCGACTGCATCCTTATGTAATACATGTATCACTAGCCACTTTAACTATGCCACTTTGTTTACATACTCATCTCATATGTATATACTGTACTCGATACCATCTACTGTATCTTGCCTATGCTGCTCTGTACCATCACTCATTCATATATCCTTATGTACATATTATTTATCCCCTTACACTGTGTATAAGACAGTAGTTTAGGAATTGTTAGTTAGATTACTTGTTGGTTATTACTGCATTGTCGGAACTAGAAGCACAAGCATTTCGCTACACTCGCATTAACATCTGCTAACCATGTGTACGTGACAAATAAAATTTGATTTGATTTGAATGAATGAAGGGCAATGAATTTAGTTATTTTGCAAAACATTGGCCTTCAAAAACAATTAGCTCAGATTGCGTTGGGTTCAAATACAGTACAGTGCAGACAATGAAAGCTGATCAACACCCTCAGTATGCATGACATTTCCTTACTTGACTTTGTCTCTTCCAGGCCAATGGAATCCCTCTTACCAGCTATTACAACAGGGACTAGGGGAGTCCCTCGGTCCCCCTGCAGCCAGCCATCGCTCCTCGCCTGTGTGTAATGAGATTATGGCCAGCTCCTGGCAAATCTACTCTGGAGGAGATGAGACCAATTAGTCTGTTGTCTGTCCCAAAGAGAGACTGCGGCTGCTGCTCTCAAGTGATTACTTGAGAGAGTATAGTCTACACACCCAATAAGAAAAGTCCCCAAATAAAGAGAGTGCTTGTTTATGTGTTAATTAGATGGGAAAGCTTAATACTGTGGTCAAGGTTACAGACACAACTATATGTTATTTTTCCTGAAAGAAGAGGCAGGGTACAGATGTTGTATACAGAATCTGCTTCAAATAATTTGAGATATACAAACATGAGGGTGGATACGCATGAGGGCATTTTTCAGGACTCCACTTTGACAAACCCTATCAAAGATAGGCAGATGTGAATGAGGTCACACTGGAAAAAGTAGGGGTCTATTCAATCAAAATGATCAGTATACAAAACATTAACAGCTGCTCTTCCATGACATAGACTGACCAGGTGAATCCAGGTGAAAGCTATAATCCCTTATTAATGTCACTTGTTAAATCCACTTCAAATCAGTGTAGATGAAGGGGACGAGACCGGTTAAAGAAGGATTTTAAGCCTTGACACAATTGAAACACAGATTGTATGTGTGTGTGCCATTAAGAGGGTGAATGGGCAAAACAAAAGATTTAAGTGCCTTTGAACGGGGTATGGTAGTACCCACCAGTTTTTGTCAAGAACAGCAACACTGCTGAGTTTTTCACACTCAACAGTTTCCTGTGTGTATCAATAATGAGGGGGAGAGAGGGTGCAACTCAATATTAGGAAGTTGTTGCTAATGTGTGATATAGTCAGTGTATAAGCCAGCCAGTTTATTAGGTACACCCTTATAGTACTGGGTCGAACCCCCCAGTGCCTCCAGAACTGCCTGAATTCCTCGGGGCATAGATCCTAAGTCAGAAACATTCCACAGGGATGGCATCACACAGATTCTGCAGATTGGACAGCGGTACATTTTTTAAAAATCTCTTCATTTTAATAATTTAGCACACACTCTTATCCAGAGTGACTTACAGGAGCAATTATGGTTAAGTGCCTTGCTCAAGGGCACATTGACAGATTTTTCACCTAGTCAGCTCAGGGGTTGGAAGCAGCAACATTTCGGTTACTGGCCCAATGCTCTTAACTGCTAGGCTACAACCACCACCAGCCTGTACAGCTGACACCAGTCAGGAAGGGTCCATGGACCCATGCTGCTTACACCAAATCCTGACTCAAATAAAATAAAATTGCATTTGTCACATGCTTCATAAACAAGAGGTGTAGACTAACAGTGAAACGCTTACTTACGGGCCCTTCCCGTAGCAGAAAAAAATAGAAAATAATAACACAAGAAATAAAATAGAAAAATAATAACACAAGCAATAAATACACAATGAGTAACGATAACTTGACGATATACACGTGGTACCAGTACTGAGTCGATGTGCAGGGGTACAATGTAATGGAGGTAGACATTCACATATACAGTAGGAAGGGATAAAGTGACTAAGCAATGGGATAGATAATAAACAGTAACAGCAATGTATGTGATGAATAAAAAGAGATTAGTGCAAAAAGGGTCAATGCAGATATTTACTATTAACGATTTAATTAACTATATAGCAATCTTATAGCTTGGGGGTAGATGCTGTTCAGGGTCCTGTTGGTTCCAGACAAGGTGCATTTGGTACTGCTTGCTGTGCGGCAGCAGAGAGAAAAATCTATCAGCATGACACAACAGGAACCGTGATTCGTCGGACCAGGTGATGTTTTTCCACTCCTCAATTATCCAGTGTTGGTGATAGCTTTCTCACTGGAACCACTTCTTCTTCTAGGATTGGAACCCGGTGACAGAATGTTTTTTGTTTGTTGCACCTTTCTCTGGAAACTCTAGACAATGTCATGTATGAAAATGCCAGGAGAGCGGGCGTTTCTGAGATACTGGATCCGGCGTGTCTAGCACCGACGATCATACCACGCTCAATGTAGGTCACTCGTTTTGCCCATTCTAACGTTCAATCAAACAATAACTGAATGCCTTGATGCCTGTCTGCCTGCTTTATATAGCAAGCTACTGCTCACTGTCTGTAGGAGCGAGGAAGTGTATCTAATAAACTGGCCGGCGAGTGTACTTTGTCAAGTACATAAGTGTGCATTGAGCAGTCGGTTAATACAACATAATTTATTTAGTTTTATCTCAAACTTGAGACCTGGCTACTCCAGTTTTTCCCTCTCTCTTTTAAAGGTCAGACAGTAGTTGTCAGACATCCAGCCTTGATAAAATACTCCAAACCAGAAGGTGGCAGTTGTCTTGTTTCGTAATGCATATCCGTGCGTATTGCTTATGATCTAGATTCCAAGCTATCTGTGCTGATGTTTCTATTTTGTAGAAAGCCCTTGTTGATACTATCCAAATGGCCACAGCTAGATAACTACCTAGCAAGATGAAGAAACAATTAAATTTCATCTGCATAATCCCATACTGCCAGTGCCAGCCCATTGCCAAATGTTTAGCTAACTAGCTAATGTTAGCATATTCTCTAGTTAGCACAACATAGGTAGCTAAGGACACTGCACTAACTTGGCAGTTAACACAGGCAGCTGTTTCATGGAAACTAGCTAATCCATTGTGATTTAATTATAATGTTAATACTAGTTACAGTGATTACCTACCCTGTTGGCCAGTGATAGGCTGTTCCTGGGGAAAGATGCTGGCACTGTTCCCCACCGTGAGTGGGGCTACCAGGCTGACAGACCATCAGAAGCCGGGCCTTCGGGGCTTCATCGCCCCCAGCGGCTTGACAGGCTATGAGGAGCCTACTCACTCGGGCAGCCACTGCACTAGACATCAAACTGGTGGACAGTGTTGACTCTCCATCTGCCCCCATCTCTGCTGAGTTCCATGAGGCCTCAGGGAGTACCCAAACATGGACATCATGATAGCTGCCATGATAGCTGCTATGGTCCTCCCGGACCGGGAGATTATAGGGCGGAACCTGCGACTGAAGCCATGACCCCCCAAGAGTATTTGATGCGGACTTGAAAGCCACATATGGGTCCCTCTGCTCTCTTGGCTGCCTTACCAATGCGGCCATGCTGCTGCAGGCCTACCTGCAGACTCTGTTGCCCCAGCTGTAGGAGGGCAAAGAGGAGCTACTCCGGGAAGCGATGGCGATGTCTCCTGCTCCAAAGAAATGTAGCCCTTGGAAACGGAAGGGCCATGGTGCAGGTGGTTACCTCCTGGCTAAATCTCTGGCTGGCCCAATCCCGTCTGCCAGATGCTCTCCAGAGCACATTTTCCACTCTTCCCATCATCCCAGGGCTGACGTTTGGCACAGGGGTTGATGAAGTTCTGGAGCAGACCGATAAGGTTCGTATGGACCAGGAGACCCTGAGACGGTTCAGACTGCTTCCTCAGGCCCCGGGTCTAAAGCAGACTTACTGTCATCACCCACCTGCACCCGAGCGACGGTGGGGTCCCTCTCCTGCCCCATCACCTCGTGCTGAGGGACGACAGCGGGGAGGAGCACAGCGTGTGGTGGAGCAACAACCTGTCAATCGTCACCGCCATAGGGACGTGCCTGAGGGACCCAGCTGCTCTGGGTGCCAGAGGAGAGGCGGGCTCTTGCAGGACCCCTGACACACCCTTCCCCGTAAGGGCTTCTCCCCCCCGGCCGCTTCTCCTGGTCTCAAAGGGAAGGTGGGAGGATGGTGTGGAGTCCCCCTGGGTGTTGTCCACAATGCTCAAGGGGTACCAAGGGGTACTCAAGGGGTACTCCAATTCCGGTCCGTCCTTCAGGGGCCTTCGTGTCACCAAGGTGTCCGACCTCCTGAAGAAAACCCTGCAACTGGAGATGTCCTCACTCCTGGACAAAGGTGCCATCTGCAGGATCGAGACATCAGAATGGCTAGGTGGGTTCTACTCCACTTATTTGTGGTCTCAAAAAGAGACAAAGGGTTTCGACTGATTCTGGACCTCCGCAACCTCAATGGGTACTTGAAGGTACTGAGGGCCAACATGCTGTCCCCAGCCCGCGGGTTGCAGGTTGTGTCCAGGAACCAGTGGTTTGTGACGCTGGACCTGAGGGATGCATACTTCCATGTTCCTGTTGCTCATTGGCTGTACCTCTGATATGCCTTCGAAGGGACAGCTTACGAATTCATGGTTCTTCCCTTCGGCCTCTCCTTGGCACCCCGCATTTTCACAAAGTGGATGGACTGATTCTCAATTACCTGGATGATTGGCTGATTTGTGAACCGAACAGGACCCTGTTAGACAGAGACATGCTCCTGACCGACAATGATGGGTTGGCCATTACTGTAAATGACATGAAGAGTCGTCTGACGCCCACCCAGAGGGTGGCCTTCATTGGCATGGAACTGGACTCAGTACTCATGAGAGCACTCATGCCCACCAGAAGGGTTCAGACGATCTTATCTCGCCTCGACCACATTCGACAGGGGCAGGTGGTATCGGCTCTGACCAGCAGACGCCTGTTGGGTTTGCTGACGGTGGCCTCGTTGCTGATTACCCTGGGCCTCCTCCATCTCTGGCCTCTTCAACAGTGGTTCAACTCCCCCCGGCTGCACCCAAAGTGCCACCATCACCGCCAGCTGCGGGTGACCGCATAGTCCCTCAGGGCATTGTTGAGGTGGCGCTGTCACTCCTTTCTCTCAGGTAGGGTGGAGATGCAGAGGATGTGCCGCCAGGAGCTGGTCAGCACAGACGCCTCCCAGATCGGCTGGGGGGTGTGACCAAGGGCAGGTCGGCTAGTGGCTTTTGGCTACCCCTTTGGAGAGGAAGGCACATCAATACACTAGAGCTCCGAGCTGCACAGCTGGCCTTGCGGTATTTCCTTCCACATCTGAAGGGGAGACATGTCCTCGTGAGAACGGACAACACCACAGTGGAGGCTCAACCATCGGGGTGGACTGAAGTCCCACTATCTCCACCTTATGTCACGGGAGCTCCTTCTCTGGGCTCACAGACGTCTAGCATCTCTACGCATAGCGCACGTACCTGGCATCCTGAATGTGGCAGCGGATATGCTCTCGAGGGAGGGCCCAGCACCTTGGGACTGGAGCCCACATCCCCAGGTGGGGCAGCACCTGTGGGACAAGTTCGGGAGGGTGCAGGTGGACCTGTTTGCCTCCCTGGACAATGCCCATGCATTCCCCCCTTTTCCTCTGATCCAGGCTTTGCTGGACAGGATCAGGGTGGCGGAGCATCATCTGCTGCTGGTGGCCCCATGCTGGCCCAGACGACTCTGGTTCAGCCTTCTCCTGTCCCTGTTGTATCCATATATCCATATAGCTCACATAACCGTGGTTACATAAGTGACCTTCATTATATGTAACTTGTAAAATTGCTTGTTTTCTGTTTCATATGTTCAAAACCCAAGCCCTCCATTAGGCCTACTATAACGACGGCTGGTTCAACAGCAGTGCGTGTCTTTCTTATCCTCGTTATTTTATATCATTACATTTTACATGTATTTATTGTTGTTGTTAAAAGAAAACTGATTGCTTGTTCTTCGTTTAATTGTATTACAACCAAACTGATTAGAATGATTCACCTACTTGGTATTATGGTGACAACATCCGTGGCGTGCTTGTAATACAACTTCTGGAGATGTTTGAATGTTATCGGATCTGTAAAATGGTTCTGATTATGTTCATAAAACATAGGCCTATTTTCGGAGCCGTATAACGGTGAGTAGATTTTTCCCTTTCTAATTATATTGGATCTTTGTCCAACTACTGTGAAAAGTTTAGGTATATTATAGAGAAATGTAAGTGCCTGTAAGTGTGACATAACCTATTTCAAACAAGTTTTTGGCATAGAGTAGGTCAGAAGGCTAAACTGAAAAACCTAACCTCTATTAAAAAAACAATGGCAGAGCTGCAAAAGCACTTCGGTGCAAGGTTATTAATTTACATAGTGATTCCAGAAGAAAAACAACAGTACTGCCACCAAAAGTATACATTATGGGACAGCTAAAAACAATGCTGCCCACTCAACAACTCAATCAAAATGGTCCCCCCCTCTTTTAACTGAAAGAGAGGCTCTTTTTGTGGGGGAAGCCCCTCCCATTAGAACATACAAAACACTTTCATTAATAAGAAAATTACCAACATCCAAGTCTACTTTTTTTCACTCAGATAAACATATCATGAATTATATACATTACACCTTTGCAATCCGTTTGCCATGATACAATATAACGATATAACACATTTACAAAATCCCATCACTACGACAAGGTGTCTTCCAATACGCCCATTCACATAAACGACCCACTCGGGACAGGCACTACAAAGCCAGCCCGATTGCCATAGCTCTGGTCCTTATCCCAGCATTCCCGGAAGCTACAGAGATGGAGAGAGAGGAACAGAACCAAACAAACAGCGTGCTCATCCATAACATTGATAAGTACAATAAATATAGCTTAAAATTAAACATGAACGCTTGTCTGTATATTATTTATACCATAACAAACTGTTACTGACGGGAGGTAAGAATAGTGAAGTGTGAAGTGTGTAATGTATGTACTAAGATAGCGAAGTTAACTTGTGTGTCGACACACATTGCTATCGTAGTTGATAATGGAGCAAGAAGGGGGAAGTGTGTGCGTGTGTGTGTGTGTGCACATGTGTGTGTGTGTGGTAGTGCACCAAACACTGCCAGTGACTGACTTCTCCGTCACAAAGTTGTTGATTGGATTATGATTATTAATTCTCTTTTCAGGCCTAAAAAAATTAATTTAATCTTGCTCACTGGCATGCCCATCCTCAGCCATAATGCAATTTACAGTAGGCCTAGACCCTATATCAGTGTAAATGCTATTAAAGCCATGCAATTACTTAACAATGTGGACTGCAAATGGGTTCAAGTTTAGCAAAAATATGTCTACATTTTTTTATTTTGATTCTGTAAGTCATTTAGTACAGAGAGATCCTTGATGAAAACCTTCTCCAGAGTGCTCAGGACCTCAGACTGGGGGGTAGGTTCACCTTCCAACAGGACAACAACCCTAAGCATACAGCCAAGACATTGCAGGAGTTTCTTCGGGACAAGTCTCTGAATGTCCTTAAGTGGCCAAGCCAGAGACGGACTTGAACCCTAATCGAACATCTCTGGAGAGACCAGAAAATATTAATTGCATGGCTTTAATCACATTTACACTGATATAGGGTCTAGGCCTACTGTAAATTGCATTATGGCTGAGGATGGGCTTGCAAAATTCAATTAAAGACTGTATTAAAGACCGTAAATACACAACTTGAAGCAACCACATATTTCGCCATGGAGCACATTCTGATGAGAGGCCAAGCCTCGACACACCCACTTGTTTATTGATCAAAATGAGGTCCTTTTGCCCAATGCCTGCAAGTGCGCTGATAACTGTGATACTAGCAAATATATTTTTTAATTAACTTCAATTTAACTAGGCTAGTCAGTTAAGAACAACCTCTTATTTTCAATGATGACCTTGGAACAGTGGGTTAATTGCCTTGTTCAGGGGCAGAATGACAGATATGAACCTTATCAGCTTGGGGATTTGATCTTGCAACCTTTTGGTTACTAGTCCAATGCTCTAACCACTAGGCTACGCTGCCGCCCCATATGTTTTACACATCCCTGAACCTTTAGTGCTACCGCCTGTGCTTAGATATACAATTGAGTTAGTTTTTTTATATAATAGAGCCCAAAGTGCGACTGGTTCGTCCGTGAATTTACGGAGAAATGCCATATTTTTTTTGTTGGATCCCTCAAGTAGGGGTTAGTGCTCTCTGATTGGCTCAAAGTCAAGATGGTCACTTACGAGCATTGCGATTCTACAAGTAGAATCGGTAGGTTCGTCGCTACCGGGTCAGCACGCAGAAAGTACATCTTCTGTTCTAGCAGGAGAAGGAACAGCCTCCCACTGATAAGTACCTATATGCAGTCCATCGGCAGTGACATCATGTGTTTCCTCTGTTTCATGCTTTAGATCTAGTGACAGTGATGCCACACCAGTGGGTGGTAGAGCTCCGTGCCTCCACAGCAGGGCGATGGTTGTCTTCCCGAGTTGAGTGCTACAGTAGGCGAGACGTACAGCACAGGACCTGGAACGTATGTCTTGGAGCTAATTAGCCTATCTCTGCACTTAGTCTTCTTCACTCAGCAGCAATCAATCCTGTAATGAAAAGTTTTAGGGCCCCGAGTAAGTGGTTCAGAAGTCTCTTAAAAGTTATATGTTCCAATAAACCCTGTTGTAGCCACTCTGAGAGGGGTTGCTTAAGATTTTGGATGTTTTGGACTATATTTAAAACTCAATGTGAACCATGGAACCAAATAATTTGGAGCTCATGAGTGTTCTCGTTACACCCTGTACCCAGCTAACAAACATTCCCACAACGTTGGAGATGCATTGAATAACAGATTCATACATGGAAAAACTGTCATAAAATATATCAGTGGATGTTTGTTTTAAAGTGTTTGTCCTATATTTGAGAGATATAAGGAAGGAGCAGGAAATTATTACATTTTTTTTACCCACGTTTAACCCTTTTTTTGGGACTAAACTACATCCATATAGTGTCTAGGGAAAGTATTCAGACCCCTTGACTTTTTTCACATTTCGTTACATTTTGTTACAGCTTTATTATTTGCTATTAGACTCGAAATTAAGCTCAGGTGCATCCTGTTTCCATTGATCATACTTGAGATATTTCTACAACTTGGAGTCCATCTGTGGAAAATTCAATTGATTGGACATGATTTGGAAAGGCACACACCTGTCTATATAAGGTCCCACAGTTGACAGTGCATATCAGAACGTAAAGTCCCGAAGAATACATTGGCCTCCATCATTCTTAAATGGAAGAAGTTTGGAACCACCAAGACTCTTCCTAGAGCTGGCCACCCAGCAAAACTGAGCAATCGGGGGAGAATGTCCTTGGTCAGGGAGGTGACCAAGAACCCAATGGTCACTATTAGAGAGCTCTAGAGTTCCTTTGTGGAGATGGGAGAACCTTCCAGAAGGACAACCATCTCTGCAACACTCCACCAATCAGGCCTTTATGACAGAGTGGCCAGACAGAAGTCACTCTAAAGTAAAAGGCACATGATAGCCCACTTGGAGTTTGCCAAAGGGCACCTAAAGAATCTCGTCCCTGAGAAAAAAAGATTCTCTGGTCTGATGAAACCAGGATTGAACTCTATGCCAAGCTTTACATCTAGAGGAAACCTGGCGCCATCCCCACGGTGAAGCATGGTGGTGGCAGCATCATGCTGTGAGGTGGTTTTTCCAATGGCAGGGACTGGGAGACTAGTTCATATCGAGGCAAAGATGAAAGGAGCAAAGTACAGAGAGATGCTTGATGAAAACCTGCTCCAGAGCGCTCAGGACCTCAGACTGGGGTGAAGGTTCACCTTCCAACAGGACAACAACCCTAAGCATACAGCCAAGACAATGCAGGAGTTTCTTCGGGACAAGTCTCTGAATGTCTTTGAGTGGCCAAGCCAGAGCCCAGACTTGAATCCTATCGAACATCTCTGGAGAGGCCAGAAAATAGTTGTGCAGCAACGCTCCCCATCCAACCAATACAGGTGTGCCAAGCTTGTAGCGTCATACCCAAGAAGACTCAAGGCTGTAATAGCTGCCAAAGGTGCTTCAACAAAGTACTGAGTAAAGGGTCTGAATGCTTTTGTAAATGTGATATGTCAGTTGTTTTAATACATTTTAAAATAAGGCTGTAACCTAACAAAATGTGGGAAAAAATCAAGGGGTCTGAATACTTTCATAATATACTTCCAACGGGCCACATTCAGGCGAGTCTAGTGAGGCTTGTGGGCGTCCTAGAGAAAAACACTGACATGTACGTGTTCATGGGAGACTCATCTGTCTATAGAGGGGTCATATTAGTGTGCAGCCCAAATTAGGGCTGGGCGATATGACGATATATAGTGTGACGATAGAAAAACGTCTATCGTTTCATATTATCGTTTATTAAGTTGTGTCGCAAATCGCACTCTTTACGGCAATATTTTTTGTCAATTGGACAACGCTTTTCATTCTTGGAAGGAAATTTGCAACACAAACAAACATGGAGGAGAGTGAACGTGACACAGAGCACGGAGATCGTACCTAAAAGAGGGGCTACTTCGGAATGGCCGATTAATTAGGACCGATTTCAAGTTTTCATAACTATCAGAAATCGGTATTTTTGGGCGCCGATTTTGCCGATTTACTTTTTTTAAATTAATTTTTTTTAACAACCTTTATTTAACTAGGCAAGTCAGTTAAGAACACATTCTTATTTTCAATGACGGCCTAGGAATGATGGGTTAACTGCCTTGTTCAGGGGCAGAACGACAGATTTTTACCTTGTCAGCTCGGGGGAACTTGCAACCTTACAGTTAACTAGTCCAACGCTATAACCACCTGCCTCTAGTTGCACTCCACAAGGAGACTGCCTGTTACGCGAAAACAGTAGAAACCAAGGTAAGTTGCTAGCTAGCATTAAACTTATCTTATAAAAAACAATCAATCAATCAATCATATTCACTAGTTATAACTACACATGGTTGATGATATTACTAGTTTATCTAGATTGTCCTAATCAATTTTGTATATATTTTACCTTTATTTAACTAGGCAAGTCAGTTAAGAACAAATTCTTATTTTCAATGACGGCCTAGGAACAGTGGGTCAATGCAACGCTGGGGGATGATTTAACAAAAGTGCATTTGCGAAAAAAGCACAATCGTTGGAAAACTGTAGCTAACCATAAACACCAATGCCTTTCTTAAAATCAATACACAGAAGTATATATTTTTAAACCTGCATATTTAGCTAAAAGAAATCCAGGTTAGCAGGCAATATTAACCATGTGTGTCACTTCTCTTGCGTTCATTGCATGCAGAGTCAGGGTATATGCAACAGTTTGGGCAGCCTGGCTCATTGTGAACTAATTTGCCAGAATTTTATGTAATTATGACATAACATTGAAGGTTGTGCAATGTAACAAGACTATTTAGACTTAGGGATGCCACCCGTTAGATAAAATACCGAACGGTTCCGTATTTCACTGAAATAATAAATGTTTTGTTTTCGAAATGATCGTTTCCGGATTCGACCATATTAATGAACAAAGGCTCGTATTTCTGTGTGTTATGTTATAATTAAGTCTATGATTTGATAGAGCAGTCTGACTGAGCGATGGTAGGCAGCAGCAGGCTCGTAAGCATTCATTCAAACAGCACTTTCGTGCGTTTTGCCAGCAGCTCTTCGCAAGCACAGCTCTGTTTATGACTTCAAGCCTATCAGCCTAATGGCTAGTGTAACCGATGTGAAATGGCTAGCTAGTTAGCGGGGTGCACGCTAATAGCGTTTCAAACGTCACTCGCTCTGAGACTTGGAGTAGTTATTCCCCTTGCTCTGCAAGGGCCACGGCTTTTGTGGAGCGATGGGTAACGCTGATTTGAGTGTGGCTGTTGTCGATGTGTTCCTGGTTCGAGCCCAGGTGGAAGCGAGAAGAGGGACTGAAGCTATACTGTTACACTGGCAATACTATAGTGCCTATAAGAACATCCAATAGTCAAAGGTATATGAAATACAAATGGTATAGAGAGAAATAGTACTATAAATACTATATTAACTACAACCTAAAACCTCTCACCTTGGAATATTGAAGTCTCATGTTATAAGGAACCACCAACTTTCATATGTTCTCATGTTCTGAGCAAGGAACTCAAACGTTACCTTTTTTACATGGCACATATTGCACTTTTACTTCTCCAACACTTTGTTTTTGCATTATTTAATTTGCAATTATTTATTTGAGGCTAAATAAATTTTTATTGATGTATTATATTAAGTTAAAATAAGTGTTCATTCAGTATTGTTAGAATTATTACAAATAAATAAATAAATACAATCGTCCGAATAATTGGTATCGGCTTTTTTTGGTCCTCAAATAATCGGTATCGTTATCGGCGTTGAAAAATCATAATCGGTCGACCTCTACTAAGGATGAGACCCAAAAAAATACAGTCGTGCTAAAAACAAGGTACCAAATGCAAATGTATATGTGACACGTATTAATGCCAAAATAACATGCAAAACAGGCAAGGCCCCCCAAAAAAGAAGGGAAAAAAAGACAAAATATATATATTTTAGGCCTATATTTATTTTGTTTGTAACTATAGTTGAAGTGTTTTCTATTTACCTTTTAAGATTTTATACGTTAATATTTTATTACATGCACAAAGGTTCTAAATAAATGTAGAAATAATCAAATATGAGTACTTTTTATTTGTTGAGTATAATTTAACATGTAGTAATTTTATAAAAACTATTTATTCATTGAATTTACAGACAATTTGCTATATCGTGATATGTATCGTTATCGTGATATGAAATGACCTATATTGGGATATGAGATTTTGGCCATATTGCCCAGCCCTAGCCCAAACTGTTCGGACGCTACAGACAGAAGTTGCCAGATCCGTGGTACTGACATCAGAGAAGTCCTTTGACGCTGTATACTTCCTTAATATACTTCCAAAGGGCTACATTCAGATGTGTTTTGTGAGGCTTGTGGGCATCCTAGAGCAAAACACTGACATGCTTATGAGAGTCTCACCTTTCCATAGAGGGGTCATATTAATTTATAGGCCAAACCGTTCGGACACTACAGACGTTTTCGTGAGAAGACCGATTAGGATGTTTCAAGGTCTGACAAACAGCACTTTATTATTATTATTATTATTATTATTCTATGGACAGTGACTTTAGGGGGCTAATCCTCAGAAAAACGGACACATGAATGTTCTTCCAACATCTCATAAAACGTGTCTAGAATATTGTTGTTTATTCTGAGAATATTATAACCAAGTTCTAGATAAGTTCTGTTTGACATGAAGGGAATATTCTCCTAACTTTAACACCAAAACATGCTAAAAGGGTTCTCAGAAGTTTTTGGAAAATATAGATTGACTGTTCCCCTAACTAACGGAAAACTGGACCCTTTGTCATGCCTGCTCCCGCTTTCCCTATGGCGCTTGCCTATCATTACGCACACCTGTCCCCTTCATTACGCGCACCTGCGGCCCATTGGACCCACCTGAACTCCATCATTATTTGATTGCCTCCCCGTTTCTTCTGTTCCATCCCTGTGTCAGCATTGACGTCGTTATTTTGTCCCCTGTACAGACGCTGTTCCTGTCCTGTTTTCATGTCCGTGATTTATTAAATATTCTCCCTGTACTCACTTTCTGTCTCCAGCATTGATCCTCATACCCTTAAACATTAGGAGAACATTACAGAAATGTTCTCTCCCTAGAATTGTTAGCTGGGTAACCAAATTACAGAATCATGATCGATATCTCCAGTTGTAATACATTCTTATTGCTCTAGCAGCCTCAAAAGACACATGAACCACAAAGGGGGCTGTAGTTCTTCAAATAACCAGACGTCCATTGTATTGGGTATCATGGTGAGAATCGATCGTAGAGTGAACAACCGTAGAGTTAGTAGGGGATTACTTATTCCCCTAATTGATCAATCAATCTACCCAATCCCCAGGACATCCGCAGTCCATTGCTCCACAGTTGTTATGCAGTAAACTCCAGCAGGGCCAGGTAACAAGCATTGCCTGTGTTCCAAAGCCCCCTGCCTCCAAGAAGAAATGATGCCCTGGCGCTGGAATTAAGAACCACAGCCAGGGGGTGGAAAGATTGTTTTGGTGTGTGTATGTGAGGGAGAGAGAGCATCCCACTGACTGGGTAGTCAGTGTTCTGGTCTGAATCTCTGTGCCTCATCACTATCTGTCTATTTAATGCCTTCCACTCCCGTGTTAACAGCTCTGGTTTTACTGGGTGTCTGTGTGATAACGTATCACAGCAGGGTTGTATCTCACTCACACTTTACAGTGTAGAGTAGGCTATGTCACTTCCTCCCCTGCACACACAGACAGCACTTACTGTTCCCAAGAGACGAGAGGCTATCCTACTCTTAGCCATGCATGCTCTATCTACTTGAGAGCAGAGTGGGGGGCTGGGCCGGACAGACAAGCAGGCAGGCTGACTGGGTGCTGCCGTGTGACCTGCATGAGAAATCAGTAGATTACACAGACTGCTGCTGGGATGTGTGGCACTGCAGAGGTTAGATAGATGAAGGAACATGGGAATGCAGCTTTGGTTTTGGTGACTCGCCAATATGGCCAATTAACTCCTAGACAGCATAAAGTCACTCCAGCTAGCACATTTGGTTCCTTGAAAGTTGTGGGATCAAAAGTTTTTGGTTTCCCATTGATTCTGGGAACAAGGCATACATTTTTTAAAACGCTCTGAGAACGGAAGCAAAATGTTTGCCTCTTCTGGTAATGCACATTTTTAGGATGCAGGGAGGTTCTGAGAAAGTTTTACTATGGTTCCTTGAAAGTTTTCCTAGAGGTTCAATTAACATTCTGTGAACAGAAATTATAGGTTATTTGGAGGTTTTAAAAAATGTCCTTAAAACGTTTACTGAATGTTTTAAGACTTTTAATAACATGGCTAGCTTATGTTAACTGTTTTGAATTCCAAGCACAGATAGGACACATGGAAATTAATTTGACATTAATCATGTAAAAACATATTTTTTATTGTGGCAAAGCATCAGTGAGATTCATCAGACAATCTTCTGTTGTCTATCCATGGAATTAGTCCATTGCGCCACCAGGATGGAGTTAGCGTTATGTTTTTTTTACTCAAACAAAGCTGTTCATTTTAGTCTATTCAAACAGACCTTATTTAAAAGGAAATACGCACTCATTAAGATCAGGTGCGGCAATTATTGGGCACAGCCGATATACCTGAACACACTTAAGATTCTTAGAACATTCTTTGAATGTTACTAATGTTTTTTTGTGGTTTTTATGGAATGTTTTCTTAATGTTCTGAGAACATGACATTAAATAAAACCTTTAGGAAACCTGTAGGAAATGTTTATGCTGAAGTACTGAAATTCCAACAGAAGAAACATTGTTTCTCAATGTTCCTTGGAACATTTTGAGAACATTCCTAATGTCAAACCAGTTGGAGAATGTTCCTAGAACATTACCAAAATGTTTAATAAATGTAAGCATATTTGAACTTTTAGAAAATGTTCTGTTAAAATAATGAAATACCAAAAAACGTCATTATTTTGTCAAGTTCCTTAACTGTGCTGAGAATGTTTCAAAGGCAAGCAACTATCCTGCACCATTCCCAGAACGTTGTGGGAAGTTTGAATGCAAAATAACCATAGGACAACCACACTCTCACCAAGCTCTAAGAAACATATAGTTCCCGGAACGTTATGTGCTAGCTGGGACTCTCCTCTGCAATTGTGTTTGTCTCATATCACTATGTATATATGTACATGTATACACTAAGGCTGGGCGATATGGCCAAAATCTCATATCCCGATATAGGAAATTTCATATCCCGATAACGATACACATCACAATATAGCACATTTTCTGTAAATTCAATGAATAGTTTATATAAAATGACCACATGTAAAGGCCTATTTCTTATTACATGTTGAATTATACTCAACAAATAAAAGGTACTTACTCATATTTGATTATTTCTCATTTTATTTAGAACCTTTGTGCAAATGTTCAATTAAGCATGTAACAAAATATTAATGTATAAGATCTTAAAAGGTAAATAGAAAACACTTCAACTATAGTTACAAACAAAATAAATATAGGCCTAAAATACATATTTTTTGCGGGAGGGGGGGGGCTTGCCTGTTTTGCATGTTATTTTGGCATTAATACGTGTCACATATCAATTTGCATTTGGTACCTTGGGTCGAGTGTTAACACCAACTCACGAACCCCCCGTTTCTCGACCATGTAAATTGGGGCCAGGTCTTTGCAGATGTAAGTTGTAACGGCAGCTGTTCTCCTTCCAGCTTCGTGATTGTTTGCCATATGGTGTGCAGCGGGCAAAAGCCTCTTGCAACGTCTGAGTCGGGGGTTTGTTTTCAACACGACTGTACTTTTTGGGGTCTCATCCGTAGATTCTCTCCATACTGTTTCACATGATTGTTGCGTAGGTGGTAAAAGAGGTAAGTGGTATTTGAGCCTGTTGTCGGGACCGGCCTGCGGCATATTCTGGTCGGTGTCAGACTTTTCATACCCAAACCACATCCATGCGACCGAAGTAGCCCCTATTTTAGGTACAAGCTCCGTGTCTCCATGCTCTGTGTCACGTTTACTCTTCTCCATGTTTGTTTGTGTTGCAAATTTCCTTCCAAGAATGCAAAGCTTTGTCCAATGACAAAAAACTATTGCCGTAAAGATTGTGATTTGCGACACAACGAAATAAACGATAGAGCATAATATGAGACAATAGACGTTTTTCAATCATCACACGATATACAGTTGAAATCGTAAGTTTACATACACCTTAGCCAAACACATTTAAACTCAGTTTTTCACAATTCCTGACATTTAATTCTAGTAAAAATGCCCTGTCTTTGGTCAGTTAGGATCACCACTTTATTTCAAGAATGTGAATAATAGTAGAGAGAAAGATTTATTTCAGCTTTTAATTCTTTCATCATATTCCCAGTGGGTCAAAAGTTTACATACACTCACTTAGTATTTGGTAGCATTGCCTTTCAGTTGTTTAACTTGGGTCAAACGTTTCGGGTAGCCTTCCACAAGCTTTCCACAATAAGCTGGGTGAATTTTGGCCCATTCGTCCTGACAGAGCTGGTGTAACTCAGTCAGGTTTGTAGGCCTCCTTGCTCACACATGCTTTTTCAGTTCTGCCCACACATTTTCTATAGGATTGAGGTCAGGGCTTACGATGGCCACTCCAATACCTTGACTTTGTTGTCCATTAGCCATTTTTGACACAACTTTGGAAGCATGCTTGGGGTCATTGTCCATTTGGAAGACCCATTTGCGACCAAGCTTTAACTTCCTGACTGATGTCTTGAGATGTTGCTTCAATATATCCACATAATTTTCCTTTATCATGTTGCCATCTATTTTGTGAAGTGCACCAGTCCCTCCTGTAGCAAAGCACCCCCGCAACATGATGCTGCCAGCCCCGTGCTTCATGGTTGGTATGGTGTTCTTCAGCTTGCAAGCCTCCCCCTTTTTCCTCCAAGAATAATGATGGTCATTATGGCCAAACAGTTCTATTTTTGTTTCATCAGACCAGAGGACATTTCTCCAAAAAAGACAATATTTGTCCCCATGTGCAGTTGTAAACCGTAGTCTGGCTTTTTATGGCGGTTTTGGAGCAGTGGCTTCTTCTTCGGGCCTTTCAGGTTATGTCGATATAGGACTCGTTTTACTGTAGAAATAGTTAATTTTGTACCTGTTTCCTCCAGAATCTTCACAAGGTCCTTTGCTGTTGTTCTGGGATTGATTTGCACATTTCGCACCAAAGTACATTCATTTCTAGGAGACAAAACGCGTCTCCTTCCTGAGCGGTATGACAGCAGTATGATCTCAAACAAAGAGGCACTGAGTTTGAAGGTAGGCCTTGAAGTACATCCACAGTTACACCTCCAATTGACTCAAATTATGTCAATTAGCCTAACAGAAGCTTCTAAAGCCATGACATCATGTTCTGGAATGTTCTAAGCTGTTTAAAGGTACAGTCAACTTTGTGTATGTAAAATTCTGACCCACTGGAATTGTGATACAGTGAATTATAACTGAAAAAAGTGTGTCTGTAAACAATTGTTGGAAAAATTACTTGTGTCATGCACAAAGTAGATGTCCAAACCGACTTGCCAAAACTATAGTTTGTTAACAATAAATTTGTGGAATGGTTGAAAAACGAGTTTTAATGACTCCAACCTAAGTGTATGTAAACTTCCGACTTCAACAGAATATCGTCATATCGCCCATCCCTTGATACACTGTAGGTTGCACAGGGCTCTATGGCAACCACATTGTACCAGCACAAGAGAGGCTGGTTAGATCAATTACCACGGGCGCTATGTAAGTAGTCATTCCCTACAAACAAATCAAAGAGACCTTGCTTACAATTCTGCACTTATAATTACTCCTGTAAAGAATGGCTGCAGCCATAGAGCAGCAGAAGAGACTAGAAACGGAACATTCTCAGTCCTCACACAGGATCACACAGGAAAATGACTAATGTTTCTCTGCTCTTCAGTGGTTTACACACACCCCATCCTTGGACATTTATAATGTGGTAGATCCTTTCCTTTCCATTTCTCCCACTGTTTCCTCCCTTCATACTTGGCTTTAAGCACTGGATACTTTGTCGCAAACATTCTGCAGCTTTCTCTGAAGAGCTAGATTATTTAACAACACACTATTTTGCTTTCCCCTTGTAAGAAACACTGGCAGAGCAATCGCTTCCACTTAAAGCGGTACACTGAAACGAGAACTTCCAATTCTCCTCCTGTGACATTTTGGCAGTAACTTACTAGCCACTCTGGGGTGGTATCAGGCTATTGAGGGCTTACAATATTATACCCTTAAATATCCTTATTCCCTTAAAGCTGCACAACAAGCATGAGGGTGCTTATTTTCAGAACACACTTCCTAAACCCACAGCATTAATCAGACCTAGTCTTATCTAGTCTTATCTTCTGCGCTTAACTCTCCAGACTGGTGATTCCTCTTCCTCCTTGCGTCAGCCAGGGAACGGTTGGTTCTCTCCCACATGTGCTCCTGTTCCAGACACTCTGATGTTAACTTGATAGGACGTGGCCTCTCAAAAGCCCCCCTGCCGCCGGTGACATGAGCAGATGTGACAGGTGTTTAGCTGTGACTGCTGAGGCTCTGGGGATGGACAGAGACCTCAGGACAGGTAGAGGACGGGCCAGTGAAGCCCCATCTAGACACAAACATTACAGGCAGGCTGAGCCAGACGTAGCAGAGTACCTCCCACCTGCACCTCCTGTATCTCCTACAGCACTCAGTTACCAGCCATCTACGATCCCTTCCGCTGCATGGCTACTAATCATGAGCTTCTAATGACTGGTTTACAAGAATCATGGTTCTCAATGGGAGATAGAAAAGCAGAGTGGAACCCATACTGTGAGTCTGAGCCTCGGCTTAGCAGTCACATTCACACTGCCTTTGAGGCTTTAAAAAAATCTGCATTCTGGCCCATTACCAAAGCTCTCTGTAGAAAACACGATTAGCAAAACTATTAGCGATATTTCCAAACCAAGCCCTGCTCATACTGCCTGTTCTCCACTGGCTTTAATACTACACTCTTAGAAAGATGGGTTCCAAAACGGTTCTTCGGCTGCTCCCATAGGAGAACCCTTTTTGGTTCCAGGTAGAACCCTTTTGGGTTTCATGTAGAACATTCTGTTGAAAGGGTTTTATGTGGAAACCAAAAGGGTTCTACCTGGAACCAAAAAGGGTTCTCCCGTGGGGACAGCCAAAAAGCCCTTTTGGAACCCTTTTAGGTCTAAATAGCACCTTTTTTTCTAAGAGTGTAGATCAGTAAGTACCCAGGTGGTTCAATATTCTCCTCCCTAAAATTGTTACTTAAAGTATCATTTTCACCCATGAAAGTACACCCCCTCCCTCTGGCGCTGTTTACTTAGCCTTTACCATGCCCACTGGCTGAGTGGTGGGTTGGTGTAAAGTGTGGAGGAGCTCAGCTGGGTTCCATCGATGTGAGCCCTGTTCTGCTGCTCATGGCATCTGTGGCACACGTTGCCTGGCCTCTCCTGCAGAGCCCTATGCCCAGCAACAATGCCTCCATATGCGTCACTCTCCCCTTTCCCCTTCCCACTCCAGGCCCCTGGGCCAAGAACAGCTCTCCAAACACCTCACCCCTCTCCCTGTGCTTGGTCCCTAAGCATGGCACAGGGATTTTATGTCAGACAACCAGCCAGTGACAACATCACCATAGTACTGTAGATCTATGTGAATCCACTCCAGTGGAGCAGGGGAAGGGGGGTAAGTTACACTGACTGCTGGGGTCTTAGCTAGCAGGCCTTTCAGACATTCATTATTTAGACCAGCTAAAAATACATCAGGAGCAGCTCCCTAGCAGCACATGATGCATCTGGATCTCACAGGCAGGCAGGAAGGCAAGCAGGCAGCATCCTGCTCATTCTTTAGTCTGATGTGTAGAGAGTAGCTAGATCTATGGTACACCATATGTAGCTATCAAGCAAATCATAAGCATACATATCTATGAGAAAACACCTAGAAATACGCCCAAACATATTTTCTCCCACACACACACGAATAGACGAGCTAATGCAATTCAGAGCGGCTCACAAACAGTACGACAGTACGGTAATTTGTACACAAGCACTCCGAGCATTCAACACCTGAAAAATAATTGATTCGTGAACCAGATATGTCTCATGGGCAGATTAGACTAAACTAAACATATCCCTGGTGAGTGTGAGATGCTGCTGCCCCGCTGCATTAAAACTGCTATGCATCATGGAAAATTAATAAGAAACACAGCCCATGAAATCAAACTGCTAACAGGTCAAAGATTGTACTGCACTCATTGTTAATTGCATTGGGGAGAGAATGTCAACTTAATTATTTCACTTTGAGCTGGAAATAATTCCCTGCAAATCAATTTAACACATTTCCAATGCAAGTCAGAACTCACACACAGCAGAACCCCCTAAGATATAACCAAGGTCCCAGGGGTCCAACAGCTACTCTGGTCTGAAATAGATCAGACACTGCTAATTGGTAAAACCGACACTGGTAATTGGTAGCACATATTAAAAGAATAAAAACAAGTACACAAATACACCTTTGGCTTTATAGAATGACAAATACCATATTGAATTCCCTATGTTTGGTAGCCCAAATAAGAATATATTTTTTGTTTTTTACTATCAATAACATTTTTAATGGTTAATGGTCTGCAAAGAAAAATCCTCATCAGGGAACATATAAAAAGGATTTTGACTGCAGGTAGACTACCATCCATTTGTAAAGCGGTAGTGATTTCCAGTTTGGTTAAATTGGCTTCCAGGTCTCCCCATGGACATCAACAGAATTGAACCAGCACCTTGATGTTGTCGATAGAGAAGTAAACAGATCAATTCTGCATTCAAGCACTTCAGCAGGGAAAGCCCTCTTGAGATTGCAACACAAATCACGTTGTTCTCCACACACTCCAACCGAGTCAAGCTCACTGTGCAAATGGAGAACATCACTCGCGTTCTCTACAAACGGCTTCTTGCGGCAGTGCGTGTGTGCAGACAGCATAGGCAACACAGAGATTCCAAAATACATAAGAGATGCATATCTTTTTACCTACATAAAACCCATACATACCAATTCGGTATAAAGCTGTGCAACAATGGCAGCCATGCACCAGATCTATTCAGGGAGGAATATGGGAACACAGCTTTGAGTGGAGCAAAGTAATAGCATGGGAAAAGGGAGCAGCGAAAAGCAGACAACTTCAAAGTAGAAATGTGAGCCGGTAGCGCAAAGAGAACTGATCTTACGTGACATGAAATCTACAGTAGGATCTCAGCAGTCAGAAGCAGCTGGATATAAGCTCTTTAACACGAGGTTACATATCAGATTTCTCTCTAAAACCTTTCTGAGATTGTTCTGAAAAGTAGCTCAGCTGACAGAGCTATCTTTATTGGGAAAAAGGTATATGTGGTTTGAGTGTGTGCATGTGTCTGCATTCCTGCCATTTGGCCTACATGTACTATGTTTGAGTATTGATGTATCTGTCTATTCTGTGGTGTTACAACGACCATGACAATTCCCCTGAGACTGTAGCATAACCTACATGATCTATCTATACTACTGTATCTCCATGACCTGTCCCATAGCCCTTTCCTGGAGTCCATGTGTACCAGAATGGCTGTCCAATTTCTCCTGTCCTCCCACAGGTATGGATACAGGAATGTACATGTCCCAGGCCACGACACACCTACAATCTGGAAAGACAGGCTTATAGCAGAAACCAGACAGGTTAGAGCCTCCTTCCCACTAAATCAACACAAAGGGACGAGCATAGACAGTTCTCCTCAGCCCTCTGAATCAGTCCGGCTCTACAGTACATAATGGCCTATTTATCTAGCCATTGCTTTCTCCGCCAGCTCTATGGACTCCGTCATTAGCCTGCCCTACTGCCACCCCAACATGCACGCACGCATGCACGCGCGCACACACACACACACGCACACATGCACGCAGACATAGAATATTCCATTTCATCAGTGCGAATGTCACTGTGCACATATTACAAAAGAAGAAATACAGTTTTCTTTTATACAGGCAACACTTGAATGATCAACCTTTTAACTCAAAGATTTGTGGTTAATAAGGCACAGACACATGTCTTGGTACGTTCCCCCCAGGGCCTGAACAGGAGGAGAAAATACATGTGTGTATGTGTGGTACTGGGAGGATAATATACTAAAGACAGAAAGTGAGAGAAAGGGAAAGGAGAGGTAGAAGGGGAAATGGGGAGAAAGGGCACTTGGAGCAGAAATGCTTCACTGCCTCTGCGGCCTGCCACCTCGCATCACAGAGCAGAGGTTGACAGATGAATGCAGGAGCGGACCAATAATAGAAACCGTTTGGCCAGGAATAAAAGCCTGGATAGGAAAGGAGCACAGACACATCTACGAACAGCACTGGGGTTTGGGGGAAAGAGAGAACATTCCTTCACATTCCTAAGAGTCCATACACTATACAAAGGAAAACCCCACAATGGCATATGGTTTACATTCTCTTAGCCTCCCTTTCTCCTCCCTCCGACCTCCTCTCCCATCCTCTCCGTCTCCTGCGGCAACGGGTCCATGGAGGCTCACAGAGCAGTACTAACACCATGTGACCTGCTCATCTGCTCGCTATTCCCTTCATTTCCACTAACCCCCACCCTTCATTCACATCTAAAATGTCGCCCGAGGATAGAGTTTGGTTTAGTCTACTATCTGTCATTGTCACTTAAGGTCGATGTGTGGCCACCTCCACACATAATATTTTACCATTCTGCCATGAGACTATGAATAAAAACTGTGTGGTGTGGGGGTTTTCATGTTGAGCTAATAGAAATTAAACTCAGGTGGAGTATAATAAGGCTGCTGGGAGGTCTCCCATGTCTCAATAAAACTCTATAATAACAGTCAGAGTGAAAGGAGTGATAAGAGAGCAAAACCCAGAGCTGGGAAGAAAATCAATCCAGCTTTATCACACCTAAAATGCCTTTTTAGACAGAGACATCCATGACACACTGTGAAATCCAATACAGGAATATGACAAAAACATAAGCATTACAGAAAATAATTGAACTCTCTACTGGCACCAACATAATTTTTGGGGCGACATTTTATGTTCATAGTTGTCATAGAGTAAGACTTTACAACAGGGAGAATATTTGGAAAAGCAAATATTTGGAAAAGTTGTGGATGGATTTGGTATAGACAGGGCATAAGAGTTCAGAGAAGGCTACTGAATGTTTTCTATCAGGCTGGGTGGATCTGAATAACAATGGATTTAATCATGAGCTAGGAAACAGGATCATCAACCCAAGTGGTGCACTGTGAATGCTCATCCCTGGCTGCCTAACAGGGAGGTGATGTTTAAACTCAGGTGACAGCCAAATTGAGTAGAACATTTGTTCTGAAAACATTTGTTCTGTTCCAAACACGTCTGGTGTTCAGACACTCAGGAATTCAGTCTTGTGGGAAAAAAACACAACACCTCTGTCCCGCTAATTAAAGAGGGTGTTCACTCTGATCTTTCACAGGTACATTTTGAGATCTAAATGGTAATACAGAAAGCGGGTACAGATATCAGACTGCGATTTGAAGACTATGAATGTAATGCAATGAGCTGTCTACAAGAGTGTGCAAAGCTGTTATCAAGGCAAAGGGTGGCTACTTTGAAGAATCTTATTTCTTTAACACTTTTTTGGCTACTACATTATTTCATATGTGTAATTTCATAGTTTTGATGTCCTCACTATTATTCTAAAATGTATAAAATAGTACAAATAAAGAAAAACCCTGGAATGAGTAGGTGTCTCCAAACGTATGACTGGTGCTGTATACTCACATTCAGTGCATTCGGAAAGTATTCAGAACCATTGACATTTTTCATATGTTGTTACGTTACAGCCTTATTCTAAAATTGATAAAATCGTTTTTTTGTCTCATCAATCTACACACAATACCCCATAATGACAAAGCAAAAACCGGTTTTTAGACATTTTTGCAAAGTTATTCAAAATAAAAAGCTGAAATACCACATTTACATAAGTATTCAGACCCTGACGCTACAAGCTTGGCACACCTGTTTTGGGGAGTTTCTCCCATTCTTCTCTGCAGATCCTCTCAAGCTCTGTCAAGTTGGATGGGGAGCGTCGCTACACAGCTATTTTCATGGCTCTCCAGAGATGTTCGATCGGGTTCAAATCTAGACTCCGGCTGGGCCACTCAAGGACATTCATAGACTTGTCCCGAAGACACTCCTGCGTTGTGTTGGCTGTGTGCTTAGGGACATTGTCCTGTTGGAAGGTGAAGCTTCGCCCCAGTCTGAGGTCCTGAGCGCTCTGGAGCAGCTGTTCATCAAGGATCTCTCTGTACTTTGCTCCGTTCATCTTTCCTTTGATCTTGACTAGTCTTCCAGTGCCTGCTGCTGAAAAAAATTGCCACAGCATGATGCTGCCTCCACCATGCTTCACCGTAGGGATGGTGCCAGGTTTCCTCCAGATGTGACACTTGGGATTCAGGCCAAAGAGTTCAATCTTGGTTTCATTAGACCAGAGAATCTTGTTTCTCATGTTCTGAGAATCCTTTAGGTGACTTTTGGCAAACTCCAAGCGGGCCGTCATGTTCCTTTTACTGAGGAGTGGCTTCCGTCTGGCCACTCGACCTTAAAGGCCTGATTGGTGGAGTGCTGCAGAGATGGTTGTCCTTCTGGAATATTTTCACATCTGCACAGAGGAACTCTAGAGCTCCTTCAGAATGACCATCAGGTTCTTTGTCACCTCCCTGACCAAGGCCCTTCTCCCCCGATTGCTCAGTTTGGCAAAGCGGCCAGCTCTAGAAAGAGTCTTGGTGGTTCCAAACTTCTTCCATTCAAGAATGATGGAGACCACTGAGTTCTTGGGGCCCTTCAATGCTGCAGAAATGTTTGGTGCCCTTCCCCAGATCTGTGCCTCGACACAATCCTGTATCAGAATTTTACAGACAATTCCTTTGACCTCATGGCTTGGTTTTTGCTCTGACATGCACTGTCAACTGTGGGACCTTATATAGAGAGGTGTGTGTCTTTCCAAATCATGTCCAATCAATTGAATTTACAACAGATGGACTCCAATCAAGTTGTAGAAATATCTCAAGGATGATCAATGGAAAAATAATGTACCCGAGCTCAATTTCGAGTCTCATAGCAAAGAGTGAATGCTTATGTAAATAAGGTATTTCTAAAAGCCTGTTTTAGCATTGTCATTATGGGTTTTTGTGTGTAGATTGAGGAGGAAAGATATTTATTTAATACATTTTAGATTAAGGCTGTAACGTAACAAAATGTGGAAAAAGTAAAAGGGTCTGAATACTTTCCGAATGCAGTGTACAGTAGAGAGTCAGGTTAGAGTTTGTGTCTACAGGGAAGATTTGAAGCACTCCAACTCATGAATATAGTTCTGTTAAAGATGCACAATTTCTGCAATTTCCTGGTTGCTAAAATCCCAATAGTTCACCTAATTGCAGTTTATGTGACAAAACAAACAAGTATAGTGTAGAGAATCAATGTACCACCTAAACCGCTGTGAAATATATTTTCCATAACCAAAAATATAACATTTCAGTTGTTTGAGGCCGGTGTACAAACCCAAAACTAAAGGAAATAGAACAGCTGTACTGCCTCTTAGACTTCAATGAGAATGACCCATCTATAACACGCATTTCAATGTGAATTTGGTCGGGTTGCCCAAAAAGTGACATTTTGCCGCTTTAACACCTCCATCAGACACATCCGCTGAATGGAAATATGTCCTTCAAGTCAGAGAGGAAAAGGCTGTCAAGGCTGCCTGACATCACTCACTTAGGAGGGACAGGTTATGACCAAACATACCATCAGCAGTAGATCAAGAGCGATAGCTGAATGGAAGCCGTCTATGCCAGGCATCGATAATAGAATCATGTCAGGTCGATGAAAAAGTATTCAACCATGAATACCACTATAACCACGAGGCTTGTTCAGTAGTACTATAGAATTTCTGTTTCAGGTTCAACTGGTTTCCATCAAACACCATTCTCCCTTGTCAACAACACAAAATCAGATTCTTTGCATGCCACAGACGTACAACAGCATGTGATCCCTGCCCTATCACTGAGGCTGTCACACAGAGCAAAGGTCCTGTCAAGGTCCATAGTGCCTTAATTCATCACTACCCTCGTGTGCCTTCTAGAAACCTCATGCCATCATGCCTCTTACTCCTGCCTTCCAGCAGCATGGGGATAAGGTCTCCACCACAGGGAGATGGAGATGGTTCCTCTCTACCTGAGCAACAGGGAGAATTGGAGAATGACTATACTCTGGTTTCAAAGTGTATGTTGGGGTTTAAGTGCTGAGCGATTAACAGACATGTTGGTAATTTTGTGGTTTGATTGCGTTGGTCCTGGCTAGCTTAATGATCAGGTTGGTTGCTAGCTAGCACTCGCTCATGTGGCTGCTAGCACCATTTTGAAAAGGGGCATGAGGGAAGCCCTACAGTAAGAGCGCATGCGAGCAGGCAATGCTGAAAAGTCATCTTTAGACGTGTTGTACTTTTTTTAAATGGAGTTTTGTAATTGACTAAAACAAGCAGATAACAAGAAGATTGCATTTGAAAAAGGTCAAGTATTTGCTGTGAGCCAATGGGGTAACCTAGGTAACCACAGGTTGTTTTCCCCACAGGCGGACGGGGCCACACAACATTCTATCTAATACAGACTGGGAGTATAGGCAGCAACTCTATAGAGATGAGATGATGACTTAGAATGAAATAAAAGTAATCAAATAAAATATGCAATATACACAATAACTGAAATTGGTCATTACATGGCATGACCTGTTTTATGACAGAGAGAGGGGGGCTGGTGTGATGAGCAGTAATGGGATGTCACCACCACCATTGGACTTTGTTATTTTAAAGATTCTATGTTGTTACAGCATTCATCCCACATAGTGCAGAGTGTATTTAGTGTCTAATCTTTTTGGAATTGAAAACCGTGATTCTTTTTTAAATAATCGAACCGAAACCGAACCGACTTCAAAAAGCACAAATCGCTCCGCACTACATGCAATGCAACACCATTGATTGATTCTCACTTCCATTTAAAATGCAGGAGAAAGGCACAAAGCTCACTCCATGACTCACATGGGTGGGACGGTACAGGTCTAGACATGCCCAACAAATAAGATTATTCACAATGGACTTATACTAAAGGAAAAATGCAGGCTGTGTCATGTAAGCAGCCGTGTAACTATAACGGACAGTTATTTCAGGTGTATTAATTGTTCAAATGTCACCTTGCAAACAGACAGTAAATGCATTTCCATAATCCTCTCATAACCAGTACTGCAGGTATTGTTTGAGTGGCACTATTAATTTCCAACATAACGTGAACATTCTCCTCAAGTAAACTGTAAATCAAATGCAGCCGTGCCATGGCGAGGCTGGGCATGTGATTTATCATATGGATGTTGTCTCGACAGACACCCATCTACAGAGAGTCCCCTTCACATGATGGGAGCCAAGCAGCAGCAGTTGTCATGCAGTTTAGCCAGGGAGAAAAGAGGACAACCAGGCTGACAAACAGACAAGAGGCAACCATGTCAAAACAAAATCTGAGTATCTGTAATGAGCCGGTGCAGAGAGACCATAATGCTGCACCACCTGCACCATGCAACTACTGTACACAACCCCCGGCAGAGAAAGAGAGAGAGACACACACACACACACACACACACACACATCCACCGGGCCTGTCAAACCAGGTCAGGCCTAAATCACCACTACAGATGTAGGATCTTAATTTGTTCACGATTTTGTTGCTGAGAATTTTCCTGTACGCAGGAAATGCAGATGAGTTTTGTGATTTACATAAATTCACTGAAAACCCACACTAACACATTGTTATAGTAACAGTATTGCACTTTTCATGTAGCTTACTTTTGGCGAACTAATAGCCTAACCACTGAACAAGCAACACTACGTTAAAATCCTGTTGCTGCAGGATTATTTTGCTATGACAATATAGGTCAAATGAAGATCCTACATCTGTATCCTTACTAAGCTACAGCTCAGAACACTCTGAGCAAATGTGTTCACAGGCCAGGCCAGGGGCAGCATCACTTATGAATATTCATAGCCATTCACTCAAGAATATCACAAACCGACATGGCATGACCTGTTTTATGACAGAGAGAGGGGGGCTGGTGTGTTAACGTTAATACATTTATGGGTTACTTATAACATATCACTACGCATTAGGCAATAAAAACTGCTATAAAACCATGCTCATCTCCTCTACTCACCCTTTACAAGTTCCTCCATCACTGAGTCAGTACCCCTATATAAACCGGTTTATAATCAGATCACAGCCAGAGAGGTGGCTCCAATGCTGAGTTATTGCATGTAGTTGAACTGTTTAACATATAGTGTCGTGTGGAGACCCATGTGTAAGAATATGGGGACTGATTAGCGTCTGTCTGTGCGTGTGCGTGTGTGTGAGAGGGAGAGAGAGCTCTGCATGTCAGCTCTATGAGTATGCCACTGCTGCTCTTTGTCATCAACAGATCAGAGTGGATCCCATGGTGAAGATATCACAAACACTCACACAAACACACACACCTCCCCTTCTCCGCCATGGGGTCTGTGGCTCTATGGGGAGCCTATGGGGATTACAACAAATTATGTAACCTCTTAAACACAGACGTTCTCTCAGGACATTGCTTTCTAGTTGCTCTTGGTAATCCCATGATCATAGAGCTAGAGGGGAGGGGCAGGTTTGGCGAAAGGCAGATCTGCATGTAGATGCTTGTTATGACAGAATGTGTTCTCAATAACCTAGTTAGCTACCTTGGTAATAAAGGTAACACAGTGCCTTCACAAAGTATTTACACCCCTGACTTACAGCCACACAAAGGGGTTGCCGCCGGGAAATTTGAGGCATTACCAAGTGTTAGCCAAATTGTAAATGAGAGACTGATAAAGCGTGTACAGCCTGCGCAAAAAACTAAGCAGAGTTCATGCCTTTCATTCAACTTTTTTCAAATCATCATTAAAGTTGCATTATGCAGCCTTACAATGTATTAAAATCAAAACATATAGCCCAACAAATGTAGAACAACTAAAGTTACATTAATAACTCTAAATTAAGCATATAGGAGTACCTATTTCTTTGTTAACAGCTCAACACAGAATAGACGCATGTGCGTACTCCCTCAAATCGTTTGGAGACAATGTCCTTTGAATTTTATTCAGCTTTGTTCAATTGTATTCTTCATACTATAAATAATAATATAAATAATATAAAATATTCTAAGCCAATCTTGTCTGCTAAATTAACTTGTGTAGCCCACAGCTATTATGCAGAGCCAGATGAGGATCTAACATAAGGACAACTTGTCACGGATCCCTCCGGAACTTTCATCACGCACACCTGTCCCCTATTCCCACTGATTAGTATTTGTATATATGTGCCCTTTGGTTTCCATGGTCTTGTCGATTACTGTTACAATGTCCTTTGGTGCGTGTGAGTACCTGTGCTGTGTGTTTTGGGCTTTCGTGTGGATTGTGCAGTTGATTACGGGTCTCGTCCCGTTGGTTAATCATTGTGCGCGTGTGTATTTATTCAAGGTACTCCTCGCTCTTTTGTTTGGGTTTCAACCTTGTGTTGTTGTTACGTGTTTGTTTGGTATTCATCCCCGTACCCTTACACGGCACGCTGTAATTTGGGTAAGAAATAAAAAAAATATTACGCATTCCTGCACCTGTCTCCCGAATCATTGTTACCAACGTGACACAACTCAGAGTATGCTATTCTGTTCTTCTGAAATAAATTACATTTTCTTCATATCATATTTCTTCAGACCTGTCTAAAATAAATAATGGATTTATTGTGAAGGTGTAGGCTATATTACATGGATGTATTAGACTTTTTAAAATGTAGATGTTTCAAAGGTCTGCATCAGTGTGGAAGCTAGGAGATAGTAAATGTGTTTATGTTAACTAACGATCAATTACTATGAGAGCAGCAGTTCTTTGCTTGACAATTTTGTGACCTGCCACAGCCCTAGTTATGGGTATGCTTGTAATTGTTCAGGGTTAAAAAGAAATGGAATTGAGCTAAACACAGGCAAAATCCTAGAGGAAAACCTGGTTCAGTTTACTTTCCACCAGACATTGGGAGATGAATTCACCTTTCAGCAGGACAATAACCTGAAAAAAAGAAGAAACACGCACACTGCTCTTGATAGTATCATTGCTCTTCTGACTAAGGCCTTGAGGCCGATAAATAAAGCTTATTAAAGAGGGGTGATACTATCAAGAGCAGTGTGCAAGTTTCTTCTTTTTTCTCATTTTATTCAACTGTTACCATGCACCTGCAAAAAAAAGATAGCTCAGGTGTGCGAGTACCTTTAGAATTTTAAATTAGCAGGACAATAACCTAAAACACAAGGCCAAATCTATACTGAAGAATTTGAAGAATTTTGAAAAGAACAATGGGCAAATGTGGAATAAGTCAAGGAGTATGAATATTTTCTGAAAACACTGTATGTGGCTGGACAACTCTGATCTGGGATTTGTTCAGCTCCATCACACAATCATGACTGCCATTTTGCTTAGCCCTGCCTAGGGTGGCTCAGTCTAAAGTACACTGTGAAAAGCCCAAAGTACAAAGAACGAATTCAGCTGGAGTATCCAATGCTGTTCTTTGAAGGGAGGCATGAGGAGAGGAGCATCTTGTTGATTATGGGGGTTAGAGAAAATCCCAGAGCTCCTGGTCGTAAGGTTCTGGGAACCCATGTTGTCCTGTAAAGGGCTCTTCAGTCAGTCTGAGTGTCTGCCGCTGTTGCTATCTCGGCTCTGTAATGTCTAATTTGCATTCGTCGACACACAGCCAGTAAGGGAGGCCTAAGAGCGTGGTGCTGGCCAGCATTAAGTTTCCAGAAAGCCAACTGTTCTTCGGTCGCCACAGTGGGCGACAGTGGGCGAATATTAAAACACCTGGGTATTTTATAGAGTAGGTTGAAGTTCTGCTGTTGATATTCTTTATGGAGGGCACAGTTTGGTACTACATTTTATTAGCAGTATCCTTTTGTAAAAAATAACTTCACTGCTCTCATTCATTGAGTACGTTTACATACACACTAATAATTCAATATTTAACTGATTATGGCAGAATGCCAAGTATGGCATTAGTCATGTAAACACCTCATTCTGCTTATGTATATATGTTTTGTGTTTTTTTTGCCCAATTTCAATTACGATCTTGTCTCATCACTGCAAATCCCCAACGGGTTGGGAGAGAAGAAGGTCAAGTCATGCGTCCTCCGAAACATGACCCACCAAACCACACTCCTTAACACCGCCCGCCTAACCCGGAAGCCAGCTGCACCAATGTGTCGGAGGAAACATGGTCACTGTGGTAGAACATTTAAATGTTTTAAACAAACTATTATATTAACCTGACTATCCACAATAATCACATTGTTGTATGCATGTTACCATGCTCATTTTGTCCTTACCTGGGACTGACTTTGGCATTCATGCTATGACAGACTATTTGAGGTGTCCGGCAATGGCCTGATCCACTGTTTTAGTGCTCAATGTGTGTGATGCCTGCCTGTATACACACACCCACAGACACAGAAACACAAACTTTAACACGGCCCTGGCACAAACCCTGAGAAAGCCATCTACACTCCCTGTCCCCCTCATATCGTCATTATCATCAATACAACACAGAGCTGTATCAAACTGCACACACACACACACACACACACACACACACACACACACACACACACACACACACACACACACACACATTCTCTCCATGGCTGATGTGTATGCCGCCTATCAATTTTGCTTCAGTCAGAAACCTAAGCTGGTGGCGAATGTTCCTTTTAAAAGAGCACGGTAATTCAAATGTCCAGGCCCATTACCTGGGAGCGATTTAAAGGTGACCTGAGTTCATCTTCCAATGGATAAACACCAATGAGGACAAAATAATAAATGCTGCTGAATGAAAAGTGGCACTCTGGTCTGGGGTAGTTAGTCAGTAGTGGCTATTAGTGGCATCTCACATCTCTGACCCATGCTGAAGGGGAGAGTCAATGACTGTCTTTCCGAAGGCGGCTAGCGCTCACTGTTGCATAAAGATAGTGTCCATCATGAACGTTTCGGTCAGTAACTGTATTACCAGTCCCTAATAATGCAAACAACCAGTCAGATAATGACTCTCAACTGATCAACCACCACTCCAGAATGACACACACAATACATCTCTCAACCCAACCTAATGAAGACCAGCCCTGGTGAGCACACTTTATTATGTTGTTTATTCTAAAATACATAATGAATGATTGTGATATTTCAGTAAATTATTCCATTAGAAGCGAATGCACTGCTTCAGGACAAAGCAATGTGGTTATACATCAAGGTCGTGACAAGAATAAATGTCAAATGCAATAGCTATTGGCCTTACCATCGATGCTGACTAAAAAAGAGGGAGAAAAAGACAGGGAATCTCTATATGAATGACATCTGGCAAAATACTCTCCCAATATCCCAAAATATCCCAAAATCATTAGTATTCAGACCCCTTGACATTTTCCACATTTTGTTACGTTACAGGCTTATTCTAAAATTGATTACATCAAAACAGTTCCTCATCAATCTACACACAGTACTTCATAACAACAAAGAAAAAACAGGTTTTTATAAATCTTTACAAATGTATAGACATTTCTATGAGACTCCAAATTGAACTCAAGTGCATCCTTTTCCATTGATCTTCCTTGAGATGTTTCTACAACTTGATTGTAGTCCACCTGTGGTAAATTCAATTGACCTGAAATTATTTGGAAATGCACATACCTGTCTATAGAAGGTCCCATAGTTGACAGTGCATGTCAGAGCAAAAACCAAGCCATGAGGTCAAAGACATTGTCCGTAGAGCTCCAAGACAGGATTTTAAAACATGTATTTTACTAGGCAAGTCAGTTAAGAACAAATTCTTATTTTCAATGATGGCCTAGGAACAGTGGGTTAACTGCCTGTTCAGGGGCAGAACGACAGATTTGTACCTTGTCAGCTCGGGGGATGCAACCTTCCAGTTACTAGTCCAACGCTCTAACCACCTAGGCTACCCTGCCGCCCGAGACAGGATTGTGTTGAGGCACAGATCTGGGGAAGGGTACCAAAACATTTCTGCAGCATTGAAGGTCCCCAAGAACACAGTGGCCTCCATCATTCTTAAATGGAAGAAGTTTGAGCAATCGGAGAGAAGCACCTTGGTCAGGGAGGTGACCAAGAACCCTGTGGAGATAGGAGAACTTTCCAGAAGGACAACCATCTCTGCAGCACTCCAACAAACAGGCCTTTATGGTAGAGTGGCCTGACGGAAGCCACTCCTCTGTAAAATGCAAGACAGCCAACTTGGAGTTTGCCAAAATGCACCTAGAGGAATCTCAGACCATGTGAAACAAGATGACCTGGTCTGATGAAACCAAGATTGAACTCTTTGGCCTGAATGCCAAGCGTCACGTCTGGAGGAAACATGGCACCATCCCTACGGTGAAGCATGGTGGTGGCAGCATCATGCTGTGGGGATGTTTTTCAGAGGAGGGACTGGGAGACTAGTCAGGATCGAGGGAAAGATGAACGGAGCAAAGTACAGAGAGATCCTTGATGAAAAACTGCTCCAGAGCACTCAGGATCTCAGACTCGGGCGAAGGTTCACCTTGCAACAGGACAACGACCCTAAGTACACAGCCAAGACAATGCAGGAGTGGCTTCGGAACAAGTCTCTGAATGTCTTTGAGTAGCCCAGCCAGAGCTCAGACTTGAACCCGATCTTAAAATCTCTGGAAAGCCCTGAGAATAGCTGTGCAGCAACGCTCCCCATACAAACTGACAGAGCTTGAGAGGATCTGCAGAGAATAATTGGAGAAACTCCCCAAATACAGGTGTGCCAAGCTTGTAGCATCATATCCAAGGAGACTCGAGGCTGTAATAACTGCCAAAAGTGCTTCAACAAAGTACTGAGTAAAGTCTGAATACTTATGTAAATGTGATATTTCAGTTGTTGTTGTAATCAATTTTAGATGAAACAAAATTGTTTTTTTTAATAGAAATTTGAAAAAAAGTCTAAAAACCTGTTTTTGTTTTGTCAATATGGGGCATTGTGTGTGAATTGATGAACAACGATTTAATCGATTTTAGAATAAGGCTGTATGTAACATAACAAAATGTGGGGGAAAAATGAAGGTGTCTGAAAACTTTTCGAATGCACTGTATATCCTATTCCTGTGTGACCTTTTCCCCTCTCCCTCCCTCTATCCCTCCCTCCTCTGTCTCTTATTGCTCATTAAACAGTGACATTGTGACCTATGTCGCCACTGTTACACGTAATTCCCCAGGTACTGGAGGACTGTGATATCCCAGAAGCCCCAGCTATGCCCCAGTGCTTGAATAACATTTGATTTGATTTGATTTGACAGAGGCTGCTGATGGACAGGAGTTCATTAGCCAATCATCACACCTATGGTCTGGTTAAAAAATAACCAATTCAATCTTACATCAAGTAAAGATAGGCATAATTTGTTTCTATGGAGGATGCTTTGTGCCTGTAAGTAACATTGTGAAATGTTTCTTTGTTCCTTTTCTGTGACTAAGAATACAACCAGTCCCATATAGGAGCAGCTCCAGTAAATTCACACACATTGTAGATCAAGACATCTGTCACTGTCAAATCTTCACACAGAAGCTATAACCATGAGCCAATCCCGACTCAGAAGCTCCAGCCATCATCCATTCCTAAAGTAGAAGCTGTAGCTGTCAGCCTATCCTCACATACTATAAGCCTCCTTTCCCTTATGTTTTCTATTCCAAGGCAATGCTGGAGAGTGAGAGCAGGACCAATTTAATTATGGTGGGACTAATGAGAGCACTAGGGACTACAATGTGTTTTAGACATTACAGATTTACTGTAATACCACCACCACGCAACACACACACACACACACACACTGGGGAGAGTACGGAGAGTAGCTTCCTTGCCTAAATTAATTATTGAGCACTAGGAGTAGGGTTGGGATCGACTTCACGCTCGTTTGTTTTCCAGTTGTTCCCCCTCTCCCCCCTCACCGCTCCCACACACACACACTCACCATTGCATGTGAGACTGGTGTGTTCTTAAGTGAGAGGTTTAGATGATGTCTCCTGAGAGCTAGATGATATGGGAAGGCCTGTGATGTAGGCTAGCTATGTAAGGTTAGGTGAGCCAACAGTGAGGGCTGAGCAGCTGCCTACGGCTCTGATGGCAGACGGTAAAAGAAGCAGAAACAGAAGCAAAAACAGGAAGTGATGTCATGAAAACACATTGTAACAAAATAAAGCAAAAAGACCAGGATATTTAAAGAATAGTATTTTGTGTGATTTTGTGTGTTTCCTGTGTCCATGGTGATTGTAGTAGGCTCCAGAAGAAGTGCTCCTGCAGAAGAACATATCCCACGCATTCAGCGATTATTATTACTTTGCCTTCTCCTCATTGAGACGGCAACCACTTATTTTCCTGAACAACTGGTTGCTGGCGTGCAATTTATTCTCTCAGAACCACCAAGATGAAAGCAAATAGGAGGGGGAAGTGTGTGTGTTGGTGTGGGGGGGAGAAGAAAAGAAAGAGAGATTGAAAAAGAATGAGAGAGATACATAGAGAAAATCATTAATGAGGAAAGGTTGAGCAGAGTGGGATGCTTTGGGCATGGTGAAACACAAACTAATTGTCATGCTTTAATACTGCGACAGCGGCAGCTCACTTCTTAGTTTCTGACAGGCTCACGTGTCTCTCTGTTGCACGGATGCTGGTGATTAGTGCTAGTGGCCTGCTGGTGGTAGACTGAACAAGGATGTGACAAACATGCTATTTGTAGAGGATTAGTTTGACATACTGGGCCCATCACCTGCTGCTAGGAACACAACACAAGCCCTATCAAATGTGTAAAGCGTTCCAAAATCCTGATGCCAAAAAGCATATAACTGTACTGGGCCTCCAGGAACTTTTCACATCATGTTGACTGATGTACATATCTAGGCTACTAAGCTCTACTTCTCTGATGTCAATATTGCCTGGAGTTCTCTGTGCCACTGCTGACATATTTTGAGAGACTGGCTAGCTCAACTCTGTACTCTCTCTCCAACTAAAGCAGGAGCCAGATGTTTCTGCCTAACCAGGGGGCCTCTCAGCTTGTGTTCCCTCCAGTTTTCTGGCAAGCGACCGACCCACACAAATCTCATTCTGATGACAAAGCAGGGCCTGTCAAGAGGAGGACTCTATCGAGACTGGAGAGCCACTTCCCAGATATGAGTTGTGCATTAGCGCGATTAACCCACGCCCACCATCTCTATTGCATACCATTACAGGGCGCAGGATTGGATCCACTTGGGCCTCCCAAGTGGCGCAGTGGTCTAAGGCACTGCAGCGCAGTGCTAGCTGTGCCACTAGAGATTCTGGGTTTTGAGTCCAGGCTGTCGTAGCCGGCCACACCCGGGAGACCCATGGGACGGCACACAATTGGCCCAGTGTCGTCCGGGTTAGGGGATGGTTTGAACGGCAGGGATGTCCTTGTCGCATCCCGCACTAGCGACTCCTGTGGCGGGCCGGGCACAGTGCACAATGACACGGTCACCAGGTGTACAGTGTTTCCTCCGACACATTGGTGCGGCTGGCTTCCGGATTAAGTGGACATTGTGTCAAGAAGCATTGTGACTTGGTTGAGTTGTTTCAGAGGACGCACGGCTCTCGGCATTCCCCTCTCCCGAGTCTGTACGGGAGTTGCAGCGATGAGACAAGACTGTAACTACCAATTGGATACCATGAAATTGGGGAGAAAAAGTGGTAAAAAAATAATACAAATAAGGATTGGATACGTTCCTCTATATTGGTGTAATCAGCAGGTAATGTAAAATATGGTTACGTGTGTGAAAGACAGAGGGCTGTCAGAGCCAGGCTGCTCCACTGCCTTCAGCACAGTGAGACCCACTGTAGACAGACACACCATGCACACCATTACATAGATTCTCTATTGAATAATAGCACACATCACAGGAGGTTGGTGGCACCTTAAATGGGGAGAACGGGCTCCTGGTAATGGCTGGAGTGGAATGGTATCAAATACATCAAACAATGTTTTTCAAAATGCATACTACCGTGCTCCGAGCATGCAAAATTGAAGCATGTGAGGGTCAAATTATGTGAAACGGAGCACAGAGGGCACTTCTTGAATGCGTACTCCATTTGTACATATTTTGAAGCATTCATCGATGCAAGCTTCAATGGAAAGTATGCAAAGAAATATGATACAACCACGTAAAAAAAAACAATGCAACATTTCTTGAAATCAATGGCAGCCATTATTCTAGTTGAAATGAGAGAAAATACACTCCGACTTCGGAATGAAATGTTGCCTATTCACATCTCATATGTTGGCTGACTACAATATTTTATCTTGATGTGTTAATAAATACATGCTGTGTTAATATTGGCATGTTTATCTGCCTACGTACTGTAGATCGTATGCCCATAATTAGTTAATAGTGCTAACTGGCTAAATACTACTGTTAGCTAGCCACGAAGAATTGTTAGCTAGCATACCCAAGAAGAATTGACATCTATCTTGCATAATATTAGTTTTAGGTCATAGTTTTTGGTCACTATCTGGATAGCTACATTATTACGATTCACATACAGCTAGCTTATAGTTATGAATTAAAACGGTTGCTTTGTGTACAGTGGCAAAGAAAAAGTATGTGAACCCTTTGGAATTACCTGTATTTCTGCATACATTGGTCATAAAATGTGATCTGATCTTCATCTAGGTCACAACAATAGACAAACACAGTCTGCTTAAACTAATAACACCAAACAATTTGACATTTTCATGTCTTTATTGAACACACCATGTCAACACTCACAGTGCAGGGTGGGAAAAGAATGTGAACCCTTATATTTAATAACTGGTTGATCCTTCTTTGGCAGCAATAACCTCAACCAAACGTTTTCTGTAGTTGCGGATCAGACCTGCACAATAGTCAGGAGTAATTTTGGACGATCCCTCTTTACAAAACTGTTTCAGTTCAGCAATATTTGTGGGATGCCTGGTGTGAACTGCTCTCTTGAAGTCATGCCACAGCATCTCAATCGGGTTGAGGTCAGAACTCTGACTGGGCCCCTCCAGAAGGCGTATTTTCTTCTGTTGAAGCTATTCTGTTGTTGATTTACTTTTGTGTTTTGGGTCGTTGTCCTGTTGCATCACTCAACTTCTGTTGAGCTTCAATTGGCAGACAGACAGCCTAACATTATCCTGCAATGTCTTCATAAACTTGGGAATTCATTTTTCCGTTGATGATAGCAAAGCAGCACCACACCATGATGCTCCATTTACCATACTTTACAGTTGGGATGAGGTTTTGATGTTGGTGTGCTGTGCCTTTTTTTCTCCACACATAATGTTGTGTGTTCCTTCCAAACAACTCAACTGTAGTTTCATCTGTCCACAGAATATTTTGCCAGTAGAGCTGTGGAACATTCCAGGTGCACTTTTGCAAACTTCAGATGTTCAGCAATGTTTTTTTGTACAGCAGTGGCTTCTTCTGTGGTGTCCTCCCATGAACACCATTCTTGTTTAGTGTTTTACGTATCGTAGACTCGTCAACAGAGATGTTAGAATGTTCCATCAGGACTACCTGGCCTGATGACTCCTTGCTGACCCCAGTCCACCTGGCCATGCTGCTGCTCCAGTTTCAACTGTTCTGCCTGCGGATATGGAACCCTGACATGTTCACCGGATGTGCTACCTGTCCCAGACCTGCTGTTTTCAACTCTCTAGAGACAGCAGGAGCGGTAGAGATACTCTGAATGATTGGCTATGAAAAGCCAACTGACATTTACTCCTGAGGTGCTGACCTGTTGCACCTTCGACAACCACTGTGATTATTATTATTTGACCCTGCTGGTCATCTATGAACATTTGAACATCTTGGCCATCTTCTGTTATAATCTCCACCCGGCACAGCCAGAAGAGGACTGGCTACCCCTCATAACCTGGTTCCTCTCTAGGTTTCTTCCTAGGTTCTGGCCTTTCTAGGGTGTATTTCCTGGCCACCGTGCTTCTGCACCTGCATTGCTTGCTGTTTGGAGTTTTTGACTGGGTTTCTGTACAGCACTGTGACATCAGCTGATGTAAGAAGGGCTTTATAAATACATTTGAATTGTTGATTTGATTTGATTCCAGAGATTTTGGTAAGTCTTTAGCTGACATTCTATGATTCTTCTTAATTAACCTCATGGAGCATTCTGCGCTGTGCTCTTGCAGTCATCTTTGCAGGACGGCCACTGCTATGGAGAGTAGTAACAGTACTGAACTTTCTCTGTTTATGGACAATTTGTCTTACCATGGACTGATGAACATCAAGGCTTTTAGAGATACCTTTTTTTAACCCTTGCCAGCTTTATGCAAGTCAACAATTCTTAATCTTAGGTCTTCTGAGATCTCTTTTGTTAGAGGCAAGGTTCACACCAGGCAATGCCTCTTGTGAATAGCAAACTCCAATTTTGTGGGTGTTTTTTATAGGGCAAGGCAGCTCAATCCAACATCTCCAATCTTGTCTCATTGACTGGACTCCAGGTTAGTTGACTCCTGACTCCAATTAGCTTTTGGAGAAGTCATTAGCCTAGGCGTTCACATACTTTTTCCAACCTACACTGTGAATGTTTAAATGATGTATTCAATATAGACAAGAAAAATACAATAATTTGTGTGTCATTAGTTTAAGCACACTTTGTTTGTCTATTGTTGTGACTTAGTTGAAGGTCAGATCAAATTTGATGACCACTTTATGCAGAAATCCAGGTAATTCCAAAGGGTTCACATAATTTCTCTTGCCACTCTATATCTCTATTGCCATTGTCCTGGAATATGGTTCAGAGAATGGGTAAGTCCATATGTCAATAGGGCTAGCTAGCCATGAAAAATGTACATCTACCTTGCATCATATTAGTTTTAGGTCATTTTTTTGTCTGTTTAACTAGCTGGAGAGCTAGATTATTACAATTTACATAATATCTAGCTGATAATTATGAAGTAAAATGTTTGCTTTGTGTATCTCTTGTTTTGTCTATTGTTGCTATTGTCCTGGCTAGAAGAAGGTTCAGTGAATGTGGAGGTGAAGCCTGAGATAATACGGTAGGGAAAGTGCTAGTCCTTCTCAAATGTAATGTTTTATGCGTTATTCACACTCTTGTCTTCACAAGAACGTCCTCAAGAGAAAGTCGTCGGAGAATGCACTTGGAGCACAGTAGTATGCATATTTAGAAACACCCATGGTTTCCATGTGTTTGATGCCATTCCATTCGCTCCTTTTCAGCCATTATTATGAGCCGTCCTCCCCTCAGCAGACTCCACTGGCACACATGCCACCTAACATAGGTTCTAGCCTTTGGCTCTCTGTGCTATTTTACATAACAAAGTGGGTTATATGTGTGTGAGGGATGCCTTATGGCTCATTGGTGTAGATGATGCATTAAATAGTAGAAGCAGGCTGAGGCCTTCGTTAGCTCCATGACTACAACTTCCATGGAGACTCCTCCTGTCCTCTCACAATGCCTCCTCAGTCACACTCCTCCACATGAGCATCACAAGGCCTGTCTTCACCCATGCTCTACCAATGTTTTCCAGCTCAGCTTTGCCCTACTACAGTAGCTACTTTAACCAACATGTAGGCAGGTTCATTAGGATTCAACCCTTCTCAAACAGCCTAATTCATACTCAGAGGTGTTCCCACACAAAAGTGATTCATACTACACTCCCAACTCCTCCTCCTAACTCTTGCTCTCAGCTGTCAGCAGATAAAAGAAGTCCACCAGCCCCAGGTTCCAGAGGAGAGAGAGAAGAGGATCCTGGGAACAGCAACAGTAGAACATCTAGTGCACCAATCTCTGTCAGCTCCCTCTGCTCTCCCCTCTCCCGCCAACCATTTGTGCTGTGCCACAGCTTCCTGGTAACAGCTGATCCTCCAGGCCCATCGCCACCACACCACCCTGTACCGCACCGCCCCCCATCAGCGTGGAGGCAGTAACACTCACTGCCTCAATAATGCAAGAGATGTGAATTAAAAATGAGCTTACCGTGCAGGAAACACTGTGTGCGCATGTGTGTGCATCTACGTGTGCAAAGACAAAACACACAGGCGCACGGCGCGATTGTACACACAGGCGCACGGCGTGAGTGTACACACACACACACACACACACACACACACACACACACACACACACACACACACACACACACACACACACACACACACACACACACACACACACACACACACACACACACACACACACACACATACTATTATAGCATATAATTACATATACATATCATACAAAAAGCTGTTCATTATGAGAGTTTTGACCTTTATGGCAGCAAGTACATTTCTATGGAAGAGCCTCCACAAGACAGTTCAAGCCCTCACTGTGACCCATCATATGTATGACTGATACAATTTACAGACTGGTAAAGAGTTAACTCAGGTCGTTGTTGCAGCTGGTGATTGATGAATTTGAAGTAGAAGGTGATGAGGAATATTGCCATCACTACAAGCTTAAGAACAAAAACAGCATAGTGTGGGAGTTGAGCCTAGATCCAAAGGCTGGGCTGATTCCTTCTCCCTCCCATGCCCTTTATTAATCATCCTTGGTTGGTGGGGCATAGAGTGTGGTGCGAGGAGCTTTAAGTTGTGCAGTGGACACACACACTCACACACACTCACTCTCCCAAACATAGCTGATCTTCAGGGCTACTGGCCTGGAGGCCTAAGACTCAGATGCTACTGCAACCGTTCCACAGTCTCAGTTGTTGTTTAGATATTCCAGTTCAAATACACAACAACAAGCGAGTCATCCCCTTCCTTTATACCAGATAAACAGACAGCCAACCTTCCAGTCTGGCTGACCCATGAGGCATACAGAGTGCAGAAACCAGGTTTCCAATAGGATCATAAGAAAGGAACTCATGAAACAAGCATATAGCCCTTAAGAGGCAGAGGTAAGGACCATGTCTGTGGAGGGGGTTAAATGACAGACACATCACTGTTTGAGGTCATGTCATATCAATGGCAGATGTGCATCTGTCAAATTACTTGCCATGCCACTCCTATCGCAACCAGCAATATGAGTGGCATTGTCATTTATCAATAACACAATACAAAGGGGATTTCTCTGAGGGCATAAGAACATTAAATCAGACTTGACCAACGCCCAAAGCCGAATGGGGTATGTGATGAGCCCCAGAAAGTGATGGACACTGACTCCTCCACATGATTCTTGTGTAGTCGTTCAACAAAGACACTGCAACACATTCAACAAATGGCACTACATTGTGTTATTGCATGGTAGCTAGAATAAGCTGTATAATAACCTTGCACTATAAGTATGCACATTCATTCTCTGAGAGAAAAGGGGTTAGAATAAATGGTAAATACCCACATAAAAGATATGTACTTACTTACTACAGCACATCTACACAGGGTATTGGTAGACTACTCTACAACTGGTAGTTGGTAGACTACTCTGGCATAGAGCGTATGTTAATGTCAAGCGAGGCCAAATTTGCATATCAAATACTTGATGTAAAATGGCACAAAAGTTAGAGGAAAACGAGGGCGCACCTGGTTTGACAGTCTTCAAACGAATGGGCTCCCGAAAGTGGCGAATGACTGCATGCGTGTCGCGGTTTGTAAGTCCACTGATGGGGGTTCCGTTGATCTCCAACAAAACGTCCCCAAAATAGGGCATTCTCCCGACGTGGCACACCATCACATCCAACTTCATCTGGCCCAAGTAAGGGAACTCTCCGTGTTCGGCACCCCCCAGCACCTCCACCACATTGCCGAATTCTCCGAGGCTTCCCCATGACACCGCACACTCCTGCACCTTGCTGGACCAATGTTTCTTCTTTTTCAGCGTTCTGGACATACTGTATCCTTTTGATGTTGTCTGTCACTGATCTGAAATTGTCTGTTTGGTTTTGCTTTGTTTCACAAGCACTAAAGCAGGAGCAAATATGGTCGAACAAAGACTTCTAATCTCGAGTTATTCCCTGGTTCTGGTCGGAGTTTCATTTCTCTGTTATAATTGACCATTCACTTTTGGGAGCCAGCCTGCGTCATGGATTAGGTATTCACGGTAATGTGTAAATAAATGTAATATTGTCCATGAATAAACCACAGTAATCCTGGAGTAGCACCACTGTCAATAAAAACCAGTACGAGCACCCCAGTAGCTGGCTGTGCTACTGAAAGTATGTCCGTTGCAAAACTCCGAATGTTCTATGTGCGTAAAACAATAAACAAGAAAGCAATACAATGTCTAAATGAATGCATAAATGCGTGTTTGCCTCCACCTCACCCTATGAAATGTTTATTTTTTATTTTTTCCTAAACCTTTGGCGGTAAATTGTCAAAACAAGGTATCCACTCACCTCACCATACTGCGTGAGAGGCAAATCTGCTCGGAGATTTAGAATCGTAAACCGTACAGTGCGTCAACGAGAGTGCCTTTATACCTGTGACTAGACTAACATAACGACGACACGAGCCGTTTTCTATCGCATCATTCACTTAATGGTCATTTATTATCGTTCCAGGTGGTAGTTCGGATCCTACGCATTTTGATGTAGTGACAACCGCGACCCCATCCGTCGCCACAGGTTTAAACACACCTGGCACCGTGGTAGCACCAAGCGAGATGCGCGAATCTCGAAACGCCCAGATGTCACTGCGCGTCGTTCAACTCAACCTTTTCGGCAGGCTCCATCCTTCGGTGTATTGTAGCAGAATGAACACTGAAAAGTCTTGCATACACAATATAGTGGGTCACTTTTAGCAGGCTTATATAATGGTAGCCTACATAACTCAACTGTATAATAGCGTATAACCTTTGGTCAATACACAATTTGCCAAAATAAAATCCAACGTATTAAAATATTAAAATAAAGGCTATAAACCTGGGGTCTTTACACTTTTGCCTGCCTCCCTGGCAAACAGGTGACCCAGGGACCCCCATCATATCTTATCAGAATTATTTTCACGCCTTGTCTTACCAGGTGAATGATAATGACAAAATATTTTAAAATTAATAGATTTGGTAAATAGATTTTCATTATTTTCACCTCCCCACATTATTATTGGAGGTCACACTTTATTTGGATAGTCTGGATTGTCCATCTGTAGTTATACTATCTGTTGATAAACAAATGCTTGCTTGCTAAGTATATAGTTAGGGTTAGGATAAGGGTTAGTAGATAGTTGACATGTTACTGATAGTCTGTAGAGCATCTACAGATGGACTATCCAAATAAAGTGTTACCTAATTGGACGAGGAAATGTAAACTCTAACATAGCCTAGAAAGGTAACTCAAAACACATTTTGAGTAGCTGTTTAGCTGGTTAAAGGGAAAATACACTCAAATCCATATTTAGGTCATGTTTTAATTAGCTTAGTGTTAATACAGTCCCAAAATGTTTTGCATGTCAGCAGTCAAGATTTAGGACCTTCAAGAAGCAATGTGTCACTTGCCACATCATCATCTGTATCAACAGTGGAAAAATTTGTGGATTTTTCCTTTAAACAAAAGTCAGCCATGTGTTTCAAAAATGTATGTTCAAGTCAAGAAAGCTACCAGCAGCCAGCGGCACTTCCCGCCCTGGTAGCCTATTATTTTTCAAAGCAGATGTCAGATACCTCAGTGAGTATAATTTGCTTCAATGAGTGTCATTTGTATAATCATTCCAAAGAAGTTATGCTCCTCTTTTCTACTGTAGTTATGTTATTCAAATATTTATTGTTGCTAGCGATATTCGTACAAAATAGATGGAGAAAAAAAACCTGGTTGAATACCCCAGCTATAGCAGTTTGTATAAACTACGTATAGCCTCTTTATACATCCTTATTATCACGTGTTACCAATATAGATATAAAAACATTTCTGCATGCTTTCTCTCAGTCGTTATTGCATGGAATAATGATTTGGGTGAAGATGAGTCCTGTTATAGATAACAGGGAACTTTAGAATTCCAAATATAGCCTACACGGTTGCTGTTAAAACGCATTCAAATTGGGATACCAAATTGCTTATAATCCTTTACAAATTGTCTAATATTCTGTACACGTCTCTACAGTGCCACCCTCTGACTATTATATATCACTTCAACCCAGCAGAAGTGGAGCGGTAAAGGCATTAAAATCATTCAATTAAAAATAATTTGTATACAGTAAATTCTGTTTAATCTGAGACCTTATTGCCCTTATTCCGTCTTTTCCGTGATACACAGATATTTGCCAAACTGACAGGGATAGTCCAATTCAACAGAAATAGGCCGAAATCAAATTGCTGGCATTACAATGTATCCCGAACTCACCTATTAATTGCCGAGAATAGTAAAAAAAAATCCAGACACCCAGAAATGTATGAATTTACCCTCTGCAATGCAGACTATGCTGTGTGGCATGTTCCAAAGAGCTTGCATCTGCATACCATAATTTATCTGGATGAAATATAAAAGGGTGAGATCAGATGTGTGTTTGGCTAGTGAGATGATGCCACCCTAGACATTGTATTGAATAATTCATTGACTGATGGAGGGTGGTGAGCAGCACTGCCTTGATTATGCCTTTGATGGGGTTGAGGAAAAGACAAACTCACACCCAGTTCTGTTGTGCAACCCTGCACACTTCAAAGCACTAAGACTCAATCGATTAGTCAAAAATCAGATAAACTTCTCCACATACTTTGTTCAATATCAGCATGATATGCCCTAAAAGCGTCTGCATACGTAGGTTTGGTTTGCCGCAGAACTCAGCTACGCGAAGCGAACGTCGGTTCCGAATTAATCTAAGAAATCAGGAAATCTAATTAATTTACGTTTTTGCCAAGGTCTTAGAATAAGATGTTTGGTGCATTATTTCTCAAGTGAAAACATGTGCATGAAAACTAATATAAACTAACACTTCAGTGAAGTATCCCGTCCATAGTTCCCACTCAACTTGTCCTGTTGACTAATAACAGACGAAGACAACCAAACCCCAAATACTCTGCCGAACTCCAACGAACAAAAACGTCACGAAATTGTCATAATATATGCGAACTGTTTCGAATAGGAAGGATGAAACAGGCCTCAAGCCAATTTATGCTTGATCTGTAAATGTGTTCGGAGGCTCCGTCTGACGCAATTTCGGGGTCTCTAGAGGCATGCAGAGGCCAAATTGAGCTTCATATCAAATATTTTTTTATAACTAAACCAAGATAGACCGCAGTTTGTCGTTTCCAATGGCAACAAATTACTCATAGTGGGCAGAACAGGCGAGGTGGGCAGAGCCAAGCGATATAATATTGGCGCTTTCTAGTACGTTTCAAGTACGCACGACTCCGTGAAGTGCGCATGTGCAATAAATCAATTTGCCTTTGCTCTTCTTCTGAACAGCGTCATTTTTAAAAAACTTTTGCAAAGTCTACCAAACTAGTCCACTCTGATCGTAACATATTATAGTTTTGGAAAAATAAAACTGTATTGAGATCAAATGTTTAATTGATTAAAACATTTGCAGAATGTCGGCCAAAATACATCTCATTTGATCTTCTGCCACTGCTCGTAATATTTTGGTAGTGAGTGGAACCGCCAACAGAATGCTTCACCTTTATACATCAAGTGAAATATCTGTCTCATTGTTCTATCTGTGTCTGTAGCACAGCAGCATGCGCCTCCCATGATTGGTTGACGGTAGGTGGGGGCGATAAGTCCTGTATAAACACAAACTGACTTCATTGACAACTTCCTTCACAACAGCTCTGCCTTGCTCTGCGAAGTGCAATAAATATGAATGAATGTACCACCGTAAATGCTGCAACGCAGACGTCTAATTGACCATGCAGCGCCTTTTAATGGCATACTTTAAGACCAATATCAGTAAAAAAAACTTTTAGGATGAGCAATATCGATGTGTATATATATATATTATATATTGACAAAAAGACACCCCCCACACCCCTCGTCTGACCAGACGTAGCTTCTCTGTCCTGCCAGTGCGTGGAAAATCCCCCCAGCTCTATATTAGCCGTGTTGTCGTTCAGGCACGACTCGGTGAAACGTAAGATATTACAGTTTTTAATATCCTGTTGGTAAGATAATCTTGATCGTAGGTCATCGATTTTATTTTCCAATGATTGCACGTTGGCCAATAGAACAGACGGTAGTGGGACTTTACTCCCTCGCCTACGAATTCTCAGAAGGAAGGTCGACCAACGCCCCTATTTTCTCCGTCTTTTGTTCACGCAAATGACGGGGATTTGGGCCTGTTCCCGAGAAAGGAGTATATCGTTCACGTCGGACTAGTTACCGGAAAAAGCGTCTTCCAGTTCGAGGTGGGTAATCGCTGTTCTGATGTCCAGAAGACATTTTCGGTCATGAGAGAAGGTAGCAGCAACATGAAGTACAAAATAAGTTTTAAAAAGTTACAAACAATGCAAAAAAGACAACAAAATAGCACAGCTGGTTAGGAGCACGTAAAACATCAGCCATCCTCTTCGTCTCCATTCTACGTTTGTCACTGTTGTAGTGCAATTCATGGGTATGTATTGTTTAGTGTTGTGTAGTGGCTTTGCTGGCATGCATCAAATTATTTTTTATCTTGACTCAAGATTTACATGTTAAAATCGCCACGGTACTTATGAATCGGTAAAACAGTATGTAAACATTATTAAAGTGACCAGTTTTCTATGTTGTGACGGCCCTGAATTTTTCTGAACCGTCTCAGTGCTTCTACTTCCAATAGGGTGCTTCCCCTTTAATTCCCAATTAAATAGTGCTTCTCCTTCTAATAGGGCGTTTCCCCTTAATTCCCAATTAAATAGTGCTTCTCCTTCCAATAGGGCGCATCCCCTTTAATTCCCAATTAAATAGCCAGCATCAGCTGCGCAAAGGTGGGGTTGTGATGGAGACGTGAATGTGAATGTGAATGAGGATGTGAATGAGGATGTGAATGAGGATGTGAATGAGGATGTGAATGAGGATGTGAATGAGGATGTGGTCAACCCTCAGTTCTGAAGCGGCGCTCTTCCGTTTGTTTTGTTGCATTTAAAAGTGTGCTTTTATAGCCTAATATCAAGTTTTACCCAGGATCGGATCCACTCTTTGCTTCAGTTGGACGACACCTCTCCGTTGTTCTTCGTGTCCTTTCTCCGCTGGAGATCTGTTGGAGGATTGGATTGTCTGACTGACCACCACATTTTTGTATACTGTATTTCATTTGTTTTGATGTGATGTATACCGTGATGATTTATGTAGTTAGTTGTAAGTGAGGACGTATTAGTATTTGATACGCTTTATAGTTGTGTGGTAAAATTATTATTATTTTGATTGTATGATTAATACTGGGTTTACGCTACACTGGACTCTTTTTAGGCCCGAGGTACAGGACATTTCTGGAGGAACCAGAGCTCATTTGTCATGTCTTGTTATGTCTGTTCCTGTCCTTTCTCTTCACTCTGTCTCTCTCTGCTGGTCTTTTTAGGTTACCTTCTCTGTCTCTCTTTCTTCAGCTGTTCTACATCTCCCCTAACTAGCTCGTTCACTCTTTTCCCACCTGTTCTCTCTTCCCCCTCTGATTAGGTCTCTATTTCTCTCTCTGTTCCTGCTACTTTCAGTGTCTGATTCTTGTTTGTGTTTTTCATGCCAGAAGCAAGCTGTCGTCCCGTTTGCTTCCACCTTGTCCTATCCTGTCGGAGTCTGCCTGGCAGGTGCATCCTGCATTATACTAACGTTCTTTTTGTTCCATTGACAACGTTGGAAGAGGATTTATGCCATTCCTGTTTTTCATTAAAGAACTCTGTTTTCTGTTAAAACCGCTTTTGGGTCTTCACTCAAGTACATAACAGAAGAATCAGACCAAGAATGGACCCAGCGGCTCCGGACCCTTTTCACTCCGCCGTCGAGATCCAGGGAGCGATGCTAGGCAGACACGAGGAGGAATTGTCTGCTGCTCGACATGCCGTTGAGACCCTGGCCGTCCAAGTCTCCGACCTCACAAGACAGGTTCACCAACTCCACCTCGATCCACCGCCCACTTCCAGGGTTTCCGAGTCTCCGGAGCCCAGGATCAACAACCCGCCCTGTTATTCAGGGAGCCCACTGAGTGCCGCTCATTCCTCACTCAGTGTGATGTGGTGTTCTCTCTCCAGCCCAACACTTACTCCAGGAGCGCAGCCCGCATCGCCTACGTCATTTCTCTCCTCACCGGACGGGCGCGTGAGTGGGGCACGGCAATCTGGGAGGCGAGGGCTGAGTGTATTAACCAGTTTCAGGACTTTAAGGAGGAGATGATACGGGTTTTTGACCGTTCTGTTTTTGGGGAGGAGGCTTCCAGGGCCCTGTCTTCCCTATGTCAGGGGAATCGATCCATAACGGATTATTCTATTGAGTTTCGCACTCTCGCTGCCTCTAGTGACTGGAACGAGCCGGCTTTGCTCGCTCGTTTTCTGGAGGGTCTCCTCGTCGAGGTTAAGGATGAGATCCTCTCCCGGGAGGTTCCTTCCAGTCTGGACTCCTTAATAGCTCTCGCTATTCGCATAGAGCGACGGTTTGATCTTCGTCGCCGAGCACGTGGAAAGGAGTTCGCGTTCTCCGTTGCTCCCCTCTCCACATCACTGCCACCTGCCGCATCACTGCCACCCTCCTCCGCCGGCTCGGATGCTGAGCCTATGCAGCTGGGGGGTATCCGCATCTCGGCCAAGGAGAAGGAACGGAGAATCACCAATCGCCTCTGTCTCTACTGCGGCTCCGCTGGTCATTTTGTCACCTCATGTCCAGTAAAAGCCAGAGCTCATCAGTAAGAGGAGGGCTACTGGTGAGCGCAACTACTCAGGCCTCTCCTTCTGGATCACGCACTACCTTTCCGGTCCATCTCCGCTGGCCCGGTTCATCTGCTTCCTGCAGTGCCTTGATAGACTCTGGGGCGGAGGGCTGTTTTATGGACGAGACCTGGGCTCGGGAACATGACATTCCTCTCAGACAGTTAGGGGAGCCAACGGCCTTGTTCGCTTTAGATGGTAGTTCTCTCCCCAAGATTCAGCGTGAGACGCTGCCTTTAACCCTCACTGTCTCTGGTAATCATAGCGAAACCATTTCTTTTTTAATTTTTCGTTCACCTTTTACACCTGTTGTTTTGGGTCATCCCTGGCTAGTGCGCCATAACCCTTCTATCAATTGGTCTAGTAATACTATCCTATCCTGGAATGTTTCTTGTCATGTGACCTGTTTAATGTCTGCTATCCCTCCTGTTTCCTCTGTCTCTTCTTCACAGGAGGAGCCTGGCGATTTGACAGGGGTGCCGGAGGAGTATCACGATCTGCGCACGGTGTTCAGTCGTTCCAAGGCCACTTCTCTCCCTCCACACCGGTCGTATGACTGTAGTATTGATCTCCTTCCGGGAACTACTCCCCCGGGGTAGATTATACTCTCTGTCGGCTCCCGAACGTAAGGCTCTCGAGGATTATTTGTCGGTTTCGCTCGACGCCGGTACCATAGTCTCCTCCTCCTCTCCCGCCGGAGCGGGGGTTTTTTTTTGTTCAGAAGAAGGACGGGTCCCTGCGCCCATGCGTGGATTATCGAGGGCTGAATGACATAACAGTTAAGAATCGTTATCCGCTTCCTCTTATGTCTTCAGCCTTCGAGATCCTGCAGGGAGCCAGGTTTTTCACCAAATTGGACCTTCGTAACGCCTACCATCTCGTGCGCATCAGGGAGGGGGACGAGTGGAAGACGGCGTTTAACACTCCGTTAGGGCACTTTGAATACCGGGTTCTTCCTTTCGGCCTCGTTAACGCTCCAGCTGTCTTTCAGGCACTAGTTAACGACGTCCTGAGAGACATGCTGAACATTTTTGTTTTCGTTTACATGGACGATATCCTGATTTTTTCACCGTCTCTCTCGATTCATGTTCAGCACGTGCGACGCGTCCTCCAGCGCCTTTTGGAGAACTGTCTTTATGTGAAGGCTGAGAAGTGCACTTTTCATGCCGCCTCTGTCCCTTTTCTCGGTTCCGTTATTTCCGCTGAGGGCATTAAGATGGATCCCGCTAAGGTCCAGGCTGTCATTGATTGGCCCGTTCCTAAGTCACGCGTCGAGCTGCAGCGCTTTCTGGGCTTCGCTAATTTCTATCGTCGTTTCATCCGTAATTTCGGTCAGGTGGCAGCTCCCCTCACAGCCCTTACTTCTGTTAAGACGTGCTTTAAGTGGTCCGTTTCCGCCCAGGGAGCTTTTGATCTTCTTAAGAATCGTTTTACATCCGCACCTATTCTTGTTACACCTGACATCTCTAGTCAGTTTGTTGTTGAGGTTGACGCGTCAGAGGTGGGCGTGGGGGCCATTCTTTCTCAGCGCTCTCTCTCTGACGGCAAGGTCCATCCTTGCGCGTTTTTCTCTCATCGCTTATCGCCGTCAGAACGTAACTATGATGTTGGTAATCGCGAACTGCTCGCCATCCGCTTAGCCCTAGGCGAATGGCGACAGTGGTTGGAGGGGGCGACCGTTCCTTTTGTCGTTTGGACTGACCATAGGAACCTTGAGTACATCCGTTCAGCCAAACGACTTAATGCGCGTCAGGCTCGTTGGGCTCTGTTTTTCGCTCGTTTCGAGTTTGTTATTTCTTATCGTCCGGGCTCAAAAACACCAAGCCTGATGCTTTATCTCGTCTCTTCAGTTCTTCTGAGGTCTCCACCGACCCCGAGGGGATTCTCCCTGAAGGGCGTGTTGTCGGGTTGACTGTCTGGGGAATTGAGAGGCAGGTAAAGCAAGCACTCGCTCACACTCCGTCGCCGCGAGCTTGTCCTAGGAACCTTCTGTTCGTTCCCGTTCCTACTCGTCCGGCCGTTCTTCAGTGGGCCCACTCTGCCAAGTTAGCCGGCCACCCCGGCATTCGGGGTACGCTCGCTTCCATTCGCCAGCGTTTCTGGTGGCCCACTCGGGAACGTGACGCGCGTCGATTTGTCGCCGCTTGTTCGGTCTGCGCGCAGACTAAATCTGGGAACTCTCCTCCTGCCGGCCGTCTCAGACCGCTTCCCATTCCCTCTCGACCGTGGTCTCACATCGCTTTAGATTTCATCACCGGACTGCCTTCATCAGCGGGGAAGACAGTTATTCTTACGGTTGTCGATAGATTCTCTAAGGCGGCTCATTTCATTCCTCTCGCTAAGCTCCCTTCTGCTAAGGAGACGGCTCAGATCATTATCGAGAATGTTTTCCGAATTCATGGCCTTCCGTCTGACGTCGTTTCCGACAGAGGCCCGCAGTTCACGTCTCAATTTTGGAGGGAGTTTTGCCGTTTGATTGGGGCTTCCGTCAGTCTCTCGTCCGGCTTTCATCCCCAGTCTAACGGTCAAGCCGAACGGGCCAATCAGACTGTTGGTCGCATTTTACGCAGTCTTTCTTTTCGTAACCCTGCGTCTTGGTCAGAACAGCTCCCCTGGGCAGAGTACGCCCACAACTCGCTTCCCTCGTCTGCTACCGGTCTATCTCCTTTTCAGAGTAGCCTCGGGTACCAGCCTCCGCTGTTCTCATCTCAGCTCGCCGAGTCCTGCGTCCCCTCCGCTCAGGCTTTTGTCCAGCGTTGCGAGCGCACCTGGAAGGGGGTCAGGTCGGCACTTTGCCGTAATAGGGCGCAGACTGTGAGGGCCGCTAATAAGCGTAGGACCAAGAGTCCTAGATATTGTTGCGGTCAGAGAGTATGGCTCTCCACTCAGAACCTTCCCCTTAAGACAGCTTCTCGCAAGTTGGCTCCGCGGTTCATTGGTCCGTTCCGTATTTCCCAGGTCATTAATCCTGTCGCAGTGCGACTTCTTCTCCGCGCTATCTTCGTCGCGTTCACCCGGTCTTCCATGTCTCCTGTGTTAAGCCCGTTCTTCGCGCCCCCGCTCGTCCCTCCCCCCATCCTTGTCGAGGGCGCACCCATCTACAGGGTTCGTAAGATTTTGGACATGCGCCCTCGGGGCCGTGGTCATCAGTACCTAGTGGATTGGGAGGGTACGGTCCTGAGGAGAGGAGTTGGGTTCCCTCTCGGGACGTGCTGGACCGTTCGCTGATCGATGATTTCCTCCGTTGCCGCCAGGTTTCCTCCTCGAGTGCGCCAGGAGGCGCTCGGTGAGTGGGGGGGTACTGTCATGTCTTGTTATGTCTGTTCCTGTCCTTTCTCTTCACTCTGTCTCTCTCTGCTGGTCTTTTTAGGTTACCTTCTCTGTCTCTCTTTCTTCAGCTGTTCTACATCTCCCCTAACTAGCTCGTTCACTCTTTTCCCACCTGTTCTCTCTTCCCCCTCTGATTAGGTCTCTATTTCTCTCTCTGTTCCTGCTACTTTCAGTGTCTGATTCTTGTTTGTGTTTTTCATGCCAGAAGCAAGCTGTCGTCCCGTTTGCTTCCACCTTGTCCTATCCTGTCGGAGTCTGCCTGGCAGGTGCATCCTGCATTATACTAACGTTCTTTTTGTTCCATTGACAACGTTGGAAGAGGATTTATGCCATTCCTGTTTTTCATTAAAGAACTCTGTTTTCTGTTAAAACCGCTTTTGGGTCTTCACTCAAGTACATAACATCATTATTTGGTATGATATGAGTGTGATCATTTATGTTGGTAATACAACCCACGCAAAAGAATAGTTGTTTTTGAAGTTCTTTCCAAAGTTTTAAGGGTTTATGAAAAGTATTTCCATCCTGACTTTTACGAGTCCTTTGTATTGGTGTAGACTTGACTGACCAGGATGGGACTCATTCCCTCCCAAACCAAAAGGAGAAACCAATATTTTCTCTGGTAGGCACAACCTACCTGGCACCCCTATAAACAATAACCTCAAGTCAAAACAGTTACATGAAAAATAGCACCCCAGATGGGACCTCAACATTGAGAAATAACGAAAGAAATAACAAATCTTTTGTGTGGAATTAAAACAATGGATTCACCCCAAGAAAATGTGCTCATCCATATCCTACCTGTCAATGAGAATACACAGGGTCATTCTGATCGCTGACAGTACAAATCATAATGTGAATGGAGAAAATGGAGTTGATTTGGCCCACACTCTGACAGAGCTCAGTGAGAGCGGAAGACGGGAAATTACTGGTGCCATGGACAGGCAGTTTGAATACCAACGAAACCAACTCACTGCCACTCTCCAGTGGCGCCTGCAACATCATCACACTGAGGTCCTCAAGGACGTTAATTCAGTTTTTTCTCCCCTGGTTAACACTGTAGACCACTTGCAGACAGAGCTCTTTAATTGTGTTAAAATGTTGGATGATGTGTCTGACATGGCCTCCATTGGGCACAACTCCTTGCACAGAGCTTCTCTGGTGTCCACTTCTATTCAGACCACTGAGAGCCAAGCTGGCACCTCAGAACCGCCAAGACAAGACCATGCTTCAGCCACCCCTTGCAGGATGCAATCCACCATGCATCCTGGTGTTCATTTTCATGGTCCGATAACGCCCTCACCCTCTACTTCCTCAACCCCTCCTCGCTCTTTTGTTCATGGTGATTTGAGTAGACGTCATGTGGTGGCGATGCCCATTAATAAATTGCAAATTCCCACCTTTGGGGAAAAAGATGACAGTCTTGAGCCACTAATGTAGCTGGAAAGATGTCGTGACTTTCTTGCCCTCAATCCCCTGGCTGACGACGAACTCCTTGCCGCATTGAGGAATGTGTTGCATGGGACAGCTCGAGACTGGTGGGATGTGGCACGTCTCACCACTACCTCCTGGGCTGACTTTGAGGCCAAGTTTTCCGCTGCATTTCTGTCTGACTACACAGATGAGCTGGCAGACAGTCAGGAATCGAGTGCAAAGAGAGAGTATCCGTGACTTTGCATACGGTTACCATTTTGAGCAAGAGTGCCTTGCAGTTGTCTGGGCTTTGGAAAAGTGGAGGTACTACCTGGAGGGAAGACACTTCACTGTGGTCACTGACCATTCCTCCCTTGTGTGGGTGTTCAAGACCAACAAACCAAGTACCAGACTCATCAGATGGGCTCTACGGTTGCAAGAGTTCACCTTTGCAGTATAATACAGGAAAGGAAAATACAACACTGTTCCAGATGCCTTATCCAGAGCTCCTGCTGGTGGTAATGTTGGCCCTCATCTTACATGTGCTAATGTCTTGTCTAGCAGTCGAGACTCACCCAAAACTGACTTTCCCATCTCTGATGATCACATTTGGAAAGCCCAACAGGATGATCCAGAAGTACAGGCTTTGTACCAGACTATCCTGGAAGATGGAGAAAAGATGGTCAATCCTACCAAAAAGCTGATCATCATTGAAGACAAAGTCGACCGAGTTGTACAACTACCTCACAGAACACTACCAAATGTACATACCTGAAACTTTACGCATTCAACTGCTGCAACATTTCCATGAAGACCCATTAGCTGGTCATTTGGGTAGGTTCAAAACCTACAAGCGGTTGCAAGCATTACTGTACCGGCCACATCTGAGCATGGATGTGAAGTCACACATCCGAAACTGTCAGGTTTGTCAAATGTACAAACCAGAAGGTAGAAAGCCTGCTGGAAAGTTGCAGCCAACTTGGTTACCCGACCATGGGAGATGTTAGGAGTGGATTTGATGGGTCCATTTCCTAGAAGCTCCAATCAGAATGTGTACATGCTTGTTTTTGTTGATTACAATTCTAAGTGGGTGGAGCTCTTTTCCCTGTGTCAGGCCACAGCGAGGACCGTCTCTAATATCCTTACAAAAGAGTTCCTGACTCGATGGGGAGTGCCTGATTCCATCCTGTCTGATCGAGGTTCCCAATTCGTCTCTGATCTCTTTGAGGAGACCTGCCAAAGATGGAACCTGAGACAGAAGTTGACCACGGCCTATCACCCACAGACCAAATTCATGGAGAGAGTAAATCAAACCTTGAAGACAATGGTTGTTTCCTATGTAGGGACCCAGCACAAACACTGGGACAAGCACCTTCACAAGTTTCGATTTGCCCTGAATTCTGCTGTGCAAGAGTCCACTGGAGTCACACCTGCAGAGCTGAACCTAAGTCGTCCCCTCCGGGGACCCTTGGATATGGTGCTACAGCCCCAGCAGCTTACTCCAGACGCTGCTTGCTATGACCAGGTAGTCCATCTCCGTGACTTGAAAGCTCGTCTCAAAGAACATGATCCAGGCTCAACTCAAGCAGAAGAGAAATTATGATAAGAAGAGACGAGACATGCAGTTCCAGCTTCGTCATCGGGTGTGGCTTCGCTCTCATCCTTACTCGAAAGCTGAACAATTCTTCTCGGCCAAGCTCGCTCCTAAATGGCAAGGACCATATAGGATTGTGGAGCAGAAGGGCCCTTTGAACTACCGAGTGCTGAAAGAGGACACAGGTGAAGATATGCGCGTTGTCCATGTATCACGCCATAAGGTCTGTTACCCCTCGGCTGAGGAATTAGAGGAGATGGAACTCCGCAATGTCTTGGATATCTTTGAAGAGGAAAGTGAGGAGACTTCTCTTGGTTTCCCAGACCAAGATATGCCTTCCAGGGCAATGGTTGGCTTTTTCCAGGGGAGGGGGTGTGTGACGGCCCTGAATTTTTCTGAACCGTCTTAGTGCTTCTTCTTCCAATAGGGCGCTTCCCCTTTAATTCCCAATTAAAAATCCAGCATCAGGGAGCACGTGATGCCGCGGAGCTGAGCAGACGTTGACAAACCGAGCTCTTCAAAGTTATTCTATTTTTACCTAAATAACAACGTTGAAACAATATTCTAACATCGGCTGATAAATTGTCAAGTACTTACCTTCCCAAAGAGCCATGGACCTCCGACCGAGAGGCAAGAAGGACGACCAAAACGTCGTTGATTCCCAAGATAACGATAACCCTACAGCTAGCAAGATTAGCATTAGCCCTCATAACTCAGACGACAGTTCCAGGCTGTTGCTCTCAATAGCCTCTTGCGAGCCTGCCAACATGCTGGCTACTCTCCTCCGGGAAATTCAGGATGGTAACAGAGGTCTTTCTCTGAAAATCAATATGAAATCGGCTGAACTCCATTCCTCCATTGACAACCTGAAATCCTCCATGAATGATCTCCTTTTGAGAACGACTGAGGCAGAGTTGCGCATTAGCACAGTTGAAGATACCATCGCTAGACATGACCAGGTCTTGACACAACTGCAAAAGGACAATGCCTACCTCAAAAACAAAGTAGACCAGATGGAAAACCAGAGTAGATGTAGTAATATCCGTGTGGTGGGATTGAATGAGGACAGCGAGGGCCGTGACCCAGTCCGTTTCTTCACTCAATGGATCCTGGAGGTCCTAGGCATAATCAACTTCACCAAACCGCTGGAAATCGAACGCGCCCACAGAACATCAGCGCCGAAACCCCGGCCAGATGAGCCCCCATGAGCCGTCCTGATCAGGTTCCTCTGTTTCCAAGACAGAGAGAAGATACTGCAACTTGCAAGAGCCAAAGGGGACATCACCATCGATGGAAAGAGGGTCAGCCTTTTCCCAGATATGAGCCCGGATCGGGCCAGACGCCGCAAGCAGTTCAGACCTGCCGCCAAAGCACTGAAGGAGAAGAACATCATCGGCTACCTCATCCACCATGCGCGGATGAAAGTTCAATACAAAGGCCGAAGCCATCTCTTCAACACACCGGGAGAAGTGCACACTTTTCTCAAAGAACTGAGCAACGTCTAAGCCAGGACGGTCTCTCTGGGGGATAAAACGCAGTTCGTTTGTTTTCTCTTATCCGGATTGAACTGCTGGTATCTCCCGGTCACTTTAATTGATTTGTACATTTTCAACTAACCGTATCTTCCCGGGGTGAGTTCTATTACATTTATAGGAGAGTATATTTTGGTTTCGTCCATATCTACTGGGTGAAGCAATAAGTGGGCTTAGGCCCACTGCTTTCCCCCTCATTTATGTTAATCTTTGGTAAAGAGTCTCAAGCATCCCTTACCGTGGGCAGTAAATATTCAGCCATAAATATCTATTCACAACGGTTGTTTTAAATTTAGAGAGCTCGCAGGTTTTAGTTTACGCCAAGGTTTAGCTAGTAAGAGCAAGATGGAGAGCGAGCAGCAACGTATCTCTACAAGTGTATTCATGTTTGATTGTTGGGACTGTTGTTCTAGTCTGACAATCGGGGTGGGTGGGATTTTTATTATTTTTTTTCTTCCTTTTTTCTATGTTTATTGTTTCCTTCCTAAAGAGACACACAGGTCACTTTTGTGCTCAAACCAAAGTTGAAACATTTCCTAATTATCTGCATATGATAGATTTCTATTCAGTTACATATTTGAAACCCAACCTATGCTTAACCCACTAAAATATGTCACATTCAACGTAAAAGGTCTTAACAGCCCGATTAAAAGGAAAAGAGTCTATACATACCTTAAGAAATTAAAGGCTGACATTGTGTTTTTACAAGAAACACATCTTACAGCCAGTGAACACAAGAAATTGAAGAGGGAATGGGTAGGACAAGTTTTTCCTCTTTTAACTCCAAAGCAAGAGGAACTGCAATTTTGATAAGTAGACACATCCCCTTCTGCGTCAACAACACCATCTCTGATCCCTCTGGCAGGTTTGTTTTGGTGCAGGGGCATATGTTTTCAGAGTCTTGGACCCTATTGAATATTTATGCTCCTAACTTCGATGACCATATGTTTATTCAGAATGTCTTCCTTCAGGTTGCTCAAGCACCACCAGGATGGCTACTGGTTGGAGGAGATTATAATTTTTGCTTAGATACAGTTCTTGATAGGTCTTCTGATAAACCCTCACTTCTTACCAAAGCCTGCAAGCTCACCATGTCATTCATGAAAGATCTCATTTTACTAGACATCTGGAGACAGTTGCACCCACAGGATAGGGACTACTCTTTTTATTCACACCCACACAAGACACACACACGCATAGATAACTTTTTACTTTCGACACAACTGTTTCATAGAGTGTTAGATGTCGAGTATCTCCCCAGATTGCTTAGTGACCATTCTCCTCTGGTATTATCAATCTCCATTCCTACCAAGGTAAATAGAGCATATAGATGGAGACTAAATCCTACACTTCTAAAGCAACCTGAATGTTGTGCATTCATCAAAGAGCAGATCAATATTTTTACTTTGACAAACAAACCCTCTGCTCCTGACAGCTTCATTCTTTGGGACACATTGAAGGCCTATCTGAGGGGACAGATCATTTCCTATACTAAAGGCCTGAAGAAAAAACACGGTGCGGAACTGATTGCCCTTGAATCTGAAATCTCAGAGCTAGAAAAAACCTACCAAAGAGGCCCGACTAAGGATCTATACAGGCTTTTGGTAAATAAAAAACTTAAATATAATATTCTGAACACATATCAAGCTGAGAGGGCCATCACTAAATCAAAACAGCGTTATTATGAGCTTGGAGAGAAAGCTCACAAAGTATTGGCATGGCAACTGAAAGCAGAGGAAAGTAAGAGGACAATTAATGCCATAGAAACTCTTACTAAAGAGATATCCTTTGACCCTACTGAAATTAATAATACTTTCAAGAAATACTATGAAGACCTCTACACTTCCCAATCAAGCGATGATCTATCAGAGATAGACTCCTTTCTCTCCTCTCTCAACCTCCCATGCCTGTCAGGGAAGACAGCGAGCGCCTGAGTGAACACTTCTCAGTTCCTGAATTGTTGGAGGCCATTAAATCCCTACCTTCTAATAAATCTCCTGGGGAGGATGGCTTCCCTCCAGAGTTCTATAAAGAATTTAGGGAGCTGTTGGTCCCCTACCTTATGGAGGTACTTAAAAAGCCAGAGAAGACAACTGCTTTCCAGAGTCCTTCTCTCAAGCAGTGATTACTGTAATCCACAAGAAAGGGAAAAACCCGCTAAAGTGCGCCTCCTATAGACCAATCTCTCTCCTTAACACAGATTGTAAACTGGTCACCAAGATGCTATCTAAGAGACTGGAGTCATGTCTTCCCCTGTTGGTCAACCCAGATCAGACTGGCTTCATAATTAATAGATTGTCCTCCAACAATCTCAGAAGGTTCTTTGATATAATTCACCTTGCTAACAAAAACAAAATACCTAGTGTCGCAGTCTCCCTTGCCGCTGAAAAGGCCTTTGATAGGGTTGAATGGCCATACCTCTTTCGCGTCTTGGAAAAGTTCGGTTTAGGTACCATGTTTGTAAATTTGATAAAATCACTCTACAAATCTCCTAAAGCTAGGATTGCTACCAATGGGATTACTTCCTCCTCTTTCCCTCTTTGTAGGGGGAACAGACAAGGTTGCCCAATTAGCCCCCACCTCTTTGCCCTCGCCATCGAACCGTTGGCTGAGGCTATTAGAACGTGCCCTGACATACATGGCTTTGAGGTGGGCCCCCATACCCATAAATTATCACTCTTTGCGGACGACCTTGTCTTATTTCTAACAAACCCAGAACACTCCCTCTCTCACTTGCAGATCCTACTACAGTGTTATAGTTCTTTCTCTGGATATAAGGTCAATCTTGATAAAAGAGAAATCTTACCGTTGTCTGTCTTTGACCATCATACCATCAAGCACAAGTTTCCTTTCAGATGGTCGCCTATGGGCATCACATATTTGGGCATAATGGTGGATGGTAATCTGAACAACCTCTATAAATTCAATCTGGCCAGTTTGTTGCTGAAGGTGGAGGTTGACCTTTGTAAATGGATGGACTTACCTCTCACTCTATTGGGTAGAATCAATGTAATTAAAATGAATGTCCTGCCCAGGTTTCTATATCTGTTTCAATCTCTCCCTATCCCTGTTCCCGCAGCATTTTTTTCCTCTCTCGACAAGCTGACCAGACGGTTTATCTGGCACGGCAAAACCCCTAGGGTTGGCCTGGATAAACTGACCCTTGATTACAGTCAATGGGGCTTAAACCTCCCCAATTTTAGAATGTACTACTGGGCTGCACAGTCTAGGTTTCTGGCTCAGAGGTTTGACAAGGGTCCCTCTCCCTCATGGTTGAACATTGAAAAGCTTGAGGTAAATGATGACACTGGGGCAGATTTGTTTTACAAATGGGACAGACAATCTATAAAAACCATCACAGACAACCCTTTAATCATACATTCTGTCCTGGCATGGTGCAAACTGCATGAGCTGTTCGGACGAGGGGGATTCCTTTCCCCTAAAACCCCTTTATGGAACAATAGATTGATCCCTATGTTTTTCCAGAATAGTAACTTTAGACCATGGTCTGATAAGGGGATCACTCTTCTGGAACATTGTTACGAGGAGGGAGTTCTTATGTCTTTTGATCAGCTGAAACAGAAATACCACTTGCCTAACAGGGACTTCTTTAGCTACCTACAACTACGAAACTTTATTAGGGTGACTCTCAAGGGACAATGGAACCTACCTAAGATGTCACCTATTGAACAACTCCGCCACGCAGACCAACCACTGTTCAAGACCATTTCCCGTGTTTACAATGCTCTTATGTCAGGACTAAAACTGCCTGGGCTAGATAAACCCCAACTTAGATGGGAGAAAGATCTGGGTATTGATCTTGATGAGGATCTATGGAGTGACCTATGCAGGGATGGGGTTACATCCACATTGAACTCCAGATACAGACTAATCCAGTTTAATTTCCTCCATCAGCTCTATATCACCCCATCTAGACTGCACAAGTTCAACCCAGATATCTCCTCCCTATGTTTTAGATGTGGCTCAGATGAAGGAACATTCCTCCATTCCAATTGGCAGTGTTCAAAACTACACGGTTTCTGACAGGGGGTATGCGATACCATATCCTCAATTCACGGGGTTGCATTCCCTTTAGACCCGGAGGTCTGTCTACTGGGTAACTTTACTAACACCAATCTTAGGCAAAGCCATACTATAAAGCTAACAGAAATATTGCTAGCGATTGCCAAGAAATGTATTGCCTTGAAATGGGAATTGGATTCCTCCCTGCCAGTTGCAATGTGGCTTTCGGAAGTTAATAGTTGTATCCCTTTGGAGAAAATCACTTACTGCTTGAGGAATAAGTTAAAGACATTTTACAGAATTTGGCAACCTTTTATTGACTATATGGAGAATCTCCCCCCACATCGCATTGATTGAATCTATATATAATCTTCACATAATGTTTCACACGTAATGTATAATATGTAGCCTACGGCAGGTGATCCACTGTCTCGTTATTTTGTTATTTATTTTTATTATTGTATGTTTGTTTATATAATTATAATTATAATTTATTTTTGTTACTTTCGTCTGTTACTGTCACTTTGTCCTACCGTTGTCTAATATCTTTTCACTTTTGTTTTGAATGTTCTTAATTAGAAAATGCAGAAAAAAAAATCGAGCATCAGCTGTGCAAAGGTGGGGTTGTGATGGAGATGTGAATGAGGATGTGGTCAACCCTCAGTTCTGAAACTTGTCTCTTCCGTTTGTTTAGTTGCATTTAAAAGTGTTTTTGTAGCCTAATAGCAAGTTTTACCCAGGATCGGATCCACTCTTTGCTTCCGTTGGACTACACCTCTCCGTTACTCTTCGTGGCCTTTCTCAGCTGGAGATCTGTTGGCAGATTGGATTGTCTGACTGACTGACTGTATACGGTATTTCACTTGTTTTGATGTGATGTATACCGTGATGATTTATATAGTTAGTTGTGAGGACGTATTAGTATTTGATACGCTTTATAGTTGTGTGGTAAAATAATAGTTATTTTGATTGTATGATTAATACTGGGTTTACACTACACTTGAATTAACGGACAAACATTTCGTGACAAAGGTCACTTGAGTTCCCTGAACTCCTTTACCGGGCTGGACTCTTTTTAGGCCCGAGGTACAGGACATTCCTGGAGGAACCAGAGCTCATTATTTGGTATGATATGAAAGTGTGTGTGATCATTTATGCTGGTAATGCAGCCCACGCAAAATAATAGTTGTTTTTGAAGTTCTTTCCAATGTTTTAAGGGTTTATGAAAAGTATTTCCATCCTGACTTTTACGAGTCCTTTGTATTGGTGTAGACTTGACTGACCAGGATGGGACTCATTCCCTCCCAAACCAAAAGGAGAAACCAATATTTTCTCTGGTAGGCACAACCTACCTGGCACCCCTATAAACAATAACCTCAAGTCGGAAGTTTACATACACCTTAGACAAATACATTTTAAACTCAGTTTTTCACAATTCCTGACGTTTAGTCCTAGTAAAAATTCCCAGTTAGGATCACCACTTTATTTTAAGAATGTGAAATGTCAGAATAATAGTGGAGAATGATTTATTTCAGCTTTTATTTCTTTCATCACATTCCCAGTGGGTCAGAAGCTTACATACACTCAATTAGTATTTGGTAACATTGCCTTTAAATTGTTTAACTTGGGTCAAACATTGCAGATAGCCTTCCACACGCTTCTCACAAAGTTGGGTGAGTTTTGGCCCATTCCTCCTGACAGAGCTGGTGTAACTGAGTCAGGTTTGTAGGGCTCCTTGCTCACACACACTTTTTCAGTTCTGCCCACAAATTGTCTATGGGATTGAAGTCAGGGCTTTGTGATGGCCACTCCAATACCTTGACTTTGTTGGTCATTGTCTATTTGCGACCAAGCTTTAACTTCCTGACTGATGTCTTGAGCTGCTGCTTCAATATATCGACATAATTATCCTGCCTCATGATGCCATCTACTTTGTGAAGTGCACTTTCTGCAGCAAACCACCCCCACAATAGGTTGCTGCCACCCCCGTGCTTCACGGTCAAGATGGTTTTCTTCAGCCTGTAAGCATCCCCCTTTTTCCTCCAACCACAATGGAGGAAAAATGACAATGGTCATTATGACCAAACAGATCTATTTTTGTTTCATCAGACCAGAGGACATGTCTCCAAAAAGTACGATCTTTGTCCCTGTGTGCAGTTGCAAACCGTAGTCTGGCTTTTTTATGGTGGTTTTGGAGCAGTGGCTTCTTCCTTGCTGAGCGGCCTTACTGTTTATGTCGATATAGGGCTCCTTTTACTGTGGTTATAGATACTTTTGTACCCGTTTCCTCCAGCATCTTCCCAAGGTCCTTTGCTGTTGTTATGGGATTGATTTGCACTTTTCACACCAAAGTATGTTCATCTCTAGGAGATGGAACGAGTCTTCTGAGTAATATGATGGCTACGTGGTCCCGTAGTGTTAATACTTGCGTACTATTGTTTGTACAGATGGACCTGGTACCTTCAGGCGTTTGGAAATTGCTCCCAAGGATGAACCAGACTTCTGGAGGTCTACAATTTTCTGAGGTCTTGGCTGATTTTTATTTTCCCATGATGTCAAGCAAAGAGGGACTGAGTTTGAAGGTAGGCCTTGAAATACATCCACAAGTACACCTCCAATTGACTCAAATTATGAAAATTATCAGAAGCTTCTAAAGCCATGACATCACTTTCTGGAATTTTCCAAGCTGTTTAAAGGCACAGTCAACTTAGTGTATTTAAACTTCTGATCCACTGAAATTGTGATAGATATTTTCACTGTGTCTGATTTTTTTGCGCAAAGTGGATGTCTTAACCGATTTGCCAAAACTATAGTTTAACCACTCCTCAAATTTCTTGTTGAAAAGCAAGTTTTAATGACTCCAACCTAAGTGTATGGAAATTTCCAACTTCAACTGTAAATAGGGCATTAACCTCTAAGGTGCAGGAGCGAGTAACCAGGTGGTAGGCGGCTCGTGACAGTGACTAAGCAGGGCAGGTTACTGGGTGGAGGCCGGCTAGTGATGGCTATTTAGCAGTCTGACTGCCTTGAGATTGAAGCTGTTTTTCAGTCTCGGTCCCAGCTTTGATGCACCTGTACTGACCTCGCCTTCTGGATTTTAGCGGGGTGAACAGTCCGTGGCTCGAGTGGTTGAGGTCCTTGATGATCTTCTTGGCCGTCCTTTGACACCGGGTGCTGTAGACATCATGAAGGGCAGGCAGTGTGCTCCCGGTTGCCAAACCAGATGGTGATACAGCCTGTCAGGAGGCTCTCAATTGTTCATCTGTAAAAGTTTCAGGGTCTTAGAGGCCAAGACAAATTTCTTCAGCCGCCTGAGGTTGTCGAGGCGCTGTCGCCCCTTCACCACACTGTCTGTGTGGGTGGACCATTTCAGATTGTCAGTGATGTGTATGCAGAGGAACTTGAAGCTTTAAACCTTCTCCACTGCGACCCCGTTGATGTGGATGGGTGCGTGCTCCCTCTGCTGTCTCCTGAAGCTCCTTAGTGTTGTTGAGGTTATTTTCCTGGCACCCCTCTGCCAGGGCCCTCATCTCCCTTTACGCTGTCTCGTCATTGTTGGTAATCAGGCCTACCACTGTTGTCATCTGCAAACTTGATGTTTGAGTTGGAGGCGTGCATGGCCACAGTCATGGGTAAACAGGGAATACAGGAGGGGGCTGAGCACACACCCATTTGGGGCACGTGTTGAGGATCAGCGTAGTGGTGTTGTTGCCCATCTTCACTACCTGGGGAGCCTTGTCAGGAAGTCCACGACTTAGTTGCACAGAGCGGGGTTCAGACAGAGGGCCCCAAGCATAATGATGAGCTTGGAAGGTACTATGGTGTTGAAGGCTGAGCTGCAATCAATGAACAGCATTCTTACAGTTATTTATCTTGTCCAGTTGGGATAGGGCAGTGTCCAATGCGATGGCATCATCCGTGGATATACTGGGGCGGTATGAAAATTGCAATGAGTCTAGGGTGTAAGGTGAAATGATCTTTAACTAGCCTCAAAGCACTACATGACAGAAGTGAGTGCTACAGGGCAATAGTAATTTAGTTCAGTTCCCTTTGCTTTCTTGGGTACAGGAACAATGGTGGACGTCTTTAAGCAAGTGGGGACAGCAGACTGGGATAGGCAGAGATTGAATATGTCCATAAACACTCCAGCCAGCTGGTCTGCACATCCTCTTGAGACGGCATCCTTAACCGCGTCCTGGGCCGGCATCCTTGCGAGGGTTAACACGCTTTAATGTCTTACTCAAGTCGGCAACGGAGAACGAAAGCTCAGACCTCGGGAGCGGTGTTGGCAGCAGTGTGATCCTCATAGTGGGCGAAGTTGAAGTTTAGCTTGTCTGGGAACAAGACGGTGTACGCGACGTAGTTGGTTTTTCCTTTATAATCCATGATTGTCTGGAGTCCCTGCCACCTACGTCTCGTCTGAGCCATTGAATTGCGACAACTTTCTCTATACTGATGTTTTGCCTGTTTGATTGCCTTACGGATAGCATAAATGGATTGCTTGTATTCGATCATATTCCCAGTCACCTTGTCGTGGTTAAATGCGGTGGTTCGTCTGCAATCCATCCACGTTTTATTTGGCTTTAAAATTGTCAGTGGGAACAATATTCCCTATACACTTCCTGATGAACTCAGTCACAGTCCATGTATATGTCAATGTTTTTCTCAGAGGCAACCTGGAACATGTCCCAGGCCGCGTGATCAAAACTTCTTTAAAGCCTATTTACACAAAATACATTTTAAACCACATCTGGTCAGAATTATCAGAATGTGATTATTTTAATTACAGCTACATTTCAAGAAACAAAATGTTCTTTATACATGCTTTACAGAATGTACAATTAAGTCAAGATACAAAACTTCAACAAGTCAGAAAACAAGCAGCATTGTAAATATTGCCAGAGCATTACTGCTGAACTTTGGTAGAATGACAAAAACAAGATGTTCTGAACACAAAGCAGACACTAAGATGTGTTGGTAAAAAGTGCGTCATAAATGTGATGGTTAAGCGATCAGCTACAATAACTACCTGCCTTAATTACCCAGCAGAGAGCGTAATCTGTGACCCCTATTTAAGCTAATATTGAATGCAGTGGCATGGGCTTGGAATGGTTTTGTACGTAATGCTTTATCAAGCAATGGCCCATGGAATGTCTAAAAGTTTTGATTCAAGTGGGAATGCGTTATGTAACAGTTAAATAAAGAGCATGTGACAAGAAACACTTATGTTTACGCAATGTGTTTTTATAGCCTACATTTTATTCTGAAGTAGCCATGCTCCATTGCCAAAATGATTCAGTGATTTTATTTGAGCAAAGGCAACAGGTAGACTTGATATAAAGAGAACTAGTATTAAAAGCCTTTGTTTAAGCTTGTTGAAATTAGTACCAACATTTATGGCCAAATCTTTCAGCAATGTTGTGGAAACCTCCCATACCAAGTTAGGATTCACCCAGGAGTAACTACAAAAATAATACTGACAGACACATACACATGCAACAAATAAAATAAAAACTTACTGCAGTTTAGGAATAAAATGATTCTGCTTAGGTCTTGAAGGACATAGTATTGAATAGATTAATGACCATATGTACACATACATATAATACATTCTTCACAGTCCAAAGGTAAAATCTGGTCAGTATCTAGGGTTGATGAAATTGGGGGTAAAGGCATATTATCCTTCTATGAATCTAAAATGGCATGCACACTGCATAATAGAAAACATACCACCATGAGAGGTAAGTGCCTGTAAAAATAATATTGAGGAAAATATGATCAGTGCATATATGTGACGAGAAACCATACCTGATGGAGCGTTACTGAGAATGCCTGTTGAAAACCCTCTGATAGAACCATCACAAAGAGGCCACCAAAACCATGATTGTCAAATGTGCAATACCGAATATTTTCTTTGCTTTGACAGTGCGCTTTCATTAAAAATTAAAAATGGGGGAAAAAAATGTTAGTACGACTGTCTCCATTTGACACACGGGAAAACAATCTATGCTTAAGATACATTGATGAGAATAGGGGAAAATAATATTGCATATAGACACACCATGTCTGGTGTCAGTCTCTGAGTTTGTATAATAGCAGACTGTTAGTCAATATAGATGGCTAGAGGTGGGATCCATTCAGTGAGGGTCCTTCTTGACCTATAGACCCTGTTAGGTACGTCCCACTCACTGCTGAACAGGCAACGACTGGGGTCTCTGGCCCTTCTAGTCCTGGACGAGAGAGCAGAGGTGGTCCTAGACTTGTACCTTAAATCATGAAGGCTGCTCCAACAAGTGACTGTAGAGATAATGTGGCAACTGCAAGTGTAAAGCACAACGCTCAGGAGATCTACCAACACTGCTGCCATTCCCTACTTCTGTACAGAGGACAGTGTTAGCACGTTTCAAACTTCTGATGTCTTAGAAATCAAAAAGGAAGCATCCAAAATGGCTCTTTGAGGGATACATTCAGTTTCCTCTAGAGGGAGTGGGAGGAAAGGGAGGTGGAGGGAATCTTGGGGGGGGTCACCTGGTTAGTCACCTGTTCAGTCCCTTTTCAAATTCATAGGAACAAATTGTCTCTGCATGATTGAAAGTAATGTAAACATACAAGAAAGCATTTTTGGCAGAAAGTGATACGTCTCTTTGGAGGTAGTGGCTGGAGCAGAGGACAAAGTGGGAGAGGATGACTGGGTGTATAGGGAAGAGGCTTTATGTGGGGGAGTGGGTGTGCTCTTGAGGCTTAGTCCTATAAGAGGCACTTATGTGGTCCTGTGTGCTCTGGGAAAGGGAGGCATCCCCCTCTCCACTCCTCTCCTCTCCACCCATGCCAACTGAGGACACGTGGGGAGTCTTGTGCACATTCACTGGCTGCTGAGACAGACCTGGTTGGGGCACTGTAGACAGGTCCTCTCCTTTGCCCCAAAACAACCTGGAGGGAGCATCTACAAAGACACCAAACATACATTATTACTCAACAAAAAGGGTTTGCATCCATCGGAGCTCATAGTTTTCTGGCACAGTCTAATCTGACTTAAAATGAATGTCTGAGGTCACTGTTAGATAACCCATCTGTGAAATCACTGTCTAAACACATCTCTGTGAACTCATTGTTGATATGCATGCCACGGAGGTAAGAGCCTGTCTGTAGCTGGTCTCTCACCGGTGCTGTAGTGTTGTTCCGGGGGGCTGAGGGCTGTGCTCAGCCTCTTGGTGAGGTCGTGGCTGGTGAGGAAGACTGAGGAGTCCTGGTTGTTGATGAGGCTCTCCAGGGCTGTGTCCTCATGCTGGGTGTGCTGCTCCCTGTAGGACTCCTTGGGAAAGTGGGCCATGATGCCTGACAGACTCTTGTCAAGGGAGTCATCCTCAGCCAGGTAGGCATAGGGGCAGTACTCCCGGGTTCGAGAGTAGATGTTAGCGTTGTCGTAGCAGTCCGAGCAGATGACCAGCGGCCCTGCACCACCTGTTGAGGACAGTCAACTATAAACTCTTACTCTGAAACAAATCCACACAATCTGATTGTGACAGACAGGCCTTTCAACAAACTGTGCTGTAAAATTGTTGTTTAGGAGATGGAGTTTTGTTGGTTGGTTCTAATGACTAAACCCACCTGTAGGCACCCCAGCCAGTCCCTCGCGAGGCTCCCCAGGATGGAAGCTGCTCCGTCCCGTAAACAGAGAGCCCACGCGGCAGTGTAGCATCCCGTTGGCCTCAGTGTCCACCTCGCTGCCTGTGTCACCATAACACACACCTGGACAACACACAAACAGGATGGGGACTCATCTTTCTGCTCACCAGTCAGGGGTCAGTCAATCAAAATTTGAGCAAACTGTCTTTAGTGACAGAGTGCAAAAACAGAAAAAAACATTCAAGTCAAAGGGCCTCAGATGAATGAGACTGAATCTAGGGAGTCAGTATAGTAAGGTTACCGTCAGTGCCCTTGTGGACGTAGCCGTTGGACAGTGGTGGCATGAGCTGTTGGTGGCTCCCTGCTTCAGAGTTGCTGTATCCCTCTTGAGGCTCTGACAGTGTGCGCTGAGAGGACAGGTAACTGGGGATGTCTGCCGGCAGGTTCAGCTCATCTGTGTTGGTGATGCTGTAGTCCTCACTCTTCCGACGCATGTGGTAGATGACGATGACCCAGACCAGCGAGGTGCCCACCACACAGCAGACCACTACGATCACCACGATGCCCACCGTGGTCCAGCCGTCCTGGTCGTAGCCGCCGGCCGTGTCACAGTTGGGCGATGGCGACACGCTGAGGTAGATGTGACCGCGCTCCGTGCCCAGCGTGTTGGACATGATACATGTGTACTTCCCGGTGTCCGCCGGCCCCGTGTCCACAATGATGAGCAACTGGTTGGCAGCAGCAAAGAAGTGGCGCTCGGTAAGGACCAGGGGCCCATCGTCCTTGGTCCAGTTGAGACGGGGCGCAGGGCTGCCCCCTGCGATACACTGGAGCACCGCCGTCTCCCCACGAGCTACTGTCCTGTCCTCCATGGGACGCATTAAGGACGGCGTTTCTGGGAGCAGAGAGATTTACATTATAAATTACCAATCAAATTATGAACACATGATATAAAACTATGTTTTGACCAGATAATTGATCATGAGATGGCAATTTACCTAGTACAGTGAGTGTAGCGTTGGCTGACAGGCTTCCTGCAACATTCTGGGCTGTGCAGCTGTACACACCCATGTCCTCCGTCTTTACATTGGCAATGAAGAAGATGTCATCGTCAGGCATGACGTGCATCCTTCTCTCCCGGGCAGCAGGGAAGTCTGTGCCCCCGTCTTTCTGCCAGGCAATCTGGGGTGAGGGGTGACCCTCGGCGGCACATTCCAGTCTGGCCATGGTGCCTGTACGGATGGTCAGATCCATGGGAGTCTTCAGGAAGGATGGTAGCTCTGAGAGAGGAAAGTAAGAAAAAAAGATTGAAGATGGCAATGCCTTGATATGGAAGCCCAACCATGCCAGCTCAAACTTAGATTAACAGCTCAATGCCTACCAAGAAACAAGTCACGATAACAGTTTGTAAATGTATAAAAAAAATATAAAAAACTTTGGGGAGAAAAATGTAAAGCCTCCTCACCATTGACTGTGAGCTTGGCCCGGTTGGAGTAGTTTGCACCAAAATGGTTGGAAACTACACACTGGTAGCGTCCCTCGTCTGTGAAGTTGACGTTGAGCAGGTGCAGCACGGTGGTGTAGACCAACTCTCGCTCCTGGTAGCGGGCGTAGTTCTGCACCTCTGCATCGTACAGCACCTCCCCGTCCTTCCTCCAGGCCGTGGTCATGGGGGAGTCACTGCTGCTGGACGCCAGGCAGCTCAGAGTCACATTGGTCCCACGCAGGGCGGTGGCAGTCTCAGGGTGCTCTGTGATCCGGGGTTTCGGAAAGTCATCTGTGGGAGAGTGGAGGGAGAGGGCCATGAGTTAATTAAAAAACTTCAAGAAAGGTTGTGTGATAATTGTCCCAGTCAGTAGCTAGGTTTCCATCCAATTGGCGACAGATTATGCTGATTTTTGAATATTTGCCTGATTAAAAACTATATGCGCATTCTCCCACAAGACAACGTGTTTTCATCAAATTGCAGATAAAAGGCTGTGCGTGATGATGTAGTGCACATACAATAACATGTACGGTTAAACTCTCCTGATGGTTTTATAAAGGGAATGTGCCCACTCTGGTTTTGGCAAAAAAGATCCCACTAATTTGCTGTTTCCATCAGGCCTGTTGTGAAGTGTTTTATCTGACATGTACTTTACTCACATAGAAAGGTTGGATGGAAACCTGGTTAGTGAGATCTGGTCCAGACTAAATACAGCAGGGTAGGTAGCTAGGTGACTAACCACAGACGAGCTCCTCCAGGCTGACAGACACAACGTTGCGGCCCAGCAGGCTGGCAGGGTGGGCACACATGACTGAGACAGACTGCAGGAAGTGGTTGTCATTCAACCACGGGCCCAGCCACTGCAGCTGGCAGTCACAAAGCAGGCTGCTAGTGTTCAGGACACTGAGGACAGGACATACAGCCACAATATTATGAAATGATTCAAGCATTCTTCAATTTCTAAATATTGTAGCCTCTGCTACAAGGACTCAAGACCACCACCTCAGACATTAGTAGGTCCTACTTACAACACTTTCAGCTTCATGTGAGACAAAGAATCAGGGTGGATGGACATGATCCCATTCTTGCTCAGGTCTCTGTTGGCAAAAATAAATATGAATGAAGTGCTGCGCTAGCATCATGACATTATCATTGGTTTCCTATGATACTAGCACAATAAAACCGCTGCACTGGGGTAATCAGAACCATCTCCTGTCTCGGGCTTGAAGTGATAGCTGCTGAATCGTCTGTTATGGAGACCAACCATCTCAGAGTGGGTTTGCTGTAGTGGTACTTACAGGTGTTCAAGCGCCTCCAAACCCTCAAAGGCCTTCTTTGTGATAGATTTGATCTTGTTCTGCTGGAGAATCCTGGGGGATAAACGCTCAGATTAAATTTGCCTACAAATATTCTGCTGATATCAGTATCCATAGCAACAAAAGGAATATATATTATGCAGAATGCACTTACAAGGTGTTCAGCTTCTTCATTCCAACAAACACACCAATGGAGTCCTCAATGGCCCAAGAGATCTCATTATCCCGTATGTCTCTGAAATGCGAACAGAAATACAGTATGTAAGAAAAAAAAATACTTTCCCCAGAATCAGAAGCACAAAGCTCACTGAGCCTCTTTGCTTGGTGAGAGAAAATAAGTTCATTTCTGCTCTGTGCGTCTAAGCCAATTTGATTAATTTGGCAAATGTGAAGCGGCATACTTTACAGAGTGTCATAACTCAGTGCTCCTGCAGTTCTGATGAGGGGATTAATTGGCTGCGTTTAGCATTTAACGGTTCACGGGTCCTTCTAAAACCCGCAGAGGGCTTGTGTTTACAGGACAGGTCATGGGCGCTTTTGTTTCTCCTTCCTCATGCCTGGGTGGCTCTCAAAAGGGCCTTAACCCTCTAATTCCCCCTGCCACAGGGCCCAGGGAGGTGTGCTGAACCCGAGCCCTGACCTCCCTCTCTTTGCAGCTCAATGCCTTCTTGGAACTCAGCACATCAATTGTGTTAGTGCCCCTTCTCTTCCCAGAGCGATTTTGCAAAGTATTTGGTTAATTGATCTACTGGCTGGAGGCTACATTCACTATTTATTTTGTACTCAACATTATTCTTCCTGTCTCAGAGGTCTTTAAAAACAATTGAGTTGCCTATGTTTGTCATTATTGCATTATTCACTACACAGTCCAACTAAGCAATGGAAAGAGTGGTTCTATACTACATGACGATGAGAACATAAAAGGTGCTAGTTACTATACTACAGTTTAGTGGTCTACCATACAACAGTCTAATAAACAAAACAAAGCCAGGACAAATCAACAAATGTTTAAAAAAATACACAAACCTACTGTTTGCAGCCTTCATCAGAATGCAGAGGTGCCAAAAACATGTTCGTGTTTATTGTGTTATGTGAATGCATAATGAGTGAATGAAAGGCACAGGTTTCTAAGAGTGAGGTGTGACATCCTTACAGTGAGCGCAGATTGGCCAGGCTGCTGAAGACTCCCTCTCCCAGGTGGCTGACCGAGTTATCTCCCAGATTCAGGTTCTCCAGAAGACCCAGTCCACTGAACGCTGTCTCCTCCAGCCGGGTCAGGTGGTTGAAGGACAGATCTCTAAGGAGGACATCCACAGGAGACAAGCTTGGACAATGGTCTTGTACAATCACACTTTACCAAAACATCCTGGACCCTTAAGAATCAGCATGAATTGTGAATGTGAAACATAAAATGATCTGCAATACACCCTCCCCAAGTCCCAACTAGATATTGGTCCTTCAGCTTCAGAAAAGGGGTCAAATGACTCTTATGCAAAAAATGTGCAGATGCACTCCCATGGGGATGGGGTTAGGTAGAGAACACTCACAGTTCCTCCAGCTTTTGGCAGAACTCCCAGGCGTCTGGTCGGATGATGCCGATGGCGTTCTGGCTGAACCGCAGCACACGCAGCATGTGCAGGCCATACAGCCAGCCTTTGTTGACCTCCGTCAAGTTGTTGTGCTCCAGCTCTCTGAATACATTAGAAAACAAAGGATGGGGTATTAAAAAGACAGGGTATGGGAGGGATAGGGGGGACATCTTCCCTCTTTCTTTCGGTGTCCTTGTTTTGTATTATTTATTTTGCACCCAGAACTCTGGGTCTTGTTGTTCCTGTCTGCTCTTTTATGTTTAGATAAGAATTGTATACCTGTCTTGTATACCTATACACCATTCTTGTGTGTGTTCAATAAAAAAATATTTGAAACTAAAAAGACAGGGTATCACAACTCCTAGTCCTACATGCATATAAACACATACTGTAATGATTGTTTTAATAGAAGACAATCACGAAAAATAACTCACAGCTCCTCCATGTTGTTGAGCCCAAAGAAAGCACCATCCATCAGCTTAGTTATGCCATTCCGCTGCATCTTCAGTGATTTCAGTAAGTCCATCCCTTTGAAGGTCAGACTGTCCACTATCTTGATCTTGTTGCGCTTTAATTCCCTAGGGTAGTCAGACAGGCAGTTTAGAACTTTTTGTTTTAACTACTTGAAAGTAGTGCAACATAGAATCTGTGAAATCTAAAAAAGTAACTTACAAAAACTGCAGCTGGGGAAGCCTGAATACTTTGCATGGCAGCAGTGTTATTCTGTTCCTGTTCAGCTTCAGGACCAGCAGGGAACTAGAGATGTTGTCAAAGCAGCCAGGTTCAAGGACACTGATCTTGTTATTGCTTAAATTCCTGGGAGATGCAGAAACACAAAATGAACAATCCAATGACAACAAGTACAGTAGAATGCCCTTCTGGGTAATGGCCAAAGACTGGGTTATGACTTTAATGACTAGCTCTTCCCTCATTAGAACTAGTTTACTATAGTTGGAAAACAATGCTACAGGCAGGACCCACAAGTATTTCAGCTGCATTGGTGGGAAGGCTCCAGCCTTGATCTCTGAGATAGAGTTAGATGACAGATCAAGTGTCTCCAGAGAGATGTACAGCTGCAGCTGATGCATCCACAGTTCTGAGATCAGGTTGTGGACCCTGTGCACAATGATCAGTAATGTACATAATTATCAACATGGATCTACATGACACCATCAATGTGAAGATGTGATGACCCAAATAAACCTTAGCTATGACTAAGGCCGAGAAGACAAGTGATTTCTTTCTTTAACACTTCTCTATCATACTACAGGACATCTAGGAATCACATTGGTTATTGCACAACATGCACGACTTAGAGGATACATTTGTTTTGACTTACAATAAGAGTGTTGTGATGTTTGAGGTAACTTCTCCAAGGTATGGCACAGTTGTCAGATCATTGTGATTCATAGTGCTGAAAAGGAGATTATTATTATTTATTACATAAAGTTACAGGATAATTCCATTGCCACCTTTCAGGTAGTCCACTACAGTGGATGTAGCATTTGTTTTTGCATCTTTACAAGAAAAACTCAAATGATCACATCCAGATACTAGTATCTAGTGAGTTAAACAACTGACATAGACATAGACTCGCAAGCTAACAAGGCTAGGTGGCTTGCTAAGGTAAGGAGCCATCACAGAGAACATGGGAAACCCACTGTTGCTTGTCAACAAATGTGTTAGCTAAGGCGTTAGCTAGCCGTAGTAGCTAACTAGGCTAGCTACTTACAGATGAGTAATCCCGTGAGGTGGATCCAGAGGGGCCGAGGACAACCTTTTCCTATTGCAATCCAGGATTTGGATTTCGTCTGATCCCCTCATACAAGAGCACGGAGCAGGGCAGGAATCCACTTCCCAGCAGGCACTCAAACTCAACAACAAAAAGAGGGCCGGGGGTCTGGGCCAGGCTTCCGCCATTTTAAAAGTCTAGCTAGCTACCTATCGATGCCTACAGTACTGTAGCTAGCTACTTTACGTGGCTCGCTTCTGACAATTATGAAATATGTCTCAACAATACCAACCGATTCCTATAACTTGATATTAATAAAATAACCTCCCGCTTTCACGACTTGGGAAACCCATTTGTCGCATAACATCGGGAAAGTCTTTCTTCCAACTTGCGCAATGCATCCCACGTCCTACCACCGATTTTTTTCCCTTCTTTCCCCTTCGAATTCCCTTCCGCTTCCAATCTCAACACAACTCCTAGCTAGCTTTCGTCAAGTAACCAAGACCGTCGATGTTTCCACGGACCAAGTTTTAATTTGACTTCGTATCAAACGTATTTGGATCGTCCATAGTTTGTTCTAGCTAATTTACCACAATAAATCGCTAGCTATCAAGTAGACATGATTTCCCCTGATTTCTGTTTAATCGAAGGAACAATAAAGGCGTCTTGCGTTCCGTCGTCACTAGTTACCACAGCCACAAAGTCATAACTATCGTCTTCTTCTTCTATGATATTATGGTCCGCAAACAATCGTTTAAGTGCATGCCGCCACCTACTGTGCTAGAATGTACGATCAATCATGATCTGCCCAATTCTGTACTACCATGAAAATAAAATAAAAAACAAATAAATCCCTACTAACTTCTACCACCCATCCCCACCTACCCCATGGCCAGGTCGCAATTGTAAATGAGAACTTGTTCTCAACTTGCCTACCTGGTTAAATAAAGGTGAAAATAAATAAATTAAATGTAGTCTATATCATGCTCAAACAATCCACCCTTAGGATTGTTCAGCATATCAACAACCATTTCAACAGTAGCATCTGATACCCCCAATATCTCTTTTGCCATCTCTACAATAACCTTCAACCTGCCATTTCTGCTTACCACAACCTGAGTAGTATTGATAACCTTACCAATAAAAGCTATGGAGTCCACTTTATTAAGTGTCCTTTGACACCACACATTCATGAGTTCAATATTTCTGAACAGGCCTCCAAACCATGCCAGGACCAGCAGAAACATCATCCCAGACATTAAGCCCACTTACCACAGGAGTAGCCATAGAAGCACCATCATTCCACACTGTAGTTCACCAATCTGTCTTACAGCCTCTAGATACGATACATCATGACTAATTCTATATCGCTGAGCCTCTCTAGCCTCTCTCTGCTCCTGGCACCCACCAAATGATGCACTGTGTTCCCCCCACAATTACAACACATTCACCGTAATCATGTTCCCCTCCACACTTGGCTCATCTTTTCCGTCCTTTACATTGAACAGCTACATGTCCCATGCTTTGGCATTTAAAACCCTGCAATGAGGATGGGACAAATTCTCTGACATTGAAACTAAGGAATTCTATATGTACTTTACCAGGCATAACCTTCTCAAACCTCGCTTTCACTTCATTGACCTTATTTTCAACTGATCAACCTTTTGGCCCTTTCCCTCTTCCCCCCTTCACATTTTCTTTTAATATAATCTATTTACATAGATATTTGGACCCCAGCAATGACTCACCCCAATCTAGCATAAGCACCAGGGACATGGCTTTTAATCTTCTTCCCATTAAGCTTTTCCATTTTCAGAATCTTCTCTTGCTGAGCCTGGCTACCACAAAATATGAACAATCTACCATTTCCAATTAACCAAGCTAATTTCCTTTCACCTACCTCTTTCTCTAGGGCAAGATCATAACTATGGCTAAACCCCACCTATTTCTACAATATTTAAAACCTAACCTTATCCCCAATCTTAACCACACTGATAACCTTATACCTAACTTTAAATTAAGACACGTGTGGCTGTTTTATGAATATCTGGGAATCTGGGAAATCTTGGAATATTTAGCCAAGGAAACAGTTCTGGTTGGTCTAGAATGTAAAACAGTTAAGAAGGGAGACTTAATATGGGATTGAGTGAAGTAGCAGCAAATATGTTGAATGAGCAACTCATGAGCATGGAGAGCCTCACACATTTGCCGAAATGACCTTATATCTTTCAGCCTAATATGGCTATTTACCTTTGTAGCTCTTCATTAGAAGCAGACTTTTTGTAAGTTTACTGAACAAAAATATGAACGCAACATCTAAAGTGTTGGTCCTATGTTTCATTAGCTGAAAAAAAGATCCCATAGTCTTTACACAAAAAAGCTTATTTCTCTCAAATGTTGTGCACAAATGTGTTTACATCCCTGTTAGTAAGCATTTATCTTTTGCCAAGATAATCCATCCACTTGACAGATTTGGCATATCAAGAAGCTGATTAAACAGCATGATCATTACACAGGTGCACCTTGTGCTGAGGACAATAAAAGTCCATGTGCAATTTTGTCACACAACACAATGCCACAGACGTCTCAAGTTTTGAGGGAGCATGCAGTTGGTATGCTAACTGCAGGAATGTCCACCAGAGCTATTGCCAGATAATTTATGTTAATTTCTCTACCATACGCCGCCTCCAAAGTCGTTTTAGAGACTTTGGCAGTACGTCCAACTGGCCTCACAACCGCAAACGTTGTGTAACCACACCAGCCCAGGACCTCCACATAAGGCTTCTTTACCTGTGGAATGGTCTAAGACGAGCCACCCGGACAGCTGATAAAACTGTGGGTTTGCACAACTGAAGAATTTCTGAACAAATTCTCAGAAACCGTCCCAGGGAAGCTCATCTGCATGCTCATCGTCCTCACCAGGGTCTTGGCCTGAGAAGAAGTGGAGAAGTGTCCCCATCACAGATGGATTACGGTTTCAACTGTGACAACAGATGGCAGACATCGTGTTTGGCGTTGTGTGTGCGCGAGTGGTTTGCTGACGTCAACGTTGTGAACAGAGTGCCCCATGGTGGTGGTTGGGTTATGGTATGGGCAGTCATAAGCTACGAACACAATTGCATTTCATTGATTGCAATTTGAATGTGCAGAGATACCGTGATGAGATCCTAAGGCCCATTATCATGCAATTCATCTGCCGTCACCTTATGATTCAGCATGATAATGCACAGCTCCATTGCACAAATATCTGTACACAATTCCTGGAAGCTGAAAATGATCAACTCTATGCGAAGATGTGCAACACTGCATGAGGCAAATTGTGGTCACACCAGATACTGACTGATTTTCTGATCCACACCCCTACCTTTTTTAAGGCATCTGTGACCAACAGATATATATATATATCCAAGTCATGCGAAATCCATAGATTAGGGCCTAATTTATTTATTTCAATTGACTGATCTACTTATATGAACTGTAATTCAGTAAAATCTTTGAAATTGTGGCATGTTGCATTTGTATTTTTGTTCAGTGTAATTAAGCTATAACTGTTAGGCTATAACTGTCCTCTCCAAGTTCAGCTGGAATTTAGCCCGAAAGGATTTCACAAATGTGATTGGTTGATGATGTGACATTTGCCTATGTCTAGTCTTACGCTGTGCAGAATATCAGATCTCAACAACAATAGGTGAAGTGTTTAACATCACCACTACCACATCCTTTTTATATAGCCTATATCTTGTCATGTGCAACTTAACTGCAAAATAGATTGTCATCAAATTCTCATCAAATGAATAGGATCAATGGAGACACTCAAGCTTTTTAATCCTGTATCTCTTGACACATTCACTAAAATAGTCATGGTCTCTAAACCTTCCAGCTGTCTACTAAACCTTCCAGCTGTCTACCCTATTCCAACTAAACTACTGAAAGAGCTACATCCTGTGCTTGACCTTCCTATGTTGAACATAATAAATGTCTCCCAAACTCACTCAAAGTGGCAGTAATAAAGCCTCTCTTGAAAAAGTACAAACTTGACAGGGACAATTTGAAGAACTATTGGCCTATATCAAATCTCTCTTTCCTCTCATTTGTTGTTATTATAAATGTTTTCCAAGAAAATATATTTAATCCTCTACCAGTACCTACGTTTCTTCCTAGGTTTTGGCCTTTCTAGGGAGTTTTTCCTATCCACCGTGCTTCTACACCTGCATTGCTTGCTGTTTGGGGTTTTAGGCTGGGTTTCTGTACAGCACTTTGAGATATCAGCTGATGTACGAAGGGCTATATAAATACATTTGATTTGATTTGACCAGTATTTTGGCGTTTAGCCATATTATTTGCTGTATTATAGATTCTGCCTCTTCTGGAAGATAAAATTGGAATTGTAGCTTCATTTCAAAATAAAGATACTTTAAAAAGGGTTTCATTTTCAAGTCATCAGAAATGAGTAGTTTTCATCTGTATGACAGCAAAGAACCTATCTGACCGGCAAGCAAGATCCAAATATCTGATCGGCCTGACCTGCCTATATTGCCGCCCGGGCCAGACCTACCTATCTGGTCTGCCGGCCGTGCCTGTCTATCTGGCCTGCCGGCCGGACCTGTCTGATATGATCAGCAGGACTTGCCTATCTGGCCAGCCGGACCTGCCTATTTGGAGGGCCGGCCGGCCGGACCTGCATATTTGGAGGCCGGACCTGCCTATTTGACCAACCCGGCTGGCCGGTCCTGTCAATCTTCCCGGCCGGTCAGATGGGTCACAATTTATTCCAAACACTAACCACATTAAAATTCAACCTTTCTATGCAAGTAAAGTACGTCTTTATTTATCATTTTTTTACCCCTTTTTCTCCCCAATTTTGTGGTATCCAATTGGTAGTTACAATCTTGTCTCATCGCTGCAACTCCCGTAAGGACTTGGGAAAGTTGAACACCGTGCATCCTCCGAAACACAACCCAACCAAGCCGCAATGCTTCTTGACTCAATGCCCACTTAACCCGGAAGCCAGCCGCACCAATGTGTCGGAGGAAACACCGTACACCTGGCGACCGTGTCAGCGTGCACTGCGCCTGGCCCGCCACAGGAGTTGCTAGTGCACGATGGGACAAGGACATCCCTGCCGGCTAAACCCTCCCCTAACCCGGACGACGCTGGGCCAATTGTGCACGGCCCCATGGATCTCCCGATCCCGGCCTGCCGCGACAGAGCCTGGACTCGAACCCAGAATCTCCATCAGCCTTAGACCACTGTGCCACTCGGGAAGCTGTAAAGTACATATCTGGTAAGAAATGTCATGACAGGCCTGATGAGAAAAGCAAATTTGTCGGTAAACTTCCCAACTGTCTACAACAACAAAAATACGCTAGACGACGTGGGATCTTTTGGTGTCTGTATTATGCGAGAAATTGGTCCTCCCACAACAACTCGAGAAAGCATGTAGTTTATTAGCCTACACATGAAATAAGTTATGATGTACTTCACAGGGTGGTGAAAGTACAATTTGATGAGATTGATGCTCCCTTCCAATGCTCTTTCCAAGGTTTTTATTCTGGTGATATTATGATCAGTGCTTGATTGCCATTTGACAAATAAAAATAATCTTGCTCTTTTGTCCATAATAATATCATCATGTAGGCTATACCCGCACTGAATATGCAAACTGTTGACTAGAGCGCAGATGCCAGAGTAGGCATATTAGCTATTTAGTTCTTTATTTGAATGTTGACAAAACCATCAGTAGATTTGAAAATGCGATGGAAACCCATTTAACTTGTATTTTTTTGTAGGAATTCAATGCAGACGTTATTGCTACAGTTGATGTCGGAGGTTTACATACACCTTAGCCAACTACATTTAAACTCAGTTATTCACAATTGCTGACATTTAATCCTTGTAAAAATTCCCTGTCTTAGGTTAGTTAGGATCACCACTTTTTTTCAAGAATGTGAAAAGTCAGAATAATAGTAGAGAGAATGATTTATTTAAGCTTTTATATCTTTCATCATATTCCCAGTGGGTCAGAAGTTTACATATACTCAATTAGTATTTGGTAGCGTTGCCTTTAAATTGTTTAACTTGGGTCAAACGTTTTGAATAGCCTTCAACAAGCTTCCCACAATAAGTTGGGTGAATTTTGGCTCATTCCTCCTGACAGAGCTGGTGTAACTGAGTCAGATTTGTAGGCCTTCTTGCTCGCACACACTTTTTCAGTGCTGCCCACACATTTTCTATATGATTGAGGTCAGGGCTTTGTGATGGCCACTCCAATACCTTGACTTTGTTGTCCTTAAGCCCTTTTGCCACAACTTTGGAAGTATGCTTGGGGTCATTGTCCATTTGGTAGACCCTTTTGCGACCAAGCTTTAACTTCCTGACTGATGTCTTGAGATGTTGCTTCAATATATCCACATATTTTCCTTCCTCATATTGCCATCTATTTTGTGAAGTGCACCAGTCCCTCCTGCAGCAAATTACCCTCCACAACATGATGCTGCCACCCCCGTGCTTCACGGTTGGGATGGTGTTCTTCGGCTTGCAAGCTTCCCCCTTTTTCCTCCAAACATAACAATGGTCATTATGGGCAAACTGTTCTATTTTTGTTTCATCAGACCAGAGGACATTTCTCCAAAAAGTACGATCTTTGTCCCCATGTGCAGTTGCAAACCGTAGTCTGCTTTTTTTATGTCAATCTGGTTAGCAGACTCCCATGGACCATTTTGGGGCCTGATTTGGAGTACTTTATTTCTTCCAACTCCCGTGTGATTTTGGGAATTTCTGTAATATTCAGATAGGGAAACGATCAGACTTTGAAGATACATAACAATACTGCATTCCACACTCTAGCTGCAGATCTGCTGCTGGGGTTTCTATGGGGAAAGGAGGCCAGAGGGAGATTCATGGATGGCAACACTTATCTTGGATCAGCACTCCTTCTCTGAGAAGCTTTTATGATGGGATGCTTCTTCACCGTACTTACCCATGAGGACAATGTTTATCAACTCCTGCACCTCCTAGTGTGGAGTGTTTCTGTGAAACCACAGGTGGCTTGTGTGCCTGCTGTGCCTGCACTTAAATGCAGTTTATTTTATGATGATCTCCTATTCCTGGAGCAGCTTTCATGTTTTCTCCTAACAAACATACAGCACATCAGAGCAGAATAGGAGTTATAATCTAGGATCCGTTTCCCACATTTTATGAAATGTGATCCAGAATACAGTAATCCTGGCCGTTGGACACTGTTTACCTGGGCCAGGATTACTTGAGGGTATAGTGGTAGGTGCCAGGCACACCGGTTTGAGTGTGTCAAGAATTGCAACACTGCTGGGTTTTCCACACTCCATGTGTATCAAGAATGGTCCATCAACCAAAAGACATCCAGACAACTTCACACAACTTTGAGTAGCATTTGAGTCAACACATGCCCAGAGGAATTTAAGCTGTTCTGAAACCAAAAAGGGGGCGTAACTCAATATTAGAAAGCTGTTCCTAATGTTTTGTATACTCAGTGTATCTGGCTACAGTAGCTAGCTAGCCAGTTCGACCAGTCACCCAACCCTCAATAAAGCTAGCTAAGTCAGTTAGCTAGCAAGCAACACATTGGTTGGCTAGCCAAACACATTTAACAATAGCTTTGTATCTAATACATACATGACATCAACTCTACTGATCTACTAAACTTGAATTTTCAGTCACACTGCATGTTGGTGGCAAGCAAAAGAAGGAGCTAGCTAGGTAGTTGTGTTAGCAAGTTCGATAAACTCTTGCTTACTCTTGCTTCCTCTGTCATCCACAAGTTAAAACATATTTGAATTCAATGTTATGAATGTATGAAACAAATACAATTCCATTATCCACGAGAAAGCTTTTTGGCAGTGACAATTGTTCTTCTCCTTCTGAAGAAATTTCTAAATTCTAACTCTGCTCTGTCAGTTGGAGACGGGGCTGGAGGTGAGGCTCGGGAACATTTCACTTTGTGTTTGACAGCTCAGGAAAAATATATTTTAAAATATATTTACAGATAAGTTCTATGTTAAAGTGTATTTTTTAAATAAACACCTCATTTATTTTTATTCTGTTTAATAAGTGGCATGTTGATAAACACATTTCCCCAATATATATACAGTACCAGTCAAAAGTTTGGACACACCTACTCATTCAAGGGTTTTTCTTTATTTTTTACTATTTCCTACATTGAAGAATAATAGTGAGACATCAACTATGAAATAACACATTTGGAATCATGTAGTAACCAAAAAAGCAAAAAAACAAATATATTTTAGATTCTTCAAAGTAGCCACCCTTTGCCTCGATGACAGCCTTGCACACTCCTGGCATTCTCTCAACCAGCTTCATGAGGTAGTCACCTGGAAGGTATTTCAATTAACAGGTGTGCCTTGTTAAAAGATTAATTTGTGGAATGTCTTCCCTTCTTAATGCGTTTGCGCCAATCAGTTGTGACAAGGTAGGGGTGGTGTACAGAAGATAACCCTATTTGAAAACTAAGAAAAACCCTTCAATGCCTAGGTGTATCCAAACTTTTGACTGGTACTATATATACAGTGGGGCAAAAAAGTATTTAGTCAGCCACCAAAAGTTCTCCCACTTAAAAAGATGAGGCCTGTAATTTTCATCATAGGTACACTTCAACTATGACAGACAAAATGAGAAAAAAATCCAGAAAATCACATTGTAGGATTTTTTATTAATTTATTTGCAAATTATGGTGGAAAATAAGTATTTGGTCAATAACAAAAGTTTCTCAATACTTTTTTATATACCCTTTGTTGGCAATGACAGAGGTCAAACGTTTTCTGTAAGTCTTCACAAGGTTTTCACACACTGTTGCTGGTATTTTGGCCCATTCCTCCATGCAGATCTCCTCTAGAGCAGTGATGTTTTGGGGCAACACAGACTTTCAACTCCCTCCACAGATTTTCTATGGGGTTGAGATCTGGAGACTGGCTAGGCCATTCCTGGACCTTGAAATGCTTCTTACGAAGCCACTCCTTCGTTGTCCGGGCGGTGTGTTTGGGATCATTGTCATGCTGAAAGACCCAGCCACGTTTCATCTTCAATGCCCTTGCTGATGGAAGGAGGTTTTCACTCAAAATCTCACGATACATGGCCCCATTCATTCTTTCCTTTACACAGATCAGTCGTCCTGGTCCCTTTGCAGAAAAACATCCCCAAAGCATGATGTTTCCACCCATGCTTCACAGTAGGTATGGTGTTCTTTGGATGCAACTCAGCATTCTTTGTCCTCCAAACACGACGAGTTGAGTTTTTACCAAAAAGTTATATTTTGGTTTCATCTTACCTTCTCCCAATCTTCTTCTGGATCATCCAAATGCTCTCTAGCAAACTTAAGACAGGCCTGTCTTAACTCAGCCCAGTCAAAACTGTTCGCTGCTCTGGCCCCCCAATGGTGGAACAAACTCCCTCACGACGCCAGGACAGCGGAGTCAATCACCACCTTCCGGAGACACCTGAAACCCCACCTCTTCAAGGAATACCTAGGATAGGATAAGTAATCCTTCTCACCCCCCCCCCCCTTAATGATTTAGATGCACTATTGTAAAGTGGCTGTTCCACTGGATGTCAGAAGGTGAATTCACCAATTTGTAAGTCGCTCTGGATAAGAGCGTCTGCTAAATGACTTAAATGTAATGTAAATGTAAATGCCTGGACATGTACTGGCTTAAGCAGGGGGACACGTCTGGCACTGCAGGATTTGAGTCCCTGGCGGCGTAGTGTGTTACTGATGGTAGGCTTTGTTACTTTGGTCCCAGCTCTCTGCAAGTCATTCACAAGGTCCCCCATGTGGTTCTGGGAGTGTTTCTCACTGTTCTTGAGATCATTTTGACCCCACGGGGTGAGATCTTGCGTGGAGCCCCAGATCGAGGGAGATTATCAGTGGTCTTGTATGTCTTCCATTTCCTAAAAATTGCTCCCACAATTGATTTTTTCAAACCAAGCTGCTTACCTATTGCAGATTCAGTCTTCCCAGCCTGGTGCAGGTCTACAATTTTGTTTCTGATGTCCTTTGACAGCTCTTTGGTCTTGGCCATAGTGGAGTTTGGAGTGTGACTTTTTGAAGTTGTGGACAGGTGTCTTTTATACTGATAACAAGTTCAAACAGGTGCCATTAATACAGGTAACGAGTGGAGGACAGAGGAGCCTCTTAATGAAATTACAGGTCTGTGAGAGCCAGAAATCTTGCTTGTTTGTTGGTGACCAAATACTTATTTTCCACCATAATTTGCAAATAAATTCATTAAAAATCCTATAATGTGATTTTCTGAAGAAAATAAATCTAATTTAGTCTGTCATAGTTGAAGTGTACCTATGATGAAATTACAGGCCTCTCTCATCTTTTTAAGTAGGAGAACTTGCACAATTGGTGGCTGACTAAATACTTTTTTGCCCCACTGTATAGACTTATCTTTTTTTCTATTGTGTTGACTATTTTTTGTTTATTCCATTCCATGTGTAACTGTGTCACATGCTTTGTTTAATCTTGGCCAGGTCGCAGTTGTAAATGAGAACTTGTTCTCACATTGCCTACCTGGCTAAATAAAGGTGAAATAAAAAATACATAAATAAACAACTGCATTGTTGGTTAAGGGCTTGTACGTGATCATGTCCCTGTAAGGTCTACACCTGTTGTATTCGGCACATGTGACAAATGCAATTTGATTGCTATGCAATTTTAGCCACATTAATTTCCTTTTTGGGATCCTTATTATCCACCCGCACAGTAGGTGGTGGAATGCACATCCAATTGTTGCGTACGCCACCATACTTTAGGAGATTCATGCAAATTGGCATACGTTTGGTTTGCTGGGTAATTGCAGCCTCATATTACATGCAGGAAAACACCCCTCAACAATAGGGCCAATCCTTAGACCTGTATACACTACACCGCCATGTCTCATTCCATAATTCGGATTCACTGCAACGTAGCCTATCACCATGAATGTTTCCCAGGAGCAAGTTTCTTTGACCGGGCACCCTAATCTCTTTCAGCACTTTAATAGAATAGCCACCAAAAAGCCAGTAGACCAGATGTACCAACGGACATTTCGCCTCGACACGGAGAAAACTTTGAGGGCTCTTTACGTTGTCGGCACAGTGTTGAAAGTGAACCTGAACAGGTATGTGTCCATGCTACCCGACCCAGAATTGTCTCTTCGGGCGGTAGTAGCTGGGTAGCCCTATTATTGTTAGCTAGTGTAGGAGACAAGTTGACAAACACTGATGCAATATTTTTTTTAAACTGCATTGTTGGGAAGGGCTGGTAAGCAAGTATTTCACAGTATAATCTACACCAGTTGTATTCGGCGCATGTGACAATTTGATTACCTTTGAATTAACAGTAGCCCAGTTTGTCCCCGGTTTCCTTGTTCCGACTATCACATGAACGCGGCATAAATCCGGATTGCTTTATTTCGTTAACGAAATTGTAGGCTATATGGCTACGCTACGATGCAATTAAAAGGTGCACTATACAGAGATCGTACCGCCATTTCCTCGTTGCTAAAATGGTTTTAGTTCAGACATTGAAATTGTGACAAGCAAGTATACCTATACGGAAAAGTAATGTGGCCATGTGATATAATTATAAACCATATGAACGTGAAACATTTTAAATGTGATTTATTTTAATAACACACATCTTACGCTCCCATACAAAAAAGTACCAGTTAAGTTGAAACCTCATTTAAGGGTTTCTTTATTTGTAATATTTTCTACATTGTAGAATAGAAGACAACACATGGAATCATGTAGTAACTGAAGTGTTATATCAAAACAGAGATTCTTCAAAGTAGCCACCCTTTGCACACTCTTGGCATTCTCTCAGCCAGCGTCAACCTGGAATGCATTTAAATTAACAGGTGTGCCTTGTTCAAAGTTAGTTTGTGGAATTTCCTTCCATAATGCATTTGAGCCAATCAGTTGTGACAAGGTATTACATGGATTTGGTAAAATACCAAGTCCATATTACGGCAAGAACAGCTCAAATAAGCAGAGAAATTAGTCCATTACTTTAAGACATGAAGGTCAGTCAATACGGAACATGTCAATAACTTTGAAAGTTTCTTCAAGTGCAGTCACAAAAACCCATCAAGCACTATGATGAAACTGGCTCGCATGAGGTTCGCCACAGGAAAGACTGTTAACTCTGCTGCAGAGGATAAGTTCATTAGAGTTACCAGCCTCAGATTGCAGCCCAAATAGTCAGACAGTCCAGGTCACAACAGGTAATCCCACAGATATTGTTCTCTCTACTCCCTCTCTTCATATAGCACTTTTTTCAGGCTGATTCCTCCTTTATCCCCAAGCACTCCCTGGCTTAACGAACGACATCCTTGCCTTGTTGGGGCAGGAAGTCCATATAAGGCTCAGGGGTGGAGCTAGTGGGCTGCAAAATATCTCCCCTCAATAACCACTCTCCTCTCACTGCCGTCTGCCACAATACATACAGTATATAAGCATATATGGGCATATGTTTCCACAATATATGCCAATATAAAACATACAGTATAAGTAATATACATATATTGCCATATTACTTTCCATTATGGGTAGTGTAGAGAATCATTGTACCATCTAAACAGCTGTGAAATATATTTTCCACAACCAAAAATATTTTATTTTCAGCTGTTTTTGAAGCTCGTGAGCAAGCTCTACGACTTCTTAGACTTGCTTTCAATGAGAAAGAAATATGAGCTATAGATCTTTCAATGTGAATTTGTTCGGGACACCCAGAAAGTTACGTATTGTAGCTTTAATATACAATCAAAGACAGTACAGTATGAATGTGGGCTAAAACTGCTTCTCCAATAGAAATCCCTGATCACATTTATAGGTAATGTCATGGTGACTTTGGCTAGTTAAACTCATGCGTAGAAGCACGTCATCGGCTCTAACGGTCGTCTTGCACCGAACTGCCCATGTGCTCAAATATGGGTTGTCGTGTTTTATTTATTCATTCATTTGAATTGGATTAAAAATATTTACTAATGTCATGCGTTGGTAAAAATGGTTGATTTGAGGCTAATATACAATAATCTCTGTTATTGTTTGTGGAAAAATGTATCCCATTTGTTTTATTATTCAACTATGAGTAAAATTAAGATGGCACACAAGATTGTAATAGTTACTATAGACAATTAGTCCCATGTAAAGTGGTGGTGCCATTATTTACATTTCATTAGCCTGAGAAGTTATCTCAAATGATGATGATATGTTTTCAAATGACTAATTAGGCAACATGATCAACTGATTTTGTTGTCATATATTTGGGATATTCCAACTGCATATATAGTTGGATCATTGACTCTATTGCACTGAAAGTACTGTTTGTGGATGGCATTTTTATTCAGCGGAGGAGTCGGACCACATGTTCTTAAGAGGGAGTCTGCATTAGTGATGTCTTTCTGCTAGTCAACAGACTCTTTTGTTATTCTTACAAGCTGCCAATTCATATGACACCAGTCTTGCTAATCTAGGGCAAAGATACAGTGCAACTGAATTAGACGTGTTATGAACAATTATGGCCTATGATTTTGACGTTAACAGAATAGAAAAGAGTGTTAAGCCCAACACAAACCACCATTCTGAAGAAATAAACCTATCGTAGGGAATTCCAACTGGGATTTGAACCGAGGTCCAGCGACTGTCAAGCCAACACGTTAACCGTTACACCAAGTGGTAAGAACCTGTTGATGAGCTTGCTAGGTGTTGAGTTAAGGTCGCTACAATATTGTGGAACTTTCATGCCTCTGAGGCTGTGGTTAGTATATCGGAGACTCCACAAGATATCATTACACAGCAGATACAGATGGTTTCATAACAATGGTGTGTGTAAAAACGAAATGCTTCCTCTCAAGATACATTTCTATTAGATTTTTTTTTTAAGTGTTCAACACTGATACCAATTATTGGAGGACAAAAAAAGCCGACACCATTATAACAATACTATTTTAACTTAATATAATACATCAATAAAATCAGTTTAGCCTCAAATAAATAATGAAACATGTTCAATTTGGTTTAAATATTGCAAAAAAAAGTGTTGGAGAAGAAAGTAAAAGTGCAATATGTTCCATGTAAGAAAGCTAACGTTTAAGTTCCTTGCTCAGAACATGAGAACATATGAAAGCTGGTGGTTCCTTTTAACATGAGTCTTCAATATTCCCAGGTAAGATGTTTTAGGTTGTAGTTATTATAGGACTATTTCCCTCTATACCACTTGTATTTCATTAACCTTGACTATTGGATGTTCTTATAGGCACTTTAGTATTGCCAGTGCAACAGTATAGCTTCCGTCCATCTCCTCGCTCCTCCCTGGGCTCGAACCAGGAACACAACGACAACAGCCACCCTCAAAGCAGTGTTACCCATGCAGAGCAAGGGGAACAACCACTCCAAGTCTCAGAGCGAGTAACATTTGAAATGCTATTAGCGTGCACCCCGCTAACTAGCTAGCCATTTCACATCGGTTAATAGAGTTGATAGGCTTGAAGTCATAAACAGCGCAAACAGCGCTTGGCGCACAATGAAGAGCGGCTGGCAAAACGCACAAAAGTGCTGTTTGAATGAATGCTTACGAGCCCGCTGCTGCCTACCACCGCTCAGTCAGATACTTGTATGCTTGTATGCTCAGTCAGATTATATGCAATGTAGGACACGCTAGATAAACTAGTAATATCATCAACCATGTGTGTATCATTTACTGCATCTTTATGTAATACAGGTATCACTAGCCACTTTACTATGCCACTTTGTTTACATACTCATCTCATAGGTATATACTGTACTCGGTACCATCTACTGTATCTTGCCTATGCCGCTCTGTACCATCACTCATTCATATATCTTTATGTACTTATTCTTTATCCCCTTACACTTGTGTCTATAAGGTAGTAGTTTTGGAATTGTTAGCTAGATTACTTGTTGGTTATTACTGCATTGTCGGAACTAGAAGCACAAGCATTTCGCTACACTCGCATTAACATCTGCTAACCATGTGTATGTGACAAATAAATTTGATTTGATTTTGATTTGGGTTAACTAGTGATTATGATTGATTGATTGATTGTTTTTTATAAGATAAGTTTAATGCTAGCTAGCATCTTACCTTGGCTTACTGCATTCGCGTAACAGGCAGTCTCCTCGTGGAGTGCAATGAAAGGCAGGTGGTTAGAGCTTTGGACGAGTTAACTGTAAATTTGCAAGATTGGATCCCCCGAGCTGACAATGAGAAATCTGTAGTTCTGCGCCTGAACAAGGCAGTTAACCCACCGTTCATAGGCCGCCATTGAAAATAAGAATGTGTTCTTAACTGACATGCCTAGGTAAATAAATATTAAATAAAGGTGTAAAAAATAAAAATAAAAAAATTAAACGGGCAAATCGGTGTCCAAAAATACAGATTTCCGATTGTTATGAAAACTTGAAATCGGCCCTAATTAATCGGCCATTCCGATTAATCGGTCGACCTCTAGCATGGACCAACACCCTGGTCCAGCCTGGAGCCCTGGACTTCAGGTATTAGGTTTTACAGCCCAAGCTTAATGTTTATAAACAGGTGTATACTTAGTATAAACACCTTGAGATGTAGTTTGATACATAGATATATATATACTGTAAGTACATCCTTATTGCCAGTATTCTTGTGAAATTATACTAGTGTAGGTTGACAGTCCAGTATTTCTCCCCCTTTGGTATGTTACTCATTTTAGAGGGATGTAGACGACATCATACCTCTACGATGTCTGTAGAACTAGCACTACCACCCGTTGCCTCTGGAAATGGGAGATTATGAACTGTACTCACTGCTGGTGGTCCACTGCACTTGTTCTCTTATATTCTTTTCTTTTGTGTTGTTGACTGTACATTTGTTTGTGTGTAACTGTTGTTTTTGTCGCACTGCTTTGCTTTATCTTGGCCAGGTCGCAGTTGTAAATGAGAACTTGTTCTCAACTGGCCTACCTGGTTAAATAAAGGTGAAATAAAAATAAATCATTTGTGTTGTCTCTGTTATTGCTATAGATTTGTGCAAGCAAAGCATCAGGATGTGACGTGTAACTGTCACGTGTATTTGTTTTTCCCCTAGGAGTGCCCCTCCCAGCTCCACGTACTTCTCTGTGAAATGCAGCCCCAACGTGCAGTACAGGATTACCCCACCCCCAGCGAAGAGTGGACTAATCCCCACCCCTTTCAATGGGAATACAGTGCTTCTTCTCACCATGGACACTGCTAGCCAAGTGGAAAATGATAGCAAGGTAAAGTAGGCCACAGGCACAGCCATGAAAACTACCCTGAGACGTCAGTATGTGAAATCATATTAAAATAATCCATAGTTGACTCTTCCCTTTTGTGACTGAACATGCTGCAGAGAAGTATTTAATTAAGACAAGTATCCACAGCTCCTCAAGAGTGGCGTGCAAACCACATGGAAATAATGCCAATATGGCCCTGTCTCAACCTGATACCAGAGAAATGTCAAACATTGGAAAGTGAAGTGGTACACCACAGTGAAAGTCCTATTGATTTTTTAGTTAACCTTTATTTAACCAGGAAGGGCTCATTGAGATTAAAATCTCTTTTTCAATAGCGCGCTGGCCAAGATAGGCAGCACCAAATCATTACAAAAACATTTGACAGACAACATGAAACTACAAGTAATCTAGTAAAAACTATTGAATTCACAAGAGTATAAAACAGCAAATTGAAAACATTGACAGGTTAGGGAATCAGCCTCAAAATCCTTCATCAGTGATTAAAAACACCAATCGGGACAAGTTCTTCCATTTTAAAAGTATTTTGTAAGGTGTTCCAAGACGATGGCGCAGAGTACATAAAAGCCCTTTTACCAAATTCAGTTCGGACATTTGGAACAGTTAGCAGGATAAAGTCCAGCGAAGCAAGAGAGTACCCACCACATTTCTGAACAATAAAAATTCACAAATAAAAAAGGTAGTAAACCCAAAATGGCTTAATAAAAGTATACCAGTGACTGAGCCTACGAGTGACTATGTAACGGCTTTCGTCTGGTGGAAGAGAAGCGGACCAAAATGCAGCGTGGTGGTTATTCATGTTCTTTAATAAATTAACTAGACATGAACAGAACAAAACAAAACAAAACAAAACAAAACAAAACAAAACAAAACAAAACAAAACAAAACAAAACAAAACAAAACAAAACAAAACAAAACAAAACAAAACAAAACAAAACAAAACGTGTGAAAACCTATACAGCCTATCTGGTGACAATAAACACAGAGACAGGAACAATCACCCACGAAACACTCAAAGAATATGGCTGCCTAAATATGGTTCCCAATCAGAGACAACGATAAACACCTGCCTCTGATTGAGAACCACTCCAGACAGCCATAGACTATGCTAGATACCCCCACTAAACCACAAACCCAATACCTAACAAAACCCCAAGACAAAACACACCACAATAAACCCATGTCACACCCTGGCCTGACCAAATAAAAGAAGACAAACACAATATACTTCGACCAGGGCGTGACAGACTAGAGAAGGCCAGCCAACCCTGGTATACAAAGTGCAGTGGTGCGTAAGGGTTTTGCAGTTTAAAATAAATCTCAAAGTGCCATGGTAAAGAGTGTCAACTGATCTCAAACACTGAGTGGAAGCATTCATATATAAAATATCCCCATAGTCTAGTAAAGGCATAAATGTAGCTGATACTAGCCTCCTGGCTTCAAAAGAAAAACAGGCCTTATTCCTAAAATAAAATCCCAATTTCAGCTTCACTTTTTTTGTAAGTTGTTGAATATGCAATTTTAAAAGAGAGGCCGTCATCAATTAAAATTCCAAGATATTTATATGAGGTTACAACCTCAATCTCCTTGCCCTGACAGGTAGTAATAGGTGAAAGGTTCAGAGGGTGATAAGGGACTCCAGGGTTATGTTAAGCCAGTGCCAGTTCCAAAATGGGCCGGGTGTCCAGATTCTCCTCTGAAGTAATGTACTGTAAATATCTGGACAGGAATATAACATTGAAGACCCCCATCAAAACACAACCACTGCTTTGGTCTAGAGATGTTATTACTTTACCTGTGACTTGGTAAATGTTCTCCTTTGTTGCAGCTATCGGTCATGTATTATGGAAAGAAGACTGAGGTGTTGGGTAAAGCTGTCGTTCACCTCACTGCTTTTGGTATGTCATGTCATGCTGATGACCGGAGAGCAAACACATATAAACTACTCTGACCCCATTAATACCATACCTTTTGTACTGTAAATCTGTCGGGTGTACATTTTCGTGTTAGAGAAAATCTTCGATTGCTACATCCATTTACGGATCTTTTAAAATAATAATATACTGTATATTCATCGATTCTTGAAGAATATAACCTCATTAGCGTAAGGTCTACTATCGTACTACATCAGAACCCAAAATATAAGCTTGTTTTACTCCAGTGTTTGTAAGCTATGTAAATGAACACTGTATGGTCTCAAAACATGGTTAAAACTAGAATTTTATATAATGGATGGTCATCTCTATGAATTTGTGGTTACATTTCTCTAGTGGTTACATTTCTTTAGCCCCATCCCTCAACGTTTTACCAGTGGCCTTGTTTGAACTGCAGCCCCTTTAAGGTATATTTCATTGGTCTATTCTAGACCCAAAGCAGCTTATGAGCTTCAATGGCACAGAGGCCCTGTCTATCTTACAGAGATCTCCCTGGATGTTGATGCTGATCGAGATGGCCAGGTGGAGAGGAACAACCCCAACAAGGTTAGTTATATCTGCAGGGTATGTCCAGGCTGGTCGCTTTCAGCACAGATGTCACTATCTCTGTCTCCTAACACAGCAGGACACAGGAGACGCTCTAACATGAATAGGCATGTCAGAAGACTAGTGTTCATGCTATAATCCTGGAAGATTGCCAATGTATTCATAGGAAATTAAAACGTACTTTTCCACTCAGCTGTAAATGTAATCTAACCTCTTGCAAACAAATTGGGAAAAGCTAAGTTGACACGGAAGTGTTTGTTTGTCCCTGAATGAGATTGTTAATCTCTCTTCAGGGATCCTGGATGTGGGGGCCTGATGGCCACGGTGCCATCCTACTGGTCAACTGTGACTCAGAACACACCTCTCGGAAGAGCCTGGACAGTGAGCATGCTGAGGTCACCAGAGTCTCAGGTATAAGAACATCCAAGTCATCCTGGTCTACTGAGCTGACAGCCTTGCTGACAGTGCTGCAGGCATTGCAATAAATAAACATTTAAAGGCTGCAGGTCTCTTGTGTGGATTCATTAGAGAGGAGCAGCAGTTATGTTTGTGTTGGCTAAATACAAAATTCCTGAGCTAGGAGTGTCTTGTTTGATTAGATGGATCCCTGTGTCTTGTGTGGTTGATGGGTTGACAATTTATGTACAATAATTCCAATATTTCGATATGTCAGATCTTAAAGATATGTCCCCCATGGTGCTGCGGACCAGTGGCCCTGCCAAGCTCCCAGAAGGCTACAAGCTGACCATGCACATCTCCCAGGGTGATGCAGAGTGTGTGAGGGTCTTCAGGACCAGGTCCACAGCAGGCATGCACCAAACCCTGAGTGAGTCAAATAAATGATGTAATGAGTCCAGTCTGTTCAGATCTTGTATGTGGTGTGTGTGGCTGTCCATGCATGTACAACAGGAGTGTCAAACACATTCCATGGAGGGCCTGTTGTTTGCTGCTTTTATTTTTTTCCTTAACATTAAGAACTAGACAACCAGGTGAGGGAAGTTCCTAACTAATTAGTGACCTTAATTCATAATTCAAGTACAAGGCAGGAACGAAAACCCGCGGACACTCGGCCCTCCGTGGAATGAGTTGGACACGTGATGTACAATTACAGATTTATGGCTGAATATTATATTAATCGGAGGTTAGAGGTTAAAGAAAGTGTGCTTTATCATTTTACCCCAATTTGCTAAACGTTACTTAAGACAATTAAGACAAAATCAAGATGTCAATATTCTTGCAATGTTTTTTTGTATAAACATTTTTAAATGACAGATTAATTGGAGCAAATTCTGAATTTGCGATTGAGTTCAGGTCCAACCTATTTTTCTTTGTTGATCCCTCCGCCTCTGAAAGAGACACATACATGTTGGAACCACACTGGGTGCCTGTGTAGCAGGTGTTGTGGGAGGTTAAGTGCCTTGCTCAAAGGCTCAACAGTATCTAGGTTTTGATACCAGCAACCCTCTGGTTGCCAGCTCACATCCCTGTCAGACCCAGGATTCAAACTTACGGTTGCTGCTTCGCCTCTCTAACCGCTATCGTACATGCCGCCCTGTGATTAACTTGATAGCATTTGTAAAGATCACTATGCCATATCCTGGTTGCTAATATTCTAATAGTTAATTTCAGTTTATGTGGCAAAACAAGTAAGTATAGTGTAGAGAATCCTTGTACCATCTAAACAACTGTGAAATATATTTTGCATAACCAAAAATATTGTTGTTTCAGCTGTTTGAAGCTGGTGTACAAAACTAAAAGAAAAAGATGCAAAAACTAAACTTTAAAATGTGAAGCATAGAAATAGCGCACATAGACCTGATCTACCGCTTATTAGACTTGCTTTTAATGAGCATGACATATCTTTAACTCACATTTCTATGTTAATTTTGTCAGTTCATACAAAGTGTTACATATTGCAACTTTATGCCAGCCCTATTATTTACATTTAAAACATTATTTACTGCAGCAGAAAACCTGTTTTACAAGAGCTTTGTGAAGGACTACCCACTAGTGGTGGGAGGTGAGGATCTGTCCAAGGAGGTACCTTGCCTCTGGGGAAACGCTGAGATGAACTTTTACGTTGAAGGCCTGAGGTTCCCTGACAAAGACTTTGAGGGCCTAATCAGCATCAACCTCAGCATGCTGGAGCCGAGCTCTCAGGTACGGTGTAATTTAACACTTGTATTGTTTGTTTGTTAGGTGTGCTTGCTGAAAGCAAAGCACAACATTAGAAACTGTTCATACTTCTTATCTAATGGCCATAGTCTCGAATGGGAAAAATTCAGGTCATAACTAGTCTTTACCGTTTAACCTAGGAACACCATTCAAACTTTAAAAGGTGCAGACCGATCTGGAATAGTGTGCTTGTATACAGCTTTTTGACACCATTTATGCTTTTGAACTATAACCATTTTATATGTACTTAAAAGCTCCATAGGCTTGAATAGGAAGTATTTGGATTCGCCTCTGCTCTTTAACCGTTAAGGCTACAAACACAACCCCAATGTTAGCATGGGTAGACTGACTGAACTTAGATTTCTTCAACACAGCTTTTTGCTACCATTCCTACTTCATAAACTAAAATGCTTGTTGTAACCCCATTTATTTAAATGGCGGATGCAGGCTTCAATATTCTAAACTGAAATCACTGCCACAAAACTCTCAGAATATTCCAACTAAAATATTTTGAGAGCTTAAAAACACTTGGTGTGTGATGATATAGTACTTAGCCTAGCCAATTATATTAGCCCACTATAACCTACTATAATAATTCCACACTTACAAACCACCCCAAAATAGGTCACTATAACTAACACAGCCTATTACTACTGCCATCACTACCACTATTACTAGCATTTCACAACCATAAATACTGTGACTAGCAAGCACACCACATTTACTTCAATAAATGTCATTTTCTAGTTTATAACTTCCAAGGTTATATATCTCTATCCTGGACTCTCTTGTTTTTTTTTGTTTGTTTTTTTGCCAGGGCTTTCCTGAGACGCCCATCTTTACAGACAGGGTAGTGTTCCGAGTGGCTCCCTGGATCATGACACCCAACACACTCGACCCTGTAGAGGTTTTTGTCTGCAGGTGAGAGGCAATGATGATGATGTAGAAAATTATGATGATGGCATTGATGTTGATGGAAATAATGATGCCAGCTGTAAAAGTACTGAGACAAGTGTTTTTGTGCATTGGTAACCCAGCACAACTGATAATGGCCAGTTCTTAAAGAGAATGAGGAGGCTGGTGGAGAACAGTGGGTGCAAACTGAAGATTTGCCCTGAGGATATGAACAGAGGAGACCGTTGGATGCAGGTACTGTAAGCCGTGTGATTCAGCTTGTAATCTTTCAAGCCGTTTTGTGCTTGAAATCTTTGTCATTTGAACACTTTACAATTCCAACCTGTTTTCAATCAAAACAACATTTCTTCCATATGTTTGCTAACCATTGTGAATTTAAATTCTAGATACCCTCTTCTTTAAATGAAAGACATCAGAACAAAGACCAGTGTCTTGTTTCTAACTGCTCTAAAAAATGTATAGAAATGTAATGGAGGTTTCTCTCTCAGGATGAGATTGAGTTTGGCTACATTGATTCTCCTCACCAACGTTTCCCTGTTGTTCTGGACTCCCCCCGAGACGGAGACCTACAGGACTTCCCTTATGATGTGCTACTGGTAAGAAAAGGCATTCACAACACCTAGAGTTAAAATGTTCTTATCTCTGAAATGTGAGCGGTGTGGTGGACCTGTGTCTTAACCGCTCTCTACCTGGTGCCCTCAGGGCCAAGACTTTGGATATGTGACTAGGACAGCATATGGCAAAGAAGTGAGCAGCCTGGACTCGTTTGGTAACCTGGAGGTTAGCCCTCCAGTCACTGTAAATGGAAAGAACTACCCTCTGGGTAGGATCATCATTGGAGTGGCCTTCCCTACGTGAGTGTAACATAATACACTTTTCAAACCAAGACATTTTCCCGCCAACTTTAGCATCCTACCAACTTTTTGCATACTTTTATTTATATATGAAAGGTATTGCCGGTGACAAAGCCTCTACTTTTATTTCCGCCAAATGACCTAGCCATGATTGTGGTAAAGTTCTGCCTATGGCTTAGCTTGAAATGTACTAAGGCATGTCACTTCACCCATCTCTATGCATAGCTCACCAAATGTCTTGTTTTCTTAACCACCACTGGATGGATTCATAAAGAATTACTGTGGGAATAAATATTCCTAAATCATGAAAATTCTGGGATAAAATACGCTAATGCAATTGAAGGCATCAAATGGTTGGTTACTGGAACTCCCAAAGTAATCTAATTGCTATAATTTGAAGCAAAAGCCTACTTGCATGTGGTCAACTATTTCAGTACCGCAGATGTTGTGAAAATAGGATCCTGAGGCTCTCATGCTTTTGAAAAATTAGATTGCAATTATCAGTATCATATGAAGATGGCCTACTTTCAATATAATACCCTACGCCTGCTCTCTAACAAAGCGGAATGAGGGTAGGACAGATGAAGCATGGCTTAAAAAGCACTGGCTTGCCTTGGGCTCTGTTTCAAAATATCTGTTTTTTTTTTTTTATATGACAGCAGTTCCACATGTTGCCTTGAAGCAAGTTGTGGGAAAAATCTTATTTGCATTTTATTGTGTTGTATTTCATTATATTCTTAGCTTACTATACAATAGCCTATGTGTGATGACTGTGATTAGGTTAGCCTAAGAGTGTCTTGTCTGTTTTAATTAACAAAATAAATATTGATTTCATGCATGGCGTAGCCATGTAGTATATAGGCTACACAGACCAGTATAACATAATTAAACTCAAAATTTGCCATTCTATTCTTTTGAAAATACATTTTATTACTTATGTTTCTTAGGACCTAAGATGAATTAATAATGGATTTCAATGTAATGGTGAGTATGTGGAACATTCAAATAAGTCTGTGGCCAGTGGTGATAAGGCTGTTTGACTTTTCAGGGCTACTAAAGGCCGCAACATGACCAAAGTAGTGCAAGACTTCCTGTGGGCCCAGAAAGTCCAGGAGCCCATTGCGTTGTACTCTGATTGGCTCCTGGTTGGGCATGTGGATGAATTCATGACCTTCGTCCCAGCTCCGGACAAAAAGGTACACATCTTCTCAAGGAAAATTATTTTTTTTCACTCTAGTAAATTCTAGTAAAATGACATTGTTCTGTAATCTAGAGTAGACATTTGTGAGATCCTTTGAGCACCAGAATTGTTCATCCCATTTATTTGCACTTGGACATGACACAGACTTTGGCTGCCCTGTGGTTATGTGATAGTGTAAAGCTCTCAGGCTGTCAAAGGAAGGGAACTGCCAGTGTTGTCTTTGTCTCCCTTTTCTTTGCAGGGATTCCGGCTTCTGCTCGCCAGCCCCGATGCAAGCTACAAACTATTCAGGGGCTTACAGAATGGCGGGCATGGACAAGCCAAAATGTTTGATGGTAGGCCTTCCGTTAGGGCGGGTATTCCCAAACTGGGGTACATACGCGCAATGCCGTCGGGGGTACGCCGACATTTTCAAACAGTCCATTTAGATATTCCAACAGGACTAAATATTTGGGTGAGGTTTTTTTCTCGCTTGAGTAGCCTCATTTCACTGCCAAAAATAAAATTTAAACCATCCGTTCAGAGAAATAACACCACAATGACAAATACAGGTAGCCTAGTCAAATAATTAACATCCAATCACATTAACCGTTACTCTCTTGCGGGAATTCCACTAACGGTCCGTATGTAGCCAAACGTAGCTGCTGCTCATTCCGTTTGCTCAAAAATTGATAAATGGTTAAAAAAAGTAAGGCCTGTGTCCATAGACACATACCAGCTCTACTGGCACCTATCGACGACACAAGTTGCTCTGCTTCCACGAGCACATCCAATGCTATCATCAGTAATTCAACATTTGTTGTTAGCCCAGCTAGCATGGACACTGACAGTTGTGAATCTGATGTAGCCGAAGAGCTACTGCCCCCTTACCCAGGAAAGCACCGAACAACAGACCGGGACGTTGGACCAACGAAGAGGCGCAAATATGATGATAACTACATTGATTTGTGGTTAACTTATATTGGGAGTAGTGCATTTCCTCAGCCACAGTGTGTTATATGTGCAGAAGTACTATCTCACAAACCTTCACTCTTGCGCAGACATTTAGAAACAAAACATGCCATTTTGAAAAATAAGCAACAGGAGTTTTTTGAGCAAGAATTAAAATGACTTTCGAGTAGTAAGACATGTATAAAAGCAACAGATACAATTAATAAGAAGGAGCTAGAAGCGTCTTATATGGTGAGCTACCGAGTGGCTAGGACAGGCAAACCTGATCTGAATCTAGGATTACAGGGACTCTCTGCATCTATATTCAATGTGCAGGACAAAATTGAGGTTCTGATTAAGAAGTTGGAGCTCTTCTGTCTGCATTAACAAGGACAACACAAAAGTCTTTCCATCGCTGTATGATATTTTGTGTGCAAATGAACTTACGGACAATGTCAAATGTGATCTAACGAAGCACCTGAGTGAGTTGGGTGCGCAATTACTCAGGTACTTTTCCAAAATGGATGACAATAACCACTGGATTCGTTATCCCTTTCATGCCCTGCCTCCAGTCCAATTACTGATATCTGAACAAGAAAGTCTCATCAAAATTGCAACAAGCGGTTCTGTGAAAATGTTATTTAATCAGAAGCTACTGACAGATTTCTGGATTGGGCTCAGAGTATTCTGCCTTGGCAAATCGTGCTGTTAAGACACTGATGCCCTTTGCAGCCACCTACCTGGCCCTCACTAGCATTAAGACTAAATACAGGCACAGACTGTGTGTGGAAAATGATTTAAGACTGAGACTCTCAATACAACCCAACATTGCCGATTATATGTATCCTTTCAATCACACCCATCTCATTAACCTTTGGTGAGTTATTCACATTTTTTCGAGGAACAAATCAGGTTTTATAAATAAGATGTCTAAATAAAGAGCAAAATTATTGATTATTATATTATTATTTGTGCCCCGGTCCTATAAGAGCTCTTTGTCACTTCCCATGAGCCGGGTTGTGACAAACACACTCATTCTTATGTTTAATAAATGTATCGTATAGTGTGTGTGGCAGGCTTACAATGATGTCAAAAAACAATATTTGAGAGTGCGCTGACCCTGGGGCTAGATGAGGTACACAGCTGTAGGTTGAATGTTTGAAGGGGTATGGGACTATAAAAAGTTTGGGAACCACTGTGTTAGGGGACTCATTTCAGCGTGTCTGTGTGTGTTTCACTGTATTAATAATTGTATTTCTCACTCATCAACACCAACTTGAGCTTTTCGATCCCACAGGTCTTGGAGCAGAAGAGATTACAGTAGATGAGATTTTGAGTGATGAGAAACTCAAGGCAGAAAACAACTATGTCCAGGTGAGGCCAGAATGACTAGTTACTCAGAAGCAAGCAGAGCTTTGCATGGCTTGGTATAATAACCATGCTGCCACCCTACAGAGCTGTATAGACTGGAACAGGGATGTCCTGAAGAGGGAGCTGGGTCTAGATGACGATGACATCATTGACCTGCCCATCCTTTTCCATGTGATGGAGAACAGGGCAGTGGCCTACTACCCAGACATGGTGAGAATACATTGGTTCTACACTAGAACACCTCATGCTGACCCCTAACCCAGACCCGAAGTACTTCTTACTTTATTTTGGGGACCTATTAATCTTACAGAATGGCAAACCTCTCAAAAATGCTGCCAAATCAGCTTTGTAGTTCTTTTGATGATTTTCTACATGTGATTAAGGAGTATGTTCAAGTCATCTACTACCCAAGAGGCAGTTCCTAAATGAGGCATATGTCTCTACCTCCAGGTAAACATGATTGTGTTGGGAAAGAACCTGGGCATCCCTAAGCCATTTGGGCCCAAGGTGGATGGCCGCTGTGCCCTGGAGGCAGAGATGACCTCCCTCATGGGGGGCCTGGGACTCAGCTGCACATACATTGATGACTTTGCCTCCTACCACAAACTGCTGGGAGAGGTTCACTGTGGCTCCAATGTCCGCAGGGAACCGTTCTCCTTCAAGTGGTGGAACCTGGAGATGTGAAGGATTTGGGGGGAAGGAACGGTTGTAGTTAGAAAGAGGGAATCATGCTTGAAATAAACAGCAGTAACAATCACCAGCAGCAGTTGCCTTCAAACAACCACAGTAGTCCTCCAATGGTATTACACCTTTGTCTTTATTAAACATATTTGGCTTAATTTACAAAAGGGTGAAAAGCAATATTTACAAACAAGACTTTGGAACTTGAACAAGGGCTTAAGCGGACTGTCAACGAGAAGAGCAATACAATCACCTGAATCAAGCACATTGCAAATTAGATCTGTTGTTTGAATTGGCTGTGGGCTCAATCCAAATGTCTTGCATGTACAAACAGAACAACAGGACCACAGAGAAATGTGAAAATATAATCTGGAGCCACTGGAGGGTGTAATCCAACTACTGGTATTCAAGCATTTTACAAAGACCAGTGAGACCTTTGTGATAAAGTTTTTTTTAAATATATTTTGAGTTTGTGTGCAATACACACTGACTCCAAAGGCTCTGTTAACATGATGAAACTTTATCATCTTTCCAATGACTTTCCAATTAATAGTATTTTGTTTCATCGTAATCTTCAGAATGGTGTTTTTATGATTAAATGCAAGACTAACTGTATTTTGGTGTAGTGTTACTTAGACAGGGATCCTTAAGATTCAACTGAAAGATTTAAAAAAGGTTGTATGAAAACCGAATGTACGAATGTCACAACAGAGAAAGCACAACTAAATTCCACATTGGCTCTTCATTTCAATGAAATAAAAAGTAATGAAAACCATGTCTTCATATCAGTTATTTTCGTCACATATATCAGAGGGAAAATGTCTAGAGATGTTTCACGAGACCCAGGTTCCATTCATAGAGAGCAGATATGTACAAATTCATAGACATCTGTTTAGTTTTACATTCAAACCAGTTGGTGATAGATTCCAGTTGGCAAAGTCCACCGTTGGATAGATTCCTTATATGAAGGGGGTTACCCTCCTACAAAGCAGCTTTACACAATCTTCAAAAAGGCAACTTTAAGACTTGTCACAGTGTAATTCTTTTTAGAAATAAGTCCGATTTTCAAATGATCAGCAATCTGAAAACGTAGTGCCAGTTTCCACATCTACACAATGTAGCCCCATCTTTCTGAATCAAAACCTATATGAAACTGATCAAGTGATTGTATATCTGCATTGTGCACTGAATTTGGAGAAGTTGACTGGTTTGGAGTAACACATCACAGGAACAGTCCAGGGACAACACCTATTTCAAGCATGGTACCAGTTGACTGGGGGTTGCAAGCAGATTTACACCATGCACAGTTGTATACACATCCAAACACATACTTTATTCCAAACCACAAGCTTGATTTAAAGAAAAGCTGAAGACTATAGTCACTGGACAGTAGCTTGACTTTGGAGGCTGTCTGCTTTGGTTAGGTCAACTTGGTGGAATGTCTGTGCGGTATTATCTACAGTATGGAACAGGGATGAAGACTGATGAGTCATTTAGTTTGGACACTGGACCTTATCCAGTAATTCAATACTTCATGTTTTTTGCTCAGCTTAAATGGCATGAAATAGGATGAGCATAATTGTTGAGTCAGTAAAAGAGTTTCCATCAACTGTGATTGTACAGTTTGTCAGGGGAAGTAGTGAAATTGAAACCAGCAGCAGCATGATGACAAAAGTACCTTCTATTAAAAACATGTAACATTTACTAAAAGTTTCTAGTCAACACCCACCATTACACTCATAATTGAAACACAAGGATTGATGTGACAAAAAAGGATCCAGGACACCAAGAGTAACACATGTACAGTATCATGGTGGAATGTGAGGTTGATGGGTGCAATAATGTCATTTCTTCCCACAATGGCAACAGGACAACACCCTTATATCCTCCTCATGCAGTCCTCCTTAGCCTAGCAGAATGTCCTGTTGTACCTCACACATGGTCAACGGATCTCCTGCAAAACCAATCTATTGAATGCATAAGATCCACCCCTGCTCCGACCTTCAAAACAATCAACGATGCTATTGAGAAGACAAGGGAGAGTATACAATGAGAAACCACATGAACAGATGCAGGCTAAGCGAGCCAACAGACGACAGCCAGAGGCGATGCTGTGTGAGTGGCATTCCTTTTGGGTGGGGTGCGGGACACTCCTCTCCTTCACCCCTCTAGGCATGCTGGGAGACAGCCACATGGAGTTGGTATGAGCGAGGGCTGTAAGTGCATGTCCATGGACCTGGCTGTACAGACTAGACCAGCCTACACCAGGTCTGCCTGTCCCAGCAACTAGCTCTGATCCTCCTCTGCGTCTGTGGTGGAAAACACGTGTGCTTGCTTCATCTCCTGCAGGGGGTGCCTCTTATGGGAATGCTGTGAGAGGAGAGAGAGACTGGGGTCAGACCCTATCTGGTCATCACACATAACTAATCCAAAAACAGACATGGGTAACACATGGTTAGTTACATCTACTGACTTGGAAAACTCCAGGTACCTGCTAATGGACACCCATGTAGTGATCAATGGGGAGAGGCTAACAATTCTGGACACACAGACAGACACAGAAAGAGAATGACAAGGTTAACAAAGACCACAATTACTGAACAACAATGAAGGGTAAGTTTATACATTTATAAGCCCATTTATTAACACCAATATATACCTGTATGTCAGTGTAGGCTGCTGAGGGGAGGACGGCTCATAATAATGGCCTGAAAGGAGTGAATGGAATGGTATCAAACCATGTGTTTGTGTTTGATACCATTTAACTTTTTCCACTCCAGCCATTACCACAAGTCCGTCCTCCCCAATTAAGGTGCCACCAACCTCCTGTGCTGTATGTTAGCAGAATGAAATCTGTATTTGATTGTATTCCATTGTACACATCTAGTACAGTGAACGCGCGTAGATGTTACAGTGGATCTGATTATTAAAATAGTATAACCAATCTTACCGATGATGACTTATCCTGTGACCTCTCCGTCTTGTCTCGGCTCTCTGCCCTTTTGAGCTCTACCCTTTTGCCCCCCTCAGTCTGATGGGGCAGTGCAGGTGCTGTCAGGGAGGGGCAGACGATGGGCCATCATGACAAACTAAACTTTTGAAGCCTTATGGCAGTATTGAAAACACTATTAAAAAGCTCACCTGGAGAGCTGATCTGGCTGGTTGCACTAGTATTGTTCATACTATCCTCTACCCAGGAGACGTATGCAAATGGGTACTTCTTGTGTGGTGTTCCAGAAGAGCATAGACTCTCCTGCAACAAACAAAAACACAAGAGCAAATGTCAGTCAGGATCTTTTTCGAGTGTGTGTCACAATTATATAGACATGAACCTCTATGTTACGGTGTGTTGTATGTTAGTGAGTGAGGGTGGGTGGGTGGGTGGGAAAACAGTGGCACCTACCAGTCCAGTGTTGTATTCCTCGATGCACACATTATCGTGTTCCTCCACCACACTGGCAAAGCTGCTAGCATTGGATGAGGAGCGGGACAGGTCCTGGGCCTCAGGGATGTATGGAGCCCTGCAACAGATGGCGGAACTACACACCTGGGTCACTCTGGGGTGACAGGTAGCCTACCGGTTAAGCACGTTGGGCCAGTAACTGAAAAGTCGCTGGTTTAAATCCACGAGCCGACAAGGTAAAAAAAAATCTGTCGATGTGCCCTTGACCAAAGCACTTAACCCGAATTGTTCCTGAATAAGAGAGTCTGCTTAAATGACTAAAATGTAAATGACCACTAATACACATTGCAAAAAGTGCAAACTAAACAAGCCAAAATATCTTATATTGAGTGATAAATCACTTTTTTCCCTTTTCTAGTTGTTTCTTATCAAGCTAAATTATCTATCGTCATTGTCATATAATCTTTTTTTAACCTAAAACAGGCTAAATACAAATAAATTATATTATTTCAAGATATTTTACCTTAATCATCATATGAAGGTAAATTATCTTGAAAAATATCTTGAAATATTATAAATTATTTTTTGCAGTGCATAAACACACACACACATTCTTCAGCCTGGGTTCAACTGAGCCCTTTTGAGTGCTGTCTATTCACCTGGTCCTTGTGGTGGGCATCTCTGGTGAGCTCTGATTGGATGAGTTCTCTGATTTGGGGTCCTGGGAGGTGTGTCCACTGTCTGGGGTCCTCTGTGTGCTGGGGGACACTTCCCGACTGAGGGAGATAGAGAGAGAGAGATCAGAGTGTGCTGTCACAGCAGCAAGATTTGTGACATGTTGCAACAAGAAAAGGGCAACCAGTAAATACAACCATATTTATGTGTATTTATTTTCCCATTTGTACTTGAACCATTTGCACATCGTTACAACACTGTGTATATACACTGCTCAAAAAATAAAGGGAACACTAAAATAACATCCTAGATCTGGATGAATGGAATATTCTTATTAAATACTTTTTTCTTTACATAGTTGAATGTGCTGACAACAAAATCACACAAAAATTATCAATGGAAATCAAATTTATCAACCCCATGGAGGTCTGGAATTGGAGTCACACTCAAAATTAAAGTGGAAAACCACACTACAGGCTGATCCAACTTTGATGTAATGTCCTTAAAAGAAGTCAAAATGAGGCTCAGTAGTGTGTGTGGCCTCCACGTGCCTGTATGACCTCCCTACAACGCCTGGGCATGCTCCTGATGAGGTGGCGGATGGTCTTCTGAGGGATCTCCTCCCAGACCTGGACTAAAGCATCCGCCAACTCCTGGACAGTCTGTGGTGCAACGTGGCGTTGGTGGATGGAGCGAGACATGATGTCCCAGATGTGCTCAATTGGATTCAGGTCTGGGGAACGGGCGGGCCAGTCCATAGCATCAATGCCTTCCTCTTGCAGGAACTGCTGACACACTCCAGCCACATGAGGTCTAGCATTGTCTTGCATTAGGAGGAACCCAGGGCCAACCTCACCAGCATATGGTCTCACAAAGGGTCTGTGGATCTCATCTCGGTACCTAATGGCAGTCAGGCTACCTCTGGCCAGCACATGGAGGGCTGTGCGGCCCCCCAAAGAAATGCCACCCCACACCATGACTGACCCACCGCCAAACCGGTCATGCTGGAGGATGTTGCAGGCAGCAGAACGTTCTTCACGGCGTCTCCAGACTGTCACGTCTGTCACATGTGCTCAGTGTGAACCTGCTTTCATCTGTGAAGAGCACAGGGCGCCAGTGGCGAATTTGCCAATCTTGGTGTTCTCTGGCAAATGCCAAACGTCCTGCACAGTGTTGGGCTGTAAGCACAACCCCCACCTGTGGACGTCGGGACCTCATACCACCCTCATGGAGTCTGTTTCTGACCGTTTGAGCAGACACATGCACATTTGTGGCCTGCTGGAGGTCATTTTGCAGGTCTCTGGCAGTGCTCCTCCTGCTCCTCCTTGCACAAAGGCGGAGATAGCGGTCCTGCTGCTGGGTTGTTGCCCTCCTACGGCCTCCTCCACATCTCCTAATGTACTGGCCTGTCTCCTGGTAGCGCCTCCATGCTCTGGACACTCCACTGACAGACACAGCAAACCTTCTTGCCACAGCTCGCATTGATGTGCCATCCTGGATGAGCTGCGCTACCTGAGCCACTGGTGTGGGTTGTAGACTCCGTCTCATGCTACCACTAGAGTGAAAGCACTGTTTCATGTCAAATGTTGTGAACAAAATTAGGATGCTGTTACTCCGTCCATAACTCTATTGCAGAATGCAGCCTTTTGACAGCATGTACTAAAATCGATGTAATCCACACTTGCAACAAAAAGGCAGCAGACCTACGTTATGTTTTAGCAGGGAAGTTTGAAAGGGTGACCTGATTCGTAACTGTGAAAATAACTTTGCCAAACAGGTTGTGATCCCAAAAGTGTATATTTGATTCTATTTGGGGAGAAAAATGGATTCAGAATTTGGTTAGGGTGTAGGGGCAGATTCATGTCACCTCAGTACTGCACGGTCATTGTTTGTTTCTTGGTTTGTTTTAAGTTTCACTAAAAATAAATAAAGATGTGGAACTCCAATCACGCTGTGCCTTGGTCTGTCTCTCCACACGAACGTGACAGAGATTGTAATCTATGATTTGGTTACCTTCTGCCATTAATATAACACAACTGCTGTGCAGAGTCTTGGTGTAGTGGTAACACTCCTTGGCACATGTTGCATATAACTTTCTAGCTGAGAACAGGGATCAATCCAACCTTCCCACTGTTTCTAGCATTTGCCTGTCTCCCCATTTCATTACTATCTGAATGAAGTGTCAAACCACCTAAAAAATATCCCCCCCCAAAAAAATATTAGCATACTTTAAAATTGATCCCCTCAAAATCTCAAAGTAACAAACTTGTCAAATTTTGAGTGTTCATTTAATGTTCAAAGCATCCTGAATACACCTGACCTGTGGTTTTTATTTTGTTATTTTCCACACTGGTGATAAACCTAAGCCTTGTCAAAATACATAGATTTGTAGGAAATTAGCTTTAAAACAGAACAATTTCCCCAGTCCCCCTTCTAGGGCCAGGAGGCAATGAAATTCACATAACAAACCTCACTCCAAGATTTATTCAAAAGTTGGCAGCCCTGTATCTTTGAATGCCTCATCTCTCTCTTTACCCGTTGTCTCCCATCTCTTGAGGCATAAAACCGTGCCAATTCACAGGACAAAACCACTAGTTTGAACCCGTCATACCATTGGCAAAAAAACACTAGGCAATCTGATGTGGGAGGTACTTTAGACAGAAACAAAAGTAAGGAGGTTGTTGAGGAGGATAGGTAGGCGTAAAATACGAATGTTTTGCAACCTAAACGTTGCATGTTTGAATCATCTCAGGGACAACTTTAGCATCTTAGCTAATTATAAAATGTAGCTAAACACAACCATAGCATTTTGCAACTACTTGTTAGCTAACCCTACCCTAACATGAACCTATCACTGACTCTAATCTACCGTTAGCCACTAATGCTAACGCAACTGAGACACTTCTGTAAAATGCAACCACGTAACAACTGACAGCCATTTATAGTGACTTGTGGTATTGGCCCACACTTCTGATATGTTTAATTTCTCCACCTCTTTCTATCCATTTTCTCTGACACTCCCATTTTCCTCTTTTATCTCCAGGTAGCCCAAGCCCTCCTCTCACCTCCTCTCCTGCACCTCCTGGATGTTCTCGATCCCGATGGCACTGCTCCGTCGGGTGCCAAAAGGCCCAGACTTCTTCCTGGTTGGGCTCTTCCCAGGAATGATCAGAGACTGGGGAGTAGTGGATAGGTTAGTCAGCCACAGTGCTATATTCCTCCAGCATGACTTATAGTCAAACATGGAGGCTGTAGTACACTGTCAAAGATATTACTTGGCCTGTTTTACAGCCAGTGAAAACGTGAATTCCATTCAAATATGAGTGAAAGGCATTTGTTAAATGTCATTGAGAGTCTGCACAATGACTCAAATGCCTTCTGTATATGATACTTGCTATCTACAACACATGATAAACGTTATGGGGGGACTAAAATGAAGTGACAGCAGCATGTTGGTGAAAGACAATTTGAGATAGTCCATCACTTCATCATGAGTGAAAGAGAGGAATTGATACACGGAGTAAGGTAATAAACCAGTAAGTATTCTCACAAACCTTTCCATTTTTGCGATGGATATTCTTCATAAACTCTTTATTACCTAAATTATAGCTTTATTATAACCCAGTGGTTTTACCCCACACTTGAGATGTTGAAAATGATTGCTTCATAAATGAAACTAAAAATATTGGTTGAGGCAGAAAGCAACAGTAATTGAGTTATGCAAAGAGACAGATAACCAGACAAATAAGCAAAGAAAACAGCAGAGAAACAGCGAATTAGAAGTGAGAATTATACATGAACCTCTTCTATTGTTCCTATCCCTATGGCACTGCCGCGACGTCCATGATACCTACTGGGACTTTTCCCTGGGACAAGTAATGACTGAATCACACAGGGCAGTAGAAAGCAGAGAAAGAGAAAGAGGGATAAATAGAAAGAGATTGAGAGTTGCAGAGAAACGAAGTCACCATGAGATTTCATGCAGCATGTAGCATTGGAACAGCAAGTTGCAAATTAGAACATGAGCTCACAGTATACCATAGGACAGAGAAGACAGGCGACATATTGAACACACATTGGAAGGCCATTCATATTGAAAGCTCGACTAGAGTCCGAGACCACAGAGGGGCATAACGTACTGTATTTGTGTATTTGGTAGAGCTGGGATGATAAACCAACAGGTATCGACACCGACCATACCGACAGCTTATCGTGGACATTTTGCTGATATTGTTCACTACGATAAGTAGCCTTAACTAGAGAAGTGTGATGTTTAAAATCAAACCAGTTTGATAATATGGCCGATCGTTAATGGAACAACATTCAAAGTACTAGTTTTAAGGGAAACATTGTGGTGCACAATGCTATAAACGTATCCTTCAATTTATCGTTATCGTGATCCTTTAGTCAATTTATTGTGATTGTGGCTTTTAAAAATAAAATATGACAGATAGAGAGAGATTACAAAAGGGTCTGTCACAATCCAAAAAGTTGGTATGTGAAAGGGCAGATTTATTTTTGCGAACTAATTGAAAAACAGCAGCTGTTTCTTTGGATTGCCAGTCAGAGTTTTCTGCAACAGTGTGTGTCACAAAGTGGAAATAGGTGGGTGCATTCATACAGGAGACTGTGTACTAACTTCTCGTCTTCACAACTGGCCACCAGGCACAGCTCCATATCGGATAGGCTTCATGCAGCGACAATGCTAGGCTGCATAAAGAGGCTAAAGCAGCACATGCAACACTCATGCCAGCAAGGTAACAAGGGAGGGACTCTGGGTAGTCAGACAGCTCAACTCATCTCTTCTTAACTGGCTCTCAGGTTGTCAGAGAAAGCAAATCTGGATTCAAAATGTTATGAGAGTCTGAATCAAAAGCCCACTAAGTCTGTAAAAGGGCAGAAAGGGATAATTCACATAAGAACAACTTTTAAAAAGGTGCACTAGCGCCTATTTGTATGCCTCAACAGATCTGGGAACTGGGTTTCACAATATGAAAATAAATATGGTTTGAGATTAAGCATGACTGTATAACTTTATCATGATATGAAAATGACAATCATTACTGCGGAATTAACAGTGGTTAATTTAAAAAGGCCATGGAAAAAGTAATGGAAAATGTCAAACTGTAGAGGTGACGGATATGAGGTTTAAAGTGGAGGGCACATATATGAAACAGTGTGTTAAATAAAGGGGTTTGAGCACAGGTAGGATAGACAAGGATGGGAGGAATAAGGCGTTTGCTACAGACAGTCTAGGCCAATCCCACAGGGCTGAGAGGATAGGGTATGAATGTATTGAGTGTTGTTAGGGGAGGGTCAGTGTTTACTACAGGGGAGTCAGTACTTAGAACCACGTGGGCCTCTGGTAAAACCAAAAGGGTTACTTACTATCCCTGGGGTTTTGGGGGTCTCGGTAAAGCTGCCGCTGTGACTAGTGGAGACAGTGTGTGGCTTCTTGTTACTGAGGCCCATGGCATCCATAGACTGGCTTCTGCTGCGGATCACCCGCTACAGAGTACAGAGAGAGACGAGGAAACACGGTCGGTAAGTGTGTATGGACCCTAACCCTCGCCTTAACCACACTAACCCTGATTCTAATGATAACCAGTGATGGAGATCATGCAGGACCGTATTTGAACACTTGGGGCAGTGTAGATAAGTGAGAGGGAAAGAGAGGCCAAAAGTGAGAAGATGTCTATTAGTGTAAGACAGTTCCAGTGCTTCACACTGACAGGAAAGTGTAAAATAAGTCTGAGGTCTGAGAGTGGGTGTTCAGAGGAGAGTGATATAATCCTTCAATGTCTTGCAGGTGCTCAGTAGACTCATCCATGAATGATGTGGGGTGGCAGGTAGCCTAGTGGTTAAAGCCTTGGGCCAGTAACAGAAAGGTTGCTAGATCAAATCCCTGAGCTGACAAGGTAAAAATCTGTCGTTCTGCCCCTGAACAAGTCAGTTAATGCACTGTTCCTAGGCCGTCATTTTTAACTGACTTGCCTAGTTAAATAAAATGTGCGGCGCTGGATAGAGAGAGAGACAGACAAGACAGAGCCAGAGAAGAAAAAGGCATAGTGGCACATGGGTTGCCATGCGAGCAGCGTCATCAGCTTGCTAATGAGAGTCCATTACAGTGTTCTTCAGAGACACATAATCACAGCTCCTCCACTGCCATGGCACACTGTCCTGCCCACACTCCACGCTCAGCCACCCTAATGGTCATTGATGAAGGACATAGAGTCAGATTGCAGGATGCACATTGACAGGGATGCTCCCAACTCCCTGATCCTCGCCTGGTCACATGACACTAAAAGTGGGATGTGATACGGTAACAGCTAATTATGGAATCTTCAACAGCAGCAGGGCACTGCCAAAGAGCACTTTCTTTTCTGTGCATTATTTTTCATGTTTGAATACCCAGAATCCCTTCCAGGAAATAATATTCAACCTCTCTCATGCATGTCATGTGCCCGATTAAGCTTGCACCTCGTATAGTGGAGGGTTACCTTAAAGGACTCAAAGAAGCCCCCCTCCACCCCCATTCTCCAGTTTGTCCTCGTCCCCTCCCAGGCCCATCATGGACTGGCTGTTGATGTGTAGCTCCTCATACAGTGTCTCCAACAGGGCCGAACGTGTGCGCTCCTGACAACAACACACATTACGCCAGTCAGAACTATAGAAATCAATCGTATGTAAACACTTGTGCACTTGTTCAACACACAAATACACACACACACAGACACTTGTAATGAGTATGTGAACCGACACGATCCAGTCATTCATCATCACATATAGTAAAGTGGTGCAGCGAGAGCCGCGTGACTCCGCCCCCACACTGCACAGCATGCCGTGGCACGCTCATGCTCTCACCTCCAGCTTGGCAAACTTCTCAGCCTTGTAACAGGCGTACTCCGCATTTATCAGCTTAGTGAACAGGAACTCATGGAACTCATGTCCCTAGAGAGGAAGGGGAGGAGGAAGGGCTACATGAATATGTTGTCCCTCTCATGGGCTCACCTAGTTTATGCATTACTTAGATTCATGGGCTCACCTAGTTTATGCATTACTTAGATTCATGACTTCTCACCTTTTTAAAGATGGCCGGGTCCGGTAGAGCGGGTCCAAAGAAAGGCACATCGTCTCTCGCTGTCACAGACACCTGGAGGGGTAGAAGAGCAGTGAAATGTATCCAAATGACAATAGCCCATTATGCTACCACTAAATCATATAACACTGGCTAGCCGCTAAACACCTTTATGAGGAAGATAATGGGCAGTCAGTTACTGATTGATTTCTAGTAAGGCATATGTAGGTTGCCTTGGGCCGAGTCTCTATGTATTGAAATAGCAGGCTTGAGCAGGGTTATAGACTGTGAGGAGTGTCCCTAGGCTTAAAGTACCTTGTACGTGACGGCGTTTGAGCAGGCATTCTCCACCTGCACCACCACATAGGCATGCAGGAAGTTGGAGGCTATCATGTCTGGCACAAAGGGCGTGTTTTCCTCCTGAAACAAGATGGCCACGATGTCGTTGCCTATGTGCCTTTTCCTCTGCAGCTGCAAACACAACAGCGTCACCATTATGGACATAAACTTTACCACTGCATTAAGATCAGCCAGGAACACCTTGATTAATTAAACAGGTAAAAACTCCACTAAATGCATAGTACAGAAACAATTTGTGCTTACTAATTGTAAGTATGAAACATCTTTCTAAAAGCAGTTTTCAAGTAACAATTTGCAGTCATGTGATGCTTATTGAAAGGCATAGGGCAGCCTATAGCCCATTCAGTGAGTGGAGACTAAAAGGGACAGCCCAGTGAGCACCGTCTGGTGTCCATGGACTTTGAAAAGACCTTGACTGGCCTTGATTTCAATGTCCACAGACGTCCCTTCAAATTTGAACAAATCATAGATGTCTAGGTTTCAGAAGTTTGGACAGTCAGTACACCACAGTACAGTACAGTACAGCACAGCAGAGTACGATTACTAACACTTCGGTTATTTTAAACAACTAATTGATCGACGTTGGATGAATTATTTGAATTCCATTTTGTTCAGTTTTATTCTATGAGCTCAATGCGCGCATTGCGTAGTTTCTCTAGAGGTAAATTAGATCAAGCTCGAACTGTGCCATGTAGTAGGGAGTTGTAGATTCCAACAGGCACATATTCTACATAGTCTGGTGCGGAAAATGTGGTAATTAACTTCAAAGACCATAATCCATTGCACGCCTACTTGTCCGGTCTGTATGTTTATTTCAAGCCTGCTACGTTAGTGTGGGGCAGACATGGAGAGGGAGAGAAGAGACAGAAGAATGTGTGATGGAGAGGGATAGAGTTGCTTCACAAGGTATCTCTACCTGAAAATACATGATCTAAATGATTGATAGTTGGTATTCAGCAGTCATAAAAGTATGCCTTATTTACTTTGAAGAACGACTAAAATAGTGATTTTGTCAGACAGCTCTATAGAGAGATGATGATGATTTGGAATGAAATAATACATTCATCAAATAAAATAACTAATATAAACAACAATTGAACATTTTTATTAAAGTAATGTGAATAAATTATGCTTAATAAGTGATAAGCAGTAATGGGCAGTCACTACCATCATGGGACTTTTATTAATTGTTTTATTCTGTGTTGTTCTGTGTTGTATTCAACCCACATAATGCATAGTACATTTAATGTTAAAACAAAATTTGCGAAACCAAAATTGAAAACTGTGATAATTTTCCGAAACTGAACCGACCTTAAAAAGTAGTAATCTCTCAGCACTACTGTCCCTTACTGTACTGTTCTCTAATGTACTATACTCTACTGAACTAAACTCTACTGTACTCTCCTGTATTGAACTAAACTCTGTGTTCTGCTGTACTGTACTGTGCGGTACTGTGCTGTACAAACTTGTGACACATAGACTTCCGGTCTGGACCGACCAAAATTGGTCTTGTTTGGGAGTGGAGCTCATTACAATAATAAGAAAAAAATGTAAAAGTCCGTAAGTAACGTATTTTCAGCTTCTGTAAAATACTTATTTTCAACTGTAATTCAGAACCAAAAATGAACCTAATTTCAACATCTGGAAAATCAAATCAAATTTTATTTGTCACATGCGCCAATTACCACAGAAATTAAAATCAACGTAAAATCATTTAGAGACAATTCATTATCTAAAACAGTGCCTATCCACAGAGCGTTTGTGAAAATTCATACTTACAAGCCCTTAACAAATAATGCAGTTCAAGAAATAGAGTTAAGAAAATATTTACTAAATAAACTAAAGTAAAAAATATTTGATTCATTGTTGAGCAGTCTTTAGTTGAATAGTTGTTCAGCAGCCTTATGGCTTGGCGGTAGAAGCTGTTAAGGAGCATTTTGAACCTAGACTTGGCGCTCCGGTACCACTTGCCGTACGGTAGCAGAGAGAACAGTCTATGACTTGGGTCACTAGGGTGACTGGAATCTTTGACCATTTTTTGGGCCTCTTTTCAACTTCATTTTGGTCACTGGGAGATCATATTTCCCTGCACTGTGATTATAGGCCTCTACAGCTTAGCACTTGCTCTCTAACATGTGTTGACTCACTGATCAGTCACCAGTTTGACATGTTATTCTGCACACCCCTGTGAACATTGGGGAGATATTCACGACACCTGTTGATTAATGACATTCCCTGCAGAGCTAAGCTCTGCCATAAAATAGCACAGAGCATATTGATTATATGCATAAAACAGTAAGGCAAATATTTATTTTTAGGGCTTTAGCTGCTGAATTGCTTTATAGTCCTGTGTTTTGACACTGTGTTTTACACATGAGAACAATCAACCATCTGTTTCAAGCTCTAAATAAATAAGGACGATGTTGTTGTTATTATCATAGAGGCTAAATATCTATTCAATAATCACATGCACACACACACACACAGGGGCCAGTAGGGGCCCAGATGGTACCAGAACAGCTACTATGCATGAGGGCAGATGGACAACAAGGGAGTGAGCGCTGTCATGTATAACCATGGTGAAACACAGCCACTCAATAATGATCTCAACACAGGCTCAACGCCAAGTAAACCTCCACTTTGGACTGCTAGTTGTTTTCCTTCCTCTTCCTCTCAACACATTGTGTCTGTTCATCTTTGCCAGTATCTCTTTGGTGGCACACTGAATCCCTGCTCGTCTTTGCCTACAAGGCTATCTTCTGTGTGCCCACATGGCTCAGCTATGTTGCTCATTCGTCTGCTGAGAATATGGACTCTCCTTGGGAATATTCTCCCAAGGGGGCAGGTGAGGTAGCTAAAATCACTCAAAACAGCAGGATAAAGCCTTAAGCCACCAGACTGTCATCAAATTGGAAACTACATGTTGCTCATGCCGAGCTACTCCACACCCATCTTCACGGAAGTTACAACTTGTCATGAAAAATAACCCTTTCAGGTGAAAGCAGACAGGGTCACTGAGGACACCAACAGGAGAAAAGAATAACAGTAAAAAAGCATAATAATTCATGGTGGCTAGTCCCTCGGGCAAAAAATATTTTCCACAGATTTTACAAACCGGTACTTATTACCCAGTTATGTTACTCAATAGAAATTAAGTTGTTAGAATCTACAGTCAATCTACAGCTACTGACAGACATAATGACAGACAGGATAGGGCCTGTGAGTTGACTGAGACAGTTACCTGCTGGGTGTCTCCTTCTGTGTATGGCAGCTTGGTGGACACATGGAACATGATCTCCTTGTTGTGAAAGTTAGTGTAGACTGACTCTGTTCCTGTCTGGCCATGGGTGACGTCCAGTCCCCCTCTGAACCTGCAGAGCCAGAATGTGAACCAGACTGTTACAGCAGCAGCACAGGTAGTCTCAGTCTTTGTGCAACCAGACAGCCCATCCACACCACTCTGTCTCATCCATCATGCAGTGAATGCGAAGGGCATTTATTCCCTTCCACTTAATCATAATGTCAGTATCACTAAGAATATTATATTGCTCTAAATTGAGAGAATAAGAGCAGAACTACAGTAATAAACATATATGTATTATTTCCATGGCTGAAAGACTGCAGTGTCATCACCCAGGGAGTCATGTCAAAGTAAATTGTAATCAATAAGAGACATGACCAGTCTATCGTCTGCCATGCCAATGCCTTTGCAAGCCCACTCTTACCCTTTAAAGTCATGGAGCTCAATCTTGTCGCCCAGAAACTCCAAGAACTCCACAAAAGCAGGACTCTCGTCGCTGTTCCCAAAGAGCTCCTCCTCAGTGGTCTGCAGGGAGAAATACAAGGCCATGAAGAGGAAGTAAGACATCTGAACTCAACAGTTCCACAGGAGGAAGCACAGAAAGTCCTCTTAGTTTGGGGAGGGATTAGCTCAGACACCTATAGTCTATTAAAAATGTCCAAGCTGCCATGCAATGATGAGTAGCACAGTCATAATAATACTCCAAATTCAGGAACCCATCAACTGTTATAAATACAGTATATATGACTTTACATGATTTTACTACCACAGGGTATATACCACTCACCTGGCCAAACTTCTGATAAATGACTCCAAACTTGAAGTTGTTGCTGATGACATGCTCATCAAAGGTGACAATGAGCCTTGAGGCCTGGAAAATGATAGTACATTTAGCAGAGTCAAAAGGGTTCCCTCTGTGGAAAGGGTTCCACATGGAAGCAAAAAGAGATGTACCTGGAACCAAAAGGGTTCTACCTAGTACCAAAAAGGGTTTTACAAAGGGGTTCTCCTATGGGGACAACCGAAGAACCCTTTTAGGTTCTAGATACTGTAGCACCTTTTATTTTTCTAATAGTGTAGCATCAATGTAGAGCGGTGATGGGGGACCATAAATAGATGAGAAATACAACATTAATAAATGCTCCTTGCTGGACCAAAATATTAGTGTATAATAAAAAAAGTAATAAAATAGTTTGCTACTCCATTGAACATTTCACAATGAATACAGAGCCTACCTTCGGGTAGAGGACTGGGTAAAATCTGTCCACGTTTACCTCTTCAAACACCAGCTGCAAAATAAAAATGTACTTTCAACTTTTCCTCCGGCCATTGCAACTTTATACAATATCTTTTGTTTCAACTCCACATCTAAGAAGTCCCTTTCCAACCATTGTCCACAACATGCCCTCTGGGCTCTGTCATCCTACCTTGGCCATCTGGACCACGTTGGGGAACTCAGTCAGGCAGGAGATAGGAATCACATCATGGTGGGTTTTTAATTTGGTCCTAAAAGACAAAATGTTAGAACAGTCACATAGATATTCATCATTCTGTTTCTATAGAGGGGATTATATTTGTTTTCCATGTAAAGAACCTTCAACACTTTGGTGCCATTTCAAATCTGTTTCCTTCCCATTTTGTTGACATCCCTGCTGATGCAAATGTGATGCAGAACTATTGTAGAGAATCTTCCCTTGAATGCTGTGGTGACACAATGGTGATTTGCATAGCCTGCCTTGCCACAGCCAACTATGAGCAACACAAACTGTTCAGACCGGCACTGTACAAAATTATTCAGGTGGTTAGTAAATTATTCTTGAAACTATCATTATTTTGCCTTAAAAACATTTACTTGAATATAATTAGTAATTTACTCTACTTTACTCTAACATTTACTCTAAAAATGATTTCAACATAAGATAGACGCATAATATAAATAACTATTTGTGTGTAAAAACAACTACAAGGGAAATTGTGTTTAACTTACTCAATTTTCATAATATTTCCTTCCATCTTAGGAATTTTAAGTTCTTCTAACAACTTGCCATGTGGCTCTGTTTTCAGAGGATTGTGGGTCATTTTGTTTTGTTCAACTTTACGATACTTTTACACAATGGTGTATGCATGTTTGAAGAAAGAAAAGCACATTTCTATATTAGTATCAAACATTTTGATATGCTTTGAGGTGTAATGGATCATGATGAACGGATATCAAAACCGTTGGGGAAATTGACAATCAATGATGAGACCACCCATTCTCACAATTAGTAACATCATGCGAGCCACTTTTGACAGAGGAAACTACATCAAGCTACAATGCATTCAGCTTTACCTCCAATTAGTGTTAGTGGAATGAGCACTGCGCTCAACAATTCCTAGATACAAATGTAAGTGATTAAATATTTAAAGCCATGTTTAGCACTAAGACACGATCAATAAAAGGATCTCATCAGAAATATTAAGTAGATCCAATGTACAATATCAGTTCTAGATTTGATAAAATTAAGTTGATCTTCGCCATTTTCTTATGCTGGTCTTAATATATTAGTGTTTGTGAAACACCACCACCTGCAAACTGAGCACACTAACTAACACAACTACTCTCAGCCATACACCATCTGCAAACCGAGCACACTAACTAACACAACTACTCTCAGCCATACACCACCTGCAAACCGAGCACACTAACTAACACAACTACTCTCAGCCATACACTACCTGCAAACCGAGCACACTAACTAACACAACTACTCTCAGCCATACACCACCTGCAAACTCAGGCCACATTGGAATAGAGAGCCTCGTCTCAATATTTTCTGTCTTCATGGGTCATTTCTCAGTATAGGTCTTGAGCCAACTCAGTGAATGTTGGTATTTGACGTAACTGAGGTGGTGACTGTACCAGAAGCATGGAAACTGCCCAGCTGATCATTAGACAGCAGGTGGGCCACCCGCTCGCCAGCTTCTTTCTTACATCAAGTGGGATGAGGATAAACAGCCGCTACTGCTGGAGTCCTCTCTCTAGGGTCGTACAATTCATTCACAGCTTTTATGGAGCGTTGAGTGCTGCCTCCCGCCTTACTACTTTATCATTAGTGTTATAATGGGGAGGAGTTGAGAATTTCAGTGGCCTGTGTTTAAGGCTAGAGTGCTAACCCTGAGCTAAATTAACCTCTCTCTGACCACATAGTGGACCTCGACAGGGATGGAAATGTGGACAGGACTGCTTAGAGGCTGAAGCAGACCGATGCCCTCTCCTCTACTCTGGGTCAGGTGTTATTGAGCACTACATGGTGGTCAAGCGCCTGCAGTCCATTATTGACTATACTGTCCTGGAACAGTATTTGTACTGCAAACTAGGTGAAGACAGCCTGAGAGGAGGCCACAAAGGGAGAGAGATACACACAGAGAGAGAGAGACACACACAGAGAGAGAGAGAGGTTCATGGGAAAGAAATAGAAGGAAAGAGAGAGGAAAAGAGTGGCACATGGGGAGAGAAATAAAGAGAGTGCTGGAGACAGAAGAGAATGGGGGAGAACGGCAGTGGGCAATAGAGAAAAGAAACAGGAGAGGAGGTAATGTGTAGAGAGGGAGGTGGCAGGGGAGAGATAAAGATAATTGGTACCTTAGCAGCAAGCGGAGGTGCTCCTGGTCCCCGATGACGTCATACTTCATGGAGAAGACCAGGTGGCCCAGGGCAGTGTCCATGGAGTAGTAGTTAAAGTGTTCCTATAGAGACATTACCAGGAGATCCCCTCAGATTACAACTCATCCATGCCTCAGGCACTTGTTCATTAATTCTCTGACTGGCCTAGTCCCCCTCAGCTCCATTGCTCAAACAGACAGAAGCTCCTCCAGCTAACCTAACAGTGGTAAATACAGCAAATACTTTCATTTCTTAGAAACACAGTCTCCCCCCAGGATAATGAATGGATGTCGGCTCACCCTGTGAAGTAAGCAACCTGAGGGAATCTGAGCTAGCAAAAAACATACTTCCTTCTATTTCCATTTCAGTTTCAATCTATTCCAATTTCAGCTGGAATGAATACTCCAGAAAAACACAGGGAGCAGAATGCTGCCTATAAGAATATGCTCACCTTGCCCATGAACTGTTTCCTGTAGATCTTGGCAATGCTGTTGGTCTCCAGCTTGATGTGGGAGGAAGCACATGGCTGCTGCTCAGGCCCAGGTGTGGCACTGGATTTGTGATTGGTCCCCTCGATCCAGTAGCCTCCAAACTGAGGCAGCAGGATAAGGGGGAAGGGGCTCCTACGGCCCAGGACCTGATATCAACCATGATGACACAGGTTAATGGTTACATGAAAATAAACACCATACATGGAATTCAATTCAACAGCAGATAAAGGGTTACCACACTGTGGGTTCACATAGAATGTTTATGACGTATCACAAAGCTCTATATGCGAGACAGGTTTCAGTTTCAGATTGTTTGTACCTCGTGAACGCTGGGGTAAGGGATATAGTCCTCCTCTGTCTGCAGAGAAAATCACATGTCATACTTATTTTTTATTTATTTTTTTATTTCACCTTTATTTAACCAGGTAGGCAAGTTGAGAACAAGTTCTAATTTACAATTGCTACCTGGCCAGGATAAAGCAAAGCAGTTCGACACATACAACGACACAGAGTTACACATGGAGTAAAACAAACATACAGTCAATAATACAGTATAAACAAGTCTATATACGATGTGAGCAAATGAGGTGAGACAAGGGAGGTAAAGGCAAAAAAAAGGCCATGGTGGCAAAGTAAATACAATATAGCAAGTAAAACACTGGAATGGTAGATTTGTAAATGGAAGAATGTGCAAAGTAGAAATACAAATAATGGGGTACAAAGGAGCAAAATAAGTAAATTAATTAAATACAGTAGGGAAAGAGGTAGTTGTTTGGGCTTATAGGTGGGCTATGTACAGGTGCAGTAATCTGTGAGCTGCTCTGACAGTTGGTGCTTAAAGCTAGTGATGGAGATAAGTGTTTCCAGTTTCAGAGATTTTTGTAGTTTGTTCCAGTCATTGTCAGCAGAGAACTGGAAGGAGAAGCGGCCAAAGAAAGAATTGGTTTTGGGGGTGACTAGAGAGATATACCTGCTGGAGCGTGTGCTACAGGTGGGAGATGCTATGGTGACCAGCGAGCTGAGATAAGGGGGGACTTTACCTAGCAGGGTCTTGTAGATGACATGGAGCCAGTGGGTTTGGCGACGAGTATGAAGCGAGGGCCAGCCAACGAGAGCGTACAGGTCGCAATGGTGGGTAGTATATGGGGCTTTGGTGACAAAACGGATTGCACTGTGATAGACTGCATCCAATTTGTTTAGTAGGGTATTGGAGGCTATTTTGTAAATGACATCGGATTGGTAGGATGGTCAGTTTTACAAGGGTATGTTTGGCAGCATGAGTGAAGGATGCTTTGTTGCGAAATAGGAAGCCAATTCTAGATTTAACTTTGGATTGGAGATGTTTGATATGGGTCTGGAAGAAGAGTTTACAGTCTAACCATACACCTAAGTATTTGTAGTTGTCCACGTATTCTAAGTCAGAGCCGTCCAGAGTAGTGATGTTGGACAGGCGGGGTGGGGTAGCGATCGGTTGAAGAGCATGCATTTAGTTTTACTTGTATTTAAGAGCAATTGGAGGCCACGGAAGGAGAGTTGTATGGCATTGAAGCTTGCCTGGAGGGTTGTTAACACAGTGTCCAAAGAAGGGCCAGAAGGCATGGTAGGATAGATATAGGTCTGTAGCAGTTTGGGTCAAGAGTGTCCCCCCCTTTGAAGAGGGGGATGACCGCAGCTGCTTTCCAATCTTTGGGAATCTTAGACGACATGAAAGAGAGGTTGAACAGGCTAGTAATAGGGGCGGCAACAATTTCGGCAGATAATTTTAGAAAGAAAGGGTCCAGATTGTCTTGCCCGGCTGATTTGTAGGGGTCCAGATTTTGCAGCTCTTTCAGAACATCAGCTGAACGGATTTGGGAGAAGGAGAAATGGGGAAGGCTTGGGCGAGTTGCTGTGGTGGGTGCAGTGCTGTTGACCGGGGTAGGAGTAGCCAGGTGGAAAGCATGACCAGCCGTAGAAAAATGCTTATTGAAATTCTCAATTATGGTGGATTTATCAGTGGTGACAGTGTTTCCTATCTTCAGTGCAGTGGGCAGCTGGGAGGAGGTGTTCTTATTCTCCATGGACTTAACAGTGTCCCAGAACGTTTTTGAGTTAGTGTTGCAGGAAGCAAATTTCTGCTTGAAAAAGCTAGCCTTGGCGCCTTGGCTTTTCTAACTGCCTGTGTATAATGGTTTCTAGCTTCCCTGAACAGCTGCATATCACGGGGGGTCCAGTGTTCGATGCTAATGCAGAACGCCATAGGATGTTTTTGTGTTGGTTAAGGGCAGTCAGGTCTGGGGAGAACCAAGGGCTATATCTGTTCCTGGTTCTTGAATGGGGCATGTTTATTTAAGATGGTTAGGAAGGCATTTAAAAAAAATATCCAGGCATCCTCTACTGACGGGATGAGATCAATATCCTACCAGGATACCCCGGCCAGGTCGATTAGAAAGGCCTTCTCGCTGAAGTGTTTCAGGGAGCGTTTTACAGTGATGAGTGGAGGTCGTTTGACCGCTGACCCATTACGGATGCAGGCAATGAGGCAGTGATCGCTGAGATCTTGGTTGAAGACAGCAGAGGTGTATTTAGAGGGCAAGTTGGTTAGGATGATATCTATGAGGGTGTCCGTGTTTAAGGCTTTGGGGAGGTACCTGGTAGGTTTATTGATAATTTGTGTGAGATTGAGGGCATCAAGTTTAGATTGTAGGATGGCTGGGGTGTTAAGCATGTTCCAGTTTAGGTTGCCTAGCAGCACGAGCTCTGAAGATAGATGGGGGGCAATCAGTTCACATATGGTGTCCAGAGCACAGCTGGGGGCAGAGGGTGGTCTATAGCAGGCGACAACGGTGAGAGACTTGTTTTTAGAGAGGTGGATTTTTAAAAGTAGAAGTTCAAATTGTTTGGGTACAGACCTGGATAGTAGGACAGAACTCTGCAGGCTATCTTTGCAGTAGATTGCAACACCGCCCCCTTTGGCAGTTCTATCTTGTCTGACAATGATTATGATTATGATAATGATTTGTTCTATTTCCCATCATAGTACCCTCATAAATGCAGTATGTGACTGATGTGTTCAAAGCACAATCAATCAATATACAAATGCTCAATCTACAATGCCCATTACTTAAATGAAAGGAACCTACATTACATCAGAGACTGAAACCACTTTAACTCTGAGTGGGCAACCCAACAAAAACAGCACCATTTTTGGAGTGGCCATCACAATAAACTTAACAATGTATTCACATCTGAATTATCCCCTATTGTGACACTCAGGGCCTTTTTTCTTTATTTAACGAGGCAAGTCAGTTAAGAACAAATTCTAATTTTTCAATGACAGCCTAGGAACAGTGGGTTAACTGCCTGTTCAGGGGCAGAACAACAGATTTGTACCTTGTCAGCTCGGGGGTTTGAACTTGGAACCTTCTGGTTACTAGTCCAACGCTCTAACCACTAGGCTACCCTGCCACCTTGGAGAGCATCCCTTTGTTTGGATACAGACTGTCAACCCGCTGAGGATATGTTACAAAGTCTTCCGTTCCTAGACTCACTTTGAGGGGTGGAGGGAGGATGCATCTCTGCTCGTCCATTCTACTGCCCTGTGGAGGGAGATAGAGGCATGCCAGGGGACAGGTGATATACACAGTACACACACACTCACACATCTGCACAAAATATTAGACTTCTTACTCCAATTTCACTTAAAAAAAATGTAATATTCAAGTTCATAATGTATCAAATATTCCTCTATAACGAACCTTGGCATTACAGGTGCAAAGGAAAAGAGAGACGTGAGAAGCTTTCAGATGAAGGGCAATACATTGTTTCAACATATCAACTAGACATACGTAGCATCACGAGGAAGCAAAGGCAGAGAGAATTCAAATGTCAGTGGAAGAGAAAAGAGAGGGTAGCAACTGAAGCAGAGGAGTGACAGTGTGAAAGACAGGGGACAACAGGGAAGGTGTCATCAACAGCCAAATCCCAGACAACACAGACCAGGGGTCTATTCACAGCACCCATGTTCAGAACGTGTTTGGGGTATCGAACAGTACTATATAGAGCTGTGGTGGCATGCAACACTTTTCCATCGCAGCTTGCTCAAGCGAACAGCAAGATGAGCTTTAAAAGACAAATCAAGCAGCATATATAGTATATAGTTGGTTTTGGATTTGCATAATATGTATGATATGGAATTGTTTATGTTCTATTATCTTTTCATATTTTTCTTTTATAGTGTATTATTTTTTATGTTTTTATGTTTGTGGACCCCAGGAAGAATACAGTAGCTGGGGCTTATGTAACAGCTAATGTAGATACATATAAACACACAGCATTGAGATAATCAGAGTGAGTAAAGTAACTGAAACAGAAGCAGTTAAAAGGCCCAGTGCTTCACACAAGGAGCTAATTGGTCACTGTTCCAACAGGGACAGTTTATAGCTTAGAATTAGTTTTGCTACACATAGAGATAGAGATATTGATAGGCTCTCAAAGGCTGATAGCTCTTTGAGCTGATAACGTAGATAAAGAGGGAATATTCCAATACAAAGACCCAGTATGCAGTATAGTAGTAGCACTCATAATTAATCAAACCATCTAAGATCTGTGTCACTTATATACTCTACTACGCTGTGCTCATCAAATGAATAAGAATATGAGCTGGTTTTGTCTCCTAAATCCTAACAGTGTTACACAACAAATAAATCACAAATGTTGTAAACAGGAAACAGGACGAAGACACTTTCCATCTCGGCCTCTCAGAGCACAGAGGAGAAACTACAAAGAAGACAAAGCAGTGAGGATAGTATACAGCAGAGCTCTCAGACCACTTACTGTACCTGCATCCTCTCGATCATTGCAAATAGGTCAGAGGTCTGAGGGAGAGACAAATCGAAGAGGGAGAGTGGTTTACTGACTGGTAAAATATGCTGGCTCTGCAGTGTTCTTCAAATGAGATTTCTCTTGTGTTCATCCCAACCCATTTGTGGATATGGAGCTGGGAGTTCTGTTGATCCAAGTCCTATTTTATTTACAACCGGCCTCTGACTCCTCCATGGCATCGATGTGCTGCACTTCTTTCCCAGGCCTGTCACACCACCCCAGCACAACACCAGCCCAACTGAGACACCATTCAGTATTCACTGAATTGCTCCTCCACACTGGAAAACAATCTCCTGGAAACACATATATATTCCTCAGAAGGAGTGCAGCCCAGTGCCTCTAAAGGCGATGGAAGAATATTAAGGCTGCAAACAGCCACTAACCACCTCAGCTGACTTCCTGGCACTGTGTGTTAACTCTGGACACACAAGGTGTGGTGAATACACTTAGCCCATTAGATCAACATGGAATGGGGAGAGTAGATATAAGTCAGCAAATGAAAACAAATGAGATACCTGGCTTTACAAACTGGTTCTAATATTACCCTCCGTCTGCCAGCCCTGTTCATTTCTAATCAATAGAAGTCTACTGTACAACTCCTGCAAGAAGTGAGGCAGAGATCCATCATATTCATACTCCTCTAACCAAAAATCAACACCAATGCTGTAACTTCTTTACAAACTCCATTCACTATCAGCTCCCATTAACTGCAGGATCCATTCTATCCCAGATAAGAGACATTCATATAGAGTAAGAGAAGTAATACCCACAGCCAGGCAGTTGTTCTCCACAGAACCTGCTACCCTGATGCTGGGCAGCTCCACCCTGACCACAATGCATCGGCTAGGGGAGTTACCAATTAAACACTTTGTGAACTACATAGCCAATGATGAGCGTCACATAGCCAATGATAGCCCAGATTGTTGTGCAGAGAGGCCCTCTCTGTACCATGTAACAAACGTGGAATGAGGTGTCAAGCTGATGTTTCCACATGACAACATACATTTACTATGGTCACACCAGGACTTACTAAAAGGGTGCATACACACACTACTCACATACACACATACTGACCAACATTGGCTTGTCTCAATAAAGCCATGGGTGCAACCCATTGTTCCCTGTGTGAACAAACAGTGTCATATGATACGCTGACAGATCCTACTGCCGCCTTGAAAACAAACACAAGTGCAAACCAACATTGACCAAATTGCCAGTGTGTATCGGAACCCAAAACTAAGATATTACTGTTTTTCATACACAAATATTCACCTCAAAATCTGTGACTGTGCAATAATAACCTAGCCTGCACGTGCAGGATGAGTGAACTATCTGCCAGACAAAAACTGACCATTGAGAGGTGCTGACATGATAATGAGTAACAGTGATGTGACTGGAAACTGCACTAAAGACCAACCCTGACCTAATGGCCTCCTATACTAGACTCTCAATTGTCTCTGTGGCTACTGTAAACTGTCCAAACCAAAGCAAACCAAATGAGTTGATCACACATCTGTCATGTTCAACCAATCTCTGTGCACATGAGAAATCAACAAATTAATATGAATGATAAGACACAGCTGTGCCTTCAAGTGAGAACAGCTGTTCTGACTGCTACAGAGTAATGTCGATCAGATATGCATTTAGAGTAACACTACACTGAAAGATATTTAAGATCACACTGATCTGCACTACAGTATCACTCATTCTCTTACTCATTTACAACAGTAAGAATAAATACTTACATCGCTGTGTCGTCTCCTCTGGCCCCGTGTAATAACCGCAGGACTGAGGAACACATGGCCACTCTTAGTCATCCTGAAGTCAGTCATAACTTCAAAACTCAGACTCCAAAAAACAGTGTACTGGTATATTTGTCTCTCTGTGTGTGTAGTGACCAGATGGTCAGAGGCCTGACTACTACTGTCACTTTACACTCTGCATTCTACTGCATCTAAAACCACTACAGGAACTGCTGCTGTGTCTCATGTCTAAATAGCTCTGCATGCCCATTAGAATGCATGGGTGTGTCTGTGGGTATAGATCTGTATGTACTATATTTGTGTGAGCATGTGCCTGACTGTAAAGATCCTCCCCTTCTCTTCCTCTTTTCACACACTCTGTCTGTTCTCGAGGAAGTAGAGAGAGAGAGAGGCACTGCATTTCTCCACCTCCCACTGTGAATAACTATGCCTCTCTTGCTTTGTACAGTTCTCTTTTTTACACTTTCATATGGTGAAAATACTGTCTTCCTCTTTCTGTTCTTCCCACCCTTTCTCTCAATCCATAGGGCTTTATTGGCATGGTAAACATATGTTTACACTGCCAAAGCAAGTGAAATAGATAATAAATAAAAGTGAAATAAACAATAAAAAATGTACAGTAAACATAACACTCACAAAAGTTCCAAAGGAACAGAGCCATTTCAAATGTCCTCTCTCTCTCTCTCTCTCTCTCTCTCTCTCTCTCTCACATCTGAGGACAAAAGCACCATGAACTCATAAACAATCATCAGAGGCCTTTCCCACTCTACAGCATTTCCCCAATAAATGCACTTCAAATAAAGCTTGTTTCTCCACCACACACTACAAACAACTGCAAAGTCAAATGGTCTAGCTAAATGAATTATCACACTGGTGATTTGTGATGTTTTATTTGTGCTAACAATGACTGTGTTTTTGTATTTAAATGTGTATGCATATCGTATATTTATATAGTATTATACAGAGCGCATTTGGAATTGAGACATAGGTATCAATATGTCTTCCGTGTTCAAATAAAGGTAAAATAAACACTATATTGAATATAACAAGAATACACATTGTCTAAACTATCATACACACGGCTGTCAAACTATGCAAACATACAGTCCACAAGTGCCATAGTCCACACATCCTCTGAGCTAAACACATATCATAAATATACATTCTGTACATACAGTAGTCTGTGCTCAAAACGAGCTTATTTACACTGTAAAGTAAGTCTACCTTCCAGTCTGAATAACGTGTATAAACTGCCTTCCATTAACTGAAGAAGCAAATGCTCAATTTATTGGTGTGCTCTGTAAAGACCATGGTTCTTGATGTTACAGTAAGACCTTCCTTCTTCCTGTATTGACACACAGCTCTTTTCTCCAGGGGCCTTTATTGACCCTGTGAAAGTTTTAATGGGCCTGGTCTCAGATGACTCAGCAGGCTGCATGAGCCCAAAGAGGGTCTGCTGATTCTGCAAGGCCCAGGGTCTGAGATCAGGGAATCAACATCTCATCTCTTCAACTTTCAGAACAACAAGAAGGGTAAACATTCTGTAGTATATTGGGTTGTATGTGTGAGTAAGAGGAGGAGAAAGAGAAAGAGGGAGGAGAGAAAGGGGAAGACTCTAGTTGCATTATTATGTGAAAGTGTACACTTGTGTATTTTATGGAACTCCTCCGCTCTGGTACTCTCCCATTATCACATTTACAACCAATACTGACCTACTTCCTGCCACAGGGAACCACATTTCAGAAACCTCTCAATGAAAACTGATTGGGTTAATTTTCTAATGGCGCTGCAGTTGTACAAGAATATGAACACTGTCAGTTCATCCACCAAAATACATTTCTGCAGAGAGAAAATCAATGGACAAAACACTAGAGGGGAGAGTTCTAAGTTTCTATGATGAGGAGGCTATGTATGCAGTATTAAACCTCTAATACCAATTGATGTCTTTATATAAAATGGAGACACGTTACTGTGAAGGACTGTTGCACTGTAGGAAGAGCTTTGAGCGAAGCGTACATTTGATTTAATAGCAGCAGATAAAGTTGGATTTTGTAGGAGAACACACTGTACAGGGCAGGGATGGGCAACTGGCGGCCCGCGGACCTATAAATACAATTTTAAAAATTCAGACTGGGTATCTACTTACTGTTGGGAGTTAGAGTAGTAGAGTACATCAGGTGCAATTTCAACATTTCGTTGTGCAGAAAGCAGTCACTCAATTAGCCCATGTCAGCTATTGCATTGCATGAAATTAGTTATAAAATGCAGTCTTTTTGTGGGCCCCACAACTAATGAAGTTGCCCATCCCTGGTATAGGCTCTTTAGAATGTATTACATCTCATGTGTTAGTCTGTATACTCAGACTTTATATTAAATAACCACACTTGGGTTCATCAGTAATATCCTAAAAAAGGTCAAACCCTGTCGATATTGTAAAGATGTGTGCAAATGTCTGAGAACATATCCGTGTATTATTATTAGACGCAAGGCTACAGGTAATACAGTGCCTTCAGAAAGTGTTGACATCCCTTGACTTTTTACACATTTTGTTACGTAACAAAGTGGGATTAAAATGTATTTAATTGTCCTTTTTTGTCAACGATCCACACACAATACTCTGTAATGTAAAAGTGGAAGATTATTTTTTTTTTAAATGTATTATGAAAAATAAAACACTAATATATCTTGGTTAGCTAAGTATTCAATCCCCAGAGTCATTACAGTACATGTTAGAATCCCATTTGACATTGATTACAGCTGTGAGTGTTTTGGGCTATATCTCTAAGAGCTTTGCATACCTGGATTGTACAATATTTGCCCATTATTCTTTTTAAAATTCAAGCTCTGTCAAGTTGGTTGTTGATCATTGCTAAACAGGCATTTTCAAGTCTTACCATAGATTTTTAAACCGATTCAATGTCTTCTTGGTAAGCAAGACTGAGCCAGATTTTCCTCTTATTCCTCTTATTGCAAACCGGATGCATGTTTTTGAATATTTTTCCTTCCTTTTACTCCGTCATTTAGGTTAGTATTACGGAGTAACTATCCATCCTAAATGTTCTCTTATCACAGCCATTAAACTCTGTAACTGTATTAAAATCACCATTGGCCTCATGTTGAAATCCCTGAGCGGTTTTCTTGCTTTCCGGCAAACGAGTTAGGAAGGACGCCTGCATTTTGTAATGACTGGTTGTATTGATACACCATCCAAAGCGTAACTGACAAATTCACCAGGCTCAAAGGGACATTTAGTGTCTGCTTTTTTGTATTTTCACCCATCTACCAATAGGTTCCCTTCTTTTCGAGGCATTGGAAAACCTCCCTGGTCTTTGTGGTTGAATCTGTCCTTGAAATTCACTTCTCTACTGAGGGACCTTACTGATAATTGTATGTGTGTGGTACAGAGATGGAGTTGTCATGCTAACCACTATTATTGCACACAGAATGAGTCCATGCAACTTGTTATGTGACTTGTTAAGCAAATGTTTATTCCTGTACTCATTTAGGCTTGCCATAACAAAGGGGTTGAATTATTATTGACTCTGTTTCACCTGTCTTTGGGAATGTCTCCACCCCCCTCCAGGTGTCGCCCATCTTCCCCATTATTTCCTGTGTGTTCTCTGTTTGTCTGTTGCCAGTTCTTTTGTTTGTTTGTTCAAGTCAACCAGCGTTTTGTGTCTCAGCTCCTGCTTTTTCCAGTCTTTTTTCTCTCCCTCCTGGTTTTGACCCTTCCCTGTCCTGACTCCGAGCCTGCTTGCCTGACCACTCTGCCTGCCTCTGACCCTGAGCCTGCCTGCCGACCTGTACCTTTCCTCCCCTCTGGATTACCGACCTCTGCCTTACCCTGACTCCGAGCCTGCTTGACTGACCACTCTGCCTGCCCCTGACCCTGAGCCTGCCTGCCACCTGGTACCGTTGCCCCACCTCTGGTTTACTGACCCCTGCCTGTCTTGACCTGTCTATTGCCTGCCCCTGGTGGAATATTAAACTATTGCTTCCTCAACATGGTCTGCATCTGGGTCTTACCTTCATACCTTCATACCTGTGTTATGGCTTGGGGGTAAAAACGGTTGAGAAGCCTTTTTGTCCTAGACTTGGCACTCCGTACCGCTTAGAGAGAACAGTCTATGACTGGGGTCTTTGACAATTTTTAGGGCATTCCTCTGACACCGCCTGGTATAGATGTCCTGGATGGCAGGCAGCTTAGCCCCATTGATGTACTGGGCCGCAGGCACTACCCTTTGTAGTGCACACTACCCCCCCTACGCAGTACCCTCTGTAATTCGACCTCATGGCTTGGTTTTTAATCTGACATGCACTGTCAACTGTGGGACCTTATATAGACAGGTGTGTGCCTTTCCAAATCATGTCCAATCAATTGAATTTACCACAGGTAGACTCCAATCAACTTGTAGAAACATCTCAAGGATAATCAATGGAAACAGGGTGCACCTGAGCCCAATTCTGATTCGCATAGGAAAGGGTCTGAATACTTATGTATTTTTATTACATTTGAAAACATTTCTAAAAACCTGTTTTCACTTTGTCATAATGGGGTATTTATTGGGTGTAGATTGATGAGGGGAAAAAAATAATTGTATCAATTTTAGAATAAGGCTGTAACGTACCAACATGTGGAAATACTTTCCGAATGCACTGTATGTGGTCATTGCATAACACTTTCCTTTTCCATTTACATCAATTATACGTAAAAATTAAACTCAAGTGGAAGTTAGAATTCACCCTGGATGTGGGAAGTGAATGTAATAAACAAAACTGTCAAAACTGTTAACATCTTAGCTCATTGTCAAATACAAGTAGCATTCAATGGAAACCATGTGGAAACCATGCATACACACAGAGAAGGGATGTGGGCTGATTGATAAAAGGGAAATACGGTAGAAAAGTAATAACCAGCATAGTGAATAGATAAGAGCTCTCTTTCTCAAGCCCCAACATTATATTGAGAGTCCAAGTACACTTTACCTTTATTTCCTTTTACAAGTCCTTTAAGCACTCCAGGTTAGTGCCCTAGGATAGATGCAATAAGTAGCTTCTCTCCCACTGATGCACTCTCACTGCCCTCCTTTGCCTGGGGGTCTACACGCTACCCATTTTTGTTTTCTGACTTGATTACCAGAGCTACTCTGTGTGAGTGCAATGATGTTCCCTCCAGCCCTAAATATAACAGTGTGGCAAAGCTTCAGTTAGAAGGCGCCTGATAGGCCCAGGGCCTGAGGGAGAGACGATTCGCTGTGGCTCATCTGATACCAATGAGTTACACAGCAATAACATTGACCCTATTGACCATGAATCAATGACTACAATCGCTACAAGGCTTTTGCATACAAGGACATGAACAGGGATGTTGGTAAGATCAGACAAACTGGGCTGAGGAAGATGGACCTGAATCCCCCATCACCATTGTAACCCATAGCTCACATCACAACTTTCAGCTCACTCCCACCACCTATTCCAACACCAGATTCCTGAACTTCCCATCCCAGACCTGTGGAGAGACCTGACAATGCTTTGGCCACGCCACTCTTACGTCCACTTCTCTGCAATCATGCTCTCTGATTGACTAAAGGAGTATTCAGTGTGCACAAAAGCCAATTGGCACGGGCCGGAGAAAATGCATCAGGGTCCATTCATTGTGGCTGTCAGCAGCAGACTCCCACATGACCTTCCTCTGGCTAGCCGAGCTGAGGAGCACAAAGAGGCCTCAGTCTCCACTGCAGCATCTGCTCTGGTCTGCACTCCTCTGCTCTTCACACATCCATCCATCAGAGGGCTTGACTGATGCAGAGTGTAGCAGTGTCTCCAGGACCACCAACACCACCAGAGAGACATCTGCAGGCTGAGGCATTGTGCCCCAGCACACAGCAGTGGGAATATGGACCGATAGACACTATGGCAATACAGTCTGGACCAAGAGCATTTACCGGATACAGTTCTACTGAAGTACTCTGTGATTTATATTCTGCCGAATATGTTTTATATAAGGATGCAATGCATAATCATGGACATTATGCATGACTATAATGGACAGCTTCTTGATGAGGTCACTCACCTATAAACATGCGCATTACTGCAGACCTAATCATTGAGTGTTCCTCATGTCACAGCACCTGTGTTCATAGAGCAGCATAACTGAATCACCATGAGAGTGAGTCATCTAAGTGAGTGACAGCGGGTTTGCAGAGGTTGAGGAAGGACCACTAGAATCTAGACCACTGGAACTGTTTACCTCACTCTAACACTCCAGTTCTGTAGGTTCTGTGGGTCTTTGAGAGACAGATATTCTTTATGAGACTCAAGCTATGTGCCTGTGATAAGCTGGGATCCGAGAGCCAAAACAGTATGCTATGAAATATGTATTACAATTTATAGTATACTTTTTCATTTATTTTTTATTTAAAAAATGTTACCAAATTTTGTGGGATCCAATTGGTAGTTACAGTCTTGTACCATCGCTGCAACTCCTGTACGGACTTGGGAGAGGCAAAGGTCGAGGGCTGTGCGCCCCTCGAAACATGACCCAGCCAAGACGCACTGCTTCTTGACACAATGCCCACTTAACCCGGAAGCTAGCCACACCAATGTGTCAGAGGAAACACCGTACACCTGCCGACTGTGTCAACATGCATGCACCCAGCCTGCCACAGGAGTCGCTAGAGCGTGATGCCGGCCAAACCCTACCCAAACCCGGACGAGGCTGGGCCAATTGTGGGCTGCCCTATGGTTCTCCCGGTCGCAACCAGATGTGACAGAGCCTGGAATCAAACCAGGATCTCTAGTGGCACAGCTAGCAGTGCAATGCAGTGCCTTAGACCACTGCGCCACTCGGGAGGCCCAATTTATAGTATTCTGTAAATCTCTCAGCCCCCAGCATCATAAAGGTATTTAAGGTGTTTTGTTGGTGCACTCACTAACAACGTCAGGACTATAAAACAAAAGCTTTGTCCTTGGCTATTGGAATAACCTGTGTATTATTTTATCAAAAGTAATAGATCAAAGGCCCCCACAAACAATAGCCTTGATAATAACTTTTGAGTTTAACTTCAATGAATACCGGACCCAACCCCAGGAGCTTGTGGCATATAGGCCATCACTCAATGTGAGTGTAGGCCGTCATTGTAAATAAGAATTTGTTCTTAACTGACTTGCCTAGTTAAATAAAGGTTAAAGAAACAACAACAAAAAAAGAAAGAAAAAAAATATCAGAGCACTGTCCATGAGACTGGATCTGGAGCGATCTGATTGGTGACACCTTTCACCTGCACACAGAGCTACACAAGGGAACACAACACAGGGAGGAGTGGGGATGAATAGAAAACAGGAGAGAAAGAGACAGGTAAGAGAGAGGCTTGTGAAGAGAGGTAAGAAGTCATGGCTGAATAGAAGAGCTGACAGGGTGGGGGCAGTGGGCGGTTTGGACACCCCTCTTACCTTTGATAACGAGCGAGTGCGATACGAAGGGTGGGAGTGAGACAGCGAGGGCTCTAGTGTGTTAGAGATATGAGGAATTCTTCCATCCTCTTTCCTGTGGGGCACAGAGGAAAAGTCAGAGTCATTGACATTTATATATCATGACTTTATGTGGGTACGATTAGAGTTTATTACAGTTGCTAAATCAGGTTAGGTTGCTTTTGAGTGGAACATCTCTGGTAGAGATCACATATATGGTTGTGTGAATTCTGGCCATTATAGAGTTCCAAGTTTTGCCCTCACCACATTAGAGAGAGGAACATGCTAACACTGTGGATCATGTGACTGAGCTGAATGTCTTTCCAGTCTCTCAACAGTAAATACTTGGGGTTAAACCAGACTTGTTTTTCTGCCTTGTTCCGCTAGCCTACAGTATTGTTTCCTGAGCCTGTGAAGTGGTGAGGACAGGCTATAACTAGGGCTGTCAGGAAACTGGGATGTCTGAACCATTGAAAAATAACTACTAAGTAATTCTAATTGTATTTTCTGAACAACACAGAGGGAAAAGGGAGGTTAAGATCTCCTACTCCCTCCCTCTGTCTGTGCACATTTTCTCTGGTGACAGGATCTTATTAGCATCCTGGCCAGAGCTGTATACTGAGTCAAAACATGTTACTTCACACAACGTCTCACAAAGCAGTCAACTGCTGGATTGACTGGCAGTCAGGCTTTCAACGGCCCATATACAATCAATTAATGGGCCTCTCTGCATTCTGCACACAAACCTTGAGCAGAGGACACCATTACTGAGCCTTTAAACTGGAAGCGCTCTATTAACTTTAGCTGTCTCTTCTTGAAAAGCATGTCGAAAAAATGATTTCACCTTAAATTCCTATTTCTAACAACTCAAATAAGAATTTCCAACATTTATCTTTTGCATCTTGATGTTTTTTTGGTGCAATAACAAAGTTCTATCAGGCGGTTAAGCAGTTAGAAGAAGGTCACACCAGCAATGCCATCAGGTGGTGTATAGTGCAATGTAGAGGTACAAATGTTTTAACGTTATAACGTTGAAACGAAATTGGGATCTTTAACGTTAATATTTTTTTCTTTTTTTCCCCCACAAAATTTTAATCACAGTGAAGCTGGCTCGCCTGCTTTTTCTCTTTGCTAATGATGCGAGTGTGTGTTCAGTCTTCGGTCTGTTGCGTATAGAATATCCTAGCCTATTCTTTGATGACAGGCCCTGCTTTACTGATGTTGCGAGACATTGTAAGCCAAGAAATTATGAAAAAAAGCATTCCATTGCAAGATTGCCAGAAGATAGGCCTACTGCACGGTTCTGAATCCATCTGCCTGGTGGCTGACATGCTTATAGTGTGTCCCTCCCCACTTTCTCCGTCCCTCGCTAGCTCACTATGAAAGATGCGAGTGCTTGTGTTCTCTGAAGTACTAATCAGTCTCCTCCGTTCCAAAAATACTGAATCTTAGGAGTCGATTCTTAGCGGAAGACGCGTTATTTTTCTACTAAAAAGCTTGGTAAGTCACGGTATTTAACACACTTTAAAGTACGTATTTAGGAGAGTGTAGGCAGCTCAAGATTATTTGCTTGAATTCTGGTTACCTAGTGATGGATGTTAGTCCTGCTTCAGAAGCGGCATTCTTTTACAGAAAAGTAAAATGCCAGTTCAGTCGCTCTTCAAAACTACGGTATATTCGGAAAGTATTCATACCCCTTGACATTTTCCACATTTTGGTACGTCACAGCATTATTCTAAAATTGATTCAATTCTTTTGCCCCCCTCATCAATGTACACACAATACCCCATAATGACAAAGAAAAAAATATATTAAAGATAAAAAACAGAAATACCTTATTTACATAAGTATTCAGATCCTTTGCTATGACACTTGAAATTGAGCTCAGGTGCATCCTTGAGATGATTCTACGACTTCATTGGAATCCACCAGACAACCCGCTTGGAGTTTGACAAAAGGCACCTAAAGGACTCTGACCATGAGAAACATGATTGACTGGTCTGATGAAACCAAGATTGAAGTCTTCGGACTGAATGTCAAGTGTCACGTATGGAGGAAACCTGGCACCATCCCTACGGTGAATCATGGTGGCGGCAGCATCATGCTGTGGGGATGTTTTTCAGTGGCAGGGACAGGGAGACTATTCAGGATCAAGGGAAAGAAGAACGGAGCAAAGTACAGAGAGATCCTTGATGAAAACGTGCTCCATAGCTCTCAGGACCTCAGACTGTGGCGAAGGTTCACCTTCTAACAGGACAACGACACACAGCCAACATAACGCAAGAGTGGCTTCGGGACAAGTCTCCGAATGTCCAGCCAGAGCCCGGACTTGAACCCGATTGAACATCTCTGGAGAGACCTGAAAATAGCTGTGCAGCGATGCTCCCCATCCAACCTGAAAAATCTTGAGAGGATCTGAAGAGAAGAATGGGAGAAACTCCCCAAATACAGGTGTGACAAGATCGTAGTGTCATACCAAAGAAGACTCGAGGCTGTAATCTCTGCCAAAAGTGCCTCAACAAAGTACTGAGTAAATGGTCTGAATAGTTACGTAAATGTGACATTTCAGTTTTTATTTATTTATACATTTGCAAACATTTCTAAATACCTGATTTTGCTTTGTCATTATGAGGTATTGTGTGGACTGATGAGGGGGGAAAAACTACTTAATCCATTTTAGAATAAGGCTGTAACATAACAAAATGTGGAAAACGTCAAGGGGTCTGAATACTTTCCGAATGCATTGTATCTCCAGAAAAGGTTATGTGTCTGCATTTAAAAAGCCGTAGTGTACCCTTATAGACAAACATGTTGTAGCCAAGGTGTTTTTGGGGTTATATGACTGCGTTAAATATAACTTTTACATATGTAATAGGAAGGAAAACAATACAAAAAAATGGCTGTTTAAACGTTAAGCAAAATTGTCCATTTATCACATCCCAAATAAAATGTCCCTCAAAATGCTTTTCTTAAATTTCAAATGATCCATGTTCTTAAACCATGTTTCCCACATGTTCAGACTACATTGTGAGATAATATATGACAAAGAGCAGTTTTTTATTACTACCAACCTTAAGTCTGAATATTGATTAATTGACCCCATGGGTCATGAAACCAATTTATGTTGCGCAATATAGTGTGTTGTCAAAAATGTTATCATATTTTTCACCATACCAACCACCTGGTTGAACACTTTTTTGCAAAATTATTGCTTTTTAGCCTTTTTACATTTTAACTATTTATTTTCATTTTCCTACTCTTCAAGGTCTCTACTAACAGAAATGATGCAAAATTAATCACTCGCCAATTTAATTCCTGTCATTTAGCTCATATTTTGGTGACTGAGTTCTTACAGTCCTCTGAGTGGGCAAAGTTAGAGTGCCACAACACTGAACTACAACAACAAATTATATATACATTGATACAGGAGTGCTGGGGGAGTTGACGAATCCATTGACGAATCAAGTTCAAGTGAAGATTCTTTTCATATCCACTTCTAAATCCATTGTCAAAACATGCTCTACCAGCCGGTTGAGAAAAGGGTTAAAGTTAAGGAATAAGGATTGTCACAACAACCAATCTCTGGTTGGCATGGGAAGGTGAGCTGCTAATATATAAATCCCCCCCACTTACACACACACACACACACACACACACACACACACACACACACACACACACACACACACACACACACACACACACACACACACACACACACACACTCACAGCACATACGGTCACATGCATGAACACACTCCGTTCGCACGCACACACACACATTTCCATCACATGGCACAGGGGGTGGTTTGGAGGTTCAATAAGCCAATATCCCAGGCGGTCTTGTTTCTCAGAAATAATTTATCTGCAAATTGCAGCTCTACTCTGAAAGTTTCCCTGTCCATTAACCCTGTTGCATCCCTCAGTGCACACCACTGAACATCACTGACAATACACTGCTGAACTGGAGCAGAGGTGTGTGAATACATTTCTTAATCTCCTCTATAGCCTTTAGCTACACCCACTTTTGGCAGCACTTCCACATTCCGATTAGCCAGTCTGCCTACTTCCTGTGACACTGGAAAATAGCTATCTACTTGTCTGTCACAGAGTTGTTCTACACTCGGTGCATATTATCAAAATGTGATGTCCTCCCGGGTGGCACAGTGGTTAAGGGTGCTGTACTGACGCGCCAGCTGTGCCATCAGAGACTCTGGGTTCGCGCCCAGGCTCTGTCATAACCAGCCGGGACCAGGAGGTCCGTGGGGCGACGCACTATTGGCCTAGCGTGGTTAGGGAGGGCTTGGCCGGTAGGGATGTCCTTGTCTCATTGTGCACCAGTGACTCCTGTGGCGGGCTGGGTGCATTGCGCGCTAATCAAGTTTGCCAGGTGCACAGTGTTTCCTCTGACACATTGGTGCGGCTGGCTTCCGGGTTGGATGCGCGCTGTGTTAAGAAGCAGTGCAGCTTGGTTGGGTTGTGTATCGCAGGACTTCCAAACTTCTCTCCCGAGCCCGTACGGGAGTTGTAGTGATGAGACAAGATAGTAGCTACTAAAACAATTGGATAGTGAATTAGCTTTAGCCATTCATGTTATTTTGCTAGCTAGCTAGCTATTAAACTACCGGATATATTTTTTGTTGTTGTATCTAGCTAGTTATAGCTGATTTAGAAACCGTGGCTGAAGTCTCTACTCAAGTAACTTGCTAACTAGCTTTTTTTTGGCTAGTATGTTTAACATTAGCTTGGTCTTGTCTAGGAATCAAGATGAGGGAAATATGCAAGATGGGATGTGTACAGCGAGAGAGGATAGGCGAAGTGAGAGGGATAACTGTGCCCAAAATCATCTTCTCCAGCAGGTGGCGTATGTTTAGTTTAAAAAAAAGTTTTTGTATGGAGGTCAATGATAGAGTGTCGAATTTGGTCAACAAAAATGTGTATGGCTTATTTGCTATGTGAGGCTTATTTGATCGAATAGAAGTTTCGTAATGCTAAGGTTGTTACAAGTGTACGTAAGTAGGACGTGACATCCCGGCAACTTTAAGAAAAAACACATTAAATCAGAGTTGTTCCTCTTGTTCACATGCGTATCTGCCCTCTCATTGGCTAGAATGGTCCCACCTGCCTTGCTTCTTCCTGACTGCCTTGCTATTTTAATTGTATGAGAGGCCACTTGAGTATCTGGTCAATATAATGGATAATCTGTGGTACAGCTATCTGTGGTGTGCCAAGACGACATTAGAGCAAGCAGCTGCAAAGATCAGAAGGTTAGGTGCGACCTTGGTAGATTTCAATGCATCTTTTTGATTGGCTTTCTAAATGAACTGCTTTTTATGCAAAGTGTTTGCTAGATACATTATGATATAGATAGCTAGCTGTGGTTCTCAGTATGCTGATTCATACTAAAGACTGAAAATGGGACCTGGTGCGTCTCTGCTTGGCACTCAGTATTAAGAAGATAGATTGGGGGTGAGGCCCTGCGATAGACTATTGTCCTATCCAGGGGTTATACTTGTACATCAAGCTGCCTGACGCTACAGAAACAGGAGTAGATCCTATGAGCCGTTCCAGCTTGCAACCCTTTCCTTTATGTCTTTCCTTGATACCATTCACACCTCTGCCCAACATTGGCACAATGGATAAATCCTTTTCAGTCTGACAAACTGTAGGCTACTGATTAACAACATGTAGCCTACAGCCTATGCGCCCTGTCCCCTCTGCCTCGGGAAGACAAAGCCGCTACATCACGCATTTAGCTATATAAGCCCATTGATTTCGGTGCAAATTGTGAATTTTACCAGCTTCGGCTGGTTAGGCTACCTAGACCTTTTCATTCCAAATTATTGACTGAAATTAATTTATCAACATAGTGATGACATAGACTATGTGAATAACTTTCTAATTATAGGTGCATAGACGTTGCAACCCTGCATAAAGCAAGCTCAGCCCTATTTGTTCTCTATTGTCCAATTGCAGTTGTTATCTCTGTGTCCCTATTCATCCTCTCTATGGTTCCAGAAGATTTTTAAAATATAGTGACCTGATTAGAAAAACTCATAGCCCACTGTGAGTGTTTTACAGTTTTATGGTTGGAAAACTGTTCCATAGACATCTAAATGTCCTTTCACTATTTACAGGAGTTCAGCTCTCCATAAAACATCATTGTTCCAGTGCACCAGGGTAGAGAGAGGGGTGGAAACAGAGACATCTTCACTTTACATCTTCGCTCTACACCTTCACATTTCATAAAGTCATCCCATGTTTGGTTTATGTATCATTATAGATCATCCTGTAAATAAAGTTAATTGTATACTCTGTTTTCTTTAACATTATATTAGTAAATGTTGCATCAGATAATGCCAATCAATCGTATAATGGATTCAATCACCACTTGATGAAAAATGATGCATATCTCTTTTAGTTTTACTGGCATACTTGCTGTAGTCTGATCTTTGTGGGATAGAATATGATCTACTAATGTCTAGGCCATTTCATTCATAGCCAAAATTAGGGGGCAGGGAAGAAACTTGCCAGAAGTGAACATGGGTAGTATAGTAGTAGTTGGCTAGAATGCATTGGTGATTCACATTGTCCTATGTAAACAGAGGACATTCAAGAGATTTCATGAACAGTAGTTCTTATAACATAGGATGACCCTATTACAGCAATTATGATGCTCTTTGTTTGCCTGCTTCTTTCATTTTGGCTCTATAGTATTTTCAGATGGCTGAAAGTGGTTGTCAGTTTCTATGTCACCCTAGGCAGGCCTAGACAGAAATGCTCTTTTACTATAATTATTTCATAGATTCAATATGAAAACAGTAGAAAGACAGAGAGCTCATGTCAAAAGCTTTTCTAAACCAAAAGCATGGCCGTCATAATACTGTCCCATTAAAAAGCAGGATCTTGCTGCGCTTATGCCAACCAACAACAGCGCAACATGTTGGCATCAGGTATTAGTCTGGTTTAGATAGTGGCTGGGTAAAGCCCAGGCACTAATACACAGGGAGTCACTACAGGTACGGAGCGATTAGAAGGATCAGCCTGAAACCTGTCACCTCACCCCAGGAACACACAAAGCCTGCTTAATGGCTCTGATCACGGGAGCAGAATGTGTGCGTGCGCGTGCCTATCAATGGCAGCTTAAAAGCCACCTAACAACGCACACATACAGGGAGTGTATCATCATCATTTCACTAAGGGTGAGTTTTAACAGAGGGCGAGTTTGACAGAGATAAGAGATGATGGTCTCACAGTGTGACTGATGACAGCACCAATACTATCCTATATGTGTCACATCACAATACCAATTACCGGGACATCTACCATACGATGAATGTTCTAAAAAATACACTGATACACCAAGTCCAGATCAATGGTTTTGCGCACTTCTGAGTTAGCACTATGTAATCTATTTTTATTTAATAGTGACACTGGCCTAACTGACAGATTGGTGCTGGTGGTCATCCATGCGTGCCTCAGTTAACATTCTCTAACGGAGGAGTGATTGGCAGACAGAGGGAATGTCCTGGTCCAGGGCTAATCTGGGGAACTGAAACAGAGAATGAGTCATGCAACCATTACATAATACAGCTGTCCAAAAATAGCCCCAGGCAAAGAGGACAAGAGGTCACCAATCTTCAATCACAACTGATTAAGATGCCACTACTACCATGAATGCTATGTGTGGGTGTTTGTTTGTGTGTCCCACACCGACCGTGGAAACTTCCAGTCAGGGAGAGCATTTTAAACCTGGACAGCCTTCCTCCTCACAGTACTGCTGGGTCATGGGCTCTGATACGAAAATGCAAATTAGCTCGCTCTCCTCCCCTGATGGGTGTGGAGTACACCTGGAAATACAAATTAACTGGACAGGTTTGCATGTATTACAACAAAATGGAACGACATTCATTTCTTTGGTCCCTGAGCTGCAGCGATAGAGTGAAAGAGAAAGGAGATAGCGAGAGAGCGGGAGAGAGAGAATCTGGAGTGTCCTTTGACCTTGAGAAAGAGGAAAGAGTGAGGAAAAGAAGAAAGTGAGCGAGAACATGTTTGAGCGACAATAGCTCAATATCCTCAGTCCAATGCTCGCAGTTGGGTATAATCCATACCAGTCATACTGTATAAACATATCCTGCAGTCCATTGATACGCCTGCAATGTGGAGGGCAAATTCTCACTCATTATTGTTGCAACCAAGAGATGGATACCATGGTTCAAGATGCAGTAAAAATTCAATTTGATCTAGTGATTAACTTCAGCAGCAAAATCAAGTCTGTTGAGGAGTGCTTATATTATAAAGTTTGATACCAACATGTACTTAATGAATGGGGTATCAAAGCATAATAGTAAAAGCATAATCAAGACACAGAGTATAACACATTCACATTCAAAGGTATTGAATGTGTCACTGACACAAATTGTTATCTCATCTGGATTGCAAACGTAGCCTACAGACATAAAACCATGAATCCAAGCACTATCATCAAATTATTGGATCGTTATCATGTATACAACCACTCTACTACGCCAACATGTTCAGTAATCCCCTGCCATCTTAAAGCTAACAACAGCGAGAGTTAATGTTGCTGTCTTCCTTTCCCTCTGCCCCACTCCACTGGTCATCTACCCACACACACATTATAGTTACCGGAGCTTATCCAGCCAATCCAGCCAGCCAGGACACAAACAGACAGGAGGCAATCAAATCAACTGCAGCAGCTAATGCACAATGAAAGCAGAGTTACTTACTCTAGGCATCAGTGTGTGAGCAGAGAGCAGAGCGCAGAGGCAGGGTCCAGCATCGGATGAAGAAATCAGCTGAAGATCAGCACTGCTCTATGCAGCAGAACCTAGCCAGGAGACTGTTGATGGAAAGTGCTGGAGACACCTATATTCTCTCCTTCTCGTTCTCTCCGTATTTCACCTGCTCTTAGTTTCTCCCTCACTCTTTTACTTACTTGCTTCACAGAGTGGTCTTTCACTATCCCTCACCACCAAATGTCTTCCCACTTTCTCTCTTTCCTTCTGTGACTCTACCTCTCTGTCTGACTCAGTCGTAGTGCTCTGACACCTGCTTTCAGAGCTCAGCCTCTCCTGTCAGATGATACTGTGGAAAGCTCCCCCTACCTTCCTCTCACACATATACTCCCTATCTCTCTTTGTTCCTCTCCATCCCTCTCTCTCTCTTTCCTCACACACTCTCACATGTACACACACACCACATGCACATATTCTCTCTTTCCCTCTCTCCCCCTCCCCACTCTCTCTCTCCTTTCTCTAACTATAACAAGGGAGACGGAGAAGCATGTCCATCCAAGCTGTTAGTTATTGGTTCATTTAGCATTCCTCTCACTTTGACTCCTCGATAAAAGGGCAATGTTCATATGAGTGACGAGAGTGCAGTGGGTGTATGGAGTGGTGGAGACTCATGATGTGAAGTGCTAACTCACTCACTCATCCCTGCTGCGCCAGCTGGCGCATAGGGCAGCAACAAAGCCACTCCATTTCTGTCTGTCTCTGGCCATCTTCTCTAGCTCTGCTGATGTTGTTGAAGCTCGATCTTGATTATTCTCCGCCACGTTGTCTTGGGCCTCCCACTCTTACGTCTGCCCTCTGGAGTCCAAAGGACAGCTATTCTTGGGATAGAGTCTGTACTCTTTCTCATGAAGTGTCCAATCTAGCTCCAGCAGCATCTCTTGAGTATGGAATCCAAGGCTTCCTGCTTCATTTGTCTAAGTATTTTTGATATTGTGTTTGGCCGGAAGATGTGCATGATTCTCCAGAGACAAGTTGTGTGAAAGATTGTTTTTTCAGGTCTGCTTCTGTTATTTTCCAGCATTCTGAACCATAAAGTAGAGTTGCCAGTACACAGCTCTGGTATATTTTGTGGTTTTATTTGTGCTGTATGGTCCAGATTTCCAAAACTTCATAAAAATTGCTTTTGCTTTATTGATTCTGGTGCAAATGTCTTTGCTGGTGCTCCCATTATTGCATATTGTGCTAACAAGGTAAGTAAAACTGCGGGTGAACTCCAGGTCCTGTTCCTTGATTTTGACTGCTTTTGCTGTGTTGATGTTGATGGGTATGACCTTTGTCTTGCTGCAGTTGATAACCAGGCTGACTTGCTAGCCAAAGGACTGGACTCTGTCAGTTTAGTCTTGTAGACGTTGGTGTGTGATAAAAGAGCCAGGTAATCTGCGAAGTCAAGGTGTTCTAGAGTAGAATACAAGGTCCATCGTTCTCCTCTTGCCTAATCTTCTGTTCGCCACAAGAGTACAGCTGACAAAAACACAACCTTGACGAACTCCAGACTTCACAGCAAAGCTCATGTCGCTCGTTCCCACATTGCATGAAAAGTTGCTGTAGAACAGTTTCTTGATGTTAACAACATGGGTAGGGATTTATAAATTCTCAAGATCTTCCATAAACCTTTCCGGTGGATGCTGTCAAAAGCCTTCTGCAAGTCAATGAAGTTGATGTAGAGTTTCCATTGCCACTCACTACATTGCTAAATTATGTTCCTGAGGGGCAAAGATCTGGTTTGTACAGCTCCTACCTCCCCTAAAACTAGCTTGTTCATTCCTAAGCATTTTGTCTACAGAGGAAGACATCTGTTGTACGATAATCTTGCAAAAGATCTTGCTGGGAACAGATAACAGTGTGATGCCCCTCCAGTTGTTGCAATCGGATAGTGTGCCCTTCTTAGGTACCCTTGGTATCTGAAGGTATCTTTCCCTTCATCCAGATCTTAGTGAAGAGTGGGAAAAGGACATTTGCAGCCAATACAGGATCGATATTGAACACCTCTGCATTGAGCTGCTCACTTTCTTTTCCCTCTCTCTTTCTTCTTTTTCTCACTCTCTCCTCTCTCTCCTTTCTATCTCTCTCTCCTCTTTTTCAAGGTCAAAGGACCCTCCAGATTCTCTCTCTCTTTCTCTCTCTCACTCTCCCGCTATCTTCTTTCTCTTTCACTCTATCGCATCATCATTAAACTACTATGTTTACCAGGTCTAGAAACCTATCTCATCCCCCACTGAGCCAGACTGATGTCTCTTTCCACCTCCCCTACCAGTCCTTACCAGATGGGCTGCAACTTACAGAGGATAGTATCAGAGAAGCTCCCTCTCCTGGTTCCAAGGCCCATGGTGCCTGCTCCTGTCCTCTTGCTCTGAGGCATGTTCTCTGGCTGCTGCCTGCTGCAGCTCTACACTGGAGGAGGGTCCACCTGGACCTGCCTGGACCACTGAAACTCAGCTAGACAAAGGACCATGGTGGATGCCCATTGTTAGGGAAACCAATGGACATTGACGGAAAGAAGACATAGGGCTCTTTTCAATCAAAACCACTTTAGCCGACATCCGCATAGCGGTAGTTTTGGGGGTGTTAGATGCGGAACTGTATTGAAGCTGTCAATCCACAAGCTGTTCCTGGCATTATAACTAAAGTGGACATTGCCATTGGCTGCATGGAGTCACATTAACAGAAATTCCATGCAGCCTTGTTTACAAGTTCAAACACTGGAATGTGAGAACTAATCTACACATCGATTAGGATGATAGAAATCGTCATTATTTCATTTAATGATTTTTCAATTTGAGCATAATTATTCTTATATATAGCCTACACTGTCTCGTTTTTCAATTCTAACACGAGTGGGGTGGGTGTGGCTTCTTGAAAATGATTGCAAGAGCAGCTGCTCGGTTGATTTGACGGCTCAAATGCAGTCCTGACACCGGCAAAACATCCACTATGTGTGTGTCTGCTATCGGCAGTTGATGCTTGATCTGATTGAATCTAGGTCTTAGTCCTGCGGCGCACACCAAGTTCAGAGTGTAGTCTTACAAGTCAGTCCAGAACTCCCTAAAGCCCATCCAGAACACCCCTCTCAAAACTTTTTTACAATTTGCTTTTAACAGCCGGTGGTTTCCCCCTGTCTCTCTCCCAGATGAACTACTTTGGCACGCAAACAGAGAAGATCCTTTTACCTCAGATAACGTTTCCTCTCAGGAGACAATGACCAAACCAATTCTCAGGCAGCCTGGATGGGCTGATGAGGCACGTGGTGTGTGAGGCTAGACACACATCTCAATCTGGGCCTCTCAGATTTTGGCATGGTTGCAATAGGATTAGCAGGGGATCATTGTTTCCAAACAGAGGGACTGAGTGAGTCAAACCAGCTCATGGGGAGTCAATAGCCCAAATCACTCTCATTGTCAGCCCAGGCAGGGATCCACAAAATGTATTTGTGAAACATTTAGAAAACAAATGTTCTTTGGACTGTGCTGCTAATTAAAGGAATGTACAGTACCCCCTTTAGACTGGAGATTAAACTGGAGATTACTGTCTCCCCCTCTCTCCCGTCAGTTTCTATTTTCATCCCTCTGTTCATGTTCTCCCTTTCCGTTCACTCCCTATCCCTTTGTCACTGTCTTTTCAGTCCCTGCAGTCAACTGTGGAGGCAGCTAGGCTAAACTCTACATTTACACACTGTCATACTGCAGATAATTCACTCCATGCTGAGAGACTAACAATGACTATGTAGGAGGAAGCACAGTCACACTTTATTTGGATAGTCCGGATAGTCCATCTGTAGAAGCTCTACAGATGGTCATATCAACAAACTATCTGTTGATAAACAACTGCTCACTAAGGTTACGGTTAGGGTTAGATTTAGAACAAGTATGGGCAACTTTGATGGGGTCGAGGGCCACAAAAAATCTGAACTCATCATGAGAGGCTGCAGTGGCTTTCGGGTCAGCGTACCCACATCCATCCCCACACATACACTCAGAGCCGGGCCTAGCCTTTTGGGGGCTGTCATGTCAAATAGTGTCTCCCTGCCAAAAAGTGTCCTTCCCTGCCTCACAATGGGATTTGATGAGTTCTAGCTTCCGCTGCTATGGTAGTTGCTAGAACTTTCAAAATTCTGACCGGCTTGACCGGCCTACGTAATAAAGTAATGCGTACGTTGCTATTCTTGTTGCTTGGCTTTATTTTACCTAGCAGTTTTAGTTCTATAACACTACATAAGCGCCCGCTTAGTTGTCACAAAATTATTACCTCATAATCGCTATCCAAGGACAGCATTTGTGACGGTGACTAATTGCTGACTACCTACTGCTTCAGAAGACCGAAAAGACTGGAAAGAGAACACTCTTTCTTTACCATATATCGGTCTTTACATAAGAAAATATTGTAAAATAGGAATAAATCATTGAAGCTGTTTTTAGATTGACATTGCTAGCTACTGTACTTATTTACCTCAGTCTGCCTAATCAGCTAGCTAGCCAGACAGTTGTATTTAGCTAACGTTAGCTAGCTAGCTTACTGTTATTGTAGCTTTCTGTTTGTATGTAGCTTGCACTTCAATGGCATACCTTGAGAAGATTTTCTTATATCTTCCAACTAGACAAAGTACTATGAAGACACCACTGATCTCGACAAGAGGCGCAACATTCAAAGAGGGCTGAGAAATTCACAATTCAGGTTAACATTAAGCAGTTAACTGACATTAGATAACTGGAAGGATTTAGTTACAGTACCAGTCAAAAGTTACCACACCTACAATTAGGGTTTTCCTTATTTTTGTACTATTTTCTACATTGTAGAATAATAGTGAAGACATCAAAACTATGAAATAACACATATGGAATCATGTAGTAACCAAAGAAAGTGTTAAACACATCAAACTAGAATTTAGATTCTTCAAAGTAGCCACCCTTTGCCTTGATGACAAATTTGCACAGTCTTGGCATTTTCTCAACCATTTTCACCTGGAATTATTTTCCAACAGTCTTGAAAGAGTTCCCACATATGCTGAGTACTTGTTGGCTGCTTTTCCTTCACCCTGCGGTCCAACTCATCCCAAACCATCATCTCAATTGGGTTGAGGTCGGGTGAATGTGGAGGCCAGGTCATCTGATGCAGCACTCCATCACTCTCCTTCTTGATTATATAGCCATGACACAGCATGGATGTGTGTTGGGTCATTGTCCTGTTGAAAAACAAATTATAATTCCACTAAGTGAAAACCAGATGGGATGGCATATCGCTACAGAATGCTGTGGTAGCCATGCTTGTTAAGTGTGCCTTGAATTCTAAATTAATCACTGACAGTGTTATCACACCTCCTTCTCCATGCTTCATGGTGGGTACCACACATGCAGATATTATCTGTTCACCTACTCTGTGTCACACAAAGACTCTGCAGTTGGAACCCAAAATCTCTAATTTGGACTCATCAGAACAAAGGATATATTTTTCCCGGTCTAATGTCAATTTCTCATGTTTCTTGGCCCAAGCAAGTCTCTTCTTATTATTGATGTCCTTTAGTAGTGGTTTCTTTGCAGCAATTGGACCTTGAAGGCCTAATTCACACAATCTCCTCTGAACAGTTGAAGTTGAGATGTGTCTGTTACTTGAACTCGGTGAAGGAGTTTTTTGGGCTGTAATTTCTGAGTCTGGAAACTCTAATGAACTTATCCTCTGGGTCTTCCTTTCCTGTGGCGGTTCTCATGATCATAGCACTTTTCATCATAGCGCATAACGGTTTTTACGACTTCACATGAAGTAACTTTCAAAGTTTGTGTTTAGCAGATGTTATTGGGTGTGTGACAAAATGGTTGTGTTTCTAGCTCTGACAGTGTAGTAATATCTAACAATTTTACAACATATACAAAATACACACAAATCTAAGTTAAGGAATGAAATTAACAATATATAAATATATGAATGAGCAATTTCAGAGTGGCATAGACTAAGATACAGTAGAATAGTGTAGAAGACAGTATATACAATTGAAATCGGAAGTTTACATACACCTTAGCCAAAAACATTAAAACTCAGTTTTCACAATTCCTGACATTTAATCCCAGTAACAATTCCCTGTTTTAGGTCAGATAGCATCATCACTTTATTTTAAGAATGTGAAAAGTCAGAATAATAGTATAGAAAATAATTTCTTTCAGCTTTTATTTCTTTCATCACATTCCCAGTGGGTCAGAAGTTTACATACACTCAATTAGTATTTGGTAGCATTACCTTTAAATTGTTAAACTTGGGTCAAACGTTTCGTGACGCCTTCCACAAGCTTCCCACAATATGTTGGGTGAATTCTGGCCCATTCCTCCTAACAGAGCTGGTGTATCTGAGTCAGGTTTGTAGGCTTCATTTCTCGCACACGCTTTTTCAGTTCTGCCCACAAATTTTCTATAGAATTGAGGTCAGGGCTTTGTGATGGCCACTCCAATAACTTGACTTTGTTGTCCATAAGCCATTTTACCACAACTTTGGAAGTATGCTTGGGGTCATTGTCCATTTGGAAGAACGATTTGTGACCAAGCTTTAACCTCCTGACTGATGTCTTGACATGTTGCTTCAATATAGCCACATAATTATCTTTCCACATGATGCCATCTATTTTGTGAAGTGCACCAGTCCCTACTGCAGCAAAGCACCCACACAACATGATGCTGCCACCCCTGTGCTTCACGCTTGGAATGGTGTTCTTCGGCTTGCAAGCCTCCCAATTTTTCCTCCAAACATAACGATTGTCATTATGGCCAAACTGTTCTATTTTTGTTTCATCAGACCAGAGGACATTTCTCCGAATAGTACGATCTTTGTTCCAGAGCATAGTCTGAAAAAAAAGTATGATCTGTGCAGTTACAGACCGTAGTCTGGCTTTTTTATGGAGTTTTGGAGCAGTGGCTTCTTCCTTGCTGAGCGGCGTTTCAGGTTATGTCGATATAGGACTCGTTTTACTGTGGATCTAGAAACTTTGTACCTATTACCTCCAACCTCTTCACAAGGTCCTTTGCTGTTGTTCTGGGATTGATTTGCACTTTTCGCACCAAAGTACATTCATCTTTAGGAGACAAAACGTGTCTCCTTCCTGAGCAATATGACAACTGCGTGATCCCATGGTGTTTATACTTGCGTACTATTGTTTGTACAGATGAACGTGGTACGTTCAGGCGTTTGGAAAATGTCCCAAGGATGAACCAGACTTGTGGAGGTCTACCATTGTTTTTCTGAGGTCTTGGCTGATTTCTTTTGATTTTCCCATGATGTCACTGGATTTGAAGGTAGGCCTTGAAATACATCTACAGGTACACCTCCAATTGACTCAGATGATGTCAATTAGCCTATTAGAAGCTTCTAAAGCCATGACATCATTTTCTATCATTTTCAAGCTGTTTAAAGGCACAGTCAACTTAGTGTATGTAAACTTCTGACCCACTGGAATTGTGATACAGTGAATTCTAAGTGAAATAATCTGTCTGTAAACAATTGTTGGAAAAATAACTTGTGTCATGCACAAAGTAGATGTCCTAACCGACTTGCCCAAACTATAGTTTGTTAACAAGAAATTTGTGGAGTGGTTGAAAAATGACTTTTAATGACTCCAACGTAAATGTATGTAAACTTCCGACTTCAACTGTACATATGATATGAGTAATGCAAGATATGTAAACATTATTAAAGTGGCCAGTGATTTCAAGTCTATTTATATAGGTAGCAGCCTCTAATGTGCTAGTTATGGCAATTTAACAGTCTGATGGCCTTGAGATAGAAGATATTTTTCAGTCTCTCAGCTTTGATGTACCTGTACTGGCCTCGCCTTCTGGATGATAGCAGAGTGACCAGGTAAGGGCTTGGGTGGTTGTTATCCTTGATGATCTTTTTGGCCTTCCTGTGACATCGGGTGATGTAGGTTTCCTGGAGGGCAGGTAGTTTGCCCCCGGTGATACGTTGACCATACCGCACCACCCTCTGGAGAGCCCATGGTTGCGGGTGGTGCAGTTGTCATAGCAGGCAGTGATACAGCCCGACGGGATGGTCAATTGTGCATCAGTAAAAGTTTGTGAGGGTTTTAGGTGACAAGCAACATTTCTGTTATGTGTTTTTTTACCACACTGTCTGTGTGGGTGGACCATTTCAGGCTGTCAGTGATGTGTACGCCAAGGAACTTGAAGCTTTCCACCTTCTCCACTGATGGCGATGTGGATAAGGGGGTGCTTCCTCTGCTGTTTCCTCAAGTCCACAATGATCTCCTTTGTTTTGATTACTTTGAGTGAGAGGTAATTTTTTGGCACAACACTCCCAGAGCCCTCATCTCCTCCCTGTAGGCTGTCTCTTTACTGTTGGTATTCAAGCCTACTACTGTTGAGTAGTCATCGGTAAACTTGATGAATGAGTTGGAGGCGTCCTTGGCCATGCAGTCATGGGTCTACAGCGAGTACAGGAGGAGGCTCAGCACGCACCCCTGAGGGGCCCCTGTGTTGAGGATCAGAGTGGAGGATTTGTTGTTACCTACCCTCACCACCTGGGGGCAGCCCGTCAGGAAGTCAAGGATCCAGTTGCAGAGGGAGGTGTTTAGTCCCAGGGTCCTTAGCTTAGTGATGAGCTTTGAAGGCACTATGGTGTTGAATGCTCCACTGTAGTCAATTAATTGCATTCTCACATAGGTGTCCAGGTGGGAAAGGGCAGTGTAATAGAGATTGGAGATTGCATCATCTGTGGATCTGTTGGGGCGAATTCAAATTTGAGTTGGTCTCGGTTTTCTAGGAAAATGGTGTTGATGTGAGCCATGTCAAGCCTTTCAAAGCACTTCATGGCTACAGGCATGAGTGCTACGGGTCGATAGTCATTTAGGCAGTTTTACGGGTGCCTAACCAATTGTGCTATTATGTGGGTTTTTTGCGAGTTATTTGTAACTTATTTTGTACACAATGTTTCTGCCACCGTATCTTACAGCAAAAAAATAGCTTTTGGATATCAGGACAGCGATCACTCACCTCGAATTAGACAAAGATTTTTTTCTTCAACAAGCAGGAAGCACAGGATACACTGCAAACACCCGACGAAGGTCGAAATCCCCGTTATTGGCAAGAGAAAGAGACGCAGATACAGAGGACACAGAGTGGGGTGCCTCGTAAGGATCCGGAGAAGGCGAGTGGGAAAGCTAACAGGAAACCGCTCACCCAGAGGTGGTGCTCCTCGTGGCTCGGAGACTTTAATGCAGGGAAACTTAAATCCGTTTAACCTTTCTATCAACATGTTAAATGCGCAACCAAAGGGAGAAAAAAAATGAAGATCACCTTTAATCCACACACAGAGCCGCATACAAAGCACTCCCTCGCCCTCCATTTGGCAAATCTGACCATAATTCTATCCTCCTGATTCCTGCTTACAAGCAAAAAATAAAACAGGAAGCACCAGTGACTCGGTCTATAAAAAAGTGGCCAGATGAAGCAGATGCTAAACTACAGGCCTGTTTTGCTATCACAGACTGGAACATGTTCTGGGATTCTTCCGATTGCATTGTGGAGTACACCACATCAGTCACTGGCTTTATCAATAAGTGCCTCTAGGACGTTGTCCCCACAATGACTGTATGTTCATACCCCAACCAGAAGCCATGGATAACAGGAAACATTCGCACTGAGCTGAAGGGTAGAGCTGCCGATTTCAAGGTGCAGGAATCTAACCCGGAAGCTTATAAGAATCCTGCTATGCCCTCTGAAGAACCATCAAACAGCCAAAGTGCCAATACAGGGCTAAGATTGAATTGTACTACATCCGCTCCGATGTGCGTCTTATGTGGCAGGGCTTGCAAGCTATTACAGACTACAAAGGGAAGCACAGCCACAAGCTGCCCAGTGACAAGAGCCTACCAGATGAGCTAAATCACTTCAATGCTTGCTTCGAGGCAAGCAACACTAAGGCATGCATGACGCTCTCCATAGTCGATGTGAGTAAGACCTTTAAACAGGTCAACATTCACAAGGCCGTGGGGCCAGACGGATTACCCGGGACGCTCTGGGCATGTGTTGATCACCTGGCAGGAGTTTTCACTGGCATTTTCAACATGTCCCTGATTGAGTCTGTAATACCAACATGTTTCAAGCAGAACACCATACCCATACAACTCCAACACCATCATTAAGTGTGCAGACGACACAACAGTGGCAGGCCTGATCACCGACAACGATGAGACAGCCTATAGGGAGGAGGTCAGAGACCTGGCCGGGTGGTGCCAGAATAACAACATATCCCTCAACGTAACCAAGACTAAGGAGAAGATTGTGGACTACTGGAAAAGGAGGACCGAGCACGTTCCCATTCTCATCGATGGGGATGTAGTGGAGCAGGTTGAGAGTTTTAAGTTCCTTGGTGTCCACATCACCAACAAATTAGAATGGCCATAAACACACCAAGACACTTGTGAAGAGGGCACGACAAAGCCTATTCCCTTCGCAGGAAACTAAAAAGATTTAGCATGTGTCCTCAGATCCTCAAAAGGTCCTACAGCTGCAACATCGAGAGCATGCCGACTTGTTGCATCACTGACTAGTATGGCAGCTGCTCGGCCTTCGACCGTAAGGCACTACAGAGGTTAGTGCGTGCAATTCCAGTACATCACTGGGGCTCAGCTGCCTACTATCCAGGATCTCTACCAGGTGGTGTCAGAGGAAGGCCCTAAAAATTGTAAAGGACCCCACCCACCCCAGTCATAGACTGTTCTCTCTACTACCGCATGGCAAGTGGTACCGGAGCGCCAAGTCTAGGACCAAAAGGCTTCTCAACAGCTTTTACCCCCAAGCAATAAGATTCCTGAACAGGTAATTAAATGGCTACCTGGACCATTTGCATTGGGTCAAACCCTCTATTATGCTGCTGCAACTCTCTGTTTATCATATATGCATGGTCACTTTAAATATACATTCATGTACATAATACATTGCACATAATACCTCAATTAGCCCGACTAACCGGTGCCCCCGCACATTGGCTACCTGGATTATCTGCATTGTGTCCCACCACTCACCACCCAACATCTACATGTTGCTAGCTCTGCATTTAGTTACAGTGCCTTGCGAAAGTATTCGGCCCCCTTGAACTTTGCGACCTTTTGCCACATTTCAGGCTTCAAACATAAAGATATAAAACTGTATTTTTTTGTGAAGAATCAACAACAAGTGGGACACAATCATGAAGTGGAAAGACATTTAATGGATATTTCAAACTTTTTTAACAAATCAAAAACTGAAAAATTGGGCGTGCAAAATTATTCAGCCCCTTTACTTTCAGTGCAGCAAACTCTCTCCAGAAGTTCAGTGAGGATCTCTGAATGATCCAATGTTGACCTAAATGACTAATGATGATAAATACAATCCACCTGTGTGTAATCAAGTCTCCGTATAAATGCAACTGCACTGTGATAGTCTCAGAGGTCCATTAAAAGCGCAGAGAGCATCATGAAGAACAAGGAACACACCAGGCAGGTCCGAGATACTGTTGTGAAGAAGTTTAAAGCCGGATTTGGATACAAAAAGATTTCCCAAGCTTTAAACATCCCAAGGAGCACTGTGCAAGCGATAATATTGAAATGGAAGGAGTATCAGACCACTGCAAATCTACCAAGACCTGGCCGTCCCTCTAAACTTTCAGCTCATACAAGGAGAAGACTGATCAGAGATGCAGCCAAGAGGCCCATGATCACTCTGGATGAACTGCAGAGATCTACAGCTGAGGTGGGAGACTCTGTCCATAGGACAACAATCAGTTGTATATTGCACAAATCTGGCCTTTATGGAAGAGTGGCAAGAAGAATGCCATTTCTTAAAGATATCCATAAAAAGTGTTGTTTAAAGTTTGCCACAAGCCACCTGGGAGACACACCACACATGTGGAAGAAGGTGCTCTGGTCAGATGAAACCAAAATTGAACTTTTTGGCAACAATGCAAAACGTTATGTTTGGCGTAAAAGCAACACAGCTCATTACCCTGAACACACCATATCCACTGTCAAACATGGTGGTGGCAGCATCATGGTTTGGGCCTGCTTTTCTTCAGCAGGGACAGGGAAGATGGTTAAAATTGATGGGAAGATGGATGGAGCCAAATACAGGACCATTCTGGAAGAAAATCTGATGGAGTCTGCAAAAGACCTGAGACTGGGACGGAGATTTGTCTTCCAACAAGACAATGATCCAAAACATAAAGCAAACATAAAGCAAAATCTACAATGGAATGGTTCAAAAATAAACATATCCCGGTGTTAGAATGGCCAAGTCAAAGTCCAGACCTGAATCCAATCGAGAATCTGTGGAAAGAACTGAAAACTGCTGTTCACATATGCTCTCCATCCAACCTCACTGAGCTCGAGCTGTTTTGCAAGGAGGAATGGGAAAAAATGTCTCTCGATGTGCAAAACTGATAGAGACATACCCCAAGCGACTTACAGCTGTAATCGCAGCAAAAGGTGGCGCTACAAAGTATTAACTTAAGGGGGCTGAATAATTTTGCACGCCCAATTTTTCAGTTTGTGATCTGTTAAAAAAGTTTTAAATATCCAATAAATGTCGTTCCACTTCATGATTGTGTCCCACTTGTTGTTGATTTTTCACAAAAAATACAGTTTTATATCTTTATGTTTGACGCCTGAAATGTGGCAAAAGGTCGCAAAGTTCAAGGGGGCCGAATACTTTCGCAAGGCACTGTATATGTATGTCATATTGAGGTACTGGTATCTAGCTATAAGTTAACCCCGATCAATCAAATGGATAGGTGTAAGCAATTATGGTAATTCCAACATAGTTTAACTAGGTATATTGGCTAGACAGACACCGACAGAGAGAGAGAGAGAGAGGGGGGAGGAGGAAGAAAGTGAGAAAGAAAGGATGAGAGGGAGAGAGAGGTGTGAGAAGAGTGAAAGATAGAGAGAAACAGAGAGAAAAATCAGTGCAAATGTACTTAGACTTGAGTATTTAGAAAACGCTTGTCTTTGAACTTGTTAGGAAATCACATCTACCTTGGAAAGGATACCCAGCCACACAGGAGGGTGATTTTCACTGAAGAGAAGGAGGCCGTGCTGACCGAGAAGCATGCTGGCCATTTGGGAGTGAAGCACATGATTGCCAAAATCAACCTACGCATCTTCTGGCGTGGGATTGTCAAGGATGTGGATAGCTGTGCAAGTGAAATAGCCTTTTGTTTATCAATCACACTGCATTATATCTGAAATTATTTGATTTCAATTAATGTCATATCAGAAAGCACACACTGTTTACATTTGTCACTGTGGCTAAAGGTTGGTACCTCTCTAGCCTGCTAGAAGTTTGAGTGAGTGAAGACTGTGGCGCTGTAGTTGAATCCCATCAAAAAGTGTCACAATTCATATTTCGCCCGAATACATTTTTTTGTAATGGTTGCTTTATTTGACCACAGCAGAGTTAAATATTATAGAATGTCAAATCAAATCATATTTTATTGGTTACATACACATGGTTAGCAGGTTAGCTAGTGATAATTTTGTTAGAGTGGCCAATGATTTCAAGTCTGTATGTAGGCAGCAACCACTCTGTGTTAGTGATGGCTGTTTAACAGTCTGATGGCCTTGAGATAGAAGCTATTTGAACTTGCCTTCTGGATGGTAGCGGGGTGAACAGGCAGTGGCTCAGTCGGTTGTTGTCCTTGATCATTTTGGCCTTCCTGACATCGGGTGCTGGGCAACAGCACAACAGGATGCTTTCAAATGTTCATCTGTAGAACTTTGTGAGGGTTTTAGGTGACAAGCTACATTTCTTCAGCTGTTGCGTCTTCTTCACCACACTGTCTGTGTGGGTGGACCATTTTAGTTTGTCCGAGATGTGTACACTGAGGAACTTGAAACTTTCCACCTTCTCCAATGCTGTTCCGTTGATATGGATTGGATGGAGCTCCCTCTGCTGTTTCCTGAAGTCCACAATCATCTCCTATGTTTTGTTGACATTGAATGAGAGTTTTTTTTCCTGACACCACACTCACAGAGCCCTCACCTCCTCCCTGTAGGCCGTCTCGTTGTTGTCGGTGATCAAGCCTACTACTCTTGAGTCATCTGCAAACTTGATGATCGAGTTGGCGGCGTGCATGGCCATGCAGTCGTGGGTAAACAGAGAGTACAGGAGGGGGCTAAGCACGCATCCTTGTGGGGCCCCAGTGTGGAGGATCAGCGAAGTGGAGATGTTTTTTCCTACCTTCACCACCTGGAGGTGGCCCGTCAGGAAGCCCAGGACTCAATCGCACAGGGCGGGTTTGAGACCCAGGGCCTCAAGCTTAATGATGAGCTTGGAGGATACTATGGTGTTGAATGCTGAGCTGTATTCAATGAACAGCATTCTTACATAGCTCTTGTCCAGATGGGATAGAGCAGTTTGCAGTGTGATGGCGATTGTGTATCATCTGTAGACCTATTGGGGCGTTATGCAAGTTGCAATGGGTCTAGGGTGACAGCTAAGGTGGAGGTGATATGATCCTTGACTAGTCTCTCAAAGTACTTAATGATGACAGAAGTGAATGCTATGGAGCGATAGTCATTAAGTTCAGTTACCTTTGCCTTCTTGGGTACAGGAACAATGGCCATCTTGAAGCATGTGGGGACAGCAGACTGGGATAGGGAGAGATTGAATATGTCCATAAACACACCAGCCAAATGGTCTGTGCATGCTCTGAGGACGCGGCTAGGGATGCCGTCTGGGCCGGCAGCCCTGCGAGGTTTAACACGTTTAAAGTCTTACTCACGTCGGTCAGGGACAAGGGGGGGAAGTATATGCAGTCCTTGGTAGCAGGCCATGTCGGTGGCGCTGTATAATTCTCAAAGCGGGCAAAGAAGGTGTTTAGTTTGTCTGGAAGCAAGACGTCGGTGTCTTTAATGTGGCTGGTTTTCTTTTTGTAGTCTGTGATTGCCTGTAGACCCTGCCACATACGTCTTGTGTCTGAGCCGTTGAATTGTGACTCCACGTTGTCCCTATACTGACGTTTCGCTTGTTTGATTGCCTTGCGGAGGGAATAACTACACTGTTTGTATTCTGCCATATTCCTGGTCATCTTTCTGTGGTTAAATGCGGTGGTTCGCGCTTTCAGTTTTGCTCGACTGCCGCCATCTATCCACGGTTTCTGGTTCGGGTAGGTTTTAATAGTCACAGTGGGAACAACATCTCCTGTGCACTTCCTTATAAACTCGCTCACTGAATCAGCGTACAAATCTATATTATTCTCTGAGGCTACCCGGAACACGCCCCAGTCCGCGTGATCAAAACAATCTTGAAGCATTCTGATTGGTCAGACCAGCGTTGAATGGTCCTAGTCATGGGCACGTCCTGTTTGAGTTTCTGCCTATGTGGGGGAGAAGAAAAATGGAGTTGTGGTCGGATTTCCCGAACGGAGGGCGGGGGAGGGCCTTGTATGCATCGTGAAAGTTAGAGTAGCAGTGATCCAGAGTTTTGCTAGCCCGGGTACTATAATTGATATGCTGATAGAATTTAGGTAGCCTTGTTCTCAAATTTGCTTTGTTAAAATCCCCAAATACAATAAATGCAGCCTTCGGATATATGGTTTCCAGTTTGCATAGAGTCTAGTGGAGTTCCTTGAGGGCTGTCGTGGTGTCAGCTAGGGGGGATATACACCGCAGTGATAATAACCAACGAGAACTCTCTTGGGAGATAATAATGACGGCATTTGATTGTGAGGAATTCTAGGTCCAGTGAATAGAAGGACTTGAGTTCCTGTATGTTGTTACAATTACACCATGAGTCCTTAATCATGAAACATACACCCCCGCCTTTCTTCTTCCCTGAGAGATGTTTATTCCTGTCGGCGTGACGCACAAAGATTCCAGGTGACTGTACAAACTCTGACAGCATGTCCCCAGAGAGCTATGTTTCCATGAAACAAAGTATGTTACAATCCCGAATGTCTCTCTGGAAAGCAACCCTAGCCCTAATTTCGTCTACCTTGTTAACTAGAGACTGGACATTAGCGAGTAAAATACTTGGAAGCGGTGGGTGGTGTGTGCGCCTCCAAAATCTGCCTAGAAGGCCGCTCTGTCTACCTCTCCTGCGGCAATGTTGTTTTGGGTCAGCCTCTGGAAACAGTTTGATTGCCTTGGGTGGTTTGAACAAAGGATCCGCTTTGGGAAAGTCATATTCCTGGTCATAGTGCTGGTAAGTTGACTTCGCTCTGATAGCCAATAGTTCTTCCCGACTGTATGTAATAACACTTAAGATTTTCTGGGATAACAATGTAAGAAATAATACATAAAAAATGAAGTACTGCATAGTTTCCTAAGGACTAGATTTTGTTTTGCTTGTGTGTGTGTGTGTGTGTGTGTGTGTGTGTGTGTGTGTGTGTGTGTGTCAGTATCCTTACAAATATGAAAATCAGCCTACTATATGACAGATACGGATAAGAATGAAGAAATCTTCTCTCTAACACTTTATTTGTTAGGAGTGGACCTCATCGGACCCTTCACGAAATCCAGGAATGACAACAGCTGGGGTCTGACGGCAACCGATTACTTTACCAAGTGGGTGGAAGCAATATCCATTAAGGTCAGTAAGCTTAACTCTGAAATTCCATTCTGTAACCCATTAAAAAGGGTGCTTGGAACAAAAAATGTATCTTCATTTTGTAATACCCATCAAGGGCAAGACTGGCGAGGCCACCTTCAAGGTGATCATGGACATCTTCAATACCCACGTTTGAAGCTGAGGTCATCTTGAGTGACCAATGTCGTGAACTCTAGAACAAGGTACGGATGTTATACAGTTGAAGTCGGAAGTTTACATAAACTTATGTTGGAATTATTCAAACTATTTTTTTTAACCACTCCACACATTTCTTGTTAACAATTATAGTTTTGGAAAGTTAGTTAGGACATCTACCTTTTGCATGACACAAGTAATTTTTACAACAATTGTTTACAGACAGATTATTTCACTTATAATTCACTGTATCACAAATCCAATGGGTCAGAGGTTTACATGCACTAAGTTGACTGTGCCTTTAAACAGCTTGGAAAATTCCCCAAAATTATGTAATGGCAAAGGACCTTGTGAAGATGCTAGAGGAAACAGGTACAAAATGATCTATATCCACAGTAAAACAAGTCCTATATCTACATAACCTGAAAGGCCGCTCAGCTAGGAAGAAGCCACTGCTCCAAAACGACAAGAAAAAAGCCAGACTACGGTTTGCAACTGCACATGGGGACAAAGATCGTACTTTTTGGAGACATGTCCTCTGGTCTGATGAAACAAAAAAAGAACTGTTTGGCCATAATTACCATCTTTATGTTTGGAGGAATTGAAGAACACCATCCCAACTGTGAAGCACAGGGGTGGCAGCATCATGTTGTGGGGGTGCTTTGCTGCAGTAGGGACTTGTGTACTTCACAAAATAGATGGCATCATGAGGCAGGAACAGTATGTGGATATATTGAAGCAATATCTCAAGACATCACTCAGGAAGTTAAAGCTTAGTCGCAAATGGGTCTTCCAAATGGACTAGGACCCCAAGCATGCTTCCAAAGTTGTGACAAAATGGCCAACAAAGTCAACGTATTGGAGTGGCCATCACAAAGCCCTGACCTCAATCCCATAGAAAATGTATGGACAGAACTGAAAAAGCGTGTGCGAGCAAGGAGGCCTACAAACCCGACTCAGTTACACCAGCTCTGTCAGAAGGAACGGGCCAAAATTCACCCAACTTATTGTGGGAAGCTTGTGGAAGGCTACCCGAAACGTTTGACCCAAGTTAAACAATTTAAAGGCAATGCTACCAAATACTAATTGAGTGTATGTATGTAAACTTCTGACACTGGAAATGTGGTGAAAGAAATAAAAGCATTCTCTCTGCTATTATTCTGATATTTCACATTCTTAAAATAAAGTAGCGATCCTAACTGACCTAAAACAGGGAATTTCTACTAGGATTAAATGTCAGGAATTATGAAAAACTGAGTTTAAATGAATTTGGCTAAGGTGTATGTAAAGTTCCGACTTCAACTGTCCTATTCTGTCACCAATGTTTTTTGGGGAGTGTTTTTTTTGGCACAATTTGTTTTAGTTTTTCCGTTAGTCAGACATATTTGGTTGGTTAGAGTGTTGGGCCAGTTATCAAAAGTTTGCTGGATCAAATCCCCGAGCTGACAAGGTAAAAATCTGTCATTCTGCCCCTGAACAAGGCAGTTAACCCACTGTTCCCTGGTAGGCCATCATTGTAAACACGAATTTAACTGACTTGCCTAGTTAAATAAAAGTTAAATAAAATAAAATAAAAAGTGTCAATAGATATCCCTTTCCTACCCCCTCCTCCAGGTTTGGATGAACGGCCCAACCAAACCCTCAAGAATACCATGGGCGAGTCCCTTGATGGGTACCAGGAAGACAAACTGAAGGTAATTCTCTTTGCACTCAGCAGCAGCGACCAGGCCTCCACCAAGTACTCGCCCTATCGCCTGCTGTATGGACGGGAGCCGCAGCTGTTGACTGAGGTAAACAATGCAATTGTATATACAATTATTGTATATCGTCTCTGTTGTCTTTCAAATTTGTGAACTACTGAATTAGTAATTTGCCATTTTATTAGTAATCAGAATTAGCCATCTGTAATTTGTGATTTACTGAATTATTGTTGTTGTTTGTCTTTTGCTATTTTTGTATAAAATAGTTTCAGATCACTGAAACTCCACCGGTGGTGCTCAAGGTTGGCGAACCAGATCAGAACGCCTTCAATAACCATCTTCAGGCATGGGCTAAGAAGGATGTGGAGGTTTTTGAGCAGGTAAAAATGATTGCCCGCTATTAATTTTGTATCTCCAAGAGTTATGAAAGATATTTATTATATTAAATATAATTGCATTTATTTCTGTTATCAATCAAGGTGAGACTGAACATCGACAAGGTGCAGGAGAAACAGGAGAGATACCAGAGGAGAATCAAGATGGGGACCAAGTGCTTCTACATCCGGGCGAATGACGGTTTGGAAGAAGGACAAAAGGAAGGCAAGACCTAGGAAACCTCGCTGCTCTTTCACTCCAAGCTGGGGTGAAATGGTCACCATCCATTATGTACCTCTTCAATTTAACTCTTCAATTGACTTTAGGACCATCGGGTGTCCAAACCCCCCATGTGGTATCCCATCCATCAGAGCCAGTGAGTTAAGATTAGTCTGATTCTCTGAGCTAAGAGCCGGAGGGGGACCAGCTTGAGGTAGGCTATACCTTCAAAACTGTTGAAAAGTACATATCTCCCAGTTATAACACTGCACTAATCCATTACATTTTCTCACAGGTGGCTTGTGTCAGACTGGAGGTGGAAGACATGGCCATGCCATCAGCAGTACCAACACTGGCCCAGGGGTTTGTCCAGATAGTGAATCTAAAGGCTAACCACTGGGTCACGTTAAGTAACCTCCGCTGCCAGGTAAGTACTGTTATGGTGTATGAATCCAGTGATCATGACACCACCCCAGAGTTTAATCTAACATTTAATTTAAATTCAATAATTCAATAACTGTATTTTTACATACCTGATCTTATGTCTCTGTCTCCTAACCGGTTCCCTTTAACTCCCTTTAATTCTGCTCCTGTTCTCCAGGACCTAGGCTTTCTGCCTCACACCCAGACGTGGATCCACCTGATGTCCTCCATTACCAACCACCCTCCAACTTTTCATTACATCATCTACAGCTACTGTTGTTGTCATGTTGTCATTATCTGCTTGTAACATTTCTTGGTCTATCATAATGGGCACATAATATGAGAGATAAAAAGATGAACTAAAAACACTAGCATTGCAAACACTCAGAACAAAGGGAGCAGCAGTGCCTGGACTTTGCAGTCTCCGAGAACAAATGACAGGCAGAACCTCCCACCCACACAGCACCCACCCTCCTCTCTATTCCACACACCATAATTCAGTGTTTCAGTCTTTGCCATGCAAGTGTTCAAAAAAATCTGTGAACATAAAATAATGACACACCTGAACCCAAAAAATATCAATGTTTATATATTTAAATCTTAAATATTGTTTTTCACAGCTGTTTCAGATGGTGTTCATTGTTGCAAACTATAAGGTATCCCTTGATGGTATTTGTTAGTTCAAAATTATACATTGTTGTATCCTAACACCTACAATAGATACGTATGGTACATTCAGAAAGTATTCAGACCCCTTGACTTTTCCACATTTTGTTAAGTTACACCCTTTTCCCCCCTAGTCAATCTACACACAATACACCATAATGAAAAAGCAAAAGCAGCTTTTTCGAAATTTTAGCAAATTTATTAAAAACACAAAGTATCACATTTACATAAGAATTCAGATCCTTTACTCAATACTTTGATGAAGCACCTTTACAGTGATTACAGTCTTGAGTCTTATTGGTTATGACGCAACAAGCTTGGCACAACTGTAATAGGGTAATTTCTCCCATTATTCTCTGCAGTTTTGTCAGGTTGGATGGGGAGCATCACTGCACAGCTATTTTCAGGTCTCTGCAGAGATGTTCGATTGGGTTCAAGTTTGGGTTCTGGCTGGGCCACTCAAGGACATTGAGAGACTTGTCTAGAAGCCACTCCTGCGTTGTGTTGGCTGCGTGCTTAGGGTCGTTGTCCTGTTAGGTCCTGAGCGCTCTGGAGCAGGTTTTCATCAAGGATCTCTCTGTACTGACCACTCTCCCAATTCCTGCCACTGAAAAACATCCCAACAGCATGATGCTGCAACCACCATGCTTCACCGTAGGGATGGTGCCAGGTTTCCTACAGATGTGACACTGGCATTCAGGCCAAATAGTTAAATCCTGGTTTCATCAGACCAGAGAATATGAGAGTCCTTTAGGTGCCTTTTGGCAAACTCCAAGCGGGCTGTTATGTGCCTTTTACTGAGGAGTGGCTGCTGTCTGGCCACTCACCATAAAAGCCTGATTGGTGAAGTGCTGCAGAGATGGTTGTCCTTCAGGAAGGTTCTCCCATCTCCACAAAGGAAATCTGGAGTGCTGTCAGAGTGACCATTGGGTTCTTGGTCACTTCCCTGAGCAAGGCCCTTCTCCCCCAATTGCTTAGTTTGGCCAGACAGCCAGCTCTAGGAAGAGTCTTTGTGGTTCCAAACTTCTTCCATTTAAGAATGATGGAGGCCATTGTGTTCTTAGGGACCTTCAATGCTGCAGAAATCTTTTGGTACCCTTCCCCAGATCTGTGCTAACACAATCGCGTCTTGGAGCTCTACGGACAATTCCTTCTACCTCATCAAATCAAATGGTATTAGCCACATGCACCGAATACAACAGGTGTAGATCTACAGTGAAATGCTTACTTACGAGCCCCTGACCAACAATGCAGTTTAAAAAAATAAGAAATAGAAGTAACAAGTAATTAAATATCAGCAGTAAAATAACAATATATTCAGGGGGTACTGGTACAGAGTCAATGTGCGGGGGCACCGACTAGATGAGGTAATATGACTATGTGACTATGCATAGATGATAACAAAAGAGATTAGCAGCGGTGAAAAGGGGGAGGGGGGCAATGCAAATAGTCTGGGTAGCCATTTGATTAGATGTTCAGGAGTCTTATGGCTTGGGGGTAGAAGCTGTTTAGAAGCCTCTTGGACCTAGACTTGGCACTCCGGTACCACTTGCCATCCAGTAGCAGAGAGAACAGTCAATGAATAGGGTGGCTGGAGTCTTTCACAATTTTTTGGGCCTTCCTCTGACCAGCCTGGTATAGAGGTCCTGGATGGCAGGAAGCTTGCCCCAGTGATGTACTGAGCCGCTCGCACTACCCCCTATAGTGCCTTGCGGTCGGAGGCCGAGCAGTTGCCATACCAGGCAGTAATGCAACCAGTTAGGATACTCTCGATGTTGCAGCTGTAGAACCTTTTGAGGATCTAAGCACCCATGCCAAATCTTTTCAGTCTCCTGAAGGGGAATAGGTTTTGTCCTGCCCTCTTCACCACTGTATTGGTGTGCTTGGACCATGTTAGTTTATTGCTGATGTGGACACCAAGGAACTTGAAGCTCTCAACCTACTCCACTACAGACCCATCGATGAGAATGGGGGCGTGCTCGGTCCTCCTTTTTCCTGTAGTCCACAATCATCTCCTTTGTCTTGATCACGTTGAGGGAGAGGATGTTCTCCTGGCACCACACAGCCAGATCTCTGACCTCCTCCCTATAGGCTGTCTCGTTATTGTCGGTGATCAGGCCTATCACTGTTGTGCCATTGGAAAACTTAATGATGGTGGAGTAGTGCCTGGCCGTGCAGTCATGAGTGAACAGGGAGTACAGGTAGGGACTGAGCAGGCACCCCAGAGGGGCCCCTGTGTTGAGGATCAGCGTGGCAGACGTGTTGTTACCTACCTTTACCACCTGGGGGCGGTCTGTCAGGAAGTCCAGGATCCAGTTGCAGAGGGGGGTGTTTAGTCCAAGGGTCCTTAGCTTATTGTGCTGCGGATCGGTAGTCATTTAGGCTGGTGACCTTAGTGTTCTTGGGCACAAGGTCTATGGTGGTTTGCTTAAAACATGTTGGTATTCGGACAGGGAGAGGTTGAAATGTCAGTGAAGACACTTGCCAGTTGGTCAGCACATTCTCGCAGTACACGTCCTGGTAATCCGTCTGGCCCTGCGGCCTTGTGAATATTGACCTGTTTAAAGGTCTTCCTCACATCGGCTGTGGAGAGTGTCATCACACTGTCTTCCGGGAACAGCTTGTGCTCTCATGCATGCTTCAGTGTTACTTGCCTCGAAGCGAGCATAGAAGTTATTTAATTTGTCTGGTAGACTCGTGTCACTGGGCAGCTCTCGGCTGTGCTTCCCTTTGTAGTCTGTAATGGTTTGCAAGACCTGCAACATCCGATGAGCGCTAGAGCAGTTGTCGTATGATTCAATCTTAGCCATGTATTGGCGCTTTGGCTGTTTGATGGTTCGTCGGAGGGCATAGCGGGATTTCTTATAAGCTTCCGGGTTAGAGTGGGTCCTTGAAAGCGGCAGCTCTAGCCTTTAGCTCAGTGCGGATGTTGGCTGTAATCCATGGCTTCTGGTCGGGTATGAACATACGGTCACTGTGCGGAAGACGTCATCGATGCACTTATTGATGAAGTGGTACTCCTCAATGCATTCGGAGGAATTCCAGAACATATTCCAGTCTGTGATAGCAAAACAGTCCTGTAGCTTAGCATCTGCTTCATCTGACCACTTTATTATTGATCGAGTCACTGGTGCTTCCTGCTTTAATTTTTGCTTGTAAGCAGGAATCAGGAGGATAGAATTATGGTCAGATCTGCCAAATGGAGGGCGAGGGAGAGCTTTGTATGTGCCTCTGTGTGTGGAGTAAAGGTGGTCCTGAGTTTTTTCCCCGTCTGGTTGCACATTTAACTCGCTGATAGAAATTTGGTTTCTCTGCATTAAAGTCCCCTGCTACTAGGAGTGCCGCCTCTGGGTGAGCGTTTTCTTGTTTGCTTATGGCGGAATACAACTCATTCAATGTGGTCTTAATGACAGCCTCAGTCTGTGGTGGTATGTAAAACAGCTACGAAAAATACAGATGAAAACTCTCTAGGTAGATAGTGTGGCCTACAGCTTATCATAAGATACTCTACCTCAGATGAGCAATAGCTCGAGACGTCCTTAGATATTGTGCACCAGTTGTTATTTACAAAATACATAATATGCCGCCCCTTGTCTTACCAGATTACACTGTTCTATCCTGCCGGTACAGCGTATACCCAGCCAGCATTATGTTGATAGTGTCGTCATTCAGCCACGGCTCCGTGAAGCATAAGATATTACAGTTTTGAATGTCTTCCGCGTAGGTCATCTATTTTATTTTCCAAAGATTGCACGTTTGCTAGCAGAATGGAAGGAAGTGGGAGTTTATTCAATCGCCTACGAATTCTCAGAAGGCAGCCCACCCTTTGGCCCCTTTATTTCTGCCTTCTCTTCACGCAAATCACGGGGATCTGGGACTGTCCCGGGAGAGCAGTATATCATTCACATCGGGCTCGTCAGACTCGTTAAAGGAAAAAAAGGATTCTGCCAGTCCGTGGTGAGTAATCACAGTCCTGAAGTTATTTTCAGTCATAAGAAACAGTAGCGGTTGGGGACACGTAAAACGTCAGCCTTCTTCTCCGGTGCCATCTTATATAGACAGGTGTAAGCCTTTCCAAATCATTTCGACTCAATTTAGTTCAAGTTGTAGAATCATCTCAAGGATGATCGATCAATGGAAACAGGATGCACCTGAGATCAATTTCGAGTCTCATAGAAATGGGTCTGAATACTTATGTAAATAAGGTATTTCTGTTTTTAATTCTTTATACATTTACAAACATTTAAAAAAATCTGTTTTCGATTTTTCGTTTTGGGGTATTGTGTGTAGATTGATGAGGAGAAACGTTTTTTTAAGGAATAAGGAATTTAGAATATTTAGAATAAGGCTATAAGGTAACAAAATGTGGAAAAAGTCAAGGGGTCTTTCCGAATGCACATATTCAACCACAAGGGGGTGCTAATGAGATATAAGAGATTGAAAGAAAATGCAGCATAATGGAGGAGTACTGAAATAATTATATTTCTGTGTAGATAAGGGAAGGGCAGCTTAAAATAAAAACATGCTAGCCAGACACACCAGTGTATGAATGAAATGTATTTGCATATGGATTGCGTGGAAACTCACTGACTTTGTGATCTGTAAGGTAAGTAACTATGTGTCAAGCTGATTACACATTTTCTTTGCTATTTCCGAAATGTAGCAACGTTTAAGATATGTATTTTATGTTGTTAAAATAATAACCAGGTACCCACAAGTAGCTTGACGTAATGTTTTCATGATATTAGCTGAACAAAAAACTTGTTTAAACATGAAATTGTCACGGAAATCAGCTTTGTTTGCATAATTTTTGGCAGGGGGACACTATTTGGCATGACAGGACCTTAAAATAAAATTTGTTGCTACCCTACCTTGCAAGCAAAATAATTTGACAGCGGAAAGAAAACAATTTATGTTTTAGAGTACATTTTCCTGCAATTCTACACATTTTCCCATGGGATGGAGAGAAGATTTAGCAATTTTATAAATCTTTAAAAAAAAGATTGTGGGGGATTGATCCTACAAAAGGGTGAGAATGAGAATAAGGTTTAGGGTAGGGGTTAAGGTAGGTTTAATTTACGGTTAGGATAAGAGGCTTGGGTTAGTTGATAGTTAGTTGAAATGTTACTGATAGTCTGTAGAAGCATCTCCAGATGAGCTCGTACCCCTGCACATCGACTTTATACTGGTACCCCGTGTATATTGCCAAGTTGTTGTTACTCATTGTGTACTTATTATTACGTTTTACATTTTTACTATTTCTCTATTTTATTTCACTCTGCATTGTTGGGAAGGGCCCATAAGTAAGTATTTCACTGTTAGTCTACAAATGTTGTTTACAAAGCATGTGACAAATACAATTTTATTTGATTTATTCAAATAAATTGTTAACGGAGGCACAGACACTATATTGAGTATGTTGCAGAGAGGGGTGAGGAAAGGGGCAATGGCCTCCTCACTGAGTGTGACTGAAGGAGTAACTTCATCAGAATAAGTAAGTCCTGTCTGGCCTGTCCTGGGGCTGTGGGATTCTGACTCATCGTTCCCTCTGAGTCTCCTGGGACTAGGACTACATATGGCTTGCCGCACAGCAAACGAGAACCCTGTTAACCCTGCTTCCCTCCTCTGCTTCTCATAATTACATTGTGTTTGGAACTCTACCTCCATTGATTTTGGCAGCCCTGTGCTGGAAACACAGTGTGGAGTCAGACCAGAATGCTGCCCCTTTCCCCAGTTCCCTGCAGCTCAACGTGATTACACACAGGCAGGCAGCAGCATCCTGGTTCATTTCACAGTGTCAGCTCCAGTCACCCGGACCTCTGGGGATGAAGTGAGGCTGCTCTGCTCCGTAATGAGCCCCAGCCCAACCCAGGTGATCCTTTGTCCGTGTGCTTCAGTGTACTGTTCTGCTCTGCTCTTCACTGGTCTTGGTCCAGGGGGAGCTACGCTCAGACGTTTCGCTATGTGGCATTTCCTCTGCTGACAAGGTGACTAATTGGGTGATTACTGTCATTAAGTGGACAGCCCGTGGTCTCAGCAGGTGCTCCAGGTGGACCTCAGTGGCTGACTGAAGTGCATTAAACTCCAACAGCAGCAGCAAACAGCAAGGCCAGCCATACGCTATTCTACCATGAATATACTACCAGATGAAAGCAGCAGAGTTAAATATAGAAACTGGCTTCAAAAGAACTGTTGGAGATGGATCTGAATCATTCAGGTATTGTTATGCTGATGCACACAATGCCCAAAGCACTGGGATTTGAATAAGAACAATATAAGAACTGTGAATAGTTTAATTTCATTGTTCCACTTATAAGTGGGTGGACAACATTCTTCAAACTGCGTCAAACCAGGCCAGATCCTTCTGACTGACGCATTAATTAGTCTGTGAATGACAAAGGCATGACAATGCACTAATAACAAGTTGAAATTGACATTCCCTTTGTATCTTCATTGAGGTTGCCTACACACTTCAATTCATCTAGCGGCAGCTCCTTTAGCCAATCCCCTGAGCTCATACTAAACAGATTACAACAACCCTTGATTAGATGAGAATGACTATAGGGAAGGCTCACAACTGCAGGGGACATTACTCCCTCAATGAGTTTCATCTAATCGATTAATTGCATGAATGTATGGAACCTTAGTGGAGGGACTCTGACTGATTAACTAGATCACAGCTCAGTGAATGCACTCTCACATGCTAATGCAGAAAGATGCCGCAAATCAACACAATTCATAACAAGCCTCTACGGATGGAAGGGAGGTGGTGAAGAGGACAGAACACACTGATGCGCGAAATGAGTTTCCTCTTCAATCCACTCAACTAGACACGCAAAGGAAGCATTTCTCAGTCATACACTGCATGGCCAAAAGTATGTGGACACCTGCTAGTTGAACATCTCATTCCAAAATCATTGGTATTAATATGGAGTTGGTCACCCCTTTGCTGCTATAACAGCCTACTCTCTTCTGGGAAGGCTTTCCACTAGATGTTGGAACATCGCTGCGGGCACAAGAGCACTACTGAGGTCGGGCACTGATGTTGGGCGATTAGGCCTGGCTCACTGGAACTAAGGGGCCTAGCCCGAACCATGAAATACAGCCCCAGACCATTATTCCTCCTCCACCAAACTTTACAGTTGGGACTGTGCATTTGGGCAGGTAGTGTTCTCCTGGCATCTGCTAAACTGGGGTGGCAGGGTAGCAGATATGAGGGGGAAACTGGAGAGGTTCTCCCTAGTGGTTAGAGCATTGGACTAGTAACCGGAAGGTTGGAAGTTCAAACCCCCGAGCTGACAATCTGTCGTTCTGCCCCTGAACAGGCAGTTAACCCACTGTTCCTAGGCCGTCATTGAAAATAAGAATTTGTTCTTAACTGACTTGCCTAGTTAAATAAAAGAAAAAAAAACAGATTCATCAGTCAGCTTGCCAGATGGTGAAGTGTGATTCATCACTCCAGAGAACGCATTTCCACTGCTCCAGAGTCCAATGGCGGCGAGCTTTACACCACTCCAGCCGACGCTTGGCATTCAGTGGTCCCATTCTGTGAGCTTGTGTGGCCTACCACTTTGTGGCTGAGCCGTTGTTGCGACTAGAAGTTCCACTTCACAATAACAGCACTTACAGTTGACGGGGGAAGCTCTAGCAGGACGAAGTGACTCGTTGGAAAGGTGGCATCCTATGCCACGTTGAAAGTCACTGCCAATGTCTATGGAGATTTCATGGCTGTGTACTGGATTTTATACACCTGTCAGCAATGGCTGTGGCGGAAATAGCCAAATCCAAATGTGAAGGGGTTTCCACATACTTTTGGCCATGTATGTCGTATCACTGAGAAACATTTACCTGCATGATTGGATGGTATTCACAGTCCCATGCATTATCATGTCATCAGATATGAGGGGGAAACTGGAGAGGTAATGTGATGGATTGGCATTGAGTCATTAAAAGGAATGGGGAGGGAAATTGCATTAGACAGCTCCCTTCCTTTGTCACCCTTCAACACATCATCTTCCTAAAGATGTGATGATGTAAGTAGATGATGATTTCAATTCAATTCTAATGTCTCTTATTGCAATGATTAAGGTAAGTGTTACGGTGGAGACAAATGCTGAGGACAGGGGAGTTTTCCCCTATAGTATCTACATTAGCCTATACAACTATAGCAGGGAAGATGGAGGATATCAAGTTGGTCATATAATATTTCATACTTGAGTGGTAATGTGGGGGTGGGACATTATTTTAACAGGGTATGATTGGTGTAAATTACAAATCTGGAAATGGGTGGATGAGTGTGTGTGCCTCCAGCTGCCTGCTCTCTACTATGCATTAAACAGAAAAGGCACTTTGATTAAAAGTGAAGTGTAAAGACATCTACATACTCTTAGTAAAAAAGGTGCTATCTAGAAATAAAAAAGTTCTCCCTGGAACCAAAAAGGGTTCTCTTATGGGACGAGGCAAATGAGCCTTTTGGAAACCTTTTTTCTAAGCGTGTACAATCTACACCAGTGTCCCTTCGTGGTAATTGAGGTCATACAGTAGAATGGGTTCGATCTAACTTGTGTAGACACAACACCCGTCTGGATTACCACTTAGACAAACTGAATGCTTAGTGAATGTTCAGCTTTCTCTGTTGTCCTCATGAGGCCAAGAGTACATGCTCAGTGACTTACAGTACCCAAAATAACCAGACCCCATTCCAGTGCATAATCAGAATCAGTCAAGTAATCAGGATCCTAAGCACTCCCATTAGCAACTGAATGAGCAAATTCCATCCTCCTCTTCATTCTGTGCCATTAGAGATGCCAAGGGGACGACAGAGAGCAGTTTAACAGGTGAGACACACTGTGACACATTTCAGCTTTTCCCTCACGACATGCTGCTGCTACTACCTGCATGCGTTAGGGTGGAGTGGAGGAACATCCTGTTAATGAAGTCCTCCTCATCACTCACCACTGACAAGTACTTCATGACTTCATGACACAGCGCTCTGGGGTCCGAACCGGAACAAAGCTTTGGCAGCAGTCAGAGGTGATAACCATAGGGCTCATTGACTTGCAAATACACACACACACACACACACACACACACACACACACACACACACACACACACACACACACACACACACACACACACACACACACACACACACACACACACACACACACACACACACACACACACACACACAGAGGACAAAGTTCTTGCCATTGCTTATAGCTGGGTTATGTCCTTGGGGAAGTGTTATTTCCAAAAGCACAGCTAAGACTAACTCTAAAAATGTCATGACATTCAGAAGAGTCGTGATGGTTATATTTTCAGCATGGCAGTGAAAAAGATTTAGAGGGTAAGTGGTTCCATAATCAAGAGTAATAAAGTTTACAACTGTTTCATTACAGAACATTATGTTGTTAGAATTTCAACATCTTGAAAGGATTTTGTAAGATATACAGTATGTTGGCTTACCCCAAAACAGTTATTCAGGGGTAGACGGTCTGAGATGGAGATGATTGATAATGAACCACTAGAGGGCACTTGCCACACATACACAAGGGATGAACCGAGGTGGATTGGGTTTACTTTGTACCCACTGGGAACAAACTGGTTGAATCAACATTGTTTGCATTTCAATTCAACAAAAAAAATGTATGTGATGTTGAATGGATGTGGAAAACTGACAGGATATGCAAAACGTTATCAACGTGTACTGTGTGGCATCGTGCTTCCAACGCCAGGGCTCGTGGGTTTGATTTCCGCCAGGGACCCATATGTAGAAGGTATGCACACATGACTGTAAGTTGCTTTGGATCAAAGCATCTGCTAAATGGTATATATCATATCAATGTGAAGGAACTTTTTCCCCCCACAACTTTAAACCTAAATCCAATGATTTTGGGTTGAATTCACATTAGTTGACAACTCAATTAATTGTAAGTGGGTAGTGAGTGTCAGGTTGCCAGGGTCATTCCACCAATTAGGTGCCTTTTGAGTTGTGTAACTTTGTGAAAAATCTATAGTGTCTATTAAGTGCCAAATAAAGTACCAGGGTTGACGACTTCAACTTGAATCAGACATAAATCCTCTTGTGACAGAGGGAATGTAAGCTTGTTATGTGCAATAGTGATGAGCATTTGAATGCAAGCTTCACAAACATATTTCAATTGTTAAAACATTTCTAGCCTGTCTATCTATGGGTAACAGGTTTGACATGTTATGCTTGACCCACTCAGTTTTCTACCACAAAACACCAGAAAATGTGTAAGTCGCTCTGGATAAGAGCGTCTGCTAAATGACTTAAATGTAAATGTAAATGTAAAATGGCCATAAAGTCTAGAACCAGCTCAACTGCTTTTATGCTATGATTTAACTATTAGATGTCCGATGTCTCGTTTGAAAACAATATTTAAAAGAGAATAGTTTCACCATATTAAAGGGATACTTCAGGATATTTTACTTGCAAAGTGTCAGATGAACTTGTGGATACCATTTTTATGCCTCTGTGTCCAGTATGAAGGAAGTTCGAGGTCGTTTTGGGAGCCAATGCTAGCAGATACCCATAGTTTTCCAGTCATTGCGCTAATGCTAGTTAGCAACTTCCTTCAAACTGCACGCAGAAACATAAAAATGGTAACCAAATAGTTCAACTGACTCTGGGGAAGTAGATAAAGGTCTTCATTGCCAAAATCCCGAAGTATCCCTTTAAAACGAGAGATCAGTAACCGGGTTGACCTTAAAATAAGGGAGAGTGTATTTTTTGGATTAAAAATAATCACTATTAACATTAAATAAATAATAATCTTCAGAAATGACATTATCAAAGCAACAAAATAACTATGGCTTTATAGTGATGGGGAAAACTTGGAGACATTTTTGAGGGTTAAAATCTTCCTAGAAGTCACAGAGGATCCACAGGAGGACATTGAGAGCTTGGGAATATAAGGTTTTACCTGCAAAAAGATGATTCTGAGATAATGCTTTTAAGTTCTGAACCCTAATTGGTTTGAAGGGTGGTAGCTATTTTTTATCTAGTATTCTTTTGAACTTAACAACATTATTTTTTTGATAAAAAAAATAAATAAAAGGAAATAATCTTTGGAAATTGTATCATAAATCGAACTGGTGGAGTTATGTCACACATGCAGCTAACTCAGACATGGAAGTGGAAGGTGGGAAAAGTAAGGAACTTGTCTGTCGGTCCTGCATTAAAGACCAAAAATGGTTAATGAAAATTGTGATAAATAAAAATATATACCACTTTCATTTAAGGACCAAAAAACTGACAGCTGGGCCAAATAAATTGTAAAGTAGTTGGCAAGAGATTTTTGTGAATTGAAAAGCAAAACGACACCGGATTCAAAAAATTCTTGCAACCAATATAATGTTATTTATATGAGGGAAACAATCTTCCCAGCTCTGCAGATTTTTCTACGAGGAGGAGGCAGAGTCATTGGATCATTTACTTTGGTACTGTCCATATGTAGCTTGTTTTGGAGGGGTGGTAGGGTTTGCAGGGAATAATTAAGGTATATAAAAAAGTGTATATGTATGTATGTATGTATGTATGTATGTATGTATGTATGTATGTATGTATGTATGTATGTATGTATGTATGTATGTATGTATGTATGTGTGTGTGTGTGTGTGTGTGTGTGTGTGTGTGTATGTATGTATGTATGTATGTATGTATGTATGTATGTATGTATGTATGTATGTATGTATGTATGTATGTATGTGTATGTAAATATATACAGTTTAAGTCAGAAGTTTACATACACTTAGGTTGGAGTCATTAAAACACGTTTTTAAACCACTCCACAAATTTCTTGTTAGCAAACTATCGTTTTGGCACTGTATCACAATTCCAGTGGGTCAGAAGTTTACATACACTAAGTTGACTTGCCTTTTAACAGCTTGGAAAATTCCAGAAAATTATGTCATGGCTTTAGAAGCTTCTAATAGGCTAATTGACATTTTGAGTCAATTGGAGTGGTACCTGCGGATGTATTTCAAAGCCTACCATCAAACTCAGTGCCTCTTTGTATGACATCATGGGAAGATCAAAATAAATCAGCCAAGACCTCAGAAAAAAATTGTAGACCTCCACAAGTCTGGTTCATCTTTGGGAGCAATATCCAAACGCCTGAAGGTACCACGTTCATCTGTACAAACAATAGCATGCAAGTATAAACACCATGGGACCACGCAGCCGTCATACCATTCAGAAAGGAGACGTGGTCTGTCTCCTAGAGATGAACGTACTTTGGTGCGAAAAGTGCAAATCAATCCCAGAACAACAGCAAAGGACATTGTGAAGATGCTGGAGGAAACAGGTACAAAAGTATTTATATCCACAGTAAAACGAGTCCTATATCGACATAACCTGAAATGCCGCTCAGCAAGGAAGAAGCCACTGCTCCAAAACCGCCATAAAAAAGCCAGACTACGGTTTGCAACTGCACATGGGGACAAAGATCGTACTTTTTGGAGAAATGTCCTCTGGTCTGATGAAACAAAAATAGAACAGTTTGGCCATAATTACCATCTTTATGTTTTGTGGAACTGAAGAACACCATCCCAACTGTGAAGCACAGGGGTGGCAGCATCATGTTGTGGGGGTGCTTTGCTGCAGGGGGGACTGGTGCACTTATATGGCAAAATATATGGCATCATGAGGCAGGAAAATTATGTGGATATATTGAAGCAACATCTCAAGACATCAGTCAAGAAGTTAAAGTTTGGTCGCAAATGGGTCTTCCAAATGAATAATGACCCCAAGCATACTTCAAAAGTTGTGGCAAAATGGCTTAAGGACAACAAAGTCAATGTATTGGAGTGGCCATCACAAAGCCCTGACCTCAATCCCACAGAAAATTTGTGGGCAGAACTGAAAAAGTGTGCGCGAGCAAGAGGCCTACAAACATGACTCAGTTACACCAGCTCTGTCAGGAGGAATGGGCCAAAATTCACTCAACTTATTGTGGGAAGCTTGTGGAAGGCTACCTGAAACGTTTGACCCAAGTTAAACAATTTAAAGGCAATGCTACCAAATACTAATTGAGTGTATGTAAACTTCTGACCCACTGGGAATGTGAATAAATAAATAAAAGCTGAAATAAATCATTCTCTCTACTATTATTCTGACATTTCACATTCTTAAAATAAAGTGGTGATCCTAACTGACCTAAGACAGGGAATTTCATGGATTAAATGTCAGGAGTTGTGAAAAACTGAGTTTAAATTAATTTGGCTAAGGTGTATGTAAACTTCCGACTTGAACTGTTTATGGGTATGTGTATGTAAGTATATTGATATACATATTTACCCCCACAATATATGGGGGTTTGGAAATGATGCAGACAATTACATTGATGGAAGCAACAATCCATCTGCAATATTAAGCCTGATCCATCCCCTAAAAAAATATATAAGAAAATATTACATTTACAGAATTATTCAGACCCAGTCATTTGATGATGCACCGTTGGCAGCGATTACAGCCTCAAGTCTTCTTGGGTATGATGCTACAAGCTTGGCACACCTGTATTTGGGGAGTTTCTCCAATTCTTCTCTGCAGATCCTCTCAAGCTCTGTCAGGTTGGATTGGGAGCATTGCTAGACAGATATGATGCTGCAACCACCATGCTTCACTGTAGGGATGGTGCCAGGGCACTTTGAATTCAATCTTGGAGTTCAATCGTGGATTCATCAGACCAGACAATCTTGTTTCTCATGGTCTGAGAGTCCTTAAGGTGCCTTTTGGCAAACTCCAAGTGGGCTGTCATGTGCCTTTTACTGAGGAGTGGCTTCCGTCTGGCCTGATTGGTGGAGTGCTGCAGAGATGGTTGTCCTTCTGGAAGGTTCTCCCATCTCCACAGAGGAACTCTGGAGCTCTGTCAGTGATCATTGGGTTCTTGGTCACCTCCCTGACCAAGGCCCTTCTCTCCCGATTGCTCAGTTTGGCAAGGCGACCAGCTCTAGGAGGAGTCTTGATGGTTCCAAACATCTTCCATTTTTAGAATGATGGAAGCCACTGTGAAGAAATGTTTTTTTTTGCTGAAGAAATGTTTTGGTACCCTTCCCCACATCTGTGCATACATTTCTAATAAACTGGTTTCGCTTCATCATTATTGTGTGTTGTGTTGTGTGATTGATGAGGAAAATGTTTTATTTAATCCATTTTAGACTAAGGCTGTAATGTAACAACATTTGAAAAAAGCCATGGGGTCTTAATACTTTTTTCGAAAGCGCTGTATACACACATTTGAAAGTATGTGGATGCCCTTTCAAATTTGATTCAGCTATTTGAGCCACACCCGTTGCTGACATGTGTGTAAAAGTGAGCACACAGCCAAGCAATCCATGACCATTGACAAACATTAGCAGTAGAATAGTCTTACTGAAGAGCTCAGTGACTTTCAATGTGGCACCGTCATAGGATGCCACCTTTCCAACAAGTCAGTTCATAACATTTCTGCACTGCTAGAGCTGCCCCGATCAACTGTATGTGCTGTTATTGTGAAGTGGAAATGTCAAGGAGCAACAACGGCTCAGCCGCAAAATGGTAGGCCACACAAGCTCACAGAACTGGACCTCCGAGTGCTGAAGTGTGTTGCTTGTAAAAATTGTCTGTCCTTGGTTGCATCACTCATTACCATGTTCCAAACTGCCTCTGGAAGCAACGTCAGCACAATAACTATTCACTGGGAGCTTCATGAAAGGGGTTTCCATGGCCGAGCAGCCGCATACGAGCCTAAGATCACAGTGCGCAATGCCAATCGTCGGCTGGAGTGGTGTGAAGCTCGCTGCCATTGGGCTCTGGAGAAGTGGAAATGCGTTCTGTGGAGTGATGAATCAATCACCAGTCCAATGGAAAAATCTGGGTTTGGCCTATCCCAGGAGAACGCTACCTGCCCCAATGCACAGTGACAACTATAAAGTCTGGTGGAGGAGGAATAATGGTCTGGGGCTGTTTATCATGGTTCGGGCTAGGCCCCTTATTTCCAGTGAAGGGAAATCTTAACACCAGAGCATACAATGACATTCTAGACAATTCTGTGCTTCCAACTTTGTGGCAACAGTTTGGGGAAAGTCCTTTCCTCCTTCATGACAATGCCCCCATGCACAAAGCAAGGTCCATACAGAAATAGTTTGTCAATATCTGTGTGAAAGACCTTGACTGATCTGCACAGAGCCTTGACCTCAACCCCATCAAACACTTTTGGTATGAATTGGAAAGCCGACTGTGAGCCAGGTCTAATCGCCCAACAGTGCCCGACCTCACTAATGCTCTTGTGGCTGAATGGAAGAAAGTCTCCACAGACATGTTCCAACATCTAGTGGAAAGCCTTCCCAGAAGAGTGGGGCTGTTATAGCAGTAAAGAGGGGTTCAACTCCATGCTAATGCTCATGATTTTGGAATGAGATGTTTGACAAGCAGGTGTCCACATACGTTTGGACATTGTAGTGTATGTAGAGGATATTGAACAGAACAAGGCTAAAGCAAAATCTACATTTGGACAATTTTCTTTGGCACTTTAGCAAGTCTTTATTCACATAAATAAATCTGATTTATTGAATTTTCATGTGGTATATTAAAGGGCACTTCATTTAATATTAAAGGGCACTTCATTTAATATAACAGGCTTTTAAAGTGCAATATTTGTGCACAATTTCTCCGTACAATATCAAAGGGACGCAAAAAGGCACTCATTTTGCGGAACGATCCACCAATATCACTGCTGCCATAATAACAAAAGCAAGAGAGACAGTGACTGAGTGTTTGGACATAGTCCCCTTGTCACGTGTACACACACACACACACACACACACACACACACACACACACACACACACACACACACACACACACACACACACACACACACACACACACACACACACACACACACACACACACACACACACACCTCGCCGGCTGCTGAGAGAGAGGATGACTGAGGCTATGATGGATTCAAGAGGGATGCGATGGCATACTGTGTCTGATTTAGACCTGCTATCGTAAATCTGACCGAAAAGCTGCTAGTCTTACACAGTGACACCTATCAGACCTGTATAATGTAGATGGAGTCCGGACATCCTTCCTATGACTTGAGGATTAAACCCCTTCTTAGTAAGTCATACATGCCCTTCTAAATGATTGATAGTAGTGATGAATGAATTTAATAAATACAGATCAATGTTAGTTTCATTTTTAAGAAATAAGAGAAATTCTCAGACACAAACCTAAAAAAACAAGGCTTTCATGACTTTGGGATTTTCATCTGCCTGTACGTAGAGGCTGATAGTATTCACCAGTACATAATGACTTACTGAGTGCAGCGAGAGCCCTGTTCAGAGCTGCACTGTTCAGTGGCTAGAAGGCGTTCCTTCCCTTTGGTCTCCCGCTACATTAGCATGCGCTACAGACCTGTTTGGAACACGGCACAGAATTAACCCTCAGTCCCCTCTTAATTCAGTTCAGCAGAAGTACGGGACAAATTTTACCGTCTGATGATTCTGCAGAATCATTCTGCTTGTCTATCCCCCCATCTACACCCCTCTCCTGCTGTATTCACACGTCTTTTTCTCATACTGCCAAGGACAGAATATTACATGGCCCCCCTTCTCAATATTAATTTTGTTACCAGATGCCCTGATCCACAGCCATGACATTAGACTTCCTCACTGTCAATATACAGCGAGTATACAAGACATTCCATGACATAGACTGACCAGGTGAATCCAAGTGAGAAATATGATCCCTTATGGATGTCATTTGTTAAATCCACCTAAAAACTGTGCAGGTGAAGGTGAGGAGACAGGTTAAATAAGAATTTTTATACCTTGAGACAATTGAAACATAGATTGTGTATTCAGAGGGTGAATGGCCAAGACAAAATATTGAAGTGCATTTGAAAGGGGTATGGTAGTAGGTTCCAGGTGCACCAGCTTGATTGTGTCAAGAACTGCAAAGCTGCTGGGCCATGCACAACAGTTTCCCGTGTGTATCAAGAATGGACCACCATCCAAAGTACATCTAGCCATCTTGACACAACTGTGGGAAGCATTGGAGTCCACATGGACCAGCATCCCTGTGGAACGCTTTCGACACCTTGTAGAGTCCATGCCCCGACAAATTGAGGCTGTTATGAGGGCAAAAAAGGGGTGCAACTCAATATTAGGAAGGTGTTCCTAATGTTGTATACTCTCAGTGTATGTAACTGTCTGATGTAACACTTCACTAAGGAAACCCAAGCGTGGCTACAACAGCAGGATGGAACATTGAGCATAGACATATTTGGTACAATAAATTGGCTGACATCCATGTGATCCATGTGATGTTTCATGCCCTGTTATTCTGACTGTAATCAGTACTTAACCAGGGGTGGACAGCATCACTGGAAAAAGGAAGCTATGAGGTGACCTCTATCTTTAAAAACTCCAAGGTAATCTACAGTACTTTTAAGAGTGATCTAGAACCAACTATGCATAAAATTAAGTTATCCCACACAACATTAACTGAATTTCTTAATGTCAAGGAGGAGAGTAAACTCACCATAGGCTTCTGGTTCTGGAAAAGGTTTTGTCGACACTAGAAAGAGAGAGAACAAAGAGAGATAGTCGATCAGACTTCTGTCCCACTCCCACTTCACCTGGTCTGGTTTAATCAAAGGGGTCCCACTGAGTGTATAAGGTCATCTAAGACTGATGAAGTGTCTAGAACACAGCATTAACCAAAGACTACAATATCAAAACAGAGTTTTAGGTGAAACTATGAGGTGAAAGCATCTGGGACAATTTTGGCTGAAAATAAAATCTACGACATTAATATACCTGTAAAAATCATAATTCAGAATTGACTTTTAATCATAGTGTGTATTTAAAACAGAATCAACCTCCATGGACCCCTATGGCACCAGATGAATGAGTCTATAATTTCCTCTCACCACTTCTCCTCTCTTTCTCCCTCCATCTCTACCTCCCTCCCTCCCTCCTCTGCCTGCCAACCAGCCGATGGGCACGCTCTCAGGCTGAGGCTGACACAGTCTCCTAGGTGAGTAGGCAGACTGGTTGAGGTGCCAGTCAGACAGTCAGAGCCCACTGTAATACCCTGAGAAGGCTGGCACATCATTACACAAACCCACTCAGTAATACCGGCACACTTCAAATGAAAGTGTTTTTAGCCGTAGCCCACCCAGCCAAGATATGAGAAAAGCCATAGCGAATAGGTTTGATGAGATAGAGGGAGCAACATCCCGTTTTATCATCTTGGCAAATTTTCCATGGATTTGTTTGTGGTGTTTGCACGTAGGAAAAGGGCGGTTTAAATTCTGACTACATTTACAGCGCTGCATACAAATCGAACTGGCAAATGCTCTGCCTGGATCAATCACAGGAGCCGTCGTGGGGTTGATGCTGAATAAATGCTAAAAATGGGTCAATCGATCAACTGCAAATCACCACTTATACCTGCCCCCCTGAATACTAAGCCAATCAAACAAATTACATTGTCATTCATAGCAAATCAAACTCAAATGAAAACCATCCATCATGGAAAATAACAAACAGGCAATCAAATACCAGCAGTCTATGACGGAAAGAATCAGAGAAATTCTGAGTGGTGCAACATGCTTTAGATGTATTGGTGCTACTGGATGGCTCAGTAGAGCTGAAGGTTCAGTCAGTAGAGAAGAGCCATGGTTTCCCTTGGGATCTCTTTTTTGTCTCTAAATGGCTGACATCATACTACTATACTTCCGGCGCCGACAGAGATGGCCGCCTTGCTTCGCGTTCCTAGGAAACTATGCAGTTTTTTGTTTTTTTACGTGTTATTTCTTACATTAGTACCCCAGGTCATCTTAGGTTTCATTACATACAGTCGAGAAGAACTACTGTATATAAGATCAGCGTCAACTCACCATCAGTACGACCAAGAATATGTTTTTCGCGACGCGGATCCTGTGTTCTGCCTTACAAACAGGACAATGGAATGGATCGCATGCAGCGACCCAAAAAACGACTCCGAAAAGAGGGAAACGTGGCGGTCTTCTGGTCAGACTACGGAGACGGGCACATCGTGCCCCACTTCCTAGCATTCTTCTTGCCAATGTCCAGTCTCTTGACAACAAGGTTGATGAAATCCGAGCAAGGGTAGCATTCCAGAGGGACATCAGAGACTGTAACGTTCTGTGCTTTACGGAAACATGGCTCACTGGAGAGACGCTATCCGAAGCGGTGCAGCCAACGGGTTTCTCCACGCATCGCGCCGACAGAAACAAACACCTTTCTGGTAAGAAGAGGGGTGGGGGTGTATGCCTTATGGCTAACGAGGCATGGTGCGATGAAAGAAACATACAGGAACTCAAATCCTTCTGTTCACCTGATTTAGAATTCCTCACAATCAAATGTAGACCGCATTATCTACCAAGAGAATTCTCTTCGATTATAATCACAGCCGTATATATCCCCCCCAAGCAGACACATCGATGGCTCTGAACGAACTTTATTTAACTCTTTGCAAACTGGAAACCATTTATCCGGAGGCTGCATTCATTGTTGTTGGGGAATTTAACAAGGCTAATCTGAAAACAAGACTCCCTAAATTTTATCAGCATATCGATTGCGCAACCAGGGCGGAAAAACCTTGGATCACTGTTACTCTAACTTCCGCGACGCATATAAGGCCCTGCCCCGCCCCCTTTCGGAAAAGCTGACCACGACTCCATTTTGCTGATACCTGCCTACAGACAAAAACTAAAAAAGAAGCTCCCACGCTGAGGTCTGTCCAACGCTGGTCCGACCAAGCTGACTCCACACTCCAAGACTGCTTCCATCACGTGGACTGGGACATGTTTCGTATTGCGTCAGATAACAACATTGACGAATACGCTGATTCGGTGTGCGAGTTCATTAGAACGTGCGTTGAAGATGTCGTTCCCATAGCAACGATTAAAACATTCCCTAACCAGAAACCTTGGATTGATGGCAGCATTCGCGTGAAACTGAAAGCGCGAACCACTGCTTTCAATCTGGGCAAGGTGTCTGGTAACATGACTGAATACAAACAATGTAGCTATTCCCTCCGTAAGGCTATCAAACAAGCTAAGCGTCAGTACAGAGACAAAGTAGAATCCCAATTCAACGGCTCAGACACAAGAGGCATGTGGCAGGGTCTACAGTCAATCACGGACTACAGGAAGAAATCCAGCCCAGTCACGGACCAGGATGTCTTGCTCCCAGGCAGACTAAATAACTTTTTTGCCCGCTTTGAGGACAATACAGTGCCACTGACACTGCCTGCAACGGAAAAATGCGGTCTCTCCTTCACTGCAGCCGAGGTGAGTAAAACATTTAAACGTGTTAACCCTCGCAAGGCTGCAGGCCCAGACGGCATCCCCAGCCGCGCCCTAAGAGCATGTGCAGACCAGCTGGCTGGTGTGTTTACGGACATATTCAATCAATCCCTATACCAGTCTGCTGTTCCCACATGCTTCAAGAGGGCCACCATTGTTCCTGTTCCCAAGAAAGCTAAGGTAACTGAGCTAAACGACTACCGCCCCGTAGCACTCACTTCCGTCATCATGAAGTGCTTTGAGAGACTAGTCAAGGACCATATCACCTCCACCCTACCTGACACCTTAGACCCACTCCAATTTGCTTACCGCTCAAATAGGTCCACAGACGATGCAATCGCAACCACACTGCACACTGCCCTAACCCATCTGGACAAGAGGAATACCTATGTGAGAATGCTGTTCATCGACTACAGCTCGGCATTCAACACCATAGTACCCTCCAAGCTCGTCATCAAGCTCGAGACCCTGGGTCTCGACCCCGCCCTGTGCAACTGGGTACTGGACTTCCTGACGGGCCGCCCCCAGGTGGTGAGGGTAGGTAACAACATCTCCTCCCCGCTGATCCTCAACACTGGGGCCCCACAAGGGTGCGTTCTGAGCCCTCTCCTGTACTCCCTGTTCACCCACGACTGCGTGGCCACGCACGCCTCCAACTCAATCATCAAGTTTGCGGACGACACAACAGTGGTAGGCTTGATTACCAACAACGACGAGACGGCCTACAGGGAGGAGGTGAGGGCCCTCGGAGTGTGGTGTCAGGAAAATAACCTCACACTCAACGTCAACAAAACTAAGGAGATGATTGTGGACTTCAGGAAACAGCAGAGGGAACACCCCCCTATCCACATCGATGGAACAGTAGTGGAGAGAGTAGCAAGTTTTAAGTTCCTCGGCATACACATCACAGACAAACTGAATTGGTACACTCACACAGACAGCATCGTGAAGAAGGCGCAGCAGCGCCTCTTCAACCTCAGGAGGCTGAAAAAATGTGGCTTGTCACCAAAAGCACTCATAAACTTCTACAGATGCACAACCGAGAGCATCCTGGCGGGCTGTATCACCGCCTGGTACGGCAACTGCTCCGCCCTCAACCGTAAGGCTCTCCAGAGGGTAGTGAGGTCTGCACAACGCATCACCGGGGGCAAACTACCTGCCCTCCAGGACACCTACACCACCCGATGTTACAGGAAGGCCATAAAGATCATCAAGAACATCAACCACCCGAGCCACTGCCTGTTCACCCCGCTATCATCCAGAAGGCGAGGTCAGTACAGGTGCATCAAAGCTGGGACCGAGAGACTGAAAAACAGCTTCTATCTCAAGGCCATCAGACTGTTAAACAGCCACCACTAACATTGAGTGGCTGCTGCCAACACACTGACACTGACTCAACTCCTGCCACTTTAATAATGGGAATTGATGGGAAATGATGTAAATATATCACTAGCCACTTTAAACAATGCTATCTTATATAATGTTACTTACCCTACATTATTCATCTCATATGCATACGTATATACTGTACTCTATATCATCGACTGCATCCTTATGTAATACATGTATCACTAGCCACTTTAACTATGCCCACTTTGTTTACATACTCATCTCATATGTATGTACTGTACTCGATACCATCTACTGTATCTTGCCTATGCTGCTCTGTACCATCACTCATTCATATATCCTTATGTACATATTCTTTATCCCCTTACTCTGTGTATAAGACAGTAGTTTAGGAATTGTTAGTTAGATTACTTGTTGGTTATTACTGCATTGTCGGAACTAGAAGCACAAGCATTTTGCTACACTCGCATTAACATCTGCTAACCATGTGTATGTGACAAATAATATTTAATTTGATTTGATTTTGATATGAGTAACTATGGCTGAGGAGAAGAGGAACTACCAAGAGACTTACTACTTGTAGTATGAGATAAGTCATGTGAAAAAATTCAACATATGCTTAACAATCCAATAACCAGAACCAACTGTGTAATTTCTTAAACAAACATCGCAGGATCGAACCATTAGTTGATCATACAAACAAGTCGTCCCACCTCGTCGTGTGTGACAACAGGAAATGGCCATGCTCTTTCTCCCGTTTTGGGTTTGACTGATAGGAATACAACTATCAGGTTGTCTTTCAGGTGTCTCTCTGCTCTACTTTCTGCTGATTGAGGAAGAACCTCTCTTTTGGTGTTAACATTCCACAGTGGAAAAAAACATTCCACAGCCTACACAAAAACAATGTCACAACATTCTACCACGGAACACGCATGTAGGCCTACTCATATACTATGAACAGTCAACCCTTTTTAAATACACTACTATTACTGAATGGCAAAATAATAAACCATAACACACTGGCTGTAAATGTTACTGGCAGGCACCATAACAATAAAAGATCTAAACAACAATAAAAATACAGAACATGGTATCAAACCAACCATAAGAGTAAAAAACATATTTATTTATGTCTCATCAAATAAATGTCAACGAGCATATCTTAGACAGTGATATCTAAAGCCTGCAAAGCCTAGAGGTTCGTCTAGGGAATCAAACTGTCTTGCATGACACTTTTATCTCTCGTGTGTGTGTGTGTGTGTGTGTGTGTGTGTGTGTGTGTGTGTGTGTGTGTGTGTGTGTGTGTGTGTGTGTGTGTGTGTGTGTGTGTGTGTGTGTGTGTGTGTGTGTGTGTGTGTGAGTGTGTGTGAGTGTGAGTGTGTGTGTGTTCACTCTCTTGTGTCTGACTGCTGTATATGTTGGCAGTGGGAGCATGTATTTCTATGCAAATGACCTTGTTTAAATGTTAGTGTGTTGTTGTCTGTAAATGTATGGATAAAACACATTTACATGTGAGCGTATGCAAAATTGCATGTAAACAGTATATAGTTGAAGTCGGAAGTTTACATACATTTAGGTTGGAGTCATTAAAACACGTTTTTCAACCACTCCACAAATTTCTTGTTAACAAACTATAGTTTGGGCATCTATTTTGTGCATGACACAAGTTATTTTTCCAACAATTGTTTACAGACAGATTATTTCACGTATAATTCACTGTATCATAATTCCAGTGGGTCAGAAGTTTACATACACTAAGTTGACTGTGCCTTTTAACAGCTTGGCAAATTCCAGAAAACGATGTCATGGCTTCAGAAGCTTCTGATAGGCTAATTGACCTCATTTGAGTCAATTGGAGATGGACTTGTGGATGTATTTCAAGGCCTACCTTCAAACTCATTGCTTCTTTGCTTGACATAATGGGAAAATCAAAAGAAATCAGCCAAGACCTCAGAAAAAACAATGGTAGATCTCCATAAGTCTGGTTCATCTTTGGGAGCAATTTCCAAACGCCTGAAAGTACCACGTTCATCTGTACAAACAATAGTACGCAAGTATAAACACCATGGGACCACGCAGCCATCATACTGCTCAGGAAGGAGACATGTTCTGTCTCCTAGAGATGAATGTACTTTGGTGCGAAAAGTGCAAATCAATCCCAGAACAACAGCAAAGGACCTTGTGAAGATGCTGGAGGTAACAGCTACAAAGTATCTATATCCACAGTAAAACGAGTCCTGTATTGACATAACCTGAAATGCCGCTCAGCAAGGAAGAAGCCACTGCCCCCAAAACCACCATAAAAAGGCCAGACTACAGTTTGCAACTGCACATGGGGACAAAGATCGTACTTTTTGGATAAATATCCTCTGGTCTGATGAAACGAAAATAGAACTGTTTGGCCATAATGACCATCGTTATGTTTGGAGGAAAAAGGGGGAGGCTTGCATGCTGAAGAACAACATCCCTACAACATCCCTACTGTGAAGCATGGGGTGGCAGCATCATGTTGTGGGTGTACTTTGCTGCAGGAGGGACTTCACAAAATAGATTTGCATCATGAGGCAGGAAAATTATGTGGATATATTGAAGCAACATCTCAAGATATCATTCAGGAAGTTAAAGCTTGGTCACAAACGGGTCTTCCAAATGGACAATGACCCCAAGCATACTTCCAAAGTTGTGGAAAAATGGCTTAAGGACAACAAAGTGAAGGTATTGGAGTGGCCATTACAAAGCTCTGACCTCAATCCCATAGAAAATTTGTCGGCAGATCTGAAAATGCGTGTGTGAGCAAGGAGGCCTACAAACCTGACTCAGTTACACCAGCTCTGTCAGGAGGAATGGGCCAATATTCACCCAATTTATTGTGAGAAGCTTGTGGAAGGCTACCTGAAACGTTTGACCCAAGTTAAACAATTTAAAAGCAATGCTACCAAATACTAATTGAGTGTATGTAAACTTCTGACCCACTGGGAATGTGATGAAAGAAATAAAAGCTGAAAGAAATAATTCTCTCTACTATTATTCTGACATTTCACATTCTTAAAATAAAGTGGTGATCCTAACTGACCTAAGACAGGGATTTTTTACTAGGATTAAATGTCAGGAATTGTGAAAAACTGATTTTGAATGTATTTGGCTAAGGTGTATGTAAACTTCCGACTTCAACTGTATGTGTCCGTGCATACGTGTTTATGCATGCATGTGTGTGTGTGTGTATATGTGTGTGTGTGTGTGTGTGTGTGTGTGTGTGTGTGTGTGTGTGTGTGTGTGTACTTGCACTTGGCTAGACAATGACCATTTTCAGTAGCCAACAGCTTACACAGTGATGTCAACACACACACCAGTATTTAGTGTACTTGTCCAAATGTTCAGTTTACAAACACAACTCCAGCCCTATTCACTGAATGGAGAATACACACCTAACCTGCATCAATTAGCTATTTTCTGTATGAGCAAGAGGTCAATGTCCTCATCTTCTCCCCTCTAACCTCTCTGTGTTGAGAGGGTGTGGTACTATAAAGTGTAAACCGACAATAACATTCAAATGTCAGAGATGATAGGATAGTTTTCGGTAAGATGAGTTTTTTTGACATCCCCTGTGCTGAATCTTTAACCACTCCTTAAATATACTAGGTGTTTATGCGGTTCCTCCCATTTAAAATATGGATCATTTTCTTTTACATCTTCATCTACTCAAAATTATTGCCTGTGCTAAATTATAACCTCAAAACAGAGCATAAAATGCCATATGAAAAATTGTATTTTGCGTGGCCCAAATAGATGTCATGCATTTCTAGTTTCTCATTGATTAAATCTTCTGGTTTGAAATTATGGCATGTATTGTAGTTTTGAACATGCTGTAGGAAGCATTATCTACTAATGGCAATTTCTATTTTTTGTGTACGTGTGACAAAGTAATTTCCGCAAAGACAGAACACATAAAGATAACTGATTTTGTGGCCTGAATTCTATTCCTGACAGCAATGTATTTGTCGCCTAGGCTATTTGTTGTAATTTCCTTTCACAGCTTCTTTTGAAAGTTGGGGCATTGTCACGGCAACAGTCTTCCTATTTTCTCCTTGAATAAAACTAAAGATCTAATTGAAATTTGTGCAGTCACAAACAAAGACACAAACAAACCTTTCAATGTGTAGCCTATGTCTATGTTAGGAATGGACAATCCCTAAAGCAAAGTGATGCTTATTACTTCATATAGTTTCTCAATATTAAGTGTCAATTAAGTGATGTTCAAAGGATTTCTAATTAATAAAAAACAATCCCTGCAGGTCTTTTCACTTCTCTGTAGAATGGAGTCCAATATAGCTATTGGCTAAACTGAAGGTTGAGATGTCCGTGGTTGAATTTTCAGGGCCTTTCTCATCTCAAGGATTTCTCTTGATACTAAAAGCATACAGTCAAAGAAAACAAACAGAAAACCTTGTCCAGCCTGAACAAGTACATACAGTACAGTTATGACAGCATGGCTTTTCACCATGACATACAGTATTCCTTATTTTTACCTGAGGCCCACACTGTGTACGCAAAAGGGTGGAGTATAGGCTTTGAACCATGAGACTGAACTGGGTCTCGTTTACCAGTTGCCATGTAACTTAAGCAGTACAATGATCGTCGTATCAGATGCATCGTTATTTACCCACCAACTTTTTAAGTGTTTCCCAAAGAAACACGCATAGAGAATGTTCGCTAGGTGCATTGTTAAACCATGTGTCCATACGCATAGGATCGTAAGAAAAGCAGCGCAGCTCTCGGATCAGCTTTCTCCATTCAAATTGTACCTTAACATTAGACTTATTCCACAATACTGATGACGGATCAGCTCCTAGAGAGATATTACCACCTATGGCTGAAATAGGTTATCCAGGCAGTTTATTATGCTTACCCAATAATAATGCACTAAATCATAGATTGGGTACATCATTGCGCATGCGTTGAAACATATTGCTGCAAATCCCAAAATATAACTCAATTGATTGAACATGACATTGATTTAAATAGAATTGAAATGGCCTATATAGACCCACGTAGCCTTTGCATCCTTTAATGCCGTCATCTCTGTTTTCATTTGAAGCATCATTTTATGCTTCACTTGTTTGTAACAATTGCAAATAATTTGGCAACTTTGTATTTGGAGTAAACCTCATTCTGAGGAGATCGGCAGTCACAGTCAGACAGAAAGCCTAAACATCTTGACTCTACATTTAGCGGAGATCTGAATAAAGTGATGCGGAAGAGAAAAAAAGGCATCTAATGATGCCGTTTGGCTGCTCTTCGAGTGGTTTTTAAGAGCCACATTACTAACCAAGGCTCTGGAAAACACCTTGGCTACTAAAGATACATCGTAAGAAGGTTCTAATGATGATCTTAACGCTTCGAAGGCTCTGAGAAAAGAGGCCCTAAACAGTGTTGTTGTGTTTTATGTCTTGTTTATAGACAACATTTATTTGTATTAGTATTATGTCCCTATGTATTGTTCTTCTCCTATGTCCTGAGTTCCATTAAACATGTATGTGCTGGGGGACGCTGTGTATGAAAAGATGCATGCAGTTATAAAGATGTGACAGAAAAATAAAATGTTAATTTGGAGGAGACAAGGTCCATTTCTCAGAGTGCATATGGCAGTCAGGGGACTATCTAATGTGCTCCATAGTTCAGAGCACATCCTCACTGTGTGTGTGTGTGTGTGTGTGTGTGTGTGTGTGTGTGTGTGTGTGTGTGTGTGTGTGTGTGTGTGTGTGTGTGTGTGTGTGTGTGTGTGTGTGTGTGTGTGTGTGTGTGTGTGTGTGTGTGTGTGTGTGGGTGAACACATCATGTGAATGTGGTTCCTCCCCCACGTCTATAGCTGTATAAACTAAACATCCTAAGAATCTCCCTCTCTCCATAGAATTCACTACAGTGCCAACCATAGCATGTAGAGCCTGAACAATCAGTTGATGCTGGTCTGGAGGATTATCAGCCTTGATGAACCAACTCTGAATCAAACAGTGTCCATGGAACTCGACACACACTGTACTGTTCTATTCACACAGTGCCTAAGGGTCAGCCAAAGTGGTGAGGTTGTACTCTGTCTCGTGAGTGAGATATTTTCCTGAGTGTAGCTGTTAGTGCCCAAGGCCAGGGTCAACATAATGATGGAAGTTATAGTTATTCCAGTCCCAAGGGGTTTTTGATGCAACTAGTCTACACAGCATCATACATCATTGAATGCACATCAGTGCTGTGCTGAAGTGTATCATTTACACATCTACAGTAGAAATAGACCCGTATAATGCATGAGCCACATTCACTGTCGAGCTAACCTCTTCATACACCATACTGTTTCCTATCCACAGACCACAATAACATTGAATTAATCGTAACATCAGAGTGTGTTTTACACAGAAACCGTATATAACATATAGACCCATTTTACAGAATAAAACCTCATCAATGCAACAAATTCCAAGCATCCAACTACCCCAAAGAGCCAAAGCAACAGGTTGAAGTGCACTTATTTTTCCAAATAAACAATCAAATCTAAAACTTATCATGAACCTCTCAAATGCAAACTAATAAACATACACACCTCCACCATTCCTATCTTTGTGGTGTTGAGAATAAAAACAATAAAACTCACTAGTTGGTCATAAATTAAACAGATTCTTCTACACATGACTATTTTGTTTTGGTAAAGTTGACCTTGTCTTTAAAACCTAGGAAAGGGGGCAGCTTGACCAAAACATTGACAAAGTCATTTAAGAGCTAATGATGTTTCATTGACCTCCTTATGAGAACACTTCATTAACTTCCAGCACTTATCATAGACGCTAACAAGCTATAGACGCTAACAAGCTGCAGTTTAGAGCAGACACTGTTGTCTGACCTTGGTATTATCCTTTCACTGCTAGCCTGCTGATGATGTAAAGCATGATTCCACAGGGGATCTCATTAGATCTCAGGCCTAAGTACTCATCAATTCTTCAGTGATGGAGTGAATTCCATACCAGGTATTACTGTCTGTAACATCTCCCCATTACTATCCCCCACCAGCTATTTCTAGCATGCAGAGAGACAGACATGAGTAAATGTTATCTTTTGTCCGAATGGGCTTCAACCTTACCCTCCATATGCTCCGAAAGTGAAGCTCCTCTTTCTCTGTGACATCCTGCTAGCTAGGGGCTGCTGAGGCTTTCTGGGGAGACTGTCCACATCAGCGGAGTTCAACAGCAAGTAAGAAATGGGAGCAGTCATACATCTCCCCTCCCTCCCTCCCTTCCTTTCTCTTCCTCCCTCCCTCCCTCAGTTATTTTCTTTAAACCCTCTAGGCTGACGGAGGGTGCATGTGTTTTGCAAGAGTACATTTCCATCTGTAAACATCCCTGCCCTCCACCTCCCTCTCTCCTTCCTTTCCTCCTCACTTCTCTACTCCGCTCTCTCAGTACGTCATATCTCCCTCAGATTAAGAGAAAGGTGCGTCCGACCATTCCGTTGCCCAGGTAACGAGCAGGTGCTCCTCTTCCTCACTTATACTGATTCTAAATTAATTTCCAGGCTATCAGAAAGAATGAACCCACATCCCACTGGGCACAGATGTCAATTCAACGTCTATTCCGTGTTGGTTCAATGTAATTTTATTGAAATTACGTGGAAACAACATTCATTCAACCAGTGTGTGCCCAGTGGGATGTCCTCAATTTCAATCCTCAACCTAAATAGGTAACTTCTTGTGCCAGCTTAAATCCTCAGTGTTATTATCACTGAGTTATTCAATAGAATATGTCCTTCACTCAAGTAGTCTTAATATTGCACAAGGGAAATGTTGTATTCCTTAGCAGGAGCAGACAGATTCAAGGATCTGACAAAAAGTTTGAACAGTGTAAGTAAGATAATGACCTGTATTGACCTTGTACTTATCAGCTTACCCCTATTGGAATCCCATTACCTTTTTCCTATCCTACAGTCAAGTCAGATGAGTCTATGTAAAAGTAACCCAGTACACCAAAAGGTTAAAGAGGTCAAACCCAAACAAACACAAAGCTGGAAAAGGGTGTGGTGCTGGCGGAGTATGTCAGTTGATCTGCTGACAGAGTGGGTTCTAAGCCTGTCCTAAGGTCAACCAAGGATGAGGGATAGGCCACCCCACGTTTTTCCTCTCCCTTCCTCTGCTCTGCCCTCTATATAAGTGGATTCCCCTTCTACCTGCCCTCTGTACCATGGTCAAAGTGTCCTGTCCAGGAACATCTAGTGGTACAGGGTGACCTCTACTCCTCTGTTCTCCATCTATCAGCTGTGGTGTTGGGGTGCCCTGGTGCCTGTCGCACCTTCTCTTATTCAATTAGGCCAGAATGGACTGAGGCTAGACATAGGCTCTTAATCAAATCACAAACATGCACAGAATAGGAGTGTTCTGCCCGCACCAGTCTGCTCCCCTCCACTCGCCTGCCTGATGCTTGCAATTGCTTGCTCTTGTCATTGAGTGGAGATTCATCAGACAACCTCCAAGGGAGATATGACTTTAGGACGTGTCTTCTCCACAGCTGGGCCACAGAGCAATGGGCCGTATTCAGTAGTCTCTAACTAAAGTGGGCTGAGGTAATAAAAAGAAGAATACCCAGGCGCTGTGTTGGATTTTAGTTAGCCATGTTAGAAAGTCTTTCATTGCCGGCAGGGATTACCTTGTCCCATCGCGCACTAGCAACTCCTGTGGCGGGCCGGGCGCAGCGCACGCTGACACGGTCGCCAGGTGTACAGTTTTTCCAGGTTAAGTGGGCATTGTGTCAAGAAGCAGTGCAGCTTGGTTGGGTTGTGTTTCGGAGGACGCACGGCTCTCGACCTTCGCCTCCTCCGAGTCCGTATGGGAGTTTCAGCGATTGGACAAGACAGTAACTACCAATTGGATACTATGACATTGGGGAGAAAAATGGGGAATAAAAAAGTATTTCATTTGACAATTGATGATTATCCTCCTTGTCTTCATCTAACTTGACCAGTGTTAATATGTCCTGTATGAACTAGCTAAAGACAGAAAACATGATAAAGTATTTGCATAATCGATCATATTCACAAAATTAAACTGATAAAAAAACACATGTTGCTCTAGGGGAATATAGCCTTGATTCCAGCTATGCTGTCTGTGTGCTGTGTCTGATAACCATAGCTAGTGAAATGTAATTGGTGACCGGTTACATGATATGAGGCATTTGATGCTAGTTCCTACTCCACAGTAGGTTCTTTTTATAAAAAAATCTATAAAAAAATTGCATGGGATCCGTAAATATGAATAAACATTTTGAATTAGTAGCCTAGACAGGATCGTCCCTGGCTAATCATGATTGGCTGAGATAATGGAGTGGCTGGACATGCCGAGAGAAAAGCCTTAAAAATATAAATGCAAAATGAAACAATTTCAAAGATTTTACTGAGTTACAGTTTCTAGAAGGAAAGCAGTCAATGGAAATACATGTTGATTGTTGTCTGTGGAATGTTGTCCCAGTCCTCTTTTTTATTTTATTTTATTTATTTCACCTTTATTTAACCAGGTAGGCCAGTTGAGAATAAGTTCTCATTTACAACTGCAACCTGGCCAAGATAAAGCAAAGCAGTGCGACACAAACAACACAGAGTTACACATGGAATAAACAAACATACAGTCAATAACAAAGTAGAAATGTCACGGTCGTCCTCCTCTTCATCTGAAGAGGAGAGGCGAGAAGGATTGGAGGACCAAAATGCGGCGTGGTATGTGTTCATGATGAATATTTAATTAAAGAAAGTACTGAACACTGAATACAAAAACAATAAACAAATAACGACCGTGAAGCTATAAATGAGACCTGTGCTGACACAAGCAACTAACATAGACAATCACGCACAAACAAACAGTGCAACCCAGACTACCTAAGTATGATTCTCAAAATTCTCATTTAGTTTGACTTGCATTTAGCAGTTGGAGGCCACGGAAGGAAAGTTGTATGGTATTGAAGCTCGTCTGGAGGTTTGTTGACACAGTGTCCAAAGAAGAGACAGAAATATACAGAATGGTGCCGTCTGCGTAGAGGTAGATCAGAGAACATCCTACAGCAAGAGCGACATCATTGAAGTATACAGAGAAAAGAGTTGGCCCGAGAATTGAACCCTGTGGCACCCCCATAGAGACTGCCAGAGGTTCAGACAACAGGCCCTCCGATTTGACACACTGAACTCTGTATGAGAAGTAGATGGTGAACAAGGCAAGGCATTCATTTTAGAAACCAAGGCTGTTGAGTCTGCCGATAACAATGTGGTGATTGACGGTCAAAAGCCTTGGCAAGGTCGATGAATACGGCTGCACAAAATTGTCTTCTATCGATGGCGGTTATAATATCGTTTAGGACCTTGAGCGTGGCTGAGGTGCACCCATGACCAGCTCGGAAACCGATTGCACAGTGGAGAAGGTACGGTGGGATTCAAAATGGTCAGTGATCTGTTTGTTAACTTGGTTTTCAAAGACCTTGGAAAGGCAGGGTAGGATAGATATAGGTCTGTAACAGTTAGGGTCTAGAGTGTCTCCCCCTTTGAAGAGGGAGATGACCGCATCTGCTTTCCAATCTTTGGGGGTCTCAGACGATACAAAAGAGAGGTTGAACAGGCTAGAAATAGGGGTTGCAACAATTGCGGCGGATAATTTTAGAAAGAGAGGGTCCAGATTGTCTAGCCCAGCTGATTTGTAAGGGTCAAGATTTTGCAGCTATTTCAGAACATCAGCTGTCTGGATATGGGTGAAGGAGAAATGGGGGAGGCTTGGGCAAGTTGCTGTGGGGGGGGTGCAGAGCTGTTGAACAGGGTAGGGGTATCCAGTTGGCAAGCATGGCCAGCCATAGAAAAATGCTCATTGAAATTCTCAATTATCATATATTTATCAGTGGTGACAGTGTTTCCAAGCCTCAGTGCAGTGGGCAGCTGGGAGGAGGTGCTCTTATTCTCCATGGACTTTACAGACACCTAGGTGTACAGCTCCAACTGTATATAAACATGCACAACAAGTCTTCTCTTGAGTTGGGCTCAGGGATGGAACAACTGTTGAACATCTGAGCTTGTGGTTGTTTGTGGTGGAAGGGTGGGGAGTGTGTACAGTATGTGTGTGTGTGTGTGTGTGTGTGTGTGTGTGTGTGTGTGTGTGTGTGTGTGTGTGTGTGTGTGTGTGTGTGTGTGTGTGTGTGTGTGTATCCCACATCTGTTGCTATCGGGTAATGATGTTAGGGACAGTAGGATGAATCATAACAATTGTTTGCCAAAATAATAATTCCTTGCCAAAAATGTATTTTATGTAATGCCATTCCTGGTTACAGGTAACAACCCTTCGTATGAACTGCCAACATTATTGCGCATATTATTAGTTAATTGTGGAAATAAATTAAGATATGCAAGATTTCTTTATACATTTTTTAATAATTGTATACAATACAATCAAGGTGAGGGTGTTGGAAATGCTATTGGCAGTTAATCTGCTTTTGTTCTATGGGTGGCACTGTGTGTTCTTTTTAAAGGATGGGTCCCGATCACTCAAAGGCCCTAAAATCCATTTGGCCAGTTACTGGGATGACAACCCAACTTGGGATGGGGGGAGGTTTTAGTGGGTGGAATAGTGGAGACAATTGGAGGTTTACTCAGTAGCAGTGTAAATATCATTGTACAGCTTTATGGACACTCAATCGTTATAGTACTTTTAAATGGTACATTTATAAACATATATTATGATAAATAGAATTGAAACTTGTATCTCATTATGGTAAATGGTGAAATAAGTATAGCCAGTTATAATTGTAATGTCTTAGCAGATAATAAGAAAAGAAGATCAGTATTTACCTGGCTGAAAGTGAAGGAATATAATATCTATTGTATTCAGGAAACTCATTCAAAATTTTAGATGAGGTTGTGTGGAAAAATTACTGGGGGGGAGGTGGGGAGCATATATACTTCTACCATGGGTAAAGGATCTCAAAAGGGGTAATGATATTAATAAACAATAATTTTGATCTGAATATGAAAATTGTCCAAACAGGTCCACAAGGTAGATGGATTCTTTTAAATATGTTATTGGACCATAAACCGATTTGGCTCATTAATCTATATGGTCCAAACAATGATGATTCTTTGAAAATATGTACAATAATTGATCAAGCCTACAAGCAATGCAAGACTCGATTATTATAGTGGGAGATTATAATATGGGTTTAAATACCTCAATGGACTGTAAAGGAAATCACACTACAAAATATCACCATCATGCACTTAAGGAAATCACAAATATCATGGGATATATTGGAACTAGTGAATATATGGCAGCTTAAATATCCTGAACTAGTGAGATAAACATGGCGGAGGCTAAATCAAGCTAGTCGTCTTGACTACTTTCTTATGTCATTCTCTCTGGCAAAAAAAGTGTTGATGGGAGACAGAATGCAGTCAGACCAATAAATTATTAGCATATACAGTACTCTTACAGAATTTCCAGGTGGGCGAGGATATTAGAGATGTAATCAAAGCCTATTGGATGACAACTTGTTTTTAACCAGGACAGACATCTTCCCGACATAACATAGGTATAACATATCCCCTTATTGTATGGGACCAATGTTCTCTCTAAGCTGCGCACTTCCTCCAGGACTGCGGTGCAGAAGACATGCCATGCTGCGCAAAGACGCAAGAGATTGAACTTCACTAGTTTCGACCCATTCGTTTGCACTATATAGATCAACGTTTTTTGTGTGAACGAATCAACATTATAAACTGGGTGGTTCGAGCATTGAATGCTGATTGGCTGACAGCCATGGTATATCAGACCGTAAAACATTTATTTTTACTGCTCTAATTACATTGCTAACCAGTTTATAATAGCAATAAAGCTCCTTTTGGGTTTTGTGATATATGGCCAATATACCACGTCTAAGGGCTGTTCTTAGGCACGACGCAACGCATCCTCGGGCCTTATTGCTTCATTATATTAGCCCTTTTCTATGCAACAAACCAAAACAAATCTAACTTTGCAAGATTGAGTCTGTGATTTTGATGTAGGCAGAGACAGACCACAATGGAGCAGGATTCTATTGGTGGAGGTAGCCCACTAGCGTTCTTAAAACCACCTGCGAGTGAATGCGCGCAGTGCGACACGTGCACATTTGTTATTAGCCAAGTTATAGATAAGTATAGGTCAGCAATGGGGAGTTACAGCTTCCTACAAGAGCACAAAGCATTTAGGCTACATTTCAAGCTGCCTTTGAAAAGCCAGTTGGGTCAAAAGCTTATGTCTTAAATTGTTTAACTTGGGTCAAACGTTTCGGGTAGCCTTCCACAAGCTTCCCACGATAAGTTGGGTGAATTTTGGCCCATTCCTCCTGACAGAGCTGGTGTAACTGAGACAGGTTGTAAGGCCTCCTTTCTCGCACACTCATTTTCAGTTCTGCCCACAAATTTTCTATGGGATTTAGGTCAGGGCTTTGTGATGGCCACTCCAACACCTTGACTTTGTTGTCCTTTAGCCATTTTGCCACAACTTTGGAAGTATGCTTGGGGTCATTGTCCATTTAGAAGACCCATTTGCGACCAAGATTTAACTTCTTGACTGATGTCTTGAGATGCTGCTTCAATATATCCACATAATTTTCTTCCTCATGATGCCATCTATTTTGTGAAGTGCACCAGTCCCTCCTGCAGCAAATTACCAAACAGTTCTATTTTTATTTCATCAGACTAGAGGACATTTCTCCAAAAAGTACGATCTTCGTCCCCATGTGCAGTTGAAAAACGTAGTCTGGCTGTTTTTATGGAGGTTTTGGAGCAGTGGCTTCTTCCGTGCTGAGCGGCTTTCAGGTTATGTTGATATAGGACTTGGTTTACTGTGGATATAGATACTTTTGTACCTTTTTCCTCCAGCATCTTCACAAGGTCCTCTGCTGTTGTTCTGGGAAAGATTTGCACTTTTCGCCCCAAAGTACGCTCATCTCTAGCAGACAGAATGCGTCTCCTTCATGAGCGGTATGACAGTTGCGTGGTCCCATGGTGTTTATACTTGCGTACTATTGTTTACACAGATGAACATGGTACCTTCAGGCATTTGGAAATTGCCCCCAAGGATGAACCAGAGTTGTGGAGGTCTACAATTTTTTTCTGAGGTCTTGGCTGATTTTGATTTTCCCACGATGTCAAGTAAAGAGGCACTGAGTTTGAAGGTACACCTGTAAATGCATCCACAGGTACACTTCCAATTGACTCAATTGACACCCATTAGCCTATCAGAAGCTTCTAATGCCATGACATCTGCCTGTAAACAATTTTTGGAAAAAATAACTTGTGTTATGCACAAAGTAGATGTCCCTACTTGCCAAAACTATTGTTTGTTAACAAGAAATTTGTGGAGGGGTTGAAAAACAAGTTTTTATGACTCCAACATAAGTGTATATTCAGACCCCTTGAATTTTCCACATTTTGTTTGGTTACAGCCTTATTCTAAAATTGATAAAATCGTTTTTTTCTCATCAATCTACACACAATACCCCATAATGACAAAGCAAAACATTTTTTTACAACATTTTGCAAATGTTAAAAACTTAAATATCACATTTAAAAAAGTATTTGGACCCTTTATTCAGTACTTTGTTGAAGCACCTTTGGCAGCGATTACAGCCTCAAGTCTTCTTATGTATGACGCTACATGCTTGGCACACCTGTATTTCCCAGAACAACAACAATGGACCTTGTGAAGACGCTGGAGGAAATAGGTATAAAAGTATCTAGATCCACAGTAAAACAAGTCCTATATCAACATTACTTGAGAGGCCACTCAGCAAGGAATAAGCCACTGCTTCCAAAACCGCCATAAAAAAGCCAGACTACGGTTTGCAACTGCACATGGGGACAAAGATTGTACTTTTGGGAGAAAAGTCCTCTGGTCTGATGAAACAAAAATAGAACTGTTTGGCCATAATGACCATCGTTATGTTTGGAGGAAAAAAGGGGGATCTTGCAAGCTAAAGAACACCATCCCAACCGTGAAGCACGGGGGTGGCAGCATCATGTTGTGGGTGTACTTTGCTGCAGGAGGGACTGGTGCACTTCACAAAATAGATGGCATCATGAGGAAAGAAAATGATGAGGATATATTGAAGCAACATCTCAAGACATCAGTCAAGAAGTTAAAGCTTGGTCGCAAATGGGTCTTCTAAATGGACAATGACCCCAAGCATACTTCCAAAGTTGTGGCAAAATGGCTTAAGGACAACAAAGTCAAGGTATTGGAGTGGCCATCACAAAGCCCTGACCTCAATCCCATAGAAAATGTGTGGGCAGAACTGAAAAGGCGTGTGCGAGCAAGGAGGCCTACAAACCTGACTCATTTACACCAGCTCTGTCAGGAGGAATGGGCCAAAATTCAACCAACTTGTTGTGGGAAGCTTGTGGAAAGCTACCCGACACATTTGACCCAAGTTAAACAATTTAAGGGCAACGCTACCAAATACTAATTGAGTGTATGTAAACTTCTGAACCACTGGGAATGTGATGAAATAAATAAAAGCTGAAATAAATAATTTTCTCTACTATTATTCTGACATTTCACATTCTTAAAATAAAGTGGTAATCATAACTGACCTAAGACAGGGAATTTTTACTAGGATTAAATGTCAGGAACTATGAAAAACTGAGTTTAAATGTATTTGGCTAAGGTGTATATAAACTTCTGACATCAACTGTATGTGGGTAATACAACCATCCCAGCTCTGCAGATGTTGCTGCAAAGAGACAGAATCATTAGAAAATGTGTCTTGGTACTGTCCATACGTAGCTTGTTTTTGATTGCAGGTTCAGGAATGGCTGAAGAATTGCAACATTTACCTGGAGCTAACTCTACAAATAGCACTGCTGCGTGATTTGAAAAGTCATAGTCAATTAATCAATTATATATTTATACTCTTTGCGAAAATGTTTATCTTTAATTTACAATGTGTAGAAACTATGAGAATAGAAAGGTTCAGAACCCTTGTGAAACATTACAGCACATATATGGCAAATACTGGATAAAAGGGAGGGAATTGAGTGGAGCTGAAGGATGGGACTAAAAACAAACAAAAGATAATTTATGTAAAATATACTGTGTCCATAAAATGTATATAGTATGTATAAGCTGGAAGTAGAAGCCTACATGTTGTTGTCCATTAGTTTACTCCAATTAGTGGAAGGGAGATGGGGTTAAAGGAAAACAAAGAAAAAGAAAGATTTAATTATTATAATTTTTTTAAATTACGCTGTCCACACAACTACACCCATGATGCAATCTGAAGGTTTTTCCCATCTAGCCTGCAAAGGTCTGATAACTGACACAGAATCGTCATACATCATGGTTGGACAACGTCTGTCTTGCAGTACAACGACTGTCTTGCAGGATTTCTCAACTACACACAGGATGTACAACAGCATCAGTGCAGGCAGCAACACTAAACTGTTCTAGATTACACCTATCTAAACATACTTTACATTGTTTGCAAGATCAAAAATAATATTATTATAATCTGAGTGTTCATTTTTGGAAGTTGCATTCACTTCCAGTCAAGGAGTGGACTAATGCAGTCCTCTTAGAGCACCATCACCCCCTCTGTTCAGAAGAGGAACTACTTTCCATTTCAGATGTGCAACGGAGACGATCGTATTAGAGGCTATTTCAAAAGCTGTGTGAGCCATATTTCATGCACTATGTGATGAGTCACTTGCAAGCTACAGTTCTTTGTTGTCTTTTAACAAAAGGATCTTGCGAGAAACTCCAAAACTGCAATCGATTTCTTAACGTTGCGTTAACAGATGCTGTCAGAGGCCCCGACACACCCCATACCAACAGAAGTGTCACGCCCTGAACATAGAGAGCCCTTTGGGTTCTCTATGGTGTTTTAGGTCAGGGCGTGACTAGGGGGTGTTCTAGTTTTTCATTTCTATGTTGGTGCCCTGAAGAGCGCCTCCTCAGCACGGTACGTCCTGTGCCGGCTCCCCGCACTCGTCCCGAAGAGCGTGTCATCAGTCCGGTGAACCCTGTGCTGGCTCCACGCACCAGGCCTCCAGTGCGCCTTCCCAGCCCGGTACGTTCTGTGCCGGCTCCCCACACTCGCTCTGAAGAGCGTGTCATCAGTCCGGTGAAACCTGTGCCGGCTCCACACGCCAGGCCTCCAGTTCGCCTTCTCAGCCCGGTACGTCCTGTGCCAGCTCCCCGCACTCGCCCTGAAGAGCGTGTCATCAGTCCAGTGAAACCTGTGCAGGTTCCACGCGCCAGGCCTCCAGTGCGCCTTCTCAGCCCGGTACGTCCTGTGCCAGCTCCCCGCACTCGCCCTGAAGAGCGTGTCATCAGTCCGGTGAAACCTGTGCCGGCTCCACACGCCAGGCCTCCAGTTCGCCTTCTCAGCCCGGTACGTCCTGTGCCAGCTCCCCGCACCCGCCCTGAAGAGCGTGTCATCAGTCCAGTGAAACCTGTGCAGGTTCCACGCGCCAGGCCTCCAGTGCGCCTTCTCAGCCTGGTACGTCCTGTGCCGGCTCCCCGCACTCGCCCTGAAGAGTGTGTCACCAGTCCCGCTCCATGGCCGGAGCCTTCCTCTGCACCGGTGCCCAGTCCAGGCAATGCGTCCAGTCCCGCTACATGGCCGGAGCCTTCCTCTGCACCGGTGCCCAGTGCAGGCACGGCGGTCAGTCCCGCTCCATGGCCGGAGCCTTCCTCTGTGCCGGTGCCCAGTCCAGGCATGGCGTCCGTCCTGCTCCAAGGCTGGAGCCTTCCTCTGCGCCGGTGCCCAGTCCAGGCACGGCGCCCAGTCCCGCTACATGGCCGGAGCCTTCCTCTGCACCGGTGCCCAGTGCAGGCACGGCGTTCAGTCCCGCTCCATGGCCGGAGCCTTCCTCTGTACCGGTGCCCAGTCCAGGCATGGCGTCCGTCCTGCTCCAAGGCTGGAGCTTTCCTCTGCGCCGGTGCCCAGTCCAGGCACGGCACCCAGTCCCGCTCCATGGCCGGAGCCTTCCTCTGCTCCGGTGCCCAGTCCGGGCATGGCGTTCATCCCAACTTCATGGCCGGATCCGCAGTCTGAGTGGGTGCTACATCCCGCACCGGAGCCGCCACCAACGCTAGTTGCCCACCCTAACCCTCCCCATCCAGGTTCAGGTTTTGCGGTCGCAGTCCGCACCTTTGGGGGTACTGTCACGCCCTGACCATAGAGAGCCCTCATGCTGCGCTTTGGTCCACTCATTATAACGAACGTGACAAGAGGAGAATTAGAATAATGAGCCAGGTGAAGGAAAACATCTTCAGAAAATATATCCCATTAATTGACAAAGCCAGAGATGAAAATTATATTCAAATAGTAGCTATTTTATTATTGCCTGTCTCAAATTGTAAAACACAGATTAACAGAAAGATATTGAATAATCCTGTCATCAAAGCAGACAGTTTCCAGTAGGAAGAAATCAGTGGCAGTCAGTGCCGTTTAAGATGAGAAAGGACAATTTATTTCCTTTTTCTTTCTATTACAGCATATTGGATGACTGTCATTCATATTCCATTCACCCAGTTCAACATCGATAGGTTTAGGCTACTACATGATACTAAAAGTTTCCCTATACCCATCCTGAGGTTGCTACAACATAGCCTGTGAATGAAAGTTTACAATGTAGGTGCACTCAGGTCGAGAGACAAGTTTGGATAGACAGTGACATTCAATAACGCCTTGCACACTCTTGCCTGCATCTAGCTGATATAGGATGTAGCCATTAGTCCAAAAGTTCTATTGGACAAATTCAAGTATGTTTACGCCTGTTTTGTTCCATTTAAGAAACATTTTTTAACAAAATTGGCGGAATTAATAACCCCTGATCATGTGTAAACACACAGCCACTTTGTATTCCTTCTCGCATCCATGCTCTCTCCTCCTCTCACCTCTCACCAGCAGGGCACGTGGAATATGGCATAATCTTTTATAGCAATACTGCAGAGAGACATGGACAGAATCCCCGCCTGCCTGTCTCTCAACTGGACCAACCCACACAGACACTACAGTATAACACACACACACCACACGCAACACATTCTCTGAGGTGAATACTGAGAGGCAGAGGCCTCTAGGATAAACAACAGAGAGATATGAAGGGAGGAATAGGGAGAGAAAAGACCAGAGCTGATTTTTCTTTCAGCTCAACTAGGGAGAGCAACCACAAGCCTGGGTTAATGACTGAGCCAACACAGAGACTTGAAGGACAGTTTGAGACCTATTTTCATTTATCCAGAGGCGAGGGACAGACACAGAGAGGGACAGACACAGTGGGGATGTCTCATCACACTGCTTTATTGAAATAACACAGGCTTGCCTACTAGCTCTCACTGCGTTATTAATGAATTAAGATATTTTTACAACCTTGAGCTGCTTATACCTAATGCAACAGCCTCACATACATTTTGAAAATCATAATGAAAAAGCAATCAACTACAGAACTTCCACAAAATGCCAACTGAATCCCTGGAAACATTTTAGTCACTTAGCAGATGCTCTTATCCAGAGCGACTTACACTAGCAATAGTGGATCAGACCACACGGAAAAGGAGAGGCTGAAAATAATACTGCTTCAAAAGGACTGATCTCACTGTGAGCTTTTGGAAGAATGACAGGTGCTGTTCCCTGGCAACACACCACTCTTTGGGTTTTGCATAAAACAATGGCCTCTATTGTTTCTATGGCTGGAGTGTGTTTCAGCACCAAGGACTGTGTACGTCTCTTTAAATCACACACACACACACACACACACACACACACACACACACACACACACACACACACACACACACACACACACACACACACACACACACACACACACGCACACTCACACACATACACACACGCACACACACACACACACACACACACACACACACACACACGCACACACACACACACACACACAAACAAAACACACGTTAGTCTAGTGGTAGGGATTATTCCTGACTATTTCCCAGATCATAAACCTGATGCTTTTCAATGACAGCTGTACTGCTGAAGGTTTGGACAGTACATTAGTGGAACGGCCCCTGTGCGTAGTGTGATCCCTGTAATATGTCTGTAGTCCTTCCACCCTGCCCCCTCCAATAGCCATCGTCTTCAGTCACACCATCAAAGTGCCACTGCCCTCTTTCATTTTCCTTTGTAGTGGGCGGCAGTGGCATTTACTTTATTTTAGCGCCATGGCTAGCCCCTGCTGTGCCTCACCCTCAGATGGGAACCAGGCTCCAGCCTCGCATGCTTATAACAACTATATAGCCTTGCATGAGACACATGGCCCCAGGAACCTCCTTCGGCCGTACGCTTTCAATACAACTAAAAATGTGTCAACAAATTGAGGATTTCTCAATCGCTCTTTGACTGACAACAGAGCCAAGCCCGTTTTTTTGTGCAGATTTCCAGTTCTAGACTGTAAGGAGAGAGAGTGGGAGAAGGCAAACTAGTTTCAATGTATGGAATCACTTAGAACATTTTAGATTTTAGATAAACTTTCACTTTAATAAACATCTAATTTTATTTGACCTCTGTGTGTGCCTATTTCCAAAAATAAACACACACACACTCCATTACTCTTGCTGCAGTCTTCCTTTCAGTATATGGTACAGTGCATAGTACTGCACAAACCATTTGGGAATGGATTGGAGGACAGTGTCTGTAAAAGCCATAAATAGTGTTGGAGAGTGAGGGGATGACTAAAGCAGAGTGACAGAGGTGTAGGTCAACAGCAACATCCCATTTCATCATCATAATAGTATTCTGCTAAGGGATGAAAAACTGCCTCTCCCCCGGTCTTCCTTTGACACCAAACCCAATCACCATGGGTGTGTTGGGAATGATGGATGACCTGAGGCGCTGAGAGATGCTAAGGGTAAAATACGAGTCTGGATTTGCCTTTATGGCATCTACGCTTGTAGGAATCCAACTTGTCCAGACAGCGATTTGGCTCCTTGATAACCTAGCGCTATTTCTACTAGTGTTTAATAAAATGTCAAAAAACAAAGTGTTATTCAAATGGAGTTTGATGTTTTAATGCAGTGTAATGTAGCACCTTGAGATGTGAACACTTTTTTAAGACCCATTAGAGCTATGGTAAAAATAAAAAAACGTAGAGTAGTTTGCAATACTTAAACTAAAGCCAAGAATTCACACAGTAGTGCTGTTTTTACTACCAGTTGGACACAATAAACTAAACTTTAGCATTGGTAAACATTTTCCTAAGACCTTTATTATGTTAGAAAAGAGGTACCTAATGGTGAATAATTACATTGAATCAAATCCTAAGGTCACTGTCTAAAGTGGGTTTTTACACGCCTTAAAAAACATAATAATTGGAATGGAGTTTTTATCTGTTTTAATCAGAGAAACTGTGCTTTATTACTGTTGTCTTGTATGATTGGAAACCCAAATCTTCTGTGGCTATATTCTGAAGGCAATCTGGCTCGTCCCAGCAAACTGGGAACATACGCTAATGCTAATTGCTATTAGTTGGCTAGCTAATAAATGTACTGAGTCAGCTAGCTAACACAGCCTGATGCCAGTGTTGGTGTAGGCCTTAATCAGCATGGTGCTTGTGCAACAGTATCTTCTGATTCAAAGACGAATAGACAAAGCATGAATATGTTGGCTACAAGTAAGAAACATTTAATGTAGCCAAAGATTATAGGTTCACCTAAGAAACAATGACCAACACTTTGGACCCTAAACTGTCACAATAACTCCTCCCTAGCATTTTAATTTGTTGTCATGTCAACACTGTATTCAATGTGCCCACTATTATATTCTAACTATAGAATTATAATGATCATTCTATTTCCATGATTCTAACAGTTCACCCAAATGTTTTCATCTAAATGGCAAGTCAAATTATAATTGCAACATTTGGTTAAAAATAAGGCCTAGTGTTTTTGCCTATACCTACGTGGCATTGTGAAAATGATTTCAAATGAGAAATGATCTCAAATGCACAAACATTTTTTGGGTTGAAATGAACAGAATAAACCAATCAGAAAGGAGAAAGACCCATTGAAATCACTTAGAATGTATATATTGCCATCATAAGACCATAAAGCAAATTTAGAACTACTTTTATTATTCAAAAACATAAAATACTGTCAAATACCATATCAAAAACATAAAATACTGTGATATGATATTTTGGCCATATCCCCCAGCCCTAAAGGTGCTATATAAATCCAAACCATTATTACCTGCCCACCCATCCTCACGAGGTGGCACTGAACAGGTAAGGCCTAGCATATACAGTACGATGCAGTATATACAAACTATTTCTTTGCAACCCCAATGAATGCCAACTGTCTTGGCTCAAACAATAGCAGAAACCTAGGCATAGGTATTTAAAGTTTTGTATAGTGATCAGAATATTATAGTTTCTGCTCTGTGTTTCTGTCTGGATTACATATTAGGTACAGACAGTGCTAATATCCATGTTCCCTGTGTTTCTCTCTCTTGTCAGGGGCAGGATTTATTTCCTCTACTTCTCCCTGGGCCAGCCTCTGGTCATGGTTAAGCCCGGCATCAGCCCTGTGGTGGTCATGGTGAGCCCAAAACCCGGCCAAGACCTGGCCCATCTCCTGCTGTCCACCTTAAGGCTCATCAAGACAGTGAGGAACCGAGGACACATGGTGCGAGTAGATGTTGTCTTTGGGGTTGGGGTTTTTCTGCCATCTGCATGTGTTTATCCTGAACTGCATTAGGCTGATCAAGTGAAGTTTGCATCATGGTCAACAGGTCAAGATTCCTCCAGTTGAAGCCAAGGTTGCATAAAGGTTGCTGAATGAGCATAGGCTACCCATGAAAGGTACTTAAGCACTGAACGTTTATTTTTCTGTTGTGATCATTTACTATACCGTATGAGCCAATAGAGGAGGCTTGCATTGAAGGAGCTGTTAGCCTCTTGGCCTAGCCCAAGGCTTTAGTGATAGATGCTTCTACATCAGCCACTCAACAAAAGCTAGTAGCCATCAGAGAGTGAGTATGTGCCTTGCTTCCCTTTTAATTTAAATCATCACCTCTGATGGCTACCCCACTAGATCCCAATGGTACATAATGCTATCTGCTTGTCACTACAGCACTAACTTATACACTATGAAACACATAAGATATAGCGTTAACAAATCATGACTCAAGAGGTGGAGTTTTCTTTAGATTGATGAGATAATGCTCACAGAGAGAGAGGGGGAGAGAGAGAGTAAGTCATAACTGTAACTCTCAAGGCTCATGATGCCATCCTCCAGTCTACCAGGGGGGAGGGGAGGAATCATCCATGGAGATGAAACTCACAGACCAAAATATGGCAACTCAACAGTAGCCTTACAATTGTCCCAAATGTTTTTCATACAAATACAAATAGACTGGGTTTTAGGCAGATCCTGGTGAGAACATGTTTGACAAGTTAACATGACTAGTATACCTTGACAGTTACAGACATAACAACAGTTGTGTATCACATGTTGTTGGGAAATAGTATCATGAAGGATGTGAGGATGTTTGTCTAATGAAAATGAGGCAGGTGGTAGCTGTTATATTACCCTATAGTTATAGTGAGTTCTTCTCTGCTTATGAGTGCAAGATAAACAAAAAAGGAGAGGAGAAAAATCATCTTTGCTGAATACATTCCCATTCCTCTTTTGCTGACTCACACTAAACTTAAACTGCTTTGAGGGCAAGACCATTCATCACATAACATAACATCCATAAGCTCTCTATCTGCTAGTTCTAGCCAAGTACTAAACTCAAAATAAATTAGGCTATAGTGCAATAAAGCAAGATGAGAGTTTTTCTCTTGCTTTTTTATTTTATGCCAATTTATGTTTATGGAAAGTCTCTGAACATGCATAGTCAAACTGCATTAGAGATGATATAGAAGGTTCTTCATCAATCTTCAGCAAAATTAGTATTTGGCAGGTAGCCGAGTGGTTAGAGCATTGGGCCAGTAACTCAGAGGTTGTTGGATCAAATCCCTGGGCTGACAAGGTAAAAATCTGTTTTTTTGCCTCTGAGCAAGGCAGTTAACCCACTGTTCCCTGGGCGTTGTGGATGTCAACTAAGACAGCTCCCTGCACCTCTCTAATTCAGAGGGGTTGGGTTAAATGCGGAAGACACATTTCAGTTGAATACATTCAGTTGGACAACTGACTAGGTATCCCCCTTTCCCTATTCATACTGCTGCTTCTGATTGATTAGATGTGGGTATGCACAGCCTACGTTCAGCAGAAATAACAGGGGGAAATCTTCAGCTGCCCTGTATGATGATCAATCTATTCGGCTCAAACACTTTTCAAATCAGAACCTCAAAATCCCTCACAAAATTATTCCACTGTCACAAAGGAAACAAGGTGATTGCCACATTATTTTGGAGATTGGAAACCCTAATTGGTCTACACGGACAAGTTCTTGCTTGGTTTAGATCTTATCTGTCGAAAAGATATAAGTTTGTATCTGTTTATGGTTTGTCCTTTGATAAATTAAAGTTTCAGTGTTCTTCAAGGTTCCGATTAAGGACCACTACTGTTTTCACTATACAGGCTACCGCTTGGTGAAGTCATTCAGAAACACACTGTCAACTTTCACTGCTATGCAGACGACCCACAGCTGTACATTTCGATGAAACTTGGTGAAGCCCCAAAATTGTCTACCTTAGAAGCCTGTGTTTCAGACACAAGGAAGTGAATGGTTGGACATGTTTTATTTTTAAACTCAGACAAAACAAAGACACCTGCTGTTTGATCTAACAATTCATCTCAATGGTTGTACAGTCATCTCAAATAAAACCGTGAAGGACCTTGGCGTTACTCTTGACCCTGATCTCTCTTTTGGCAAGCTTTTTTCTTTCCTGTCTCAGTCTCCAGTATCTATGCTGCAATAGTCTATGTGCCGGGGCTAAAGTCGGTTCTATCTGGTGTAATTCTCCTATCGGGTGTCCTGTGTGATCTTAAGTACGTTCTCTTCTCTCTCTCTCTCTCTCTCTCTCTCTCTCTGGCCTGACAACTCCTGACTGTCCCCAGGTCACCTGGTAGTGCTGCTGATCAAGTTTCTGCTGTTCTGCCTGTGGCTATGGAACCCTGACCTGAGGTGCTGACCTGTTGTTGATTATTGACTGCTGGTCATCTATGAACGCTTAAACATCTTGAAGAATAACCTGGCCTTAATGGCCATGTACTCTTATAATCTCCACTGTGCACAGCAAGAGGAGGACTGGCCACCCCTCAGAGCCTGGTTCCTCTCTAGGTTTCTTCCTAGGTTCCTGACTTTCAAGGGAGTTTTTCCTAGTCACTGTGCTTCTACATCTGCATTGCTTGCTCATTGGGATTTTAGGCTGGGTTTCTGTATAAGCACTTTGTGACATCTGTTGATGTAAAAGGGCTTTATAAATACATTAAATGCAATGGTGTGGCCAAAACCACATTCCTGCTTCATGTGAGTGCAGCTATTAGCATACTATAAATACCATAGTATATAGACAAACAAAATAAGGACAGCAATTCAAACTGTACAGGAGCTTCTCATCTAAACCATATTGCACATAGTGTTGCTTAATGCAACACTTAATAACTTGCTTAATGCAATAAAATACTTTAAATTTAAATTTGGCTAATAGTCTATTGGTATTAAAGGGGCTGTGCAGTCAAACACATGATTTTCATTTTTATACAAAAATTAATTACACTATGAGGTCAAAAAACACTATGAATTTTGGAAAATGATGATAATGCCCATTTAGTGTAAGAGCTTTTTGGCCCACAGCATGACATCACATCACAATCTGATCTGATTATTTTGACCAATGCCCAGTCATCTTTTATCTTTTATCCTCCTATTTTTAAGGGGTAGTCACTAGAGTCTAGACGATCCTATCCGCCAATCAGGGCTGTGTATGTAAATATGGCAAAAGAAGGCTCAGGGAAATAGGTGTGCCTAAACTTTTGACTGATACTGTATTTGGAGTAACTTTCAATAAATAACAAATATGTGGTGTAGATGTTTTCCACACGAGAGATTTGAATCTAAAAGAGAGATTTGAAGAGAGATTTGAAACTGGATCCATCTCTTTGCACTACACAAGTATCTCTTTCTGTTGTCAAAGTAGTGTTGTGTAAAGAGGCCCTAAACTGTGATTTCCTGCAGAATCAAACCATGTCAATTTGGGACCTGCAATTTTGGGGGTGGATTTTGGGACCTGTCCTCTATTTCTATAAATAATCCGTGGTGAAAAAGTAAGTAATTGTCATTCTTGAGTAAAAGTAAAGACACCTTTATTTATTTATTTATTTATTTATTTTTTATTTCACCTTTATTTAACCAGGTAGGCTAGTTGAGAACAAGTTCTCATTTGCAACTGTGACCTGGCCAAGATAAAGCAAAGCAGTGTGAACAGACAACACAGAGTTACACATGGAGTAAACAATTAACAAGTCAATAACACAGTAGAAAAAAGATAGTCTATATACATTGTGTGCAAAAGGCATTAACACTGGAGTGATAAATGATCAGTTGGTCATGTACAGGTAGAGATATTGGTGTGCAAAAGAGCAGAAAAGTAAATAAATAAAAACAGTATGGGGATGAGATAGGTAAAATTGGGTGGGCTATTTACCAATAGACTATGTACAGCTGCAGCGATCGGTTAGCTGCTCAGATAGCAGATGTTTGAAGTTGGTGAGGGAGATAAAAGTCTCCAACTTCAGCGATTTTTGCAATTCGTTCCATTCACAGGCAGCAGAGACGGCCAAATGAGGTGTTGGCTTTAGGGATGATCAGTGAGATACACCTGCTGGAGCACGTGCTACGGGTGGGTGTTGCCATCATGACCAGTGAACTGAGATAAGGCGGAGCTTTACCTAGCATGGACTTGTAGATGACCTGGAGCCAGTGGGTCTGGCGACGAATATGTAGCAAGGGCCAGCCGACTAGAGCATACAGGTCGCAGTGGTGGGTGGTATAAGGTGCTTTAGTAACAAAATGGATGGCACTGTGATAAACTGCATCCAGTTTGCTGAGTAGAGTGTTGGAAGCTATTTTGTAGATAACATCGCCGAAGTCGAGGATCGGTAGGATAGTCAGTTTTACTAGGGTAAGTTTGGCGGCGTGAGTGAAGGAGGCTTTGTTGCGGAATAGAATAGAAAATCACAAGTAAAAGTGAAAGTCACCCAGTAAAATACTACTTGAGTAAAAGTCTAAAAGTATTTGGTTCTAAATATACTTAAGTATCAAAAGTAAATGTACTTGCTAAAATATACTTAAGTATCAAAAGTAAAAGTATAAATAATTTCAAATTCCAAAAAACCAGAAGGCACCATTTCCTTGTTTTTTTAATTTACAGACAACCAGGGGCACACTCCAACACCAGATCAGACTCCACCAGATCAGATGCAGTAGAGATGACCAGGGATGTTCTCTTGATAAGTGCGTGAATTGAACCATTTTCCTGTCATGCTAAGCATTCAAAATGTAACGAGTACATTTGGGTGTCAGGGAAAATGTATGGATTAAAAAGTACATAATTTTCTTTAGGAATGTAGTGAAGTAAAGTACAGATACCCCCCAAAAAAACAATTTAATCAGTACATTCAAGTATTTTTACTTAGACCAATATTATTTACAGTGGTGTAAATTACTATCTGAAAAAAACAGCAATAGTCATCTGTTATGTACGCTACTATCCTTACTGTTGACCAGGCTGTTACAGCTGCAATCTGATTTTGTTGCCTTGCAGAAAGCCCTTGTTGATTTAACATTGGTACATAATGCGGGAAAAACTAAATGTACAGTATGTTGTTTTCTAATTCTCATAGAAATATTTCAGATGGTTTACCCATTTATGCATTGGATGGTTCTTTCATTGAGCAGGTTCCCGATGTTGAGATGAGATGTGTCTGTATCTGCTGTATCTTGTAGATTATTTTCTGCTTTGAATTATCATGTTTGTGAGTTGTTTGTTCTCAGAGCAACATTGAGAATGATACCCTGGTCTTAATTGGGCTCCCCTGAATAAATACAAGTTAAATAAATTTTAAGAAAGCCAGTTTAATATACTTTCCAGACTAAGTCAGGTATGGTGAGTCACAGTGACAATTACATTCCAGTCACAGCCAAGTATCCTCTCCAGACCAATACGACTCTTCATACACATGGCCAAACAGAGGGAGACACACATAGAGAGAGGAGAAGAGGTCCTGGGGCTGCATTTATCAAAGGTGCGTGTGCACAAAACAATACTCCTTGCATGCGCTAGTTTTCCTGCAGAGATTGGTATTTATCCAAGTGTGCCCCTCTCCACAAAGATCTCAAACCATGCATGCGCACAACTTCTACAATTTGATAAACCTATTGCAAATAAATAGGCTTATTGTTAATTTTGGGGTGTTTGATGCACAGGATGCACAGGAATTATAATAACGGTAGGCTAATAAAAACTCGAATGATAAAACAGATGCATTTGCCGTTGGTCATCTAATATGTTTAATTAACTTTTATTATATAGGCCTAAATCATACTCATATTGCAGGACAGGTCTCTCCTTTTCTGACATACTGTAACTCATTTAAATTATTCCTGCCACACAACAAATAGTAGGATATTTATGTCTATGTAATCTTCTAACTCATCATTATTCCAGATTCATTCAGGATTATCCGTAATCGTGGTAGCATCCACATTAATGTAGAAGTGTTTAGAAACATATTCTATGTTTATTTGCAATAAAAGTTACTTTAAAAGTACATACAGTGACTTGCAAAAGTATTCACCCCTCTTGGCATTTTTCCTATTTTGTTGCCTTACAACCTGGAATTAAAATTGTTTTTTTGGGAGGGGGTGTATCATTTGATTTACACAACATGCCTACCACTTTGAAGATGCTTAATATTTTTTTGTGTATCTTCAAAGTCAATAATTTGTAGAGCCACCTTTTGCAGCAATTATAGCTGCAAGTCTGTTGGGGTATGTCTCTATAAGCTTGGTACATCTAGCCACTGGGATTTTTTCCCATTCTTCAAGGCAAAACTGGTCCATCTCCTTCAAGTTGGATGGGTTCCGCTGGTGTACAGCAATATTTAAGTCATACCACAGATTCTCAATTGGATTGAGGTCTGGGCATTGACTAGGCCATTCCAAGACATTTAAATGTTTCCCCTTAAACCACTTGAGTGTTGCTTTAGCAGTATGCTTAGGGTCATTGTCCTGCTGGAAGGTGAACCTCTGTCCCAGTTTCAAATCTCTGGAAGACTGAAACAGGTTAACCCTTAAGAATTTACCTGTATTTAGGGCCATCCATCATTCCTTCAATTCTGACCAGTTTCCCAGTCCCTGCAGAAAAAACATCCCCACAGCATGATGCTCTCAGAATGCTGTTCTCAGGGTGATGAGAGGTGTTGGGTTTGTGCCAGACATAGCGTTTTCCTTGACGGCCAAAAACCTTCTTCCATATGTTTGAGGAGTCTCCCAAATCCCTTTTGGCGAACACCAAATGTGTTTGCATATTTTTTTTCTTTAAGCAATGGCTTTTTTCTGGCCACTCTTCCATAAAGCCCAGCTCTGTGGAGTGCGGCTTAAAGTGTTCGTATGGACAGACTCCAATCTCCTCTGTGGAGCTTTGCAGCTCCTTCAGCGTTATCTTTGGGCTCTTTGTTGCCTCTCTGATTAATGCACTCATTGCCTGGTCAGTGAGGTTTAGTGGGTGGCCCTCTCTTGAAATGTTTGTTGTGGTGACATATTCTTTCCATTTATTAATAATGGATTTAATGATGCTCCGTGGGATGTTCAAAAGTTTCCAATATTTTTTTATAACCAAACCCTGATCTGTACTTCTCCACAACTTTGTCCCTGACCTGTTTGGAGAGTTCCTTGGTCTTCATGGTGCCGCTTGCTTGGTGGTGCCGCTTGCATAGTGTCGTTGCAGACTCTGCGGCCTTTCAGAACAGATGTATATATACTGAGATCATGTGACAGATCATGTGACACTTCGATTGCACACAGGTGGACTTTATTTAACTAACTATGTGACTTCTGAAGGTAATTGGTTGCACCAGATCTTATTTAGGGGCTTCATAACGAAGGGGGTGAATACATATGCACTCACCACTTTTCAATTTTTTTGAATTTTTTGAAACAAGTAATTTTTTTAATTTCACTTCACCAATTTGGACTATTTTGTGTGTCAATTACATTAAATTACAGGTTGTAATACAACAAAATAGGAAAAACGCCAAGGGGGATGAATACTTATGCAAGGCACGGTAATACAATATTTACCATTAATTTCTATAAGGCATAGAATAATATGAAACAACCAAAACAAACAGCAAATGCATCCAACACATTTGTAAAGTCACATGCTTGATGTAGTCATTACGTGCTATGAATATGGGACCAAGTTTTTAACTTTAATACACATATTAATTTGTCCCCAGTACTTTTGGTCTCCTAAAATGGGGGACTATGTACAAAAAGTTCTATAATTTCTAAACAAATGGATGAAAATACATTCAAATTAAAGCTGACAGTCCACACTTCATCCTCAAAGTCATTGTATCAAATCGAAAGTGCTGGAGTACAGAGCCAAAACAACAACAAATATGTCACTGTCCCAATAATTTTTGCAGCTCACTACATATTCCAGACTCGGACATTGCTTGTTCTGATATTTCTTAATTAACATTTTGGGGGATTTGTGTGAATTGTTTGTATTGTTAGGTGTTACTGCACTGTTGGCGGTAGAAACATAAGCATTTCGCCGCACCTGCAATAATAAGTATAATAGGGATAGGTGTCCCGCTGACGGGACGCCTATCCCTATTAATTAACAAAATCCAGTGAAATTGGAGGGCGCGCAATTCAAATAAATAATCGTAATATTAAACATTTATGAACATACAAGTATTTATATTGGCTAAAAGCTTAAATTATTTTTAATCTAACTGCATTGTCCAATTTACAATAGGCTTTACAGCGAAAGCATCCCATCCGACTGTTTGAGGACGGCACCACACAAGAACATATTTTTCAACCAGCACAGGCTTCATAAAATCACAAATAGCGATTAAATAAATCACTTACTTTTTAAAATCTTCCACTGTTTGCAATCCCAAGGTTCTCAGCTACAACATGAATGGTCATTTTGTTAGAAAAAAATCCTTCTATATATCCACAAAAGTCTGTTTAGTTGGCGCCATCGATTTCAGTAATCCACTCGTTCAACATGCAGACAAAGGAATCCAAAACGATACCACTAAACTTTGTTCAAACAAGTCAAACAATGTTTCTAGTTAATCCTCAGGTACCCTAAAATGTAAATAAACTGTAATATTTCATACAGAAAGAAGTATGTTCGATAGAAAACAAAAATGAGCAGACTGATTTTTTCGACAGACTGATTTTCCACTGTGACTCTTTGTACCAAATCTCTAAATTCTTCCTCATTTTGGAAGAAACAAGCCTTGAACATAGACTGTTGACATTTATTGGAAGCCATAGGAATTGCAATCTGGGAGCTAGAATTGCATAGCTTTCCAATATAAGAGTCTGGGACGTGAAAAAATAATAATTCTGGTTGGTTTTTCTTTGGATTTTCGCCTACCACATCAATTGTATTATAGTCTCATACATTATTTAACATTTCCACAAAATTAAAAGTGTTTTCTATCCAATGCTACCAATTATATGCATATCCTGGCTTCTGGTCCTGAGTAACAGGCAGTAGATTAACAAACTATAGTTTTGGCAAGTCGGTAAGAACAACACAATACATTTTTCCAACATTTGTTTACAGACAGATTACTTCACTTATAACTCACTGTATCACAATTATAGTGGGTCAGAGGTTTATATACACTGTGCCTTTAAACAGCTTGGAAAATTCCAGAAAGGGATGTCAAGGCTTTAGAAGCTTCTGATATGCTAATTGACATCATGTAAGTCAATTAGAGGTGTACCTGTGGATGTATTTCAAAGCCTACCTTCAAATTCAGTGCCTCTTTGCTTGACATCATGGGAAAATTAAAATAAATCAGCCAAAAATTGTAGATCTCCACAAGTCTGGTTCATCCTGGGGATCAATTTCCAAATGCCTGAAGGAACCACATTCAAACATTTCGGGTTCAAATGCCAGACTACGGTTTGCAACTGCACATGGGGACAAAGATCATACTTTTTGGAGAAATGTCCTCTGGTCTGATTAAATAAAAATAGAACTGTTTGGTCATAATGACCATTGTTATGTTTGGAGGAAAACGGGGAAGGCTTGCAAGCCGAAGAACACCATCCCAACTGTGAAGCACGGGGGTGGCAGCATCATATTGTGGGGGTGCTTTGCTGCAGGAGGGACTGGTGCACTTCACAAAATAGATGGCATCACGAGGAAGGAAAATTATGTGGATATATTGAAGCAACATCTCAAGACATCAGTCAGGAAGTTAAAGCTTAGTCGCAAATGGGTCTTCCAAATGGACAATGACCCCAAGCATACTTCCAAAGTTGTGGCAAAATGGCTTAAGAACAATAAAGTCAAGGTATTGGAGTAGCCATCACAAAGCCCTGACTTCAATCAAATCAAATATATTTGTCACATACACATGGTTAGCAGATGTTAATGCGAGTTTAGCGAAATGCTTGTGCTTCTAGTTCCGACAATGTAGTAATAACCAAAGAGTAATCTAACCAACAATTCCAAAACTACTACCTTATACACACAAGTGTAAAGAGATAAATAATATGTACATAAAGATATATGAATGATTTGTGGGAAGAACTGAAAAAGCGTGTGTGAGCAAGGAGGACTACAAATCTGACTCAGTTACACCAGCTCGTCCAGGGGGAATGGGCAGAAATTCACCCAACTTATTGTAGGATGCTTGTGGAAAGCTAACCGAAACGTTTGACCCAAGATAAACAATTTTAAGGCAATGCTACCAAATACTAATTGAGTGTATGTAAACTTCTGACCCACTGGAAATGTGATGAAAGAAATACAAGCTGAAATAAATTATTCTCTCTACTATTATTCTGACATTTCACATTCTGAAAATAAAGTGGTGATCCTAACTGACCTTAAACAGGGAATTTTTACTAGGATTAAATGTCAGGAATTGTGAAAAACTGAGTTTAAATGTATTTGGCTAAGGTGTATGTAAACTTCCAACTTCAACTGTATCTATAAAACTCCTGAGAAGAGAGGCACGGCAGGTCAGAGTACTCATGTCAGTTGAAAATACAGGAGGCATTAGCGTGCTATAACACATAAAACAGGCAGAGCGCAGAACGCATGCTGCCTCCGGGCAGATGAAACACTCACATCAAAACACAACCATCCATCCCTCTCCGAATCAATTCAGTACTGAGGCGCGTAACAGACAGAAAGGGCTGAAGCCATGCATACACCTCCTGCTGCTGCCTCCATGCTGGGGCAATAATCTGAGCCCATGGAGTCACCAGACTGGCCAGTCCCATTTCAAATGCCACATTCATAACCTGGAGCCATTCTCACTGCTGCTTCTGCTGCTGCTGCTCGCATCAACAGCAGGGAATAGTGCTGCAAGTGCTCTGCTTGTTCTGGCTGACAGACAATGATGACTGGCAATGTTGTGTCCGTCAGTTCACCAACAAACACACTACAGGTTCAGCAAACAGCTTGATTTCATTTAGCTCTCAGTGTGATACACATGTCCATTGTCTTACCTGTTTTATGTCTGTGTATTCTCCTCCTGAAAAAGAGGAAAGGATCTTTAAAATGACAAAGAAAATGTAAACATCCTAATTAACACCCTACCCATTTCAGGATTTGAAACAAAATATATATTTTTTTACTTGAAACTTGTCATAGTCACTGGCACACTAAACTGCATAGTGCTGTGAATGCCATCTTTCTGCATAAGTAAACTGAATTAAACTTTCAGCTGCATGAGTATGCATCATGAATATCAATTATTCCTAAAGTGGAGCTGTGGAAATGTGCAGGCTGTTCCATTGTGTGGGCTGATGGAAACGCACATGGGTGGTTAACATCACAGGTTAATGCCAGAACAAAGCCACCAGGAAAATACTTACTTTGGGGGCTGGGTGAATTGAGATGTATAGCAACATACACTGAATGTAGAAAATATAAGGAACACCTGCTCTTTCCATGACATAGACTGACCAGGTGAATCCAGGTGACAGCTATGATCACTTATTGATGTCACTTGTTAAATCTACTTCAATTAAGGGGAAGGGAAGGAGACAGATAAAAAAATATATTTTTAAGCCTTGAGACAGTTGAGACATGGAATGTGTATTTGTGCCATTCAGAGGGTGAATGGGCAAGACAAAAGATTTAAGTGCCTTTGAACAGTGAATGGTACTAGGTACCAGGTGCTTCAACACTGCTGGCTTTTCTCACAAAAGTTTCCTGTGTATATCGAGAATGGTCCACCACCCTAAGGACATCCAGGCAACGTGACACAACTGTGGAAAGCATTGAGTCAACATGGGCCAGCATCCCTGTTGTTAGGCTCTTGTTTTTCAGAGTAAATAACTCACGGACACCAGAGAAGCTTTAACCAAATTTAATTCTTCCCAAAGGTTCTGTACAGCTGTATTCAGACACCAAAACATTTCTCTCCGTCACAGTTATATGCATCCTACAGCCTTCTCTCCAATCCTTACATCGTATGGTTCAACAGAAAGAGGGCAACAGGATACCAAACCCTTATTACTCTCTTAAGTGAATCTGTCCTCACCTGCTGACCTCAACCCCTCCTTCATCTAATCCACAGATGTCCATCTGTCTCCCCTGTATCAACACGGTGCTCTGCTCCCATCCCCCAACACATTCCAACACATTCCACAGCTATCTGTCTTTCTACAGAGGCCCAGTTTCTTTCTCCTTGGATTCTATGCTTCTTTCCTATTATTTATTTGATATCTCAATGTTCAAAATGACGAATCCAACACCATGGAACTCTTTTGACACCTTGTAGAGTCCATGCCCTGACAAATTGAGACTGTTCTGATGGAAAAAAGGGGGTGCAACTCAATATTAGGAAGGTATTCTTTATGTTTTGTACACTCAGTGTAAATAGTCACACACATAGTATGCACACAAATTTCAACATAATTCATATAGCATGCTAAAAATCTACATATATATATATATAAGCAACACAATATCACACTCAAATTGTGCAAATATGTACAAAAAGTATTTCAGCAGATTTTGTGCATTTTTGTGCATTTCTGTGAAAAGACACATTTTTGTGTGACTTCATTCATAGGAAAGTATTTTTTTTTGGGGGGGGGGGATTTCGGAACAAATATTTTGAAAGTTATTAGAGCAATACATGATGGGCAATGGTGGTCTACACTGACTTTTTTGTGTGCCACATTTATTTATATAAAAAAATGAGCGTGTTAAAAACCCAATATTGTTTTCAACCAGGTTGTCATCAAAATAATTATAATATAATAGCAGCCTTACGTTGTTAAAAAAAATTGATTCCTATGCTTGTTTTCGCTTAATACTTTGGGATACCGGTGCACTTGTAGTCAGAAAGGCCCGATTTCCGTGTTGGCAACAGTAGCTCTACACGATTGTCTTCATAATGCATTTCATATTTCGTGGAATCTACATTTCACAATTGTCTTCATAATGCATTTAATACAGGGCTCCACTTTTTCGTGTACATTACACCATTCCTTCCATAATGCAATTTATACAAGGCTATGTCAACTTTTATGAGGGTTGCCAGATTGGGTAAAATACAGAATTGTATTTTATTTTACGTTATTTTATTGGGGAATGGGGATACATTTTTATGATGGAAAATTATAATACACACCCTAATACACATACATGCACACAAACACTTACACACACACTCTCACTTTGTTTGTACTCATGTTATAGCCAACTCTTGACTTTTGCATGAATTATTTTTAATAAAATATTTGTTGTTTTCATGTATTCATTATCTTTAACTGGTTAAATGTTTGTAGTTTTCATTTCAGTAATGATTAACATGGTTAAATAGTCGTTAATAATGCTTACATATCTTGCATTACTCATCTCATATGTATATAATGTTTTTCTATACTATATCTTAGTCCGTTCTGCTCTGACATCGCTCGTCCATATGTTTATAGTCTTAATTCATTCCTACTTTAATACTGTGTGTATTGGGTATGTGTTGTGTCATTTGCTAGATATTACTTGTTGGATATTACTGCACTGTCAGAGCTAGAAGCACAAGCATTTCGCTACACCTGCAATAACATCTGCTAATCACGTGTATGTAACCAATAAAATTAGATTTGAAGTTGTAGAAACATCTCAAGGATGATTAATGCAAACAGGATGCACATGAGCTCAATTTCGAGTCTCATAGCAAAGGGTCTGAATAACTATGTAAATAAGGTATTTCTGTTTGTTGACCTGTTTTCGCTTTGTCATTATGGGGTATTGTGTGTAGATTGATGAGGAATAACATATATTTAATCAATTTTAGAATAAGGCTGCAAGATCATGTGGTAAAAGGGAAGGGGTCTGAATACTTTCGAATGCACTGTATAACACGATTGACACGACCATAATAATCATCATGAAACGGCCTTGGAAGTGCCAGAAGTGTAAGCCAACATAATTCATTACATAATACATGAACCTGTTTAACTGCATTGATATTGTAACATTGTATAATGATATGAGACAGGTGGAGAAATAGAAAATACGTTTATTTCTCTACCCAAAATTGAGTACGTCATGAACATGACGGGGATGAAGCCCAAAACAGGTATATGTATGTAATACCGGGCTGTAACCCAAGCAAAGAGTGAGGTATAAGCCTAAAAAATACACGGGAAGAGACCCATAATAACAATACATGGGACGAGCCATGTAATAACAAGTGCACACTAACAGGGTAACAAGAAAGCCGATACAACAGAGCACAGATACTCACAAGACCAATGGACATGGAACAATATGGACAATGGGGACAAGGACAATGGGGAACAGAGGGCACATATATACACATACTAGGGGGAATGGGAACCAGGTGTGCATAATGAGACAAGACAGTCCGGGGTTGGTGGTAATGATCTCGTTCAGTGACACCTAGAAGGCCGGTGATGTAGACCTCCGGAGCTGTTGAACGGAATGAGCAGCAGTACCGGGGGAATGCGTGACAAATATGGCTTAAGCATTTCGGTGACAACCTGGTTGATTTTTTTATCTTTATTTTTTATTTTTTTATTTCACCTTTATTTAACCAGGTAGGCTAGTTGAGAACAAGTTCTCATTTACAACTGCGACCTGGCCAAGATAAAGCATAGCAGTGTGAACAGACAACAACACAGAGTTACACATGGAGTAAACAATTAACAAGTCAATAACACAGTAGATAAAAAATAGAGTCTATATACATTGTGTGCAGAAGGCATGAGGAGGTAGGTGAATAATTACAATTTTGCAGATTAACACTGGAGTGATAAATGATCAGATGGTCATGTACAGGTAGAGATACTGGTGTGCAAAAGAGCAGACAAGTAAATAAATATAAACAGTATGGGGATGAGATAGGTCAATTGGGTGGGCTATTTACCGATAGACTATGTACAGCTGCAGCGATCGGTTAGCTGCTCAGATAGCAGATGTTTGAAGTTGGTGAGAGAGATAAAAGTCTCAAACATCAGCGATTTTTGCAATTCGTTCCAGTCACAGGCAGCAGAGAACTGAAACGAAAGGCGGCCAAATGAGGTGTTGGCTTTAGGGATGATCAGTGAGATACACCTGCTGGAGCGCGTGCTACGGGTGGGTATTGCTATCGTGATGAGTGAACTGAGATAAGGCGGAGCTTTACAGGAAGTGGAATAATTTTGCACCCCAATTTTTCAGTTTTTGATTTGTTAAAAAAGTTTGAAATATCCAATAAATGTCGTTCCACTTCATGATTGTGTCCCACTTGTTGTTGATTCTTCACAAAAAAATACAGTTTTATATCTTTATGTTTGAAGCCTGAAATGTGGCAAAAGGTCAAGGGGGCCGAATACTTTCGCAAGGCACTGTATATAGTGTTGATAAAAACTGCAGTGTGTTTTTCTCAAAGTAAATATTTGCTGCAGAGATGAGTTTATTGAATCTGACGATGCTGTATTTAGCTCAGACAGTCAAGTGTTGAACAAGTAATAAACAAAGTACTCTGACAATTATCATTATGACTCTACCAGTATCACCAGTTATCCTGTAATCTGTCAGCCACCATGTCTAATTAGTGGGAAATACAGTAGGTAATTAGTTTGTTTGTTATCAAGATGGAGGCCTGGGCAGGCTACACTCATTAACTCATTGGTAATGAGGAGCTGGAGGGAGAGACCAAGGACAACAATACTCAAACATATTTATTTATATCTGTCACGCCCTGGCCATAGAGAGGTTTTTATTCTCTATTTTGGTTAGGCCAGGGTGGGACTAGGGTGGGCATTCTTGTTTCTTTATTTCTATGTTGCTGTGGTTCCCAATCAGAGGCAGCTGTCTATCGTTGTCTTTAATTGGGGACCATATATAAGTTGTCCTTTTTCGTTAGGGTTTTGTGGGTAGTTGTTTTCTGTTTAGTGTCTGCACCTGAGAGGACTGTTTCGGTCTTCCCTCTTTGTTATTTTGTTCGAGTGTTTTGAGTATTACATTTATCATGAACACTTACCACGCTGCGTTTTGGTCCACTCCTTCATACAACGATCGTTACAATATTATAGTTTTTAAATGAATACCTCCTACATATCCTGCTTTCCAGGTGGAACTAGAATGTCAATAGCCATGGGGCAAATTGTATTGTAAAAATATAGAGAAATACTGATACAGAAGTAATAGAAAAAGTACCACTGACCTTTCACAAATCAATGTTTTTTAAGGTATAACGACGCAACATGAATGTAGATGACATACAATCAATGCAGTGATACGGTGATATCTCTGCAACCTTGATTACGATGAGAGGCTTCATAGACACGGTACCAGTCCAACGGTACCACGGTACTACTCATTCAAGGGTTTTTCTTCATTTTCACAATTTTCTACAATGTAGAATAATAGTGAAGACATCAAAACTATAAAATAACACATATGGAATCACATAGATTCTTCAAAGTAGCCACCCTTTGTCTTGATCACAGTTTTGCACACTCTTGGCATTCTCTCAACCAGCTTCATGAGGTAGTTACCTGGAATGCATTTCAATTAACAGGTGTGCCTTGTTAAAAGTTCATTTGTGGAATTTCTTTCCTTCTTAATGCGTTTGAGCCAATCAGTTGTGTTGTGATAAGGTAGGGGTGGTATACAGAGGACAGCCCTATTTGGTGAAAGACCAAGTTCATTTATGCCAATAATAGCTCAAATAAGAAAAGAGATATGACAGTCCATCATTTCTTTAAGACATGAAGGTCAGTCAATACGGAACATTTCAAGAACTTTGAACGTTTCCTCAAGTGCTTTTGCAAAAACCATCAAGCTCTATGATGAAACTGGCTCTCATAAGGACCGTCACAGGAAAGGAAGACCCAGAGTTACCTCTGCTGCAGAGGATGAGATCATTAGAGTTACCAGCCCCAATAAATGCTTCATAGAGTTCAAGTAATAGACACTTATCAAAAACTCTTCAGAGGAGACAGCGTGAATCAGGACTTCATGGTCGTGTCATGTCTTGTTATGTCTGTTCCTGTCCTTTCTCTTGATTCTCTCTCTCTGCTGGTCTTTTTAGGTTACCTTCTCTGTCTCTCATTCCTCAGCTGTTCTACATCTGCCCTAACTAGCTCTTTCACTCTTCACACCTGTTCTCTCTTCCCCCTCTGATTAGGTCTCTATTTCTTTCTCTGTTCCTGCTACTTTCAGTGTCTGATTCTTGTTTGTGTTTTTTGATGCCAGAAGCAAGCTGTCGTCTCGTTTGCTTCCACCTTGTCCTGTCCTGTCGGAGTCTGCCTGGCTGAAGCATCCTGCACTATACTAACGTTCTTTTTGTTCCCCTGACAACGTTGGAAGAGGATTTATGCCATTCCTGTATTTTCATTAAAGAACTCTGTTTTCTGTTAAAACCGCTTTTGGGTCTTCACTCAAGTTCATAACAGGTCGAATTGATGCAAAGAAACCACTAGTAAAGGACACCAATAAGAGGAAGAGACTTGCTTGAGTAGGTGTGTCCAAACTTTTGACTGGTACAGTACTTTTAGCAACATGAAAGCTTAATAAAATCTGGTCCGAAACACCCCCAGGACGAATATGAAGACTTATTTATTTTTATTTTTGGGGGACACGTGTATACTTAGATATGGTCATTTTCAAGTTTTCATATATTCATCGAATGTTTGGGAGTGATGTAGAGTAAGGCATTTGTGAAAGTTTTACAACAATATGGAGTGGGAAAGCGGCCTTGTGTTTGGATAAATAATAAATACTGCTATAAATAAAACCTAATAAAAACATGTCTTGTCCAGGACCGGACCATAGCCAATCAGAGCTTCAGTAGGCCTATATGCAAATAAGGCATTTGCCACATGGCCCTGCCAACATTCACTTTGAACTAGGTTGTGCTCTGGTACAGGTAACCTGGTACCAGAGCATTTCGTATTATTATGTACGTAAACCCGAGACACTTCATTTAGTATGCTATGTATTAATTTGTGAATGACAATCCTGTATTACAATTCTTACTACATGTTAAACATTTGCAAAACCTACAATATGTTAGAAATTTGTGAAACTTACAATATGTTAAGAATTTGCTAAACCTATGATGTTACGAATTCTAGCTAGGTGGCTAACATTGGCTAGCTGGTGTCTGGGTTAAAATGGTTAATGTTAGGGTTAGGGGAAGGGTTAGCTAAAAGGTTCAGGGGAAGGGTTAGCTGACATGCTAACTAAAAAAGTGCTAATTAGCTAAAATGCTAAAGTTGTCCATGATGAGATTCAAACTCACAACCTTTGAGTTGCCATCCACCCTGACCAACCACCCTACAATTGTTTTTGCCTTAAGCATCTGTCTAACCCCAAAATGGGGATGGCTGGTAGCCTAGTGGTTAGCGTGTTGGGCCAGTAACTGAAAGGTTGCTAGACTGAATCCCCAAGCTGACAAGGCAAAAATATGTCGCTCTGCCCCTGAAAAAGCCACTGTTCCTATAAATAAGAATTTGTTCTTAACCAATTTGTCTAGTTAAATAAAGGTCAAATAAAATCTAATCATACCAAATGTAAAATATAATTCTAATTTGAGTGTCCTGGATATACATCTAGTTTATGAGACCAGGCTGTAAAAGCAGCGGGACTTTAGATCAATAGAATGTATTCGCCAAAAGCCACAAAATACACCTTAATGGATTTCTGAAAATATGTAAATACCACGGTATGCCTCTTACATTTGGGAACGTTACAGTCCTATTGATCAAACAATCATGAAAAGCTGGATGTCAATTAAGGCAGTCCCCCACAACTCTCTGATTCAGAGGGGCTGGGTTAAATGCGGAAGACACATTTCAGTTGGACAACTGACTAGGTATGCCCATTTCCCTTTCAGTCGGCTCTCTTCCTCAGTTGCCTATGCACATCAACAAGATCAACAACTAATGATAGCCAGAGCTGGCCGTCAAAACTACATAGATAAACAACGGGGAATAGTAGCCTGCTCGCCGTTCTGCAGCTGGCCTGCCAATGCATTCTTGTCCCAACCCACGTTTTGACAACTGAATAGGAACTTGCCTGCCTGCCCACCCATTTGATTGATGCCAAATACATTTGATTGACAACTAGGAGATATGCCAACTGTGGTTAACAGTCATTCAAGTCCAGCATAGCTAGCAAGCAAAGTGATTTACTGCATCCATCTATTCTGCCAACAATGCCTTACTCTAAATCATATAAATATTTCAACCTCTTAGAAAGTTGGTGTGGTAGCATAAACTGGAAATTGTAAATTTTTCACTGATATTTTTGTTTCATATCTTCAAAGTAGTTCAATTGCTGTCAGTTCCACTTTAAGCAGACTAACATTCTCTGCTTATCTTCCATCATGATGTTTAATCATATCCAGCCAAATGATGGCAGCAGCAGACAATATGATTTTCTATGATGTACAGTGGCAAGAAAAAGCATGTGAACCCTTTGGAAATATGGATTTCTGCATAAATTGGTCATCAAATTTGATCTGATTTTCATCTAGGTCACAACAACAGACAAACACAGTCTGCTTAAACTAATAACACAAACAATATGTTTTCTTGTCTTTATTGAACACACCGTGTAAACATTCACAGTACAGGGTGGGAAAAGTGAACTCTTGGATTTAATAACTGGTTGACCCTCCTCTGGCAGCTATAATCTCAACCAAACATTTTCTGTAGTTGCGGATCAGACCTGCACAATGGTCATGAGGAATTTTGGACCAGTCCTCTTTACAAAACTGTTTCAGTTCAGCAATATTCTTGGGATGCCTGGTGTGAACTGCTCTCTTGAGGTTATGCCACAGCATCTCAAATTGGGTTGAGGTCAGGACTCTGACTGGGCCACTCCAGAAGGCGTATTTTCTTCTGTTGTTGATTTACTTCTGTGTTTTGGGTCGTTGTCCTGTTGCATCACCCAACTTCTGTTGAGCTTCAATTGGCGGACAGATAGCCTTACATTCTCCAGCAAAATATCTTGATAAACTTGAGAATTAATTTTTCTGTCAACGATAGCAAGCTGTCCAGGCCCTGAGGCAGCAAAGCAGCTCCAAACCATGATGCTCCCTCTACCGTACTTTACAGTTGGGATGAGGTTATGATGTTGGTGTGCTGGGCCGTTTTTGTCCACACAGTGTTGTGTATTCCTTCCTTCCAAACAACTCAACTGTACTTTCATCTGTCCACAGACTATTTAGCCAGTAGCGCTGTGGAACATCCAGGTGCACTTTAGCAAACTTCAGACGTGCAGCAACATTTTTCTTTGGACAGCAGTGGCTTCTTACGTGGTGTCCTCCCATGAACACCATTCTTGTTTAGTGTTTTACGTGTCGTACACTTGTCAATAGGGATGATAGCATGTTCCAAGGATTTCTGTAAGTCTTTAGCTGACACTCTAGGATTCTTCTTAACCTCATTGAGCATGCTGCGCTGTGCTCTTGCAGTCATCTTTGCAGGACGGCCACTACTAGGGAGAGTAGCAACAGTACTGAACTTTATTTATAGACAATTTGTCTTACTGTGGACTTATGAACATCAAGGCTTTTAGAGACACTTTTGTAACCCTTTCCAGCTTTATGCAAGTCAACAATTCTTAATCGTAAGTCTTCTGAGATCTCTTTTGTTTGAGTCATGGTTCACATCAGGCAATGCTTCTTGTGAATAGCAAACTCACATTTTGTGAGTGTTGTTATAAGGCAAGGCAGCTCTAACCAACATCTCCAATCTTGTCTCGTTGATTGGACTCCAGGTTAGCTGACACATGACTCCAATTAGCTTTTGGAGAAGTCATTAGCTTAGGGGTTCACATACTTTTTCCAACCAACACTGTGAATGTTTAAATTATGCATTCAATATAGACAAGAAAATACAATCATTTTTGTGTTATTAGTTTAAGCACACAATGTTTGTCTATTGTTGTCACTTTGATGAAGATCAGATCAAATTTGATGACCAATTTATGCAGAAATCCAGGTAATTCCAAAGGGTTCACAAACTTTTTCTTGCCACTGTAGTTTGAGAAAATGTGTTTGTATCAATAATTGATCTGCCAATGTATCTGCACCTCTGCACACAGTTGTGTCAGCTGCACAGCCAAAGACTGTATAACTAGCCCACTTCCTCAGGATGGTAAAATAGCATGGCCGTATTGGTTTTATCTCCAAGTGAGAGACAGGAGAAACGACAGTAAAATACAGGGTTTATAAAGGTTGACAAAGGCTTTTCTTTTGGAAATCAATACATCAGCAACCCAGAAATACATTGCCAGAGAATACAGAGATAATACCTAATACCCTTATAATGTGGTAAAGAAAGCCTTCTTCTTCTTGAATCTATTGATTTTAGTATTTTTTGTTCATGTTATCTGCTAGATGTGCCTGTTACCAAAAGCTCAAACCCATGGAGGCTGTTGTTGTATGCCAAAAGGAAGGCCACAGCAAACTGACCCTCATTTTAGCTTAAGTTCAGAAAATGCAGAGAATAACGAAGAGAAACTGGGAAAAATGCTCAAGCTTCACATCTCAAGAGTGCAGTAGCTAGGCAGCATGTTCACCACCAGGTGTCTTTGTATAATACCTCTCGGGCTATAGCACCTACACAGAACCCCTCGGACAACAGAACCCACACACATCCATCTGATGACGGTAACTGTGATCCTCCATCTGCAGCATACAGAGACACCTCTCCAAGCAGAACAGAGAGGAGGAGGAGGATGTTACTGTTATCTGACATTCAGCTTGCTCCACAGAGACTGGGATGAAGTTCTGTGACCAGTGTTCTCCTAACTATGGTAAATACATCATAGGGCTCGACATTACACATGTAGTCATACATGGCATTAGTGTTTTAAACATTATTAAAAATGATCTGGTTTTGGCTTCTCAGACACATGCAATAGTGCTGAGTGATTAGTGCGGTCAGTTTGAGGTCAGTTATAAAGAAATGTATCAAGATTTACTATTATCGTTTCGATTATTTTTTTTTTAATAAATTTGAATTCGGGAAAAACACCAAATAAAACAATGAATAAAAGTCCCATGATGGTAGTGACTGCCCGTGACTGTAAAAACACAGAATAAAACAATGAATAAAAGTCCCATTGTCACATAGAGTAGGCCAGAAGGCTAAACTGGATAACCTAAGCTCTATCAAAATAAAAAGATGGCGGAACCGCAAAAGTTCTTCTGTGCAAAGGTGTTTATTTACAAGTGATTCCGGAACAAAAAAACAACAGTACTGCCAACAACGTCTATGCGCTCATCCACAACATTGATAAGTATAATAATTATTGTATCTCTCAAATATGAACATTGACAAGTGTGAAATGCATGCACCGAGACAGAAGTTAATTTGTGTGTCGACCCACATTGTTAACTTATCTTATAATGGCGCAGGGAGGAGTGATGAATATGTGTGTGCGTTAAAGAACCAAATGCTGCCCGCGGCCAGTGACGGACTTCTACGTCACACCCATGATGGTAGTGACTGCCCGTGACTGTAAAAACACCGAATAAAACAATGAATAAAAGTCCCATGATGGTAGTGACTGCCCGTGACTGTAAAAATACTGAATAAAACAATGAATAAAAGTTCCATGATGTTAGTGACTGCCCGTGACTGCTTATCACCTAATAACCTTCAGTTAATTCACATTACTTTAACAAAACATTTGTTGTGTATAATACAATTATTTTATTTGACAACTTTGTTATTTAATTCCAAATCATCATCTCATCTCTAGAGCTGCTGCCTATGCTGTCAGACAAAATCACTATTTTAGTAGTAAATAAGGCATACTTTTATGACTGCTGAATGCCAGATATCAATCACTTAGATCATGTATTTTCAGGTAGAGATACCTCGCGAACAAATTGCTCTCTACGTATCCCTTCTTGACCACACATTCATGTCTCTTACGTAGCAGGCATAAAAGAAACACAGACCGGACAAGTAACCGCACAATGGATGATGGTAGAACATTGGCCTGTTGGAAACTACAACTCCCTACTACATTGCACAGTTCGGCTGTGATCTGATTTACCTCTTGAGAATATACAGTGCAATGTGCACATTGAGCTCACAGAAAAAAACTGAACTAAATAATTGAACTGATGTAGGCCATGCAAACAATCTTTAATATTCAATTATTACATTTGAAACTTAAAAGTGAATGGGTAGAACTACAGTGCCTTGCGAAAGTATTCGGCCCCCTTGAACTTTGCGACCTTTTGCCACATTTCAGGCTTCAAACATAAAGATTTAAAACTGTATTTTTTTGTGAGGAATCAACAACAAGTGGGACACAATCATGAAGTGGAACGACATTTATTGGATATTTCAAACTTTTTTAACAAATCAAAAACTGAAAAATTGGGCGTGCAAAATTATTCAGCCCCCTTAAGTTAATACTTTGTAGCGCCACCTTTTGCTGCGATTTCGCTTGGGGTATGTCTCTATCAGTTTTGCACATCAAGAGACTGAAATTCTTTCCCATTCCTCCTTGCAAAACAGCTCGAGCTCAGTGAGGTTGGATGGAGAGCATTTGTGAACAGCAGTTTTCAGTTCTTTCCACAGATTCTCGATTGGATTCAGGTCTGGACTTTTACTTGACCATTCTAACACCTGGATATGTTTATTTTTGAACCATTCCATTGTAGATTATGCTTTATGTTTTGGATCATTGTCTTGTTGGAAGACAAATCTCCGTCCCAGTCTCAGGTCTTTTGCAGACTCCATTAGGTTTTCTTCCAGAATGGTCCTGTATTTGGCTTCATACATCTTCCCATCAATTTTAACCATCTTCCCTGTCCCTGCTGAAGAAAAGCAGGTCCAAACCATGATGCTGCCACCACCATGTTTGACAGTGGGTATGGTGTGTTCAGGGTGATGAGCTGTGTTGCTTTTACGCCAAACATAACGTTTTGCATTGTTGCCAAAAAGTTCAATTTTGGTTTCATCTGACCAGAGCACCTTCTTCCACATGTTTGGTGTGTCTCCCAGGTGGCTTGTGGCAAACTTTAAACGACACTTTTTATGGATATCTTTAAGAAATGGCTTTCTTCTTGCCACTCTTCCATAAAGGCCAGATGTGTGCAATAAACAACTGATTGTTGTCCTATGGACAGAGTCTCCCACCTCAGCTGTAGATCTCTGCAGTTCATCCAGAGTGATCATGAGCCTCTTGGCTGCATCTCTGATCAGTCTTCTCCTTGTATGAGCTGAAAGTTTAGAGGGACGGCCAGGTCTTGGTAGATTTGCAGTGGTCTGATACTCCTTCCATTTCAATATTATTGCTTGCACAGTGCTCCTTGGGATGTTTAAAGCTTGGGAAATCTTTTTGTATCCAAATCCGGCTTTGAACTTCTTCACAACAGTATCTCGGACCTGCCTGGTGTGTTCCTTGTTCTTCATGATGCTCTCTGCGCTTTTAACGGACCTCTGAGACTATCACAGTGCAGGTGCATTTATACGGAGACTTGATTACACACAGGTGGATTGTATTTATCATCATTAGTCATTTAGGTCAACATTGGATCATTCAGAGATCCTCACTGAACTTCTGGAGAGAGTTTGCTGCACTGAAAGTAAAGGGGCTGAATAATTTTGCACGCCCAATTTTTCAGTTTTTGATTTGTTAAAAAAGTTTGAAATATCCAATAAATGTCGGTCCACTTCATGATTGTGTCCCACTTGTTGTTGATTCTTCACAAAAAAATACAGTTTTATATCTTTATGTTTGAAGCCTGAAATGTGGCAAAAGGTCGCAAAGTTCAAGGGGGCCGAATACTTTCGCAAGGCACTGTATCTAAATGTTTCATAACTAGAGCATACAAAATGTTTACACAATCTCAAGAATGGCGAACACTAGAATGGCACCGGAGTGGATGACTGCCGTTTTACCGGCTCCTCTCCAAATGTGCTATTTTGTTCATTTTTCCGCATTGTTTGTAACTGATTTTGTAACTTATTTTGTACATAATGTTGCTGCTACTGTCTGTTATGACTGAAAATAACTTCTGGACATCAGAACCGCGATTATCCACCTCGAACTGTACAAAGAGTTTTCCATAACGAGTCCGACGTGAAGGACATACTGCTTTTTCAGGAACACGCCCAAATCCCCGTCATTTGGGTGAAGAAAAGATGGAGAAAAAGGGGGCGGAGGTTGGGCTGGCTTCTGAGAATTTATAGGCTAGTGAGTAAACCCCCACTACCATCCGTTCTATTGGCCATCGTGCAATCATTGGAAAACAAAATGGATGACCTACGATCAAGAGTATCCTACCAACGGGACATTAAAATAAAAAAAATAAAAAAATATTTTATGTTTCTATGAGTCGTGGCTGAATGACATCACGGATAATATAGAGCTGGCGGGATTTTCCATGCATCAGCAGGACAGAGAAGCTACGCCTGGTAAGATGAAGGGCGAGGATGTATGTCTATTTGTCAAAAACAGCTTGTATGCTGTCACGTCTACTCCCACTCCCCCTCTCCGGCACTCAACATCGTTAGTTTACTTATCATTACACACACCTGCCACCATCGTTACGCGCACCTGTGCCTCATGAGACTCCCATGGACTCCGTCACTTCTATGATTACCTCCACTATATCTGTCACTCCCTTTGGTTCATTCCCCAGGCAGTATTAGTTACGTTGTTCATGTCCAGAAGCTACTCTTGTTGTGTATTATTCCCGTTTTAATTAATTATTAAATTCACCCCCTGTACTTGCTTCTCGACTCATTGCTTGCCTGAGGTAGAGTACCATATGATAAGCTGAAGACCACACCATCTACCAATAGAGTTATCATCTATTATTCGTAGCTGTCTACTTACAGTACCACCACAAACCGATGCTAAGACTGCACTCAACCAGCTGTATAAGGCCATAAGCAAACAAGACTTTAATGCAGGGAAACTTAAAAAATATGTACGTACATATCCCAACCAGAAGCCATGGATTACAGGCAACATCCGCATCGAGTTAAATGCTAGAGCTTCCGCTTTCAAGGAGCAGGACTCTAATCCGGACGCTTAAAATAAATCCCATTACTCCCTCAGACAAACCATCAAACAGGCAAAGCGTCAATACAGGATTACGATTGAATCCTACTACACTGGCTCTGACGTTCGTCAGATGTGGCAGGGCTTGAAAACTATTATGAACTACAAAGGAAAACCATCAGTGAGATGCCCAGTGACGCGAGCCTACTAGATGAGCTAAAAGTCTATTTTGCTCGCCTCTTGACCCACTCCACTACAGCCCCATCAAGCTTTTCCTATAGTCCACGATCAGCTCCTTTGTCTTGCTCACATTGAGGGGTCGAGTCTCCCTACCGAGTCTGTAATACCTACACTACCGCTCAAAAGTTTGAGGTCACTAAGAAATATCATTGTTTTTGAAAGAAAATAAAATAAATTGTCCATTAAAATAACAGAAAATTGATCAGAAATACAGTGTAGACATTGTTAATGTTGTAAATTAATATTGTAGCTGAAAACGGCAGATTTTTTATGGAATATTCGGGATGCTGGCCTTCTAGGCAGAGTTGCAAAGAAAAATCCATATCTCAGACTGGCCAAAAAAAATAAAAGATTAAGATGGGCAAAAGAACACAGACACTGGACATAGGAACTCTGCCTAAAAGGCCAGCATCCCGGAGTTGCCTCATCACTGTTGACATTGAGACTGGTGTTTTGCGGGTACTATTTAATGAAGCTGCCAGTTGAGGACATGTGAGGCGTCTGTTTCTCAAACTAGACACTGTAATGCACTTGTCCTCTTGCTAATTTGTGCACCGGGGCCTTCCACTCCTCTTTATATTCAGGTTAGAGCCAGTTTGTACTGTTCTGTGAAGAGAGTACTACACAGCGTTGTACGAGATCTTGAGTTTCTTAGAAATTTCTTACATGGAATAGCTTTCATTTCTCAGAAAAATAATAGAATGACGGGTTTTCTAAGAAAGACTTTGTTTCTGGACATTTTGAGCCTGTAATCGAACCCACAAATGCTGGTGCTCCAGATACTCAACTAGACTAAAGAAGGCCAGTTTATTACTTAATTAATCTGGACAACAGTTTTCAGCTGTGCTGTATTTGCCGACGAATATGACGTGAGGGCCAGCCAACGAGCGCATACAGGTCGCAGTGGTGAGTAGTATATGGGGCTTTGGTGACAAAACGGATGGCACTGTGATAGACTACATCCAGTTTGCTGAGTAGAGTGTTGGAGGCTATGTCGTAAATAACATCGCCACAGTCAAGGATCGGTAGAATAGTCAATTTTACGAGGGTATGTTTGGCAGCATGAGTGAAGGAGGCTTTGTTGCGAAATAGGAAGCCGATTCTAGATTTCCTTTTGGATTGGAGATGCTTAATGTGAGTCTGGAAGGAGAGTTTAGAGTCTAACCAGACACCTAGGTATTTGTAGTTGTCCACATATTCTAAGTCAGAACCGTCCAGAGTAGTGATGCTAGTCGGGCGGGTGCGGGCAGCAATCGGTTGAAGAGCATGTGTTTAGTTTTACAAGCATTTGAAAGCAGTTAGAGGCCACGGAAGGAGTGTTGTATGGCATTGAAGCTCATTTGGAAGTTTGTTAACACAGTGTCCAAAGAAGGGCCAGATGTATACAGAATGGTGTCATCTGCGTAGAGGTGGATCATAAAATCATCATCAGCAAGAGTGACATCATTGAAATAACCAGGCGAGGCAGTCATTTGAGAAACCAAGGCTATTGAGTCTGCCAATAAAAATGTGGTGATTGACAGAGTCGAAAGCTTTGGCCAGGTCGAGGAAGACGGATGCACAGTACTGTCTTTTATCAATGGCGGTTATGATATCGTCTAGGACCTTGAGCATGGATGAGGTGCACCCATGACCAGTTCAGAAACCAGATTGCACAGTGGAGAAGGTATGGCGGGATTCGAAATGGTCTGTGATCTGTTTGTTGACTTGGCTTTTGAAGATTTTAGAAAGAGAGGGCAGGATGGATCTACAACAGTTTTGGTTTAGAGTGTCTACCCCGTTGAAGAGGGGGATGACCGCAGCAGCTTACCAATATTTGGGGATCTCATCATTGAAATAACCAGGCGAGGCAGTCATTTGAGAAACCAAGGCTATTGAGTCTGCCAATAAAAATGTGGTGATTGACAGAGTCGAAAGCTTTGGCCAGGTCGAGGAAGACGGATGCACAGTACTGTCTTTTATCAATGGCGGTTATGATATCGTCTAGGACCTTGAGCATGGATGAGGTGCACCCATGACCAGTTCAGAAACCAGATTTCACAGTGGAGAAGGTATGGCGGGATTCGAAATGGTCTGTGATCTGTTTGTTGACTTGGCTTTTGAAGATTTTAGAAAGAGAGGGCAGGATGGATCTACAACAGTTTTGGTTTAGAGTGTCTACCCCGTTGAAGAGGGGATGACCGCAGCAGCTTACCAATATTTGGGGATCTCAGACAATACAAAAGAGAGACTGAACAGGCTAGAAATAGGGTTGCAACAATTTTTTAGAAAGAGAGGGTCCAGATTGTCTAGCCCAGCTGATTTGTAGGGATCCAGATTTTGTAGCTCTTTCAGAACATCATCTGTCTGGATTTGGTTGAAGGAGACGCGGGGGGGATGGGGGGGGGCTTGGGCAAGTTGCTGCAGGGGGTGCAGAGCTGTTGACCGGGGTAGGCGTTGCCAGCTGGAAGGCATGGCTAGCCGTTGAAAAATGGTTATTGAAATTATCGATTATCGTAGATTTATCGGTGGTGACAGTGTTTCCTAGCCTCAGTGCAGTGGGTAGCTGGGAGGTGGTGCTCTTATTCTCCATAGACTTCACAGTGTCCCAAAACCTTTTGGAATTTGTGCTACTGGATGCAAATTTCTGTTTGAAAAAGCTAGCCTAAGCTTTCCTAACTGACTGTGTATATTGGTTGCTGTCTACCCTGAAAACGCCACAGTATGTTTTTCTGCTGGTCAATCTAAGCTAGATGTGTTAGGGTGTTAAGCATATCCCAGTTTAGGTCAACTAACAGTACAAACTCTGAAGATATAAGGGGGGCAATCAATTCACATATGGTGTCCAGGGCACGGCGGGGGCTGCGGGGGGTCTATAGCAAGTGGCAATGGTGAGAGACTTGTTTCTGGAAAGATTCATTTTTAAAGTAGAAGCTCAAATTGTTTGGGCACCGACCTGGATAGTATGACAGAACTTTGCAGGCTATCTCTGCAGTAGATTGCAACTCCGCCCCCTTTGGCAGTTATATCTTGTTGGTAAATGTTGTAGTAGGGGATGGAAATTTCAGGATTTTTGGTGGCCTTCCTCAGCCAGGATTCAGACATGGCTAGCACATCAGGGTTGGCGTAGTGTACTAAAGCAGTGAATAAAACAAACTTAGGGAGGAGGCTTCTGATGTTAAAATGCATGAAACCAAGGCTTTTGCAGTTACACAAGCCAACAAATGAGAGCGCCTGGAGAATGGGAGTGGAGCTGGGGGCTGCAGGGCCTGGGTTAACCTCTACATCACCAGAGGAACAGAGGAAGAGTAGGATAAGGGTACGGCTAAAGGCTATAAGAACTGGTCGTCTAGTGTGTTCGGGACAGAGAGTAAAAGGAGCAGATTTCTGGGCATGGAAGAATAGATTCAAGGCATAATGTACAGACAAGGGTATGGTAGGATGTGAGTACAGTGGAGGTAAACCTAGGCATTGAGTGACGATGAGAGAGGTTTTGTCCCGAGGCACCAGTTAAGCCAGGTGAGGTCACCGCATGTGTGGGGGGTGGGACAAAAGGGCTATCTAAGGCATATTGGGCAGGGCTGGGGGCTCTACAGTGAAATAAGACAATAAATCACTAATCAAAACAACAATAGACCAGGCATATTGACATTAGGGAGAGGCATGTGTAGCCGAGTGATCATAGGGTCCAATGAGTAGCAATAGCTGAGCCAGGGTGCCGATTCAGTAGTTGCTACTATGCTAGGGGAGCTGGAGACACGTGATTCAGACAGCTAGCGGGCCGGGGCTAGCAGATGGGCCTTCAGCGTCGTCGCAACAGAAGGGCCTGTTGAAACCACTTCGGATGATTACGTCGGCAGACCAATTGTGATGGATCGGCAGGGCTCCGTGTCGGCAGTAAAGGGTCCAGGCCAATTGGCAAAAGAGGTATTGTAGCCCAATAATTAGCTGGTGGCTAGCTCAAAAGGGCTAGCTCAAGGCTAACTGGTGCTTGCTTCGGGACAGAGACGTTAGCCAGGAGTAGCCACTCAGATTGCAGCTAGCTAGCTGCGATGATTCGGTGTAAAGGTTCAGAGCTTGCGGTAGGAATCTGGAGATGTGGTAGAGAAAAAGCTGTCGTGGGTATGCCATGGGTTGATATGGCAGGTATTGACCGAGCTGAGGCTGGCTGGTGTCCGAGTTAACGGTGAAGACTGCTAGCAGTGGCTAACTGACTACTAGCTAGTATCTAGTTAGCTGGCTAGCTTCTGATGGCGGTTCCGGTTCTGAAGTATAAAAATAGCAGAACCGTACCACATTGGGCGAGGCGGGTTGCAGGAGAGTATATTCAGTCCGTAGATGGAAAGTGAGAATATATACGGAATATATGAAGAAAAAAACGTGGAAAACGATATTTACACGGGACAATATGCCTTAGATAGCCCTTTTGTCCCACCCCCCAAGACAAAACACATGTCCGACTGCTATGCCATCTTGGAAGCATCTTATTTACATTGACATCCCCCCATTAGTTTTTACACTGCTGCTACTTGATGTTTATTATCTATGCATAGTCACTTTACGCCGACCTACATGTACAAATTACCTCGACTCCCCTGTACTCACGCACATTGACTCGGTACCGGTACCCCCTGTATATAGCCTCATTATTGTTATTTTATTGTGTTACTTTTTTTATTATTTTTTACTTTGTTTATTTGGTAAATATTTTCTTAACTCTTTCTTGAACTGGGTTGTTGGTCAAGGGCTTGTAAGTAAGCATTTTCCCGGTAAGGTCTACACTTGTTGTATTCGGAGCATATGACAAATAAAGTTTGATTTGAAGTGAATGAGTTTTCCCACAGTTGAATAATTCAACCTGTTCAGTTGTGACATGAATCTAATTATGCTTTGTAAGGAATTTCTGTCTTCTCAGGAATTCAGCCTTCTCTGTGTTGCTCTACACATCCCCCATTCTGTCACACCAGAGGTCAAGTTGTCTTTACATCCTGTCGGTCTGATGATGTGATTGGAAGTTAACTTTTACAGTAATACTATTGGTAAACAACTCAGATTTTGTAACCAAACCAGTCATACGCTTATAAAAGACTCTTAGATTTCATTGCTCTTTCTCTTTTGTCCGTAACCTAAACTGGTGGGACACCTACACAGTCTTTGTCCCCTCCTCACCAAGGAGTTTTGGGGCATGGCCTTTCAGGCTATGACTTATATATCTCCCTCTCCCTCTCTGATCAAACCCTTATACGTTTTCAACATTTTGCTACGTTACAGCCTGTTTCTAAAATTGATTAAATTGTATTTTTCCCCTCATCAATCTACACAGTATACCCTAGAACAACAAAGCAAAAAATGTTTTTTTGAAATTTTAGCAAATGTGTCAAATATAAAAATGGACATTTTAAATTTACATAAGTATTCAGACCCTTTACTCAGGACTTTGTTGAAGCACCTTTGGCAGTGATTACAGCCTAGAGTCTTCTTGGGCGTGATGCTACAAGCTTGGCACATCTGTAATTGGGGAGTTTCTCCCATCTTCTCAAGCTCTGTCAGGTTGGATGGGGAGCGTCACTACACAACTATTTTCAGTTCTCTCCAGAGATGTTTCATCAGGTTGAAGTCCCGGCTCTGGCTGGGCCACTCAAGGACATTTAGAGGCTTGATCCGAAGCCACTCCTGCGTTGTCTTGGCTGTGTGCTTAGGGTCGTTGTCCTGTTGGAGGGTGAACCTTTGCCCCAGTCTGAGGTCCTGAGCACTCTGGAGCAGGTTTTCGTCAAGGATCTCTCTGTACTTTGCTCCATTCATCTTTCCCTTAATCCTGACTAGTCTCCCTGTCCCTGCCACTGAAAAACATCCCCACAGCATGATGCTGCCACCACCATGCTTCAGCGAAGGAATGGTGCAAGGTTTTCTCCAAACTTGATGCTTGGCATTCAGGCCAAAGAGGTTCATCTTGATTTCATCAGACCAGAGCATCTTGTTTCTCATGGTCGGAGAGTCTTTAGGAGCCTTTTGGCAAACTCCAAGTGCACCGACATGTGCCTTTTACTAAGGAGTGGCTTCTGTCTGGCCAATCTACCATAAAGGCCTGATTGGTGGAGTCCAGCAATCAGGCCTTTTGGAAGGTTCTAAATTCTCCACAGAGGACCTCTGGAGCTCTATCAGAGTGATCATCGGGTGTTTCTCTAGACTATCATTTTACAGATGTATATTGAAAACATTTTTGGGAGATGCGATGGATCATTGGGGATCATTCAATATTCCCTTACTTTTGTTGTTCAGTGAAATCATCCCATGTGAAGAGTCAACTCATTTAATTAATGTCACGCCCTGGTCGAAATATATTATGGTTATCTTCATTTATTTGGTCAGGCCAGGGTGTGACATGGGTTTTGTGGTGTGTTTTTGTCTTGGGGTTTTATGGGGTGTCGAGCATAGTCTATGGCTGCCTGAGGCGGTTCTCAATCAGAGTCAGGTGATTATCATTGTCTCTGATTGGGAACCATATTTAGGCAGCCATATTCTTTGAGTGTTTCGTGGGTGATTGTTCCTGTCTCTGTGTTTGCACCAGATAGGGCTGTTTTCGTTTTTTTGTACGTTTTGTTATTTTGTTAGTTTATCGTGTTTAGTTTCCGTATTAAATAAAATGAATCACAACTACGCTGCATTTTGGTCCGCTCCTCCTTCCCACAACGAAAGCCGTGACAGAATCACCCACCACAACAGGGCCAAGTGGCGTGGTAACAGGCAGGTGCAGCGAAAGAAGGAATGGACATGGGAAGACGTTTTGGATGGCAAGGGTTGTTACACTTGGGAGGAGATACTGGCTGGAAGAGATCGCCTCCCATGGGAACAGGTGGAGGCACTTAGGAGAGCAGAGGCAGCCGGAGAGAGGAGCCGGCGATACGAGGGAACACGGTTGGCTAGGAAGCACGAGAGTCAGCCCCAAAAATTCATTGGGGGGGATCACAGGGAGTATGGCTACGCCAGGTAGGAGACCTGCGCAAACTTCCTGTGCTTACCGGGGGGTTAAAGAGCCCGGGCAGGCACCGTGTTATGCTGTGGAGTGCACGGTGTCTCCAGTGCGGGTGCATAGCCCGGCGCGGTACATACCAGCTCCTCGTATTGGCCGGGCTAGAGTGGGCATCGAGCCAGGTAAGGTTGGGCAGGCTCGGTGCTCAAGAGCTCCAGTGCGCCTGCACGGTCCGGTCTATCCAGTGCCACCTCCACACACCAGTCCTCCGGTGGCAGCTCCCCGCACCAGGCTTCCTGTGCGTGTCCTCGGCCCAGTACCACCAGTGCCAGCACCACGCATCAGGCCTACAGTGCGCCTCGCCTCTCCAGCACTGCCGGAGCCTTTCTCCTCTCCTGCGCTGCCGGAGTCTCCCGCCTGTTCAGCGCTGCCCGAGCCTTTTTCCTCTCCTGCGCTGCCGGAGTCTCCCGCCTGTTTAGCGCTGCCAGAGCCTTCCTCCTCTACAGCGCTGACAGAGTATCCCACCTGTTCAGCGCAGCCAGAGCCTTTCTCCTCTCCTGCGCTGCTGGAGTCTCCCGCCTGTTTAGCGCTGCCAGAGCATTCCGCCTCTACAGCGTTGCCGGAGTCTCCTGCCTGTTTAGCGCAGCCAGGGCTGCCAGCCTGCATGGAGCAGCCAGAGCTGCCAGTCTGCATGGAGCAGCCAGAGCTGTCAGTCTTCATGGAGCAGCCAGAGCTGTCAGTCCTCATGGAGCAGCTAGAGATGTCAGTCTGCATGGAGCAGCCAGAGCTGTTAGTCTGCATGGAGCAGCCGAAGATGCCAGTCTGCATGGAGCTGCCAGTCTGCAAGGAGCTGCCAGTCTGCAAGGAGCTGCCAGTCTGCAAGGAGCTGCCAGTCTGCAAGGAGCTGTCAGTCTGCATGGAGCAGCCAGAGCTGCCAGTTTGCATGTAACAGCCAGAGCCACAAGTCAGCATGAAGCAGTCAGAGCTGTCAGTCAACATGGAGCAGCCAAAGCCGTCAGTCTGCCAGGATCCGCCAGTCAGCCAGACTCTTCCAGATCTGCCAGTCAGCCAGACTCTTCCAGATCTGCCAGTCAGCCAGACTCTTCCAGATCTGCCAGTCAGCCAGACTCTTCCAGATCTGCCAGTCAATCAGACTCTTCCAGATCCGCCAGTCAGCCAGACTCTTCCAGATCTGCCAGTCAGCCGGACTCTTCCAGATCTGCCAGTCAGCCGGACTCTTCCAGATCTGCCAGTCAGCCGGACTCTTCCAGATCCGCCAGTCAGCCGGACTCTTCCAGATCCGCCAGTCAGCCGGACTCTTCCAGATCCGCCAGTCAGCCGGACTCTTCCAGATCCGCCAGTCAGCCGGACTCTTCCAGATCCGCCAGTCAGCCGGACTCTTCCAGATCCGCCAGTCAGCCAGACTCTTCCAGATCTGCCAGTCAGCCAGACTCTTCCAGATCCGCCAGTCAGCCAGAGTCTTCCAGATCTGCCAGTCAACCAGACTCTTCCAGATCTGCCAGCCAACCAGACTCTTCCGGATCTGCCAGTCAACCAGACTCTTCCGGATCTGCCAGTCAACCAGACTCTTCCGGATCCACCAGTCAACCAGACTCTTCCGGATCTGCCAGTCAGCCAGACTCTTCCGGATCCGCCAGTCAGCCAGGATCTGCCAGAGCCTTCCTCCTCTCCGCTGCTGCCGGAGTCTCTCGCCTGTCCGGCGCTGCTGCCGGAGTCTCTCGCCTGTCCGGCGCTGCTGCCGGAGTCTCCCGCCTGTTCCCGGCGCTGCTGCCGGAGTCTCCCGCCTGTTCCCGGCACTGCTGCCGGAGTATCCCGCCTGTCCGGCGCTGTTGCCGGAGTCTCCCGCCTGTCCGGCGCTGCTGCCGGAGTCTGAGGAGCCCCTCTGTCCCGAGCTGCCCCTCTGTCCCGAGCTGCCCCTATGTCCCGAGCTGCCCCTATGTCCCGAGCTGCCCCTCTGTCCCAAGCTGCCCCTCTGTCCCGTTTTATTTAGCAGGGTTGCCGTGGCTAGGAGGTCACGGAAGCGGACAAGGTGGGGGAGGACTAAGGTGAAGTGGGGGCCATGTCCAGCACCAGAGCCGCCACCATGGACAGACGCCCACCCGGACCCTCCCTATTGTTTTGGTGTGCGTCCGGGAGTCCGCACCTTACGGGGGTGGGAGGGGGTTCTGTCACGCCCTGGTCGAAATATAGTATGGTAATCTTCATTTATTTGGTCAGGCCAGGGTGTGACATGGGTTATTGTGGTGTGTTTTTGTCTTGGGGTTTTGTGGGGTGTCGAGCATAGTCTATGGCTGCCTGAGGCGGTTCTCAATCAGAGTCAGGTGATTATCATTGTCTCTGATTGGGAACCATATTTAGGCAGCCATATTCTTTGAGTGTTTCGTGGGTGATTGTTCCTGTCTCTGTGTTTGCACCAGATAGGGCTGTTTTCGTTTTTTTGTACGTTTGTTATTTTGTTAGTTTATCGTGTTTAGTTTCCGTATTAAATAAAATTAATCACAACTACGCTGCATTTTGGTCCGCTCCTCCTTCCCACAACGAAAGCCCTGACAATTAAAGTTAAATTCGTAACTAAATTGTTTTGTTTTTATTTCTATTGGAAGGTTTTCATAATTTGCCATTATTTGCCATTATCTCTATCCTATGATAAGGTAAAAGGTTTATGTTTATGTCTCGATATGATATGGTAAATATATCCAATTCAAAAAACATCTACATTTAATTAAATGGTTTTAATATTAATTTGCATATATTTCCCATATATTCCAGTTAATTCCCATATATTCCCACGGAAAGTTTGCACCTCTGAATATTCCCCAGCCTCCTTAGTTTGTAGTTATATGTTAAGCCCATTCCCTGTAATAGTCACCTTTGTCATGTCTACACCTTTTATGTTGATGTGTTCCTTATGTTTCCCTTTTGTATCTCCCTTCCAGACCACCACATCCAGTCCATATCCAATCCTTTCTCCAAGGCCGTACAAGCCACATCCTAAAGAACATTCTTCCTATCTTTACAAGCTCAACTCCTAACCTCCATATTCAACTCCAACTGTGTGTAATAAATACCCTTAATCCTGGATTCCTGCTCCATCACCTCATTTGCATTCTGACCGATGCACCATGGTGGCAGCAACAGTTCTGAACCTATCTTACAGTCCATCCTAGCCCTAGTCCTTTTCTTGACCAACACATAACTCATATGCGTCAAAATGAAACTACAGCCTGAACTGGAGTCAGAACAATTTATATACAGTACATCAAGACAAGAAACTCTGGAGCCTGCCTGCTGTCTTCACCATGTAAAATGGATTGAGTCAGAACCAGGGCTGGCACAATTAACGTGCAACTGACGGTTACGGATGAAGACCGTCATGAAAATAAAATAACCATTCATGTAACTTTTTGGTGTTTGAAACGAACAGCTTACTGGGGACGGTGGGGCATTTCTGCAGTAACATGGACTTTTAACAACATGATACGAACTTTGTTGCTCCTTGCTGAAATGTAAAATGTTCATTCAAATTATGTTAACTGATGTGGCTCATGCAAGGGAATGTATTTTTTGTAATGTCAGTTGAGTTAAATCAACAAATCACAGCACATATAAATGGGTACACTCCGTGCTTTTACTTCCTGCTTTGCTCCTATGGGTACACTGGCAACGGCCGCCAGTCCACCCATTATGCCATTACTGACTTGAATGGGGCTGCACGTTCTATTCATTATATTTCTAGCACATGCAGTCAGGAGCAGAGGAGAAAATGTGAGTCAATTAAAAAACTGTTGCTATCAAAATATTATTAGTGTGACTGCGGTCATTTGGCTGGCTGATTACCGTCATTGAAAATTCCATGACCGTCACAGCACTAGACTCAGAACAGAGAGAAAACAATACTTTCTCCAGTCATAAAATGCAGGAAGAAACCAGCCACTGTAGTCAAACTGATAGGTATGTCTGTATGTAAGTACGTACAGTGCCTTGTGAAAGTATTCGGCCCCATTGAACTTTGCGACCTTTTGCCACATTTCAGGCTTCAAACATAAAGATATAAAACTGTATTTTTTTTGTGAAGAATCAACAACAAGTGGGACACAATCATGAAGTGGAACGACATTTATTGGATATTTCAAACTTTTTTAACAAATCAAAAACTGAAAAATTGGGCGTGCAAAATTATTCAGCCCCCTTAAGTTAATACTTTGTAACTGTCATGTCTTGTTATGTCTGTTCCTGTCCTTTCTCTTCACTCTGTCTCTCTCTGCTGGTCTTTTTAGGTTACCTTCTCTGTCTCTCATTCTTCAGCTGTTCTACATCTCCTCTAACTAGCTCATTCACTCTTCCACACCTGTTCTCTCTTCCCCCTCTGATTAGGTCTCTATTTCTCTCTCTGTTCCTGCTACTTTCAGTGTCTGATTCTTGTTTGTGTTTTTTGATGCCAGAAGCAAGCTGTCGTCACGTTTGCTTCCACCTTGTCCTATCCTGTCGGAGTCTGCCTGGCAGGTGCATCCTGCATTATACTAACGTTCTTTTTGTTCCATTGACCACGTTGGAAGAGGATTTATGCCATTCCTGTTTTTTCATTAAAGAACTCTGTTTTCTGTTAAAACCGCTTTTGGGTCTTCACTCAAGTACATAACAGAAGAATCAGAACCACGAATGGACCCAGCGGCTCCGGACCCTTTTCACTCCGCCGTCGAGATCCAGGGAGCGATGCTATGCAGACACGAGGAGGAATTGTCTGCTGCTCGACATGCCGTTGAGACCCTGGCCGTCCAAGTCTCCGACCTCACAAGACAGGTTCACCAACTCCACCTCGATCCACCGCCCACTTCCAGGGTTTCCGAGTCTCCGGAGCCCAGGATCAACAACCCGCCGTGTTACTCTGGGGAGCCCACTGAGTGCCGCTCATTCCTCACTCAGTGTGATGTGGTGTTCTCTCTCCAGCCCAACACTTACTCCAGGAGCGCAGCCCGCATCGCCTACGTCATTTCTCTCCTTACCGGACGGGCGCGTGAGTGGGGCACGGCAGTCTGGGAGGCGAGGGCTGAGTGTATTAACCAGTATCAAGACTTTAAGGAGGAGATGATACGGGTTTTTGACCGTTCTGTTTTTGGGGAGGAGGCTTCCAGGGCCCTGTCTTCCCTATGTCAGGGGAATCGATCCATAACGGATTATTCTATTGAGTTTCGCACTCTCGCTGCCTCAAGTGACTGGAACGAGCCGGCTTTGCTCGCTCGTTTTCTGGAGGGTCTCCTCGTCGAGGTTAAGGACGAGATCCTCTCCCGGGAGGTTCCTTCCAGTCTGGACTCCTTAATAGCTCTCGCTATTCGCATAGAGCGACGGTTTGATCTTCGTCGCCGAGCTCGTGGAAAGGAGCTCGCGTTCTCCGCTGCTCCCCTCTCCACATCACTGCCACCTGCCGCATCACTGCCACCCTCCTCCGCCGGCTCGGATGCTGAGCCTATGCAGCTGGGGGTATCCGCATCTCGGCCAAGGAGAAGGAACGGAGAATCACCAATCGCCTCTGTCTCTACTGCGGCTCCGCTGGTCATTTTGTCACCTCATGTCCAGTAAAAGCCAGAGCTCATCAGTAAGAGGAGGGCTACTGGTGAGCGCAACTACTCAGGCCTCTCCTTCTGGATCACGCACTACTTTTCCGGTCCATCTCCGCTGGCCCGGTTCATCTGCTTCCTGCAGTGCCTTGATAGACTCTGGGGCGGAGGGCTGTTTTATGGACGAGACCTGGGCTCGGGAACATGACATTCCTCTCAGACAGTTAGGGAGCCCACGGCCTTGTTCGCTTTAGATGGTAGTTCTCTCCCCAAGATTCAGCGTGAGACGCTGCCTTTAACCCTCACTGTCTCTGGTAATCATAGCGAAACCATTTCTTTTTTAATTTTTCGTTCACCTTTTACACCTGTTGTTTTGGGTCATCCCTGGCTAGTGCGCCATAACCCTTCTATTAATTGGTCTAGTAATACTATCCTATCCTGGAATGTTTCTTGTCATGTAACCTGTTTAATGTCTGCTATCCCTCCTGTTTCCTCTGTCTCTACTTCACAGGAGGAGCCTGGCGATTTGACAGGGGTGCCGGAGGAGTATCACGATCTGCGCACGGTGTTCAGTCGTTCCAAGGCCACTTCTCTCCCTCCACACCGGTCGTATGACTGTAGTATTGATCTCCTTCCGGGAACTACTCCCCCCCGGGGTAGATTATACTCTCTGTCGGCTCCCGAACGTAAGGCTCTCGAGGATTATTTGTCGGTTTCGCTCAACGCCGGTACCATAGTCTCCTCCTCCTCTCCCGCCGGAGCGGGGTTTTTTTTTTGTTCAGAAGAAGGACGGGTCCCTGCGCCCATGCGTGGATTATCGAGGGCTGAATGACATAACAGTTAAGAATCGTTATCCGCTTCCTCTTATGTCTTCAGCCTTCGAGATCCTGCAGGGAGCCAGGTTTTTCACCAAATTGGACCTTCGTAACGCCTACCATCTCGTGCGCATCAGGGAGGGGGACGAGTGGAAGACGGCGTTTAACACTCCGTTAGGGCACTTTGAATACCGGGTTCTTCCTTTCGGCCTCGTTAACGCTCCAGCTGTCTTTCAGGCACTAGTTAACTACGTCCTGAGAGACATGCTGAACATTTTTGTTTTATTTACATGGACGATATCCTGATTTTTCTCCGTCTCTCTCGATTCATGTTCAGCACGTGCCACCAGCGCCTTTTGGAGAACTGTCTTTATGTGAAGGCTGAGAAGTGCATTTTTCATGCCGCCTCTGTCCCTTTTTCGGTTCCGTTATTTCCGCTGAGGGCATTAAGATGGATCCCGCTAAGGTCCAGGCTGTCATTGATTGGCCCGTTCCTAAGTCACGCGTCGAGCTGCAGCGCTTTCTGGGCTTCGCTAATTTCTATCGTCGTTTCATCCGTAATTTCGGTCAGGTGGCAGCTCCCCTCTCAGCCCTTACTTCTGTTAAGACGTGCTTTAAGTGGTCCGTTTCCGCCCAGGGAGCTTTTGATCTTCTTAAGAATCGTTTTACATCCGCTCCTATTCTTGTCACACCTGACATCTCTAGCCAGTTTGTTGTTGAGGTTGACGCGTCAGTGGTGGGCGTGGGAGCCATTCTTTCTCAGCGCTCTCTCTGACGGCAAGGTCCAGCGTTTTTCTCTCATCGCTTATCGCCGTCAGAACGTAACTATGATGTTGGTAACACTGCTCGCCATCCGCTTAGCCCTAGTGGCGACAGTGGTTTTCTTTTGTCGTTTGGACTGACCATAGGAACCTTGAGTACATCCGTTCAGCCAAACGACTTAATGCGCGTCAGGCTCGTTGGGCTCTGTTTTTCGCTCGTTTCGAGTTTGTTATTTCTTATCGTCCGGGCTCAAAAAACACCAAGCCTGATGCTTTATCTCGTCTCTTCAGTTCTTCTGAGGTCTCCATCGACCCCGAGGGGATTCTCCCTGACGGGCGTGTTGTCGGGTTGACTGTCTGGGGAATTGAGAGGCAGGTAAAGCAAGCACTCGCTCACACTCCGTCGCCGCGAGCTTGTCCTAGGAACCTTCTGTTCGTTCCCGTTCCTACTCGTCCGGCCGTTCTTCAGTGGGCCCACTCTGCCAAGTTAGCCGGCCACCCCGGCGTTCGGGGACCTTCCATTCGCCAGCGTTTCTAAACTCGGGAACTTGACGCGCGTCGATTTGTCGCCGCTTGTTTCTGCGCGCAGTTTAAATCTGGGAACTCTCCTCCTGCCGGCCGTCTCAGACCGCTTCCCATTCCCTCTCGACCGTGGTCTCACATCGCTTTAGATTTTATCACCGGACTGCCTTCATCAGCGGGGAAGACAGACGGTTGTCGATAGATTCTCTAAATTTCATTCCTCTCGATAAGCTCCCTTCTGCTAAGGAGACGGCTCAGATCATTATCGAGAATGTTTTCCGAATTCATGGCCTTCCGTCTGACGTCGTTTCCGACAGAGGCCCGCAGTTCACGTCTCAATTTTGGAGGGAGTTTTGCCGTTTGATTGGGGCTTCCGTCAGTCTCTCGTCCGGCTTTCATCCCCAGTCTAACGGTCAAGCCGAACGGGCCAATCAGACTGTTGGTCGCATTTTACGCAGTCTTTCTTTTCGTAACCCTGCGTCTTGGTCAGAACAGCTCCCCTGGGCAGAGTACGCCCACAACTCGCTTCCCTCGTCTGCTACCGGTCTATCCCCTTTTCAGTGTAGCCTCAGGTACCAGCCTCTGCTGTTCTCATCTCAGCTCGCCGAGTCCTGCGTCCCCTCCGCTCAGGCTTTTGTCCAGCGTTGCGAGCGCACCTGGAAGGGGGTCAGGTCGGCACTTTGCCGTAAAGGGCGCAGACTGTGAGGGCCGCAGCGTAGGACCAAGAGTCCTAGATATTGTTGCGGTAGAGAGTATGGCTCTCCACTCAGAACCTTCCCCTTAAGACAGCTTCTCGCAAGTTGGCCCCGCGGTTCATTGGTCCGTTCCGTATTTCTCAGGTCATTAATCCTGTAGTGCGACTTCTTCTCCCGCGCTATCTTCGTCGCGTTCACCCGGTCTTCCATGTCTCCTGTGTTAAGCCCGTTCTTCGCGCCCCCGCTCGTCCCTCCCCCCATCCTTGTCGAGGGCGCACCCATCTACAGGGTTCGTAAGATTTTGGACATGCGCCCTCGGGGCCGTGGTCATCAGTACCTAGTGGATTGGGAGGGGTACGGTCCTGAGGAGAGGAGTTGGGTTCCCTCTCGGGACGTGCTGGACCGTTCGCTGATCGATGATTTCCTCCGTTGCCGCCAGGTTTCCTCCTCGAGTCAGGAGGCGCTCGGTGAGTGGGGGGGGGTACTGTCATGTCTTGTTATGTCTGTTCCTGTCCTTTCTCTTCACTCTGTCTCTCTCTGCTGGTCTTTTTAGGTTACCTTCTCTGTCTCTCATTCTTCAGCTGTTCTACATCTCCTCTAACTAGCTCATTCACTCTTCCACACCTGTTCTCTCTTCCCCCTCTGATTAGGTCTCTATTTCTCTCTCTGTTCCTGCTACTTTCAGTGTCTGATTCTTGTTTGTGTTTTTTGATGCCAGAAGCAACAATCACTTTGCTTCCACCTTGTCCTATCCTGTCGGAGTCTGCCTGGCAGGTGCATCCTGCATTATACTAACGTTCTTTTTGTTCCATTGACCACGTTGGAAGAGGATTTATGCCATTCCTGTTTTTTCATTAAAGAACTCTGTTTTCTGTTAAAACCGCTTTTGGGTCTTCACTCAAGTACATAACAGTAGCGCCACCTTTTGCTGCGATTACAGCTGTAAGTGCTTGGGGTATGTCTCTATCAGTTTTGCACATCGAGAGACTGAAATTTTTTCCCATTCCTTCTTGCAAAACATCGAGCTCAGTGAGGTTGGATGGAGAGCAAACAGCAGTTTTCAGTTCTTTCCACAGATTCTTGATTGGATTCAGGTCTGGACTTTGACTTGGCCATTCTAACACCTGGATATGTTTATTTTTGAACCATTACATTGTAGATTTTGCTTTATGTTTTGGATCATTGTCTTGTTGGAAGACAAATCTCCATCCCAGTCTCAGGTCTTTTGCAGACTCCATCAGGTTTTCTTCCAGAATGGTCCTGTATTTGGCTCCATCCATCTTCCCATCAATTTTAACCATCTTCCCTGTCCCTGCTGAAGAAAAGCAGGCCCAAACCATGATGCTGCCACCACCATGTTTGACAGTGGAGATGGTGTGTTCAGGGTGATGAGCTGTGTTGCTTTTATGCCAAACATAACGTTTTGCATTGTTGCCAAAAAGTTCAATTTTGGTTTCATCTGACCAGAGCACCTTTGTCCACATGTTTGGTGTGTCTCCCAGGTGGCTTGTGGCAAACTTTAAACAACACTTTAATGGATATCTTTAAGAAATGGCTTTCTTCTTGCCACTCTTCCATAAAGGCCAGATTTGTGCAATATACGACTGATTGTTGTCCTATGGACAGAGTCTCCCACCTCAGCTGTAGATCTCTGCAGTTCATCCAGAGTGATCATGGGCCTCTTGGCTGCATCTCTGATCAGTCTTCTCCTTATATGAGCTGAAAGTTTAGAGGGATGGCCAGGTCTTGGTAGATTTGCAGTGGTTTGAAAGTCCTTCCATTTCAATATTATTGCTTGCACAGTGCTCCTTGGGATGTTTAAAGCTTGGGAAATCTTTTTGTATCCAAATCCGGCTTTAAACTTCTTCACAACAGTATCTCGGACCTGCCTGGTGTGTTCCTTGTTCTTCATGATGCTCTCTGCGCTTTTAACGGACCTCTGAGACTATCACAGTGCAGGTGCATTCATACGGAGACTTGATTACACACAGGTGGATTGTATTTATCATCATTAGTCATTTATGTCAACATTGTATCATTCAGAGATCCTCACTGAACTTCTGGAGAGAGTTTGCTGCACTGAAAGTAAAGGGGCTGAATAATTTTGCACGCACGATTTTTCAGTTTTTGATTTGTTAAAAAAGTTTGAAATATCCAATAAATGTCGTTCCACTTCATGATTGTGTCCCACTTGTTGTTGACTCTTCACAAAAAAATACAGTTTTATATCTTTATGTTTGAAGCCTGAAATGTGGCAAAAGGTCGCAAAGTTCAAGGGGGCCGAATACTTTCGCAAGGCACTGTACGTGGCTGAGACGTGAGCCTGAACACTGTGAGTAGTGTTGTAGTAAGGCAGACAGCACTAGCGCCTCATTAAGGTAATTGTATCTCTGTGCTCCTTGCTCCCTGCTCCATGGGGAGCTGCAAAACAATTTAGATTATCTCCTTGGCATTTCACTTCAGCATGTGCACTGTGTGTGCTGTGTGCATCAGTGGAGACTGCTGAGGGGAGGACAGCTCATAATAATGTCTGGAATGGTGTGTAATGGCGGGAATGAAATGGTATAAAACGCATGAAAACCATGTGTTTGATACCATTCCATTCACTCGATTCCAGCCATTATTATGAGCCGTCCTCCACTCAGCAGCCTCCACTGGTGTGCAGGACTCTCAGTGTGGGAGGATGTTCTCTCTCTCTCTCTTTGTGCGTGTGTGTGTTTTTACCTACAGTAACAAACTACATATTACAGTTTAATAAGAAAAATCATCATTTGTGTTTCTTGTGTCTGGGCTTATTCATCCACACTATGGGCGTTTCAGATTTAGGGAATGTATGGCTTTCCTACCACTTCTCAGTATTTGGTATCATACTTACCTTATTCAGTCACCTAACACTCTCTGCAGATATGGCTACCTTGCGCACTGCTCTGAATAAATGTAATTGAACCAGTAAAAACCCTCCCACTTACTGGCCAACAGATTTTCTCGTGGAGTTTTCATACAATATGATTTTTAATCCTTTTATCTTAAAAGATTTTTAAAAAGCCATCCCATTAAATTCAGTGTACCTTTAAGTTATACTTTCTATAATATCTGTAATATCAAGAGAACAGGTTCAGAATATTAGGGATAAATGAAATAAAGCAATCTAAATACAGTTGGAAGTCGGAAGTTTACATACACTTAGGTTGGAGTCATTAAAACTCATTTTCAACCACTCCACAAATTTCTTGTTAACAAACTATATTTTTGGCAAGTCAGTTAGGACATCTACTTTGTGCATGAGACAAGTATTTTTTCCAACAAATGTTTACAGACAGATTATTTCACTCACAATTCCAGTGGGTCAGAAGTTAACATACACTAAGTTTACTCTGCCTTTAAATAGCTTGGAAAATTCCAGAAAATTATGTCATGGAAGCTTCTGATAGGCTAATAGAAATCATTTGAGTCAATTGGAGGTGTACCTGTGGATGTATTTCAAGGCCTACCTTCAAATGCAGTGCCTATTTGCTTGAAAAGAAAGACCTCAGAAAAATAATTGTAGACCTCCACAATTGTGTTCATCCTTGGGAGCAATTTCCAAATGCCTGAAGGTACCACGTTCATCTGTACAAACAATAGTATGCAAGTAGAAACACCATGGGACCATGCAGCCGTCATACTGCTCAGGAAGGAGACGCGTTCTGTCTTCTAGAGATGAACGTACTTTGGTGCGAAAAGTGCAAATCAATCCCAGAGCAACAGCAAAGGACCTTGTGAAGATGCTGGAGGAAACAGGTACAAACGTACCTATACCCACAGTAAAACCAGTCCTATAGCGACATAACCTGAAAGGCAGGGAAGAAGCCACTGCTCCAAAACGGTCATAAAAAAGCCAGACTATGGTTTGCAACTGCACATGGGGACAAAGATCATACTTTTTGGAGAAATGTCCTCTGGTCTGATGAAACAAAAATAGAACTGTTTGGCCATTATGACCATCGTTATGTTTGGAGGAAAAATGGGGAGGCTTGCAAGCCAAAGAACACCATCCCAACCGTGAAGCACGGAGGTGGCAGCATCATGTTGTGGGGGTGCTTTGCCGCATGAGGGACTGGTGCATTTCACAAAATAGATGGCATCATGAGGAAAGAAAATTATGTGGATATATTGAAACAGCATCTCAAGACATCAGTTTTGCTTGGTCACAAATGGGTCTTCCAAATGGACAATGACCCAAAACATACTTCCAAAGTTGTGGCAAAATGGCTTAAGGACAACACAGTCAAGGTATTGGAGTGGCCATCACAAGGCCGTGACCTTAATCCTTTAGAAAATTTGTGGGCAGAACTGAAAAAGCGTGCGTGAGCAAGGAGGCCTACAAACCTGACTCAGCTGCACCAGCTCCTTCGTTTAGTTTATTAATTCAACCATTTAAAAAACAAAACAAGCACACATAAAACTTAAAAGCCATGCATGCTCATGAATAAAATCATCGAGGATAACACACAATAAAGTATGGGACTTATTTCCATTGTGATGGCTAGACAAGATCAAACACAGTATGGCAGTTTGGAGGAATGGGCCAAAATTCACCCAACTTATTGTGGGAAGCCCGAAACGTTTGACCCAAATACTAATTGAGTATATGTAGACTTCTGACCCACTTGGAATGTGATGAAAGAAATAAAAGCTGAAGTAAATCATTCTCTATAGTATTATTCTGACAATTCACATTCTTTAAAATAAAGCGGTGATTCTAACTGACTTAAGACAGGGAATTTTTACTGGAATTAAATGTCAGGAATTGTGAAAAACTGAGTTTAAATGTATTTAGCTAAGGTGTGTGTAAACTTCCAACTTCAACTGTATATGCATATCCATCTCTGTTTCAGCACCAATTCATACATTTAAAAATACTCTGTGTAGATTATTAGGGTTAGAAAAATATTTATGAATCCTAAAAAAATAGGGATCCTTTATGCACGAAATAAATTCATGGACCGTATTCATGGTTTCCTCGCACGTAGAGGTAGTGGAATTATTAAGTATTTAAGTCAATGTCAGAATACGTAGACACACCTTCATTTATTCAATCACCATCCCAAACGAATAGTAGGTGGAAAGAATGCTATTCTCATGCTTAAGTTCAAGGTCAGAATACACATAGAATTTCCCCCTATGTGCATTACTTATGTGTCAATCAAATATCAGCTCAAGCTGGGAATTTTGAACCTCTGAGTTACACATCGTTACGTGACGACCAATGTCACTCCAGGAAGCAGAATGCTAGGGGAAACAGGAACAAGCTGAGATGTGATTGACATTTGACAGAGCGGAAAGCAGACAGACAGGTCATCATCTGTTCGTCACAAGAGTGACTCATGACCCTTGCAGGCCTATAAGCGTTGCAGAGAGCCCCAGCTAACCTTCCCTCTTCCTCCTGATGTCATGATGCTGAAGGCGAGCTTCACAGGAGCGTCTGGACCTTGGCTGCACACTGCACTATCCACTTCCTAATTCCACTCCAGTCAATAAGCCACGCTTACACAACTGTGACGTTCAGAAAAAAAAACATTTATGTTACTGTGATCAACTTATTTTCAAAACTTTACATTTTCTGACTAACTTGACTGTCCAATAATCACTCTTCTGTCCATTAATTAGACCAAAGAAAAGCACAGAGTCAGGGCCCTTAATTTTATGTAAGTCAAATATGTTGACTTGGAAAAGATGCTTGTAGCAGGGAAGCAACCCAAGAAACCAACCATCAGCTCTCTACGTCTCCCTGGCCATTAAGTGGCTAGTGATAGGGTGGTGGTGAGTCCATCTGTGGTCTAGATAATGACAGAGGCGGCAGTTCCAGCCAAGGTCCCCATGCACACTGCCTGAGTAATGGTGGAGGTGGCACTGCCAAGATGCCCACTGGGCTCTGGAGCGGATAATGACTCTTATACTGGACTCATCCTTCCTTCCTGACCTTTTAGCAGGGTTGGGGAATAAATGATTCCATGTCATTAGTTACATGTAAGATATTGTCCACCCACTCTGCCCAGAATGGGTGAAAATGTGCTTTGGTGATGAAATTTCACTTTCTTATGTGATAAAATACATTTTACCAAGACAAATATGATTATTCACATTGGGGTCTTTCTCGAACATATCATTAACATTATATCCAAAAAGTCTGATTTCGGAAACTAATACATCTGTTGACATTAGGATTGCACATTTTGGGGAATATTCAGAGGCGGAAACTTTCCATGGGATTTATCAGGAATATATGGGGAATTAACTGGAATATATGGGAATTAACAGAAATATATGCAAATTAATATTAATACCGTTTAAATGTAGATGCATGTTGCATTGGATATATTTAACATATCATATGGAGACAGAAACATAAACATTTTACCTTATAATAAGTAGACATAATTGCAAATTATTAAATCCTTCCAATAGAAATAAAATGAAAAGATTTATTTGCGAATTGAACTTTAATGAAATGAGTTGACTCTTCACACGGGATGATTTCACTGAACAACAAAAGAAAGGGAATATTGCATGATCTCCAATGATCCATCGCATCTCCCAAAAATGTTTTCAACATACATATGTAAAATTATAGTCTAGACACTAAAGCTTTGGATGTCTTCCTCTCAGGCTTCCATGTCTTCTCCCTGGACCTCCTCAATGTCCATCTCTTGAACATCAGACTCTGAGGGTGGCTGGTTGAAGGCTCCAAAAGCCAAACATTTTCCTGGGTGGCCACCAATTTCTCAACTCTTGTATTGGTCAACATGTTGCGTGCTTTGGTGTGTGTGTTCCCAAACAAGGACCAGTTGTGCTCTGAGGTGGCTGATGTTGGTGGGATTTGGAGGATGATGGAGGCAACAGGGGAAAGAGCCCCAGATCCACAAAGTCCATTCCACCAGGTGGCTGATGAGATATGTTGGCACAACTGCCATATTGCATTTCCATCCCAAAGCCCTTGCTTGGAAGAGTACTTCGCCAGACTGCCAAGAACCTTTCCCTCATCCAGGCCAAGGTGGCGAGACACGGTAGTGATGATACCATAGGCCTAGTTGGTCTCTGCACCAGACAGGATGCTCTTGCCAGCATACTTGGGGCCCAACATGTACACTGCGGCATGTAAGGGCCTCAGGCAGAAGTCTTCACGCTTTTTGATGTATTTTAGAACAGTTTCCTCTGCTTGGAGCAACAGTGAAGTGGGCAGGGCAGTACAGATGTGTTCTCTTACATCTGCAAGCAGAGACTGAACATCAGACAGGATGGCATTGTCTCCCTCAATCCGTGCAATGACTACTGCTATAGGTTTCATGAGTTTCAGGCTGCTTACCACTCTCTCCCAAAATACATCATCCAGGAGGATCCTCTTGATGGGGCGGTCCATATCAGCAGACTGTGATATGGCCATTTCTTGGAGAGACTCCTTCCCGACCCTCAAACATGATGACAACACCACCCCAATGGACATTGCTGGGCAGCTTCAATGTGGTGCTCTTATTCTTCTCACTTTGCTTGGTGAGGTAGAATCCTGCTATAACTTGATGACCCTTCACATACCTAACCATTTCCTTGGCTCTCGTGTAGAGTGTATCCATTGTCTTCAGTGCCATGATGTCCTTGAGGAGCAGATTCAATGCATTAGCAGCACAGCCAATGGGTGTGATGTGAGGGTAGGACTCCTCCACTTCAGACCAAGCAGCCTTCATGTTCACAGCATTGTCTGTCACCAGTGCAAATACCTTCTGTGGTCCAAGGTCATTGGTGACTGCCATCAGCTCATCTGCAATGTAGAGACAGGTGTGTCTGTTGTCCCTTCTGTCTGTGCTCGTGAAGAATACTAGTTGAGGGGTGGAGATGGTGTAGTTAATTATTCCTTGCCCACTAACAATCAACCACCCACCAGAGATGATTGCAATACAGTCTGCTTTCTCTATGATTTGCTTGACCTTCACTTGAATTGTTGAACTCTGCATCCAGCAAATGAGTAAATAAAGCATTTCTGGTTGGAGGGGTGTATGCTGGGCGAAGAACATTCAGAAATCTCTTCCAATACACATTGCCTGTGAGCATCAGAGGTGAACCAGTTGCATGCACAGCTCAAGCAAGACATTCATCAGCAATTCTCTGACTACGTTCCTCCATTGAGTCAAAAAAACGTATACTTCCAGGAGGACCATGAGCTGTTGCTATCGATAAGGTGTCTGATTCATCATTTTCACCTTGAATAGAGATAGAGGGACTTTTGCTTGTTGTGAGCACTGATGGAACTTTATGCACTTTGCCAGATGTTTCTGCAGCTTTGTTGCATTCTTCACATTTGATTTGGCACAGTATTTTCAAATGTAGCCATCTTTTCCTTCTACATTAGCTAAAGTGAAATGTTTCCACACATCAGATAGTGCTCGTGGCATTTTCCTGTAAAGTGTAACGTCTGCTTCCAACTCACACCCTCAAACACGTAGATCCCCTGAACGCAGCTCACTTTCCAGCTCACATTCTCAAACACCTAGATCCCCTGAACGCAACTCACACTCCAGATCCCAATCATCTGAATTCTAATCACCTGTTCACACACCTGTATGTTATTATCACACACTATTTAGTTTAGTTCTTTGCACCCCATCACTCTGTGGTGTTGTTTGTTTTGTGACACACGTCGTTCAGAGCACTGGGTTTTCCCTTGATTTATTCCTCCTGTGTATGATAGTTTTTGCCTTCCTCACGAAAAATGCCTTTTTGCCTGTTGTCTGCCTGTACTGTAGCCGTTTAGGTAACAGGGTTTCCTGTTATCTACCTATTTCCTGATCTCCCGTACTACGTTACTAGCCTTTTCCCTGCATGTACTTTTGCCCTTTTGGACCTCCTGTGTATGACCTTCTGCCTGCCCCTGGACCCAGCTACCCAGCTACCTGCCTCCTCCTGTGGTCCTTTGCACTGCGCCCTGCACTTTAACCAGCTCTCTCTCTACTCGTGTTCACTACATAAAGACGAGAAAAATAAAATACAATTAGTTAAACTCCTTTGTAAGATTAATGTTTTAAAATGAAACATGTATGGAAACAGGTGAATTAACACTCCTCAGTTAGCAGGCTCAAGCAAGCTAAAACCCACATGGTAGCAAAAACTAACTAGCAGAAATTGTTAACAAGTTAGAAATGTTTTAAACACACTGCTGTAGGCTACTATTTACTAGTCATATAACATATATTCATCCCACCCATTAATGTAATCAAAACTTACCAGAAAATATGTAGTCCTTGGCTCAGACAATGTAGTAGTGTGAGCTCAATAGCATCTCATTAGTGTGCTAGATCTTGAATCAGCTGTACATGTGATGGAAGAGTGCACTGCTCATGTGATAGAAAAATGAAGTGGCGGGTCGGGCACCTGCAAGCTGACTTCGGTCACCAGCTGGACGGTGTTTCCTCTGACACATTGGTACAGCTGGCTTCCAGGTTAAGTGGGCAGAATTTCAAGAAGCAGTGTGGCTTGGCAGGGTTGCGTTTCAGAGGACGCATGGCTCTTGACCTTCGCCTCTCCTGAGTCCGTATGGGAGTTAGAGAGATGGGACAGGACTGTAACTACCAATTGGGGGGAAAAAGGGGGGGAGTACAAAAAAATGTACAGTAAAAAGATAATGACATCAAAAAGATGTACACCAGGACAACCTGCCACTGAGTGGTACTAGTAATAAAGACAGAGGGGTGGGTCAATACAGCAAAGTGGCCCAATTCCCACTTCAGATTGGTGAAGATATTGATCCAGTCATTTCCCAATAAAACAAGACTCCAAAACATAGACTAGTGTATTGAGCCCTTCCTTGCTTTGGTAGAGCGAACTTGTTGAAGCATGAACAGCGGTATAGGGTGTTGGCTTCCTTCTCCCATAGCGTAAAGCACCATGCTCCTACTGTTTGTCATGTTGTAATTCAGCTTCAGTGACCCTGCACGGATACCCCCATTTCAGATTTTCCTCATTTCTATGCATATTTTAATGGGGAGAAAATATGATCACTCAGGGACATGTATGAATAATAAGTGGAAGGTCATTATCATAATATCAAACACATTTGTCATCCCCCATGCAAGCAGTATGCATTAAATATGGATAGTTGTATGCGACCGTCCTTGCCATCTCTTGAGCACACAACCTGTAGTGTTGCACCTTTATGAACCATTCTACACACCTATTCAGAACCAAATCTGATTCCAGAGAGAATAGAAAAGGCAAATGGAGAAAATCTCCAAGACACCCTATCAGGAAATATCTACTTTCTAGAGGCTCCGTGTATTCATCTCTGGACATTTGGAGGTTGCAAAGAAAGACTGAAGGAAAAAGGTTTGAAATATTTCTCCATTAAAACTCATCTGCATCATAGAACACAACTAGAAGAAGGAGAGAGAGAGGAAAGAAAGAAAGCAGTGGCCTCGGGAGTGTCATCGTCGCACCCAGACTGAGCCCTGTGTGGAATCCACTCACAGCAGGTTAGATGTGCTCCCCAGTGGCTACAGGCTTTAGCTATTAAACTGATGAATCATTGCTCTTCATGTTACGCCGATGACCCCACAATTCCTTAAACAATGTATTTGTATTTGTCAAAAGAGCAAAATACAACGGTGTAGACTTTACGGTGAAATGCTTCCTTACGAGCCCTTTCCAATGACGCAGAGTACAAAAATGATAATACACAGAAAAACAGTAACACAAGATTAATAAAATACACAAGAATTAAGCGATATACAGGGAGTACCAGGACCAAATCAATGTGCAGGGGTATTAGGTATTTGAGGTTTGATACTCTATATATACAAGTACAGTGCCTTGCGAAAGTATTCGGCCCCCTTGAACTTTGCGACCTTTTGCCACATTTCAGGCTTCAAACATAAAGATATAAAACTGTATTTTTTTGTGAAGAATCAACAACAAGTGGGACACAATCATGAAGTGGAACGACATTTATTGGATATTTCAAACTTTTTTAACAAATTAAAAACTGAAAAATTGGGCGTGCAAAATTATTCAGCCCCTTTACTTTCAGTGCAGCAAACTCTTTCCAGAAGTTCAGTGAGGATCTCTGAATGATCCAATGTTGACCTAAATGACTAATGATAATAATTGCATGGCAACGGGTGTGGCTAAAATAGCCAAATCCACTAATTTGAAGGGGTGTCCACATATGTTTGTATATATATAGTGTATTTGGTGGTCAGCTTGAAACATGTTGGGATTACAGACTGGGACAAGGATAGATTGAAAATATCTGTGAAGACACTTGCCAGCTGGTCTGCGCAAGAACGTGCCCTGGTTTTCCGTCTGGCTCGGCGGCCTTGTGAGCGTTAACCTGTTTAAATGTTTTACTCACAGCCACAGAGAGCGAGATCACGCAGTCATCTGGAACAACAGGGGCTTTCACGCAAGACTCTGTGTTGTATTTCTCGAAGCGAGCATAAAAGGCATTTAGTGTAGTTTTGGGTGTTCTGCATCACTGGGCCACTCATGGCTGGGTTTCCCTTTGTAAACCGTTATCGTCTGCAAGCCACACAAATATTTCCTGTTTTTTGCTTTGGATACGTTTGTATAGTCACTGTGGGGAAGACGTCATCTATGCACTTATTGATGAAGCCAATGACTGATGTGGTAAACGACTCAATGCTATCAGACGAATCCTGGAACATATCGCAGTCTATACTAACAAAACAGTCTTGTAGCCTCCTGTCTGCTTCGTCGGACCACTGCTGTTGTCAGCGCCTCACTGAGACCGTTCTGGGGTTACTGTCTGTTGGCAAACAGGTTGGTCTGATGTTCTACAGTAGGCAACATCTACAGTAGGCAATTTCATATTCTAGACAAACAGTAAACAGTACACACAGAGAATTGATCTATCTCACACCAACATCAGGGGGACACTTTGACAAAGTGTTTTATAACGGTGGAGAGTACAAAGACAAAAATCGTATAACATTTCAGGATTCTTTTGATAACCTACTCTGTCTCTGCGACGGTGTGTGTGGTTACTGGAAGGATAATGTATTCCATGTTTCTATGAAATGTAATAGTGAGGCAATCAAAAACAAATCTGTGTGCAAAACAAACAGTGTGCTTCCGCACAGCATATCTCAGGCTCGTCTCAGAGAATCTATAAAACAGCTGACAGGCATGCATTACACATGTAAACAAATCAGACACACTGTTAAACTATTCTGAAAAAGGAGGAATGAAGAATTTGGTCTGGAGCTTCTGTCTAGCAATAACCAGAGCCATTGTGTGATAAGGCATATCTTAACAAGCGGCTTCCTGGAATACTGAACATAGTTTCCACTCTTCTCGAAGGCAGAGAGCCACAGTAACTATGTCTTACTTTGCCTCTCGCCGTCATAACAGATGCAGCAAATTACTTTCTGGCCATAAGAAAATGTTTCCATTTGAATGCAAAACATGGGCAGTGACCTTGCACTTAGAGCACAGTGAATTAGTTTCTATAATGAAGACAAACTGGAGAGGGTGGGGGAAATCAGAGGAAGGGAGGGACAGAAAAAAGGATGGCAATTAGGGAACCGTTGTTAAATAAGAGTGCAAGGAAGTCAATGGTCAGGTCCATAATAGTAAAAGACTGACATTTATTCATTGATCAAGCAGCTAAAATGGCTATTAAGATAAAGAAAATAAAGGAAACCATTATAACATAAGACCCTCTACAACTTCAACCATCTTTAAGTTGATGCCGGAGTAAAATACTGTACTGTATACACTGGACCAAATCAGTATTCTAAAAAGCAGTATATGATCTCACAATATGAAACCACTACAGAGCGAGAATAATCTGAGAACCAATTATAGAATCCTTAAATTTGAATCAATTAAACTTGCCTTTCCACATACCATTACAGCGACTATAGGGATTTGTTTTACATACAGAATGAGGATAAATCAGGTTGCTAATACTGAGTATGTATGTTCTCCCCCCAAAATTCTGCATTCATGGATGTTTGAATTTTGGGTTATCTATATTTTGATCACATCTCTATTTCAGATAAATGGTGTGGTTTGCAGATCTTCTGAATATTGCACAGTATTCCACTTTATTACTGGCTGCTGAGGGGAGGACGGATTATAATAATGGCCAGAACGGAGCAAATGGAATGGCATCAAACAGATGGAAACAATGTGTTTAATGTATTTGATACTACTCCACCTCTTCCGCTCCAGCCATTACCACAAGCCGTCCTCCCCAATTAAGGTACCACCAACCTCCTGTGGATTCCATTTTTAAATTGACTTTTTATTCATGTAAAAAAAAAGAGAGATTTAATACACGGTCAATAAATACAGCATCACTGTTAACTGTGTGGGTAACATTAAGATTATAGACAGCCGTTTACATGGAGTACATTCAGCATCTGAATCAATTGTATGCTAATGTGATTTTGTTGTATGCTGTGTTGAAAGCATGCAAATAGTAACACCTGAGATGTTCCATCATCAGTAATTATTTCAGGTCGGCACCAATGCAAATGCTGAGTGAATTGGGCTCTCCTGTTTTATTGATTTTCATAACAGGAGCTTAACACCTGAGGATAACCCCAAACCTAACCTGCATTACATCAGTCATTGGTTACACCACACCTGAAGCCACCTTCCTCTTAAAAAGGTCACAATCAAGAGTGTGAGCTGTTAGCCATTTACCTGTGGCCATTGACACTGGTCCCTGCAGCCATAGAGATACACCATCGCTGTTACTAAGGAAAGATGGATGTGTCCATCACGGTGGACAAGCCAAATTGCCATGGAATTAAACCTGTGTTACAGAAGTGGTGTAAATTGGCCATAACAGATACATGTCTGTGTCAGTTGACTGAAGGGAAACAATGGATTTCTCACTGAGTAAAAAAAGCCATCAATCCCCCTCAGCACCAGACACTCTAAATCTTTTAGATTTTCAATTGAAAGGTCATAAACTGCATGTAGAATCCTTAGTTGCTATGTCCATTTTTTGACTTATAATTAATGATACATATCCATTGATTCTTAGAGAATCAGAACTTGGAAATACCGTTCAACGGTCATACCCTATCAAAATCCAAAAATATACAGTTAAACTTTTAACATAAATTAAAACATGGTTAAACTATAATTATAATTTTGATATCATCGATGGCCAGTCCTTGCATCCGTAGGTCTGTATGAATGAGTGGTTTATTTCTCCAGGCCAATTCCTCAACTTTTTACTAAAACAGAGGGGTGTCGCTATGTTACTGTTTCAACTAAGGATTTTAGTTAAAGGAAAGTCACTGGTTTTGTTCATTTTCAGCTTGTATTCCCATCCTCCTGTTTGCCTACTCTACCTTGCAGAACACAGGCATAGTAAATACTCATGGAGAAAAAGGTGTAGATTCACACACAGAGCACGGTAGGTGTTTATTTAGCCTTCGCAGAAGGTAGGAATCATACTCACAGGCAGGCAATGGTCATACAAAAGTACAGTAGGCAAAACTAGGACTGAAGGCTACAACCGGTTCTCACAAACGAGCTAGGAAAAGGCTAAGTAGAGTCAAAACTAACACTACCTCACAAAGGCACACAGAATGAACTGAACTAAATAAGCAGCTGATGAGACCAGGTGAGTAACTAACACAGGTGAAATCAATGAACAAAAAATTAAAGACGGGGCTACGTTCAAGAACACAAAGAAACAGAACACAAGGTTGACTAAGAAAATAAATAAAGAACCTTACAACAGGGAAGTTCAGTTACATGTCTAGGGGAATGCTTGCCTGTCAATGTGTTTGTAAATTGTGCTACTGTTGGATACATATGTTAGAACAAATATAGTCCATAGCTCCACTGGAAACCTGAAGAGATGAGTGTTGGAGTGTTCAACAGCTGACATTATTTTGTTTTTATTCATCTGAATCTATATAACATACAGATAGACAGTCAATCAGGTCCTGCATATTTGATAGATTTTTTTATTTAAAAAAATGATCACTCTTGTTTTTGTAATATCATGATTGCTTTCAAACATGCTCAATTTGAATGTCTGCATAGAAAACAAAAGGCTAAACTTTTATGATTAATGTAACCTAAGAAAAACAGTCTCTAACAGGGAATCACAAATTGACTGTCTTACTTATGCATGCATTGTAAAATAAACCCATCAGGAAACAACTCAGACAGACAAACAGAGACTCGTTGGAGCATACATCCTGTAATCGAGGGGGCAAACACTGAGTCATGGGGAAAGGATGCTCATGGTGTGCCTACTGGCACATCAACCATCAAAGACATGTCTTTATATAGCTCTGCCCCTCTATCTTACAAGCAACCCTTTTTGGAAATGTCAAAAGACAAGATAATCAACATATGTTTTATGGTGACAGCTCTTCAGGTACAGTAGGTCCAGAAATGAGTCATTCCGTTCTAAGTCAAAATCATTATTTTTAGCCATTCACTGATTACAGTTTTCATTTGATCAAAACCCACGAATAAGAACAAATATTTCAGCAACATCCCACTCATTCACTTGGGTGTAAATTTATTAAAAGTTTATTACTGTAGGTCAATATGTTATTCAATTTGCAGGCTCGCCCATTTAAAGTCATTAAAGAAACTTGAAAATGACAAATTTAGCAATTTTTGCAGATTTTTCATGTAAAACCTAACTGGAATGATAACCATGTCATTCCCAGAAACTTCAAACACCTCAGATATTATTTTCAGGCCAACAATACAATTATTCTGTGTTCACTCAATAGTTGGGCGGAAAAGGAAAAGCTCTGAGAGAAAATACAGCACATTCGTAAATTATTCAGTCTTCTTGACTTTTTCCACGTTTGTTATGTTTTTACATTTTTTCCTCATCAATTTAGCCAAGTACATTTCTATGGCAACAAATCCTTCAGAACTAACCTGCTCCAGGGTAGGCTAACTCCATTTATCCTGAATTGTCTGAGTCACGAGTTGAGGACCAATAAAATCAGATATCCTCCCTCTCGCAAAGATTGTGTCATCATCCCCTTCATTTAAGGAAGACGACTGATTAAATATTTTATTAATGAAATGTTTTTTGGGAGGGGTAAAATATTTTGTATATAATATATGTTAAAACACAGGAGTCATTTAGTAATGACAGCAGTTGCTTGAAAAAAGATGACAGCTGCAACCAATCATAGACATATAATCCATAAATGGCAGTTCCCATTCAAGTCAAGACTGGCAGCCATTGCTAGTGTAGTAGTGGTTGACCGATTATGATTTTTCAACGCCGATACCGATACCGATTTATTGGAGGACCAAAAAAGCCAATAACTATAATTTTTGTTGGAAAAATTACAATTACAACAATACTGAATTAACACCTATTTTAACTTAATATAATACATCAATAAAATCAATTTAGCCTCAAGTAAATAATGAAACATGTTCAATTTAGTTTAAATAATGCAAAAAAAAGTGTTGGAGAAGAAAGTAAAAGTGCAATATGTGCTATGTAAGAAAGCTAACGTTTCAGTTCCTTGCTCAGAGCATGAGAACATATGAAAGCTGGTGGTTCTTTTTTACATGAGTCTTCAATAATCCCAGGTAAGAAGTTTTAGGTTGTCGTTAATATAGTGTTTATATGACTATTTCCCTCTATACCATTTGTATTTCATTAACCTTTGACTATTGGATGTTCTAATAGGCACTTTAGTATTGCCAGTGAAACAATATAGCTTCCGTCCCTCCAGTTAGCGCGCGCTAACTAGCTAGCCATTCACTTCGGTTACACCAGCCTCATCTCGGGAGTTGATAGGCTTGAAGAGCTGCTGGCAAAACGCACAAGAGTGCTGTTTGAATGAATGTTTACGCACCTGCTTCTGCCTACCACCGCTCAGTCAGACACTTAGATACTTGTATGGTCAGTCAGATTATATGCAACGCAGGACATGCTAGATAATATCTAGTAATAACATCAACAATGTGTAGTTAACTAGTGATTATGATTGATTGTTTTTCTTAAGATAAGTTTAATGCTAGCTAGCAACTTACCTTGGCTTACTACATTCACGTAACAATCTCCTTGTGGAGTGCAACGAGAGAGAGGCAGGTCGTTATTGCGTCGGACTAGTTAACTGTAAGGTTGCAAGTTTGGATCCCCTGAACTGACAAGGTGAAAATCTGTCGTTCTGCTCCTGAACAAGGCAGTTAACCCACTGTTCCTAGGCCGTCATTGAAAATAAGAATGTGTTCTTAACTGACTTGCCTAGTTAAATAAAGGTATAATAAAAATAAAAAATAAACATATTTTTTTATCGGCAAATCGGCGTCCAAAAATACAGATTTCCGATTGTTATGAAAACTTGAAATCGGCCCTAATTAATCGGCCATTACAATTAATCGGTCGACCTCTATAGTGTACCCATGAGTTTAACAGTCAAATTTCCAGGTTTAGAGGTTACAAAACCCTTCTATAGATTATATGCATATTCAGTCATTGATTATGTCTATGGCCAAAATGAAACAAGCTGTTCCACAGATAGAAGAAGGATCGATAGGAGTGAGGAAAAGGTGCTTTGTAGTATACCACTCTGGGAGAAGAGAAAGAACTGAGATGTTTGGCATGGGCTGCAGCATCAGGGGGAACGAACGCTACTTCTGATTGTGATTATTGTTCCAATTTCCCTTTCCCTAAATTTAGAATTGCAAAACAATAGGGAATAAAATGATCAATTAGATTAAACTGCAAGTGCACCACAGAGTGTAGATTCTGAGAGTGTTGAGTAGGTCGCAATGTTTTATGGTAAATCTTGAGTTCACTCTAATTTTCATTTTACATAGAAGAATGAACAAAGGCATGATCCAGAATATAGAAAGAGGGGTACATGGGTGCCAGCTCAAGTGCTTTTAAAGACAAACCTGGGAAATTTCAAGGCAATGGAATCTTAGTTTATATCTTTGCTTATTTAGCAGACTTATTTCAGGAAAATGTTGGGCTGGTACTAATGAGGAATGTTCAGATGGCTACAAAAGTATTGGTTTATCATCTGCATGACCTTAACTTACTTAATTACATAGAAAACTGCTGGAGGGAGGGAGCATTGTAGTTTTCCAAGGAACCTCATGACAACGTCTTAATATGGTAACAAGAGCAACGACGACAACATCACCAATGACAACAGCCTGTCCCTGAAATACATGGCCTCATAGGTACATCATCAAGTGGAATTTACATAAACAAACCAAAAACTGAACTAGGCCAACGGACGATCAGCATTGGCCTGCGGCAAAATTGAGCCGTCAGTAGGCTCCCACACTTTCAGCAGAAAATAATGGAATTTTTCTGTTTCATTCCTGTGAAGTGTAGAGACCCATTAATTACATCCAGAAGGTCAGTCTAGAAGGAAACAAAAAGCAAATAGCTTTAGGACCCTGGACTACATTGCACCCAAGCAGCTGTCAGTTTTTCTTCACAGAGAGGAGGGGACAATGCAAGCCTATCCAGCCATAAGCAACAGGGGAATACTATGTTGATGTTAAGGCTTGGAGACATTGTGTTACATTGTTACAGTGTTACATTTTTCTCTCAATATAAAATATCTCAATCCATGAATTTCTGGGGAGTGCTGTCTTTTTTAACCTTAGTTAATAGACCTTCCTTGTTGCAAATGGTTTGCACAAGCAATCAAAAGCCCATACTGAATCAACTGCTAATTTGTTTTTCCAATTTCTGCTGAGACATAAGGCTGATGAAGCAAACTAACTGTGGATAGAGAGAGAGATAAAATAGTCTGCCTGCTTACCCCAGCTCCACCGCAGCAGGCAGCACTGAGTCTAACTCTCATTAATGAGATGGGAAAAATATCTCTGACAATGATATATACAACAGACAAGGTTCAGAGTATCATTCACCAGGCGTATAGCTTGCACTCTAAGATAATTAGTCACAGTATACTGTAGATAAAACATCTAGATACGACTATTACTGAGCAACCCCTAGAAAAAATGACTTTGACACTGCTGACCTAAAGCCAACTGGTTTTTAAATCAGCTTTTGTAACTGGAAATTAAGCCTTTATCCCTTTTCTGGATTGGGCCTTTGAGGATATATTTGGAAATCGAATCATGTATTTATCAACTGTAGTTGCCATCATAGTAAGGTAATAGGTATTCATGATCAACTAGAGGCCTTGGACAGTACTGTTACATGTGCATAATAAGGAGCTGTGTGACACCTGCTATATGGGCATTATTTTACAGCGGGTCATACTTCTAAATGTTATTATTACAGACTTATAACGTTAACTACCTGGTAACATGCCTACATAACAATATATCAACTGTTCTGTTTCATTGGGACTCATAGAGCAGAGTCGTGATATGCAACTTGATATACCAGGTAGTAAGAAACTGTGTAGGCTGTTACATCATAAATAAAGGAGTTGCCACTCCTTACTACTCTCTCGACAGACTACGGGAGCGCAACAAGGTATTGTGCTATGTACATCAGCGGAGCGTGTTATGGTCAGTGAAATAAACACGTGACTATAAGGGTTGTTTCGGCAGATCGTACGCTAATTTAAGTATAGCCTAACATAGAAGACAAATTAGATGGTTGAACGTTTTATGCGCTTTGTGCGCTTTATGAGACTTGATAATCAGATAAATAAAAACTACAACCATATGGACACTATAAAATGCAACATGCCGACTCTTAATAAACAAAAACAATATCTTACCTTTTGGTGGGGTCAGTACGGCTGCATCCACTGGATGAATCGGTCCTTGTATGCTTGGCGCGCGACTAACCGCAATACAGGTGAACTCGTTGAAGGAAGGCTGCTTGCATTACTCTAAAAAAACGACCAGTTCATCGCTGTTTCTTCATGTCTCAAGCGTTTGGGTAGCTCTCAATGTTTAATTTGGCCAATTTTCTCTATTCAGAAAGCCTGAGCAGAGCAGTTGTGATGTTCAACAAATCCACTCTCGACGTATCAGCGCAGATCTAGTACAGTGTAACCTAATGTAGCAAGTAAAAATAAACAGTTTTTCCTTGAGATCCTATAAAATATGCTGTCACTGTCACGTGCTCAATCCCCACAGACCCCACAATACCCAATGTTCGATACACGCCAAATGGTAAAGCAGAAAAAAAGACATCCCTACAATGGAAGAATAAAGACTATCATATTTTATTATAACCAATTAAAAAACAATTGTCCAATCTCATTGACCAGCACTTATGTGGAAGGTAAGATGTGTTTGTAGGCTTTAGCCTTTTAATATTTTCTAACTGTTGAAAAAAAACATCTTGATTGATCGATTGATTGATTAGTCATGTTTATGTTAACATACAGACTACCTGCTGATAATCATTATTCTCCTTGATAGAATAGAAGCAGTAGGGAGGGACAGAAACAATTGTTATCTTCCCTTTAGAAGAAGGCTGCTGAAATTCTATATTCCCCCACCCCCCCAACAAAAAAAAATACCTATAGACCCAGATAAACAGCATTGGCCAGCAGTTTGACACACCCATACTGGCTCTCTTCTGATGAGACTTTCATTCCAAATTCAGTTGGTGAGGAATATGTCTCATCATGTAGACTACTTGACAGGACATGTGCAGGGTGATCTACAGATGAGAACTTTTATTCAGTCCTCCCATCCTCCTCCCATCCTCTGCTCTGTTAAATATATCTCTGTTCTTTTACATCCCTCTCCTTTAACACTTGAAAGGCAGAGTGAGTCATTTTGACTCAAAATGTATTTTAATTTGAAATATCTCTGCCATTTTCAAAGTCATGACCCCTCCGTCCGTGACTTTTCTTAAATAAGTTTCATCCATCTTCCTTTCTCCCACTCTCCCTGTCAATCAAAGATAAGAACAGTAAATGTACTTCCCTGGCTGTGTTGCAACTTATCCCAGACAGGGTAACTTGTTTTAGACATGGACCATGTCAGTACAAGAATCATGCAACAAGTGAATAACAGTCCAGTATCCATTCTTAAAATACACTGCAATTATTACTCCCTGTAGAACTGCATGTTTGATCAGTTTTTACTGATGATAATCTTGATTTGCATCTTGGACTTGTTTCATATGATAGTGTCACACTTAAAAGCACAAATGTTCATAAAGTGTATACAGATGTAAGATCTTAAATTGAGCCAGTTTGCTACAGCAGGAAAATAGTCCAGGAAATGTAAATTGTACATTATTACGTGAATGTCAGTTAATGTACATTTTTGTAGGGGCTTATACATTTTTCTTAAGGGGAAATCAAGTCAGAAATTTCAGAGAGGAAATTTCTAACTTCACCTTTTACAACCTCAAAACCCTACAACTTTAAAATGTCCTGCATTGCATTTTATCCCAACCTCAGTTTAATCAGAGTATTTGATCTCTGCTTTTCATTGAGAGATGTGAAACTCGTCTGCTACCGGTGAACATACAAAACATGCTGATATCAAAGTCCCATTTCCACAGCCACATTAGCTCTCTTGAAACTACTCAAGACCTTTAATATATTTTCAAGTGTCTTGTATATTTATCATCATATGAATGGAAGGCTTTGAGACAGATATTCTGCTATTAGTAGAAGAGATTTATGTATTTAAGACGAGGGCCTTTGAGTGACTCACCATTGAGTTCCTTTGTAATCTTTCTTTCAAGAAACAGTGCTTTCGGAAAGTATTCAGAACCTTTGACTTTTTACACATTTTGATAAGTTACAGCTTTATTCTGAAATGTATTAAATAAAAACCACCAGCAATCTACACACAATACCCCATACTGACAAAACGAAGAAAGGTTTTAAGAAATAAAAAAACAGAAGTAACATATTTACACAACTATTCAGACCCTTTGCTATGAGACTTGAAATTGAGCTCAGGTGCATCCTGTTTCCATTGATCATCCTTGAGATGTTTCTACAACTTGATTGGAGTCTAACTGTGGTAAATTCAATTGTTTGGACATGATTTGGAAAGGCCCACATCTGTCTACATAAGGTCCCACGGTTGACAGTGCATGTTAGAGCAAAAACCAAGCCATTCCTCCAAGCCGAAGGAATTGAATGTCCCCAAGAACACAATGGCCTCCATCATTCTTAAATAGAAGAAGTTTGGAACCACCAAGACTCTTCCTCGAGCTGTCTGCCCGCCAAACTGAGCAAAGAAAACCATATCTGCAGCACTCCACCAACCAGGCCTTTATGGTAGAGGGGCCAAACGGAAGCCACTCCTCAGTAAAAGGCACATGATAGCCCGCTTGGAGTTTGCCAAAAGGCAGCTAAAGACTCTCAGACCATGAGAAACAAGATTCTCCGGTCTTGTGAAACAAAGATTGAACTCTTTGGCCTGAATGCCAAGCATCACATCTGAAGGAAACCTGGCACCAACCCTACGGTGAAGCATGGTGGTGGCAGCATCATACTGTGGGGACGTTTTTCAGCGGCAGGGACTGGGAGACTAGTCAGGATCGAGGGAAAGATGAATGGAGCAAAGTACAGAGAGATCCTTGATGAAAACCTGTTCCAGAGCTCTCAGGACCTCAGACTGGGGTGAAAGTTCACCTTCCAACAGGACAACAACCCTAAGCACACAGCCAAGACAACACAGGAGTTGCTTCGGTACAAGCCTCTGAATGTCCTTGAGTGTCCCAGCCAGAGCCCGGACTTGAACCCAATGGAACATCTCTGTAGAGACCCGAAAATATCTGTTTTTAATTTTTAATAAATGAGCAAAAAAACTGTTTTTGCTTTGTCATTATGGGGGTTTGTGTGTAGATTGATGTAATAATTTTTAGAATAAGGCTGAAAAGTAACAAAATGTGAAAAAGGTCAAGGGGCCTGAATGCTTTCACAATCGAAGGCACTGTATAAGTGAGGTTAAAGGCTGTTGAAGCTTTTCATTTTTGGTTAAATATAACATTTTTAAACCTATTATTAAATACTTTTTTGTTGTCCCTCTACTGTATGATAAAGTCCGCCCCATTCCAGGACTCAATTTATTAGCTCCCAAACATTTTAAAGGTAATTAAAAAGCGGAAAGGCAAATGCCTTGCTGACTGTCTTAACTGTAATGCATGCAAAAACATGCACTGGAGCCTTTCTACATGTCATGACATCAATTAGTGGAAGGTTTACGGGCAACTTAATGGAAAGCTAATTATTTACAGCAACCTGCTGCTTGCCCTCTGTGTGGTTCCTCTTTTGTCACTGAAGAGGCCTGGAGGGGTGCTTACACCTGCACAAGTTGCTCGGAAATGACTGCACAGTTCAATGTACAAAATGCACACTGGCCTTGTTGAAAGCTCTTTCATTCCAGTGCTATGTGTGGAAGGTTATAAAAAGCTTATTACTTCATTCAGAACCAACTTTGTGACTTGGGAAACATCCGGCCCCTTTTTATCTAAATGTGAAGTGAAAGACTAGCCTCTCGGCTGATCACCCTGACTTTGTAACTCTGTAAAAGTGGTCAGGCAGGATGTGGCCTTGTAATCCTTCCAGAGCAGAGCCCGCTCCCTTTCTCTCTTTCTCTCTTTCTCTCTCTCTCTTGCTCCCCGCACCCCACCCACGCCCTCTCTCTCACTGACTCTGGCTATTGGCCCACTCAGTCCTCCCACACAGCAATAGATTTTGGCTTGAGGTATGGTACTGATCATCAACAATCATGTCAAATCAATATATACCCAGATGAATCATTTACAGCCTTTCTCAGAAACCAAGCTTTTTAAAATTACAATAACAAATCCTTGCCAGGTATAGCTGGTAACCAGCTTTCTACAATAAATAACCATTTATTTGTTTGACTGGGACGCTCATGAAAGGATTGGTTAAAAAAGGTTTACCTCCACCCACAAATATAATATTTGACCCTTATAAATAACTACCATCTGCTGCACAACAAAGCAACTGAGCTGTGATGACAGCTGTGCCATAATAAGTGGCTGCTGTGCAACAATGGCAACACTGCTCTCTCTGCATCAGCATCTGACAGACCTGCCTGCAGATACACTACCTTTGAATGCAGACCTTTCAATCCTATATATTTTGTCTGAGTAAAGATGAAGGGTATCTCGTAGAACTAATACCTGGGTTTAGCTCCTATAGGATGACTTCAACTAAATGATCCCCAACACCTGTTCAATGGCTGGACATTGAAACCCTTAGGACTGAGGCCAATGCTATTATCCAAACCTTAATGGAGAGGCAGCAATCCATTGCTTGTTCAAAGCAAATTCATCTTCTTTCCTCACCTGATTGCTATTGCCCTTCTTGTTATTGGATTAAAAAAAATCTATTTATGTCAAATTCTATTTCAGAAATCAAAGCTCGAAATTCAGAACACAAATGGAGATTATGGATGAATGTCATCTTGAAAGTTGTTGCCAAGTGAAATAAATTACATTTCAATAAACTTTGATGAATAAACTTTGATTGCTTGCAACGTTTTAATCTCTTAAGTGTTCACTGAAGGTACATTTCACACCTAGTGTACATTCCATACTTTGGGAAGCAGACCTGCAAAACATGTAGGCCTACCATACATTGAGTATTGGTACCAAGGTTACTGAATGTCTCTGTAAGACGAACAGCACTCAATGGTCTTCCATAAGTTGCTTTAAAGGCTCATAGCAATTTGATGTGGCTGGAGCCACTACAGGAATGTGAGTGGCTGTAAGCCTGATACGGATATCAGAGGATTTGGTTTGGTAACATCTTCATTGTGAAATTAAACACATTTGCTGCACTCTTTTTCTGCTACTGCGGTCAGCCACCATTGGATAGTCTGACTGGCATTGTACCACAATGTACTGTATTAATGTAACACGCTATTAAAGTGCATTTTACAAGCTGAGACAGAACACAGTCTGTCAGAAGTGAATCAAGGCTGTGGATTCATTATTCAAGGCCCTGCCTGGCTACAGTGGAGAAATATGCAGTGATATGTCATCATCATCTGCCCCGAAAAGAGATGCATTCTCATCCCATTTAGAACCATGCACAGGAGGTTGGTGGCACCTTCATTGGAGGATGGGCTCGTGGTAATGACTGGAGCGGAATTAGTGGAATGGTATCAAATATATCAAACACATGGTTTGATGCCATTCCATTTGCTTTGTCCTCCCCTCAGCAGCCTCCACTGGAACCATGGCTTATGAAACAAGAGGTAGTAGAGCCTTGATTAGGAGAGGGCTTCTCACATACTTTATTACACACTCCTGGTTTTTAATCTATTTCTGAATACATTTTACATGTACTATGTAAGTACAGCGTGCTGTGAATATAAACCTTAATGAAAAAACCATAAGCTCAGAAAGGTCTCAATGATCTCAAAAATATGTTATACAGTGACAATGCATAGCATTTTAAAGATCCTACAGGATGTTCCCCTATATATTTGTCATGCCCTGACCGTAGAGCCCTTGGTTCTCTATGGTGTAGTAGGTCAGGGCGTGACTAGGGGGTGTTCTAGGTTATATATTTCTATGGCGGGGATTACACTTAAGGGTTCCCTGTTCCCACCTGCTTTGTGGAATATTGTTTTGTGTTTGTGAACGTGCACCACGTAGTCACGTTTCGTTGTTCGTTTATTGATATATTTTGTTTTGCTAAGTTTCACTTTGGAATAAATATGTGGAACTCTACACACGCTGCACCTTGGTCCCGTTCTTACAACAACCGTGACAATATTTGTCACGCCCTGGCAATAGAGAGGCTTTTATTCTCTATTTTGGTTAGGCCAGGGTGTGACTAGGGTGGGCATTCTAGTTTCTTTATTTCTATGTTTTCTGTTTCTATGTTTTGGCCAGGTGTGGTTCTCAATCAGGGACAGCTGGCTCTCGTTGTCTCTGATTGGGAATCATACTTAGGCAGCCTGTTTTGCCACCTTAGTTGTGGGTAGTTGTCTTTGTTCGTGGCCTGTATAGCCGAAGTAAGCTTCATGGTCATTTCCTTATTCTTTGTTTTGTTGGCGACATTTATAAATAAAAACAAATGTACGATCACCATGCTGCACCTTGGTCCGTTCATTTCCACTCTGACGACGATCGTGACTGAACTACCAACCACAAACGGACCAAGCAGCGTGGTAAGGAGGACTGGACATGGGAGAACATCCTGAATGGGAAAGGATCCTGCACGTGGGAGGAGATCCTGGCAGAAAAGGATCGCCTGCAGTGGGAGCAGGTGGAAGAAGCGAGGAAGGCAGAGGCAGCGAGAAAAAGGGCCCAGGATTACACGGGGTCACGTCTGGAACGAAAGACTGGGAGGCCACTCCAAAACATTTTGGGGGGGTGGCACACAGGGAGTGTGGCAGAGTCAGGATACAGACCTGAGCCAATTCCTCATGCTTACCGGAAGGAGCGTGGTACTGGTCATGCACCGTGTTATGCGGTGGAGCGCATGGTGTCTCCAGTGCGCGTTCACAGTGGGCTACATTCCAGCTCCCCACATCAGCCGGACTAGAGTAAGCATCCAGCCAGGACGGATGGTGCCGGCTCAGTGAGCCAGACCTCCAGTGCGTCTCTTCGGCCCAGGATATCCTGCGCCGGCTCTGTGCACTGTGTCTCCGGTGCGTCTGCACAGCCCAGTGCGTCCAGCGCCCCGCATTTGACGGGCGAAGAAAATCATCCAGCCAGGACGGGTTGTGCAGGATCTACGCTCGAGACTTCCAGTGCGCCTCCACGGCCCAGTGTATCCAGTGCCTATGCCAAGAACCAAGCTTCCAGTGATGATCTATAGCACAAAGCCTCCAGTGATGATCCATGGCACGAAGCCTCCAGTGATGATTCATGGCACGAAGCCTCCAGTGATGATCCATGGCACAAAGCCTCCAATAATGATCCATGGCACGAAGCCTCTGGTGATGATCCATGGCACAAAGCCTCTGGTGATGATCCATGGCACAACGCTTCCGGTGATGATCCAGGGTCCGGAGCCTGCAGTGATGATCCAAGGCACGAAGCCTCCGGTATTGATCCGCGGTCCGGAGCCTGCAGCGACGATCTCCAGTCCAGAGCCTCCAGCGACAGCCTCCAGTCCGGAGCCCCCAGCAACGGCCTCCAGTCCAGGGCCTCCAGCGACGGTCCCCAGTTCGGGGTCTCCCGTGACGGTCCCCAGTCTGGGGCCACCAGCGACGGTCCCCCGTCCGGGGCCACCAGCGACGGTCCCCAGTCCGGGGCCTGCAGCGAAGGTTCCCAGTAAGGGGCCTGCAGCGAGGGTTCCCAGTCCTGGGCCTCTTGCGAGGGTCCCCAGTCCAGAGGGGCCACCAAAGTGGGGAGAGCCAGAGGTGGAGCGGGGTCTGCGTCCCGCACCAGAGCCGCCACCGAAGTAGATGCCCACCCGGACCCCCCCTAAAGAGTCAGGTTTTGCGACCGGAGTCCGCACCTTTGGGCGAGGGGGTACTGTCACGCCCTGACCATAGAGAGGCTTTTATTCTCTATTTTGGTTATGCCAGGGTGTGACTAGGGTGGGCATTCTAGTATCTTTATTTCTATGTTTTCTGTTTCTATGTTTTGGCCGGGTATGGTTCTCAATCAGGGACAGCTGTCTATCGTTGTCTCTGATTTGGAATCATACTTAGGCAGCCTGTTTTGCCACCTTAGTTGTGGGTAGTTAACTTTGTTAGTGGCCTGTATAGCCCTAGTAAGCTTCATGGTCGTTTTGTTGTTTCTTGTTTTTGTTGGCGACATTCATAAATAAAATAAATGTACAATCACCACGCTGTACCTTGGTCCGGTCATTTCCCTGACGACGTTCGTGACAATAGTGCTATATGCATTCTTCCTGATGTGAAGCATTCAGTATTCCATCACCTTAATGGACTAATTGGGCCAAATCAAAGGGCTGATTATAATAATGTATTCCCACTCCATACCTTCAACTCAATACTAGGGTAATGAAGTTAACGCTCACACTGACCTAATTCACCACTGTGATGTTCATGAGCCCTATCTGATTATGAGGAAAAATAGCCTTTGCCTCTAACAAAGATCTGAGCATGAGTCACGCTCTTCTTCCACAGCACTCTCCCGCTGTACTATTACAGAACATTACGTCCCATCAGGAACATGGTACAGTATTAATAGATTATCTTCCAATCAAGGTTGTTTATTAGCCAGGATGTGCTTAGATGTAGGATCTTAATTTGATCACTCTTTTGTTGCTGAAAATTGTCCAACACAGCAGGAAATGCAAACCTGTAGTGTATTTGTAAGTGTCATTTGTCATTTCTACTTTGAAATTTCAGACTTGACTTGCTGTAACAAAAAATGGATCAACCCCTACAAAAATGTCCATTAATTATAATCACCATAAAACTTATTATTGCGTTTTTCCATATTTTGTTGTTTTATTTTCAAATGTATAAAAAAAATATTTACACAGTACCCCCATAATGGCAAAGCAAAAACAGTTTAAAAAAAAATCATTTTTGCTCCTGCCCTTGACCTGTCGTTTTGCCTGCCCCATGTTCTACTAATAAACTTTTGTTACTTCGACACTGTCTGCATCTGGGTCTTCCCTAAAACGTGATTATGCACAATGCCTGAGTGGAATGGTTTAAACATTCCTCTGTAATCAACATGTAATTCATGTTTATAATATACTTTTGTTATTATTGACAATGTTAACTTCTATGAACAGGCTGAGAAATCCCATGGCAGTGAGGAAGCTCCAGCCAGTCTGTCGACCAAAACTGCTGTGATTTTGTTTTCTTTCAGGGAAGACCTAAGGAAAGAAAGAGGAATCATACTGTAGAAATTAGCCAATTCTAACAAAAACCTTTATAATTTACTTTTGAAAATACACCTCATAACTCTCCCCACTTCACATTTATCCAACAGTACTTAACCCTGATGTCACACAGTGCTGCAGTCAAGGAGCGTTTATTGTGTGTTACAGTCAATGGCCGTAGATTAGTTGTTTTTTCGAAGATGTCCTCTCTCCTCTCCAGGGCTGGATGAGTGCATTTTAAATCCTTAGAGGAGGAGAGACAGACTGCTTGGTCCGTTGAGCAGGGGATCAATATGTCCCAATTTAATATGTATGTTTGTGTAATCAGCTAGTGCATTAGTGGTGGGCACCCCTGGGTAAAGAGCCTCATTGTCTGGTGCACCCCATGATTGAAAAGCAGGCAGGCCCATGAAGAGACAGTGGGGGTGTTTAATTGAGTGCTTAGTCACTCCAATGTGTGCACAGCTCATTTACAGGAAATGTGCTATTACTGGGAGACTTCTGATTATTTCTATTCAACTATGCAAGCATTGTTTGCTAATTAATGGGTAAGTTAGATAGTGTGCACCATGCAACACACATTCAGCTGGGCATCTGCTCTTTTTCTGCAGCTAGCTTGTATATTTTGATTCGTTCGTACTGTGTGTTGAGCCCTCTTAAAATGTGAGCAGTGATAATTGTTCCACCACATACGCACGTTCCACAGGAAAACTCATCCTATGAAACTACAATCCCTATACACCAGAGCTGGGGCTCAGAGTCAGAAAGTCCTGTCCTGGTTGTCATAGTGACAGAGTTAGGTCTTGTCCCAGCGGTTGTGGGGTGCTGGGTTCAGGAACAATATACACCAGGCATGTCACCTTAGATCTGCCACAGGCCGGGCCAGAGAGAGACAGGGTGTTTCTCCTCCGCACTGAGAGAGAGCAGGCACCAGCATATAAACTCAATATGGCTCCTGTGGGATGGAAAAGTCATCTCTCTGTGGCAGACCCTGGTGAATTATGGATGCCTTCCTCCCTGCAGTAGAACCACACAGCCATGTTGTTATGACTGTGACCAACTTGTTCTCCCTCTACACCTCACTGAAACTTCAGCAAAGCATTTCTTTATTCTGTGCAGCCATTTGTAAAAGGATTGCAAATACACTTCTAATTGGTTCAATCGTCCCCTCTCCTCCCCCTGTAACTATTCCCCAGGTCATTGCTGTAATTGAGAATGTGTTCTCAGTCAACTTACCTGTTAAAATAAGGGTAAAATAAAAACATAGATACACGATAGAGACATCCGGACCCATTCATTGAAATGAGGCGTAGGTTCTTAGCACCAAGAAAATGGACCAGCAGCTGTTAGACATTTGCCTTCCTAGTACGGGTATTACTTTATCGTACCATTGACAGGATGACCTCATCAGGAAAGACACTTTAAGAGTACTTTTGGGTTTCATTCTAATTAGTAACATTCATTACAATATGATGGTAATGCAGTACTATAAAATCATGAGCACAAGTATGTATGTCCTCATTTTTCATGCACCGTGGGAAGAACCTTTTGGCGTTGCGAATCCGAGCTTGACATTACACTGCATTGATGTCGTCACATGCCTCATCTGTGGCAAGAAGGAGAGTGGCTTGCTTATGGGGATGGGGTTGTGGAAAGGAGAGTATGGGGGCAAGTATAAGGTATAAGGTCACTATTCGGGGATGGGCCTGAAACCATGCCTGAACCACCTGTGCAAGGTGGAACCTGACATTGTCCCACTCAATGACATAGGTGACCCCATCACCTTGACAGGCCTGCTCAATTTCAGCGAAACACAATGAAGTGTGCAGCGTTGTAGGATCCAAATAATGTTCTACGTCCTACCACACCATCTTCAGAGATAACTGTGTACAGTACATAGAGATGTGTCGTGTCTTTGGCTATGCCGGATTAAGTGATGTGACATGCTATTCTATAAAATAATTTCTCCGTAATTAATATTACCTGATTGAGCTAATCATGTAAATGTAATTAACTAAAGAGTCGGGGCACCACAAAATAATATTTATAGAGCCGTTATCTTCCGAATAAACTCTTAATGACCTAGTAATATTTTATATCAATAGCAGTCAATATTAATCGTCATCTTAATTCAGTCTCATCTGAAAGTTGTAAATTCTTGGTTATCTGCACGAACCCTGGCTAACAAGTTGAATCAGCAATACAAAATTGGGTTGAATTATTTATTTACTAAATACCTAACTAATCACACAGAATTACACATACACATAATGATATCATAACTTGATTATAAATTACGTCATAAAGGAAAACATCCCTAGTGGGCGGAACAGATATGACAGCTTGTTACACAAAAGAAACGGGGCTGAGTTTGAGTGAAAGAGCGGGAAGAGTGAGGAACAAAGGGCGAAGCTGTGCTATCATAAATACAATATCTTATGCATTCTAAAATACCGCCCATTTGGAAAAGGAAAATGCAATAAATATTTACTCTGAGCTGCGCTTCAGTAGGTTGGTGGTAGATGGAAGGCCCTGTTGCCAAACCGAGTCCTTTGAAGAATGTCACTGGTGGTCAATTGGATACGTTGTAGTAACATCGTTGTATGATAGACGGGATACTCTGTCTGTTCCTTCCTAACCCTCATTTGCAGCTGTGGTTGCTAACTCAACGGCTAGGAGGTATCACTTCTGTAGTGAATAAGAGTTCAAAGTTCATACCATTCGCAACCAAAGCTCACGCTGATGTTGGCTTCTTTCTGTAGTTATTATCTGAACCATTCTGACATCGGGCCGTCGTCCTCACATACTTGGAACAGAAGGTTATATTGTCGTCAAGGCTTTATATAGGAAGGGAAAGGAGGGCGTGTTTGAAAAGTTTTATAGCCCATGTCCCCTAACAGGGGCGGGCCACTGATTGAGCAGAGCCCTAACCTTATAAAAACCCAATTCTCACATTTTAGATGCTAAAATCACATTTCATCCCATCACAAATAATTTCATATTCAAACATTTACATTGAACAACAATTCCATGTGAATCCGATAACTCTCATGTGCAGACTTTCCACTGTAGAGTTTATGTCATCGTATCATTGATGAGAATGTCTCAGATGACAACCGAACTGACATCATATTCATTAAGTGCCACCGCATATGTTCAATTGGTCGGATTACCAGAATATAGTTCATTAACCCCCACCTTCTGATGTTCCCAGAATCTCTATGTTAACCAAGGGTTTTGCAAATGTAACATCAGTAGGGTAGTGAGAGGAAAAAGGCAGAAAGAGGTGTTTATGACTGTCATAAACCTACCCCCAGGCCAACGTCATGACAGATGTTTCCCCCATGTAGTCCAGAAACTTGGACGGTCACCCGTTGGCTGATGAGGTTCTTCCCACGGCGTCAGGTTTTGGCCAGGTTGAAGCCTGCTTCATCAACAAAGATATACTTGTGATGGTTCACAGCAGAATCAAGCACCATCACCCTCTAAAAATATATTTTGATTCGTTATTTTACAGTATAGTTCCAATATGATATTTTGAAGTAGCATGTGCATCAAATAGTAACAGTAATACAGTATATAGTGCTGTACCTGAACAAACTCGGCCCGGAGTTGTTTCACCCGGTCGTTGTTTCTCTCAAGTGGCACCAGGTAAATGTGTTTCATAAATACATGCTGCCTCTTCAAAAGGCGGGTGATTGTTGGTAGGCTGATGGAAGCCGCATTGGCAAAGGTGTCATCGTTCTCCAAGGCCTGCTTTATTTCAGACAGCCGACAGCCGTTCCTGGCCCTCACCATTTCCACCACTGTCCACTCCTGCTGGTCGGTTAACACACGGCCATGGCCACCACCATGGGGTTTTCTGTCATTTCTGAGGGTAGAACAGAGTATGCTGCCAATAGATCATACTGCAAGACTACTGTAATGTTTTGTGAATTTACATGCATTATAATATGTCATTTACTGTAAATGTAATGGTTAAGCATAGTGCATATCCTGCAGACTTACTGGTTTTCTTGGCAAAATGTTCTCATGATCGAATTGAGAGTTGATCTTTTCAGATTGGGGTGAACTAATTTGACAGTCTCTGCCATGGTAAGGACTCTGTTTAACATACGTTCAATGACGATGACCTGGGTTTCATTAGACAAAACAGTTCCCTGCCATCTGCCTCCCTCTCTCTGATTTCCACCTCTTTGACGGGGTCCATGCCCACCTCTTCGATCTTTTTGATGAGGCCCTTGCCCACCTTTTCAACCTCTTTGACGAGGCCCATGCCCACCTCTTCGACCTCTTTGAAGAGGCCCTTGCCCACCTCTTCAACCTCTTTGACAAGGCCCATGCCCACCTCTTTGACGGGGCCCATGCCCACCTCTTAGACCTCTTTGATGGGGCCCATGCCCACCTCTTTGATCTCTTTGACTGGGCCCATGCCCACCTCTTAGACCTCTTTGACTGGGCCCATGCCCACCTCTTAGACCTCTTTGATGGGGCCCAAGGCCACCTCTTCGACCTCTTTAATGAGGCCCATGCCCACCTCTGACCTCTTTGATGGGGCAATTTGCCCACCTCTTTGACCTCTCTGATGGGCCCCTTGTCCACAACCTCTTTGATTTCTTCCTCTCCCTTGCTGTCTATGCTGCTCCATGATTAAATAAATTGCAGGTGTTCACACACCCCCTTTTATATTGTGACCAATTGTGGTTACCACTATGTGAAATCAATTAGCAATGACGAGTGGTCATTATGTATGGTTATCATGTATCATACATGTCATTTAGATGTTTTCAATTTACAAACACATTTTATTTCTGAAGTTCTCAAAATCCAAATATAGCAGTCAAACCAGTTTAAAATCTAAAGGTTTACTAAACGGTTAAGTGATTAACCATTAAGGGCAGTTGGATTAATAAATCCTCTCTAGGATAGGGGGACAGTTGCATCTCACTTGACCAAAAGCCAGGGAAAATGCAGAGCGGCAAATTCAAATAAAATTATATAAAAATTAAACTTTCATTAACCTCTTACACTTATGGTGGCGCTATTTCATTTTTGGAAGAAAAACGTTCCCGTTTTAAACAAGATATTTTGTCACAAAAAGATGCTCGACTATGCATATAATTGCTACTGTTCGAAAGAAAACACTCTGACGTGTCCAGAAATACAAATATCTTCTCTGTGCGTGCCCTTTAACGTGAGCTTCAGGCAAAACCAAGATGACTTGGCATCCAGGAAATGACAAGGATTTTTGAGGCTCTGTCTTTCATGATCTCCTTATATGGCTGTGAACGCAAGAGGAATGAGTCTGCCCTTTCTGTCGTTTCCCCAAGGTGTCTGCAGCATTGTGACGTATTTGTAGGCAGATCGTTGGAAGATTGACCATAAGAGACCACATTTACCACGTGTCCGCCCGGTGTCCTGCGCCGAAATTGGTGCGCAAAAGTCACCTGCCAGTATTTTTCCATGGGGCACAGAGAGAGAAGCAAGCTTCCACGAACTGCATGTCAATGAAGAGATATGTGAAAAAACACCTTGAGGATTGATTCCAAACAACGTTTGCCATGTTTCGGTCGATATTATGTAGTTAATCCGGAAAAAGTTTCACGTTGTAGGTGACTGCATTTTCGGTTCGTTTCGGTAGCCAGGCGCAATGTAGAAAACGGAACGATTTCTCCTACACACAGACGCTTTCAGGAAACACTGCGCATTTGGTATGTGGCTGGGAGTCTCCTCATTGAAAACATCAGAAGCTCTTCAAAGGTAAATGATTTTATTTATTTGGTTATCTGGCTTTTGTGAAAATGTTGCGTGCTACATGCTACACAAAATGCTATGCTAGCTCTGCATACTCTTACACAAATTAGTCAATTTCTATGGTTCAAAAGCATATTTTGAAAATCTGAGATGACAGTGTTGTTAAGAAAAGGCTAAGCTTGAGAGCAAACGCATTATTTTAATTTTATTTGCGATTTTCAGAAATCGTTAACGTTGCGTTATGCTAATGAGCCTGAGGCTTAGTCACAATCCCGGATCCGGGATGGGGAGTTTCAAGAGGTTAAATCACACATGTAAGATACTAAATTAAAGCTATACTCGTTGTGAATCCAGCCAACATGTCAGATTTTAAAAAGGCTTTTCAGCATAAGATGCTACTATCTGATGATAGCACAACAGTAAACAAAGAGAGTAGCATATTTCAGCCCTGCAGGCGCTACACAAAAAATATAAAAAAATAAAATAAAATAAAATGTTCCATAAACATCACAAATGGTCCTTTTGTTCGATTAATTCCGTCCATATACAGTGGGGCAAAAAAGTATTTAGTCAGCCACCAATTGTGCAAGTTCTCCCACTTAAAATGATGAGAGAGGCCTGTAATTTTCATCATAGGTACACTTCAACTATGACAGACAAAATGAGAAAAAAAATCCAGAAAATCACATTGTAGGATTTTTTATGAATTTATTTTCAAATTATGGTGGGAAATAAGTATTTGGTCACCTACAAACAAGCAAGATTTCTGGCTCTCACAGACATGTAACTGTTCTTTAAGAGGCTCCTCTGTCCTCCACTCGTTACCTGTATTAACATCTTCGATATAGGGGGCGCTCTTTTAATTTTTGGATAAAAAAACGTTCCCGTTTTAAACAAGATATTTTGTCACGAAAAGATGCTCGTCTATGCATATAATTGACAGTTTTGGAAAGAAAACACTCTGACGTTTCCAGAACTGCAAAGATATTGTCTGTGAGTGCCACAGAACTAATGCTACAGGCGAAACCAAGATGACATTTCATACAGGAAATTCCCCAGATTTTGAATGTGCTGTGTTCCAATGTCTCCTTATATGGCTGTGAATGCGCCAGGAATGAGCCTACACTTTCTGTCATTTCCCCAAGGTGTCTGCAGCATTGTGACGTATTTGTAGGCATATCATTGGAAGATTGACCATAAGAGACTACATTTACCAGGTGTCCGCTTGGTGTCCTCCGTCAAAATTATTGCGCAATCTCCAGCTGCGTGCACTTTTCCATTTGGTTCAGAGGAGAAAGGCAACTGCCACGAATGATTTGTCATCGAATAGATATGTGAAAAACACCTTGAGGATTGATTCTAAACAACATTTTCCATGTTTCTGTCGATATTATAGAGTTAATTTGGAAAAAAGTTTGGCGTTGTAATGACTGAATTTTCAGGTTGTTTTCTTAGCCAAACGTGATGAACAAAACGGACCGATTTCTCCTACACAAATAATCTTTTTGGAAAAACTGAACATTTGCTATCTAACTGAGAGTCTCCTCATTGAAAACATCCAAAGTTCTTCAAAGGTAAATGATTTTATTTGAATGCTTTTCTTGTTTTGTGAAAATGTTGCCTGCTGAATGCTAGGCTTAATGCTATGCTAGCTATCAATACTCTTACACAAATGCTTGTGTAGCTATGGTTGAAAAGCATATTTTGAAAATCTGAGATGAAAGTGTTGTTAACAAAAGGCTAAGCTTGTGAGCCAATATATTTATGTCATTTCATTTGCGATTTTCATGAATAGTTAACGTTGCGTTATGCTAATGAGCTTCAGGCTATGATTACGCTCCCGGATACGGGATTGCTCGACGCTAGAGGTTAATGGCACCTGTTTGAACTTGTTATCAGTGTAAAAGACACCTGTCCACAACCTCAAACAGTCACACTCCAAACTCCACTATGGCCAAGACCAAAGAGCTGTCAAAGGACACCAGAAACAAAATTGTAGACCTGCACCAGGCTGGGAAGACTGAATCTGCAATAGGTAAGCAGCTTGGTTTGAATAAATCAACTGTGGGAGCAATTATTAGGAAATGGAAGACATACAAGACCACTGATAATCTTCCTCGATCTGGGGCTCCACGCAAGATGATCACAAGAACGGTGAAATGATCACAAGAACAGTGAGCAAAAATCCCAGAACCACACGGGGGGACCTAGTGAATGACCTGCAGAGAGCTGGGATCAAAGTAACAAAGCCTACCATCAGTAACACACTACGCCACCCGGGACTCAAATCCTGAAGTGCCAGACGTGTCCCCCTGCAACTTGTTGGGGATAGGGGGCAGTATTTTCACTTTGGATGAATTGCGTGCCCATAGTGAACTGCATCCTACTCTAATATATGCATATTATTATCACTATTGGATAGAAAACACTCTGAAGTTTCTAAAACTGTTTGAATTATGTATGTGAGTATAACAGAACTCATAGGGCAGGCAATCTTCCAAACAAGAAGTGAAATTCTGAATGTGGGTCAAATTTGACGTCATCGCCCCTTCCCTTCCAAACAAGATATGTATCTGGTAGCACTTCCTATGCCTTCCACTAGATGTCCTCATTCAGTAGAACGTGGAATGGAGCCTCTGGTGTGAACTTCGACCGAATGGGAGGGGAAATAGTCACTGTCTTAGCAGAATGCCATTTCCCTGTGGCTCATTTGTCTGTGGGTGTCACCGTCGTTCCATTTGGCTGCAGATGAAAATGTATGATCCGGTTGGAACGTTATTGGATATATATGAAAATAACGTCCTGAAGATTGATTCTCTACTTTGTTTGACCAGTTTATTCGACCTGGAATACATATTTTTTAAGTTTTCGTCCGAGTTTTCCTGGACCAGCGTCAGCTTTTGGGGACGTGAGCTGAAAGTGCTAGTAAATGCAGCTAATTGGACACTAGTATTGGACCTTATGAAACAAAACAACAAGGTCATCAAAGGTAAGGGAATATTTAAGATGTAATTTTGTATTTCTGTTGACTACCATATGGTGGAGAAATATATTTACGTCTGAGCGTTGTCTCAGAATATTGCATGGTAGGCGTTTTTCACAACGTTTAAAAAAAATCTGACACAGCGGTTGCATTAAGAACCAGTGTATCTTTAATTATATGTAGAATATGTATCTTTAGTCAGTTATGATGAGTATTTCTGTTATCTGGCGTAGCTATATATAATTCCTCCAGATATTTTGGAGGCATTTCTGAACATGGCGTCAATGTAAATTTGTGGATATAAATATGCATATTATCGAACAAAACATAAATGTATTGTGTAACATGTCAAATGAGTGTCATCTGATGAAGATTTTCAAAAGGTTAGTGATTCATTTTATCTCTAATCCTGCTTTTGTGACTCTTATCTTTGGCTGGGAAAAATGGCTGTGTTTTTTTAATTTGGTGGTGGTCTAACATAAATATATGTTGTGTTTTTGCTGTCAAACATTTAAAAAATCGGACATGATGGGTAGATGAACAAGATGTTTATCTTTCATTTGCTGTATTGGACTTGTTAATGTCCATACCTACTGTGAAGCATGGGGGTGGAAACATCATGCTTTGGGGCTGTTTTTCTGCAAAGGGACCAGAACGACTGATCCGTGTAAAGGAAAGAATGAATGGGGCCATATATCGTGAGATTTGAGTGAAATCTCCTTATACTTTTTTTGCCCCACTGTATATCCAAAATGTCCATTTATTTGGCGCCTTTGATCGAGAGAAAAACAGCAATATCTCAAAAGTTACCTGTAAACTTTTCCAAAACATTTCAAAATACTTTTGTAATACAACTTTAGGTATTTTTAAACGTTAATAGTCGATCAAATTGAAGACGGGTCTATCTGTTTTCAATAGAGGACGAGAGGAAACTAACGCTACTTTTCAAGTCTTGCCCAACTCTCAACAGTGTTACCCTTTTCCAAGATGGCCGTACTTATTCATTGCACAAAGGAATAACCTCAACCAAATTCCAAAGACTGGAGACATCCAGTGGAAGCGGTAGGAACTGCAAACCAGTGCCTAATAAATATCGTTTCCCCATGAGAACTCATTGAACAGACAGTGACTTCAAAAATAAATAATTCTGAATGGTTAGTCCTCTGGGTTTTGTGTGCTACATAAGTTCTGTTATACTCATAGACATGATTCAAACAGTTTTAGAAACTTCAGAGTGTTTCCTATCCAAATCTACTAATAATATGCATATCTTATATTCTTGGCATGAGTAGCAGGAAGTTGAAATTGGGCACGCTATTTATCCAAAAAGTGAAAATGCTGCCCCTATCCCAAAGAGGTTTTAAGTGATGGTTAAATGTATTTTAAGAAATTAGAAGAGAATCATATGAAAAGTATTGTGAGCATTTCATTGTGAAAGGCAATTACTTTATATGAAAGCTATTTGTAGATTAAACACTATTTAGGTTTGGTGAAAGAGTAACTGTGTGATTTTGAGATTTTGAGTGTTGTACTTGAAAATGTGTGTGAAGTTTTGAGAAAATATGATCATCTGTTTTGAGTTTTGTACTCAGAGTTGTGAAATTTGACGACATACAGTCCATTCAGTAAGTATTCGGACACCTTCCGCTTTTCAACATTTTGTTATGTTACAGGCTTTTTTCAAAAATACTAAATCAAAAACAGAAATACCTTATTTACATATACATAAGTACTCAGACCCTTTGTTATGAGACAAAAAACTGAGCTCAGGTGCTTCCATTTTCCATTGATCATCCTTAAGATGTTTCTATAAATTGATTGGAGTCCACTTGTGGTTAATTCAATTGATTGGACATGATTAGGAAAGGCACACATTTGTCTATATATATTCCCACAGTTGACAGTGCATGTCAGGTCAAAAACCAAGCCATGAGGTTGAATGATTTGTCCGTAGAGCTCCGAGACAGGATTGTGTCGAGGCACAGATCTGGGGAAGGGTACCAAAAAATGTCTGCAACATTGAAGGTCCCCAAGAACACAGTGGCTTCCATCATTCTTCAATGGAAGAAGTTTGAACCCACCAAGACTCTTCCTAGAGCTGTCCGCCTGGCCAAACTGAGCAATTGGGGGAGAAGGTCAAGGAGGTGACCAATAACCCGAGTCTAACAGTTTTCGTCTTCTGAAGAAGAGGAATCGGACCAAAGCGTGTTGTGTTCATGCATTGAAACTGAACACACTAACAAAATAACAAAGAGAATAACCCGAAACCGAAACAGTCCTGTCAGGTGCAAAAAATGAAACAGAAAATAACTACCCACAAAAACCATGTGGGAAAAAGCTACCGAAGTATGGTTCCCAATCAGAGACAATGATAGACAGCTGTCCCTGATTGAGAACCACACCTGGCCAAAACAAAGAAATACAAAAACATAGAATGCCTACACAAATCACACCCTGACCAAACCAAAATAGAGACATAAAAAGCTCTACGGCCAAGGCCAAAGCTCTAAGGCCAAACTTATAGGGAAGGTTTGGGTGGGCATTTCTCCGTGGTGGCGGTTGTGGTGAGGGATGTAGACCCCGCTCCACCTCTGGCTTGGCCCACTTAGGTGGCGCCTCTAGAGCAGGGACCCTCGCCACTGACCACGGACTGGGGACCCTCATAGCGGGCACTGGACTGGGGACCCTCGTAGTGGGCCTCGGACTGGGGACCCTCGCTGCGGGCCCCGGACTGGGCACCCTCGCTGCAGGCCCTGGACTTGGCACCCTTGCTGCGGGCCCCGGACTGGGCACCCTCGCTGCGGGCCCCGGACTGGGCACCCTTGTTGGGGGCTTCGGACTGGAGGGCGTCGCTGGAGGCTCCGGACTGGAGGGCGACACTGGAGGCTCCTGACTGGAGAGCATCGCTGGAAGCTCCGGACTGGAGGGCCCCTCTGGAAGCTCTGGACTGGAGAGCGACACTGGAGGCTCCGGACTGGAGGGCGTCGCTGGAGTGAGGAGACGCACAGGAGGCCTGGTGCGTAGAGGAGGCAGCGGATGAACCGAGCTGTGGGGGAGTACTGGAGCTCTGGTGCGCAGCCTTGGCACCACTCTTCTTTGTTGTTTTTATTATTCATTGTTCAGTTCTATTAAAATATCATGAACACTTACCGCGCTGCGCTTTGGTCCACTTCTTCAAACAGCCGTTACATGATCTTTGCCATGTGCAGTTGCAAACTGTAGTCTGGCTTTTTTTATGGTGGTTTTGGAGCAGTGGCTTCTTCGTTGCTGAGCTGCCTTTCAGGTTATGTGGATATAGGACTCCTTTTACTGTGGATATAGATACTTTTGTACCTATTTCCTCCAGCATCTTCACAAGGTCCTTTGCTGTTGTTTTGGGATTTAAAACTCGTTTTCAACCACTCCACAAATTTCTTGTTAATAACGATAGTTTTGCAAGTCGGTTAGGACATCACAAAACTGCAAAGATATTGTCTGTGAGTGCCACAGAACTGATGTTACAGGAGAAACCCAGATAAAAATCCAATCAGGAAGTGACACATTTTTTGAAACCGCCTCATGCCAATGACTCCTTATATGGCTGTGAATGAGCTACGAATGAGCTTACGTTTTCCACGTTTTCCCCAAGGTGTCTACAGCATTGTGACATCTTTTTAGGCATTTCCCTTGAAGAATGGATGTAAGGGACCATATAAGGCACGTGGTCAGATGGTGTCTCCCGCAGAAAACCTTGCGTAAAATACTGAGGTAGCCATTTTTCCAATTGTTTCTTATGAGAAACCAACTGCCTCGACAGATATATTTTCGAATATATTTGTTAAAAACACCTTGAGGATGGAACCTAAACAACGTTTGCCATGTTTCTGTCAATATTATGGAGCAAATTTGGAAAAAAGTTTGGCATTATAGTTGTAGCATTTTTCGGTCGATTTCTCAGCCAAGCATGGTAGAGAAACGGGAGCATTTTCGCCTACAAAAATAATATTTTTGGAAGAAAGGAACATTTGCTATCTAACTGGGAGTCTCCTGAGTGAAAGCATCCAAAGTTCTTCAAAGGTAAATGATTTAATTTGGTTGCTTTTCTTATTTCCGTGAACATGTTGCCTGCTGCCAGCAAAGCCTAGCATAGCATTATGCCATGATAAACTTACACAAATGCTTGTCTAGCATTGGCTGTAATGCATATTTTGAAAATCTGAGATGACAGTGTTGTTAACAAAAGGCTAAGCTTGTGTTTGAATATATTTATTTCATTTCATTTGCGATTTTCATGAATAGGAAAAGTTTCTAGGGGCATTTATGTCCGTTGCGTTATGCTAATGCGTTTGAGGCTATGATTACGCTCCCGGATACGGGTTTGCTCGTCGCAACTGGTTTTAATGGACAAAGAAAATGCTTTTCTTTCAAAAACAAGGACATTTCTAAGTAACCCCAAACTTTTGAACGGTAGTGTAAAAAAAACGTTCCATAGTTTTCACTTGAATGGGAATCATGGTCACATTAATTCAGTGGCACTTTACCACCTTTTGTCTACGATTGCCCTTTCGAACCCAAGACTCAAATACCTGCATTTTTGACATAATTGGTACGTATCCCCTGCTGTGCTTTCAACACATCATATTGTCCTCCATTATGCTCCCTGTAAAGCTCTCTCCTCCCCCATGTCCTCCTCACCCCTTTATGTTTGCTTCAGCTCTTCAGCATCCACCCAATGCTGCCACGCTGCTGCCCTGCTTGCTGATGCTGCCAGTTCTGGGAGCCTCGCTTTCTCCTCTTTCAAGGTTTATGTAATTGTTGCTGCTGGGATTGTGTCACTCCCTGACATCTTTCAGCATTTCAAACTGCCACAGTTTGTTACAGCTGATGTATGGTGTCTGCAGACCTCATGGAAGAAAGAACTGAACATCAAAAGAAGGAAAATTCCAGTTGGAATGAAAAAAGCATATACATCTATCCCACTGAATATGCCTTGGATTTGAATGAAGAATAACTCATTTGAATGAACCCTCTTGCAAACCACTGTCAGACTGTGTTACATTCTAAAACCAAAAAGCACCATGTTTTAGTTGAGTTGTCTGTATGTGTTCTGAAATCAGTAAGCCTTTTCGAGGGCAGAGAGAGAGAGAGAGAGGGAATGGCTGCATCTTTGCTAAAATCACGCAATCCTGGGAATGACAGGATTTGCATAACGACGGCCTTGACGACATGCCGTCACCGTAATTGCTATCAGGAGGGAAACGATTTCAGGTGAACGATAGAAATGAGGCTAGATATATTCTCTTCCCCATCCCGATGTCCTACCCCCGTGATTCCTGTGACTGAGATGGGGATTACTATAACAAACCCTAATCATTGTCAAGGATCTAACACACAGATCTTACACATAGATCTAACACACAGATCTAACACACAGATCTAACATACAGGACTAACACACAGATCTAGCACAGATCTTCTAGTGGTGTGGGGGCTGTGCTTTGGCAAAGTGGGTGGGGTTATATCCTTCCTGTTTGGCCCTGTCCGGGGGTGTCCTCGGATGGGGCCACAGTGTCTCCTGACCCCTCCTGTCTCAGCCTCCAGTATTTATGCTGCAGTAGTTTATGTGTCGGGGGGCTAGGGTCAGTTTGTTATATCTGGTGTACTTCTCCTGTCCTATTCGGTGTCCTGTGTGAATCTAAGTGTGCGTTCTCTAATTCTCTCCTTCTCTCTTTCTTTCTCTCTCTCGGAGGACCTGAGCCCTAGGACCATGCCCCAGGACTACCTGACATGATGACTCCTTGCTGTCCCCAGTCCACCTGGCCGTGCAGCTGCTCCAGTTTCAACTGTTCTGCCTTACTATTATTCGACCATGCTGGTCATTTATGAACATTTGAACATCTTGGCCATGTTCTGTTATAATCTCAACCCGGCACAGCCAGAAGAGGACTGGCCACCCCACATAGCCTGGTTCCTCTCTAGGTTTCTTCCTAGGTTTTGGCCTTTCTAGGGAGTTTTTCCTAGCCACCGTGCTTCTACACCTGCATTGCTTGATGTTTGGGGTTTTAGGCTGGGTTTCTGTATAGCACTTTGAGATATCAGCTGATGTACGAAAGGCTATATAAATACATTTGATTTGATTTGATTTGATCTAACACACAGATCTAACACACAGATCTAACACACAGATCTAGCCTTGCATTGGGATTCTTATTTTACAGTTTAGTCTCGCCTAGGTCAAAGGGACTCTAAGGGACTTTAAATTTATAGTTCCCTGGCAAATTATGTCAATTCCTCTGATTCCCCTAAATCATTGGATTTCAAAAGGAGAATGTAAAATCTAGCTGACGTCTGGGGTCAAAGCTGTCTGTCGGTTTGAGAGTGAAACTATGGGTTTCATTTGAATTTCCGCCTCATGTTACTGCATGCGATTTAAAATCCACATTATAAAGTATAATGTATGTGAACACATCCAAGAGATGAACAATGACACTTAACTATTCTTCTCCTTCCCTCCTATCTGACACCCAGGTGGTGACACGGGTTTTTGCATGCCTGGCAAACTTCTCAATTTGTATGTCGGCCAACTACCTCAACAAAAACGGAGCTGTTCTTCCTCCCCGGGACCCTGTTGTCAACCATCACAGTTGTCAACTGCAGGGTGTCATCCTCCCAGAGCGCAAAGAACCTTGGCATGACCCTGGACATCATCCTGTCATCATCTGATCATTTATCACTCCAGTGTTAATTCTGATCAATTGTAATTATTCACTCCTATTGCCTACTTGGGGCAGCAGGGTAGCCTAGTGGTTAGAGCATTGGACTAATAACCAAAAGGTTGCAAGTTCAAATCCCTCAAGCTGACAAGGTACAAAATCTGTTATTCTGCCCCTGAACAGACAGTTAACCCACTGTTCCTAGGCCATCATTGAAAATAAGAGTTTGTTCTTAACTGACTTGCCTAGTAAAATAAATAAAACTATTATTGCCTACCTCCTCATCCCCTTTGCACACAATGTATATCCTCTTGAAACTCCCCATCCCGGATCCGGGATTGTGACTAAGCCTCAGGCTCATTAGCATAACGCAACGTTAACGATTTCTGAAAATCGCAAATAAAATTAAAATAATGCGTTTGCTCTCAAGCTTAGCCTTTTCTTAACAACACTGTCATCTCAGATTTTCAAAATATGCTTTTGAACCATAGAAATTGACTAATTTGTGTAAGAGTATGCAGAGCTAGCATAGCATTTTGTGTAGCATGTAGCACGCAACATTTTCACAAAAGCCAGATAACCAAATAAATAAAATCATTTACCTTTGAAGAGCTTCTGATGTTTTCAATGAGGAGACTCCCAGCCACATACCAAATGCGCAGTGTTTCCTGAAAGCGTCTGTGTGTAGGAGAAATCGTTCCGTTTTCTACATTGCGCCTGGCTACCGAAACGAACCAAAAATGCAGTCACCTACAACGTGAAACTTTTTCCGGATTAACTACATAATATCGACCGAAACATGGCAAACGTTGTTTGGAATCAATCCTCAAGGTGTTTTTTCACATATCTCTTCATTGACATGCAGTTCTTGGAAGCTTGCTTCTCTGTCTGTGCCCCATGGAAAAATACTGGCAGGTGACTTTTGCGCACCAATTTCGGCGCAGGACACCGGGCGGACACGTGGTAAATGTGGTCTCTTATGGTCAATCTTCCAACGATCTGCTTACAAATACGTCACAATGCTGCAGACACCTTGGGGAAACGACAGAAAGGGCAGACTCATTCCTCTTGCGTTCACAGCCATATAAGGAGATCATGAAAGACAGAGCCTCAAAAACCCTTGTCATTTCCTGGATGCCAAGTCATCTTGGTTTTGCCTGAAGCTCACGTTAAAGGGCACGCACAGAGAAGATATTTGTATTTCTGGACACGTCAGAGTGTTTTCTTTCGAACAGTAGCAATTATATGCATAGTCGAGCATCTTTTTGTGACAAAATATCTTGTTTAAAACGGGAACGTTTTTCTTCCAAAAATGAAATAGCGCCACCATAAGTGTAAGAGGATATAGACTCTTTTTTCCCCCTACTGTGTTATTGACTTGTTTATTGTTTACCCCATGTGTAACTCTGTGTGGTTGTCTGTTCACACTGCTATGCTTTATCTTGGCCAGGTCGCAGTTGTAAGTGAGAACTTGTTCTCAACTAGCCTACCCGGTTAAATAATGGTGAAATAAAAATACAAATAAAATTCTCTGCAAACATCAAAGGAGTGACTTGCTCCTGCAGATTCATGCTCTACAACATCCGTAGAGTACGACCTTGCCTCACACAGGAAGGGGCACAGGTGCTAATCCAGGCACTAATCATCTCTCGTCTAGACTACTGCAACTCTCTGTTGGCTGGGCTCCCCGCTTGTGCCATCAAACCCCTGCAATCTATCAAGAATGCCACCGCCTGCCTGTTGTTCAAGCTCCTAAGTTCTCCCATGTCATCCCACTCCTCCATCCAATCCACACTCGAAGTTCACATCATCTTCATAACAGTGGTGCTTGCCTACAGAGCAGCAAGGGAAACTGCCCCTCCTTACCTTCAGACTATGCTCAAACCCTACATCCCAACCCAATCCATTCCACCACCTCTGATCTCTTGGCCCTCCCACCCCTATAGGAGGGCAGCTCCTGCTCAGCCCAGTCAAAACCCTTCTTTGATCAGGCAACCAAATGGTAGAACAAGCTTCCCCCTAAAGTCAGAACAGCGGTGTCCCTGCCCATCTTCCAAAAATGTCTGAAACCCTACCTGTTTGAAGAGTATCTTAAATTACTCTCACGGCAACCCCGACAACACCCCCACCCCCTGTATATATATGACAGGAGGTTGGCGGCACCTTCATTGGGGAGAACGGGCTCTTGGAAATGGCTGGAGGAGAATAGTGGAAGGGTATCAAATACATCAAACAAATGGTTTCCATGTGTTTGATGCCGTTACATTCCCTCTGTTCCAGCCATTATTATGAATCCAAGATGGCGTAGCAGTCAGACGTCTTTGTCCTTGTCTTGTCGTGTCCCGTGTATATATATATTTTTTCTTCGTATATATTTAATGTACATTTTTTATATTTTTAACCTCAATTTCAACATATTCTTCTGCAACCCGCCTCACCCAATGTGGTATGAATCTGCTATTTTTTTATACGTTTAGAACCAGAACACCCAACAGAGCTATCCAGCTAACTAGCTACTAGCTTGTAGTCATTTAGCCACTGCTAGCGATCATCAGCCAGCCTCTGCCCGGTTAACTTCTGCCAGTCTGCACAGCGCGATTCAACCCAGAGCATATCGGACTGCTTTTTCTCTACCACATCTACAGATTCCTACCGCAAGCTCTGAACCTTTTCACTTAGATCATTGCAGCTAGCTATCCGAGTGGCTACTCCTGGCTAACGTCTCCGTCCCGAAGCAAGCACCAGTTAGCCTGGAGCTAGCCTCGAGCTAGGCCCATCTCCCGGCTAGCTGAAGAGGTCCATCGGCCACTTCTTGGGCTACAATACCTATTTTGCCAGTTGGCGTGGACCCCTTTTACTGCCGACACGGAGCCCCTCCGATCCATCATGACGGGTCTACCGACGTAATCCGCCCAAGTGGGTTTCAACAGGCTCCTCTGTCACGACGTCCCCTAAAGGCCTATCTGCTAGCCTGCTAGCTGTCTGAATCTCCATGCCTCCATCTCACCTAGTTACTCACAGGACTCACAGGACCCTATGATCACTCGGCTACGCATGCCTCGCCCTAATATCATTATGCCTTGTCCATTGCTGTTCTGGTTAGTTATTATTGTCTTATTTCAATGTAGAGCCTTCAGTCCTGCTCAATATGCATTAGCTAGCCCTTTTGTTCCATTTCCCACACATGCGGTGACCTCACCGGTCATAAACGATATCATAACCGCCATCGATAAAAGACAGTACTGTGCAGGCATCTTCATCGACCTGGCCAAGGCTTCCGACTCTGTCAATCACCGCACTCTTATCGGCAGACTCAATAGTCTTGGCTTCTCAAATGACTGCCTCGCCTAGTTCACCAACTACTTCTTAGATAGAGTTCAGGGTGTCAAATCGGAAGGCCTGTTGTCCGGACATCTGGCAGTCTCTATGGGGGTGCCACAGGGTTCAATTCTCGGGCCGACTCTTAAGTCTGTATACATCAATGATGTCACTCTTGCTGCTGGTGAGTCTCTGATCCAACTCTAGGCAGATGACACCATTCTGTATACATCTGGTCCTTCTTTGGACACGGTGCTAACAAACCTCCAAACAAGCTTCAATGACATACAACACTCCTTCCGAGGTCTCCAACTGATTTCAAATGCAAGTAAAACTAAGTGCATGCTCTTCAACCGATTGCTGCCCGAACCCTCCCGCCCGACTAGCATCACTACTCTGGACAACTACAAATACCTAGGTGTCTGGTAAGACAGTAAACTCTCCTTCCAGACTCAAATTATGGGCCTCCAAAATTAAATCTCGAATCACCTTCCTATTTCGCAACAAAGCATCCTTCACTCATGCTGCCAAACATACCATCGTAAAACTAACTATCCTAGCCATCCTTGACTTTGGCGATGTCATTTACAAAATAGCCTCCAACACTCTACTCACCAAATTGGATGCAGTCTATCACAGTGCCATCCGTTTTGTTACTAAAGCCCCATATACTACCCACCACTGCGACCTGTATGCTCTCGTTGGCTGGCCCTCACTCGAATATTTGTCGCAAAACCCACTGGCTGCAGGTCATCTATAAGTCTTTGCTAGGTAATGCCCCACCTTATCTCAGCTCACCATAGCAACACCCACCCATAGCACGTGCTCCAGACGGTATATTTCACTGGTCATCCCCAAAGCCAATACATCCTTTGGCCGCCTTTCCTTCCAGTTCTCTGCTGCCAATGACTGGAACAAATTGCAAAAATCATTGAAGCTGGAGTCTTATATCTCCCTCTCTAACTTTAAGCATCAGCTGTCAGTGCAGCTTACAGATCACTGTACCTGTACCTACATAGCCAATCTGTAAATAGCACACCCAACTACCTCACCCTATATTATTAATTAACCTCTTGCTCTTTTGCACCCCAGTATCTCTACTTGCACATCATCATCTGCACATCCATCACTACATTGTTAATGCTAAATTGTAATTATTTAGCAGCTATGGCCTATTTATTGCCTACCTCCCTACTCTTCTACATTTGTACATTTGTGGTATTGACTGTACGTTTTTGTCAAGTGTCAGTGGGCAGCGGTGAGGACGGAGTCAGGCACAGGACACAGAACTGAGTAAAATAACGTACTTTACCCGAAAAGAAACAACCATAAATTCCACGCAGGGAAAACATACCATAACACATCACTCTAACACTCAACAAGGAACAAACACGCACAAAACATATTGGGAACCAGAGGGTTAAATAGGGAAAATAATATTAACGTAATGGGAACCAGGTGTGTACAATCAAGACAAAACAAAATAGAAAAAGAAAAAGAAACGTAGATCGGTGGCAGCTAGAAAGCCGGTGATGACGACCTCCGAATGCCGCCCGAACAATGAGAGGCACCAACTTCGGCGGAAGTCGTGACAGTTTGTTTATGTGTAACTCTGTGTTGTTTGATTTTGTCGCACTGCTTTGCATTATCTTGGTCAGGTCGCAGTTGTAAATAAGAACTTCTTCTCAACTGGCCTACCTGATTAAATAAAGGTGAAATAAAATAAAAATTAAAATAAATGAGCCGTCCTCGCCTCAGCAGCCTCCACTGACATATACAGTAGCAGTAAAAAGTTTGGACACACCTACTCATTCAAAAAAATGTTTTTAAATGTTACTATTTTCTACATTGTAGAATAATAATGAAGACATCAGAACTATAAAACAACACATATGGAAAGAACACATATGGAATCATGTAGTAAGAAAAAAAGTGTTTAACAAATCAAAATATATTTGAGATTTGAGATTCTTCAAAGTAATCATCATGAGGTAGTCATCTGCTATGATTTTCAATTAACAGATGTGCTTTGTTAAAAGTTAATTTGTAGAATTTCTTAATGTGTTTGAGCCAATCAGTTGTGTTGTGACATGGTAGAGGTGGAATACAGAAGATAGCCCTATCTGGTGAAAGACCAAGCCAAAATCATGGCCAGAACAGCTTAAATAAGCAAAGAGAAACAACAGTCCATGATTACTTTAAAACATGAAGGCCAGTCAATAGGGAACATTTCAAGAACATTGAAAGTTTCTTCAAGTGCAGTCTTAAAAACCATCAAGCGCTATGATGAAACTGGCTCCACCACAGGACTACTACAGGAAAGGAAGACCCTGAGTTACCTCTGCTGTAGAGGATAAGTCCATAAGTGTTACCAGCCTCAGAAATTGCAGCCAAAATAAATACAAATAGTTCATGTAACAGACACATCTCAACATCAACTGTTCAGAGGTGACTGTGTGAATCAGGCCTTCATGGTCAAATTTCTGCAAAGAAACCACTACTAAAGGACACCAATAAGAAGAAGAGACATGCTTGGGCCAAGAAACATGAGCAATGGATATTAGACCGGTGGAAATCTGTCCTTTGGTCTGATGACACCAAATTTGACATTTTTGGTTCCAATTGCTGTGTCTTTGTGAGACGCAGAGTAGGTGAACGGATTATCTCTGCATGTGTGGTTCCCACCGTGAATCATGGAGGAGGAGGTTTGATGGTGTGGGGGTTCAGATTGCTTTATCTTCTGGTTTTAATGCAAACTACCCAAAAGCACATTTTAGATTTTTCCAAAAAGCCAAGACAAAGGTAAAAATAGAAATGTGTCCACAAAAACCCGAAGATATGATTTTTAGGAGGTACAGTATTTCAACAAACTATTCGAGGTATTTTAGATTTGATGATAAAGCAAGGGTAAGAGGTTCATGTTTGTAGATCAGCAGGTTAGAGTAACATTTGTCAGCATTGAACCAAGGTCCTCAATGCTGCTAGTAAATTACTGCTATAGTACTGTAGGCTACTCAGATACAAAGGGTGTATCAATGGCCAATCCTGTGTTTATGTAAATAGGTCCCAGCTGCAAACACCATTCTGGAAAGTGCATGACCAAGAAGCTACAGGAGAGAGACATGGCAGCTGGAAAAGGCTTGCCTCCCATCTGCAAATGATCTACATAGTATCAAAGTTGACATGCACAACGCTACAGATATCAAAACACCCAATGAAAAATTCAAGCCAAGTTTAATGACTGTGATAGGAGACCACTGATTATGGATCAACAACATTGTAGTTATTACACAATACTAACCTAATTGACAGAGGGAAAAGAAGGAAGCCTGTAGAGAATAAAACATTCCAAAACATGCATCTTGTTTGGAATAAGGCACTAAATAATGTATTCAAAAAATGTGTCAAAGCAATCAACTTTTTGTCCTGAATACGAATTGTTTGGTGTGGGGTTGCTTTACTGGTGACACTGTCTGGGACTTATTTTGAATTCAAGGCACGCTTAACCAGCATGGCTACCACAGAATTCTGCAGTGATATGCCATCCATCTGACAATAGACAATGCGAAAAAAGTGTTTTAGAATTTTGGGGGAAATGTATTACAAATAAAAACAGAAAAATTACATTTACATAAGTATTCAGACCCTTTGCTCGGTACTTTGTTGAAGCACCTCTCGCAGCAATTACAGCCTTGAGTCTTCTTGGGTATGACGCTACAAGCTTGGCACACCTGTATTTGGGAGTTGCTCCCATTCTTCTCTGCAGATCCTCTCAAGCTCTGTCAGGTTGGATGGGAATTGTCTCTGCACAGCTATTTTCAGGTCTCTCCAAAGTAATTTGAGTCCGGGCTCTGGCTGTATTTTCAAAAATGTCTAAAAACCTGTGTTTACTTTGTCATTATGGGGTATTGTGTGTAGATTGACGAGGAAATGTTTTTTATTTCATCCATTTTAAAATAAGGCTGTAATGTAACAAAATGTGGAATAAGTCAAGGGGTCTGAATATTTTCAGAATGCTCTATACTTTTTAAATGTATTTTTATTTTTATTTCAGCTTTATTTAACCAGGTAGGCAAGTTGAGAACAAATTCTCATTTACAATTGCGACCTGGCCAAGGTAAAGCAAAGCAGTTCAACACATACAACGACACAGAGTTACACATGGAGTAAAACAAACATACAGTCAATAATACAGTAGAAACAAGTCTATATACGATGTGAGCATATGAGGTGAGATAAGGGAGGTAAAGGCAAAAAAAAGGCCATGGTGGCAAAGTAAATACAATATAGCAAAGTAGAAAAAAAAGTAAAAAAAAAATATATATATATATATATATATATGTACAGTACCAGTCAATGTAGCCACCCTTTACCTTAATGACAGCTTTGCATACTCTTGTCATTCTCTCAACCATCTTCACCTGGAATGCTTTGAGACACATCTAATGCAAAAATCAGGATAAAAAATAAATGGAACGCACCTAAGCACAGGCAAAATGCTAGAGGAAAACCTGGCTCAGTCTGCTTTCCACCAGACACTGGAAGATTAATTCACCTTCAGCAGGACAGTAACCTAACACAAAAGGCCAAATCAACACGGGAGTTGCTTACCAAGAAGACAGTGAATTTTCTTGAGTGGCCGAGTTACAGTTTTGACTTAAATCTGCTTGAAGATCTATGGCAAAGGCTTGAAAATGGTTGTTTAGCAATGATCAACAACCAATTTGACAGAGCTTGAATCATTTTGAAAAGAATAACGGGCAAATGTTGCACAATCCAGAAAGACACAGCTGTAATTGCTGTCAAGGTGATTCTAACATGTATTGACTCAGGGGGTTGAATACTTATCTAATCAAGATGCAGTATATTACTGTTTTATTTTTACTAATGTTAGTAAAATGCCAATTAAATCCACACAACAAAATGTGGAAAAAGTCAAGGGGTGTGAATACTTTCTGAAGGCACTGTATATATCAGATAAAAAGGTACACTAAAAGTTTCCTATCCAGCATTATGAATAAACCATGAGAGAGTGGTGAGATTCCATAGCCATAAAGTCCCAACCGTATAGTCAGTATATTCACCCATTATAAACTCAACAAAAAAAGAAACATCCTCTCACTGTCAACTGCGTTTAATCTCAGCAAACCTAACATGTGTGAATATTTGTATGAAAATAACAAGATTCAACAACTGAGACAAACTGAACAAGTTCCACAGACATGTGACTCACAGAAATCGAATAATGTGTCCCTGAACAAAGGGGGGGTCAAAATCAAAAGTAACAGTCAGTACCTGATGTGGCCACCAGCTGCATTAAGTACTGCAGTGCATCTTCTCCTCATGGACTGCACCAGACTTGCCAGTTCTGTTGTGAGATGTTACCTCACTCTTCCACCAAGGCACCTGCAAGTTCCCGGACATTTCTGGGGGGAATGGCCCTTGCCCTCACCCTCTGATCCAACAGGTCCCAGACGTGCTCAATGAGATCCGGGCTCTTCGCTGGCCATGGCAGAACACTGACATTCCTGTCTTGCAGGAAATCACACACAGAACGAGCAGTATGGCTGGGTGGCATTGTCATGCTGGAGGGTCATGTCAGGATCAGCCTGCAGGAAGGGTACCACATGAGGGAGGTGGATGTCTTAGCGCTGTCTTAGGCATCTCACAGTATGGACATTGCAATTTATTGCCCTGGCCACATCTGCAGTCCTCATGCCTCCTTGCAGCATGCCTAAGGCATATTCACGCAGATGAGCAGGGACCCTGGGCATCATTTGGTGTTTTTCAGAGTCAGTAGAAAGGCCTCTTTAGTGTCCTAAGTTTTCACAACTGTGACCTTAATTGCCGTCTGTAAGCTGTTAGTGTCTTAACAACCATTCCACAGGTGCATGTTTATTAATTGTTTATGGTTCATTGAACAAGCATGGGAAACAGTGTTTAAATGCTTTACAATGAAGATCTGTGAAGTTATTTGGATTTTTATGAATTATCTTTGAAAGACAGGGTCCTGAAAAAGGGACGTTTATTTTTTTGCTGAGTTTATGTGTCAATAAGGGGTCATTCAGAATATACTGTCTTTTGTTGTCCCCATGTGATTACATGTGTGTGAGGGGAATTGTAACGGGTTTCTTCTACCTCCTTCTCTAACGAAGAGGTGGAACAAGGATCGGACACAAAATGCAACGTGGTTCGTTCGATACATCTTTAATGATGAAAAACACGAACAATTACAAAACAACAAACGTCGAAAACCGAAACAGCCCTGACTGGTGCAACAAACACAGAGACAGGAACAATCACCCACAAACACACAGTGCAACCCAGGCTACCTAAATATGGTTCCCAATCAGAGACAACGATAATCACCTGACTCTGATTGAGAACCGCCTCAGGCAGCCATAGACTAATCTGTACACCCCACACAAGCCCAAGACGAAACACACTACAAACAAACCCATGTCACACCCTGGCCTGACCCAATAAATGAAGATAACATAATAAATATAGACCAGGGCGTGACAGGAATGTACACTCACCCACATTTTCTCTAAGTCTGAATCTCTTCTATATATATATATATATATATATATATAGATATATATATATACAAACACTGCTCAAAAAAATAAAGGAAACACTTAAATGACACAATGTAACTCCAAGTCAATCACACTTCTGTGAAATCAAACTGTCCACTTTGGAAGCAACACTGATTGACAATAAATTTCACATGCTGTTGTGCAAATGGAATAGACAACAGGTGGAAATTATGGCAATTAGCAAGACACCCCAAATAAAAGAGTGGTTCTGCAGGTGGTGACCACAGACCACTTCTCAGTTCCTATGCTTCCTGGCTGATGTTTTGGTCACATTTGAATGCTGGCGGTGCTTTCACTCTAGTGGTAGCATGAGACGGAGTCTACAACCCACACAAGTGGCTCAGGTAGTGCAGCTCATCCAGGATGGCACATCAATGCGAGCTGTGGCAAGAAGGTTTGCTGTGTCTGTCAGCGTAGTGTTCAGAGCATGGAGGCGCTACCAGGAGACAGGCCAGTACATCAGGAGACGTGGAGGAGGCCGTAGGAGGACAACAACCCAGCAGCAGGACCGCTACCTCCGCCTTTGTGCAAGGAGGAGCAGGAGGAGCACTGCCAGAGCCCTGCAAAATGATCTCCAGCAGGCCACAAATGTGCATGTGTCTGTGTAAATGGTCAGAAACAGACTCCATGAGGGTGGTATGAGGGCCCGACGTCCACAGGTGGGGGTTGTGCTTACAGCCCAACACCGTGCAGGACGTTTGGCATTTGCCAGAGAACACCAAGATTGGCAAATTCGCCACTGGTGCCCTGTGCTCTTCACAGATGAAAGCAGGTTCACACTGAACATATGACAGACGTGACAGAGTCTGGAGACGCCGTGGAGAACGTTCTGCTGCCTGCAACATCCTAAAGCATGACCGGTTTGGCGGTGGATCAGTCATGGTGTGGGGTGGCATTTCTTTGGGGGGCCGCACAGGCCTCCATGTCCTCGCCAGAGGTAGCCTGACTGCCATTAGGTACCGAGATGAGATCCTCAGACCCCTTGTGAGACCATATGCTGGTGCGGTTGGCCCTGGGTTCCTCCTAATGCAAGACAATGCAAGACCTCATGTGGCTGGAGTGTGTCAGCAGTTCCTGCAAGAGGAAGGCATTGATGCTATGGACTGCCCCGCCCGTTCCCCAGACCTGAATCCAATTGAGCACATCTGGGACATCATGTCTCGCTCCATCCACCACAGACTGTCCAGGAGTTGGCAGATGCTTTAGTCCAGGTCTGGGAGGAGATCCCTCAGGAGACCATCTGCCACCTCATCAGGAGCATGCCCAGGCGTTGTAGGGAGGTCATACAGGCACGTGGAGGCCACACACACCACTGAGCCTCATTTTGACTTGTTTTTAGGATATTATGTCAAAGTTGGATCAGCCTGTAGTGTGGTTTTCCACTTTAATTTTGAGTGTGACTCCAAATCCAGACCTCCATGGGTTGATAAATTTGATTTCCATTGATAATTTTTGTGTGATTTTGTTGTCAGCACATTCAACTATGTAAAGAAAAAAGTATTTAATAAGAATATTTCATTCATGCAGATCTAGAATCTGTTATTTTAGTGTTCTTTATTTTTTGAGCAGTGTATATATATATATATATATATATATAGAGAGAGAGAGAGAACAGTCTCTGACTGCGTGATTTTCAAAGCTTTCTTCCTTTGATGTCTGGCCACTTACCCAGATATGGACACACACACACACCCAGGAACGCTCGAACACACAAACAGACTCACACACATCTAAACTTACATAGGACGAGACACTTTTGTTTCCCTGGCGATAGCACTGTGGCACTCAGGAACCAATAAGGATCTTCTCTTACTTGCTTATCAAAATACTGTAGTATACATCAAATTATTAACTACATGATTTAGATCGGAAAGCACATAAATTATTTGAAAAATAGATTATGCATCTGTAATCATTGATTAAAATCTGAACTCAATTCTTGTGAAAATAAATAACCCAGCTAATTTCCATGTTTCCCTGTATGCTTGTTTTATTTTATTGATTAAAAAATCCAACCACACATCTTACAAAAGAAAACCATCAGGACACTGACATCATAGCACGCTGTTTTACAAAAGATTGTTCTGTTGGAGGTTCATATCCACCCAACATACACACAGGTGCTTTTACAAAATGTAAATTAATACTGCACTAAAATTGAGAAAATAAAAACATCTAATAAATTAGACATCTAATAAATATTATATATCATTCAATGGTTCATGTACAAAGCTGAAATAAGATTGTGTTAATAGTTATCTCAAACAATATTTCTTCAGAGAGCAAATCAGAGAAAATAAAGGCAGGTGTGTTTATTATGCAAAAATAGATGTACAACTACCGATACGAGTAGTAACTAAAATACAATATTTATATATTTGGATTCCCTACTATCTATTGTATTTACATTAAAAGCCGTGTGGCCTCATTATGTGCAGTGATGGATTTCTTCAACTGTTTTATGCATACATCATGTGTTAATAAATGTGTTTATAAAATGCCAAAACATAATTGTCAAAAACTAAACACACAAAGTACATTGCATTTGATTTCAGTCCATAAGTGCATCTTTTTCTCTCCATCACAGGGTCAGAGTTCAATCCGACATATGCCAAGTCTTTGGTGCCAACATTGATCCTGACATTTGATGACTTAGGGCGACTTACAGTCAAGGAGGTTGCAGTGTTTAACCGACAGATTGTTTGTGGAGGAGACTGTACTAAAGAGTCCCATATAATTTCAAAGACACATACATATATTTGCATGCATGTGAATGCACACAAAGTCATCATGGAATGATTACAATGGGATGTTTCTTGTGGAGTTCTGTTTGGGTCAAGGGCCATTACGAAAACCATTTAAACCACTTTAAAACCGTATTCACTTTAGACTCGCTGGATTAGCCTATATTAGATTGTAAAACATATTCTGCCTACCTTTTGATTTCAAATAACAAAGACCTGTGAATGTAGGGATAGGTTAGGCTAATCATGTAGTTAAAAAACAAAACAATGACATCTAACCCAATCTCTTTGCAGTAACATAATAGGGTTCGACATTTTGTAGAACATTTTGAGAAATACTCCAACTACTATTACGTAAGATTTTTTTTTGTGACAAAACAACCAACATTGTGGATGAAAAAATGCCGCTAAAAACACTTCTCAAAATGCCTTATAAAATGAAAGGAAAACTTATTGAAGTGGCACAGCAGTCATAGACAGGAACCTCTACATCAAGAGGTGGAGTCGCTTGAATCAGCCAACTATACAGGGTTGTCAGCTATGTGTCACACAACATAACTGAACAATATAACAGCCCCTACAGTGCTGAACTATGCAAAGGCATTGAGGAGTTACAATAACAAAAATCACAACTTTTCTAGAAAAATGGATCATTAGTTGTGAGTCTGACCCCAAAGGGTGTAAAAGCACTTTTAGGATGAAGCAGACCTTGGTACAGCTGGAAGCCACATTACATACTAGACCCTGTTTGAAAGGAAGCCTGTTGTGAGGGACTTCAGTTTAGTTTTAGCGGGGGGTTACGCTCATATTAGCATGCAGTGAAACAGGCGTACGTTGCTTTTCAACAGTTTGCTCTTATGAAGAAGCGGATGAGTGATTCCAATGATCAAATCTACTGTCATATTCAAGGCGCCAACTACCATCACTAGTGTCAGAGTAGAAAATATTTCAACTAGTCCTATGTTTTCATAGTGTAAAATTCATGCTCATGGGTATTGCTTGGGAATGAAATATTACATGTACACATACAGTACTTACAGCCAAAAAGTATGCACCCAATGTTTGATCACATTTTTGTAACAGTGCTGTAACTCACTAAGAAATAAACCTCATAAAAATTACTCTTTATGATTTGATTTATTTTTCCATAAGAAACAAATATTTCTAAAATAATCAAAATTCTATCTGGACAGAAGTTAAAAATGAGTTGGTACAAAAAATATTTACATGGCATACAATGTCTTGAGGGTCTTGATTGATCCAGTAAATCATTTAGGTCATAAACAGAGGGTCTGTGTAACAAAGATACATATTGTTATATGTAGCCTCAGACATCCCCTATGTGGAACACAATAACGATTCGCTGTGGTTTAGTCTCTGGACTGGCAAAGCAAGTCAAGTTGTGGTACGATACAGTAGAAGGCATTTCATTGAGGGTACTGCTCCTCCTGTTGGAAAACAGTACAAATGTCATATTTCAATTCCACAACAACTGCTCAAATTTGCTGTGGCTACAGTGTTGCTACACAGTATGCTCTGTTTCATCAAGTAACGAAGGGAACAAAAACAAATTCTGAACTTTAAAATCATCCCTTACTTAAATGAGAAGTACTGAGACCTACATAAGAGACATACGCATGGATATCTAAACTGACAAAATGATTAAGGCAACAGACAAAATAAGAGAAAATGAAATAAAAGTAACTTGGCGGTGACCGTTGTATAATTGAAGACCCCCCTTTTCGTTCTACTAACCATCTACCATTCCAACCCACCTTCTGCCACCCTTGTCCCTGCTCCCACCAAGTTAGTGTTGTGATAAGAAGAGAAAGGAGCTAGGGACTTTCAGACAGGGGATCGGGAGGGGGGATCGGGGCATCTGTTCTCTGCTTGGTGAAGATGCCTGAAATGTAATGACAACCAGTGTGTCAGTTTAGTAGTCAGTTTGCACGCAGTTAGTGAGTGGTCCCCTCAGGTTGGGGTGGCCAGAGAGGGTTCAGGGCCGGGCCTCATCAGCGGGAGTGGAACGAGAGGAGAGGGGAGGGACAGGTGCTTAGAGCTGAGAGTCAGCCCCCAGGCTGTTGAGCTCCTCTGGCGAGTGCTTCTCTCCACCAGTGCCAGCCGACTGGCGGAACCCGGCTGAGATCTCATCAAACGTCCGGCCCTTGGTCTCAGGCACCTTGAAGTAGGTGAAGATGAAGAAGCTGAGCAGCAGTATGGTGAAGATGACAAAGACATAAGGGCCACACAACTCCTGTAGGGTGAGACGGAGAAGAGAAGAAGAGAGAACATTGATGACACAGTTTATTAAGCAGTGGAATCCAAACAAACGTGTATTCAAACAACCAGTTCATATATATCAAGATTAGTATTTCTACAACATTTACCATGTTGAGCATCTGACTAACAAGGTTGTGCTCAGTGCTTACCTCTACATACTGGAAGGCCATGCCCACTATGAAGTTGGCAGTCCAGTTGGAGAAGCCAGCCACAGCGAAGGCCGAGGGCCGGGGACCCTGGGAGAACAGCTCAGCCACAATGAACCAGGGGATGGGACCCGGGCCGATCTCAAAGAACGCCACAAAGGCAAAGATTGCCACAATACTCACGTAGGACATCCATGGCAGCTTGTCCTGATGGAGGACAAACAGACAGCAGGGGGTTAAACTACTGGTATTCATTCTACATATTATATTAACAAGGACTAGTATGAAAAAACAAGTGTTTTTCCTCATTGATTCCTTATGAGAGCTGCTATGTGCTATTATGTATAGTGTGTTATAGTTAGTCTAAGTACCAGCAGAGCCAGAGCGATGGTCATTAGGACGGCAGCGCCTGCCATTCCTATCAGCCCCAGCAGGTGGAGAGACCTGCGTCCAGCACGCTCCACCACAAACAGCTGAGGAACGGAGAGAGGATTTAATTATACTGTCTAAACACAAATTAAGTGCATCATGCATCATGTGCACCAAAAATGACACAAACACACCCGTATCTGCCATAGTTACTCACCGACACCACAGTGAAGGCCGTGTTGACCACACCGGCACCAATTGTAGCATAAACAGGCTGAGCAACTCCGGCCTTCTCAAAGATACGGGTAGAGTAGTAGAAAACCTGCAGAACACCAACAGCATAGTTTAAAGTTACAAAATGGACATGGCAGTATAGGTGTTTGTATATGTGGAGTGTGTGTTAGTGGTGAGAAGTATGAGAAGTAACTCACAGCGTTGATGCCAGACAGCTGCTGGGAGAGCTGGAGCATGATAGCGATGAAGATGGGCTGGCGGTAGAGTGGCGAGCGGAACAGCTCTAGGATGGTCACCTTCTTCTCCCTCATCATCTGCCTGGCCTCCTCCTTCATCTCCTGCATGTCTGCACTTACGTCTGGGGTCCCACGCAGCTTCTTCAGGACTGACAGGGACAGAGAGAGAACGGAGGTTACATTACAGTCTGCTAGGGCTGGGTCACTCCATACCTGGTAAATTCAGACAATTCAGGGATGAGTTTAAATTCAACTAATGAATTGAAAATAAGCCATTATTTTAGATTCAGAATCTTTTCAAGTCATTCAAACTGACAGACCTGAAATTGGCTGAACTGATGACATATGAATGTGTGTTTGTGTATAAATGTACTCTACCCACCAGTTTTGGCCTTGTTCTCCTCGTTGCGGTTGATGAGGAGGAAGCGGGGGCTCTCAGGGCAGAAGGGCAACAGGGCACACTGCGCCAGGGCTGGGATGAAGGTGAAGCCCAGCAGGAAGGGCCACAGAGACGCGTTCCCCATTAAGGCCTCCATGCCAAACACCTGAACCAAAACACATCGTTAGACCACCATCAGATTAAGCCTTCTTGTGCAAACTACCGCCATACCTTACTTATTTGTTAACCTAAAGACATACGAGCAGACAGACCGAGCCGGTCTCAGGAATGGCTAACTCTGGAGATCCCTTCGACCTATAATAATAATAATATATTCCATTTAGCAGACGTTTTTATCCGAAGAGACTTGCATGCGTACATTTTATGTGATCCGGGCAATCAAACCCACTATCCTGAAGTTGCAAGCGCCATGTTCTATCAACTGAGCGGTAAATCTGCTTTTAGTTTTTTTGCATGTTACGTGTGGAATCATCTCCAAAATCAGACATTTTATTATTTGGTGCTTCTAGGGCAATATCGACGGCTGATGGAGGACATATTTACTGAAACATATATTTATTTTCTATGATTGTGTTCTGTATTTCTGTTTTGCTTTGGTAGAGTATTGATTGTTTTGTAATTACTGGGCTCATCTGTAAATGAGACCTTGGTCTCAGCCGGACTCCCTGTCAAAATAAACATTTTATTACGTTACAGCCTTAATCAAACATGTTTAAAGCTGTTTATTTTCCTCATCAATCTACACACAATACCCCATAATGACAAAGCAAAAACAGTTTTTTAGAAATGTTTTCTAATCTATAAAAAACCCAGAAATATTGCATTTACATAAGTATTCAGACCCTTTACTCAGTACTTTGTTGAATAACCATTGGCAGTGATTACAGCCTTGAGTCTTCTTGGGTAGGACACTACAAGCTTGGCACACCTGTATTTGGGGAGTTTCTTCCATTCCTCTCTGCAGATCCTCTAAAGCTGTCAGGTTGGATGGGGATGGTCGCTACACAGCAATTTTCAGGTCTCTACAGAGATGTTCGAATCGGGTTCAAGTACGGGCTTTGGCTGGGCCACTCAAGGACATTTAGAGACTGGTCCCCAAAGTCACTCCTGCATTGTCTTGGCTGTGTGCTTAGGATCGTTGTGCTGTTGGAAGGTGAACCTTCGCCCAAGTCTGAGGTCCTAAGCGCTTTGGAGCAGGTTATCATCAAGGATCTCTATGTACTTTTCTCCGTTCATCTTTCCCTCGATTCTGACAAGTCTCCAGGTCCCTGCCGCTGAAAAATGTCCCCACAGCGTGATGCTGCCACCACCATGCTTCACCGTAGAGATGGTGCCAGGTTTCCTCCAGGGGCTTGGCATTCAGGCCACAGAGTTCAATCTTGGTTTCATCAGACCAGAGAATCTTGTTTGCCTTTTGGCAAACTCCAAGCAGGCAGTCATGTGCCTTTTACTGAGGAGTGGCTACCATCTGGCCACTCTACCATAAAGGCCTGATTGATGGAGTGCTGCAGAGATGGTTGTCTATCTGGAAGGTTCTCCCATCTCCACAGAGGAACTCTAGAGCTCTGTCAGAGTGACCATCGTGTTCTTGGTCACCTCCCTGACCAAGGCCCTTCTCCCTCGATTGCTCAGTTTGGCCGGACGGCCAGCTCTGAGAAGAGACTTGGTGGTTCCAAACTTCTTCCATTTAAGGATGATGGAGGCCACTGTGTTCTTGGGGGCCTTCAATGCTGCAGAACTGTTTTGGCACCCTTCCCCAAATCTGTGCCTCAACACAATCCTGTCTCAGAACTCTATGGAGAATTCCTTCGACCTCATGGCTTGGTTTTTGCTCTGACATGCACTGCAATCTGTGCGACCTTATATAGACACGTTTGTACCTTTCCAAATCATGTCCAATCAATTGAATTTGCCACAGGTGGACTTCAATCATGTTGAAGAAACATCTCAAGGATGATCAATGGAAACAGGATGCATAGAGTCTCTTATCAAAGGGTCTGAATACTGTAAATAAGGTTTTTGCTTTGTCATTATAGGTAGTGTGTGCAAATTGCTGAGGATTTGTATTTATTTAATACATTTTAGAATAAGGCTGTAACATAACAAAATGTGGAAAAAGTTAAGTGGTCTGAATACTTTCCGAAGGCACTGTATTATCCATTATTCTCCATATAATATCCCTGTGGCCACTGGCACTGACCTGTGCCATCAGGATGCCAGTGACAATGCCCAGCTGGTGGAGGGTACCCAGGGCTCCTCGAAGGGCAGTGGGGGCCACCTCACCCACGTACATGGGTACAAAGCCAGTTGAGAGGCCGGAGTAAAGTCCCACCACGAACCGCCCGATGATCAGCATCTCCCATGAGCCACCCATCTTAGAGAAGCCCATGAGAGCAGCGGAGACAAAGGCCAGCACGTTGGCCATGAGCATGGAGTTCCTCCTGTGGGTTCCACAGAAATAGTCAATTACAATTACTGTACAAACCTTTACATGTCACACATATTAAACAGTACATAGGCCATCCACATCATATAATCTCACATAACACAGTTGTAAATAAACATTGTAAAATTACGTATTTACCTGCCAAAGCGGTTGACAAACAGGCCCACGGAGAAGGAGCCGAAGATACCGCCGACAGAGAAGATGGCGACGGAGACGGACCACAGGGTGGTGAGGGAGGTCTTGGTGATGGGCTCCTGGTAGCGGTCGACCCATGTCTCATTGAGGAACCTCTCAATAACCTAGCAGAGAAGGCAAACGAAACAGTGCCAAAAAAAGAAATCACAGTCAATTGTTCACTTGTTTTTTTAATTGAAGATTATTGTCCCCATTGCCATTGGCCAGGTGACTGCTGTTTTGGTGTCTGGCCAGTAGATGACGGTATAGGATTGGTTTTCAGGGCCATGTTTCGTAAGAAAAACGTTCTGAACGTTGTAGATAGAATTGCCACAAATAGAGCCAGCATTCTTATTCTACATGTTAGAGATGCATGTTTGTTCTACATAGTATATTTCTATCTGAACGTTCCAAAAAGTTGCGTCCTACTGAACACGCCCCTCGTTTTCCTTCAACAAGGAAGTTTATGAAAGAATGAAGTGTTGGGTTTCAGCCCCTTCCCCCACAGTGACTTATCAGTGTTGACAAAAATACATAAGTCCGCCCAGCTTGTGATGGAAGTTAAGCTGTACAGGCTGGGAAGAATGTGTCCTCTATCTAGCACTTCTAGCACTCAGCACTGAGCCCTGGCTCCTCCTGTCCTTATCTCCCAAATATCACCGCTGGCTCCTGTCATGTGCTTTGCTGATAGATTATACAATATACTTTACCGATATTTACATAACGCTGAGTGATTCATATAGAACTGATAATGTATGTATAAGTCAGCTGAGGGGTAGGCTGTTCAAGATATGGCATAGGGTATATCATATTTTATACAGACCCAGAAAGTTATCCTAATTATTCTGCAAAGAAGTGATGACAAATCTAATATAGCCTAGCCGAGTCAGCCTAACACTGTCCAATAAAATCAACATTCTTACAGATAGTGAATGTCTGGTGTCTGACTCAAGACCTAGCAAGCACCTGGCCACAATGAAATACACTGTTCATTCATGACCATTGACCCTGCTCTGATTAAAGTGTTAATGCCTCTGTGGACTCCTGGCTAGGCAGGCAGTCAGGTCTGTCTGTGCTACAAGGTGCCCAATTTGGAGCGGGCAGGGAGGCAGAAGGACAAACAGGACAGCAGCCCAGGGCCCTTGAGAGACACCTAATCTAATCAGTGCTGCACTCTTTAGAGCGGAGGGCCTGCGTCACAACAACCAGCATCACTCCATCCCTAATCATAGAGAAAGAGGGGGGGGGGGGGGGATAATCTAGGGTTTTCATATCCAGTAGCAATGCTGTTCACACATTTACCCTAAATCTGGATGTGTCTCTATGTTCAGGAACACTGTCGTTTCTGTGAACACTTCCCTGCACTCTGTATGTTGCTCCTAAACAGCTGTGGCATGGTGTGGTATTACTGAGCATGTGTCAGTGGTGCTTACAGTATTAGTGTTTTATTAGAATTTTTCTTTCACTTTGACATTGTTGAGTCTTTTGTGTAGACTGTTGACAAAAAATGGCAAGTAAATAAATTTGAATCCCACTTTGTAACACAACAAAATGTGGAAAAACTAAAAGGGTTTGAATACTTTCTGAAGGCACTGCATGCAGTAATCAATATCACTAGTACTATAAAGTCATGTAAAACAGTGCTGGATCACAGACAACAATGGCAACGCAAGGTAGCCACTTAAGACATAATGGCAGACAGATGAGTGTGTAATGGTGCAACAAGTTGTCTCCTGAGAGAGGAACACCAGGACAGGAGTAAACTCAGACTGCTGATTAGTGGGATGAGGGCACAGAGTTAAGGTAGAGGGCCTGTGTGTTCTGTGTATCTAGAGTAGAGGCTGATCAATATGTTTTTAGGGGTCCGATACGAATTACGTTTTTTTTTGGGGGGGGCAAAACTTACTGATACCGATATCTGCTGATATACTGTTTTACGCCGGGGAAATTAAAAAATAAACAACTGTCCAAGAACTATGCATCAAATGTTGATTTCTTACATTGTGATCATAATGACATATCTTTAGAATGGACGCAAGTGTTCAGATAAGCATTAGATTCATGTTTATCATCCTATTTATTGAATATCAGTTAACGGTGGAATTATTGTCCAAATCTGATATAGCAATAAAAGGCCAATATGTAAGGGATACATTACCTTGGAAATAATGGACAACACAGCGGGGCGAAGTGGAGCTGAGTCCCTTTGCAAAGTTCATTTTTCCAAGGTAATGTACAGAATGGTAGTGTTTATCCCGTTTATACCACAATTGCCAAAGAAAACAATACTTACACACACATTTACCAGTGAAAAAAATACATATATTTTTTCCTTTTTTATAAGCAAATTCATACTTTCTTATCATTTGGTTGCTCTCATCATTCAGCAAAGTAGCTGCATTTATGTTTATTTAAGCCATTTTCTATTGACATTCATTTCAATACATCCATAACAACGAGCTGATGATGCCCCCATTTTGCCTGGCATAGCTAGAAAAGTTGGCCTTCTCATCAGGACACTTGTTGACACTGACTGCAAGTTACAAGGAGATCGCACTGCATATCAAACACTAGGCTTGAAGCGAGCTAAATAGTTTGTTGCTAGTAAACGTGCCAATGACAACCAAATTCTAAAATATCAGTTGCTGAAATCAGCTGGTCAAACTAGAAACATGTGGGAGGATTTGACAACTTTCGTGGCGGAGGGCAGAGGAGAAATGTATGTTCATCACTCACCACGTCAGGTCATCAGATGCTCTCATCAGAAGCTATTTTTTTCCCTCGTTGGACCTGCATTTATAATGTATTCAATTTTAGCTTGTGTGGTTGTTGGATTAGATTTCTGTAACTTTGTAGCAAGTACTGTCTGCATGTGTAGGTGGATATTGTGTCATGATTGCAAGGTGTCCTGATATCTTTTCAAACTTTTTTTGGCTTGTGTCCATTCTAGTATGTCCTTCTAGCCAATCAGAAACAAGTATTCAACAATGATGTGATATAACAGCTGATAGTATTGGTAAACCGATATATCGGTCGAGCTCTAGTATCCTGGCAACAAGGCACCTGGAACTTTGAGCAAAGCTGAGCGCCACAAGGTTTGTTCAGACAAAGAGAAATATTGTGTGTGGCTTAGCCCTTTTACCTGAACTAAGAGATTCTTATGGAGCTTTCAGTAAACAAAACCATTCTGTAGAATTAACACCTACAGTAAAAAGCTGTCCAGGGGATACACTTACATATGCAACAGTTTGAAGGAGTAGGGTCAAAGAAACTTGTTTAAGTTAATGGAAAAGAGGTTAATTTAATTGATGGAGTCACATCTCACTGAGAGCTCCTAAATTATGTTTCCTTTAACGGAGTGAGTAGCACTCTCCTGGCTTTCTCCTCACCTACAGTCTGGCAGGCCCTTTTGGGGCATGGAAACACTCCTTTACACATGAATCACATTACAGAGGTCCTCTAACGGAGAGAGCCTTGGATGAGATAGGCCTACGTCGAGTTATTATTAGCCCCCTTTTCACGTGTTGCAGGGAACATCTTGTCTGGCCTAGACAGGCACAGGGGCAGTCCTGTCTGGGAAAAGGTGTCAGTGACGATTTGAAAACGGTGCCGTTGGGATGAATATAGACAAGCCTTCCACGCCCAATTCCGATCAGACACATCAGCCCCCCCCCAATCTCATCCCTATGGACTCACCTTCTGAGGGGCGTTGATGACACCTGTGTTGTAACCGAACTGCAGTGAGCCAATCACCGCTGCTCCTACTGTTAGCATCAACTGGAAGGTTACTTGCTGCAAAGAGACAGGAGAGAGAGTCAGTTAGAAATCACCTATCCTCCAAATCTTGTAGGTACCTAGAGTTGACAGGCTTATTGTATTATGATAACAAATCTGTAGGCGAAGTTATCCCATTGATGCCATTCCATATAGGCCTAGGCTAGATAGGCCTTTAGGAATATTTGAGTGAGAACCTAGGTACTGTACTGTAAGGGTTAATCAACTTAGTTTTACAATAACCATTGACTTCATCCTGTTCTACTAGTTAGACAAGTAATTTCACTATGAACACCATGAAGAGTGACAAGCACAATGCCCTGATTCTCCTGGCTCATGTCCTTTGCATGGACCTTCTGTGTTGTTTTGACTGCACATCACTTTAATGAATGTGGCCCTGGTAAAGTTTTAATTCCGAAATGCTTTTCGACCTCCTCCAAAATGTAAAAAAAACTTGCCTATCTTGAGCTGCAGTTTCCGTAGAATGGGCTAGTATCCGACATTGTGCAATAGGTGGTTGTACTGCCCCAAATGTGTGTGATAGTGACGCAACTTGCAAGAAGGCAATCTAGCCTCAGTCCAAGCAGACAGGAGGGGAGAGTTCATCCTCAAACTGTCCACCTCAGGTGGTTGAATGTAAATATTGGTGCATTAGGATCATGTGTCCACACCCAGCTCTCTCAGAGGAGTGGTGGTTTAGTCCCAGGCATTGTTCTTGTTCCGGTTAGTTCTAAAAATCATTTGATGGGCTTAATCCCAGTGGAGTCCCAAGGCAGGCAGAGATTATCCTCATGCCATCAAGTTAACATCACACATAATCCTTTTCAGATGAGCCATTATGCCACTTTCACATTTCATGTAGTGTGTCTGTGGCTAAGTCAGTATTGTAGTCATATTGGGGTTTAGGCTACCCATGAGTCGATTTTTTGAGTTGGTTACAATCGTGAACAGAAGAGGTATGTGGGTTACTGGTAATGGGAGTTTTCCACTGTTTGGGAGTTGTCTGTATCTGTTGTGATGTTTTGATAGTGACATGGCTGTTCTGTTAAAGTTAGAGTGAGCCTTAGTGGTTCACACCAGTTGTGATGGCAGCTGAGATCCTCTTTCTTACTCATGTTGTGATGTGACGACATTGGGATTCCAAACTTAAAACCAGTGTAGTTATGACAAGGTCCCACATGTCTGTAAAATGTGTGTGAAAGTGAACCATCCCAAAACTATGACACATACGCTTTAACACAGTTACAAAAAGCACTCAACTATATAAACTAAGATATTGAACTTTCATGATTTCAGCGTTGCGTCATTGGTTGTTATAGCCTAAATGTGTTTCTTATTCATGGGTTAAACTAGGCCCACTAGCAGGACTATCTGACAGGGAAAAAGGGTTTATATAAGGCAGTTTTTAAGGGCACTAGTGAAATAACCCTACCCCCCTTAAAATATTTGTCGAGAAGAAATACTCAAGGCTATTCTAAACAAAAGGGGAGGAATAACATTTTTGTGAATTCTGAGATTCTTGCCTGGGGGTATGAAGAGGGTAGGAAGCTAGAAAGTTTGGAAACACTCTGTACGGTGTAGCTCAGTAATAGAAGCCCAAAAAAGGGCAGGCCTGAAAGTTTTGTGGGCCCACCCCACAGTAGCATGTTGACCAATAAGGTTCCACACAATCAATGAGTAGATGGGGTTCAACGAGTGCATCACTGGGTTGTTATAACCAGCCCAAGTACAGGATGTGAACACACACCACACACAAATACACATGTTCAGGAATCCAGAGGTTTTAAAGCTGTTGGCTAGGTTCTTAAAGGAGCCATGCTTCCTTTCAGTGAACCAGTTATGTCATTCTTATATAGACAATAACTCACTTTCGTAAAAACACCAGTTTCGAAATTAGCAAGAGAGACAGTCTTCCTTCAACACTACACTCATAGGCTACCTCCATCTTGTTCACTCAAAAGATGTGCAAGTTTTAAATGGCCACTGCTTGAGTGAGTCTGGGACTCTTTAACACAGCCAAACTGGTTTGCAAATACTCCATAAATATGGAACTTCACTGGAGTGTGTGTGTGTGTGTGTGTGTGTGTGTGTGTGTGTGTGTGTGTGTGTGTGTGTGTGTGTGTGTGTGTGTGTGCGCGCGCATGCGTTGCGTGTGAGTGAGTGTGAGGAACTATGAAACGCTCCTCTGTGACATTGCGTTTAAACTAGATACCAGTGTGTAGAGGGAGACCAAGCCTTCCCCTGGCCTAAACACACACACAAACACACACACTGCAAGGAGGAAGAGTTAGGGCAGATCTTGTGTTCTATGCTATCAGAAAACATTCCTTCCTGAAAGGGGATGGTCATTTATCATTTACCTAGGAAACAATTAAGTCACACCCTTCAGCTCGGAGATGTTTGTCGCAGCCTTACAGACTAATACTGGCCCTTTAACACATAATGTCACCATCTTTTTAAAACAGATGGCGTCACCAGCCGTGTTAACATTCCGGCTAAAGATGTATTAATTTGCATTCAAATGTTTACTTTGAGTCTTTTGATTAGTTAAGCTATACAAAAAGACCTTGTTATCACATGATGACTGATGACTCATGCCCATGTTCAATAAGGAACTAAAGGTACTGGTTATATAATAAAAACAACATTGTCAATGAAAACAGCTTTCATTGAGACAACAAAATCAGGAGAGATTAACTGGCATACTGACAGCATACAAAATCTCTTACCATTTTTAGAACTTGTTTATGTTAACATTTTCCTGGTTCTGTCAGCGCAACCGAACCTCCATGCAAATAAATCTCCTTCTCCTCAGGAGTGAGTCTGTGAATTTCTGCCCAGTCACGGTGATGTGGCTGGCGAATTGTTGACTGTGGCTTTAGGCTTAGTTGGTTATAATTGAATTCATCTAACTTGGAAAAACACAAATTGAGTATTTAGATATACAACCTTTTTCCAAAAAAGTGCTTTGCATGATTACAATCAACGTTTACGTTTCAGGCCTGCCTCATCTAATGCCTCATCGGTGAAACCTCTTCACATCGATGTGATGCATGAGATTGTCTGGGCTTGAGCAAACATCTAAAGTGATCATTCAGCCTGTCCCTTGAGCAACAGTTTACTCAACAAAGCCCAACAGTTAAATTCTTGGAGGTAGTTAGGTAAATGAGATCTACTTTATAAGATCAACACAAGCAGTCCAGACGCAGTAGCCAGTTTATACTGCACTGATGAATGACGATGGTGAGACTGTTCTTTAAAGGAAAAAGGAACAGGGGCTGGACCAAAGTTGTATGTAGAGTTGTGAGAGTCAGTCCCAAGTGTAAGATAGAACCTTTTTTCACATAAGCACTTTGTTGCCTAATGTCTGTGACCAAAGTCAGTGGTCCCTCTCTTCTAACACCCTAGCCTCTTCTAAAATTACTGCTGGTACACGTTGCATCACATTGAGTGATAGTCTGTGAGTAAGCTGTCGTGAACAAATATACGTAAACATAACTGGTATCGTAGAATCTGTCTGGAAGGAATGGGATGCCTGGGATAATGAGCAGCGGTAGTTCCTGTGTTTGCCTTTTTTCATCACTGGTTATTTGGACAAATCATTATTTATGTAATTTATCTATGTTTCATCGTGTCGTTTTTTCTTCATTTTCTTCAGTTTAGTCACATGATTTCTCAATTTGCAGTATATTTGCCCATCAGTTGTGCAGCCAGACTTATTTGCCATTCCTTTTTCTTTATCCCTCTCAACTAGGGGTCGGATGATTATGATTTTTCAACGCCGATACCGATATCTGATTATTGGAGGACCAAAAAAAGCAGATACCGATTAATCGGCTGATTTTATTTATTTATTTGTAATAATGACATTTACAACAATACTGAATGAACACTTCTATTTTAACTTAATATAATACATCAATAAAATAAATGTAGCCTCAAATAAATAATGAGACCTGTTCAATTTGGTTTAAATAATGCAAAAAAAAGTGTTGGAGAAGAAAGTAAAAGTGCAATGTGTCGTTAACTAGTGATTGTGTTAAGATTGATTGTTTTTTATAAGATACGTGTAATGCTAGCTAGCACCTTACCTTGGCTCCTTGCTGCACTCGCATAACATGTAGTCAGACTGTCACGCAGTCTCCTCGTGGAGTGCAATGTAATCGGCCATGATTGGTGTTCCTAAATGCCGATTACCGATTGTTGTGAAAACTTGAAATCGGCCCTAATTAATAGGTCGACCTCTACTCGCAACTATACCATTTTCAATTCCTCATCAATCCACAGGGATTTAACATTTTTTACAGTAATGTTCTAAATGGGTGCATGCTTATTAATCACTGGGATAAGCAATTTCATAAATGTGTCAAGTGCAGCGTCTGGTTGCTCCTCATTACACACCACGGACAAACAAATATTCTTTACATCAACAACATAGGAATCACTACAAAACGTCTCTTATACACTATATTAGGCCCAGCCTTTGGAACTTTGGTCTTCCTAGATATGGCTACGATATTGTGATCATTACATCCGATGGATTTGGATACTGCTTTAAGCAAAATACTGCTGCATCTCTCCTGTGCTGTTTGTAACTACCCTGGTAGGTTGACTGATAACGTGAACCAGGTTGCAGGCACTGGTTACAGTTTGAAGCTTTCCAGGTTGCAGGTACTAGTTGCAGTCGGAAGCTTTTTCTTGAGTGGGCAGCCTGATGAAAGCCAGTCAATATTTAAATCAACCAGAAAATATACATCTCTGTTGCTATCACATACATTGTCAAGCATTTCACACATGTTATCCAGATACTGTTAGCACTTGGTGGTCTACAGCTGCTTCCCACCAGAATGTGCTTTAGGTGAGGCAGATTAACCTGGAGCCATATTACTTCAACAGCATTTAACATGAGATCCTCTCTAAGTTTTACAGGAATGTGGATCTGAATATAAATGGCAACACCTCCTCCTTTGGCATTTCTGTCTTTTCTGTAGATGTTATAACCATGTATTGCTACCACTGTATCATCAAAGGTATTATCTAAGTGAGTTTCAGAAATTGTCAGAATCTTTTACTTGCAAATTATTGATTTCCTGAATCTAGTTCTTAAACAACATATGTTAACGTGGACTATTTTTAGCACTTTCTGGGAGACTTGATTGTTTTCATTGCTTTACTGGGAAGCTTAGCAGAGGCAGACATGCTCATGTTATTTATGTTAGTGCAGGGTGAGCTGCACACAGTGGTCTTCCTACTAAGGCACATCGCCTCATTGCTAACAGTATAACTCTGGTTCATAGGCCCATGATTACTGCATGCAATAGCTGTGGGATCAGCAGAGCCATTCAGGGAGGTAAAAGGGACATAAATGATGTTACTTACATTGTGTCTTCCAATGCCCCTAGGATAATGTACATTTGCTGAAGCACTATGACAACTCAGCAACACAATGGTAGGGATTAACTGAGCTGGGCTTGGGTCCTGGTCTTAAACATACATAGAGGACAATGGATAGACTGGGTGGTAGGCATGCAGACAGACTGTTGTCAGACGGTCTGATACTAGACATACGTGTGTATTGAAGATCCATCTCCTTTCACACTGATTCTGGTGCAAGAGTTGGTTCAAACCTAACACAATCTCAGATACAGTATAGCTCTCAGGAGAACAAGAGAATAGGCCTTACGATGTAACCAAACTCTCCTTCACATGAATAGCAATTAGCAGAGAGGTCAGTACAGTGTGTACAATGCCTTCCACTTCTTCGAGGAAACTAATTAGGCTCTACGTTTGTGCCAGTTTCAATTACAGCATTCCCAGATCTCTTAATCCAATATTTTATAGAAAAGAGTCATTAGGCCTCATTAGAACAAACACACTGACACATACATTAAAGGGCATACTGAAAGGGTAGTCATGCAGAGGGAAATACAGCTAGTGGACCGTTTTGAAGGAAGGCAGTGGATTGAGTGGAATTAAGCTTTTAGAAGGAAGGAACTGAATGCAGGGCTTTGGGCTTAATCAAAAGCCTAAACTGTCAGCTCTGCCAAAAATGTAACTGTTTCTGAGAGAGTTATTCCACTCAACACAGACCAGGTCAACTGTATGCTTGACCCCAATTACCTTGTTTCTTACCCAAGACAAAAAGAGGCCTCCACTGAACTAAAAACAAAACCTATTGTTTAGAGTCAAGCTTTGAGAGGACTCACAATTTGTGCCCTAACTGCCTATGAATTCAGTCATGTTTTGATTGTTACGCTTTGCACCGGAGGGGAAAAGCGCTATTAGTTGAATGCTTGTTATATAGTCTATAAAGGGAACAAAGATGTTAAACGGTATTGTTATTTGGAGAGAGGAAGTTAAACAGACACTAGTTGAGCAGTCAAACAGGGGAGGTGTCTATCTGAATAGGTGTATCAAAGTGAGGTCAAAAGGTACTACTTTGCAGACAGATAGGCCAGAACATCATGTGTGCTCAGAGATGAGTAAGGACAAATGCTTAATATTATGCACACGTGATTGAACCATGGCTGGTGACAGCTTGATGGCTTTTTGGCTGTTCATTTTCAACCACACCCTGGGTCACCAACACCTGCTTCCACCCACACGCTGACTGTACCTTCCCTGCCCTGCTGCACACACCCAAAGATCATAAAACCAGCCCGGTATGAAAATCCCAACCACGAGATGCTGATTAATAACACGCTCAGCGCAGTATTAGCCTGGACGCACACTCAAAGCTCAAGCTGCCTGTCGAAAGCAAAACACTAGCCTAATGGGAATTATGGCTTTGACCCCCTGGTGTTTTCCTACTGTGAGTATTCCCCTTTTCGGACCGCCCCTGGCCATCTGCAGTCCTGGTATCTGTGGGAACAGAACAGAACCATTCCCATCACGTCCATGACATAGCTTTCCAGCTGAGCGCCAGGAAATCACACAGCTCTGCCAAACCAAAAAAGGGGATACAGAAAAATAACAATTTACATGTTCACCATGTCAACCAGAAGTAAACAGTAAGCGAGGACTGGGAGGGACTTTGAAGTTGTTAGGGGGTTAACTAACCACACAGGATCAGCGGTAAGAGTCAGCCATATCAGAGACCAGATGAGTCACGTCTCTTCCTTTTACTACTGTAAACCAACAATAAGCAAATATTACATTGGACAAAAAAAAAAAAGTGAAGACCTCATATACTGGGATAAAACAGATCATCTCAATCTAGACTTTAATGTGCTGCCTTCCCGTGAGTAATGGCATCATGCTTACATGATACAGGCATGATGTCAACAGAGGGGGATGCAGGTTTATTAGCCAGGATACAGGTAATTTATCATCTTTAAAAAGGGATTATGAATAGCCAATTAGGGGCCACACACGTAGGCATACCGCACGATACGATTTGATGCTGGAGCGCATGCTTCATTTCCCCAGTAGCCGGGTATCCCACCGCGTCCAAATATGCTGGTGAGCAGCACAGTGCACATGATTTACATTTCAATTGAATGAAACAATGAAATGCTGAGTCAGCTAGTGTAACTTCTTGAAAAAAAGTCTTACCATTCTGAACCCATTGACATTAACAAGCTAACCTAACCAGTTTTTCAGACAAGCTACCCCCCTCCCCCCTCTCTCTCAATTCAATTCAATTCAAGGGCTTTATTGGCATGGGAAACATGTGTTAACATTGCCAAAGCAAGTAAGGCAGATAATATATAAAGTCTATCTCTCGCTCTCTCTCACACACACAGAGGCACAGACAGATACACAAACACACCGTTTTGTATATTGGTGTCTAAGAATGCTTCTAACTAGTCTTTAGCCTCACTTAAGAGTCACAATTACCTTGCCGCCTGAATCCATCGCCGCAGCGTGGCTTGTCGATATTATTGCTGGCAATCTTTAAATGTCAATACTTTAGTTTGGGTAACTTCCGCGGGTCTTCTTTTGGCTCAGACGACGTGTCTCATTTTTACAGATTCCCGTTTAAAAAAAAGTATGACTGATACAATAGGTCATAAAAAATAGTAGCTTCTTCTTTATTTTCAGAGTAATTACTTGTTTCCAAAATTACTTCAGTTCATCTTGTTTATTCCCCCTGTGTTATGAGCTCCATGAGCTCAAAACTGCAGATGAATTATGTCCCAAAGTTTTCTTGGGTTTTTGAAGTAGTTCGTTCTTCGAGTAGCCTACAGACTGCTATTTAGGGAAATAAAACCGTGAATATATGTCCTCTAGTCCGACTACAGTGATTGGCTGACGCAAGAGTTTAGTTCGGCCCATGGAGGTGTGTAGGAGGCCGGTTTCTATCTCCGAACTTCTATTGGTTTAAACGTGCACCGCTTTCACGAGGTACCGACATTAATTCCGAATAGTGTCACGTCGTTGTGTTGAAGAAATAGGGTAGGTAGTTGTGTTAAGCACATCCTCCTTAATGTGTTTAATTGCACTGATACATTTTCTGGTGTTATTACAATTTGGTGGAGGCGCGAGCCATGTAATAACATGGTTATTATTATACTGGTCCGACTCATGCACCAAGGGGGCGCAAATTTACCCACCATTGCTGATAGTTTTAGTTCATGGCGTGAAATGACACTGACAGTGGATGATGCGCCACCTTTTCATCTAATTTGCAACCCCCAAGTAGGCTATTTGTAGGCTAACGTGATCTCGCCCACTATAAGGATAGCAACTCCATACTTAATAATACTTAATAATCAGTACTTTATCCCAATACTAACAGAGAACAGGTAGCCCAGGCCTTCTAATGATACATTTGAAGGACAGCCCTGATTATTAGGCAAACACAAGACAGCATCCAGTCAGTCATCCTTTGTTTCTAAGCATCTTGCTGTATCCCTGTGTGTTCAGTCCTTCATAAACAATGTTTCAAACATCCAACATCTGATCTTTGACCAACGCTGGTGATGTGACATGGGTGCCCTCTATTCAAACCATATTGTGATGGAGATGTTTGTTATTAGAGGCGTGTAAAAACAAATATTTTCATGTGAATAAATGAAACTGCGTAATACCTTTTGTTTGAGATGGCTGGGAAGTGTCCGGTCTGAGTGCATGCAAAAAATTACAAAAATAATCTTGAGAACAGAAAGGAAAATGCATGTGTTTATACAGTGGAAATGAAAGAGACGGAAACAGGATAAAAAATGATAGAAATGGAAGAAATGTGTTCCCTTTTAGTTTCATCCATTCCCTTTGAAACCTTGAAAAAACAAAAACAGGCAAATACAGAGACAAAGGCCGGTGAGTATGCCATTTGGACCGACCTTGTCATGTCTTGTTATGTCTGTTCCTGTCCTTTCTCTTCACTCTGTCTCTCTCTGCTGGTCTTTTTAGGTTACCTTCTCTGTCTCTCATTCTTCAGCTGTTCTACATCTCCCCTAACTAGCTTATTCACTCCTTCCCACCTGTTCTCTCTTCCCCCTCTGATTAGGTCTCTATTTCTCTCTCTGTTCCTGCTACTTTCAGTGTCTGATTCTTGTTTGTGTTTTTGATGCCAGAAGCAAGCTGTCGTCCCGTTTGCTTCCACCTTGTCCTATCCTGTCGGAGTCTGCCTGGCAGGTGCATCCTGCATTATACTAACGTTCTTTTTGTTCCATTGACTACGTTGGAAGAGGATTTATGCCATTCCTGTTTTTCATTAAAGAACTCTGTTTTCTGTTAAAACCGCTTTTGGGTCTTCACTCAAGTACATAACAGAAGAATCAGACCAAGAATGGACCCAGCGGCTCCGGACCCTTTTCACTCCGCCGTCGAGATCCAGGGAGCGATGCTAGGCAGACACGAGGAGGAATTGTCTGCTGCTCGACATGCCGTTGAGACCCTGGCCGTCCAAGTCTCCGACCTCACAAGACAGGTTCACCAACTCCACCTCGATCCACCACCCACTTCCAGGGTTTCCGAGTCTCCGGAGCCCAGGATCAACAACCCGCCGTGTTACTCTGGGGAGCCCACTGAGTGCCGCTCATTCCTCACTCAGTGTGATGTGGTGTTCTCTCTCCAGCCCAACACTTACTCCAGGAGCGCAGCCCGCATCGCCTACGTCATTTCTCTCCTTACCGGACGGGCGCGTGAGTGGGGCACGGCAATCTGGGTGGCGAGGGCTGAGTGTATTAACCAGTATCAGGACTTTAAGGAGGAGATGATACGGGTTTTTGACCGTTCTGTTTTTGGAGAGGAGGCTTCCAGGGCCCTGTCTTCCCTATGTCAGGGGAATCGATCCATAACGGATTATTCTATTGAGTTTCGCACTCTCGCTGCCTCTAGTGACTGGAACGAGCCGGCTTTGCTCGCTCGTTTTCTGGAGGGTCTCCTTGTCGAGGTTAAGGATGAGATCCTCTCCCGGGAGGTTCCTTCCAGTCTGGACTCCTTAATAGCTCTCGCTATTCGCATAGAGCGACGGTTTGATCTTCGTCGCCGAGCTCGTGGAAAGGAGCTCGCGTTCTCCGTTGCTCCCCTCTCCACATCACTGCCACCTGCCGCATCACTGCCACCCTCCTCCGCCGGCTCGGATGCTGAGCCTATGCAGCTGGGGGTATCCGCATCTCGGCCAAGGAGAAGGAACGGAGAATCACCAATCGCCTCTGTCTCTACTGCGGCTCCGCTGGTCATTTTGTCACCTCATGTCCAGTAAAAGCCAGAGCTCATCAGTAAGAGGAGGGCTACTGGTGAGCGCAACTACTCAGGCCTCTCCTTCTGGATCACGCACTACCTTTCCGGTCCATCTCCGCTGGCCCGGTTCATCTGCTTCCTGCAGTGCCTTGATAGACTCTGGGGCGGAGGGCTGTTTTATGGACGAGACCTGGGCTCGGGAACATGACATTCCTCTCAGACAGTTAGGGAGCCCACGGCCTTGTTCGCTTTAGATGGTAGTTCTCTCCCCAAGATTCAGCGTGAGACGCTGCCTTTAACCCTCACTGTCTCTGGTAATCATAGCGAGACCATTTCTTTTTTAATTTTTCGTTCACCTTTTACACCTGTTGTTTTGGGTCATCCCTGGCTAGTGCGCCATAACCCTTCTATTAATTGGTCTAGTAATGCTATCCTATCCTGGAATGTTTCGTGTCATGTGACCTGTTTAATGTCTGCTATCCCTCCTGTTTCCTCTGTCTCTTCTTCACAGGAGGAGCCTGGCGATTTGACAGGGGTGCCGGAGGAATATCACGATCTGCGCACGGTGTTCAGTCGTTCCAAGGCCACTTCTCTCCCTCCACACCGGTCGTATGACTGTAGTATTGATCTCCTTCCGGGAACTACTCCCCCCCCGGGGTAGATTATACTCTCTGTCGGCTCCCGAACGTAAGGCTCTCGAGGATTATTTGTCGGTTTCGCTCGACGCCGGTACCATAGTCTCCTCCTCCTCTCCCGCCGGAGCGGGGTTTTTTTTTGTTCAGAAGAAGGACGGGTCCCTGCGCCCATGCGTGGATTATCGAGGGCTGAATGACATAACAGTTAAGAATCGTTATCCGCTTCCTCTTATGTCTTCAGCCTTCGAGATCCTGCAGGGAGCCAGGTTTTTCACCAAATTGGACCTTCGTAACGCCTACCATCTCGTGCGCATCAGGGAGGGGGACGAGTGGAAGACGGCGTTTAACACTCCGTTAGGGCACTTTGAATACCGGGTTCTTCCTTTCGGCCTCGTTAACGCTCCAGCTGTCTTTCAGGCACTAGTTAACGACGTCCTGAGAGACATGCTGAACATTTTTGTTTTCGTTTACATGGACGATATCCTGATTTTTTCACCGTCTCTCTCGATTCATGTTCAGCACGTGCGACGCGTCCTCCAGCGCCTTTTGGAGAACTGTCTTTATGTGAAGGCTGAGAAGTGCACTTTTCATGCCGCCTCTGTCCCTTTTCTCGGTTCCGTTATTTCCGCTGAGGGCATTAAGATGGATCCCGCTAAGGTCCAGGCTGTCATTGATTGGCCCGTTCCTAAGTCACGCATCGAGCTGCAGCGCTTTCTGGGCTTCGCTAATTTCTATCGTCGTTTCATCCGTAATTTCGGTCAGGTGGCAGCTCCCCTCACAGCCCTTACTTCTGTTAAGACGTGCTTTAAGTGGTCCGTTTCCGCCCAGGGAGCTTTTGATCTTCTTAAGAATCGTTTTACATCCGCACCTATTCTTGTTACACCTGACATCTCTAGTCAGTTTGTTGTTGAGGTTGACGCGTCAGAGGTGGGCGTGGGAGCCATTCTCTCTCAGCGCTCTCTCTCTGACGGCAAGGTCCATCCTTGCGCGTTTTTCTCTCATCGCTTATCGCCGTCAGAACGTAACTATGATGTTGGTAATCGCGAACTGCTCGCCATCCGCTTAGCCCTAGGCGAATGGCGACAGTGGTTGGAGGGGGCGACCGTTCCTTTTGTCGTTTGGACTGACCATAGGAACCTTGAGTACATCCGTTCAGCCAAACGACTTAATGCGCGTCAGGCTCGTTGGGCTCTGTTTTTCGCTCGTTTCGAGTTTGTGATTTCTTATCGTCCGGGCTCAAAGAACACCAAGCCTGATGCTTTATCTCGTCTCTTCAGTTCTTCTGAGGTCTCCACCGACCCCGAGGGGATTCTCCCTGAGGGGCGTGTTGTCGGGTTGACTGTCTGGGGAATTGAGAGGCAGGTAAAGCAAGCACTCGCTCACACTCCGTCGCCGCGAGCTTGTCCTAGGAACCTTCTGTTCGTTCCCGTTCCTACTCGTCCGGCCGTTCTTCAGTGGGCCCACTCTGCCAAGTTAGCCGGCCACCCCGGCGTTCGGGTACGCTCGCTTCCATTCGCCAGCGTTTCTGGTGGCCCACTCGGGAACGTGACGCGCGTCGATTTGTCGCCGCTTGTTCGGTCTGCGCGCAGACTAAATCTGGGAACTCTCCTCCTGCCGGCCGTCTCAGACCGCTTCCCATTCCCTCTCGACCGTGGTCTCACATCGCTTTAGATTTTATCACCGGACTGCCTTCATCAGCGGGGAAGACAGTTATTCTTACGGTTGTCGATAGATTCTCTAAGGCGGCTCATTTCATTCCTCTCGCTAAGCTCCCTTCTGCTAAGGAGACGGCTCAGATCATTATCGAGAATGTTTTCCGAATTCATGGCCTTCCGTCTGACGTCGTTTCCGACAGAGGCCCGCAGTTCACGTCTCAATTTTGGAGGGAGTTTTGCCGTTTGATTGGGGCTTCCGTCAGTCTCTCGTCCGGCTTTCATCCCCAGTCTAACGGTCAAGCCAAACGGGCCAATCAGACTGTCGGTCGCATTTTACGCAGTCTTTCTTTTCGTAACCCTGCGTCTTGGTCAGAACAGCTCCCCTGGGCAGAGTACGCCCACAACTCGCTTCCCTCGTCTGCTACCGGTCTATCTCCTTTTCAGAGTAGCCTCGGGTACCAGCCTCCGCTGTTCTCATCTCAGCTCGCCGAGTCCAGCGTCCCCTCCGCTCAGGCTTTTGTCCAGCGTTGCGAGCGCACCTGGAAGGGGGTCAGGTCGGCACTTTGCCGTAATAGGGCGCAGACTGTGAGGGCCGCTAATAAGCGTAGGACCAAGAGTCCTAGATATTGTTGCGGTCAGAGAGTATGGCTCTCCACTCAGAACCTTCCCCTTAAGACAGCTTCTCGCAAGTTGGCCCCGCGGTTCATTGGTCCGTTCCGTATTTCTCAGGTCATTAATCCTGTCGCAGTGCGACTTCTTCTCCGCGCTATCTTCGTCGCGTTCACCCGGTCTTCCATGTCTCCTGTATTAAGCCCGTTCTTCGCGCCCCCGCTCGTCCCTCCCCCCCCATCCTTGTCGAGGGCGCACCCATCTACAGGGTCCGTAAGATTTTGGACATGCGTCCTCGGGGCCGTGGTCATCAGTACCTAGTGGATTGGGAGGGGTACGGTCCTGAGGAGAGGAGTTGGGTTCCCTCTCGGGACGTGCTGGACCGTTCGCTGATCGATGATTTCCTCCGTTGCCGCCAGGTTTCCTCCTCGAGTGCGCCAGGAGGCGCTCGGTGAGTGGGGGGGGTACTGTCATGTCTTGTTATGTCTGTTCCTGTCCTTTCTCTTCACTCTGTCTCTCTCTGCTGGTCTTTTTAGGTTACCTTCTCTGTCTCTCATTCTTCAGCTGTTCTACATCTCCCCTAACTAGCTTATTCACTCCTTCCCACCTGTTCTCTCTTCCCCCTCTGATTAGGTCTCTATTTCTCTCTCTGTTCCTGCTACTTTCAGTGTCTGATTCTTGTTTGTGTTTTTGATGCCAGAAGCAAGCTGTCGTCCCGTTTGCTTCCACCTTGTCCTATCCTGTCGGAGTCTGCCTGGCAGGTGCATCCTGCATTATACTAACGTTCTTTTTGTTCCATTGACTACGTTGGAAGAGGATTTATGCCATTCCTGTTTTTCATTAAAGAACTCTGTTTTCTGTTAAAACCGCTTTTGGGTCTTCACTCAAGTACATAACAGACCTGGCCTAAAGCAACAGGCTGCGGTACAGAGGTGGAGGAAGACCAACATGGTATTTCACATATTCTGGAGGTTTGTCATGTCTGAATAATCATGAGGCAATCTCAAATCAAATCAAATGTTATTGGTCACATACAGTACACGTGCTTAGCAGATGTTATTGTGATTGTAGCAAAATGCTTGTGCTTCTAGTTCTGACAGTGCAGCAATATCTAACAAGTAATGTCTAACAATTTCACAACAAATACCTAATACACACAAATCTAAGTAAAGGAATAGAAAAATAATACATAAATATATGGATGAGCAATTTCATAGCGGCATAGGCTAAGATGCAATAGATAGTATATACAGTATATACACATGAGTTGAGTAATATGTGAACATTAGGGGTGGCAGGTGGCCTAGTGGTTAGAGCGTTGGACTAATAACCGAAGGGTTGCAAGATCAAATCCCAGAGCTGACAAGGTAGAACTGTTGTTCTGCTCCTGAACAAGGCAGGAATAGAAAAAAATATATGGGTAAACAATTTCATAGTGGCATAGGCTAAGATGCAATATAAAAACTAATTATTGGCCCGTCGTCTCAGCGAATGCTAGAAATAGCTGATAAGAACCTTGATAGTGGTGTGTATATATATATATATGCACCAAGGAAAATACATAGATTAAGAAAAATAAGTTTTTTTATTTGACTTTCTTTCATTTTAATTTTATTTTTATTTTTTCAAATGTACTATTATATTTTTTGACTTTTTATTTTATTTTTTTAAGCCTGTCACATCTGTGAATGTGGAATATGTTTTGTTGGTTGATTGAAAAACAAGAAAACTTAATAAAACTTTAAATTGAAAAAAATAATTTAATACAGTATATACACATGAGATGAGTAATATGTGAACAGGTGGCTTAGTGGTTAGAGTGTTGAACTAGTAACTGAAAGGTTACAAGATCAAATCCCAGAGCTGACAAGGTAAAACTGTTGTTCTGCTGTTCTGCTGTCATTGAAAATAAGAATTTGTTCTTAACTGACTTGCCTAGTTAAATTAAGGTAAAATATATATTAAAGTGACAAGTGTTAATTTATTAAAGTGGCCAATGATTTCAAGTCTGTATGTAGGCAGTAGCCTCTCTGTGCTCGTGATGGCTATTTAACAGTCTGATGACCTTGAGATAGAAGCTGTGTTTCAGTCTCTCGGTCCCAGCTTTTTGATGCACCTCGCCTTCTGGGGTGAACAGGCAGAGGCTCGGGTGGTTGTTGTCCTTGATGACCTTTTTGGCCTTCCTGTGACACCTTCCTGTGACATGTAGGGTGTCCTGGAGAGCCCTCTCGTTGTGGGCGGTGAAGTTTCCATACCAGGCAGATGCTCTCAATTGTGCATCTGTAAAAGTTTGTGAGGGTTTTAGGTAACAATCTATGTTTTGATTTGTGAAATAAAAAATTGTCACTCAAAACTAGTTCCACTGGTGACACTAAAAATAGCCTAGTTATTTTCTATTTTCATCACACCCTAACCTTGTGATGCAAAATGTAAATCATAAGCATATTTACCAAGGAATGGTGTAGGAATGTCAAGGCTGAGCAATTAACAGATCATCAAAGATTGTCAAAAGGTGTTATACACGTTCAGGAGTTATAATGCAGTGCTAGAACACCTGATTGTTGCTTGTTGCTGTTTAATTTATTTGCATAGTCTTACCAATTACTGGTTGACCTGGCAGATAATGTGTTCTTAGTCAATTTACTATGTAAAATGAATACATAAAAAAAAATCACTAATCTTGAATCAAACAGACCAAGTAATGTCTAGTAGTCTCGCTTTCCAGATTCATGGAGCTCCACAGCGGTTGTGTGAAGAGACTGGGTCGTGTCTAATTGACATGAGGCTAGCAACAATTTCTGACCTGAAATGTTCTGCATGGAGTATGCTAGTGTTCAGGTCATGTTAGAGTACAGTTGACCATGTAAAGAAGCATTGAGTCGTCAAAGTGTGTTTCCTCTCTGATCCTCTGAGCCTCATGGTCTGCAGCACTCGGATACAGGATGAGGGGAGGAGGGAAAAGGTGTAGAGTCACTTCATTACAACACACACAATGCACCAATCTTTTGTTAGAGATGGCGGGGAGACGTCCTGTCATTTAAATAGAAAGAAAGTAGCCAAGAGAGCGGAATGGGAAAAGGAAGGGAGACTGGGAAAGACTGACAGATTTAGGAATTCTGTTGTTTTTGGTCTTTTAAGAATTTCCTTTGAAATCTATTAAAAACAATAACAGACATGGCTTTAAAGAAAGAGGGGTGGATACTATGAAAGGTCCTGTTGTGCACTAAATCAAAAATCAAGGATGCCAGTCATGAGAGGGTCACATTGTCCTCTGAAATGGAAGCAAATTACAGAATGGGATACGTTATAATAACATGGTGAGATTATGGTAACACATTACAATTACTCACAGTGATAACATTATTTGCCCAGGTTAGGTTCCTATTTAAATATTCAACATGTTACCTGCAGTAAGAATGTGTAAACTCATGACCTGACTCATAGCTTAGTTGTCCCCCCACCTCTTCCATAGGTTTTCAGAACTTATAGCTTTGCTTTACCTCTGAATACAAAGCTGCAGGGCAAATTTAGAGATGAAGAAAAGCCAATTACTCCATTTATTACTAGGTCATGCTGGGGATCCTCCGAGCACCAGGATCCCCAGCATTATGCACTCAAGCAACCATCAGTAGGCACACCTGCCTTCTCCCTTCACGCGCATCAGCGATCATTGGACTCAATTACTTGTGCCATTACCTTCCCTATATCTGTCTGTTCCCAAGCTTTGTTCCCTGCTTTGGGATTAATTGTCATATGTCTGTGTTACCTGTGTTCTGACGCTGTTCCTGTCTTGTTCCATGTCTGTTCCCTATTAAATGTTTGACTCCCCGTACCTGCTTCTCCTCTCCAGCGTCACTTCTTACACATGGGCTCATGCATATACTCCTGAGCCTCATTCACCAGCCTCGTTGTCTCAATAATGCATTGCTCAATAGTTGCTCTTGTCAGAGATGTTCTCATTGAGTGTTCTTTAAATGGCCCTCTCATCATTGCCCAATGCTCCGATTAAGCTGAACCCTATTCCATCACTATTGTTTTAAAAACGACGAGGCTTAGAATGTGGTTAAACTTCACATTAAAAAAACTCCAACCACATTTTGGACCTAATCCAAGGAAAGTCCTGGAAGGTGAGTCATGGTCATCCATCCCCATGCTCTAATTTTAAACAAGGCCATGTGCACATGAGCAGTTGATAAGAATGAACCTATCAGTTATCTGAAGCAGCAGTCACACAATGTGTGGCTGTCAAAAATGAAGGCCACACATTCTCCAATGTCCAGAACCTTCAAGTATCTGCCTTCTCTTTCCATGTCTAGTCCATGTCCATATACACTTATTGTAACATCTCACCTTTATTCATTGACTGGAATGGAATCTTATTATGTTTTCAATTGAAGTGGAACACATGCAGATGGGCGTATCTTTCTGCTATACTCATTGTTTTCCTAAGGGAGTAGGAGGAGGGCTACTGAGAGCTGGTTTTGATTCATACTGGGATGACGAATTTCAAGGATTTGTATCAGCGGAAATGCGACAATAGAAATCATCTTACAAGATTGATCCATGAAAGACAAAGAACAAGAAGCGTGCCTTGCATCTTTGCTGGGGCTTTTCCTTCAACGGAGCAGGCAGACGCTCTCTGGAGACATGCAGAAGCTTGGGCTTGGGCCTATCTGCGATACACTTCAAATGCCTTCTTTCATTATGTAGCCACAATGCTCTACGTCAGTGATGCCTTTATTTCCTCCCACTGCCTGGGTGACTGTCTGCCACAAGACCTGCACCCGTTAACCCTGTTTCTGTGGGGAACTTTAACTCATTATTTCTCTGTGGCTGCGTATTCTGATTTTAACCCGTGGATGTCCTTTTCTCAAAATAACACTTGGAAGTTTGCTGCAAGCAAACAAACTGTGGCGTTCATAAGTGAGAGTAGAGAAACCCAAGAGCGTGAGACTGTAGTAGGAGACACAGGACCCCTTTAGAAGACTATAGACCTTCTATTAGATATTGTTTTATATCACCAATGAAAGAGTAACAGGCTATAGTCTATAGATGAACGGGCTTCTTTGGCTCAGTAATGCAATGTTTGGTGGGCCAAGGCCACCGACTGACCTGCCTTCCAACTCTTTTTGAATGGTACTTGGCCAGCTGGCACCGTCGCCAAAGCCATGCCTGTCGATGATCGTCCTCCTCATTGCATGTTCCTGTCTGCCCTTCCAAAAATATATGTTTTCACATGGTGTTGAACTTAAATTTCACTCATGAAACCATATTTTCACATGTATTAAATGTAGAGTTCCCATGGTAACACCAGCTCACATGTTTTTTTTATCTTTATTTTACTAGGCAAGTCAGTTAAGAACAAATTCTTATTTCCAATGATGGCCTAGGAACAGTGGGTTAACTGCCTGTTCAGGGGCAGAAAGACAGATTTGTACCTTGTCAGGTGGGGGATTCAAACTTGCAACCTTTCGGTTACTAGTCCAACGCTCTAACCACTAGGCTACCCTGCACGTGAAAAAAATTGCAAGTACAGTGAGGGAAAAAAGTATTTGATCCCCTGCTGATTTTCTACGTTTTCCCACTGACAAAGAAATGATCAGTCTATAATTTTAATGGTAGGTTCATTTGAACAGTGAGAGACAGAATAACAACAACAAAAGTCTTGAAAAACGCATGTCAAAAATGTTATAAATTGATTTGCATTTTAATGAGGGAAATAAGTATTTGACCCCTCTGCAAAACATGACTTAGTACTTGGTGGCAAAACCCTTGTTTGCAATCCCAGAGGTCAGACGTTTCTTGTAGTTGGCCACCAGGTTTGCACACATCTCAGGAGGGATTTTGTGCCACTCCTCTTTGCAGATCTTCTCCAAGTCATTAAGGTTTTGAGGCTGACGCTTGGCAACTCAAACCTTCAGCTCCCTCCACAGATTTTCTATGGGATTAAGGTCAGGAGACTGGTGAGGCCACTCCTGTAACGCCGGGTGAGTGATGAGTGAGGAGTCAAATGCAGAGAGCGAAGTGAACAGGAAAAATGCTTTAATGTCCTTCAAAACGTAACAGGTCCAAACATGGGTGAATGCCCTAAAACACTGGCGCTAAACAAACCCAAAACCTAGTTACAAACACTGGACAGCGAAAACCCAAAACAAACACGAAACATCACCAAACGTAACAACCAACAAGCCTGCACAAACACCAGCGGGCAAAACGAACTAAAATAACACCCATCCCAAAACCCCAACAAGGAACAGGTGAAAACAATTAGACAAAAACAAACGAAAATGAAAAAGTGATCGGTGGCAGCTAGTAGACCGGCGACGACGACCGCCGAGCGCCACCCGAACAGGAAGGGGAGCCACCTTCGGTGGTATTCGTGAAACTCCAGGGCCTTAATGTGCTTCTTCTTCAGCCACTCCTTTGTTGCCTTGGACGTGTGTTTTGGGTCATTGTCATGCTGGAATACCCATCCACGACCCATTTTCAATGCCCTGGCTGAGGGAAGGAGGTTCTCACCCAAGATTTGACGGTACATGGCCCCGTCCATCGTCGCTTTGATGCAGTGAAGCTTTCCTGTCCCCTTAGCAGAAAAACACCCCAAAACATAATGTTTCCACCTCCATGTTTGACGGTGGGGATGGTGTTCTTGGGGTCATAGGCAGCATTCCTCCTCCTCCAAACATGGCAAGTTGAGTTGATGCCAAAGAGCTCCATTTTGGTCTCATCTGACCACAACACATTCACCCAGTTGTCCTCTGAATCATTCAGATGTTCATTTGCAAACTTCAGACGGGCATGTATATGTGTTTTCTTGAGCAGGGGGACCTTGCGGGCGCTGCAGGATTTCAGTCCTTCACAGCGTAGTGTGTTACCAATTGTTTTCTTGGTGACTATGGTCCCAGCTGCCTTGAAATCATTGACAAGATCCTCCCGTGTAGTTCTGAGCTGATTCCTCGTTGTCATGATCATTGCAACTCCACGAGGTGAGATCTTGCATGGAGCCACAGGCCGAGGGAGATTGACAGTTCTTTTGTGTTTCTTCCATTTGCGATTAATCGCACCAACTGTTGTCACCTTCTCACCAAGCTGCTTGGCGATGGTCTTGTAGCCCATTCCAGCCTTGTGTAGGTCTACAATCTTGTCCCTGACATCATTGGAGAGCTCTTTGGTCTTGGCTATGGTGCAGAGTTTGGAATCTGATTGATTTATTCGCTTCTGTGGACAGGTGTCTTTTATACAGGTAACAAACAGATTAGGAGCACTCCCTTTAAGAGTGTGCTACTAATTAATCTCAGCTCATTACCTGTATTAAAGACACCTGGGAGCCAGAAATCTTTCTGATTGAGAGGGCATCAAATACTTATTTCCCTCATTAAAATGAATGCAAATCAATTGATAACATTTTTGACATGCGTTTTTCTGGATTTTTTTGTTGTTATTCTGTCTCTCACTGATCAAATAAACCTACCATTAAAATTATAGACTGATCATTTCTTTGTCGTATAAAATCATCAGGGGATCAAATACTTTTTTCCCTCACTGTACATTCACATGTGAAAATCACATTTGTTGTTTCATATGTGAAAAACTTCCACAACTTGCAATTCCACACTTTCATATATTTTTGTTTTTACATGTGACTGTTTTTCACATGTGGAATTGCAAGTGCACATATAAAAAAGAATCACATGAGAAAATTAGCAGTTTCATATGTAAGGACACTCCAACTGTGAAAATCTCACTTTTTCACATATGTGGAATGGCAAATTCACATGTGGGGTTGAAATAATGTTTTTCTTACATGTTCAAAGATGGTGTTAACATGTTTCAGCAATGTTTCCACCGGTGGAATTACTGTAGGGTGACCACATCTTTAAAAAAACTGCGGGACAAGGGAGAGATATTGTGGGACATTCGCTGAACAGTGGACAGTCATTTTTTTGGGGGGGCGGGGTGTTAATGGATCACGTTCAAATGGCGACATAGTTCTGCTGTATGAAGGTCACTGCCTGTTGAAGGGGCACTTCTTAGTTGTTACAGTACATCCATTTTTTAACATATAAATTAATGATATGTACCCATTGATTCGTGAGAAATATAACATATCAATTTCCATGAGCTTAGTTCAACTGTCGTATCCCATCAGAACCCAAAATAAAAGCTTGTTTTACTCCAATGTTTGTAAATGAAGTAAATGTTAACAACCACACTATAGCCTAAAAACATTGTTTCAACTATAATTTTGATATAATGGATGGTCAGTCCTTGCATCCATAGCGTAGTCTATGGATTTCAGAGTGGTTGCTTTTCCCCAGTTACACCCCGCAGCTTTTTACTGAAACTGTGGCGGGGAGGTCACTTTGTGTTTCAATTAAGGATTGCCACTTTAAACACCTTTAATAGAGTAATAGTGTTATTATATGGTTACCTTTGTGTCAATAATATCAAGCAACACTTCTGAACTCAAGAACAAAATTCTTAGAATGGCAAACAAAACATATTGAAAGCAAAACATAAACCCAAAAGTATTGATAGCATAACAAAGTATTGCAAGCAAATCATTTCGAAATGCGAGAGCAAATTAATTGTACATAACATAATGATATTGAAAGCAAAACAGTTTGCCTCGACTTTGTCTCGGGCCTAATAACACCCATGCAAATATATCCTCAAAACACCGGCTTCTCTTCTCCATTATCATTTAATTTAGACCTAGGACCCTTTTAAATCCACTTCCTGCCTGAAAGACATGCCCAAAGTAAACTACATGTAGCTCAGGCCCTGAAGCCAGGATATGCAAATAATAGGTACCATTGTAAAGAAAACACCTTGAAGTTTGTAGAAATGTTAAAATAATGTAGGAGAATATAACACAATAGATATGGTAGGAGAAAATCCAAAGAAAAAACAAACATATGTTTTTGTTGTTGAGAGAGACCATCCTCTTAGAAAGGCAAGAGAAAGGTCATATTTAAAAAATAAAAAAATCACTGGATGGTATTTCTATGGCTTCCACAGGGTGTCAGCAGTCTATGTTCAAGGTTTCAGGCTTGTAAATTCAAAAATGAATAAGAAATAACAGTTTTAGTAGAGGGACACAGTCTTGTAAATTTGTGTTTGCACACGCCATGAAACATTACGCACCTGCTAAAATCGGTTTCCTATTGAACATACTTCTTTCCGAAAGATATGTTATAGTTTGATTACATTTTTGGGTATCTAGAGGGGTAAATAGAAACGTATTTTGACTTGTTGAAACAAAGTTTAGGGGTAGATTTTCGGATTCCTTTCTCTGCAAGTTGAACGAGCGGATTATTCAAATTGATAGCGCCAACTAAACAGAATTTTTGGGATATAAAGAACACAACAACATTATATGTTATAGCTGGGACCCTTAGGATGACAAATCAGAGGAAGATTTTCAAAAAGTAAGTGAATAGTTTATCGTTATATGTGAATGTATGAAACCTGTGCCGGTGGAAAAATATCTTTACGTGGGGCGCCGTCCTCAAACAATCGCATGGCATGTTTTCGCTGTAATAACTACTGTAAATCGGACAGTGCAGTTAGATTAACAAGAATTTAAGCTTTCAGCCGATTTTAGACACTTACTGTATAAGTACATACAGTGGGGCAAAAAAAGTATTTAGTCAGCAACAAATTGTGCAAGTTCTCCCACTTAAAAATATCCAGAAAATCACATTGTAGGATTTTTAATGAATTTATCTGTAAATTATGGTGGAAAATAAGTATTTGGTCAATAACAAAAGTTTATCTCAATACTTTGTTATATACCCTTTGTTGGCAATGACAGAGGTCAAACGTTTTCTGTAAGTCTTCACAAGTTTTTCACACACTGTTGCTGGTATTTTGGCCCATTCCTCCATGCAGATCTCCTCTAGAGCAGTGATGCTTTGGGGCTATTGTACTTGTTTGAGAAATGTCCTCTGGTCTGATGAAACAATAATGGACCATCGTTATGTTTGGAGGACAAAGAGGGAGGCTTGCAAGCCAAAGAACACCATCCCAACCGTGAAGCATGGGGATGGCAGCATCATGTTATGGGTGTGCTTTGCTGCAGGAAGGACTGGTGCACTTCACAAAATAGATGGCATCATGAGGCAGGACAATTGTGTGGATATATTGAAGCAACATCTCAAACCATCAGTCAGGAAGTTAAAGCTTGGTCTGAAATGGGTCTTCCAAATGGACAATGACCCCAAGCACACTTCGAAAGTTGTGGCAAAATGGCTGAAAGACAACGAAGTCAAGGTATTGGAGTGGCCATCACAAAGCCCTGACCTCAACCCTATAGAAAATTTGTGGGCAGACCTGAAAAAGCATGTGCTAGCAAGGAGGCCTACAAACCTGACTCAGTTACACCAGCTCTGTCAAGAGGAATGGGCCAAAATTCACCCAACTTATTGTGGGAAGCTTGTGGAAGGCTACCTGAAACATTTGACCCAAGTTAAACAATTTAAAGGAAATGCTACCAAATACTAATTCACTGTATGTAAACTTCTGACCCACTGGGAATGTGATGAAATAAATAATTTGATCTATTATTATTCTGACATTTCACATTCTTAAAATTAAGTGGTGATCCTAACCAAAGACAGGGAATTTTTACTAAAACTAAATGTCAGGAATTGTTAAAAACTGAGTTCAATTGTATTTGGCTAAGGTGTATGTAAACTTCCGACTTCAACTGTAGCTACCATAACATAGTGATGTTTATTGTTGTCAGGTAAAAAAATACAAACATTTTATACAGGAGAAGAATTCTACTGTCTGAAAAGGTACAGACCCAGGGCCGGCGTTATGGGTGGGCAGGAACCGTACCTCTGTGCCTTTCCAAATTAAATATTGAAATATTGATCATTTATTTGACCATGTAAATACAGAAGACCACAAATTGACACTACAAAATTCGTAACAGTTTCCGCCTTTGAAACAACGATTCACATTGTTAGGGCGGGCATCTCGTCATTATATACAGATCTCTGGCTTTGGTTTATTTCAGAAAAATTATGTTTTGTCAATATTTGTATTGTATTTTGATTGGAGTGCTCCTTGAGAAATGAGTATGTGTCTGGTTTCTATGTCCTGATAACGTAAAGGGAGCGCGCACGCCTGAGCATGCATAGACGTAGCCCTACCAGGCCTGCTGCATGCAAATGTTGGAATGTGCCCATTTGGCAGTGTGATTTCTGATTGTCATAACTCACCATGTCCACCACTAATAATCTGTGTTTGTCAGACATGTTTTCTTCACCTCACACATTGTAAATGAAGTCTGTTTTTTTATCATCCATTGCAAACGATAGTTCCTCAGTAGGCTTATTCTGTAAACGCCAAGCCTCAGTGTGAAAGTGTAAACTATCATGATATATCCAGTGGAAATGTAATTTAAAAAAAACAGCTGTCTGTCCCTAGCGCACTGGAGAAGGGTACACTGCTGCAAGTTCGCTAGTGACAGCTTTCCCGGATCCAGCTGATGATGTAATACAATGTTGCACTTCACTAGCAATAGCTCAACTCAAGACAGGTAGAAAGGGAGGCAGACATGTGGAGTAGAGAGATTAATGTGATTGAAAGAAACATCATTTTCATCAGGATTTTTTCTACTGCTTTTATTTGTCGGCTTTAGGCCTATGTATTTTACTTAGTTGATGGTGGAAGTTATAGGCCTACTGTTGCATTGGCCTATAGCAGTGGTAATCATTGCACAGCCCTCTGGCTGCATGCGGCCTGCGAGTCAGTGGCGGATTTAGGTATAGGTGACATGGGCAGCTGTCCGGGGCGGCATCTTGCCTGTGGCGACACGGGTTGCCCGCACCAACATTTTTTGGAATGGTGACATTTGCACGATCGGGTTTCTATCGCTCATTTGCACGTCATGTCAATGATATCATGTCACCGTGTGGGACTGTGGGTCAATTAACCTTGACGGAGTGGGCACCCTGATTATAGTTTGTGAGCTAGGCAGGCTACTGTCTGGGAAGGTCTCCCACTCAGAAGTACGAGATGGGGAGGGGGGCGGACGGAGGTTGACCTCAGGTCTCCCCAATGGAAGCCCGAGGTAGGGGGAGCGGGGAATCTATCAAATAGCGCACCTTTAACTTTGTACGGTACTAATGCAATTAGTAAAATCAGTCACACTACGAAATGCTACCAAATAAACCACAATTCATTCATAATACTGTGAATATTTAGTTTCACAGACATATTGTTGGATTGTTTTCTGGTTTGTGCAAAATCATTAAGAATAATATAGAACCAGTCTGCACACCACCAAGGTGAATTGGTTTAGTCTTGACTCTTGGTTGACAGTGTTGAGGGATGGGTAATGTATTGATGCTTGAGTGCCAAATCAACACAAATCTGGTTCTATTAGACTTTGTTACTTCTTTTTAATATTTCTGAGTCTTATTTTGGTATATATTTTTATATTTATATAGTTTTAAATGTTATGATTATTTATTTGTGTTGTTCCAAATGTCTGAATAAAAATTACTGTTAGTTGAGAATGTTTTTTTGGGGAAGGGGGGGGTGGCTGCCATACAAGCTTGAACCGCCACTGCTACGGGCCCTTAATTTGCAGCTCGCAGTGATTTTCCTATTTTCCATTCATAATACTTATCAATGATACAATTTAAATTCAATGTGTTTAATGCAGGCCCGCATCACTTCATTGAATATATCTACTGTTCCATGGACAGCAGATATATGGCAGTATAGCGCAGCTGTTGAACAGAAAGGCCGAAATAGAATGTTAGCCGAAATAGAACGCAACTGCTCAGCTACAGCGACCTACACATATCTATTTGCCACTAGCTAATTTTGCAGTCTGGTCGACATGGATTTATTTACTGTAAAAAAGAGAAACGTAAATCTGTTGACAATGAGTTCTGGAGCTGGAGAACAACGTGTCAGCTATGAACGAACAACCAACGAGAACCAGGAAAATCAGCAAGATGGCCGCGGGGAAATGCCGCTAGCTAACGTAGCTATGGTGAGAAATGGACAATTATTTTTTGTACTGCATGATGGGACTAGCTCACTTTGTCTTATTTGCCAGATGGCAGTCAATTGTTAAATGAGCACATTTAGAGTGACATGTCCAGTAACATCATGCCCACTTTGACAAAAACATCCGCCACAAAGCAACTTCAGAAACAACAACATAGAGCAAATCAAAAGAAAGTTCAAAGGACAACAAAAAATGAGAAACAGATCTAGCGCTGTTGCAGAGAAAACTAAAGAGGCATCATATGAGATTGATTGGATACTCACAAGAAACAAGAAGGCCTTCACATATATGGAGATTGTCAAAGCATGTTTTTTGACCTCAGTCAAATTATTGAATGCTGATTTCACAAACAAGGAGGCTGTTTTAAAGCAAATTAAGAGACTGTAACTCTCAGACTCGACCATAACAGGAGGAATATAAGACATTGGCGAGGACATCGGTAAACAACTGATTACTGACATATCCGTGGTGCCGTGTTTTTCAGAGGATATTCTGAAAGCCCTTGTAATTTTTTTTGCTGATAATAATATTGACTGGTCAAATCTGGCATCTATGTGCACTGACGGTGCCCCAAACATGCGAGGGAAGGAGACAGGACTCATAGGCCTGATGAGAAAGAGAGAGGATATTCCCGAATTTGTTACGTTTCATTGTAGCATTCATTAGGAAACACTTATGGCTAAAGTCAAAGACACATTTGCAGAATGTGATGCAGCAAGTTGTGCGCGTGGTGAACATTATTATTGCAAGGGCACTGAATCACCGGAATACCGGACAGAATAAGGGACTTGATAATTTATGATGAGATGAGATGGCTGTCTTGTGGCAAAGTTTTGGAAAGATTTCTCTCCTCCTTCAAAACCGTGCATTTTTTGTAAGCAAGGGGAGCGAGGAGCGAGGAGCCAGAGCTGGATGATCAACAGTGGCTTTTTTAACTGGCATCACCTGCCACGTGAACACGATGAATCTCCAGCTGCAAGGGAAAGCTAAAAGTCCGGGGAAAATGCTGCTTGTGGTCAAAGCATTTCAAAATATAATCACCACACTGTTCATACCTGACAGACAGTTTGTTAATTTACCAAAATTCAGAGCAGTCACCACATCCAACCCAGACATACTGCAACATTTTAGCTATGATGCATTTGTGCATGTATTGAAAGAGTTGAAGTTGGAGTTTGAGTCAAGATTCAAGGATATCATGGAGTACAAGGAGTTTTTCATCTTCATTGAGAACCCCTTTCATGTTTCATTCAGTGTCATCTCTGACCCCAGTCATCACAGCCCTCTGTCCTGACCGTGCTGGAATAGAGAGTGAGATAGTGGAGCTGCAGGCAAATGACACATTGCAAGGTGAACTAAGATCTGGAGCCTTGTGTCAGACACAGAGTATCCACTTCTGAAGCAGTGTGTGCAAAAGGTGACAATTTTGTTGTCAGCACCTATTCATGTGAAGCAACCTTTTCAACAATGAACATTGTGAAACAAAAACATAGAAACAGACTGACCAATGCACACATGGATTGCCTCACAAGGATAGCAACAACAGACTATACATTTAGAATGAATTCAGTCAAGGAGCAGAAGGGACATTTTTGCTCATACAACTACTACGGTAACCCTTAATATGGGTCTTATACATGTGATGTTGCCTATTTGATGTGTGCAGTATGTATATATTTGTGATGTGCTGTACATCAAATCAATTGCATGTGCTCTATTACTCTGAATTAGTTCTCAATTGATAATTGGTAATATTGGAAGAAAAAGTATAACAAATTAAAGATGTGTGCAACCCTCTGAATGATTGTCTCAACCAAAAGTGGCCCCCTCACAAAAAATAGTGAGTAAGTAGCACAGATTCAGAGTAATAGAGCACATGCAATTGATTTGATGTACACACATAGGTTATCTCTGAGTTCTATGTGCTCACTTCTTTAGCCGCCAATGCTATCAATGTGTCCATATGGCAGAGGCTGGTGCTCATGCCTTAGTGGAATTTTTACTTTGAGATGATCATTTTACTTCAGATTTTTGATAAACCACGTGACAATGGTTTTGAGAAACGTTACTTTTGAAATGATACTATTCCACGAAAATGCACATACACTTTTTTTTAAATCACAACTTTCACGCAGATCCATAGAAATGGTAGGAGAAAATGTAAGCTTCCCCCAAACTTTAAACTCAGGAGCTGCTTATGAGCTTTACTATAACACTCATTAAAGCACGTGCACACATAGGAGGTTCCTAGAAAAAACGTGCCCACCGATGGATATCAAAGGACCGTCAAACAGATTCGCTCTGCCGCCGGCTCTACAGACCTGATGCAGCACTGTTTTTAATTGTCTGAAAAGTTTTTAATTGCAAAGTTATCAATTGTCACTATCGACATGTTACTTTAGCTGCGTTCTATGCCTGTAAAGGGTTGCTGTAGATATAAATTAATTGCCTGGCCCTAGCGGTCATACATAAGTAATTATTATTATTATAAGACATTATTCTGCATTGTAAATTGACGTGGTGTTTTATGTTTTTTTCTTTCTTATCGTTTTAATGAAAAACAATAACAATAAATGTCAGTTTAAACGTCAAGAAAAAGTGTACACTTGTCACATCCCTATTCACAACCTCCTATGCAGGACAGCAGTTGTGGTTCTTGTGCTGAGCAGATTTTTGGTGAATGACAAAGATAACGATGATGTCCTCTAGACTGAAGAGCCTCCCCTCATTATGCAGACTGTTGTAGTGAGTCACTAACCTTTCTCAGCAAGGAATGTGTCACAGGTGTTTCTGAAACAGACTGGACCGCTCCTGTTTGGAAACCCATCCTACAATCTGGGCATTGCAACAGTATTCAAGACCATCCCAGACAAGGATAAAACAGAAGTTGTACTTCATCAGAGAGAGCTTTACAAAATCAGTGGTAGGCCTGTTGTTGTAGAAGATGGCTCAAATAGGTTAGTACAGTGTTCGTCAATGTAATCAATGATTATTCAACCTTTGCCCAGTGACCGCTCCCTCAGCTGACAATGTTTAGATTTTTTCACAGCTTCATACAAATTAAAACACACCTCTCAAATGGTTTTGCTGGCCTTAAGTCCATGCTCTTCCCAGCAGCAACATACAATTGGACCTCTGTTATTAAGGCTAAAGCCATGGCATGTTAATCTGGACCCATGGAGATTGTTGGCCTTCTGAACTGCTTAAAACTGTGGCCAACTTACAAAAATCCTTTCCCAGACATCTTGCAGCTAATGCTGAACAGCATTGAAACGTCATCTTCCCAATTATGTGCTCAGTGGTTGTATGTTTGAGTTATCTTAGAATGAGGAAGGATTATTCAATTGTTTTGCCTCTATAGGATGAAACTGGGCTTCGAAGACATCCCTTTGTTAAATTGGTATTACAAAGCCAGCTTTAAGTGGAACTGTACTGAAGGAATTGTCATTTCTCATTGGCAGGTAATGGACATCACATGGTTTTCGTGACTACTAACATCTAAGTCCTATAGTATATTAGGCCTGATAGTGAATCTGACCTACAAAAAAGTATGACTGTATTTTTGTAATAATGCAGTGCAGTCCATGAGAATAGATCAAGGAGAGCTTGTGTGCCATAAAGCACCATGAAAAAGTGTTTTAGTGCCAAAGCAATGAATTATAAAGTAAGAGACCTGATCCTGTTCCTTGTCACCGCTCTTTCATTTGAGACAAGAAATGCCATGTCTTCCTCATGGTACTCTGTCAGGATCAGAGGTGTAGATTGGTTGCTGAACAACACGAAACACCGTGATATTTTTACGTAAGCTTGCTTCATACCTGAGCCCATGACTCGTATGCTCCTCACCACTGTACAGTATTTAGAGTAAACTCCCAGATAACAAATTCACTCTCCTTCTTTTATGGCAGTTGTTAACATGATTTCCTTCCACTGTTCTGATATGAACCATGAACATAATTGTGAAACACTAAGCAGGTATGCAACAATGGTAATAACTTTTACATTTCTAATGTCATAAAACTGGTCAATGTAACAACTTGCCGGATAACGTCATAAACATGTGGAACAAGGTAGATGCATATTATGCAAACCTCTACTACTTTGTGTGTCAACAGAGGCCTTATTTGTCAAGACAGACTTTGGAATAAGCAAATATCCAAACAATGCATGTGTGTTTAAATATGTCCCTCAACGCTGCCTATACATTGTGTCAGCTTAGCTATGCCAATTGATATCAGAAACATCAATTGACCACTGAACTGATACCCTGAAATGCCTTGAGAAATGACCCCGAGTCCCAACTTTATTTACAGCATTACAGATTCAAAAAGTCTTGTCATGTTTGAGGGTATTACAGAAGACATTGAGCAAGCATACCACAACGTGTCTTTAATTATGATTATTTATTTATTTTTTACAGATAATGAAAGAGTCTTTGGCTTACGCATGGCCAAAGTCAGACCATTAGCCTTCCTGTAGAAGCACCACTGTAATTGGAGGATATTTCTTTGGATGTGTGGATTTGGCATACTGCCATGGGCCCAACCTAATGTCTGTTGGCATTAACTCATCATGTCAGATCGGACTGTTTAAATGACCTTATAAAGCAGTGAAAGAAGATCCAAGAATGCAGGACTATCATACTAAAATATTTACCGAATTATTACAATTTACATTTGAACTTCCATTCACACTAATCTAATGACATCCAATCAAATAAAAGTGTATTTGTCACGTGCGCCGAATACAACAGGTACAACCTTACAGTGAATTGCTTATTTGCAAAAGTGCAAAAAAGGTATTAGGTGAACAATAGGTAAGTAAAGAAATAAAACAACAGTAAAAAGACTGACTATATACAGTAGCGAGGCTATAAAAGTAGCGAGGCTACATACAGGCTACATGCAGCTGTAGAACCTTTTGAGGATCTCAGGACCCATGCCAAATCTTTTTAGTTTCCTGAGGGGGAATAGGCTTTGTCATGCCTTCTTCATGATTGTCCTGGTGTGTTGTGGACAACAAGGAACTTGAAGCTCTCAACCTGCTCCACTACAGCCCCGTCGATGAGAATGGGGGCGTGCTCTGTCCTCCTTTTCCCGTAGTCCACAATTATCTCCTTAGTCTTGGTTACTTTGAGGGATAGGTTGTTATTCTGGTACCACCCGGCCAGGTCTCTGACCTCCTCCCTATAGTCTCTTCGTTGTAGGTGATCAGGCCTACCATTGTTGTGTCGTCTGCAAACTTAAGGATGGTGTTGGAGTCGTGCGTGGCCATGCAGTCGTGGGTGAACAGGGAGTACAGGAGGGGACTGAGCACGCACCCCTGGGGAGCTCCAGTGTTGAGGATCAGCATGGCAGATGTGTTGCTTCCTACCCTCACCACCTGGGGGCGGCCGACAGGAAGTCCAGGATCCAGTTGCAGAGGGAAGTGTTTAGTCCTAGGATCCTTAGCTTGGTGATGAGCTTTGAGGGTACTATGGTGTTGAACGCTAAGCTATAGTCAATGAATAGCATTCTCACATAAGTGTTCCTTTTGTCCAGGTGGGAAAGGGCAGTGTGGCGTGTAATAGAGATTGTATCATCTGTGGATCTGTTTGAGCGGTATGCAAATTGGAGTGGGTCTAGGGTTTCTGGCATAATGGTGTTGATGTGAGCCATTACCAACCTTTCAAAGCACTTCATGGCTACGGACGTGAGTGCTACGGGTCTGTAGTCATTTAGGCAGGTTGCCTTTGGGTTCTTGGGCACAGGGACTATGGTGGTCTGCTTGAAACATGTTGGTATTACAGACTCAGTCAGGGAAATGTCAGTGAAGTGAAGACACCTGCCAGTTGGTCAGCACATGCCCGGCGGACACGTCCTAGTAATCTGTCTGGCCCCGCAGCCTTGTGTATGTTGACCTGTTTAAAGGTCTTACTCACGTCGGCTACGGAAAGCGTGATCACACAGTCGTCCGGAACATCTGATACTCTCATGCATGCCTCAGTGTTGCTTGCCTCAAAGCGAGCATAGAAGTGATTTAGCTCGTCTGGTAGGCTCGTGTCACTGGGCAGCTCACGGCTGTGTTTCCCTTTGTAGTCTGTAATAGTTTGCAAGCCCTGCCACATAAGACGAGCGTCGGAGCCGGTGTAGTATGATTCAATCTTAGCTCTGTATTGACGCTTTGCCTGTTTGATGCTTCATCGCAGGGCATAGCAGGATTTCTTATAATCTTCTGGGTTAGAGTCCCGCACCTTGAAAGCGGCAGCTCTACCCTTTAGCTTAGTGCGAATGTTGCCTGTTATCCATGGCTTCTGATTGGGGTATGTACGTATAGTCACTGTGGTGACAAGGTCCTCAATGCACTTATTGATAAAGCCAGTGACTGATGTGGTGTACTCCTCAATGCCATCAGAAGAATCCCGGAACATATTCCAGTCTGTGATAGCAAAACAGTCCTGTAGTTTAGTATCTGCTTCATCTGATCACTTTTTTATAGACCGAGTCACTGGTGCGTCCTGCTTTAATTTTTTCTTGTAAGCAGGAATCAGGAGGGTAGAGTTGTGGTCAGATTTACCAAATGGAGGGCGAGGGAGAGCTTTGTATGCGTCTCTGTATGTGGAGTACAGGTGATCTAGAATTTGTTTCCCTCTGGTTGCACATTTAACATGTTAATAGAAATTTGGTAGAACTGATTTAAGTTTCCCTGCATTAAAGTCTCCGGCCACTAGGAGCGCCGCCTCTGGGTGAGTGGTTTCCTGTTTGCTTATTTCCTTATACAGCTGACTGAGTGAGGTCTTAGTGCCGGCATCTGTCTGTGGTGGTAAATAAACAGCCACGAAAAGTATAGCTGAAAACTCTAGGCAAGTACTGTGGCCTGCAATTTATCACAATATGCTCCACCTCAGGCTAGCAAATTCTAGAGACTTCCTTAGATTTTGTGCACCAGCTGTTGTTTACAAATATGCATAGACCCCCCCCCGCTGAATATTCATGTCGTCATTCAGCCATGATTCCGTGAAACATATTTATTACAGAATAACTACTATAAAAGCTGTACACATATTTGTTATGTTGTACTAAATAATAAAAAACACTACAGTAGTACTAACTAAAATAATGAAGGCTAGTAAGAGCATAAAACACACCACTCCAATATAATGTAAAGTTTCTCCTAGTCTAACATTCAAAACCTTATTTTTTTTATTTTTCCTTTATTTAACTAGGCAAGTCAGTTAAGAACAAATTCTTAATTTCAATAAGAAGGAACAGTGGGTTAACTGCCTGTTCTGGGGCAGAATGACAGATTTGTACCTTGTCAGCTCAAGGATATGAACTTGCAAACTTTCGGTTACTAGTCCAACGCTCTAAACACTAGGCTACCCTGCCACCCCAAATGATCTATTATGATTATGATCTAACCATAATCATTACTAAAGACAACATTCCTGTGAAGCAGGTTTAGACTGACACATATACTCTACCTGGAACCCAAAATGGTTCTACCTGGAACCAAAAAGCGTTCTCCTATGGGGACAACCGCAGAACCCTTTTGGAAACCTTTTTCTAAGAGTGTAGAGGTGTGGCAGATTTGACTTGTGAATTATGCATGCATCAACTGTGCAGGTGTGTTCCACTCTTTTCACACCATTTTGATACAAAGTGATTTTCATAGCAGTTTAGGAGAGCATTTTCGCTAACCCTAACCCTTTTCCTAACCTTAACCTCAGTCTCCTAACCTGCTACATTAATTATCCTAAACTGCTGGGTAAGTTCTCCTAACCTGCTACAATTATTCCTGGTGTGTGATGATTGACAGTGAACTTTATTTGAATTATTTGGCATGGTGTTCTCTCTGATTAGATTGATGCTTTATGTAACACCTTAAAAAGTTCTCAAATTGGTCCTGTAAAATGGGACAGTTTTTTTCCTCTGGGGTCCAAGTATCATTGGAAATGGATCTACCTGAAAAGATTTTGGCATTTTTTAGGGAACATGTTTGTGCTCATTCTAAATGCCAAAGTCTTGGCTGTATTCAATGGTGTGAATCATGCTATTCAACTACACAATGGATTCTACTCATGGGGTAAGACATAGAAAGGTTTATCTCAGATAGATGTGTCTATTAATGTCGTGTGTGTTGTAAATGACAAAAGCTGTAGGGTCGTTCCGCCAATTCGGTGTCTTTTTTGAGATGTGTAACTTGGTGAATTTAAAAAAAATAATTTCACCTAATTTTAACATTCTGCCAAATAAAGTAACAGGGTTGACCATAACAGGGTTGAAGATTTCATCTTAAATCATCCTGTAACGGATGTCGTCTAGAGATAGAGAGGAGGACCAAGGTGCAGCGTGGTAAGTGTCCATAATTTAATGAAGCAAAAATGAACACTGAACAAAAACAATAAACAACAAACGAACAGCCCGTAAGGTGAATGACAAAACACTAAACAGGAAAAAAAACACCCACGAAACATAGGTTGAAAAGGCTACCTATGTATGATTCTCAATCAGAGACAACTAACGACACCTGCCTCTGATTGAGAACAATTTTGGGGTTAAATGGCTTAAAATCTTCCTCGAAGTCACAGAGGGTGCCCGGAGGAACATGTCAAAATGCTGAATTCATATACTGTAATGAATATAATAATATATATATAATTCAAATATTTATTCATATAAAAATCTGTTTAATTGAATTCTCCATGTGGTCTATATTAACGACACTTCATTGAATATAACAGGCTTTTAAAATACAATATTGGTGCACAAATGTCTACTTAAAATATCAAAGGGTTGCAAAAGGCACTCATTTCATGGAACGGCCCAGTCGTAGCTGGGTCGGTGTAGTTTTGCAACAGTAATCTGAATTCATGCCAGCTTCCTCACCACAGTAATAGGAGGGGAAACCATTGCCAGCCTTCAGTGACAATACAAATGGCAATTTTCTCTTGATAAGCAGCTTAGCAACCTTAGGACTTGTCTGAAAATGTGAGAGTGACCAATGTTATTCTCCTGACTGATGTGTAGACTATAAAGAGTGGTGCAAATTTTCACTTTACAGAAACGTACATTATTTTTCTGCTTCTCTCTTAAAGACCTGAAGAACTTTCTGAACTTGATGCCAGTCAGGCTGTATGAATAAGCCCAAAGAGTTTGTTGGACCACTCTCATTCCGGGCACTTGGCCACTTGGTCCCTTTTTTCCAACAGCGGTTATTGAGTTTGAGCTGGTGTGGACCAGAGAGGACCAGTAGAGTTTGGTAATTAACTGACTTGTGTGAGCATGGTATGAGGACCAATCCCCTCAGGATTTACCCACGGTCATCCTCTCACTCCACTCTCTTCCCCCTTCTCCCTTTCCTATCACTCTCTCAGCTGCTCTCTGCCCATTAAGCTGGGGCTGCCACTATGTCCAGTGGTCCCTGCCATGGGGCATGTATGTGGCCGGCAGGCTGGAGGCCAGAGAGCGCCATTAGCTCTTCCTCCCAAAGTGCTGACACACTCCTTTCTCTGCTGGGCCTCTGGTCTCTCTGCCCTTAGTGCCACAGGGCCCCTAAGCCCACTGTGATTAAGGTGCCTGACCCATGTGGAAGGGGAAGGGATTTGGGGAGCTCTAAATGTGTTTAATCCCACAGTAATTAAACAGTAAGAAAAAGTAGGGTCATTCAGAAATATGGGGGTTTATTTTAAATGTATAACGTTCACATTCCCTTTTCCATTGTTAGAAATAGCCTCCTACTTATCTTTCTATAGTAGGGTGTGGTTGATTACATTCTTTCCCTCCATTCTGTATGTGTTGATCACTGTTTCTTGATATCGATGCAGTTAGTAAGAATACTTTATCAGTGCCTTGAAACAATGGCACTTTGCAGGGTCCCTTTAATAACATATTTATATAAAAAGCAATGGTGTCAGTTTAATGTATGTGGTCAGCACTTAAGTTTGCAGGTTTCCATGGGACTCGCTGTATACAAACCCATTAAAAAAGAGGAATACCCTGGATACTGAGAGCAGCTAGTCTTTCTTGCCATAGTTCCAATTGCAATCATTTCACTACTGGCAATCACCTCAAAAAGTATACAAACATCTGTAGTAGAGGGTTTATACCATGAACCATTAACTCTTAATTGATATATTGAACATTATTTCTGGTTAGGAATGGACAAATATTTACGTATATCAGCCCACAATGAAGAATGTTAATTAGAATTTAGAAACAAATACCAGTCAGAATGGCCTGGGACTGGTCTATGAAAACTTTTTACATTCACACAAGTGTCCACTCATATATGGATTTGGTTGGACACATTCTTTGCTTATCCAAACAAATACCTGTAATTCTGACTTGAAGTTGTTAAGGTTTTCTTCCTGGGAAGGAGAGGAGGACCAAAATGCAGCGTGGTTATGGTTGAACATCTTTAATAAAGATGATAACATGAACAATATACATAATAAGAAACCGTGGGGGGGAGAAGAAAAAAAAAAGAAAAAAAAACCGAAACAGTCCTAACTGGTGAAAAACACAGAGACAGGAAACTATCATCCACGAAATCCCAAAGAATATGGCTGCCTAAATATGGTTCCCAATCAGAGACAACGATAAACACCTGCCTCTGATTGAGAACCACTCTAGGCAACCATAGACGTACCTAGAATACGACACTGAACACAACTCCATCAATCTACAAAACCCCTAGACAAGACAAACACATAATCACCCATGTCACACTGGCCTAACCACAATAATAAAGAACACACAAAATACTAAGGCCAGGGCGTGACAGAAGTGGAGTCCGAGAGCCCTAGAATTGAGAATAATTCGAGATTGTGAACTCTTTCTGAACACAGTAATAGTGTGCTATGAGAGGATTAACCTGTGAAGAAGAAAGAAGAAGAAAAGTCAGCTCATTATAAGCTCAGACACACATCACAGCTATTCAGATGCATGCCTCTGAAATCCCTTTCCCTCATTCATTATGTCCAATTAGGAAAACGTCACACGGCAGTTCCTCCTGGAACAGTGCAAAATAGAAAAACATACTGTCAACCACGATTAGAGGCGAGCCCCCTGTTTTCAAAAGTCATTGAAGCATCATTGAGCCTTGTTGGCCAAGCCAACACAGGGAAGGTTCTGGCTGCAGTGACCAGAGTTAGGATAGGTTCCTCTTCAAAGGGCTCAGTCAGGGAAAGCGAGCCAGGCTATCACACACTGAGTCCCTTTGTCTACATGGAGGATGATGATGCATTATTAAAGCATTACAAGTGTGAGGCAGCGTGCACCTGCCAGTACACTCAGCATCTAGCTGGTTTGGGCTCACAGGCACTTGAGGTTGAGCTGTCAGAGGCTGGGTCTCCGTGCTGTTGCTCTCATTTCTCTACTTCTCTCAGATGTGCAAATTACCTCCTACGTCCATTCTCATTTTTTCTCTGAGTCATGCAGTAGTGTAAACCTGGGCAGCCTCTGTCTCACTCTCTCTAAACCTGTCAACCCACAGAGGTTTAAATCTAACCCTCGCTGACATAATATGGCTACAGAAGTGGTGCAGATTGGGGGTTGGAAAGGAATGCTAATTTGTACAGTGCCTTGCAGAAGTATTCATCCCACTTGGCATTTTTCCTATTTTTTGGGGGTTTTTTTTAAACGGAAAGTGGTGTGTGCATATGTATTCACCCCCTTCGCTATGAAGCACCTAAATAAGATCTGGTGCAACCAATTACCCTCAGAAGTCACATAATTAATTAAATAAAGTCCACCTGTGTGCAATCTAAGTGTCACATGATCTGTCACATGATCTCGGTATACATACACCTGTTCTGTAAGGCCCCAGAGTCTGCAACACCACCAAGCAAGTGGCACCATGAAGACCAAGGAGCGCTCCAAACTGGTCAGGGACAAAGTTGTGGAGAAGTACAGTTCAGGGTTGGATGATAAAAAAATATCAGAAACTTTGAACATCCCACAGAGCACCATTAAATCCATTATTAAAAAATGGAAAGAATACGTCACCACAACAAACCTGCCAAGAGAGGGCCGCCCACCAAAACTCACAGACCAGACAATGAGGGCATTAATCAGAGAGGCAACATAGAGACCAAAGATACAGCTGTGGAGCTTTGCAGCTCCTTCAGGGTTAACGGCTTTCTTCTGTTGTTGTGGTGGGTGATTCTGTAACGGCTTTCTTCTGTTGAAGGAGGAGCGGACCAAAATGCAGCGTGGTACTTTTGAGACATATTTATTGAAGAGCGAAAAAACACGAACAATACAAAAACAACAAACGGAAACGTGAAAACCTAAACAGTCCTATCTGGTGAAGACACAGAGACAGGAACAATCACCCACGAAAACAAATAAACCCACAAATAAACCCATGTCACAACCTGGCCTGACCCAATAAATGAAGATAAACATAATAAATATAGACCAGGGCGTGACAGAACCCCCTGTCCCGGACTCCCGGACGCACATCAAAACAATAGGGAGGGTCCGGGTAGGCGTCTGTCCATGGTGGCGGCTCCGGCTCCGGCGCGGGACGTGGAACCCACTCTATAAATGTCTTAGTCCCACCTCCTCGCGTCCTAGGATAGTCCACCTTCGCCGCCGACCATGGCCTAGTAGTCCTCACCCAGAACCCCACTGGACTGAGGGGCAGCTCGGGACTGAGGGGCAGCTCGGGACTGAGGGGCAGCTCGGGGCAGAGGCAGCTCGGGACTGAGGGGCAGCTCGGGACTGAGGGGAAGCTCGGGACTGAGAGGAAGCTCAGCACTGAGAGGAAGCTCGAGACTGAGAGGAAGCTCAACCAGGTATTTGGATCCGGCAGATACTGGCTGGTTGACGGTTCTGGCAGATCCTGGCTGACTGGCAGATCTGGAAGAGTCTGGTTGACTGGCAGATCTGGAAGAGTCTGGCTGACTGGCAGATCTGGAAGAGTCTGGCTGACTGGCAGTTCTGGAAGAGTCTGGCTGACTGACGAATCTGACTGCTCCATGCTGACTGGCGGCTCTGGCTGCTCCATGTAGACTGACAGCTCTGGCTGCTCCATGCAGACTGGCAGCTCCTTGCAGACTGACAGATCCTTGCAGACTGACAGCTCCCTGCAGACTGACAGCTCCTTGTAGACTGGCAGCTCCTTGCAGACTGGCAGCTCCATGCAGACTGGCAGCTCTGGCTGCTCCATGCAGACTGACAGCTCCGGCTGTTCCATGAAGACTGACAGCTCTGGCTGCTCCATGTAGACTGACAGCTCTGGCTGCTCCATGTAGACTGACAGCTCTGGCTGCTCCATGTAGACTGACAGCTCCTTGCAGACTGACAGCTCCTTGCAGACTGACAGCTCTTTGTAGACTGACAGCTCCTTGTAGACTTGCAGCTCCTTGCAGACTGGCAGCTCCTTGCAGACTGACAGATCCTTGCAGACTGACAGCTCCTTGCAGACTGACAGCTCCTTGTAGACTGACAGCTCCTTGCAGACTGGCAGCTCCTTGCAGACTGGCATCTCTGGCTGCTCCATGCAGACTGACAGCTCCGGCTGTTCCATGAAGACTGACAGCTCTGGCAGCTCCATGTAGACTGACAGCTCTGGCTGCTCCATGTAGACTGACAGCTCTGGCTGCTCCATGCAGACTGACAGCTCGGGCTGCGCTAAACAGACGGGAGACTCCGGAAGCGCAGGAGAGGAGGAAGGCTATGGCTGCGCTAAACAGGCGGGAGGCTCCGGCAGCGCAGGAGAGGTGAGGCGCACTGTAGGCCTGATGCGTGGTGCTGGCACTGGTGGTACTGGGCCGAGGACACGCACAGGAAGCCTGGTGCGGGGAGCTGCCACCGGAGGACTGGTGTGTGGAGGTGGCACTGGATAGACCGGACCGTGCAGGCGCACTGGAGCTCTTGAGCACCGAGCCTGCCCAACTTTACCTGGCTCGATGCCCACTCTAGCCCGGCCGATATGAGGAGCTGGTATGTACCGCACCGGGCTATGCACCCCGCACTGGAGACACCGTGCGCTCCACAGCATAGCACGGTGCCTGCCCGGTCTCTTTAGCCCCCCGGTAAGCACAGGAAGTTTGCGCAGGTCTCCTACCTGGCGTAGCCATACTCCCTGTGAGGCCCCCCCCCCCAAGAAATTTTTGGGGCTGACTCTCGGGCTTCCAACCGCGTCGCCGTGCTACCTCTTCATACCATCGCCTCTCCGCTTTCACCGCCTCCAGTTCTTCCTTGGGACGGCGATATTCTCCAGGCTGAACCCAGAGTCCTTTACCGTCCAGTTCGTCCTCCCATGTCCATACCTTCTCTCGCTGCACCTTGGGACGGCTACACTCCCCTGGTTTAGCCCAGGGTCCTCTCCCGTCGAGGATTTCCTCCCAAGTCCAGAACGTTTTGTCAACCTGCTCCTGCTGCGGCTGTTGCCTGTTACCATGCCGCTTGGTCCTGTTGTGGTGGGTGATTCTGTAACGGCTTTCTTCTGTTGAAGGAGGAGCGGACCAAAATGCAGCGTGGTACTTTTGAGACATATTTATTGAAGAACGAAAAAACACGAACAATACAAAAACAACAAACGGAAACGTGAAACCCTAAACAGTCCTATCTGGTGAAGACACAGAGACAGGAACAATCACCCACGAAAACACTCAAAGAATATGGCTACCTAAATATGGTTCCCAATCAGAGACAACGATAATCACCTGATTCTGATTGAGAACCGCCTCAGGCAGCCATATACTATGCTATACACCCCACACAACCCCAAGACGAAACACACCACAAAAGAACCCATGTCACACCCTGGCCTGACCCAATAAATGAAGATAAACATAATAAATATAGACCAGGGCGTGACAACAGCGGAGATTGGAGTATCTGTCCATAGGGCCACTTTAAGCCATACACTACACAGAGCTGGGCTTTACAGAAGAGTGGCCAGAAAAAAAAACATTGCTTAAAGAAGAAAAATATGCAAACATGTTTGGTGTTCACCAAAAGGCATGTGGGAGTCTCCCCAAACATATGGAAGAAGGTACTCTGGTCAGACTACAATTGAGCTTTTTGGCCATCAAAGGAAAATGCTATGTCTGGCGCAAACCCAACACCTCTCATCACCCCGAGAACAGCATCTTTTTTTAATCTGCAGGCACTGGGAAACTGGTTGGAATTGAAGGAATGATGGATGGTGCTAAATACTGGGAAATTCTTGAGGGAAACCTGTTTCAGTCTTCCAGAGATTTGATACTGGGACGGAGGTTCACCTTCCAGCAGGACAATGACCCTAAGCATACTGCTAAAGCAACACTAGTCAAAGCCCAGACCTCAATCCAATTGAGAATCTGTGGTATGACTTAAAGATTGCTGTACACCAGCGGAACCCATCCAACTTGAAGCAGCTGGAGCAGTTTTGGGGGGTGAATAGTTACGCAGGCCCAAGTTTTCAGTTTTTATGTCTAATTTCTTGTTTATTTCACAAAAAGATTTTGCATCTTCAAAGTGGTAGGCATGTTGTGTAAATCAAACGATAAAACCTCCCCAAAAATTATTTTAATTCCAGATTGTGAGACAATAAAATAGGAAAAATGCCACGGGAGGTGAATACTTTCGGAAGCTACTGTATCCTATTTTGCCCAAACTGTGTCTTCCAACACATGTTAGGTAGACAGAGTGGGGTTTGAAATTATTGACACCTTTGTTAAAGATAAGCAAAAACGTCTGTATAAATTATTCAAATACTGAGCTATATTGCATGGAACATTTATTTGGGAAATGATATTTTATACTAATACTATTATTCAGAAAAATATTTTTTTTAACAATATTTTTGTTGTTGTTATTGCCTTGGATTGAATTAGGACATATCATGATCAATAAATGTCTCAAGTTTTTTTAAATATATATTTTTGGGCTACAATTTGCATCACTTCTGTAGAATCACCAATATACAGCACTTAGTGGGAATAGACGCAGACATTAAAATGACACTCTAAGCCTGGATCAAGATTGGTGTGGGATAATGTAAGAAATGCCATGTTAACTTTTTTCTTTGGGAAGTGCCTCAGGTTTCTTGTAAACTCTAGAGCAGTTTCGGAAACAGGTGGCCAACAAAATAATTTAGGAAATATGTTCCCAAGTATACCCACAAATAAAATAAGAGATATGTGATCGGGATCCACAGATGACGCAATCTCTATTGCACATCATACTGCCTTCATCCACCTGGACAAAACAAATACCTACAGAATGTACGAATGCTGTTCATTGACTACAGCTCAGCATTCAACACCATAGTCCCCTCCAAAGCTCCTCACCAAGCTCAGGACCCTGGCACTGAACTTCTCCCTCTGCAACTGGATCCTGGACTTACTGGTGGGCCACCTGCAGGCAGTGAGGGTATAGGAAACAACACTTAGTCCCCTCCTGTTCACCCACGACTGCGTGGTCGCGCACGACTCCAAAACCATCATCAAGTTTGCGGATGACACAACGTTGGTAGGATTGATCACCAATGATGATGAGGCAGCCTATAGGGAGGTGGTCAGACCTGGCAGTGTGGTGCCAGGACAACAACCTCTCCCTCAATGTCAGCAAGACAAAGGAGCAGATTGTGGACTACAGCATATGGAGGGGAAAGCATGCCCCCATCCACATCGATAGGCTATAGTGGAGCGGGCTGAGAAGTTCAAGTTGCTTGGTGTCAACATCGCTAAGGAATTAACATGGTCCACACACACCGACACAGTTGTGAAGAGGGCACAGCACTGTTTCATCCCTCAGGAGGCTGAAAAATGTTGACATGGGCCGTCAGATCGTCAAAACGTTCTACAGCTCCACGATTGAGAGCATCTTGACTGACGGCATCACTGCTTGGTATGACAAGTGTAAGGCACCTGACCGCAAGGCACTACAGAGGGTGGTGAGTACGGCCCAGTACATCACTGGACCGAGCTCCCTGCCATCCAGGACCTCGAAACCAGGCTGCATCAAAGGAAGGCCCTAACATTTTTCAAAGACTCCAGCCACCCAAGCCATATACTGTTCTCTCTGCTATTGCATGGCAAGAGGTACCAGTGCACCAAGTCTGGAATCAACAGGACCCTGAAGAGCTTCTACTCCCAAGCCATAAGACTGCTAAACAAAACTGCTAAATAGATCATCAAATGGCTACCCGGACTACCTGCACTGACCATTTGTTTTCACTAACTCTCCTGCACAGACTCTATGCACACACACCAGACTATGCACACACACCGGACTATACCCACACATTCAAACATACTTACACTGACACCCTAACAAACACACACAACATGCACACTGACGCCACACATACTCACACACATGTTCACACTCACCACATACTGTATGCTGCTGCTACTGTCGCTTATCTATCCTGTTGCCTAGTCACTCAGCCTGATCTCATAGACTAGATGTTACATAATACATGTAATTAGTATGGTTACATAAGACAGAAGGTTAAGGCGAACACAAAAGTAGGGTGGATGGATTGGTGTATGATGTAAATGTCTAGCAACCCAAAGGTTGTGTGTTTGAATCTCATCACGGACTACTTTGGCTAATTAGCAACTTTGCAACTATTTACTACTTTTTAGCTACTTTGCAACTACTTAATATGTTAGCTAATCCTAACCGTAACCCTTTAACCTAACTCCTAATCCTAGCCTTAACCCCGAGCCTAGCTAATGTTAACCACCTAGCCAACATTAGCATTTTCCACCTGAGCTCAGCAACCAAAACAAAGAAAGTCCCTTTTTCAGGACCCTGTCTTTCAAAGATTATTCGTAAAAATCTAAATAACTTCACAGATCTTCATTGTAAAGGGTTTAAATACTGTTTCCCATGCTTGTTTAATGAATCATAAACAATGAATGAACATGCACCTGTGGGACGGTCGTTATGACACTAACAGCTTACAGACAGTAGGCAATTAAGGTCACAATTATGACAATTTAGGAGACTGAAGAGGCCTTTCTACTGACTGAAAAACACCAAAAGAAAGACATTCCTTAATAGGATGTCGGTGGGCGGAGCTGGGAGGGTCGTTAGCGAAATGGGATACACCTGGGCCCAGGTGTGTTCCGGATTTAAAATACACCTTTTCCCCATTCATTGAGGAGACTCTCCATGCAAAAACACTGTTGGATTTTGGTTGTGGCATTTTTGTGGCTTGCTTTGGCATCTTGCAACACTCCTCATTATCACATCTATACACGCAACCACTCACTGATACTACTGATTACTGACTACACACACCATTGTTTATTTGTATATAGGTTAAAGGTTACCTCAGTTAATAAATATATCTTTGTTATTCCTTATCTCCACGTCCCTTTTTGTTACGGGCTTCAAGCCGATTCGTGACACATATGAAATGTAACATGGAGTGTCCTGGCTTTACATTTACTATGTTATGTCTACTCCTGAGTCTAGGTTGCAGCAGTCACTTTGCCCCTACCTCAATTAGCATACTTCGTACCCTTGCACATCGACTCAGTACTTGTACTCCCTGTATAGCCATGTATAGCCATGTTATTTTTTCTCGTTGTTATTTCTTATTCAATGTGTATTTACTCTCCCATGACAACAGTGTTTTTATCCCATGATATCCCATGACAACAGGATGCAGGACAGGGAGAGTACTGTAAACATTTATATCAAGCTAGCTAGTGAAATGTCAATGAATGTTTCATGTGTTTTGACCTGTCCCCAAATTAATATAGTTCAGAGTTCGTTTTGATATTTCAACCTACGTGTCTTGGATCACGTCTGGTGTGGATGTACAAAATCAACATGTGGACGTCTAGACAGCATGTACCCGTGCTCTAGAGTCTGCGCGGAATGGGCCAAACCACCACATCAAAGCCAACAGTTACAGCTCTGTCGTAGCGTTCAGCCTGGGCGGTTCCTGTTCACTCGCCTCAGGTGAACTCATTGTTTGCATTCACAACACTCCCATTCCACTGAACCAGACGGAGCAGTGCTGCACATTATTATCATTTGTATTTGAGGATGAACATTGAGTATTTGTCCCTAATGGGCACTGTAAATTTGACAGCACAAATCCTTTTTATTTGTATTGGATGTCGAGGGATTGTGTTAATGAATGTGTGCACTATGTAAGGTCATTCAAGCACACCTCAAATGAGGCAGACACCCCATCTCCTAATCTGTTCTTTGCAAAACTAGTGGGGCTTACAGCTCATGTTCAGGCCAGGGCTGAGGCTCAGACAAGGCCCAGAGTAGGACCCTGCAGATATGCCTGGAGAGTGAAATGTTCTCACTATTTATGTGGCTGTCGAAAGGCCTAAAAGGCAGCTACTACTAGAGGATAGACAGGATATACATTTTGGGAACAATTACTTATTTTACTATTGTTAATTGATGTTCTATAGTATGAAATGTACGGGACAGCACCACATCTGACAGCAAAGTGCTCTTTTACACACCAACTAGAATGTTGTTCTTTTCAAACCATTCCCATGAGAACACAGTGAAAACTTTTGAAGCTTTGTACTAAATATACAAATATCCTTCCTCACAACACAGCCAAACTCCCTAAAAATACAAACATTCAGGAGGACACATTGAAGAAGTATGCAACAATGAAGAACAAACTGAGGATTTCTAGCACAAACACGGAAACTTAGGTCCGAGTGGCAACTCCAAAGCCACTCCCAAGCCCTTTCATTCAGGAACATTCAAAAAGGCATAACGAGGCGGGTAGAGTCACTTTGAAGCATAAATAAATCATTTGAGGATAAACCAGAAAGACCATCTATTCAGGAAACAACCACAAATACTGTAGAGTGTGTTACTTTAGGAATTCTCATTGTTAAAGATAACAATTAGCCATGTCCTTCCTACCATCTATTTTTAAACCCCTTGGAGGAAATCCAGACTGAATAACACTGAGATGACTGCCTCACCCAGCAGAGAGGAACGTTTTTAGTCCTGATTTTTGTCAATATAGCATTTAGTCACAGTTGAATATATAGTGTTTATGTTTTTCAGCTGGCCAAGGAAGCATGCAAAGCTGTTTGATTCTTATTATTGCATCTTTGCTCACACAAAGCCACAAAGCCACACACACATGACATGGTCTTTTATCCTTCGTTGCTTTCCTTCCTTTTTTTGCTTTCTAAAGGGTCATTCTTATTTTGATCTTTTGAATGTCTTTTGCAAAACAGCAACATTGTATTTGTTGGATTCATAAAGTAGTACCATAGTTAAAACGAGTCCAGTTTTTACTTGGTTTAAGTGGACTCCAGTGCGAGTTTCATGGATGACACTATATGGATGTTGACCTTACAGTATGTTGACTTTTTTTTCAGTAACGCATTCTTGCAGTGAATCTATCAGTCAATGAAAGATTCATTTTGAGAATTATAACTCACTGGGCCCAACAAGCCATGCCCTCTATGTCAGTATGACCAAGATGAAATCTGTGGTCAGAAGCTGTTTGTGACATATTGGCTCCACCTTGTGGACCAACACACAAGTCCCAGGTCCTTAACCAAAGTATGAACAGCAACAGACAGACATTTTTTTATCTGATCAAACCAAAGACATGTTGCTCAAATTAACATTAACAGTTTTTCTTCCTATTAAAAGTAACCAATTTTCATGTAACTTTTGCCATACAGGAATAATAGTCACATCTGGATACATTATTTAATAGACGGTAACCTCTGAGTTCTTCTGGACTGGGGATGACTGTAGTACAATAAAGTAGTATAGCGTAGTGTAATAGTCTAGTGAAGTAGTATCTGTTTGTCCTTTGGTAACCTCTGACTGTCCCCCCACTGTCCATCCCCTAACATTGGCATTTCAAACACTTTGCGACCTGCCAGAAGACCTCACACTTAGCTGACTAAACTCAACTCCACGGTGAAGGAAGTTTCTGATGAACTCCACCAACAACTTTGAGTAGAAACCAGGCTTTGTGGAATTCAGGTCCGACTACATCGATTCGACCAAGGTCAATACTTAAAAATATATATATGTATATGAAACACCTACCTCTTACCTATGTTTGTCCTCTGTAGTTGCATGCCTATCTTTGTTTGCTGAAATCAATACTTTTTCAATCACCAACTCTTTGCTCATTTCTGTTTCTCGAAAATGGCAACTCAGTGAGAATGTGCATGTGCCTAGGTCTCCAAATGCTCCTTGTCCAATCAAATCACACAATCTAAGCCTACGTCATCTGAGATTCAGTTGGCACATGCACATTCTGCAGATTTGCCATTTTTGGGAGTATTTGAAGAATGAACCATGTGTGAATTGATATAGTCAGACCTGAGTTCATTGGTGTGGTTCAGCAGAAACATTGTTCACCATGGAGTTGAGTTTAGTCCGATAACTCACACCCAGTTTTCACAAAGTGTCAGGACCCGGTTACGAACCTGGGTCTCCGGAGTGAGAAACAGTCACTTAACCAACTGAGCCACGAATAGTCATCAAAACCCAGAAGATGAGGCAGACACAGCAGTACTTAAGATGGTGTATTTAATAAAGTAAAAAGGAGAAGTCCTTAAATACAAAAATGGCAAATCCAAAAGGTGGTAGGAATAGCACAAAAAAGCCTCAAGAGATACTCAAAAACAAAAACAGAATTCCACAAGAGCATCCACTGGAAACGACAAGAATACACAGAACACTAGGGCTGGGTGCTAACATACAAACACAGAGCACAGAACTGAGGGAAACAAAGGGTTTAAATACAATCAGGGAAAACGAGGCACAGGTGCAATTAATAATGGGGAACAAGGGAAAAAACATAAGGTCAAAAAGCACAATGGGGGCATCTACTGACCAAAACCCGGAACAACCCTGGCCAAATCCTGACAGAATCCCCCCCCTAGGAACGGCTCTGTTCCACCAGCTCTCTCAGGGTGGAGGGCCCTGAAGGAATGAGGTCAGGGTCCAGGATGTCTTTCGCAGGAACCCAGGAGCGCTCCTCAGGACCGTAGCCTTCCCAGTCCACCAGATACTGCCAGGACCGCTGCACCCGGCGGGAATCCAGTATCCGATGGACGGTATAAGCCGGCTGGCCTCCAATGACACGAGGCGGAGGGGGAGGTCTGTCTGCCGGGACAAGGGGAGAAAAACAACAGGTTTTAACAATGAAATGTGAAATGTGGGATTAATCTAAGGGATCTGGGTAAGTGAGCGATAAGATACTGGGTTAACTCTCCTGGCAACCTTGAAGGGACCGATGTATTTTTGGGACATGCGAGACTCCACCCGTAGAGGTAAGTCTCTTGTGGAAGACTCTCTGGCCACTAGGCCCGGGACGGCCGTCTGTTGGCTTGTTGTTGGTACCTCTGTATAAGATTAAGACGGGTCTTCTTCCACTTAAGACAGCGTCTGACGAACTTCAAGGCTGAAGGCACTCTGACTTCTGCCTACTGGTGGGAACAATGGAGGAGCATAGCCAAACTGACACTCGTGCGGGGACATACCAGTGGAGGAGGAGCGCAAGGTGTTGTGCGCGTATTCGGCCCAAACAATAAAGGATGACCATGTGGACGGGTTGTCACGAGTCATACATCGGAGGGTGGTTTCCAGCTCTTGATTCATCCTCTCTGTTTGGCCGTTGGACTCCGGATGGTACCCTGAAGATAGACTGGCAGAAGCCCCCATAAGTTGGCAGAAGGCCTTCCAAAACCTTGAGGCGAACTGGGGACCTCTGTCAGAAACCACATCTTGAGGAATGCCGAAGACTCGGAACACATGATTAATTACCAACTCAGCCGTTTCCTTGGCAGAAGGTAATAGTCAGAGGGACGAAGCCGCCTTTGAAAACCTGTCAATTATGACTAGGATAGTAGTATTGCCTCCAGTAATAAAGTCCAATGAGATATGGGACCAGGGTCTGTGGGAACAGGTAAAGGGTGAAGGAGTCCTTATTTGCCCTGTACTACGCTGGGATACCTACGCCCGGATGACAGGTGAGGCGAGAGGAGTGCCCCACAGAAGGACCTGCCATGGGGGATGGAGGAAGTCCAGTAATAAATGAAGGAGTCCTTGAGGGCGGAGGTGAGAAGATTTGCCATCTTAACCCTAGGGGCACACACGTGGACAGGCATTGACAGATGGCACAGCTTCTTTTCCCCCACAAAACCTTGCATTGCCACCCTTGGTTAAAGCTGAGAGATGGAAGTTCTTGTATGAGGCGAGAGGAGTGCCCCCCACAGAAGGACCTGAGTCCTCACTGCCTTGGGGACAAACAACCGATTGGCAGGACCTCTTTTCGGGTCCGGTTCGCTAGCTTGAGCACGTCTCACGGTATCCTCAACTTGCCACGAGATCGGAGCCACAATCAGCAGGAAGGACAGGCATGTTCGACCCGGGCCGATAGGTGAGGATAAACTGGAATCGATTGAAGAAAAGAGACCATCTAGCTTGGCTTCGCCTGCTGGATATTCCAGATTTTTGTGGTCCGTAAGCACTTGAAACGGGTGAGAAACCCCTCGAGCCAGTGTCTCCATTCCTTCAATGCCATCTTAACCGCTAGGAGTTCACGATCCCCACATCGTAGTTCCTCTCAGTCGGGGTAAGCCGGTGTGAGAAGAACGGATGAAGCTTCTTGTCTTCACCCCTCTGAGACAGGACAGCTCCAACACCAACCTCTGATGAGTCTACCTCCACCACAAATGGTTCATCCGCTGGAAGGCAGTCTCAGCTTCTTTTCCCCCACAAAAATTGCCACCCTTGGTTAAAGCTTGCCATACCAAACAGATGGCTGTATGCTTAGTGTGTTCTTGAAGGGAGCTCGAAAAGATGAGGATGTCATCCAAGTAAACGAACACAAATCTTATGCTGGGGCGTTGGGCAGGCCGAAGGGCATACAGTGGGCTGTGGCCATAAGGGGTAGCGGGTAACGGTTACGGACGGTTATGGCATTGAGTCCCCGGTAGTCGATGCAATCCTTGTCCCTCGTTCGGGTGGAGATAGGGAAAAGATCCGACCCCTGGGGGCAAGTGCCCGGAAACAGGTCGATGGGGCAATCGTAAGGTCTATGGGGTGGTAGCATGGTGGCCCTCTGTTTGCTAAACACCAGTTTGAGGTCATTGACTCGGGAGTCTCAGCTTCCTATCAACACAAATGTAGGACTGTACTTCCATCCAATGTAGTTCATGGGTTCACTTAGAGGTTCCTTCGCCCAGACACCATCCATGAAGTTACCTGCGGCTCCAGAGTCTACCAAGGCCAGGTGAAGCTTGTGGTTGTCCCAGGAGAGGGTAACTGGAATGAGCAGACGGGAGTTGGATGGATGGGAGGAGGTTATGTTTCCCGTTACAGTTCCCCCGGTCTGTACGGGACAGAGCGTTTCCCTGGAGCCCGGGACACGTGGCAGAAATATTGTTTGAAGGTGAAGCTTGTGGTTGTCCCAGGAGAGGGTAACTGGAATGAATGAGCGTCGCTCCCTCATCCGGCGGTCTCTCTCAGCCTGGGAGATGCGTCCAATCTGCATGGGTTCCGATGGAGCCAGCGAGGATAAAGGTGGGGACTCGGAGCTGGGACTGATAGGGGCTAGAGGTCTACGGTTGAGTTCTCTCTCTCAGACGCTGGTCAATGCGTGAGGCCAACTTGATCAGGGACTCGAGATTGTCCGGTGGTTCCCGAGTGGAGTTCATCTTGGATAGTGTCGGAAAGGCCTTTCAGAAAGCACACCGTGAGCGCCTCGTTGTTCCAGCCACTTGCTGCTGCCACCGTGCGGAACTGGATGGCATAGTCCGTCACGCTGCGCCAACCTTGGTGAAGAGTCAGGAGCCGTTTGGCTGAGTCAGAACCACTGCTTGGGCCTTGAAACACTCGTTTGAATTCCTCAGCAAAGGCAGAGTAGCTGGCACAGCAGGAACTATGGGCATCCCACACAGCAGTAGCCCAGGCCAGGGCTTTTTCCGACAGCAGGGTGATGATATAAGCGATCTTAGACCGGTCGGTGGGAAACGAAGGGTTGTAGCTCAAAGGAGAGAGAACATTGGGTGAGAAACCCTTTACAAGCACTTGGATCACCTGAGAACCGTTGGGGAGGTGGAAGACGAGGTTCAGCCAGGGGGTTAACTGCCATAACGTGAATCTGAGGTACTGGGACGGGAACTGTTGCCGGGGTAAGACGATCAGATATTTGCTTAATGGAAGTCAGCATCTCCGACAGAAGATGAGAATGTCTAGCCATTAAGGCCTCTTGCTGAACCAGGGCGGCGTGGCGTTGGACAGTCTCCTGGTGGTGGGACAGCATGGCAAAAAGGTCCTGGGAACTGGCTGCCTCTGGGTTCAATTTTGGCTCTGTGTTTCTGTCAGGACCCGGTTACGAACCTGGGTCTCCGGAGTGAGAAACAGTCACTTAACCAACTGAGCCACGAATAGTCAGCAGAACCCAGAAGATGAGGCAGACACAGCAGTACTTAAGACGGTGTATTTAATAAAGTAAAAAAGTCCTACAATACAAAAATGGCAAATCCAAAAGGTGGTAGGTATAGCACAAAAAGCCTCAAAAGATACTCAAAAATAAAAACAGAAATCCACAAGAGCATCCACTGGAAACGACAAGAATACACAGAACACTAGGGCTGGGTGCTAACATACAAACACAGAGCACAGAACTGAGGGAAACAAAGGGTTTAAATACAATCAGGGAAAACGAGGCACAGGTGCAATTAATAATGGGGAACAAGGGAAAAAACATAAGGTCAAAAAGCACAATGGGGGCATCTACTGACCAAAACCCGGAACAACCCTGGCCAAATCCTGACAACAAAGCCTCCCAGCCAACACAGTGCCACCTCTAGCTAAGCTGTCTTTACAGCCAAAGCCCAAAGGGCCATCTTTTACAGGCACAATGATTGCTTGTTTGTCATGTACTGTGTAGTGGTAGTCCTCAGCTGCCATGCAACTTCAAACCTTAGTGTCGTGAAATAATATAATGTTGTGATGTTACTCAGACTGTTGTTCATTTTCTTGATAGAATACAGAGCCCTGTCATGTCATCATTACTTATTGTCATCATCAAAATTACATTCACCATCATCCAGTTTGGTAGCTAACAACATTGCATTAACATGTTGTTACATATAATTTAGTAATTGCGTTGTAATAGCATAGTGATAGCAGTTTTGATACATTCATGGAATAAGATATTAAGTTTATAGGTCTATTTCTATAAGGACTAACTTGTAAATGCTGTATATTTACAGGCTCTATGACCTGGCCATGTAGCTGGACATTCAGTAGCAACCTTGACCCTCCATGCCAGACAAGATTACTGTCTGCAACACATTACCAGGTGAGAGCAGGAGCTTACTCTGGGGTAACCTGCAGAGCCAAAATAGATATGCTATGAGGAAAGCACTACCCTCTGTGATATGTGAGACATTTTAGTTTGATGGGTGATGCACAGTTACCAACAGACATGTCAAACTGACTGGCACGGTCAGAGTGGAATTCTGACTAGCAGAGCTCACAGTGAGTTCAGGCCAAATGTTTTTACCCGCCCATATCAACTTCTGTTACAGTTGTAACCTATACTAACCAGTCAAATATGTCTGGTATGTACTATACATACAGGGCATTATTTCTGCTTTCATACCAAACAATTATCTTATTACAGGAATGCTATCCTTGACCCTCATCATTGACTCTCTCCTATCAACACAGTGTAGGACTGTACTTTGTTTCCGGATTCTTACACTACCACAGAAATATTGTTTAATGAATTTCTCCAACTTTTCTTTTGTCACGCTGATCTCTTTGACACTCATTCAATAAAACATGCATCACTCATGCGTCACCCTTTAGCTACTGCGCTATAATACAAGGGACTGCAAAATCGAAGTTGAAAGATATTCACTTTAAAGTAACAAGTTCCATTAAACTAACAAGTTCCTAAAAGTCTATCTCCCCTATATTGGAATATAAGTAGCCTACATTGACAAAAGTATAAATGGCCTACCATTGCACATTGAAATAAGGAGGCTCTTACCTCAGTAACATATGGCCCCTTCATCAAGGCTGTTTTCTCGGTGGAGATGATCTGCATCTGTTTAACCCCATTGATAACAGTCATCCTCAAGTCTCTGTTACCATAACAATAAATACAACAGAAAGACCATCTGTTATAGGAGAATACAGAAACAGACTTCTGAATCTATGATCCTGGTGGGAAAAGAGAGACAAAGAAAGGAAAAAGAAAGTTAACGAATGTCAGTCAGTCCCAGCCTTCCACAGATGACTCACTTATCTACAAGTCTCTCTTTCTCTCCTCTGTTCTCATCACCTGACGCACTAATGCTATGAAGCTGTTAGCTTTTCAGGGAGACCGCCAGCCCATCATGGGGTTTCAGCCATTTTCACTATATACAAGGCCATTCAGTGAACATGTGGCAGTAAGTATCTCAGGTCTATTAATTGAAATAACAACTAGGCCACCTCTCAAATCTGTGAGAGCAGACTGAAGATAGTGTGCCTCAGAGATGGCATTTTAAGACTTCATAGCTTAGGCACACTATCTTCAGCCATTTTTATCACATTTTGTTTGTATTATGCTGATTTTTATTTCAGCTTTTGGTTGGTTATGTGTTCCATGTAGATTTAATGTAATCATTGTAGAGATAGGGTACCACATCCTGATTAATGCAGCTTATTTTTCCACCAGCAGGTGGCTGTATTATTTTGATTACAGAGAAGTGTGATACTTGCTGCAGCTCATTCCATATGCAATGAGTCCATTCTCTACGAACTCCTCACATCTGGTCAACAACAGTACCACAACACAGAATCTGTTTATTTATAAATGTTTTATTATTATAACATGTTATTCCAACTCTTCTACTCACAACAGTATATATAAATACATCCATGTCGGCTTAGTTTCAGATCTAGGACGACATATATACTCCTATATAGCAGTTGTTGTTCAGGGTTAACTGCCTCGCTCAAGGGCAGAACAGCAGATTTCTTTCACCTTGCCGGCTCAGGGTTTTGATCCAGAGACCTTTCGGTTACTGGCCCAACGCTCTTAACTGCTAGGCTACATGCCACTGAGGGAGCCATCATTAATATTTCATTATGATTCTCATGAATAATACACACTCCATTATTGTTCATGATATGGTGTAAACATGAGTTTTGAGACTCACTCTAGACAGCCAGAATGGTGTATTGAACACACCTCATCATGGTTCATTTGAGATACTGTATTCTATTGCATTATCCTGCTGCCTGACTCTTCAGCTCATAATAACAGGTCTTTTGGGACTAACTAAGTTACTGGAATGTCCCGTCTATGAAGGTTCTGGGAGCTGGGTATCAAGGGGCTATGAAAGAGCAGATAATTAACTCATGGTCCAACCAAATAAGTCATATTCTGATAAATTATTCAGCATTTGCAAGCCAATGAATACACTTCATCCTCGTGTTACAGGAAACACAATAGGGTCTCCCTGAAACATTAGCAATTCATCTAGTCTATGTCCATATTATTATCATAGGTCAACATTTTGCCTCAGCCCCATGATTCAAAGTTGGTGGATAAGGCTTTGATGTATTTTTAAGAAAGGTAGAAAATTACATCTTTAGAACATTTTAGATTTTTAAGAAATAGCCTGTCTGTCCCTTGGAGATGTAACACACAAGCACAATGATCATGTACAATACTTGCTGTTCTGAAGCTGACTGTAATACATGTTACTTTTAGCAGTAGCTTGCATGAGGGAGGGTGATGAATAGAAAATTAGATTCAGAAATGTTGTTTGGGTTAATGAGAGAAAAATGATGGAGAATCTGGCAACAGTTCAAGCTCACTGAGGCTTTAAATAGGTGTTTGATGGTACACAGCCCCCTGGGGTCAAGGATAAGGTTCTGTGCCACACATGCCCCATAATGAGGTTTCCCAAAATAAATGACATTTTATGGCACCATATGGACCATTACATCTGTGACCAATCAACATTGCCCCGGAGCCACAGAGCCTAGTGCATTTTCATGCACTGTATTTATGATAGACCTGACATTTGAATACATTTGCATGCATTGCAGCCCCTACCCTCTGACATATAACATGGGGTTGCAACCCTTCCCCCACCCCTGAATTCTACCTTGGACTAGTATTGCCATAATTTAGTGGAAGACAATAACAGTTCGCATGTAATTGTGGTTTTATATGATAATTTTGAAAATACCAATTTTGACTTATTTGTTCAGAATTGATGCTGACCTCATTAGATGAGATATTTAACAATGCAACATTCTTTTCTTTTTTGCTCTCCCTTTCTTTTTGATCATACGTTATTTGCAAACACTGCGCTGTCTACATTTAAAGGCATGAGCCAATAAAAACCGGACAAGGGTTAAATCCCTATGTGTTGCTATGGAGACCATGACAGGTTCCGTAGTACCGATTTGACAGGCGCATGGAAGGGTACCGGAGGGACCTAGACTGAAAGGGAAGGGGGAGTGCCAAAGAGGTACACGTTCTGTCCATTGGGTGAATACATGTCACATGTTGTATTTCGGAACGCTAATGCATAGGTTTTTTTCCTCACACCCCTGTTCCTCCACTCTCGCTGGTTTATTCCAAGTGTATCGTATTCAACAATATCCAATAATGGTGTAGCTAGAATAGCAGGAAAGAAGCACGAGAGTATTTCCAAGCAGGGAAGTACAAGGCCTTTGTGGAAGGTATGGCAACAACATTTTATTTCGTTATGAAAGGCCGTTCTTGGCCTCGGTCTTCTAGTTGTACTTCTGCGGTCAATGACCGTGTTAGTCTGAGCATGTGCATGCTAGTCGTGAGGGACCTTTTTTGAGCTGACAGCAACCTTCCGTGTCTGACTGACAGAGCTGTCTGGCTAGCTACTAGCTAGACAAGAGGAACTTCAGTGCATGCGTGCAATAAACAGGAACACACATGAGTTAGAAGGCCTACACGGAACTATTTTGTGGATTCGATTTTAAAAATGAATTGTTTTTTAAAAACAGATGCAAGGATCAGTTAGCTGGTGTTCAGCTCTTGCATGCTCATTTGCATGGGCTGCACACCTACGAACACAGCGCTTCCCTCCCTGGACATTTTTGGATGGGTCGGTGCCTTTTGAGACCGTGTCCCTTGAGTCACAAGGTCGTGAGGGGGAAGGGTTGGTTATTTAGACAAGTTCAGCATGTCTGAACTAGAGGCCTTAACGGGTCCAAAACGTTGGACCTGGGGCTTTCCCATCTGTACTCCATAGGCATAAATGTATATTTTTTTTAAATATAGAGACCCATTCCTGAACAGACCCAAGGACAACCAGACCTGGTCAGAGCCGTTTCGATCCAAGTGAGGGAAGCAGCAGAAAAGTCCATTTTGAAGATGGTTTATTTACTGGAGTTGTGGTTTATTTACTGGAGTTGTTAAAGCATGAGGTAGAGCAAGGTGGCGCTCTTAGCAGGGGCTGTGCGTAGGCTACTGTGAGTGTGAGCAAGTGACACTGGGAGGAGAGAGGGAGCGAAGGTAACAAACCAAGCCAACTTGCTCCATAGTAGACTAATAGCTGCCTTAGCTAGGTTATGTGTCATCCAATATGATTAACATTAATACTGGCCTTGCCTGCATGAAACCGGGAGAAGCGAGTTAAGCTAGCTAGCTAGGCTAATTGAGGCTGCATGCGCATTCTCATCCTACAGTTACAAACCACATCTCCATTCAGAATATAAAGTAGCAGCCTACCTGTTGGCTCTTGGTCATTGTAGCCTATCCTTCTTTAATTAACTGATTAGATATCTTCTAACCTTTGCCCCACGCGGAGGCTCTATGACTGTAGCCTATTGCTGCTTTGGTAACTTATGATTGACCAACAACAAGCAGCAGCATAAATTATACTTTATACTAAATTATACTTTCTTGCAGAAGTCATGTTCGGATCTGTATTGGTACTTCCGGACAAGTCAGTTAAAATTACACATTCCCGTGACCGGTGACAATCAGATCTGACCCGTGACATTATTTCAAATTCTGGATTCAGACCCATATGGGTCCTGGATCGGGTCTTGAGTGTTTGGGTACAGGTGGATCCGTGTAGACCTCTAGTCTGAATGTTCATTGTCCTAACAGGCTAGTTATAGTGTCCTTGGCTCTTTCAGTAACCCAAATGAAACCAACAAGATAGGCTACATGACTACCCCACAACTCCGTTCAATATGTATGTTTGTGTATGTGCATATTACATACTGTGCCCTCAGAAAGCATTCATACCCCTTGACTTATTCCACTTTTTTTTTTACAGCCTGAAATCAAAATGGACTAAATATATTTTCTCACCCATTAACACACTATATTTGCATGTTATTTTTTAAATGTTTTATTCTTAAAGCTCTGTCAAGTTGCTTGTGATCATTGCTAGATTTGAAGTCAAACCTGTAACTAGTAACTCAGGGAAATTAAATGTCTTGGTAAGCAATTCCAGTGTATATTTGGCCTTGTGTTTTAAGTAATTGTCCTGCAGAAAGGTGAATTTTTTTTTTTTTCCCCAATGTCTGTTGGAAAGCAGACTGAAACATTTTTCCCTCTAGGATTTTGCCTGTGCGTAGCTCTATTCTGTTTATTTTTATCATAAATAACTCCATAGTCCTTGCCAAGCATACCCATAACATGATGCAGCCACTGCTATGCTTGAAAATATGAAGTGGGACTCATTGATGTGTTTGATTTTCCCCGAACATAATACTTTGTATTCAGGACCTAATGTTAATTTCTTTATTTTCATTTAGTGCCATATTGCAAACAGGGTGCATGTTTTAGTTTTTTCTGTACAGGCTTCCTTTTCACTTTGTCATTTAGGTTAGTATTGTGGAGTGGGGTACAGAGATGAGGTAACCGTGAGAAAATTATATTTAGCACTACTATTGCACACAGTCCATGCAATTTGTGACTTGTTAATCCAATTTTTACTCCTGAACTTATTTAGGCTTGCCATAACAAAGGGGTTGAATACTTATTGCCTCAAGACATTTCAGCTTTTCATTTTTTATTCATTTGTAACCATTTTGAAAAACATAATTCCACTTTGACGTTATGGGTTATTGTGTGTATGCCAGTGACAAAATATTGAATTCATTTCAAATTCAGGCTGTAGCACAACAAAATTTGGACAAAGGTGTAAATACTTTCTGAAGGCACTATACCAATAGTCACTATGTTAGCTGTGAAACTGGAGAAAAGTATGCTCTATTACAGTGAAGCGCCTAGAATTTCCTCTAGGCTTTTGAGGTTAATTGTACTGGGACTCTCTTTTATTGCTCAGTATGACTGAAAATTATTATGGATAGAGTATCTCCCCTTGGACCCCAGGCCACAGTGCTCTGGGAGAATCATTCGGAGTAGTGTGTTCAAATAGTGTGTTCTCAATTTACAGTCATACCCATCCTAGTGTGCGTTAGTGGCAGGTTGGCATTTATTGAGATGACTCATACTGGAAGCAGCTCTGCAGTGGTCACTAGCTGGCACAGCCATAAAGTCTAAATCAGATTTGAACCTTATCCCTAACCTTAACCTAACGCCTAACCTTAAATTTAGACCAAAAAGCACATTTTTGTTTCTATTCGTTTTTACGATATAACCAATTTAGCATTTGCAGCTTGCTCATCTAGTGGAAACTGCTCAGTTCTGCCTCAAGGGCAAGACTCATGACAAAAAAACTTCTGTGTGTGTGATTCTCAACACTCATATTACCCAACCTAATCAGCTGTTCAGGTTTCAGAATATATGACCACAGCATGCTATTTGCCAAGGCACTGATTCAATATCATTCAAGGCTTCTGAAAGACTTTTGAAAGATGAAAATCTATGCTATTGGAATAAAGTAGCATTATTTTATGGTTTAGATCCTAATCTGTAAATAAGCAGGAGGGGGCACTGACCTTATCCCTTGGCTTGCCCCTGTCCCACCATAATGCCTCATCAAATATTTGTATTTATTTACCTCTATATGGAGAGCTAATCCTTTCCCCACAGAGATCATCATTTTGGGGCGGCAGGTAGCCTAGTGGTTGGGGCAGTAACTGAAAGGTTGCTGGATCGAATCCCAGAGCTGACAAGGTGAAAATCAGTCGTTCTGCTCCTGAACAAGGCTGTTAACCCATTGTTCCCCAGTAGGCCGTCATTGTAAATAAGAATTTGTTCTTAACTGACTTGCCTAGTTAAATAAAGTAAAAAATAAACCCCCCCACAGGGAAGAGACCTGGTCATGGGGGGATTGGTTTCTGCAGACTTTAGCTGTATGAACCCACCAGCCCAGGCCTCTTGTCTTCTACCAGGGAATACCAATTTAAGCCGAGCTCTCCACTGTATCCCAGGGAAAGAGGGATAATTAAAGACTTGCTGTCATGGCAGTCTGGGCCCCTTTGTGGATGGACGCTTGGCGTTAGTTTGAACCAGGAGTGTCAGTGGGTGTCTGCTGTCTTGTAACTGAAAAGTAATATTTTTTTCATCCACGAATAAAACAAGATTAGTTGTCGATTTCAATTTATTGACTGCAACTAGAGTTAGTTCAAAGTAAGCAGTGAGGCAGTTCATGTCTACAGGCAAGCTAGCCTATATTTACCATTATGACACTGAGGTGTCACAGCACATTGTGTCCCAGTGCAAACATTTCTTAAAACATTGAGAATGGTATCAGAGCAGAACATCCAGCCAAGGGTTTTGGAAGACCTTGGGAGACCCTGACTATCATGACAAAACAAGGGCATAGCAGGCCAGACACCCAGCTGCATCGAAGATAGTTTACTGGTAAGGAGTCAAGTCAGTCAACATCTGGTTTTGCCAGTCTTGTCTAGTCCTCCCAGGGGCAGGCTGGCCCACAGCTGGCATAGACATGCTAAATGTCTTCTAATGAGGCCAGGGCTTTCAATACTCTGTGCTCACTACCAGTGATCATGCCTGACCTATTTCTCCCTTTGTAGGGGAATGGTTCTTTTGAGATTGAGTCATAGTGTCTGGGTTGACGCATATTACTAATCTGCGGCTTTGGGAGTGCTGTTTGATACAGGTATTTATAGAGTGGAGTAAGTGAGGAATGTTCGGTATGGGAGGAGATACTGTGGTTTTGTTATTTAGGTTTACAGGGGAGTCAGCAGGATTTTAACACGTAACAATTAGGCTAAAGGCATCAGCATGTTTCAGTTCGGGAACAAGTGTGCTCTCATACTCTCTTAAAAGACCTTCGCTTGAAGTACCGCAATAGTATGGTTTGTTTGTTTTTGAGACACCTTAGTCAGTATACACTTCCTCAAAAAGATAACTCAAGAAATCTGTTTATTAATTTTGATGTTTTTGCCCAGGGACTTTAGTCGTGCAATAGATGTTTGGTGCAGTATTTCACAATTAAAAATGTGCATGAAAACAAGACTTCTCTCGTTTAATGACACCAAACACTTTATTGAAAATTCCTTACTGTTGACCAATCACTGACGAAAGGACATAGACTTCGGTTCCTGACTTTGGCTTTCCTCCAGAAAAAAATGTGTGCCCCTAAAAAACCCTCACCAAAGTCAAAAACGTCACAAAATGTTACCATAATATTTCCAAAAACTCTTCCAAATGGTTTTGTCTGGAAAGCATGCAGACTCCTTAAGTGGCATTCTATATTAAGATGTAGAGAAGAACAGAGAGAGCAGGCAGGTCCCTTGGGGTACATCTGGTGTGGGTGTTGTAGTATGCCCCACACTGCCTTAGGGAATGGGCCACGTGTGGCGGAGTGTCAACATTCACACACACATACGCACAAGACACCACTGCCATGCATCCAGTACACACACCTGGAAGGGGGCCAGACTCTCTTTGTACTACTCAGCTGTGTAAGACAAGTCTATCAGAGGCAGACGGCTCAATTACACCTCAGTCCTATCGGGCCTCTGGATCAAGGGAGACTTTCTCGCTCTCGTTACACACTCCAACAAATGTAGTACACTGACTGTCATTTTGGACAGTACTCATTGACCATTCTACAACCTCAAGGGATGGCCTACATTTGATTTCCATGGAGTGAACAAAATTGACAGCATGAACTTAAATTGTAAGTTATTAGCATTCTCACAAATCAATTTCGTACTTCAGAATCTCTTAAGAACCACAAGATGGCATTTCAACATTTAATTACTACAAAATTCTACATTCTGTGATCAATTTGAAATTGAACTAAATTAATTCATAATGATCAATAAGAATTCAGTCGATGACCCGTGGATTCTATGAGATGCCACCAAAGGTTTTATAAAAAGGAATGTCACAGCATTTGCATCTGGGTTGAATAAATCACAATGAAAGAAGATATTTGAAATGTTAACTGTTCTCAGCACACTTTTCAGACCAGGTAGCTGTTACTTTTTCCAAAGTCAAGACATAACTTTAATTTATTGATAAAACCAAGCAGAATTTGCCATCCAGTTGGGTTAGATTCAACCATTACTTCCATGGTAATTGTTTGCCATTTACTGGCCAACAAGCTATGCAGTAATGATTGATTAGCTGATATAGCAACTATTGAATCAGTAATTCCCCTTTCAATTGGAACCCAAATGAATCAATCAAAGTTTCTACTGCTTCTTCAAAGAACTGTAAACCTCTAATTGTAAATCCACATCAAGCCAGACAATGTCCTTTCTAAAAAAATTAAGAGCCACTTATCTCAGAGGAAGCCACCTTGCTGGGAACCCAAATCTCTCTCAATAAATTTTAAAAGGGCATTGGATACCATAAATAAAGGCAAATCACCTGGCTGGGACGGTAATTCCTCCTGAGATCTATGTAACATTTTGGAATCTTATGTTCACTATTGCTCAAAATTATTAGCTGAGCCATTCACGAAGGGTTCATTTGTGAGCAATGTGAATACAGCAATAATTTTGCTTTTATAAAAAATAAATGTAAGGATGCCACCTAGTTATCACCATCACCCACTATCTTTGATAAACACACATTAAACTGTTTTCCAAAATGTTGTCCCATCTAGAGACTTTCTTACCCAAATTTATCCACGAGGTTCAAAGCGGGTTTGTTAAAAAGCGTTCATCCTCAGATATCCTCAGACTGTTACATATCTTAGAAGCTTCATCAGAAACAACAGCTCCATAGGCTGTATTATCCCTCAATGCAGAAAAAGCTTTTGATAAACTAGTATGGTCATATCACTGGTCTGTCTTTTAAAGACATGGGAATTGACTTTAAAATCTACTGATCACTGATCCAGACAATGTTTTACAATATCCCGACAATGTATCTCAATTGCTTCCAAAAACATTGAAGATCGTAGATATATTTCAGCTTCATCTCAAGTTATAAAATGAGTCTAACCAAATCAGCCGTACTGCCTCAAGACCCCGATTGAGGCCTTTCCCATTTTAAATATTTGGGAGTAGATATATTTCCTCCTTCTAGATGAAACCATTGCCAGAAACTTTTTAACAGAAGCTCAAATCAGTTTAATCTGACCTCTGTAGATGGAATAATATCCTAGTTTCTTTAACTGCTACAAATATCAGCAAAATTAATATTGCCACAGCTACATTTCTGTAGTTCAATGCTTCCCATGGTTCCCCCTTCTGGCTATTGGGATGAAATTCATAGTGCTGTTTCAAAATATTCTGTCTGGACAATCGGCAGACTAAGTTCAAATAACTGTATTTAACATTCGTGACAGACGGGATGTATGTTTCTGTCAATGGAAAAAAGTGTGACGATGCTTTCAAAGCAAGTGATAGCCTCAGCACGTCGGGGCTAGCTAATAGGTAGAGAGCATGTTGTAGTTCTCATACTATACTGAACAAAAATATAAACGTAACATGCAACGATTTCAAAGATTTTTAGTGAGTTCATATAAGGAAATCAGTCAATATAAATGCATTCATTAGGCCCTAATCTATGGATTAGAGGTCGACCAATTATGATTTTTTAAACGCCGATACCGATTGGAGGATCAAAAAAAGCAGATACCGATTAATCGGCTTTATTTATAATAATGACAATTACAACAATACTGAATGAACACTTTATTTTAACAATATAATACATCAATAAATTCAATTTGCCTCAAATAAATGAAACATGTTTAATTTGGTTTAAATAATGCAAAAAAGGTGTTTGAGAAGAAAGTAAATGTGCAATATGTGCCATATAAAAAAGCTAACGTTTAAGTTCCTTGCTCAGAACATGAGAACATATGAATGCTGGTGGTTCCTTTTAACATGAGTCTTCAATATTCCCAGGTAAGAGGTTATTGGTTGTAGTTATTATAGAACTATTTCTCTCAATACCACTTGTATGTCATATACCTTTGACTATTGGATGTTCTTATAGGCACTTTAGTATTGCCAGTGTAACAATATAGTTTCCGTCCCTCTCCTCGCCCCTACCTGGGCTCGAAGCAGGGGCACATCGACAACAGCCACCCTCGAAGCATCGTTACCCATCACTCCACAAAAGCCGCGGCCCTTGCAGAGCAAGGGGAATAACTACTTCAAGGTCTCAGAGCGAGTGACGTCACCAATTGAAATGCTATTAGCGCGCACCCCGCTAGCTAGCTAGCCATTTCACATTGGCTACACCAACCTAATCTCGGGAGTTAATAGGCTTGAAGTCATAAACAGTTCAATGCTTGAAGCACAGCAAAGAGCTGCTGGCAAATGCACGAAAGTGCTGTTTGAATGAATTCCTACGAGCCTGCTGCTGCCTACCACCGCTCAGTCAGACTGCTCTATCAAATATCAAATGGGCGGCAGCCCTAAGTCTAAAAATTGCTTTTACATTGCACAACCTTCAATGTTATGTCATAATTATGTACAATTCTGGCAAATTAATTACGGTCTTTGCTAGGAAGAAGTTGTCTTCTCACAGTTCGCCATGAGCCAGGCGGCCCAAACTGCTGCATATACCCAGACTCTGCTTGCGTGGAGCGCAAGAGAAGTGACACAATTTCCCTAGTTAAAATAAATTCATGTTAGCAGGCAATATTAACTAAATATGCAGGTTTAAAAATATTTATTCGTGTGACAAAATTGCACATTTTAGTGGCATTTTATTGTCCCCAGCACAAGGGGTATCTGTGTAATGATAATGCTGTTTAATCAGCTTCTTGATATGCCACACTAGACAGGTGGATGGATTATCTTGGCAAAGGAGAAATGCTCACTAACAGGGATGTAAACAAATTTGTCCACAAAATTTAAGCAACACTTTTTGTGCGCATGGAACATTTCTGGGATCTATTATATCAGCTCATGAAACACTTTACATGTTGTGTTTATATTTTTGTTTAGTGTAGTTTGCGGTCTTTCCAGCTTCAGTTTGACGCCATTGTGTTAGAAGTGGAGTTGGCTAGCTCCTATGAACAGTGTCCTGACAGTCAACCTCTAAATTGTGCATCATTATCTCAAATGAAATTTTATTTGTCACATACACATAGTTAGCCAATGTTAATGCGAGTGTAGCGAAATGCTTGTGCCTCTAGTTCCAACAATGCAGTAATAACCAACGAGTAATCTAACCTAACATTTTCGTAATCAGCTACCTTATACACACAAGTGCAAAGGGATGAAGAATATGTACATAGATATATGAATGACAGAACGGCATAGGCAAGATGCAGTAGGTGGTATAGAGTACAGTATATACCCTACATTACTCATCTCATATGTTTGTAAACATTATATTAAGTGGCATTGTTTAAAGTAGCTAGTGATACATTTTTTTTTACATGTATGGCAGCAGCCACTCAATGTTAGTAGTGGCTATTTAACAGTCTGATGTCCTTGAGATAGAAGCTGTTTTTCAGTCCCTCGGTCCCTGCTTTGATGCACATGTACTGACCTTGCCTTCTGGATGATAACGAGGTGAACAGGCAGTGGCTTGGGTGGTTGTTGTCCTTTGATCTTTATGGCCTTCCTGTGACATCGGGTGGTGTAGGTGTCCTGGAGGGCAGGTAGTTTGCCCCCGGTAATGCGTTGTGTGGACCGCACTACCTTCTGGAGAACCTTACGGTGGTGGGCGGAGCAGTTGCCGTACCAGGCGGTGATACAGCCGACAGGATGCTCCCGATTGTGCATCTGTAAAAGTTTGTGTGCTTTTGGTGACAAGCCGAAATTCTTCAGCCTCCTGAGGTTGGCGCTGCTGCGCCTTCTTCACCACACTGTCTGTGATGTGTATGCCGAGGAACTTAACTTTCTACCATCTCTACTACTGTCCCGTCGATGTGGATAGGGGCGTGCTCCCTCTGCTGTTTCCTGAAGTCCACGATCATATCCTTTGTTTTGTTGACGTTGAATGTGAGGTTATTTTCCTGACACCACACTCCGAGGGCCCTCACCTCCTCCCTGTAGGCCGTCTCGTTGTTGTTGGTAATCAAGCCTACCACTGTAGTGTCGCTTGCAAACTCATTGGATGTATCATGTATCTAAGTAAATGTCACTACAAAACAGATTAAGCAAATTCAACTACTTTGTTGTTATTCTGGCTGCAATTTTTGACTTGACTGTGTTATCCGTAGTTGGCTGGCTAGCTAGCAAGGGATAAGAACTTTGCCAGCATGGCAATGGAACATTTAGAACAAACGTCTGGGTCGCTTCCATAGATACAGAACAGAAAGACTGAATGACTGTGTCGCGTCTCTGGCAACCGAACCGATATAATGGACGACCAGCCGGCTTGGGTAGCAACCCTAGATTTGTGTCGGGACTATATCTCGTGGAAGGATGAAATAGTATGAATACATATATCAAAATAATGTTTTTATATTAAAAGATGTCAATTATTTGAATATGTTTGTAACCTGTTGTATAAAACTGCTAATGCCCTTGAAGCCAGTGTTTGCCGGCCCGAGACAATCCCTGCGCCAATATACCCTCAACTCTGGCTTCTCTGGCATTATCACTTAAATATGAGATGCATTTCAAACTGTGATATGTTTTTGATGCACAAGGAATAAGCCTGGATGTGCATCAAAAGCATATCACAGTTTGAAGTCTTCATCCAGGCTTATTCCTTCTAAATTAGGCCCACGAGATCATTGTTAGATATTTTGGAGGATGAATATTCTGCAGTACCCTAGATACAGGAACTGTGAAAGGAATTGGTTCATGCCAAAGCTGTCCCACAGAAGAAGAAAAAAAACGTATATGCCTTCTAAATATAGATGAGTGTTTTTTGCCTTTTAGAGCCCCAGAAGAGCATCTTGGAATAAGAAATGGGCATATTGAGTTAAAGTTGTGGTCCACACCATTAACTCCACACCTTTTTAACTCAATATGCTCATTTCTTATTCCAAGAGGCTCTTATGTGACTTGGGATGGCCAAGAGACAGGAGGTCCAGACAAACAGTGGTAGGGAGGGTTTGTGGGGTAGGCTAGACGCCAGCATTTCTCAGAGGACATGTTTGTTTTCCAATACAAACAAGCCACACCATGGCCATCCCAAGCCCTGGGCTGTCAGTCAGACATTGCATCAAAACAGATCTGACTCATGACAGCCTTCCCTTACCATTGCTCCCTCATCTCCAACCCTTCCCGACCCATCTCAGTCCCCAAGCTCATTTTCCTTGCTTTGGAACTCAAGGTTCATGCTTTCTCCTTCACCGTCAGGCAGCTAGGCTAATCTATATGCTAATGAGAAGATTATAATCAATGAAAGCTATGCCTGCCAGGCCCCAATCAATACGTTACAGCAGAAAACCACTGAAATGTTTGCATTTCTAACAGCCAGGCATGTTATAAGGTTTGATGGTCATTGGTGTTTTTAATGTGGTGCCATCATCAAGCAGCTGATTAGGCCATAGTATTTTTTTTATATAGTGACGTTTGGATTCCACTGAAACCAAAAACTAATTTAATTTTGCTCATATCTATAGTCCTCTTCAATTATCTTTTCAATTAATGTGCGCTATAATGAAATGCCTCTTTATAATTGTGTGGCTCTTTTTCATGTTTCTGTCAGATATAATTTAGATAATTAATTTGAGAAATATACTCAATAAATCTTTCAAACAGACTATAATACCCAATAATATTGCATATTTTTTTCCAGTGCCTATTAGCTTATTTGCTAGAAGATTCCCATGACTAGCATATATGATCCTATCCTGAATGCTCGTTGTGTGTGTAGACTAATAATTAATGATAATAGACTGTTATAACCCATGTCCTTATGCAATAATAACAGATGGAATCAAATTTTCTGTAATAAAAAAACAAAAATATATTTAAATAGATGGGACTATACATTTACAGATTGGGTTTTGTACTTACCCAATATGGTTTTGATTCTGGTTCGAATATTATGTTACTGAGGCTTCATGCTACCAAATTCAGTATTCTGGCAGGGGGAGGGTAGAGGGTGAAATCATTACCACCATCTATATTAGAGGGGGTGCTGCCGACCAATCGGCATGCTGCACTGCATGGGGATTCCATAGGCACCCTGTTGGTTGTCGCTAGGATACCACATAATCAGGAGGAAGGCAGGGGATAGGTTGGTGGGCTGTGTCTGTGTTGATGCTAGGATGGGGAACAGAGCAGAGTGTTTGTAGGGGATAGAGAGAGAGGCTGAGGTTTGGTTGGCTCCAACACACAGACACAGTCAGACAAAGAGGAGCAGCATCCTACAGGACCAGGGTCCCGGGGGATGGGGCATCACACTCCTGCAGCGCGCTGGGGGGGCCAGAGGAGGTAGGAGCATCATGGGCTTTGTCTCTGTGGCACCCCTCTTTCTATTATAGCCATAAGCCTTGCTGTAAAGCCATTAATGTACATATCCTATGCTCTTTTCCTATATTGATCATGGTTTTTGACTGTGTTTTGCAGAATATTTTTATTGTGTGTCATTACAAATTGGCTAGAGCTCGTTACATGATGGGGGCTCTTGTCCTTGCTGCACTCTTAGCTCTGTATAGACAGCATGTCTGTCTTTAAAGCTCTTGTACTCTGAACTATATGCAGATCTTCAGACATCAGACAGATGGTTATTTTAGTCTTGGAATGACAAGAGCAAGCCCATGAATCAAATAGAATTGATTTCTGTTAATACTGGATGTAGGGGTTTGTGGGCCATGGATTTGTAACATCTTGGTGTGTAGGGGCTTGGTTTATGATACTGCCCACTCCTAGTGTAGCCCCGTGCTCTAATCAACCCAATGCAGAATTCCTGCTGCCTGGCAGCCGAGCTGGTCGAGTGGGGTTTCCATGACTGATGGAGGAGTGATTCCTCTTGGAGAGATGGGGGCAGCAGCGTTGCCAGAGGGGAATCCCTCCCTGCCTAAACAGGCTTTAAGACCCAGGCTGTTCCTGTGGAATGCTTCACCATGATTAGGAGGACAAGGCTTTGTTCGAACTAAAATCACTGTGTAACCAGACTAGATGTCAGACATAAATTTCTCACTGGGGCAGACAAGTTAATTATAGGGGGGACATCCAGATGTGAAGTAATGCTCTCAATGATTGGAATTATTGGCAGGAAAAGGCTTTTGCATTGTAGCTTATAGCCATGGATAACCAGGAAAACATATGGCACCTATTAGCTAGTCCAGTTCTGCGTGTGGTAGTGCACACTACCAAACTTTACGGGGGAACAAGGTGAGGTCTGTCTTCACTGGATGGTTCTTGACCTACCGTGCAATGTAGGCCTAGGCTGTATCATATGACACCTTGCCTTAACCCACTGAAAATATAATTAAGAGGGGAGAGGAAATAGCTTAGGAATTGCTGCATAGCTACTACAGACCTTTTTAATTACTTCCATCGCAACCCTACCCCAACCACTCACACAGTCAAAATCCACAATCCATTCCAAACACTCAACCTGAGCCCTATGCCCCCTCTCTTCCTCCAAGTTCCCTTAACCCCTCAGCTGTTCTGCCCTCTCAGCCACTCCATCTCATCTGCCCAGTGTACTCTGAACCTCACGTCCTCTGCTAATGGAACAGTATGGCACTAGGGGGACAGTCAGTCACTGGGATGCTTCTGCTGCTCTAGAGTCCACTACTAATCTGCTAATTTTCACATGTTGGAGACAGAAAGGGTTCAGTAGCCAAACGCCTAATATGAGCCTGATAGTAGACAGTTTCAGTATCGGTGTACTTTAACTTCGTTGAAGTCATTATCACACCAGCTGTGATTAGATACTTTTATTTAACTTAAATGTGTCACTGGAATTCATTGTCTTTCAGAATGTACTCTTCTCTCCTTATTTCACATCATGCTCACCATTAGACATGTTGAAGAAAGTGAGTTGTTGCTGTGGTAATCTGAGAATGGTGGAGAAAGTTTATTTAAAAAGGCCCCTGAAACTCTATTCCTCTTCTCGGTTATGTATTTCAATGCAAAATCAAACAAAACTGAATGGCTTCGTTCACTAGAGAGCTGGGCCTGTGATGATGTGGACTGCATCTAGGCCTAGCTAAAGTATTGGGTGACATTATATATTTTTTGTCTCTGTACTCCAGCATTTTGTATTTTAAATGCTACAATGACTGAGGTTAAAGTCCGGACTATCAACTTTAATTTGAGGGTATTTTCAATCATATTGGGTGAACCATTTAGAAATTACAGCAGTTTGTGTACGTAGACCCCCCCCCCCCATTTTATGGGACCAGAAATATTGGCACATTCACTTCTATATGTGTATTAATGGTGGTGGAAGATTGTGTTATTAAGGCAGTGTGCTAGGGCTGTCCCCAACTAAAAAAAAAAAGGTCAAACAAGAGTCATCTGTTCCTTCGACTGGTTGAAACGTGTATTTTTACATATATAGACACACCCCATGTGTTTTAATAAAATCAACTATATGTAGGCTATTGTCGAATGCTTTAAGCACACTGTAATTTAAATAATCAAGACGCACAAATGACTCGAGGGAGCCAGAAAAGCCTAACCAGGAGGGGAAAAAAGCTTGGGCTACACCAGGGTTCGGCAACCTTTTTCATTTGGAGTGACAATTTATCTTAACATTTGTACCAATCCACGTGCCAGTTATGATTTTCATATACACCTTTTCGTGGAACAGTTTTAATTTATTTTATTTTATAATAAAGTCTTCTCTCAGTAATTTGTCATGTGATTAAATAAAAATTATATCTATCTAAATGAAAATTATACAAATCAAAATGTAACTTCTATTGCCATTGCCAACTATGTTATGTACTAATACATTAAGCCTACAAATAAACATTGCAGCCTGCAGGTAGAAAATATTCTGATAAAAAAAAAATATATATATAATATATTTAAAAAATCATGTTAGCTATGCCTGGCCTGTCTGCAAGGAACTCGAAACATTGTATCAACTTGGTCCAGCCTCAAGCTTGCACTAACAAATTTGCAACATCGTATAAAATATTCTGGGTCCTTAGTTTCCAGAGCCAGTGAGCTCCAGACAGACAAAGCTGTAGACTATTTGTGCAAGGGATAAGAAGTAATCAGGTTGACCTATTTTATGAGTTTTTTTCCCTTTCACATCGAGTGGTTATCAAAAGGGAGAGTGCTGGAAAGATTTTTCCAAGTGGGCTAAATTGAGGATCTATTGTCATTCTCAATGGATGTAAAAACAGGCTTTGTTTACTTTCTGTTTTGAGGTAAAGAAAAAATTACTTTGAGAAGCTCCACAGCTCATTAGTGGTGGTGAGTTAGGACAATCAGAAATACTATCAGATCCCAAAATTGGCACATGTATAAGCCTACGCTTACTCAACATTGACATGAGCACTCCAAACAAAACACAATTTAATAAACTGACAACCCTGTAAATGGAATGAAATAAACCAAAACTTGTTCATCTCAAGTGTAGCTTAGGTTGTGCGAACAATATGTCCACTCCAATATGTTGAATGCATTAACAGAAGTTACAGTAGCGGAACAAACATTGTAAATCAAATCAAACTTTATTTGTCACATGCGCCGAATACAACAGGTGTTGTACCTTACCGTGAAATGCCTTCTTACAAGCCCTTAACCAATAATGCAGTTCAAGAAAGATTTAAGAAAATATTTAGCAAATAAATTAAAATAAAAAAATTATAAAAAGAAACCCAAATGAAATAACTATAAATGAGGCTATATGCAGGAGGTACCGGTACTGAGTCAATGTGCAGGGGTACAGGTTAGTCAATGTCATTTGTACATGTAGGTAGGGGTAAAGTGACTATGCATAGATAGTAAACGGCGAGTAGCAGCAGTGTAAAAATAAATGGGGGGTTTGGGGTCGTCAATGTAAATAGTCTGGGTGGCAATTTTATTAATTGTTCAGCAGGGGTAGAAGCTGTTAAGGAGCCTTTTGGTCCTAGACCGCTTGCCGTGAGGAAGCAGAGAGAACAGTCTGACTTGGGTGACTGGTGTCTTTGACAATTTTCAAATCAAATTTTATTGGTCACATACACGTGATTAGCTGATGTTATTGCGGGTGTAGCTAAATGCTTGTGCTTCTAGCTCCGCCAGTGCAGTAATATCAAACAAATTACGCTACACACACACATCTAAGTAGGAATGAATAAAGACTATATACATATGGACGATCGGCGTCAGAGCGGAACTTACTAAGATACCATAGTATAGAATACAGTGTATACATATGAGATGAGTAATGCCAGATATGTAAACATTATTAAAGTGACTAGTGTTCCATTCCTTAAAGTGGCCAGTGATTCCTAGTCTATTCCTATAGGCAGCAGCCTCTAATGTGCTAGTGATGGCTGTTATAGCAGTCTGATGGCCTTGAGATGAAACACATTTTGGGGGTTTCCTCTGACACCGCAGAGTATATAGGTCCTGGATGGCATGAAGCTTGGTCTTAGTGACGTACTGGGCCGTACGCACCGAGCAGTTGTCATACCAGGCAGTGATGAAACCGGTCCGGATGCTCTCGATGGTGCAGCTGTATAACTTTTTGTGGCTCTGGGGACCCATGACAAGTCTTTTCAGTCTCCTGAGGGGGTCAATGTGTTGTCGTGCCCTCTTCACAACTGTCTGGACCATGATATTTCATTGGTGATGGGGACACCAAGGTACTTAACTCTCAACCCGCTCCACAACATCGATTTTAATGGGGGCCTGTTCGGCCCATCTTTTCCTGTAGTCTATGATCAGCTCCTTTGTCTTGCTCACATTGAGGGAGAGGTTGTTGTCCTGGCACCACACTGCCAGGTCTCTGACGTCCTCCCTATAGGCTGTCTCATCATTGTCGGTAATCAGGCCTACCACTGTTGTTATAAGAAAACTTAATGATGGTGTTGGTGTCGTGTTTGGCCACGCAGTCGTGGGTGAACAGGGAGTACAGGAGCGGACTAAGCACACACCCCTGAGGGGCACCTGTGTTGAGGATTAGTGTGGCAGATGTGTTGTTGCTTACCTTAACCACCTGGGGGTGGCCTGTCAGGAAGTCCAGGATCCAGTTGCAGAGAGAGGTGTTTAGTCCCAGGGTCCTGAGCTTAGTGATTGGCTTTGTGGGCACTATGGAGTTGAATGCTGAGCTGTAGTCAATGAACAGCATTCTCACATACAGTGGGGCAAAAAAGGTATTTAGTCAGCCACCAATTGTGCAAGTTCTCCCACTTAAAAAGATGAGAGGCCTGTAATTTGTATCATAGGTACACTTCAACCATGACAGACAAAATTAGAAAACAAATCCAGAAAATCACATTGTAGGATTTTTAATTAATTAATTTGCAAATTATGGTGGAAAATAAGTATTTGGTCACCTACAAACAAGAAAGATTTCTGGCTCTCACAGACCTGTAACTTCTTCTTTAAGAGGCTCCTCTGTCCTCCACTCGTTACCTGTATTAATGGCACCTGTTTGAACTTGTTATCAGTATAAAAGACACCTGTCCACAACCTCAAACAGTCACACTCCAAACTCCACTACGGCCAAGACCAAAGAGCTGTCAAAGGACACCAGAAACAAAATTGTAGACCTCCACCAGGCTGGGAAGACTGAATCTGCAATAGGTATGCAGCTTGGTTTGAAGAAATCAACTGTGGGAGCAATTATTAGGAAATGGAAGACATGGAAGACCACTGATAATCTCCCTCGATCTGGGGCTCCACGCAAGATCTCACCCCGTGGGGTCAAAATGATCACAAGAACGGTGAGCAAAAATCCCAGAACCACACGGGGGGACCTAGTGAATGTCCTGCAGAGAGCTGGGACCAAAGTAACAAAGCCTACCATCAGTAACACACTACGCCGCCAGGGACTCAAATCCTGCAGTGCCAGACGTGTCCCCCTGCTTAAGCCAGTACATGTCCAGGCCCGTCTGAAGTTTGCTAGAGAGCATTTGGATGATCCAGAAGAAGATTGGGAGAATGTCATATGGTCAGATGAAACCAACATAACTTTTTGGTAAAAACTCAACTCGTGTTTGGAGGACAAAGAATGCTGAGTTGCATCCAAAGAACACCATACCTACTGTGAAGCATGGGGGTGGAAACATCATGCTTTGGGGCTGTCTTTTGCAAAGGGACCAGGACGACTGATCCGTGTAAAGGAAAGAATGAATGGGGCCATGTATCGTGAGATTTTGAGTGAAAACCTCCTTCCATCAGCAAGGGCATTGAAGATGAAACGTGACTGGGTTTTCAGCATGAAAATGATCCCAAACACACTGCCCGGGCAATGAAGGAGTGGCTTCGTAAGAAGCATTTCATGGTCCTGGAGTGGCCTAGCCAGTCTCCAGATCTCAACCCCATAGAAAATCTTTGGAGGGAGTTGAAAGTCTGTGTTGCCCAGCAACAGCCCCAAAACATCACTGCTCTAGAGGAGATCTGCATGGAGGAATGGGCTGAAATACCAGCAACAGTGTGTGAGAACCTTGTGAAGACTTACAGAAAACGTTTGACCCCTGTCATTGCCAACAAAGGGTATATAACAAAGTATTGAGAAACTTTTGTTATTGACCAAATACTTATTTTCCACCATAATTTGAAAATAAATAAATTAAAAATCCTACAATGTGATTTTCTGGATTTATTTTCTCATTTTGTCTGTCATAGTTGAAGTGTACCTATGATGAAAATTACAGGCCTCATCTTTTTAAGTGGGAGAACTTGCACAATTGGTGGCTGACTAAATACTTTTTTTGCCCCACTGTAGGTGTTCCTTTTGTCCCGGTGATCAAGGGCAGTGTGGAGTGCAATTGAGATTGCCTCATCTGGATCTGTTGGGGCGGTATGCGAATTGGAGTGGGTCTAGGGTATCCGGGATAATGCTGTTGATGTGAGCCATGACCAGCCTTTCAAAGCACTTCATGGCTACTGACGTGAGTGCTACGTGGCGGTAATCATTTAGGCGGGTTAGCTTAGTCCCTGTGCCCAACAACACTATGGTGGCCTGCTTTAAACACGTAGGTATTTCAGACTGTCAGGGAGAAGTTGAAAATGTCATTGAAGGCACTAGCCAGTTGGTCCGCTCATGCTCTGAGTACACGTCCTGGTAATCCGTCTGTCCCCCCGCGGCTTTGTGAATGTTGACCGGTTTAAAGGTCTTGCTCACATCGTCTACCGAGAGCGTTATCACACAGTCGTTCAGAACATTTGGTACTTTCATGCATGCTTCAGTGTTTCTTGCCTCGAAGAAGGCATAAAAGGCATTTAGCTTGTTTGGTAGGCTCATGTCACTGGGCAGCTCGCAGCTGGGTTTCCCTATTGTAGTCCGTAATAGTTTTCACACCCTGCCACATCCGACGAGCATCAGAGCCGGTGTCGATTAGAAAATATGGGACTTAACGGTAAATGTAGTACTGATGATACTAGTGTGCCATCCCCGCGGCCTCCACAATGGATTAGTACACCGAGACAGCAAGACATGACATAATTATGATCTATATATTTTTGCAACTGCTCGACTAAAAAAAATGTTTGATCAACCAAACAATCATCCGGTCGACTAAATGGGGTCAGCCCTACAGTATGCATATTTTCCCAGTTTCTTTCCACCAACGAGCGATTTAAATCGAGTTAAGGAGGAAACTGACGTCTTTCTCCGCGCAAATCATAACCCATTGTTAGTTTGTTTTAGCATTTATCTGCATTTTATAGTTTACACATTTCTGGCTAACTGCAGTTCAGTAGAAAACACATGGCAGTTACCAAGCTCCATTCATTGGAAAATATGTTTACATCCAAATATTATTAGCATTTTGCCATTGCATTTCTTAATTGTAAAGCACGTTTGTTACTTCCCGGTTCTACTGATGTTTTCCTGCGCTCAGCCAAACGGCGTCCTTGCAGAGGAACACACTATTATTGATTGGCATGACATCATTGGGGAAGACCATTTGGCCTAATATTATATTATTATGGTATGTGTATTTGAAAATATGAATCCAGTAAATATTTACTGGAAACGCATTGAGAATTCCTGTTTACCCTATGCATCGTGCCAATAGGGTTAACCCACTTTGTGGGAATTGTAACATGGCTGATATAGAGATGATCGCCACACTGCCCCCTCCCAATGGGAAGGCACGCCCTCGTGCTTCAACTCCTCAGCCCCCTCACACATCCAGGCTGTGCGTTCAGGTGCATAATGCAAATAGGGTTAACCCACTTGGTGGAAATTGTAATGTGGCTCATATAGTGAGGATTGCTACTATATCTATGCCCAGTGTCTATGCCCAGTGTCTATGCCTAGTGACTGTGCTCAATTATGTGTCCCATGTTAGCACAAGTGCTGAAATGAGACAAGTACAGTATGTATACATGCAACATTTTGCATCTTAGGAAAGTCATGTCATTCTTATACAGGCTTATAGGCTATAGGGTTGCTTCATGAAGTTACACTGAATATGCCAACACAATGACTGCACATGACATGGTTGGACATGGCCCACTATGTCTGAGCCCTATGGCTGCATTGTAACTCCTGTTTTTTGTAGGTTCAGGAGAGCTTGTCCGAAGGGCAGCAGGGGAAGGGCCAAACGAGGAGAGGGCACCATGGACAGTGAACATGTGCCTCCAGCCTCCAGTGCCAGCAGCACTGGGACCACTGCCTCCAGCACAAGTACCACCAGCAGCAGCAGTGCGGGGAGGCAGGCTGTGCCTCACATCTCTGTGTACAGCGGGATTCCTGACAGGCAGACGGTTCAGGTAAACTTCAGGGTAAAAAGAAACATGCCAGTCCAGTGTGACACACACATTCACATGTTTTGCATGAACTGTCTTCCCATTGCATTCCCTGCAATAATACAATTATTGTCATTACCCTACTGCCATCTGCTGGTAAAACATGCATGTACCGTAAACTGCCCAGTATTGCACTTAGCTCACTATAGAATTTTAGAATGCTATGGAATGCTCATAATAAATGAGACTGTGCAATTTTATAATTTTATCTCATTGTTTATTCGATGTAGTACACTGGCATCATGCAATCTGTCAATACTAATGACAGCTGATCAGTGTTGCTATGTTTCCACGTTCCAGGCTCGGTCCTCTGCTATTTGACCCTTGACTGATGTGAAACCCAGCCTGAATTAAACTGTCAGCGTTTTGAAGGGTGACAGACTGGTCTTAGTTCTCTTCTATCCTTTACCCTTTCTCTCATCTGCATGCTCTCCTCTGCCCTTAGCAAGAGAACTAGCAGTATTGTCACTACTTGCCTACTCAACATAGTGGACTCCTGGTCCTTTGGGCTCAATAAGAGAGAAGTGAATGGATGTTTCCATCACAATCACCACCCTCTCTGCCCCCTGGAGGCTTAGGTCAGAGAACCTCTATTAGGCCATGTGCCCTGGGTCAATCCCTTTCTCCTGTTGCCTTAGCAACTGTGGTGAGGTTGTCAGTCAATTTGAGTCATGAATAAAGGACGTGCTCAGGGACCGAAGGACTTGGCATTGGATGAGAGAATACATTGGTGAGCCTACTCTCCCTAACAGGAGGAACACATTTCCACCCAAGGAATCTCTCTACCTGCTTTTAATGGATCTGTAAAAACAATGTAAATGGGAACTTTTTTCCAAGTATTACTCCAACCCTGTAAGTCCCCTTTTAAAGCCTGTTGTAGAGAATATTACCCCAACCGCTAACCTGTTTCTTTCTCTTTGTGTACTGAAGGTGATCCAGCAGGCCTTGCACAGGCAGCCCAACACGGCTGCACAGTACCTGCAGCAGATGTACGCAGCGCAGCAGCAGCACCTCATGTTGCAGACAGCAGCACTCCAGCAGCAGCACCTGAGCAATGCACAGCTCCAGAGCCTGGCCGCCGTACAGCAGGTGAGCAGCAGAGACTTAAGGAACTGTTAAACTAGGGAATGAAACAGGCCTCCAACAAGGCTGTGGGCTAGTGTTAGGGTTTTGACAAAGATGAGGGATGAGGCCAGTGCTGGGGTTTGGTTGGTCAATCAAACAGTTATCTTCAGATGAAGAGGAATTTAAGTGTTGACCCCTACATACTCCCTTAACGGTTCTCACCTGTCATATCACAGGCCAGTATTGCGGCAGGAAGGCAGAGCTCCACCCAAAATGCCACTTCGTCCCAGCAAACAGGATCATCCCAGACCACAGTGAGTGCAGTGAGTCATGTCTAGTAACTAAGGGGTTGGGTTCCAAGATGTGTAGTGTTTTTGTTGGTGAAGTTTTTTAATCCTTCCTGTCTTCCCTGTCCTGTCCCCAGATTAACCTGACCACGTCCCCGGCTGCAGCCCAGCTGATCAGTAGAGCCCAGAGTGTCAGCTCTGCACCCGCCGGCAGCATCTCCCAGCAGGCCGTAATCCTGGGAAGCCCGTCCAGCCCCACCACCCTCACTGCCAGTCAGGCTCATATGTACCTGCGTGCACAGATGGTAAGCCCCCAGAAGCATGCCGACTGGCACACACTAGCTGGCTCAGCCGCACTTCTGGAGGCTTTGTGTGATGAAGGGCAGTGTTGGGGAGTAGTGAACTACATTTTGCAGTAGCTTGGTGGTAGTTGAACTAAATTCAAATCTTGGTATTGTTTTATTTTGCGATGTAGCTAACTACTGAAACTACACACATAAAATAGGGGTGAAGTAGGCAAGGATTTCCTTTTTTTTTTACATCAGACCTGCCTAGTTCTCACTTGAAACAGTTTTTGTGTTTAATAGGCTAAATTACACATTCGGTTAACATCTGACTCCAGAGCACAGGAGGTTGGTGGTACCTTAATTGGTAAGGAAGGGCTCTTGGTAGAGAAATCAGTGGAATGGTATCAAATACATCAAACGCATGGTTTGATGCCATTCCATTTGCGCCGTTCCAGCCATTATTATGAGCAGTCCTCCCCTCAGCAGCCTCTACTGCTCCAGAGTGATCTGTTCTTCCTATTTTTTTGTCATTGACATTTAGTTATGGTAATTTATCATGAAGTAGTTACCTTTTAGTTAAGTACACTTATTTCTCTTAAGGGTAGCTTTAGTGTTGCTTACCTTGTTCCACTGTGAAGTAATTGGTAGCTTAATAAACTATATATTTTCAGATAAGCTTCCCCAACACTGAAGTGTTTGTTTGTTTGCTGTTTGTGTCGCCACTGTTTATTTTTTACATTTTATTTCACCTTTTATTTAACCAGGTAGGCAAGTTGAGAACAAGTTCTCATTTACAACTGCGACCTGGCCAAGATAAAGCAAAGCAGTTCGACACATATAACAACAGAGTTACACATGAAGTAAAACAAACATACAGTCAATAATACCGTAGAAAAATAAGTCTATATACAATGTGAGCAAATGAGGTGCGATAAGGGAGGCAAAGGCAATAAATAGGCCATGGTTGCAAAGTAAATACAATATAGCAAGTAAAACACTGGAATGGTAGCTTTGACAGTAGATGAGTGTGCCAAGTAGAAATACTGGGGTGCAAAGGAGCTAAATAAATACAGTAGGGGAAATTATAGATGGGCTATGTACAGGTGCTATGATCTGTGAGCTTCTCTGACAGCTGGTGCTTAAAGCTAGTGAGGGAGATAAGTGTTTCCAGTTTCAGAGAGTTTTGTAGTTCGTTCCAGTCAATGGCAGCAGAGAACTGGAAGGAGAGGCGGCCAAAGGAGGAATTGGCTTTGGGGGTGACAAGTGAGATATACCTGCTGGAACGCGTGCTACGGGTGGGTGCTGCTATGGTGACCAGCGAGCAGAGATAAGGTGGGACTTTACCTAGCAGGGTCTTGTAGATGACCTGGAGCCAGTGGGTTTGGCAACGAGTATGAAGCGAGGGCCAGCCAACGAGAGCGTACAGGTCGCAGTGGTGGGTAGTATATGGGGCTTTGGTGACAAAACGGATGGCACTGTGATAGACTGCAATAATTTGTTGAGTAGGGTGTTGGAGGCTATTTTGTAAATTACATCACCGAAGTCGAGGATTGGTAAGATGGTCAGTTTTACGAGGGTATGTTTTGCAGCATGGGTGAAGGATGCTTTGTTGCGAAATAGGAAGCCAATTCTAGATTTAACTTTGGATTGGAGATGTTTGATGTGAGTCTGGAAGGAGAGTTTACAGTCTAACCAGACACCTAGGTATTTGTAGTTGTCCACATATTCTAAGTCAGAACCGTCCAGAGTAGTGATGATGGACGGGCGGGCAGGTGCAGGCAGCGATCGGTTGAAGAGCATGCATTTATTTTTACTTGTATTTAAGAGCAGTTGGAGGCCACCAAAGGAGAGTTGTATGGCATTGAAGCTCGTCTGGAGGGTTGTTAAGTGTCCAAAGAAGGCCCAGAAGTATACAGAATGGTGTCGTCTGCGTAGAGGTGGATCAGAGACTCACCAGCAGCAAGAGCAACATGATTGATGTATACAGAGAAGAGAGTCGGCCCAAGAATTTAACCCTGTGGTACCCCCATAGACTGCCAGAGGCCCGGACAACAGGCCCTCAGATTTGACACACTGAACTCTGTCGGAGAAGCATTTGGTAAACCAGGTGAGGTAATCATTTGAGAAAGCAAGGCTGTTGAGTCTGCCGATAAGAGTGCGGTGATTGACAGTCGAAAGCCTTGGCCAGGTCAATGAATACGGCTGCACAGTATTGTTTCTTATCGATGGTGGTTATATCGTTTAGGACCTTGAGCGTGGCTGAGGTGCACCAATGACCAGCTCTGAAACCAGATTGCATAGCGGAGAAGGTACGGTGGGATTCAAAATGGTCGGTGATCTGTTTGTTAACTTCGCTTTAGAAGACCTTAGAAAGGCAGTGTAGGATAGATATAGGTCTGTAGCCGTTTGGGTCAAGTGTCCCTCAATTTAAAGAGGGGGATGACCACAGCTGCTTTCCAATCTTTGGGAATCTCAGATGACAAGGAAGAGCGGTTGAACAGGCTAGTAATAGGTGTTGCAACAATTTCGGCAGATCATTTTAGAAAGAAAGGGTCCAGATTGTCTAGCCCAGCTGATTTGTGGGGGTCCAGATTTTGGAGCTCTTTCAGAACATCAGCTGACTGGATTTGGGAGAAGGAGAAATGGGGAAGGCTTGGGCGAGTTGCTGTGGGGGGGGGGTGCAGTGCTGTTGACCGGGGTAGGGATAGCCAGGTGTAAAGCATGGCCGGTCGTAGAAAAATGCTTATTGAAATTCTCAATTATAGTGGATTTATCGGTGGGGACAGTTTCCTTTCCTTAGTGCAGTGGGCAGCTGGGAGGAGGTGCTATTATTCTCCATGGACTTTACAATGTCCCAGAACTTTTTTGAGTTAGTGTTGCAGGAAGCAAATTTCTGCTTGAAAAAGCTGGCCTTGGCTTTTCTAACTTCCCTGAAAAGTTGCATTTCACGGGGGCTGTTTGATGCTAATGCAGAACGCCACAGGATGTTTTTGTGTTGGTTAAGGGCAGTCAGGTCTGGAGAGAATTGTGCATGAGCCTGCTGGAAGGAGTGTGAAGAAGTGTTGTCCTGCATGTCAAACTGAATCAGTTCAGTCTGATTAGATTTGTTGACGCACTATGCATAGTAAGAGTGAGCTTGAGAGAGTGTGAGAAAGCAACAGAGAAAGATCAGCTGTTTACAGTATAATTTATCTCTACCCAAAACCAAGGAGAGATTATTTACATATACTGTATGTTGGTGTGAATTATTATTTTTTATTTTTTATTTTTTTTTCAGGCACAGCAAAGTAACCTTGTGCAAGTAGCTAGGAGCCTAGGCCGTGCTGTTCCGTTGTCCCCCCAGCTCATCTTCACACCTACGGCCACAGTGGCTGCAGTCCAGTCTGAGAGCTCCACGCGGTCCTCTGGACAACAGTCCTCCTCACAGGTACACTATTATTATCTCAACTATAGGCTAATGCCATACACACAGCGCTGCTGTAGTAACCTGGAGCAGCACTAGAGGGCATAGATGATCAACACAAGTCACCATAATTCAAACGAGGGGTTTAGCCAAGGCTTAAAGTTATCCGTCACTGCAACAGACTTCCATCATGATGATGCATGAGTTTATTTTTTGGGATGAGGGTGGGGAGGGTTAAACACTCCTGGCCACACTTGAACGTCTAAAACTAGATAGAAAGTATGTAGAAATGCTAATGGACCTATATATTTTCAAATCACATTTTTCTGGCCCGTAAATCTTTTGTTGACTAACAAATCGGTCAAAAAATAAATCTGTGCGGCCTCCATTGAACTTCGAAAAATCCAGATGTGGCCCTTGAGCCATAGTTTGCCTGTTGATTTGACATTGACTTAAGTTTCATTCATGGGATTTTTTGTTGTTGCTTTAACCCCTAGCTGTAGCAAATGCATTAGATTTACAGTTATGCTGTGATACCTCATTTAATCTAAAATGTATTTCTCACTAATTCTGCAGATGGCCTGTGGGTGGACCCTTGACTGTGGTGCTCCCCACCTCTCCTGCCCTAGGCCATGTCTCATTGCCTCCGGGACCTGACCTCTGTGTCTTTTCAGGTCCAGAACCTGGCTATCCGTAGCCAGCAAGGGGCGACCACGTCCTCCTCCCAGACACACAACCTGCAGGCCCTCAGCCTAAAGCAGAGCCCTATCTCCATCCAGCCCTCTCCCCTGATTAAGAACCCCAGCCAGGGGAGCCAGGGCGCTGGGGGGAAAAGCAGTCGGCCCGACGGTGCCTTGGACGGGAGCAAGAAGGGAGAGAGCATAGTGACGGAGGTGCACGCTATAAACATGAGTCGCAGTGTCACGGCTGTTAGTGGACAGCCTCTCAGCACTCCAGGTATGTATCCAACCCTAATGTTAGCTAGCTTTTACAGACACAGGCAAGACTCCTATATTAGGATGACACCATTGCACCCAATTAGGAATGTTTCCTCAAATGATGGAGAGTATTCGTATCAGTACTGGCTATTGTGATAAGGGATGGGTTTTTCTGCACTCTGATGATGTTGAATATTCTGCCCCTGTGACTGAGCAATTTAGTCTGGAACATTAATCATGCCTCCAGTAGCCTGACAACGGTGCATTCCTCATGCCTCTTCTGGAACACAACTACATTTCAACAGCTTTGTGTTTGTCAGGGATATAGTATCTTCAACCTAGCTTCCTTTTCCCCTGAACCGGATAGGTGGCCCCCGCTCAGGCGCTTCTTTTACGCTTCTATGTTTGGTTACATTTCAACCAGTCAAATGATGTTACCAGTGTTGCTACTTCCTGAGTTTCCTGCTTTTGGAAACCCGACCCTATGTTTACAGTAAGCTAAGAATAGAGTTGTAAAAGTCTACTAGTTATTTTTAATAGATTTCTCTACTGTATGCTGGGGTTGTCACAGCAATGGATTTCAGTCATGTAGATTATTTTTTTATAAATGTTTTTTTTTATAAGGACTAGAATTTCAAAATTAACCTCTTTCCCCACAAGCATGATGGCCATGACTTATTTAAAAAAAAATTTTTTTACATGAAATGGGAGGTTAACTTGGCCCCGCAGACAATTGAGTTTCAGTCATGGGATTTATTTTTTCTTTTTTTAAACCCTGTGTTCGTGGCATGTCAAGGCCTGTACCGACCATACTGTATTCACTACTACAGGGGAGAACATGGGCTCTGCCTCTGGAATAGTCAAGCTGGTTTTTCAATGAGAAGCCAAGGAGGGCTCTGTGCCACAGTTGTCTTTCTAGACCACTTATTGTGTGGTCACAGAGAATGGCTGCATCTATGCCAGCAGTTGAACAGAATAACTCTGTGTGTGTGCGTGTGTGTGTGCGTGTGTGTGTGCGTGTGTGTGTGTGCTAAGCACTGCGTGGCTTGTGTGTTGCGCCAGACTTGATGGATAAGCTGCGCATGCGACTGCACAACTGTGTCTTTGTCTCGCTTTAAGTAATGGATTCAGATGAAATGAAAGGGAGGAGGTATCTGAAAACCTGACTACATAAACGTGTAAATGTACATGGGCTGCCCTGGTAGTGGCCGTGGGTGACAGACAGGTGTGCCCTGGACATGTGAGAAGCACTCTGTCAGTTCAGTGGATTACACTAGGGGGAGATGGAGTAGCAGCTGTGGTGGCTGACTGGGTTTATGGTTGGATAGGGGCTCCCACAGATCCTATGTGCACTGTCATCTACTGGGTCATTAATTATGCATGTTGAATCACACTCATTTTGAAGAAGGAAATACTTGAATGAAACAATTCTAATCAACACCTCAATAATAGACTACATAACAAATGGCTCATGTAGTTTTATTTTCGACATCTGAGAGAACACTGCCACAGGAATAGGCCTAGTTAATTGTCTATTTTTGTACTGTGTATTAATTGAGCCTCCAAGAGAAGGAGAGAGCAGATCTTGTGGGAGCAGCCGTGTGTCTGCTTCTCCTATCACATACTGGCTGATTTTTCTTTGAATGGAGATTGGCTGGAAGCAGCTGTTCCGCAGTTGGGTTCATTGTGTACTTTAGTCTTTTCTTCACCACCTCCTTGACAGAGAAGCTATCCCAGCACCCTACTACTAAACCTACAGCACAGCACCAAAGACCACCTTGCAGACTTAGTCTCATTATATGCCCCTGCTAACTGCACAGTGGTGTTCTGTTTTGTTTTGTCTCATTTTTTTCCAAACTTGGCGTGCAGTTCCGTAAGCCTAAAAGGATCTCCCCATTCTGTTACATTATCAAACCATTGTATGGTTCCATGTGTACATACATAGTAGCTCCATTGCAAATACTTAAAACACACAACGTATTGATATGTTTGGTGTAGTTTTTCTTCTCAAGCTATATGTAACTGCCAAAATAAAGGAAACGCCAACATAGTGTCTTAATGGGGCATTGGGCCACGATGAGCCGACACCTTCAATGCACCTTGGCATAGGTTCTACAAGTGTCTGGAACTCAATTGGAGGGATGAGACACCATTCTTCTATGAGAAATTCCATCATTTGGTGTTTTGTTGATGGTGGTGGAAAACAGTGTCTCAGTCACCGCTCCAGAATCTCCCATAAGTGTTAATTTGGGTTAAGATCTGGTGACTGAGACACACACACCCTTTAAAACTCTCTATGCTCCTTTGAGACCCCTCTTTCAAAGTCACAGAGATCTCTTCTTCTGATCATGGTAGCCAAAATAAGTACAAGGCCCGCTATGACCTCCGCAGAGTCATCAAACGAGCAAAAGGACAATATAAGATTAAGGCGGAATCATTGCACAGGCTCCGATGCCCATCGCATGTGGCAGGGGCTACAGTTACAGATTACTGAACCGTGATCTGCCCAACGATGCCTCTCTACCAGACTAACTCAATTTGTTTTATGCATGAATCGACAACAACATCGAGCCAGGTGTGAGGGCTGTCACCAACCCAGAGAATTGGGTGATCTCGCTCTCCGAGGCTGACGTGAGAAGGGTCTTTAATCAGTTCGATACCCCCCAGGCTGCGGGCCCTGCCGGTATTCCAGGGCTCATTCTCAGAGCATACACAGAACAGCTGGCAGGCATATTCACGGTAATTTTCAATCTCTCCTTGTCCCATTCTGTAATCCCCTAATTTTAAAATGACCACAATCCTCCCTGTTTCTAAGAACTCTAAGGCTTAATTCCACAATGACTACCACCCTGGAGCACTCACTTCGATAATCATTAAGTGCTTTGACAGGCTGGTTGTTTCACACATTAACTCCACCATCCCAGCCACCCTAGACTCACTTGCATACCGCCCCAACAGATCCATAGGCGACTCAATCTCAATTGCCCTCACCCACCTAGATAAGAAGTATACCTATGTAAGAATGCTGATCATTGACAGCTCAGTGTTCAACGCCATTGTCCCCTCCAAGCTCGTCACCAAGCTTAGGACTCTGGGTCTGAACATCTCCCTCTGCAACTGGATCTTGGACTTCCTGATGGGCCGAGCCCAGCTGGTGAGGGTAGGCAACATCACCTCCGCCATGTTGACCCATAACACAGGGGCCCCACAGGGGTGTGTGCTTAGTACTCCCTGTTCACCCACAACTGTGTGGCGACGCACAACTCCAACACTATTACCAAGTTTGCTGACCACATGACAGTGGTAGTCCTGATCACCGGCAACGATGAGTCCACATACAGGGAGGAATGTCGGTGACCTGGCAGTGTGGTACCTGAGCAACAACATCTGCCTCAATGTCAGCATGACACACCCCCATCCACATTTACTGGGCAGCAGGGGAGCAGGTCGAGAGCTTCACGTTCCTCGGTGTCCATATCACTAAAGAATTAAAACACACGCACAGTCGTGAAGTCGTGAAGAAGGAGCGGCAGTGCCTCTTGCCCCTCAGCAGGTTGAAAAGGTTTGGCATTGGCCCTCAAATCCTCAAAAGGTTCTACAGCTGTACCATTGAGACCACATTAACTGGGTGCAGCGCTGCTTGGTATGTCAATAGCACTGCCCTCGATTGTATGGCGCAACAGAGGGTTGTGCAGACAGCCCAGTACATCACTGGGGCTGAGCTCCCTGCCATCCAGGACCTCTATATCAGGCGGTGTGAAGAGAATGCCCGGAAAATCATCATACTCCAACCACCCAAGCCATAGACTATATTCTCTTCTGCCGCACTTCTAGAGGTACTGGTGCATCAAGTCTTACACCAACACGCTCTTGAACAGCTTCTATCCCCAAGCAATACAGCTGATAAAGAGCTAACAAAATAGCTACACAGACTATTTGAGAGAACTTATATATTATTATTGACTTTTTATTTTGGTCTTTACACTGTCTCTATGAACACTCACTGGGCCCTACACACTCACACACACTGTCACTCCATCTCACACACACTCACTCACTCCGTTATTTGCTCACTCACACATAATATGCACATTTACAGTGCATTCATAACGTATTCCAACCCCTTTAACTTTTTCCACATTTTGTTACATTACAGCCTTGTTCTAAAATGTATTAAATTACTTTTTTCCCTCATCAGTCTACACACAATGCCCCATAATGACAAAGCAAAAACAGGTTTAGACCTTTTTTGCAATTTTTTTACAAATAAAATAACTGAAATGCCCCTTTACGTTAGCAGCAATTACAGCCTTGAGTCTTCTTAGCTATGATGCTACAAGCTTGGCACGCCTGTATTTTGGGAGTTTCTCCCATTTCTTCTCTGCAGATCCTCTCAAGCTATATCAGGTTGGATGAGGAGCATCTCTGCACAACTATTTTCATATCTCTCCAGAGATGTTCGATCGGGTTCAAGTCTGGGCTCTGGCTGGGCCACTCAAGGACATTGAGACTTGTTCCGACGCCACAATCATTCCTGGCTGTGTGCTTATGGTCGTTGTCCTGTTAGGTGAACCTTCACCCCAGTCTGAGGTCCTGAGAGCTCTGGAGCAGGTTTTCATCAAAGTTCTCTCTGTACTTTGATCTGTTCTTCTTTCCCTCGATCCTGACTAGTCTCCTTGTCCCTGCTGCTGATAAACATCCCCACAGCATGATGCTGCCACCACCATGCTTCTCCGTATGGATGGTGGTAGGTTTCCTCCAGATGTGACACTTGGTATTCAGGCAAAAGAGTTCAATCTTTGTTTCATCCGACCAGAGAATCTTGTTTCTCATGGTCTGAGAGTCTTTAGGTGCCTTTTTAACTCCAAACGGACTGTCATGTGCCTTTTACTGAGGAGTGGCTAGCGTCTGGCCACTCTAGCATAAAGGCCTGATTGGTGGAGTGCTGCTGAGATGGTTGTCCTTCTGGAAGGTTTTCCCATCTCCACAGAGCAACTCTGGAGGCCACTGTGTTTTTGGGGACCTTCAATGCTGCAGAATTATTTGTTTTTGTCTCTGAGCTCTACAGACATTTCCGCCAACCTCATTGCTTGTTTTCTACTCTGACATGCGCTGTCAACTGTGGGACCTTATATAGACAGGTATGGGCCTTACCAAATCATGTCCAATCAATTGAATTTACCACAGGTGGACTCCAAGTTGTAGAAACATCTCAAGGATGATCAATGGAAACAGGATGCACTGGAGCTCAATTTTGAGTGTCATAGCAAAGGGTCTGAATACTTATGTAAATAAAGTATTACATTTTTTTTTTTTTTTTTACTTCAACCTGTTTTTCGCTTTGTCATTATGAGGTGTTGTGTGTAGATTGAAGGGGGAAAAAAATATTTTAATCAATTTTAGAATAAGGCTGTAATGTAAAAAAAAAATTGCAAAAAGGAAGGGGTCTGAACACGTTCCATATGCACTCTACCTGTTTGTTAGGAAGTGATTTACAGTGATGTGTGGGTGAGGTTTCTAAACTAAAGCAGCAATAGTAGATTGCAGAAACTCCGGTATTTTCCAGTCTGCTATTGAAACCCCATAGGGAATGTGCACTGAGTCCTTTCCTCTAGACATTCTGAAACAACACACAGGTATGGGGGAGTGGTTGCTTAGTGAGGCCTTAATCCAAAGGCCTTGAGGGACAAAAGGCATTTAAATGAATCCCCCTTCCTCTCCTTCCAAGACTTTTCTCTGTTACTCATTACAGTGCTTGAGAAAGCTATCGAGCAGGACTGAGTTTTGTTGCTTGTATCCGGTGTGCAGTCGTTCGGAAATCCACTCATCTGTTCACACAAGTGCTAGGCCTATCTGCTGAATTGATAGCCGTTATTATACAGCCTCTTTTCCATTTATCCTTAGTGAGGGCTGGGTGGTAGGTAGACCTTTACTATGTTATCATGTAATTGAGAGTATCCGTCAGGCTTTTATCATGCTACTTTCTGAGAGATGTCAGTCTTCACCCTGTACTTGGTGAAACTATAACTAACCTCATGCTGTGGGTTTCATAGAGTTTTGCCACGTGAAAATCAAGCACTTTCCAGAAGATCCTGTGGTATAAATGACTAATGACATGCAACTCTGCCGGATGGAAACGTCTCTATTTTCACAGCAGGGTAGACTGTGGTTACCGCGAAACAGTGAAACATTCATACCAGATGGAGCCTATCCCACACAAAATATACTAAAAAGGGGGGGCAGGGAGGAACCCTAATATCTTTGGCATCAATCCTTCATAATCAAAAGAGATCCACGAAGGTTAATGTTAGACTCCTCAGACACTGTTAGTTTACTAAGATCATCTGAGTGAAGCTACTGTAAGGCCCTAGGGCTTACACCTGAGACAAACAGGTTAACAGCTCCTAGGAGAGATGATTCATGAGAACCCTCCCTCACAGTAATGATGAGGGCCAGATCCAATCTCATTGTTTCCTTGGGAGAGTTGTTTGGGAGTGTTTGGGCAACTGAAGTCTTGGGGGATTGACTCACAGATGACTACATACAGCATGTCATGGAGCATTGGCTTCTTCTTATTTCCCTCTGGCTTTCCTCCTGCATATGTTTGGCTGTTGCTGTGTAGAGCCCATTTCACTGAACGACAGTACAATACATGAATGATGAGTTGTGTCCCTGGGTTCTGGGAAGTTAAGTCCTCAGGTTGTCATTTTGTCAGCAGAAGCCCTGTCAGGTGATGACAGACCCTTTGGAGACATTAGTGAGTAATGGCTGGTCAAAACCTCGACAAATGATTTAAGGCAAGTCTGCCTTGTGCTTTTCAACAAGGTCTTTTGACAACAATAGCAAATAAATTAATTCCTTTTTAGAGGTCCACTATTCAGGTTTTTTTTTTGTGGGAAGATTCGATTTTCCTTTTGTGTACATGTACTGACTTAACGATAAGATTTTTTTAATGTATCCTAATCCTCGATTCTTGTTCCAGCATACACCCAGATCCAGCCCCACTCCCTGGTCCAACAGCACAAACAGCAGCAGTTTGTGATCCAGCAGACCCAGGCTTCCCAGAGGACCCAGGGCCAGCTACTGCAAACTGCCTCCATCCAGCCACACCTGCAGACTACCTCTCTGGTCCCCCATTCCCCCAGCCAACCAGGCCCTATCCCTGTGCTGCCCAAACCCACCTCTCACCACCAACCCACTACACCCAGTCAGCAGGCAACCATCTTTCACTCCACCATCAGCCCACATGCTCTCCACTCCAACCTGAGCCAAGCCAAAGCCCAGCCAGTACAACTCACAGCCATTAACCTCCAGATACAACCAGCGCCCTCACAGGTTAGTACACAGCAGTCACAACAAGAATTATGGAAATGGGAGAGGATTACTCTGTAACAATGTGTCAGTAAGCCTAAAATATATCAATAATCTCTTGTCATTAGTCAAATATGTTTCACTAAACTCTCTCTCCCTTCTCTCTATATTCTATTACGTACTCTCAGGCTTCCCGATTGGTCCAGGACAGTAAAGGGCAGGACAAGCCCACGTCATTGGTGGTCAGAGAGTGCTGCCCAACTACCAGAGTACAGCAGCAGTGTACCCCATCTGCCCAGTCTCCACCACAAGCCACCAAGCCAACAGAGCAGCCAAAGACTGACCCAGTCACACCCATCAGCCAACTACAAGGTAGCAGGACATTTGGTTTTAAAGATTGATGTTAACAAGTTTGTATCACCCCATCTCTTAGTTCTATTGCCTAGAGGCAGGTCTGGGGGTGGTCTATTGTTGTCATATCATATTTACAACCAATTACAATTTCGGAAAGCCAGATCAAACATAAGCCGCTCTGCCATGTACTGCTCTCCAGGGGCCTAATTTATCAAAGGTGTGTGCACAAGAAAGACTCCTTCAACCTTGTGTGTGCCAGTTTTCCCGCAGGTTGGTATTTATCCATTTAGAACTTGACGTGAAAGTGTGCGTATCTCACCTACAGCTCAGACCAATGCGTACGCACAACTTCTAGTGGTTGATCAATTCTATTGCAAGAAAATATTGTTCTTCTGGGGAAATTTTTGTTTGATGCACAGGAATTATAATGGTAGGCTAATAAAGACTTTTGAAACGTAATGATAAAACCGATGCATTTGATGTTGGTAAGGAGATCACATAGCAGTATACAGCCTAATATGGTTCTTTGACTTTTATTGTATAGGCCTATAGGTCATAATCATATTTCCTAACATGACTGGTTTATTCCCGCTACACATCAATTATTAGCCTACCATTTATCCATCGCTCATTCAATGTCGTGAGGTGCGTACTGGTGTCAGAGAAGTCAGGCGCAGGAGAGCGAAAACTGATTTACAATGGTGTCATTTAATATGCATAAACCACCGTTAACGTCTTTGGGATAGGGGGCAGCATTTTCCCTTTGGATGAATAGCGTGCCCAGAGTAAACTGCCTTCTACATAGTTCCAGATGCTAATATATGCATATTATTATTAGTATTGGATAGAAAACACTCTGAAGTTTCTAAAACTGTTTGAATGATGTCTGTGAGCATAACAGAACTCATATGGCAGGCAAAAACCCAAACAGGAAGTGGGAAATCTGAGGTTTGTAGTTTTTGAACTCAGCCCCTATCGAATACACAGTGGGATATGGGTTATTTTGCACTTCCTAAGGCTTCCACTAGATGTTAACCGTCTTTAGAACATTTTTTCAGGCTTCTACTGTGAGGTGGGAGCAAATGAGAGCTGTTTGACTAAGGGGCCTGGCAGCAGCCTCGTTCTCAGTCACGTGAGAGGCATCTCTCGTTCCGTTGATTTTCTACAGACAATGGAATTCTCCGGTTGGAACATTATTGAACATTTATGATAAAAACATCCTAAAGATTGATTCTATGCATAGTTTTACATGTTTCTTCGACCTGTAATATAACTTTTTGAACTTTTCATCCGACTAGACCCGAACAAGCTTTTGGATTTGTTAACCAAACGCCCTAACAAAAGAAGCTATTTGGACATAAATGATGGACATTATCGAACAAAACAAACATTTATGGTGGAACTGCGGTTCCTGGGAGTGCATTCCGATGAAGATAATCAAAGGTAAGTGAATATTTATAATGCTATTTTTGACTAATGTTGACTGCGCAACATGGCGGATATTTCTTTTGGCTGGTTTGGGCTCTGAGCGCCGTACTCAGATTATGCTTTTTCCGTAAAGTTTTTGTTGAAATCTGACACAGCGGTTGCATTCAAGAGAAGTGTATCTAAAGTTCCATGCATAACACTTGAATTTTCAAAAACATTTATGAGTATTTCTGTGAACTCGTGGCTTTCTGCACAATCACCGCATGTTTTAGAATAACTGAACATAACGCGCCAATGTAAAATTAGATTTTTTTATATAAATATGCACTTTATCGAACAAAACATACATGTATTGTGTAACATGAAGTCCTATGTGTGTCAAGATCATCAAAGGTTAGTGATTAATTTTATCTCTATTTGTGCTTTTTGTGACTCTGGGTTTTTCTGTGGCTTGGTGGTGACCTAACATAATTGTTTGTGTAGCTTTCTCTGTAAAGCATTTTTTAAATCAGACAGTGTGGCTGGATTAATGATATTTTTTTCTTTAAAATGGTGCCTAATACTTGTATGTTTGAGAAATTTGATTTATGAAATTTCTGTTGATTTGTATTTGGTGCCCTGCAATTTCGTTGGCTGTTGGCGAGGGGTTCAGTCCTAGACAGGTTAACAGAACAATACAATAAATGGGTCAAACAAAACCCGGTAAATACCAGCATACCGTGCATAAGCACTACAAGAAACAATTACTGACAAGGACATGAAGGGGAACAGAGGGTTAAATACACAACATGTAATTGATGGAATTGGAACCAGGTGTGATGGAAGACAAAACCAATGAAAAGTGTATCAGCGATGGCTAGAATGTCGGTGACTTCGAACACCGCCCGAACAAGGAGAGGGACCAACTTTGGCAGAAGTTGTGACAGTACCCCCCCCCCCTCCCCTTGACATGCAGCTCCAGCAGCGCGTCGACACCGGCCCCGGAGGGCGAGGCGCAGGGCGATTCGGGCGAAGACGGTGGAACTCCTGCAGCATTGAAGGGTCCAACACGTTCTCGCCCGGAACCCAGCACCTCTCCTCCGGACCGTACCCCTCCCACTCCACAAGATCCTGAAGGCCCCTCGCCCGACCCCCCCCATCGAATCCAGTATGGAGCGGACGGAGTACGCCGCAGTCTGTAGGGCCGTAGGGAGACCGGGTAGAGGGAGGAGACGACAGGACTTCGAGAAATAATCCACAACGACCAGAATCGCTGTGTTTCCCTGTGAGGATGGCAGATCAGTCAGAAAATCCACCGACAGGTACGACCAAGGCCACTGGAACGGGTAAGTGGTGTAGCTTACCTCTGGGCAGGTGTCTAGGAGCCTTACACTGGGCGCACACCAAGCAGGAGGAAACATAAACCCTCACGTCCTTAGCCAAGGTATGCCACCAGTACCTCCCGCTCAAATAGCTCACTGCCCGACCGATCCCAGGGTGACCAGAGGGTGACATGTAAATAGACTGGGTAGGCTACAGTATTGTAGTGTGGTAGGCTGTGATGTAGCTCTCCTATTTTAACTCAGAGGCTATACCAAGACAGGAGATAAAACTGTTGATTTAACAAAATATTGATCCATAATTTGAATTTTGCATAAAAGTGTGGGCTGTAGCATTTAGTCTACTTTTAAATTGTTCAAATAGACAATCTTGCGTAATGCTCAGCCAGTGTTTGTTTGGGACTCGCTGTGTAAGCGGCAGGCATTTTTAGTCCGAAAAAGTCCCTGTAAACATTCTGCCCACACCTCTACAGAAATGTGATCAAATTTGCCTTTGTACTTTCTTTTAGAAACTGACATGGCCCAGTTCCAACATTTCTGAATCATACAGCAAATGAGGGCATTTTTGTTACCATAAAAGGGGAATGGAGGGAGTTTTCCAGCCGGGGTTGTGTAGCGCTTGTTCATGAAAAAACATGTATACAGTACCAGTCAAAACTTTGGACACCTACTCATTCTACATTGTAGAATAATAGTGAAGACATCAGAACAATTAAATAACACATGAAGTTTTTTATTTCACCTTTATTTAACCAGGTAAGCTAGTTGAGAACAAGTTCTCATTTACAACTGCAACCTGGCCAAGATAAAGCAAAGCAGTGCGACAGAAACAACAACCCAGTTACACATGGAATAAACAAGCGTACAGTCGATAACACAATAGAAAAAAAGAAAGTCTATATACAGTGTGTGCTGATGGCATGAGGTAAGGCAATAAATAGGCTATAGTAGCAAAGTAATTACAATATAGCAGATTAACACTGAAGTGATAGATGAGCAGATGATGGTGTGTAAGTAGTGATACTGGTGTGCAAAAGAGCAGCAAAGTAAATAAAAACAATATGGGGATGAGGTAGGTAGATTGGGTGGGATATTTACAGATGGACTATGTACAGCTGCAGCGATCGGTTAGCTGCTCAGATGGCTGATGTATAAAGTTAGCGAGGGAAATGTAAGTCTCCAGCTTCAGCAATTTTTGCAATTTGTTGCAGTCACAGGCAGCAGAGAACTGGAAGGAAAAGCCGGCCAAAGGAGGTGTTGGCTTTGGGGGTGACCAGTGAGGTATACCTGCTGGAGCGCGTGCTACGGGTGGGTGTTGTTATCGTGACCATTGACCTGAGATAAGGCGGAGCTGTACCTAACATAGACTTATAGATGACCTGGAGCCAGCGGGTCTGGCGACGAATATGTAGCAAGGGCCAGACGACTAGAGCATACAGGTCACAGTGGTGGGTGTTATAAGGCGCTATGGTAACAAAACGGATGGCACTGTGATAGGCTACATCCAATTTGCTGAGTAGAGTATTGGAAGCTATTTTGTAGATGACATCGCCAAAGTCAAGGATCGGTAGGATAGTCAGTTTTACTAGGGTAAGTTTGGCGGCGTGAGTGAAGGAGGCTTTGTTGCAGAATAGAAAGCCAATTCTAGTTTAGATTTTTGATTGGAGATTTTTAATGAGTGTGGAAGGAGAGTTTACAGTCTAGCCAGACACCTAGGTATTTGTAGTTGTCCAAGTATTCTAGATCAGAACCGTCCAGAGTAGTGATCCTAGTCGGGCGGGCGGTTGCGAGCAGAGAACGGTTGAAAAGCATGCATTTGGTTTTGCTAATGTTTAAGAGCAGTTGGAGGCCACAGAAGGAGTGTTGAATGGCATTGAAGCTCTTTTGGAGGTTTGTTAGCACAGTGTCCAAAGAAGGGCCAGATGTATACGGAATGGTGTCATCTGCGTAGAGGTGGATCAGAGAATCACCTGCAGCAAGAGCGACATTGTTGATATATACACAGAGAAGAGTCGGCTGGAGAATTGAACCCTGTGGTACCCCCATAGAGACTGCCAGAGGTCCGGACAACAGGCCCTCCGATTTGACACACTGAACTCTGTCTGCGAAGTAGTTGGTGAACCAGGCGAGGCAGTCATTTGAGAAACCAAGGCTATTGAGTCTGCCGATAAGAGTGCAGTGATTGACAAGAGTCGAAGCCTTGGCCAGGTCTATGAAGATGGCTGCACAGTACTGTCTTTCATCGATGGCAGTTATGATATCGTTTAGGACCTTGAGCGTGGCTGAGGTGCACCCGTGAACAGCTCGGAAACCAGATTGCACAGCGTAGAAGGTACGGTGGGATTCAAAATGGTCATTGATCTGTTTATTAACTTTGGCTTTCAACAACTTTAGAAAGGCAGGGCAGGATGGATATAGGTCTGTAACAGTTTGGGTCTAGAGTGTCACCCCCTTTGAAGACAGGGATGACCGCGGCAGCTTTCCAATATTTAGGGATCTTGGACAAAACGAAAGAGGTTGAACAGACTGGTAATAGGGGTTGCAACAATGGCGGCAGATCATTTTAGAAAAAGAGGGTCCAGATTGTCTAGCCCAGCTGATTTGTACGGGTCCAGGTTTTGCAGCTCTTTCAGAACATCTGCTATCTGGATTTGGGTGAAGGGGAGCTGGGGAGGCTCGGTCAAGTAGCTGCGAGGGGTGCGGAGCTGATGGTTGGGGTAGCCATGAGGAAAGCGTGGCCAGCCGTAGAGAAATGCTTATTGAAATTTTTTGATTATCATGGATTTATCGTAATGACTGTGTCACCTCGCCTCAGTGCAGTGGGCAGCTGGGAGGAGGTGCTCTTGTTCTCCATTGACTTTAGTGTCCCAAAACCTTTTGGAACACTTTTGCAAATTTCTGTTTGAAAAGCTAGCCTTTGCTTTCCTGACTGACTGTGTGTATCGGTTCCCGACTTCCCTGGACAGTTGCATATTGCGGGGACTATTTGATGCCATTGCAGTCCACCACAGGATGTTTTTGTGCTGGTCAAGGGCAGTCAGGTCTGGAGTGAACCAAGGGCTATATCTCTTCCTAGTTTTACATTTTTTGAAACGGGCATGCTTATTTAAATTGGTGAGGAAATGACTTTTAATGAACGACCAGGCATCCTCGACTGACGGCGTGAGGTCATTATCCTTCCAGGATACCTGGGCCAGGTCGATTAGAAAGGCCTGCTCGCAGAAGTGTTTTAGGGAGCGTTTGACAGTGATGAGGGGTGGTCGTTTGACCGCGGACCCATAGCGGATGCAGGAAATGAGGCAGTGATGATCGCTGAGATCCTGATTGAAAACAGCAGAGGTGTATTTGGAGGGTGAGTTGGTCAGGATAATATCTATGAGGGTGTCCATGTTTACGGATTTAGGGTTGTACCTGGTGGTTTCCTTGATAGATGCCCTCAAGCTGACAAATTATTTTAGATTGTAGCACTGCTGGGGTATTAAGCATATCCCAGTTTGTCACCTAACAGAACAAACTCTGAAGATAGATTGGGGGGCAATCAATTCACATATGGTGTTCAGGGCACAGCTGGGAGCTGAAGGGGGTCTATAACAGGCGGGAACAGTGAGAGACTTATTTCTGGAGAGATTAATTTTAAACATTAGAAGCTCGACCTGTTTGGGCATAGACCTGGAAAGTATGACAGAACTTTGCAAGCTATCTCTGCAGTAGATTGCAACTACTCCCCCTTTGGCAGTTCTATCTTGATGGAAAATGTTGTAGTAGGTGATGGACATCTCAGAGTTGTTGGTGGCCTTCCTAAGCCAGGATTCAGAAACGGCAAGGACATCGGGGTTGGCAGAGTGTGCTAAAGCAGTGAGTAAAAACAAACTTAGGGCTTCTGATGTTAACATGCATGAAACCAAGGCTCTTTCGATTACAGAAGTCGACAAATGAGAGTGCCTGGGGACACGCAGGGCCTGGGTTAGCCTCCACATCACCCGAGGAACAGAGGAGGAGTAGGATGAGGGTACGGCTAAAGGCTTGCAAAACTGGTCGTCTAGTGCGTTGGGGACAGAGAATAAAAGGAGCAGATTTCTGGGCGTGATATAATAGATTCAGGGCATAATGTGCAGACAGGGGTATGGTGGGGTGCGGGTATAGTGGAGGTAAACCTCAACAACGGGTGAGTCAACAAAGTGGAGTACCGTGCTAAGTCAACAACGGGTGAGACAACAACAGCTAATCAGCGAAGACAACAACAGGTAAAATGGCGATGAATGGGCAGAGAGGGTCGGTTAACTACATACAGGGCCTGAGTTCGGGGCTAGTGCCGACAGGTAAACAAAGTGGAGTACCGTGATAAATGAACAGTCCAGCAGGCATCAGCTAAGTAGCCAAGTGATCATAGGGTCCAGTGTACAGCAATAGATGAAACAGGGAAGCCGCTAGGTAGTCAATTACTAAGCTAGCACACGGGAGACACAGCGTTTAAAGTTAGCAGTCCGGGGTAAGTGGAAGCGTCTGCTCCGTCGTCCGGCTAAGGCCGGACAGCTGATGGAATTACGTCTGCGGACCAGTCGTGGTGGTGCGGAGGGGCACCGTGTCGACGAAGTGACCGGGCCAGATGGCGAAAGAGGTATTGTAGTTGTGATAATTTTGTTTGCTAGCCGGGAGATGCGCCTGGCTCAGGGCTAGCTTCGGGGCTAGCTAGCTGTGATGATCAATGGTCCAGGGTTTACGGCAGGAATCTGGCGTTGTAGTGGAGAAAAACAGTCCGAGGCTGGCAGGTATTATCCAGGCTAAAAAAAACGGCTGGTGCCTGAGCAGAAGGTAAAGGCCGCTAGCAGTGTTTTAACAATGACTAAATAGCTAGTAACTTAGCTAATTAGCTGGCTACCTTCTGATGAACGTTTTTGCTATAGGGTCTACAAAAATAGCGTATCCTTGTCAGATTGAGTGAGGCGGGTTACTGTGAGGTATATTTAATTTAAAAATGGAAAAAGAGATTGAAAAATAAATTGGAATATATAAAAAAAAGACAAATGCAAAAAGTAAACGAGAGGACAACAAACCGCATCTGCACTGCACTGCTACGTCATCTTGGATTATATGTATAATCGTGCAATAACCAAAAAAGTGTTACAAATCAAAATATATTTTAGATTATTCAAAGTAGCCACCCTTTGCCTTGATGACAACTTTCCACACTCATACTGTATGTTCCATGGGATAAATCCCAATAATGTTTTGCACCAGAAAATTCTAGAATCAAGACATATAACCGACCGCCTTGATTCGGTCTTATGTAGCAAAATTTGAAAGTTGATAAACCTGTAACTTCACTTTTGAGAAAATGGCCTTGAAAGTGTTGGTACCTACTGGAGAGCTCTTCTTTTGTCTACACCCATTCAGCATCGTTCACACCCTTTTAAGTTTTAGCCCCCACCAATACTCAGACCATTTTACTCAACCTGGTAGAGCTGGTTAAGTTGTTTTCATGTTATCCGGAAATATGGTGACTGTGCTTCTTGCAACAATTAAATTACTGCAGGTAGCTAACCAACCAGGTTCAATGTTAGCTAGCTAACATTAGGCTATAACTGGCCAAGCAAATGGTTCTGAGATATGAATAATAAGATCATACAGGTAATGTTAGTTAGCGAGCCAGCCAGCAAACGTTAGCTAGCTAATAGTACACTAACTTGAAATGAAACCACTTTCTGTCAAAATTAGAAACATGTAATATCTGAAAATGTAGCTAGCTAGACTATCTTACCCGTATATATCATGGATGGATGCATCTCCTGTTGGATGCCATGGTTGCCCTTAGTTTGAAGATGTAATCAGGAGACAGGTGTTTTCTCCATCTCCTTAGCTATCATACTCAAATTCCACGGATTTCAAAACTCGGTCCTCCATAAAGTGGAGAGCAACACTTATGCAGTTTTACTACGTGGTGAAAAAAAATTAAAGCTGTGTTAAACAGAATTACCTAGACATACTGCCCAGCCCAAATGGACAGACGCGTGCTATATGGCAGACCAATCCAAACTCGTCTCTCGGCATGTCGAGCCCACTCATTCTCAGTCAATCATGACTAGCGGGAAGGTTCCTGCTTTTTCTGTTGCTAAACCAACTAGGCTTGTAATTTAACAATTTTATTCGTATATACAGATGGCATACACGTTTGTTATTAAGAAACATGAAAGTTCACATGTTCGAGAAGGCATTTCTGACCCAAAAACACATTTTGATGGAAAACATTTAAGTTCAAATGGCTCTCCTGTGACGTAGTGACCCGCGATATATGCTTAGTTTCCTGAAACGGGTCACATATGCCCTAATTTAGTAAGACATTTACACACAGTTGGTAAATTATGCACCGGGTTTGGAGGCAGATCTGTTCTTAATGTTTGTCAGCTGTGCTCGTGGCTTTGGTCAGGGATGAGGAATCTTGTCTGGTTATCCCCAATGGAACCATAGAGGAGCAGTGGACACGGTGTTCCTGTCGGAGAGAGTTAAATGTCAAATTTGTTATGGACAAAAATATTGTGCTTTAATCTTTTAGTCAAATGGAAAATGTGTTTTATGAGGCTTGTAGTCTTAAACTCTCACATTCAAAATGCTGAACATGCAGATCATATTAAGAGGTTCCGTTTTTATTGCTACTGTTTTTGTAAAAGTGCTTGGGTGTGAATGCATAGTCGAGGTGCTCCGCTTGCCACTGAGGTTCAAAATAAACAGGCAGTCATCTTTGATGTCTAAAAATAGAGGCAGGACCTCTGGCTCTCTGCTTGGACCAGATTGCAACACATTCAGAGCCTACTGTGTGGTTGAACATAACCCAAAGTTGCAGAATATAGCCAACTGCTCCTAGTATTTATTATGCTTACTTAAACCATATTTTGTGCAGTATCCTGTAGTATGTTTCCTTATAAAGAGAATGAAGGTTTCTTTTGGTTTGCAATTGTGGAATGTTATGCTACATTGGGTCACAGGACCTGCATTTGTATAAAGACTAAAGAGCGGTTCCTGTGTGTCAGACGTTGCTCAGATAGACTTGAGCCCTGTGAATTAGCAGGGCTGAGATTATTCACGTGAGAAGAACCAGAAATGTGTCTGTCAACATAAGTGAAGTGTTTTTATTTTCATGTGTCTAATTGTTAGAGTGTAAGTGCAGAGTACATGTCTATGGAGGAAAAAGAGAGGGCGGTACCTTTTTGAAGTATTTAATTATTCTGCTCTGCCCGCCTCTCACCATTGGTGCAGGGCTCGAGCGAGCGAGTGTCTCTGTTCTGTATTGCATGCTTTGTAGTACAGTTATTGCTTTGAAAGAGAGAGGCAGGCCATAGCGCGTGCTTGTGTATTGAATCGGATAAAAGCACAAGTGAAGCGGCAGGAAGAATTTAGGTGAGCCAATTCTTATTTCCCTTTTGAAATGGAACAGTTGTTGAACTTGATTAGTACTTTTAAGGGTTTTAACATTTTTGCAAACAGCCACGGAAGCGTTTGTTGTTTTCATGCATAGGTTACTACTTCATTACGATAGCCATAAGTATTTTTGTGGTGGCCCGTCAAAAACGACTGCGCCGTTTTCGTATTTTGATATCCTGATACATTTTCATCAGTAACTAATGCGTATCTAGTGAGTTACATTACAAACACTTGGTCATGGAAGTGGGCCCCTGACACAGGATTTGACAGGTGCATGATCGATATAATTATTTACATTAGTACTTGAATGACTAGAGAAGACAACAGTAGTACACACTGTGAAATAATATTGTAGCTCAATTAAAGTGACATGAATACATTCTAAAACATTGAGTACAAATGTGGGCCACATCATTGAATGATGCAATGCGTTATCTGCTCCTTTTAATTTGTAATTGGCAGGAGTCACTACTACCAACAGTGTGAATGCTGCACCTGGGACTCCACCTCCGGCCATGACCTCGGGAAATGAGAATGAGGCGCCCACTCTGACAGGGTGCATCCCACAGAATGGGGAGAACAAGCCACCCCAGGCTATCGTCAAGCCCCAGGTCCTCACCCACGTCATTGAGGGCTTTGTCATCCAGGAGGGAGCTGAACCCTTCCCTGTAAGTGCCTTCTCCCATGGTACTCCTTAGCAGCTAGGAGTAAACAACATGCCACTATCTCAAGAGTGATTTCCCACAGGGGCATATTTCTAATAGCAACAAACACAAACAATCATGCAACATCACTCTCTGTGCTAAGCAATGACAAAGGGCAATGTCTTACTATTGTTTGCCTTGGTCATACATTCTAATAGCCTTCTGTAGTCCAAAATATTGTTCCATACAGAGATGTCTGTGAAAGAAGGCACACAGATGTTAAGACCACAATTAAGTGTTATTTTTGAGAGAGGTGGGGTGCAAAATGTTGATACACACTTGAGTGACTGTGCCTATTTGACTTACCAATTAACAACTCCCTGTTTCCTAGTGGATGTTTGCTGCACAAGCTTTATTATAGCTTATGGACACAGCATTGTTAGTTTGCCATTGTATTGCTGTCATTGGGGTGGCAGGGTAGCCTCGTGGTTAGAGCGTTGGACTAGTAACCGGAAGGTTGCAAGTTCAAATCCCCGAGCTGACAAGGTACAAATCTGTCGTTCTGCCCCTGAACAGGCAGTTAAACCACTGTTCCTAGGCTGTCATTGAAAATAAGAATCTGTTCTTAACTGACTTGGTAAAATAAAAAATTTAAAAATAAATAGCTTGGAAAGAGTGCCATTAAGCCATCATATGTTGTCTTCCCCAGATTGAGCGGTTGCCTGTGATGATGGACAGCCCAAAAAAGCTGCATGAGCAGCTCTCCTCTGACCCCGACAAGACTCCTGTTAGTAACCCCACCAACACCACAGACTCTGAGACAGAGGAGCTGACCCCTCAAGGTAAGGGATGTCATGTATGGAGTGATTGAAGCCATCTTATTTGGCAAGCAACACATTTATGGACTTTCTAAGTGCTACAGCTTCATAACAATGTAAGAGATGTTGATCTTTCATGGAATTATTTTGATTTGTCCACAGAATTAAAAGACCAAGAGGATTCAGATTCTCCCAAACTGAGCTGTGAATTCTGTGGCTGGGTGGACTTTGCCTACAAATTCAAGGGGTCAAAACGGTTTTGTTCCATGGTGTGTGCAAAAAGGTAATTCACATTTGGTGTACCATTTCTAATCAATCAAATGTATTCATAAAGCCCTTTTTATAAAGAGCAGATGTCACAGTGCTTATACAGAAACCCAGCCTAAAAAACCCAAACTGCAAGCAATACAGATAGATGTAGAATGTTTAGATCCTTTCAGTGGTTTAAATCCATCATGGTCAGAGCTCCTCAGCAGTGTTGCTTTGAGATGTGGGATGGGAGTGGACATAACTATTATCTTTGTTGTGGAACAGGTATAATGTTGGTTGCAGGAAGCGGATAGGCCTTTTCCATCCAGAAAGGAGCAAAACATCCAATCGCTGGCACAGAAGGTCACACAACAGCGGCCACCAAAGTATCGATTCTAAGAAGCAGGTAGGATAATATCCTACTTCTCCACTGACATCACAGCTCCTCTGTGAACAAACATGCTCCCCTCAGTGACACCAGAGCTGACTCATGGGTTTTGTGTTTCAGAAGCTGTCCCCTATGCCTCAACAGACCCAGGGGGGTTCAGTGTCCTCCCCGATTCCCTCCCAACCCAGCCAGGAAGAGTCCAGCCCCTGCTCTGACATGTCCAGCTATGAGGAGCCTCCGTCGCCCCTGTCAGCAGCCAGCTCAGGGCCCCCAGCACCCCAGGCGGTGTCACTCCTGGCAGGGAGAGACTCGGACCAGGAGTCACCCCGGAGCCGAGAGCTGCCTCTCCTCACTCAGCACTTCCTGCCCAACGACCCCACCAAGTGGAATGTGGAGGAAGTATACGAGTTCATTCGCTCCCTTCCAGGTAAGTCTCATAAATACAGTATTTAGCTTAGGCCTACACCATAACTATATTCTTTTGTAGGCATGATGATGTGATGATAGTAAGCTTATTTCCCCTCTGGGGATCAATAACGTTTATTAATTCCTCAGTGGATTGTCTTATGTAGACAGTGTTCATGCTTGTCTTTGACGTGAGATCATTTATTTAATGGGTTCGCTGTGGCTTGTTCCTAGGCTGCCAGGAGATAGCAGATGAGTTCCGCACTCAGGAGATAGACGGGCAGGCCATGCTCCTACTGAAAGAGGACCACCTTATGAGTGCCATGAACATTAAACTGGGACCTGCACTTAAGATCTACGCAAGCATCAACATGCTCAAAGACTCTTAGCCATGATAGGTTGATATGGTGCTGATGTGTGTGCATTTGTGTGTATGTCTGTGTGCGTGTTAGTCTGTGTTTGGTGGGAAGGAGTCATACTCTGGGACAAGATTAAACATGTCGCCATCGCACTGATGACTACCTTACCTCTGCACTACCATTTTTCGTCCCACCTTTGGATTGGCTCCTTCATGGTACATTTATCCATGGCCTGCAGACAGGTGGACAACTGGTCATTCCATTGGTTGTCCACGAGAAGTTTCCAGGGAAATACTTTAATGGACTGACTACGTTAGAGTAATGGCACAAATAGTGCTAAAAGCACTGCAAGGATATATTTGAGCTTGTAGGAAAAGATGTGAAAATGTGGGTATATCTGCATTACTTTCTTCTGAAGTATAATTGTGATTTTTAATTATCATTGACCACATATGTGGTATGTTTTATTTTGGTGCTGATCTGATGTTATTGACAGCCGTACGTGTACAGTATGTTTGTCAGGGAACAAATGAAAGCCAGTCACCAGTTAGAGTCTTATACAACAGATGCTTAGCACCATTTCATAATGATCAGCAACTATACACTGCATGGCATTTCACTGTGTTCAGAGCAGTTTACGCTGTTACTTTGTGACATTGATACTTTCTCTGTACATTTTATGGGCTTAGAGAGATGATCTTCTTTCCAAATGTGATTTACCAAGATGCCATGCCTTTATTTATTCCTGGGTCAGATTTCACATCCTGTGAGATCTTCTATGACTGTAGGGTTGACCCATGCTATCTATGGGTTGACCACAAGGCTGAAAAGATGCATAACTCAATGAACTCACTGTGGATGTTCACCATCATACCTCTTTTATTCCACTAGCACTTAAAATGATTGGTTCTCTTCTCCATAGTTTAAATTAATACAACCAACATTACTGGATTGGGTTTGAAATTCAAATATTTGGTTTGGTGAGTTGTCAAGATCTGTATGAGTCTAAAACTACCTTTAAGGAATTACATGCTTGTATTTACTTTTTAAGTTATCCATAATGTTTTATATAAAAAATTAAGTATTTTGAAATATGCAAACATGTAAATATCATGGCTTGGGGAAGGTGTCTTTTTAGTGTTTTTATTAAAAAAATATTGTATGCTTGTCATGTGATGAATGGTCAATTGTGTTTTTAATTGTTTGAGATGATGCTTTGTCAAATGCCTGTATTTATCGAAGTACTGAATTTGTTACACAACATTTTTCAATGATAAATCTGCAGCATAGTCAGTTGTATGTTTTTATTTTTGTGTTAAAATCTATATTTGCTTGAGTTTGATATTATGGCATGTCGGTACAGTAGCAAGACCAGCAGCTTCACTGATCGCACATAGTCCTTTGGGTGGATTGCAGTTGTCTCCAGAACTCCGAAAGATTCTCCTTCCTTCCTGCTGTCTTGTATCATTATTACATGGGACATGTATTAGTGTAAGTACATGGTAACATATTTATCTGAATTTTATTGTCACAAATGTAGCCTGTCCTCTAGTGGTGCTTAAAGGGTAGTGATTGTACAACAATTGAAGTACAGTGGGTTTGAATATTGAATAGGTTGGTGTATTGAATACGTTAATAGTGGCTGCTTTCAAGTCTTTCAATTATAATATATGCGAATGAATAGTTAGGGTATGTGGCAGACAAACGTCACCGTTCAGTGCACGGGAAGAATTGATCAGTGATTTGGGATTATTTTAGTCCCTAGTGTTATGATTGGTGAATCCTTTACTATCACTCAAAAAGTGATGTGTGGTCTGGGGTTTTGCTTTTAGGCTTAGCCATATGTCAGTCACTTCTAAACTCGGCAAAAACAAACTTTTTCAGGACCCTGTCTTTCAAAGATATTTTGTAAAAATCCAAATAACTTTACAGATCTTCATTGTAATGGGTTTAAACACAGTTTCCCATGCTTATTCAAAGAACCATAATTAATGAACATGCACCTGTGGAACGGTCGTTAAGACACTAACAGATTACAGATGGTATGCAATTAAGGTCACAGTTATGAAAACTTAGGACACTAAAGAAGCCTTTCTACTGACTCTGAAAAACACCAAAAGAAAGATGCCCAGGGTCCCTGCTCATCTGCGTGAATGTGCCTTAGGCATGCTGCAAGGACGCATGAGGACTGCAGATGTGGCCAGGGCAAGAAATTGCAATGTCTGTACTGTGACACCGAAGACCGCGCTACAGGGAGACAGGACAGACAGCTGATCGCCCTCGCAGTGGCAAATCACGTGTAACAACACCTGCTCAGGATCGGTACATCCGAACATCACACCTGTGGGACAGGTACAGGATGGCAACAACAACTGCCTGAGTTACACCAGGAATACACAATCCCTCCATCAGTGCTCAGACTGTCCGCAAAAGGCTGAGAGGCTGGACTGAGGGCTTGTAGGCCTGTTGAAAGGCAGGTCCTCACCAGACCACCGGCAACAACGTCGCCTATGGGCACAAACGACCGTCGCTGTGCCAGACAGGACTGGCAAAAAGTGCTCTTCACTGACAAGTCGGGGTTTCGTCTCACCAGGGGTGATGGTCGGATTCACGTTTATCGTCGAATGAATGAGCGTTACACCGAGGCCTGTACTCTGGAGCGGGAGCGATTTGGAGGTGGAGGGTCCGTCATGGTCTGGGACATTGTCACAGCATCATCTGGCATGTCTGGTGCAGTCCATGAGGAGGCGATGCACTGCAGTAATTAATGCAGCTGGTGGCCACACCAGATACTGACTGTTACTTTTCATTTTGACCCCCCCTCCCCTTTGTTCAGGGACACATTATTCAATTTCTGTCAGTCATGTCTGTGGAACTTGTTCAGTTTATGTCTCAGTTGTTGAATCTTATGTTCATACAAATATTTACACATGTTAAGTTTGCGGAAAATAAGTTGACAGTGAGAGGACGTTTCTTTTTTGGCCGAGTTTACTTGCCATGGTTACGATCACACCATAGACATTCAAACCAGGTTTCACACCTGTCTGGTGTGCTTTAACAAATAAAACAATTGACTCAAGAACATTTCCGCTTTGTTTATTCCCTGATAATATTATACATAAAGGTGAACTTTTCTACCATTCCTAATTGTTGCTGTCGCCTCGCACAGTCTCGAGGTTGAACTGGAAGAGCACACACAGTGTTGCCAACTATTTTTTCAGGGTAAGTTGCTGGATGCATGTTGATTTGTTGCTAAAGGTTTCTAAATTACATTGTGCTGTCATTGCATGATAACGTAAAACTGTGTCCTTATGTAGAATTCACAATAATCTTACTCGAATTGAATGGCCGGCTCTGCAAAAAATATGATTTGACATTTGTTCGGGTACAGACTCCCACTCTTTTCTGTACTTCTGGCTGTACAATTTTGATTGAGACATGTTGATTGATGTTGTAAGTTTTGTTCAAGATCAAACATTCGTTACCAACTATATTCATTGGGTTTATGCTGCTGCAGTCAGCCAACAATGATTTGCAATTTGCTGAAATTGCTGCTGCCTGTGCACGAGCTGAGCGCCTGCTGCTGACGTCACTGACAATGCACGTGTTGTGAATGAGTGTGACCGAGAAAATCGTTTTTGTGTCATTTAGAGTAAAAATGCGTGCATTTTAGCATTTGAGTCACTTTTCAAAAGTTGCTAAAAGTTCCAAATATTTTTTTTTAAAGTAGCTACATTTGTTGCTAGGTGCTGTTTGAAAAAAAAGTTGCCAATTTAGCAATTTTGTTGCTAGATTTAGTATCACCGCACACACACGCCCCTCTGTTTTCATTCAACCATGGAGCAAACCATCAGTATGTGTCAAACATTAAGCTTGAAACCAGAACATAAAACATTAGGGCAATTTTGGGTATGTTGAATTGATAATTATTACTTATTTCAAATATGTGTGCACAGCGTATAGATTTGTAGTATGATTACTACACATATAACCTTTATGAATAGTCTCCCGCACTTGCAATGGTTTGGTCCGATTTTAAACGTTGTTGCGCTGATGATACGTTGTACGTATCATGAATGCTACCGCTCAGTGTTTGAGATCAATTGACCCCCTTTACCCTGGCTCATTGATATTTTTTTTATGTATTTATAAACTGCAAAACCCTTACGCACCACTGCACTTTGTATACCAGGGTTGGCTGGTCTTCCCTAGTCACTCGTATGCTTAGTCAATGGTATACTTTTATTTACAAAGCCATTTTGTGTTTAAGTATAATTTTATCTGCCCATTTTTATTGTGCAGAAATGTGGTGGGTACTCTCTTCGTTCTCAGGTCTTTATCCTGCTAACTGTTCCAAATGTTCCAACTGAATTTGGTAATGGGCTTTTATGTACTCTGTGCCATTGCATTGGAACGCCTTACAAAATACTCCTGGAAGAACTTGTCCTGATTGGTGTTTTTAAATCACTGATGAAGGATTGTGAGGCTGATTCCCTGACCTGTTAATGTTTTTAATTTGTTGTTTTATGATTCTGTTATACTCTTGTGAATTCTATGGTTTTTACTAGATTACTTGTAGTTTTTCATGTTGTCTGTCTGTAATTGTGTAGTGACTTGGTGCTGCTTATCTTGGCCAGGATGCTCTTGAAAAAGAGATTTCAAATCTCAATGAGCCCTTTCTTGTTAAATAAAGGTTAAATAAATAAAGTAAATGCACACCCTGATACATTCATGTGCTATACTGTTGCATTTTATCGTGTGTGTATAATTTAACCTATAATTTAATTTAACCTTTATTTAACTAGGCAAGTCAGTTAAGAACAGATTCTAATTTACAATGACAGCATATGGGGGAACAGTGGGTTAACTCCATTGTTCAGGGGCAGAATGACACATTTTTACTTTGTCAGCTTGGAAATTCAATCCAGCTACCTTTCAGTTACTGGCCCAACACTTTAACCACTAGGCTACCTGATGGATTTGGAGAATTGTGTTTCCAATCTCAACCTTGCACATGAGATAGTGATAAACAGAGACTTTGTCTTCAGACAGACCAGCCCACCCAAAGACCAGTAAGAAGTCAAGCTATGAAACACACAATTCCTGTCTAAATAAATATTTCAGTCATTTTGAAGTCACAGATTTTTTTTTTCATTTCCTTTTAGCTTGGAAGGGAGAGTGACTGACATAGTTGACCGTGCTTTCTGGGACTGTCTTCGTGAGCAGCTTTCATGCAGCCCTCCAGACTATACCCATGTAGTCATTCTGCTACAAGAAGTGAAAACTGTAAATATGGTCATGTACCCTCTCAACCAACCAGGATCAACCAGGATCAACCTGACCATGACCTAACCATTTGGGTGATCTTAACCAATCATAGCACAGTATGATACGGCGGTAAAATGCATCCAATTACAATTCAGAATGTTTACACATAAGAATATTACACCCTCCTCCTCAGTTTCTCAGCATTGACAGTGAAAAAGTAGCAACAACTAGATGTTAATTTAAGTGACCCACTGTGTGGTTGTCTCCTGTGTGGTCAGACCGTGCTGTCCCTGCTCCTGCCAGGCCATGTGCTGTCTGAGGGCTCAAGTGGAGGAGGTTTTTTACCTGGATCTGGTCCAACAGCAGCAGATCATGGGGCCCTGGTCCTGCAAAGACTGTCAGGCTACATCATCAATACCATGGCCTCCCTGTGTGCCCCTAAACAAGATCCAGAGATCAGGACTTATCGGTCCCAGTGGAGCTTCTCAGGTGAAGGACAGATTCAATGAACTCATTTTATGGTTAAAATAAGTTCATATGTATCATATCAGATATTGAAATGTAACCAAGTTACCTTGTGAAAGACTAAATCTCAAAATAGTTAAACTCAGAAGTTTCTTCCCAGAATATTCCTCTCATCCACAGGAGGTTGGTGGCATCTTAATTGGGGAGGACTGGCTCGTGGTAATGGCTGTAGCGGAATAGGTGGAATGGTATCAAATGCATGAAACCCATGGTTGGATGCCATTCCATTGACTCCATTCTAGCCATTATTATGAGCCAGTCTACCCTCAGCAGCCTCCACTGCTCTAATCATAATTACCCTGGCTATGGTCCACACGTCCAGAAATGGACATGGGCCTACTTTTGGTTTGATGCTAAGAAATATTTTCCTTTCCTGACTAACAGGGCGATCTTCCAAGTCCTTGGCCTGATGAAGACAAACATGGTCAACTTTACTGTTCAGAGCCTCAGGTCTCATCTCATGCAGCAAGCTGTCCAGTACGAGCAAGCCACGTTCCACGAGAACCTGTTGAAGCATCCAGGTGAGTGAGACAAGGTGCTTGGAGTAAATCTACACTTAAAAACATTTCAGTCCTGTCAATCCTGACATGCTCCTAACATCCAGAAGGAAGTGGATCCATGTGTTTTTTTGTTGTTTATTTTGCTGGTTTTGAAGTAATTTAATAAACCTTTCTAACTAGAGTTCATGGACAATACCAACGTTTGACTTCAGGTGGCAGCACAAGTGGAGGCATCGGTCAGTGCCCAGTCAGACCTTGATCCTGGGACTCCCAGGCCAGTCAGTCCTACATCTGTTCTGGACAGGGCTTACCTGCGTCTGCTGAGCTGGGACCCAACAACCAGACCTACCCTGAGGTAATCAAACAACAGGACCCTGCTTGGTTCTGGTTTTCATAGTGGCACAAAAGCATATTGACAGTTCATGCAGTTGAGTGGCAAATCTAATCCAGGTAGGTGGTTGAAGCAATTTTCAACAAGGAAATGACAATAGACTGAGATTACCCTACAATAATTTATGTGGGGGTGAAACCCCACATAAAACGGTAAAACATAGTTATAGTAGCTCGTTCAAATTTCTACTCTCCCTCCACAGACAGTTCTGATGGACAGAGCCCGCTTGGAGGCGCTGGAACAGAGACTGAGCCCGCTAGTTCTTGAGGCATCAGTTCTGCTGTTGACCAGCACACAGCGTGGGGACGCAGTTTTTTCTTCGTAGGGGTTTGTAGGTAAACTCAAGCAGACCATCACTGCCCTACTGGAGGTAAGAGATGGGGGGGGTTTACTGGCTGTCTCTGGGCGCAGGTAATGTTTGACCAAGCAGGGAAGTTGACAAAAGAGCCTAACTGCTGCTGTGTAAAATTATGCAACAAACCCCAGATTCTGCAGGCTCAAGAAATAGCCCATAGTTAACGTAACCCCCCCAAAACATTTGAAAAAAAAACAAGTAATACAGTAAGTACAATCAAATGTGAGCCCAGGCTCTGTCGTAACCGGCTGCGACCGGGAGGTCCGTGGGGCGATGCACAATTGGCCTAGTGTCGTCCGGGTTAGGGAGGGCTTGGTCGGTAGGGATATCCTTGTCTCATCGCGCACCAGCGACTCCTGTGGCGGGATGGGCGCAGTGCGCGCTAACCAAGGTTGCCAGGTACACAGTGTTTCCTCCGGCACATTGGTGTGGCTGGCTTCCGGGTTGGATGTGCGCTGTGTTAAGAAGCAGTGCGGCTGGTTGGGTTGTGTATCAGAGGACGCATGACTTTCAACCTTCGTCTCTCCCGAGCCCGTACGGGAGTTGTAGCGATGAGACAAGATAGTAGCTACTACAACAATTGGATACCACGAAATTGGGGAGAAAAAGGGGTAAAAATAAAAATAAAATAAAAAAAATACTGCATGAGTACTTTGTTTATCCAGTGATATATGGAGGTCAATTGAATCTTTATCGATAGAATTGTAAGTCCCATACAGTTGTCCAGTTTAGGAAGGTATGTAAGTCAAATGGGCGATTGCAGCAGGCTGATTTCTCTCTTTGCGTCCCACACATACTGTAGTAGAGAGAGTACAGAGCTACCTCCAGGACATGCTGGAGAGAGGCCCCACTGAAAGTAGTCGATTCATGTCCCCTGATCTGAGGCTGCTGAGCTAGCAGAGCTGGGAATGGCCTTTGGGCGAATGGTCCATATTAACTGCACCCCTTTGGACCCTGTTCCCACTGGGAGAGGCCGAGATAGTCTCCCACCCCCAACACCTTGGTCACCTGCATACACTGCCATCCAACACTTACAGAACGAAGAGTGTATACTGTTTATTTAGAATTGAGAAGGATGTAAATACATTAGCTAAGTTTGTTATACAAAAACATATGACAGGCCATGAGATAGTGGACAGTACCAGTCAAAAGTGTATTATTCTACAATGTAGGAAATAGGGAAAATAAAGAAAAACCCTTGATTGAGTAGGTGTTCTAAAACTTTTGACCGGTAGTGTATTTCCCTCAAGACACCGTATGTAATATATAAACAAATTATACTGGCATTTCAAATTCCATGTCTTCAACACTGTTTACAGGTTTGGCAACCCTAATAATAATTTTACTCATATCATAGAGTATGCATGTATGTCAGCTACTGTCTGTACATTAGCTGGATAATGTTGAGTGGATGTAGGATTGAGTTGCTTCTGAGCATGTTTAATTGGTATGTACTCTATAATTTAATGCACCCCAGCAAAGATTTGTTTATGCACTTTTGAAAAATGTAAATACATTTGTATTTTTTTAACAGTACATTACATCATCTGTTGGGGTATTGTTGAGTGAAATTTGCCCCAAAAGGTTCATATGTTTAATACATTCTACCCAAGTATGATACTCCTCACAATGTTATCATAGATACGAAAATAGATTTTGTTCCATCTATTTAAACAAGTTTACAAACTGAATTCAGTTAACATTTTTAATAATTGGGTTTTTAGAGTTATGAGGAAAAACATATTCATTTCTTAATCAGTGGTAAGTAACGCAAAGCACAATATACTCCCAACATAAATGTACAGTGCATTCGGAAAGTATTCAGAACCCTTGACTTTTTCCACATTTTGTTACGTTACAGCCAAAAATGTATTAAATGAATTGTTTCTCTCATCTAGCTACACACAATACCCCATAATGACAAAGCGAAAACAGGTTTTTAGATTTTTCCTAATTTATATATATATAAAAAAAAGATACTTTATTTACATAAGTATTCAGACCCTTTGCTATGAGACTTGAAATTGAGCTCAGGTGCATCCTGTTTTCATTGATCATCCTTGATGTTTCTTCAACTTGATTGGAGTCCACCTGTGGTACATTTAATTGATTGGACATGATTTGGAAAGACACACCTGTATATATAAGGTCCCACAGTTGACAGTGCATGTCAGAGCAAAAACCAGGCCATGAGGTCGAAGGAATTGTCCGTAGAGCTCCGAGACAGGATTGTGGCGAGGCACAGATCTGGGGAAGGGTGCCAAAACATTTCTGCAGCATTGAAGGTCCCCAAGAACACAGTGGACTCCATCATTCTTAAATGGAAGAAGTTTGTTTCCACCAAGACTCAGCCAAACTGAGCAATCGGGGGAGAATGGCCTTGGTCAGGGAGGTGACCAAGAACCAAATGGTCACTAACAAAGCTCCAGAGTTTGTCTGTGGAGATGGGAGAACCTTCCAGAAGGACAACCATCTCTGCATCAATCAACCAATCAGGTAGAGTGGTACGGAGCAAAGTACAGAGAGATCCTTATGAAAACCTGATCCAGAGTGCTCAGAACCTCAGACTGTGGCAAGGGTTCACCTTCCAACAGGACAACTAGCACACAGCCAAGACAATGCATGAGTGGCTTCAGTATAAGTCTCTGAATGTCCTTGAGTGGCCCAGCCAGAGCTCAGACATGAACCCGATCGAACATCTCTGGGGAGACCTCAAAATAGCAGGACAGCGACGCTCCCCATCCAACCTGACAGAGCTTGAGAGGATCTGCAGAGAAGAATAGTAAAATCTCCCCAAATACAGGTGTGTCAAGCTTGTAGTGTCATACCCAAGAGGACTTGACGCTGTAATTGCTGCCAGGTGCTTCAACAAAGTAATGAGTAAAGGGTCTGAATACTATTGTAAATGTGATATTTAAGTTTATTTTTAACAAATTGGCAGCTTCATTAAAATAGTACCTGCAGAACTGTAATCGAATCCACAAATGCTGATGCTCCAGATACTCAACTAGTCTAAAGAACGCCAGTTTTATTGCTTCTTTAATCAGACAAAAGTTTTCAGCTGTGTTAACATAATTGCAAAAGGGTTTTTATAATGATCAATTAGCCTTTCAAAATGATGAACTTGGATTAGCTAACACAACGTGCCATTGGAACACGAGTGATGGCTGCTGATAATGGGCCTCTGTACGCCTATGTAGATATTCCATTAAAAATCAGCCGTTTCCAGCTACAATAGTCATTTACAACATTAACAATGTCTACACTGTATTTCTGATCAATTCTATGTTATTTTAATGGACAAAAAATGTGCTTTTCTTTCAAAAACATGGATAGGGATAGGGACCAGGATGTCTTGCTCCCAGGCAGACTAAATAACTTTTTTGCCCGCTTTGAGGACAATACAGTGCCACTGACACGGTCCGCAACCAAAACATGCGGACTCTCCTTCATGGCAGCCAAGGTAATTAAAACATTTAAACGTGTTAACCCTCGCAAGGCTGCAGGCCCAGACGGCATCCCCAGCCGCGCCCTCAGGGCATGCGCAGACCAGCTGGCTGGTGTGTTTACGGACATATTCAATCAATCCCTATCCCAGTCTGCTGTTCCCAAATGCTTCAAGAGGGCCACCATTGTTCCTGTTCCCAAGAAAGCGAAGGTAACTGAGCTAAACGACTACCACCCCGTAGAACTCACTTCCGTCATCATGAAGTGCTTTGAGAGACAAGTCAAGGACCATATCACCTCCACCCTACCTGACACCCTAGACCCACTCCAATTTGCTTACCGCCCAAATAGGTCCACAGACGATGCAATCTCAACCACACTGCACACTGCCCTAACCCATCTGGACAAGAGGAATACCTATGTGAGAATGCTGTTCATGGACTACAGCTCAGCATTTAACACCATAGTACCCTCCAAACTCATCATCAAGATCGAGACCACGGGTCTCGACCCCGCCCTGTGCAACTGGGTACTGGACTTCCTGACGGGCCGCCCCCAGGTGGTGAGGGTAGGTAACAACATCTCCACCCCGCTGATCCTCAACACTGGGGCCCCACAAGGGTGCATTCTGAGCCCTCTCCTGTACTCCCTGTTCACCCACGACTGCGTGGCCACGCACGCATCCAACTCAATCATCAAGTTTGCGGACGACACAACAGTGGTAGGCTTGATTACCAACAATGACGAGACGGCCTACAGGGAGTAGGTGAGGGCCCTCGGAGTGTGGTGTCAGGAAAATAACCTCACACTCAACATCAACAAAACTAAGGAGATGATTGTGGACTTCAGGAAACAGCAGAGGGAACACCCCCCATCCACATCGATGGAACAGTAGTGGAGAGGGTAGTTAGTTTTAAGTTCCTCGGCGTACACATCACAGACAAACTGAATTGGTCCACCCACACAGACAGCATCGTGAAGAAGGCGCAGCAGCGCATCTTCAACCTCAGGAGTGCTTTTGTCACCAAAAGCACTCAAACTTCTACAGATGCACAATCGAGAGCATCCTGTCGGTCTGTATCACCGCCTGGTACGGCAACTGCTCCACCCACAACCGTAAGGCTCTCCAGAGGGTAGTGAGGTCTGCACAACGCATCACCGGGGGCAAACTACCTGCCCTCCAGGACACCTACACCACCCAATGTCACAGGAAGGCCATAAAGATTATCAAGGACAACAACCACCCGAGCCACTGCCTGTTCACCCCGCTATCATCCAGAAGGCGAGGTCAGTACAGGTGCATCAAAGCTGGGACCGAGAGACTGAAAAACAGCTTCTATCTCAAGGCCATCAGACTGTTAAACAGCCACCACTAACATTGAGTGGCTGCTGCCAACACACTGACTCAACTCCAGCCACTTTAATGATGGGAATTGATGTAAAATATGTCACTAGCCACAATGCTACTTAATGTTTACATACCCTACATTATTTATCTCATATGTATACGTATATACTGTACTCTATATCATCTACTGCATCTTTATGTAATACATGTATCACTAGCCACTTTAAACTATGCCACTTTGTTTACATACTCATCTCATATGTATATACTGTACTCGATACCATCTACTGCATCTTGCCTATGCTGCTCTGTACCATCACTCATTCATATATCTTTATGTACATATTCTTTATCCCTTTACACTTGTGTGTATAAGGTAGTAGTTTTGGAATTGTTAGTTAGATTACTCGTTGGTTATTACTGCATTGTCGGAACTAGAAGCACAAGCATTTCGCTACACTTGCATTAACATCTGCTAACCATGTGTATGTGACAAATAAAATTTGATTTGATTTGGATATTAGAATGGTAGTGTATATACAGTCGTGGCCAAAAGTTTTGAGAATTACACAAATATACATTTTCACAAAGTCTGCTGCCTCAGTTTGTATGATGGCAATTTGCATATACTCCAGAATGTTATGAAGAGTGATCAGATGAATTGCAATTAATTGCAAAGTCCCTCTTTGCAATTCAAATGAACTGAATCGCCAGGACCGTCTCCTAAAGTTAATTCAGTTGCGGGATCGGGGCACCACCAGTACAGAGCTTGCACACACAATGAGGCGAAGACTTTTGGAGGATGGCCTGGTGTCAAGAAGGGCAGCAAAGAAAAACATGAGGGACAGACTGATATTCTGCAAAAGGTACAGGGATTGGACTGCTGAGGACTGGAGTAAAGTTATTTTCTCTGATGAATCCCCTTTCTGATTGTTTGGGGCATCCAGAAAAAAGCTTGTCCGGAGAAGACAAGGTGAGCGATACCATCAGTCCTGTGTCATGCCAACTGTAAAGCATCCTGAGACCATTCATGCGTGAAGTTGCTTCTCAGCCAAGGGAGTGGGCTCACTCACAATTTTGCCTAAGAACACAGCCATGAATAAAGAATGGTACCAACACATCCTCAGAGAGCAACCTCTCCCAACCATCCAGAAACAGTTTGGTGATGTAAAATGCCCTTTCCAGCATGATGGAGCGCCTTGTCATAAGGCAAACTAAGTGGCTTGAGGAACAAAACATCAATATGTTGGGTCCATGGCCAGGGAACTCCCCAGACCTTAAACCCAAACAAAACCCCACAAATTGTCACAAACTCCAAGCATTGATTATGCAAGAATGGGCTGCCATCATTCAGGATGTGGCCCAGAAGTTCATTTACAGCATGCCAGGGTGGATTTCGGAGGTTTTGAAAAAGAACTGTCAAATATTGACTCTTTGCATCAACTTCATGTAAATGTCAATAAAAGCCTTTGACACGTATGAAATGCTTGTAAATTATACTTCAGTATTCCATAGTAACATCTGACAAAAATATCTAAAGACAATGAAGCAGCAAACTTTGTGGAAATTAATATTTGTGTCATTCTCAAAACTTTTGGCCACGACTGTACAGTTGATGTTGGAATTTTACATACACCTTATCCAAATACATTTAAACTCATACATTTTCACAATTCCTGACATTTAATCCTAGTAAAAATTCCGGTCTTAGGTCAGTTAGGATCACCACTTTATTTTAAGAATGTGAAGTGTCAGAATAATAATTTATTTACTCTTTTATTTCTTTAATCGCAGTCCCAGTGGGTCAGAAGTTTACATACACTCAATTAGTATTTGGAAGCATTCCATTTAAATTATTTAATTTTGATCAAATGTTTTGGGTAGCCTTCCACAAGCTTCCCACAATAAGTTGACAGAGCTGGTGTAACAGAGTCAGGTTTGTAGGCTTCCTTGCTCACACACACTTTTTCAGTTCTGTCCACAAATTCTCTATAGGATTGAGATCAGGGCTTTGTTATGGCCACTTCAATACCTTGACTTTGTTGTCCTTAAGCCATTTTGCCACACCTTTGGAAGTATGCTTGCAGTCATTTTCATTTGGAAGACCCATTTGCAACCAAGCTTTAACTTCCTGACTGATGTCTTGAGATGTTGCTTCAATCTATCCACATAATTTTGCCTCCTAATGATGCCATCAATTTTGTGAAGTGCACCAGTCCCTCCTGCAGCAAAGCACCCCCACAACATGATGCTGCCACCCCGTGACATCACAGAACTCGTGGATCGGTAGGATGGTCAGTTTTACGAGGGTATGTTTGGCAGCATGAGTGAAGGATGCTTTGTTGGGAAATAGGAAACCAATTCTAGATTTAAAATTTGGATTGGAGATGTTTAATGTGAGCCTGGAAGGAGAGTTTACAGTCTAACCAGACTCCAATTAGCCTATCAGAAGCTTCTAAAGCCATGACATAATTTTCTGGAATTTTCCAAGCTGTTTAGAGGCACAGTCAAATTAGTATATGTAAACTTCTAACCCACTGGAATTGTGATACAATGATTTATAAGTGAAAGAATCTGTCTGTAAACAATTGTTGGAAAAATTACTTGTGTCATGCACAAAGTAGATGTCCTAACCAACTTGCCAAAACTATCATTTGTTAACAAGAAATTTGTGTATTGGTTAAAAAACTACTTTTAATGCCTCCAACCTAAGTGTATGTAAACTTCTGACTACAACTGTATATACACACTTACATACACTACATGACCAAAGGTATGTGGACACCTGCTTCTTGAACATGTCATTACAAAATCATTGGCATTAATATGGAGTTGGTTTCCTTTTTGCTGCTATAACAGCCTCCACTGTTCTTGGAAGGCTTTCCACTAGAGGTTTGGAACATTGCTGCAGGGACTTTCTTTGCATTCTGCCAAAAGGGCATTAGTGAGGTCGGTCACTGATGTTGGCCAATTAGGCCTGGCTCGCAGTCGGTGTTTCAATCGTTCCAATTCATCCCAAAGTTCTTAGAAATGGTTGAGTTCAGGGCTCTGTGCAGGCCAGTCAAGTTCTTTCACACTGATCTCGACGAACCATTTCTGTATGGACCTCGGTTTGGGCACGGAGCATTGTCATGTTGAATCTGGAAAGGGCCTTTCCAAAACAGTTGTCACATAGTCGAAAGCACAGAATCGTCTAGAATGTCATTTTATGCTGTAGCATTAAAGATTTCCCTTCACTGGAACTAAGAGGCCTGGCCCGAACCATGAAAAACAGCCACAGACCATTATTCCTCCTCCACCACACTTTACAGTTGGCACTATGCATTGGGACAGGTAGAGCTCTCCTGGCATCCGACATACCCAGATTTGTCCGTCGGACTACCAGATGGTGAAGCGTCAATCCAGAGAATGCGTTTCCACTGCTCCAGAGTCCAATGACGGCAAGCTTGACACCACTCCAGCCGACGCTTGCATTGTGCATGGTGATCTTAGGCTTGTGTGCGGCTGCTCAGCTGTGGAAACCCATTTCATGAAGCTCCCAATGAACAGTTCCAATGCTGACGTTGGTTTCAGAGGCAGTTTGGAACTCAGTAGTGAGAGTAGCCTTTTATTGTCCCCAGCACATGGTGCACCTGTGTAATGATCATGCTATTTAATCAGCTTCTTGATATGCCACACCTGTCAGGTGGATGGATTATCTTGGCAAAGGAGAAATGCTAACTAACAGGGATGTTAACACATTTGTGTAAAAATGTGAAGCCTCCCGAGTGGCACAGCGGTCTAAGGTACTACATCAAAGTGTTGCGGTGTCACGACAGCCTGGGGTTCGATCCCAGCTGTGTCACAACCGACCAGGGGTCCCATAGGGCGGCGCACAATTTGCCAAGTGTCTTCCGGGTTTGGCCAGGGTTTGGCCGGGGGGGGCTTTACTTGGCTCATCACGCTCGAGCAACTCCTTGTAGCAGGCCAGGAGCCTGCAGGCTGACTTCGGTTGTCAGTTGTACGGTGTTTCCGCCAACAAATTGGTGCAGCTGGCTTCCGGGTTAGGCGAGTGGGAGTTAAGAAGCGTCGTTTGGCGGGTCATGTTTTGGAGGACACGTGACTCGACCTTCGCCTCTCCCGCGTCCATCCTTGCAGCGATGAGACAAGATCAAAATTGGGGAGAAAAAGGGGGTAAAAAAAAAACGTTTTACGTTAATAGAATTGAGATAAATAAGCTTTTTGTGCGAATGGACCGTTTCGGGGGATCTTCTTCTTTCTGGAATCAGCTCATGAAATATGGGACTAACACTTTACATGTTGCGTTTATATTTTTGTTCAGTATATTATGCCATCAATGCTCATAACAAATAATAAAGGATGCCTCCCAGCCTGATGGAATACAGCATGCAATTGACATCTTATTACAGAGGTAAACATTATTATCATATTATTATTATTATTATCAGAGGCCTTAGCCTAGCGCAACAACCCTTCTGAAATGCACTACATACATATTGTAGTATGGCCGTCTTTTAAAATCCCAGAATCTGCTGATGTACACCCTTTACTTACAAGTACGTGATTTAGACCACATTAACATGCTAAGATCTCACACGTTTAACTAAATAACAGACACTACAGCCTGTAGAAGCTAAACTCAGCAAAAAAAAAGAAACTTCCCTTTTTCAGGACCCTGTCTTTCAAAGATAATTCGTAAAAATCCACATAACTTCACAGATCTTCATTGTAAAAGGTTTAAACACGGTTTCCCATGCTTGTTCAATGAACCATAAACAATTAATGAACATGCACCTGTGGAACGGTTGTTAAGACACTAACATCTTACAGATGGTAGGCAATTAAGGTCACAGTTATGAAAACTTAGGACACTAAAGAGGCCTTTCTACTGACTCTGAAAAACACCAAAAGAAAGATGCCCAGGGTCCCTGCTCATCTGCGTGAACGTGCCTTAGGCATGCTGCAAGGAGGCATGAAGACTGCAGATCAGTGCTCAGACTGTCCGCAATAGGCTGAGAGAGGCTGGACTGAGGGATTGTAGGCCTGTTGAAAGGCAGGTCCTCACCAGACATCACCGGCAACAAAAAAGCCTATAGGCACAAACCCACTATCACTGGACCAGACATGACTGGCAAAAAGTGCTCTTCACTGACGAGTCGCGGTTTTGTCTGACCAGGAGTGATGGTTGGATTCACTTTTATCGTCAAAGGAATTAGCATTACACCAAGGCCTGTACTCTGGAGCGGGATCGATTGGAGGTGGAGGGTCTGTCATGGTCTCGGGCAGTGTGTCACAGCATCATCGGACTGAGCTTGTTGTCAATGCAGGCAATCTCAACGCTGTGCATTACAAGGAAGACATCCTCCTCCCTCGTGTGGTACCCTTCCTGCAGGCTCATCCTGACATGACCCTCCAGCATGACAATGCCACCAGTCATACTGTTCATTCTGTGTGTGATTGTCACTGTTCTGCCATGGCCAGGGAAGAGCCCGGATCTCAATCCCATTGAGCACGTCTGGGACCTGTTGGATCGGAAGGTGAGGGCTAGGGCCATTCCCCCCAGAAATGTCCGGGAACTTGCAGGTGCCTTGGTGGAAGAATGGGGTAACATCTCACACCAAGAACTGGCAAATCTGGTGCAGTTCATGAGGAGATGCACTGCAGTACTTATTGCAGCTGGTGGCCACACTAGATACTGACTGTTACTTTTGATTTTGAACCCCCCTCCCTTTGTTCAGGGACTCATTATTCCATTTCTGTTAGTCACATGTCTGTGGAACCTGTTCCGTTTCTATCTCAGTTGTTGAATCTTGTCATGTTCATACAAATATTTACACATGTTAAGTTTGCTGAAATTAAACACAATTGACAGTGAGATGGCATTTCTTTTTTTGCTGAATTTACATGTGTAGAAGCTTCCAGGTTTTTTCAAGAGTACAGAGTTTCTAAGTTGCATTTTCTCCCTAATTTGAAACATTTGTTTCTCCATTGAATAATATATTTTAGCCTACCTTAGTTAGCCATATGAAAATAATGCATTTAAAAAATGCATCAGTTTATTTCCATCATATTTTCTGTTCTAAATGTCTGCTAGTCAGGGAATATGATTTTGTACACTCCTCTGCCAGTCCCTGGGCTAGAGATGCAATTAACAGATAATATATTGTCTGCCAGCTCCGTCAAACTCATGCAAAGAATATGCCTCAAGACAAAATCAAATACCTTAAGAATAACATTTTCCATTGTACTATTTAATTTCAGGTATATTTTGCTTTTAATTGGAATAAATATACATCACATAATCATTGACAAACTATATTCTGTCCACAAATACATGGGCATAGCATTATTATGCTGGTACAGTAGTGCTACATTTGATGAATGTACTCTCACGTTGACTCTCCTAGATCCTTACAGTAACAACATGATTATCTCAAATAGACCTAAATCAATAAAAATTGTCATTGCTGGCCCAACATTAATTGTCTATACTCTGCAGATTACAGTACCTACATGAAGTAAGGAGTGGAGGTAAAGGCAGTCAGTGTGAGGCCAGGGAGGAGATTTCAGACTGAACTTTCTCGAGATAGGAGTGAGAGACAGGCCCTGCCATGCCCAGTTGAGACAGACAGCTAGTGTAAGGTTATCCTTTATCTGTTACTTTGTATTCAGGTGAGGTTGTAGAAGGCAGCAGACCTTATCAAACAGTCACTCCTAGACCCGCTGCTTGTCTCTCTGTCTCTAGTCTACACACACGCAGACACTCACATTGGCTGCTCCACTTCAACTCACAGCTTGGTGTCCGGAAACTTGAACGCTGGAGTGAGCTACACAAGGAAAACACTGGTGTTAAAAAATACAGAAACATGCACAGCCAAATCATGCCACCACATTGTGTCTGCTTAAAATAGCTTCTGCTCTCTAAAATGTAAGGCATTTATATGCACCCAAACCAGAGCAGGTTGAATGTGTCTTCATGATTTCAACACATAACAGGGAGGAACATACTTAGTGCACGAGAAATGACAATGCTGGAGAATGTAAATGAGATGAGGTGCTGTATTTGTGTTGTAATAATGGATACAGTTAAACAAAAGGCAAATGATATGAAAAAACTAAACAGACACTGCTACATATGTACACCTCAATGGGCCAAGTGCATCAGAGGACGAAACACAAATATTGCCACATGCATCAGTGCCAGATACAGTATCAGTCAGAACAGAACAACGATGAGACACAGCTACAGTACCACACAGAGACTGTCAAGTCTTAACACTCATTCTCCAGTCAGCCATCCTGTGCCATTTGGAGAGAGGCTAAGCATAACATATCCTGCAGCAGGGGACACAGAATGAGGACAGCGGACAGAGACAAAACAGGCCATCCTCACAGGAGGACACAACACAAGGCAACATAGCACACAAAATAGGTTGAGCAAAACACAAGTAGATAATACAAACAGATAGCTCCTGTAGACCTGCAGTATTAGACAGAGTGAAAGGAAAAACAAGAATGCAGTTTCAAATATATTTTCAACCCAAAGTAAATTTGCATAATAAAACCATATCTAATTACATTTAGATCCCTCAAATTTAAAGTTCAAACTATGAGTAAGCCTGAATCCTTGGCACTGTTGTTCATTTTCTAGTGACACATTTTACCTCATGCTGAATCAGTTGCATCAGGAGTCCGGCAACACAACCTGCCTTGCCTCATATAAAAGAATTTAAGCAATGTTATTGGGGATATCTTATACCTTTCACAATGAATTGGCAAATGAAATTATTGCCATCAAATGTACCTTCATGAGGTGTTTTGGCAACTTGTCATGAATTTGTATTTGCATTATTTTACTATGGCAATACATTGTGGTGTTGCTACGATTTCCCTTGGTTTCTTTCAGTAAATACATTTTTTCAGGAATCCCAGTTAATTTTAAAAGCATTCCTTATTAATAATTGTTAAACAAAATACATACCGTATCATTTTTGAAACAAACAAAAAGGTTTTAAAGGGGATAGTGCCATGTTTTAACACAGTGTTCTCTGATGAGCCGAACAGTCTCTCTTGGTAATAAAATGACTGGTGAGGCACCTTGCACACTGTGGAGCTACAGAGCATCATTTACATTATTATCTAGACAAACCTGTACCATTACAACACCTTCACTGCAGCTCAGCCAAAGTGTTCATGTGTTGTCAACTCAAAAGTGTTGTAAGTATTTTAAACCACGAAAGATGCGTGCAGCAGTCAGCAAGTGTGGAGAATGTGTGATGGTGGCAAGGATGCTCAATTGATTATGTTTAGATTTAAACTGATAGATTGCCAGATTGAAGTAAGGCTATTACTGTTCTTGGCAGAGTGATGGAAGAGTTGTCCTGTCCATTTGTGTACAGAATCACACAGGAAATTGAGGTTCAGTTTTTGATCCATTATACATGGAAAGGGAAGATTCCTTGACGATCCATCATTGTACGATTAAAAATGCATAGAAAAAAGTTTGTTGATTGTTTTTTGTCTTATAGATTTTCTGTCCTTCATGCATCCCAGGCTAGATATGTCTCCTCGCAGTGCCTCACAGTGGTAGATGCCTGGTAAGACAGGACAAACTACAGATAGGAAAAGAAAAATATTAAACTTGTCTGAGGGGGAAAAAGTGAAATACAAAAATAAACACATTAAAAAGATGAGAAAAATTGTTAATCCCTTTGGGAAGGGAATAAAATATTGTTTATGACTGAGGAGGTTGTTTGGGAAGGTTAGGCTGAGTTTGGGACATGATAATGATCTTTATTCCACTGCATGGGACCAAAACTCTGTGGATAATAGCCCAAGAGCAGTACTCCTTTGGTATTAGATAAAAAGAGGAACTTATGAAGGTTTGCAATTTTCTTGTTTACATTGGCAGTACAGCCAATGCAAATCATGTTACTGTCAGGTAAAAATGCAACAGGTAGCTCAACAGAAAAAAAAGTCAGGATTGTTTCGACTGAAGGGAGTCACTTGGAAAAAGAATAGCATGACAGGAAGAGAACAAAAAAGCCACAATCTCTTCAATGATGATAAACGTAATAGGGGTGGATGCAGATGAGTAGTTGGGGGGAGGAGGAGGCAGTTTGGTTGAGAGAACAGGGCCATTGTAGGTTCACACCAGGTCCATCCACAAGTCAAGGGGCCCCATCAGCGGCTGCAGCAGTGTCAGGAGGAGTAGGGTAACGGGCTGCCTAGGGGTGAGAACAGGACAGGAGAGAGGGCAGCAGGGATGTGTGATCTCAGAGCAGTGCAAGGTTTGTGTAGGTCAGAGCAGGGCAGATGAGAAGGGGCAGCGCATAGGGATGCTACCATCACAGTGAGAAGGCACAGGGCTCATGAGACAGAGAGAGAGGGCGGTGGAGGTAAGGGGGCAAACTGGGTGCTAGGATAGGGTGAGGTCGGTGCAGGGGATCCAGCCTCAGAATATGGTGGTCTCGTACTTGGTGCTGACAGGGCGCTTGTTGGAGTCTCTCTGGTTGAAGAGCCAGGTGGCGCTGCCCAGGGATTGCATGTCTGCGTCCATCTCCAGAGGGTCAATCTGCCGGGGGAGGGGGGACGAGAGACGGGCGTAAGACTGCAGGAGTGATGGAGGCCAATGCACACTCAAGTCCTCAGCCCACGTGCAAGTGGATTAAAGGCACAGTCCAGTGATATTAGAATCACAGACACCAGGGCTCAATCCACAACATAGAGATGTCTGATAGCAAAACAGGCTGCTGGAGACCTAACAGACCACACACAGTCCCATCTGTCTCTTAATCTGGGTTTTAAACACCATAAGGATCCAAGCATGCGCTCATAACATGCTCTTACACAAACAAAAGTCTCTGTTAACACATGAGCAGCCATACACACATGTTATAGCTGTTCCATGTGAATAAATTAATTTAAATTAGTAGTCCTGTATATCTAATTACATGAAACACCACTGATACACCCCAAATTAAGAACATTGTGGCAATGAAAGACTCGGGTGTACAAGGCCATCATTCAATTCTAGCTGTCCAATATAAGACTCATCCGAATGCAAAAGCTTAGTGATATAGGAAGATTAACACTCAATAGGCCACCTCAAGCATGTTGCTATTTATACTGATCAGACAGCTATGCAATTAAAGCACTAGATCATTAGCAGCAGAACTGCAAAGCCATGAATCTTCCATAGATGGTTAAGTCTAAGCTAAGGTATAGCCTACTTATCCTCAGGCAAGAATAATGAGAAAGAGCTTCTTATCAGCTCAAATGGAATGACTATGAGAATGTGGCAGAAATTCAGTGTAGGCTATGCCATATCAAAAGGGCAAATATTGTGTGGCTAGATGAAGTGCCTGGAAGCAAACCAAAAAGTGAACATGGAATGATGAGAGAGTTAGAGGTACGTCAGGTAGGTTAGCAGATGGATGATGAAGGATAGCGGAAAGGAGGAGAGAGCAGGACCTGGACTCCAGGGCTAACAGAGTGCAACGGGAGGAAGGAGGGGCGGTGGGTAGTACACGTGTGACAGTAACAGCAGCGGCATTCTAGCAGAGGGGCACCCTGGGAAACAGGAGGACCAAGAAGACAAGAACAAAGAAATGTTAAACAGGGAAATAGAAAGACAGAGCATTTATAGTGGCACTGAACTGACCATAGTGGTGGAAGATATAAAAAGTGAATAATCTAGGTAATTTATCACAACCTATTAGGTGTAGACAAATAATGTTATAAAGATTTATCACAGAAAAAAATGTATACTTGACAGCAGCTGGCATAGCAGGGCTTTATCACATCTGTCAACGAGACTGGACTGTACTAGCAAGGCTCCTCCCATATCTAGACACAGCCAGTACAGCACAGTACAAAGTGATCAACTCCACAGTGATTTATGACTTCTTTAGACTAGTTCAGAATCTGGATCATCAGAATTTGTGGGTTCAATTACAGGCTCAAAATGGCCAGAAAAAAATAACTTTCTTCTCAAACTCGTCAGTCTATTCTTGTTCTGAGAATTGAAGGCTATTCCATGCGGGAAATTGCCAAGAAATGTAAGATCTCGTACAACGCTGTGTACTACTCCCTTCACAGAACAGAGCAAATGGTCTCTAACCAGAATAGAGAGAGTGGGAGGCCCTGGTGCACAACTGAGCAAGAGGACAAGTACATTGGGATGTCTAGTTTGAGAAACAGACGCCTCACAAGTCCTCAACTGGCAGCTTCATTAAATTGTACACGCAAAACACCAGTCTCAACTTTTATAAGAATATTTTGAAGATAAATACACAATGCAGAGGACGAGAGGACTAAAAACTAGAGTATTAATGCTCAATAGAGAATTGTAAGTACGAGTTGGGTTTCAGTTCAACAGCTGTTTAGAATCTGTGGAATGTCACTCCTGAACTCAGAGCTATGTATGCTACGTTCTGTACATTGAGTCTGGAGCAGGATACTGGTTATTTGTCCATTGGCCCACGTTTTTCGCCTCTTCAGTGTTGACGTTGAGACTGGTGTTTTGCAGAAACTATTTAATAAAGCTGGCAGTTGATAACTTATGAGGCGTCTGTTTCTTAAACTCTAATGTACATGTCCTCTTGCTCAGTTGTGCACCTGGGCCTCCCACTCCTCTTTTTATTCTGGTTAGGGCCAGTTTGCACTGTTCTGTGAAGGGAGTAGTACACAGCGTTTTGCGAGATCTTTAGTTTCTTGGCAATTTCTCACATGGAATAGCCTTAATTTCTCAGAACAATAATAGACTGAGTAAGATCGAGTATTTCTAATCAATTTGATGTTAATTTAATGGACAAAAAAATTGCTTTTCTTTCAAAAACAAGGACATTTCTAAGTGACCCCAAACTTTTAAACAGTAGTGTACATCGGACCAAAATAGTGCATACCTGGCAAGAATGAAAGTACATAAAGAAAATGACAGGTCATCTCACAATTGTGAAATTAATCTACATTAAAAGCTTCAAATGGAGTTGTTTTGTTCTAGATGTTCCTAGAATTCCACTGCCTAAAAGTAGATAATAAATACTGCCAACCCTGTACATTATGCAGCGAACTGATCACCTCATAATATATTATGTTTTATAGCAGATAATAAAGCATAGTGATTTGCGTGCACGCATAAACATGTTGAGCAGTGTGCATGCACGGTCCAGATGGTCCAGCTTTCTCAGGTGACTGTGATCACTGGAGTGTTCATTATTCAGGGTCCTGAAAGGCCAATACATCCATACATGGCCCAGGGCATACGTAAACATTTATGTAACATTCTCAATCAATATCCTGGGAATCAGTGGAGGGGCCGGGTGACCAGCAGAGAGATGCACAGTTCTCCCTCTCTCTCTCTATTTACAGATTATATTATATCCTGCCTGTTAGCAAGAAATACGACTATTCACTCAACAAGTTTCGCATACTGTATTGCTGCAGGAATGTCTACTCCGACCTGAATGACTCAGAGTTAGGGAGGTGAGATTGGTAGCAAAGTAATGAGTCATCACTTTCATCGCACTACAAATCTTCCTTTTTTTATAGTGTGATCAGTGGTTTAAAATCCAGAGGAACATTTGCTCACGAGGACTGTGTGTTATCTGATTGTGCATATTTATGCATACATGCCTACGCATGTACACATACATACGTAACTGAAAAAAATAAAGAAACACTTGGGTAAATGAGGGATACAAAATATATTGAAAGCAGATGCTTCCACACAGGTGTGGTTCCTGAGATATTTAGGCAATTAACATCCCATCATGCTTAGTGTCATGTATAAAATGCCCAGTTGCCCATTATTTTGGCTACTATGGCAGGAAGAAGAGATCACAGTGACTTTGAAAGAGGTCTTAAAAGAGCATAAGGGGTTTAAAGTGTGTGTGTGTGTGTGTGTGTGTGTGTGTGTGTGTGTGTGTGTGTGTGTGTGTGTGTGTGTGTGTGTGTGTGTGTGTGTGTGTGTGTGTGTGTGTGTGTGTGTGTGTGTGTGTGTGTGTGTGTGTGTGTGTGTGTGTATCTCAGTCACCAGATCTCAATCCAATTGAACACTTATGGGAGATTCTGGAGCGGTGCCTGAGACAGCGTTTTCCACCACCATCAACAAAACACCAAATTATGGAATTTCTTGTGGAAGAATGGTGTCGTATCCCTCCAATACAGTTCCAGACACTTGTAGAATCTTTGCCAAGGAGCATTAAAGCAGTTCTGCTGGATCGTGGTGGCCAACACCCTATTAAGACATTTTATGTTGGTGTTTCCTTTATTTTGACAATTACCTGTACATACTGTATACCCAAACACAGTATGCATATCATTTAGAAACACACACACACAGCTACATGTCAATTTTTTGTTTATGCTCAGTGTGTGGTACTCACTGTTGATCTCCTCATGCTGCTCCATTGTTGTGACGTGGGCCGACTGGATTTGGTCTCAATGACCTCTGACCCCAGAGACGGTGGGGGGACTGGGACATACTGCCTGGCCTTGGTCTGGAGAGCCAGCTGATAGGCCACCTCAAATGCCTGTCCCAGTGTCAGGATGATCTCATAAGTTTGAGTCTGTACCGAGGGAGAGAGTGAAGAATGAAGAGACAGTTGCAGTAATGACTGACAGCTACTTTGAATGAGGCACAATCTGCATTTTTATCATTGCGTTGTCAATCATAGCAGTGGAACTAAGTTCGAGAGTTCAGTCTATTATTGATCGAGTATTTAATTAGATAATCAAGATGTAGCTGTGTCATGTGCCAGGAATGTTTGGCACATGGCTTATAAAAGAGACTAATCAAGATATTATGTTACTTCCATGACAGCAGGTGCATTACCTTAATCAAGACATTAAGGCAATTTAATTAATCAAGAAGCTGCATGCAGTTTTGTCAATCAAGTTTTTGATATGATATGGCATTTAGAAACAAATTAATACAAATTAGAGTACTTTAGAAGGTGGGAAATGGGTGATTGTATTTTGGCATAGCCTTATGGAATGATTAATTGAGGGGTTTGGGCTGGTGTCATCATTTTGTTCCTCACCACTTCCACAGTGCTGAAGACATGGCAGAAGTGGTGGCCACTCTTACTGTCCTTGGTGATGTAGGCGAAGGTGCAGAGGTCATCGGGGTCCTGGGCCGCACAGGAGATGTTCCTGATCTCATGCTCGGCTACTATTGTCTGGTGAGAGGACAAAAGAACAGGTTGGAACTGAGGAGCAACAGGAACAAAACCATCGACCAGTAACAACCACTGACTTCATCCGAACCAACAGTGCAATCTTTATTGTAGGGGAAATAATATGAGAACGCGAGAGAGAAAAATAATGCAGTTGAGTTCATCATGCATTTCTCATTGCCAACAGGCTCCCATTACCTTAGTGGCGGCATCAATGAACTTGACCCCTTTATAAGTGATGGAGAGGATGACAACGGGACCCTTTTTTGAATGGTCCTTTGACTTCTACAAGTAGAAAGAAAATGGTGAGGGGATCCATATTAATATGGAGTGCTAGAATAGAGTGATTGAGTATTGATCTGTAGTATGACAGTCAGACTTACCCTAATTTTAGCACAGGCTTCTTGAGTGGACTCAATCCCCCTTAGATCCCTGATAATCATTGATCCCATATACTGGAAAATAAGCAACAAAACAGGCTATTATCTCTGAACTCAGTGGGTACAGATGTCAATTCAATGTATATTCCAATTTGGTTCAAAGAAATGATGTGGAAACAATGTTGATTCAACCAGTTTGTGCCCAGTGGGAACTATCAATTCTTGAAACATGAAGCGATTATCAAACACGGATTGAGGACTTTTCTAGTGGCCGAGATTCAAGGGTACTTCCATTGACACAACACGACAGGAGATTGACCATTGACATGACTTACACTGGCCTCATACCCGCAAGACTCTAAGATAAGTTTCTCAGGCTGGTGATGCCAAGCAGAGACCGTGGTGTACGTGGCAGACTGGCTCGGCGGCCGGAGGGTCAAACGGGGTTCCCTTTGTCGGTCACTCTGCCTGTCCTAGAAAGACAGATAGACATGGATTAATGCTGTACTGTACAAAGATTTTATGGCAGAACATACTGTAACACTTTGACTGATCAAAAGTTGTCTGGATGTCCTTTGGATGGTGGACCATTCTTGATACACAAAGGAAACTGTTGAGTGTGAAAAACCCAGCAGCTTTGCAGCTCTTAACACAAACTGGTGCACATGGTACCTACTACCATACCCCGTTCAAAGGCACTCACTTGTTTTGTCTTGTCCATTCACCCTCTGAATGGCACACATGCACTATCCATGTCTCAAATGTCTCAAGGCTTAAAAATCCTTCTTTAACCCGTCTCCTCCCCTTTATCTACACTGGGATCATAGCTTTCACCTGGATTCACCTGGTCAGTGTATGTCATGGAAAGAGCAAGTGTTCTTAATGTGTTAATGTGTTATATAGTGCATATTTAATACAAGCATGGAATGACTTCGATAATCTGTTAAACACATAACAGCTTCTGTTTCAGATCACCCCAGCAGCAGATTGCTCTCTTTATAACATGATTACACCACAGAGACACATACTGTATTTCTGTTACTTCATGAGGTACAGGTAAAGACAGCGTTTTGGCAGGAGGACTAACGTGGGAGCGGGGTCTCTCGCTGTAGGAGCGCAGGGACACGCTACAGTCCTGGTCCATGGCTCTCCTCCTCCTGCTTCCCTCTCCCAAGGGCAGGAGCATGTCCATGGAGCGACTGGTGGAAGGGTCCATCTGACTCAGAGGAGAGGTCCCTGTCTGGGACAACAGGTCCTGAAACTGCCACGTACAGATTGATTGATCATATTGATGACTGATTGGATGTGAAAGATAAGAAAACATAGTGACACAATACAGATTTCAATAAGATATTAGAGAATTATGTAATGGCATACAGTACAAATGAGATCCCAGCTAGCACATAATGTTCTGAGAACCATATGTTTCTTAGAGCTTGATTGTTCTATGGTTATTTTGCATACTACCTTCCCACAACTTTCTGAGAATGGTGCAGGATAGTTCCTTGGCTTTAAAACATTCTTAGCACAAGAAACTTGACAAAAAATATATATTTTCTTGGTATTTCATCAACAGAACGTTTCCTAAAAGTTCAAACATGGTTACATTTAATCGCTCCGACATTTTATGGTTGCTAAAATTCTAATAATTTGCCTGATTTTATGTTTATGTGACAAACAGAAGATTATAGGTTTGAAGCTCACTGATGCTGTGTCACAATTCAAAAGAAATATGTTTGCATGATTAATGCCTAAGGAAATTAATTTCTATCTGTACTTGGATTTAAAAAAAAGTTAATGCAATAATAAGCTAGCAGTGTTATTAAAAGTCTTATTGAAACATTCAGTAGTAGTTTTAAGGAAGTTATTAAAAAAACATCAAAATAATAATTTTAGTTCTCAGAGCTTTAATAAAACTTCCCAGAAAAACTTTCAAGGAACCAGGTTAAAATGTTCTCTGAACCTCCCTGCAACCTAAAAATAAATGTTCCCTTCCGTTTTACCAGTCAGGAAACTTATGGCTTCGTTTCCAGATCCAATGGGAAACCAAAAACGTATGTTCCCACAACTTCCAAGGAACCAAATGTGCTAGCTGGGATTATTGTTCAAATGTAAGACACTGATTACTCTTACTTACCCTGATCTGTGAGAGACGATGAGAGATCTGTGATTTGGTCGGGGCCTCCTCATAGGGCCGCTCTGCCAGAGACGCTATGATTCTCTTCCTGTGGCCCAGAGGGCTGATTTTCAACACCTGCAGAGACGTGCACAGATAAGACACAATGGTAACTACTAGACCGTACATAGGACAACGTTCATATGAACAACACAGACACTAATATTGACAAACAAGTACAAACCAACAAATATGAATGGAAATACACATTATCGACTCACACTGACTGTATATAGTGAGTCTGACACCTATGCTGGCACTCGACAAGCAGACAGAATGAACTCTCCTCAATTATTCAGCTCAAATCTGTTTTGCCTTAAGCTCAGCACAGTGCTGTCTCTTCCCTGAGGCACTACATAATTCACTAACAAAACATTGGCCTCACATTGACAATCTCCAGCTCCCATAGATTCTTCACACAGTCCAAGGTACGGTAGCCACTGGACAGGAAGTTAGGCAAGTACTCCTGGAGGCCTAGCACATCCAACCAGGTGGACAGAGAGGTGCTGCCATCACAGCCCAGGGCTTTCACCTACAAAGAGGGACAGAAAGGAGATCAAATTATATTCAAATAGAAGCAGGATTTTTCAATTTCTTTCAAGATTTTAAAACCGTACACAATGTCAAAAGGCTTGTTCACATGATTGCTATTGCCAAACATAGCTGCAGACTAGATCAAAGCTACTTTACAATACATTATCATGATTGAAAATACTGTGCACAAAGATAGATAATGCACACTCCTAGACACCTTGATGTACGGTGTCTTCTTAGACAGGGATGAATGGTCAACCCGGCACAAGGTTGCAGGCAGTGCCCTGGACTGATGATAACTACTGTACCTTGGGCAAGCTGCGTGCTGCACGGATGATCTTCTTTCTGTGGCCAGGGTCAGTGATTCCCATATCTCTAAGATCCGTGTCCTCCATCACGTTACTGCCCTACAAAAGCATCAACGCACGCATGCACACGCATAAGTTAATTACACAAGTACCACAAACTGCAGACACTTCCCAAAGTCCACAGTATACTGAAACACGTATAAATCCCTTAAGATAACTATTAACATAGGCATTACAACATCTCCTACACTCTATAGGTCCCTATATGCAATCAATAATACACACACACACACAAACAAACACACAAGTAAAAGCACACACACACACTTATTTATGTCCTCAGACAAACAAGAATTGGAGGACATTGTAGTCAAATAAATTGTGCATGCCAAAGGTAATCAATCTATTTTAATGAAAAACCACCAAGGGAAAAGCAATCAAAACTGCAGCAGCTTTTACATCTGAGCTGCAATGTAACATTACATCTGCTATGAGGGAAATGTTTAGGACTACGCATCTGTGTGTGTGTGTGTGTGTGTGTGTGTGTGTGTGTGTGTGCGTGCGTGCATGCGTGCGTGCGTGCGTGCGTGCGTGCGTGTGTGCGTGTGTGTGTGTGTTTGCGTGCGTGTGTGTGTGTGCCTGTGTGTGTGTGTGCAAACAGCTGTGGTGTTGGAGACAAGGAAGGAGGATTTCACTGCATATAATTGTGAATACAATAAAGTCAACTTAACATTTCCCATTTTCCTTTACAGTAATGATTGACAACAATAAATGTGCACCATTTGTTTTACGTAGTTCTCCATAAGAGGCACAAGCTTCGTCATCTAATTCAGGTTTATAGGGGGGAACAAAGATACAGGGAGACCCTTAAAAATGTGTAGCTCAGCATTTTCCCAGTGGACTGCCGCAGATTGATTCTTCCTGGCCAAGAATGTTAAAATGGAGCTAGTCTAATATGGCATCACTGCTTGTTTCTGGAGCACAATGCAGCAGTTACAGTCAGAAGGTATGACAATAGGAAATTACACACTGATTATCACTAGAACAGGGATCAAACTAATGCAGTGACTGACTTCAGGAATAGCCTGAAATAGATATTTCAACTAAAGTGATTGTTGGATGTTCCAGGAAGTCCCATGGGAGCTTGTCATTTATACTTCATCAGGAAAATATGATTAAGTAATGAATATCTATTTTTATCCATATCTATAACTGCTTATTACATAACTGCGATACATACAGTCTACAGTCTACTTCATCACAAAGGAGGAAGGTGTCATGAAATGAGGAGGCTCTAAAAATATATGTATTTTATGATTTGCGATGTAAAAAGCACCAAAAGCCCAATAAGGGGAAAGCGATAGGCCATATCGTGAGAGACATGAGAGACCCATTTATGGTTGATGAAAGCAACAAAAAATTATTATCAACTTGTAAAAATTAGGAAAATGGGGACACAGCGGTTTATTATTTATGATCCCTCAAAAGCTGCACTTGGAGCAACCATCCCATGCTGAGACAAATCCCTACAGAGTGTATGTGAGCCTGTGTTCTCTGATGGTAGTCACACTGTATCTACATTGATAGGTCTGAAGGGTAGTCAAACTATGATTTCTCAGTAATGAAGAATTTGTTCTATGACACCCTTGCCTGTGTGGTCAGCAGGAAAATGGGGCATTCAGATCTTCCCCACTGAGCTTTAGAATAAAAAAGAGAGATTTGATTTCTCTCCTATTTTATTAATGAAGATGACATCTTTATATTTGCATCTTTCAGGTCAGTTGTTCACCAACTAATGTGCATCTCTGGCACAGTCACCATTACATTTGCTCCTCATGGCTTCATGATATTGTATTTCTATGTGATTTATAAATTCATTTGATGATAGGGTCGAACAATATCTCACAGTGTATGTCAACTATTCACAAAAATGATTCAGGGCAAAACCCAGCACAACACCTTTCCTGATCCAGAATCAGCCCACCAAGTAAATACAATAATTAACACATCAGCTCTGCAGTGATACAAAGAATTTGGCAGACAGACAGTTCAATAGGACACCATTGAACCTTTACAACATCTCTCTGACTGCTCTGACCTTTTCAGACACAACCTACAAGTCCTTGTAAGTATCTGAGAGTAATATGTCCTGCAGGGAGCTCCTCAATTATCTGCTTGGTGCTTCTACATCTCAGACACATTAGTAATGAGATTAACATTAACATCACATTGCTAATGACCTATTATCCTCATCCTATTATTACCTTATTAAAGAGATTCTCTGGTTCTTTTGTATGGTTTTTAGCCAGTAGGCCTCACAGTCCCCAAAAATTTTACTCTCTTTTACTCTCTGTTCCGAACGTACTAGACGACCAGTTCTTATAGCCGTTAGCCGTACACTTATCCTACTCCTCCTCTGTTCCTCTGGTGATGTAGAGGTTAATCTAGGCCTTGCAGTGCCTAGCTCAACTCCCATTCCCCAGGTGCTCTCATTTGTTGACTTCTGTAACCGTAAAAGCCTTGGTTTCATGCATGTTAACATTAGAAGCTTCCTCCCTAAGTTTGTATTATTCACTGCTTTAGTACACTCTGCGAACCCAGATGTCCTAGCCGTGTCTGAATCCTGGCTTAGGAAGGCCACCAAAATCCCAGAAATTTCCATCTCTTACTATAACATTTTCCGAAAAGATAGAACTGTCAAAGTGGGCAGAGTTGCAATCTACTGCATAGATAGCCTGCAAAGTTCTGTCATACTATCCAGGTCTGTACCCAAACAATTTGAGCTTCTACTTTTAAAAATCCAGCTTTCCAGAAACAAGTCTCTCACCGTTGCCGCTTGCTATAGACCACCTTCTGCCCCCAACTGTGCCCTGGACACCATGTGTGAATTGATTTCCCCCCATCTATCTTCAGAGCTCATGCTGTTAGGTGACCTAAACTGAGACATGCTTAACACCCCGGTCATCCTACAATCTAAGCTTGATTCCCTCAGTCTCACACAAATTATCAAGGAACCTACCAGGTACAACCCCAAATCCATAAACACGGGCACCCTCATAGATATCATCCTAACCAACCTGCCCTCCAAATTCTTCTCTTTCTTCTGGCGCCAACAGAGATGGCCGCCTCGCTTCGCGTTCCTAGGAAACTATGCAGTTTTTTTTTTACGTGTTATTTCTTACATTAGTACCCCAGGTCCTTTTAGGTTTCATTACATACAGTCGAGAAGAACTACTGAATATAAGAGCAGCGTCAACTCACCATCAGTACGACCAAGAATATGACTTTCGCGAAGCGGATCCTGTGTTCTGCCTTTCACCCAGGACAACGGAATGGATCCCAGCCGGCGACCCAAAAAAAGGATTTCGTAAAAGAGGGAAACGAGGCGGTCTTCTGGTCAGACTCTGGAGACGGGCACATTGTGCACCACTCCCTAGCATTCTTCTCACTATTGTCCAGTCTCTTGACAACAAGGTTGATGAAATCCGAGCAAGGGTAGCATTCCAGAGGGACATCAGAGACTGTAACGTTCTGTGCTTCACGGAAACATGGCTCACTGGAGAGATGCTATCGGAGTCGGTGCAGCCAGCTGGTTTCTCCACGCATCGGGCAGACAGAAACAAACATCTTTCTGGTAAGAAGAGGGGCGGGGGCGTATGCCTTATGGCTAACGAGACGTGGTGTGATCACAAAAACATACAGGAACTCAAATCCTGTTCACCTGATTTAGAATTCCTCACAATCAAATGTCGACCGCATTATCTACCAAGAGAATTCTCTTCGATTATAATCACAGCCGTATATATTCCCCCCCAAGCAGATACATCGATGGCTCTGAACGAACTTTATTTGACTCTTTGCAAACTGGAATCCATACATCCTGAGGCTGCATTCATTGTAGCTGGGGATTTTAACAAGGCTAATCTGAAAACAAAGACTCCCTAAATTGTATCAGCATATCGATTGCGCAACCAGGGCTGGCAAAACCTTGGATCATTGCTAATCTAACTTCCGCGACGCATATAAGGCCCTGCCCCGCCCTCCTTTCAGAGAAGCTGACCATGACTCCGTTTTGTTGATCCCTGCCTACAGACAGAAACTAAAACAAGAAGCTCCCACGCTGAGGTCTGTCCAACGCTGGTCCGACCAATCTGATTCCACGCTCCAAGACTGCTTCCATCACGTGGACTGGGATATGTTTCGTATTGCGTCAGACAACAACATTGACGAATACGCTGATTCGGTGTGCGAGTTCATTAGAACGTGCGTTGAAGATGTCGTTCCCATAGCAACGATTAAAACATTCCCAAACCAGAAACCGTGGATTGATGGCAGCATTCGCGTGAAACTGAAAGCGCATACCACTGCTTTTAATCAGGGCAAGGTGACCGGAAACATGACCGAATACAAATAGTGCAGCTATTCCCTCCGCAAGGCAATCAAACAAGCTAAGCGTCAGTATAGAGACAAAGTAGAATCTCAATTCAACGGCTCAGACACAAGAGGAATGTGGCAGGGTCTACAGTCAATCACGGATTACAAAAAGAAAACCAGCCCAGTCACGGACCAGGATGTCTTGCTCCCAGGCAGACTAAATAACTTTTTTACCCGCTTTGAGGACAATACAGTGCCACTGACACGGCCTGCAACGAAAACATGCGGACTCTCCTTCACTGCAGCCGAGGTGAGTAAAACATTTAAACTTGTTAACCCTCGCAAGGCTGCAGGCCCAGACGGTATCCCCAGCCGCGCCCTCAGAGCATGCGCAGACCAGCTGGCTGGTGTGTTTACGGACATATTCAATCAATCCCTATCCCAGTCTGCTGTTCCCACATGCTTCAAGAGGGCCACCATTGTTCCTGTTCCCAAGAAAGCTAAGGTAACTGAGCTAAACGACTACCACCCCGTAGAACTCACTTCCGTCATCATGAAGTGCTTTGAGAGACTAGTCAAGGACCATATCACCTCCACCCTACCTGACACCCTAGACCCACTCCAATTTGCTTACTGCCCAAATAGGTCCACAGACGATGCAATCTCAACCACACTGCTCACTGCCCTAACCCATCTGGACAAGAGGAATACCTATGTGAGAATGCTGTTCATGGACTACAGCTCAGCAATTAACACCATAGTACCCTCCAAGCTCTTCATCAAGCTCGAGACCCTGGGTCTCGACCCCGCCCTGTGCAACTGGGTACTGGACTTCCTGACGGGCCGCCCCCAGGTGGTGAGGGTAGGCAACAACATCTCCACCCCGCTGATCCTCAACACTGGGGCCCCACAAGGGTGCGTTCTGAGCCCTCTCCTGTACTCCCTGTTCACCCACGACTGCGTGGCCACGCACGCCTCCAACTCAATCATCAAGTTTGCGGACGACACAACAGTGGTAGGCTTGATTACCAACAACGACGAGACGGCCTACAGGGAGGAGGTGAGGGCCCTCTGAGTGTGGTGTCAGGAAAATAACCTCACACTCAATGTCAACAAAACTAAGGAGATGATTGTGGACTTCAGGAAACAGCAGAGGGAACACCCCCCTATCCACATCGATGGAATAGTGGAGAGGGTAGTAAGTTTTAAGTTCCTCGGCATACACATCACAGACAAACTGAATTGGTCCACCCACACAGACAGCATCGTGAAGAAGGCGCAGCAGCGCCTCTTCAACCTCAGGAGGCTGAAGAAATTCGGCTTGTCACCAAAAGCACTCACAAACTTCTACAGATGCACAATCGAGAGCATCCTGGCGGGCTGTATCACCGCCTGGTAAGGCAACTGCTCCGCCCACAACCGTAAGGCTCTCCAGAGGGTAGTGAGGTCTGCACAACGCATCACCGGGGGCAAACTACCTGCCCTCCAGGACACCTACACCATCCGATGTTACAGGAAGGCCATAAAGATGATCAAGGACAACAACCACCCGAGCCACTGCCTGTTCACCCCGCTATCATCCAGAAGGCGAGGTCAGTACAGGTGCATCAAAGCTTCTATCTCAAGGCCATCAGGCTGTTAAACAGCCACCACTAACATTGAGTGGCTGCTGCCAACACACTGACTCAACTCCAGCCACTTTAATGATGGGAATTGATGTAAAATATGTCACTAGCCACAATGCTACTTAATGTTTACATACCCTACATTATTTATCTCATATGTATACGTATATACTGTACTCTATATCATCTACTGCATCTTTATGTAATACATGTATCACTAGCCACTTTAAACTATGCCACTTTGTTTACATACTCATCTCATATGTATATACTGTACTCGATACCATCTACTGCATCTTGCCTATGCTGCTCTGTACCATCACTCATTCATATATCTTTATGGACATGTTCTTTATCCCCTTACACTTGTGTGTATAAGACAGTAGTTTTGGAATTGTTAGTTAGATTACTTGTTGGTTATTACTGCATGGTCGGAACTAGAAGCACAAGCATTTCGCTACACTCGCATTAACATCTGCTAACCATGTGTATGTGACAAATGAAATTTGATTTGATTTGATTTGAAATTCACCTCTGCTGCCTTCAACTTGGTTCTCAACGATCACTGCCTCATTGCCTGTGTCCGTAATGGGTCTACGGTCAAACGACCACTCCTCAACACTGTCAAACGCTCCCTAGAACACTTCAGCGTGCAGGCCTTTCTAATCGACCTAGCCCGGGTATCCTGGAAGGATACTGACCTCTTTTTGTCAGTAAAGGATGCCTGGTTGTTCATTAAAAGTAATTTCCTCAGCATGCCCCAATCAAAAAACGTAGAACCAGGAACAGATATAGCCCTTGGTTCACCCCAGACATGACTGCCCTTGACCAGCACAAAAACATCCTGTGGCATACTGCATTAGCATCGAATAGCCCCCGCGATATGCAACTCTTCAGGGAAGTTAGGAACCAATATACACAGGCAGTTACGAAAGCAAATGCTAGCTTTTTCAAACAGAAATGTGCATCCTGTAGCACAAACTCAAAAACAATATGGGACACTGTAAAGTCCATGGAGAATAAGAGCACCTCATCCCAGCTGCCCACTGAACTGAGGCTAGGAAACACTGTCACCACTGATAAATCCACGATAATTGAGAATTTCAATAAGCATTTCTCTATAGCTGGCCATGCTTTCCACCTGGTTACCCCTACCCTGGTCAACAGCCATACACCCCCCACAGTAACTTGCCCAAGCCTCCCCATTTCTCCTTCACCCAAATCCAGATAGCTGATGTTCTGAAAGAGTTGCAAAATCTGGACCCCTATAAATCAGCCGGGCTAGACAATCTGGACCCTTTCTTTCTAAAAAAGTATCTGCTGAAATTGTTGCAACCCCTATTACTAGCCTGTTCAACCTCTCTTTCGTATCGTCTGACATCCCCAAAGATTGGAAAGCTGCTGCGGTCATCCCCCTCTTCAAAGGGGGAGACACTCTAGACCCAAACTGCTACAGACCTATATCTATCCTACACTGCCTTTCAAAGGCCTTTCTTCGAATGAAAGTTAACAAACAGATCACCGACCATTTCGAATCCCACCATACCTTCTCCGCTATGCAATCTGTTTTCCGAGCTAGTCATGGGTGCACGTCAGCCACGCTCAAGGTCCTAAATGATATCATAGCCGCCATCAATGAGAGACAATACGGTGCAGCTGTATTCATCGACCTGGGTATTGACCTGGCCAAGGCTTTCAACTCTGTCAATCCCAATATTTCTTATTGGTAGACTCAACAGCCTTGGTTTCTCAAATGACTGCCTTGCCTGATTCATCAACTACTTCTTAGTAAGAGTTCAGTGTGTGAAATCGGAGGGCCCGTTGTCCGAACCTCTGGTCGTCTCTATGGTGGTGCCACAGGGTTCAATTCTCAGGCCAGCTCTTTTCTCTGTATACATCAATGCTGTCGCTCTTGCTGCTGATGATTCTCTGATCCACCTCTATGCAGACTACACCATTCTGTATACCTCTGGCCCTTCTTTGGACACTGTTTTAACTAACCTCTCGGCGAGCTTCAATGCCATACAACTCTCCTTCCGTGGCCTCCAACTGCTCTTAAATGCAAGTAAAACTAAATGCATGTTCTTCAACTGATCGCTTCCCGCACCTGCCCACCCGTCCAGCATCACTACTCTGGAAGGTCCTGACTTAGAATATGTGGACAACTACAAATACCTAGGTGTCTGGCAAGACTGTACACTCTCCTTCCAGACTCACATTAAGCATCTCCAATCAAAAATTTAATCTAGAATCGGCTTCCTATTTCGGAACAAAGCTTCCTTCACTCATGCTGCCAAACATACCCTCGTAAAACTGACCATCCTACCGATCCTTGACTTCGGCGATGTCATCTATAAAATAGCCTCCAACACTCTACTCAGCAAACTGGATGTAGTCTGTCACAGTGCCATCCGTTTTGTCACCAAAGCCCCATATACTACCCACCACTGCGACCTGTACGCTCTCGTTGGCTGGCCCTCGCTTCATACTCGTTGCCAAACCCACTGGCTACAGGTTATCTACAGGTCTCTGCTAGGTAAAGCCCCACCCTATCTCAGCTCCCTGGTCACCATAGCAGCACCCACTCGTAGCACACGCTCCAGCAGGTATATCTCACTGGTCACCCCCAAAGCCAATTCCTCGTTTGGTCGCCTTTCCTTCCAGTGTTCTGCTGCCACTGACTGGAACGAACTGCAAAAATCACTGAAGCTGGAGATTCTCATCTCCCTCACTAGCTTTAAGAACCAGCTGTCAGAGCAGCTCACAGATCACTGCACCTGTTCATAGCCCATCTGTATACAGCCCATCTATCTACCTCATTCCCATACTGTATTTATTTATTTTGCACCTTTTGCACCACAGCATCTCTACTTGCACATCCATCTTTTGCACATCTACCATTCCAGTGTTTTAATTGCCATATTGTAATTACTTCGCAACTATGGCCTATTTATTGCCTTAACTCCCTTATTTGCACTCACAGTATATAGACTTTGTTTTCTTTTTTTATTATTTATTATTGACTGTATGTTTTGTTCATTCCATGTGTAACTCTGTGTTGTTGTATGTGTCAAACTGCTTTGCTTGGCCAGGTCGCAGTTGCAAATGAGAACTTGTTCTCAACTAGCTTACCTTGTTAAATAAAGGTGAAATAAAAAATAGAAAAATAAAAAATCCTGCAGCAACAGGAAATGTGAATTATTATGTGGATTATAATGAATGGACATTTTTGTAGGGATTGAAAAAAAAATGTGTGTATCTAATCTGTGTAAATTGTGTAAATTACAAACTTTAGATGGCTTTTTAAACCTCAAATACACTACATGTTTGCATTTCCTGCTGAGCAGGAACATACTCAGCAACAAATGAGTGATCAAATTAAGATCCTGCATCTGTAAGAAGCACAAGGGATGTCATAATTATGAAACTTTCTGGTTGAAAACTGTTTTTCTGGCTGAAGTGGCATCAGTTAAAGATTTTTCAGGACTACAAAAATTTCATTTTTAAAAATCAGTATACAATTTGACCATGACATCACAATAGACAGTCACTACAGCATTAAGTCTCTACATCAAAAATGATTCATGCCTCTGAAAAAAAGGAATCTTAACTTTGCCACAATATATCTCATAGAATTGCAGTTGACGTTAGCAGAAATTGAAGTAATATCCATACTGTGGCCTCAACAGAGCCACTTGTCGTATCTGCTGATGATTGGCTGAGCTTTACTCTGTATGCTATCTGGCTGGGCAAGCATGGGGGTTGAGGTTATAGAACATAAATCAGCCTACCAAGATAGGTGGAATGGTCGTGACTGGGATTTTACTGTAAATGAGATGGCATGTTAATAGGTTTTGTTGTGCCATAGAAGGGAGATGGAAACTGGGAGAGAGAGAATAAGATGGATAGAGAAAGTGAAGAGGGAGAAAAGGAGATGGAAAGTAGAAAATATCTTAGACATGTTGACTCACCATGTAGCGTAGGTCGTCGAAGCCATTAAGCAGCAGCTTGCTCTCATACTGTGGCAGCCCCACATGCTCCAGCCACTCTCCCACGGGCTGGTCCAAGGCTTTGCTGCAGGCCCCATCTGCCGAGAGAGGGAAGCGCTTCAGCAGGGAGAAGCCGTTCAGCCGGTAGCAGCGGCACTCCGAGGACGAGACATGACATTGCCACATCATCCTCGGCCAGCACAGCCGAGTGCAGGAGCACCAACAGGGCAGAGGAGACAGGGTCCAGGCTGGGGGAGGGCAGCTCCCACAGAGCAGGAGGGGCCCGGCTACTCTTACACTGGAGATATAGTGGTGGAACCAGCCCGCCGTGATATACTGTACACCCACTGTCGTTACTGTGAGTGTTAATGTCAGGCAAGGGTAGAGGTAGAGTTGGATATGTAGACCCTTTGAATATTGATCACCACGTTCAATTGATTGAGCCAATCTGGCATCTTCCATAAAAATCTTTAGCTAATTACTGACATGAAAATTGATCCCTTTGGTAGGTACATCCTTGACTACAAAAAAAGTGTTTGTGACTTTGCCTATGCCTAAAAATGTGTCAATATTTCCAGTACACGAAGCACTAAACAAAATAACTTTCAATGCCACACAAAAATGATACAGAATTACTGGATACCACACTCCACATTGTGTCCTCTGTCCTGGTTAAACCATCATCATAATCCTTAAAACAGATTATATTCCACTAAAGTATGATAAACCACAGTAAATTACAGCTCCCAGAGTACACTTTGTAGCACTTGGTCACCTCTGTGTCAGTCCCATGGCTTTAGTGGACAACCTGTCTGAGAGCTCTGATGTGGCTCATTGAATAAAGGTATATCCATGATAAAGTAAGCTATTAATGTAATCTGGATCATGATATTCTCTATAGGATTATTTTCTTACTCCACAAATGGAATGAGAGTCCGATCTCATACACCAAAACTCAGGTCTCCCTTGTGGCTCCCGACTGTTGATGAAAAACTGATGGAATCAAATCAGAATTCAATTACCAGCCCATTGATAAAACTCCAGTCGCCTGCCCACCTGCTTGCCTGTGAAAAGAGGCTCTATGTCCTTGGTGTTCCCAGAGATCCTGGTGGTAAACCTGGTGCTTCCCAACATAGACACTCCTCTGGAGGCTGGCTCATTCAGAGAACATTCTTATATCTCACACCAGTAAATCCAAGCTCAGCTCCAACAGAGCGCAGGTGAACCTCTTGACTCTTGGCTGAGATTTCCACAGGACCACCTTGGTTCAGTTTTCCCCCTCCCCATCCGATAAACCCCCTCCACCCACCTGGCTCTCCCCCGCTGTGGGTACAGCTAGCTCCAGAAGCCCCTGTGCTCTGGGCAGAGGTTTGCTGCATCCCCTGTCTGATGCACGTACTGTCACAAAGAAGCTGCTCTCGGCTCACACGCTCTCCAAACTGCTTCCCTCACAGGGCATAACGTCCTGATGCTGGATACTCACGAGCCCAGAAAGCAGCCTCAACCGTGCCCTTCCTGCATGCACAACAGGCAGTCTTGATGCTCATCCCCTTTCCCAAATTCCTCAAGATTTCTCTTACCCTGTCCCTCTTGCTCTCTCTCTTCTGCTCTCTTTCTTGCTCTCTATCACATTCCCTCATTCACATAGTCTCAGTGCACTGCAGGGCTGTCGTATGTTGCCTAATAGAGCAGGGTACAGCTCCACGTATCAGCTCTCTCTCTGTTCCTTCCTCTACCTCTCTCTGGCTCACACTCTCACTATATCAATCCCCTCCCTCTCTCTCTACCTCACAGTCTCTCGCTCTCTCTCACCCTCCCTCTCCCTCTACTCATAGCCTCTCTCCTCTTGCTCACAGCCACTCTTACCCTCCTTCTCCCTCTACCACAGTCTATGTCTCTCTACTTTACCTCTACCATACAGTCTTTCTCTCTTCCCACCCTCTGCACTGATTAGAATTGAACAGAGGCCCTCTGATCTTGCTAGTGCAGAAAGGACACCACCATCAGAGGCAGGGAACAGATCTGGGAGCCCCAGATCACAGACCTCTGTACGGAATAAATATGGTATGTAGGTTTTTCCCCTTCTCCCGTTCTAAACTCAGCAGAAAAAGAAACATCCTCTCACTGTCAACTGCGTTTAATTTCAGCAAACTTAACATGTGTGAATATTTGTATGAACATAACAAGTTTCAACAACTGAGACATAAACTGAACAAGTTCCACAGACATGTGGCTAACAGAAATGGAATAATGTGTCCCTGAACAAAGGGGGGTAACAGTCAGTATCTGGTGTGGCTTTTCCGGTTCCGGTTGGAGCGAGCGGTCGCATCTACACTTCGGTCCGCAGGTAGTATAACTTTTCATTACATTTCGTTATAGTACAACGGTTTGATTTGTCTAATCTTAGCAATTTCTTCTTAGCCAGCTACATAGCCGTCTTTGTATCAACGACAATTGCATAATTATCGTATTTCGTCGTCCTAACGTATCTGCCCAGCAGCTAGCTAAGCAGCTAGCTAACATCCACTGTCCACTAGCACTGTAGAAACTATTACACTCAACTGAACGACTCGATTAGCGTAGTGTCAGCTAGCTACATAGTTGTCTTCGTATCCAAGATAATTGTGCAGTTTAGAGTGTGTAGACTTAGAGTGATTATCTTAATTTACCGAGGTTAGCTAGCCAGCTATTTGTCGTCCTTAACGTAGGAAATGCTGCTAGCTAGCTAGCCAACAGCTAGCCAACCTCTACCGAATTGAACTCTAACTACCCGGTCAACATTCCGCGTCGCTCCACAGGTAGTATCACATTTTCATTTCACTTCATTACAGTACAACGGTTTGATTTGTTTGATCGTAGCTAGCCAGCTACATAGCCGTCTTTGTATCTAAGACAATTGTGTAGTCTAGAGCGATTTTCTAGGTTAGCTGGCCAGCTATTGTCGTTCTTCTAACGTAGCTAGCCAGCTAGCCCCGAATAGCAGCACTGTAGTAACTATTACAGTACAACGGTTTGTTTTGTTTGATCGTAGCTAGCTAGCTACATAGCCGTCTTTGTATCTAAGACAATTGTGTAGCCTAGAGCGATTTTCTAGGTTAGCCAGCCAGCTATTGTCGTTCTTTTAAGTAACGGAACGCAATCAACCTTGCTAGCTAGCCAGCTAGCCCCCAAATAGCAGCACTGTAGAAACTATTACACTCGACGGAACGACTTGATTAGTGTAGTGTCAACATCGCAGCCACTACCAGCTAGCCTACTCCAGCAGTACTGTATCATTTCAATCATTTTAGTCAATAAGATTCTTGCTACGTAAGCTTAACTTTCTGAACATTCGAGACGTGTAGTCCACTTGTCATTCCAATCTCCTTTGCATTAGCGTAGCCTCTTCTGTACCCTGTTAACTATGTGTCTATCTATCCCTGTTCTCTCCTCTCTGCACAGACCATACAAACGCTCCACACCGCGTGGCCGCGGCCACCCTAATCTGGTGGTCCCAGCGCGCACGACCCACGTGGAGTTCCTGGTCTCCGGTAGCCTCTGGAACTGCCGATCTGCGGCCAACAAGGCAGAGTTCATCTCAGCCTATGCCTCCCTCCAGTCCCTCGACTTCCTGGCACTGACGGAAACATGGATCACCACAGATAACACTGCTACTCCTACTGCTCTCTCTTCGTCCGCCCACGTGTTCTCGCACACCCCGAGAGCTTCTGGTCAGCGGGGTGGTGGCACCGGGATCCTCATCTCTCCTAAGTGGTCATTCTCTCTCTCCCCTTACCCATCTATCTATCGCCTCCTTTGAATTCCATGCTGTCACAGTTACCAGCCCTTTCAAGCTTAACATTCTTATCATTTATCGCCCTCCAGGTTCCCTCGGAGAGTTCATCAATGAGCTTGATGCCTTGATAAGCTCCTTTCCTGAGGACGGCTCACCTCTCACAGTCCTGGGCGACTTTAACCTCCCCACGTCTACCTTTGACTCATTCCTCTCTGCCTCCTTCTTTCCACTCCTCTCCTCTTTTGACCTCACCCTCTCACCTTCCCCCTACTCACAAGGCAGGCAATACGCTCGACCTCATCTTTACTAGATGCTGTTCTTCCACTAACCTCACTGCAACTCCCCTCCAAGTCTCCGACCACTACCTTGTATCCTTTTCCCTCTCGCTCTCATCCAACACTTCCCACACTGCCCCTACTCGGATGGTATCGCGCCGTCCCAACCTTCGCTCTCTCTCCCCCGCTACTCTTTCCTCTTCCATCCTATCATCTCTTCCCTCTGCTCATACCTTCTCCAACCTTTCTCCTGACTCTGCCTCCTCAACCCTCCTCTCTTCCCTTTCTGCATCCTTTGACTCTCTATGTCCCCTATCCTCCAGGCCGGCTCGGTCCTCCCCTCCCGCTCCGTGGCTCGATGACTCATTGCGAGCTCACAGAACAGAGCTCCGGGCAGCCGAGCGGAAATGGAGGAAAACTCGCCTCCCTGCGGACCTGGCATGCTTTCACTCCCTCCTCTCTACATTTTCCTCCTCTGTCTCTGCTGCTAAAGCCACTTTCTACCACTCTAAATTCCAAGCATCTGCCTCTAACCCTAGGAAGCTCTTTGCCACCTTCTCCTCCCTCCTGAATCCTCCTCCCCCTCCCCCCCCCTCCTCCCTCTCTGCAGATGACTTCGTCAACCATTTTGAAAAGAAGGTCGACGACATCCGATCCTCGTTTGCTAAGTCAAACGACACCGCTGGTTCTGCTCACACTGCCCTACCCTGTGCTCTGACCTCTTTCTCCCTCTCTCTCCAGATGAAATCTCGCTTCTTGTGACGGCCGGCCGCCCAACAACCTGCCCGCTCGACCCTATCCCCTCCTCTCTCCTCCAGACCATTTCCGGGGACCTTCTCCCTTACCTCACCTCGCTCATCAACTCATCCCTGACCGCTGGCTACGTCCCTTCCGTCTTCAAGAGAGCGAGAGTTGCACCCCTTCTGAAAAAACCTACACTCGATCCCTCCGATGTCAACAACTATAGACCAGTATCCCTTCTTTCTTTTCTCTCCAAAACTCTTGAACGTGCCGTCCTTGGCCAGCTCTCCCGCTATCTCTCTCAGAATGACCTTCTTGATCCAAATCAGTCAGGTTTCAAGACTAGTCATTCAACTGAGACTGCTCTTCTCTGCATCACGGAGGCGCTCCGCACTGCTAAAGCTAACTCTCTCTCCTCTGCTCTCATCCTTCTAGACCTATCGGCTGCCTTCGATACTGTGAACCATCAGATCCTCCTCTCCACCCTCTCCGAGTTGGGCATCTCCGGCGCGGCCCACGCTTGGATTGCGTCCTACCTGACAGGTCGCTCCTACCAGGTGGCGTGGCGAGAATCTGTCTCCTCGCCACGCGCTCTCACCACTGGTGTCCCCCAGGGCTCTGTTCTAGGCCCTCTCCTATTCTCGCTATACACCAAGTCACTTGGCTCTGTCATAACCTCACATGGTCTCTCCTATCATTGCTATGCAGACGACACACAATTAATCTTCTCCTTTCCCCTTCTGATGACCAGGTGGCGAATCGCATCTCTGCATGTCTGGCAGACATATCAGTGTGGATGACGGATCACCACCTCAAGCTGAACCTCGGCAAGACGGAGCTGCTCTTCCTCCCGGGGAAGGACTGCCCGTTCCATGATCTCGCCATCACGGTTGACAACTCCATTGTGTCCTCCTCCCAGAGCGCTAAGAACCTTGGCGTGATCCTGGACAACACCCTGTCGTTCTCAACCAACATCATGGCGGTGGCCCGTTCCTGTAGGTTCATGCTCTACAACATCCGCAGAGTACGACCCTGCCTCACACAGGAAGCGGCGCAGGTCCTAATCCAGGCACTTGTCATCTCCCGTCTGGATTACTGCAACTCGCTGTTGGCTGGGCTCCCTGCCTGTGCCATTAAACCCCTACAACTCATCCAGAACGCCGCAGCCCGTCTGGTGTTCAACCTTCCCAAGTTCTCTCACGTCACCCCGCTCCTCCGCTCTCTCCACTGGCTTCCAGTTGAAGCTCGCATCCGCTACAAGACCATGGTGCTTGCCTACGGAGCTGTGAGGGGAACGGCACCGCAGTACCTCCAGGCTCTGATCAGGCCCTACACCCAAGCAAGGGCACTGCGTTCATCCACCTCTGGCCTGCTCGCCTCCCTACCATTGAGGAAGTACAGTTCCCGCTCAGCCCAGTCAAAACTGTTCGCTGCTCTGGCCCCCCAATGGTGGAACAAACTCCCTCACGACGCCAGGACAGCGGAGTCAATCACCACCTTCCGGAGACACCTGAAACCCCACCTCTTCAAGGAATACCTAGGATAGGATAAGTAATCCTTCTCACCACCCCCCCTTAATGATTTAGATGCACTATTGTAAAGTGGCTGTTCCACTGGATGTCAGAAGGTAAATTCACCAATTTGTAAGTCGCTCTGGATAAGAGCGTCTGCTAAATGACTTAAATGTAATGTAAATGTGGCCACCAGCTGCATTAAGTACTGCAGTGCATCTCCTTCTCATGGACTGCACCAGATTTGCCAGATCTTGCTGTGAGATGTTACCCCACTCTTCCACCAAGGCACATGCAAGTTCCCTGACATTTCTTGGGGTGAATGGCCCTAGCCCCACCCTCCGATCCATCAGGTCCCAGACGTGCTCAATGGGATTGAGATCCGGGCTCTTCGCTGGCCATGGCAGAACAGTGACATTCCTGTCTTGCAGCAAATCACGCACAGAACGAGCAGTATGGCTGGTGTCATTGTCATGCTGGATGGTCATGTTAGGATGAGCCTGCAGGAAGGGTACCACATGAGGGAGGAGGATGTCTTCCCTGTAACGCACAGCATTGAGGTTACCTGCAATGACAACAAACTCAGTCCGATGATGCTGTGACACACCGCCCCAGACCATGACGGACCCTCCAGCTCCAAATCGATCCCGCTCCAGAGTACAGGCCTCGGTGTAACTCTCATTCCTTCGACGATAAACGCGAATCCGACCATCATCCCTGGTGAGACAAAACCGTGACTCGTCAGTGAAGAGCACTTTTTGCCAGTCATGTCTGTTCCAGCGACGGTGGGTTTGTGTCCATAAGCGACGTTGTTGCCTGTGATGTCTGGTGAGGACCTGCCTTTCAACAGGCCTACACCCATCAGTCCAGCCTCTCTCAGCCTATTGTGGACAGTTTGAGCACTGATGGAGGGATTGTGCGTTCCTGGTGTACCTCGGGCAGTTGTTGTTGCCATCCTGTACCTATTCCTGCATGTGTGATGTTCGGATGTACCGATCCTGTGCAGGTGTTGTTACACGTGGTCTGCCACTGTGAGGACGATCAGCTGTCCGTCCTGTCTCCCTGTAACACTGCGTCTCACAGTACGGACATAGCAATTTATTGCCCTAGCCACATCTGCAGTCCTCATGCCTCCTTGCAGCATGCCTAAGGCACGTTCACGCAGATGAGCAGTGACTCCGGGCATCTTTTGGTGTTTTTCAGAGTCAGTAGAAAGGCCTCTTTAGTGTCCTAAGTTTTCACAACTGTGACCTTAATTCCCTACCGTCTGTAAGCTGTTAGTGTCTTAACGACCGTTCCACAGGTGCATGTTCATTAATTGTTTATGGTTCATTGAACAAGCATGGGAAACAGTGTTTAAACCCTTTACAATGAAGATCTGTGAAGTTATTTAGATTTTTACAAATTATCTTTGTAAGATAGGGTCCTGAAAAAAAGGGACGTTTCTTTTTTTGCTGAGTTTACATGGACAGTGATTTTGAAGCTTGGCTTCCCAGTGCTTAACAAGGGATATTAAAACAAAGACCATTTTCAAGCGCTAGCTTATTAGCAACTGGCTTTAACTCATTTACATTTCTCTTTGATGATAGGACTTGGGGGCAACGCATATTCAAGTCAGTGCAGCGCTCACTCACACATGCACACACACACCTACGCACACACTCGCACGGACGCACACATACACACAGTGCTTTAACAGAGTGACTCTCATACTGTCAAACATAGTGACTCTCAAGTCCTTGTCATTCGATACCCCCCATTCTACAAGATGACAGGAGAGACATATTCCATTAGCTTCTGTTTTCATGTTAGCACATATCACAAATAAAACAGTTGATGCATGACGTTTACAGGTCAGATTACTGCTGGAATCATACAGTGAAATGCAACAGGAAGATACAAAATGGGCACACAGACATCTATTGACATAAGTCCAAATAGGCATTAGCACCCACCTACGCAGGGCTGCTTACTGCTTCCATCACTGGTGTTATCTGGATGCAGCTGCAGGCATAGAGTAATTATTCAGGCTTTCAGTCTGCCTGTGAACACCTTACACATCACATCCCCAGCCAGCTGGCCAGAGGAGGTTACAGAAGCAAAGTGAGGAGCAATCGATTGAGCTCCTGCCGTAATTGGCCAGCTGTGACCCAATTGCTGTGCCTTAACGATCAGGTAAAGGTCAGGGCCCATATTCACAAAACCTTCTTCTTCACTGCAATATTTTCCTTAACTATAGACTTAGAAAGTTGAGCAATGTTTCTATTCCTCAAAAAGGTTATTGGAAATGTTCTTGCATTATTTCTTATGTTTCTCCTTTAGCAAAATGTTCGGAAGAAATTAGATTATTGAAAAGAAAGCTCTTGGATTTGCTCTTGGAAATGTTTTCAATTCCAAGATAGCTAAACCCTTGTCATAAACTCAGGGCAGTGAGAAAATAAGCTAATGGAAGCAATTGTTTAATTCACTCACAAACTTCATCTGAAAGTTTCAGTATTAATATTTGAAACTCAAGAGCATGTTTTAGAATTGTAATCTCAGATGGAAATATGCTAACATGATTGCCATTGCTAGCTAAAAAGCTAGCTAAATTGGTTGCCTAGCGAGAATCATCTTAAGAAGATATTTAAGAAGTTTGTAAGAAGATATTTGAGAGGTTCGTAACAAAATCATGAAATCTTAAGATATTGTGGAGGAATGCACTTACAAACTATCTTATGAACTGCCTATTTTTTTTCTTAAGAAGCCTCTTATGTTTTTGCCTAAGAAGTGTTTTGTGAATCTTGGCCCTGTCTTTGTGGCCACACATCCAAGCGAGCAAGAGCTGACGCTTATAATTCATAATCAAGAACAGACAGCCCTTCTATTAGACACACTCTGAGATAGAGAGAAAGGGAGGGGGAGAGAAAAGGAGAAGACAGAAAAGAGACACACAGAAGAAGATGAATAGTGAAGGTGATGAAATGTGCATGTGGGGGAGATAAGATGGTAATGAAAAATAGGAAAGATTGGAGAACACTCATTATGTTTCAGTCAGACCCCTCTCCTTTCCCCCTCCCCCCCAAACTTCACCCATGTCAGCTCCTTTACTATATCACTCAAACAATGCCTGTATAAAATACCAGCCCTCACCACCCAATTACAGCCATTCATTTGGGACGACAACCCCTCCCAGGGACCAGCGGGCCTAATTACTGACTGACAGAGGGTCACTCCATCGCTCCTGTTACTGTTAGGGGGAACTGGGTCACCAGCTCAGCCTGGTAAATGTGTCTTGACATCCAGTTTGGGCTAGTGTGCTTTTGCATATGGAACGAGAAAGCTACCTAGGTCTAGACTTGGCTCAGAGGGAAACCAGACAGACCTATTTAGGGAGAGGTAAACGCTCTACTGCCTAGATGAAGCACTGTCTATTTTATCGGCGTGAAAGGAATGTTTGCTCCCTGTCAACACATCAACAACTCTACCAAAATGAGCCGCAGAGTTGAATTAATTCACGGGAACGGAAGACGGACTCTATTCCTTTGAACGTCAGAAGAATGGCATACACAAACTGAGCTGCAGGATGTCTCCTGTGTGTTGTTAGGAAAGCTCTCTCTCTCTTTCCCTGCTCCCTTTTAAGCTCATTTACTCAATGCTCATGTAACAGACAATTGAAGCACCTTCAAACCACAAATGCAAACAGCACAATGCTTAAGCATTCAAAATGCCACATGGAATTGCAGGGATGTTTCTAGAGGAAACTTGGCACAGCAGTCTCATATTAAAAAAATCGTATAGTTTAGAATTAATTAGCACAACTTGGCTCCAGGCCATCCCTGGGAAATGATATATGGCGAGAGGGGGATGGGAGGAATGGGAGAGAGAGATGGAAGGAATGTGGGAAAATTGAGCTATTTTACAATGGTGGGATAAGGGAGGGTAGAAGAGTGACAATTTGGCTTCTCCCTCCCTCACTCATTCTCTCCCCTCTCTCCCTGGGTCCAATTCCAATGACAGTGTAATAAGCCTGAGTACAATCAGGAGATAAAATCAGCAAGCTATGACTCAGCTAAATCTGTGACAGGCTCCTGCTAAGTCCTCTGTATGACAAATGTAAATACAGAACTAGTGTAGTAGCACCATCTACATCAACAAACACATCAATTACCGTATTTTCCAGCCACATTACGTAGAGTACAATAACCTCAGCTTTGAAAAGAAAAGGAAATTAAAATAATATCCAGTGGTATTGAGTAATTGGGATACAATACATATTTTTAAGTGAAGGAGAGGAAAAACTAAATTGGTGAGTTTTATGACTAATGATAATAAATGATGTGTCAAGGATAATTTATGGACGTTATGACTGAGGCCTGTTCGGTGTAATGGGCACACATCGTCAGAGGGAGGCAGCTGTGCTGTATGATGTCATGAAAAAGACCACAGCACAGTCAGCCTGCAGTGGGTAGCTAGCTATTTCTGCAAATTAATTCATAAGATACTGTACATTAGGCCCACCTACAATACATGTTACAACATTAAGCCTAAAGAGTGTCATTATCAATATGAGTTTGACAAAAAAATCCTCAAAGCAAAATGACCCATACTTCACTGAGGTACATAGTCTTATAGAGGGATCTAAGCGAGGCTGTTGTGCAATGGAGATACCATATATCAAGTTGGGAATGTAATCTAAACAAATTCAGCCATTGCCAGTTGGCTTCCCCCTGAGCACAGCCTGAAGGACAGACTCGATGAAGCAGAGCATCAATTCAGCCACTATTGAGACACAGCACAGGAAAAATGACAGTCAAGTGAGTTTTAAATTAGATTTATTTTAAAGTGGAAATACACTTCACCCCACAAAAAACCCATACAGATGACATAAGTTGCACACACAACTAATGACATATTGGATTGTTTCGATTTATGGGGGAAACAAATCTTCATATATTTTTATTTGATTTTATAGTACTTTGGGGGGGGGGGTAGATCAGCTTTAATATTTCAGATAGATTGTGGGTACTATCAATTTAATTGTTCACATAATTTCTAATCCCAATATATATATATATTTTAAATTATTAAATTATTAGAATTAATATTATTAATACATTTATTATTTTTTTCCCCCCAACCCCTAACCTGATTGGAGAAAACTAATGGACAACAATACTTCTACTGCTACTTACAGCTATTTTCGCTCACATTTAAGGTACATAAATATATACATACATATATATACATACATATATATACATATATATACACATATACACATACATATATACATATACATACACACATATATATATACATAAACATACACACATATATATATATATACACATACATATACACATATATATACACATATATACACATACATATACACATATATATACACATACATATACACATATATATACACATATATATACACATATATATATATATATATATATGTGTATATGTATATATATGTATATATATATATGTATATGTCTATATATGTATATATATGTATATGTATATGTATATATATGTATATGTATATATATATGTATATGTATATATATATATATGTATATGTATATATATATGTATATAATTTTGCACGCCCAATTTTTCAGTTTTTGATTTGTTAAAAAGGTTTGAAATATCCAATAAATGTCGTTCCACTTGTTGTTGATTATTCACAAAAAATACAGTTTTATATCTTTATGTTTGAAGCCTGAAATGTGGCAAAAGGTCGCAAAGTTCAAGGGGGCCGAATACTTTCTCAAGGCACTGTACATATGAGATGAGTATGTAAACAAAGTGGCATAGTTAAAGTGGCTAGTGATACATGTATTACATAAAGATGCAGTAGATGATATAGAGTACAGTATATACGTATACATATGAGATTAATAATGTAGGGTATGTAAACATTATATTAGGTAGCATTGTTTAAAGTGGCTAGTGATATATTTTACATCATTTCCCATCAATTCCCATTATTAAAGTGGCTAGAGTTGAGTCAGTGTGTTGGCAGCAGCCACTCAATGTTAGTGGTGGCTGTTTAACAGTCTGATGGCCTTGAGATAGAAGCTGTTTTTCAGTCTCTCGGTCCCAGCTTCGATGCACCTGTACTGACCTCGCCTTCTGGATGATAACGGGGTGAACAGGCAGTGGCTCGGGTGGTTGTTGTCCTTGATGATCTTTATGGCCTAATTGCAAAATGGTTTTCTAATTGTCAATTAGCCTTTTAAAATAATAAACTTGGATTAGCTAACACATCGTGCCATTGGAACACAGGAGTGATGGTTACTGAAAATGGGCCTCTGTACGCCTATGTAGATAGTCCATAAAACATCTGCAGTTTCCAGCTACAATAGTGATTTACAACATTAACAATGTCTACACTGTATTTCTGATCAATTTTATGTTATTTTAATTGACAAAAAATGTGCTTTTCTTTAAAAAAAACAAGGACCTCTCTAAGTGACCCCAAACCTTTGAACGGTAGGGTATATATTTTTTCTATCAGTACATTGGAGTTTAGCCATATTATTAGCTATAATATTAGATATGCCTTTTCTGGAGGATGAAATTGAAATTGTACCCAACTCTGTATGACTTCTTTTTAAAAGGACGATACTTTAAAAAGGGATCCATTGTCAATCCACCTAAAATGTAAAGTTTTCATCTGCAAAAAGGCAAAGAGCCCAATCTTAAACAATGGATGGGCCTCTCAGTCGAAAACCAGTTTGGATTTAGATACAATTTTGGTACAATGGAGGCTTTATGAGAGAGATTTAAAGCCTTTACTATCAAAACTCCTTTTCACTATGTAAATATGCTCATTTAACTTCGTCTGGTTTCCCATTCCCAATAAGTGAAATATTTTTGTTCTCGCATGGTTTGAAAAGGACTCTCCCGGAGTCAAGAGAGCCATGAAGAAATATGTAAACTGTGATATCACTAGACAATTAATCAGGGTAATCTTCATGTATATGGATAGGTGTTTCCCTCACCACATTTTCAAGATTCTATCTATTTTGTAAAGTTTTCTATCAAAATGTATTGTTGCAACTTCGCACAACTTTCTAGGATATGTACACCAAGCATATCGACTTTACCACCCACCCATTTAATCAGGAGACCACATGGCAATTTAAAGTTTGTGCCTTTTAGAGACCAAATCCTTAATATAGTACACTTATCATAGTTGGGCTTTAGTCCAGAGAAACTGGAAAAATGATCCAGTTCCTTAATGAGGCCCTTCAAGGTTGAAGATTGAGGACTCAAGAGAAAACTTGAATCATCTGAGTACATTGATACTTTTGTCTGTAATCCAAACATGTTTAGCCCTTTAATGTTATCATTAGCTAACAGTTCAATGGCCATAATAAATGGGTATGGCGACAGAGGGCAACCTTGTTTTATACTTCTTGACAATTCAAAGTTATCAAAGAAGTAACCATTATTTATTATTTTACATATAGGGTTGTTGTACATTACTTTAACACATTTTATTAAAGATTCTCCAAAGTTGAAAAATCCAGGCACTTGTAAACAGATTCTAGACATACTGTATCAAAGGCTTTCTCAAAATCTGCCATAAAGATTATACTGTACCTGGTTTCCCTGCACTCTCATTGTCTTCCATTATTTCTAGTAGTTGTCTAATGTTGTCTCCAATATATCTTCCTTTTAAGAATCCCGTCTGATCGTGATGAATTGTTGTACATAACTGGTAGGACCTTTTTTATTCTATGAGCAATACGTTTTGCCAATAGTTTTGCTTCGCAACATTGAAGGGGCCTCCAATTTTTTTATGAGACGGGGTCTTTGTATTGCCTCCCTGGCTCCTGCTTCAGTAGGAGAAAAAATCAGTCCCTTTGTTTGTGTGTCCGACAACAGTCTGCCATTTATATATGAGTAATTAAAACATGATAGTCATGGATATGTCAGTAGTTCATAAGAAGTTGTACATATCTCTATTGGAATGCAATCAAGACCAGGGGTTTTCCCCATCTGATAGAAATCAATTGCCAACCATAGCTCGTCATGTGCAATTAATACTTCACAACAATATTTTTTTTTCTGTTGCAGATAGTTTAATCTATTTTTGGGGGGAGAAGGATATCACAAAAATCATCGTCAAGTGAGGTTGAAGAAACTTGACAAAAGAACAATTGTTTAAAAAATTGTACTTCCTCATTAAAAAAATCTCTGTTGGTGAGATAAAGATTTCTCCATCGTTTGCAAAAAAAACATTTGTAGGATCTTTTTGGTTGTGTTTCTATATTGAAGGTTTAGAAAAAACTTTTTTGCAGTTCTCCATCCAATTTGCTCAGTTTTGTTTATAAAGATGAAACCTTTCTTTCCTGAATAAGTTCCTCAAACTCGTTTTGTTTCGCATCTAGATTATTTAGTGCTTATGTATTACATTTATCTACACCATTGATGTGTAATGTTAGATTTTCAATTTCTGTTGTAAGTCTTTTGTCCATTGACCGATAACATTTTTGTTTTTGGGATGAAAGTTGAATTGAATGGCCTCTAAAGGCACACTTAAAGGCATCCCATATGATAAGTGGGTCCCATGAACCTGTATTGTTCAACAAAAAGTATGTTATGAATTCCTTCGTTTTTGGTAAGAAAGTAGTGTCAGTCAATAATCCCTGGTTAAATTTCCAATATCTCTGTCCTCGCGGAAAGTTTGTCATTGCTACAGTTGAAGTTTACATACACCTTAACCAAATACATTTAAACTCAGTTTTTCACAATTCCTGACATTTAATCAGAGTAAAAATCCCCTGTCTTAGGTCAGTTAGGATCACCACTTTAATTTTAAGAATGTGAAATGTCAGAATAATAGTAGAGAGAATGATTTATTTCAGCTTTTATTTCTTTCATCACATTCCCAGTGGGTCAGAAGTTTACATACACTCAATTTGTATTTGGTAGCATTGCCTTTAAATTGTTTAAGTTGGGTCAAACGTTTTGGGTAGCCTTCAACAAGCTTCCCACAATAAGTTTGGTGAATCTTGGCCCATTCCTCCTGACAGAGCTGGTGTAACTGAGTCAGGATTGTAGGCCTCCTTGCTTGCATAAGCTTTTTCAGTTCTGCCCACAAATTTTCTATAGGATTGAGGTCAGGGCTTTGTGATGGCCACTCCAATACCTTGACTTTGTTTTCCTTAAGCCATTTTGCCAGAACTTTGGAAGTATACTTGGGGTCATTGTCCAAATGGAAGACCCATTTTCGACAAAGCTTTAACATCCTGACTGATGTCTTGAGATGTTGCTTTAATATATCCAGATAATTTTCCTTCCTCATGAAGCCATCAATCTTGTGAAGTGCACCAGTCCCTCCTGTAACAAAGCACCCCCACAACATGATGTTGCTCCCCCTGTTCTTCACGGTTGGGATGGTGTTCTTTGGCTTGCCTCCCCCTTTTTCCACCAAACATAACCATGGTCATTATCGCCAAACAGTTCTATTTTTGTTTCATCAGACCAGAGGACATTTCTCCAAAAACTATGACCTTTGTCCCCATGTGCAGTTGCAAACCATAGTCTGGCTTTTTTGTGGCTGTTTTGGAGCAGTGGCTTCTTTCTTACTGATCGGCCTTTCAGGTTATTTTGACATAGGACTGGTTTTACTGTGGATATAGATACTTTTGTACCCGTTTCTTCCAGCATCTTCATATGGTCCTTTGCTGTTGTTCTGGGATTGATTTGCACTTTTTGCACCAAAATACGTTCATCTCTAGGAGACAGAATGCGTCTCCTACCTGAGCGGTATGATGGCTGTGTGTTCCCATGGTGTTTATACTTGCATACTATTGTTTGTACAGATGAATGTGGTACCTTCAGACATTTGGAAATTGTTGCCAAGGATGAACCAGACTTGCGGAGGTCTACAATGTTTTTTTCTGATGTCTTGACTGATTTATTTAGATTTTTCCATGATGTCATGCAAAGAGGCACTGAGTTTGAAGGTAGGCCTTGAAATACATCCACAGGTACACCTCCAATTGACTCAAATTATGTCAATTAGCCGAGAAGCTTCTAAAGCCATGCCATAATTTTCGGGAATTGTCCAAGCTGTTTCAAGGCACAGTCAACTTAGTGTATGTAAACTTTTGACCCACTGGAATTGTGATACATTGAATTATAAGTGAAATAATCTGTCTGTAAAAAATTGTTCGTAAAATTACTTGTGTCATGCCCAAAGTAGATGTTCTAACCGACTTGCCAAAACTATTGTTTGTTAACACAAATTTGTGGAGGGTTTGAAAAAAGAGTTTTAATGACTCCAACCTAAGTGTATGTAAACTTCCGACTTCAACTGTATATGGAGGGATATGTTGATGATCTGATCACATTCAATTCTTAAATCAATACCTTTTTCACTTTTGGCACCATAGAAAAGGATACCAGAAAATTATCAATCCGACGAGCTTGATTAAGTCTCCTCCAAGTATATCTTATGAGATCCGATTTTTTGAGCCTCCAAATAACCGTCAATTCCAACGTATCCATAATTACCATAATCTCTTTGAGCGCTAGAGGGTGATAGTTGGTAGTATTACATTTACATTTACATTTACATGATAGCCTTTATGGTCTATTTAAGTACTTAAAAATGTGTTGTAGTCCCCTATCATTACAATAGAGTTATTTGTATCTTGGAGACTAATTTGATTGTTATAAATATTTTGAATCGTCATTATTATTATTATTATTATTATTATTCGGTCCATATAGATTTATTAGCCATAACTTTTTATCTTCAAGTAGTACATTCAAAGCAATCCATCTTCCTTTTGGATCTAGTTTAACAGATTGCACCTCAAGATCTAGATTGTTTTTTATAAGAATTCTATCACCTTTTGAATTCCTTAGCACCGTGACAGAAATAGATTTGACCATCCCACTTTTTTCCCAAGCCACTTCATCAGAATGTACCGAATGATACATTTCCTGTAAACAATAAATAGCGCAATCCTTTTCCTTTAACCATGTAAAAACTGCTCTTCTTTCCCTATTATCGCCAAACCATTGGAATTATAGCTTGCTATACTCAATTCACCAATTACCATGTTGGACTCTATTTGAAAAACTTACCACTATCCTAGTCACCATTTTGAGATACTTATCCATACCTACCAGTGCCACCAGAATCAATACCTGTCTGTTATCCATGTAGCTGTACCATGATAGATGCCCTGCTAAACATACTGTAGCCCCAACTGGCTCTAAGTAGACCTCTAGTTATCCTACAATTTCCCTCCTGCAAAAACCTTCCCCTTCCCAAGTAGAGATGTCGTCCCTGTCACTGAGAGACCACCCCCGTACACATAGATCCTAGGGTCCTTAAGAGGTTGGGACACTTGAAAAGAGCACAAAGTGACACTTACAGAACAAAACCAGGTTAGTAGCTATAAGCATGTCTAACCTTTTCGCCTCGGTTATACTATACGTAATTATTTAAATTTTAATCGCATACATTTATTCCTTCACACAATTGAAAAATAATAATGTAGGCACTTCCTACAAAGGATTGTTATCTTTATCAAGGACAAGCAGTAGAAAATCAACATTTAGGCATGCAGAAATTATTTATTTTATATTACAGCTTGTGATTCCATCCTGTATGGTCCCTAACATCATTACTCTATAGAAACGTCTGTTTGATGCATACAAGCACACGCCCCATCCACACATACACATCTACACCTCTCCCCTTCCACCAATACCACCACCTACACACTCGCACAGGCCCTCATGCACACACATACACAAACAGTTGTTTCATCCCCAGAGCCTAGCTCAAGAGTAGACTTGCTATGTGAATGCATAGACCATTGTAGTTGTTTGAGAGGCGTACCAAAATTGAGCAGGGATGGTAAGATTTGATAAGCCAATGTATATTCCTGGCTGATGGAGATTGGATACCCCCTTCCCCAAAACACACACTCACGCTGGTCCCCTGTGGAGACCCTTTTTCCCCGGCACCCCCTATGCAGTCAGACCATTATGATGCTGTGCTGCCAAGGCCACAGTATTCTGCCCCCTCCCTGATTGTCAGAATGTGACCATCACCCAAAGGGTTACAGCCAGTGTTCCCAGCACTGCCACTACCTTGGTGGGGTAATCCACCACAATTCGCACCGGCTATCATTTACGTCTTAGATAATAGGGTTGTTGGCTGTTAGTCGAAGACACATCGAAGACAAATTCTACCTGTAATGAAGGTTAACCCTTTACCAGAACACTCTATCACAAGGCTGACATACAGCTTACTGCAGCATTTACCTACATGAAGGTATTCAAGACAATACAAATAAATAACATTTACCTGGGGATATGCACTGCTTGTCATTGGACGATTCGATGCCTGCTCCAATCAGGTTCATTATCTTGTCAATCTGAGGAGGAGCAGCAGAACAAACCAGATATGGTTACCCTAAGATTCAACAATAGCACTATTAAACATATTCATCATTTCCACAACACAAATAAATGTAATATAGTATATTTTCAGAGTCTGTAACCTTATCCTTTACTGCTAACATTTCTTAAGACAGGCCAAATCCTTGATTAATAAGCTTCAACATTTGCTCATACATCTCATGTCTGTATGTCACAGACAGTGTAATGTTGATTGAACATGGAGGCTGACAGAGGAGGAGGGATGAAGATGGAGGAGGGTTGTTTAAGAGTAACATGCTGACCACACCGCTTGTGTCGCGTGTGCGAGCATTGCAAAATAAATGTACACAAACATGTTATTCAATCATTTCTCCCACACTGCTCGCGTGCGTCAACAAGTGTCTACATAGCCAGGTGCTAAAATAGAACTTGTTTCTATTTGTGACGTTTGCGCGCCGCAAGTCCCGCCTCACCCATCTCCTCATTGGTTTTTATGAGCATATTCCCACATGGGTGATTGAAAAATGTACTGAGGTCCACACTCCTGTTGGTGGTGGTAATGCACCTTAAACTTGTTTGCCAACTGCCAAACAAAGTCCAATGAGGAAGAAGAATCCTAAAGGAGAGATTACTAGAAACAAACTTGGTTTACCCTTTTATCTGTGGATTAATTGTCGGAGGAGAGGGCCTTGTGCATTTCAGGTGAAATAACAACCCAATGTTTATATCCCAGGACAAATTAGCTAGCAACAGCAAGCTAGCTAGCTAAATTGCCATAAATGTTTGATGCTTTTCAACCTGCCACCAAATTTATATAGTTGGTTCAGAGTTAATTTTGATATTCCAACCTGCGTGCCCTGATCATGTCTGGTGTGGGTGGACAAAATCATCATGCGCACGTGGACACGTGTGCGGACGCATGTGCGCGGACGCATGTGCGCGGACGCATGTGCGGACGCATGTGCGCGGACGCATGTGCGCGGACGCATGTGCGCAAGCGGTCTGGTCAGCATTTACACAAAAATGTTGGTAGCGTTTTAATGGTCATTCACACTCCCTCCACCACTCAGCAAAAACACAGCGGGGTAATAGGGTCACTCCCAATTTAAAGCATTTGAACCTTGTGTGCACGAAGCACAGGGGAAAGTGGCAGGGCAAATAGATCTCTGCAAAATGACCTTTATGAGATTAATAAATAAGGCTCTCTGCCCCTTCTCTGAACAGAAAGGGAAAACATGCAGTATACAGAGAGAAACAACAAGTCTGCCTGGGGGTTAACACAGAACAATACAGCAGATTATGGACCTAAACTTCTTCTCTCTTGAAAAAGAAAAGATCATAATGTATCTTAAAAGCAAAGTCAAGAAGAATATTGCAGTAATATTGCACAGTTTAGCCTTGTATTTTTGTGTGAGAACTGGTGTGACATTCTCCAGCACCCTTTCCTCTAGACAGACTGGGATTATGGGAAGAGAGCTTCTCAGAGCCATGGAGGGAGCTAACTGTACACTATCTGTTCAAGTGGTAGCTAATGCCATAATACAGTGCTATCCTGTGATTAAATCTGCATTGTATACAACTATAAGAGGATGAAAATCTGAATTTGCTTTCACTAATTACACTGGAGACAAATATAGGGCTATTTGATGCAATATTTAGTATTTGAGAATTCCTATGCACTTTGCTAGTGGCATAAACACTCAGGAAAAGCCTTGATTCATTTAGAAGTCAGACACGTGGGAAGCATGGCAGCTCCCTACAGTGATACAACCTTACATATTCCACTTTGAATTAACCCAGTTACATTCTATATCACACACATACCAGCACCACATTGCCCATAGTGCACCTTATCTCGGCCCAAAAGCAGCTTTTTGAGGAATTCCATCTCATTACAATTAAAGAGGTAGATTATTTCAGCCCGAGAGTAATAGAATTAAGGCTACATAACTGTCCCACATCATCACTCTTTCCAGATGTGCAGGACATCAGTTGAGAACAAATCGGTGGAAAATATGTACAAAAAACTAGTCAATGTAGCTATCATAACGCATAACATAATAGATTATTTTTCAAACTGAATTGTGAAATGTCTTACAGTAGAATGCACATATGCACTATTTTCCAGTAAGCTCTTGAGTGGCAAGCCTTTGATTAGTTTGACAATGAGTGGGAATAATCAAGTATGGTGACTGGAGGTTGACCAATTCATCGGAATGGCCGATTAAATAGGGCTGATTTCAAGTTTTCATAACAATCGGAAATTGGTATTTGTGGGCGCCGATTTTGCCGATTCTTATTTTGCATTTTTTTTATACCTTTATTTAACTAGGCAAGTCAGTTAAGAACACATTCTTATTTTCAATGACGGCCTAGGAACGGTGGGTTAACTGCCTTGTTCAGGAGCAGAACGACAGATTTTCACATTGTCAGCTCGGAGGATCCAGTCTTGCAACCTTACAGTTAACTAGTCCAACGTTCTAACCACCTGCCTCTCATTGCATTCCACGAGGAGACTGCATGTTACTCGAATGCAGTAGAATCCAAGGTAAGTTGCTAGCGAGCATTAAACTTATCTTATAAAAAACAATCAATCAATCATAATCACTAGTTGGCCTCCCGGGTGCCGCAGTGGTTAAGGGCGCTGTACTCCAGTGCCAGCTGTGCCACCAGAGACTCTGGGTTCGCGCCCAGGCTCTGTCGTAAGCGGCCGCGACCGTGAGGTCCATGGGGCGATGCACAATTGGCCTAGCGTCGCCCGGGTTAGGGAGGGTTTGGTCGGTAGGGAAATCCTTGTCTCATCGCGCACCAGCGACTCCTGTGGCGGGCTGGGCGCAGTGCGCGCTAACCAAGGTTGCCAGGTGCAATGTGTTTCCTCCGACACATTGGTGCGGCTGGCTTCCGGGTTGGATGGCGCTGTGTTAAGAAGCAGTGCGGCTTGGTTGGGTTGTGTATTGGAGGACGCATGACTTTCAACCTTCGTCTCTCCTGAGCCCGTACGGGAGTTGTAGCAATGAGACAAGATAGTAGCTACTACAACAATTGGATACCACGAAATTGGGGAGAAAAATGGGTCATATTCAACAACAAAAAATTATAATCACTAGTTAACTACACATGGTTGATGATATTACTAGTTTATCTAGTGTGTCCTGCGTTGCATATAATCGATGCAACGCTGGGGGATGATTTAACAAAAGCACATTTGCGAAAAAAGCACAATCGCTGGACGACTGTACTGAACCATAAACACCAATGCCTTTCTTAAAATCAATACACAGAAGTATATATTTTGAAACCTGCGTATTTAGCTAAAATAAATCCAGGTTAGCAGGCAATATTAACCAGGTGAAATTGTGCCACTTCTCTTGCATTCATTGCACGCAGAGTCAGGGTATATGCAACAGTTTGGGCAGCCTGGCTCATTGCGAACTAATTTGCCAGAATTTTACGTAATTATGACATAACATTGAAGGTTGTGCAATGTAACAAGTATATTTAGACTTATGGATGCCACCCGTTAGATAAAATATGGAACGGTTCCATATTTCACTGAAAGAATAAACGTTTTGTTTTCGAAATTATAGTTTCCGGGATTCGACCATATTAATGACCAAAGGCTCGTATTTCTGTGTTATGTTATAATTAAGTCTATGATTTGATAGAGCAGTCTGACTGAGCGATGTTAGGCAGCAGCAGGCTCGTAAGCATTCATTCAAACAGCACTTTCGTGCGTTTTTCCAGCAGCTCTTAGCAAGCACAGCTCTGTTTATGACTTCAAGCCTATCAGCCTAATGGCTGGTGTAACCGATGTGAAATGGCTAGCTAGTTAGCGGGGTGCGCGCTAATAGCGTTTCAAACATCACTCACTCTGAGACTTGGAGTAGTTATTCCCCTTGCTCTGCAAGGGCCGCGGCTTTTGTGGAGAGATGGGTAACACTGCATCGAGTGTGGCAGTTGTCGATGTGTTCCTGGTTTGAGCCCAGGTAGGGGCGGGGAGAGGGACGGAAGCTATACTGTTACACTGGCAATACTATAGTGCCTATAAGAACATGCAATAGTCAAAGGTATATGAAATACAAATGGTATAGAGAGAAATAGTCCTATAAATACTATATTAACTACAACCTAAAACATCTTACCTTGGAATACTGAAGTCTCATGTTAAAAGGAACCATCAACTTTAATATGTTCTCATGTTCTGAGCAAGGAACTCAAACGATAGCTTTTTTTACATGGCACATATTGCAGTTTTACTTCTCCAACACTTTGTTTTTGCATTATTTCAACCAAATTGAACACGTTTCATTATTTATTTGAGGCTAAATAGATTTTTATTGATGTATTATATTAAGTTAAAATAAGTGTTAATTCAGTATTGTTGTAATTGTCATTATTACAAATAAAAAATAAATAATCGGCCGATTAATCGCTATCGGCTTTTTTTGATCCTCCAATAATCGGTACCGGTATCGGCGTTGAAAAATCATAATCGGTCGACCTCTAATGGTGACCACAAAGAAATATATTACATTATAAATATTATAGCACAGTTATGAAGTCAAGGGCCTGTTGATGGACTCTGTTAAATCAATTGTGCTCCTCTTAAAAGTGATCAGACTGTATTCAGGTGGGATCTATATGCTAATCCTCTTAGTGGGCACTTCAATCTCTGCTGCTGTCACACTGTTCTGTTACCCACATCAAAGACCCAGGGAGAAGACCTGTTGGGAAGCTTACCCTAACCAGGGGCTCTCATGGGCCTATCGCTCAGGATTAAATCTGTATAGTATTGTATAGTATCCACATTATTTTTAATGGGAATTCAACTCATTTAAGACAGTCAAGCCACAGCTATTAATTTAGCTAAGTCCCCATATGAACAAAAGTTAATTGGTTAATTATATACCCATCTGTGTAGATCATGACGAATCACTGTCAGCTATAAGCTTTGAGCTGGATAGCCATTAAACTACTTTACCAATTAGCAATTAGGAGCCTGGACTGTAAATCCCTTTGCCAGATTGAATAGCAGCAGCTCTTTATGGAACTTTTCTCCTGCCTTTCTCAGTATCTAGGCACAATAAGAATGTGTGGTCCATAAGTATTGCCTTTTGACTGCAAGTACACTACAGTTAAAAATTTGAGGTCACTTAGAAATGTCATTGTTTTTTAAAGAAAATGATTTTTTTGTCCATTAAATCAAATTGATCAAATTGATGTTATTTTAAATGGACCAAAAATGTGCTTTTCTTTAAAAAATAAGGACATTTCTAAGTGACTCCAAACTTTTTAATTGTAGTGTGTATTACAAATGAACGGTGAAGTTTAGCCATCAGGAGGTAATATGAGGCAGGGGGTTAAGCCAGATTGGTATGTAACAGGATCACTAATGCAGGACAGGCCACAGTACAGACTAATAGACTGATGGTGGAACCAAGAGGTCACCTCAAAGACGAGAGTTTTTTTATGGATCTCATTGCCATGCCTGTTTCACCTATGGACTATGTTCACAGCTGAACTGCCCATTGGCTCCATGCCTAGATGACGAGAGGAGAGACTTTTAATCAGATGTTCAATCAAGCATATTTGCTCACATGCCCGACACAGCATGCTCTCTGTCAGTCTGGTGCAGTGGGATGGGGACATCCCTTGTGTTTCGCTGGGTGAGCCAATGCAGACCCAATCTGTCAGGTGAGTTTGTCAAACTAGATATTATAAATAGATCTCTGCCCCAGCTAGCCACATGAATTATGGAAGGACTTAAACCAGCATATGTGCTGAACATGTTAGTCTTTCCAAGCTGAAATTATTTTCAGCCAGCGCCCAATAGACTAGAGCAATGTTAACACAATGAGGGAAATGGACGAGAGCATGCCACAACACACTTATACGCATGCACGAGCAAACACACAATAGAACCACAATCATCTCTCTGATATAAAAAGCTCATTTGAAGTACTCTCACTAATGAATGAAGATATTCAAAGTATCACTAATGAATGGAGATGTTCAAAGCATTACTAATGAGTGGAGGTATGGAGATATGCAATCTTTAACATGTCTGGGTCGGACACTTGTGCTCAAGATGTAAAGCTGTTGATCATTGATGTCATCAAACCTGTCATGAGCATACTGTGTGATGATCCCTTGCTTGCTTGAGTGCATGGAGGACCACTCTTATGCTTAAAGGCCCTCAATATAACCCTTACATCAAATCAAATAATTGGGACAAGCATAGGGCAGGCTAATGACAAGAAATGACAAATATACCGGTAAATGACTTCAGAAATTATGAAGTGTGTGTGTGTGTGTGTGTGTGTGTGTGTGTGTGTGTGTGTGTGTGTGTGTGTGTGTGTGTGTGTGTGTGTGTGTGTGTGTGTGTGTGTGTGTGTGTGTGTGTGCGTAATAGACCCGGGCTCTGGACTGTCTGAGGGGGACGGGCGGTTGTTAAGCTCCTTATGAGTATGTCTGAGTAAGTATTTGTCCCTGCGTCCTCTCCCCCATCCTGCTCCAAATGAATCCCTACAATCTACACGAGAAACAGACACACGGGGGCAGCTGCAAAACAGGATGCCCTTGAGAACAGGACACCCCACCCAGCAGGGCCTGAGTAAACAGTATTGTCAGGGGCAGAGAATAGAGGGGAGAGCAGAGAGAGGGCCGGGGAACTAGGGAATAACAGGGGGAATGGCCACGGGGGGAGACACTGCTGAGCCAAAAGAGGCAATAACCTCTATCTAGACTAGAGTTCAGCACAATGCATCTTTAGACCAGGATGGAATCTGTATACATACAGTAAGCGCTGAGGCTGGGGCTCTGTCCTGTATTAGCCTTCCAGAGAGCAGGAGAAACAGTGGGAACAGGGGAGACATTGAACCATGCATGGGCTGACCTCTGGGAAGCAGTCTGGCTGTATCTGGAGTGACATTCCAAGCCCAATTAGCCATTTGTGCCAGTGCTGCTATGGGGTATCGGTGGGAGTGTTCAGGCCACTCATGCGTTCAGAACTTGCCTGCAGGCATTCTGCAGTGACTGTATAGGTAAGTCAGCGCCACTGCTGCCCCTTTCCCTCCTGCCTCTTACTCTTCTTCCTTCCTCTCTTTATCCCTCATTACAATACTCCCCCTCCTTCCCCCTGAGCCCCTATAGGAGTTAAAAAGCTCAATTGGTAGCCTGTCTATGCATTAACTCTCCCAGTGCCAATCCCTGCCTCTTCTCCCACCCAGAGAGCCCAGAGTATTACCTCATCCCACTCTGAGGCGAAGGAGGGCGATCTCTCCATCCGTTTTTTCCCAGAGTTGCAGTTGGTCACAGACTCACAGTGGCCGTTCAGACCCCCATCCTCTTCACTCAGGGAAGACACAAACAGGTCTGAGTCTGACTTGGAGAGACTGCGGGTCAGCTTCAGGTCCACCGGAGCCCTCAGCCTGACTGGAGGTACAGGCACGGCACCTGGTGACTCCCATGCCTTAGCCTTGGCAGTGTGGACAACCGTGGCATAGATGGGATCAGCGACCAGGAGGGAGGCTGACATGACTGTTGAGCTGCCTGTGTGGCAGTCTTAGAATCTTAGCCTCCCTGTTCTCAGGCCTCAGGCAGCAGTTTCTCCTCCTATTTCAGCAGCCACTGGTAAGAGTAGATAGTGCTGTAAAACACTGTAGGATCCAGGAGTCTCAGTCTGTGCCGAATTGTTGTTTTCTGGGTGAATTCTGAGAAAAATCCAGACAGAAGGGATGATGTAAGAAACTGTGTGACAGAAAACCGCCTACTACATCCATTCCTGTTTAAAATATATAAAATCTATTCCTGTTTAAAACATGACATATATTCCTGTTTAGGGGAAGGGAGTATGTAAAAGAGAGGCTTGCTGCTATGTGTGTCCATGGCTCAGATACAATCATCAGGCGCCACCCACTAGTGGTATCCGGCTGCCCTCCCCTTAGTGACTGCTGCCTCAAAGAGACTTTTTTTAATGTTTTCCTTCCCCTCCCTGAATGTATTTCGCTTGCTTTCGCTCTCTCTCTTCCTCCTTTCTTATTCTTAACCAACATAGTATTGTTCAAATGGATTTTAAACAAACATGGCTAGACAGACTATTCCCGACAGGACATACACAGAGTTTACAAAACATTAGGAACACTTTCCTAATATTGAGTTGCACCCCCTTTTGCCCTCAGAACAGCCTCAATTCGTCAGGGCATGGACTCTACAAGGTGTTGAAAGCAATCCACAGGGATGTTGGCCCATGTTGACTCCAATGCTTCCCAAATATGTGTCAAGGTGGCTGGATGTCCTTTGGGTGGTGGACCATTCGTGATACACACAGGAAACTGTTGAGCGAGAAAAACCCAGCAGCATTGCAGTCTTTTTGTCACCCTCTGAACGACACACATACTATACACAATCCATGACTCAGTTGTGTCAAGGATTAAAAATCCTTATTTAACCTGTCTCCTCCCCTTCGTCTACACTGATTAAAGTGGTTTAACAAGTGACATCAATAAGGGATCATAACTTTCAACTATATCCACCTAGTCAGTCTATGTCATGGTTCTTAAAGTTTGCATTCTCAGTGTATGGCTGAAAGTAGACACTCGAGTGAAAGAACAGGAGGAAAATCACAAAACGTGTGTGATAAACACACACACATTGGTTTTACTATCCAAGTGCTCAAGAAAACATGTATTCCCATTCAAAATCTTTTTTTTCCCTAACCTCTAACCATAACCTTTAAACTAAAGCTAACCCTAACTCCTAACCCTATCCCCTAACCCTAATTCGAACCCTAACCCCTAAAATAGCCTTGTCAGAATCTTCCTTGTTTTACTGTCCTTGTGAGGACTTTTGGAACCCAAAATGATAGTAAAGTTAGACCACACACACACAGAGAGACAGAGAGACAGAAAAAAAGAAAATGATCCCAATAAGGCACTAGAATAGAATCAGATTCCACATTTTTCAAGAATCGAGCTGCTTTTTACTGTTCTAGAAGGATGCTCTCTGTGCTTGTTATTCTAAAACTCATCAAACATAGCGACAGTTAGTAAGTCATTTGACAATTAGTACTCCATTAAAAAACAGCTGCTTACAGGAACTGTAATAGCTTTCAAAAGACCATGTGAAATCCCCATTCATAAGCTTTCCCATACCTGCAAACTTTGTCTGGACTGTATCCTGAGAGGAGCTGCTGTCCCGTTGTTCGCCTGTACTCTGACTCCCTATCGGAGGACTTAGTCTGTCCTGCCCTGATTCGTGGTGGGGATCTAAGGCCTGGCCTAATTCAGACTGACAGCTGGGGTGCCTGCCTGTTCAGAGGGAGGGTTGTCTGGGATGATTCCTCCACCACAATGTGTGCTGTACCACTGGGTCTTGGATAAGCCCCTGCATGAATTAGTAGAGTATATTTTCTAGTCATGATATTTGCTCCATTAGGCATTGCAATGGTTAAAATGGACAAACAGACTTGATGACTTGAGAAGAATGCTGTACAGATCCCACACACTCAAATGCTGAGCAGTCTATTCATCAAGGGTGGATTCTGACAAAGGGCTCTCTTTTAAGGCGTGCTTAGCATTCAGCAGTGCCCGCTGCTCTGCACTGTATACGCCTGCCCTGTAGTGCTCTCAGCCAGCCAAGTCCCTGGCCTGCCCACCTCTTCCCTTTGGGTAGGGCTGGTATGTAAAGTCATGGCCAAAAGTGTTGAGAATGACACAAATATTAATTTCCACAAAGTGTGCTGGTTCAGTGTCTTTAGATATTTTTGTCAGATGTTACTATGGAATACTGAAGTATAATTATAAGAATTTCATACGTTTCCAAGGCTTTTATTGACAATTACATGAAGTTGATGTGTAACGGCATTCCTCCTCCTCTTCTGAAGCGAGAAGGATCGGAGGACCAATGTGCAGCGCGTGTCACGTTCTGACCATAGTTCTTTTGTGTTTTCCTTGTTTTAGTGTTGGTCAGGATGTGAGCTGGGTGGGCATTCTGTTTTGTGTGTCTAGGTTGTGTCGTTGGCAGGTGTCGTTGGTTGTCTCTGATTGGGAATCATACATAGGTAGCCTGGGTTTCACTGTTTGTGGGTGATTGTTTCCGTGTCTGTGTTTTACACCACACGGTACTGTTTTGTTGTTTTTGTAAATTGAAGTGTTCAGTTTGGATTTATTATTAGATAAGATGAACACTCACCATGCTGCATATTGGTCCTCCAATCCTTCTCGCCTCTCCAGACAAAGAGGAGGAAAACATTACAGCGTGTTAAGTGTCCATAACATTTTATTTATCAACACAAACTGACCACTACAAAACAATAAACGTGAACCGAACGAAACCGAAACAATACTGTGTGGCAACAAACACACACAACTCAAAGTGAAACCCAGGCTACCTAAGTATGATTCTCAATCAGAGACAATTAGCGACACCTAACGACACCTGCCTCTGATTGGGAACCATACGAGGCCGAAACAGAAACCAAACATAGAAAAACAAACATAGACTGCCCACCCCAACTCACGCCCTGACCATACTAAATAAAGACAAAACAAAGGGAATAAAGGTCAGAACGTGACATGATACAAAGAGTCAATATTTGCAGTGTTGACCCTTCTTTTTCAAGACCTCTGCAATCCGCCCTGGCATGTTGTCAATTATCTTCTGGGCCACATCCTGACAGATAGCAGCCCATTCTTGCATAATCAATGCTTGGAGTTTGTCAGAATTGGTGGAGTTTTGTTTGTCCACCTGCCTCTTGAGGATTGACCACAAGTTCTCAATAGGATTAAAGTCTGGGGAGTTTCCTGGCCATGGACCCAAAATATAGATGTTTTGTTCCCCGAGACACTAAGTTATCACTTTTTCCTTATGGCAAGGTGCTCCATCATGCTGGAACAAAGGCATTGTTCGTCAGCAAACTGTTCCTGGATGGTTGGGAGAAGTTGCTCTCGGAGGATGTGTTTGTACCATTCTTTATTCATGGCTGTGTTCTGAGGCAAAATTGTGAGTGAGCCCACTCCCTTGGCTGAGAAGCAACTCCACACATGGTCTCAGGATGCTTTACTGTTGACATGACACAGGACTGATGGTAGCGCTCACTGTCTTCTCCGGACAAGGTTTTCTGGATGCCCCAAACAATCAGAAAGGGGATTCATTTACCCCAGTCCTCAGCTCTCCAATCCCTGTACCTTTTGCAGAATATCAGTCTGTCCCTGATGTTTTTCCTGGAGAGAAGTGGCTTCTTTGCTGCCCTTCTTGACACCAGGCCATCCTCCAAAAGTCTTCACCTCACGGTGCGTGCAGATGCACTCACACCTGCCTGCTGCCATTCCTGAGCAAGCTCTGTACTGGTGGTGCCCTGATCCCGCAGCTGAATCAACTTTAGGAGATGATCCTGGCGCTTGCTGGACTTTCTTGGGTGCCCTGAAGCCTTCTTCACAACAATTGAACCGCTCTCCTTGAAGTTCTTGGAGATCCGATAAATGGTTTATATGGTGCAATCTTACTGGTAGCAATATCCTTGCCTGTGAAGCCCTTTTTGTGCAAAGCAATGATGAATGCATGTGTTTCCTTGCAGGTAAGCATGGTTGACAGAGGAAGAACAATGTTTCCAAGCACCACCCTCCTTTTGAAGCTTCCAGTCTGTCATTTGAACTCAGTCAGCATGACAGAGTGATCTCCAGCCTTGTCCTCGTCAACGCTCACACCTGTGTTAACAAGAGAATCACTGACATGATTCTCGGGTCCTTTTGTGGCAGGGCTGTAATGCAGTGGAAATGTTTTATGGGGATTCAATTCATTTGCATGGCAAAGAGGGACTTTGCAATTAATTGCAATTCACCTGATCACTCTTCATAACATTCTGGAGTAAATGCAAATTGCCATCATACAAACTGAGGCAGCAGACTCTGTGAAAATTCATATTTGGTTCATTCTCAAAACTTTTGGCCAAGACTGTAGAGTTGAGGTTGGAAGTTCACATACACCTTAGCCACATACAGTTTTTCACAATTCCTGACATTTAATCCTAGTAAAAAGTCCCTGTCATAAGTCAGTTAGGATCACCACTTTATTTTAAGAATGTGAAATGTCAGAATAATAGTAGAGAGAATGATTTCTTTCAGCTTTCAGTATATTCAGAAGGACCTTTGCTGCTGTTCTGGGATTGATTTGCACTTTTCGCACCAAAGTATGTTCATCTCTAGGAGACAGAATGCATATCCTTCCTGAGCGGTATAATGGCTGCGTGGTCCCATAGTGTTTATTGTTGTGTACTTTTGTTTGTACAGATGAAAGAGGTACCTTCAGGCGTTTGGAAATTGCTCCCAAGGATGAACCAGACTTGTGGAGGTCTCCAATGTTTTTCTGAGGTCTTGGCTGATTTATAAAAAAAAATTCCCATGATGTCAAGCAAAGAGGCACTGAGTTTGAAGGTAGGCCTTGAAATACATCCACAGGTACACCTCCAGTTGACTCAAATGATGTCAATTAGCCTAGAAGCTTCAAAAGCCAGGACATCATTTTCTGGAATTTTCCAAGCCGTTTAAAGCCACAGTCAACTTAGTGTAGTCAACTTCTGACCCGCTGGAATTGTGATACAGTGAATTATAAGTGAAATAATCTGTCTGTAAACAATTGTTGGAAAAATTACTTGTGTCATGCACAAAGTAGATGTCCTAACCGACTTGCCAAAACTATAGTTCGTTAACAAGATATTTGTGGAGTGGTTGAAAAACGAGTTTTAATGACTCCAACCTAAATGTATGTAAACTTCCGACTTCAACTGTACATGACACAAGGGATAACATTCTAGCCAGAGAGAGAGAGCACAATGCTCAGCACTGAACACAACCACCCTCTACAGTATACCATAACACCCACTGGGGTCTGACAACTTCAGAATAATGACGGAAAATCTGAGGTGTAAAAACAAATCATTCATAACCATTATATCAATTTGGAAAGATTTTGAATGTATAATAAATGTTTACAGAGATGTAATGATGCCTTACCGGTATATTAGAGGAACTACAACAAGAAGAAATACATCTGCTCCATCATTTGGCTGCAGAGCCCCAGGGCAGAGATGATGACTCATGAACACGGTCCTCCAACCAAGCAAAGCACTGCCAGCAAACACAGCAGCACCTTGTAGTAAACACGTGCAACGCATGGACCTCTCCGTGTTTCAGTTTGTTGTGTATGCTCTGACTCAAAACTGCATTTTAGATTTTGGGGTTCCTAGGCATTTGGTCTCAAAGGTACTTTGCACCTATGTATCCCTAGGCCCTCAATTTACATTTTCATAACACACAGAAATTCCATTACTTCCCTCATGCTTGAAATCATTACTTCTCTCTGCAAACCTCGTGCTTTACATCATCTGGACAGGCCCCAGATGACCTGCATTCATTCTAAGAAATGAAAGGGCTCCATTGTGTTATAAAGATATTCAAACAGAGATGTTGTTGCCTTCTGTGAATCAAGCTGTTTGGCTTGAATACAAATCTTAGAACCAAGCTAATTCATACTAGTGAAAAAAGGGGGGAAACAGGTTAAACACTGTCTGGTGCCTACATCTCAGAGACGCCTTGTATAAAATGAAACCACACATTTCATTGCAGTTTATTAGAGGGTTATCATGCCTGTATGCTAAGAATGAGAAGTCCATCTTTTAGAATAATTAGAGAATTCCATGAACTCACATCAAGCCTCACTAGGGATTTGGAGAATTTGCCTGGGCCATGACACTGACTTTCAGCCTCTTAGAACTTAGAAGCTCTTACAAAGTCAACCTGTCACATATATTGTTTCTCAGCACTTTCATTTATAGCCCTGAATGTGGTGCGGTTGAAAAGACATGTTCAAATGTGAAGCAGTAATTCAATTATAATCTGTAAGAGTTCTGTAGGCTTATAAATACTGTTTGAACTGAAACACATTTTTCAAATCATGTTAAATGATTCAACATTGTAAGGAAAATAGTAGGTCTATTATCAATCGGGAAACAATATCAAATTACTCTAATCTACAGCAACTCAGACACACACAAAACATAAAAGATAATTGTAACTGACACTAAGACTATGAAGCCGGAGGTCGGCTCAGATACTCAACAAAAGACATCTACCAGCTCAGAGAGCTCATTCAAGATAGACAGGCAGTCCTGAAAGGCTCATAACCGTCACAAATGGAGCTGACCCCCCAGCAGAGGAATGTGAAGGAGAGCACGCATGGCTGACTGAAGACCCAGCACAGGACATCTATCAGTGTCCTTTCATCCCAGTGTAGAGATGAGAGACGACAACCCAACAGACCGGGACTGTATACCATGCCACAAATGTCTTTCCTCTACGAAAAGGGTCTGGTCATCTCTGAAAAACTTGTGAATTTGTTCATAAACAAAGAGAAGTAAACTGTGGAACTGTGGAAGAGACATACAGTACTAGAGAAAATGATATCTGATATAAAGGTGGACACACACTGATCTTCACAAGGGTTTGTAAACCTTTGGTTTATTTCTCCTTCCAGTCATCAGAACCTGATAGGGATCCTGTTTAAGGGCTTACATGGACAGGTATTGGAAGCAATCTCTTTCATTCAAATTGTACAGTAAAGCCAGATGGCCCATCAGACTGGCATGCCTGGAAACTACACCAAATACTGTATCAGTCTCAGACAATGAGATTCATAGCCACTATATTAGTCACACTAGCTACTTTAATTTTAATCGACTTGGATTCATGCACTGCTGTTATTGCTTCTGGCCAAATACCAATCTTTATTTTATTGAAACTTTATTTAAAATTTAGGCAAGTCAGTTAAGGACAAATTCTTATTTACAATAACGGCCTACGGGGGATGGGATTAAACATTTGACATTTTAAAATATATAAATATAGGACCTAACACACATCACGACAAGAGAGACAACACAACAATACATAAAGAGAGACCTAAGACAACAACATAGCAAGGCAGCAACACATGACAATACAGCATGGTAGCAACACAACATGACAACAACATGGTAGCAACACAACATGGTAGCAGCACAAAACATGGTACAAACATTATTGGGCACAGACAACAGCACAAAGGTCAAGCAGGTAGAGACAAAAACGCATCATGCAAAGCAGCCACAACTGTCAGTAAGAGTGTCCATAATTGAGTCTTTGAATGAAGAGATTGAGATACAACTGTCCAGTTTGTAGAGTTAGCATGCAGCTCCTACAGCAAAATGGAATTCAAAGCACAGCATGGCACCATACCATCATGCAGAAAGGGAATGAGAGGGATAAATACACTGCCGAGGGGGAGATCTTCGTGGGCTATACTCGGCCTTGTCTCAGGGTAGTAAATTGGTGGTTGAAGATATCCTTCTAGTGGTGTGGGGGCTGCGCTTTGGCAAAGTGGGTAAGGTTATATCCTGCCTGGTTGGCCCTGTCCGGGGAAATCATCCCAACACCTCCTGTCTCAGCCACCAGTATTTATGCTGCAGTAGTTTATGTGTCGGGGGGCTAGGGTCAGCCTGTTATATCTGGAGTATTTCTCCTGACTTATCTGGTGTCCTGTGTGAATTTAAGTTTGCTTCCTCTCTCTCTAATTCTCTCTCTTTCTCTCTTTCTTTCTCTCTTTCTTTCTCTCTTCTCTTAGAGGACCAGAGCCCTAGGACCACGCCTCAGGACTACCTGGCCTGATGACTCCTTGCTGTCCGCAGTCCACCTGGTCGTGCTGCTGCTCCAGTTTCAACTGTCCTGCCTGCGGCTATGGAACCTTGACATGTTCACTGCACGTGCTACCTTGTCCCGGACTTGCAGCTTTCAACTCTCTCTACCGCACCTGTTGTCTCTAACTCTGAATGATTGGCTATGAAAATCCAACTGACATTTACTACTGAGGTGCTGACCTGTTGCACCCTCTACAACCACTGTGATTATTATTATTTGACCCTGCTGGTCATCTATGAATGTTTGAACATCTTGGCCACTGTTATAATCTCCACCCGGCACAGCCAGAAGAGGACTTGCCACCCCTCAGTGCCTGGTTTCCTTTCTAGGTTTCTTCCTAGGCTCCTGCCTTTCTTGGGAGTTTTTCCTAGCCACCGCACTTCCGTCATTTCCATCATTTCCGGTCACAACTTGCAGACTTGTTTTCGAGTTGCTGTGCTGTGCGTTTTGTTGCCAACCTATTTTGCTACCTGACAACTTTACGGTTTTTACTTTTTAATTACTGTTTATATATACTTTCCCCTCCCCCAACTTTTTCACTACGGACGCTTTATCTGGACACGATTCGTCAGGACCTCCAACAGCCGAAGCTAAGTAGTAACATTAGCTTAGGAACATCAAAAGTCGTGCTATAAATTCACAGACAACACAAAGATTCCTTGATGGCCTTCCAGATTCCCTCTGTCTACCCAATGACACAAGAGGACAAAAATCAGTTAACCACCTAACTGAGGAACTCAATTTAACCTTGCGCAATACCCTAGATGCAGTTGCACCCCTAAAAACTAAAAACATTTCTCATAAGAAACTAGCTCCCTGGTACACAGAAAATACCCGAGCTCTGAAGCAAGCTTCCAGAAAATTGGAACGGAAACTGGAAGTCTTCCAACTAGCTTGGAAAGACAGTACCATGCAGTACCGAAGAGCCCTTACTGCTGCTCGATCATCCTATTTTTCTAACTTAATTGAGGAAAATAAGAACAATCCGAAATTCCTTTTTGATACTGTCGCAAAACTAACTAAAAAGCAGCATTCCCCAAGAGAGGATGACTTTCACTTTAGCAGTGATAAATTCATGAACTTCTTTGAGGAAAAACTTATGATTATTAGAAAGCAAATTACAGACTCCTCTTTAAATCTGCGTATTCCTTCAAAGCTCAGTTGTCCTGAGTCTGCACAACTCTGCCAGGACCTAGGATCAAGAGAGACGCTCAAGTGTTTTAGTACTATATCTCTTGACACAATGATAAAAATAATCATGGCCTCTAAACCTTCAAGCTGCATACTGGACCCTATTCCAACTAAACTACTGAAAGAGCTGCTTCCTGTGCTTGGCCCTCCTATGTTGAACATAATAAACGGCTCTCTATCCACCGGATGTGTACCAAACTCACTAAAAGTGGCAGTAATAAAGTCTCTCTTGAAAAAGCCAAACCTTGACCCAGAAAATATAAAAAACTATCGGCCTATATCGAATCTTCCATTCCTCTCAATTTTTTTAGAAAAGGCTGTTGCGCAGCACCTCACTGTCTTCCTGAAGACAAACAATGTATACGAAATGCTTCAGTCTGGTTTTAGACCCCATCATAGCACTGAGACGGCACTTGTGAAGGTGGTAAATTACATTTTAATGGCATCAGACCGAGGCTCTGCATCTGTCCTCGTGCTCCTAGACCTTAGTGCTGCTTTTGATACCATTGATCACCACATTCTTTTGGAGAGATTGGAAACCCAAATTGGTCTACAAGGACAAATTCTGGCCTGGTTTAGATCTTATCTGTCGGAAAGATATCAGTTTGTCTCTGTGAGTGCTTTTCTGACAAATCAACTGTAAATTTCGGTGTTCCTCAAGGTTCCGTTTTAGGACCACTATTGTTTTCACTATATATTTTACCTCTTGGGGATGTTATTCGAAAACATAATGTTAACTTTCACTGCTGTGCGGATGACACACAGCTGTACATTTCAATGAAACATGGTGAAGCCCCAAAATTGCCCTTGCTAGAAGCATGTGTTTCAGACATAAGGAAGTGGATGGCTGCAAACTTTCTACTTTTAAACTCGGACAAAACAGAGATGCTTGTTCTAGGTCCCAAGAAACAAAGAGATCTTCTGTTGAATCTGACAATTAATCTTAATGGTTGTACAGTCGTCTCAAATAAAACTGTGAAGGACCTCGGCGTTACTCTGGACCCTGATCTCTCTTTTGAAGAACATATCAAGTCCATTTCAAGGACAGCTTTTTTCCATCTACGTAACATTGCAAAAATCAGAAACTTTCTGTCCAAAAATGATGCAGAGAAATTAATCCATGCTTTTGTCACTTCTAGCTTAGACTACTGCAATGCTCTACTTTCCGGCTACCCGGATAAAGCACTAAATAAACTTCAGTTAGTGCTAAATACGGCTGCTAGAATCCTGACTAGAACCAAAAAAATTGATCATATTACTCCAGTGCTAGCCTCCCTACACTGGCTTCCTGTCAAAGCAAGGGCTGATTTCAAGGTTTTACTGCTAACCTACAAAGCATTACATGGGCTTGCTCCTACCTATCTCTCTGATTTGGTCCTGCCGTACATACCTACACGTACTCTACGGTCACAAGACGCAGGCCTCCTAATTGTCCCTAGAATTTCTAAGCAAACAGCTGGAGGCAGGGCTTTCTCCTATAGAGATCCAATTTTATGGAACGGTCTGCCTACCCATGTCAGAGACGCAAACTCGGTCTCAACCTTTAAGTCTTTATTGAAGACTCATCTCTTCATTGGGTCATATGATTGAGTGTAGTCTGGCCCAGGAGTGGGAAGGTGAACGGAAAGGCTCTGGAGCAACGAACCGCCCCTGCTGTCTCTGCCTGGCCGGTTCCCCTCTTTCCACTGGGATTCTCTGCCTCTAACCCTATTACAGGGGCTGAGTCACTGGCTTACTGGGGCTCTCTCATGCCGTCCCTGGAAGGGGTGCGTCACCTGAGTGGGTTGATTCACTGATGTGGTCATCCTGTCTGGGTTGGCGCCCCCCCTTGGGTTGTGCCATGGCGGAGATCTTTGTGGGCTATACTCAGCTTTGTCTCAGGAAGGTAAGTTGGTGGTTGAAGATATCCCTCTAGTGGTGTGGGGCTGTGCTTTGGCAAAGTGGGTGGGGTTATATCCTTCCTGTTTGGCCCTGTCCGGGGGTGTCCTCGGATGGGGCCACAGTGTCTCCTGACCCCTCCTGTCTCAGCCTCCAGTATTTATGCTGCAGTAGTTTATGTGTCGGGGGGCTGGGTTCAGTTTGTTATATCTGGAGTACTTCTCCTGTCCAATTCGGTGTCCTGTGTGAATCTAAGTGTGCGTTCTCTAATTCTCTCCTTCTCTCTCTCTTTCTCTCTCTCGGAGGACCTGAGCCCTAGGACCATGCCCCAGGACTACCTGACATGATGACTCCTTGCTGTCCCCAGTCCACCTGGCCGTGCTGCTGCTCCAGTTTCAACTGTTCTGCCTTATTATTATTCGACCATGCTGGCCATTTATGAACATTTGAACATCTTGGCCATGTTCTGTTATAATCTCTACCCGGCACAGCCAGAAGAGGACTGGCCACCCCACATAGCCTGGTTCCTCTCTAGGTTTCTTCCTAGGTTTCGGCCTTTCTAGGGAGTTTTTCCTAACCACCGTGCTTCTACACCTGCATTGCTTGCTGTTTGGGGTTATAGGCTGGGTTTCTGTACAGCACTTTGAGATATCAGCTGATGTACGAATGGCTATATAAATAAATTTGATTTTAATTTGATTTGATCTGCATTGCTTGCTGTTTGGGGATTTAGGCTGGGTTTCTGTATAGCACTTTGTGACTTTGGCTGATGTAAAGAGGGCTTTATAAATACATTTGATTGATTAGGTATAGTAAACATAAGGAACTTCCTAACTTCCTAATATTGAGGGGCATGAACTCTACAAGGTGTCGAAAGTATTCCACAGGGATGCTGGCCCATGTTGTCTCCAATGCTTTATACATTCATGTCAAGTTGGTTGGATGTCTGTTGGGTTGTGGACCATTCTTGATACACGCAAGAATCTGTTGAGCGTGAAAACCCCAGCAGCGTTGCAGTTCTTGACACAAACCGGTGCGCCTGGCACCTACTCCATACCCCATTCAAAGGCACTTAAATATTTTGTCTTGCCCATTCACCCTCTAAATGGCACACATACACAATCCATGTCTCAATTGTCTCAAGGCTTAAAAATCCTTCTTTAACCTGTCTCCTCCCCTTCATCTACACGGAGTGAAATTGATTTAACATGTGACATCAATAAGGGATCATAGCTTTGATCTGGATTCACCTGGTTAGTCTATGACATAGAAAGAGCAGGTGTTCTTAATGTTTTGTATTCTCAGTGTATGCTATGTGAATGTATGACTGTGACTGTGTGTTTGTGTTTATGTGTGAAAGGGCCAGCAAAGAGTTTCCAGTGTAAATTCATGCTTGATTCTGTGCACTATGAAAACAATACTAGGCACAGTTTCTTGTTTGTGGATTTACCATTAGGAGCCAGTGATGACAATGGCTAGTGACAGATTCCAGGGCTCTCCAACTCTGTTCCTGGAAAGCTACCATTCTGTAGGTTTTTGCTCTAACCCTAATCTAGCACACCTGATTCTAAAAATTAGCTGAATCGGGTTAGTAACAACTGGAGTTGGAGCGAAAACCTACAGAATGGTAGCTTTCCATGAACAGGGTTGGAGATCCCTGGATTAAACACATTCCCTTTTATATTGCATTTGGCGCAGGATTTGAGGAACAACACCACAAAAATGAAAGAAATCTAAAACAGTGAAAAATGACAAAAAAGAAAAAGAGAAACAAATCGGATTAACTATTCTCTTTGTTGTCCTGTCAAATGCTCTTCCTCTGAGCTTTTTTATCAGAACAATGCCAGGTCCACCCTCAACACATTCTGCTGAAATCTATATTGAACAAACTGCACCGCACCATCCCAATTTAGTTTAGTGGTAGTTTCATTGGTGGTATATTTGAGATAGAGAGGACAGATCTAAATCAAGATAGAAATAAAGAGAGATGGAGCAAAACCAGTGAAGAGACAAAATGAAGCGCTTGAAGGTATGAGTGATAAAGCACAGTAATTAATCCATACATATTGCTGACGGTTGACGGCGAGGTCACTTTACAGTGATAGACGCCCTTGACAACATGTCATTGATCAAGTGCCTGGAGGAGATATTAAAATGGTGATAATGATATTGGCCACTTTGCATCACTATCACTAAGGTGGCTGTTACATATTGCTGCAGAGATCCTCTCCCTTGCACAGCTCTAGAAAAGTAGTTTCACACATTTCTATGAACGAAGTGCCTGTATTTTCAATTTCACTCCAAACGGGTATTGATTGACAGAGAAGTAGAAATGTACATGCTCTGTAGAACAGAGAATAAATGTCGCTTGACTGAGAATAAGTGTCAGTCATTTAACAGGGAAACTCAGGCAAAATCTCAGGCAAAAATGGTGTTAACGATGCTAATGTGACAGAGGGTTTGGAATTTCAGTAACAACCACCATAAAGAAGACTGTACCGTCAAGAGATGATGTGAAGGTACAGTATCCCTGTTGATCCATGCATGAGTGAGAAGGGTAAGGCTAACCAGATCCTCTCTAGTGCTTATGAAGAGAGGAGCTAGGAGACATTGAGAGCATGTGAACTGGGTCAGAGGGAAGAGGCCCAAATCCCACTGCACTCACACTCTAACCCCCACAGTCCCAGGCACTGTGGGCTAGGCTAAAAAAAAGTAGTATATGTGTGCGTGACTATGATCACAATCAATTGGATTGTGTGCTTGTCATTGTGGCCAATTCAATGCATTTCCGCTGAGGAAAACCCAAATGTGAAGTCATGAAAAGTCTTCAAATACAGAATAGATGGGGAAGAGAGCACAGGAGAGGAAGGATCAGGTTGAAAACTTAAAAACAGCCATTTCCTGGATTTGCTGGTAAGAATGTGATAAGAGTGAATAGGAAGTATCTGTGTGATGGCTCAGGCTGGCCATTTTGCAAGGCAGGAATTCACTCACAGGAAGAAACTTGTCATAGCTACTTGTATACAGAGAGGACAAAAAAAAACATATGGCACGATGTGATAAGGACCTTGATAAACAAATTAACATTTTATTCAGTTAAGTTGTTCAAAATAACAGTGACACTTTTGAATTGAGGACAGCAAAACACTTACAAAGCACTTACAATTGTATGAGAAGCAGGCTTGGGAGGTATACCATACATACCGTATACCGGGATATTTTCGAATACCGAAGGTATGATTTTCAATACAGTCAATTTTGTAACAAAAAAAGATTATGGTTTGGGGCGCAATAAAGCTAGGGGGTGCTTGCTACACCACTGCGTATAACTATAAGCTAACCATCTAAGATGTGGCAAATAAACTATCTCCAGCTCAGGTCTTCAGCTATGCATTTGGTTTGCTAACTTGCTAGCTGAGTGGCTAGATGTCAAGATCAAGCTTCTTGTTTACGGTGATCAAGATCCCTGCTGCCTACATGAATTTAATTTCTTATATTTCTAAATAAATAGTGCCCCTTGGGTGCACTGACAGCAATACAGTATACAGTACCCCGGTATGGTACAGGAACTGTGTGAAGGTATGAAAATCTGGATACCGCCCATCCTAAAGAGAAGTCAATTACCCGCCAATACATTTGCCTTTTGGATGCCCACTGGCTGTTTATAGCAACCACAGATCATTACACACTATTCTAGGCTTACGGATTCAATGAGAAGTATCACAGTTATAAATCATCATCATTATTCTTTACTGTGTTCATACCAACATAATATATCACCACATCCACTGCACTGGGCCTTTAAAGCGATAGATAGATAGATAGATAGATAGATAGATAGATAGATAGATAGATAGATAGATAGATAGATAGATAGATAGATAGATAGATAGATAGATAGATAGATAGATAGATAGATAGATAGATAGATAGATAGATAGATAGATAGATAGATAGATAGAAAACAAACCTGGCTTCAGAAGTCAGAGGTGTTCAGAGAAGATAAAAGAGGACACCATACAGGCCCTGAAGAACAGAGAGGAAACCATACAGGCCCTGGAAAACAGAGAGGACACCATACAGGCCCTGAAGAACAGAGAGGAAACCATACAGGCCCTGGAAAACAGAGAGGACACCATACAGGCCCTGAAGAACAGAGAGGGAAGAGGAAACCACACAAGCCCTGAAGGAGCAGCTACCCAGGGTCACTAACCCCAGACCACTTCTGCCTGTTTTCCACCCACTCACCCCCACTAGCTCTCCAGGAGAGCCCACCCCACCCAATTCCTCTCCAACCAACACAAACCAGTCTCCTCCAGAAGATCCCTCTCCAACCCTCCAGAAAATCCCACTCCAACAAATAACAACCTCCCTACCACCTCTGCTAGCTCAACCAATACTCCTACCTAACCTCAGCTCAGCTCCAAGAACAACCTGGGATTGGAGTCATTCTCTGTGACTCCAATGGCAAACATCTACGGGAAAGAGAACTACTACCTGGCATGGAGGTGAGAAAAATATGGTCCCCCATGACTTAGAGTGCCATCAAAGTACTTTCAAATGACACTAATAGGAGAAAAGACAATAATAATACACACTGGAACGAACTACCTAAGAACACGAGAGAATGTGTGGCCCCAGCCTTGGCAGAAGTAGCCATTATGGCTACAGAGATGTATTTTATTTTATTTATTTTTAATTTAACCTTGACCATAGTTTGCTTTGTATGTTTCTATGTTTTGTTTGGTCAGGGTGTGATCTGAGTGAGCATTCTATGTTGGATGTCTAGTTTATCTGTTTCTGTGTTTGGGCCTGATATGGTTCTCAATCAGAGGCAGGTGTTAGTCATTTGTCTCTGATTGGGAACCATATTTAGGTAGCCTGTTTTGTGTGGGGTTTTGTGGGTGGTTGTTTCCTGTCTTTGTTGCACCAGATAGGGCTGTTTTGGGTTTGCCACATTTATTGTTTTGTATTATGTTTATGTTGAGTTTACCTATTAAAAAACATGAACCCATAACCATGCTGCATTTAGGTCCACCTCTCCTTCGCAGGAAGAAAGCCATTACAGATACAAGGTGGAATCAAACCAGGGTCTGTAGTGATGCCTCTAGCACTGAGATGCAATACCCTAGATCGCTGCGCCACTTGGAAGAATTATAATTTCATCACATTACCTGCGCTGCAATGTACCATTCAATATTATCTAAGAAAACAATGCAGAGCTCTAAAGAAAATGTGCACTAAGGCCTAATGTATTTTTGGCACACCGCAAAGACATCTACCCTAGACACATGGAAGACCACATCCACACCACATTCCGGGGATGTACAACTCAATCCTGGGCCCAATATCACCGAGCCAGTGATACGCACCGGAGTGGAGAGCGGTGGATGGCCTCGTCCACTGGTCGTCGCCGCTGTGGAGGTGGGTGAGTGCTATGGTCCTATGGTTTCTCTCGACTCACCCGACTCCAGGATAGATTTTGACTCTTCAAACATACCAGAGTCGCTATATGCGATCCCTGACTCTGCTTCTGGTACGCAAGCAATTTTAATTAGTTCCCCGCATCGGGTGCAGGCGGGAGGGATTGTTAATTGCGCTACCGAACTGCCCCTAATCAAAACGAAACAAAACGGCCTAAACCCAGCCGTCAGAAAACACAGAATTTTTTTCAGTGTGTCAATCACTCTCTCTCGAGTCATCTGGGACCCACGAGCTAAGCCCAAGGGACTACTAGGGGGGCACTTGAACATTCGTAGTGTCATTCCAAAAAGTGATCAAATTCAACATCTACTCACAGACTCCAACCTTGACTTTCTCTGCCTCTCAGAGACATGGCTCCATAAACACTCTCCATATGCTGCTTTGATTGTGCCTGGCTACAATGTTTTCAGGAGAGACAGGATTGAAGGAAGAGGGGGTGTGATGATTTACATTAAAGAACATATCCGATGTAAACAAATTGAGTGGTCGTGATAATGAACTAGAATGTATCGGCCTGAAACTTACACTGTCTCCCCAATTGTCTTTTACCCTCATTGGAATGTATAGGCCACCTTCCACCAAAAGTGTGTTTTTTGATCAGTTTAATACCATGCTTAGGGAATGTGATTTTGGGAAAGAGGTCATCTTAATGGGAGATTTTAACATTAATTATGAAGACAAGTGTTGTAGGAAAACCCTCAAACGGATCACTAATACCTTTGACCTTACACAGCTAGTTAAAGGGCCAACCAGGGTGACTTGTTGCTCTAAAACACAGATTGATTTGGTGTTCAGTAATAAACCAGAGAGAGTGACTAAATCATTCAATATGGTTACTGGGCTGTCTGATCATAATCTGACACTTATAGCCAGAAAGCTGTCTAAGAGCAGGTTTAACCTCTCTACTGTTAGAAAGCCGGATCAACTCAGAATACCTAAGAGTGAATTAAACTATTTTGAAAAAGCAATTAAGGGAATAAACTGGAATGATCTCTTGTCCTATACAGACGTGGAAGCTGATAGTCAGGTTTTTCTATCCACAATCCAGACTACAATAAATGGCTTCCTAAAGAAAATCAAATCCAAACCTGGCCAATAGAGCACTCTTCCTTGGCTAAATGGAGAAATCTGGAAATTGATGAAAGAACGAGATTATGCTCTAAAAATAGCCCTAAAATCTAAATTAGAGCATGACAGACGTAGGTTTACCATGTTGAGAAATAAGGTGATGAAAGAAATCAGACAGGCCAAGGCAAACTTTTTTATTAACATAATTGGTGAAGCAAAGGGAAATTCTAAATTGATATGGGAGAATCTAAAAAAGTTAACAGGGAAAGACCATAGTAACACTGCAAAAAGACTAGAAATCATGGTGAATAACAATCTAACACAGGATGCAGTCGAAATAGCAATAGCCTTCAATTCCTACTTTATTGACTCTGTCAGGGCACTGACACAGAACCCCTCCACCGGTTTCTTGGGCTCAGTGCTAGTGAATGACACTCAACCTGTCTTCATCATAAGGGAGGTTTCTGAGTCAAAGGTGAACAAGGTGATTAGCTCACTAAAGAACTCTAAAGCCAAAGATGTGTTTGGGATGGACTCTACCTTTCTTAAAAAACTACAGAGTCACTCATTGGCCCCATTACTAAGGTCACCAAGACATCTATTGGTCTCGGTGTGTTTTCAAGGGTATGGAAGTTGGCCATAATAACGGCCATCTTTAAATCAGGCGACCCTGCTGATGTGAGTAACTACAGGCCCATTCGTATACTACCTGTGGTGTCAAAGGTTGTTGAAAAGTGTGTAGCAGAACAACTGATTGCCCACCTCAACAACAGCCCCTTCACATTACACTCCATGCAGTTTGGCTTCAGAGCGAAACACTCCACAGAAACGGCCAACTGCTTTCTTCTGGAAAATGTGAAGTCCAAGATGGACAAAGGGGGTGCTGTTGGGGCTGTGTGTCTGGACCTAAGGAAGGCTTTTGATACTGTTAACCATGAGATTCTCATCACAAAATTGTCAAAGTTCAACTTTTCCCCTGATGCCTTGAGCTGGATGAAATCATACCTTGAAGGCAGAACTCAGTGTGTCAGAGTGAGCAATGAGCTGTCGCCCTATCGTAGCTATGATGTGGGCGTGCTCCAAGGGTCAATACTGGGGCCCCTCCTGTTCAGCCTGTACATTAATGATCTGCCTTCTGTCTGTACTGGGTCTGAAGTTCACATGTATGCAGATGATACAGTGATATATGTGCATGCAAAGAGCAAACAACAAGCTGCACAAGAACTCACTACTGTAATGGTCCAGGTTACAAAGTGGCTCAGTGACTCGTGTTTGCATCTCAATGTGAAAAAAAACTGTTTGCATGTTCTTCACAAAGAGGGCAACAGATGCTACTGAGCCAGATGTCTATGTGTCAGGGGAGAAGGTGGTATCCGATTTTAAGTACCTTGGCATCATACTTGATTCCAACCTCTCTTTTAAAAAGCATGTGAAAAAGGTAATTCAAATAACTAAATTCAACCTAGCTAATTTCCGATTTATACGAAATTGTTTGACTACAGAGGTATCAAAACTGTACTTCAACTCTATGATACTCCCCCACTTAACATACTGCTTGACTAGTTGGGCCCAAGCTTGCTGTACAACATTAAAACCTATTCAGTCTGTCTACAAACAGGCTCTCAAAGTGCTTGATAGGAAGCCCAATAGCCATCATCATTGTCACATCCTTAGAAAGCATGAGCTCTTGAGTTGGGAAAATCGTGTGCAATACACCGACGCATGTCTTGTATTCAAGATCCTTAATGGCCTGGCTCCCCCTCCACTCAATATTTTTGTTAAACAGAAAACCCAGACATATGGCAGCAGATCCACAAGGTCTGCCATGAGAGGTGACTGTATAGTTCCCCTAAGGAAAAGCACCTTTAGTAAATCTGCATTCTCTGTGAGAGCTTCCCATGTCTGGAATACACTGCCATCAGACACACATAACTGCACCACATATCACACTTTCACAAAATGCTTGAAGACATGGCTAAAGGTCAATCAGACTTGTGAACATGGTCCCTAGCTGTGTGTTGCCGCTTTCCATGTTGTCTGTAGCTTGTGAGGTGTGGAAACACGTTGCTTTTATGAAATTTGTCTTGCTGCTTTTTGCTCTGTCTGTATGCTACGTCTTGCTTGTCCTATGTTGCTATGTCTTGCTTGTTCTATGTTGCTATTGTCTATATTGTAATTGTTTTTAATAGCCTGCCCAGGGACTGCGGTTGAAAATTAGCCGGCTGGCTAAAACCGGCACTTTTACTGAAACGTTGATTAATGTGCACTGTCCCTGTAAAAATAAAAATAAACTCAACTCAACTCAAAAGTCTTTGTAAGGGTGCTAAAGTACACAGCCAATATGGGAAGCTTTGTACACTCTTGGTATTCTCTCAACCAGCTTCACGAGGTTGTCACCTGGAATGCATTTCAATTAAAAGTATAAAATATATTTAGATTTCATGAAATGCATTCCAGGTGACTACCTCATGAAGCTGGTTTAAGAGAATGCCAAGAGTGTTCAAATTTGTCATAAAGGCAAAGGGTAGCTACTTTGAAGAAACTCAGATATAAAATATATTTTGATTTGTTTAACACTTTTTTTGGTTACTATATGATTCCATATATGTAGAATGGCGCAGGAGGGGATGGCTGACGTTTTACGTGCTCCTAACCAATTGTGCTATGTTAGTTTTTTTGCGTTGTTTGTAACTTCTTTTTTAACGTATTTTGTTCACAATGTTACTGCTACCGTCTCTTATGACCAAAAAGATCTTCTGGACATCAGAACAGCGATTACCCTTGGGAATGTGCCCAAATCCTGGTCATTTGGGTGAAGAATTCGTAGGCGAGTGAGAACTCCCACTGCCATCTGTTCTATTGGCCAATGTGCAATCATTGGAAAATAAAATGGATGACCTACGATTAAGATTATACTACCAATGGGACAACTGTAATATCTTATATTTCAGAGTCGTGGCTGAACGACAACATGGATAATATAGCGCTGGCGGGATTTTCCATGCACCGGCAGGACAGAAGCTACTGGTAAGACGAGGTGCGGGGGTGTGTGTCTATTTGTTGATAACAGCTGGTGCACGATGTCTATTATTAAAAACCTCTTGGCGCACCGATCCCTTTAGCGGGATAATTTGTCAACATCCGATGAATTGCAGAGTGACAAATTCAAATGAAATTACTAAAAATATGTATTATTCATGAAATTACAAGTGCAATATACCAAAACACAGTTCAGCTTGTTGTTAATCCACCTGGCGTGTCAGAATTCAAAAAAGCTTTACAGTGAAAGCAAACCATGCGATTATGTGAGGACAGCTCTCAGTAGACAAAACATTACAAACAGCTAGCAGCAAAGTAGATTGGTCACGAAAGTCAGAAAATCAATAAAATGAATCTCTTACCTTTGATCTTCGTATGTTTGCACTCACGAGACTCCCAGTTACACAATACATGTTAGTTTTGTTCGATAAAGATAATTTTTATATCCAAAAACCTCCATTTGGTTGGCGCATTTTGTTAAGTAATCCACAGGCTCGTGCGGTCACGACGGGCAGACGAAAATTCCAAATAGTATCCGTAAAGTTCGTAGAAATATGTCAAACGTTTTTTATATTCAATCATCAGGTTGTTTTTACAATAAATAGTTGATCATATTTCAACCAGATGGTAGCCTTTTAAATAGAAGAGGGAGAGAAAAGGTCTCCCTCCAGGCGCCCGCGCATGCACAAATCTGGGGACACCTAGCTGTCCACTGACGCGATATGATCATTCTCGCTCATTAGAATAGAATAAAAGCCTGAAACTATGTCTCAAGACTGTTCACACCTTGTGGAAGCCATGGGGAAAGGAATATGGTTGATATCCCTTTAAATGGAGGATAGGCTTGCAATGGAATGGAGAGGTTTCAGAAAAACAGCACTTCCTGGTTGGATTTTCCTCAGGTTTTCGCCTGCAATATCAGTTCTGTTATACTCACAGACAATATTTTTGACAGTTTTGGAAACATTAGTGTTTTCTATCCTAATCTGCCAATTATATGCATATTCTAGCTTCTGGGCCTGAGTAGTAGGCAGTTTACTTTGGGCATGTTTTTCATCCAAATATCAAAATACTGCCCCCTAGTCTCAAGAGGTTTTTAAAGAAGTCTCAAGTTATTGCTCACCTGAGGTAGAGTACCTTATGATAAGCTGTAGACCACACTATATACCAAGAGTTCTCTCCTATATTATTCGTAGCCATCTATTTACCACCACAAACCGATGCTGGCACTAAGAACACCCTCAACCAAATGTTTAAGGCCATAAGCAAACAAGAACATGCTCATCCAGAAGTGGCGCTCCTCGTGGCCGGGGACTTTAATGCAGGCAAACTTGAATCCGTTTCACCTCATTTCTACCAGCATGTCACATGTGCAACCAGAGGGAAAAAACTCTAGACCACCTTTACTCCACACACAGATATGCATACAAAGATCTCCCTTGCTTTCCATTTGGCAAATCTGACCATAATTCTATCCTCCTGACTCCTGCTTACAAGCATAAACTAAAGCATGACATACCAGTGACTCGCTCATTACGGAAGTGGTCGGATGACGTGCATGCTACGATACAGGACTGTTTTGCTAGCACCGACTAGATTATGTTCCGGGATTCATAAAATGGCATTGAGGAGTATAACACCTCAGCCATCGGCTTCATCAATAAGTGCATCAACGACGTCATCCCCACAGTGATCGTACGTACATATCCCAACCAGAAGCCATGGACGACAGGCAAGATCCGCATCAAGCTAAAGGCTAGAGCTGCTGCATTCAAGGAGCGGGACACTAATCTGAACGCTTGTAAGCAATCCTGCTATGACCTCCGACAACCCTTCAAACACGCAAAGCATCAATACAGGATTATGATTGAATCCTACTACACCGAATCTGATGCTCATCGGATGTGGCAAGACTTTAAAACTTTTGCGGACTACAACGGGAATCCCAGCGGCGAGCTGCTCAGTGACGCGAGCCTACCAGATGAGCTAAATGCCTTTTATGCTCGCTTCGAGGCAAGCAACACTGAAGCATGCATGAGAGAACCAGCTGTTCTGGACGACTGTGTGATAATGCTTTCGGTGGCCGATGTGAGCTAGACCTTTAATACAGGTCAACATTCACAAAGTCACAGGGCCAGATGGATTACCAGGATGTGTACTCAAAGCATGCGTGGACCAACTAGCAAGTGATTTCAATGACATTTTCAACCTCTCCCTGAACGAGTCTGTAATACCTACATATTTCAAGCAGACCACCATAGTCCATGTACCCAAGGAAGCAAAGGTAACCTGCCTAAATTATTACCGCCCCATAGCACTCACATCGGTAGCCATGAAGTGCTTTGAAACACTGGTCATGGCTCACATCAACAGCATCCCCCCAGATACCCACTCCAATTTGCAAACCGCCCCAACAGATCCACAGATGATGCAATCTCAATCGCACTCCACACTGCCCTTTCCCACCTGGACAAAAGGAACACCTATGTGAGAATGCTGTTCATTGACTGCAGCTCAGCATTCAACACGATAGTGCCCACAAAGTGCATCACTAAGCTAAGGACCCTGGGACTAAACACCTCCCTCTGCAACTGGATCCTGGACTATCTGACTGGCCGCCCCCAGGTGGTAAAGGTAGGCAACAATATGTCTTCTACACTGATCCTCAACACTGGGGCCCATCAGGGGTGTGTGCTTAGTCCCCTCCTGTACTCCCTGTACTATCAAGGTCCAAACACATTAAGACAGAGGGTAGTGCGTACGGCCCAGTACATCACTAGGGCCAAGCTTCCTGCCATCCAGGACCTACACTAACGTTCAAAGGTTTGGGGTCACTTAGAAATGTCCTTGTTTTTGAAAGAAAAGCACTTTTTTTTGTCCATTTTAAAATAACATCAAATTGATCAGAAATACAATGTAGACATTGTTAATGTTGTGAATTACTATTGTAGCTGGAAACGGCTTTTTAATTTGTTTTTAATATCATATCTTAATAGGCGTACAGAGGCCCATTATCAGCAACCATTACTCCTGTGTTCCAATGGCACATTGTGTTAGCGAATCTAAGTTTGTCATTTTAAAAGGCTAATTGATCATTAGAAAACCCTTTTGCAATGATGTTAGCACAGCTGAAAACTGGCAGAGTTGCAAAGATAAAGCCATATCTCAGACTGGCCAATTAAAATGAAAGATTAAGATGGGCAAAAGAACACAGACACTGGGCAATATAGCTGGGCAATATGGCCTACAAATCCTGTTTACATTTTTATTTATTATTTAATGAAAGTTAACGAGGCAATGTGCAGCATAGGAAGACCTAGGAAAGTTGCAGTTGGCTCAAAACAAAGCAGCATGCCTTGCCCTTAACAGCACACATAGAACTAACATCAACAAACATGTTTTAAGAAACATTTGTGGGTTGAACATGCCAAACCACTTGTATAATCTATTTACGTACACTTCAAACAGACATGCATACCCCACCATACACACCACTATGGGTTTCTTCACTGTACCCAAACCATAGAGTCATGTCATCGTGGAATGCTCTGCTACCAGAGGTGACTCAGGCAAAAAGCAAGTTTAGCTTTAAAAAACAGATACAATATATTTCTTCTTCACAGTGCCTCTTCTCTTTCTAAAGATCAAATTTAGTGAAATAAATATATATATATATATACAGTGGGGCAAAAAAGTATTTAGTCAGTCACCAATTGTGCAAGTTCTCCCACTTAAAAAGATGAGAGGCCTGTAATTTTCATCATAGGTACACTTCAACTATGACAGACAAAATGAGAAAAAAATCCAGAAAATCACATTGTAGGATTTTTATGAATTTATTTGCAAATTATGGTGGAAAATAAATATTTGGTCAGCTACAAACAAGCAAGATTTCTGGCTCTCACAGACCTGTAACTTCTTCTTTAAGAGGCTCCTCTGTCCTCCACTCGTTACCTGTATTAATGGCACCTGTTTGAACTTGTTATCAGTATAAAAGACACCTGTCCACAACCTCAAACAGTCACACTCCAAACTCCACTATGGCCAAGAACAAAGTGCTGTCAAAGGACACCAGAAACATAATTGTAGACCTGTACCAGGCTGGGAAGACTGAATCTGCAACAGGTAAGCAGCTTGGTTTGAAGAAATCAACTGTGGGAGCAATTATTAGGAAATGGAAGACATACAACACCACTGATAATCTCCCTCGATCTGGGGCTCCACGCAAGATCTCACCCTGTGGGGTCAAAATGATCATAAGAACGGTGAGCAAAAATCCCAGAACCACACGGGGGGACCTAGTGAATGTCCTGCAGAGAGCTGGGACCAAAATAACAAAGCCTACCATCAGTAACACACTACGCCACCAGGGACTCAAATCCTGCAGTGCCAGACGTGTCCCCCTGCTTAAGCCAGTACATGTCCAGGCCCGTCTGAAGTTTGCTAGAGAGCATTTGGATGATCCAGAAGAAGATTGGGAGAATGTGATATGGTCAGATGAAACCAAAATATAACTTTTTGGTAAAAACTCAACTCGTTGTGTTTGGAGGACAAAGAATGCTGAGTTGCATCCAAAGAACACCATGCCTACTATGAAGCATGGGGGTGGAAACATCATGCTTTGGGGCTGTTTTTCTGCAAAGGGACCAGGACGACTGATCCGTGTAAAGGAAAGAATGAATGGGGCCATGTATCGTGAGATTTTGAGTGAAAACCTCCTTCCATCAGTAAGAGCATTGAAGATGAAACATGGCTGGGTCTTTCAGAAGGACAATGATCCCAAACACACCGCCCGGGCGAAGGAGTGGCTTCGTAAGAAGCATTTCAAGGTCCTGGAGTGTCCTTTGGAAGGAGTTGAAAGTCCGTGTTGCCCAGCAACAGCCCCAAAATATCACTGCTCTAGAGGAGATCTGCATGGAGGAATGGGCCAAAATAACAGCAACAGTGTGTGAAAACCTTGTGAAGACTTACAGAAAACGTTTGAATTCTGTCATTGCCAACAAAGGCTATACAACAAAGTATTGAGAAACTTTTGTTATTGACCAAATACTTATTTTCCACCATAATTTGCAAATAAATTCATTAAAATCCTACCATGTGATTTTCTGGATTTTCTTCTCATTTTGTCTGTCATAGTTGAAGTGTACCTATGATGAAAATTATAGGCCTCTCTCATCTTTTTAAGTGGGAAAACTTGCACAATTGGTGGCTGACTAAATACTTGTTTTGCCCCACTGTATGTATGTATGTACAATTTTAGTTGTCTCGGTGTCTTTCCAATATAACTCTTATTTTTTATGTTAACTTGTTTTGTGGGGGAATTTGTCCATGTCTATAACTGTTCTGTACTTTGTCTTGTATTTGTAAGTTTTATTTTGACACCAGGAAAGAGTAATATGGATCTAATAAACTAAAGTAAACCCAACCATATCAGGCACAATCCATTTAATCTACCTATTTGGGTAGTTACAGTTGTTAAATATTTGTGCTATAAAACCAAACTGTTAACCTATCCCTTTAACCTATCCCTTTGACTAAAAACAGGGCTGAGGTAGAAAATCAGTTTCATTTATAGCTTATGGACACAGCATTGTTAGTTTGCCATTGTATTGCTGTCATAGGGGTGGCAGGGTAGCCTCGTGGTTAGTGTTGGACTAGTAACCGGAAGGTTGCAATTTCAAATCCCCGAGCTGACAAGGTACAAATCTGTCGTTCTGCCCCTGAACAGGCAGTTAACCCACTGTTCCTAGGCCGTCATTGAAAATAAGAAATTGTTCTTAACTGACTTGCTAGTTAAATAAATTTAAACAATTTTTAAAAATTGTTTTGTATTTCATAGTGTTCAGTGCTTTTTATTAAAATCGTCATGAAGCCGCATCTTGGTCTGATCCTTACTCCTCTTCAGACGAAGAGGAGGAAATCTGCCGTTACAATACAAGTGGAAAGGCCTATAGGCATGGAACAGCTACGTGAAAGAGATCCTTGTGTAATCGAATGCCCAGCCCTATGTAAACTTCTGGACAAAATTGTGTTTGACCAGATACAATGCTATTTCACAGACTTTCAGCACACAACGGGACAGACACTTCACAAGCACGATACTTACATAAATGACTGATGAATGGCTGAGAGAAATTGATGATAAAATGATTGTGGGGCTGTCTTGTTAGACTTCAGTGCAGCGTTTGACATTATCAATCATAGTCTGCTGCTGGAAAAATGTACGTGTTATGGCTTTACATTCCCTGCTATAATAAGGATAAAACGTTACTTGTCTAACAGAACACAGGTGTTCTTTAATGGAAGCCTCTCAAACATAATCCAGGTAGAAGCAGGTATTCCCCAGGGTAGCTGTTTAGGCCCCTTGCTTTTTTCAATCTTTACTAACGACATGCCACTGGCTTTGAGTAAGACCAGTGTGTCTATTTATGCAGATGACTCAACACTATACACGTCAGCTTGTAATGAGTACGATGGGAGACAGAGTGCTGGTTTCAAGCGCAGGGTGCAGCAGGTGTTTCTTAGTAAAGGACCACAGGAGGAGGCAGGTAGCTGGGTCCAGGGGCAGGCAGAAGGTCATACACAGGGACTCCAAAAGGGTAACAGTACAGGCTGGGAAATGGCTAATAACGTAGTCTGGGACCTCGGGCAAGAGGTTGACAGGAAATCTGAGTACAGGCAGGGAATAGCCAAAAAAGCGTTGTTATTGAGGATGGACAAAAAACTACGATACACGAGAGGACTAATATGTAAATAAACAGAGCTCTGAATAGAAAGTGTATCAAAACAAACAATACCTCACAATGATGGGGTGAAAAGAACTGAACTAAATAGTGTGTGTAAATGACATACAGGTGATCAGAATTCAGGTGATTGGGATCTGGAGAGTGTGGGCTGTTTGAGTGTGTGGGCTGGAAAGTGAGCTGCGTTCAGGGGATCGATGTGTTTGAGAGTGTGATTTGGAAGCATATGTTACACAGCTATTACTGCAGCTGAAATGACTGAAACACTGAAGAGCTGCAGTTAGTTTCGGAAAGGGTAGCAAGGAATAAGTTAGTACTAAATATTTCCAAAACTAAAAGCATTGTATTTGGGACAAATCATTCACTTAACCCTAAACCTTAACTACATCTCGTAATGAATAATGTGGAAATTGAGTAAATTGAGGTGACTAAACTGCTTGAGTTACCCTGGATTGTAAACTGTTATGGTCAAAACATATTGATACAACAGTAGCTAACATGGTGAAAAGTCTGTCCATAATAAAGCGCTGCTCTTCCTTCTTAACAACACAATCAACAAGGCAGGATCTACAGGTCCTGGTTTTGTCGCACCTGGACTACTGTTCATTCGTGTGGTCAGGTGCCACAAAGAGGGACTTGGGAAAATTACAGTTGGCTCAGAACAGGGCAGCATGGCTGGCCCTTAAAAGTACATGGAGAGCTAACCTTAATGACATGCATGTCAATCTCTCATGGCTCTAAGTGGAAGAAATTGACTTCCTCGTTACTTGTTTTTGTAAGAGGTGCTGACAGGCTGTAGGTTCCGAGCTGTCTGTTTAAAATAATAGCACACAGCTCAGACATGCCTGCATACCCACAAGACATTCCACCAGAGGTCTCTTCACAGTCCCCAAGCCCAGAACAGACCATGGGAGGCGCACACTACACAGAGCCATGACTACAGGTAACTGTTGATTTTTAAATCTGATTCTACTGTTTGCAAGGAGAAATACACCTTATAGAACAGCTGGGACTGTGAAATAACACAAACCTAGGCACAGACACATGCATACAAACACGATACCATACGCGCTACACACACGTACACATGATATGTGGTAGCAGAGTATGGGCCTGAGGTCACACATTTAGCGTGTTGTGAATTCGGTAATTAATGTTTTGTAATGTTTTTAAAATTGTATAACTGCCTTCATTTTTCTGGTCCCCACGAAGACTAGCTGCGGCCTTGGCAGCAGCTAATGGGAATCCATAGTAAATACAACTACCAACTCACTGAATTACATTATTATATGAAGAATACCAGTATGTGGCATTCAAATGTGATTATATACACATTATAAACTGGCTTCAGAGTGCAGACAACTTCACATCCATGTTTGTGTAATGCAGTAACACACACACGAGGTCACACAACGCAGTGTGTGTGAGCGTCAAATGTAAGCTACGTGTTCTCCTCTCATGCTCTGTGTAGCCCTGGTGGCCCAGGGGAGACGGATGCTGCAGGCTCATTGGCTGCTAATCCTGCCACTGTGAAAGAACAGCAAATCAAGAGGCCCTCCCCAAGGCCCAGGAAAATGGATATTGATCCCGAGCCATGACAAAATGGATTAAATTACAGAGTAGTGCTGGTAGTAGCAAGGATGGAGAGGGAGGGAGGTGGGGAGGAAGGGGGGTGTGGGGGGATTGGAGGGGTCTCTGCCAAGGCTTTGGCTGCCCATGTCTGGCAATGGTAGACAGCTCACTCCCTCTTCTCCCTGTAATCAATACTATAATCAATCGTTCCCTCCAACTTTCTCCTGCATGAAAAAAGTCCCTTGAACACGCTCAGTCTCTATAACATTTGATTGAGACTGAGTGTGAAAGTGTGATGAAGGTATCGACTGCATATTGGAGGGAGAAGATACATCACAGACACATTAGGGGAGACTTGACTAACACTGTGCCAACGTTAGTGGGTAAAGCTGGGTGGGAGAAGTCATTAACTAGCCTACAGTCACTAGTCTTGTATGAGCAGTCATCTGTGCATGGAGTACTCCAGGGTCTTCACCCCTTTGTCTCATTCACACCCTTTTTGTTCATGGCTTGAAGAGAAGAGAAGGGTCTGAGTCTAGAGAGGATATCTAACAGAATACTTTCCCTGCATGTTCTAAGATTTAATATTCTGCATATTAATGTGTCCAATGCCATGACAGGAATATCAAAGAGTGGAGTGCTCAAGGGTAGCTCCGTCATACTTTTGGGCCCATAGCCTTATGGTTTGGCCCCTTAAATCTTTTATGGATGGTTTCCCAGGCACAACGATGGTCATATGACACAAAAATAGAGCTCTTTGGCCATGCACACCAACGGGGGGTTTGGCCTTTGAAAGAACCATGCTTACAGTATGCAGAAATTACCTCATCTCTACTGTAAAATATGATGTTGGATCTTTCATGTAATGGGGCAATTTTTCTTCCAATGGTCCTGGGGCCCTTGTCAGGTCAAAAGTATCATGAACTTTTACCAAGTATCAGGACATTTCAGCCAAAAACCTGGTTGCCTCTGCCAGAAGGCTGAAACTTGGCTGCAAGTGGATCTTCCAGCAAGACAATAACCCCAAGCACATATCAATATCCACAAAGAAATGGTGAATTGACCACAAAAAAAGAGAAAGATTATGATTAAGATCCCTCCCAATGTGTTCTCCAAAACATTTTTGAAAAATGCTCAGTGTCATTATTCTTGCAAATGGAGTGTGCTGGAGTATTGAAAAGAGGGGAGGGGATCCAATAATTTTGAGAATTGTTTGTTACTTTTTACCCCCTTCTCTCCCCAATTGGTAGTTAGTCTTGTCCCATCGCTGCAACTCCTGTACGGACTCGGGAGAGGTGAAGGTCGAGAGCCATGCATCCTCTGAAACATAACCATGCTAAGCCGCAGTGCTCCTTGACACACTGCTTGCTTAACCCGGAGATCTGTGAGCAATTGTATGAGTATAAAATATACTTTTCCAACATTTGTGTGCATACAATATAGCTCAGTATGTATTTATTTTATACAGGCTTTTTTTGCTCGTTTTTATCAAGGTATCCAATAATTCTGGATCCCCACTGTATGTAAATGTACATTAAAATGCTGTCCATTTCAGTGAGTGAGGTTCAAATCTCTTTGAGGAAGAGAGTGCATCATGGGTCCTTAGATTGACAGTCAAGTACTCACTCCATGAGAACTATAAGGAAAAGTGACGTGGTTTTATTACTTCATTTGATTCAAGAAAATAATATACATTTTTAGGGCAATACTGCCATGCTAAATCCATAAAATATATATTTGCACACAATCGGTAGTCTAAGCCAATTTTGCCAGTTTTGTAGACAGGTCAGTTATCCAAGAAATGTTACGAAATGGAAGCTCATTTACTACATTTCTATACCTTTTAAAAACTCTAAAATGATATTAGTAGAACAAGAAAAACAAGCTAAAATAACCCCAGCCATTATCACATTGGTTGCTGTATCTTAAATTCACCTCAGCCGATCTACAAACACATAGCCTATTAGCTATACAGTTAGCTGCTACACACGTTAATTCTACAGATTTTGCCATGACTTATGCCATGTTAATATGTTAGCTGAGTGAGAGTGGCTAACAAAATCAGAGGTTAGGGCCCCTGGGCACTTGCCCAGTTGGTAATTTGGCCATGATTACTACAAGTTTAAATAGGTGGCTAGACTAATTTCCTAATATATCAATAAATAAATAAATTGGGGACAAAATGGCGCCGTAGAGAGAATACTGTGTTTCAGCAAGCTCTCGTGGCATTCGTAAATTTATATATTTACATTAATCTCCTAGCTTGAAAAAAGTGGTAGAATTGGCTAAATAAGTTATCCTACAATGAGTCCTGACGGCTATTTCTCAAAAATCTCCGACAACATGCCCAACAGAACTACTAAGAACTCGACCAAAACCACCATCCCTGTAGCTGTACAGGAGGAGCTAGCTAATGTTAGTGAAGCTAACACCATTGCGGATCTAGGCACAATGGACCTGGTGATTCAAAAGATGACTGATAACATTACTAAAGTGATCGATGTTAAGATAAGAACGGTCTTGGAAGCAATAGCAGGCCATTCAGCTGAACTACAGAGGGTTGTCAAACGTGTTGATGAGGCAGAAGGAAGAATTGCTACAGTGGAAACGTCAACTACATCTATGGACACTAAGATAAAAGCACTTGAGAAACAGGTGTGCGAAATGGCGGAGCACATTGACGACTTGGATAATCGAGGACGCAGATGCAGTATTAGTGTTGTGGGACTCCCGGAAAATTCTGAAGGGACACGTTCCGTACAAATGTTGAGGAATGGACCCCTGGCTACCTACAAATGGACACTAAGGCTGGTCGTGTGAAGCTGGACAGAGCCCATTGCTCTCAAGCACCGATACCCGGTCCCAACCAGCACCCACGGCCAGTGGTTATAAAGTTCCACAACTTCACCGACAAGCAGTGCGTCATGGATGCGGCTAGAAACAACGGCTCTGATGGTAGTCAATGTAAAGGTCCAAAGGTCTCATTCTTCAATGATTATTCCACAGTGGTTGTACAAAGACGCAAAGCATTTGATGAGGCGAAGGCTCGACTCAAGAGAATGAAGATGGACTAAGCACTGCTGTACCCGGCCAAGTTGAAGATTATGGTCAACGGATCGCCTAAAAAACTCTACACACCTGAAGAGGCTGCTGTGTTTATTGACTCGCTCTGGTAAATAACTTTAAGCTGCACCTACGCAGCATTGGATAACTTTTTATTTTTTTATTTGAATCTGATCATGAAACAGTGGTGTGATTTCTCACGTGCTCCGGTTCAGTAATATTCGTATCTTTATTATTCTTCTTGCTAAAGTAACTGCCGCTATAGCTCAGGCTGAGATATGTGTGAATCTATATCGGTGCCCCGGCTTGGTTTTAGGTGGAAGAGCCTCAATCTTCTTCTATTAATTTTCATTTCCATATATATAAAGGATGAGGCTATTGAGTGGCAATGCAGACTTAAGAGTCTACATTGGAAAGTTGAAATCCCCTGCATGTTAGCTAGTGGGAAACCCCCTTTTGGATCTTTACATGTTTAATATTTGGGTTTAGTACAGTTCGAGTTCAGGGTTCATTTCTTTGTTTATGCTCGGTGACATGGAGGAGAGTTCAACACATGGAAAAAGGTACTACCCCACTTTTACAGTAGGATTCAGTCTGGATATTGAATGGTCAAAGTGCAATGGCAGGTAACAGACTGCGTGTATGTACATGGAACATTAGAGGGAGCCATAACCCCATTAAAAGGAAGAAGGTACTGTCTTGTTTGAAAAAGAAAATATTGATATTGCCCTGTTGCAAGAAACTCATTTGGATGATAAGGAGCATCTGAAATTACAACAAGGGGGGTTTGGTCAAGTGTTTTTCTCATCATTTACATCCAGAAGTAGAGGTGTAGCAATTTGTGTGAAAAATAACTTACCACTTAAGGTCTTGAATTGTGTGAAAAGATACATTTGGTCGCTTTGTTATAATTAATGGTACTTTACAAGGGCAGAACATTTCTATAATGAATATTTACTTTCCCCCCTGCCCACCCCCTGATTTCCTCACTAAGGTATTTCTAGACTTTTCAGAATTGAACTCAGACACTGCAGTGGTTGGAGGAGATTTTAATTGTTTGTTGAACCCCCTTATTGATAAGTTTCCCAGCGGTATAGCTTCACTCTCCCCTCAAGCTAAGTCACTTAAAGCTATTTGTGATGATCTGGGGCATGCTGATGTTTGGAGAACTTTTCATCCCTCCAAGAGAGTTCACTTTTGTCTCTGCACCTCATGGATGTCAGACTAGAATAGATTGCTTTTTTATGCCCAGGACGTCTTTGCAGTCTGTTTTATCTGCTAGGATAGGAAGCATAGTCATATCTGATCATGCGGAGGTGATTCTTGACATAAAACTCATTCAATCGGTCAAGACATTGGAGGTTGAATACCACCATACTTAAAGACCATACATTCACATCATATATCATTACAGAGTTGAAAGCATTTTTCTCTATTAACTCTCAATCAACAGACAACCCCTCGCTCCTTTGGGAAACCTGTATAGCGAAAGCCAGGGGTCTGATTATGTCCTTTACAGCCACTAAGAGACCTGTAAAGCGTACGCCAGGGTCTGATTATGTCATACACAGCCACTAAGAGACCTGTAAAGCATACACCAGGGTCTGATTATGTCATACACAGCCACTAAGAGACCTGTAAAGCGTACACCAGGGTCTGATTATGTCATACACAGCCACTAAGAGACCTGTAAAGCGTACACCAGGGTCTGATTATGTCACACACAGCCACGAAGAGGCGGAAAAAGCGTGAAAAGCAAAAAACGTGAGAGGGTGAATTAGGAACTAAAGAGCAGAACTACGTTAAAACTTCCACTCCTGCCCTATTAAAGGAAATATCAGTCCTTAGATCAACGTTGGACTCTCTCCTAACAAAGGATGTTGAAAAGAAAATGAGATTTGTCAGGCAAAAGCTATTTGAACATGGCGATAAGACAGGAAAGTACTTGGCATACCTAGCTAAAAAGAGAGCTGACTCTCAGTCAATTGTTACTATTACTGATTCTGATGGCAATCATTTATATGAAAATAAATTGCTAAATTACTTATTTAAGAAATGTTATGCAAACCTTTATGCCTCAGAACTGTCAAATGATGCACCCAAAGTAATGGAGAACTTCTTTTCTAAGATTGAGCTCCCGACTATCTCCGAAGAACAGAGGTCTCCCCTTAAAGCCCCAATTACCGAGGAAGAGATAATGTTCGCAATTAAGAATCTGAAAAATGGTAAGGCACCAGGACCAGACGGGTTTTGTAGTGAGTTCTATAAAGAGTTCCATGGCCTGATCCTTGAGCCATTGCGTGATATGTTTCACCACTCATTTACAAATGACCAGCTCCCTCAAACACTGAGAGAAGCCAACATATCACTTATTCTCAAAAAGGGAAAATGTCCAGAGTCTTGTTCCTCATACAGACCAATTTCCCTTCTGAATGTGGATAGAAAATTGCTTTCTAAAATCCTTGCCACAAGATCAGAGGACTCACTGCCACTAATTTTGAAAGGAGACCAAACTGGCTTCATTAAGGCCCGTAAGTCATGCAACAATGTCAGGCGGCTTCTTAATGTAATTCAAGACTACCAACAAAGTGCTTTGGATGGTCTTGTGTTCTCACTAGATGCTGAGAAAGCATTTGATCGTGTGGAGTGGTCTTACCTATTCTTTGCTCTAAATAAATTTGGTCTAGGGGACAACTTTATAAAATGGGTGAAAGTTTTATATGATGATCCTCAGGCTGCTGCCCTTACTAGTGGGCTAAGGTCAAATAGCTTCTCTATATACAGAGGTACCAGACAGGGCTGTCTTTTGTCCCTTCTCCTATTTGCACTCGTTATGGAACCACTTGCCGAGGCCATCAGGGTCATTCTCAGGCTTCAAGGTTAAGTTAAATAAATCAGAGATTATGCCACTTGGTAACCTTCACTCTGTACCTAATTCTTCTCCCCCTTCCCTTTTAAATGGTCTCCATCAGGTTTTATGTATCTGGGTATATTTGTAACTCCTAAATTCCAGCAAATGTACAAAGCCAATTTTGCTCCCATGTTTGATACAATAAGACAGGAACTGGAGCGCTGGAACTCTTTCCCAATTTCTTGGTTGGGTAGAATATCCCTCTTGAAAATGAACATTTAACCTAGACTACTTTACCCAATCCAAATGATCCCAGTATTACTCTCCAATAAGGTAATAAAGGATGTAAATGGATGGCTAAGTTCCTTTTATATGGAGTAAACGCAAGCCAAGACTTAAGATGGCAATATTGCAGATGCCAAGTTCTATGGGCGGCTTTGATCTGCCCAATATCAGGTTCTATCAGTGGTGTGCCCACCTATGTTATATTTCTGACTGGATCACAAATGATGACTCCTCTATTTGGTTAGACATTGAGACTTCTCTTTCAAAATACCCCTTACAGGATCTTTTATTTTTCAGAAGTTCCAAGTCTGTAGAGGATCACTGCCATAATCCTATTACACTTAACCAGTTGGATTTAGGGGGCGCTATTTTAATTTTTGGATGAAAAACGTTCCCGTTTTAAACAAGATATTTTGTCACGAAAATATGCTTGACTATGCATATAATTGACAGCTTTGGAAAGAAGACACTCTGACGTTTCCAAAACTGCAAAGATATTGTCTGTGAGTGCCACAACTGATGTTACAGGCGAAACCCAGATTAAAATCCAACCTGGAAGTGCCGCATTTTTTGAAACTGCCTCATGCCAATGACTCCTTATATGGCTGTGAATGAGTTACGAATGAGCTTACGTTTTCCACGTTTTCCCCAAGGTGTCTACAGCATTGTGACGTTTTTTTAGGCATTCCCCTTGAAGAATGGCTGTAAGGGACCATATATGGCACGTGGTCACATGGTGTCTCCCGCAGAAAACCTTGCGTAAAATACTGAGGTAGCCATTTTTCCAATCGTTTCTTATGAGAAACCAACTGCCTCGACGGATATATTATCGAATATATTTGTTAAAAACACCTTGAGGATGGATCCGAAACAACGTTTGCCGTGTTTCTGTCGATATTATGGAGCAACTTTGAAAAAAGTTTGGCGTTATAGTTGTAGCATTTTTCGGTCAATTTCTCAGCCAAGCATGGTGAAGAAACGTGAGCTTTTTCGCCTACAAAAATAATCTTTTTGGAAATAAGGAACATTTGCTATCTAACTGGGAGTCTCCTGAGTGAAAGCATCTGAAGTTCTTCAAAGGTAAATTATTTAATTTGGTTGCTTTTCTTATTTTCTTGAAAATGTTGCCTGCTGCCAGCAGAGCCTAGCATAGCATTATGCCACGATAAACTTACAGCCAACGCTAGACAAGCATTTGTGTAACACATATTTTGAAAATCTGAGATGACAGTGTTGTTAACAAAAGGCTAAGCTTGTGTTTGAATATATTTATTTCATTTCATTTGCGATTTTCATGAATAGGAAAAGTTTCTAGGGGTATTTATGTCCGTTGCATTATGCTAATGCATTTGAGGCTATGATTACGCTCCCGGATACAGGTTTGCTCGTCGCAACACACACAAAGTATGGAGGTCAGTTCAACGGTTCCTGGGAAGGTCCAAACTAACCTCTGCGCTGACCCCAATTCTTAACAACCCAGATTTTAGTCCAGGATTTCTGGATGCTGGCTTTAACTTTTGGCTTAATAAGGGCATACACAGAGTAAATGACTTACAGTATTTGAAAATATTTTATTGTCATTTGAGCAGATGGTCGAGAAATGTCGACTCCCAAAGCAGGGCTTTTTCCGCTTTCTACAAGTAAGACATTATATTTTGAAGAGCACCACCTTAATTGGTAACCCTGATATGTCTGTCATTGAAAGAATGCTTTTTTTCCAAAAAGGAAAATCTAAGTCAAATCAAATTTATTTATATAGCCCTTCGTACATCAGCTGTTATCTCAAAGTGTTGTACAGAAACCCCAAACAGCAAGTAATGCAGGTGTAGAAGCACGGTGGCAAGGAAAAACTCCCTAGAAAGGCCAAAACCTAGAAAGTAACCTAGAGAGGAACCAGGCTATGTGGGGTGGCCAGTCCTTTTCTGGCTGTGCTGGGTGGAGATTATAACAGAACATGGCCATGATGTTCAAATGTTCATAAATGACCAGCATGGTCCAATAATAATAAGGCAGAACCGTTGAAACTGGAGCAGCAGCGCGGCCAGGTGGACTGGGGACAGCAAGGAGTCATCATGTCAGGTCGTCCTGAGGCATGGTCCTAGGGCTCAGGTCCTCCGAGAGAGAGAGAGAAAGAAAGAGAGAATTAGAGAGAGCACACTTAAATTCACACAGGACACCGAATAGGACAGGAGAAGTACTCCAGATATAACAAACTGACCCTAGCCCCCCGACACATAAACTATTGCAGCATAAATACTGGAGGCTGAGACAGGAGGGGTCAGGAGACACTGTGGCCCCATCCGAGGACACACCCGGACCGGGCAAAACAGGAAGGACATAACCCCACCCACTTTGCCAAACCACAGCCCCCACACCACTAGAGGGATATCTTCAACCACCAACTTACCATCCTGAGACAAGGCCGAGTATAGCCCACAAAGATCTCCGCCACGGCACAACCCAAGGGGGGGCGCCAACCCAGACAGGAAGATCACATCAGTGACTCAACCCACTCAAGTGATGCACCCCTCCAAGGGATGGTATGAAAGACCCCCAGTAAGCCAGTGACTCAGCCCCTGTAATAGGGTTAGAGGCAGAGAATCCCAGTGGAAAGAGGGGAACTGGCCAGGCAGAGACAGCAAGGGCAGTTCGTTGCTCCAGAGCCTTTCCGTTCACCTTCCCACTCCTGGGCCAGACTACACTCAATCATATGACCCACTGAAGAGATGAGTCTTCAGGAAAGACTTAAAGGTTGAGATTGACTTTGTGTCTCTTACATTACATGGGTAGGCAGACCATTCCATAAAAATTGAGCCCTATAGGAGAAAGCCCTGCCTCCAGCTGTTTGCTTAGAAATTCTAGGGACAATTAGGAGGCCTGCGTCTTGTGACCGTAGCATACGTGTAGGTATGTACGGCAGGACCACATCAGAGAGATAGGTAGGAGCAAGCCCATGTAATGCTTTGTAGGTTAGCAGTAAAACCTTGAAATCAGTCCTTGCTTTGACAGGAAGCCAGTGTAGGGAGGCTAGCGCTGGAGTAATATGATCAAAATAATGGGTTCTAGTCAGGATTCTAGCAGCCGTATTTAGCACTGACTGAAGTTTATTTAGTGCTTTATCCGGGTAGCCGGAAAGTAGAGCATTTTCTGCATCATTTTTGGACAGAAAGTTTCTGATTTTTGCAATGTTACGTAGATGGAAAAAAGCTGTCCTTGAAATGGTCTTGATATGTTCTTCAAAAGAGAGATCAGGGTCCAGAGTAACGCCGAGGTCCTTCAGTTTTATTTGAGACGACTGTACAACCATTAAGATTAATTGTCAGATTCAACAGATATCTTTGTTTCTTGGGACCTAGAACAAGCATCTCTGTTTTGTCCAATTTTAAAAGTAGAAAGTTTGCAGCCATCCACTTCCTTATGTCTGAAACGCATGCTTCCAGCAAGGGCAATTTTGGGGCTTCACCATGTTTCATTGAAATGTACAGCTGTGTGTCATACGCATAGCAGTGAAAGTTAACATTATGTTTTCGAATGACATCCCCAAGAAGTAAAATATATAGTGAAAACAATAGTGGTCCTAAAACGGAACCTTGAACACCGAAATTTACAGTTGATTTGTCAGAGGACAAACCATTCACAGAGACAAACTGATATCTTTCCGACAGATAAGATCTAAACCAGGCCAGAACTTGTCCGTGTAGACCAATTTGGGTTTCCAAACTCTCCAAAAGAATGTGGTGATCGATGGTATCAAAAGCAGCACTAAGGTCTAGGAGCACGAGGACAGATGCAGAGCCTCGGTCTGATGCCATTAAAAGGTAATTTACCACCTTCACAAGTGCAGTCTCAGTGCTATGATGGGGTCTAAAACCAGACTGAAGCATTTCGTATACATTGTTTGTCTTCAGGAAGGCAGTGAGTTGCTGCGCAACAGCCTTTTCTAAAAGTTTTGAGAGGAATGGAAGTCTGTTTTATGATGCTTTAAGGTCATGTTCTGCTGTCAACACACAGAGGGTGAAACAAGTGTGGGAGAAAGAATTGTCTGTTGCTATTGACGAAGAGATGTGGGAGGACATTTGGAGATATGCAAAAACCATATCCATATAAGAAAAATACACAGATTGCATATATCCCCAAATCACAGACATGCTTTTAGCCCCTCGTCCTCTTCTCCTCAACGTCTTAAATGCAAAACTGATACAGGCACCCTAACACATTGTTTATGGTCATGTACCAAAATACAAAGATACCTTTCTGGTGTTCTGCAAGAAATTGAAAAGATCCTATGGGTTGATCTAGAATTGTATGTATGTGTGTGTGTGTGTGTGTGTGTGTGTGTGTATACGCAGGTATGTGTAAGTGGTTGCTGTTTTTTTTTGTTGCTTCGTCTCTGTTGTTGCATCTCTTAATATACGTAGATGAAAATTGTGAAATCCCAATAAAAAAATACTGTTACAATTTTTTACTCTTTTTATTACTGACATGGGGTAATGTAGTGACTGTCAGTGAGGGACGTATAAAAAGAGAAAAACTGCTGATGACAACCAAGTTTCGAAATTCCTCCTTGTGTATTGTACAGATCATAAATAATCCTGCAGCAACAGGAAATATGAATTATGTGGATTGAATTATTGGACATTGTCAATCTAGAGGATAGCGAAGGAGTCAGGTGCAGGACACAGGTAAGAGTAAAACGGCTGTATTTACTCCATCCGAGAACGGAACAAAAGTCCCACTATAAAACAAATACAAAACAGGATACGAACTCCAACACAAGAAAGACAATCACGCACAAAACAGAAAGGAAAACCAGAGGGTTAAATAAGGAACATAATCATGAGATGGGAACCAGGTGTGTAAAACAGACAAAACAAAAGGAAAAATTAAACATGGATCGGTGGCAGCTAGAACCGCCAAACAAGGAAAAAGAACAACTTTGGTGGAAGTCGTCACAGACATGTTTGTAGTGGTTGATACATTTTTCTTTAGGGCAAATCAAGTCTGACTTTTTTTGTTTTTTTTTTTGTTTAATTTTTAACCTGTTTTCTCCCCAATTTCATGGTATCCAATTGTTTTTAGTAGCTACTATCTTGTCTCATCGCTACAACTGAAAGTTATGCGTCCTCCGATACACAACCCAACCAAGCCGCACTGCTTCTTAACACAGTGCGCATCCAACCCGGAAGCATTTCCTGCAATGGAAAATTCAACAGGAATATTCTCAGTGACAAAATAGTGATTTAAGATCCTAATATTTGTACTATTCCAACTGTCAACAGTAAATAGGGACCCAGACTGAGTTCCTAACTATATACAGTACCACTCACATTTTCGGACACACCTACTCGTTTTTCTTTATTTTTTTATATTTTCTACATTGTAGAATAGTAGTGAAGACATCAAAACCATGAAATAACAATATATGGAATCATGTAGTAACCCAAAAAGTGTTAAACAAATTAAAAAAATGTATTATTTGAGATTCTTCAAGCCACCCTTTACATTGATGACAGCTTTGTACACTCTTGGCATTCTCTCAACCAGGTTCATGATGAATGCTTTTCCAACAGTCTTGAAGGAGTTCCCACATATGCTGAGCACTTGTTGGCTGTTTTTCCTTCACTCTGCAGTCTGGGGCGGCAGGTAGCCTAGTGGATAGAGTGTTGGGCCAGTAACCAATATGTTGCTGGATCAAATCCCTGAGCTGACAAAGTAAAAATTTGTTGTTCAGAGCAAGACAGTTAACCCACTGTTCCACGGGCGCCGAAGACGTGGATGTTGATTATGGCAGCCCCCTGCACCTCTCTGATTCAGAAGGGTTGGGTTAAATGCAGAAGACACAGACACAGTTGAATGCATTCAGTTGTACAACTGACAAGGTATCTCCCTTTCCCAAACCATCTCAATTGGGTGGAGGCCAGGTCATCACTCCATCAGTCTGCTGCTTGGTCAAATAGCCCTTACACAGCCTGACAGCTTTGCACATTCTAGGTATTCTCTCAATCATCTTCACCTGGTATGCTTTTCCAACAGTCCTGAAGGAGTTTCCACATATGCTGAGCACTTGTTGGCTGCTTTTCCTTCAATCTGCAGTCCAACTCATTCCAAACCATCTCAATTGGGTTGAGGTCAGGTGATTGTGGAGGCCAGGTTCTTCTACACCTGCATTGTTTGGGGTTTTAGGCTGGGTTTCTGTACAGCACTTTGTGACTTCAGCTGATGTAAGAAGGACTCTATAAATACATTTGATTGATTGATTTGATTGATAGATGCAGCACTCCATCACTCTCCTTCTTAGTCAAATAGCTCTTACCCAGCCTGGAGGTGTGTTTGGTAATTGTCCTGTCGAAAAACAAATGATAGTCCCACTAAGCGCAAACCAGATGGAATGGAGTATCGCTGCAGAATGCTGTGGTAGCCATGCTGGTTAAGTGTGTCTTGAATTCTAAATAAATCACAGACATTGTCACCAGCAATGCACCCACCCACACACAATCACATCTCCCCCTCCATGCTTCACGGTGGGAACCACACATGCAGAGATAATCCGTTCACCTACTCTGTCTCACAAAGACGCAGTGGTTGGAAGTTGGAACCATAAATCTCCAATTTGGACTCATCAGACCAAAGGACAAATGTCCATTGCTCGTGTTTCTTGGCCCAAGCAATATTCTTCTTCTTATTGGTGTCCTTTAGTAGTAGTTTCTTTGCAGAAATTCATGGTGGCCTGATTCATGAGGTCTCCCCTGAGAAGTTGATGTTGAGATGTGTCTCTTACTTGAACCCTGTGAAGCATTTATTTGGGCTGCAATCTGAGGCTGGTAACTCTAATGAATTTATCCTCTGCAGCAGAGGTAATTCTGTGTCTTCCTTTCCTCATGAGAGTCAGTTTCATAATGGAGCTTGATGGTTTTGCCGTATTGATTGACCTTCATGTCTTATAGTAATGACAGACTGTTGATCCTCTTTGCTTATTTGAGCTGTTCTTGCCATAATATGGACTTGGTCTTTTACCAAAAAGGGCTTGGTCTTTTACCAAAAAGGGCTATCTACTGTATACCGCCCCAACATTGTCATAGCACAACTGATTGGCTCAAATGCATTAAGGAAAGAAATTCCACAATTGTATTTTTAACAAGGCCCACCTGTTAATTGAAATGCATTCCAGGTGACTAAGCTGGTTGAGAGAATACCATAATGTGCAAAGCTGTCAATACAAAGAGTGGCTACTTTGAAGAATCTCACATAAAATATATCTCAATTTCTTTCAAACTTTGTTTTGGTTTCTACATGATTCATATGTGTTATTTCATAGTTTTGATGTCTTCACTATTATCCTACAATGTATAAAATATTAAAAATAAACAAAACCCTTGAATTAATAGGTGTCCAAACTTTTGACTGGTACTGTAAGTATATAAAAAGTTGAGCTTTACGACACAAATGTGTCGTATCGGTGGAAAACGTTGTGTGTGTTAACTGTACGGGTACCCATGGTGATGGAGATCAGAAGTGTCCGGCGAGAGAATGGCAGGTCGAGGTTGCCAGGATCAGAGTAGTACAGAAGTTGTTGTATGCTGAGGCAGTGAAGAGAGTAGTAGAGAAAGATGGGTCCAGTGTGAGGGATCCTAAGAGGCTCCCCGTGAGTAGGCCGAGGCCAATAGAGTGCGATAGGAAAAAAAACGTGTTTCAGTAAAGTTGGATTTTTAGCGTTCATAGCCATAATTATCAAAAGAAATGGAACAAATCACAGAAAATAGATGTTGTATTGGCAGCTGCAGAGATTTTTTTTTCACCTTTATTTAACCAGGTAGGCAAGTTGAGAACAAGGCCTGCGTATCCTCGAAGGATATTGACCTCATCCCATCAGTAGAGGATGCCTGGTTGCTCTTCCAAAGTGCTCTCCTCCATCTTAAATAAGCATGCCTTGTTCAAAAAATGTAGAACTAAGAACAGAATTAGCCCTTGGTTCACCCCAGACTTGACTGCCCTTGACCAGCACAAGAACATCCTGTGGTGTTCTGCATTAGCATCAAATAGCCCCCGCAATATGCAACTCTCCAGGTAAGTCTGGAACCAATATACTCAGTTAGGAAAGCTAAGGCTAGCTTTATCAAACAGACATTTGCTTCCTGTAGCACTAATTCCAAAAAGGTTTGGGACACTGTAAAGTGAAGAATAAGAGCACCTCCTCCCAGCTGCCCACTGCACTGAGGATAGGAAACACTGTCATCACCGATAAATCTATGATAATACATAATTACAATAAGCATTTTTCCACGGCTGGCCATGCTTTCCACCTGGCTACCCCTACCACAGCCAACACCTCAGCACCCTCCCACCCCCCCTTGCTTCTCCTTCACCCAAATCCGAACAGCTGATGTTCTGAAAGAGCTGCAAAATCTGGATCCCTACAAATCTGCTGGGGTAGACAATCTGGACCTTCTATTTATAAAATTATCCTCCAAAATTGTTGCAACCCCTATTACTAGCCTGTTCAACCTCTTTCGTATCGTCTGAGATCCCCAAAGATTGGAAAGCTGCTACGGTCATCCCTGTCTTCAAATGGGGAGACACCTTAGACCCAAACTGATATAGACCTATTTCCATCCTGCCCTGCCTTTCTAAAATCTTTGAAAGCCAAGACAATAAACAGATCACCGACCATTTCGAATCCCACCATTCCTTCACTATGCAATATGGTTTCCGAGCTGGTCATGGGTGCACCTCAGCCACACTCAAGTTCCTAAACGATATCATAACCGCCATCGATAAAGGACAGTACTGTGCAGCCGTCTTCTTCGACCTGGCCAAGGCTTTTGACTCTGTTAATCACCGCGTTCTTATCGGCAGACTCAATAGCCTTGGCTTCTCAAATGACTGCCTCGCCTGGTTCACTAACTACTTCTCAGATTTCTCAGAGTTCAGTGTGTCAAATCGGAGGGCATGTTGTCCGGACCTCTGGCAGTCTCTATGGGGTGCCACAGGGCTCAATTCTTTTCTCTGTATATATCAATGATGATATCAATGATCTCGTCTTGCTGCTGGTGATTCTCTGATCCACCTCTACGCAGACAACACCATTCTGTATACATCTGGCTCCTCTTTGGACACTGTGCTAACAAACGTGCTTCAACGCCATACAACACTCCATCTGCTCTTAAATGCTAGTACAACTAAGTGCATGCTCTTCAACCGATTGCCGCACCCTCCCTCCCGACTAGCATCACTACTCTGGACGGTCCTGACTTAGAATATGTGGACAACTACAAATACCTAGGTGTCTGGCTAGACTGTAAACTTTCCATCCAGACTCACATTAAGCATCTCCAATCCAAAATTAAATCTAGAATCCGCTTCCTATTTCGCAACAAAGCCTCCTTCACTCATGCCCCCAAACATACCCTCGTAAAACTGACTATCCTACCGGTCCTTGACTTTGGCGATGTCATTTACAAAATAGCCCCCAACACTCTACTTGGCACTGTGATAGACTACATTCAGTTTGCTATCTGTTTTGTCACCAAAACCCCATACACTACCCAGCACTGTAACCTCTATGCTCTCGTCCTCTATGGCTGGCCCTCACTACATATCAGTCGCCAAACCAACTGGCTCCAGGACATCTATAAGTCTATGCTAGGTAAAGCCCCGTCTTATCTCAGCTCACTGGTCACCATAGCAACACCCACCCGTAGCTCTTTTTCACCCCAGTATCTCTACTTATACATCATCATCTGCACATATCACTCCAGTATTAATGCTAAATTGTAATTATTTTCGCCTCTATGGCCTATTTATTGCCTACCTCCCTACATTTCCACACACTGTACATAGATCTTTCAATTTTTCTTTTCTTTTGTGTTATGGACTATGTTTGTTTGTGTAACTGTATTGTTTTTGTCGCACTGCTATGCTTTATCTTGCTTGGCCAGGTCACAGTTGTAAATGAGAACTTGTTCTCAACTGGCCTACCTGGTTAAATAAAAGGTGAAATAAATAAATACTATTATAAGGTGGAGCACATTGAGAAGCTTAAGTAAATGAATGTAAAGATCATAATATTCTACAGACCGTACTGATCTAGCACTATAGTCTAAATACACAGCAGCACTTTCTACTCCACCCACTCCATTCAATGCAATACACTCTAGGCCTATAAATTACATACTAGTTTATAGAGAACAAACTATTATAGGTGCCGAAGTAAAAGTGGGGTTGGGATTACTCAGTAGGGTGTGCAGAATCTATATATGGTGTTATTTCATGGAGGACTGAGATATAAATACCCAGCAACACATAATATTGGTCCCAATGCAATACACTGTAGACCTATACATTTCAAATTGGCTTATATAGAAAAAAGTATTCCATGTGCCGATGTAAAGTTGGTCAATTGACACACCGGTGTGTCAATCTAAGTAACATAACACAAACATTCCCATAAAAATCTGTCCATTTAAACTAGATATATCAGGTCGCATCCACCTGGAAGCATCTGTGGTGGAAGGTGGCTGAGCTACAGCGGTGTTTGTCACACCATGAGACATCCCGAAAACCGGTCTTCTCACAAAAACGTCTATTTGCTCTACGACCCACACGTGTCACTGGACTCGTCTGAAGTCAATAACGCTGATGTGCCAATTTCTGTTAATAGCGTCGGAACCATTTGGGATTTTCCACTGTGGAAATGGGAGATAATCTCGGTTTTGCTCTACAACCCCAACAAGTGTCACGGGACTCGTCTGAAGGTAACTCTCGACTGAAGGTTAAACTCTCCTCAATCAATAGGTTTTGTACCTAGTGATACCAATTTAGCAATTTTTTTACAAGATTTAGCAACTTTTCAGACTACCCTGGCAACTTCTTTTTTCAAACAGCACCTAGCAAAAAATGTAGCTACTTTTAAAAATGTATTTGGAACTTTTAGCAACTTTTGAAAAGTGACTCAAACACTAAAATTCATGCAATTTCCCTCTAAATTACACAAAAACGATGTTCTCTGTCACACTCTGAGTCACAACACACGTGACTGGCTGCAAAAGTGCAATGTGAGTGATGTCAGCAGAGGGCGCTCAGCTCGTGCACAGGCAGCAGCAGCAAACCAGCAGCAATTTCAGCAAATTGCAAATCATTGTTGGCTGACTGCAGCAGCAGTAGCACGGGTTCGACGAGCGAAACCCAATGAATATAGTTGGTAATGAATGTTTGATCTTGAACAGAACTTACCACATCAAATCAACATGTTTCAATCAAAATTGTAGAGCCAGAAGTACAGAAAAGAGTGGGAGTCTGTACCTGAACAAATGTCAAATCATATTTTTTGCAGAGATGGCCAGTCAATTTGAGTAACGTTATTGTGTATTCTACGTAATGACGCAGTTTTACGTTTTCACGCAATGACATCACAACGGAATTTAGCAACTTTTAGCAACATATCAACCTGCCACTAGCCACTTAACCTGAAAATTAGCTGGCAACACTGTTTGTACCTGAGTCTCATTTACATTCTCTGTTTGTACCCTTTTGTTTCATTTCACTTTGTTGTCACTACCAATATAATGTATACATGTTTCACAGTCCCCTTTAAGACATAATCCATTTGCAATGGATGTAATTGATCTCTACATGATTCTGAGTTGCATAGAATGGTAGCGGAGTCTACATCCTTTTTACAACACAATCAAAGTGATACCAAATTGCACAAATATCACATTCCAGCATTGCACGTTTACTGTTATGGAGTAGGACGTGTTGGGTATATAGACCTCAGTCCCTCATGAAATAACACCATACATAGAGATTCTACAGACCCTACCCACTGGGCACAGACATCAATTCAATGTCTCTTTCACATTGGTTCAATGTAATTTCATTGAAAGGACGTGGAAACAACTTTGATTCAGCCAGTGTGTACCCAGTGGGATAGGGAATAATACCAACCCCACTTTTATTTTGGCACCTAGATTAGTTTATAAGCCTATATTTTTTTTATTAAAAAAATATATATATTTATTATTTATTTTTTATTTTTAATAAATCAATACATAAAGCACATGAGGGAACACAAGTATACATAGATTACAAACAATAGACAATCGAGCTAGGGGGTACAATATCACATTACAATTACACAAGGACCTTAAGGGACATGCATATACTTACAATTCTAACAGCTTTTTTGTTAGTAGAGAATTTAACCGTCTTAAAATACAGTTCAATTTCTTTTTGTAGGGTACGAAAATGTGGTTTTCTGTTTGTAAATTTACATTTGTGTATATGAAATTTGGCCAAAAGTAATGAAATTAATTACATAAAAATGATTCCGCTTATTTGTAAATAATCCAAACAGTACATCTCTCCACATTAGTGTAAAATCTTCATAAATGTGTTCAATTATAAACCTACTGATGTCTTGCCACAGTTCTTACATGCATACAATGCCAAAAAAAGATGCAAAACTGTTTCTGGGTGTTCCTGAATAATAAAGCAACACCTGAGGGAATGGCATCTAAAACAATTGCAAAATCTTTAGGTGTTACAGGGACCTTGTAAAGTGATAAGAATTCTTTATAACTGAGTAAAAGACCCTCTGACCCTTTACCAGTTGGCTCACCAATAGGATATTATTTCGGAACCAATATTCTAAAAACAGAGAGGTATTTTTATACAATATATCCCGATTATTCCATATATAATATCTGTGTGGAGACAAATTGTGTTTATAAATTAAGGACCATGACGAGAGAACCTGCCGATGAAAAGCAGAAAGTTTCACGGGAACTTTGTCAATATTATAATTGCAAAACAACATGAAGTTAAGGCCACCAAAAGTAGAGAAGACATGATGAGGAATAAAATTCCAGATAGAAGTGGGTCTTCTTAGGAATTGTTTTATCCAATTGATCTTAAAAGTATTATTTAAAGTAGTAAAGTCCAGAAAATTCAGTCCACCATTCTCATAAGTGTTCATTACAACAGTTTTCCTAATGTAATGGGTACGGTTTCTCCAAAGAATGTTGAAAAGCATCTGGTCTATCTCCTTGCTTATTTTACGGTCAAGATATAAAGACAGAGCACCATATGTTAGTCTAGAGATACCTTCAGCCTTGGTTATTAGGACTCTACCTTTTTGAAGATAAGTCCCTCTGTAACCATTGATTTAGTTTCTTCTGGGTTTTTTTTTTAATAAGAGGGTTAAAATTTAGTAAGCCTCTAGACTTCTGATCCTTTGTAATGGTTATGCCTAAATATGTAAGTTATTTTACTGGAATACCATAATATGAAGGTGTCACACAATCTTTGACAGCCATGAGTTCACATTTCTTAATGTTAAGATATAGACCAGACGCTTTGGAAAAGGATTGTATCACATTGATCGATATGGGAATTTGGTTAGCGTCTGTTTATAAGCCTATATGTAATTGATATGCCTATAGTGTATTACGTGGGGGTACTTTTATTTAGGAAATGCCGTGACCCGGAACTACTTTTTTTGTGCTGCTGACGAGCCTCCGACAGCTAGCTCCTGGTTCCACGTGCAGCAGAATTTTGTAATCGCATTGTCAGACCTATAGCACTGCAATGAAGCGTCCAGGTAAGTGTAGCTGAAGTCTTTACATTTGGATTGAACATAGTTTTTTTCTGTATTAATAACAATTAATGTAGTATTTGTTGTGGTTCAGGTGAATACATTTTCATTGCCAGTTAGACTGCCAATGCTGGCTATACAGTCTTAACGTTAGCTCTCTAGCTAGCATTAGGTTGTTAAGAAGCCAACCCTGGCTAGAATTTTGTTAATGTTTTTCAGGGTTAAAGAAAGCAAGTAAACGCGTGTCTTGCTCCAAACGTTACAAAATACAGAAAAAGGTAAACATTGTGAATTGCACTCATTTCTGTCACCACTATCTTTCCTAGCTGATGTCATACATTACTAACGTAAAGAAAAAAAACATTGTTAACGATAGGTAGCCAACATTAACTCTGTTGGAGATAGTGTCAAAATCAGAGTATTGGTCGCATACAAATATTTAGCAGATGTTATTGCGGGTGTAGCAAAAGCTTGTAAGTTGCTTAGGAGATACATGTCAGCTTTGCCTCTGCCGGCGCCATCTTGTATGACAGATGTGCATATATAATGTATATATGAAAGCGATTTTGTCTTGCCATGATTTCTAATCTAATTTGTTTGTTTTAAGGTCCGAGAACACAACAAAAAACTAAGAAAAGATGCAAAAAAGAAAGGAGTTGGCAAAAAAGTGAAAAAGGATATTGGAGTTCCCAACAAAGCACCATTCAAAGAGGATATTCTAAAGGAAGCAGAACAGAGGAGGTCAAAGGTGAGGCCATTAACTGTTTTTGGGATAACATCCAGGTACATGTGGGCTCCTCAATTTCATATTTTAGGGGGCAAAATAATTAGGTATATGATTCATTTGTTTTTACCTTCTCTCCAACCCAGCTTGAAGAAGAAAAGGAGAAAAAGAAGCTTGCCAAGCAACAAGAACGGGCTCAGAAGAGGAAGAAGGAAAACTCTGCCAGCAGGGATGTAGACCCTAAAGCGAAGAAAGCTAGAAAGGTAAAGAAAATGGGTGTGTCAAAGATCATGCCCTCCGTGTAACTTGACACTATTTTAACTCCACTTTTTAACTCCACAGGAGTTACCGTCACAGGAGGTCCTTGTGAAACAGATGGTGAAACAAAGTGACCCAAGGAATTCGAAGAAGCACCTTTGTTCAGAATTAAACAAGGTGAGATTATTACATCCACATGTCTGTTGGCATTAAGTCCCAGTTAAGAAAAGGATAGCCCTTGTCTGGCTGAGTTGCTCTGCAAGACAGAAGGTAACATGAAAACATGCCCTACCTGAGTGTCCCAGTGAATCAATATTCATTAGGCTACTCTCATATTTACTCCAGGTGATCGATGCCTCTGACATCATTGTTGAAATCCTAGATGCAAGAGATCCCCTTGGCTGCAGATGTCCACAGCTAGAGGAAGCTGTGCTGAAGGGGGAAGGAAACAAGAAGCTACTATTACTGTTGAACAAAATAGGTAATAACCTTATGGGAGAACATTCTTTTATGTCTATATTTTAAGTTTAACTTCAAAAAGTAGCTAAACTTTAATACCGTAAATTACATTTTCCATCCTTCAGATCTTGTCCCTAAAGAGAATGTGGAGAAGTGGCTACAGTGTCTTCAGCTTGAGTTCCCTGCTGTGGCGTTCAAGGCATCCACGCAACAACAGGACAAAACAGTGGTATGTAAATGCAGTACCAAATATTTGAGTGGGATTAATTTCACTGACTACTTGGGGGGGTTCCATATTGATGACCAGCTTCAGTCACCTGCGCAGAATGTAGAATGTGGGTAATTACTGTGTAGACTATTAGAATATTGATAATTAATGCATTTACATGTTTATTTTTAATTTTTTTAAACAGCAAGAGAAGAAGGCCAGGTTTGCAACTCTTAACGGAGTAGTAGACCAGACCAAAGGAGTGGCCTGTTATGGCAGCAGCATTCTTCTCCAGCTCCTGGGGGACTATGCAAATGCAACAGGGAGAGGGGGCTCACTAAAAGTGGGCTTAGTCGGTAAGTAAATTACTCCCCTAACCATTACTCAAACATGAACAGCATCTTTTCCCTTGATTAGTATGGCTCTCACGTGGTGTTATTAAAGGGTTGTGGATGAGAAATGATGAGGATTTATGTGAACTACTGATGTCTGTGAAGACTAATAATCCAACTCTGATCTCATACATAGCAATCACAGTGCCCTGTTGGGTACCCTATGTCTGATCTCTTATTTGTGTTCTTTCAGTTTATTTGATCAATTATATCATGACTGCAAATTAGCACATTATGTCTGCTATATCAGGACCCCTGACAATATGATTGATCTTTAAGGGTTTATCCTGCACAGTATAAATGCATATTGTCTATGACTTCCACCTCTGATGGCCTCCTCTGTCCCCTCAGGGTTCCCAAATGTGGGGAAGAGCAGTCTGATCAACAGCCTGAAGGGGATGAGGGCCTGTAATGCAGGAGTCCAGAGAGGGATCACCAGGTGTGTGAAGCAGAACCATTTTAATAATTCATGATAGTGATGGGGTCTGTTTTATTCGCAGATGGTGAGGAGTTGTATGAAGCGTGATGAAGTTGAAGATCTGACAAAACCGTGGAGTCTATATTCAATCCAACACTGAGCTTCATACACTTCATCTGGGTCTTGCCAATTAGGGCAAAACAGAGGAAAACAGATATAGCCAAGTGTTTGACTATTTGCTCAATGCATGACTGTCATTTGAAGCTTCCCACCTAACATACCTGATGTCTAACCCTTGCAGGTGCTTCCAAGACGTCCACATATCTAAGAATGTCAAAATGATTGACAGCCCAGGGATAGTGGCAGCCCAGTCTAACCCAAAAGCTGCCATGGCGCTGAGGAGTCTCCAGGTGGAGGATAAGCAGGAGACTGTTCTAGAGGCCGTCAGGACCCTGCTCAAACAGTGCAACAAGCAACAGGTGAGACGGCGGAGATCCCTGCTACTCACTTGGGCTCCCGAGTGGCGCAGCATCTCAGTGCTAGAGGTGTCACTACTGACCCTGGTTCAATCCCAGGCTGTATCCCAACAGGCTGTGGTATGGGAGTCCCATAGGGCGGTGCACAGTTGGCCCAGCATCGTTGGGGTTTGGCCTGGGGTAGACAGTCATTGTAAATAAGAATTTGTTCTTAACGGACTTGCCTAGTTAAATAAAACTGGTTTAAGGACATTTTACTGCCAAGTTTAAGATCAAGGCCTAGCTCTTCTGAGCATACTGATAGGTAATCATGGACTTTGTCTTTCAGGTAATGCTTCAGTACAATGTTCCAGACTTTAGAAACTCCCTGGAGTTTTTATCCTTTTTTGCCAAGAAGCGTGGATTTTTACAGAAGGGTGGAGTCCCCAACACAGAACTGGCTGCCTCTACCTTCCTCAATGATTGGACAGGGTTAGTGTTGTCATCGTAACAATTTGTTACCCATTTATATTCAGGTTCGCATGGGAAATGAGGATAATTAACGCAATTCTTGAATTTAAGTGAAGACTTCTAATCCAACTCTGATCCCACTGCTGAGCCAGGCGGAGTACCTTGCCTGGAAACTAGAATATTTATTTTATATACCAATAAATTATATATTTTCAGTGCAAAGCTGAGTTACCACTGCAAAGCCCCTGAGAAGCCAAGCCTTCCTCCATACCTCTCTGAAGACATTGTAAGAGAGATGCAGAAGGGGTGGGACTTGGACAAGTTGCGGAAAGGCAACGAGGAGACTCTAAGAAGTATGTTAATTCTATTAGAGAAAATACTAAGTAGTTTCATTTTACAGTAATGTGTTGTGTGATGATGACTGACCCACTCTCCTCCCAGGTGTAAAGTTCCCATACCAGGCCAGCAGCATTGTCCTCCTGTCTAAAGGCCCCACCGCCGGAGTGCTGAGTGACGCTGTTGAGGACAAACCTGCTCCAGAGCCCACTGAGGAAGATATGGAGGGTAGCTGTGAAAGCAAAGAGGTAGCTGAACATTTTTAACCCGATGAATCAGATAAAAGTAGTCTGTGTTATCATGGAAATGAGGACAAAAACGCAAGTCTGATTTTAAAGTAAAGACTTCTAATCCAACTCTGATCCCCTGCTGAGCGAGTACCTCACCTGTAATCAATAATCAAATGCATTTTTTGGTAAACACCTAAACCAAACATCTTTTCAGGGCAAAGCTGAGTTACTACTGTAATATCTTCCTCTTAATTTCAGGCTGGTGGGGTTACAGAGGTGTCTGAGGAAGTGACTGCGGAAACAGATGAACCACAAATAAAGACACCAGTCACAAGTAAATCAATAAAAAAGAGAACCAGCTTCATTCCTGTTCCATGCCTAGTTAATGTAGAGTTAATCTGTGTGGAAATGAGGACAATAACGCAAGTCTGAATTTCAAATGAAGACTTCTAATCCAACTCTGATCCACTGCTGAGCCAGGCGGAGTACCTTGCCTGGAATCTATTGTGAAATTAGTTTTTTTTGTATTTCAGGGCAACGCTTAATTCCTGTCACATTCTCAAACAAGTGTTGTCAATGTCACTGAAGAAATTATTTATCTTTTGCAGACAAACAAGCCAAGGTGAGGTTACAGGTTCCTGTCCCAGTCAACATTGACCTCTCCTCAGTCTACACAGATGACACCTATGACTTCAACACAGATTTTAAATGAACATCTGTCCTTTTTGTTTCTCAAGTATTTTGTCACGTCTAAACTGTACTGGCACCATCTGTTCTGTAAACCTGTGTGATGGAAAATCTTATTTTAGTGGCTTAAATAATCCTTGGTAAAGATGAGGGGGAGGTGACATTACCCTCTCCTACGGACCATCTGGCAGAACACCCAGAATATGTTCATTGGGTTGGTTCCGGCAACATCTATGCAACGTGTCAGTAACCAGTATGAGCTCTAACCGGACTGCCCGACAGACGTGTACGATGATGCATCAAGTTTGTTAGAACCTCCAGTTTTTATTAACAGTGAAGATTGACTTATTTGGCCCTGTGTAGAATTTCCATGACAGGCTATTAGAATCAAGTGACTGTTTAAGGTCTCTGTGCATGTAACCTGTATAATGAGTACAGGTCCATGTGAATTATTGTATATAGCCTCAAAACAAATAAATTGATCCATAATTTCCCAAGTGCTTTCATTCCAGTAATTGATAAAATTGTTTAATTTGCTTTGACATGGTGTTGATAACAATGAAACCAGGTCAACTACCTGGAGTCCTGGTTAAGCTTCTTTTACAAAAGGATGACACAATTTGAATATTTATCTGCTAGAATAAGCCTTTGTACAAAGTAGAGTAGAAAAATAAGCCCTGACTGACTTGTAACAGCGGTAAGCAATCACCAGGCATGTAGCAGTTGAGAATACTTTAAAATAAAAACCATAGGAGTTAGTCCCGTGTGGTTTTGATTCCCACGGGCAGCCAGTACGAGAATGTATGCACTCTAGATAAGTGTCAATGATGTAAATAAGCAATTCGGCACATGTATTGATACCATAGTGGTTTGTGTATACCATTTATATCCATCCTTTGCAAAATGCAATCAAGAGAAAGGATAGTAGGCTTCAAGCTTGTTTATAACTATTTGTTGTGTAAAGTGTAGTGTTGTGGTAGTGATATACAAAAGAGTTAAAAGTGCGAGACAACCAGCAGTAACAAAGATTGATCCTTGTTCTGACAGAATGAATCAAAGTAAAAGTCTAAGGAAAGAGGCAGTCTTGGCAAATTGTTAGAGGGCTCGTTCCTGAACACAGGCACATGATTATCTTGTGCCAATGGTTCTATGTTTAGCTTCATGAGACATCTCAACTGATGTGGAAAAAAAGAGACCACTACGAGACTATTGAGATGTATCGTATGACACATTTCTATCTGTAACATGCCGCTGTCTCTGCCTGAGATCTACATCACTGCATGGTAGACATATCACTGGAATGGGCTTGCATCACGTTAGGGTTCCTGAGAAGTCACTTTGGGAGGACAGACAGGTAGAGGCAGACTAGCTGTCGTCTGGTCACATCCCTGCTTTAGTCTTACTTGTCCCCTGCATGTTTCCGAACTGGATGGAATTTACGCATGGGGTCCTGAATATACCACTTGTCCCAGACTTCGGTGAATGAAGACGTCCTGGACCATGGTTTGTAATGTCCGTTCCAATGGAGGAGTTTGGCAGCTTTCACAAACTGGGGAGAGTAGCGGTTTCCAGCACCAGTAGCCCCTGAAAATAGAGCAATACTGAGTTTATGCAAACAAAGGCCAATAAATTAGGCTGCCAGTCAGAAAGGGCAATGATGATACTGTGACAACCTTTGTACTTTATTATACAACATTGCATCACTAAGTGTGCCAGGGCTGTCTGCAGCTCATTGTTAGGGAAACATGGAGACAGACAGAACAGTTCCTCCCCAACTTCTCTTACCCCTGCACATGTGCTCGCTCTCCACTGCAAGTGCAAAAACATTGGTGGGAAAACTTTCTACATTATATGAAGTCTGATGTGAAGGCTAGCTAATCAAATACTATGGTCTGTTGAGAAATGTGTAACAGTTCTTACCTAGGTGTCTGACGTGCCACATGGGGTCGATGCTGGAGTGGTGTTTGTAGAAGACAATGAGCAGGGGAGGTGTGGTAATACTCTCTGCCAGGGTCTTACTGTAGAGGTCCTCTCTGACAATGGAATAAAATTAAAGCAAATAAACTCAAACTGAGTGCTTTACAATAGTCTACAATCTGTGGGAGGTTTTTGTCATCTCTGGAGGGCTGTGGGAATTCTGACACTGTGGCTGTGTGGCCCTCCAGGTGACTTACTGTGCGTTGAGCTCCATCCAGTGTTCCAGTTGGTTGGTGATGTTCTGACGCTTCCACTCCGTCAGGTTGGCCACGATCACTCCGGGATTAAAGGAACACGTGTTAGCCCTCATTCCCAGCTTCTTGATGGCCTCTTTTTTAAAGTCCAGGAAGCCAATGTAATTGTTCTAAAGGAATACATACTTGAGAAGATTAAATCATTGCCAATATTTGATATGACACAAAGTACACAAAAAAAATATGCTTTCACATCATTAGGTTTTTATACAGAGGCTTTAATCACTTTTTGTTTTTTTGTGTGTGTGTGTCTACAGCTGGTGTTGTGTACCTGGTTCCCGGCCCCTCGAACGATGCCCTTTGTGGAAGCAGAATCACAGTCGTCTGAGAACGCAGCTGCGTGACCTGACTTTAGGCTTGTGTCAAAAAGCTCTTGGATGTCCCCTGCAAACATATGTTTACTTCTCATTCTTTATTCTATTTCAGTTAAGAAATATTCTTACTGTGCAAAACATTATCATGTTCAGTTAAGTCCTACCTTGTACAATGATGTCATCATCCAAATAAATGGCCTTTTCTGCATCTGGTAAGAATACCGGCATGTAAAATCTGGCAAAGGTCAACTAAAACAAAACAAATAAAGCAAACGAGTACTATTAATATTAACAGCAGTATGTATAGTGTGTCATTTTGGAGTAACTTTTATTGTAAATAAGAATAGAATAAACAGTTCCCCGGATATGGATGAAAATACCCTCAAATTTAAATAAAACTGTGTCACATACCATGAAATGTTTACTTACAAGCCCTTAACCAACAATAAGGTTCAAGAAAGAGTTACGAAAATATTTACCAAATAAACTAAAGTTAAAAATAATAATTAAAGATGACAGTCTGCACTGTCATTGTATCATTTCAAATTCAAAATGCTAGACTACAGAGCCGAAATAAATTGTCACACAAAATTGTCACTGTCCCAATACTTTAGGAGCTCACTGAATTATCTATGAATTATCTATAATACATGTGGTCTGCCTCACCGGTTTCACAGAGTCAAGCTTCTGAGGATTTTTGGTAATCTTCCCATTGAGAAGTTGTGGCTCAAATATGATGATCTTGTGCTTGACATTGTTAAGCTGAGTCTTAGTCATCCACAACCTGGGGATTGAAATGGGCATTAAAGACGCTAACATCATTCAGCCTCAAACAATTCTCTGTTGTGCTTTTTATTAACAGCATGGCAGAGGTAACGTGTTAATCACTCACTTGAGGTGATCCACAGTGTCATTCATGGTCACAATGTTGAACACAATGTTGGCTTTGCTGTTCTGGTAGACACTGTTCATGGCAGCCACCACAGCTCCCAGTCTCTCCTCTGCAGCAGTAATGACCACTGGGATCTTCTCCCCAGTTCTCACAAGGTCTGGTCTGAGCTCAGGAGAAAACTCAGACTCAAATGGCAGAATCATACCTGGCACTGCATCTGTAAGAAGAACATTCATTTCAATTCACTTCAGTTTAGATCAGGGTGATCTGTAATGCAGTCAGTGGTATAAAGACCAGACAATGCAGAACACTACACATATCCATCAACATCCTAAATGCTGTATGAGAAAACAGTGTTTAAAAATTGCACCCACTACCAGATATGGAAACATTTACCTGGATTCTCACTTCTAAGGAAGTCATTGAGATTCAGGAGATTCCGTTGCACGATGATCAGAAATGCTACTGCCAGCAGCACAAGGATGGCCACATTTACTGAAAAATACAGAGCAGTGAGAAGAAAGGATGAGAACATCTTAAGAGACAGCCCTAAGGCCAGAGGATGGCGAAATTGAGTCGTTTCATCTTGCATTGCTTTTGGACAGTAAGATGAAACGACTCAATATCACCATCTGCTGGCCTTTGGACTTACTCTTTAGATGTTCTCATTCTACTGTGTTCTACTGTAAGTGTTCCATACAGTTCAGTCACGGATCCCCTTCCTGACAACACTGAACACTAATTATAGCACCATAAAAATAAAAACAAAAATATATTTTAAGCTCCTTGAATTGTTTGCCCCCTCATGTAATTCTCACAGAAGCTACTTTATGTCACAAAAAAATTATCCCAACACTTTCCTTGACTGCCGTAGGATGACTTGGACATGATTTGGCGTGAAAATGAAAAGAGGGTCCTCACAAATCACATTTCTATCCACAGGTTAAGAGAGTAAAATCATACCATAAAAAAAAATCACAACAGCTGTGATGGAAACAGTCATTTTCTTTACAATTTAAAAAATGCCAACAGATCATTTGTTCGTTTGACAGTGGGATCTTTTTGTGTCTGTAAAATTAATTATGCGAGAAATGGCAGTAGAAACACATTTATGCGCAAATATTAATATACTGTAACAACCATCATATCAAAGTAAACTTGGAGTGATGCAATGACATGGTGTATAATCCTCCCACTATGACTCGGGAAACCATGCAGTTTATTAGGCTACAGATTAAATAAATTATGATTAACTTCACATGGTGGTGAAAGTGCACGGTGATCTTGATGCTCCTTTTCAATAAATATTGAGTCATATTTTGGTGACATCATTGGTGGGAAAAAGTACTCAAACTTAAAAGTAAAAAGATACCTTAATAGAAAATGACTCCCAGTAAAAAAGAGTCACCTAGTAAAATACTACTTGAGTAAAGGTCTAAAGGTATTTGGTTTTAAATATACTTAAGTGTCACAAGTAAATGGAATTGCTAAAATGTACTTAAGTATCAAATGTAAAAGTATAAACCATTACAAATTCCTTATATTAAGCAAACCAGACGGCACAATTTTCCTATTATTTTTTATTGACTTGGGGCGGCAGGTAGCTAGCTAGTGGTTAGAGTGTTGGGCCTGTAACTGAAAGGTTGCTGGATCGAATCCCAGAGCTGACAAGGTAAAAATAATTAGTTCTGCCACTGAACAAGGCAGTTAACCCACTGTTCCCTGGTAGGCTGTCATTGTAAATAAGATTTTTTTTTCTTAACCAACTTGCCTAGTTAAATAAAAAGGTTAAAAAAATAAATTCAGACAAAATTTACAAACGAAGCATTTCTGTTTTGTGAGTCCGCCAGATCAGAGACAGTAGGGATGACAAGAGGTGTTCTCTTGATAAGTGAGTGAATTGGATAATTTTCCTTTCAAAATATAACACACCTTTGTGTGTCAGGGTAAAAGTATGGAGTAAAGAAATACATTATTTTCTTTAGGAATGTAGTGAGTTAAAAGTCAAAGTTGACAAAAATATAAATAGTAAAGTACAGATAATCCCCCCCAAAAACAACTTAAGTAGTACTTTAAAGTAGTTTTACACCACTGGGTGACGTGATTATCTTGAATCCAAGATGGCGTCACAGTCAAACGTCTGTCCTTCGTCTTGTCCCATGTATATATCATTTTATATATTTTTCTTTGCATATATTTTCTAAACCTTAACTTCAAAATACTCTCCTGCAACCCGCCTCACCCAATGTGGTGTGGATCTGTTTTTCCTAAAGTATTTTTATTTACCTCGGAACTGGAATTCCCTAAAAGAAGCTAGCCAGCTCACTAGCTACTAGCTAGTAGTCAGCTAACCACCGCTAGCGGTCATCAGCTAACCTTTAGCTCAGAAACCTCTCGTCAGTTTGTACAATGCGATTCATACCGGACCTATTATCTCTCCATATCCCTGGATTCCTACCACAAGCTCTGAGCCTTTTCACCTGGATCATCGCAGCTAGCTAGCTGCAATCCAAGTGACTACTCCTGGCTAACATGTGTCCCAAAGCAAGCACAATTAGCCTGGAGCTAGGCCATGCTAGGCCCATCTCCCGGCTAGCTGAAGAGGCCCATCAGCCACTCCTGGGCTACAATACCCGGGACCCCTTCTTCTACCGGTACGGGGCACCGAACACCGCCGATCCTTCACGACTGGACAACCGACATAATATGCTCGAGGGGGTACTCAGCTGGCCCTTACGTCGCAACGTCCCCTGAATGCTAGCCTGCTAGCTGTCTAGAGCATATCGGGCTGTTAGCTAACAGGCCCATTGGTCAATTTCTCAGGCCACTATACCTTTTTTTCCAATTGGCCTGGGCCCCTTTTACTCAACGAAGCCCTGCTTATCCATCACAACTGGACTACAGATGTAATCTGCCAGAGCCCCGCCCCCCCCCCCCCATCACGATGTCCCCTGAATGTCAACTGCTAGCTGTCCAGAGCATATTGGGCTGTTAGCGGAATAGATCCATCGGTCAATTTCTTGGGCCACTATACCTATTCTCCCAATTGGACGTGGACCCCTCTGCTATTCGGAACCCTACTAATCCATCACGACTGATCTACCGACGTCACCGCACACGGGGGCTAAAAGAGACTTTCCTTCATCGCGACGTCCCTCTAAGGCCCTTCTGCTAGCCCCAGCCTGCTAGCCGTCTAAGTCGCCGCGTCGCCAGCCAACCCAACCACTCACTGGACCCCTATGATCACTCGGCTACACATGCCTCTACCTAATATCAATATGCCTTGTCCATTACTGTCCTAGTTAGTGATTGTCTTATTTCACTGTAGAGCCTCTAGCCCTGCTCAATATGCCTTAACCTACCATTTAGTTCCACCTCCCACATATGCGGTGACATCACCTGGTTTAAACGTCTCTAGAGACAATATCTTGCTCATCATTACTCAACGCCTAGGTTTACCTCCAATGTACTCACATCCTACCATACCGGTCTGTACAGTCATGGCCAAAAGTTGAGAATGACACAAATATTAATAAGTCTGCTGCTTCAGTGTCTTTAGATATTTTTGTCAGATGTAACTATGGAATACTGAAGTATAATTACAATCGTTTCATAAGTGTCAAAGGCTTTTATTGACAATTACATGAAGTTGAAGCAAAGAGTCAATATTTGCAGTGTTGCCCCTTCTTCAAGACCTCTGCAATCTGCCTTGGCATGCTGTCAATTAACTTCTGGGCCACATCCTGACTGATGGCAGCCCATTATTGCATAATCAATGCTTGGAGTTTGTCAGAATTTGTGGGTTTTTGTTTGTCCACCCGCCTCTTGAGGATTGACCACAAGTTCTCAATGGGATTAAGGTCAGGGGAGTTTCCTGGCAAAGGACCCAAAATATCAATGTTTTGTTCCCCTTATGGCAAGGTGCTCCATCATGCTGGAACAAAGGCATTGTTCGTCACCAAACTGTTCGTGGATGGTTGGGAGAAGTTGCTCTCGGAGGATGTGTTGGGACCATTCTTTATTCATGGCTGTGTTCTTAGGCAAAATTGTGCGTGAGCCCACTCCCTTGGCTGAGAAGCAACCCCACATGAATGGTCGCAGGATGCTTTACTGTTGGCATGACACAAGACTGATGGTAGCACTCACCTTGTCTTCTCCGGACAAGTTTTTTTCCGGATGCCCCAAACAATCGGAAAGGGGATTCATCAGAGAAAATGGCTTTACCCCAGTCCTCAGCAGTCCAATCCCTGTACCTTTTGCAGAATATCAGTCTGTCCCTGATGTTTTTCCTGGAGAGAAGTGGCTTCTTTGCTGCCCTTCTTGACACCAGGCCATCCTCCAAAAGTCTTCGCCTCATTGTGCGTGCGGATGCACTCACACCTGCCTGCTGCCATTCCAGAGCAAACTCTGTACTGGTGGTGCCCCGATCCTACAGCTGAATCAACTTTAGGAGACGGTCCTGGCGCTTGCTGGACTTTCTTGGGCGCCCTGAAGCCTTCTTCACAACAATTGAACCCCTCTCCTTGAAGTTCTTGATGATCCGATAAATGGTTGATTTAGGTGCAATCTTACTGGCAGCAATATCCTTGCCTGTGAAGTCCTTTTTGTGCAAAGTAATGATGACGGCACGTGTTTCCTTGCAGGTAGCCATGGTTGACAGAGGAGAACAATGATTCCAAGCATCACCCTCTTTTTGAAGCTTCCAGTCTGTTATTCGACCTCAATAAGCATGACAGAGTGATCTCCAGCCGTGTCCTCGTCAAAACTCACACCTGTGTTAACAAGAGAACCACTAGTCCTTTTGTGGCAGGGCTGAAATGCAGTGGGAATGTTTTTGGGGGATTCAGTTCATTTGCATGGCAAAGAGGGACTTTGCAATTAATTGCAATTCATCTGATCACTCTTCAGACTTTGTGAAAATAAATATGTGTCATTCTCAAAACTTTTGGCCACGACTGTACATTTAGCCTTGAATCGAGTCTATCATGGCCAGAAACCTGCTCCTTTTACTCTCTGTTCCGAACATACTAGATCACCAGTTCTGATAGCCTTTAGCAGTACCCTTATCCTACTCCTCCTCTGTTCTTCTTGTGATATAGAGGTTAATCCAGTCCCTGCGGTGCCTAGCTCCACTTCTACTCCCCAGGTGATCTCATTTGTTGACTTCTGTAACCGTAAAAGCCTTGGTTTCATGCATGTTAACATTAGAAGCTTACTCCCTAAGTTTGTTTTATCCACTGCTTTAGCACACTCTGCCAACCTGGATGTCCTAGCCGTGTCTGAATCCTGGCTTAGGAAGACCACCAGAAACCCTGACAGTTCCATCCCTAACTATAACATTTTCCAACAAGATAGAACTGCCAAAGGGGCTGGTGTTGCAATCTACTGCAGAGATAGCCTGCAGAGATGTCTTACTATCCAGGTCTGTACCCAAACAATTTGAGCTTCTACTTTTAAAAATCCCCCTTTCCAGAAACAAGTCTCTCACCTTTGCCGCTTGCTATAGACCACCCTCTGCCCCCAGCTGTGCCTTGGACACCAAATGTGAATTGAATGCCCCCCATCTATCTTCAGAGCTCGTGCTGCTAGGTGACCTAAACTGGGACATGCTTAACACCCCGGCCATCCTACAATCTAAGCTTGATGCCCTCAATCTCACACAAAATATCAATGAACCCACCAGGTACAACCCCAAATTCATAAATATGGGTACCCTCATAGATATTCCTAACCAACTTGCCCTTCAAAATACACCTCTGCTGTTTTCAACCAAGATCTCAGCAATCACTGTCTCATTGCCTGCATCCGTAATGGGTCTGTGGTCAAACGACCAACTCATCACTGTCAAACGCTCCCTAAAACACTTCAACGAGCAGGCATTTCTAATCGACTTGGCCCGGATTTCCTGGAAAGATATTGACCTCATCCCGTCAGTAGAGGATGCCTGGCTATTCTTTAAAAAGTGCCTTCCTCACTATCTTAAATTAGCATGCCCCATTCAGAAAAATGTAGAACCAGGAACAGATATAGCCCTTGGTTCTCTCCAGAACTGACTGCCTTTGACCAGCACAAAAGCAAACTGTGGCGTTCTGCATTAGCATCGAATAGCCCCCGTGATATGCAACTTTCAGGGAAGATAGGAACCAATACACACAGGCAGTTAGGAAAGCTAAGGCTAGCTTTTTCAAGTATAAATTTGCATCCTGTAGCACAAACTCCAAAATGTTCTAGGACACTAAAGTCCATGGAGAATAAGAGCATCTCCTCCCAGTTGCCCACTGCACTGAGGCTAGGAAACACTGTCACCACCGATAAATCCACTATATTTGAGAATTTCAATAACCATTTTTCTACAGCTGGCCATGCTTTCCACCTGGCTACCCCTACCCCGGTCAACAGCCCTCTACCCTCCACAGAAACTCACCCAAGCCTCCCCATTTCTCCTTCACCCAAATCCAGATAATTTCTGAAAGAAATGAAAAATCTGGACCCCCACAAATCACACGGGCTAGACAATCTGGACCCTCTCTTTCTAAAATTATATTCAGAAATTGTTGCAACCCCTATTACTAGCCTGTTCAACCTCTCGTATCTTCTGACATCCCCAAAGATTGGAAAGCTGCCGCGGTCATCCCCCTCTTCAAAGGGGGAGACACTCTAGACCCAAACTGCTACAGACCTATATCTATCCTAGCCTGTCATTCTAAGGTCTTCGAAAGCCAAGATAAACAGATCACTGACCATCTCGAATCCCACCGTACCTTCTCTGCTATACAATCTGGTTTCAGAGCTGGTCATGGGTGCACCTCAGCCACGCTCAAGGTCCTAAACGATATCATAACCACCATCGATAAGAAACAATACTGTGCAGCTGTATTCATCGACCTGGCCAAGGCATTCGACTCTGTCAATCACCACATTCTTATTGGCAGACTCAACAGCCTTGGTTTCTCAAATGATTGCCTCGCCTGGTTCACCAACTACTTCTCTGATAGAGTTCGGTGTGTCAAATCGGAGGGCCTGTTGTCCGGATCTCTGCGCGGGGTCTCTATGAGGGTGCCACAGGGTTCAATTCTCGGGCCGACTCTCTTCTCTGTATACATCAAGGACGTCGCGCTTGGTGCTGGTGATTCTCTGATTCACCTCTACGTAGACGACACCCTTCTGTATACCTCTGGCCCTTCTTTGGAGACTGTGTTAACTAACCTCCAGACGAGCTTCAATGCCATACAACACTCCTTCCGTGGCCTCCAACTGCTCTTAAATGCAAGTAAAACTAAATGCATGCTCTTCAACCGATCGCTGCATGCACCTGCCCGCCCGTCCAACATCCCTACTCTGGACGGTTCAGACTAAGAATATGTGGACAACTACAAATACCTAGGTGTCTGGTTAGACTGTAAACTCTCCTTCCAGACTCACATTAAGCATCTCCAGTCCAAAAGTAAATCTAGAATTGACTTCATATTTCGCAACAAAGCATCCTTCTCTCATGCTGCCATACATACCCTCGTAAAACTGACCCTCCTACCGATCCTCGACTTTGGTGATGTCATTTACAAAATAGCCTCCAACACTCTACTCAACAAATTGGATGCAGTCTATCACAGTGCCATCCGTTTTTGTCACCAAAGCCCCATATACTACCCACCACTTTGACCTGTATGCTCTCATTGGCTGGCCCTCGTGTCATACTCGTCACCAAACCCAATGGCTCAAAGTCATCTACAAGTCTCTTCTAGGTAAAGCCCTGCCTTATCTCTGCTCACTGGTCACCATAGCCGCACCCACCCGTAGCACGCGCTCCAGCAGGTATATCTCACTGGTCAGCCCCAAACCCAATTCTTCCTTTGGCCGCCTTTCCTTCCAGTTCTCTGCTGCCAATGACTGGAACAAACTGCAAAAATCACTGAAGCTGGAGACTCATATCTCCCTCACTAACTTTAAGCATCAGCTGACAGAGCAGCTCACAGATCACTGCACCTGTACATAACCCATCTGTGAATAGCCCAGCCAACTACCTCATCCCCATACTGTATTTATTTATTTAGCTTCTTTGCACCACAGTAGCTCTACCTGCACATTAATCATCTGCACATCTACCATTCCAGTGTTTAATTGCTATATTGTAATTACTTCGCCACCATGGCCTATTTATTGCCTTACCTCCCTTATCCTACCTCATTTGCACACTGTATATATACTTTTTCTACTGTATGTTTGTTTATTCCATGTGTAACTCTGTGTTGTATGTGTCGAACTGCTTTGCTTTATCTTTGCCAGGTCGCAGTTATAAATTAGAACTTGTTCTCAACTAGCCTTCCTGGTTAAATAAAGGTGGAAAAAAAGAAAAAAAAGATGTTGACTGCCATTTCACAAATAAAAATATTCTTGCTCTTATCCATAATAATCTCATCATGTATAATAGTTTACCCGCACAGCATACCTGCACTGTATCTGAGAGCTGTTGGCAAGAGCGCATGTACCAAGACCAAAGTAGGCACAATTACAGTTTGTGACAAGTTGAAAATGCGATGACAAGTGTATGTGTATGTGTATGTATACACTATATATTTTTTTTTACTCCCCTTTTTCTCCCCAATTTTGCCATATCCAAATTGGTAGTTACAGTCTTGTCTCACCGCTGCAACTCCCTTACGGACTCGGGAGAGGCGAAAGTCCAGAGCTGTGAGTCCTCCGAAAAAAAACCTGCCAAGCCGTACAATGCACACTTAACCCGGAAGCCAGCCACACCAATGTGTTGGAGGAAACACCATATACCTGGCCACCATGTCAGCGTGCATGCGCCCGGCCCGCAACACAAGAATCGCTAGAGCATGATGGAACCAGGACATCCCTGCCGGCAAAACCTTCCCCTAACCCGGAAGACGCTGGGACAATTTTGCGTCTCCTCACGGGTCTCCCAGTCGCGACACAGCCCGGTATCAAACCAGGATCTGTAGTAACACAGCCAGCACTGCATGCAGTGCTTTAAACTGCTGTGCTCCTCGGTACATGAAAACGTAAGCAAAAAAATACATGCGTACTGAATCATCCCACACTGATTTAATCTGCAACAAATCAGTTCGGTGGAAACACCATGGTGGTAAAACGTGCATATTCTCTTTTTGCGGTTTTTTGAATATTCACATGAAAATGTATCACCAATTGGAAGGAAACCTTGTTACTGTGAGGATATTAATAGTATGATGTGCAATGCCATTTTGTTTCAATATTTGATTTATTTACTTGGGAAAAACGTCCCTTTTCTAAAAGTGACAAATAAATAAAAGTGTAAACTGCAGCCACTTATTTCCCTTCGTAGTTTGTTTGCCTAAGCATGACCATCATACACACCAAATTTTACCAAACATGGCTTTTTTTCTTCAGTAAATGTGTGGGGGGGCTAGTTACCCCACATTGTTACATATGTATGTAATGTAACAACACTGACCTCTCCGTAATGACATCGCGTCGTCATCTGCTGCTCTCCTTGTTAGCCTGCACAGAAAGTAAACGAAGTAATGAAGCAGAATATGTCACAATGATCCATACAGAAAACGAAGTACTTTGATTTATAACGGAGAATTTACCACCGTCTCACAAATAAGCACATGCACAAATGGGATGGATCTGCTATGAATAAACCAAGTCAAATTCGTTTTAAAATAATATATAAACACATGCCTCCTACTCACAGACATTAAAAAAAAAAAAAATTCACATCAAAAGCCAAAGTGCCAACTCAACATCAACAAGTCTGTCGCCCGTGAATGGTTGTCGCTAGTTAATACAGCCACAAAATAATAAACCCCGCCCATTTCTACCATTTCTCTTCTTAAAATATTTTAAACTTAACCCAAACCTTAACCACACTGCTAACCTTATGCCTAACCATAACCACAAATTAAGACCAAAGAGCTCATTTTAGTTTTATGAATTTTTGTAGGCAATTTTGACTTTGTATATGTGCTATCTAGTGGAAAACCCCTTTCCATTGAATGGCCGGTAAAGATAGTTGCCTACGTATTTGCCTGTATTTAAATCGCGAAGTCTAACGTAGAATAATGATACATTCCAAAGGAGTTCACTGTCACAACATCAGTTTAACGTTCAATTTGATCAGTATTTAGATATTTGTATGTCGTATATGAAGTGGGATTGCTTGATAAACGGACGAGAAGCACAGTGTGAAGCTGTGAAGCATCACACAAGCATCGCGCTTCAATCAGGGGAGAACGACTGCCCCCCCCCCTTTGAACCGATTATTTTAAAATCCACACGTTCTGCTCGCTTGAGTTACCTCTTTAGAGTTTAATATATTTTTCGTGTCCATTTACCACGACAAACCATTGCTAGCACTAAGACCACACTCAACAAGCTGTTTAAGGGCCATAAGCAAATAAGAAAATGCTCCTAGTGACCGGTGATTTTAATGCAGGGACTCTAACCCCATTCAATGTATTGAACGGATGTGGGTGGAGCTATGTCTACATATGGGTGCTAATTTAAAAAAGAACTGACAAAAGCTCTGATGAAAGCCTTGAGGCTGATACGTCAAGCTAAATAAACAGCAGTGATACTAGCAAATAAATAAATATATAAAAAAAAATGCTTAATTAAGAGCAGTGATACGAGCAAGAGTAGTGTGCAGGTATCTTATTTTTCTTATCTAATGCAAGGAAACATAAATCGTTTTAACTAATTTCTACCAGCATGTCACATGTGCAACAAAGAGAAAACTCTAAATCCACACACAGGAATGCATAAAAAGCTCTCCCTCACCCTCCATTTGGCAAATCTGACCTCTTTAAAAAAAAAACTTTATTTAACTAGGCAAGTCAGTTAAGAACAAATTCTTATTTTCAATGACGGCCTAGGAACAGTGGGTTAACTGCCTGTTCAGGGGCAGAACGAGAGATTTGTACCTTGTCAGATTCCTGCTTACAAGTAAAAACTCAAAAAGGAAGTACTGTAGTACCAGTGACTTGTTAAATAAGGAAGTGGGCCGATGAAACGGTTGCTAAACCACAGGACTGTTTTGCTTGCACAGACTGGAATATGTTTTGGGATTCATCCGATGGCATTAAGGAGTTTACCACATCAGTCACCGGCTTCATTAATAAGTGCATCAATGATGTTGTCCCCACAGTGACCGTACATATCCCAACCAGAAGCCATGGATTAAAGGCAACATCTGCACTGAGCTAAAGGCTAGAGCTGCCGCTTTTAAGGAGCGGGACACTAATCCGGATGCTTATACAGAACTCCTGCTACGACCTCCGACGGGCCATCAAAAAGGCAAAGCATCAATAGAGGACTAAGTTCGAATCCTAACACGCTGGCTCTGACGATCGTCGGATGTGGCAGGACATAAACTCACAGATTACAAAGCGAAACCCATTCACCAGCTGCACACTGACAGGAGCCTACCAAATGAGCTAAATGCCTTCAGTGCTCACTTCGAGGCAAGCAACACCGAACAATGCATGAGAGCACCAGCTGTTCCGGTTGACTGTGTAATCATGCTGTCCGTAGCCGATATGAGTAAGAATTTAAACAGGTTAAAATTCACAGGGCCAGATGGATTACCAGAACGCGTACTCAGAGCATGCGCTGACCAGCTGCCAAGTGTCTTCACTGACATTTTCAACCTCTCCCTGACCCAGTCTGTATTCCCCACGCTGACCCAATCCACCACGCTGACCCTCTACATGGGCTGCCTCAGCGGTGTGTGATTAGTCCTCTCCTGTACTCCCTGTTCACCCATGACAGCGTGGCCACGGACGACTCAACACCATCATTAAGTCTGTTGACTAAACAGTATGGTGGAAGGACAACAACCTTTACCTCAATGTCAGCAAGATAAGGAGCTGATCGTGGACTACAATCAACAAAGGGCCGAGCACACCTCAATTCTCATCCCCCTCAGGATGCTGAAAAGATTTGGCATGGGCCCACATACCTTAAAAAATGTTGACAGGTGCACCATTGAGAGCCTCTTGACTGGCTGCATCAATGCTTGGTATGGCACCTGCTTTACATTCGACCACAAGGCGCTTCAGAGGTTAGTGCTTACGGCCCAGTATATCACTGGGGCTGAGATTCCTGACATTCAGGCGGGGGCAGAGGAAGTCCCTAAAAATGGTCAAAGGCGCCAAACACCCAAGTCATAGACTGTTCTAGCTGCTACCTCACGGTAAACAGAAATACCTTATTTAAATAAGTATTCAGACCCTTCGCTGTGAGACTCAAAATTGAGCTCAGATGTATCATGTTTCCAATGATCGTCCTTGAGAGTTCACCTGTGGTAAAATCAATTGATTGGACATGATTTGGTAAGGCACACACCTGTTTATATAAGGTCTGATAGTTGACAGTGCATGTCAGGGGAAAGAACAAGCCATGAGGCCGAAGGAATTGTCCGTAGAGTTTTAATATATGATTGGGTCGAGGCACAGATCTGGGGAAGGGTACCAAAAGGGTACCAAAACATTTCTGCAGCATTGAAGGTCCCCAAGAACACAGTGGCCTCATGGCGTCATTCTTAAATAGAAGATGTTTGGAACCACCAAGACTCTTCCTAGAGCTGGCCGCGGCCAAACTGAACAATCGGGGGAGAAGTGCCTTGGTCAGGGAGGTGACCAAGAACCTAATGGTCACTCTGACACAGCTCCAGAGTTCCTCTATAGAGATGGGAGAACCTTCCAGAAGGACAACCATCTCTGCAGCACTCCACTAATCAGGCCTTTATGCTAGAGTGGCCAGATGGAAGCCACTCCTCAGTAAAAGACACATGACATCCTGCTTGGAGTTTGCCAAAAGGCACAGATAGACTCTCGGACCATGAGAAACACGATTTTCTGGTCTGATGAAACCAATATTGAACTCCTTTCCCTGAATGACAAGCGTCACACCTGCAGGAAACTTGGCACCATCCCTACAGGAAGCATGGTGGTGGCAGCATCATGCTGTTGGGATGTTTTTCAGTGGCAGGGACTGAGAGACTAGTCAACATCAAGGGAAAGATGAAAGGAGCAAAGCACAGAGAGATCCTTGATGAAAACCTGCTCCAGAGTGCTCAGGACCTCAGACTGGGGCGAAGGTTCACCTTCCAACAGGACAACGCAGCAGTGGCTTCGGGACAAGTCTCTGAATGTCCTTGCATGGCCCAGCCTGAGCCTGGACTTGAACCCGATCGAATATCTCTAGAGAGACCTGTAATATTCATATGTGTAAACCTACTGAATTGTAATTGGATGCATTTTACCTTCGTATCATATTGTGCTATGATTGGTTAATAGCACCCAGGTGGTGAGGTTATCTTCAGTTGATCATGGTATGAGACACGTGTACATGCCAGTTATAGCTAGCTAATAAAGAGCTACATTTAGAAATAACCTGTTGCTATCAAGCTCACAGAAGAGTCATCTAAGCTCACAATGTTCAACACACCGTTTTGACACTACAGGTTTTGTTGCCTGCCTTTTGGGATTGCCACAGTCCAAGACGAGTTTCAGTGAAAGATCGACGAAGTGTACGAAGGCCTCGACAGAGTTGTGTCAATTGTGGATGACATCCTGGTGTATGGTCGAACCAAAGAGGAACACGACAGAAACCTCTGTGCGATGCTGCAAAGGTCCCACGAGAGAGGAATTCGGCTCAACCCCGAGACGAGCACAGTCGGCGCTACAGAAGTCAGCTCCTTCGGACATCTTCTCACAGCGAATGGATTCAAGCCAGATCCACAGAAGATCTCAGCCATAAAAGAAATGGATCCACCAAAGAACCCTGCAGAGCTGGAAACAGTGCTTGGCATGGTCAACTACTTAGCCAAGTTCGCAACCTCTCCAATGCTAATGCACCTCTGCGTCAGCTGCTAAAGCAGTCCAGTGAGCTCCTCTGGGACAAGCAACACAACATTGCTTTCCAGAGACTGAAAGACTTGATCACGAGAGAACCAGGACCATTCCTTGCCTACTATGACCTCAACAAAGAGCTCAGACTCCAAGTGGATGCGTCGAAGTATGGACTAAGTGCAGTGCTACTGCAAGAAGGAAAGCCCATCGGCTACGCTTCCAAATCTTTCAGACTGTGAAATCAACAACGCTTAAATCGAAAAGGAGCTGTACGCCATTCTGTTTGGATGTAAGCGTTTCCATCTTTACATATAGACGACAAGTCATTGTGGAATCCGACCACAAGCCCTGCGAGTCAATCATGAGGAAACCACTAGCCGCAACCTCTCCAAGGCTACAGATCCTTCAACTATAAAAATACGACTTCACAATCACTCACCGTCCAGGCAAAGACATCCCTGTCGCAGACACACTCTCCAGGAAGTTTCTTCCCTACAAGGACAGCAGCCTCAGACATTCAAGTGCACACTGTGTACAACAACTTACCAGTTAGTGACACAATACTGAAGGAGAGCCGAGCAGAACAGAAAAGGACTCACAACTCACACAGCTGAGGAAAGTCATACAGGATGGATGGCCTGAGGAGAGGAGAAAATCCCCTTCGAGTGTCTCAGAGTTCTGGAACCATCGTGATGAACTATCACATATCAACTGAATAATTTTCAAAGGAGAGAAAAATCATAATTTCTGCCAGTTTCAGAGAAGAGATTTTGACAAAGATCCATGCTGGACACATGGGCATGGAAACGTGCAAACTTTAGCTCTTTGGTGTTTGAGGGGCGTCATTCAAGACAGGCTCGATTTTACCAGCAATGTCCTCTATTTGTTTGCACATTCGTTTTATTTTGGCCTAGAATGTGCAAACAAATAGAGGACATTGCTGGTAAAATCTCGCCTGTCTTGAACGACACCCCTCAAACACCAAAGAGCTAATGTTACCTTACTGTAACCCAGACAGATCCCTGGCAGGTCATGGCAACCGATCTGTTCACTAAGAACAACGAGGACTACAACGTAACAGTGGACTACTACAGCAGATAATTCAAACTCGACAAGCTTCACAGCAACACATCTGCAGCTGTGATACACAAGCTGAAAGCAATCTTTGCCAGGAATGGCATTGTAGAGAATTTAATATCTGACAATGGCCCCTCTTACAAATCAAATGAGTTTGAATCCTTCACAAAAGCATGGGAGTTCACACGTCACCACAAGCCCACATTACCCTGAATGTAATGGCTTTGCTGAAAAATCTGTGCAGATTGCCAAATCACTCATGGACAAAGCGAAAGCAGACAAGAGAGACCCCTACCTCATTCTCCTTGAATACCACAACACTCCAGTTGACAACTTCAAATCACCAGCCCAGCTGTTGATGAGCCGCAGTCTTCGCTCAATCCTTCCCAGCACCAACCAGCAGCTGCAACCTGAGGTCGTCAGCTACAAGGAAATGCATGGAGAACGTGCACAGAGACATCAACAACAAAAATAATACTACGACAGGTCAGCAAGACCACTGCCACCACTGGACGACGGAGAGTCAGTTACAATCCAGGAGCATGGCCACTGAAAGCCAGCAGTCATCATACAGCCAGCTGACACTGAATGTTCATATCGCGTCCGCACTGCAGAAGGAGCAGTGTACCGACGCAATCGTCGTCACCTACTGAACACAAAAGAACAATACACTGACGAGATTAACTGTTCCCCTGAAAGAGAATGTGATGGACTAAAACACACACACACACACAGCACAACATACACCATACTTACCACAAGAACTGTTGACTGACACAGAAGCATGCTCAGCATCATATCACACAAGGCCAGGAAGAGAGGTCAAGCCCAGAGCTGTCCTCGACCTGTGAAATGTCAAAGGGTGTAGGCAGATCACTGCCCTAAAAGAGTTCCAGACTGTAAACTTGTTATTGAAAAGTTGACTTGAAGTGCTTTGGTATTGTATTTGTTTGAAATTTTAAGATGTCATTGCTAAAGTGAAAGTTGAGTTTCTGAGAAACCTTTGTTCTAAAAGTAACAGTATGCTGAATCCTTGTTTCAGAGTCTGTTATGTTGATTCAGTTGGTACAGTATAAATGGTTACTTACCCTGAGAGCATGTATTCAATTGTACAAAGCGTGCAAAACAAGACAAGACCTGACAATAGCTGTGCAGCAACGCTCCCCATCCAACCTGACAGAGCTTGAGATGATCTGCAGCGAAGAATGGAAGAAACTCCCCAAAGACAGGTGATCCAAGCTTGTAGCATCATACCCAAGAAGACTTGAGGCTGTAATCGCTGCCAAAGATGTTTTAACAAAATACTGAGTAAAGGGTCTGAATACTTATGTAAATGTGATATTTCTGTTTTTGTATTTTTAATAAATATGCAAACATTTCTAAAATCCTGTTTTTGGTTCGTCATTATGGGGTATTGTGTGTGTAGATTGATGAGAAAAAAACAACAATTTAATCAATTTTACAATAAGGCTGTAAAGTAACAAAATGTAGAAAAAGTCAAGGGGTCTGAATACTTTCTGAATGCACTGTAGCTCTATTCTTGTGTATTTTATTTTATTCCTTATCTTAGTATTTTATTTTAAAACTCTGCATTGTTGGGAAGGGGTAGTAAGCAAGCATGTAAATGTAAAGTATTCACCAGTGGTACTCAGCTCGTGTGACAAATACAATTGGATTTAGATTTGAATGGTGTCACTTGATCGAATACTTTCCCCTTTCCTTTTACAGTCTATGGCTCAAAACAGCAATGTATGATGGTTAAATTGTGACTGACTGACTGATCTACAAACAACAATGAGTAATTATTTATCATGCAAGTTGATTTTTAGTTCAGTCAATCGGCAGTCGCCTGCGGCCATGTTGATGCTCTCTAATACGACCGTTGGCTTGAATGCATCAACAGTCTTAGGTCCTTCGAAATACTACGTATGCTTTTTGAAACCGGAAGTCTAACCAGACAAATTGTATGCAGTTTTACAAGATGTTGTCAATATTTAACTCCATTCCAACACACATGGTAAGAATTTGAACTATTACTGAATTCAAAGTCTGTTGCAAATAGCTACAAATTAAAAAATAATGAGTAGATTAATCAAAGGCTAGCTAACGTTTGCTACAATTTCAAGCAGTTGCAGTAAGCTAGCTAGGGAGCAATAACGTATAAACTAGTTCAAAACAAAATTCGATGCAAAAATAATATTGAACATTGTTAAGAGTACAATAATTAGCTAACGATTCATCCAACCATAAATCCATGTCATATTGTTGGAATCAAACATTGATCAATGTTTGGATGCTAGCCAGCTCGATGCCCATATGGCACATCATTGAACCGCAAGATAGATCCCATGTGTTATTGTGCATGCCCTAGAGTTCGAACCAAATGTATAAATGCATCCCCAATCACAAAGCCTATAATAATACTACTCCTCAAGGCACCACTTTTGATCAACCTTATTGATCTGTCTTGATTATTGATTGACACGTCAGATATTAGTTTTCCAGTTGTGATGTAACAATCTACCAGTCTTTCCTCAAAAATGATAAACTTTGCAAATGGCTTGGTGATGTTTTAGGATTATAAAGGACAAAAGCTGGCGGAGCAGATCTTCCAAGGAATCATACTTGCCTCAGCGGTGAGTGGTCTGACAAACATGCCTATTAAAATGTACTTTTCAGTGTGTTGTTTTTACACTATGTTTAACCCTAGCCATTGATCATGACTCCCAGTTCCATTTGGTTAGGGTTCCCACATGGCCATATTTCCCAGCCTGGTCTCATAAACTAGACGTAACATAGTAAACGTAAATCCGAGACACTCAGTATGATATGTTACGTTTGGTATGGTTACACAAGACAGATGGTTACTTATGGAAAAATAACGTGAACATCTAGCAACCCAAAGGTTGAATCTCATCAGACAACTTTAGTATTTTAGCTAATTAGCTACTTTTCAACTATACTGAAGAAAAATAAACACAACAGTTAAGAAATGTAGCTCAGTAAAATTTGTTAAGGAAATCAATCAATTTAAATAAATTAATAAGGCGCTAATCTATAGATTTCACATGACATGTAGGCCCACCCACTTAGGAACCAGGCCCAGCCAATCATAATTAGTTTTTCCCCACGAAAGGGCTTTATTACAGACAGAAATAGTTGTCATTTTCATCAGCTGTCCGGGTAGCTGGTCTCAGACAATCCCGTAGGTAATGAAGCCGGATGTGGAGGTCCTAGCCTGGCTTGGTTACACAAGGTCTGTGGTTGTGAGGCCGATTGGACGTCTCTAAAACATAATGGTAGAGAAATTAACATAAAATTCTATGGCAACAGGTCGGGTGGACATTCCTGCCGTCAGCATGCCAATTGCATGCTTCCTCAACTTGAGACATCTGTGTCGTTGTGTGACAAAACTGCACATTTTAGGATGGCCTTTTATTGTCCCCAGTACAAGGTGCACCTGTGTAATGATCATGCTGTTTAATCAGTTTCTCAATATGCTACACCTGTAAAGTGGATGGATTATCTTGGCAAAGGATTAAATGCTCACTAACAGGGATGTAAACAAAAACATTTGATATGCTTTTTGTGCGTATGGAACATTTTTGGGATCTTTTATTTCAGCTCATGACACCGGCACTTTACATGTTGCGTTAATATTTTTGTTCGGTTTTCTTACTACTTTTGAGCTAATTTCCAACTACTTAGCATGTTAGCTAACACTATCCCTTTAACCTAACTCATAAACTTAACCTTAAAACCAACACCTAGCTAACGTTAGCCACCTAGCTAGAATTTGTAACAAGTTTTTAGAAATTTGTAACATTGTAACTTTTTGCAAATTCTTAACATAATATGAATTGTAATTCATAACATATCATACGGAATGGGTGATGGAGATCCACAAATTAATACACACCATACGAAATGTAACATGTAACATATAATTCTAAATTGGGTTCTCAGATTTACATACAGAATAATACGAAATGCTCTGAGACCAGGTTGCATTTCCATTCTGGTGAACTACCTGTACTAATTAGCCATCTGTCTCTGTACACCTGTTTGTAATGGAAGATGAACGTCACAAAAAAATACTGTTGGCTGCAGCTGTGTTAAAACAGTGTAGAGTAAGTGTGTATCCTCCATTTTTTTTTTTATGATTTGAAAGTAGAGGGATTTATGTTTCTAGAACCTAATTGACAATCGATTCACGTTTAAATGTATTTGGCTGTTTTGGCTTCCAAAGCCAGTTAGTCTTTAAACAGAACATGTAATATCTTGGAATGGAAGGTGTAACATTAGGCTCCTTTAGTCCATTATTAGGCTAACCCCTTGCATTACCCTCCAGGTGATCGGATTCGCTTATGGCCTCATCATTGAACAGTTTGGGTGGACTGTGTACATAGTGTTAGGAGGTTTTGCTGTGTCTTGTTTGGTGAGTTAAGTTTCATTCCATTGTCCCTGAATATGTGTATTTGATGTTGTGCCAAGCAGAAAATGTTGCACCTGTGCAAAGAGTGCACCCACAGACCAACCTTGACTCAGGTTTATTCAAAATGTATACTCTGTAGTCATTACATTCTCATCTGCAATGTAAAACATTTTACGGGACTAACCCTCTTCTCCTCAACATCTCGCCCTTATCCCATGTCTCCTCGCCTCTCCCCTTCTCAGCTGACCCTGCCCCCCTGGCCCATGTACAGACAGAACCCCCTCTCCTGGCAGCCAGCCCTACCAGAGACTACAGGAGAAACCCTGCAAAAGCCTCAGGAGAATCTGAAGAAGAAGAAGCACAAGTAGATCATGACTGTTTGTACCAGTTTGCCCAAGACACGTTTTGTGACTGAAAATAACCGTATGTCTGTACAATAAATCCTTGTTTAAAGGAACCCTTTGTTACAGGGTATTATGCCAAACAGTGGTGGAATGTCAATGTACAATAAACAGATTTGCTACTGTGGATACTTTGTAGACTGCACTCATGTTATCATCCCAACTGTTTAATAATGTGGATATAAGAATCTATGTAATGTAAGGATAAATAAAGAACTTTAAATGGTTTATAAAGTCAAACAAAGGGGATGGAAATATCTACAATACAGTACTTCTACACAATCAGGAAATTAAGAATTTACTATGTGTTTATAGGTACATTTATTATTGCACTAGTTTGCATTATAAATATTTAATTACAATAATCAATCTACCTAACAGGTAGAAAAATGGTAACAGAAGACTCATTGCATATTGTAACCTTTATGGAAAATTAGATTATGTATTTAGTCTAAAAATAGTCACATGAATTTATACATTGGATATGGAGGTGCAATTGTCTATACAAATGTATTGCATTGTTCATTAGCTGAACTTAACCCTTGAACGAAACATCCTCAAAGAACTTTAGCTGCCGCACCATCAGAGCATATGACTGGTACTTGTCCTCTCCCATCTGCTCCCGAAGACACCGCTGTGTGTGGAGAAAGAATAAAACTGAGATTACAGCCATGTCTAGCTGGAAGCACGATCATGGATGTCATTTTGAATCTTAACCTCTCGTTTGTCCTCGTCATCGTCCTCCATTATGTCCAGGACTCTGTCCAACAGCTTCACCCCCAGTCCCTTCACCACATCTGTTCTCAGGTGCTCAATGGCTCTGCGGACCTTCGCCGGTCCAGATGTGGTGCCTTAAGAGGAGAGTTGAATACAATTTTTGTTTTGAATCCACTTATTTCTTATGTAGAAATAAATTGATTTCTCAGTGATAAACCAGTCACCAGGGCAATATTGCATTGAATCTGCTAAGGATGCTCAGGGAGACTGTTTTGGCCGAGACTGACCGTTGGGTAGTTCACTGAAGTGGAACTCCTGCTCCTCTCTAGCTTTCCCATGCAGCACCAGTGTGTCCTGTACTTCCTGTTCAACTTAAACTCAGCCAGTGGAGTAGAGCCAGATCTACCACCACCATCCAGCTCACTAACAGCATCTCTGCCATCCATTCGCAATGTATGGGCCATCCTCTGAACCAGGTCCTGCAAATCACTGGATTCACTCTTTCTGCAATAAAAAAAGTGTCAGATTTAAATGCGCATATCACCAGCAACACTTAAAGGGCTTTGCGCTTCTATGGGTGGGGGGATGGCACTGCTCCCAAAGAGCTAGAACAAGTTGTTTTTACCCCTCTTTGCAGTCCCTCTCAGAGTGATCAGTTGAGCTGGTGGAGGAGCTGTATTCATCGTCGTCAGACGGTCGCCCCAGCAACCTGTCCTGCTAGAGAAGAATACACCACTGTCATACACTGAAGCCAATTATACACTGATTTAACTTACTGTAACAGTAAGACAATGGAGATCAACCTATAGTTACCTTGTTTGTTTCCTTGTCCATGTCAGATACAGAAAGAGTGACAGTGGGGTTCTGGAACTCTGGCTGTTTATTATGTAACGAGGCAACCTCATTCGACGCCGTTCTTACTGTATTGACAACCGCAGGAAAGAAGAATACTACAGTGAGCAATACAAAGCATAGCTACCGCTTTATTGTTTAATATGACAAAATGGCCCTTGCCAATTCTGTCTGGTCCTATGGTCATATGATATATTGACAACACAGAGCAGAGGAGTTAACCTGGTTGGCTTGGGTTCTCCTGGGACTGCCTCAGTCTTCTCCTCTCCCTGGCTGAAAGAGGACGCTCCTGGAAGCAGTAGAGAAATTAAACCTTATGTTTAATTTCTCATCCTTACCTGCCTATGTAATTACCATCTAAATACATGGGCATTAAACTTATTGTAAAGTTGGAACAACTTTATTTCAACAAAAAGGAAATATAATGGATAATATACAATTAGCAGTATACACTGAGTATACCAAACATTAGGAACACCTTCATAATATTGAGTTGCACCCCTCCCTTTTACCCTCAGAACAGCCTCAATTAGTCTGGAGCATAGACTCTACAAGGTGTTAAAAGTGTTCCATGGTGATGCTGGCCCGTGACTCCAATGCCTCCCACAGTTGTATCAAGTTGGCTGGATGTCTTCTGGGTGGTGGACCATTCTTGATACACAGTGATTTTTTTTTTGCAGTTCTTGACACAAACAGGTGCGCCTGGAACCTACTACCATACCCCATTCAAAGGCACTTAAATATTTTGTCTTGCCCATTCACCCTCAATGGCACACATGCACAATCCATGCCTCAACGGTCTCAAGGCTTTAAAAAATCATTCTTTAACCTGTCTACTCCCCTTCACCTACGCTGATTGAAGTGGATTTAACAGGATTATAGCTTTCACCTGGTCAGTTTATGTGATGGAAAGAGGTGTCCTTAATGTTCTGTACACTCAGTGTATATTCCAAGACCTCAACCCTATGTTTGAGCAGTAGCTGTTTAGTGCATTGACCTCACTTGTGTCAGTGGAATGTTGCTGTCCTTGGAGGAGTTGATGGTCGTGGAAGAGTTTGTTGCGGTAGCCCTCTTCTTCTCTGTGTTTGCCCTGCTCCTCTTCTTCTCCTCCACTACCATTGCATCAACAGGAGGAGGCGGTAGAGGTCTAGGACCTGTCACTTTACACTGGGAGAGAACAAGCAAAGGTTGAAGAGCCTTTAGGTTCCAAAGCACTTTGACAGCTCAAAGCCATGATAAAGTCCCCCAGTCACTGTCCTCACCTTGTCCGGATCACTCTGTATCCACCTCCTGTCCTTCTGCCTGCGTTGCCGGGAGACAAATGGCTCAGAGGAGGAAGGCGTACACATAGGGAGCGTGTCCTGCTCTGGGACTGGAGAGAGGTGCTCCATGTGACAGGGTTCCTACATACACAGATAAAACATAACTAGCATCAATGACCTCTAAAGGATGTGCTATATGGAGTGTGGTAGCCTACAGAATAAACAAATCCCCACAATATGAGAACAAACTGGTTCTTACCAGTGTTATAACAGGAGGAAGGGTCTCTAGGAGCTTTTCTGTGGATTCCAAGCTCTCCTTTAAAGACAAGACAATAACACAGAGGCTTACAACTACTACAACTCTCATTCACAGGATTTACTAATGTATGTGCACTGTGTGTAGTACATGAGTATCATTCCCTATCCACAAGCCAGGTACTTACTCTGACATCTGCAGGATGTTTTTGTGTGGGATCCTCCTTCAGAAGATTCATGGTGTCATCTTTGTTATCAATATTTACTTCAAAAGTCTGTCCAGTGGATTCCACTTTGAATTCCCCTGCAGACCTTGATTCAGGCAAGCTGGTGGAAACATTCAGACTTACGGCCTGTTCAGGCACAGGGCTCTCAATGACCACATCTTTGAGTAGCTCCATTGTGTCATCCTTATCGTCCATGTTCACAGCTTTCTCTACAGAGGTTCTGACTCCGTCTCCGTGATTCAAAGCACACAGCATTAGAAGTCCATTGGCAGTCCTCCTCTCCTCTACCCTCCTACTGACACCTGATAGCACCCTGCGAGGAGGAGGCCGAGGGTGGGAGGGATCCCCTCTCTGGGCCCTTCTCTCCTCTTCCTGTGGCTGGATATCAATGTCAATGTTACTGATGGTTGCTAAGGATGCACCAGTGGTGTTGAGAATGTCTGATGCAGGGAATTTGGGTGTTAGATATGTCTTGGGTGGGGCTTCTTTTATGATTCCATTGTATCCATTACGCCTTTGTGAGTTCATCTCCTATGAATGAGAACAGAAATAGAACAAACACACCACAATGAAAACAATTAAGACACTTGTGCAACTTGATGAGCATATTTTTTACTTTATGGCCTGTATCTCTCACCGTCTCGCTCTCTCAAACAAAAATATAACCACAACATACAATTTTAATGAGTTACAGTTCATATAAGGAAATCAGTCAATTGAAATAAATTCATTAGGCCCTAATCTATGGATTTCACATGACTGGGCAGGGGTGCATCCATGGGAGGGCCTTCGAGGGCATAGGCCCATCCACTGGGGAGCCAGGCCCAGCCAATCAGAAAGAGTATTTCCCCACAAAATGGCTTTATTACAGACAGAAATATTCCTCAGTTTCATCAGCTGTCTGTGTTGCTAGTCTCAGTCAATCCTGCAGGTGAAGAAGCTGGATGTGGAGGTCCTGGGCTGCCGTGGTCTGCGGTTGTGAGGCCGGTTGGACATACTACAAAATTCTCTAAAACAACATTGGTAGAGAAATGAACATTCAATTCTCTGGCAACAGCTCTGGTGGACATTCCTGCAGTCAGCATGACAATTGCACGCTCCCTCAAAACTTGAGACATCTGTGGCATTGTGTTGTGTGACAAAACTGCACATTTAAGAGTGGCTTCTTGTCCACAGCACAAGGTGCACCTAATATATATATATATAAGTATTTAGTCAGCCACCAACTGTGCAAGTTCTCCCACTTAAAAAGATGAGAGAAGCCTGTAATTTCTACCTGTCTGGTCTTGGCCATTGTGGAGAGGTTGGAGTCTGTTTGATTGAGTGTGTGGACAGGTGTCTTTTATACAGGTAACGAGTTCAAACAGGTGCAGTTAATACAGATAATGAGTGGAGAACAGGAGGGATTCTTAAAGAAAAACTAACAGGTCTGTGAGAGCCGGAATTCTTACTGGTTGGTAGGTGATCAAATACTTATTGCATGCAATAAAATGCTAACTAATTACTTAAAAATCATACAATGTGATTTTCTGGATGTTTGTTTCAGATTCCGTCTCTCACAGTTGAAGTGTACCTATGATAAAAATTACAGACCTCTACATGCTTTGTAAGTAGGAAAACCTGCAAAATCGGCAGTGTATCAAATACTTGTTCTCCCCACTGTGTGTGTGTATATATATATATATACACAGTGCCTTGCGAAAGTATTCGGCCCCCTTGAACTTTGCAACCTTTTGCCACATTTCAGGCTTCAAACATAAAGATATAAAACTGTATTTTTTTGTGAAGAATCAACAACAAGTGGGACACAAGCATGAAGTGGAAAGACATTTATTGGATATTTCAAACTTTTTTAACAAATCAAAAACTGAAAAATTGGGCGTGCAAAATTATTCAGCCCCTTTACTTTCAGTGCAGCAAACTCTCTCCAGAAGTTCAGTGAGGATCTCTGAATGATCCAATGTTGACCTAAATGACTAATGATGATAAATACAATCCACCTGTGTGTAATCAAGTCTCCGTAGAAATGCACCTGCACTGTGATAGTCTCAGAGGTCCGTTAAAAGCGCAGAGAGCATCATGAAGAACAAGGAACACACCAGGCAGGTCCGAGATACTGTTGTGAAGAGGTTTAAAGCCGGATTTGGATACAAAAAGATTTCCCAAGCTTTAAACATCCCAAGGAGCACTGTGCAAGCGATAATATTGAAATGGAAGGAGTATCAGACCACTGCAAATCTACCAAGACCTGGCCGTCCCTCTAAACTTTCAGCTCATACAAGGAGAAGACTGATCAGAGATGCAGCCAAGAGGCCCATGATCACTCTGGATGAACTGCAGAGATCTACAGCTGAGGTGGGAGACTCTGTCCATAGGACAACAATCAGTCGTATATTGCACAAATCTGGCCTTTATGGAAGAGTGGCAAGAAGAAAGCCATTTCTTAAAGATATCCATAAAAAGTGTTGTTTAAAGTTTGCCACAAGCCACCTGGGAGACACACCAAACATGTGGAAGAAGGTGCTCTGGTCAGATGAAACCAAAATTGAACTTTTTGGCAACAATGCAAAACGTTATGTTTGGCGTAAAAGCAACACAGCTCATCACCCTGAACACACCATACCCACTGTCAAACATGGTGGTGGCAGCATCATGGTTTGGGCCTGCTTTTCTTCAGCAGGGACAGGGAAGATGGTTAAAATTGATGGGAAGATGGATGGAGCCAAATACAGGACCATTCTGGAAGAAAACCTGATGGAGTCTGCAAAAGACCTGAGACTGGGACGGAGATTTGTCTTCCAACAAGACAATGATCCAAAACATAAAGCAAAATCTACAATGGAATGGTTCAAAAATAAACATATCCAGGTGTTAGAATGGCCAAGTCAAAGTCCAGACCTGAATCCAATCGAGAATCTGTGGAAAGAACTGAAAACTGCTGTTCACAAATGCTCTCCATCCAACCTCACTGAGCTCGAGCTGTTTTGCAAGGAGGAATGTGAAAAAATGTCAGTCTCTCGATGTGCAAAACTGATAGAGACATACCCCAAGCGACTTACAGCTGTAATCGCAGCAAAAGGTGGCGCTACAAAGTATTAACTTAAGGGGGCTGAAGAATTTTGCACGCCCAATTTTTCAGTTTTTGATTTGTTAAAAAAGTTTGAAATATCCAATAAATGTCGTTCCACTTCATGATTGTGTCCCACTTGTTTTTGATTCTTCATAAAAAATACAGTTTTATATCTTTATGTTTGAAGCCTGAAATGTGGCAAAAGGTCGCAAAGTTCAAGGAGGCCGAATAGTTTCGCAAGGCACTGTGTATATATATATTCCCAGAGTATTTTAGTGCTGTTCTGTTAGCTGTTCACTCTCACCCTTTTCCCTTTGGTGTTTAGGTCTGGCTGGGGACATTGAGGTGTGGGCTCAGACCTGGGCTTAGACGAAACCATAGACACTGCACTGGGTCTGCTGCTACTACCACCAACAGCTTTCTTTATGGACTTGGCAGTTTTCCTAGAGTGATTTGAACAAACAAGATATCCAAGATGACATCAATCCTACACATTTACTAAATATTTGTTCAACATACAAAGAAGCGAGAGAGAAAGAAAGCATTAGCCAGATACTACAACAAATGAAGCCACCTACTCTTTGGTGGCCTCTAAAAACATTGTGATTTGTCGTTTGATGTAGGGCTGACGTAGGATATGTTTGACATCAGGTCTGTCCTCTGGTCTCTTACACAGCATGCTCTTTATCAGCTCTCCCAGCTGAGGGTCGTACTTACTCGGCATCTGAGGCAACTGGATGACAGGAAAATAGATCAATGAATCTAGTAGCAAACAAATAATCTGTCATCATGACCAATGTTCCCTCTAATTTTTTTCAGCACTGAGCAAATTTCAGGTCTGCTGAGCGCAAACTTTTAACATTTTGAAAATTGTGTGCAACTTCTGTTGCGCTTTTACTGTGAACACTGAGTCTGTATCAGCTTTAAGTTACAGTTATAACAGTGGCCACGTAGGGTACTGTGGCTAATTGTTCATAATGTAGGCCTATCAGAGTGGCCCAACATAAAAATAACTATGGAGAAAATGCATTACATAACATTTTAACATAGCTATTCTATCATTCAGTCTACAGTAGCAGCCAATGTGTGGTGTGGAATGTAGGCCTACATTGAACAAGATATTAACCGGTTTATCCACTTGTCCTCCAGACAAGGAGGCGACTGAAAATGTGTTGTTTGATGCAAGAAACCACTTTACAACAAAAGAACAAAACATTATTATTCCCATACCTTTATTACAGAGAATCAGACAAATTATGCTACCCTCTGCCTATTGGCTACTTAGCTTATTCAAGACTGTCTCAAAATACAACACTACCCCTTTAACACAAAAAAAGGCTATTTACCTGAGTCACTTTTCAAAGATGGCTAGAAATGTACACATTTTGTGCTCTTGTAGAAAGCAACCACTCCCCCATTGAGGACTAGAAATGTGCTGGGATAATAACTCAATTACTATCAAAGCATATGAACAGATGTGCACACGTGGCTACATGCAGCTCTCACTGATCTCAAAACAAGCGCAACTACCCGCGACCACTCATGCTGTAAACACAATCCAGTTCAAAGTGAATGGCACAGATCCATATATGGCAATGATCTATTTGGATATAGGTCTACTGCAGCTCTGACTGGTTATGCGGCATTGGTCTGTGTAGAGTATGGGCCTGAGTCCTGCCTGTCACTGCAATAGAATCCTACTCCAATGCGTTCTGCCAACAAGAAAGTCTCTTGCATAGTTAGTTTTGCATACTAAGTCTTGCATAGATAATTTTGTTTCGGTGTGTTGCATTGAAAGTGGCTAATATTGCGTTGATTAGATCACAATTCCCACAGTAGAGGGACGCGTTGATAGTGTTAACCAAAGGGGGAAACTAGAAAGTTCAATCTTGTGCTTCTCTGCGCAGGCTGATATTTCTTTAGCATGGCATTCCGGGGGAGAGCACAACTTAGAGGGAACACTGATCATGACTACTCATTTGGGAAAAGACGTAAGGGACTGACCTTTCCCTCTACAATGCGGTACACCAGTGAGTTCATGTCCTTGGCATTGAAGGCATGTTTCAGGGTGGACATCTCATACACACAGCAGCCCAGTGCCCACACGTCAGACTGGGGAGAAAAGGAGGCTTGAAGTTGGCAAATAAAAAGGCCTAGTGCACACAACAGCAATCTCCTCAGATTGTGTCTGGCTCAATAGAACTGCTGCTCTAAACAGTGATGATCTCAAGTATTGATCTACTAAGTATACCGTACCTTGTGGTTGTAGGGTTTGTTGGAGAACAGCTCCGGGCTCATATAGTATGGTGTTCCTATGAGGGTGCTGGCCATGTCATTCTGATTCTCCAGAACACGGGCGATGCCAAGGTCCCCCACTTTGATGATGTTAGTCTTGGTCAGAAAGATATTCTGGGTCTTCAGGTCCCGGTGCAAGATACACTTCTCATGTAGATACTACAATTCAACAGAGAAAAAAAGTCAGATGTTGTCACTAACTCTCCTGTACATAAGCCTCAGCCTCTGCCAAAACGAATGGAAAGAGGCAGAATAGATGTTGCAACATATCAATCAATTGTTATACAATCTCAGCTACGATTTGATGCACTTCAATGTACCTGAAGGGCCATAGCTATCTGGACGAACCACTCCACCACCTGCCTTTCAGGTAGGAGTTCCCCCTTCTGTTGCTTGAGTCTATGGTAGAGGTCGCCTCCCTCGCAGAAGCCCATGGCGATGTAGAGCTGGCAGTCTTCTCCTTCCCACGACTCCCTGTATGTCACGATGTTTGGGTGTCGTAGTTGCGAGAGAAGCTGAGCCTCTTGTTCCGCGGCTCGCCGCTCACGTTTCGAGGACGTGGTCAAGTTCAACTTCTTTATGACATACTAAGGAAAACAGGCTAAACGAGTTCGACTTCGCGTAACATATTTCACTCTGCAAACGTTCTGTCTAGACGCATGTGGCCAACGTTCTATCTAGACCGTTGTCACAAATGCGTCTAGACAGAATGTTCACAACATTTGCCGCAGTTCTTTATTTCTAAATGGTAAACGTATCTACCTTATTTGTAGATCCCATAGGCAGTAATATGAATGTTGGTTAGCTAGCTAGTTGCTAACTTGTTGTGATATCGAGGATTCAGGGAAGGGAATAACTTACATGTGTCCGAGTCAAACAAACCTATTATAACGTTTTTCAAACCATGTTTTGAAGTGGATTGTTGTATTCTTACCTGCTTACGGTCGGTTTTGTGTTTCACCAGATTCACCTCTCCATAACTCCCCTTTCCAACAACTCTGATAAACATGTAATTATTCATGACTTCAAATCGTACAGTCTAACTGTTACCCCAAATTCAAAGGGTATAATCTAGTTAACTAATTGAAGACACGGCTGTGAATATCTCCCATTTTCTGCACACTATAAATTCAGATTTCTAACTTATTTAGCACTGGGTAATATACATACAAGACGCTTTTTTTAAACACAGGAAATCATCACTGGCTTTTTCGTCACTAGGCAACTGGCACATGAAAGTTGACGTTGGTTAGAGGGGTGTACGAACCCGTAAACAAACGCCCCCATTTATCCCATAGCCCCATCTAGGGTAGAAAAAGAGCATGAGCTGTTTGTTATAAATGTTGTTGCAGTTGTTGTATGGTGTTCCCCGGACATTGCATGAAGATTTTTTTATTGTCTGTTTGTCTTTCACACATCACGGATTACATCGATTTCCAGAAAATGTTTCATTTCAAACAGTGTTGTTTATAATCATCCCAACCTGTATTCAAAAGCCTACATTTAGTCCCTATAATGTAATTGACGGATGCATGCATGAATGAATGGGGATTTGACAGAGGGATGGAAAATATTGAGTAATTGATGGCTAAGGTAACTCCACTAGAGGGCAGATGATACTAACAAAGTTGGTAGTGCAAGGAGTTTGTTTGATTGAATTCTAATTCATGTTGCCTATTCCTCTCACACTGTCCTTGACAGTGGCTATAGTGGCTATAATGAGAGAGCATATTGAATATAATTCCAGAGGGAATGAAGTAGCCTACTTGTGTATGACTTGTCATCATTGTAACACAATTATTTGTTGGATGTTTTTAGTAGGCTTTACTTTCTTTGATGTTTTTGTGGTTTATCTCGATAGCCTATTACTAACACTTTGACCAAACAATTAGGCTGGGACAATTTACCCTGTCCGTAGGCCTTGGATAGAGAAGACACCTACCTTAAGCAGAATGTTAAAAAACAAAACAATAATGAAGCAGCATGCTTACCTTTGTGCCAAAAACAGGTTATTCATTGATGTTGGAGCCCCTTGTGTTTGCCACTCCCTCCGCCCATTGCCCTGACGTCATGAGAGTGCTGTTGGAGGTGTCGAATCCAGTTTTTCCGCGAGCGACGCGAGTCCAACATTGGTGAAACAGTAAGAAAGGAACAACCTTTGAAATCGTACAAATCACAGGTAAGAATCTCTGTTATGTTGATTAGAACATTGTGTGGACATTATTATAATGACTGGCATAATTCAAATGTATAATTCAGATGTTGTCGCTATATGGAAAAATGCCCTGAATGCGAGAATAGTTTACGTTTCTGGTCTGCCTAAAAACCTATTTGAAATGTTAAACCATAGCCTAAATAGTTTATTGCTTTTATAACTATAGTTTCGTACTAGTTTAAATGAATAATCTATTGAAAGTAATTGTTTCGTAGCTGGTTGACCTCTCAGACTGAAACAAGCTACGAGACAGACAGTGCCCCATCATGTGGAACGTTCATTCATATGAATATGCATGCTAGTGTTTAACATTAGTATTTACATAGCCCAGATACTAAAGAGTTGCGGGCATATTGGTTTATGGTACTAAGCATATTTTTCAGTAGAGATCAGAGGCCACTGATGGAGTGTGTGCAAACCAATAGAAAGAGTATAAACTGATAGTAGTGCTTAATTTTATCATTGACATTTTAGAGTGTAGGTCCTCATAAATGTGTTATAACTTATTGTAACCATTTCCCCATTTTAGTGTCTTACTAATCTAGAATGCTTGAGGTATTTTTGTCTTCTGCTTGCATTCTCTCTCTCCTTCGAGCGCTCATAATTTTTTATACAGTCTATTACACACACACACACACACACACACACACACACACACACACACACACACACACACACACACACACACACACACACACACACACACACACACACACACACACACACACACACACACACACACACACACACACACACACACACACACACACACACACACACACACACATACACATACACATACAAACACACACATACACACACACACGACACACATACATCCTCGCTCACGTTCCATGAGCCAGCTCGGAAGGAGAACGCGGCTTATCAATTAAAAAGCTCATTTTGAAAGGGATTTGCTTAGTGTCATAGACTCCGGTGTCCCTGATGAGCTGTGGTTCAGATCAAGATGATATCATGACAAGGAGAATGTTATATTTGTGAGTGGACAGTGATATGTTACTGTAACACAGAGACACTGTGATGTTGCAGCTCTCAATGTGGAGGTATCAGTTAGGCTAGCCTACATGCTCTTGACCTTTTGTCACAGGGTGTAAACAGTTTGTTTTGGGGGGGAGCATGGTATTTTTTCTATTACAGGATATTGGATGACTGTCACTCATATTCCCATTCACCAGGCTCAAAGTGAAATTGATAGGTTTAGGCTACTACATGATACTAACATTTTACCTATACCCATCATGAGGTTGTTACAACCTAGCCTAAAATAAAATAAGCATTTTATTAATCAAGGTAAAAGCCAGTGACACATTCAATACCGCCTTGCACTCTCTTGGCTTCATCTATCTGATTTAGGGTGTAATCAGTAGTCCAAACAGTTGCAAACGAGAGTTTCTTTTGGACAAATTAAGGTATGCTTATCCCCTTTTCGTTTGCTTCCATGTAAGAAAAGTTTTTCAACAGAATAGGTCGGAATGAATATACCCCTGATCACCCACACACACAGTTCACTTTCATAGCAGCCACATACAAACATCATGATTACTTTGTTTGTTGTATAATTCCTTCTCACATCTACACGCTCTCCTCCTCTCACATTTTCCCTTCGCTTGTGGACTTCAGCGCAACCGGACGTGATTGGGAGTCCCATAGGGCGGCATACAACTAGGCCCATTGTTGTCTGGGTTAGGGTTTGGCCAGGGTAGGCCGTCATTGTAAATACACATTTGTTGTTAACCGACTTGCCTAGTTAAATATAAGTTAAATAAAAAAAATAACAGCTGTCTGTGACCAGGCTAAAAAGCATTCTAAGCAAAACCTTCATACCATAACTTCTAACCGGTACTCACTGCCTACACCATTGTCACCATATTAGCTAATATCATAGTCAACATAGCTACTAGATCTAAATGCGTTAGTAAACCTGTTACAATTATGCAGTACAGTGTACAGCAAGCAGTTTAGTAGGTACACTGGAATTCCCTGATGGCAATAAATTAATACAACTAAATCTTACCTTGACTTGGAAGAGTTCCAGCTAGCTAACAATCCCTCTCTGTTTGAGCCGGGTGTTTGAGTAGGATTAACTACCTAGCTGCATTGGCAAGCTAAGTAAGTGAAAGTGAAAGTGAAAAAAACTAAAACTAAATATAATTAGCTCTCTATCTCTCTCTTGCTTCTCGTTCATTTTTGAATAAATCATTTGTTAAAAACTGTTCAACTATTTTCTTTCTCTCTCTTTGAGTCAACTCCTCTCCACATTTTATGCAATGCTAGCTAGCTGTAGGTTATTCTTTTAGTGATTCTCTGATCATTTGATTGGGTGGACAATATGTCAGTTTATGCCGCAAGAGCTTTGAAAGATTGGAGGACATCCTCCGGAAGTCGTCAAAAATACTTTGTCAGTCTATGGAAGGGGGTGAGAAGCATTAGCCTCCTAGGATTTGTAGCCTCAACAGCACACTCTGGGGTAGCACCATTGTTTAGCCATAGGACAGCTAGTTTCTGTCTTCCTCTGGCTACACCATGGTGCAACCCCAGAGTGTGCTGTTGAGGCTACTGTAGACCTTCATTGCAAAACAGTGTGTTTTAATCCATTATTTGGTGACATGAATATATTTAGTATTGTTTTATCTAAACAGGATAAACTATGTTTAATTTTTAATAAAATTCACTGAGGAGGATGGTCCTCCCCTTCCTCCTCTGAGGAGCCCCCACTGGGTGTAATGTAAAGTTATATCAATAGACCAAACATATGAAGGTGTTTTCACTAAAGTGGATAAAAGCGACTGGGGATACACCATGGATTTTCTGAAGGCTTGTCTGGAGTTGCTATGTTAGGCTAGAGCGATTGTGAAAACATATAGCATGTTTATTGCCGTAAAATATTTGAAGGATTTTTATAATTTACCATGTTTTTAACCAGATTTGCTTTATTTTTGTTACTTTGTGTAACCTCAATTGCCATTGTTCCTCTGCACACCTCTGTCCCTATTCTCTGTTGGGGGTCAATGTCATGTGACCTCTGCACTGATTGGTCCATGGATTCACACACACACACACACACACACACACACACACACACACACACACACACACACACACACACACACACACACACACACACACACACACACACACACACACACACACACACACACACACACACACACACACACACACACACACACACACACACACACACACACACACACACACACACACACACACACACACAGCTGGGTTGTGGAGCTGGTCTGTGCCTAATGTCCTTTGGCATTCTGATCCACTAGTGAGCCTTTATTGATATGACAACTAAACACACATCATTTATGGAAAGTGTGTAATCAGGAAAGGATCAGTAGTGGAGTGATGACTTTGTACAATAAAGAGCAAAAGCTGGAAAATCTTTAAACACAGATTGTACTCAGTGATGAGGTTCAGATAAATTAGTTTGCATCGCATGTTACTGAAGGCTTATTAAGCAAGAGAGCTTATGAGTGCACTGAAGATGAGCCAATGGGTGATGAGCCAATGGGCCTTTCTACTTTGTGTGTGTGTGTGTGTGTGTGTGTGTGTGTGTGTGTGTGTGTGTTAGAGGTTGACAGATTATGATTTTTCAACGCCGATACCGATACCGATACCGATTATTGGAGGTCCAAAAAAGCCGATACCGATTAATCGCCGATTAAGTTTAAAAAAAAATTGTAATAATGACAATTACAACATTACTGAATGAACACTTACTTTAACTTAATATAATACATCAATAAAATCAATTTAGCCTCAAGTAAATAATGAAACATGTTCAATTTGGTTTAAATAATGCAAAAACAAAGTGTTGGAGAAGAAAATAAAAGTGCAATATGTGCTATGTAAGAAAGCTAACGTTTCAGTTCCTTGCTCAGAACATGAGAACATATGAAAGCTGGTGGTTCCTTTTAACACGAGTCTTCAATATTCCCAGGTAAGAAGTTTTAGGTTGTAGTTATTATAGAAATGATCGGACTATTTCTCTCTATACCATCTGTATTTCATTCACTTTTGACTATTGGATGTTCTTATAGGCACTTTTGTATTGCCAGTGCAACAGTATAGCTTCCATCCCTCTCCTCGCTCCTCCCTGGGCTCGAACCAGCAACAGAACGACAACAGCCACCATCAAAGCAGCATTACCCATGCAGAGCAAGTGGAACAACTACTAGAAGGCTCAGAGCGAGTGACGTTTGAAACGCTATTATCGCGCGCTATCAGCATATCGATTGCGCAACCAGGGCTGGTAAAACCTTGGATCATTGCTATTCTAACTTCCGCAACGCATATAAGGCCCTCCCCCACCCTCCTTTCGGAAAAGCTGAACACGACTCCATTTTGTTGCTCCCTACCTACAGACAGAAACTAAAACAAGAAGCTCCCGCGCTCAGGTCTGTTCAACGCTGGTCCGACCAATCTGATTCCACACTTCAAAACTGCTTCGATCACGTGGATTGGGATATGTTCCGCATTGCCTCCAACAACAACGCCTCCAACTCAATCATCAAGAAACATACAGGAACTCAAATCCTTCTGTTCACCTGATTTAGAATTCCTCACAATCAAATTTAGACCGCATTATCTACCAAGAGAATTCTCTTCGATTATAATCACAGCCGTATATATCCCCCCAAGCAGACACATCGATGGCTCTGAACGAACTTTATTTAACTCTTTGCAAACTGGAAACCATTTATCCGGAGGCTGCATTCATTGTTGCTGGGGATTTTAACAAGGCTAATCTGAAAACAAGACTCCTAAATTTTATCAGCATATCGATTGCGCAACCAGGGGTGGAAAAACCTTGGATCACTGTTACTCTAACGTCCGCGACACATATAAGGCCCTGCCCCGCCCCCCTTTCGGAAAAGCTGACCGCGACTCCATTTTGCTGATACCTGCCTACAGACAAAAACTAAAACAAGAAGCTCCCACGCTGAGGTCTGTCCAACGCTGGTCCGACCAAGCTGACTCCACACTCCAAGACTGCTTCCATCACGTGGACTGGGACATGTTTCATATTGCGTCAGATAACAACATTGACGAATACGCTGATTCGGTGTGCGAGTTCATTAGAACGTGTGTTGAAGATGTCGTTCCCATAGCAACGATTAAAACATTCCCTAACCAGAAACCGTGGATTGATGGCAGCATTCGCGTGAAACTGAAAGCGCGAACCACTGCTTTTAATCAGGGCAAGGTGTCTGGTAATATGACCGAGTACAAACAGTGCAGCTATTCCCTCCGCAAGGCTATCAAACAAGCTAAGCGTCAGTACAGAGACAAAGTAGAATCTCAATTCAACGGCTCAGACACAAGAGGCATGTGGCAGGGTCTACAGTCAATCACGGACTACAGAAAGAAATCCAGCCCAGTCACGGACCAGGATGTCTTGCTCCCAGGCAGACTAAATAACTTTTTTGCCCGCTTTGAGGACAATACAGTGCCACTGACACGGCCTGCAACGGAAACATGCGGTCTCTCCTTCACAGCAGCCGAGGTGAATAAAACATTTAAACGTGTTAACCATCGCAAGGCTGCAGGCCCAGATGGCATCCCCAGCCGCGCCCTCAGAGCATGCGCAGACCAGCTGGCTGGTGTGTTTACGGACATATTCAATCAATCCCTATACCAGTCTGCTGTTCCCACATGCTTCAAGAGGGCCACCATTGTTCCTGTTCCCAAGAAAGCTAAGGTAACTGAGCTAAGCGACTACCGCCCGTAGCACTCACTTCCGTCATCATGAAGTGCTTTGAGAGACTAGTCAAGGACCATATCACCTCCACCCTACCTGACACCCTAGACCCACTCCAATTTGCTTACCGCCCAAATAGGTCCACAGACAATGCAATCTCAACCACACTGCACACTGCCCTAACCCATCTGGACAAGAGGAATAACTATGTGAGAATGCTGTTCATCGACTACAGCTCGGCATTCAACACCATAGTACCCTCCAAGCTCGTCATCAAGCTCGAGACCCTGGGTCTCGACCCCGCCCTGTGCAACTGGGTACTGGACTTCCTGACGGGCCGCCCCCAGGCGGTGAGGGTAGGTAACAACATCTCCTCCCCGCTGATCCTCAACACTGGGGCCCCACAATGGTGCGTTCTGAGCCCTTTCCTGTACTCCCTGTTCACCCACGACTGCGTGGCCAAGCACGCCTCCAACTCAATCATCAAGTTTGTGGACGACAAACAGTGGTAGGCTTGATTACCAACAACGACGAGACGGCCTACAGGGAGTAGGTGAGGGCTCTCGGAATGTGGTGTCAGGAAAATAACCTCACACTCAACATCAACAAAACTAAGGAGATGATTGTGGACTTCAGGAAGCAGCAGAGGGAGCACCCCATCCCCTATCCACATCGATGGGACAGTAGTGGAGAGAGTAGCAAGTTTTAAGTTCCTCGGCGTACACATCACAGACAAACTGAATTGGTCCACCCACACAGACAGCGTCGTGAAGAAGGCGCAGCAGCGCCTCTTCAACCTCAGGAGGCTGAAGAAATTGGCTAGTCATCAAAAGCACTCACACACTTCTACAGATGCACAATCGAGAGCATCCTGTCGGGCTGTATCCCCGCCTGGTACGGCAACTGCTCCGCCCACAACCGTAAGGCTCTCCAGAGGGTAGTTAGGTCTGCACAATGCATCACCGGGGGCAAACTACCTGCCCTCCAGGACACCTACACCACCCGATGTCACAGGAAGTCCATAAAGATCATCAAGGACAATAACCACCCGAGCCACTGCCTGTTCACCCCGCTATCATCCAGAAGGCGAGGTCAGTAGAGGTGCATCAAAGCAGGGACCGAGAGACTGAAAAACAGCTTCTATCTCAAGGCCATCAGACTGTTAAACAGCCACCACTAACATTGAGTGGCTGCTGCCAACACACTGACACTGACTCAACTCCAGCCACTTTAATAATGGGAATTGATGAAATGAAAATATATCACTAGCCACTTTAAACAATGCTACCTTATATAATGTTTACATACCCTACATTATTCATCTCATATGCATACGTATATACTGTACTCTATATCATCTACTGCATCCTTATGTAATACATGTATCACTAGCCACTTTAACTATGCCACTTTGTTTTACCCTATACTCATCTCATATGTATATACTGTACTCGATACCATCTACTGCATCTTGCCTATGCCTTTCTGTACCATCACTCATTCATATATCTTTATGTACATATTCTTTATCCCCTTACACTGTGTATAAGACAGTAGTTTAGGAATTGTTAGTTAGATTACTTGTTGGTTATTACTGCATTGTCGGAACTATAAGCACAAGCATTTCGCTACACTCGCATTAACATCTGCTAACCATGTGTATGTGACAAATAAAATTTGATTTGATTTGATTTGACGAATACTCTGATTCGGTGAGCGAGTTCATTAGAAAGTGCATTGACAATGTCATTCCCATAACAACGATTAAAACATTCCCAAACCAGAAACCGTGGATTGATGGCAGCATTCGCGTGAAACTGAAAGCGCGAACCACTGCTTTTATCCAGGGGAAGGTGACCGGAAACATGACCGAATACAAACAGTGTAGCTATTCCCTCCGCAAGGCAATCAAACAAGCTAAGTGTCAGTATAGAGACAAAGTAGAGTCACAATTCAACGGCTTAGACACAAGAGGTGGCAGGGTCTACAATCAATCACGGATTACAAAAAGAAAACCAGCCCCGTCTCGGACCAGGATGTCTTGCTCCCAGGCAGACTAAATTACTTTTTTGCCCGCTTTGAGGACAATACAGTGCCACTGACACGGCCCTCAACCAAAACCTGCGGAGTCTCCTTCGCTGCAGCCGACATGAGTAAAACATTTAAATGTGTTAACCCTCGCAAGGCTGCAGGCCCAGACGACATTCCCTGCCGCGTCCACAGAGCATGCGCAGACCAGCTGGCTGGTGTGTTTACGGACATTTTCAATCAATCCTTATCCCAGTCTGCTGTTCCCACATGCTTCAAGAGGGCCACCATTGTCCATGTTCCCAAGAAAGCTAAGGTAACTGAGCTAAACGACTACCGCCCCGTAGCACTCACTTCCGTCATCATGAAGGGCTTTGAGAGACTAGTCAAGGACCATATCACCTCCACCCTACCTGACACCCTAGACCCACTCCAATTTGCTTACCGCCCAAATAGGTCCACAGACGATGCAATCTCAACCACACTGCACACTGCCCTAACCCATCTGGACAAGAGGAATACCTAAGTGAGAATGCTGTTCATCGACTACAGCTCAGCATTTAACACCATAGTACCCTCCAAGCTCATCATCAAGCTCGAGACCCTGGGTCTCGACCCCGCCCTGTGCAACTGGGTACTGGACTTCCTGAAGGGCCGCCCCCAGGTGGTGAGGGTAGGTAACAACATCTCCACCCTGCTGATCCTGCTGATCCTCAACACGGAATTCTGCATTCTGAGCCCTCTCCTGTACTCCCTGTTCACCCACGACTCAATCATCAAGTTTGTGGACGACAATACAGTGGTAGGCTTGATTACCGACAACGACGAGACTGCCTACAGGGAGTAGGTGAGGGCTCTCGAAATGTGGTGTCAGGAAAATAACCTCACTCTCAACGTCAACAAAGCGAAGGAGATGATTGTGGACTTCAGGAAGCAGCAGAGGGAGCACCCCCATCCCTATCCACATCGATGGGACAGTAGTGAGAGGGTAGTAAGTTTTAAGTTCCTCGCGTACACATCACGGACAAACTGAATTGGTCCACCCACACAGACAGCGTCGTGAAGAAGCGCAGCAGCGCCTCTTCAACCTCAGGAGGCTGAAGAAATTCGGCTAGTCACCAAAAGCACTCACACACTTCTACAGATGCACTGTCGAGAGCATCCTGTCGGGCTGTATCCCGCCTGGTGCCCGGCAACTGCTCCGCCCACAACCGTAAGGCTCTCCAGAGGGTAGTTAGGTCTGCACAACGCATCACCGGGGGGCAAACTACCTGCCCTCCAGGACACCTACACCACCCGATGTCACAGGAAGGCCATAAAGATCATCAAGGACAATAACCACCCGAGCCACTGCCTGTTCACCCCGCTATCATCCAGAAGGCGAGGTCAGTAGAGGTGCATCAAAGCAGGGACCGAGAGACTGAAAAACAGCTTCTATCTCAAGGCCATCAGACTGTTAAACAGCCACCACTAACATTGAGTGGCTGCTGCCAACACACTGACTCAACTCCAGCCACTTTAATAATGGGAATTGTTAGGTTAGATTACTCATTGGTTATTACTACATTGTTTGAACTAGAAGCACAAGCATTTCACTACACTCGCATTAACATCCGCTAACCATGTGTATGTGACAAATACATTTGATTTGATTTGATTTGAATTGGCCTTTTCACTTTGGTTACATCAGCCTCATCTCGGGAGTTGATAGGCTTGAAGTCATAAACAGCGCAATGCTTGACGCACAACGAAGAGCTGCTGGCAAAACACACGAAAGTGCTGTTTGAATGAATGTTTACGCGCCTGCTTCTGCCTACCACCGCTCAGTCAGATACTTAGATACTTGTATGCTCAGTCAGATTATATGCAACGCAGGACACACTAGATAATATCTAGTAATATCATCAACAATGTGTAGTTAACTAGTGATTATGATTGTTTGTTTTTTATAAGATAAGTTTAATGCTAGCTAGCAACTTACCTTGGCTTACTGCATTCGCGTAACAGGCAGTCTCCTTGTGGAGTGCGACGAGAAAGAGGCAGGTCGTTATTTCGTTGGACTAGTTAACTGTAAGGTTGCAAGATTGGATCCCCCGAGCTGACAAGGTGTAACCCTTTCGTTCTGCCCCTGAACAAGGCAGTTAACCCACCATTCCTAGGCCGTCATTGAAAATAAGAATGTGTTCTTAACTGACTTGCCTAGTTAAATAAAGGTATAAAAAAATCTATATATATATATATATATATATATATAAATTATTATTATTATTTTTTTAATCTGCAAATCGGTGCCCAAAAATACCGATTTCCAATTGTTATGAAAACTTGAAATCTGCCCTAATTAATCGCTCATTCCGATTAATCGGTTGACCTCTAGGACAGATACCCCCAAGGGACATCCTTCTACAGAGAGCATTTTTATCATGGGCTTATTACATGATATTGACATAGAAGCATGCAAAATGCATCTAGTACGGATACCCCCAAGGGACATCCTTCTACAGAGAGCATTTTTATCATGGGCTTATTACATGATATTGACATAGAAGCATGCAAAATGCATCAACCTCAATTTCGGTCAGGGCTTAGTTCCAAAATATGCCCATAGAAATGCATTTGGATAATTTCTGACTGATTTTGGTGAGATTGAAACCTCTTGCTTCGCCTCTTCCTCTTTCCTTCCACACACACCAATCCCCTCCTTCTGCCACTCACAACAACAAAGATGAGAGATAACTTCTTCCTCTCTGACAAGTGGTTTCAACTCACTATTTGCATTTGAGGTTTGTTTCAACATAACTGGTCATATGGACACCGAAACACATTGAGACATTACTGTAACAGGAGAAGTTAACCCATAACTACTAAAACTGGAGTGTCAATAATCATTGGTTCTGGAAAATGAATACTCAGTTTGTGGTGGAGGTCATTGCAGTACCATGTACTGCTAGCAGTGTTTTAGCCAAAGACTGTTATGCTAGCTGTCTAGTCTGTGTTTTATAAATGTGCAATAAGCATAAAAATATGCATTTGTATAAGGAGTTGGCAACTTGTTCTCATTCTGAAAAATAAGGTAGGCCACTTGATTTCAACATCTGGACAAAGAGGACAGGCTAGCATGCTGTTCAAACAGTTGGAGATGGACAGAAGGGTGTGTTCATAACAAATTCAACTGTTCTGCCTTGTTAGCTAGCAAATAGATCCAAGTTGGCTAAACTTGAAGTATAAAGATTAGCTGGTTACTCACTAGCATGTAGGCTTGCGCTTGAGAGATTGTTTCATGAGCCCGGTGTTCATTTTCTATAACGCATGCAACAAGAAGTTAGTAATTATTAGTGAATGTGCATTATGCATGGTTCTGGTAAAATTTTGTAACAAAAAGGGCCTTTTCATAGACTGACTTGATCGGTGATTATTGCAAAGAAGCAGCTTAAACTATTTTGATAAAATAATGAAATTATTAGTGGGTCCAATGCAGTGGCGATCCGTCATTCAGGGCCGCTTGTCGGTAAAAAACACATTTGTTTAAGCAAGTCAGTTATGTTTTTTTTAATGCAGTAAATGAGGCTGAATTAACTGTTTCGCTGCCTGACAAGGCTCCGCTGATAGCCAGGTTTAGAGGTGGTAAGGATCCACTCCATGGTGCTGAAAAGAAAGCTCTGCTGTTGGGACAGTTTTCTGTAGGCCGTAACAGTTTGTGGGCACCATTTGTCACCATCATAGTGCAATTAATGTATTGTTTAGTGTTGTGTTGTGTAGTGGCTTTGCTGGAATTCATCTAAAAAATAGTTTTTTAGTTTACAAGATTAACATGCTAAAATCGCAACTGGTCCTATGGTTGTGGAAGGCTGATATTTAGGGTTGCAAAGGGTCGGAAACGTTCCGGTAAATTTTCAGAGTTTTTCTGGAAATTGTCCTTGGGAAGTTAATCCCAGGAATTTTGCTTAAAATCATCGAAAATGTAGTTTATAACAGTGAACCTTTTTTTGTGGGATACACATAAGGCAATTCTAGGTCTTGTGGCATATTTTGGTTAAACTATCCCCAATTCAATGGAATTGCAACCCTCTGCATGCACAGTGCATTCTTCCATCACATGTGCAGTGCAGTCTTCAATCACATGTACATCTGATTCTCAAGATCTTGCGAACTAATGAGATGCTATTGAGCCCACACTACTACACTGTCTGAGCCAAGGACTACATGCTTTCTGGTAAGTTTTGATTACAATACTAGGTGGGGTGAATATATTTTGTATGCCATTTTTGTTAACTAGTAAATAGTAGCCTACAGCAAGGTGTGTTTAAATCATTTCTAACTTGTTAACACTTTCTGCTAGTTAGTTTTTGCTACCATGTGCGGTTTAGCTTGCTTGAGCCTATTAACTGAGCAGTGTTACTTCACCTGTTTCCATACATGTTTCATTAAAACAAATGTATCTTACAAAGGAGTTGTTTAATCTAACTGCATAACTATTTATCTGTACATGGAATTGTATTTGTTTTTCTTAATGATTTCTTTTCTGATCTTGACAGGAAAATGCCACGGTCACTATCTGATGTGTGGAGACATTTCACTGCAGCTAATGTAGAAGGAAAAGCTGTGTATATGTGCAAATACTGTGCCAAATCATATGTGAAGAATGCAACAAAGATGCAGAATCATCTGGCCATGTGCATAACGTTCCCTCAGAGCTCACAACAAGCAACCTCTGACCAAAGTCCCTCTACTTCTATTCGAGGTGAAAATTATGAATCAGACACCTTATCGATAGCAACAGCTCATGGTCCTCCTGCAATCAGAAGTTTTTTTGACTCAATGGAAGAACATAGTCAGAAAAATGCTGATGAATGTCTTGCTTGAGGTGTGGATGCAACTGCTTCACCTCTGATGCTCACAGGCAATGTGTATTGGAAGAGATTTTTCAATGTTCTTCGCCCAGCATACACTCTTCCAACCAGACATGCTTTATCTACTAATTTGCTGGATGCAGATTTCAACAGAGTTCAAGTGAAGGTCAGGCAGATCATAGAGAAAGCAGACTGTATTGCAATCATCTCTGATGGGTGGTCAAATGTTCATGGGCAAGGAATAATTAATTATATCATCTCCACCCCATAACCAGTATTCCACAAGAGCACAGACACAAGGGACAAAAGACACACTGGTCTCTACATTGCAGATGAGCTGAAGGCAGTCAGACAGACAATTCTGTGAACATGAAGGCTGCTTGGTCTAAAGTGGAGGAGTCTTACCCTCAAATCACACCCATTGGCTATGCTGCTCATGCATTGAATCTGATCCTCAAGGACATCATGGCACTGAAAACAATGGATACACTCTACAAGATAGCCAAGGAAATGGTTAGGTATGTGAAGTGTCATCAAGTTATATCAGCAATCTACCGCACCAAGCAAAGTGAGAAGAATAAGAGCACCACATTGAAGCTGCCCAGCAACACCCGTTGGGGGTGTTGTTGTCATCATGTTTGACAGTCTCCTGGAGGAGAAGGAGTCTCTCCAAGAAATGGCCATTTCACAGTCTGCCGATATGGACAGCCCCATCAAGAGGATCCTCCTGGATGATGTATTTTGGGAGAGAGTGGTAAGCAGCCTGAAACTCCTGAACCCTATAGCAGTAGCCATTACACGGATTGAGGGAGACAATGCCATCCTGTCTTGTGTTCAGACTCTGCTTGCATATGTAAGAGAAGAAATCCGTACTGTCCTGCCCACTTCACTGTTGCTCCAAGCAAAGGAAACTGCAGTTCTGAAATACATCAAAAAGCGTGAAGACTTCTGCCTGAAGCCCATACACGCCACAGTGTACATGTTGTTGGACCCTAAGTATGCTGGCAAGAGCATCCTGTTTGGTGCAAAGATCAACATGGCATATAGTGTCACCACTATCGTGTCTCACCACCTTGGCCTGCAAGTATGGCAGTTGTGCCAACATATCTCATCAGCCACCTGGTGGAAGGGACTTGTTGGATTTGAGGCTCTTTCCCCTGTTGCCTCCATCATCCTCCAAATCCCACCAACATCAGCCACCTCAGAGCGCAACTGGTCCTTGTTTGGGAACACACACACCAAAGCACGCAACAGGCTGGCCAATAAAAGTGTTGGCCATCTGGGCAAATTTGAGGCTTTTTGAGCCTGACAACGAGCCATCCTTAACAAGGTTGGAAAGTTACAGTGAAGATGAGGCCTCAGAGTCTGATGTTGAAGACGTGGACATTGAGGAAGTCCAGGGAGAAGACATGGAAGCCCGAGGGGAAGACACCCAAAGCTTTAGTTTCTTGACAATCATTTGTTGGAAACGTTTTTGGGAGATGCGATGGATCATTGGGGATCATTCAATATTCCCTTTCTTTTGTTGTTCAGTGAAATCATCCCATGTCAACTCATTTAATTAAAGTCCAATTCGTAACTAAATAGTTTAAAAAAAATTCTATTGGAAGAATTTAATAATTTGCAATTATGTCTACTTATGACGAGGTAAAATGTTTGTTTCCGTCTCCATATGATATGGTAAATATTTCCAATGCAAAAAACATCTACATTTAAATGGTATTAATATTAATTTGTATATATTTCCGTGAATTCCAATATATTCCTGTTAATTCCCATATATTCCCGTTAATTCCCACAGAAAGTTTCCACTTCTGAATTTTCCCCAAAATGTGCAAACCTACTTGTATTTTTCTGATGTTCACGATGTCACGCCCTGCCCTTAGAGAGCCATTTTATTTCTCTATTTGGTTAGGTCAGGGTGTGATGTGGGGTGGGCATTCTATGTTCTATTTTCTATGTTTTGTATTTCTTTGTTTTGGCCGGGTATGGTTCTTAATCAGGGACAGCTGTAAAATCGTTGTCTCTGATTGGGAACCATACTTAGGCAGCCCTTTTTCCCACCTGTCTTTGTGGGTAGTTAACTTTGTTTGTGACACATAGCCCTTAAACTTCGTGGTTGTGTTTGTATTGTTTATTGTTTTTGTCGGCGTCATCCTATAAAAGGAATATGTACACTCACCACGCTGCGCTTTGGTCTACTTCATTCGACGGCCGTGACACACGAGCCCTGAATTTATTTGATTATTGCTGACTGTTTGAAATGCAGTCTATTTTACCTTGAATTGTACAGAAATGCTTATTTAGAGAAAACATTTAAAAAAAATGTAGATATGATTTTTAGGCCACATCGTCTAGCCCTACCTCTGCACCTGTGTCAATTAAGGGCACATAACACCGGCACTCAGAGATCATACTGTATATGGCTACTTTCCTTCATCTGCTCTGATCTATAATGACTGAACATGAGAAGAGGAGAGCGTAGAAGCCACTTGACCTAGGATGGGCAACTTTGAATGGGATAGGGGCCACAAAAGAATGTAAGTCATCATGAGGGCCCCCCCCATCAAAACATTTTAGTTGCCCTATTGACAGCGGATAGAAATGTCAGTTTTATAGTTAATTTTGTGCAATTCTACACATTTTGCCATGGGCTGTAGAGAAAATGTTGCTGTTTTAGAGCAAGTTTGCTACAATTCTACACATTTTGCCAGGGGGCAGAGAGAAGATTTTGCAACTAATTTCATGCAATTCTACTCATTTTGCCATGGGGCGGAGCGGAAAAATGAGTTCTCTTACAGCTAATTTCCTGCAATTCTACACATTTGGACTGACATAAAGACTGCTGATGCACAACAACATTTCGAAATTGCACCGTGTGTATTCTGCTATTCTAACTCGCAACAGTAAGTTGAGACCCTGACTGAGTTCCTAAAATGTGTCTAAAAATGTTTTGGGGGGGAAATTATTTGCCCATCCCTGCACTAGACTATTAAGATGCAGGACATGCTACCAGACCAGAAAGGCCCAGAATACTTCCTGTGTTACCAACATGAATAACTGACAGGGCTCTCTCTCTGTCACATTTGACTAGACTTCCTCTTACTGCTTCCCCAAGCAGATTGCTTTGCATGCTGGTCTATGATGCCTACTTCTTATTTCTGTTCCTTTCATTTATATAGCCTTCACTGGCGGGCAAAATTATTTAAAGCAAATACAGTGCCAGTCAAAAGTTTGGACACACCTACACATTTAAAGGTTTTTTACATTGTAGAATTATAGTGAAGACAAACTATGAAATAACACAAATGTTATTAAACAAATCAAAATATGTGTTATATTTTAGATTCTTCAAAGTAACCACCCTTTGCCTTGATGACAGCTTTGCACACTCTTGGCATTCTCTCAACCAGCTTCACCTGGAATATTTTTCCAACATTCTTGAAGGAGTTCCCACATATGCTGAGCACTTGTTAGCTGCTTTTCCTTCACTGGGTGTCCAACTCATCCTAAACCATCTCAATTGGGTTGAGGTCGGGTGATTGTTGAGGCAGGTCATCCGATGCAGCAGTCCATCACTCTCCTTCTTGGTCAAATAGCCCTTACACAGCCTGGAATTGTGTTGGGTCATTGTCCTGTTGAAAAACAAATGATAGTCCCACTAAGAGCAAACCAGATGGGATGGCTTATCGCTGCAGAATTCTGTGGTAGCCATGCTGGTTAAGTGTGCCTTGAATTATAAACTAATCACTGACAGTGTCACCAGCAAAGCACCCCCATACAATCACACCTCCTCCTCTATGCTTCACGGTGGGAACCACACATGCGGAGATAATCCGTTCAACTACTCTGCATCACACAAAGACACAGCGGTTGGACTGTCATTTCTTCAGTTGTTCTTGCCATAACATGGACTTGATATTTTACCAAATAGGGCTATCTTCTGTATGCCACCCCTACCTTGTTACAACACAATTGATTGGAAGTCACATCTGTTCACTGAAATGGATTCCAGGTGACTACCTCATGAAGCTGGTTGAGAGAATGCCAAGAGTGTGCAAAGCTGTCATCAAGGCAAAGGGTGGCTACTTTGAAGAATCTCAAATATAAAATATATTTTGATTTGTTTACCACTTTTTTGGTTACTACATGATTCCATATGTGTCATTTCATAGTTTGTATGTCTTCACTATTCATGTGCAATTTAGGAAATAGTAAAAATAGGGGAAAACCCTGGATGAGTAGGTGTGTCCAACCGTTTTACTGGTACTGTATACAAAAATATATGTTGATTAACCATTTAAAAAGGGTGATAAACCTTATTCAAACCTCTTCGATGTTCCTCTTTTATAAATCACATCCTGTCATGTTAAAGGGAATATTCAAGTATTTTCAGTGAGGATGTGATGCCTTCCTCACTCTCACATCCTCACTTGCAGAATTACACACAGCTCCTCTGTAATTCCATCACTGGTCATGGTCTTACAAGTAACCAATAGAGTTGGGACCAATTACATTACCAACATGAGTTGGAATTTAGAACAGATAACTCTGGTAGCCACCTATTTTTTTACTGGGACTTTAATGGCTGTGACATTGGCCAGAGTTGTGACTAAAGGCCAAGGCACGGCCCTGAGGTGTCTGTTGATGTGCCCACCTCTGTGTGTGCGTTCACCACGCATTGACACCATGCACCGACACCAATGTGACTAAAATAAACACTACTTCAGCTGACATTAGCCATTAGACCTGGTGCAATTTGGCTCTGCAGATACCAGCATACCTTTCTGGGGTTTCCATGGAGACATGCAAGAAGCCAACTTCAGACGAGGAAGGAAAGGCACCTCCGAACGAACCTCTGTCTGTCTGTCTGTCTGTCTGTCTGTCTGTCTGTCTGTCTGTCTGTCTGTCTGTCTGTCTGTCTGTCTGTGCACGTGCGTGTGTGCGTGCGTGTGTGCACCTAGCAGCAGTTTCATTAGCTGCTGGTGCGGGCTGGTCATGATAAGAAAGAGGCATACATTACGTTTCCTAAGGGTTTCATGGGGTGGCACTGATAACGCCATGCAGCAGTCACTTTCTGTACCCCATCACATCTACGTGGGTTTAGCACATGTCGTGAGACTCCCTGTTTATACGAGCAACAGGGTTGGGGAGTAACTGATTACATATAATCAGTTACATGTAATCGGATTACAAGAAACTGACTGCAATCGGTTATGTTACCAGCAAAAATATTGTAATCAGATTATAGATACTTTTGAAAAACTAGATGATTACAGTTAGTACTTGAATTACTGTTAAATTCAGAAATGATTTTAGCAGAAAAAATACATTTTCTCAATGACATTGAATTCAGCATTGAAAAAAGGCACAAGTTCATTTTTTTTTTCCCACGTCAGCGAGTCTGACCACAAGTCAGAGACCACTAAGATGAGGGGAAAAAGTCACTAGACAGATAGTTAACCACCATATTCAGAAGCCTGATATGTAATCATACCAGGCTACTGAATTGGCAGATGAAAACCAAAACAATGTATTATATCATCCTGCATGGCATGCTCTGACTGACAGGGCTTATTCTCACTGAATATTGTTATTGGGATGACATTTTACATAATCGGTTAAATAGTGCCTTCAGAGTATTCATACCCCTTGATTTATTCCACTTTTTGTTGCTACAGCCTGAGTTCAAAATGGATTAAATTCACAAGGAGTTGATATGTTGAGCTGTTCTATATGGAAGCCAATTCCAATAAATAAAATACATAGACAGTAGATCATACATATAGGTTATGTTTCTTCATTTATAGCATTGTGTGGCGATTTCCGTCTATCCACATTGCAGCGATCAGCACAGCAGGGCCGCCAGGCAAACATGTGGCGAGCTGACATTTGTACCAGCGCTTCTAAAAAATATTGCCAGAAAAATGTTCAAGAGGGATAAGTACTGTTGTTTAGAATGATTTGATTCATAATTTTCTCGACAGGACTTTATTGTTGTTTTCATCCTACCTAGGCCCAGGAGTTTATTCAGAAGATTTTTTTATGGTACCATGATAGCCCATATCAAAAAATAATTACAGCAGATTCTTTACTATGTCATACCCCGAGTTTAACCTGGTTAGGTTAGCCTACCAGATCAGGAAAAACTTGGCCCCAGGAAATCCACCACTCTGGGTCCTGTAGTGCCACCCTGGGGGGAATCCAGGCAGATTCAACAATGTACTGCAGACATTGTTAGCAGAAACAGGATCCCCATTATAGTGAATGGAAAAATGGCGATCTTCCTGGCCAATCTTCCTGTAAATAAAACATTTTTTTGTTGAAGAATTGTAATTGTTTCTAATACACCAGCTATATTTCCTTTAACTGTGTATTTAAAAGAAAATTCTCACAAGAAGTTATAAGGATAATTAAGTTATCCAACAGCAGCTTGGTCTCCCTCCAAAACTGGCTATGACACTATTGCTGTTCTGTGGGTGTAACATTTATTGACAGTTTTGATGCCTTCTGGAAACAAAGCTATTGTAAGGAGGATGGGATCCACCCAAGTCATTTGGGTTCCTGGATTCTTTCACAGCATTCTTTATAAGGCTGCGTTGAGACAATGACCTATCAATGACTCAAGCCCAATATATTTAATCCCAACCATTGTGTTGCTGAGGTGTCATAATGCTTCAGCAAATGTACATTATCCCAGGGGCGCTGGAAAAGACAATGCAAGTAACCTAATTGATATCCCTTTTACTGCCCTGAATTCCTCTGCTGATCTTACAGCTATTGTATGCAGTAATCATGCGCCTATGAACCAGAGTTATACTGTTAGCACTGAGGAGGTGTTCCCTAGCAGGAAGTCCACTGTTTGCAGCTCACCCTGCACTAACATACAGTGCATTCGGACAGTGTTGAGAGCCCTTGACTTTTTCCACACTCCTTAGTAAAGGGCACATGAATGCCCGCTTAGAGTTTGCCAAAAGGCACCTAAAGACTCTCAGACCATGAGAAACAAGATTCTCTGGTCTGATGATACCAAGATTGAACTCTTTTGCTTGAATGACAACGCATCACGTCTGGAGGAAACCTGGCACCATCCCTACGGTGAAGCATGGTGGTGGCAGCATCATGCTGTTGGGATGTTTTTCAGCGGCAGGGATTGGGAGACTAATCAGAATCGAGGGAAAGATGAACGGAACAAAGTACAGAGATATTCTTGATGAAAACCTGCTCCAGAGCTCTCAGGACCTCAGACTGGGGCGAAGGTTCACCTTTCAACATGACAACGACCCTAAGCACACAGCCAAGACAATGCAGGAGTGGCTTTGGGACAAGTCTCTGAATGTCCTTGAGTGGCCCAGCCAGATCCTGGACTTTAACCCTATCTAACATCTCTGGAGAGACCTGAAAATAGCTGTGCAGCGACGCTCCCCATCCAACCTGACGGAGCTTGAGAGGATCTGCAGAGAAGAATGGGAGAAACTCCCCAAATACAGGTGTGCCAAGCTTGTAGCATCATACCCAAGAAGACTCCAGGCTGTAATCGGTGACTAATGGGCTTCTACAAAGTACTGAGTAAACTGTCTGAATATTTATGTAAATGCAATATTTCTATTTTCTTTTAAATACATTTGCTGAAATAAAAAAAATAAAATGTTGCTTTGTCATTATTGGGTATTGTGTGTAGACTGTAAATATATGTTCACTGTAAATAACCTGAGCATGTCTACCTCTGCTAAGTTTCCCAGTAAAGCAATAAAAACAATCAAGCATCCCAGAAAAGTGCTAAAATTGTGTACTGTACTATGGGACTCCCAATCATGGCCGGTTGTGATACAGCCTGGATTCAAACCAGGGTGTCTGTAGTGATGCCTCTATTACTGAGATGCAGTGGCTTAGACCGCTGTGCCACTCAGGAGCCCAGAGAATACAGTGGTAGCAATACATGGTTATAAGATCTACAGAAAATACAGAAATGCCAACGGTGGAGGTGTGGCCTTCTATATTCAGAACCACATTTCTGTAAAGCTTAGAGAGAATTGTCGCGCCCTGACGGGAGATATCTCTGTTTTCTTTACATTTTGGTTCGGTCAGGGTGTGACTAGGGTGGGTACGCTAGATTTTGTATAGACTAGGGGTTTTGTATTGTCTAGGTTTTTTGTATGTCTAGAGTTTTGTATGTCTAGGTGATTTGTATGTTTATGGTGGCCTGATATGGTTCCCAATCAGAGGCAGCTGTTTATCGTTGTCTCTGATTGGGGATCATATTTAGGTAGCCATTTCCCTTTGGTGTTTGTGGGATCTTGTCTATGTGTAGTTGTATGTCAGCAATCGTTTGTATAGTGTCATGTTTTGTTATTTTGTTAGTTTGTTCAGTGTTTCATTCTTTAAATAAATAAGAATGTACGCATACCATGCTGCGCCTTGGTCCGATCCTTATATCGAACGTGACAAGAATCTCATGTTAAATATTGATGAATCAATATGGCTACGGGTTCATCTGCCTCACCTAAAACCCATTCTGGCTTTAGGTGAGGCACATGAATGAAATCATCAACATGTATTGATCACATATTTACTAATGCTGCAGAAATTAGCGTGAAAGCAGTATCCAAATCCATCAGATGTCGTGATCACAATATAGTTGCCATATCTAGGAAAACCGAAGTTCCAAAGGCTGGGCCTAATATACTGTATAAGAGGTCATATAATAAGTTTTGTAGTGATTCCTATGTTATTGATGTAAGTAATATTTGTTGGTCTGTGGTGTGTAATGAGAAGCAACCAGATGCTGCACTTGACATATTTATGAAATGTTTCATTCCAGTTACTGATAACCATGTACCCATTAAGAAATTGAATCCCAATCCCCTGGATTGATGAGGAATTGAAAAATGGTATGGTTAAGAGGTATGAGGCAAAATAAATGGCAAATAAGTCTGACTGCACAACCGATTGGCAAATGTACCGCAAATTGAAAAATCATGTGACTAAACTGAATAAAAAGAAGAAGACACTACACTATGACACAAAGATAAATGAAATAAAGAATGATAGTAAAAATTTTGGAGCACCTTAAATGACATTTTGGGCAAGAAGGCAAACTCCGCTCCATCACTCATTGAATCAGATGGCTCCTTACTCCCGAAAAAATATTGCCAACTGCTTTAATGATTTTTTCATTGGCAAGACTAGCAAATGTAGGCATGACATGCCAGCAACAGACACATGCATACAAACACACAATACGCACTAAACACACACACATACACATGGATTTTGTGTTGTAGATATGTGGTAGTAGAGTAGGGCCCTGAGGGCACACACTTAATGTGTTGTGAAATCTGTGTTGTGCAATCTGTTGTGAATATATTGTAATGTTTTTAAAATTGTATAACTGCCTTAATTTAGCTGGACCCCAGGAAGAGTATGGGGATCCATAATAAATACAAATGGCAGCCTGCAGTACCCCGGTCAACCTTAAATTTGAGTTACTCAATGAGACGGGGCAGCACTGGCCTAGCCTGCAACTTCACTTCCTGGTGTAGCAAAAACTGCGCATGTTATGTTTCCATGAGACGCTGTCTTAACCGACTTCATTTGGCCAATGCACTATTGAGTCTTCACATTGGAATGAATGGTGTTGCGTGATCAATGGATTTGTTCATTCATATATAGTCATTGGTGCTATGTCTGAAATCACCACACAATGTTACAAATTAAAAAACATATTCTATGTATTATCTAGTCTGACTTGCGTATCGAAAATGTTGAATTACATATCTCTACATTTTGATATAGTATCGGAAATGGCCTTCCATTGTTTTACGTGGCTCAGTGAAGCCGGCAGCTACTGCGACAATTTCATGATGTAAGAAGCTGTTACTGCAATTTCAGATAAAAACTCAATGAAACAAGTATCAAATACAGTGCCTTCAGAAAGTATTCATACCCCTTGACTTATTCCACATTTTGTTGTTCCAGCCTTAATTCAAAATGTATTCAATATATTTGTTTCTCACCCATCTACACACAATACCACATAATGACAAAGTGAAAACCTGTTTTTATTTAATTTTTCAAATGTATTGCAAATTAAATACAGATATCTATTTTACACAAGTATTCACACCTCTCAGTCAATCCATGTTAGAATGACCTTTGGCAGTGATTACAGCTGTGAGTCTTTTGGGTACGTTTCTAAGAGCTTTGCACACCTGGACTGTAAAACATTAACACATTATTATTTTTTAAATTCTTCAAGCTCTTTAAAGTTGGTTATTGATCATTGCCAGACAGACATTTTCAAGTCTTGCCATAGGTTTTCAAGTTAAAATTGTAACTAGGCACTCAGGAACATCCAATGTTGTCTTGGTAAGCAACTCCAGTGTATATTTGGCCTTGTGTTTTAGGTTATTGTCCCGCTGAAAGGTGAATTTTTCTCCCAGTGTCTGTTGGAAAGCAGACTGAACTAGGTTTTCCTCTAGGATTTTGCCTGTGCTCAGTTTCTTTTTATCTTAAAAAACTCCCTAGACCTTGTCGGTGACAAGCATACCCATAACATCATGCAGCCATCACCATGCTTGAAAATATGAAGAGTGGTACTCAGTGATGTCTTGTGTTGGATTTGTCCCAAACATAACTTTGTATTCAGGACATAAACTGAATTTCTTTGCCACACTTTTTTGCAGTTTTACTTTAGTGCGTTATTGCAAACAGGATGCATGCTTTGTAATATTTGTATTCTGTACAGGCTTCCTTGTTTTCACTCTGTTGTTAAGGTTAGTATTGTGGAGTAACTACAATGTTGTTGAACAATCATCAGTTTCTCCTTTCACAGCCATTAAACTCTAACTGTTTTTTGAAAGTCACCATTGGCCTAATGGTGAAATCCTTGAGCGGTTTCCTTCCTTCCTCTCCTGCAACTGAGGTAGGAAGGATTCCTGTATCTTTATAGTAACTGGGTGTATTAATACACCATCCAAAGTGTAATAAATAACTTCACCATGCTCAAAGGGATTTTCAATGTCTGCATTTTTTTAACCCATCTACCAATAGGTGCACTTTTTCGCGAGGCTTTGGAAAACCTCCCTGGTCTTTTTGGTTGAATCTGTGTTTGAAATTCAATGCTCGACTGAGGGACCTTACAGAAAGTTGTATGGGGTACAGAGATGAGGTAGTCTTAAACAAATAATGTTAAACACAGAGTTACTCCATGCAACTTGTTATGTGACTTAAGCACATTTTTACTCCTGAACTTATTTAGGCTTGCCATTACAAAGGGGTTGAGTAATTATTGACTCAAAACATTTCAGATTTTCATTTGTAATTTATTTGTTCACATTATGGGGTATTGTGTGTAGGCCAGTGATACAAAATCTTAGTCAAGGGTTGTGAATACTTTCTGAAGGCACAGTATAAGTACAATCTCTATACATTTCAGCTGTTTCAAAAACTTTCTGTGCATTTACTGTTAATACTGTATGAGTGTTGAGCTCAATGACACAATTCAGTTTACACTGCCCTGCTCGGAGGGGGGCAACTGTCGGGCGAGTATTGTGCGCTATCCCCAGAGGTAGCGCTCGGTACGTGATCGTTTTGCAAGTTTACCCAACAGTACTGTCTCGACAATCGATACCTCTCGAAAATACATTGTGAAAATGTTCTTAGACAGTGCCAACAGAACAGGCTTCAGGCAGTCTGTGTTTTGGTGATAGCAGAGAAGTTAATCTGAGAATAGTGGAGTAAGCTCTGATATAAAAATTTTGTCAAAATGGTCTGGTGGGATTTGGAATGTGATAACAATAGCCCACTGGCAGCTAGGGGAGGGATTCTGTCTGTGAGATCTAATTGTAAGTAAAACACATTGTATAATGTTTGACCTGGTTGTTTTATTGGTTGACTCATAACCACATCTACTGCCGTTTAAAAGTCTGCATTGTTATGGACCTACAAAACTATTCTGTCGGATAATAAGTGTTACACCATAACACTTTAACACTCCTAGTTAAAAAAAGCCACTTGCAACTGAGAGTGCGAGTGAGTATGTCAACTATAGTTACAAAAGTTACTAATTTTTGATGCACAGACTGGTAAGAATAGCAATAAGAGATGTTGAAGGGAAGCTTAAATTATGTTCATTCAGGATTATTAGTTAAAGGGAGAGTAGGACTGACCGCAAACCCTCGTCACCTGAAGCAATTTGTAGAAGTTTTTACATTCTTGGTGACATTCTAATGGTTTTAAGTGTCTGACAGCTCACTTTATCAGACTTAGTTTCCAGGTAAGTCTAAACCATTTGTGTGTCAATCAAAAGGTGCCAAAATAAGTACAGTCTAGTTACATTTTTTTAGTCATCCATTATCTCTTTGAGTTTTACATTTCTTTAGTGTGGAATGACAAAGCTATTCTGTTATCATCAAAAACAAGAACCCTTATTCTTTCAATTACAATTAATACGTAGACAAATATTCTGGTACACAACTATCCAGAAAGAGTGTTTGTCTGACCAGTTTTTCCCCCATGTTGAACAGTGAGTGATTTAAGTTTCCCTCCTCTTCTCCAGTATTGTATCCAACCACCAGAAAAGAAAGATGCCTTTGGGTGACGATGGACATTCTTGGAAGAAGAAAACCTCAGATGTTAAGGAGAATTTCGACTTCAAGGAGATCCTGGGGACGTAAGTGTTGAAATCATATCTCACTAAAGGACCATTCTGTTGTTGAGGATAGAGTTTAATAGTTCATATACAGTATAACTAGCATGCATGGGTCTGGGCCCTTTGCTATCTCTCTGCTCATTAAAACACCATAAAGAGTTCACACGGAACGCTTAGCAGTGTTATTCAGATTCAGGCTACAACATTATTAATACAGAGGGACATTTGCATGCGTTTTCTGTACCTCTACCTTTTTGCATGTTTAACACTGACTGACGACCTCTTTAGGTATATTGGTCATGTTTAATGCAGGCGTGTGGGTAGAAAGTTGCTAATAGAGTCTATTAAAGTTTGAGTGATTGGGGGATATTCTCTTCAGAGAGCAGTGAGCTCAGATCAGGACTCTACCTTGACGACATGCTCATGATTGGTTATTATTAATGCTGAGGTCTACTAGCCTATTGAAGATTCCCCCATGGTTTTAGATTACACTGTTGAGGTGTTTGTGTGTGTGTCTAGGCTCTCGTGTCCTTAGTACGAGTCGGTCTGGTCCAGTTGATAATGTATTCTAACATCAGAACCTGCCTTGCTCTGAGCAGTACTTTGATGTGTTACATGTATTTTTACTGAATTATAAATGGCCCGGGGGGATTTTGCACTTTTGCTTTTCATATTTAGCTTTTTGTTGTTGTTGTATTTTCCAGAGTGTGTTGTGTTTCATGTCTGTATGTGATTTGAGTGGAAAGGACATCACTGGCGTTCTAGGTATTCTGGGCCACATCAAGTATGAAAGTGCAAGCTAAAATACTGTACATTGTCAGAGATGTTAAATTTTTATAGAGCTGACATCAGCTGTGCTATTTTGACATGTTCCCCGATGGGTGAGAACATTCTTCAGTGATGTTGTTTCCCTGCTCAGTGTGTGTGTGTGTCGACTTTTTTGCTGACCCTTGACCCAGGAAGCATTTAGCAGAGGGACTTTGGTGCCCTTTCCCTGACTTGGAGAGAGAGAGAGAGAGAGAGAGAGAGGAACCAAAAACTACAGGAGAGACAAACTATTTTCATGCTGGGACCACTTATAGTGAGGAACCATACATTAATACATAAAAAGGCCTTACAAGGGAAATACATATTTTATCAATATCTTGCTTAGCTCAGGCCATTGCTGAAGAGGAATGAGAGGTTGAGCGAGACTGAATGCCTAACATATACGAGGAGCAGACAGAGAAAAGACAGGAAACATGCAATCAGGGGGCCAGCTGTAGCTCCATACAATCCGGTGTTCAGAGAGACATCCCGTGCTTGGTCAGTGCCAGTTGTACAGTGAAGTCTGTCCTTTCAACAGCTCTGTGTTTACGTTCGAGGGGGTCGGCCTTCTACACTAAAGTGTTGACTAATCCAGTGGACAGGGCCTTTCATTTAGAATGGTGGATGGGTGGCTCTGTTTCTCCCATCAACAGTGATGATGAGAATATTGTTCCCTGAGTGTTTGTGGGTCTGTCTGCGTGTATCTGATCTAAAGAGGGTTTAATACCTGCAATGTTTTTTCCTGATTCTACATCTAATTGATGTAAAAGAGTGGTTAACAAACCCTTGGGATGTACACAGAGAGCTAATATTAATAATATGCATGTCAATCTCTCCTGGCTCAAAGTGGAGGAGAGATTGACTTCATCAAGTCCAAAACAGACTATGTAAGGCGCACAGTACTACATGGAACTCTATTCCACATCAAGTAACTCATGCAAGCAGTAAAATTTGATTTAAAAAACCGATACAAAAAACACCTCATGGAACAGCGGGACTGTGAAGCAACATAGGCACAGACATATGCATACACACACACACGATAATATATGCACTATACACACACGAACACATGGATTTTGTAATTGAATTCGGAAGTTTACATACACCTTAGCCAAATACATTTAAACTCAGTTTATCACAATTCCTGACGTTTAATCCTAGTATAAATTCCATGTTTTAGGTCAGTTAAGATCACCAATTTATTTTAAAAATTTGAAATGTCAGAATAATAGTAGAGAGAATGATTTATTTAATCTTCTATTTCTTTCATCGCATTCCCAGTGGGTCAGGAGTTTACATACACTCAATTAGTATTTGGTAGCTTTGTTTTAAATTGTTTAACTTGGGTCAAACATTCCGGGCAGCCTTCCACAAGCTTCCCACAATAAGTTGGGTGAATTTTGGCCCATTCGTCCTGACAGAGCTGGTGTGACTGAATCATGTTTGTAGGCCCCCTTGCTCGCACACACTTTTTCAGTTCTGCCCACACATTTTCTATAGGATTGAGGTCAGGGCTTTGTGATGGCCACTCCAATACCTTGACTTTGTTGTCCTTAAGCCATTTAGCCACAACTTTGGAAGTATGCTTGGGGTCATTGTCCATTTGGAAGACCCATTTGCGACCAAGCTTTAACTTCCTGACTGGTGTCTTGAGATGTTGCTTCAATATATCCACCAAATTTTCCTCCCTCATGATGCTCCCTCTCTGTGTTCTTCGGCTTGCAAGCCTCCCCCTTTTTCTTCCTGTTAGAGTCGTGTGTATAGGTGGCAGGGAAGTCAGGTGCAGGAGAGTCAAACGGAGTGGCAATGGAGTATTTTCATATAAGTCCACTTAACATGCACCAAACACTAAATACGTACATACATAAACGAACATGGCGGACCCATCGCGCACCTATACAACATAAAACAACACTTGACATAAAACAATCTCTGACAAAGACATGAGGGGAAACAGAGGGTTAAATACACAACAGGTAATGAATGGGATTGAAAACAGGTGTGTGGGAAGATGAGACAAAACCAATGGAAAATGAAAAATGGATCAATGAAGGCTAGAAGGCCTGTGATGTTGACCGCCGAGCACCGCCCGAACAAGGAGAGGCAACGACTTCGGCAGAAGTGGTGACACCTCCAAACATAACGATGGTCATTATGGCCAACAGTTATATTTTTGTCTCATCAGACCAGAGGACACTTCTCCAAAAAGTACGATCTTTGTCCCCATGTGCAGTTGCAAACCATAGTCTGTCTTTTTTATGGCGGTTTTGGAGCCGTGGCTTCTTCCCTGCTGAGCTGCCTTTCAGGTTATGTCGATATAGGACTCATTTTACTGTGGATCTAGATTATTTTGTACCTGTTTCCTCCAGCATCTTCACAAGGTCCTTTGCTGTTGTTCTGAGATTGATTTGCACTTTTCACACCAAAGTACGTTCATCTCTAGGAGACAGAGCGCGTATCCTTCCTGAGCGGTACGACGGCTGTGTGGTCCCATGGTTTTTATACTTGCATACTATTGTTTGTACAGATGAATGTGGTACTTTCAGGCGTTTGGAAATTGCTCCCAAGGATGAGCAAGCCTTGTGGAGGTCTGCAATTTCTTTTTCTGAAGTCTTGGCTGATTTCTTCTGATTTTCCCATGATCAAGCAAAGAGGCACTGAGTTTGAAGGTAGGCCTTGAAATACATCCACAGGTACACCTCCAATTAATGTAAACTTTTAACCCACTGGAATTGTGATACAGTGAATTCTAAGTTAAATAATCTGTCTGTAAAGAATTGTTGGAAAAAATTGCTTGTGTCATGCACAAAGTAGATGTCCTAACCGACTTGCCAAAACTATAGTATGTTAACAAGGAATTTGTGGAGTGGTTGAAAAACAAGTTTTAATGACTCCAACCTAAGTGTATGTAAACCTCCGACTTCAACTGTATCTGTGGTAGTCGTGAATTAGGGATCTGAGGGCACACGATCTGTGAATGTATGTTGTAATGTTTTTAAAACTGTATAAACTGTTGTAATTTTGCTGGATCCCAGGAAGAGTAGCAGCTAATGGGGATTGCTAATAAATACATATTCAAACAGGCAGTAAGACGCTTGTGAGGAACTGTATTGCGATGCTGTTTAATAAAGTGTGTGTGCTCATCCCCCTCCTCTACTCCCTGTTCACCCATGGCTGCGTGGCCAAGCACGCCTCCAAATCAATCATCAACTTTGCAGATGACACAACAGTAGTTGGCTTGATTACCTACAACGATGAGACAGCCTACAGGGAGGAGGTGAGGGCTCTGGGAGTGTGGTGCCAGAAAAATAACCTCTCACTCAATGTCAACAAAACTAAGGAGATGATCGTGGACTTCAGGAAACAGCAGAGGAAACACCTCCCTATCCACATTGATGGGACAGCAGTGGAAAAGGAGAAAGCTTCAAGTTCCTCGGCGTACACATCACTGACAAACTGAAATGGTCCACCCACATAGATAGTGTGGTGAAAAAGGCGCAACAGCGCCTCTTCAACCTCAGGAGGATAAAGAAATTTGGCTCCTGTCGGGCTGTATCACCGCCTGGTATGGCAACTGCACCGCAAAACTCTCCAGAGGGTGGTGTGGTCTGCCCAATGCATCACCGGGGGCAAACTTCATGCCTTCCTGGACACTTACAGCACCCGATGCCATAGGAAGGCCAAACAGATCATCAACGACATCAACCACCCGAGCCACTGCCTGTTCACCCCGCTATCATCCAGAAGGTGAGGTTAGTACAGGTGCTCAAAGCTGGACCGAGAGAATGAAAACAGCTTCTATCTCAAGGCCATCAGACCGCTAAACAGCCATCACTAGCACATCAGAGGCAGCTGCCTATAGACATAGATTAGAAATCACTGGCCACTTTTAGAAATGGATCACTAGCCACTTTAATAATCTTTAAGTATCTAGCATTACTCATCTCACATGTATAAACTGTACTCCACACTATTCTATGATATTTTAGTCGCTTTTAAATTGTGTTTACATATTGCATCCCCCATTTCATATGTATATACTGTATTGTATTCTATACTACACCACTGACTGTTAAACAGCCATCTCCAGCACATCAGAGGCTGCTGCCTATAGACATAGATTAGGAATCACTAGCCACTTTAATAATGTCTCCGTATCTTGCATTACTCATCTCATATGTATAAACTGTACTCTATACTATTCTACGGTATCTTAGTCACTTTAATTGTGTGAAGATTTTGCATCGCCAATCTCACATGTGTATACTGTATTCTACACTATGCCACTGTATCTTAGTCAAATGCTGCTCTGACATATATGTATATATATTCCTTATCCATTCCTTACTTAGATATATGTTTATTTTGGGTGTTTGTTGTGAAACTGTTAGATATTACTTGTTAGATATCACTGCACTGTTGGAGCTAGAAACACAAGCATTTTGCTACACCCGCAATAAGATCTGCTAAACACGTGCATGTGACCAATAAAGCCTGTCTTCAGACTGCTGAATAATCTGTGTTCTAATCTCTTCTTGGTGCCTGGATAATGGAATCAGTCTAAACCTATTATCCAGTTGAGCTGTTTAAAAGGCTTTGGTGTACAGTCCTGCACGTTTCAACATGGCATTTGAAGCAATGTCACTTGGGAATGTGTTCAAAAAAAAATCTGGATCAAAAAAGGGGGTTAGCTGAGAGAAAATGTTGCAATTTTAAAGCAAAATTCCCCCAAATCTACAATACATTTTCTGCCATGGACCTGAGAGAAAATGTTGCAGATTTAAAGCTAGTTTCCGGCAATTCTATGCATTTTGCTATGGATAATGCTGTGTTCTTTTTCTCAAATATAATAACTAAATGAATACTGCTAAATTCATTGTTTTGGGAATTTTCAAAAGGCCAGCATCCCGGAGTTACCTCTTCACTGTTGATGTTGAGACTGGTGTTTTGCGGGTACTATTTAATGAAGCTGCCAGTTGAGGACTTGTGAGGCGTCTGTTTCTCAAACTAGACACTTTAATGTACTTGTCCTCTTGCTCAGTTGCGCACCGGGCTTCTCACTCCTCTTTCTATTCTGGTTAGAGGCAGTTTGCGCTGTTCCGTGAACGGAGTAGTACACAGTGTTGTTTGAGATTTTCAGTTTCTTGGCAATTTATTGCATGGAATAGCCTTCATTTCTCAGAACAGGAATAGACTGATGAGTTTCAGAAGAAATTATTTTTTTCTGGCCATTTTGAGCCTGTAATCGAACCCACAATTGCTGACGCTCTAGATACTCAAATAGTCTAAAGAAGGCCAGTTTTATTGCTTCTTTAATCAGAACAACAGTTTTCAGCTGTGCTAACATAATTGTAAAAAGGGTTTTCTGATGATCAATTAGCCTTTTAAAATGATAAACTTGGATTAGCTAACACAACGTGCCATTGGAACACAATGTAGATATTTCTTAAAAATCTGCCGTTTCCAGCTACAATAGTCATTTACAATATTAACAATGTCTAAACAGTGATGTTATTTTAATGGGATTTTTTTGTTGCTTTTCTTTAAAAAACCATGACATTTCTAAGTGACCCAAAATGTTTTAACGGTAGTGTGTATATATATAATTTTTACAGTACCAATCAAAAGTTGGACACACCTACTCATTCAAGGGGTTTTTCTTCATTTTTACTATAATCTATGAAATAGCACACATGGAATCATGTAGTAGCCAAAAAATGGTTAACCAAATCAAAATATTTTTGATATTGGAAATTCAAAGTAGCCACCCTTTGCCTTGTGACAGCTTTGCACACACTTGGCATTCTCTAAACCAGCTTCACGAGGAAGTCACCTGGAATGCATTTCAATTTTCTTTAAAAAACCAGGACATTTCTAAGTGACCCAAAATGTTTTAACGGTAGTGTGTATATATATATATATATAATCTTTACAGTAACAATCAAACATTTGGACACACCTACTCATTCAAGGGTTTTTCTTCATTTTTACTATTTTCTACATTGTAGAATAATCAAAACTATGAAATAACACATATGGAATCATGTAGTAACCAAAAAAATGTTAACCAAATCAAAATATATTTGATATTGGAAATTCAATGTAGCCAACCTTAGCCTTGTGACAGCTTTGCACACTCTTGGCATTCTCTAAACCAGCTTCATGAGGAAGTCACCTGGAATGCATTTCAATTAACAGGTGTGCCTTGTTAAAAGTTAATTTGTGGAATTGATTTCCTTCTTAATGTGTTAGAGCCAAGCAGTTGTACTATGACAAGGTAGGGGTGGTATACAGAAGATAGCCTTATTTGGTAAAAGACCAAGTCCATATTATGGCAAGAAAAGCTCCAGTAAGCAAAGAGAAATTACAGTCAGTCAATCCTGAAAATGTCAAGAACTTTGAAAATGTCTTCACGTGCAGTCGCAAAAACAGTCAAGCTTTATGATGAAACTGGCTCTCATGATGACTGACACAGGAAAGGAAGACCCAGAGTTACCTCTGCTGCAGAGGATAAGTTCATTAGAGTTACCAGCCTCAGAAATTGCATCCCAAATAAATGCTTCACTGAGTTCAAGTAACAGACACATATCATCATTAACTGTTCAGAGGAGACTGTGTGAATCAGGCCCTCATGGTCAAATTGCTGCAAAGAAACCACTACTAAAGGACACCAATAATAAGAAGAGACTTGGTTGGGCCAAGAATCACGAGCAAAGGACATTAGACCTGTGGGAATCTGTCCTTTGGTCTGATGATCTCCACATGTGTGGTTCCCACCATGAAGCATGAAAGAGAAGGTGTGATGGTGTTGGGATGCTTTGCTGGTGACACTGTCTGGGATTTATTTACAATTCAAGGCAGACTTAACCAGCATGGCTACCACAGCATTCTGCAGTCATACACCATCCCATCTGGTTTGCGCTTAGTGGGACTATAATTTGTTTTTCAACAGGACAATGACCCAACACACCTCCAGGCTGTGTAAGGACTATTTGACCAAGAAGGAGAGTGATGGAGTGCTACATCAGATAACCTGGCCTCCACAATCACATGACCTCAACCCAATTGAGATGGTTTGGGATGAGTTGGACCGCAGAGTGAAGGAAAAGCAGCCGACAAGTGCTCAGAGTATGTGGGAACTCCTCCATTCCAGGTGAAGCTGGTTGGGAGAATACCAAGAGTGTGCAAAACTGTCATCAAGTTAAAGGGTGGCTACTTTGAAGAATTGAAAATCTGAAATATTATTTTATTTGTTTATTACTTTTTTGGTTACTACATGATTCCATATGTGTTATTTCATAGTTCTGATATCTTCACTATTATTATACAATGTAGAAAATAGTAAAAACGAATAAAAACCCTTGAATGAGTAGGTGTGTCCAAACTTTTGACTGGTACTGTAAAAATTATATACTCTACTCTGTTTACAATGGCAGAACAATTCCTGGTGTTATCTCTACACTGCTTGTCTCTTATTTGACACTATTTGCATCCTTTACATTCATAGCTTCTGTCAGTTCTAGCTTGAACCTACTCTATTTTGTGTGAAGTGTCATGTTTTTTGTGAATCACAAAGAAACCAGGAGGTTATTATCTATATTTTATTATTAAAGAATGTCCTTTGCCATGCAGTTTCTGTTCTAAATATCAGGTAAATATTTGCCAAATAAAGGATAACAATATGAGTAGTTCCTCGTATGTATTTTATTTTATTTATTTCACCTTTATTTAACCAAGTAGTTGAGAACAAGTTGAGAACAAGTTCTCATTTACAATTGCGACCTGGCTAAGATAAAGCAAAGCAGTTTGACACATACAACGACACAGAGTTACACATGGAGTAAAACAAACATACAGTCAATAATACAGTAGAAACAAGTCTATAAACGATTTGAGCAAATGAGGTGAGATAAGGGAGGTAAAGGCAAAAAAAGGCCATGGTGGCAAAGTAAATACAATTTTTTACCTTTATTTAACTAGGCAAGTCAGTTAAGAACAAATTCTTATTTTCAATGACAGCCTAGGAACAGTGGTTTAACTGCCTGTTCAGGGGCAGAATGACAGATTTGTACCTTGTCAGCTCGGGGATTTGAACTTGCAACCTTTTGGTTACAACTCCAACTTGCTAACCACTGGCCTACCCTGCCGCCCCACAATATAGCAAGTAAAACACTGGAATGGTAGATTTGCAGTGGAAGAATGTGCAAAGTAGATATAAAAATAATGGGGTGCAAAGGAGCAAAAAAAATAAAAAAATAAAAATAAATACAGTAGGGAAAGAGGTAGTTGTTTGGGCTAAATTATATCTGGGCTATGTACAGGTGCAGTAATCTGTGAGCTGCTCTGACAGCTGGTGCTTAGAGCAAGTGAGGGAGACAAGTGTTTCCAGTTTCAGAGATTTTTGTAGTTCGTTCCAGTCATTGGCAGCAGAGAACTGGAAGGAGAGGCGGCCAAAGAAAGAATTGGTTTTGGGGCTGACCAGAGAGATATACCTGCTGGAGCGCATGCTACAGGTGGGTGATGCTATGGTGACCAGCGAGCTGAGATAAGGGGGGACTTTACCTAGCAGGGTCTTGTAGATGACATGGAGCCAGTGGGTTTGGCGACGAGTACGAAGCGAGGGCCAGCCAACGAGAGCGTACAGGTCGCAATGGTGGGTAGTATATGGGGCTTTGGTGACAAAACAGATGGCACTGTGATAGACTACATCCAATTTGTTGAGTAGGGTATTGGAGAGTATTTTGTAAATGACATCGCCAAAGTCGAGGATTGGTAGGATGGTCAGTTTTACAAAGGTATGTTTGGCAGCATGAGTGAAGGATGCTTTGTTGCGAAATAGGAAGCCAATTCTAGATTTAACTTTGGATTGGAGATGTTTGATGTGGGTCTGGAAGGAGAGTTTACAGTCTAACCAGACACCTAGGTATTTGTAGTCGTCCACGTATTCTAAGTCAGAGCCTTCCATAGTAGTGATGTTGGACAGGTGGGTGGGCAGGTGCAGGCAGCGAGCATGCATTTAGTTTTACTTGTATTTAAGAGCAATTGGAGGCCACGAAAGGAGAGTTGTATGGCATTGAAGCTTGTCTGGAGGGTTGTTAACACAGTGTCCAAAGAAGGGCCAGAAGTATACAGAATGGTGTCGTCTGCGTAGAGGTGGATCAGAGACTCACCAGCAGCAAGAGCGACATCATTGATGTATACAGAGAAGAGAGTCGGTCCAAGAATTGAACCCTGTGGCACCCCCATAGAGACTGCCAGAGGTCCGGACAGCAGACCCTCCGATTTGACACACTGAACTCTATCAGAGAAGTAGTTGGTGAACCAGGCGAGGCAATCATTTGAGAAGCCAAGGCTGTTGATGAGGATGTGGTGATTGACAGAGTCGAAAGGCTTGGCCAGATCAATGAATTAACTTTTTTGAGTTAGTGTTGCAGGAAGCAAATTTCTGCTTGAAAAAGCTAGCCTTGGCTCTTCTAACTGCCTGTGTATAATGGTTTCTAACTTCCCTGAAAAGCTGCATATAATGGGGGCTGTTCGATGCTAATGCAGAACGCCATAGGATGTTTTTGTGTTGGTTAAGGACAGTCAGGTCTGGTGAGAACCAAGGGCTATATCTGTTCCTGGTTCTAAATTTCTTGAATGGGGCATGCTAATTTAAGATGGTTAGGAAGGCATTTTTTTAAATAACCAGGCATCCTTTACTGATGGGATGAGATCAATATCCTTCCAGGATACCCCGGCCAGGTCGATTAGAAAGGCCTGCTCGCTGAAGTGTTTCAGGGAGCGTTTGATAGTGATGAGTGGAGGTCGTTTGACCGCTGACCCATTACGGATGCAGGCAATGAGGCAGTGATCGCTGAGGTCTTGGTTGAAGACAGCAGAGGTGTATTTAGAGGGCAAGTTGGTTCGGATGATATCTATGAGGGTGCCCGCGTTTAAGGCTTTGGGGAGGTACCTGGTAGGTTCATTGATAATTTGTGTGAGATTGAGGGCATCAAGCTTAGATTGTAGGATGGCTGAGGTGTTAAGCATGTTCCAGTTTAGGTTGCCTAGCAGCACGAGCTATGAAGATAGATGGGAGGGCAATCAGTTCACATATTGTGTCCAGAGCACAACTGGGGGCAGAGGGTGGTCTATAGCAGGCGGCAACGGTGAGAGACTTGTTTTTAGAGAGGTGGATTTTTAAAAGTAGAAGTTCAAATTGTTTGGGTACAGACCTGGATAGTAGGACAGAACTCTGCAGGCTATCTTTGCAGTAGATTGCAACTCCGCCCCTTTGGCAGTTCTATCTTGTCTGAAAATGTTGTAGTTTGGGATGAAAATTTCAGAATTTTTGGTGGTCTTCCTAAACAAGGATTCAGACACAGCTAGAACATCTGGGTTGGCAGAGTGTGCTAAAGCAGTGAATTAAACAAACTTAGGCAGGAGGCCTAAGGAGGCCTAATGTTAACATGCATGAAACCTAGACTATTACGGTTACAGAATTCATCAAAAGAGAGTGCCTGGGGAATAGGAGTGGAGCTAGGCACTGCAGGGCCTGGATTCACCTCTACATCACCAGAGGAAAATAGGAGGAGTAGGATAAGGGTACGGCTAAAAGCAATGAGAATTGGTCATCAAGAACGTCTGGAACAGAGAGTAAAAGGAGGTTTCTGGGGGCGATAAAATAGCTTCAAGGTATAATGTACAGACAAACGTATGGTAGGATGTGAATACAGTGGAGCTAAACGTAGGTATTGAGTGATGATGAGAGAGATATTGTCTCTAGAAAAATAATTGAAACCAGGAGATGTCATCGCATGTGTGGGTGGTGGAACTAATAGGTTGGATAAGGTATAGTGAGCAGGACTTGAGGCTCTACAGTGAAATAAGCCAATAAACACTTACCAAAACAGCAATGGACAAGGCATATTGACATTAAGGAGAGGCATGCTTAGTCGAGTGATCAAAAGGGTCCAGTGAGTAGTGAGGTTGGTTGGGGTCACGGCGATTCAGACAGCTAGCCGGGCCATCGGTAGCAATCTAGCATAGGATGGAGGTCTGTTTTTAGCCACCTCGTGCGTTTCCGTCGGTAGGATTAGTGGGGTTCCGTGTGGTAGAGGGGATCAATCCTATTCGCAAAAAATAAATAAATATAAATATAAATATATATAATGAAACAGGATGTTTACATAAGGTGCACTGACATTAGACATACATTATTTGAAGTTTCCATAAAGTACACACTTGGATCCCTGTTAGTGAGTATTTAAACATCATCCATAACACATTTTACCTAATGTAGCCCAATGATACCTTGTGTTCCCGATGCTCCTATGTTGGTGCCGGTATAATTATTTGATTGGGATATTTCTACCACAGTGCTTGTCTCATTCCTATCATCGGGATGTTGGTCAAACATTTTGGGTAAACACCCTTTTCTCTTTACTTCAGTTGTTACACATTTTTTAGATAAAGTTGTGCATATGATGAGTATGTTCAGGTTTCCTTTCCTCCATATTCCCTGGTCTGCCGATGGGGTTGTCCGCTAGTTTATGGAAAGATCACCAGCTCACCAGGATGTCAGCTAAGAGTTCCCTGTTGGCTGGTTGTCTTAGCAACAGGAGGAGACACTTTCCATATGGACTCTAACAATCACTATGGAAACAAAGTTTGTATTTGCTATTAATAATCCTGGTGTGTGATTGTGTGAGCATTGTGAGGGGCGGTGAAGTCTCCTCATTGTATACACTGTTGAATGTCTCTGCTAGGAGCAAAGCTGAATTCCTGGAGACTCCCTCTTTGACGTTCTTTCACAAATAGGCCTTATAAGGGATGTGTGTGTGTGTGCGTGCGTGTGTGTGACTCCCCTCCCACCCTCCCACCCTCCACCCCCTCATGCCATCCCTTTGTAGCAGAAATTCTCTGATCATGGCCTCAGTTTGTGTCCTCGGCTGTGTTTTGATCTTATTCAGCCCCACTCCACAACACAATAGCTGACTGATCAATCTGCCCTTAACAAGTTCAATGAATGGATGTATCTGTTATTTTTCTCATTCATAGTAATGAAGCACTCTAATGACAAAACATTTAAATAATTGAAATTCTAATTCAGGCCATTGTCTACCACCTACCCACTGATGTATTCTGTCACACAGAGGGAGGCTGATGAGGCTTATTGGGGAGAACAGCTTCCTTGCTACTCACTGTCTTGGTCCACATTGAAACAGGTACTGATGTGCCTCTATTAGGATGTATTGAGTCCCATTAAGTGAATATTTGTCAGTACTGGGAATGAATGTGACTTAATGTGGAGAGTTCGTAAAGGTGACTTTGAACAATGCCTTTTCAATGATAAACCGTGTGTGTGTGTGTGTGTGTGTGTGTGTGTGTGTGTGTTAACATGTGTTGTTGTGTGTATGTGTGAGTGTCCTCCTGCTGCCGCATGTGTTTCTGTAATTAAAACAGATCTGGTTAAATGATGCACACACAGTTAACATCACTACAACTAGGACTGGACGATATGGCCTAAAAATCATATCTCAATTTGTTTTTAAACGTATGGCCGATTCACAATATATAAACTGATAAAACAATATATATATATATAAATATGGGTTGTCATACAATTAAAGGTCAAATACACTGCATTTCAAACAGTCAGCAATAATCTAATGAATTCAGGATTTGTGAAGTTATACCTAGACTAAATAAAAGTATAAGACCCACTAATAATGCCATTTTTATATTGAAATAGTTGAACCTACTGTTTTTGTTGCAATAATCACTGATCTGTAGGGCGTACGGCCCAGTACATCACTGGGGCCAAGCTTCCTGCCATCCAGGACCTCTATACCAGGCGGTGTCATAGGAAGGCCCTAAAAATGTCAAAGACAGCCACTCTAGTCATAGACTGTTCTCTCTGCTACAGCACGGCAAGCGGTACCAGAACACCAAGTCTAGGTCCAAAAGGCTCCTTACCAGCTTCTACCCCCAAGCCATAAGACTGCTAAATAGTTAATCAAATGGCTACCCAAATCACTTTATCCCTAACGACAGTGGTTTCTCCTTTAAAAGTTGCGTGCTTACATCGCGGGACTTAGAGGTACCCAGCGTCATGGCTTCATTGCTCCAGACCACCACAAGGGGGAGTTAGAGCACTAATTATGCATTTGGGTCCCAAGGTTTTTATATGACCAATCATATCGAGTGGTTCCAATGGCGAATTTGACGCGAGTCAATGATCCCTAGGTGAAGATGGCTGACAAAACATTACGGCGAATCTAAATTTAAGTGGTTATACTGAGTTAAGCAAAACATTTACAATTGAGAGGAATATGATAGTTAATGTAGAGACAAACGCTTGTGCATATTTTGGTCATAAAGTTAATTTACGAAAATCACTATTTATTTATCTATTTAGCAAGTTATCTGACAGGCTAACATTAGCCAGCTAGCTAGCTAGTATTATGACATGAGAATGAATTTGTAATTCGTGTTGTTTAATGTATTAGTGACTCCTGAGGAAACCAGCATACCAGGCTGTCGTCTTGTGAAACAGTGAATGTGAAGAATCTAGCTAGCTAAAGCATTTACTGCAAATTGAATGTACAATTCTGTAAACTTGCCTTGCAATGCAGCTGAAGTAACATAACTAGCTAACTATTTACTTGCTTAGTGTAGTGGATGATAAAAATAACTGTATGCCTATGGATGTGTGGCTAGCTACAGTATGCAGCCGATCTGTGTATGGACCCTTAAACGTTTGGTATGAATATTAGTTCAGAACCTATCTATGAACCTCAGCTATCATAGTTGTTGTATCAGCTTCAAGTCTGAATGGAATTAATTAACACTATGGATAGAGTAGAATATAATAACTTTATTTTGCCATGTATGCAAGTCCTATATACATGTACTGTAGTTATTATCACGCATGAGATCCCCACATTGTAGCCTGTACATTGAATATATTCACTGATCATGTACTCTTCCTTGGCAAATAAAGGTGGGGTTCAGGTATGAATCTCTGAGACGCTATTTTTCAGTCATATCAAACTCAAACATTCTTTGAAGGATGCTGTGTCTGCATGTATGTATTACAATTATACACTTCAACAGTGTTTACCACTCCTGCTCCTGGGACATCAATGATTACACATTGTAACTATGCAATAGACTAGAAACATGATTTAAGTAAAGGCTGATTTGTAATTCATATATACAGAAATATCTAACTCCCTTCATCTGCATAAATCTGAGGACACAGGATAGTATTTCAATGAGATACTTAATTTCAACCAGTGGAGAATGTGAAACGCTTTATTGAAAAAAGTTCATTATCCAGGTGTTATAAATACATGCATTATAATTATGATAATTGTAATATTATAAATACAAGTTCAATCTGTACATCAATGCACATATGGTGTTCATTACAAAACGAGGAAGAAAGACGAGGTGGGGAGAAAGGTGTAGAAGACAGAAAGGGAAAGAGGTAAGAACAGAGGCAGACAGCATATGATTAATGAATTACAGTGGTTCCCTAATATTCTCTCAGTTCATCACAATTACAGTGTCTCCTAACCAGCCTTGGGCCCCCAGTTGGCCCGAAGATTATCTTAACTTCTTGATGCACCCATCCCTTTCGCGGGATCCTTTTCATCAACACCCGCTGAATTGCAGTGCGCCAAATTCAAATGAAATTACAAAAAATATTTAATTTTCATTAAATTACAAGTGCAATATAGCAAAACACATCTTAGCTTGTTGTTAATCCACCTGGTGTGCAGATTTCAATAAAGCTTTTCGGCGAAAGCATACCAAACGTTTATGTAAGGACGTCTCTCTCAGTAGACAAAATATTGCAAAAAGCTAGCAGCCAAGTAGATTGGTCACGTAAGTCAGAAAAGCAATAGAATTAATCGCTTACCTTTGATGATCTTCGGATGTTTGCACTCACGAGACTCCCAGTTACACAATAAAGTTCCTTTTGTTCCATAAAGATTCTTTTTATATTCAAAATACCTCCAAGTCACCTGCCAGTATTTTTCCATGCGATACAGAGAGGAAAGCAAGCTTCCACAAACTGCATATCAATGAAGAGATATGTGATAAAACACCTTGAGGATTGATTCCAAACAACGTTTGCCATGTTTCGGTCGATATTATGTAGTTAATCCGGAAAAAGTTTTACGTTGTAGGTGACTGAATTTTCGGTTCGTTTCGGTAGCCAGACGCAATGTAGAAAACGGAACGATTTCTCCTACACACAGACGCTTTCAGGAAAAACTGCGCATTTGGTATGTAACTGAGAGTCTCCTCATTGAAAACATCAGAAGCTCTTCAAAGGTAAATGATTTTATTTATTTGGTTATCTGGTTTTTGTGAAAATGTTGCGTGCTAAATGCTACTCAAAATGCTATGCTAGCTTTGCATACTCTTACACAAATTAGTCAATTTCTATGGTTCAAAAGCATATTTTGAAAATCTGAGATGACAGTGTTGTTAAGAAAAGGCTAAGCTTGAGAGCAGACGCATTATTTTCATTTTATTTGCGATTTTCAGAAATCGTTAACGTTTCGTTATGCTAATGAGCCTGAGGCTTTAGTCACAAACCCGGATCTGGGATGGGGAGTTTCAAGAAGTTAATAAAATAAATTATTAAAAAATACTCTTTCAAAATGCAAATGTTGATTTAGTTATGGATCCATAATGAATTACTATGGGAATAAATAACACTGATTTACAGAAATATTGGAACAAAGATGTCTAATGAAGGCAAACAATTTAGAATCCTCCAATAATGTAGCCTACTCCCGACCGTCACGTTGTACAGCACCATATTTTCCATTCCATCCTAACGGAAACCCTGAGGGTTTTGTTTTCCTCTGAATAGAAACACCATAATATTATCCATATTAATTAAGCCAAATTTCTTAAAATCAATCCCATATACTATGTTATTACAAAAAAGCGTTTTAAATTCTCTGGTAATGCCCATTTGGAATACTATCAAATGCTTCTCAAAAATGCCCTCTGGTTGTCAAACTAGCAATAACAGAAAAAATGGCAGACTATTAAATGATGTGTCACATAATGCTGCTGCAGCACGCAAAGTGTGCCGCAGTATGACACAACTTTTAAAGGAGGAACGACTGTACATGTACATATTACCTCACCTCGACTGACCTGTACCCCGCACATTGACTCGTTACTGGTACCCCCTGTATATAGACTAGAGGTTGACTGATTAATCGGAATGGCCGATTAATTAGGGCCAATTTCAAGTTTTCATAACAATATTTGGGCGCCGATTTCCCATTATTAAAAAATATATATACATATTATTATTATTTTTAATAACTTTTATTTAACTAGGCAAGTCAGTTAAGAACACATTCTTATTTTCAATGACTGCCTAGGAACTGTGGGTTAACTGCCTTGTTCAGGGGCAGAACGACAGATTTTCACCTTGTCAGCTCAGGGGTTCCAATCTTGCAACCGCACAGTTAACTAGTCCAGCGCTCTAACCATTGCACTCCACGAGTAGCCTGCCTGTTACGCGAATGTAGTAGAAGCCAAGGTAAATTGCTAGCTAGCATTAAACTTATCTTATAAAAAACAATCAATCATAATCACTAGTTATAACTACTAATCCAGTTTCGCAGGCAATATTAACCAGGTGAAATTGTGTCATTTCTCTTGCGTTCATTGCACGCAGAGTCAGGGTATATGCAACAGTTTGGGCTGCCTGGCTCATTGCGAACTAATTTGCCAGTATTTGACGTAATTATGACATACATTGAAGGTTGTGCAATGTAACAAGAATATTTAGACTGGGGGATGCCATCTGTTAGATAAAATACAGAACGGTTCCGTATTTCACTGAAATAATAACCTTTTTTTTCTCGAAAAGATAGTTCACGGATTCGATCATTTTAATGACCAAAGGCTCGTATTTCTGCGTGTTATTATGTTATAATTACGTCTGATTTGATAGAGCAGTCTGACTGAGCAGCAGCAGGCCCGTAATCATTCATTCAAACAGCACTTTAGTGCGTTTTGCCAGCAGCTCTTCTCAAGCACAGCGCTGTTTATGACTTCAAGCCTATCAGCCTAATTGCTGGTGTAACCAATGTGAAATGGCTAGCTAGCTAGCTGGGCGTGCGCTAATACTGTTTCAAACATCACTCACTTTTATATTTGAAGTAGTTATTCCCCTTGCGCTGCAAGGGCCGCGGCTTTTGTGGAGCGATGGGTAACGATGCTTCAAGCGTGGCTGTTGTCGATGTGTTCCTGGGGCGAGGAGAGGGACGGAAGCTATACTGTTACACTGGCAATACTATAGTGCCTTTAAGAACATCCAATAGTCAAAGGTATATGAAATACAAATGGTAGAGAGAGAAATAGTCCTATAAATACTATATTAACTACAACCTAAAAACCTCTTACCTTGAAATATTGAAGTCTCATGTTAAAAGGAACCACCAACTTTCATATGTTCTCATGCCCTGAGCAAGGAACTTAAACGTTAGCTTTTTTACATGGCACACATTTTTACATGGAACATATTACTTTCTTCTCCAACACTTTGTTTTTGCATTATATAAACCAAATTGAACAGGTTTCATTATTTATTTGAGGCTAAATTGATTTTATTGATGTTTTATATTAAGTTAAAATAAGTGTTAATTCAGTATTGTTGTAATTGTCATTATTACAAATAAAATAAATAATAGAAATCGGCCGATTAATTGGTATTGGCATCGGTACTGGCGTTGAAAAATCATAATCGGTCGACCTCTAATATGGACACATTATTGTTATTTTATAGCGTTACTTTATTTCTCAATGTAGTTTATTTTATTTTAGATACATTTGTTTTGCAAATATTTTCTTCCTTTAAATTCTGCATTGTTGGACATCTAATGACTAACTTCTTGTAGCAGGCATTAGGCTATAGAAAATTAACACAGGTCTCATCAACAATCTCTCAAGCCCACGTCCTAGTAATTAGCCAGCTAATCTTTACATCTGATGTTTAGCCAACTTGGATCTTTTGCTAACTAACTAGGTTGAACAGTTAAGAACACATCCTTCTGTCTGTCTCCAATTGTTTGAAAAGCTTGTTAGCCTGTCCACTTTGTTTAGATGTTGAAATCAAGTGGCTTACCTTATTTCTCAGAATGAGACTTTTAGTTGCCAATTCCTTATATAAATTGTGTTTTATGCTTATTGCACATTTATAAAACACAGACTGGACCGCTAGCATAACAGTCTTTGGCTAAAATGCTGCTAGTGGTACCCCAATGACACGAGCGGCAAACTGAGCATTAATTTTCCAGCACCAATGTTCATTGATACTCTCGTTTTGGTAGTGTCTGCTCTGCACGCAATTTGAGTAGTTGAGACATAAAAAGTGTATCGTTTGAAAAAGTAACTTCTCCTCTATTACAGTAAAATAAGGTCCCAAAGTGTTTTGGTGTTCCATACGACCGATTGTGTTGGACTTAACCTCAAATGCAAATAGCCAGTTGAAACCGCTTGTCTGAGAGCAAGATGCGATCTCTCAACTATGTTGGCGTGAGAGGCAGGGAGAGAGGCTTAGTGTGTTTAAAGCATAGAGGAAGTGGCAAAGCATTAAAATCTGTCTAAAATAAGCCCTATGCGTTTCTATGGGCTTATTTTGGACCTTGTCGCTTGCCTACCTGCCTTTGGGACAACGCCTCCCATTGTTAGGGCTGAGACATGCATCTCTTCATTATATACAGATATCTGGTGTAAATGGGAAGTTGCACATAGCACAGAAGGAGCAAAGGAGAACAAGCGGAAATAAACGCTCATAAAAATGAAAAATAACCAAACCTCGATTTTTGTGATACAGGCATTTGGAATATTGAGCAAAAACAAAAATTCAAATTAATTCGCTATGTTGCCCAGCCCTTACCTAACTCCAATCAACTAAAATCCTCTCCCCTGCACTATTTTGTCTCTCTTCTCCCAAGTTGCCTCATAATCAGTAGCGGTTTTCACACGGGGGTTTATATGCCACTGGGCCCTGTAGTGTGTTGTGAAGCTGAAATAGGAGCTCCAGTGCTGTAGGCTACTGTACAGGCTGATGGGAGCAGTGAAACATAAAAACACATATTGATCATTTCCATAGCTGACAGACTGACTTTATGTCGGGTGAGTGTTATCCTGAAATAGACATGCACACTAAAAATAACTGAAAATGTTTAGACCCCGCAGGCAATTTCGAAAGAGGAATATTTTAATGATCCATGAGCAAATATGATTAATTGATTGCCATTAAATTTTTTTGGCAGAATGTCTTGGTTGATTATATGGTATTTTAATAGCTGTGTATCTTTCATTGTTGTTACTTTCTGATGACACAGTGACCTATAGCCTGTCAGCTGCTTTACTGTTTATCAGTACATTGTTCACACTGGACATGGCCCACAAATTACATAGCACTCCCTAACCAGCCTCATTCTCCGCCCATAATGTATTGTGTAGTAGTGGTTCTCTTTTAAACGTTCCCAGCTGTGTTCAGGGAACAGGCGGATCCTGGGTGTCTGTTCCCACACTCTCAGTGACCTCTCTGGGTAGACTCTGGGGTTTCTCAACAAACTGTATACTGTACAACTGCCTTTGCCAATGCCATTTTTACTTCTAAATGGCCTAGTAAAACATAGAAAGTACAGTCCGGGCCCTGGCAGTAAACCCAGGCTTATGAAGGGAAAATATTTCACAGCACTTCAATGCAGCTATTCTGTACAATACCAGAATGCCTGGCAAAATGGAGAGAAGGGGAGCAGGAAACGGAGCGTGGGAGGAGGAGAGGGGGAAGCGAAGAGGAGACGGGAGGTATGGAAAGCACTGGAATAGTTTAAAATCAATAAAGCTGGGATTGTTTGAGAGTGAGCTGTGTGTGTGTGAGAGAGTGAGATAGGTTCTGAGAAAAGCCTGAAAACACCAGGTCAGCACATGCAGTGGGCCTGTTATGGATACGAAGAGACATGGGGACATTGTCTCCGCAATACCTTTACAATGCAGTCTGCATCTTAAAAAATACAAATGTTTTTTTTGCTTTGTTGCAGTTGGTTAAGGTTTATGTCCATACCTATTTTTGATTTCAAAATGAGAAAAATGCTGCCTCGACAGAATCCATTTGGTCTTAGTCAGAGCCAGTGATATGTCTGTTCTCTTGGACACAGGGCAGCTGGCCCTCTGGACCACTTCAGCAGGCCGCTTCAGAGCTGGGAGGCTTCAGAATGATGGATCACCCACCTCTTTGAAACAGGGAAACTCTGTTCCCCACCACCTGTCTTTCTGAGATGTCCTTCATTGTTCTTATTTCTTCATCTTTGGAACATGAGGTGTGTTGAAGCTTTGTAAAGTATCCTAGCCTCAACTCCAGTTGATTTGTGATGGCTGTACTGAAGGTTCTCGTAAACTTTGATGTTTGGAGGATGTTTCAATGCATAGTGTCCCTCTGGTTCTGTCTAGAACATCAGACTCTTCCATGTAGTGCGCATGATCGGATATGTCTGTCTCATTTTCTCCGGAGGATATCAATAATGTTTACTCTTCAAAAGACATGTTCATCTTATTCAATGGGGCTCCAGTTTGGGGAAGAAGAGCCCACCTGGTGTTGTCCAATGATATGCAGTATAGTTAACCTCTAAGCATCTTGTGCTTTACCTGCTTCAACAGTACTCCATAATGAGAGGCCTCCTCACTGGAGTGGACTGCTTTGAGAGAGAGAGAGAGAGAGAGAGAGAGAGAATGAAAAGAGTTATTGTATTGTATGAGCTGTACTGTATAGATTATTTTTTACCGTAAAACTATCCTATTTACTATAGACGTTTCATATGTAGTTGTACTCTATCTCCATGGAGGTACTCTAGGTGAGTCTGGAGAGGCAAGGGAGAAGATGTCACTCACAGCATGGAAAACACAGGGAGATGTCCCACTCAATCAATTATTCAGCCTCCCCCTCGCTCCCCTCTACCCCTCCATACTAACCTAATGTAGCAAGTGTAGAAAGACACCTGAGCGGAGTTTTCACTTCCGTTTTTCAGGGGAAGCTACTGTATCCCTGAAAAATGGATGTTAGCGTTTTCTTGCAACTCCATATAGACTAGTCCATACTCCGTTAGCCTCCCTCTATATACAGTATAATTCAGAAAATGCTCAGACCCCTTCACTTTTTCCACATTTTGTTACGTTACAGGCTTATTCTAAAATGGATTAAATCAACGTTTTCCCTCATCACAATACCCCATAATGACAAAGCGAAAACAGGTTTTTAGAAACATCTGCAAATATATTAAAAATAAAAAACTATTTACATAAGTATTCAGACCCTTTGCTATGAGACTCGAGATTGAGATCAGTTGCATCCTGTTTCCATTGATCATCCTTGAGATGTTTCTAGAACTTGATTGGAGACCACCTGTGGTAAATTCAGTTGATTGGATATGATTTGGAAAGTCACTCACCTGTCTACCCACAGGGAGGTGAGTGAAAATCGTTTCGTTTGATGCAAGAAACCACTTTATGAAATAACAAGCACCATTATTCCCATACCATTGTTATAGAGTATCAGAGAAACTATGCTACCCTGTGCCTATTGGCTACGTAGCTTAATCAAGCCTGTCTCAAAATACAACACTACCCCTTTAAGACTTTTACCTGACAGGCTTTTCAAAGATGTCTAGAAATGTACACATTTTGTGCTCTGATCTACAGTATAACTGGGCTAATAACTCACTAACTAGCAAAGTATATGAACAAAATGTTTACATGTGGCCACATGCAGCTCTCGCTTTGATCTCAAAACAAGCACATCTACTCATGACCACAGCTGTAATCACAGTCCAGATCAAAGTAAATGGCACAGATCCATATATGGCGATGTTCTGTTTGCATATAGGCCTACTGTAGCTCTGATTGGTTATGCTGCACTGGCCTGTGTAGAGTTTGGTCTGAGTTGTGTGTGTCAATGCAATAGAATCCTACTCCGATGCGATCTGCCTACAACAAAATCTCTTGCATAGTTGGTTTTGTTTCGGTATGTTTCATTAAAAGTGGCTAATATTGCATTGATTCCATCACAATTGCCACAGTAAAGGGAAACGTTGATAGTGTTCACTCAACTTTGTGGAGTTTTCCCTGTTAAATTCAATCTCCTGCTTCTCTCTGTGGGCTTATACAGTATTTCTTCTGCGCAGCAGCACGGGCACAGTTTAGAGGGAACAATGTCCATGAGTTTATTGCTAAAATCCCTAATTATTCCTTTAAAGAAAACAATGCACAAATGCAAAACAACAACAAACATTTCAGCTTTGACTTTTTCTCATTGTTATTGACTGCATCACATTTGATTTACAGATGATTAACATTAGATTTTTTTAAATTACATTTTTTGATTTCACCTTTATTTAACCAGGTAGGCCAGTTTAGAACAAGTTCTCATTTACAACTGCGACCTGGCCAAGATAAAGCAAAGCATTGCGACAAAAACCACACAGAGTTACACATGGGATAAACAAACGTACAGTCAATAACACAATAGAAAAATCTGTATACAGTGTGTGCAGATGAAGTAAGGCAATAAATAGGCCAATAGTGGCCAATAGTGGTGAAGTAATTACAATTTAGAAATTTACACTGGAGTGATGTATGTGCAGATGAGGATGTGCAAGTAGAAATACTGGTGTGCAAATGAGCAGAAAAACAAAAACAAATATGGGGATGAGGTAGGTAGTTGGTAGGATGGGCTATTTACAGATGGGCTGTGTACAGCTGCAGCGATTGGTAAGCTGCTCTGCCAGCTGACGCTTAAAGTTATATACTGTGGCTAATATGCAATATACTGTATATAGAGAGAAGGGAGTTTGACAGAAGGGAAGAAAAAATACTAAGAAGGGTGATAAAAATTGTCACTTGTGAAGGTGAGAGAGGGATGTGCTGAAAGGTAGGAGAGAGTTGGATGAGGGAGAGACAATGAGATAAACACACAGAGGACAGAGGGAAAACTAGAATCAGAGAGAGGAGAAAGGAGGAGTGTAGATACCTGGGTTGTTTACTCTGGCCCTAGGCAGCTCCTCCTGTTAGCAACATGTTTTGGTAACAGGAGGATTCTGAGGGATAGACCTGCACATGCACACTGTAGTGACTGCATGGGCCCTGTTGTTGTGGCTTCAAAGAATCAGTGATGACACCATTGCATGCAAGCAGAGGGTTAGGTTTACGTTAAATAAAAAGGTCATGTCAATCGGTCATCTGTCCAGTGAGAGGAAACTAGTACCAATTTAGCCTCACCATATAAAAGCAGGAATAGAAATATCAACATTTGTCTCTGCTAGCTCAATGCCATTCTGTCTCATTTATTTTTAAGTATTAGGCTTTAATGCAATTTTAACATGCCTGTTTAAATACTACAGCTGAGGAATTCAAGTCACAGTGCATTTTGAGCCTATTAACTTGATTCTGCATCTCCTCCAGAGTTTGTACCAGGATGTAATCATTCTGTGAGCTCATCAGTTGCTAATGGGCCTAACGCCACCACCATAGATCTCTCTTTACTTTGATGTCCAGCAGCGATAGCATGGGAAGGATCAGTCAAGAGAACACAGTGTCTTGAGGAATTCTTTGTATTCTGACTAACTGCCCCCTCAGTGACTCTTTATGCTTTTCTTTAATAAATAAGCTGGGTCCCGTATGGTGGCTCTGCTGTTTTTTTTCTGTGTGTAATTGGCTGTTCCCCAGATTGAGTCACAGTGATAACAGTCCCATTCTAGGTCTCCAGCTGGTTGCGGTCAGCAACATATGACCAGACCGCCCACCTCTGTTTCGGCGGCCTCACTTTCTGTCCATTATCACTGTGGTAACTGGATCCTAGAGATGGAAGGTTGTAGAGGGGATGGTGTGTGTGTTTGTGTGGGGTGGGTTGGGGTGATTTCATCAGACCATAGAATTTTGTTTCTCATGGTCTGAGAGTCCTTTAGGTGCGTTTTGGCAAACTCCAAGCGGGCTGTCATGTGCCTTTTAGTGAGGAGTGTTTTCCATCGGGCCACTCTACCATAAATACCTGATTGGTGGAGTGCTGCAGAGATGGTTGTCCTTCTGGAAGTTGTTCCCATCTCCACAGAGGAACTCTGGAGGTCTGTCAGAGTGGCCATAGGTTCTTGGTCACCTCCCTGACCAAGAACGGCCCTTCTCCCTCGATTGCTCAGTTTGGCTATGCGGCCAGCTCTAGGAAGAGTCTTGGTGGTTCCAAACATCTTCCATTTGAGAATGATAGAGGCCACGGTGTTCCTGTGGACTTTCAATGCTGCAGAAATGTTTTGCTATCCTTCCCCAGATCTGTGCCTTGTCACAGTCCTGTCTTGGAGCTCTACGGACAATTCCCTCGACCTCATGGCATGGTCAATTGTAGTACCTTATGTAGACAGGTGTGTGCCTTTCCAAATAATTTCCTGTAACAAAATGTGGAAAAAGTGAAGGGGTCTGCGCTTGTGTGTGCAGAGAGAGAGAGAGAGACAGGGAGAGAGCAAGAGAGAGCGAGAGAGAGACAGTCACTCAATCACCAGATGGTGCCACAAATTATTGGAAAAGTAGTATGGGTTGCACCTCCGTCACTCAGTCGCGTCATTGCCATTGTTTTCAACGTTTCCACAGACAGCGCAGCCACATTGATGTCCAGAAGTAGAATAGGGACTAATCATTGTTGAGAGAAAACGTAGCAAGACTGTTGTTTTACTATTAAACTCAATGCTGCTATTGTTTTACATTTAGTAAAGCAGCTTGTGTTTCTTAACCAAGCAAAGTGTAGCTAGCTAGACGTCTGATGGTGACTGGTTAGCTACGGAGAAGCAAGAAAGCTCTCTGGCGATGTGTATAATCTGAGGCGGAGCCAGAGCGGAGCATGTCTGCCTACACTCATCTCTTGCTACCCCACAGCTCACCAGCTGATGCAGGCTGTGTGGCGGGTGTGGCACGTCCATCCCACTGCTGAAACAGAACTGTTCTGCACATTAGTGCTGCTTATATTAATTTTACTTGTCACTGAAAAGTCTCAATCTCTCTGAAAACTCTTGTCCAGCACTTAATAGTCCAATTTTAGCCACAGAGAAAATGTAGTCTTGTTTTATTCAACTGAAATGAAAATAATTTTCGTTTAGTTACAGTTTTTCTATGTCTATTTAGTCAGCTATTGTCTCATCAATTAAAGTCTCGTCTTTACACTGAAAAATGTAAAGGTGTTTGACGAATGCTTTAGCCATTATTTTTGTTGATGAAATTAACACTGGGAGAGACCTGCACATGCACACTGCAGTGACTGTATGGGCCCTGTTGTTGTGGCTTGTGGCTTCAGAGAATCACTAATGACAGCATTGCATGCAAGCATTGGATCATGTTTAGGTTAAATAAAGAGGTCAGGTCATCTGTCCTGTGAGAGGCAAACAGTACCAATTTAGCATCACAAGAGCCTCACCATATGAAAGGAGGACTGGAAATATACATTTTTGTCTCAGTGAGCTCAATGTCCTTCTGTCACATTTATTTTTAAGTATTAGGCTTTAATGTCATTTTAACGTATTGTTTAAATACTACAGCTGGGGAATTAAATTATTTAGAGCTTTTTAACTTGTTTCTCTGAGACTGTCCCCTAACTCCATGCTAACAATTCCTCCTGAGTCTGTACCAGGATGTAGTGGCTTTCGAAAGTATTCACCACACTTGTCATTTTTCCTATTTTGTTGCCTTACAACCTGGAATTAAAATAGATTTTTGGGGGGTTTGTTTTCATGTGATTTACACAACATGCCGACCACTTTGAAGATGCAAAATATTTTTTATTGTGAAACAAACAAGAAATAAGACCAAAATACTGAAAACTTGAGTGTGCATAACTGTTCACCCCCCAAAGTCAATACCTTTTAGAGACACCTTTTGCAGCAATTACAGCTGCAAGTCTTTTGGGGTGTGTCTCTATAAGCTTGGCACATCTAGCCCATTCTTCAAGGCAAAAATGCTCCAGCTTCTTCAATTGGATGGGTTCCACTGGTGTACAGCAATCTTTAAGTCATGCCACAGATTCTCAATTGGACTGAGGTCTGGGCTTTGACTTGGCCCTTCCAAGACATCTAAATGTTTCCCCTTAAACCACTCGTGGGTTGCTTTAGCAGTATGCTTAAGGCCATTGTCCTGCTGGAAGGTGGACCTCCGTCCCAGTCTCAAATCTCTGGAAGACTGAAACAGGTTTCCCTCAAGAATTTCCCTGTATTTAGCGCCATCCATTAGTCCTTCAATTCTTACCAGTTTCCCAGTCCCTGCCGATGAAAAACATCCCCACAGTGAAGCATGGTGGTGGCAGCATTATGCTGTGGGGATGTTTTTCATGGTGCTCTCAGGGTGATGGGAGGTGTTGGGTTTGCGTCAGACATCGCATTTTCCTTGGTGGCCGAAAAGCTCAATTTTAGTCTCATCTGACCAGAGTACCTTCTTTCATATGTTTAGGGAGTCTCCCACATCCCTTTTGGCGAACACCAAATGTGTTTGTTTAAAGAAAAAAATAAGCAATGGCTTTTTTTTCTGGCCACTCTTCCGTAAAGCCCAGCTCTGTGGAATGGACGGCTTAAAGTGGTCCTATGGACAGATACTCCAATCTCCGCTGTGGAGCTTTGCAGCTCCTTCAGGGTTATCTTTGGTCTCTTTGTTGCCTCTCTGATGAATGCCCTCCTTGCCTGGTCTGTGAGTTTTGGTGGGCGGAACTCTCTTGGAAGGTTTGTTGTGGTTCTTTCAGTTTTTTATAATGGATTTAATGGTGCTCTGTGGGATGTTCAAAGTTTCTGATATTTTTTATAACCCAACCCTGATCTGTACTTCTCCACAACTTTGTCCGTGACCTGTTTGGAGAGCTCCTTGGTCTTCATGGTGCCGCTTGCTTGGTGGTGCCCCTTGCTTAGTGGTGTTGTGGATTCTGGGGCCTTTCAGAACAGGTGTATATATACTGAGATCATGTGACAGATCATGTGACACTTAGATTGCACACAGGTGGACTTTATTTAACTTCTTGCGTCGAGCAATCCCGGATCCGGGATCCTATTTATAGCCTCAAGCTCATTAGCATAACGCAACATTAACTATTCATGAAAATCGCAAATGAAATGAAATAAATATATTTGCTCTCAAGCTTAGACTTTTGTTAACAACACTGTCATCTCAGATTTTCAAAATATGCTTTTCAACCATAGCTAAACAAGCATTTGTGTAAGAGTATTGATAGCTAGCATAGCTATAAGCCTAGAATTCAGCCAGCAACATTTTCACAAAAACAAGAAAATCTTTCAAATAAAATCATTTACCTTTGAAGAACTTCAAATGTTTTCAATGAGGAGACTCTCAGTTAGATAGCAAATGTTCAGTTTTTCAAAAAATATTATTTGTGTAGGACAAATCGCTCCGTTTTGTTCACGTTTGGCTATGAAAAAAACCTGTATCCAGTTATAGCCTCAAGCTCATTAGCATAACGTAACGTTAACTATTTATGAAAATCGCAAATGAAATGAAATGAATGTGCTAGCTCTCAAGCTTAGCCTTTTCTTAACAACACTGTCATCTCATATTTTCAAAATATGCTTTTGAACCATAGCAAAACAAGCATTTGTGTAAGAGTATTGATAGCTAGCGTAGCATTTAGCGTAGCATTTAGCGGGCAACATTTGCACAAAAAACAGAAAAGGATTCAAATAAAATCATTTACCTTTGAAGAACTTCGGATGTTTTCAATGAGGAGACTCTCAGTTACATAGCAAATGTTCAGTTTTTCCTGAAAGATTCTTTGTGTAGGAGAAATCGCTCCGTTTTGTACATCACGTTTGGGTACCAAAAAAAAACGAAAATTCAGTCATCAAAACGGCGAACTGTTTTCCAAATTAACTCCATAATATCGACTGAAACACGGCAAACGCTGTTTAGAATCAATTCTCAATGTGTTTTCACATATCTCTTCATTGACATATCGTTCGTGGTAGTCTCCTTTCTCCGGTGAATCGCTTGGAAAAAGACTTCGCTTGGAATTGACGGAGGACACCGGGCGGACACCTGGCAAATGTAGTCTCTTATGGTCAATCTTCCAATGATATGCCTACAAATACGTCACAATGCTGCAGACACCTTGGGGAAACGATAGATCGGACAGGCTCATTCCTTGCGCATTCACAGCCATATAAGGAGACAGTGAAAAACAGAGCCTCAAAAATCCTGCTCATTTCCTGGTTGAAGTTTCATCTTGGTTTTGCCTGGAACATCAGTTCTGGGGCACTCACAGACAATATCTTTGCAGTTCTGGAAACGTCAGCGTTTTCTTTCCAAAGGTATCAATTATATGCATAGTTGAGCATCTTTTTGTGACAAAATATTGCTCTTAAAACGGGCACGTCTTTTTATCCAAAAATGAAATAGCGCCCCCATAGCATCAAGAGGTTAACTTCCTGACTGATGTCTTAAGATGTTGCTTCAATATATCCACCAAATTTCCCCGCCTCATGATTCCATCAATTTTGTGAAGTGCACCTGTCCCTCCTGCAGACCCCCACTACATGATGCTGCCACCCCTGTGCTTCACGGTTGGGATGGTGTTCTTCGGCTTGCAAGCATCCCCCTTTTCCCTCCAAACATAACGATGGTCATTATGGCAAACAGTTCTATTTTTGTTTCATCAGACCAGAGAACATTTCTCCAAAAAGTACCATCTTTGTCCCAAAGTGCAGTTGCAAACCGTAGTCTGGCTTTTTTATGGCGGTTTTGGAGCAGTGGCTTCTTCCTGGCTGAGCTGCCTTTCAGGTTATGTGGATATAGGACTCGTTTTACTGTGGATATAGATACTTTTGTACCTGTTTCCTCCAGCATCTTCACGAGGTCCTTTGCTGTTGTTCTGGGATTGATTAACACTTTTCGCACCAAAGTATGTTAATCTCTAGGAGACAGAACGTGTCTCCTTCCTGAGCGGTATGGCGGCTGCATGGTCCCATGGTGTTTATACTTGCGTACTATTGGTTGTACAGATGATCGTGGTACCTTCAGGTGTTTGGAAATTGCTTCCACGGATGAACCAGACTTGTGGAGTTCTACAATTATTTTTCTGTTGTCTTGGCTGATTTCTTTTGATTTTCCCATGATGTCAAGCAAAGATGCACTGAGTTTGAAGGTAGGCCTTGAAATACATCCACAGGTACAGTTACACCTCCAATTGACTCAAATTCAGCTTCTATAGCCATGCCATCATTTTCTGGAATTTTCCAACCTGTTTAAAGGCACAGATAACACAGAAACTTCTGACCCACTGGAATTGTGACACAGTGAATTATAAGTGAAATAATCTGTCTGTAAAATATTTTTAGAAAAATGACTTGTGTCATGCACAAAGTAGATGTCCTAACCGACTTAACCGCATAAATGTCCTAACCGCATAAACTCTATAGTTTGTTAACAAGAAATTTGTGGCGCGGTTGAAAAATGAGTTTTAATATCTCCTAAGTGTATGTAAATTTCTGACTTCAACTGTACATGTGGGTAGAGTTATTTAAGTGACATATGCATAGATAATAACAAATCAAATCAAATTTTATTTGTCACATACACATGGTTAGCAGATATTAATGCGAGTGTAGCGAAATGCTTGTGCTTCTAGTTCCGACAATGCAGTAATAACCAACAAGTAATCTAACTAACAATTCCTAAACTACTGTCTTATACACAGTGTAAGGGGATAAAGAATATGTACATTAGGATATATGAATGAGTGATGATACAGAGCAGCATAGGCAAGATACAGTAGATGGTATCGAGTACAGTATATACATATGAGATGAGTATGTAAACAAAGTGGCATAGTTAAAGTGGCTAGTGATACATGTATTACATAAGGATGCAGTCGATGATATAGAGTACAGTATATACGTATGCATATGAGATGAATAATGTAGGGTAAGTAACATTATATAAGGTAGCATTGTTTAAAGTGGCTAGTGATATATTTACATAATTTCCCATCAATTCCCATTATTAAAGTGGCTGGAGTTGAGTCAGTGTCAGTGTGTTGGCAGCAGCCACTCAATGTTAGTGGTGGCTGTTTAACAGTCTGATGGCCTTGAGACAGAAGCTGTTTTTCAGTCTCTCGGTCCCAGCTTTGATGCACCTGTACTGACCTCACCTTCTGGATGATAGCGGGGTGAACAGGTAGTGGCTCGGGTGGTTGATGTCCTTGATGATCTTTATGGCCTTCCTGTAACATCGGGTGGTGTAGGTGTCCTGGAGGGCAGGTAGTTTGCCTCCGGTGATGCGTTGTGCAGACCTCACTACCATCTGGAGATCCTTACGGTTGAGGGCGGAGCAGTTGCCGTACCAGGCGGTGATACAGCCCGCCAGAATGCTCTCGATTGTGCATCTGTAGAAGTTTGTGAGTGCTTTTGGTGACAAGCCGAATTTCTTCAGCCTCCTGAGGTTGAAGAGGCGCTGCTGCGCCTTCTTCACGATGCTGTCTGTGTGAGTGGACCAATTCAGTTTGTCTGTGATGTGTATGCCGAGGAACTTAAAACTTGCTACTCTCTCCACTACTGTTCCATCGATGTGGATAGAGGGGTGTTCCCTCTGCTGTTTCCTGAAGTCCACAATCATCTCCTTAGTTTTGTTGACGTTGAGTGTGAGGTTATTTTCCTGACACCACACTCCGAGGGCCCTCACCTCCTCCCTGTAGGCCGTCTCGTCGTTGTTGGTAATCAAGCCTACCACTGTTGTGTCGTCCGCAAACTTGATGATTGAGTTGGAGGCGTGGGTGGCCACGCAGTCGTGGGTGAACAGGGAGTACAGGAGAGGGCTCAGAACGCACCCTTGTGGGGCCCCAGTGTTGAGGATCAGCGGGGAGGAGATGTTGTTACCTACCCTCACCACCTGGGGGCGGCCCGTCAGGAAGTCCAGTACCCAGTTGCACAGGGCGGGGTCGAGACCCAGGGTCTCGAGCTTGATGACGAGCTTGGAGGGTACTATGGTGTTGAATGCCGAGCTGTAGTCAATGAACAGTATTCTCACATAGGTATTCCTCTTGTCCAGATGGGTTAGGGCAGTGTGCAGTGTGGTTGAGATTGCATCGTCTGTGGACCTATTTGGGCGGTAAGCAAATTGGAGTGGGTCTAGGGTGTCAGGTAGGGTGGAGGTGATATGGTCCTTGACTAGTCTCTCAAAGCACTTCATGATGACGGAAGTGAGTGCTACGGGGCGGTAGTCGTTTAGCTCAGTTACCTTCGCTTTCTTGGGAACAGGAACAATGGTGGCCCTCTTGAAGCATGTGGGAACAGCAGACTGGTATAGGGATTGATTGAATATGTCCGTAAACACACCAGCCAGCTGGTCTGCGCATGCTCTGAGGGCGCGGCTGGGGATGCCGTCTGGGCCTGCAGCCTTGCGAGGGTTAACACGTTTAAATGTTTTACTCACCTCGGCTGCAGTGAAGGAGAGACCGCATGTTTCCGTTGCAGGCCGTGTCAGTGGCACTGTATTGTCCTCAAAGCGGGCAAAAAAGTTATTTAGTCTGCCTGGGAGCAAGTCATCGAGGTCCGTGACTGGGCTGGATTTCTTCCTGTAGTCTGTGATTGACTGTAGACCCTGCCACATGCCTCTTGTGTCTGAGCCGTTGAATTGAGATTCTACTTTGTCTCTGTACTGACGCTTAGCTTGTTTGATAGCCTTACGGAGGGAATAGCTACACTGTTTGAATTCGGTCATGTTTCCGGTTGCCTTGCCCTAATTAAAAGATGTGGTTCACGTTTTTGAAGTTTGCGCGAATCCAGCCATCAATCCTTTTCTGGTTGGGGAAGGTTTTAATAGTCGCTGTGGGTACAACATCACCGATGCACTTGCTAATAAACTCGCTCACCGAATCAGCGTATTCATCAATGTTTTTGTCCGACGCTATGCGGAACATATCCCAGTCCACGTGATCGAAGCAATCTTGAAGCGTGGAATCCGATTGGTCGGACCAGCATTGAACAGACCTGAGCACGGGCGTTTCCTGTTTTAGTTTCTGTCTATAGGCTGGGAGCAACAAAATGGAGTCGTGTTCAGATTTTCCGAAAGGAGGGCGGGGGAGGGCTTTGTATGAGTCGCGGAAGTTAGAATAACAGTTATCCAGGGTTTTGCCAGCCCGGGTCGCGCATTCGATATACTGATCAAATTTAGGGAGCCTTGTTAAAATCCCCAGTTACAATAAATGCAGCCTCAGGATATGTGGTTTCTAGTTTACATAGAGTCCAATGAAGTTCTTTCAGGGCCATTGATGTGTCTCCTTGGGGGGATATACACGACTGTGATTATAATCGAGGAGAATTTTCTTGGTAGATAATGCAGTCAGCATTTGATTGTAAGGATTGTAAGGAACAAAAGGATTTGAGTTCCTGTATGTTGTTATGATCACACCACACCACCATCTTACCAGAGCGATGTTTGTTTCTGTCGATGCAATTTGTGAAGAAACCAGGTGGCTCTACCGACTCTGATAACGTATCCCAAGTGAGCCATGTTTCCGTGAAACAAAGAACGTTATAATCTCTGATGTCTCTCTGGAAGGAAATCCTTGCTCGGATTTGTCTACCTTGTTGTCAAGAGACTGGACATTGGCGATTAGTGTACACTGGAACGGTGCGCGATGTGCCCGTCTACGGAGCCTGACCAGAAGACTGCTCCCTCTGCCCCTTCTGCGGCGCCGTTGTTTTGGGCCGCCGGCTTGGATCTGATCCATTGTCCTGGGTGGTGGACCAAACAGAGGAACCGCTTCGGGAAAGTCGTATTCCTGGTCGTAATGTTGGTGAGTTGACACTGCTCCTATATCCAATAGTTCCTCCTGGCTGTATGTAATAAAACGTAAGATTTCCTGGGGTAACAATGTAAGAAGTAATACATAACGGAAACTAAAACATATTGTAACGAGGGTCACTACAGTTTGCGTTACTGTAATTACTGGTAACTGTTAGCCAAACTATGTAAGGATGTATTGCGTAATATCCACTTTGTTATTTTTAATTTTTATATTTTACCTTTATTTAACTTGGCAAGTCAGTTAAGAACAAATTCTTATTTTCAATGATGGCCTAGGAACAGTGGGTTAACTGCCTGTTCAGGGGCAGAACGACATATTTGTACTTTGTCTGCTAGGGGTTTTGAACTTGCAACCTTCCGGGTACTAGTCCAACGATCTAACCACTAGGCTCCCCTGCCGCCCCGTTATAGTTTTGTATGGTGTACACTCAAGTTGGCTTGTCAGGCTGGTCAAGATATTCCCGCTCTGTCTGAGCTAGAGTGTGTCTACAACTGTAATCAATAAGTACAGAGATTGAACTGTGAGTTCAGAAATCTTACCTGTTGTCGTGCGTGTTCCATGTCTCTTGAGTATCTTACATCTATGAGAGGTCTATTCTTAAGCTAGCAAGTCTTCCTAGCTGTGCCTATCTCCTTCATGTGTGGATTAGAAGATATCTCCAGTAATAACTAAAAGTATGACAGCATCCCTCTTCTTTTTTTTCTTCTTTTTTTCTTTTTTTTCTTTTTTGAATTTTACCCCTTTTTTGTCCCCAATTTCGTGGTATCCAATTGTTTTGTTTTTAGTAGCTACTATCTTGTCTCATCGCTACAACTCCCGTACGGGCTCGGGAAGAGACGAAGGTTGGAAGCTATGCGTCCTCCCGATACACAACCCAACCAAGCTCCACTGCTTCTTAACACAGTGCGCATCCAACCCGGAAGACAGCCGCACCAATGTGTCGGAGGTAACATCGTGCACCTGGCAACCTTGGTTAGCGCGCACTGCGCCCGGCCCGCCACAGGAGAGACAAGGACATCCCTACCGGCCAAGCCCTCCCTAACCCGGACGACGCTAGGCCAATTGTGCGTCTCCCCACGGACCTCCCGGTCAGTATCCCTCTTCTGACGAAGGCTCATGCCTTAACTTCTTGAAACTCCCCATCCCGGATCCGGGTTTGTGACTAAAGCCTCAGGCTCATTAGCATAACGCAACGTTAATGATTTCTGAAAATCGCAAATAAAATGAAAATAATGCGTCTGCTCTCAAGCTTAGCATTTTCTTAACAACACTGTCATCTCAGATTTTCAAAATATGCTTTTGAACCATAGAAATTGACTAATTTGTGTAAGAGTATGCAAAGCTAGCATAGCATTTTGAGTAGCATTTAGCACGCAACATTTTCACAAAAACCAGATAACCAAATAAATAAAATCATTTACCTTTGAAGAGCTTCTGATGTTTTCAATGAGGAGACTCTCAGTTACATACCAAATGCGCAGTTTTTCCTGAAAGCGTATGTGTGTAGGAGAAATCGTTCCGTTTTCTACATTGCGTCTGGCTACCGAAACGAACCAAAAATTCAGTCACCTACAACGTAAAACTTTTTCCGGATTAACTACATAATATCGACCGAAACATGGCAAACGTTGTTTGGAATCAATCCTCAAGGTGTTTTTTCACATATCTCTTCATTGATATGCAGTTCGTGGAAGCTTGCTTTCCTCTCTGTATCACATGGAAAAATACTGGCAGGTGACTTTTGCGCACCAATTTCGGCGCAGGACACCGGGCGGACACCTGGTAAATGTGGTCTCTTATGGTCAATCTTCCAATGATCTGCCTACAAATACGTCACAATGCTGCAGACACCTTGGGGAAACGACAGAAAGGGCAGGCTCATTCCTCTCGCATTCATAGCCATATAAGGAGACAATGGAAAACGGAGCCTCAAAAATCCTTGTCATTTCCTGGATGCCATCTCATCTTGGTTTTGCCTGAAGCTCACGTTCTAGGGCACGCACAGAGAATATCTTGGTATTTCTGGACACGTCAGAGTGTTTTCTTTCGAATGCTATCAATTATATGCATAGTCGAGCATCTTTTTGTGACAAAATATCTTGTTTAAAACGGGAACGTTTTTCATCCAAAAATGAAATAGCGCCCCCATAGATGTAAGAGGTTAACTTGATCAGCCTTTTCTCTAATAACGCATCTTTAGTTTTAGTCCAGTTTTCTGGGGCTGGCACAAATGTAAGCATTTCGGTCAGCCTAGGTTTACTTTCAGAGACAGAAGTAGGGGAAAAGAAGAAGCCACTTTGATCAGTCTGGCGGAGGGGTGGAGGATAGGATCGAGGGATGAGGAGAAGAGCGGAGGAAGGAGAGAAAGCAGGGGAATGAGTGCGGTCTCTTTAATGAGCTAACCAGGACCATTGTTTCTGTCAGGCAGGTGCTGAGGGAGGTTTGGCATGTCCACCTCAGTAGGGCTATAGCATTGGTGCCAGTGGGTTTCTGGTCTGTCGTCACTGGCTTATGCAGGAACAGACTGGCGCCCCAGGCTAGCTGAGAGCTAACCCTGAGGGGGATTAGTAGCACACAGAGAACTGTCATCCTCGCTATATGTAACAGGCTGTCACTCATACTGATAAACACAGCTCTATCAAGGCTCTCTTATCCTATCTTTTGTAGTCACGGCTGTCATTTCTTCATATCTCATTTTCTCAAAGTAGAGCTGAGGACGCAAGCTCCCGGCTGCTGAATTATGAAACATAACGTGGTGATTTTTTGTTGTTGTAAGAAATGATTGCTTTGAATGGCATGGTGGAGAGGGTGTGGTCAGCCAGGTGGTGTTGTCTTGGACATGGAGGTCCTGAGTAGTCTGTGTGGTACCTCTGAACCAGATGGCTCTCTGTGGGCCTGGCTGACCTTTCCTTTGCCTTGCTTCATTTGGCTCATATATTCTTGTTTCCAACCTGCTTGGCCAAGAGTCTTAGTTGTACAGATGGCTCAGTTGGTGAATGGTGCAGACAACACCAGGCCCATGTTCAGCAGGAAGGAAATAAGAGCAAATGCCCAAGATGGTGAATTCCTATCGCAGTTCCCCTTACTAATGGGGAGCTCTGTGTCTGCTTCCCAGAATCTTAAACACGAGCAGAGACTGCTCTTATCTTAGCCTGGTACTACTTCATTTGACCTTTATTTCTGCCTCAAGACCACACTCGTTAGTGTGTGTGTGGATGGGTGTTTGCCTGTGTGTGTGTGTTTGTTTTGTATCCGTGTACACTTTTTCTATGCGCGTGTGTGTAAGAGAGTGTGTTAAGCTTTGAATTCCTTTGATGCACAGCAAAGTCATTAAAATCATAGAGAGAGAGAGGGGGAGTGAAGGGAGAGAGACCAAACCACACTCACAGGGGGGTTGCTGTTAGCGACGGAAGCTAAGCAACACCAAGTCTTTATTTTAAGCTCTATAAGCAGACAGAGAAAATGTTCTCTAACACTACTCTGCTGCCAGCCACGTAGAGATTAAATGGCTTAATTATTATAATGTTAGTTTTGTTTCATGTAAATCAAATACCCTTTGCTTGTCAGTGTTAATGTGTCATAAGAACAGATAGGAGAAGTGTTTCAACTTCCCCCGTTTTGATAAAGACAATGCTCTGTGCACATTCTGGCCAGTACGTCCTGTTTTAGTGTATTTTGCTTCTTTGTATTGTTTGCTTGATTCAGTGACTGTTTTATTGGTACATAATAACCTTTCTATTGGTTGGTAATAAGGTATTGTATGACATGATGACTGTGTGATGACTTGGAAAGATACTATGCAACTATCTTAGTTCTGAACCTGTAGTTTGCATATAGATCATAGCCTTTACAAATAGTAGGCTATAGTTTGCATGTAGCGTATAGCCATCGACATGAATACAGATACAGTTGTTTGCATAATGGCTGTGAAGCGTTTACTTATACACGCACTGTACCATGGCTGTATACTGTGTGCATTAGAGATGGTGTGTATGTTCTGCATACCTACAGTAGTAAAGGGGTGCTAGCTCTACACTGCAAAAAGTGAAATCTAAGCATACCTGAATATCTTATATTAAGTGATAATTTCCTTAAAATGTGTGTGTTTTTCCAGTTTTTCTTACAAAGCTACATTGTCATTGGCAGATATGTGTGCTTATTTTAACCAAGCATAGGCTTAAGTAATTTCTTATTTTAAGATATTTTACCTTAATCATCTTATTAATATACAATATCCTTAAAACTATCTTGAAATAAGATCAATTGCATGTATAAAGGCTTTTTTAGTTTACAATATGCAAAATTATCTAATTATCTGCCAATGATGTTCGATAATTTAACATGGTAAGACAAAACAATATTTTTTTTAAACATTTAAGTGAATTATAACTCATTATACAATGGGTAGGTTTAGTCCCGAATGCTGATTGGTTAAAACTGCATTCCAGCCGGTGTCTATTCCACAAGTTACCACCGGCTAACTTGTGGGGGGCCGCCAGGGTGCTGTAATCCCAAATGAAATGGCGGTAGATGTTTGCAAAACCAAGAAACTGTTGCAGCTGCACCCTGGATGTTCGTTGAGGCCAATCCACCACTGCTTTCACCTTTCCAGGATCCATCTGAACATTGCCCTCAGCAATGACATATTCCAGACAGTTGATAGTAGAGCAGTGGAACTCACACTTCTCGGCTTTCACAAACAATTGGTTCTCCAGGAGGCCCTGAAGGACCTGTCTGACATGGAGTACATGTTCTTGGGCAGATCGGGGAAAAAAACATGATGCCGTCCTGGAAGACGAACACAACCCGGTTTAGCATGTCTCGAAGCACATCATTGACCAAAGCCGGGAAGACAGTAGGGGCGTTGGTGAGTTCAAATGGCATGACCTGGTACTCATAATGTCCACCTCGCATATCCAAACCAGGTGGTAGGCATTCCAAAGGTCCAACTTGGAAAACATGGTAGCCCCCTGGAGAGGTTCAAACGCAGAGCAGAGAAAAGGTAGGGGGTTTTTGACACTGATATCGTTAAGTCTCCGGTAGTCAATACACTAGTGCAGGGTCTTGTCCTTCTTCTCCACAAAGAAAAACCCTGTGCCGGCAGGAGATGCAGATGGACGGACGGCCCCAATGGCCAGAGTCTCCTCATAGTAATGGTCTCTGGTCTGGACAGAGAATACAACCGACCCGAGGTGGTGAGGTACCTGGGAGAAGACGAATGGCACAATCATAAGGATGGTGCGGGGGAAGGGAAGTAGCACGTGCCTTGCTAAACACTTCCAGGAGGTCATGGTATTCCGTGGGGATAACAGAGACATCCACAGTGTCAGGACCCGGTTTCGAACCTGGGTCTCCGGAGTGAGAAACAGTCTCTTAACCAACTGAGCCACGAATAGTCAGCAGATCCCAGAAGATGAGGCAGACACAGCAGTACTTAAGACGGTGTATTTAATAAAGAAAAAATCCTTAAATACAAAAAATGGCAAATCCAAAAGGTGGTAGGAAAAGCACAAAAAGGCCTCAAAAGAAACTCACAAAAAATAAACAAAAACAAAAAACAGAATACCACAAGAGCGTCACCCGGAATCGACAAGAGTACACAGAACACTAGGGCAGGGTGCTAACATACAAACACAGAGCACAGAACTGAGGGAAACTAAGGGTTTAAATACAATTAGAGGAAACGAGGCACAGATGCAAATAATAATGGGGATCAAGGGAAAAACATAAGGACAAAAAGCACAATGGGGGCATCTACTGACCAAAACCCGGAACAACCCTGGCCAAATCCTGACAGAATCCCCCCCCTAGGAACGGCTCCTGACGTTCCTACCAGCTCTCTCAGGGTGGAGGACCCTGAACTGACGAATGAGGTCAGGGTCCAGGATGTCTTTGGCAGGAACCCAGGAGCGCTCCTCAGGACCGTAGCCTTCCCAGTCCACCAGATACTGCCAGGACCGCTGCACCCGGCGGGAATCCAGTATCCGGTGGACGGTATAAGCCGGCTGGCCTCCAATGACACGAGGCGGAGGGGAGGTCTGTCTGCCGGGACAAGGGGAGAAAAACAACAGGTTTTAACAATGAAACATGAAATGTGGGATTAATCTTAAGGGATCTGGGTAAGTGTAGGCGATAAGAAACTGGGTTAACTCTCCTGGCAACCTTGAAGGGACCGATGTATTTTTGGGACAGCTTGCGAGACTCCACCCGTAGAGGTAAGTCTCTTGTGGAGAGCCAGACTCTCTGGCCGGGGCGCAGGGTAGGCCCGGGACGGTGACGTCTGTTGGCTTGTTGTTGATACCTCTGTGAGGAACGCATAAGATTAAGACGGGTCTTCCTCCACATAAGCCGACAGCGTCTGACGAACTTCAAGGCTGAAGGCACTCTGACTTCTGCCTCCTGGTCCGGGAACAATGGAGGAGCATAGCCAAACTGACACTCGTGCGGGGACATACCAGTGGAGGAGGAGCGCAAGGTGTTGTGCGCGTATTCGGCCCAAACAATAAAGGATGACCATGTGGACGGGTTGTCACGAGTCATACATCGGAGGGTGGTTTCCAGCTCTTGATTCATCCTCTCTGTTTGGCCGTTGGACTCCGGATGGTACCCTGAAGATAGACTGGCAGAAGCCCCCATGAGTTGGCAGAAGGCCTTCCAAAACCTTGAGGCGAACTGGGGACCTCTGTCAGAAACCACATCTTGAGGAATGCCGAAGACTCGGAACACATGATTAATTACCAACTCAGCCGTTTCCTTGGCAGAAGGTAACTTAGTCAGAGGGACGAACCTGGCCGCCTTTGAAAACCTGTCGATTATGACTAGGATAGTAGTATTGCCATGGGATGGAGGAAGTCCAGTAATAAAGTCCAATGAGATATGGGACCAGGGTCTGTGGGGAACAGGTAAAGGGTGAAGGAGTCCTTGAGGGCGGAGGTGAGAAGATTTGCCCTGGCAGCACACGGGGCAGGCATTGACGAAAGTGGCAACGTCTTCTCTTATGGTAGGCCACCAGAACTTACGCTGGATGAACTCCAAGGTGCGACCTACGCCCGGATGACAGGTGAGGCGAGAGGAGTGCCCCCACAGAAGGACCTGAGTCCTCACTGCCTTGGGGACAAACAAACGATTGGCAGGGCCTCCTTTCGGGTCCGGTTCGCTAGCTTGAGCACGTCTCACGGTATCCTCAACTTGCCACGAGATCGGAGCCACAATCTTAGCAGCAGGAAGGACAGGCATGTCCGTGTCATCTCGAATGGCAGGAGCGTAGACTCGGGACAGGGCATCCGGTTTGAGATTCTTCGACCCGGGCCGATAGGTGAGGATAAACTGGAATCGATTGAAGAAAAGAGACCATCTAGCTTGTCTAGAGTTCAATCGCTTCGCCTGCTGGATATACTCCAGATTTTTGTGGTCCGTAAGCACTTGAAACGGGTGAGAAGCCCCCTCGAGCCAGTGTCTCCATTCCTTCAATGCCATCTTCACCGCTAGGAGTTCACGATCCCCACATCGTAGTTCCTCTCAGTCGGGGTAAGCCGGTGTGAGAAGAAAGCGCACGGATGAAGCTTCTTGTCTTCACCCCTCTGAGACAGGACAGCTCCAAAACCAACCTCTGATGCGTCTACCTCCACCACAAATGGTTCATCCGTAGTCGGTAGTATCAGGATGGGAGCAGAGAGGACGCGCTGCTTGAGTTCTTGGAAGGCCGTCTCAGCTTCTCTTCCCCACAAAAACCTTGCATTGCCACCTTTGGTTAAAGCTGAGAGAGGAGCTGCCACCAAACTGAAGTTCTTGTTGAACTTGCGGTAAAAGTTTGTGAAGCCCAGGAAACGCTGAACATCCTTAACGGATTTGGGGGTGGGCCAATCCGCTACCGCCCCTACCTTCCTAGGGTCCATTTGGACTCGACCGGGTTCCACTACAAATCCCAGGAATTGTACTCGGGATGAATGGAATTCACATTTTTCCGGCTTAACGTACAGATGGCTGTCTAGGAGGCGTTTGAGTACTTGTCTGACATGCTTAGTGTGTTCTTGAAGGGAGCTCGAAAAGATGAGGATGTCATCCAAGTAAACGAACACAAATATGTTAAGCATATCCCTAAGCACATCGTTTATGAGCGCTTGGAACACCGCTGGGGCGTTGGTCAGGCCGAAGGGCTTCACCAAGTATTCATAGTGACCAGTAGGCGTGTTGAAAGCGGTCTTCCACTCGTCACCAGGTCTGATCCGCACAAGATGGTATGCATTCCGCAGGTCAAGCTTAGTGAAAACAACTGCTTCCTGGAGCAGCTCGAAGGCTGTGGCCATAAGGGGTAGCGGATAACGGTTACGGACGGTTATGGCATTGAGTCCCCGGTAGTCGATGCAAGGACGTAATCCACCGTCTTTCTTGGCCACAAAGAAAAACCCTGCTCCCGCCGGGGAGGTGGATGGACGCATGAGGCCTGCTTCCAGAGCGTCCTTGATGTAGGTATCCATAGCAGCTCGTTCGGGTGGAGATAGGGAAAAGATCCGACCCCTGGGGGCAAGTGCCCGGAAACAGGTCGATGGGGCAATCATAAGGTCTATGGGGTGGTAGCATGGTGGCCCTCTGTTTGCTAAACACCAGTTTGAGGTCATGGTAACACTCGGGAACTCGGGTCAGGTCGATGAATTCTAAAGACTCGGGAGTAGAACTCGAGGAATTCTGGAAAATACAAGTAGCTTGGCACGTAGGACCCCACTGCTTGATAGTGCCCACAGACCAGTCGATGTGAGGGTTATGGCTGTGAAGCCAGGGGTATCCAAGGACGAGAGGGAACTCGGAACAGGAGATCAAATGAAAGTTCATCAATTCCTGGTGTTGTGAAACTGAAAGTCGCAAGGAGGTAGTGACATGAGTGACAAGTCCAGATCCCAAAGGGCTTCCATCCAATGTAGTAACCCTCATGGGGTCACTTAGAGGTTCAGAGGGAACGCCATTCTCCTTCGCCCAGACACCATCCATGAAGTTACCTGCGGCTCCAGAGTCTACCAAGGCTTGAAGGTGAAGCTTGTGGTTGTCCCAGGAGAGGGTGACTGGAATGAGCAGACGGGAGTTGGACGGATGGGAGGAGGTTATGTTTCCCGTTACAGTTCCCCCCAGTCTGTACGGGACAGAGCGTTTCCCTGGAGCCCAGGACACGTGGAACGGAAATGGCCCGCTTTGCCGCAATATAGACAGCGTCGCTCCCTCATCCGGCGGTCTCTCTCAGCCTGGGAGATGCGTCCAATCTGCATGGGTTCCGGTGGAGCCAGCGATGATAAAGGTGGGGACTCGGAGCTGGGACTGATAGGGGCTAGAGGTCTACGGTTGAGTTCTCTCTCTCTCAGACGCTGGTCAATGCGTGAGGCCAACTTGATCAGGGACTCGAGATTGTCCGGTGGTTCCCGAGTGGCCAGTTCATCTTGGATAGTGTCGGAAAGGCCTTTCAGAAAGCACACCGTGAGCGCCTCGTTGTTCCAGCCACTCGCTGCTGCCACCGTGCGGAACTGGATGGCATAGTCCGTCACGCTGCGCCAACCTTGATGGAGAGTCAGGAGCTGTTTGGCTGAGTCAGAACCACTGCTTGGGCCTTGAAACACTCGTTTGAATTCCTCAGCAAAGGCAGAGTAGCTGGCACAGCAGGAACTATGGGCATCCCACACAGCAGTAGCCCAGGCCAGGGCTTTTTCCGACAGCAGGGTGATGATATATGCGATCTTAGACCGGTCGGTGGGAAACGATGAGGGTTGCAGCTCAAAGGAGAGAGAACATTGAGTGAGAAACCCTTTACAAGCACTTGGATCACCTGAGAACCGTTGGGGAGGTGGAAGACGAGGTTCAGCCAGGGGGTTAACTGCCATGGGTACGTGAACCTGAGGTACTGGGACGGGAACTGTTGCCGGGGTAAGTCGATCAGATATTTGCTTAATGGAAGTCAGCATCTCCGACAGAAGATGAGAATGTCTAGCCATTAAGGCCTCTTGCTGAACCAGGGCGGCTTCGTGGCGTTGGACAGTCTCCTGGTGGTGGGACAGCGTGGCAAAAAGGTCCTGGGAACTGTCTGCTTCTGGGTTCATTTTTGGCTCTGTGTTTCTGTCAGGACCCGGTTTCGAACCTGGGTCTCCGGAGTGAGAAACAGTCACTTAACCAACTGAGCCACGAATAGTCAGCAGAACCCAGAAGATAAGGCAGACACAGCAGTACTTAAGACGGTGTATTTAATAAAGAAAAAATCCTTAAATACAAAAAATGGCAAATCCAAAAGGTGTTAGGAAAAGCACAAAAAGGCCTCAAAAGAAACTCACAAAAAAATAAACAAAAACAAAAAACAGAATACCACAAGAGCGTCACCCGGAATCGACAAGAGTACACAGAACACTAGGGCAGGGTGCTAACATACAAAAACAGAGCACAGAACTGAGGGAAACTAAGGGTTTAAATACAATTAGAGGAAACGAGGCACAGGTGCAAATAATAATGGGGATCAAGGGAAAAACATAAGGACAAAAAGCACAATGGGGGCATCTACTGACCAAAACCCGGAACAACCCTGGCCAAATCCTGACACACAGTCTTGCTAACCTCCTGATGAAGACAACTAGGGGAAGGCAGTGGGAATGGCAAAATGGGCTCCAACCCAGGATGGAGCTTGTGGTCCAGTCAATCACAGGATTATGCTTTTGGAGAGAGGAAAATCCCAAAACAACCGGAACATGGGGAGATGCAATGAGGAGGAACTGTATGGTCTCACTGTGGTTACAAGAAACCCGTAATTGAACGGGAAGAGTACTATGGGTGAATGCTTCTATAGAGCAGCTGTCCAGTGCCCTAGCATCCATGTCGACAGAGAGAGGCCCCTCTCACTCTTGCATTCCCTTAGGCGTCCATCAATTATAATGGTTAAGGCGATAAGATAGTCGAGGTCCACCGGCAGTTCCCGAGCAGCTAGTTCATCCTTTACCTCCTCAGATAATCTGTGCAGAAAAGTATCGAAAAGAGACTCCGGATTCCAGGCATATCTCGGCGGCCAACGTGCGAAAGTCCGCAATGTCGTCTGCCACACTACGGGAGTTTTGACGTAATACAAGCAGTTTGCTGGCCGTCTTTCTCCCAGATACTGGAGACTCAAAAAACTTTCTCACCTCTGCCATAAATTCCTCCAAATGATGGTAAATGGCAGATTGGTGTTCCCAAACAGCCGTAGCCCAGGAGAGCGCCCTTCCTGACATTAGCGTAATTATATTCGCTATCTTTGATCGGTCTGAAGAAAACTAAGATGGCTGTGGCTCAAAAATAAGCGAGCACTTAGAAATAAAACCCTGGCAGGTACCAGGATTCCCTGAATATCGCTCTGGAGGAGGTAAGCGGGGTTCACGGGGAGATGGGATAGGCTGTACCAACTCACCACAAATAGGGAAAAAAATGACTGGGTTTTTCCAGAGGTGGCTGACAGTCTCTGAGCTAACTCCCTAATTTTCTCCATAATAGCCTTTAACCCATGGTCGTGGCATTCCGTCAAGGAACTGAGCCCTTCCAAAAGGCCCCGTAGAAACTTGTGATGCTTCCCAATGGTGGCTCCCTGCAGGGAGCTGGTCCAAGTCTGCTGGGACTGTCATGACCAGTTCGTACTATCACGACACAAGGCGAGACCCAGATGCAGACACAGGAGGCAGATGGTTGGAGTCTTACAATATATTAATATTTATTAATCCAATATGGAAAGGCAAGAGAATGGTTGTGGACAAGCAAAAGGGACAAAACCAATTAAGAGTCTGGAAGGTACCAAAGGGCAGGCAGAATCACGGTCAGTGCAGGCAAGTGGGAAAGTAGTCCAGAGTCAAGACTTGGAAGACTAACAAAAAAGTGAATAGCAAAAGGAGTACAGGAAAAACATGCTGGTTGACTTGACTAACATACAAGACGAACTGGCACAGAGAGACAGGAAACACAAGGATAAATACACTCGGGAAAATAAGCGACACCTGGAGGGGGTGGAAACAATCACAGGAACAGGTGAAACAGATCAGGGTGTGACAGTGTTAGAGGACAATACTTTTTCACTGGGACTAAAGCTTCAATAAAATTGGCTTTGAGTGTACTTTTTACTCCCTCCCCTAGGGACCCTGCCTGGCTATTCTTATGTAAAAGTTTTTGTTTCAAACAGTGATGATCTTAAGGCTCCGTTGGGACACTAGACTGTCAGCATAGTGACAGACTGTCTTCAGAAGCTCAGAAGCAAAATGTTGATTTTAGAGACTGACTGTGAAGGTACAGTTGGCTGTTAAAATACATTTCTGCTAGGACGCTTGACTATGTGAACATTTGGCTGTTTTAACTGTTGACTGACTGAAATACTGTTGACTAAATGTTAGTTTAGTTGACTGGTTGACTAGTACCGTAGTCTGTATAGAAGAGCACAGCTGTGAACTGTTGTGATAGCTGTGTGTTTGGATAGTGTCTATCTCAGAGGAGGCTCTGTCTGCTGATATTAGTAGTATGCTGAGACAGTTTAGTGTTGAATAGCATCAGGGCCAGGCGTCTTCCCGGACTTGTGTCTCTTGGTGATTGATAAGAACATCCTGTTAGGATCAGCTCAGTAAACACATCCACAACTCTGCTCTGCTCCATCTCAGCCAAGGCCCACAGCACGTCACTGAACCAAAACCACTTGCTCTGTTCTTATGAATTAGTCATCATACTGCATAGACTTGTTTTCTTAACATCCCTCAAGATTTTCTGCTTTAATCAGAGCGATCGATGTTGTTTGGTTATGAAATACTTATAGATGATTAAATCTTTCTCTAAGGCATCGTTATCAGTCATACATCTAAATGTACTGTTTAGACTAGATCATGTTTACTGTCTGTAATTACGTATCTTCTGAGTAAACAGAACACATTGACACATGAGAGCGTGTGGTACTGTCAATAGAGCTGACTAATCCTGAAACAGTCTGGCAAGCTTATGAGATCAACATTATCATTATCATCATCCATTATCGTCATTATCACGGGTCTTTTTTTTGCCCTCTCTGCCATTTCTAGCCTGGTCCCTCCTGGTGGCTTCATAGTTCAGAATGGCAACTGCCCCAGATTCTAGAGAGGAATTTGAACTGGTAACCTCCAACCCCCTGATGCAGGGCTAGATTTGGGCCCAGAATCATAATGATCCGTTTAGAACAGTGCTTCCTAAGTGGTGGGCTGTGGCCAGTCCCCTTGGGTTGCAGCTGGGTTCCGTTTCCACAGTAGTTAGATCAGTGGTTCCCAAACGTTTTCCATCATTGGGGAACATCCTCACTCTCTCTCTCTCTCACTTTCTTTCTCTTTCACTCTGCCACTCTCCCACTCTCTCTGTCATTCTTCATTGTGTCTATCTCTCTCATGAGTTGACCTATGGTGTTTCCCAGATGATGCATCAGCATCATGGCAAAAGCCTCCTGGGTCACGGCCAACTGTGGCTTTAGAATCTGGACAGAAATAAAGTATATTTTATCTAGTGAGACTAGAAAATTGTTTTATTTGGGTAAAATTGCAAAAACCAGTTTTGTAACCCCTGCTTGTTGAGACAAGATTGCGAGGTTTTCCAGATCTTGCTCAACTGACTTCAGAATGGGTACTGGAGCACTGATAATATACCTGTACATAGTAATGCCAACCAATATCCTCCCAGGCAAATGTCTAGTTTCCTCAGTATTCATTTAGAGGAGAAATTAAGAAAATATTTTCTTGTATCTAGGCCTCTTAGTAACATTTAGAATGGTTTGAATGGACAACGGACTCCAACTGTAGAGCTGGGTTCTTTCTGGTTCATAACCTTTTACAATGATTTTTTCCTCTGTTGTCTCTTAGAGGGATGGCCTGGATTACTAATTAAAATGGTTGCTGAGAAAAATGATGTGAATAAGATGTGATTGGCGGTCTGTGATGTCTTTGGCTGACCTGTCTTTGTGTTTCAGGGGGGCTTTCTCTGAGGTGGTCCTAGCGGAAGAGAAGAGGACACAGAAACTGGTGGCCATCAAATGCATCCCTAAGAAAGCCCTGGAAGGCAAAGAGAACAGCATAGAAAATGAGATCGCTGTCCTGCACAAGTGAGTGATGAACAGACACACATTTACACTCCCTTGTTGCTTATTGATGTTAGGGGAGCAAGTGATTTAACTCTGAGACAGAAATTGACTACAGTTGCAGTAATGACAGTCTGGTTAAAATACCTCCCTTTAAAACTGCGGAATTACGGACTAAGCCGGAAACTATGAAACTAGAGGGGCTTAAGCTATTTATAGTGCTCTTGTTACCTGGGTTACATGAGACACAGAGGCCTAGTGAATATACAGGGATATTTCTAGAGCTGAGAATGTGGGGATGAGCGAGAGATTGTGAGGTAAAGAGAAAGAAGGAAAGAGAGACAGAAAGAGAGAGAGAGATACAGAGAGAGACCTTAAACTCCTAAAAGCCAAATTAAGCCAGAATTGTAACATTTTCATTGCAGATCACCTCATTCTTCTAGTAGTGACACAGCCTCCTACTCTTCCCATTAGTGTATTCCCATGAGGTCATGAACTGTCAGAGAAACCTGAAGTGAGATTCTGAACTCTGTCTGTCTGTTTACCCAATTACTCAAGGCAAGATGGCTGCCTCTTAATGACGGTGTAAAACATCTGTTAGAGGACATCTCTACTGCACCCATGAAACAACTTGTCTGACAACTCAAAATGAATTCTTCCTCTGCTCTATGTTCGCTACATACTTCAGTCCGAGGCTGCCATCGTTGAAGTCATTTGTGGTGACGTCAAAATTAAGGGTGTTATACAAAACAAAGTCATCAGCGATCGGATCATCTCTAACCAATCAGAGTATCAAAGCCATTGACGAATTTTCAAAATGCCGCTTTGTGTTCTGGCTCTGGCCCATCCATCAGTTTCTGGGACCAATCAGAATGGTTAGAATGTGTTCGCGTTCTAGAAATCGCTGGGGAGGAGAAGAAACTAAAGTCTGTGGGCGTGGCATAGCGTTTGGCTGGAGCAAGGATTTTTAAGGCAATGAAACAAGACAAAGCTGCTGAGTCACCCAGAGTTGCATCAGACAGCACGAAGTAAAAAACAGTGTAGAATATAGTGGGTAGTTGGTATCAGTGGGAAGGGTTGTGGATAGTTATTTGTTAACAGTCTGTAATCAACCCCAAGCCCCTACAAACCTCTTCATGGTCCCACATTGATCTGTAACATCACACGGCAAAGTGTTAATCAAGTTTATACAAATAAGAGGGACAGTTTCTTACTTCTTACTGAGAGAGAGAGAGAGATAAGGATAACCTTTTATAACTTCCCTTACTCTACTATAGTTTAGCCTACTGTAGTGTACTGCATGTATCCCCCCAGAGTCCTGCACAAAACCATTAGTCAGCCCCTGCATGGAGCAATTCATTACCTCTGCTCACTCTCTCAACTCAATGAAACACTTTACAGAGACCATAATGAAATTGAAAGGCTTTTATAATCTCCCTCTTGTCTCAGTTGGATTCCTGCCAATGATAATGTGTTGTAATTTTCCCCAGGCAGCAATGTTTCAGACAGGGTATAGGAACACACGTGATACAAAATTGATACTGCGGTGCGGTTCCATTTTTGTTTTGGCCTCTCTCCGAGTCGTACCAGTGTGACAAGTGTCTGTCATCACTGGGGTGCCTGCCATCTCAAAATGTAGTGACACAGATGGATGGACTATCAGTAGCTTAAGGGGAAAGTAATGTATTCTACCTGCGCTGTGCCATGATACTTTGGTGTAGAGAGAGAGACACCTATTGATAGAAGAGCTACTCTGTTGTAGTCATAGGAGGATTTGGCCTTGTGTTGGAGCATTGTTAGCTTTCTACCCCAATTCATGGCTCCTACACTCAAGCTGAGCTCAAACCAAAGATTGAAAAATGACAGTAAAGAAGATTGTGAGGAGTGTCTGAGTGAGAGAGAATGAGTGAGTGAGTGAGTAGTGAGTGTGTATGTGTGTGTGTGCGTGTCTGTGGTGTGTGTGTATGTAAACAGTCTTTCTCAGTCTTTGAGTGTAAGGTGAAGTGTTGTAGGTGGGCAGCATGGGGATGATGGAAGAAAGCCACCTCCAGAGCCGTGACTCACCTGCTCAGTGTTCTGTTCTGTCTCCACGCCAATGACTCTCAGGGGGGCGTCAGAATACACTGCTCAACCAATTAGAGAGACGCCTGCCACCACACAGTCAACACTGGCAACACAACTCTAGCTCCAGCTTAAACTAATTTTAGTGATAATTAGTATCATACATATTGTAATCTCTCGTCGACGGACTGTGTAACCAGAAATGGTACCGTAGAGCTGTCATGATACAATGGAAGATGTGAGATAACGGGCAGCATTAGTTCCGGTGCTTTGGACAAATCATGATTTCGCAGGTGTTAGCATCTTTCGAATTTCCGAAGGTGAGGGGACATTTGGCCTACAGATTTGTCATAACTTGCAAAGAGAGAGGGTGGAGCTCTTCTTTCCTTCTCTTAACATGGACCCAGAACTTAATCAACCATCTGACCAATTACATGAGGCTTTAGCTCTGGGTTAAACAAGATTATATATAACTGAGATTATATATAAAGTACCTTTTTAATATAAAATAGTATTTGTTCATATGAAGTGCTCCCTATGATGTTTATTTAGATACAGAATTAATGAGAATGATCTCAGAGAAAATCACAGAATGCTATGTTTAACCATCATACATTGTCAGACAGTTCTGTATTTCTAATGGCAATGTACAATGTTTGTGACTTTGACTCTCTTTTTCTCTCTTTCTCTCTCTCTCTCTCTAGGTTAAAACATGCCAACATTGTCTCCCTGGAGGACATCTTTGAGAGTAAATCTCACCTCTACCTGGTTATGCAGCTGTGAGTGATCATCCTGCTGGCTTTATGACCTGCCTCTATCTTTTAATCTCTCTCTGTTCTCCTTCTACCCATGTTACCCCTTTCTGTCCCTCAACCAAGTCACTCTCTGCCTTGTGAAGAGGCAGCCTTCAGTTTGAAAACTTTCAAGAGTATTCCTCTGGACAGACAGACAGACAGACAGACAGACAGACAGACAGACAGACAGACAGACAGACAGGAGAAGAGAAGGAGTGGTATGTGAGAGAGATAGAGATTGCTTTTACTGTTGAAAACAGTGTGTAGTGAGATGAAGGGGTGGGGGGGTTGTGTTCACTTTGGCAACACTGCCGTAAGGGCATTCAGATATAACCAAAGAACAGTTAGGGGTTCGCACAAATAAAAATCCCCTTTATCCCTCTCTTTCTTCCCCCCCTTCCTTCCCTCCTCTTTCTCTCACTCTTTTTCTCTGTCTCTCTCTCTCTCTCTCTCTCTCTGGGAGGCAGCATGACATGGCTTTAGCTTGTTGTTAGAGCTGATACACAGAGAGCAGTGGTGGGTTCATCTAGGAAGAAGCAATGCCTCCACCTAGTGGTGATGTAGGCATATAGCAGGAAGTTAAATGGACATACTGAGCAGGTGTACGTCAGACGCCTTCCTCCTCTCTGTCCAGGGTGTCTGGTGGGGAGCTGTTTGACAGGATAGTGGAGAAGGGCTTTTACACAGAGAAAGATGCCAGCAAACTCATCCGGCAGATCCTGGACGCTGTCAAATACCTCCATGACATGGGCATTGTACACCGCGACCTGAAGGTGAGTCTGGGTTAGGGGTCAAGGGTCAGGTGGTGTGTATGACAGTGAAAGAGGAGATTTCAGTGTTTAACACTGGAGACATTTACCTTCTTCTTTCTGTCCAATGACTGAATAGTCACAACACTGTATGTATGATAGCCACTCTATAAGATGAAGACACCAGGTGTGCTATGAAAATTGCAACTTTGAATTTCAACCATTTTGCTATTTTGCGATTCGTGTATTACAAATTACTAGAGGTTTAAGGGTGACCTTATAGTATGGAACATGTTTGTTGCCTAGGCACATGATGCCTTTGTCCCAAACATTCTTTAGTGCCTTTTAAATTAGATTAATTATCTTTACTCCTCTAATGAGATAATTTGTTTACAGGCAGTTCAGCAGCGTGTAAACTGATTGATCATTAGTTTGAATAACAAATTATTTCCCCAGTTTGTGTGTGTCTGTTTATAAAATGTTAGTGAACAATAAAGTTGATTGAATGCTCTGTCTTCTATTCCAGCCGGAGAACCTTCTGTACTACAGTATGGAAGAGGACTCTAAGATCATGATCAGTGACTTTGGCCTGTCGAAGATCGAGGGATCTGGAAGTGTCATGTCCACAGCCTGCGGAACACCAGGATACGTGGGTAAGGAGGGCTGGTACTGATCAGTACATGCCTTTGTGTGTGTCTGTCTATGTTTCAAGAGCATGATTTCTATGATTTAGGGCTCTTTTCTATCCGCATTGCGGAAATCCAGCATTTTAGCATGGTTTAAATTAAAAGGCATTGTTCCCGCTTTAGCGGAGACTGCACTCACTGTAAACGGTTCAATAGGAAATGACCTTTACATTTATAGCGCTACAATCGCTTCAGCAATACAGATTGAAAAGAGCCCTCTGTTTTGAGAGTAAGCGCACACCCAGTGATCATGTCAGGCTAGATGTGTAATGATGCTGATGAAAACACTGCTCTCTTATCGTTGGCAGCCCCTGAAGTGTTGGCCCAGAAACCCTACAGCAAGGCGGTGGACTGTTGGTCAATCGGTGTCATCGCCTACATCCTGTGAGTCATGGGGTTGGACTGGCTCTTTCACTTTAGTCTTTCTCCTACCAGTCTTACTGTGTTACACTAGTTTCCACTTCATTATTTTCAACAATCAACTCATTCCCTAACTCTCACATGATGCCTTTGTGCTCTTATTCTGACGCAGTTTGTGTGGATACCCTCCGTTCTATGACGAGAACGACGCCAAGCTTTTTGAGCAGATTCTGAAGGCTGAATATGAGTTTGACTCTCCTTACTGGGACGATATCTCTGACTCAGGTTCAGTAGACCTATGTTGTCATTATTAGTTCTGTTTGTCAGCAGTTTCATATTATTGTAAATGACTTACCTTGGTCTGGGGTTTGTTATGGTTTGAGTGTTCCTGCCAAGCTGTCAGTGTGAGTGATGGTATTAACCATAATACACTCACTGGCCATAGAACAATCACTGAGGCCCTGTGAGATCACCATTACACAGAGCTCTGGGGGTCATGGTACAGTACATGGTCCTGTGGGGAGTTTCTGAAGTCAGGCCAAAGGCACATGGCCAGTTTATGTATTTTACTGTCAAGTCAGTCTGGACAGTGTTTCTGCTGCAGTGAAGCTCCTTTTACTGTAGTAGCCTAAGAGTCTTTTTCTGCATCAGCTACCTTTTTATTCTGTGTAAGTAGCATCATTAGATATTTCTAATGTATTTAAAAAAAAAAGACATTACCTTTGAGTTAAATATATGAATTTTCATTCTGTGTTTTCAGCCAAAGACTTCATAGTCCACTTGATGGAGAAGGACCCCAGGATACGCTACACATGTGACCAGGCTCTGCAGCACCCCTGGTAGTGAACACCATCTTCTCCGTCACAATACACAAACACACACACACACACACACACAACGCGACTTTATCATGTCGAGAATAATCGACTAAATGTGTACTTTTGCCAAGTGTTCACCTGTTCTTGTGACAACCAGCAGAAGTTGCCTCCTCATGTCTTTCTCTGTCCCTCAGGATCGCTGGTGACACCGCTCTAGATAAGAACATCCATGAGTCTGTCAGTGCTCAGATCAGGAAGAACTTTGCCAAGAGCAAGTGGAGGGTGAGTTACTTATTTTGGTCCTCGTCAAAATGCAAATACAATTTTGCTGGTGTGCTGTGTTTAGTATATTAGTAGAATACTAAAGATGCTGCAGTATTCAGCGGACTATTATTAAGTCAGTAAAGTTGTTATGGCGTTTATCATGTATCACTTTTCAAAATTCTGATCTTAATTTAAATGTTCTGCCCTGCAGCAAGCGTTTAATGCCACGGCGGTGGTGCGTCATATGAGGCGTCTGCAGCTGGGCACCAGTCAGGAGGCCGCCAGTCAGACCACCCTGCCCAGCCCTCTCAGAGCCCACCTGCTGCTGTCTGAGGCCACAGAAACAGAGGACACCACTGGTCAGTGGGTCAAGCACCGCCACACCACACAAGTTAGGACTATTCAAGTGTAGCAAAACTTATTCAAATCTGTGGAGACACGACTTGATATTGTGAAAAATACTTAATTTTGCTGTTCTGTTTTGTTCATTCATCCCCAGTGGGTCTTGTTGCTAGGTACAGTATGTTTCCAGAAAATAACCAGTCCCTTTCACAGTGTATTAGGCTCAGGATTACGCACGTCTCAAAACACTGTCTCACTCAGTAACACTTTGATATGTAATCCTTGCCTAGTGTCCAGGCTGAAAAAGGCTAATAAGAGGCAGATTTATAGTGTAGAAGAGTTTTCAGATCTATGTGTGGTGATTCTCTCTCTCTCTCTCTCTCTCTCTCTCTCTCTCTCTCTTTTTCTCTCCCCCAGAGTCTCCGTGTGAGGGGGGCTGCTCCCAGAGTGCTGATGGGGGGGCGGAGCGCGACCACCTCTCCAACTGCACCTACCGCTGCCATCCAACCAGCCGGGTCTGATCCCTGCACACCCAGGCCACGCGAGGCCAACCAATGACTTTCCCATTTACCTCTGGAGACCAGAGAACTACCTTGTCTGGCCAGAAATACAGAGTTGTTCCAGCAACCCGCCACCAGGAGGGGCAGGCAGGTTAAGAATCCAGGGTGGGGAGGAGGGACTCAATGTCAACAGAGGAGGTAATTTGAACGGATTGGGTGAGAGCGTAGGATGAGATGAGAGGATAGAGGAAAGGAAAGGAGGAGAACATTGAGAAAGATAGGTGTGGTGCCCAGAATAATCCTGGCTCATATATTTTGGAAGCGGGACAGAGCTTGGACAGGGTTTTACTCATCCTTTTAAAATGTGCGTCTGCTTTTTATATCTCTGCATTTATGTGCATGGTGTTTTCTATCTTCATTGTCTTTCCACTTTGACAGAATCCATGAATGATTTCTGCATGATGAGGTGACAGGTCCCCTTGCATGTTGGCGGCAGGTGTTTTATAGCGTGAAGAGTCTATTGCAAAATCGTGTATGGTGGTAATCGTTATGTTATAGTTCCTGTACTGCATATACACATCTTTATGACCTTAATGAATTTAGTCCTTCAGCATTACATTTGTATGGCTTTGTTGTATCTTAATATTCTTTTTATATATAAATGTAGCCCTAGAAGCATTCACCTAATACCACATCTGGATAATCAATGTGAGAATACTCCATCCATTGGGCTAGTATACAGTAGACCCAGCATTTAGCTAGATCTGTTCTTTCTTCTTTTTTTCTCAGCATGGTTGTGTTTCACAACTGTAAGTTTGTGGTTGTGCTCCCACCACAGGCTTGTAACAGAATAAGGCGTTCTGATTTTAACAAATTCAGCACAGGGACTTTTTCTCTATGCTGCCTTTAGAACAGTATCAAATGTTTATTTTCTGGTGGCTTTTAGAAATCTGAAGATACGTCTCTATATCTCTGCACAGTTGAAGGAGCATTAGCGGCTGTTTAATTTCTATCGTTGTATGTTTGTATATATTTCAATGTGGCAATTCTATCGTTAAATACAGACTTTCACCTCGGTCCAGATCTGTCCAGATCGCTTTTCCAGTTGAGAAGTGTAATACCCTGGAGATAGACTTACATACATAGCCATTCCTCTTAGTACTAGTTAATACTTCATTTTTTCAAGCCTTTGTATCTGTACAGAGAGAACTTGAATTAAAGAATGTAAATATACATCTCATTGTCTCACCTCATCATTTCTTCTCTCTCACTCATCATAGCAATAAGGCACAAGCAAAAGGCACAAGGGGGTGTGGTATATGGCCAATATACCGCGGCTATGGGCTGTTTTATGCACGACGCAACGTGGAGTGCCTGGATACAGCCCTTAGCCGTGGTATATTGGCAATACAGTATACCACAAACCCCCGAGGGGCCTTATTGCTTACCAAGGTAATTAGAGTAGTAAAAATAAACTTTTTGTCATACACATGATATACGGTCTGATATACCATAGCTGTCAGCCAATCAGCATTCAGGGCTTGAACAACCCAGTTTATAAGGTCATTTAGAACGTACTTTTGATTACCTAAAAGAGAATGCAGGATTTTATATCAAAGAATTTCACTTTACTCATTTGTTATTGTTCCTTTGTTTTTTCAACAGTTCAGTTTACATTCAATCCATCATCTTCATACGTTTACTGTACTCAAATTAGCTGCCATATAATGCTCACACTTTTAATAAACACATACTGACTTGATAGAATTCTCTGATGAGAAGGGTACAATGTGTTTAAATTACCAGTCCAGTGGGTTGTAGCTCCTACTGTAAGTAAGATTTAGGACTTCTTCACGTTCATTTCAATAGCCAAGTGAACAAGACTTGGATGTGTGGCGACATGAGACTAGAGGGTAGAGGGACATCCTTTCTGTCCTCACTCTAGCTAGTCCAACACACAGGCATTGACTCTACAGACCTACTTGCCATAGCCTGCATTGCATTGAAAGCTAAATGATTGACACAAATTTGCCTTGACGTTTACTGTTTTAGTGGCTTTTGTGTAGTGTGTTGGTTCTAAATTCTGATCAATGGCTCTGCTGTTCCGCTTGTTGATATTGAGCTGTCACAACATAGACCTTTTGATTGAGTCTTGCTCTCAATGTTGTGTACCCAATGGTCTACTCTGGCCCCGTCAGTTATTTTTTTAAAGAGACATTCATTAAACTAAGATTAGTGCCATTTTCATTAAGGAATGTCTTTCAAGTCAAATTAGTACAGTGTTAATGGCTAATCACTAAAAAGGTGCCAACATTTGGTTTCATGAACTGAGATTGACATGTTGGAAACCAATGAGACTGACTACATGTTGAGGTCTTCCAGATATAGTGGAGGACAGGGACTGATCTCTTTCTGCTCAGTGATGTTCTGAAAATTAAAAGAGAGGCTAACTTCTCCAACCCTAGCTTTCCCCCTGAATGTATCGTTTGATTCTATGATTGTTTCCTTTGTTAAACTACGGTAATAGAGTGAGTGCCATTTGTAAAATACATTTAACAATTTTAACTGTAGCCTGTGCAATTGCTGTGTGATGTGATCAAAATGTGTGAGAGAGAATAAAACATGTATTGTGAAAACACTGCACAAGCTACACACATTAAAATACTTATTTTTTTCTGTATACAGTATAGTGAAATTAGGAATCTTCATACCAACAGATGTTTTATTTTCGATAAATTACGTTCACCAAATTGGATGCTTGACATGTGGACACAGACAAGGGCAGTGCAAGTTGTCATATCTTCAAGTGTGACTAACAGTAACAATTGTGAGTAATTTTTTAAAATGTATTATTGGCTTTATCTTCTATTTCATCTCCACTAATTTGTTTGGATAGTGAAGTTGTTTGTGGTAGAGTGAAAATGTCCCTAGAGTGTGTGAGGGTAGAGTGTCCGAACAAGGGTGGGCAGATAGGAGGAGGTAGGTAACCCTCTATGTCCACTGCCCAGGGCTTTAACCCATTCATTCTGAGTAGAGAGAAATAAAGAGAGAGGGAGACTGAGAGAGGAGAAGGAGGGATAGAGAGAGGTGAAGGAATAGAAACAGACAGTTCTAGAGGATAGAGTTAGGCATAGTTTAGCAGTTTCTTGTAGCCAAATAGTAGATGAAGACTAGAGGTATTTTAGAGAGAACGCTATTGTCACATTTGCACATCACAAGAAGGCATTCTAGCCTTACCTCAAGTGGTAAACGTTCTGTATTCAAAATGTATATGAAGGGCTTCACTGTATCTAAATAGGTGATGGTTATTTGATAGCTGATGTTTATTTGATGAGTTTACACATTGACATTTGCTTACTCCAAATTAAAAATCTGAACAAGTCCTTTGATAAGAAAAGTGTATTTAGCTTTTTATTGGAAGTACATTATATAAATGAAAATGTGTATGCATAGTGAAGTATATAATATAGTATTTTTTTGTAAAAGCTACTATACTAATGCATGGATGCAATGCATCGTGAGCTATTGAATATTAACTGCGGAGTATTGTTAAGTATCAAAGCTAATTATTTGTACTGTACTTTGAACTGATTTGTAAACTGATGGTATATTAAAACTACTCTGTCTATGCATTGTCTGTCTAACTGTGTCCTGCTTTACAGCTTATTGGTCCTTGAAGTCCAACTTGATACTCAGGCTGTGTCCTAAAAGTCTGATATGATGCTGTCGTTGCAGACAAAGTGCACCAGGATAGTGAATTCATTCAAGTTTCACTCACTGTCACGACTTCCGCCCGAAATCGGTCCCTCTCCTGGTTCGGGCGGCGTTCGGCGGTCGACGTCACCGGCCTTCTAGCCATCGCCGATCCACCTTTAATTTTCCATTGGTTTCGTCTCGTCTTCCCTCACACCTGGTTTCAATTCCATCAGTTACATGTTGTGTATTTAACCCTCTGTTTCCCCCATGTCCTTATCCAGAATTGTTTATTGTAGTGCTTGTGTACGTTATGCTGGTGGATACTGGGTTTTGTTTGCCCCATTCATTGATTATTCTGTTTACGGTGGTTTTTATGTTTATGGAACGACACCATTGTAAATTTTCGCTCCCCTGCGCCTGACTTCTCTGACGCCAGTACGCACTCCGTTATTATATATTCTTTCTTTGCTGTTTGGATGTTCAGGTTTCCTGCATAACTACCAGCCATGTAACTTTCCCTCAGATGTTAGTGGTTTATACCCCACTAACCTCAGCCTTCTGAAACACATCTCTCTTCCCCTTTAAAGGGATGGGGAGACTTGCTGGCTTGGATTAAAACCCTAGATTAATGTCAGCTGGGAAGCTGAATCCGAAGTACAGAGGGATGATGAGAGTAAGGAGAGAAGAAGGAAGGAGAGTTAAGGGGAGTGGGGTGACTCACCAAAATCAAGTGATAATTCAACAAATCAATTTAATTTCAGATAATGCAAACTGCTCAATGGCCCCCTAGGGAAGGGAGAACCTTGGGTAGAACCAGAGAGTGGGATCCCATCCAGTCTCTGTGCGGTCTCAACCTAACCCTACATCTCTGCGTAACAATCATTACCTCTCTGCATCTTTTCACTCTCTCACCTTCATCATCGTTCTGCCTGAACAAAGCAGTTAACCCACTAGGCAGTCATTGAAAATAAGAATTTGTTCATAACTCACTTGCCTAGTTAAATAAAAGGTTAAAAAAATTAATACAAATCCACATCGTCCCACTCTCTATTTTCAATCAGTAAAATTTTCCTGGCAATACATACCACCATAATTCCTTCCCTGTGAGTTATCTTCTGAGACTGCCAGACTCCTTCTGTCTATCTGCAGTAGTCTTCCCCTGCCTCATCTCGCCACAGCCTCATTTACCCAGCATTCCTCCTGTCTGGGAGAGAGAGACAGATCGACAACAAGAGAGACTGAGAGGAAGAGAGAAACAGAGGCCACCTCACCTGCCCTAGTTCCAACCTGACCAATAGGGACAATAAAAGTAAAGCTCCTAAGCCCTTGCTAGGACTCTCCGATCCCTCCATTGGTCTTTAATACATTGTACCCTCGGCATTAACCCTAGCCATAAACCTAACTCTTACCCTTAGCTTCATGTCCACATCCTAACCCTAACCCTCAACCACAACCCTAACCCCCACAATACGGCTGCCCCACCTCCCAGTTCCCCCATTTAACATGTGGATATATCCAGTTAAGACTTCCTCTTGAATCTTCTACTGTTCAGACAGGATCTCACGGTTGGGGTTTTGGAGTGACACAATCTATTTGAAAGCCCTCAGCTCCCTCCGTTGTTCTTTCGTTAGTAAAGTCCTTAAACCTTTTCTAACAGGGAATACTTTATCACCATAGTGTAAGCCCATGGGAAATGTGTTTGGTTTCACCTGATGGACTGAAGATTTGACCTGAGAATTTGACCTTGGAGCTCATATAAACTCTGACCAATGACCACTCATTCATAGCCATGGGTGTAACGGTTTTCTGTAGGCGAAAGAGAGTCGGACCAAAATGCAGCGTGTAGATTGCGATCCATGTTTAATGAAAAAACGTAACACGAATCTAAATACAAACACGACAAAACAAAGAACGTAACGAAAACCGAAACAGCCTATACTAGTGAAAACTAACACAGATTCAAGGAACAAGGACACTAAGGACAATCACCCACGAAACACACAAAGAATATGGCTACCTAAATATGGTTCCCAATCAGAGACAACGATAATCACCTGACTCTGATTGAGTACCGCCTCAGGCAGCCAATGACTATGCTATACACCCCACACAACCCCAAGACGAAACACACCACAAATAAACCCATGTCACACCCTGGCCTGACCCAATAAATTAAGATAAACATAATAAATATAGACCAGGGCGTGACAATGGGAAGTAGTGTTGCTGATAAATAATGTTATTTTTCTCTCACAAAATTTGCTCACTAGGCCTTTATTGCTTCTATATTGAACTGTTACTATTCAATATCCAATTGTTGTCTTTGCAACGGGTATCGTCCTCTTCGTCTGAGGAGGAGTAAGGATCGGACAAAAACGCAGAGAGGTATGTGTCCATTATGTTTAATACGAAAAACAACAGAACACTAGAATAAAACAAAATAACGTGCATCAACGAAACAGTTCCGTGTGGCACCAAACACTGACTCGGAAAACAAACACCCACAAGCCAAAAGTGAAACCCAGGCTACCTAAGTATGATTCTCAATCAGAGATAACTAACTACACCTGCCTCTGATTGAGAACCATACCAAACACAGAAACCAAACATAGAAAAACAAACATAGACTGCCCACCCCAACTCACGCCCTGACCATACTAAAACAAAGAATAAAATAACAGAACTATGGTCAGAACATGACAATCTTGCTCAGAGTATGTCAAAGGCCTGAGCCTGGAGTGTATTGGAATATATGATATGTTTCATGGTGTGCACACACACACACACACACACACCATGTCCTTCTAACTGCCTATACGCCTGTCGTCAGCACCACATTGGGTCCGTGTCTGCCAGCGGTGCCGGGAGTTACATGTGCCCCTGTGTCCATCTACACTTGGGGACTGAAAGTGCCTGGGCACTGGTTCTATATTTCTATCTCTACCACCATAACTGTAATCCTAAATGACCCTAAATATGCAAATGTGTATTTACTTCACTGACCCATCAAACAAATATCTTATGCTTATTTTATAGAGGTTGGTTAGAGCGCAGTCACGCCTCCTCAGTTCCCCAGAGGGTACTATGAAGTCACCACGGGGTGTGTCCAGTGTGTGTTCACAGGGCCGTCGAACAGGACAAGGTCATGTTTTCAAATCAAGTCAAATCAAATTGTATTGGTCACATACACGTGCTTAGCAGATGTTATTGTGTGTCTCGTGAAATGCTTGTGCTTCTAGCTCCTACAGTGCATTAATATCTAACAAGTAATATCTAACAAATATCACAACATACTGTATACCCAATACACACAAATCTAAGTAGGAATGAATTAAGACTATATACATATGGACGAGCGATGTCAGAGCGGAACGGACTAAGATACAGTAGAATAGTATAGAAAACAGTATATACAGACGAGATGGGTTCCTGGTCCGAAACCTGGAACGTTATGCTCTGCAAGGTGCCTGAGCATCAGTGAAAAAGGCTGGCTTGTGAACGGAAAACCTTTCTCATTAATAAATGCGCCTCTTCATTTTTGTATAGACAAAAAAATATTAAATTGGCCTAGATACTGTCAGCAGTCCGATGTTGGATCCAAAATAAATCCAGAACCTTTACAAGTAGGTTTCTGAAAGGAGAATAGGGAGTTGGGAAAATGTGTGAACTGTCTCTCTGTCGGTCTATCTGCCTGCCTGTCTGTTATGATGAGTATGTCTGTCAGTCTACACATTTATTTTTCAACCTGATTACATTCTAGTCTATCTGTCTGCAGGCGGATGTTTGCTGGTAAACAGAAACCATCTATCAAACTACTTGTTGCAGTCAAAACAGATGGATGAGAGAGAGAGTGAGCGCAGGAGAATGGGTTATTTTTCCACTTTCAGGGGTCGATGTCCCATCAGAGTAGATCAAACCCTGCCAGACACTTGACACATGCTATTTGTATTACTGACAGGTTTGAAACCCGACTCTTTATGAACACTGGAATTATTACAAAACTCTCACATACACAGGCAAACAGACAGCCCAGAGCTCCCAAGTGAGTGTCAGAAATAGAGGGGAAAAATTGAGGTTGTGAAGAGATCATGGAAAGAGAGGGTGAGGAAGAGAATTATGAATGAGTGTTTTTTTCCGTACCCGTAGTCTTTAGAATGGGATTCTTCTCAGAATGCTTCCATTGGAACAATGGATGAAAGGACCAGAGAGAGAATGGCATTTCAGGGCCATGGGTCGTTTGAGTTCCCCGGGGCAATGTGTACACAGACAGGAACACCTTCTCATTGATTGGACAAGCTGGGTTATACACACATATACATACAATATGCACACACAAACACATTTAGCTGTCATGCAAATACCTTTTAAAATGTGCACATTTAGTATAGTGTAAATCAACAGCAAATGCCAAATGTAATTAGTTATAATACTTTAGTCTTGACATGATGTTTCCTCTGTGACAAACACGTTAGACAGTAACAAACATTCTCTGTCGTTTACAGTCACATCCATCTTAATTTACGATATCTGTGTTTAAATAACCCTAGCCCACACAGAATCCTTCCATTACCTTGTCTTCACATTGTTCTGTTTCTACAGGCCATTCAGAACTTTTTTCATGGGGAGCTTTTACTGGTGATGTAGAGAGAGGAAAGAGAGAGTTTCCCAGAACCGAACCGATCAGCGCTCACAAAGGCAGGCCAGACAGACGACCCACTGTTTGTGAGAGGGTGCATTGTGTGTGTGAGAGCACGTGCGTGAGTGAGTGAGTGAGTGTGTGTGTCTGTGAGGTGCTCTGGGTTTAAGGCCTGGGATGGGAAAAGTGGTGCTGCTGCCAACCGTCCTGTGAAGGAGAATTTATGTGGCGTTCAGGTCTCATAAATACACAGACATTTTGGGAGAGCTACAGAGGAGGAGCTGCATGAATGAGCAAATAGTGTATGTGTGTGTGTGTGTGTGTGTGTGTGTGTGTGTGTGTGTGTGTGTGTGTGTGTGTGTGTGTGTGTGTGTGTGTGTGTGTGTGTGTGTGTGTGTTTAGAATACGCAGAATGTTTCTCAGTGTTTCTCTAGGACTTTTCTAAATTCTGTGATCTAAATAGATCCGTGTTGAAGTGGTTGTTTTAATCATTCTACCATGCTTCCTGTGTTTCAATGTGCCAGTTGGCCGGGTATTTATCACAAATTACAAATCTGTAACAGTCTGAAGATAAAGTTGAATAGGCATTGTAGATGAATAGATTTCATTGATGGACCAATACAAATGGGAAATAATTAATATGGCATAATGTCCCTGAACAGGACGGAAGAGGTAACTATAGTTCACACTGGACATGACCACATTTTACAAGATCAGGTGCTGATGCTGATGTCAACATACAAGCTCGGGCGTGCTCCGCCCAGAATCCTGAATCCTTTTCCAGGGTCTCATCCAGAATGACTCATGCTTATCCTAGTAGCAACAGTGGGATAACACGTTTGGTGTGTACACATTGATGCTTCATGGCAGACAACAACACCTTTTTAAGGATTGCTTTCTCTCCATGTCTGTTACAAGGAGACAGTTACAAGGATTCACAGTTCTGCTAATGTCGGGTCCTCCCAAAGTTCTGGTCAGAGAGCAGTGTGTCAAATGTGCTGGCCATCTCTTCCTGCCATCCATCATACACTCTCTCTTTCTGTCAATGTTTCTCTCCCTTTCTCTTCTTTCCCTTGCTGTGTTGCTCTCTCACTTTCTCTTTTCTATCTCTTTCTGTCTCTTTCTCTTCCTCTCTATGTGTCTGAACCTGCTGACCTGGTTTGGGAGGGAGAGAGGGAGGGAGGGAGGAAGGGAGAGAGTAGGAGGAAGGGGGGCGAGGGAGGGTTGGGAATGAGCACATGGTCAGGAGTTCAATGTGACCGGTCAGAGTCCCATGTCTCCTCTCTGACTCTCTGAAGCTGCTCTGGCCTCCGGGTCCACAGTCCACAGTCCAGCAGACAGGGAGATCTGATTGCCATTACCTCACCAGCCTGGCCAGGATGAATGACAGTTGGCTGACACTGGGCTGAGAAACAGAGATCAGCATGTGAACCCTTCTTCCTCCCACCTCCCCACAGATGTGATTGAAGCCCTGTATGAATTATATCATCCTGAAATAGGCTGATCAGGTTCCCCCTAAGCAGCCATGTCCCAGCAGCAGTTGGGGAAAGTAAACTATATATAGCCACGTTCTGAACGTCACCCTTAGATTCCAAGGAAGTGTGCCCTTACAAAAAACACATGTTAAATTTTCTGTTTTACATGCTGAGCTTACATTTCACAAGTGAAACATGTTAACACCACCATTTCACATTTTAATTTAATTTTACCTTTATTTTACTAGGCAAGTCAGTTAAGAACAAATTCTTATTTTCAATGATGGCCGAGGAACAGTGGGTTAACTGCCTGTTCAGGGGCAGAACGACAGATTTGTACCTTGTCAGCTCTGGGGTTTGAACTTGCAACCTTTCGGTTACTAGTCCAACGCTCTAACCACTAGGCTACCCTGCCACCCCAGCTGCCACATGTGAGGAGAATTGCAGTTTCACATGTTAAAATCTAATTTGCAAAAATATGGCTTTCACATGTGTAATTGCAAGTTCACATGTGGGGTTGAAATAATGTTATTTTCCGCACGTGAAAATATGGTGTTAAGATGTTGCAGTACCAATGTTTCCACTGGTGGAATTAGGGTGACCACATCTTAAAAGCCCAAATGTGGACAAGGGAATCATTTTGCAGGACATTTGCGAAGCAGTGGATAGAAAAAACGTGGAATTATCCATATACCTTTGATGTGGAAATGCCCCATTCACGTCCATACATTTTAGGTACCGGGTTACCTCCAGACGAGTCCCGTGACACTTGGGGGTTGTAGCTCAAAACAGAGAACACCATTGAGTTCATGAGAGTCTCATCAATAACAGTACAGTATGAAGATAGGCAGAAACTGTTCTCCAATAGAAATCCCAGATCACACTTGTCATGGTGACGTTGGCTAGCTGAGTGCATGCGCAGAAACACGTCATCGTTTCTAACGGTCGTCTCGTGCCAAACTGCATGCACGTGTAGGCCATCAGATCAAAGGCACAACTTCGACATAAAGTTGTTTTTGACGAAAATGAAAATGTGTCAGTTTGTCACTTTCACGAGGTTGGAGTAATAACATGTTCAACTACTTAAGACATTGGCTCGAATCTAGGTTGTGCCTTTAGATTTCAAGAAAATGAACAACCCCAAAACCAGCCAGGTCTGCTTGGTCTGTTTCGCAAATGTTTCCGGAATTCTCGAGATGTTGGGTTCAGAAACTGTGGCCTCGTCTTTCCATAGAAGGGTCATATTAGTGTGTAGCCCAAATGGTTCTGACGCTACAGACAGAAGATGGCTCATCAGCGGTACCGACCTCAGACAATGTTCTACCACCTTCCACCGCAGATGCGGAAGACCGACATAGCAAAACAAAATATTGCTAGGAAATCATTTTGAAATGCGAGAACAAATTAATTGTACATGGATGCAAAAAAGGTTCTTAGTGATTTTATTATAAGGTTATTATCTTTCCTGCAATGTTCCCTATTTTTGGTTATGTGTTCCTGGCCTTTGCTTTTGCTACCTTTTTTACAGGTACAAGTTTTGGCACATTCATTCCAGCAACATATCACCCTGCATCCCACTGTGGATTTGTCTCTGAAGCTAAGCAGGATTGGTCCTGATTGGTCCTTGGATGGGAGACCAGATGTAGCTGGAAGTGGTGCAAAAAAACAAATGTCTAAAAACCAAATGTGATGTTCACAGGTGTATGAAAATGTTCACAGGTGTATGAAAAGCAAGTGTTTTTTCAGTTTTTGTAAGGGTTGCCTCATTGACGGTCATTTTGTAGCGTAGCGACATCAGAGCAATGATACTCATTACTAATCCTTACTTCTAATCTTCATTTCATGGCCATGATGGAATAACTAAGGTTGTGACTGAAGCTTAAATTGTAGACCATGAGCAATCGTAACCGAGGTAGATAGATACCTGACGTTTCTGCATTTAACTACTCTATTGCCCTGGCAAGACAACGCCACATTGGCTTAAGTCAACTCAAAACATATGGACACCCCCAACTACAATCATGGTAACATTAGGAATTCTCCAGTTTGTTATTCTTTCACCATGAAGAATCATAGGCAATCCTAAACATTATTCAGGGATAAGAGGGTGTATGACCTGAACTTGAGTTCTGTTTGATTCTTGATCATGCATAGGAGGATTCCTTTATTTAACTTGGCTCTCAAGTCAGTTAAGAATAACTTCGTATTTTCAATGACGGCCTAGGAACAGTGGGTTAACTACCTGTTCAGGGGTTGAACGACAGATTTGCACCCTGTCAGCTCGGGGATTTGAACTTGCAACCTTCCGGTTACTAGTCCAAAGCTCTAACCACTAGGCTACCCTGCCACCCTACCATAATGATTGATAAGATATTGTAACAGCAACAATGAGTTTGTTTTGAATACACCAGGCCTGAGATACACAGCTTTAGTGGTTGATGAGGTGTCGAGGAAGGCCCAGAGGAAAAGAAGGATCTGGCATCGAGCTGAACATTAATAATCAGGAACGACACTGTCCAACATCAATCAAGAAAGGCTTTCTGGTCCATGCCGTGAAAACACCAGCCACACAATCTCTCACAAGCTCTTTAAACAACTGGGGCGGAAAATATGCGAACGCTAATTTGTCCCTAGTCAGCGAATAGATTTAAAACACAATTATGCACTGCTAACAGCAAACACATGAAGTCACATGCTGCTTATGTTGTGGCCCAGACAAGAAAAGAAAACAGAGAGCAGTAAAAGTGAGGGAAGAGAGAGGGAGAGAAGAGAGTGGATGGAAGGCGGTCAGTGAAGTGTTAGGAGAAGGCTGAGTTAATCATGTCATGATGGGACTGTTTGATAATTTTCCAAATGGTAGCAATCAGAGACGTAAAAGAGGTAACTCTTGCAGTAAACTAACTCTGACGCACATTAACGGGTACATGTGGAAACCAAACTATATGTTGTTGAAGTAATTGCTACAATACAGATGAAGAGGAGGATGACCGTGACAGATGGTGGCTGCAGATCAGAGAAACTCTTGGGAAACCTTCTGTGTCATCTTAAGTTCCGATGGAAGCACAACAGAAATCTCTTAAATCTTATTGGCTCAAATTAATGTTAGGGATCCTTGTGTGCAAGTGACCACTGCTAACTAAAGAAACAAACAAACAAACAAACAATACCCCAAACAAACTCAATTTCAAGTACATTTACAAACAAATAAAAACAAATAAATGTACAAGGCCAATACTGCTCAATATCTTCAACATCCCATAATATGCTGAGATGTAAAACAACCACATTCACATTACAGACCAGTCATCTGTATAAAAAGCATAACTCTCTCTGTCTCCTCTTCCTGACAGAGGGCTGTTGTGACCTGGCACTGGACCATCCCTTCATTAGGAGAGTGTTGTGCTTAGCTCTGCCTGCAGCTCACCATTTAACATGCAGCCAGCTTAGCTTTTCTTGGCAGTGCACTGCTTTAATTATCTACAGGAGAGAGGATGGCAGCCTGAAGGTGTACAGTCATGTCAAAGTCAAATAACACGTAGACACACTGACACACACATAGACAGACACACTGACACACAGACACACACACAGACAGACAGACATGCATGCATGCACATATGGTGGACAAAGCCTCACACATTCTTATATCCTGTTTGTGATCAACTAGCTACATTACTCAGGAGAGCATCCACTGAATGAATCAAATCAAATCAAATCAAACCACTGAATGAAATGCTGAAGTCTACTTCTTATTGACCTACATGTCTCTTTGTCTGGTAAAAATGCCCAGGATCCTTCTGTTTGTACAGCTTGATGTCATAGCCAGTGAAAATATTGCAAATTTCCCTCCATGGTTATATTAACTTCCTCCACCTGGTTCCAGCTCATTTTCCCCTGCTTTTCTTTGCAATCATTTCATTGTGGCGCTCCTCTGTAGTTTAGCATACATTTACTCTTAACAGTAAGGCTAAATGTAGAGCCTTGGAAAGCAAGCGAAGCAGGGAAATCAAAGGAAAGCAAGGGAATTTCACATGTGCTGTACATACAGTAAACCTTCACAAAACAACATACACAAGACAAATATACAATCCAAGCAGAATCTGATCAATAAAGATGTAGGATTTTAATTTGATCATCCTGTTGCAGGATAACTTTCCTGCAATGCAGGACATTTTACATTTGTTGTGTATTTGAGGTTTAACAAGGGTTCTGAAGTTTGTAATTTCCACTTTGAATTCAGACTTAATTTTCCCTTACAAAAAATGTCATTTAATTACAATCCGCATAATAATTCCATTTTCCTCCTGTGGCAGGATTATTTTCCTTGTTACGGTTTTCTATGTGCGAAGTAGAGTCGGACCAAAATGCGGCGTGTAGATTGCGATCCATGTTTAATAAACAAAAGTAAACACGAATCAAAATACAAAAAACAACAAACGTAACAAGAAATCCGAAAACAGCCTATACTGGTGTAAACTAACACCGAACAGGAACAAGGACAGGAAAAGGACATAAGGACAATCACCCACGAAACACTCAAAGAATATGGCTGCCCAAATATGGTTCCCCCCCAAGGTGCGGACTCCCGGCCACACACCAAAACCCCTAGGGGAGGGTCCGGGTGGGCGTCTGTCCACGGTGGTGGCTCCGGCGCGGGACATGGACCCCACTCTAACAAAGTCTTAGTCCCTCTTCCTCGCGTCCTTAGGTAGGCCACCCTCGCCGCCGACCTTGGCCTAGTAGTCCTCACCCAGAACCCCACTGGACTGAGGGGCAGCTTGGGACTGAGGGGCAGCTCGGGACTGAGGGGCAGCTCGGGACTGAGGGGCAGCTCGGGACTGAGGGGCAGCTCGGGACTGAGGGGCAGCTCGGGACTGAGGGGCAGCTCGGGACTGAGAGGAAGCTCAGGCAGGTAGTTGGCTCTGGCAGATCGTGGCTGGCTGGCGGTTCTGGCAGATCCTGGCTGACTGGCGGATCTGGAAGAGTCTGGCTGACTGGCGGATCTGGAAGAGTCTGGCTGACTGGCGGATCTGGAAGAGTCTGGTTGACTGGCGGATCTGGAAGAGTCTGGCTGACTGGCGGATCCTGGCAGACTGACGGCTCTGGCTGCTCCATGCTGACTGGCAGCTCTGGCTGCTCCATGCTGACTGGAGGCTCTGGCTGCTCCATGCTGACTGGAGGCTCTGGCTGCTCCATGCTGACTGGAGGCTCTGGCTGCTCCATGCTGACTGGAGGCTCTGGCTGCTCCATGCTGACTGGAGGCTCTGGCTGCTCCATGCTGACTGGCGGCTCTGGCTGCTCCATGCTGACTGGCAGCTCTGGCTGCTCCATGCTGACTGGCGGCTCTGGCTGCTCCATGCTGACTGGCGGCTCTGGCTGCTCCATGCTGACTGGCGGCTCTGGCTACTCCATGCAGACTGGCAGCTCTGGCGGCTTCTTACAGACTGGCAGCTCTGGCGGCTTCTTGCAGACTGGCAGCTCTGTCTGCTCCATGCAGACTGGCAGCTCTGGCAGCTCCTTGCAGACTGGCAGCTCCTTGCAGACTGGCAGCTCCTTGCAGACTGGCAGCTCTGGCTGCTCCATGCATACTGGCAGCTCTGGCTGTTCCATGCAGACTGGCAGCTCTGGCTGCTCCATGCAGACTGGCAGCTCTGGCCAGGCGGGAGACTCCGGCAGCGCTGTAGAGGAGGAAGGCTCTGGCAGCGCTAAACAGGCGGGAGACTCCGGCAGCGCAGGAGAGGAGGAAGGCTCTGGCAGCGCTAAACAGGCGGGAGACTCCGGCAGCGCAGGAGAGGAGGAAGGCTCTGGCAGCGCTGAACAGGTGGGAGACTCCGGCAGCGCAGTAGAGGAGGAAGGCTCTTGCAGCGCTGGAGAGGCGAGGCGCACTGTAGGCCTGATGCGTGGTGCTGGCATTGGTGGTACTGGGCCGAGGACACGCACAGGAAGCCTGGTGCGGGGAGCTGCCACCGGAGGGCTGGTGCGTGGAGGTGGTACTGGTACAACAAACGTAACAAGAAAACCGAAAACAGCCTATATTGGTGTAAACTAACACCGAATAGGAACAAGGACAGGAAAAGGACATAAGGACAATCACCCACGAAACACTCAAAGAATATGGCTGCCTAAATATGGTTCCCAATCAGAGACAACGATCAACACCTGCCTCTGATTGAGAACCACTTCAGACAGCCATAGATTCACCTAGAACACCCCACTAAGCTACCATCCCTATACATGTGAAAAAAAACCAATACAAAACACACCACATACAAAAACCCATGTCACACCCTGGCCTGACCAAATAGATAAAGAAAACACAAGATACTAAGACCAGGGCGTGACATTCCTGCTATAGCAAACTTGCAAAAATTAAGATCCTACATCTGTAGTGTATACATTCCCCATGCTGACTGTATATACTGTAGGCCTTTTCGGTGGTAATCTGGCAGGTGTTATTTACAACGAGAAGGGATGAGCACTGAGAAAACAACCGGCATGTGTCATTTTCCTCTGCAGGACTGAGCTGAGCTGACCTCTGCTGCTCCCTCCCTCCATGCCAATAACCATCACAGTGTATTTTACTGCTGTGTGCTGGGCATACCAAAACCAATGTGTTCTGAGACTGTGTGTGAGAATGGTGTGTGTCATCGGCAAACTTTGAGGGTGTGTACTTTGTTCGAGTTCTCAATGACTGTCCCAGATGTGAGCGTGTGTTTCTCTATGTGTGCGTGATATCCTCATGCGAAGGCACTGAAACTGTCTCCACTGTCTGATTCGTTTAGTCAGGAGAGAGCACCAGTATCCTACTCTGTAAAGAGACATACAGCTCAGGTCAGAGCAGCTTTTGTCTCAGCCTGATGGGTATTGCTCTTTTCTTCTCCTTTTAGGAGGCCTGGTATTGTAATCATCGTCTGACAGAGAACTATAGGAATGACAGCAGCCTCAGAGGAAAAATACATACTTCCCTGCTCCTTATTGAAACAGACATAGACAAGCAATGATGGAAATCACCTACAGTCGTCCACACTCAGCTGGAAAAGCACTAAGATACAGACAAAGTTATGCATGCACTTCAAATCTGAGCTGAGCGTGTCAAGGTTAGTGTTACCATAATATACATTTGCTTAGGTTCAAACCAATGATGCTTCATGAGAATGTCTGCATGTAACAACTGACATTGTCAAACTGCATTGTTGCCAAAGCAATTATAAATATCTTCAAGAGGTGATGTATCACAGGTTCAACCATTACACAATGAAACATGTATCATACGACTTTAGAGCTGTACAAGCTGCTTGCCAGCGCGCCTGAAGGAATGTAGGAAAATCACACTGGTGTGCCAGAGACTGGGGTTTTATTGTAGGGTGAGTGATTAAAAACCTAAAGGAACTGGAATTCCTGTGCATAAAAGGAAGTGTTGGCTCCTATGGTACATATTTGAGTTATTACCAACAGAAGCAGATGTGATCTAGACCAGAGACTGTTCATGTTCACATGGTAGATGTCTCTTAGGTTGGATGAATAAAATATTTATTGTATTGAGTTATATACTTCATTCTGTATGACATAACCAGTAAGTAAGATTTATCTTTGAAGATACGGATGCCTGTTGGAGCAAAGATAATTGTATATGGGGTAAAGCACTTTGAACTTTGTGGTGTAGGTGAAGAGCTGGTTTATGTCCCAAATGGTACCCTATTACCTACGTTGTGCACTACTTTTGACCAGAGCTTTATGGTCCCTTTTCAAAATGAGTGCACTACATAGAGAAACGGGTGCCATTTGGGATGCAACTCTGGTGTTTCCTTCAGTGTCACAATTTCTCCTATTAACTAGACAGTCAATTTTATCAATGACACCAACCATCTTTTAAACCACTTAGCGGAATTTAGAAACCATGAAAAGGATTCTAAACTGTAATTATCTGCATTTATTTGGGGGGACTAGACACTATATTTGCCAACAAAATAATTAATCTGTATAATATCTCCAATCCGCATCCCAAATAGCACCCTATTCCCTTCATAGTGCACTACTTTTGATCAGAGGAAATATACATACTTCCCTGCTCCTTATTGAAACAGACACAGACAAGAAATGATGGAAATCACCTACAGTAGTCCTCACTGAAAGACACTCAGCTGGAAAAGCACTAAGATACAGTCAAAGGCATGCATGCACTTCAAATCTGAGCTGAGCTTGTCAGGGTTAGGGTTACCATAATATACATTTGAGTAGATCCAAACCAATGATGCTTCATTAGCATGTCTGTATATACTGTAACAACTGACACTGCCAAACTGCACTGTTGCCAAAGCGATTCATATAATATCTTCAGGAGGTGATATATCACAGGTTCAACCATTACACAATGAAACATGTATCATACGGGGACCCATAGTGCTTTGGTTGAAAGTAGTGCACTTTAAAGGGAACAGGGTGCCATCTCATTTCCTTCAATAATTTGTTTTTCTCAACTGTCTAATAACACAAGAGACCTGAGACAGATGACAGGAGGAAACAGGAGAGGGAGAGAGAGAGATACACAAATATACATAGAAGTGATACAAAGATGGTTTGAGAACCTAATGAGATTCTCATGAACTGTATGTGTATGGAATTGTATATTGCATGAAATTATGCCAGGATTCAATCCGATCATGGGCTATAGGCATTGCAGTTTTCAAAGATAATTTCAGATTGAGCCAACATTTACAGAGTTTACCATGAATGGGAACATTTCTTTAAAAACCTTCATGCCAATAACCTGAGATCGGATTGAAACCCAACCTAGCTACTTGACATAGATAATTAATGCTACATTTCCAAGAGAAGACTGACAGAAAACCCCTTACCGTGTATCATACCAGTAATCAGAATACTCCAACATTTAAATTGTATGAAAAAGTTTACGAAGAGACATACAGTGTGACAAAAAACTATTTAGTCAGCCACCAATTGTGCAAGTTCTCCCACTTAAAAAGATGAGAGAGGCCTGTAATTCATCACTTCAACTATGACAGACAAAATGAGAAAGAATGATGATGATGGAAGGAGGTTTTCACTCAAAATCTCACGATACATGGCCCCATTCATTCTTTCCTTTACACGGATCAGTCGTCCTGGTCCCTTTGCAGAAAAACAGCCCCAAAGCATGGTGTTTCCACCCCCATGCTTCACAGTAGGTATGGTGTTCTTTGGATGCAACTCAGTATTCTTTGTCCTCCAAACACGACGAGTTGAGTTTTTACCAAAAAGTTATATTTTGGTTTCATCTGATCATATGACATTCTCCCAATCTTCTTCTGGATCATCCACATGCTCTCTAGCAAACTTCAGACGGGCCTGGACATGTACTGGCTTAAGCAGGGGGACACGTCTGGCACTGCAGGATTTTAGTCCCTGGCGGAATAGTGCGTTACTGATGGTAGGCTTTGTTATTTTGGTCCCAGCTCTCTGCAGGTCATTCCCTAGGTCCCCCCGTGTGGTTCTGGGATTTTTTCTCACCGTTCTTGTGATCATTTTGACCCCACGGGGTGAGATCTTGCGTGGAGCCACAGATCGAGGGAGATTATCAGTGGTCTTGTATGTCTTCCATTTCCTAATAATTGCTCCCAGAGTTGATTTCTTCAAACCAAGCTTCTTACCTGTTGCAGATTTAGTCTTCCCAGCATGGTGCAGGTCTACAATTTTGTTTCTGGTGTTCTTTGACAGCTCTTTGGTCTTGGCCATAGTGGAGTTTGGAGTGTGACTGTTTGAGGTTGTGGACAGGTGTCTTTTATACTGATTACAAGTTCAAACAGGTGCCATTAATACAGGTAACGAGTGGAGGACAGAGGAGCCTCTTAAAGAAGAAGTTACAGGTCTGTGAGAGACAAAAATCTTGCTTATTTGTCGGTGACCAAATACTTATTGTCCACCATAATTTGCAAATAAATTCATAAGAAATCCTACAATGTGATTTTCTGGATTTGTTTTCCTTCTCATTTTGTCTGTCATAGTTGAAGTGTACCTATGATGAAAATTACAGGCCTCTCTTATCTTTTTAAGTGGGAGAACTTGCACAATTGGTGGCTGACTAAATACTTTTTTGCCCCACTTGTAAAAACAACAAAATCCCAAACCACATAAATAAAATATAAATAAATCAGGTCTATAATTAGGCTGAATGTGCCAGGGAGGACCTCCACAAATGTGGCCATATTGTCTGACATCTGTTTTGCAGCAGCTTGCTGGGGCGCAAGGGTTTTATGTTGAAAAGGCAGCGTATGTACATGTATCATCTTTGGCCCATTTCCACAGGGCTATGGCATATTCCTGCAGGCAAAACTGTCTGATGTAGTGCTTTGAGAGAGTGGAGGGGAGACATGGAGTGAGTTATATTCTGTAACTGTCTCCCCTTCAGAGGTCAACCAAGGCCCGCCAGAGGCCCCAAACAGAGAGAAAGGGCTCGTAAAAGTCACCCACAATCTTATTATCTGTGATATGTCTCCCTTTTCACCACTGGAAGAGGTTAACACACTGCAAAATGTGTTTTCAATGTTGTCATTTCTGAGTTTTACTTCCCTGTTCCCTCTCTTTTATGAAACGGACCCATATGGAAGAGATTGGTTTCAGTTCTCTCCTGGAAATTGTGTTGAAAGTTTTTATAGAAAATGGTCTGCCAAGATTATTTCAGATCGGAAATGATCCTTCCTCCGTGGCTATACCTAACTTCGTACAAAAGGATCTTTCGAGGAAAAGGTCCAAATCTGGGCTGACTATTTAGAATCCTGCTTTGTATTCATGCAAAAGAGATCATGATTTATTCACTTTGTATCACATTGAAGACCCCATAAATGCCAGAAGGAATCTATCACAAGCTGTCACACAGCAGAACAGAGGAAAAATCTTGTCTGTTTTTGATTTGAGTCTTGTCTGGAAAGAGCAAGTCTGTTCTTTATGCTCTCTTTGCAACTAAGTTCTCCTGGTGGTAGCTCTAACATTTGGCTGTCCTCATCTATGTTGAAATACCAGATCCATAGATAAAAAGAGTTTGGAAAACTATCCTTGTTGGCTCCAAACATTCCATGACAATATGTTTGTAATTGTTTAGTAACCTTTGATGTCAATATGGTACCCCTTGGAATTCTAAATCCCATGGTAGAGAAATTAACATTCAAGTCTCTAGCAACAGCTCTGGTGGACCTTTCTGCAGTCAGCATGCCAAGTGCATACTCCCTAAAAACTTGACACATGCATGGCATTGTGATATGTGACAAAACTGCACATTTAGAGTGGTTATTTTTGCATAAGGTGCATCTGTGTAATGATCATTGGTTTTTAATCAACTTCTTGATATGCCACATCTGTCAGGTGGATGGAATATATTGACAAAAGAGAAATGCTAACTAACATGGACGTAAACAACTTTGTGCAAACAATTTGAGAGAAAAAGCTTTTTGTGTGTATGGAACATTTCTGGGATCTTTTATTTCAGTCCATGAAACATGAGACCAAAACTTGACATGTTGCGTTTATATTTTTCAGCAATATTTGTTTTGTCTCTTCTTCCAACCACATACACTACATGACCAAAAGTATGTGGACACCTGCTTATCGAACATCTCATTCCATTATCATGGGAAATAATATTGAGTTGGTCCCCCCTTTGCTGCCATAACAGCCTCCAATCTTCTGGGAAGGCTTTCCACTAGATGCTGAAACATTGCTGAGAGGACATGTTTCCATTCAGCCACAAGCGTTGGACTAGGAACGGAAAGGTTGCAAGATTGAATCTCTGAGCTGACAAGGTAAAAATCGATCGTTCTGCCCCTGAACAAGGCAGTTAACACACTGTTCCTAGGCTGCCATTGAAAATAAGAATTTGATCTTAATTTGGGATAGGCGTGCCTCAAGCGACCCACCTTGACAACATCTGGTGAAATTGCAGAGCGCCAAATTCAAATGACAGAAATCGTAATATTAAACTTTCATGAAAATACAGGTGTCATACATAATTTAAAATATTAACTTCTTGTTAATCCAGCCGCATTGTCAGATTTCAAAAAGCCTTTAGGGTGAAATCACACCATGCGATTATCTGAGAGCAGCCCCTCTCATACAAAAGCATTAAAAACATTTTCCAACCAAGCAGATGCATCGCGGAAGTCAGAAATAGCGCTAAAATAATTCCCTTATCTTTGAAGATCTTCATCTGGTTGCAATCACAAGGGTCCCTGTTACTTCCTCCCCCAGGTGGCGAGGGTAGGTAGCAACACATCTACCATGCTGATCCTCAACACTGGAGCTCCCCAGGGATGCGTGCTCAGTCCCCTCCTGTACTCCCTGTTCACCCACAACTGCATGGCCAGGCACGACTCCAACACCATCATTAAGTTTGCTGACGACACAACCTGATCACCGACAACGCCGAGACAGCCTATAGGGATGAGGTCAGAGACCTGGCCGAGTGGTGCCAGAATAACAACCTATCCCTCAACGTAACCAAGACTAAGGACTACAGGAAAAGGAGCACATCCCCATTCTCATCGACAGGGCTGTAGTGGAGCAGGTTGAGAGCTTCAAATTCCTTCGTGTCCACATCAACAACAATCTAGATTGGTCCAAACACACCAAGACAGTCGTGAAGTGGGCACGACAAAGCCTATTCCCCCTCAGGAAACTAAAAAGATTTGCCATGGGTCTTGAGATCCTAAAAAGGTTCTACAGCTGCAACATTGAGAGCATCCTGACCGGTTGCATCACTGCCTGGTATGGCAATTGCTTGGCCTTCGACCGCAAGGCACTATAGAGGGTAATGCGTACGGCCCAGTACATCACTGGGGCAAAGCTGCCTGCCATCCAGAACCTCTACACCAGGCGGTGTCAGAGGAAGGCCCTATAAATTGTCAAAGACCCCAGCCACCCCAGTCATAGACTGTACTCTCTACTACCGAATGGCAAGCGGTAGCGGAGTGCCAAGTTTTGGACAAAAAGGCTTCTCAACAGTTTTTTACCCCCAAGCCATAAGACTCCTGAACAGGTAATCAAATGGTTACCCGGACTATTTGCATCGTGTGCCCCACCCAACCCCTCTTTTACACTGCTGCTATTCTCTGTTTATCTCATATGCATAGTCACTTTAACTATACATTCATGTACATACTACCTAAATTGGCCCGACCAACCAGCGCTCCCGCATATTGGCTAACCGGGCTATCTGCATTGTGTCCCACCACCCGCCAACCCCTCTTTTTACGCTTCTGCTACTCTCTGTTCATCATATATGCATAGTCACTTTAACGATCCCTACATGTACATACTACCTCAGGTCTGACTAACAGGTGTCTGTCTGTATGAAGCCTTGCTACTCTTTTTTAAATGTACTTTTTACTGTTGTTTCTATTTCTTTACTTACACACACCTTTTTTCCCTTCTTTTTTCCCCGCATCATTGGTTAGAGCCTGTAAGTAAGCATTGGTAGTTTTCTTTGATAAAATCCTTCTTTATATTTATTTGGTGCGTTTGATTCAGAAAAACACCTGTTCCAACTGGCCCAACATGCCGACAAAGGACTTCTGCCGAAGTCGTTGCCTCTCCTTGTTCGGGCGGTGCTCGGCGGTCAACGTCACCCGTCTTCTAGCCATCATTGATCCATTTTTCATTTTCCATTGGTTTTGTCTTCCCATACACCTGTTTTCAATCCCATTCATTACCTGTTGTGTATTTAACCCTCTGTTTCCCCTCATGTCTTTGTCAGAGATTGTTTATCGTCAGTGTTGTGTTTATCGTCAGTGTTGTGTTTATCGTCAGTGTTGTGTTTATCGTCAGTGTTGTGATTATCGTCAGTGCTGTATTTATCGTCAGTGTTGTGTTTATCGTATAGGTGCGCGACGGGTCCTCGTACCCATGTTTGTTTATATTTTGTTCTTATTAGTGTTATGAAGCATGTTACGTGGACATTCATTAAAAGACTCCATTTTACACTCCGTTTGACTCTCCTGCTCCTGACTTCCCTGCCACCTATATACACGACTCTGACAAAAGTAACCTGTAAACTTTGTCCAAACAACGTTTCTAATCCAACCTCAGGTACCCTGATATGTAAATAATAGATCAAATTTAAGACGGAATAAACTGTTTCCAATACCGGAGAAAAACAACGAGGAGCACGCAGTCATATCCCTAAAAAGTTAACTGAAAAAAATAATAATTAGGCCTGGCTCGCTGTCTGTGTTCCAATTCATTCCAATGGAGTTCAGTCAAGTTCTTCCTCACCGATCACAACAAACCATTTGTGACCGACCGGCTCGATCTTACCGGCTCGATCTTATGTAGTAAAGGTGTTTATTTTTTTATTTTTTTACATTGGATAAAAGTATAGACTCAGAGCTAGAAAATGGTATATCATACACTACAGTTGAGGAACAGAGGACTTTGAAAGTTGATAAACCTGTAACCCCACTTATGAGAAGATGGCTTTTGAATGTTTTGATACACCTACTGGAGAGCTCTTCTTTGTCTACACCCATTCAGCATAATTCATACCCTCTTAAGCTTTATCCCCACTCATCTATTTAAGGATTCACATGTGAGGCTATGTGCTAAACAGTGTACTAGACAACCAAATATTTCAAGACTAAAGCCTGGTTTATACTACGTTAATCGACATGTCTGTAGACAGTTGTCGTAGTGACATCATGAACATTCTTTTGTCATCCAACATCAAACTTGTCATTGTCTTTATGAAAAAGTATAAACACAATACAACAGGCTGCATGACATCAGCATCCTGGTGGTCCAAAATAGCATAATTGGTCTATTTTAAGACCAATAAACCCATTGGTTTAAAAATGTATTCAGTATATGTCAATCTAGCAAATCAGGCAACTAAAATCAACTTTCTAAACAATGTTTTGGTTAGTTTCTAGCTTGTTAGCTAGCTAGCTAAGGTTTAAGTTAAATAATGACCATATCATAGCTGACAACATCTTAATGTCAGAAAACGTTGTTACGTGGTTCATTATTACAGGAAAATAAACTCACAACACGATCATTATTTACAAGTTAATGGCAAGCTAATTACAGAAATGTTTTACGGTTGTGAGTTTGACAAAATAAAAGCAGGGCATTCTACCAGAGAATTTTAGAACTTGGACGCTGTCTTGTTGGTTATATCCTAATTTAACTTTGGTGAAGGTCATGTTGTTCTTCACATTACCGTGTCTGGTAAACAACGTTTATTTGTCACATGAACAGGATACAGAAGGTGTAAACGGAACATTTACTTGCATAGTGGAGTCTTTTGTTTAGACATGTAGCTAGCTAGCTAGCTAATTAAACAAGGAACCATAATCCCAACTCATATCGTTACTACCTTGCATGAATATGCAGGTACAATGGCTTGCAAAAGTATTCACCCCACATGGCATTTTCCTATTTTAATGTCTTACAACCTGGAATTAATTTTGGGGGTTAATTTTGGGATTTTTAATTTTGGGAATTAATTTTGGGGGGTTTGTGTCATTTTAATTACACAACACGCCTACCACTTTGAAGATGCAAAATATTTTTATTGTGAAACAAACAAGAAATAAGACAAAAAAAATTAAACTTGAGTGTGTGTAACTATTCAACCCCTCAAAGTCAACACTTTGTAGAGCCACCTTTTGCAGAAATTACAGCTGCAAGTCTCTTGGCGGTATGTCTCTTTAAACTGGCATATCTAGCCACTGGGATTTTTGCCCATTCTTCAAGGCAAAACTGCTCCAGCTCCTTCAAGTTGGATAGGTTCATCTGGTGTACAACAATCTTTAAGTCATACAACATATTCTCAATTGGATTGAGGTCTGAGCTTTGACTAGGCCCTTCCAAGACATTTCAATGTTTCCCTTTAAACCATTCGGGTGTTGCTTTAGCAGTATGCTTAGGGTCATTGTCCTGCTGGAAGGTGAACCTCCGTCTCAGTCTCAAAATTCTGGAAGACTGAAACATGTTTCCCTCAAGAATTTCCCTGTATTTAGCGCCATCAATCATTCCTTCAATTCTGATAAGTTTCCCAGTCCCTGCCAATGAAAATCATCCTCACAGCATGATGCTGCCACCACCATACTTCACTGTGGGGATGAAGTTCTCGGGGTGATGTGAGGTGTTGGGTTTACGCCAGACATAGCATTTTCCTTGATGGCCAAAAAGCTCACTTTTAGTCACATCTGACCAGAGTACATTCGTCCATATGTTTGGGGAGTCTCCCACATGCCTTTTGGCAACCACCAAACATGTTTGCTTATCTTTGCAACTCCTTCAGGGTTATCTTTGGTCTCTTTGTTGCCTCTCTGATTAATGCCTTCCTTGCCTGATCCATGAGTTTTGGTGGGCGGCCCTCTCTTGGCAGGTTTGTTGTGGTGCCATATTCTTTACATTTTTTAATAATGGATTTAATGGTGCTCCATGGGATGTTCAAAGTTTCTGATATATAAAAAACCCAACCCTGATCTGTACTTCTCCACAACTCTGTCCCTGACCTGTTTGGAGAGCTCCTTGGTCTTCATGGTGCCACTTGCTTGGTGGTGCCCCTTGCTTAGTGGTGTGGAGGACTCTGGGGCCTTTCAGAACAGGTGTATATATACTGAGACTATGTGACAGATCATGTGACACTTAGTTTGCACACAGGTGGACTTTATTTAACTAATTCCTTCTGAAGGTAATTAGTTGCACCAGATCTTTTTTAGGGGATTCATAGCAAAGGGGGTGAATGCATTTTTAAACAAGTTATTTTTTTCATTTCACTTCACCAATTTGGACTATTTTGTGTATGTCCATTACATGAAATCCAAATAAAAATCTATTTAAATTACAGTTTGTAATGCAACAAAATAGGAAAAACCCCAAGTGGGATGAATACTTTTGCAAGGCACTGTAGCTAAAGCTAACCAACTAGGTTTAATGTTAGCTAGCTAATATTATGCTATAACTAGCAATGCAAATGGCTTTCTAAGAGACAAATAATATTACTACACAGATCATACACGTAAAGTTAGCTAATGAGCCAGCCAGCTAATGTTAGCTAGCTAACATTACGCTTTAATTTGCAATGAAAATTACTTTGACAAAATTTGAAATGTATGCTATCTGAAAATGTAGCTAGCTAGACTCTCTGACCTGTATACAGTGGCAAGAAAAAGTATATATTCCCTTTGGGAATAGCTGGATTTCTGCATGAATTGGTCATAAAGTTTGATCTGATCTTCATCTAGGTCACAAAAATAGACAACCAGAGACAGCAGGGGTTCAAACTGTAGAACCCAAAACTATGCTACCTTTTATTTCTGGGACTCTCAGGATGACAAATCAGAGCAAGATTACTGAATGTACTGTAAGTACATTATTTACCTTCTGTCACGATCGTCATCAGAGTGGAAGTGACCGAACCAAGGTGCAGCATGGTGAGTGTACATTTCCTTTTATTTATAAATGTCGCCAACAAAACAAAGAATAAGGAAACGACTGTGAAGCTTACTTCGGCTATACCGGCCACGAACAAAGACAACTACCCACAACTAAGGTGGCAAAACAGGCTGCCTAAGTATGAATCCCAATCAGAGACAATAATAGACAGCTGTCCCTGATTGAGAACCATACACGGCCAAAACATAGAAACAGAAAACATAGAAATAAAGAAACGAGAATGCCCACCCTAGTCACACTCTGACCTAACCAAAATAGAGAATAAAAGCCTCTCTATGGCCAGGGCATGACACCTTCAGAGGTGAATGTATCAAACCAGTTGGCATGATAAATGCGTTTGTTGCTGTGCACTCTCCTCAAACAATAGCATGGCATTTTTTTTACTGTACTAGCTACTGTAAATTGGACAGTGCCGTTAGATTTAAGCTTTTTGCCCATATAAGACATTTATATGTCCTGGAAAGTTGGCTGTTACTTATAACATCATTCTAGTCACATTAGTGCACTTTAGCAACAAGCGTCCCAGGTTAGGGACACCGATCCCATAGAGGTTCATACAGAAGATTGCCCTATTTGGTAAAAGACAAAGTCCATATTATGGCAAAATCATCTCAAATAACCAACGAGAAACGACAGTCCATCATTACTTCAAGACATGAAGGTCAGTCAATCTAGAACATGTAGAGAACTTTGAAAGTTTCTTCAAGTGCAGTTGCAAAAACCATCAAGCACTACGATGAAACTGTCTCTCATGAGGACCACCACAGGAAAGGAAGACCTAGAGTTACCTCTGCTGCAGAGGATAAGTTCATTAGAGTTACCAGACTCAGAAATTGAACCCCAAATAAATGCTTCACAGAGTTTAAGTTGCAGACACTTCTCAACGTCAACTGTTCAGAAGAGACTGCGTAAATCAGGCCCTCATGGTCGAATTGCTGCAAAGAAACACTACTGAAGGACACCAATAAGAAGGAAATACTTGTTTGTGCTAAGAAACACAAGCAATGGACTTTAGACCAGTGGAAATCTGTCCTTCAGTCTGATGTCTTTGTGAGACGCAGAGTTGGTGAATGGATGATCTCCGCACCTGCGATTCTCACCATGAAGCATGGAGGAGGAGGTGTGATGGTGTGGTGGTGCTTTGCTGGTGACACTGTCAGTGATTTATTTACAATTCAAGGCACAATTAACCTCTAGCGTCGAGCAATCCCGTATCCGGGAGCGTAATCATAGCCTCAAGCTCATTACCATAACGCAACGTTTCCTATTCATGAAAATCGCAAATGAAATGAAATAAATATATTCAAACACAAGCTTAGCCTTTTGTTAACAACACTGTCATCTCAGATTTTCAAAATATGCTTTTCAACCAAAGCTACACAAGCATTTGTGTAAGAATATTGATAGCCCAGCATAGCATTAAGCCTAGCATTCAGCAGGCAACATTTTCACAAAAACAAGAAAAGCATTCAAATAAAATAATTTACCTTTGAAGAACTTCGGATGTTTTCAATGACGAGACTCTTAGTTTAGATAGCAAATGTTAATTTTTTCCAACGAAATAGCTCCGTTTTGTTCATCACATTTGGCTAAGAAAAAGACCGGCTAAGAAACATGGCAAACGTTGTTGAGAATCAATCCTCAAGGTGTTTTTCACATATCTATTCGAAAATCTATCAGTGGTGGCAGTTGGCTTCTCATCAGAAGCAAACGGAAAAATACTGCAGCTGGAGATTATGCAATAATTGCGACCACCTGGTAGATGTAGTCTCTTATGGTCAATCTTCCAATGATATGCCTACAAATACGTCACAATGCTGCAGACACCTTGGGGAAAACGTAGAAAACGTAAGCTGACTCCAAGCTCCTTCACAGCCATATAAGGAGTCATTGGCATGAGGCGGTTTCAAAAAATGCCTCACTTCCTGATTGGATTTTTATCTGGGGTTTTTCTGTGACATCAGTTCTGTGGTACTCACAGACAATATCTTTGCAGCTTTGGAAACGTCAGAGTGTTTTCTTTCCAAAGCTGTCAATTATATGCATGGTCGAGCATCTTTTCGTGACAAAATATCTTGTTTAAAAAGGGAACGTTTTTCATCCAAAAATTTAAATAGCGTCCCCTATATCCAAGAAGTTAAGCAACATGGCTACCACAGCATTCTGCAGCCATCTGGTTTGCACTTCGTGGGACTATCATTAAAAAAATTAACGGGACAATGACCCCAAACACACCTCCAGGCTGTGTAAGGGCTACTTGACCAAGAAGGAGAGTGATGGAGTGCTGCATCAGATTACATGGCCCCATAATCACCCGACCTCAACCCAATTGAGATGGTTTTGTCGTAAGAACATTCGGACCAAAGTGCAGCGTGAAATCGGTTCGACATATTTTATTAGAAGTGAACCGCACAAAAAACAATAAAGAAAATTATATGTGAAGCTATAGAGTGCTCACAGGCAACTACACATAAACAAGATCCCACAAAACACAGTGGGGAAATGGCTGCCTAAATATGATCCCCAATCAGAGACAATGATAAACAGCTGCAACTGATTGGGAACCATACCAGGTCAACATAGAAACAAAACAACCTAGATAGGAACACCCCCTCTAGTCAAACCCAGACCTAACCAAAATAGAGAATAAAAAGGCTCTCTATGGTCAGGGCGTGACAGGTTTGGGATGAATTGGACAGCAGAGTGAAGGAAAGCAGCCAACAAGTGCTCAGCATATGTGGGAACTCCTTCAAGACTGCTGGAAAAGCATTCCTCATGAAGCTGGTTGAGAGAATGCCAAGAGTGTACAAAGCTGTCATTAATGCAAAGGGTAGCTACTTTGAAGAAAAAAAAGCTTCACCCCCTCATCAAATCAAATCAAATTTTATTGGTCACTTACACATCTTTAGCAGACGTTATTGCGGGTGTAGCGAAATGCTAACCCAAACCATGAAAGACGGCTAACTTTACAGTTGGCAATATGCATTGGGGCAGGTAGCGTACTCCTAGCATCCACCAAACCCATATTTGTCTGTCGGACTGCCAAATGGTCCAGCCTGATTCCTCACTCCAATGAATGGGTTTCCACTGCTCCAGAGTCCAATGGCGGCGAGCATTACACCACTCCAGCCGACACTTGGCATTGCGCATGGTGATCTTAGGGTTTTGTGTGGCTACTTGGCCATGGAAACCCATTTCATGAAGCTCCAGACAAACAGTTCTTGTGCTGAAGTTGCTTCCAGAGGCAGTTTGGAACTCGGTAGTGTTGCAACCGAGAACAGGCACTTCAGTATTCGGCGGTCCCATTCTGTGAGCTTGTGTGGCCTACCACTTTGTGGTTGAGCTGTTGTTGCTCCTAGATGTTTCCACTTCTCAATAACAGCACTTAAAACACTTACAGTTGACTGAGGCAGCTCAAGCAGGGCAGAAATTTGACAAACATACTTTTTTGGAAAGGTGGCATCCTATGACAGTTCTTCAGTAAGGCCATTCTACTGCCAATGTTTGTCAATGAAGATTGCATGGCGGTGTGCTCGGGTTTATACATCGGTCAACATAGGTTGTGGCTGAAAAAGACGAATCCACTAATTTTAAGTGGTGCCCACATACTTTTGTGTATATTTGTCACGTTCTGACCTTTATTTCCTTTGTTTTGTCATTATTTAGTATGGTCAGGGAAGAAAACCGTTACAGAATCACCCACCACAACAGGACCAAGCGGCAACAGGAGCAGCGCGATAAAGACTTCTGGACTTGGGAAGAAATCCTCGATGGGAGAGGACCCTGGGCAAAACCAGGGTAGTGTCGCCGTCCCAAGGTGCAGCAGGAGAAGCGGCAGCAGGAGCAGCACGAGTAGGAATGGACATGGGAGGATGACTTAGATGGTAAAGGACCCTGGGCACCGCTTGGAGAATATCGCCGCCCCAAAGAAGAGCTGGAGGCTGTGAAGGCGGAGAGGCGCTGGTATGAGGAGGCAGCACGGCGGCGTGGATGGAAGCCCGAGAGTCAGCCCCAGCCCTTCGCCACACACAGGAAGTGTGGCGAAGCCAGGTAGGAGACCTGTGCCAACTTACTGTGCTTACCGGGGGGCGAGAGAGACCGGGCAGGCACTGTGTTATGCTGTGGAGCGCACAGTGTCCCCAGTGCGGGTGCATAGCCCGGTGCGGTACTTTCCTGCTCCGCGTATCGGCTGGGCTAGAGTGGGCATCGAGCCAAGTGCCATGAAGCCAGCTCTACGCATCTGGTCTCCAGTGCGTCTCCTTGGGCCGGCTTACATGGCACCAGCCTTGCGCATGGTGTCCCCGGTTCGCCTGCATAGCCCAATGCGGGCTATTCCACCTCGCCGCATTGGCAGGGCGACCGGGAGCATGCAACCAGGTAGGGTTGGGCAGGCTCGGTGCTCAAGTGCTCCAGTGCGCCTGCACGGTCCGGTCTATCCATCACCACCTCCACGCACCAGCCCTCCGGTGGCAGCCCCCCACACCAGGCTGTCTCTCCGGCTCATCCTTACAGGTGCTCCCACCTCTCCAGCGCTGTCCAGAGCTTCCACCCCTCTGTCCCGAGCTGCCCCTCTGTCTCGAGCTGCCCCTCAGTCCAGTGGGGTCATTTAGTAGGGTCACCGTGGTTAGGAGGCCAAGGAAGCGGACAAGAAGGCGGACTAAGACGCTGGTGAAGTGGGGTCGCGTCCTGCGCCAGAGCCGCCACCGCGGACAGACGCCCACCCAGACCCTCCCCTATAGGTTAAGGTTTTGCGGCCGGAGTCCGCACCTTGGGGGGGGGGGGGGTACTGTCACGTTTATGTCCTTTGTTTTGTCATTATTTAGTATGGTCAGGGCGTGAGTTGGGGTGGGCAGTCTATGTTTGTTTTTCTATGATTTGTGTATTTCTATGTTTCGGCCTAGTATGGTTCTCAATCAGAGGCAGGTGTCATTAGTTGTATCTGATTGAGAATCATACTTAGGTAGCCTGGGTTTCACTGTGTGTTTGTGGGTGATTGTTCCTGTCTCTGTGTTTGCACCAGATAGGGCTGTTTTGTTTTTTTCACATTTCTTGTTTTGTTAGTTTATTCATGTATAGTGTCTTTATAAATTAAACATGAATAACCACCACGCTGCGTTTTGGTCCGCCTCTCCTTCAATGGAAGAAAACCGTTACAATATTGTGTTTGCGAGAAGTGTTGGCTTGACCTAACAAACACCTATCATATCGTAAGAGCCTCAATGTGTCTGAAGTGTGCCAAATAACGTCCTACAGGCATTGAATTTAATTTCTTTGCTCGCTTATGACAATCTTGTTCCATCGGGATGCAGTGATCTGTTTGTTACTAATCAGTACTGGTCTTTAATGAGATACTGTATGTGGCAAGGATCAGATTTAGGGAATGATCAAGGTTGATATTTGCGATGCTACAGTAGATATGGATGCCTGGAAGTCAATCATAACATTTTCGCTAATAATAAGACTACAAGCTCATACTATTGAGAAACTGCAAGATGGCGATACAAATGTAAAAAAAAAAGTTTATTATTTTAATTATTTGCTGTCATACATGAGTATACTAAGGTCAAAGGCAACTAAATTAGTATTGTTTGAAGAGGACTAACATAAAAGCCAAGTACAACACATAATAGGAGACTAGGGACTCCTCTCAGTTCTGACACAGAAAAATATTTTACTGTACCACATCACACCTCATTGGCTAGTGGTTGTATTTATTGAGTGCTCAACACCCTGTTTCAAATATAAAACACATTTTTCACTCAATAGAAATGTATAAAACCACCCACAAAAAGATGGGATCTTAAAAAAATAACAAATTAACCCGGAAGCCCTTGGGATGAAGTTATTATTGATTAATAATAACCATATAACTGGCAAAATGAAAAACATCTAGATTTCAACAGAGTTTGTTGTTTAGTGTGTAATGGTTATAGCTGGGACTGGGGAGAGAAGGGAAGGGTCGGGAGAGCTTATCAGAGCCATAGATACAGTATTAAGAGTTTAGCATCTGTGTTGTCTATCGTCTGTGTTGTCACTAAATCTGTGGAGGTGATCCAGCATCAGTGGTTAAGGACAGAATGTAACCTTTTACATGTAACACTCAAGTCATTTAGCAGATGTTCTTAATAACCAGTATGACTGTTTTGTGTTTCGCATCCTCAGGGCAGCAGTGTGAGGTCTTTGGCATGGTTTTAAGGTGTCAGCTACCATGGCAGCATCTCACCTGGCATGGAGACTGGCATCAAACTCCACTCTGGGGAAGGCACAGTATTTTGCCTGGGCATGTTTGGGGTGTGAGAGGTGTGTAAAATTACAGGGCGAGACTTTGACCTGCCAACATAGGTCAATCACCTCATCTTATTTATCAGAATGTTATTAATTTTTTCAATATTGTACCCTCACAGGAGGATAAGGCTTCACAGAGGCAGCACTGATCTCTACTCTATGGTACTGAGATGAGGGGACCTAGGAAAGGGGGGATATGGGAGCAAGGTTTGGATGAGATAGGGGGTCAGGAAGGCCCGGTGGGATGAGACTTTGTGATTGCCATATCTCCCAGCATACATGTTTGTAACAAAGCAGTTGTATAGACGGGATGGCTGACAACGTCACAGAAATGAAGAGTATGCATCAATGTGGCCTTGCTTTGTTATGATTCTGAATGATCAGATAGCTAGAAAAAATGACAAGAAGATGTCATTTTGCGATTCGTAGCTGGCTCGTTTCAGCTAGTTTTATCTTGTTCTTGATACCGTATCTTATTTTGAGGTGTTTTCATTGATTTCATGTTAATACCAAAATGGCTAAAATTCACTAGCTTGCTAACCAAAAAGTGTAACGATGTGTTTGAGAGAAGTCCTCATTGTACAAATGTATTTATGTTTTCAATAAACATTTGGAGACTAAATACAGCTTACATGTTGTCAACAATCGAAGCGAACCCCCGTCTGTTTTGTTCTCACTGTTCTATAACCAGTGAGTTGTAATGAAGCAAGAGTGCCGTCTCAGCCTGTGTGCGGAAATCACATTTGATCCAAGACAACGTTTCCCAGCTAGCACAGTGGATCTGGGCCGATTCCGGCTGAGAGTCGAGGCACTCGGCTGAGAGTCATTTGGCCGACGTCATGTGGCCTGAGTCTGGGCAGTATTACTTATGGCTAGGATGCAGAGATTGAGCTCGGGCCTATTCCGGTGAGAGTTATCTGGCCCAAATGTATTACTTGGGGCTCAGGCCGATTGGGGCTACTCTCTGGCAGATGATTACACGGGCTGCTTTATATAATTAACATTTCATTATAATTTTTCCCCCATATTTTCTCATTGTTTCTGTGATAAAAAAAGAGTCCTGTGTAGTATTTTAGTGTTTTGATACTTTGTGCAAGGCAATTGATAAGCATTAAAAACTTTGTGGATGGAGCCTCCCAAATGACGCAGCGGTCTAAGACCCTACATTGCAGTGCAAACTGCATTGCTCCAGATGTTGGTTTGAGACCGTGCCGGCCGTGCCCGGGAGACCCATGAGGCGATGCACAACTGGCCCAGCGTTGTCCGAGCTAGGGGAGGGCCGGCTGGGATGTCCTTGTCCCATCGCGCTGTAGCGACTTCGCTGACATGGTCACCAGGTGTATGGTGTTTTTTTGTGGATGGGTATAATTTGTATGTATAAAATGTATAATAGTAATATTTAAAATTACGAAATTGGGTAATTTTTAATACATTTATTTACATTTGCATCAGGCCTCTTCTGGGGGGATTCTGGTAAGATGCCGTCAAAGTCAGCTGAATTCCGGTATACAGAAACGGCCCGATGTACTTGGGCCGATTCTGGGCAGCCGATTCGATCAGTTCAGCCCCCCGGAAGAGGGCCGCTTCTGGGCCGATTCCTCATTGCTAGCTGGGTTTCCTCAAATTGTCCTGCTACTCTTCCTGTGGTAAGAACAGAGTGACACAATGTGATTGCAATGACAATAAATGCTTATCGCATTGTAGTGTAGGCATTCCTTATAGATCCATACAGAGTATATGTGTATGAAATAACTTGATTTATATTTAGAAATTACGAAGGCTATTCTGTAGTATTATATTATTGAAGGTAAAAAATAATAAGAAACCTCCATCGTTGTTTCACTGCATCGTTGTTTTTTTCAGCATACAAAACATTTCTGATTTGCTGAATGCACTTTCTTATAACAGAGGTGTGCCTAGTCTGCATCACATTAAGGGTATGCAATTCCTCTATCTCCATAGCTTTTGACATGATACACTATTACATACAATACCTGTCTATAGCCTACTTCTCCTTCTCCTGATGTCACATTCTATACAGTTCGTATATCCTTTTAAGCCTGTCCATGTCTGCAGTGCAACAGGTGGTGGTGGTAGGGGCGGGTTTGGGCTCAGATTTTTAGCGTCTTGGTGAGGATCTTTTTGAGGGCGGGTCTTTTCTGGTCATGTGTGGTGTCCTGGTGTGGGTGGGGGGTCTCGAGGTTGTGCAGCTGTTTCATTGGAAGGGTCTTCTGGTCCTTGGTGTCTCGTTTGGTCTGGCGTATCAGGCGCTTCATGTTCTTCACCTTGTCCCGCAGATGGCTGTTGGCCTTCTCCAGAGAACGCACCTTTTGGGAGAGAGTCTTCACACGCTCCTCCTCCTCAAAGAGGGCCTTCTGCACCGTCGAACACAGCAGCTGGAAGAAACAGGAAGCAGGAAGTCAGTCCTGTAGTTTACCAGATTGAAGTTGATCATAATTGATTCAGATGATGTGTGAGTTCAGAGAATAAAGTCTCAGGCTGTTGTTTAGCATGCTGCTCCCATCATTGTTTTAGACCTTTGATGATCCATTGCACAAACCCCAATCAAGTTGTTACACTAATTCAGTCCTGAATCTTTAGATCCTATGCTTACTCAAGTGCCTGATACAGTCTTAATGTTTGGAAATCTATAATTTACTTCAAAAGGCAAAGATATTAATCTCCTTTCTTTGAAACATATTTCAGAAAACAAATGCTTGCCTTGTAGGGGGGATATGCTAAAATGGCCATGTCAAGCCACTATTTATTCTGCGCCAAACAATAGAGATTGAAAAACCAAAAGCTAGAAACTGTTCCACTTCAGTGATGGAAAGTCTGAGACAGATTCTAATATTTTTCACCTCATATATCACGAATTAGACCTAATCCTTTGAAAGCGAACACACTGAGATTCAGGATGAAAGATCTGCTAATTTCCTGTGTTTTTACTTTAGTTTAAAAAATATCAGGTTGGTATGAGATAAGTTACATCTCCAAGAGAATGAGTGAGAAACTTCTACAGCTAAGTTGTAGGTGAACATACTATCCAACTGAAGAATATTCCCTTCATTCAAAACACATGACACACAACTTTAATGATTAACGATAAACACAAGGTAATTTCTTCAGAATGATGACAGGTGTCATCAGTTAACAGTGGTAGTACTGAGGAGAGTAACCTATTTTTTGATAGTGTTAAATCTTCTAAGACCAACAGTGAAGTCTACTTGTATTTAAAGAGATTCCCTGGTTCTTTTGGATACTTTTTAGCCAGGAATTCTAAAATTCAAAAGACACTTGCACATGTGAGCTAGCTTTTTTGCAGGTACATGGTAACAGTTGAAAAAGATGAGAAAAAAATAAGAAACCCGCACACTGCTCTTGGTAGTATCACTGCTCTTTATTAATTAAGCTTTATGTATCAGCCTTCGTCAAAGCCTTTGTGAGTTTTTTTAAAATTAGCACCCTTATGTAGCTCCACCCACATAGCTCCACCCACATCCGTTCAATACATCGAATGTGGTTGGAGTCAAGGGAAAATAAGTAAATGTTACCAAATATAACAATGCGCATTTCATAAATATTCAAATAAAGTGTGAACATAAAACGTATTATTAAACACATCTGCAAAACCACAATGAGGACATCGACCCATCAAGCAAGTTTTCGTAAATCATTGGGTACAGCGCAAGAAAAACGTCAGAGTCATCTGAAGTGGTGGCATTAATTCATGTTCACATTTACAAAATAACATGCATGGGCATTTTATCATTAAGACCTTCAGGAAATAATGTCTGGAGAGTGAAAATCCCAAAACAATCTCTGTCGCTCAGCGTATTATTTATATCCCCTCCCCTGTCTGATATCTTAACTTTCTCTGTGCCACAAAATCTAAAAGGTAGAAATGTCATGTTTTTGGTCATTAAAATGTACTGCGACTGTACTGCGACTGTCTTTCTCCTGATGTTCACTAATTCTCTGTTTGAGAACAAGAGGTTTTACCTACATAACACAGCCCACATGGACATATAATCATGTAGATAACATTGGTGGTGGAGTACATAACAATGTCATTTATTTGGAACTGTTTTCCTCTATGTGGGTGGCAGAAACTTTCACACTTCATCATATTGCTGCACTGTGCGCAACCTCTGCATTTATAGCTACCATTTGGAAGAGGGCGTGAAAGAGCCTGGCTCATTTTATTTTGTGGTTGGCTGTTGGCATGGCCTGTTGATCACGTAAATTGCGACCTCTCCTATATACTGTCACGCCTTGGTCTTAGTATTTTGTGTTTTCGTTAATTAGTTGGTCAGGCCAGGGTGTGACATGGGTTTATGTTGTTGTATTTCGTAGTGGGGTTTTTTAGTTATTGGGATTGCGGCTGAGTAGGGGTGTTGCATAGGTTTGGCTGCCTGAGGCGGTTCTCAATCAGAGTCAGGTGATTCTCGTTGTCTCTGATTGGGAACCGTATTTAGGTAGCCTGGGTTTTACTTTGTATTTCGTGGGTGATTGTTCCTGTCTCTGTGTAGTTTCACCAGATAGGCTGTAATTAGGTTTCACGTTCCGTTTTGTGGTTTTGTATTTTGTAATCGTCATTTGATTCATTCATTAAAAACATGAGTAACCACCACGCTGCATTTCGGTCCGACTTTCTTGCGACAAACGAAGAACGCCGTTACATATACAGTCAATTCAAAAGGATTCAGACCCTTTGATTGTTTTCCACAATTTGTTATTCTAAAATGAATTAAATACTTTTCCCCCCTCATCAATCTACCCACAATACCCCAAAATAACAAAGTGAAATGTTTGCAAAAGTATAAAAAATAATAATATATCTTATTTACATAAGAATTCAGACCCTTTGCTATGAGACTCGAAATTGACCTCAGGTGCATCCTGCTTCCATTCATCATCTTTGAGATGTTTCTACAACTTGATTGGAGTCCACCTGTGGTAAATTCAATTGGACATTTATTTGGAAAGGCACACACCTGTCTATATAAGTTCCCACAGTTGACAGTGCATGTCAGAGCAAAAACCAAGCCATGAGGTCGTAGAGCTCCGAGAGAGGATTGTGTCGAGACAGAGGTCTGGCGAAGGGTACCAAAAAATATCTGCAGCATTGTAGGTCCTCAAGAACTCAGTGGCCTCCATCATTCTTCGTTGGAAGAAGTTTGGAACCACTAAGACCCTTCCTAGAGCTGGCCACCCGGCCAAACTGAGCAATCTGGGAAGAAGGGCCTTGGTCAGGGAAGTGACCAAGAACCGGAGGGTCACTCTGACAGAGCTCCAAATTTCCTCTGTGGAGATGGGAGAACCTTCCAGAATGTCATCCATCTCTGCAGAACTCCACAAATCCAGGCTTGATGGATAGTGGCCAGACAAAAGCCACTCCTCAGTAAAAGGCAAACAACAGCCCGCTTGGAGTTTGCCAAAAGACACCTGAAAGACCATTTGAAACACGATTCAGGAGGAAACTTGGCAACATCCCTACGGTGAAGCATGATGGGGGCAGCATCATGCTGTGGGGATGTTTTTAGCAGCAGGGACTGATGGACTGGTCAGGATCGAGGGAAAGATCAACGAAGCAAAGTACAGCGAGATCCTTGATGAAAACCTGCTCCAAAGCTCTCAGGACCTTAGACTGGGGCAAAGGCTCACCTTCCAACAGGACAACGACCCTAAGCACACAGCCAAGGCAATGCAGGAGTGGCTTTGGGAAAAGTCTCTGAATGTCCTTGAGTGGCCCAGACAGAGCTCGGACTTGAACCTGATTGAACATTTCTGGAGAGACCTGAAAATAGCTGTGCAGCGAAGCTCCCCATCCAACCTGACAGAGCTTGAGAGGATCTGCAGAGAAGCATGAGATCTTGTTGGGGATAGGGGGCAGTATTTTCACTTTGAATGAATTGCGTGCCCATAGTGAACTGCATCCTACTCTGTCCTAGATTGCTAATATATGCATATTATTATTACTATTGGATAGAAAACACTCTGAAGTTTCTAAAACTGTTTGAATTATGTCTGTGAGTATAACAGAACTCATAGGGCAGGCAAACAGGAAGTGAAATTCTGAATGCGTGTCTAATTTTATGTCATCGCCTCTTCCCTTCCAAATAAGATATGGATCTGTTAGCACTTCCTACACCTTCCACTAGATGTCCTCATTCAGTAGAACGTGGAATGGAGCCTCTGGTGTGAACATTGACTGAATGGGAGGGGAAATAGGCAATTTCCCTGTGGCGCATTTGTCTGTGGATGTCACCATCGTTCCATTTGGCTGCAGATGAAAACGTATGATCCGGTTGGAACGTTATTGGATATATTTGAAAATAACATCCTGAAGATTGATTCTCTACTTAGTTTGACCAGTTTATTCGACCTGGAATATATCTTTTTGAAGTTTTCGTCCGAGTTCTCCTGGACCAGCGTCAGCTTTTGGGCACGTGAGCTGAAAGTGCTAACAAATGCAGCTAATTGGACACTAGTATTGGACATTATGGAACAAAACAATGATTTATTGTGGAACTAGGACTCCTTGCACTGTATTCTGATGAAAGATCATCAAAGGTAAGGGAATATTTATGATGTAATTTCGCATTTCTGTTGACTCCAACATGGCGGAGAAATGTCTGAGCGCCGTCTCAGATTATTGCATGGTAGCCTTTTTTCGTAACGTTTAAAAAAATCTGACACAGAGGTTGCATTAAGAACCAGTGTATCTTTAATTATATGTAGAACATGTATCTTTAGTCAAAGTTTATGATGAGTATTTCTGTTATCTGGCGTAGCTTTCTATAATTCCTCCGGATATTTTGGAGGCATTTCAGAACATGGTGTCAATGTAAACCGAGATTTGTGGATATAAATATGCATATTATCGAACAAAACATAAATGTATTGTGTAACATGTCATATGAGTGTCATCTGATGAAGATTATCAAAAGGTTAGTGATTCATTTTATCTCTAATTCTGCTTTTGTGACTCTTTGGCTGGGAAAAAAAGGCTGTGTTTTTTATTTTATTTGGTGGTGGTCTAACATAAATATATGTTGTATTTTCGCTGTAAAACATTTAAAAAAATCGGACATGATGGGTAGATGAACAAGATGTTTATCTTTCATTTGCAGAATTGGACTTGTTAATGTGTGAAAGTTAAATATTTCTAAAGAATATTTTTGAATTCCCCGCGCCACCTTTTCAGCTGAATGGGGGGGGGGTTCCCCTCACCATAACAGGATAAAGTCCCCAAATACAGGTGTGCCAAGCTTGTACGTCATACCCAAGAAGACTCGAAGCTGTAATCGATGCCTAAGGTGCTTCAACAAAGTACTGAGTAAATGGTCTGAATACTTATTTAAATATGATATTTAAGTTTTTATTTTTAATACATTTGCAAAAATGTCTAAAAAATAGTTTTTGTTTTGTCATTATGGGGTATTGTGTATAGATTGATGAGGACCATTTTTTATTTAATCAATTTTAGAATAAGGCTGTAATGTAACAAAATGTGGGGAAAAATCAAGGGGTATGAATACTTTCTGAAGGCACTGTAAGTTGTTTGTCATAAGATATGGTATCAATAGCTCTATCGATCACTGAGTAAATAGGGAAAAAACTATGAGGTTTTGTCAAATAGCAGTAGGCCAGATTAGAACCTGTGCCGACACTGTATACAGTATATAGTATATACAGTATGTGCTGGAGGCTGCGTCATTACTGCTAGACCAGCCAGGCCACTCAGCAAATTCCAGGTAACCAAAACATTTGGAAGGAGAGATGGAGCTTGTGTTTCATTCAGACCAGAGGTACCCACAGTAAAGTCCCCATTTCACATCTTTCTGTCATTGTTATTGTAAATGCTATGGTTTTCCAGAACAAGCTCCATTGTGGACACATACCTATTTAATTGCCCTTGAAAATGTCTGGATTTGAAAAATCTGGACTGTGATCTGTGTATCTTTCTCCAACGTATGAAACACACCTGCACCACAGCTACATAATAGTCGTAGACATCTTTGAATGCTATCCTAATCATATCTTTCACATGGCAGCCAACCCAGTTAGAAAAATGTTGATACATTCAACTGTTTACGCAACCAAACCCAAAAATACTAAGCACAAGTGGCAGATGAATGATGTATCACTGTGGCCATAATGGTAGGTACCCAGGTTCCATTGAATCATTGACATGACATGCAATTTTGACACGCATCTCTTCATTAATACATTTATTTCCAGCCTTAGTGGAACATTTTCCCATGTTATCAGAGGGACATCTTAAAGGTTTTTGAGGGAAAACAGCTGTGGGTCCCAGTTGAAGATACCTCCATGGGCATGATATGTTCAGTCTAGCGCAGGAAATTGACGACTATAATCATAACAGCATGTGTGTTGGGTAATTATCATTCATTTTACACGTGAAATCCCTAGAATGTCATTCTTACACAGCAGTAACAGTCATGCCTGTGTGGCATGATGACAGTATATGATTGCGTTGTGCTGTCACACAGTCCAGCCTGTGGGCCTAGCCATTCCTTTCAGTTATTTTGTAATACGAGTGTAATCATAAGAAAAACATTGTGCATTTCCTTGGCTTTGCCTCTGATTCCAGATTTGAGCTGAGATGTGGTCATTAATGGAAACATAAGCCAATTCGTATTCCTTCACCGTGAAAGAAGGCTTTTACGTGCAGTCAGCACATGATTGGAAACAGAGAAGACTGATGTATATCTTGATTTCAATGAATGGCGTCTGAAGACGCAAAAAATCTGCCATTTCAACTTCTATAAAGGGACCGTACAGGACTCTATGATGCAATCACTGGCGTTGATCTCGACACTGAGACTCTGATGTGAACCATAGATAGGTTGTGGAGAAATGTGTAGCCTTCATAGTCATCAGCATGTTTACTAGCATTCAGTATCTTACAATGCGTATGAGGCACACTTTTCCCCCAACCTACTTCAAATCAGGACCAGGGGACAGGGCTTTGAAACTGATCTAATAATTTGGTCACACTTAATTTGAACAGTCCAGATAGTCCATCTGTAAATGCTCTACAGTTGGTCCGACTATCAACAAACTATCTGTCGCTAAGCAACTGGCTTGCTAAGGTTACGGTTAGGATTAGGTTTAGAATAAGTTTTAGGGTTAGCCTGTAGAGCATCTACAGATGGACTACCCAAATAAAGTTTTACCAAAATGTTTTACCTACAGTAGCAGTCAAAAGTTTGGACACACCTACTCATTCAAGAGTTTTTCTTAATTTGGACTATTTTCGACATTGTAGGATAATACTGAAGACATCAAGATGATTAAATAACACATATAGAATCATGTAGTAACCAAATAAGTGTTAAACAAATCTAAATATATTTTATGTTTGAGATTCTTCAAAGTAGCCACCCTTTGCTTTGATGACAGCTTTGCACACTCTTGGAATTCTCTCAACCAGCTTCATGAGGAATGCCTTTCCAATAGTCTTGAAGAAGTTCCCACATATGATGAGCACTTGTCGATTGCTTTTGCTTCACTCTGCGGTCCAACTCATCCCAAACCATCTCAATTGGGTTGAGGTCGGGTGATTATGGAGGCCAGTTCATCTGATGCAGCACTCCATCCCTCTCCTTCTTGGTCAAATAGCCATTACAAGAAGTACAGTCTAATAAATTTCTGTTCTTTGCTCATTGTAGAAAACTTCATAGATGGATAAAAAACCTGTATGCCTCTCCTTGTCTCTCAGCCGCATCCCACATCCTACTCTCCAGTCAACATACTCTATTCTGCATTGACACTTAGAGAGAAGCACAGCGAGCTCTAAACAAGGGGAGTCTGACTGTCTGGACCATCAGAGTAAGGCCTCTATCCACCACCTAAAGAATTCTGGTCTCCCAGCCACAAAGAACAAATTACACTTACAAGCCTCTCCTCAGTGGACCTTTGAAGATTGTGGTTAGCCCTGACTACAAAGTCACTATTTGGGAAGTAAAAAATGTTTTCACATGGCCATCCCCTTGTACTGTAAAAACAATTTACACACCCCCCTCATAAAATGTACATAAAAATAATGATTACCACCACAAATAACAATAACTGTAGCAACCGTGTGTTAATAAGCGTGGATAATCGACTTGACCACTTCTACCTGTTTGTCTCATTACACTATGCACAGAGCTGGCTGCAGACAATGATCAGCTAGTGGGAAATCAGATAAAAAAATGTACTGCCTTTTAAAACAACATATCTGATATGGCTGACATGCTTAAACAAATATGGTCTCTATTGACAATTGAGATGCACAAACTATGGCATAAGGGGACGACAAGCGGATAAGAGGCAATATGTAATTTCGATTAAGACATTAATGAGTGACGGATTTAGTCAATATAACTGTTTGTTCAGAACATTCTTACAGTGTTCTCCCTGTACATCAAGTCAGAACCGTATGATAAATAAAGGGGGCATATAAGCCAACAATGAAAGCACTTACAATATTTGATAATTATGTTTCTCTAAAACAGGTTATAGGCTACATGTGCACCAACAAGTCAGAACACTAGGCAAAATTCAGAGGGGAAAATAGACCAAATTATTAGGGTGAGGCACATGGGCTACTAACAGCTTACTACACAACATACACTTAGTATTACTTTCTTAGCTACTTTATCATCAAAGTGTGACATTCTCTGGATTTATGTGCTTTCAAAACATCTTGGAACTTTGAAAAAAACAAGGTTGAATCATGATGATGCCAGTGATCTTCTGGGAGTAGCTCTAGAATGAGGCCCGAGTTCCTAATTTACAATTCCAATTTGGAAGTTGACCGTTCAAAATGCATTTTCCCAGTCAGAGCTAGTTTTTTCCTGAGTTCCCAGTTGTCTTGAACTCACTGAAGTCAGATTTTCCAGTTCTGAGTTGACACTTGTTACGAGTGCGACAAAAATCATGCTGGATTGACAGCATGGCCAATGTTGAATGTTTATAATTTTAAGCTTGAAAAAGAGAAGCTTAAACTGAGAATTGGGACCACCTACCCACTCCAATGAATAACAGGCTAGTGATTGCTTTGCAATGCTTACGGTTAGCCACTGATTCCTTCCAAACAACACTCATTGTTGAAAGTGCGATTTTCAACTTGCTGTGTAATGTTTATGTCCAATACCTGATGAGCACCGATACTTTTTATCATTAATTTCTCTTCATTATTTTGCTTCATATGACAAGGATTAAAAATGATTTGCCTGTAGATTGTTGACTTGATTCATGATGCTCAAATCAAATCAAACTGTTGTGTCATCGTGTTGGGATTATTATGAATAAATGAATAAACAATATCCCCATTTTAAATAGAATTGTAACTAAGTAAACTTATACTCTGTTTGATTATATCTGATTAACAATATGAGTTTATAAGAAGGGATTGTGTGACACGGAGAAGGAGTAATTCAAGTTAATGAAAACCATTCCAACTAGGAAGAAACTAATGGGTTGGGGACTGTGTAAACAAATAAGGTCGTTAGCCTATGCTTGACCCTACAGAAACTTAGCTCTGGGGTTTTTAGATAAGACAGTGAGTGCATTCCTAAGTTTTCTATTAATTAGAACTGTCAGCTCAGTGGTGATTGATAATGTTGAGGGGTCAAAAGTTATCTGGGAGTGTGTTAGTAAGTTAGAATGAACTTTTCACCTCACTTTGTCCCGGTCAAGAGGAGGGGATTCTGTTAAAGCAATGAAATGACGTCATGATCTGTATATAAACTGTTGTTCGTGGTTAAGTGGCAGCGCGCTCCGAGAATAAATTCTGTTACCTATTATTGAAAGACTGGTCTGCGTCTATTTTATGCAAACAAGAATCTTATAAATTCTCATAAAATAGATTAAGGGTTTTCAATTGATGAAAGCACATTGGCATAATTAAATTACACTAACACATCGGCAAACTTAATGATGGTGTTGGAGTCGTGCCTGGCCGTGCTTGAGGATCAGCGTGTCGAACGTGTTACCTACCCTTTGACTTCTGGCTAGGATTTTGAAAGTATGTCCAATCAAAGCTACTCTAGATATAACGTGATTTGACATAATTTTATCTGTGGCCAATGACCTTGAGCCTTCTTGGATGGGCACTTATAATGTAACTCTATGGCAGCTCCCAAGGGGCTCGAATATTGTAGCTCTACCCTTAGATTTGTCAGTGATGTAGTGTCCCCATGTATGACAGAACACTAAGCCAATCACGGCGCAACTAGAGAATATTACCAACCCTTATACTCCGCATTTTCCGCTGGCCGCCCTACCACCACAGAAAGCACTGAGATAGGCTGAAACACCTGCATTTTGGAGCTGCTTTACTCAATAAAGCAAAAAAAAGACCATGTTTGTATGTTTGTATGGAGGCTTTATTAACTCAAGTATCATTCATATTTTGGGGGCTAAAAATGTGGGGTTCAAAACACCACTGCTCCTATTGCATTCTGTTTCATTATAGGCACTGTTCCCTAATTGGGGGTTAAAACTTCTTATGGTTGGGGGCAGTATTGAGTAGCTTGGATGAATAAGATGCCCAGAGGTGCCCAGAGTAAACTACCTTCTACTCCCAGTTGCTAATATATGCATATTATTGGTATATTTGGATAGAACACACTCTGAAGTTTCTTAAAATGTTTGAATGATGTCTGTGAGTATAACATAACTCATATGGCAGGCAAACACCTGAGAAACAATCCAACCAGGTAGTGGGAAATTTGAGGTTTGTTGTTTTTCATTCCCTATTGAAGATACAGTGGGATATTGGTCACGTTGCACTTCCTAAGACTTCCACTAGATGTCAAAGGTCTTTAGAACCTTGTTTGATGCTTCTACTGTGAAGTGGGGGCAAATGAGAGGGGAATGAGTCAGAGGTCTGCCAGAATGGAACTTTTTGACATTTCGTCTGCTCCTAGTGAACGCGCTTCGTGAGTTTGGATTTGTTTAACAAACACGCTAACAAAAGGAGCTATTTAAACATAAATGATGGACATTATCGAACAAAACAAACATTTATTGTGGAACTGGGAGTCCTGGGAGTGCATTCTGATGAAGATCATCAAAGGTAAGTGAATATTTATAATGTTATTTCTGACTTCTGTTGACTGCACAATATGGAGGATATCTTTTTGGCTTGTTTAGGCTCTGAGCGCAGTGCTCAGATTATAGCATGGTTTGATTTTTCCGTAAAGCTTTTTTGAAATATGACATAGCGTTTGCATTAAGGAGGATTGTATCAAAAGTTTCATGTATTTTCATCAACATTTATGATGAGTATTTATGTAAATTGATGTGGCTCTCTGCAAAATCACTGGATGTTTTTGGAACTAGTGAACATAACACGACACTGTATACTGAGATTTTTTAAATATAAATATGAACTTTATCAAACAAAACATACATGTATTGTGTAACTTGAAGTCCTATGAGTGTCATCTGATGAAGATCATCTCTATTTCTGATTTTGTGACTCCTCTCTTTGGCTGGAAAAAATGGCTGTGTTTTTCTGTGACTTGGCTCTGACCTAACATAATTGTTTGTGGTGCTTTCGCCGTAAAGCCTATTTGAAATCAGACCCTGTGGTGGGATTAACAAGAAGTGTATCTTTAAAATGGTGTGAAATACTTGTATTATGAGATTTGTGTTGTTTTGAATTTGGCGCCCTGCACTTTCACTGGCTGTTGTCATATCAGCCCTAAGAAGTTTTAAGGGGAGGTTAAGTTAAACATAATACTATGCAGCGCTACCTTTTACTAAAAACGTCCTGTCTATCAAGTGCAGGTGATCATGGAAGACTTGCTACAATATGCAACGCTGCATGCTACCTCAGCCATGGAGAATGGCAAGGAGATCAGCTGTCTATAGTGTGTCTGTCAAAGGTTTCCTGCATGTGTTTTGATGAGATTCTTCCAACCTAGGTTGTTTTTCTTTGCCGGTCCTGCTCTTTGGTGGTTAGGAGCTGCTGTTTAAGCGATGCTGTTAAGACATTTGTAACAAAGGCACACAAAAACAAGAGCGAAAGATAAGATTAATTCGTACCCGGCTGTCTTCCAAAGCCTCCCACTCTGGGGTGTAGGTGTGGACTGTGATTCCGGCCGTGCAGTTGGAGAACTGGAAGAGGCTGGCGAACATGCGGTGGTTCTCTGGTGTGTCTGGGAAGATTGGGTCTTGGAAGTTAACCCCATGGGGGATGATGTTGTAGTTCTCATCCATCCTGAGGAAAACAGACAGACAGGGGATCAAGATGCATTGCATTTGAATTCCACACACACACACACACACACACACACACACACACACACACACACACACACACACACACACACACACACACACACACACACACACACACACACACACACACACACACACACACACACACACACACACACACACACACACACACACACACATACTGTAGGGCTTTGAGACTGAAGTGTGGCAGATTTTGTGATGCTGCTGCTGTTGGGGTGTCAAACAGGGTTAAAATAATGTGTATTTTATCCTCCTCAGTATGTGGCTTTGGTATCTGTTTATCTCAACTATGCTTTGGGCCACAGCTGTCTAATAAAACCTCCAATCGTGTGACACGGTGGGGAATACCTGTAGCATAACAGTTAGAGCACCTGCAATAAAATATTATGACAATTCTTCAGCAGCTACACAAAAACACTTAAGCATTACAAATGCATTTGGCAGCACAATTACATTTACCTCCAGGTGACACACAAAGTGGTATACTCTCTCTCTGTCTCACATTCTCTCTTCTTTCATTCTGTTGTTTTTATTAATTGTGGTGTTTAAACCATATCACTAATAACCTCTCCAAGCAGACATCTGTACACACACACACACACACACCTCCCATCAACTGAAAGAAGTCTGTTATCACATCTCTCAAGATGGCAAAATACTTATTAATACAACACCATGGTTACCCTGGCATAAAAGGAGGAGAAATAACACACTTATTTGGTCTGCCTCTCGTTAAGGGGACTGCTCCTTTCTTTACTGTGAGCTTTGGCTGCTTTCCAAGGGCAAGCCTGAGGAAAAGTTCAGATTTATGTTTGTGCTACTCATTTACAGAGAATAGATCATGTAATGGCCTGCAGAGTTTATTATAAGTAATAATCAAGCCTACATTGCGGTGAAGGAAGGACAAGTGAGTTGTCCCATGGATTGTTTCCTAATGCAGGAAAATGTTCAATGAGCTGGTATGACATCATTTTGAATTATAAAGCTGGAAGGAAATTGTGTGTTTGTCCAAACAGATAGTTTTTTAATGTGATTATCAGGAGTTAAACAGCTGTGTTATTCAAATGATTCAAGCAATCAACATCTGACAGATGCTTGAACCAGCGTTCTTCAGAGAACTTTTCTCATGCATTCTGTTAGGTACAAATAATGACGGTCAGCACAGAAAAGTATATTACGTAAAAAGTAAATGTTACAGTATCTTCTCCAATCAACAGTTTGTGGAGATGGGAGAACCTTCCAGAACGACAACCATCTCTGCAGCACGCTACCAATCAGGCCTTTATGATAAAGTGGCCAGATGGAAGCTGCTCCTAAGTAAAGGGCACATGACAGCCCACTCGGTGTTTGCCAAAAGGCACCGAAAGACTCTCAGACCATGAGAAACAAGATTTAACTCTTTGGCCTGAACACCAAGCATCACGCCTGGAGGAAACCTGGCACCATCCCAACGGTGAAGCGTGGTGGTGGTAGCATCATGCTGTGGGGATGTTTTTCAGCGGCTGGAACTGGGAGACTAGTCAGGATTGAGGCCAAGATGAACACAGCAAAGTATAGAGAGATCCTTGATGAAAACCTGCTCCAGAGTGCTCAGGTCCTCAGACTGGGGCGAAGGTTCACCTTCCAACAGGACAACAACCCTAAGCCCACAGCCAAGACAAAGCAGGAGAGGCTTTGGGATACGTTTCTGAATGTCCTTGAGTGGTCCAGCCAGAGCCCGGACTTGAACCCGATCAAACATATCTGGAGAGACCTGAAAATAGCTATGCAGCAACGCTCCCCATCCAACCTGACAGAGCTTGAGAGGATCTGCAGAGAAGAATGGTAGAAACTCCCCAAATACAGGTGTGCCAAGCTTGTAGCATCATACCCAAGAAGAATAGAGGCTGTAATCGCTGCCAAAGGTGCTTCAACAAAGTACCGAGTAAAGGGTCTGAATACCTATGTAAATGTAATATTTCAGTTTATTAAATGTCTGTGTGTACTCATTTCAATAGCTTTGAAATTAATTTAACTATATATTTTGAAGAACGCTGGAACCAATATCTCCCTCAAAACAATAACTGATGCACTGGTTTTAATTAATTCCATGCTCCTGAGACATGGATACTTCCCATCCTGACAAGCATGGCTTTGTGGATTGTTTTATACCACATCATTCATGAACAGTACGTTTTGTCCCTCTTTTTTCTCCCTTCCTCCATCCCTTGCCCGATCTCTCTCACCCTTCCTCCATCCATTCCTCTCTCACTCTTTGCTCTGTTGCAAATAGCCAGTGTTTCCCCTACTTCTCAAGTCTAGCATGTAGCCTAAGTCTCTGGACATTTGGTTCCTATTGGATTACAAGCCGATGTATAAACCAATCAAATACTCACAGAGGGCGCAGTAATGTCAACCAGCACTAGTAAATACAGGCCAATGTTTCCACTGGTTTAAATTTCTACTCAGCTTCTACAAATTCCATGGCACTTAGCAGAAACATAATTAATCCCCAACCACTTGTGTACATTCCCAAACAGTTTCCCAGGCAATGGTTGTATAAAAAAATGCTGGCTTAGCTAAGTAATTTCCTAGATGCGCTTTCTGTATTAGCTAGCTATATTGTCGCAGTTCTGCCAAACCAACTTATCATCTACATTACACCCTCAGCATAAGGTATCAACTACATACAGTAGAGTCAATGGGACAGCAGTTATTGAGATTATCCTTTGTTTCAAACCCTCAGACCCCTTTTCACATCCCCTCTCAAATTCCCCAACTTTAAACAGCTCACCTCCCTCTCTCTCTCATCCCTCCACATAAAACCCTGTTCCTTCATAGGAAAGTTTGTCCTCTCGTCATAACCTTGTTTAGTCAAAAGCATGTTGGTTTAATTAATGCAGCCTTTCTCCTATTTCTTAGCTTTTCTTTGATGGTTTGACTGGTGAGTTTTGCCCTTCCAAAATGGAACAAGCTGGTTGGTTCATGATGCGGTCACACAGTGGTGGAAAAAGTACTCAATTGCCATACTTGAATAAAAGTTACAATACATTATGTGGCGTACAGTGGGTCAGCCACCAGGGGGAGACTCGTTGAAGCCAGGTGACAGAAGGAGTCTAGATCAAGCGGCGGTGGCTCCCTCTGCTGGATGTGCCAGGTCTCGACGGGTCTGGCCAGGACTAATTGGGGCGGATTGAGGCTGGTGAGTAAGTCAAACCCACTGATCTGCCACAAGTGGTGGAGAACGAGGCATTTGACAAAGTGGTCAGATCAATGTTGACGTTTACGCGGTATCAGCATGGACGAGTTGATAGCTCGGTTCGTTAGGGCCCAACAAGCGAACAGGTGGCTAACTACGATGATCTCAAGAGGGAGGTACTCAGCCACTACCGGTACAGCCTGGCCCATCAGGCCCAACTGGTCCACGACTGGTGGTTCGTTGTCGACACTTTCCCCCCGAGCCCAGATGAGCGACCTACTGCGCATCACCAGGGCATGGCTCCTAATCGACGTAACCACCCTCCCTGTTACCGAAAAAGTGGTCATGGATCAGTTCTTACAGGCACTACCTCGCAACATGAAGTGGGCTGCGAGCCTATGCACGCCCCAGACCTTGGAGGACCTCTTGGGAGCCGTGGAGATGTACCAGAATGCGGAGGCCCTGCTGAAGGGGACGCAGGATGAGTCTGGGAGCCTTTGGAGGGGACTTAAGGACGACCCCACCACCGTACTCTATACAGCTGCCATGAGAGCAGCACACGGGAGGGATGGAGATAGTGAGAGGTTGCTACCGGATAGACGTACTCAAGGTCTGCTAGATCCGAGGGGCTCGGTGATCTACCCCAGAGGAGACAGCATTCCCTGGAGCCCAGAATGCGGTAACCAGGAGGAAACCTGTTTCTTTTCTTTTTCTTTATTGTTTTAAATAAACACCCTTGAATCTGAGGTATCACACTTGTCTGTCTGATCTGTGTAAACGTAATAGAAAATGACTCAAGTGAAAATGACCTTGAGTAAAGTCAAAAAGTATTTGGTTTTAAATGTACTTAAGTACAGTGTTGGAAAAAGTACTAAACTGTCATGCTTAAGTCAAAGTAAATGCTATAAATCAAATTCCTTATATGAAAGGTCAACTGCCCCTTAGAACCAACTTCTCTGGTTTTACAATGGCCTATGTGGCATCGATATGAGTCAGCAACATTAATTCTAGTGTCAAAATTCACTACAAAGTGTAAATAGCATCATTTTGGTCATAAAGTCAGTCTTGTCAAACTGAGTTTTGCAACTGAGTTCGTCACAATTTACTGGCGGGTTGGGTATGGATTAGAGGTCTTCACGGATCCCGTTACGAACATACCCGAGGCCAACTAGACCCATTCCATATAGACCTGGTCAGATCCAGACCAGGTCTGAGCTAGGAAAGCACCAGAAAAGTCATTTTTTAAGCTACTTTATTAACCAGAGCGGATAAAGCCAGAGACGGAGAGAGGTGCCGCTCTAGCAGGCGGGGGAGGGGCTGTACTGTGAGTGAGTGACACGGGGAGGAGGGAGGGAGGGAGATACAAGAGACCGCAACCAACCAAGCCGACTTGTGCTACAGCAGACTAATAGCTGCCACCGCTAGGTTATTTAGCATCAATATGATTACGTAGTACCTGTCTTGGACTGCATCAAACTGGGAAAAACTTTATCATCCTACAGTTACCAATCACTTAATTCAGAATATTAAGTAGCAACCTGCCTACCTATTGGCTCTTGGTTGTTGTAGCCTCAGTGGTGTGTATTCTTGGATGCCAAGGGAAGCCAGCCTTCTCCCCAAAATGTACCAAGAAATTCTAATAATAATCTTTCATCTCTCTGTGTTTCATCATCTATGACTGCCTATTGCCGCTTTGATGACTTATGATTGGCCAACAAGCTACAAGTGCCATGCTACAGTCTTGTGAAAAGCATGAGCAGCGGCATAAATTATACAATTTCTTTCACTCCACTGCAGCAGACGCGTTTGGACCTGTATGGACGCTTCCGGACAAGTCAGTTAAAATTACAAATACCCGAGACCCATGACAATCATATCAGATCCGGACCCTCTTGGCTCCCAGTTCGGGTCTTGGGTATTTGGGTAAAGGTGGATCCGTGAAGACCTCTAGTATGGATTACTTACATACCCACTTTTGCCAATGCCCAGAGACAACATGTTTTGTCTGCCCCCAGCTGCCATGTGTACATTTATCGTCAAGTCTGCATATGAGTGCAATGCACGCATATTTCGCTCCTCCAATATTTGCTATCAATGTAGCATTAAACTAACTATTACTGGTTTTAGCTATATATGGAAAGTTTAGTTTAGAGTTTGTTTTCCTCAAGTTGAATGGGCAGAACACGACAGAAAGACAACAGAAGACGACATACCTAAGTCTCACAGAAGATAGCAGGCATGCTAGATAGCAACGATGACAGCGAGAGCAGCATGTACACAGAAAATGGTGCAAGCTCAAGCAAGCAAAAAAGGAAATGGACCAGGATGAGATACTTGCAACCTCTTTACCTCAGACCTCAAGCAAAAGTCAACCGGCGGAAAAAAGTGAAAAAGGACATTTCCATGTCTGAACTTCTCACTGAAATCTAGACCCTGACTACTAAACAAGACGCCAGATTCTCCAAGGTGTCCACCATAGAGCGGGCTACCAAAGAAACATCAATGAAGATGGATGGTTTGTCAGAAAATGTGTCAGCTTCACACAGATGTGAGCGGGAACAAGGAAAAATAATGTTTCTAAAGAATGAAGGGAAGAAACTGCAGTCAGAAAACATGGAGCTGAGTGAGAGTGGAGCTGAACTTCAATGTTACTCTCGTAGGTTGAATCTGAAAATCCAAGGTGTAAGAGAGGTAGAGTGAGAGGACATCAGGGAAGTTGTCATCATATCCTGGGGCAGGTGGCTCCGTGCATCAAAGACAAACAAAGACATGTGATCAACGTTGTTCATCGACTTGGGAATCGAAGAACTGATGGACCTTCTCGCAATGTCATTCTGTGCTTCACTATGCGCCACTACAGGCAGATCATCTGGAAAGCGGCCAAGGGGAACAAGTTGCTGGACTAGAAGACGCCTCGCATCAAAGAGGCTCTGTATACCGCAGGATCAGACTCCCAGGGAGAAGCTGTGGCTGCTAATACAGAATGCTCGACAAGAGGGCAAAAAAGCTGGGTTCAAGGGTCCACATGTGTTCATTAAAGGAAGAAAGATTGCTGGTTGATTCTTGTGACATGACACCACACTTGAACTGTGAGTACTGCCAAGAGTAAATTTACCATTCCAACTATAACTTAATATGAACACTTTCCAACCCCCCTCTGTTGTTGATGCCTGGTCTTATTTCAGTCTGGATGCAAGGGGTTATACCTGGACAACAAAATATGTCACTAAAATCTATTATAGATTTATTCCTAGTTTCCCCCTCTTTGTTACAATTTGTTCTAGATGTAGATTATCTAAGGGTAATCGAGGCTATTTGAAATTAAACAAAACACTTCTTAAAGAACCTATTTTCAATTGGAACATCAAATCAATAGCCAAATACATTTTTGCGAGAGAAGAATTGGGTCATGGAAGTAAATGGGAAATTCTTCAAATTTAAAGTCAGTGTTTTATCTATTAAACATGTCAAAGAGCTGAAGCACCTTAGATAATGTTTTTTAACTATTTTATTTAACCCCCTTTTTCTCCGCAATTTCGTGATATCCAATTGGTAGTTACAGTCTTATCCCATTGCTGCAACTCCTGTACGGACTCGGAAGAGGCGAAGGTTGAGATCCGTGCGTCCCCTGAAACATGACCCCGCCAAGCCGCACTGCTTCTCGACACAATACTTTCTGAACCCAGAAGCCAGCTGCACCAATGTGTCAGAGGAAACACTGTACACCTGGCGACCCTGTTAGCGTGCATTGCACCCGGCCCGCCACATGAGTCACTAGAGAGCGATGGGAGAAGGACATCCAGGCCGGCCAAACCCTCCCCTAACCCAGACGACGCTTGGCCAATTGTGCACAGCTCTTAGATAATGGTTTTAAATGAGCAATCTTGACAGTCTTCTAAAGAAAGATAATTATCTCAGAATTAGAGTCTGAGGGTAGTAAGTTTTAAGTTCCTCGGCGTACACATCACGGACAAACTAAATTGGTCCACTCACACAGACAGCGTCGTGAAGAAGGCGCAGCAGCGCCTCTTCAACCTCAGGAGGCTGAAGAAATTCGGCTTGTCACCAAAAGCACTCACAAACTTCTACAGATGCACAATCGAGAGCATCCTGTCGGGCTGTATCACCGCCTGGTACGGCAACTGCTCCTCCCACAACCGCAAGGCTCTCCAGAGGGTAGTGAGGTCTGCACAACGCATCACCGGGGGTAAACTACCTGCCCTCCAGGACACCTACACCACCCGATGTCACAGGAAGGCCATAAAGATCATCAAGGACAACAACCACCCGAGCCACTGCCTGTTCACCCCGCTATCATCCAGAAGGCGAGGTCAGTACGGGTGCATCAAAGCAGGGACCGAGAGACTGAAAAACAGCTTCTATCTCAAGGCCATCAGACTGTTAAACAGCCACCACTAACATTGAGTGGCTGCTGCCAACACACCGACTCAACTCCAGCCACTTTAATAATGGGAATTGATGGAAATTGATGTACAATATATCACTAGCCACTTTAAACAATGCTACTTAATATAATGTTTACATACCCTACATTACTCATCTCATATGTATATGTATATACTGTACTCTATATCATATACTGCGGCTTTATGTAATACATGTATCACCAGCCACTTTAAACTATGCCACTTTGTTTACATACCCTACATTACTCATCTCATATGTATATACTGTACTTAATACCATCTACTGCATCTTGCCTATGCCGTTCTGTACCATCACTCATTCATATATCTTTATGTACATATTCTTTATCCCTTTACACTTGTGTGTATAAGGTAGTAGTTTTGGAATTGTTAGGTTAGATTACTCATTGGTAATTACTGTTGGCCCGCATTAACATCTGGCATTAACATCTGCTAACCATCTGTATGTGACAAATACATTTGATTTGATTTGATTTTAACTTAAATCTTTAATACTAGAGTTAGAACAGTTTTACACAGATCTGGCAAGGTGTGCTTCATCAGATCAATAGGAAAATGGTTTGAAGAGGGGGAAAGAAACACAAGTTATTTATTTGCACTCAGAAATAGAAACTAGAAAATAAAATCTTTAACTGCACTCAAAACGAATGATGTACTATGAAAAGATCTCACTGAAATATCAATGTTTGCCAATTCCTTTTATGAAAACCTTTACAACTCACAACTTAAGGTAGATGGTTAAGAAGGCTACATTCAGAAATATGTCCCTGTGTTTGAGGATGAATTCCACAGTTTGTGAATCAATAGTGTCAAACCTGTTGTGACTAGGGGGCAGTATTTTAATTTTTGGAAAAAAAATGTTCCCGTAGTAAACGGGATATTTTGTCAGGACAAGATGCTAGAATATGCATATAATTCACAGCTTAGGATAGAAAACACTTTAAAGTTTCCAAAACTGTAAAAATATTGTCTGTGAGTATAACAGAACTGATGTTGCAGGCAAAAGCCTGAGAGAAATCCAATCCGGAAGTGCCTCATGTTATGAAAGCGCTGCATTCCAATGTGTCCCTATTGAGCAGTAAATGGCGGCCTATCCCCAGATTACTCTTTCTCCGTATTCCCGAAGGTGTCTACAGCCTTGTGACGTAGTTTTATGCATTTATGTTGAAGAATCCCCGTAAGCGGCTACATGGTCACCTGATGCTCCCAGAGAGATTCTTGCGTAAAATACAGAGGTCCTACTGAAAAACTAATTGTCCCAAAGGATATATTATCGAATAGATATTTGAAAAAACACCTTGAGGATTGATTATAAACAACGTCTGCCATGTTTCTGTCAATATTATGAAGCTAATTTGGATTTTTTTACGCCGTTTTCGTGACTGCAATTTCCGGGCGATTTCTCAGCCAAACATGAAGAACAAGCGGAGCTATTTCGCCTACAAAAATAATATTTTTGGAAAAAAGGAACATTTGCTATCTAAATGGAAGTCTCGTGAGTGAAAACATCCGAAGCGAAATGAATAGATCCAATTATGAATTATACTCAAACAGGCTTTATGAAAGGCCGTCACAAACCTTTTGTGACTAGGGGGCAGTATTTTCATTTTTTGAAAAATAACGTTCCCGTAGTAAACGGGATATTTTGTCAGGACAAGATGCTAGAATATGAATATAATTGACAGCTTAGGATAGAAAACACTCTAAAGTTTCCAAAGCTCATCAAAGGTAAACTATTTAATTTGATTGCTTTTCTGATTTCCGTGACCAAATTACCTGCTGCTAGCTGGACAAAATGCTATGCTAGGCTATCGATAAACTTACACAAATGCTTGTCTAGCTTTGGTTGTAAAGCATATTTTGAAAATCTGAGATGACAGGGAGATTAACAAAAGGCTAAGCTGTGTCTCAATATATTTCACTTGTGATTTTCATGAATAGGAATATTTTCTAGGAATATTTATGTCCGTTGCGTTATGCTAATTAGTGTCAGGCGATGATTACGCTCCCTCATGCGGGATGGGGAGTCACTAGAGGTTAAGTTTCAACATTAGTTTAGTCTTGGACTTTATAGATTATTCAGATGCAATTGACTCAGATGCTGTTATTTTATGTTTAGACTTCTGTAAAGCCTTTGACACAGTTGAACATTAATTTCTCTTTCGGTTTCGTTAAAAATGTGAAAAAGTCATTCACATGTTTTACAAAGATCTAAAGAGTTATGTGATACTAAACCTTAATATATCCAAAAGAGTCAATATCAACATAAATGTATGACAGGGATGTCTGTCTTCACCTTTCTTATTCATTTTGGTATGCAAATTGGCTAAAAATGTACCAGCTGGCTAACAATACTAATCTTTTTTTAAGAGACAAAGACCATTCCCTTAATGCCATCACTGCATTCTCTATTGCGTCTGGATTAAAACTGAATGTTTCTAAATGTGAAATCTTATGTTTACAGTATATAACTCTAATGATAAAGAAATATACAATATTCCTGTAAAGGACTGCGCTAAATATTTAGGAACACATGAATTTCTCTCCTAAAATTAAGAAAACAAAGTACATATTTAAAAATTGGCTACAAAGGGATCTATCTACACTTGGAAGAGTGCTTCTGTCCAAAGCAGAGGGACTGTCTCACTTTGTGTACCATCTCATTGTCTTTATTTGTAAATCCCTCTTTCCTGTAATGAGATTGACAAGGCATTTCTTATTTGTAAAAGTCTTACAAACTAAAAAGTCTATCCGCTGAGATAAGAGATCTGAAGGAGGTCTGGTAGTGTTGGATTTTGTTGACAAAAATAACACGTTCAAGGTCAATTGGTTGAAAAGATATTCAGTCAATACAGAATCCATTTGGTATTTAAGTCCAAACAATGTATTTAATAAGTTGCGAGGTCTTACATTTTGACTGAAATGTAATTATTTTCCTGAAAGATCACCTACTAAATTAAGTAGGTTTCCCAAACAAGCTTTAATGTCCTGGAAAATATTTTTCCTACACAACTTTTCCCTGCATAATGCTCTTTTGTGGAATAATTCAGAAATAACTGTAAGGAGTAAGTCATTGTTCTATCCCAGCTGGAATTAAATAAATATTAACTTAGTTCTTGATGTATTCGACAACAGGCGTAATATTCTTTCACATGAACAATTTATTACATTGAATGAGTTTCCAATACCTTTCAGAAAGTTTATTTCTGTGATCAAAGCCATTCCTAGTGGTCTGACTACGCTAAGGAAAACTAATCTTAGCTTTGGTGATGATCACAGAGCTTATCCAGAATTTAGCCTGGTAAGGCGTGGGCTTACTTGAGAAATCTTGTTGTAACAAATACATGAAGACACTTTCCATTCAAGGAACAAATTTATGCCTAGAAGTACATTTTGTTTGGAACATGTTAATTCCTGACATTGTCTGGAAAAAGCAGGGTTAATGCATAAATTACTATACATCCATATAATTCCACGGTGTCCACATTTCTTGATGTTGATGATATACAGTGGGGCAAAAAAGTATTTAGTCAGCCACCAATTGTGCAAGTTCTCCCACTTAAAAAGATGAGAGAGGCCTGTAATTTTCATCATAGGTACACTTCAACTATGACAGACAAAATTAGAAAAAAATCCAGAAAATCACATTGTAGGATTTTTAATGAATTTATTTGCAGATTATGGTGGAAAATAAGTATTTGGTCAATAACAAAAGTTTATCTCAATACTTTGTAGTATACCATTTGTTGGCAATGACAGAGGTCAAATGGTTTCTGTAAGTCTTCACAAGGTTTTCACACACTGTTGCTGATATTTTGGCCCATTCCTCCATGCAGATCTCCTCTAGAGCAGTGATGTTTTGGGGCTGTTGCTGGGCAACACAGACTTTCAACTATCTCCAAAGATTTTCTATGGGGTTGAGATCTGGAGACTGGCAAGGCCACTCCAGTACCTTGAAATGCTTCTTACGAAGCCACTCCTTCATTGCCCGGCAGGTGTGTTTGGGATCATTGTCATGCTGAAAGACCCAGCCACATTTCATCTCCAATGCCCTTGCTGATGGAAGGAGGATTTCACTCAAAATCTCACGATACATGGCCCCATTCATTCTTTCCTTTACACAGATCAGTCGTCCTGGTCCCTTTGCAGAAAAACAGCCCCAAAGCATGATGTTTTCACTCCCATGCTTCACAGTAGGTATGGTGTTCTTTGGATGCAACTCAGCATTATTTGTCCTCCAAACACAACGAGTTGAGTTTTTACCAAAAAGTTATATTTTGGTTTCATATGACCATATGACATTCTCCCAACGAGTGGAGGACAGAGGAGCCTCTTGAAGAAGAAGTTACAGGTCTGTGAGAGCCAAAAATCTTGCTTGTTACAGGCCTCTCTCATCTTTTTAAGTGGGAGAACTTGCACAATTTTGCCCCACTGCATTTTAAATCCTTTTCCCTGACAGTCCCAACTCAATAATCAGCTAGGGCTATTGCCATGCATACTACCCAAATTGCTGGATTCCCAACAAAGCATAGGCCTACTAATTCTTTTTTAAGAAGCTAATGATGCTCTGCAGCTAAGTCATGCTCTCTGGTGAACTATTTTGAAATTATTGTATTTATTTCTGTAAAGAGAGGAGTAATTATATAATTGTGGCAAATGTATTTCAATTGACTTTAAGATGTGCCTATGGTACAGTAGTTGAAATTTAGAGCTTGAATAGCAAAAAGGATTAGTCTTTGTCAGGTATTAGGACTATAAAGCAAATGCAACAGCCTGTTTAAAAAACAATAACTTGCACATGTATGGTATTCATAAAAGTGCATTGCAGGCTACAAGGCTACTATTGTACTTTGCTGGGTTGGGGGGAGGACGGCACTACCTGAGCCACTTGTGTGGGTTGTAGACTCCGTCTCATGCTACCACTAGAGTGAAAGCACCGCCAGCATTCAAAAGTGACCAAAACATCAGCCAGGAAGCATAGTAACTGAGAAGTGGTCTGTGGTTATCACCTGCAGAACCACTCCTTTATTGGGGGTGTCTTGCTAATTGCCTATAATTTCCACCTGTTGTCTATTCCATTTGCACAACAGCATGTGGCATTTGTTGTCAATCAGTGTTGCTTCCTAAGTGGACAGTTTAATTTCACAGAAGTGTGATTGACTTGGAGTTACATTGTGTTGTTTAATAAGTGTTCCCTTTATCTTTTTGAGCAGTGGTGTAGTAGCCCTCCCTAGGGGCAGGCAGCTGAGTGTCTTGAGGCTTAAAGCTAGTCAGAGTTCCACCACTGCATTGAGATTTATTGACCTACAGTAACTTGTGAAGACACACTTGTGAGTTCAGAAAGAATGGCTGTCATGACCCCTTCACTTAATCTGGTTAGATGAAAGCAAGATATGAACTATTAAGTCCTAACCATGATATTAACTGTAAAGCCTTAACACACACATTCTATTCCAAGAATAATAATCTGTCCCTTCACTTTGTTAAACAGCAGACCAGCATCAATGTTATGGGAGTGAGACTGCTACATTTGGCACAGACAGGCAGACCAACCAGTCTACAGTTTGGGTCCAGTGGGAGATTCCTTATTTCATTTCTTCCTATGCTAAACTATCCTTTAGTCCTGTCCTGGGCACTCATAGTCACAATTGATTTGGGGAGGCTGTTTCAGTCTGTGTCATTTGGGGGGCTTTAACAGGAAATGGGAGCTCACTGGAGACTCTGATGGAAACTTTTCAGCACTGGCTTGCTGATTCAAAGCCTGAGAGAACCATGCTTGCAGAATGACGAGAACAATGCTTACTGGAACTGGAGACTCCTCTGTTAAAAGTTTAAGACGGAGGTCTGAGATTAGCTGAGAAGCTGCAGAGCAGCACTAGAGGCTCAAGCAGACACATCCCCCTCCATCCCAGCATCCTAATTAAGGAAGGCACAGATGTAGGATCTTATTTGGGCCCGTTTGCTACAGCAGGGAAATTATCCTGAAGCTACAGGAAATGTGAATTATTATGTGGTTTCTACTGTATATAATAGATTTTTGTTGATACATTTTTAATTTGGGCAAATAAAGTCTGACCTTTTAAAGTGGAAATTACAAACTTTAGAAGCGTTTTTAAACCTTGAATACACTAGAAATGTGCATTTCCTACAACTGTAGTTCAGAGATGCATCAGAGGAGGTATACAGTATTCTTATATAGGCTTTTTAAGGAACTTTTAGTGACAGTTTAACGCAGCACACTGAATGTCAATGTCTCGGGCTGTTTTACTGTAACCCTTATTAGGTTGTTTCCTCCCATAGTTGCTGTCTGATTGCAGGGTTAATCCCCACGGCTTGTAGTTGAGGACCCTTTCAGATCAGCAAAACCCCCAATAATGCCTTTAGGATTTCCCAATAATGGAGAAGGGCTACATCAGGACACCATCAACCTGTCCTCTCAAACGGAACACACAATTTCCTGTGTGCGTTTAAAACGTGCGTGCATGTAGTCTGTGTTAATGTCTATGTGTTCATGTGGGAGTGTGTGCGTGTGTTTGAGTATATGGACTGGCAGCAGGGGGCCTATGAACCTGGGATCTTCAAAAAATGATTGAAAATGCAGCTGGCCATCCAACTCATCTACACACACACACACACACTCTTTCCCTTTGACTATCTAAACACACGGTCACTATTGTACTTGGCGGTGAACCTCCATGCGGGATAGCTGAACACGCCACACTGGAATGCCTTTGAAAGACTTTGAATGACTGTGCACTTATCTGTTCTAGGTGCTGAGAATGAAAGGAACACAGGAATACTTGAGACATCAGTTAAACGTGTCGGCACAAGTTAATCTCCCAGAACAGAAGGCTGGTGTTATTCAGCAGGGTTGTTCCATGTTTGGGAAACAAAAGACTTCCCAGCCAGCCTGTAGTTGGTGTGGAGATAACACCATCAGCTTAAACTCCTAGCTTTGAGGGTCTCCCTTAAGCGGTTGGGAACTGTCAGCCTCTAATTACACAAGCTGGAAAGTCATGGCCACTTTTTTCTATGACTGCTGTGTTGTTCTCCTCTAACACCAAGGGAGATGCAGTGCCTTCCGAAAGTATTCAGACCCCTTGACTTATTCCTCATTCTGTTGTTTTACAGCCTGAATTCAAAATGGATGAAATCATTTTTTTCTCACCCATCTACACACAATACCACATAATGACAAATTGAAAACATTTTTCACATTTATAAAATTTTGAATACAGAAATAAATAATTTACGTAACTATTCACACTCCTGAGTCAATACATGTTACGTTCACTTTTGGCAGCGATTACAGCTGTGAGTCCTTCTGGGTAAGTCTCCAAGAGGTTTTCACATCTGGATTGTACAATATTTGCACATTATTCTTTAAAAAATGCATTAAGCTCAGTCAAGTTGGTTATTGATCATTGCTAGACAGACATTTTCAAGTCTTGCCATGGATTTTTGAAATCATTTAAGTCAGAACTCTAACTAGGCCTCTCAGTAACATTAAATGTCGTCTTGGTAAGCAACTCCAGTGTATATTTGGACTTGTGTTCTAGGTTATTGTCCGACTGAAAGGTGAATTTGTCTCCCATCGTCTGTTGGAAAACAGACTGAACCAGGTTTTCAACTAGGATTTTACCTGTGCTTTGCTCTATTCCGTTGCTTTTCATCAACAAAAAAAAAATCCCTAGTCCGATGACGAGCATACGCATTACAAAAATCGAATCAAATAAAATGTTATTTGTCACATGCACCGAATACAACTAGTGTAGACCTTACCTGGAAATGCTTGCTTATGAACCCATCTCTACATTGCAGAGTTTAAAAATAGTAACACACAAGGAATAAAATAAATAAAATATACAAGAACGGAGCTATATTCAGGGAGTACCAGAACCAGATCAATGTGCAGAGGTACGAGGTATTTGAGGTAGATACAGTATGTACATGAAGGCAGGGTAAAGTGACTAGGTATCAGGATAGATAATAATAAGAGTAAATTAAAGAACAGAGTAGCAGCAGCAAATGATGTGTGTGAAAGTGTGTGTGTGTGAGTGTGCTGTGTCAGTATGCGTGTGTGTGTGTGTGTGAGTGCATACATAATATATGTAAATGTGTGTGGATTTTATCTGGGAGTGGCAATGTAGTGTGTGTGAGTGTGTGTGTGTAAATGGTTTGTATATGTAGTCTAGTGAGTGTGCGTAGGGTCAGTGCAAGACAGAGTCAGTGTCAATAGTCGGGTACCATTAATTTACTATTTAGTCTTATTGCATGGGGGTAGAAGCTGTCTTGGAGCCTGTTGGTCTGAGAGCCAATGCTCCATTACCGTTTGCTGGATGGTAGCAGAGTGAAAAGTCTATAAAGTCTATAGCTTGGGTAACTGGAGTCTTTGGCAATTTGTCTGGCCTTCCTCGGATACCGCCTGATAAAGAGGACCTGGATGGCAGGGAGCTCGGCCCCAGTCATGTACTGGTCTGTCCGCACCATTCTCTGTAGAGCTTTGCGAGGGCCCATGCCAAACCCTCTTCAAGACTGTGCAGGTGTGTGTTGACCATGTTAATTTGTCCTTAGTGATGTGGATGCCAAGGAACTTGAAGCTCTCGACCCACTCCACAACAGCTCCCTCAATGTGAATGGGGGCGTGCTCTTCCCTCTTTCTCCTATAGTCCACGATCAGCTCATTGAGGGAGAGATTGTTGTCCTTGTGTCACACTGCTAAGTCTCGTACTTCCTCCCTGTAAGCTGAGTCATCGCCGTTGTTGATCAGGCCTATAATCGTAGTGTCGTCAGCAAACTTGATGATGGTGTTTGAGTCGTGCGTGGCCACGCAGTTTTGGGTAAATAGAAAGTACAGGAGGAGACTAAGCACACCCCTGAGGGACCTCTGTGTTGAGGGTCAGCATGGTGGAGATGTTGTTGTCTACCCTTACCACCTGAAGACGGCCCATCAGGAAGTCCAGGATACAGTTGCAGAGGAATGGGTTTAGTCCCAGGGTCCTTAGCTTGGTGATGAGCTTGGAGGGGACTATGGTGTTGAAGGCTGAGCTGTATGTAATCTATGAACAGCATTCTCACCCTGCTATCCAGGTGGGAGGGATCTTTTGGGGCGGTATGCGAATGGGAGTGGGTCTAGGGTGTCTGGGATAATGGTGTTGATGTGTGTCGTGAGCAGCCTTTCAAAGCACTTCATAATTTCCGATGTGTACTACACGGCGATAGTCATTTAGGCAGGTTACCTTGGAGCTCTTAGGAACAGGGACAATGGTGGTCAGCTTGAAACATGTTGGGATTAGAGACTGGGACAAAGAGAGATTGAAAATGTTTGTGAAGACACTAGCCAGTTTGTTTGGGCATCCTTTGAGAATGCACCCTGGTTTTCCGTCTGGTCTGATGGCCTAGTAAGTGTTAACCTGTTAAAACATTTTGCTCACATCAGCCATGGAGAGTGAGATCTGAAAAAACAGGGGCTTTCAAGTTATATTCCTTGAAGCGAGCATAAAAAGGCATTTAGCTCATTTGGGAGTTCTGCATGGCTATGTTTCCCTTTGTAATCCGTTATCGTCTGCAAGTCCTGCCACAGATGACAAGCGTTGGAGCTGGTGTAACAGGATTCCACCTTCATCCTATATTGTCCATTTGCATGTTTGATGTCTTGTCGGAAGTCAGAGTGAGCTTTCTTGTACGAGTCCATGTCCGTGTCCCATTCCTTGTAAGTGGTAGCTCTAGCTTTTAGCCCAGTGCGGATATTGCCTGTAATCCAGGGTTTTTGGTTTGGAAAAGTTTTTATAGTCACTGTAGGGAGGACATCGTCTATACATTTATTGATGAAGCCCGTGACTGATGTGGTAAAGGCCTCAATGCTATCGAATGAATCCTGGAACATATCCCGGTCTGTACTAGCAAAACGGTCTTGTCGCCTCGCTTCTGCTTCATCTGTATTGAGCACATCACTGATACTTACTGCTTGAGTTTTGTTTGTAAACAGGTTAAGGAGAATGGAGTCCAGGTCAGATTTGCCAAAGCGAGGACAAGGGAGGGCCTTGTATGCATTTCTGTGGGTAGAATAAAAGTGGTCTAGACATTTAGTGCCCCTAGTGGAGATGGAGTCTTGTAGGTAGAAGTGACGAAGGATGGTTTAATGTCTCCATGCATTAAAGTCTCCTTCCACCAGAAACGATGCCTTTGGGCAAGCTGTTTCTTGTTTGTTTATGGCCTCATACAGTTTGTTGACTGCCAGAGTGGTGTTGGCTTGTGAAGTTACATAGACAGCCATGATAATTTCAAATGAGAACTCTCTTGATAGATTAAAGGGTCTGAAGATGACCATGAGGTTGTGAGGATTGACGTTGGTAGAGACGAGAAACAGGTACAGGGAGTGAACATTTAATTATCAACGGACATGGAACGGAACAGGACAGGATAGCGTCTGGACAAGAACACATAATGACATTAATGCGGACACAGGGAACAAACAGTTATAGACGGGGAAATTAACAAAGGGCAGGAGTCAAGGTGAGTCCAATGAGCACTGCTGCGTGTAATGATGGTGACAGATGTGCGAAATGAAGTACAGCCTGGTCCCTCCAGCGCCGGAGAGGGAGAGAGGGAGCAGGCATGACAGAGGTATTCTATATCAGGTGGGGAAAAGCTTGAGATTTCCTTCACACTTGAAGCAGAACACCAGTTGTTATGAACACCAGTTGTTATAAAAAAACACACTCCACCTCCTTTCGACTTCCCCGAAGCAGCCATATGATCTTGCCGCTGTATGGAGACTCCACCAAGTACTACGTGTATAGTGTCAACATCCAGACAGGTTTCAGTAAGATATATAATATCTCTGCTTTTCAAGTCTCTCTGATAGGATGCCTGTATCTTTGTAGTGACAGGGTGTATTGATACAACATCCAAAGTGTAATTAATAACTTCACCATGCTCAATGATACAGTGCCCGCCCTAATTATTGGGACAGTGAAATAAAAAATGTACTCCACATGTGTAATTTTGGAGTCACTTTTATCATAAATAATAATAGAATATGTTTCTAAACACTTCTACATCCATGTGGATGCTACCATGATTGTGGATAGTCCTGAATGAATCGTGAATAATGATGAGTGAGAAAGTTACAGACACCAAAAAAATATCATACCCCCAAGACATGCTAACCTTTCACCATTACAATAACGGGAGAGGTTAGAATTTGAGGGGGCATGATTTGTGCATCTGTAACTTTATAACTCATCACTTTTTAGGAATCATTCAGGACTATCCGTAATCATGGTAGCATCCACATCAACGTAGAAATAATCTGTAACACAACCAAAACAAACAGCAAATGCATCCAACAAGTTTATAGAGTCACAAACTTGATGTAATCACTGTGTGCTAGGAATGTGGGATCAAATACTCAACTTTTGACTACTTTAATATACATAAGTGAATATACATACGCTGACAGTCTGCACTTTAACCTCATAGTCATTGTATAATGTAAAATCCAAAGTGCTGGAGTACAGAGCTGAAAGAAGAATAAGTGCTTCACTGTCCCAATAATTATGGAGGGCATATTCAATGCCTGGTTTTGATTTTTTTTTGTACCAATCTACCAATAAGTGAACTTATTTGTGGCATTGGAAAAACCTCCTTGTTCTTAGTGGTTGAATCTGTGTTTGAAATCTACTGCTCGACTGAGGGACCTTATAGATAATTGCATGTGTGGTGTACAGAGATGCGGTAATCAATTTAAAAATCATGTTAAACACTATCATTGCACACAGAGTGATACTATGCAACTTATTAAGCAATTGTTTACTCCTGAAATTATTTAGACTTGCCATAACAAAGGGCGGTGGGTGTGGGGCGTTTTCCCCCAAAATTTCGCGATATCCAATTTGTAATTGCAGTCTTGTCCCATCGCTTCAACTCCCATACGGACTCGGGACAGGCGAACTCACCGTCTCAAAACATTTAAGCTTTTAATTTTCTATTAATTTCACTTTAACAATATGAGGTATCGTGTGTAAGCCAGTGACACATTAATCAACATGTAATCAATTATAAATGCAGGCTGTAACATCAAAATGTGGAGAAAGTCAAGGGGTGTGAATACTTTCTGAAGGCACTGTATTAAACTCAATTATCTCATACTCCGGCACATTGATTGATTCGGTACTGGTACCCCGTGTATATGGCCTAGTTATTGTTACTCATTGTGTATGTATTCCCTTTTATATAATTTTCTCTAGATTTTTCTCTCTGCAGTGTTGGGAATGGCCTGTAAGTAAGTATTTCACTGTTAATCCACACCTGCTGTTTATAAATTATCTAACAAATAAAATACAGGGGTTACTTCTAAACGACCTGAATCTAATCATCTTTTCAATCTGTTGATATTTATCTCACATGAGAAAACCGTTTGTGGAATCTAGCTACACAATATGACACACTATTATATTGCGCGCACACATACACCCACGGTTTGGTTGATTCTTCCTGCTGTGTTTGCTTGCCACTTGGGTCGTCCAAAGTCTAAACATATCCCAAGACAATCCCAAGGGCAGACCCAGCACTCAACTCTATTCCACCTCGTGTCTATTAATCAGACAAAAGTTTCTCATTAAACTGTAAAAAGGTTAACACCGCTGAAAATGTAAGGGTTATATTATATCTAGACACAAACAATACATCACTATATGTCTATATTCTGGTGTATTGTACTTGTGTTATTTCAGTATTTAAACTTGCTTAAAAGTGATAAACGCTCCTCCATCAACACCAGCACTTCACCGTCTCTTACCTCAGAAAGAAATAGTAAGAGCTGTTCTCCACGACGCTGTAGGAGTAACAGGGGAAGTAACCCAACCCGGTGACATTGAACCGGGAGCCAGTGGGGACCTCCAGCATGCTGCCCCACGCCTGGTCGCATTGCAGCTCGATCTCTGCGGAGAAGAAGAGGTCCGTGTCATACTGCCAAGGCAGGTAGTTATACACACTGTACGAGTCCTTGTGCAGCGCAAGCACCTTGGCGAACACGATGATCTCCGCGAGCTCCGCACGGCACGCCTCAGTCTGGGGTCTCCAGTCGTGGGCCAACTGACATCCCCAAACCCCGCTCAGACAGGTCGCCAGAATCAACGCAAAAATAGCACCCATATCTGTCAACTGAGGGTTTCGATTGCAGCCACTATGAAACACAAATTCCAGGCAGTGAAGGGTGTGCGGGCTGGTGAGAGTTACAGGACCAGGACCACTGACTTCTCATCAAACGGTCAGGCACGACTGTATTCCATGGGCTTGTCAGCGCATGCAGCACCAATATGTGACAGGTAACATACACGTAGGCTCTCTTTATAAATAACAGCAGGAAAGTGACATAAAGTAAATTGTTGCATTCAAATACAATAGCAGTTACTTATGCTAAACCCTCTTCCCTCATCCCCTCCTGCACGCCAGGCTACACTGTGAGTGCTGATATAAAATTACGCGCAGCTTCCCTGGATCCTGTGAGTAGAGGCTCTCTGTGCGCTTGACATCTGACACGCACTAAAGTAGGCTATTATGACTAGCCAAGAGAACACCTTGTCTATTACCTAACACTTTATAATACATAACCTCTCTCAATTATACATGCATGGGGTAATCGTGCTTCTACAGCTGCATTGCTTGCTGTTTGAGTTTCTGTATCGGCCCTTTTTGACATCTACTGATACATGTGATTGATTGATCGGGGTTATCAACAGTGCCATTGCTTAACATTGAGAGCCTATCGAATGTTTTTTTTATAATCCTCCAAAATTGCAGACCATGGTCTACTTCCATACATTTCCAACATCACATAATATTGGGTTTATTTCAGGACTTCTGTATTTCTTCGATCACAATAAGCCTTGTAAAATGTACTTAAAGAAATTCGTTTTCAGCCCCTCACAACAGCAACCTTATCACAGACACAAACTATGTCTTATGGGGTCATGGCTTCTGAGATATGATGAACTGGGGCCCGCCCACTCCACGTGTGATAACAAGTTGAGGGTGCAGTCACAAATTAGGCTACACCTAAGAGCAAATTAGACCACCAGATAACGTTCTAATCAGCCTGGTAACTGAAAAATATATGATTTGCTGCTAAGTGTCAGAGGTCAAGAATACTGTATATTTCCCAAGTGTCTTCGGCTCAAAAGCCCCAGGCAGAACAGTAGGCTCATACATTGACATGTAACATCATGTCTGTGTCCCTGCATTGCACCTCTGTCATGGGAATGTCCTTCACAGCAGAAGAGCCCCCAGTTGTCTTCTCTTTGGTAACCTCATCCAGGAACGAGATTACCCAGCAAACATGACCCATATGTTGTTATTCGGTGGGCACGGGTATCCCACACTAAGCCCACACCAGCCCCACACAGCATAGCCCACAACAAGCTCAACACAGGCGAGCCCATATCAATCCCACATCAGCCAGACATGGGTCAGCCAAAACCCAACATATAGGCTAGCCCTGTGTTTCCCAACTGGGGGTACACGGACAGTCTCGTGAGTAAGTGGGAAGATTTTCTTTTTAAATGTGAAGAAAAAAATACTGGGAAAAATATTACCAACAAAATATATGTTCAAGTTATTTTAATCTTAATAGGCAGGAAAACATTTACTGAGGTCACTGGTGTGAGATCTCTAGTTATTTTATATTTATAGGTCTATTTTGTAACTAGAGTTTCTGCTACTGCGCGCCCGAGCTTTGGGTCAATGGTTGATCCTCTGCTTGCGCCGAGTGCACGTGATCATTTGCTCTGTGCGCTAGTGTGCCTGCTGCTGTTATCCTCGCAGAAACTATGATTGATAAGACAGCAGTTGATGCACTGAAGACGGTACCATTGTCAAATAACGTAGTGTGCTGTATGATAGAGGACATGGGCGTTGATATTGCGCCCCATTGATCAGGTGCTGAAAAAATATTAATTCCGGTCCATCTTCTCTGCAGTTGGACAAATCGACTGATGTCATTGGGGAAGGAAATTTGATCGCGTTTGTGCCATACATAAACATTTAGGAAATTAATGAGCACATTCTGTTCTGCAAGAAGCTAACAAGGAGAACTACGGGTGAGGATGTGTTTCATGTTATTGACACCTTTGTCTCACAGCACAATCTGAATTGGGAAATCCTGGGTTCATGTGCGCACGGTTCGCGCTGCATAAATGCCTGGGACTCGCAGTGGCGGAGGCGACATGGGCGCATAGGCGACATGGGCCCATAGGCGACATGGGCGCATAGGCGACATGGGCGCATAGGCGCCTAGGGCGGCATCTTGCGTTGGCGACATGTGGCGCCCACACAAAAATAAATGAATAAATATAATAAATAGCAAACATGACCCAAATATTAATTTATTTATTTTTGTGCAAGCGCCACATAAACAGAAATGGTACAGTGGATTTGCCTTAATACTATGACCACCGATAGCTAGGGAGCAGGAATAGTTCCTGGGCATAGGTTTTTCCATCACTGGTCATTCGAATTTCGGAAGGGAAAGGGACATTTGGCCCATAGACTTGCCTGTAACTTGCAAAGAGAGAGGGTGGAGCTCCTCGTTCCGGTCCTTGTTCTAGTAACTCTTCATGGGCATGTTCCTCTGCAACCCAGGAATTGCTGACGCATACCAGATCTTACAATGCATGGATAAGTATTTTACATATCAGCTAACCACATCATATGTTACAAGAATCGGGTTGGCATGTAGCCTAGTGGTTAGAGCGTTGGACTAGTAACCCAAAGGTTGCAATATCGAATCCCTGAGTTGACAAGGTAAAAAACTGTCATTCTGCCCCTGAACAAGGCAGTTAATAAACCACTGTTCCTCGACCATCATTGAAAATAAGAATTTGTTCATAACTGACCAGCCTAGTTAAATAAAGGTAAAAAAAATCTAATCTGCTTGATAATGTGGCAGGCAAATATTTGTTGATGCATGCAATGTCTGAGCAGAGAAATGTGACCCATTACAGACCCACATACAGTGCATTTGGAAAATATTCAGATCCCTTGACTTTTTCAATTATTTTCTTCATAACTCTACACACAGTCACCCATAATGACAAAATGAAAACATGTTATAGAAGTATTTGCACATTTATTAAAAATAAAAAAGGCACACATCTGTTTAAATAAGGTCCCACAGTTGACAGTGCATGTCAGAGCAAAAACCAAGCCATGAGGTTGAAGGAATTGTCTGTAGAGCTCCTAGACAGGATTGTGTCAAGGCACAGATCTGAAGAAGGCTTCCAAAAAATGTCTGCAGCATTGAATGTCCCCAAGAACACAGTGACCTCCATCATTCTTAAATGGAAGAAGTTTGGAACCTCTTCCTAGATCAAGCCGCCCGGCCAAACTGAGCAATCAGGGGAGAAGGGCTTTGGTCAGGGAGGTGACCAAGACCCGATGGTCACTAATTAACCTCCAGAGTTCCTCTGTGGAGATGGGAGAACCTCCTAGAATGACAACCATCTCTACAGAACTCTACCAATAAAATCAAAATCAAATCAAATCGAACTTTATTAATCACATGCACTGAATACAACATGTGTACTGTGAAATGTTTACTTACAAGCCCTTAAACAGTGCAATTCAAGAAAGAGTTAAGAAAATATTTACCAAATAAACTTAAGTTAAAAAGAATAAATAGCATCGCAATAAAATAACAATAACGAGGCTATATACATGGGGTACCGGTACCGAGTCAATGTGCGGGGGTACAGGTTAGTCTAAGTAATTTAGCAGCAGTGTAAAAAAATAAATGCGGGGGACGGTGCCAATGTAAATAGTTTGGTGGCCATTTGGTTCAGCATTCTTATGGCTTGGGGGAGAAAGCTGTTAAGGAGCCATTTGTGTTGAGGTTTTGGCTCACCAGGGATGATGGTCTGATTCGCATTTATCGTCGAAGGAATGAGCGTTACTCTCCTGTACTCTGGAGAGGGATCGATTTGGAGGTGGAGGGTCCGTCATGGTTTGGGGCTGTGTGTCACAGCATCATTGGACTGAGCTTGTTGTCATTGCAGGCAATCTCAACACTGTGCGTTACAGGGAAGACATCCTCCGCCCTCATGTGGCACCCTTCCTGTAGGCTCATCCTGACATGACCCTCCAGCATGACAATGCCACCAGCCATACTGCTCGATCTGTGCATGATTTTCTGCAAGGCAGGAATATCAGTGTTCTGCCATGGCCAGCGAAGAGCCCGGATCCCAATCCCATTGAGCACGTCTGGGACCTGTTGGATCGGAGGGTGAGGGTTAGGGCCATTTCCCGCAGAAATGTCCGGGAACTTGCAGGGGCCTTGTTGGAAGTGTGGATTAACATCTCACAGCAAGAACTGTCAGATCTGGTGCAGCCCATGAGGAGGAGATGCACTGCAGTACTTAATGCAGCTTGTGGCCACACCAGATACTGACTGTAACTTTTGATTTTGACCCCCCCTTTGTTCATGGACACATTATTCCATTTCTGTTAGTCACATGTCTGTGGAACTTGTTCAGTTTATGTCTCAGTTGTTGAATTTTGTTCTGTTCATACAAATGTTTACACATGTTAAGTTTGCTGAAAATAAACGCAGTTGACTTTAAGAGATCCTTTCTTTTTTTGCTGAGTTTATATAGGTCCTGGATGAAAGGAACCTCGTCCCCAGTGATATACTGGGCCACACGCACTACCCTCTGTAGCGCCTTGCGGTCAGATGCCGAGCAGTTGCCGTACCAAGCGGTGATGGAACTGGTCAGGATCCTGTCGAAGTGTTTAAAGTCTCCAGCTACTAGGAGTGTCACTTATGGATGAGCATTTTCTTGTTTGCTTAAGGCTGGTTGAGTGAGGTTATAGTGCCAGCATCGGTTTGTGGTGGTAAATAGACGGTTACGAATAATATAGATGAGAACTCTCTTGGTAGATAGTGTTATGTACAGCTTATTATAAGCTACTCTACCTCAGGCGAGCAATACCTCGAGACTTCTTCAATATTAGACACCAGCTGTTGTTGACAAATAGACACACACCCACACCCCTCGTTTTGCCAGACGTAACTTCTCTATGCTGCCGGTGCAAAAAATGTGTCGTTCTGCATCTGAACAAGGCAGTTAACCCGCTGTTTCCCGGTAAGCCGTCATTAGAAATAAGAATTTATTCTCAACTGACTTTCCTAGTTAAATAAAATAAAAATGGTGGGGGCAGCAGCATGAGGTGGGTATGATTTTCCAACGGGAAGACTAGTCTGGATCGAGGGAAAGATGAAGGGAGCTAAGTACAGAGAGATCCTTCATGAAAACCTGCTCCAGAGAGCTCAAAACCTCAGACTGGGGCAAAGGTTCACCTTCCAACATGACAACGGCTCTAAGCAAACAGCCAAGACAACGCAGGAGTGGCTTCAGGACAAGTCTCTGAATGTCCTTGAGTGACCCAGCCAGAGCCTGGATTTGAACCCGATTGAACATCTCTGGAGAGACCTGAAAATAGCTGTGCAGCACCGCTCCCCATTCAACCTGACAGAGCTTGAGAGGATCTGCATAGGAGTTTGGGAGAAACTCCCCAAATACAGGTGTGCCAAGCTTGTAGTGTCCTACCCAACTTGACCTGAGGCTGTAATCGCTGCCAAAGGTGCTTCAACAAAGTACTGAGTAAAGTGTATGAGTACTTACAGTACTTAAATGTGATATTTCCATTTAAAAAATTTAAAAAATTTGCAAAAATTTCTATAAATCTGTTTTTGCTTCATCATTATGAAGTATTGTATGTAGATTGAACATTTAATCAATTGAGAAGAAGGCTTTAGCAGAAAAAAATGTGGGACAAAAATAAAGGGGTCTGATGATTTTCCGAATGCACTGAATTATACTAAATGGAGTGTCTCCGATAAACGTCGAGAATATTATAAAATGCTCTTAGACAAGTTTGCAACAAACGATGGGGAATAATGGCCTGCCTGCTCGTCCTTCTGCAGCTTGCCTGCCAATGCATGTTTGTCCCAACCTATGTTTTAACATCTTAATGGGAGCTTGCCTGCCCTCCACATTTGATAGATGCCAAATACATTTAATTGATAACCAAGGGTGCGTTCATAAATTAACTCCAGTGTGTCACAGGGCGCTCTGGGTCGTAAATAAATAAATAATATAATAAATAAATTCAGACCTTTCTTTGTAATTTCAGAGCGAATTCTACACTATTGACATGGGACATGCTGGCTGAGGAGTAGGGTTGATCTGAGCGTCTTTCACAAAGGTAGTCAAGCACCCAAGCTAACTGGCTAAAGTTGTCTCGCTTGCTAACTACTTCTAGACACAAATGAGAGAACACCTCAAATCAAATAAAGTTTTATTGGTCACATACACATGGTTTGCAAATGTTTTTGCGAGTGTAGTGAAATACTTGTGCTTCTCGTTCCGACAGTACAGCAATATCTAACAAGTAATATCTAACAATTCCACAATAAATACCTAATACACACAAATCTAAGTAAAGGAATGGAATAAGGATATATAAATATAAATATATAGATGAGCAATGTTAGCGCTGCATGTGCTAAGATGCAAAAGATAGATTACAATACAGTATATACATATGAGATGAATAATGCAAGATATGTAAACATTATTAAAGTGGCATTATTAAAGTTACTAGTTTTCCATTCATTAAAGTGGCCAATGATTTCAAGTCTGTACCGAGGCAGCTGCCTCTCTGTGCTGGTGATGGCTGTTTAACAGTCTGACGGCCTTAAGATAGAAGCTGTTTTTCAGTCTCTCGGTCCCAGCTTTGATGCACCTGTACTGACGGCGCCTTCTGAATGTCAGCAGGGTGAACAGGCAGTGGCTTGGGTGGTTGTTGTCGTTGATGATCCTTTTGGCCTTCCTGTGACATTGGGTGCTGTAGGTGTCCTGGAAGGCAGGTAGTTTGCCCCCTTTGATGCGTTGTGCAGACCCCACAACCCTCTGGAAAGCCCTGCGCTTGAGGGTGGTGCAGTTGCCATACCATGCGGTTATACAGCCCGGCAGGATGCTCTCTGACCATTTTACTTACCCTAGCAGAGCTGGTTAGGCTGTTTACTTGTTATCTAGAGCGTAATTATACAACAGGTGGGTCTAATTCTGAACGCTGATTGGTTAAAAGTGTATTCCAGCCAGTGTCTATTCCACAAGTTTAACACCGGCTAAATCGATGACGTTAAAATGCCTATTTATCCTGTTCCATCTGACTGCGCAATCCATTGTCTCATCATCACAGGCAGGGAAGTTACAAACTTGATCTCCACTATAAAATGCATGTAGACATTGTTTCACATTTCTTTTAGACTAACATTTAATTTTCAACAGCGGAGATTTGTATAAACCTTGCTCTCTGTCTTTCCAACATTTGCAGCATTGTTTCAATATTCAAATTTGATCTCCAACTGTCCCATAGTAATGAACGTGTAGGGGTCGGGAGTCGTGACAAGAGAGAGGCAGGCAGCTTTTCTCAGCCAGTCAAAATCATGAATCAGCTGGCATATAAAAACAGGTATATTGTGCTGCTTCAAAGTAGCCACCCGTTGATTAAGGCAGCCCCCGCACCTCTCTGATTCAGAGGGGTTGGGTTAAATGCGGAAGACACATTTCAGTTGAATACATTCAGTTGGACAACTGACTAGGTATCCCCTTTGCCTTGAGGACAGCTTTGCACACTCTTGGTAGTCTCTCAACCAGATTCATGATGTAGTCACCCAGAGGAAGGCCCTACAAATTGTCAAAGACTCCAGACACCAAAGTCATAGACTGTTCTCTCTGCTACCGTATGGCAAGTGGTACCGAAGTGCAAAGTCTGGGACCAAAAGGCTCCGTATCAGCTTCTACCCCCAAGGCATAAGAGAGCTGAACAGTTAATAAAATGGCTACAGGGACTATTTACATTGACCCCCTTATTTTATTATTATTTATTGTTATTTTTTGCACTGACTCTCTTGCACAGGCTTGATGTACACTCACTGGACTCTGACCACTCACTCACACATACTACACTGACACTCCAACACACATACATAGACACACAAAAAAACACACACATATATATATATACTGCTCAAAAAATAAAGGGAACACTTAAACAACACAATGTAACTCCAAGTCAATCACACTTGTGTGAAATCAAACTGTCCACTTAGGAAGCAACACTGATTGACAATAAATTTCACATGTTGTTGTGCAAATGGAATAGACAACAGGTGGAAATTATAGGCAATTAGCAAGACACCCCCAATAAAGGAGTGGTTCTGCAGGTGGTGACCACAGACCACTTCTCAGTTCCTATGCTTCCTGGCTGATGTTTTTGGTCACTTTTGAATGCTGGCGGTGCTTTCACTCTAGTGGTAGCATGAGACAGAGTCTACAACCCACACAAGTGGCTCAGGTAGTGCAGCTCATCCAGGATGGCACATCAATGCGAGCTGTGGCAGGAAGGTTTGCTGTGTCTGTCAACATAGTTTCTAGAGCATGGAGGCGCTACCAGGAGACAGGTCAGTACATCAGGAGTCGTGGAGGAGGTCGTAGGAGGGCACCAACCCAGCAGCAGGTCCGCTATTTCCGCCTTTGTGCAAGGAGGAGCAGGAGGAGCACTGCCAGAGCCCTGCAAAATGACCTCCAGCAGGCCACAAATGTGCATGTGTTTGCTCAAACGGTCAGAAACAGACTCCATGAGGGTGGTATGAGGGCCCGACGTCCACAGGTGGGGGTTGTGCTTACAGCCCAACACCGTGCAGGATGTTTGGCATCCTTGCAAATTCACCACTGGTACCCTTTGCTCTTCACAGATGAAAGCAGGTTCACACTGAGCACATGTGACAGACGTGACAGAGTCTGGAGACGCCGTGGAGAACGTTCTGTTGCCTGCAACATCCTCCAGCATGACTGGTTTGGCGGTGGGTCAGTCATGGTGTGGGGTGGCATTTCTTTGGGGGGCCGCACAGCCCTCCATGTGCTCGCCAGAGGTAGCCTGACTGCCATTAGGTACCGAGATGAGATCCTCAGACCCCTTGTGAGACCATATGCTGGTGCGGTTGGCCCTGGGTTCCTCCTAATGCAAGACAATGCTAGACCTCATGTGGCTGGAGTGTGTCAGCAGTTCCTGCAAGAGGACGGCATCGATGCTATGGACTGGCCCACCCGTTCCCCAGGCCTGAATCCAATTGAGCACATCTTGGACATCATGTCTCGCTCCATCCACCAACGCTACGTTGCACCACAGACTGTCCAGGAGTTGGCAGATGCTTTAGTCCAGGTCTGGGAGGAGATCCCTCAGGAGACCATCCACCACCTCATCAGGAGCATGCACAGGCGTTGTAGGGAGGTTATACAGGCACGTGGAGGCCACACACACTACTGAGCCTCATTTTGACTTGTTTTAAGGACATTACATCAAAGTCAGATCAGCCTGTAGTGTGGTTTTCCACTTTAATTTTGAGTGTGACTCCAAATCCAGACCTCCATGGGTTGATACATTTGATTGCCATTGATATTTTTTTGTGTTATTTTGTTGTCAGCACATTCAACTATGTAAAGGAAAAAGTATTTCATAAGAATATTTAATTCGTTCAGATCGAGGATGTGTTATTTTAGTGTTCCCTTTATTTTTTTGAGCAGTGTATATAGCCTCGTTATTGTTATTTAACTGTGTTACTATTTTTCCTTTGGTTTATTGAGCAAATATTTCTTACTTACATTTCTGTATTTTTGGTTAAGGGCTCATGAGTAAGTATTTCACAATAAGGTCTATCTATACCTTTTGTATTTGGCGCATGTGACAACTAAACATTTATTAAATAATAACCATCATATCAAAGTAAATTTGGAGTCAAGCGATGATATGTTGTGTGGTCTACAATTTTTTGGGGTGAAACACATCTCTGGTGGAAAAAGCGCATATTATTTTAGAATATTCGCATTAAAATCTGTTTCCAATTGGATGGAAACCTAGCTACTGGCAGCCAAACATGTTATATGGTTTTCAGACAGGGCATGTTGGAGTGGATAGCTTCAAAGTGTGTTGCATTATGGGTAAAAGTATTGTCTGACTTTCGACTATATGTCGACAGCATGAACTTTACAAAAATCATGCTGTTTTTGTTGAATTCACCTTAAAGTCACTTTAGTTGCTTTTCACCACCTGCACCATGCAGCCATCACCTGAATTGTGGGAGGCATTGTTTGTGTTTGTCAACCAATCATTAGGATGTTTTTGTTTGACCCACCCGAACTTGGCCAAAGACGTGACTGAAACATGATCCAACTTTGCAGCGATTCTAAAGCTACAAATGAAAGTGACATTTGAGAGAGATCTGACCAATTAATTGTTTACACGTTATGTTTCCAGTTTGTGAGTGTGTGATATGTGAGTATAGGAAAGTTTATTTCGAAGAAAAGAAAAATTGATGTAAACAATAGCAGCTATGTTGATCACAGATGCAACACCCCCGACTTCACTCACTGACTTTCGTCTACAGTCGGCTTTGTTAGGCTTACCACTTGAACACACCCACAGTTAGGGCTAGGGCTAGACTCTATCAGATCCGCTTCAGCCAACATCCGAATAGCAGTTGTTTTGGTGGTGTCAGAGGTGGAACTGCATTAGAGCTGTCAAATCCACAAGTGGCTCCCGGCATTACACCTAAAGTCACATTAACAGAAATCCCATGCAGCCTTGTTCACAAGTTCCAACACTGGAATGGGAGATGCAATGTACACCTCGATTAAGATGATAGACATCCTCATTATTTAGTTTGAATGATTTTTACATAGCCTACACATTATCGTTCTGAACTTCTAACACGAGTGGAGCTTCGTGACAATAATCCCAAGAGCAGCTGCTCACCAATTTCCCACCTCCAATGCAGTTCCAACGCCGACACCGCTTGATCTGATTGAATCTTGGCCCTAGACTTTTGCTCAGCAGTCTAACACAAAGTCGGTCACCAACTTCCCAAAAGATTGTCCATCTTGTGTCTACATGACAACAACATAAACGTTCTACAAAAACCAAGTGATCAAAGGTCATGAAGTTTTGACTGCAGTTGACTGCAAGTTTCTGCTGTTGCTCTTCATTAACTTCCTCCTGCAGCCAGCACCTGCATTGTGGAAGGCTCTATATAGGGTGTTTTTGTTTTACTCACGCGAGCTTAACCAAAGACTTGACTGAAACGGGAACCAGCTTTGCAGCGATTCATGTGTAGATTTCAATGTACAAATGAATGTGATATGTGAAGCTCGCTCACCAATTGAATTCAAAGTACAATGCACACACATATATTAACAGTTTGTGAGTGTGTAATATGGGGGTTTCAACATTAAAAAGAAAACACTTTTATAAACATCGGCAAACTGTTGCAAATGCACCTCCCCCGACGTTACTCTTCGACTCTCGTCTACAATCGGTTGCTTCAGCCTTACCACTCAAACGAGCCCATATGGTGGTGCATAGAAGACCTTGGTTTGAACCCACTCAGTCACATTGATCCATTGGGTTTTCTGGAGCCATAACAAAATAATGTTTACTTTTGCTTTATGACATTGAGCATGAAAAGATCCTGCATGACAATAAGATTACTTAAAAAACAAATGTACAACGTCCTTTTATGTGCTCCGGTCCTTATTACTATCTAGCTCATGGGATTTTTATTTTTATTTAACCTTTATGTAACTAGGGAAGTCAGTTAAGAACAAATTCTTATTCACAAGGATTAATACCCTAACTCACTAAAGCAGAGGGCTAACAATAGCTCCAGCAGTTTACATTCTAGAAAATCAAAGTACCCTTTGTCTGTCCTGTTGGTTTTTCTGGTGTTCCTTTTTTCTCAGACCTCCATTCTTACAACCCCTCTCCCATTCCTTTCCCAAGCCCAGCTCTCGACATGATCAATTTTCTGACTCGCTGGAGCGTTTCTTCTCCCACGGTATAGCTGACAGACCTCCATACTTCCCTGCCTGGCTTCTCCTAACAACATCTCACCAGGGACAGGTAGGAACAGTGTCAGAACACGGTGTCTGGTGTCCATACTGTAGTTCTCTCTGATAGCCTTGTATGGACCAGCCCAGCCACCCCTTGTCAACATGCTTTCACTGAGTTGCTAGAGCTGGGGAGGACAATGGACAGGCGCAGATATAATTAGATTCACATGCAGTTTCTCTCTCCTGGTAGGAAAAGGAATTTCCACTGTGAACGAGTGATCTCTTACATGCATGGAATGAAGATTACATGCATGTATTGTTTTGGATAGTCATTCTATCTAATCAGTAATATGTGATGTTCCTTTCTGAGTCATGTTTCTAAGCATGGTTTCATCTTTTGCCTGAGGTTTCATATTTTACCTGAGGAGGGAAGCAGAGTCCTGATATACACAGATAGTTCAGATTTACACATTTGTCAAAAAGGCCCTTTGTCTTCCCAGGTGTGCAGATGGTTCATTCTATATTGCAGATATCTGTTTACGTTACCTCTTCACAGGCTTACATAGCTGTTTCCATTGATCTCTTCATGTGAAATAATATTGCCTCACACTTAATAGCACATATTTTCATTTTCCCAATCTATGTTGGTAATGTCTTGGACACCACATATACAAAAGTTATCTAACAACAATTGATTAAAATATGCATTTATTGAGATATTTACACAGACATTTCTAAAGTAGGCCTGCCTATATATTTCTAAATCAGTAAGTTGGATATTTAAATACAGGTGATACAGGTCAGGGATAATTCCCTATAATTTTTGACTTGGGAGTAGGCACATTACAATGAAATATTGTAAAATTATTTGTAAATGGTAAAAGCATTTTGTTTGCAAATCTTCAAAAAGTACATTGTCAAAATATTATACTAATATTTTCCATTGCTCCACATAATATAATTTAGTCTATCAACTTCAATTACTTCTCATAGTTAATTTCCTTTGGACAATTCATGGCTTATATAGAGCTGTACCTATGCAGTTTAAGATCTATGATTCTACAAAGATAACTTGCTAAATAAATGAGGTACTGAGCACCATTCTTACGAAGCACCAATATGAAGGTAGGCAATTATATGATTCTTTAACTAATATAACAAGTGTTAGCCGTTTTTTGTTAAAAATCAAGAAGTACTGTGAAACAAATCTTAGTAGACTCCCAAATCATAAATCAAATGGTTTGACAAAGCAGAGACAATAACAATATTATAATAAATCCATCTTTCACAAAGACCTTGGAATTCTATATTTCCATTATTTAAAGTTTTTATAATTCCACCCATCCCAAAAGATAATGATTAATAAAGTGGAATATTTGGCCTTGCATTTTGTCATTCGTTATAGATAAGACCCATGCATCTCCTGTCTGTCTGCTGCAGCTCTCCTGGCGTTGGCCTGATGATGCTACAGTACATCCCAGGGCTACATCCCTGAGCCTTCCTCCACCGTAGCCTCACTACCAGGACTCTGAAAACAATTACCAGAAAACTAAATATTATGGACTGTGTGCACCTTGTTTTCCATAAAAAAACGTGGAAATTTGGAACTTACCGAGTTCACCCCTGCCCCAGTGCCACCATTCAACAGCATCTTCGGACTGTCCTTCTGCGAATTCAGAAAGTTATGTAATCCTCACAAATTGCGTTACACATAGATGGCTTTATGGTTTAAAAAAATATAAAGTATTGCATATTATTTCTGTCTGTTGGTGAGTTAGTCAGAGTTGTTCAATTTCAGGTCTAGTAACAGTTCTCATACTAGAAATGTGATATTTCAAGTTGGTGCGAATGAAACAGATGTCAGGGTCAATGTCCTGACTTGTCTTTGTTCTCTTGTATGTTAGAGTGCAGTAGTGGTAGATGCCCCACTTCCCTGGAGGAACAACTTCCAGAGCCGTGTTTCTCAGTCTGTGGCCCGTATATATTGATAAAATAAAACATTTCAGTAGAGACCCAGTTAGCTGAAACAGATTTAATCAGTTCTAGCTTTGATTTAGTGATCCTAAAAGGAGGAACACTGATATTGAGTGACCCATATTTACTGTCTATACTCCAGTGTGTCTGCCAGCCTGAACTCACGTAGTGTGAGTTGGCCTCCAGTAGCTCCTCAGCATCACTGTCCTCCATACTGCAGCCTGCAGGGAAACACTCTGCAGCACGCTTCTCTCTTACTGGTCTTAGGAAGTCCGTCGCTGTGGATTTCCTCAGCAGAGCTACAAAAACAACAAAAACCCACAGAGGAATATTTGCACCAACACACAGTACTTAATGTCCATAGGAATAATGTCCTAAGTAACTCAAATATCAATGTCAAATGTTGTATCGGATGACAATGGTGAAAATGGTGATAGAACCAAGTCAAATAATATCAAATCAAATATGAGTCAATTTTTACTCCATATATTTGTTTATCTTTTGTCCTTGCAACACCATCACTTTGATATTGATCACCAGCTCTGAGTCTTACAGAGAGACAGATGTTACAATAACTTACTTGTATAGCCATTATATGGTGCTTTGAAAATGTGGCAATTAAATGACAAATTCCATTACTTGTTCTTGAAACACCTGCAACTGAGCTGTTTCCAGTTCAGGGGTTTAAAGATACTTATAATACAGATAATATATGGTCTCTTACCTGCTTCACAGATGTAGGTCATGTGCACCATAGCCAGCAGTGGCACAGCAATATCCATACACAGCCTCATTGCCTCTCAACAAGCAAAGTGCAATGCCCCTAAAAGCCCTAGCTCTTTGTATGTTACCTGAGAAAACACCACGCCCCCCCCCAAGCACCTCAACAACATCGTTCATCGTGTGTGTGTGTGTGAGCATGTGTATGTGTGTGTCTGTAGAATCTAGACAGGTGGAACAAGGCCAAAGAGGGTGTTCTATTTCTAAGCATTTACTTATGGATGCGCCACGAGCAGCTTAATTTCAGGTCAAATTAGCTTGTTCAATAAGGAAAAATATATAAACAATCACACATTACTGCACTAATCAAACTAAAGAGCAGACACAAATGTAACATGGTGTGTATCACGTAAATCCCTCATCGCCACAACAGTTATGACACAGACTAGTTGTAAGTAACATATTTCTGTTGTGTTCTATTTAAAAAGTAGAAATTGCTTATCTGGCTGAACTTATCGGTAGTTATCGGTTTCTATAGTATAGTCTAAAACAGGATACTTCCACTGCTGTATTTAGTCACTTTGTTAAGAATAGCAAATTGTATTACTCAGCTATTACTCAGGAGTCAGGACTGAATGTGGGCACTTTCATTATAGGTGTTCCATTCGCTCTACCCTTCAGTTCAGGTTCACCAAGGCAACATTGAAACAATTTGGCTCCTGTGTAGCGGAGCACTACAAATCAGATCCTGAAGATTCTTGAGGATTAAGCACATAGGAGGGTGATAGTGGTTTGAGGACAAAGAGTCTTCTTGTGATGCAGAGTGTCGCATTACTCTACCCCCATAATTATGGGGCCAAAGAATTTAGTGAGGGCACAGGGGACTATGTCTAATGGTGTCTCGCAATGCTTAGCAAAACGCCTAGAGTCGATGTCCTCACCCCCGCGGAAATATAATTAGCATAATTTTAAAAATCACCATAAAAATAATTTTCAAACGAGATATTCTGTCTGTATTACTCATAGCCATCAAGTATTCTTAGGTCAGGGACTGATTCCGAATCATTCTCTCGTGCATTTCACTATTCTCTCAGGGCAAAAATCGTACTCTCATGAAACCATTCCATTGGAAACCTTGGAGAATTTGCATGGTTGGTGAAAGTTGGGATATTACATTGAGGGCTCAAACCGATACAAAAATGTCACAGACAGACACATCTTTAGAATTTCAGTGACAATGTACTCTGTACTGCCTACAGGGAGGAGGTGAGGGCCCTCGGAGTGTGGTGTCAGGACAATAACCTCACACTCAACGTCAACAAAACTAAGGAGATGATTGTGGACTTCAAGAAACAGCAGAGGGAACACCCCCCTATCCACATCGATGGAACAGTAGTGGAGAGGGTAATAAGTTTTAAGTTCCTCGGCATACACATCACAGACAAACTGAATTGGTCCACTCACACAGACAGCATCGTGAAGAAGGCGCAGTAGCGCATCTTCAACCTCAGGAGGCTGAAGAAATTCGGCTTGTCACCAAAAGCACTCACAAACTTCTACAGATGCCCAATCTTGAGCATCCTGGCGGGCTGTATCACCGCCTGGTACGGCAACTGCTCCGCCCACAACCATAAGGCTCTCCAGAGGGTAGTGAGGTCTGCACAACGTATCACCAGGGGCAAACTACCTGCCCTCCAGGACACCTACACCACCTGTTGTTACAGGAAGGCCACAAAGATCATCAAGGACAACACCCACCCGAGCCACTGCCTGTTCACCCCGCTATCCTCCAGAAGGCGAGGCCAGTACAGGTGCATCAAAGCTGGGACCGAGAGACTGAAAAACAGCTTCTATCTCAAGGCCATCAGACTGTTAAACAGCAACCACTAACATTGAGTGGCTGCTGCCAACACACTGACTCAACTCCAGCCACTTCAATAATGGGAATTGATGGGAAAGGATGTAAAATATATCACTAGCCACTTTAAAGAATGCTACCTAATATAATGTTTACAAACCCTACATTATTCATCTCATATGTATACGTATATACTGTACTCTATCATCTACTGCATCCTTATGTAAAACATGTATCACTAGCCACTTTAACTATGCCACTTTGTTTACATACTCATCTCATATGTATATACTGTACTCGATACCATCTACTGTATCTTGCCTATGCTGCTCTGCACCATCACTCATTCATATCTTTATGTACATATTCTTTATCCCCTTACACTGTGTATAAGAAATTAGTTTTGGAATTGTTAGTTAGATTACTTGTTGGTTATTACTGCATTGTCGGAACTGGAAGCACAAGCATTTCGCTACACTCGCATTAACATCTGCTAACCATGTGTATGTGACAAATAAAATTTGATTTGATCTTCCTATCTTAATGAAGGCTTAGCAGAGTTGCCACTCACTCTCTCCCAGGCTTTGGCTTGTTTACCTGTTCAGGTGTCACCGGTCCAGAATTCCAGCCTTGACGATGTTGCTCAGCATCTTACTTTCTGGTTTGTAACATTCCATGGGAAGTGGCACTGTAGTGAGTGCCCTATGTTCTGGTTGTTTGGCACAAGAGACAGCTTCCTGGCTCTGCCTAAATGGACCCAATAAGGACACTAAACTCGATACACTGTTGCGAACTTACTGACAGAACTGTGTTTTCTCGAACTTTCAGCCATGATGGTAGAAGGCTGGATCAGTGGTGTGTTTGTCTCTCTAATGTAGCTCACCAAATATTAATCTCTTCTTCAACAGCATTCAATAAACTACCAATGAGTCTAGACATTCTCCATCCAAATGAATGGTCACAGTGCTACTATCAATGCAGTGTTAGTCCTTTATTTATTTTCTTAGAAAGAAAAGCAACCTTACTTAAGCCCTTTGTACCTCCCTTCTCAGATATGTAGTAATTTGATCTTTTATTGTTATTCATAACAATCATATTGCTGTTATTAAAGCTATTGAAATAATCATACATTAATAGAGTCGTACTTTTATGCAATGAAGAGACTGAAAAATAAACGAGAAGTAATGTCTTCATGTTTATATCATGTACAGTTTTATACTATTAAACATTGTAAGTGGTTCAGGAGTCAGTAAAGGCAGAGAACAATATGTGGTGTAAAAAACCCCACAAAAATACAAATATACGCAATCAGGATAAAAACAAATTCAAACTTAATCATTGGATTTTAAGAAGACATTATTTAAAAAATGACTAATTCATAATTGATCACTAAAATACATATTCAGATACATCATTTCATTTTCTAAAGTGCCGTTTTTAAATACAATTATTCAACTGATTGCATTTAATTGTGTATCGCTACATAATACTATTTAAAAAGAGCTGTGATAGAATTACAAATGTGAGTATAACTACCTTGTCTCACACCTTTAGCACAAAACATAAACATCACTTTCCAAAACATGTAAATGTTCAGAAAAAAAAGGTGAGATGGGGTTGGAGGTAATATAAATATCTGTGCCTCTTTGTGTCTCTTCAAAATCACACCAACACTCACATTCACCTACATACAGTACTCTATATGATGCCCAGGTGACATTAAATAATTGATAGCATACAGTTTCATAATGATAGCTTTTCTTGTTTTGAACTTTTGGATTATGATGACATGCAACTAAGAAGGCACTGTTAGGGATAGGAACTTTCTCTGTGAGAGAATTCACATTGAGATGCGTGACCTTAGATTGCATGAGAAGATTTTGAATGTGCCAATTAGTTAATTGGATTGTTTCCTATTAACACTATATATTGATTGTATGTGCAGGTACCGTGTGCTTTTTATACTGTATCCTAGAGAATGACTCTTGGATATACACAGCTTAAAATGAAAAGTAGCCACTGCTGTGACACTGTAGAAAAACACCCACTTTGGCTTTATTTCTAGAGTCGTTGCAATACGGAACACTATGTCCACTAGTGAATAGCTGCTCCCCTCTTTGACGCTCACACTCATGCCAGTTACTCTGGATTGAGATGTCACAGCTATAGTTTGGCCTATGTTACTGACTGTAACAGTAGCCCAATGCAGAGTCAACCTTCCTTCTCTGTCTCTCTCTGTGTCTCTGCTCTGAGTAGGATAGTGAAGGCATTGTGTCATGGCTTGTCGACCAGTCCTTGTAACAGGTAGAAGTTCCTTGCTGTTGTCTGAGTTGTGCAGTCAGAGGAGCACATCACAGCAGTTCTTTGTCCATTCACACGTATAACACACACATGTGTGCAAACTCCAACAGATTCCAACTAAATTGTATACCTGGACCAGTTGGTCTCTACACCTCTTTCTCTCCATTACTGTGAAAGGACGTACGTCTCAAGTTCTCCTTGACCTTGACAAACTCTGGGGCTTTCACTGTCTCCTCTTGTTTTTCCTGCTCCTTCTCCAACTGTATTAGAAAGAAAAGGGAGTTTATTCAATCAATTTGTAACTGATGCCTTTGTAAAATGTTCTATAGCAATATAATTGTATTGACCGATTGATGATTCCTACCACTTCTAGCTTATCCTTCCTCTTGAGGAGCTCTTGTTCCAGAGGAGAGATCTTCTTTCTGGCCTCATCTTCTTCCTTCCTCTGCTTTATCACTTTTTCCCTCTTCCTGGCCTCTAACACTCGCTGCAGCTCCGGCTTAGACTCCACACCAACAACACCACCCCTATGAGCCGGCGGGACAGAAGGTATTTACTAAGGTCATATGCATTTGAATTTAACTTCAATGTTTTCATCTTGTCTCCAGCAGAGGTCACTCTTATCATGCCAAATGCTAAATTCTGATTTTGCTCTGTCATCTGATATCCTGTCCTCACCCATTGATACAACCAAACGTGGAAGGATTAAGTTGCAGTTTAGTAAACAACAATTGCGTAGAAGTAGCCTAAAGCAAAGTTTCCTGCTGATAAAGGCTCCTGTAGTCCTAACATGAGCGGGCTAGGGACTGGTGATCCACGAGCTGTGTTTTTGTGTGTGTCTCTGAATCTCTATGGTGATGCCAATCCATTTAGATTGGCAGCCTCTTTTCAAATTAGATAGAAAAAGCCAACAGGAGTCTTTGTGGGACCTTTATTCTATCAGGATGGCAAAAAAAAATCCTTCTCAATTGTTAATATGCTTTGAATTTACTCAATCACTGCACGTGGCCTCTAAAACTGATAAAGAATACATTCAATATCTACCCTCAATATCTCATATCAGCTAACTTCAGAGTGACAAGCTATTACACTCAGGATAAGATAGGTGTTGAACTCTCCACTGGGCAAGAACTGGTTGAATCCATGTTGTTTCCACGTCATTTCACCCCAAAATACGTGATTACGTTGAATCAATGTGAAAAACGTATTGGATTTGCGAAAATCCACCTAAATCCAACTTTTAGGTGGATTTAACTTTGAACCGGAATCCAATGACATGGTGACATTTTGGTTGGTTTCACTTTTAACTCATGTTAGTTGACAACTCAACCAAATGTAAATCAAAACAGTGGGACTCTTGGCAATCCTCCTCTCAGCTCTCCTCTGTGAGACGGCTAATTAAATCAATGTAGTGCCTTCTTCTTCCTTAGGGAGGTGCAGTCACAGGTTTGTATTACGTGGCAGATAGAGGGAGGGCTGCTATGGGAGGTGTGATTAGTGTTTTCATTAATTTTGTCTGTGCTCATCGAATAAGTCGGAGAGGTGTACACAAACAAACATGGAGGTGATTAAAATAGAGTGATTCTGTGTTCATCAGCATTCACCCGCTTCTCTGAACACAAAACAAATAAAAATCAAATCACATTTTATTGGTCACATACACATATATAGCAGATGTTATTGCGGGCGTAGCGAAATGCTAGCTCCAACAGTGCAGTAGTGTCTAAACGCACACACGCACACGCACACTCTCATGCACACACTACTAGACTGCTGTGTATAGCAGCAGCCTGTTTATGAAATGAACACACTACCAGTATTGACTACAATCGATTTTCCCCAAGAAATCTATGGAAGGTATAGTTCGCTGGCCAACCACAGGACAAGAATAGCACATTAAAAGGGCTGATATTTGAGCCCACTATATTACTTTCTGGTTTCTGTTGTCTATACTCATGACCCTGGGACCACTGACTCCTCTATACCTCCTCAATGCTTAGAAATCCATAGATAGGCTCCTGTTTCCTTCCTAGCTACGCAGCATTGTGAACTGGAGTGACATTTGAACCCAAACATGTTTTTTTCTCTCTGTGTGTTGTTGTCAATGCTTTTTAGTCCCTCTTTTCTCTTCTATCCGCCCCCTCAGATCTCCCAGCTATCAATGCCACTCAATGATATAAAAAACCTTATCTACAGCGAGAGAGCGAATGAGAGGAGGAGAGAAAAAGCAATCAGAGAAAAGAGAGTGGAGACCAATCAGTTAGAAAGAGAGACTGTTCAGTTTGATGACCTAATTCCTGCACCCCCACCTCTGTGGTGTGGCTTATCTCCCAGCGTTGTTAAGGCTCTCTCTGTCATGGTGCCCAACACAGATTGCCTCTTCTGGGCTTTGACTCTCACAGCCATACCCCTCTTAGCACCAGTAGCAGTGCCAACCCAAGCCCTGCAGATAAATGCTTAATTGAAAGTATGGTGCCATGCCATTTACCTCTGAGTATCTGCCTGCCTGCCTGCCTGTAGAAAAGCAGACGCTAATGCATGTGTGTGCATCTCAAGGGAAATATAATAATCTGCTGATCACGGCCAAATGGGTCCCTCGATGTGGTGTCTGTTTGTTCTAGATGAACATTGACAGAAGCACCAAAGCAGGCTCAGTGAAAGATAACCTTACATAGCACCAAGCACATATATGGAATACTGTATGTTAGACCAGAAATTCCTGCTACATTTATCAATTCATTTCTATGTTTTTATATTCTTCCAATTTCTCACTCTAAGAACACTCCATGTTTAGTATGGTTTTTCCTCTCTCTGTCATATCAACACTGGACGGTGGACATATTTAATAATGGTCATATTACTAGAATAGAGGCTGCAGGTGAGACATGCATGTCCTTTCTTTAACAGATTTATTTTAGAGTGAATTATGTATTACTAGACTAGTGGGCTATAAACGATTGGTCTGGCTCTCCTGTATGATAATGTTGTTATTATAACCTATTTAGCACCTGATTGATTAACGGACTAACTACAGTGTAATCAAGTTCAGATACACCATGAAAATTAATTAACATACTGTAGATTGATTACAGAATGAGAAGAGCAGATAGGGGAGGTATTTCACTGTTAGGTACTGCATTCTATCTTCCTGGGAATGGGGTTTCCGGGCCATTATATATTATATTTGTATAATTATATTATATAATTGTATTCTTCTTGCATGTTGGAAAAGGTTTGGATTCATGTTTATGATCACTGAATAGCATGACTATAAATACAAATCCAACTGCATAATGAAACAAACAAGAGGAACACTAGAAAACAGCTGGGCTCGAGGGGCATAAAAGGCCCCCTTGCATGCTCTCTTAAAAACTTCTTAGGGCTGCAATCCCGTTAACGGGATCGATATGACAACAGCCAGTGAAAGTGCAGGGTGCCAAATTCAAAACAACAGAAATTTCATAATTAAAATTCCTCAAAGATTCATGTATCTTATACCATTTTAAAGGTAATCACAATGTCCGATTTCAAAAAGACTTTACAGCGAAAGCACCACAAACGATTATGTTATGTCACCACCAACTCATATAAAAATTCAGCCATTTTTCCAGCCAAAGAGAGGAGTCACAAAAAGCACAAATAGAGATAAAATTAATCAATAACCTTTGATGATCTTCATCAGATGACACTCATAGGACTTCATGTTACACAATACATGTATGTTTTGTTTGATTAAGTTCATATTTATATAAAACAAATCTCAGTATACATTGGTGCATTACGTTTACTAGTTCCAAAAACATCCGGTGATATTGCAGAGAGCCACATCATTTTACAGAAATACTCATTATAAATGTCGATAAATACAATTGTTAGACATGGAAATATAGATATACCTCACAATGCAACCGCTGTGTCAGATTTCAAAAAAACCTTACGGAAAAAGCAAACCATGCAATAATCTGAGACGGAGCTCAGAAAAATAAATGATCCGCCATGTTGAAGTCAACAGAAATCAGAAATAACATTATAAATATTCCCTTACGTTTGATGGTCTTCATCAGAATGCGCTCCCAGGAATCCTAGTTCCACAATAAATGTTTGTTTTCTTTGATAATGGCCATTATTTATGTCCAAGTAGCTACTTTTGTTAGCGTGTTTAGTACACAAATATAAACGCTCGGGAAGGTCCAACCGATTGTCGGACGAAAGCTTCAAAAAGTTATATTACAGGTCGAAGAAACTTTTCAAACTTAGTGTAGAATCAATCTTTAGTATGTTGTTATCATAAATCTTCAATAATGTTCCAACTGGATAATCCCATTGTTTGTAGAAATGCAATGGAATGCAGGTCGCTATCACCTGCTATCATGTGACCAGGACCTGGCTCTCTGCCAGACCACTGACTCAAACAGCTCCCATCCGGCTCCACATCACAGTAGAAGCCTCATTCAAGTTTCTAAAGAAGGTTGACATCTAGTGAAAGCCTTAGGAAGTGCAACATAACGAATATCCCACTGTGTATTCAACAGGGGCTGGGTTGAAAATCGACCGACCTCAGATTTCCCACTTCCTGTTTGGATTTCTTCTCAGTTCTGTTATACTCACAGACATCATTCAAACAGTTTTAGAAACTTCAGAGTGTTTTCTATCCAATACTAATAATAATATGCATATATTAGCAACTGGGACTGAGGAGCAGGCCATTTACTCTGGGTACCTCCGGACACCTTTCATTCAAGCTACTCAATACTGCCCCTGCAGCCATAAGAAGTTAAAGGTTTGAGTTCCCACTGTCCCCTAAAGGATGGTTGGAGTGCTTGAGCCATGGGGATTTGCCCAGTTCCCAACAACTCAGTGATTGGGACAGTATCTTGAGGGGTTGTCACCTAGCAACAACTGGCTTCTAATTGGCCTGCTAATTAAAGAGATCTGAATGTTGAGAGAAAGAGAGAGACAGACGGCAGGTTTCAATGGAGAGAAAACACTGCTCTGTTTGGTTAGTTGCTATTTTATATGCCTTAAGGCAAGTTTGTGCATATTATGACAACATTTGAAGATGTTTTTGTTCGTTTTGGTCTTTGGCAAGGTTTTTTTTGGCTGTTTGTTCACAGAAAAGTTGTCCTTGCCCCTTCGTCGGTCATTGGTCAACATTAGGGATTCTTCAATGAAGTGTTTGTTGTCATACAATGATAGACGACTCCTTTTATGCAAATGTCACTAGAGAATTACTGCAACAAACATCTTAATGTAAAATTGCGCAACTATGATCTCCTCTGCAATAACGTCTAAATTATTGACAGATTTCTTTAGTTATTTTTTTATTAATTCTGACTATTTTGAGGAAGTGTATACTGGCTACGGCATCTCAAGATGAACAAACGGAACTATTGTCGCTTTTTTTGTTTTTCAAGCAAAAATCGTTTCATTTTTTTCATCCTAAGATCCAAACACAGCTGATTCTCTGTAGTCATTTAGAATTCCTATTTGTGACCCTTTAAATAGTGGGTGGGGGAGATTAACACCCATCTCCCCCAAACTCTTTTAGAAAAAAGGTACTATCTAGAACCTTAAAGGGTTATTCAACTGTCCCCATAGGAGAAACCTTTGAAGAAGCATTTTTGGTTATAGGTAGCAAAACGGGTTCTACCTTGAAACAAAAAGGGTTTTCTGAATAACCCTTTTGGAACCCTTTTTATATAAGAGTGTACCCAACCTGGCATGTTGAAAATATCCTGCCTCCTGGGAACTAAATATTTTGGGAACTTTTAAGTGTAGTTAATAGCATATGTTGTGAGTGGATCTCCAAGACCCCTTTCAGAAATCATTTTGGAGGGGCAGTTTATGGGGTTCTAGTCAGGAGAGGGAGAGAGGGGAAATGGGAATGTTGCCTATGCTGTAACACTTTGTTCCAATCATTATGACCCTTTTTAAATCCAATCCTTTCTGTTTGTTATGTTGTTACAATAAAGTACCTTTGGTTTATATAATTGAGAAGTGGGATTACACCATTGTAGTATTACGATCAGTTGTCATCTGACCTTTTGTGACTAATGATGTCTATGTTTTAGAATGTACTTCTCCTTTTATGTAAATCCGTACATGTTTAGGTACATATAGTGATTATGAGTAATCCTGGATCTCTTTATTTTTGTAATGCCTCGATATGGGTATGTGCCTTTAATGTCATCATATGGATCTGTAATGGGGCATTACTGTAGGAAAATCCATCCTCTCATACAAAATGAGTATTAGTGATGCAAAACATTACAGAGGGCTTGGCTTAGAATGCTGAATGCCTTGTCAGGTTGACCTGTGTGTACACACAGATGTACACACAGAAGAGCTGGAAAACACTGATAGCTAGATTGCTGGATAATAACCTCAATCAGCTGTCTTATACAACATTTTGTATGGGACTCTGTTGGGTGGGAGTTGTACCTTTTCTGGCTCATTAGCAGCTCTCGTTGGAGGTCCTGGTGGCTTTTGGAGGCTTTCACTGGATTAAGGAGCTTTTTGGGCTTGATGAGATCATGGTCTCCCTCCATGTAATTGGGCTGGGGGATGTAGTCAGCCACTGGGGGCTGGTCCCTGTGAGGGTAGTCCTGAGGTGGGTGGCTCCCATCCTGCCTGGGCTGCTGCTCCCACTGCAGGTTCGCATAGGCCGATGCTGTAGGACAGAGAGTAGAAGAGAGGGTGGGACAGGATGAATGAACAGAGAAAGATACCAGCGTTAGTGATTGCGAAGGGAAACAGGGTAATCACATACTAGCAATTGAGGCTTGAGCGAGGGAAACAGGAAGGTGGCCATAGGTTCCACATTCCCATAAAGGGGCAATAGCCGCTGCATCCACAGAACAGGAGATGGGAAAATATTCCTGCTGATTGGCACACATTAGCAACAGCTGAGCAACGGCAGGTTATCCGCAAGGCACTTGGCTCTGTTTGCGCTCTTTGGAGCTGTGTGTTGAGATGCTGAAACGCTAGTTTACACCCACTTCGCTAACTGTTAAACATACAGTCGCGGCCAAAAGTTTGGAGAATGACACAAATATTAATTTTCACAAAGTCTGCTGCCTCAGTTTGTATGGTGGCAATTTGCATATTCTCAAGAATGTTATGAAGAGTGATCAGATGAATTGAAATAAATTTCAAAGTCCCTATTTGCCTTGCAAATGAACTGAATCCCCCAAAAACATTTCCACTGAAATTCATCCCTGCCACAAAAGGACCAGCTGACATGTCAGTGATTCTCTCGTTAACACAGGTGTGAGTGTTGTCGAGGACAAGGCTGGAGATCACTCTGTCATGTTGATTGAGTTCGAATAACAGACTGGAAGCTTCAAAAGGAGGGTGGTACTTGGAATCATTGTTCTTCCTTTGTCAACCATGGTTGCCTGCAAGGAAACACGTGCCATCATCATTGCTTTTCGCAACAAGGATGTTGCTGCCAGTAAGATTGCACCTAAATCAACCATTTATCGGATCATCAAGAACTTCAAGGAGAGCGGTTCAATTGTTATGAAGAAGGCTTCAGGGCGCCCAAGAAAGTCCAGCAAGCGCCAGGACCGTCTCCTAAAGTTGATTCAGCTGCAGGATCGGGGCACCACCAGTACAGAGCTTGCTCAGGAATGGCAGCAGGCAGGTGAGAGTGCATCTGCACACACAGTGAGGCAAAAGACTTTTGGAGGATGGCCTGGTGTCAAGAAGGGCAGAAAAGAAGCCACTTCTCTCCAGGAAAAACATCAGACTGATATTCTGCAAAAGGTACAGGGATTGGACTGCTGAGGACTGCGGTAAAGTTATTTTCTCTGATGCATCCACTTTCCGATTGTTTGGGGCATCAGGAAAAAGCTTGTCCGGAGAAGACAAGGTGAGCGCTACCATCAGTCCTGTGTCATGCCAACAGTAAGGCATCCTGAGACAATTCATGTGTGGGGTTGCTTCTCAGCCAAGGCAGTGGGCTCACTCACAATTTTGCCTAAGAACACAGCCATGAATAAAGAATGGTACCAACACATCCTCCGATAACAACTTCTCCCAACCATCCAGGAACAGTTTGGTTATGAACAATGCCTTTTCCAGCACGATGGAGCACCTTGCCATAAGGCAAAAGTGATAACTAAGTGGCTCGGGGAACAAAACATCACTATTTTGGGTCCATGGCCAGGAAACTCCCCAGACCTTAACTTGTTATGGCTGCAATCCCGATATCGGGATCGATATGACAACTACCAGTGAAAATAGAGGGCGCCAAATTCAAACCACAGAAATCTCGTAATTACAATTCCTAAAACATACTTGTCTTATACCATTTTAAAGCTATTCTCGTTGTTAATCCAACCCAAGTGTCCGATTTCAAATAGGCTTTTCAGCGAAAGCACTACAAACGATTATGTTAGGTCTCCACCCAACCACAATAAGCACAGCCGTTTTCCAGCAAAATATAGCATTCACAAAAAGCATATATAAAGATAAAATTAATCACTAACCTCGATTTATCTTCATCAGATGACACTCATGGGACTTCATGTTACACAATACATGCATGTGTTGTTTGATAAAGTTCATATTTATATCAAAACATCTGAGTTTACATTGGCGCGTTAGATTCACTAGTTCCAAAAACGTCAAGTGATTTTGCATAGCCACATCGTTTCAACAGAAATACTCATCATAAATGTAGATGATAATACAAGTTATACACATGGAATTATATATGATAAATACATGATAAATGTTTCCTTACGTTTGATGAACTTCATCAGAATGAAGTCCTATAAATCCCAGGTCCACAATAAATGCTTGACTTGTTCGAAAATGTCTGTTATTTTTGTCCAATTAGCTACTTTGGTTAGCGCGTTTGATAAACAATTCCAAAGTCACAAAGCGCGTCCACTATAACATGATGAAATTTCCAAAAGTTCCGTAACAGTCAGTAGAAACATGTCAAACAATGTACTGAATCAATCTTCAGAATGTTGTTTACATATATTTTGAATAACGTTCCAACCGGGAGAATTAGAATTACTTCAGATGAGCGGTGGAATGCAAGTCCTTCCACTGTGAACGCGCCTGGTGAAAGCATGGTCCACTCATGGCTGGTCCCCCCTTTGCTGCTATATCAGCCTCCACTCTTCTGGGAAGGCTTTCCACTAGATGTTTGAACATTGTTGCTTCCATTCAGCCACAACAGCATTAGTGAGGTCGGTCACTGTTGTTGGGTGATTAGGCCTGGCTCGCAGCCAGCATTACAATTCATCGCAAAGGTGTTCGATGGGGTTGAAGTCAGGGCTCTGTGCAGGCCAGTCAAGTTCTTCCACACCAATCTCGACAAACCATTTCTATATGGATCTCGCTTTGTACACGGGGGCATTGGGATACTGAAACAGGAAAAGGCCTTCCCCAGACTGTTGCCACAAAGCACAGAATCGTCTAGAATGTTGTTGTACGCTGCAGCATTAAGATTTTCCTTCACAGGAAATAAGGGTCCTAGCCAAAAAAATGAAAAACAGCCCCAGACCATTATTCCTCCATTATTCCTCACTAAACTTTACAGTTGGCACTATGCATTGGGGCAGGTAGCGTTCTCCTGTCATCCGCCAAACCCAGATTAGTCCGTCAGACTGCCAGATGGTGAAGTGTGATTCATCACTCCAGAGAACGCGTTTCCACTGCTCCAGAGTCAAATGGTGGTGAGCTTTACACCACTCCATGCAATGCTTGGCATTGCGCATGGTGATCTTAGGCTTGTGTGTGGCTGCTCGGCCATGGAAACCAATTTCATGAAGCTCCCAACAAACAGTTCTTGTGCTGACAATGCTTCCAAAAGCAGTTTGGAACTCGGTAGTGAGTGTTGCAATCGAGGACAGATTTTTACGCGCTACGTGCTACCACTTCGCGGCTGAGCCAGAGTTGCTCCTAGATGTTTCCACTTCACAATAACAGCACTTACAGTTGACTGGGGCAGCTCTAGCAGGGCCAAAATTTTAAGAAGTGAGCTCTTCAGTAAGGCCATTCTTATGCTAATGTTTTCCTGTGGAGAATGTATGGCTGTGTGCTCGATTTTATACACCTGTCAGCAATGGGTGTGGCTGAAATAGCTGAATCCACTCATTTAAATGGGTGTCCACATACTTTGTATATACAGTACCAGACAACATTTTTGACCCCCGTATTTATTCAAGGGTTTTACTTTATTTTTTATATTTTCTACATTGTAGAATAATAGTGAAGACATCAACACTATGAAATAACACATGAAATCACGGAGTAACCAAATAAGTGTTAAACAAATCAAATATACTTTATATTTGAGATTGTTCAAAGTAGCCACCACTTGCCTTGATGACAGCTTTGCACAATCTTGGCATTCTCTCAACCAGCTTCACATGGAATGCATTTCCAACAGTCTTGAAGGAGTTCCCACCAATGCTAAGCCCTGTTGGCTGCTTTTCCTTCACTCTGCTGTCCAACTCATCCCAAACCATCTCAATTAGGTTGAGGTCGGGTGATTGTGGAGGCCAGGTCACCTGATGGAGCACTCCATTACTCTCCTTCTTGGTCAAATAGCCCTTACACAGCCTGGAGGTGTGTTGGGTCATTGTCATGTTGCTAAACAAATGATAGTTCCACTAAGAGCAAACCAGATGGGATGGCGTATCGATGCTGTGGTAGCCATTCTGGTTAAGTGTGCCTTGAATTCTAAATAAATCACAGACAGTGTCACCAGCAAAGCACCCCCACACAATCACACCTCTTCCTCCATGCTTCACGGTGGGAACCACACATTTGGAGATCGCTTGTTGGAACCAAAAAGACACGCGGTTGGAACCAAAAATCTAAAATTTGGACTGATCAGACCAAAGGACAGATTTACACTGGTCTAAAGTCCATGTTTCTTGGCCCAAGCAAACCTCTTATTATTATTAGTGTCCTTTAGTAGTAGTTTCTTTTCAGCAATTGAGCCCTGAAGGCATGATTCACACAGTCTCCTCTGAACAGTTGATGTTGAGATGTGTCTGTTACTTGAACTCTGTGAAGCATTTATTTGGACTTCAATCTGAGGTGCAGTTAACTCAAATGAACTTATCCTCTGCAGCAGAGGTAACTCTGGGTCTTCCTTTCCTGTTGCGGTCCTCATGAGAGCCAATTTCATCATAACTCTTGATGGTTTTTGCAACTGCGCTTGAAGAAACTTTGAAAGTTCTTGACATTTTCTGAATTGACTGACCTTCATGTCTTAAAGTAATGATGGACTGTTGTTTTTCTTTGCTTATTTGAGCTGTTCTTGGCATAATATGGACTTGGTTTTTTACCTAATAGGGCTATCTTCTGTATACCACACCTACCTTGTCACAACACAACTGATTGGCTGAAACGCATTAAGAAGGAAAGTAATTCCACAAATTGACTTTGAAGAAGGCACACCTGTTAATTGAAATGCATTCTAGGTGACAACCTCATGAAGCTGGTTGAGAGAATTTCAAGTGTGCAAAGCTATCATCAAGGCAAAGGGTGGCTACCTTGAACAAGCTCAAATATAAATATATTTTGATGTGTTTAACACTTTTTTGGTTACTACATGATTCCATATGTGTTATTTCATAGTGTTGATGTGTTCACTATTATTCTACAATGTAGAAAATAGTAAAAATAAAGAAAAACCCTTGAATGTGAAGTGTCCAAACCTTTGACTGGTACTGTCTATAGTGTACGTGAAGCAAAGACATGGGTTTATACTGTCTGTACCTAATGTCCCAGCCCTTTGTTTTCTACACATATTTATTTTCTCCATCAGAACAGACAGATTAAGAGGCACCTGATCCATGCCAGACTAATTCTGGAGAGAGATCAAGTGTCATATGCAAGTAGGCTCGCTCAGAACAATGACTCTCTTTCGCAGGTGCAGGTAGACACCATCTCTGCTACTTAATATTTCAGAAAATTAAATTAGCTGTGGTTGTCTTGTCTCAGTATTCCCCAATCAGGGCTAGTGACAGGATGTTGATGGACTGGGACCAACAGGAGATGATGTTGAGCATTGAAAACAGTAAGACATACATCAACTAATTTTAGATGGAGAAATACATGTGTCTCTTGGGTTGCTGTGGAAATACAGGTGATTGAATTCAGGCCATTGTTTGAAATGCTAGTTAAGGCTATTTTGGTCATCTGCCTCATTCCCATTTGGACAGAATGCCACTAACAGCAGGTTGACAAGTACAGTGCCAGTCTTGCATTTTAGCTGTGTTGTCACGTTCTGACCTTAGTTACTTTTTTATGTCTTTGTGTTAGGTTGGTCATGGCGTGAGTTGGGGTGGGTTGTCTATGTTCTTTTTTCTATGTTATATTTTCTACGTGTTTGGCCTCGTATGGTTCTCAATCAGAGGCAGGTGTCGTTCGTTGTCTCTGATTGAGAATCATACTTAGGTAGCCTTTTCCCACCTGTGTTTTGTGGGTGATTATTTTCTGTTTAGTGTGTTTTGCATCTGACAGAGCTGTTTCATTATTTTCACGTTGTTATTTTGTATTTCAGTGTTCAGTAATATACATCATGAACAGATACCACGCTGCACGTTGGTCTGATATTTCATACTCGTCGTCAGACGACTAAGACAACCGTTACATGTGTACAGTACAGTAACTTGTAAGGAACAACAGCAGAAGTATATGACCTAGGCGGTCCTGTTTGTCTGAGGATTATAAGGGCATTATTAGTCACTGAACAGTGTGGGAGGGAGAGCACAAGTAAAATGCAATTCACCGAGAGGGAAAGATAGAAAGTAATAGAAAGAGAGAAAGCAATAGAGAGAAGGAGAAGATGAGAGATATAGTAATCAAAAGAAAAAGAGCAGTACAAAAAGAGCTGAGTGAGAGGGAAGTACAGTAGGGAGAGAGATGGGATAAACAAATTAATAGAAAGTAAGTGAGCAACACAGGAAAGGAGGGAGGTATACATGGAAATTAATAAAAAGAGAGACATACAGAAAGAGAACCAGAGTCATTGTTTTTTATGAGTGCTGGTCCAGCAATGCAAACTCGCTGTAATCACAGATGCCTTCTATAGTGAGCCTTGGTGGTAAATGGAGGGAGCCGTTTCCAGAGTTGTGGACACCGGTCCACAAGTCACAAATTTGATGAAAATAAAATAACATGAGACTTTATTTGGACTCGGAGCCTCAAGACTCAGGACTCAACAATGACTTGAGACTGATGACTTGAACTTATCTGGCCAGGTTTTGTAATGTTTTGCCACACATTTTGTGGAGTAATGTAGTTGGATTACTCTGTATGCAGCCAGAGACAGAAGCCGCAGCATCGCCCTTGCAAAAATACATTTGCAGCTTCAAAAATGGTTTCGTATAAGAATATTAACTTTTTAGTTTGCAACCTAATCAGCAATGTGGCAACAATTACTAATATAGGCCTACTGGTATGATAATTGTTTTGTACTTATGAAGCTTGCATTTGAAATTTGTTTATAATGAATTATTACTGTGGCGAAGACGCATCATAGGCACGGCTCTTCACTTGCGCACTCCAAACTCCCTCCAATGGGGAGTGCTATTTTTCTCTTGTTGAAATGTGTGTTCTTGCTTTCACACGTTTGCATCGGCCCTATGTGATAAATCTATATTCCATCTAATACTACAATAATTTATAGCGTTTCAACATTCCATCCCTGTGCCTTGCATTGTTTGATAGACCAACAATACATTTGAATTTAGCCAACCATTTCTTACCCACTGAGTGGGCGTAATGTTTATTGTGCACATGAACGTTCACAAGACTCATGTAGAAGTTATGTTTATTTAACTCAATGTATGGCTTCCTTTGTTCATATTTTCCGGGTAATATCAGAGTTCCGTGTGTCTGTGTCCTATGTCGCTTGTCATTTATGTTTGTGCGTAATAGGAGCGCGTGCACCTCAGTGGGTATAGAAATAGGCTACGTGGCCTGCACTCCACGCTTTGCAGTCAGAATGTTGACGAAGAGAAAATGATTGTTCCATGTACGTATGAAGTATCATTAATAATCATTAAGTCAGATTAAGATGAACGTAACAATGTAACAAAGGATCTGTAAATTACCTTTTACATTGTAGAACCAGTTTATTGGTTGAAATTGATATAATGGCGCCAGAGGATATGGCTTCAGTTTTATGGGCTCCTAACCAATTGTGCTATTGTTTGTGTCTCTTCGCGTTATTCGTAACTCATTTTGTACATAACGTTTCTGCCACCGTCTCGTATGACCAAAAAAGAGATTCTGGATATCTTATTCCTCACCTCATACTGGTACGAAGATTCTTTCTTTAACCTCTTACACCTATGGTGGCGCTATTTCATTTTTGGAAGAAAAACGTTCCCGTTTTAAACAAGATATTTTGTCACAAAAAGATGCTCGACTATGCATATAATTGCTACTGTTCGAAAGAAAACACTCTGACGTGTCCAGAAATACAAATATCTTCTCTGTGCGTGCCCTTTAACGTGAGCTTCAGGCAAAACCAAGATGACTTGGCATCCAGGAAATGACAAGGATTTTTGAGGCTCTGTCTTTCATGATCTCCTTATATGGCTGTGAACGCAAGAGGAATGAGTCTGCCCTTTCTGTCGTTTCCCCAAGGTGTCTGCAGCATTGTGACGTATTTGTAGGCAGATCATTGGAAGATTGACCATAAGAGACCACATTTACCACGTGTCCGCCCGGTGTCCTGCGCCGAAATTGGTGCGCAAAAGTCACCTGCCAGTATTTTTCCATGGGGCACAGAGAGAGAAGCAAGCTTCCACGAACTGCATGTCAATGAAGAGATATGTGAAAAAACACCTTGAGGATTGATTCCAAACAACGTTTGCCATGTTTCGGTCGATATTATGTAGTTAATCCGGAAAAAGTTTCACGTTGTAGGTGACTGCATTTTCGGTTCGTTTCGGTAGCCAGGCGCAATGTAGAAAACGGAACGATTTCTCCTACACACAGACGCTTTCAGGAAACACTGCGCATCTGGTATGTGGCTGGGAGTCTCCTCATTGAAAACATCAGAAGCTCTTCAAAGGTAAATGATTTTATTTATTTGGTTATCTGGCTTTTGTGAAAATGTTGCGTGCTACATGCTACACAAAATGCTATGCTAGCTTTGCATACTCTTACACAAATTAGTCAATTTCTATGGTTCAAAAGCATATTTTGAAAATCTGAGATGACAGTGTTGTTAAGAAAAGGCTAAGCTTGAGAGCAAACGCATTATTTTAATTTTATTTGCGATTTTCAGAAATCGTTAACGTTGCGTTATGCTAATGAGCCTGAGGCTTAGTCACAATCCCGGATCCGGGATGGGGAGTTTCAAGAGGTTAACGAGTCAGACGCAAAGGATTTACTTCAGACACCGGACAAGACCCAAATCCACATGAAGAAGAGACAGAGATATAGGGGTCGTAGGTCGGGAGGCCTTGTAAGAATCCAACGGCGAGTGTGTAACCCGCCTCTACCATCAGTCCTATTAGCCAACGTGCAATCATTGGATAATAAACTGGATGAGCTCCGATCAAGACTATCCTACCAACAGGACATTAAAAACTGTAATATCTTATGTTTCACAGAGTCGTCGCTGAACGACGACAGTGTGGTAGGATTTTCCATGCATTGGCAAGATAGAACAGCTGCCTCCGGTAAGACGAAGGGTGGCGTCTGTGTCTATTTGTCAATAACAGCTGGTGCACGATATCTAATATTAATGAAGTCTTTAGGTTTTGCTCACATGAGTATCTCATGATAAGCTGTAGACCATACTATTTACCAAGATTGTTTTCATCTATATTTTTGTGCAACCAGAGGAAAGAAACTCTAGAACACCTTAACTCCACACACAGAGACACGTACAAAGCTCTCCCTTGCCCTCCATTTGCCAATTACTTTTTACCATCACTCTATCCTCCTGATTCCTGCTTACTAGCAAACACTAAAGCAGGAAGTACCAGTGACTCGCTTAATACTTAAGTGGTCAGATGACGCAGATGCTAAGCTACAGGACTGTTTTGCAAGCACAGATTTTTCCGATGACATTTAGGAGTACACCACATCAGTCACAGGCTTCATCAATAAATGCATTGATGACGCCGTACCCACAGTGACCATACGTACATACCCCAACCAGAAGCCATGGATAACAAGCAACATCCACACTGAGCTAAAGGGTAGATCTGCCGCTTTCAAGGTGCGAGACTCTAACCTGGACGATTATAAGGAATCCCTCCAACGAACCAGCAAACAGGCAAAACGTCAATACAGGACTAAGATTGAATCCTACTACACCGGCTCCGACGCTCATCGGATGTGGCAGGGCTTGCAAACTTTTAGGGACTACAAAGGGATGCACAGTGAGCTGCCTAGTGGCACGAGCCTACCAGACAAGCTAAAGGACTTTTATGGGCCCCTCAGGGGTGCGTGATCAGTCACCTCGTGTACTCCCTGTTCACCCATGACTGCATGGCCAAACACAACTCCGACACCATCATTAAGTTTGCCAATGACACAACAGTGGTAGGCCTGATCACCGACAATGTGTTGTCTGCAAACTTGATGATTGAGTTGGAGGCATGCATGCCCACGCAGTCATGGGTGAACAGGGAGTAAAGGAGGGGGCTGAGCAAGCACCCTTGTGGGGGCCCTGTGTTGAGATTCAGCAAAGTGGAGGTGTTGTTTCCGACCTTCACCACCTGGGACTCAGCTTGAGACTCAGACCTTGTGACTTAAGACTTGCTTCTGACTCGAGTAATAATGACTTGGTCCCACCTCTGGCTATTTCTAAAGCAGTAGCGATTTCTAAAGAAGCTTACTGTACTCCAATTCTTTGCTGGCACTCTACACATCTCTACACAACCACTCATACAGTGAGAGGAATGTGCTCTCTATGGGTGTACTGTGTATGTATTGTGTGTGTGTGTGTGTGTGTGTGTGTGTGTGTGTGTGTGTGTGTGTGTGTGTGTGTGTGTGTGTGTGTGTGTGTGTGTGTGTGTGTGTGTGTGTGTGTGTGTGTGTGTGTGTGTGTGTGTGTGTGTGTGTGTGTAAAATAGACAAGAATCTCAAAAGATCAAGAGCGAGATGCAGAGTGTCACGTGGGAGACGGACACGTGGGTAAATTCAGTAGTTCTTCAGTCATATAATCCTGACTGTGGTTGTATTGATTTGATATTTAGACCAAGCTAGATGTCATCTCAATGCACCCTGGGTAAGTTAATTGTACCTCTGTGCCCTGAGTCCATCATCCAGTTGCATTGGGACAATGCGTTTAGAGGGTTCTCTGAAAACCCTCGAAGAGCATGGGAAATACTATTTTCCTCTTGGTGTCTGTGGCAGGAGAGCAGGCTCAGGCTACAGTGGCTAGAGAAACATGAGCCCTTTCAGTCCCCATCCTCCCACATTCTACAGCAAACCATTTTATGGCAATGTAGTTTGAGTCGCTGTTTGTTCTTTTAAATGCTTTTTTTGCCACTAAGTTATGCTATCCTGAGTAAGTGGTTATTGTAGTGAAAGCAGGCTACACATTGTTTGACTATACATTTCTTTGGGAAATAAAGGTGAAATAGGTTGGCCTGTCAATCAATTATTTCCTTATGACTTTCAACCAAGGCACATTCTAATGTTTTTCAGTGAGATTTACTTCCCTGGTATTCTAGGAAGTGCATGCAAATGGCTTGGGTAGGGAATTTATTAGTTCTGACGCTACGCACCTTGGGAGGAAAAATCAGACGAAAGAGTTCTCAGATTGTATACAAACAGAACACTGGTTGTTGTCGTGGCAACGCAGGCTCCCACGGGGCAGGGTGGGAGAGTTGTTTCCCCAGAATACACTGTGAATACAGATTGACGACACACCATGAAATTCAGACTGAGGTTCCATGAAGTCATTATCATTAAAAAAGGCAGGGGTCTAACCTCGTATCAACAGCAGCCAAGGATGACGGATGTTATGCCTAACCAGACAGGCCATCAGAATCATATAGTACGCTACTTAGCATTGTGACTGTAGAGTTGAATTAAGCAAATTATTCACTCAGGGTCACTAGATAAATTAGTGATACAGATAGAACGGTAGACACATTCTGCTTGAATAAGGTACATGGTGTGTATGTTTAAGTAGAGTATGTTACTGTTGCCATATTCATGCAGGGCAGTCGGTCACACACCCTCTGATAACATGCCCTCCAGGCAGTACAGTTTATTTGACTTGATCACAACTCTGCCATTATACCACAGAGGTGAACCCAGTGTTATTCTACTTAAATAAACAAGACATCCAGATACTGCAAGTGAAATCACAGAAAAATAGGTTGCGTAAGGTGGAAGTCTCATACAGTTTGAGCAATATATGACAACAGCACAGCCATTGATCAGTTTAAAGTGCAAATAGGAGGCCAGCACTGTCCAACATGTTAATGTCCCAAGACTCTCAAGAGTACAAACATGAAAATTCAGCTTGGACATTATCTAAATTAATCTATCTGAAATAAACATCATCCCCAAAGCCAATTCCTCATTTGGCCAGCTTTCCTTCCAGTTCTCTGCTGCCAATGACTGGAACGAATTGCAAAAATCACTGAAGCTTGAGACTTATATCTCCCTCACTAACTAAGCATCAGCTGTCAGAGCAGCTTACCGATCATTGCACCTTTACGCAGCTCATCTGTAAATAGCCCACCCAACTATCTCATCCCCATATTGTCATTTATTTTTTCTCTGTTGCACCCCAGTATCTCTACTTGCACATCATCATCTGCACATCTATCACTCCAATGTTAATGCTAAATTGTAATTATTTCGCCTCAATGACCTTTTATTGCCTTACCTCCCTTATCGTCTACATTTGCACACACTGTACATAGATTTATCGACTGTACCTTTGTTTATGTGTAACTCTGTGCTGTTGTTTTTGTCGCACTGGTTTGCTTAATCTTGGCCAGGTCGCATTTGTAAATGATAACTTGTTCTAAACTGGCCTACCTGGTTAAATAAAGTAGATTTTTTTACATAAAAAAAACACTTTATTCAAGGATTACGGATTAGAAAATAATCAAATTAGGTGATTACAATTGCTATGCTGTCGTCATCTTGCCATGTGAAGTCAGAGAGCTTTGTAGCACCTTGGTGTGTCCAGCACATCGTTCCCAAACGGTTAACATGACAATCTGTGCTGCTGTGCCATTGCATCAGTCATAAATATAAGCTAACTGTCCACAACTGATTTTCTGTGAAACTGATCTAATGCTTTTTGTGTCACAACTTCGAGTATATTTTGCTCTGTTTGTCTGTTCCAGGCACTGCCAATGAACCCTCTTAGATTTGTCTGAAACACGTTCTCCCTCATAAATAGAAACCGACAACAACATCTATATAGTATCTACAAAGTTCCCACCAGCTAACCTCAATAATACATCCCACTGTCCTTGCGAAACCATGTTGTATTATCAACATGCTGTACAGATCTCACTACCTTCTCTGTACTTGCACAATGTCCCTTTCCCCTAAATAAAGTCTATAACATATAAAACACTGTCCTGCAAAATCTGGCTTTTGCTGATTCCTCTGTGTCAGCCCTGCTGTTCTGCCATAGTGACAGAGTGGAGTCTGGCTCTGCATGGGTCTTACCTGACTTGACCATCATGTCCCTGGGCCTCCCAGACTGGCCAGGAGGGAACAGGCTGTGGCTGTGGGTGACTCTCTGTGCCATGCCCCTCTCTGTGTCTGTCTCTCTCTCTCTCTGTCCGGGTGTCTCTGTGTGTCCTGTCTCTGAAACCTAAATGTCTCTGTGTAGAAGCCCGTCAGAGGCAGGGCTGGTGCAGCACTCCTTTAAACTTCTGTGCCCAGGCTAGAGTAAACAGTCACATGACCCTGGGCATTCCACTGTCCCGCCCCTCCCGCTCTCCTTCCCTCCCCTCTGTGCTCTCTCACTCTCCCTCTAATATTATTACTCTCTCTTTTGCCTCTCCCTTCCCTCTCTAACATGCTGTTAGATATTCTCTCTCCCCCTCTCATGCTCTCTTTCTCATGCTCTCTCTTACACATTTTTAATCTTCTCTCACTTTTCCTCTATCCACTCATGATCCCTTTCCATCTCCCCTACTCTCTCTCTTTTAAATTATTTCTCACTATTTTCTCTCTTTCTCTTTCACTACCCCCTCTCTCTAGTTCCTTATCCCCCCCCCCACTGTCTCTCTCCATCTCTCCCCCTCTCTCTGATCCTCAATGGTCTATAGCTCGTAGGATTAGCAGAGAGTTTAAGCTCTCTGGCCCAATGCTCATATTAACCATAAATCATCTGGGTGCTTTCATACTCAGCAGAGTGTAGTACAGTAGACAGGCTGGCTGTACTGTGGAAGAGCACACTGGGCTGTACATCTCCACATGACTTTTCCAATGCCTCTGCTTTAAGGGGATGTAAAATGTATACAGCATTAGCTAGGCTACATAGAGATGATGAGCTAGCCTGCCATCATCAGTATCACAGTGATATTTTTCTCCTGACAAAGAGAGGGTTACTTACCACTATGGAAAAGATAACTGGGTGACAAGTTGCTCACTGACTTATTTGTTACAGTTATAAATATTGCTTTTCATTAAACATATCCTTAGTTTTTCAACGAAGCGAGACATGGGAATAGGATTTTAAAAAAATCTCTTCAGCACTCTGAAGAAAACTCTTCAAGACATGTTGACTTAAAGTTGGACTCTTAAGTCTCTGTCGAGTACCACATAGTCCATTTTATTTCACAAAATTGACGCAATCAGAGTTCATCATGTTAGCACAGGTCCTGAATTGTAAGACTCTTGTAAGACCCTTAAGGTTCTTGCTGGATGATTTGGACCCTTTAAAAACATGTTTTCATGCATAACACAAACACTGTAACCAGACCAGTAAAACAGTCAAATGTGCCAAGTGTATGGAAGACAGGTGAGTGGAGGGCCAGGTCCATTACTCTTCTATGTACATGGAAAGGCTGATAACACAGGATGGTAACTCAGAGGTGCTTGGCTTTACTTCCCAGGCCTGTTATTGTTTCATCACACTTAGAAGGCCAGACGTACCTGTGCCATTCTGGTGCTTTCCGTTTTTCACACGCTGCTGCTGTTTGTTGATGTTGTACGCCTTCTGCAGAGAGAGGGGGGGGGGGGAGAGATCGGTTTAGACGATACATCAATACATTTTGATCATATCCGCCCACCATGCTTGTGACGTCATTAGTGTCTCTCCTCATTTATTTTAAATGGACATTACCGGTCTAGGGACCATAAACAGTTGAAGGCCACTGGCTCAGTGACAACAGAACTGAAACACTCCTCCATTGGTGTCCTGTCCCTCTCTTCCCTCCCATCCTCCTCCATCCCTCTCACTTATTTTACTCCTATCCATTCCTCTCTTCATCTTTCTCCTTCATCCTCCTCACCTTTTATCCCTGTTCTTCCCCATACCTCTACTCCATCCTGTAACTGCTTCATCTTTCCCCTCCCTCCCTCCCTCCCTCCCTCCCTCCCTCCCTCCCTCCCCCTCCCTCCCTCCCTCCCTCCCTCCCTCCCTCCCTCCCTCCCTCCCTCCCTCCCTCCCTCCCTCCCTCCCTCCCTCCCTACCTCCCTCCCTCTGGCAGGGCTCCAGAGGCCTGGTTGTTCATAATGAAGCATTGCAGCACAGCCTCTTCACAGGGGTGAGCTGAGCTCCGTTCAAAAGGGCCTTTTGGACGTCCTGTCGTCCGTGTGAAAGGTTATTGTGTTGCCGTCTACGGTTGCTAGGTAAGGCCTTCTCAAGCTTGGTGTGGTGACAAGGCCCTTACTGTCTTGAGTCCCCCCACCAACCCACATCCTGGCATTACTGGGGTGGGTACGTTTCTGTTAATCCACTGGTGGGGTATGGGGTGAATTCTGTGTCTTGCATGGAAATGGAGAGTTGGGGGGGATGAAGGTTTTGAGGTTTCTCCCAAATCTGCCTTTGTCACTGTATTGGGACAGGGTGTTCCTCATGTACTCCCAACTCTAAAATGTTCTGTGAATATGAAAAATTAGAAATAATACATTTCCTCACATGGAAAATACATAATATCTGTTGATTGTATCAAGTACTATGATACACATTTTTGTTGTGACGTGATCAAAGTAGAGGCTTCAGTCATGATAATGTCTAAAGATTTTTTTCATGGTAAATGGAATACATTTTTGTAAAATTGAATAGTTATAATACAAAATTATCACTTTTTTGCAATACATTGCTCTTTATATTAATGCTTTCTCTCATTGCTTTGAAGTACAACAGAGTTGCTCTAAGCAGTATTACAATTAGCAGGGGGCTCTCTAAGAAGGTATAAGAAGAAAAGCCTGTGCCAATAACAATAGAGTCAAGTTTTAAATGAGCTTAGTGTGGAATAAAATCCCTCTATAGTTACAGCCACACACTGCATAAGCCCCTCTGTCATTGATGAGTCAACTCATACTGTCTGAATAACGAACAGTAAGCTCTGTATTGATCTCCAGTGCTTATGAGTGTCCATAACTTTATCCTCTTAAATTTCCTGCCCCAGGAGTGTATCGAGGTTCATGCCTTGCCTCTATAAGTGGACAATCAAATGCAAGCAGGCTCAACCTGTCCTATAACAGGTCTATCTCAGTGCTAGGGTTGCAAAATTCTGGTACCTTTCCCAAAATTACCAAGTTTTCCAGAAATTCCAGTTACAGTAGAGGATTCCTGGGCCAAATTCCTTTCGTAAGCACTGGACCTAGCCCCTACTTAAAAAAAGAAAAGAAGAAAATCACCTTTATTTAACCAGGTAGGCCAGTTGAGAACAAGTTCTAATTTACAACTGCGACCTGGCCAGATAAAGCAAAGCAGTGCGACAAAAACCAACAAAACAGAGTTACACATGGGATAAACAAAAGTACAGTCAATAACACAATAGAGAAATATGTATACAAATCTATATACAGTGTGCAAATGGCGTAAGGAGGTAAGGCAATAAATAGGCCATAGTAGCGAAGTAATTTCAAATTAGCAATTTAACACTGGAGTAAGAGATGTGCAGATGATGATGTGCAAGTAGAAATACTGGTGTGCAAAATAACAAAAAAGTAAATGAAAACAATATGGGGATGAGGTAGGTAGATGGATGGGCTATTTACAGATGGGCTGTGTACAGCTGCAGCGATCGGTAAGCTGCTCAGATAGTTGATGCTTAAAGTTAGTGAGGGAGATATAAGTCTCCAACTTCAGCAATTTTTGCAATTCGTTTCAGTCATTGGCAGCAGAGAACTGGAAGGAAAGGCGGCCAAATGAAGTGTTGGCTTTGGGGATGACCAGTGAGATATACCCACTGGAGCGCGTGCTACGGGTGCGTGTCGTTATGGTGACCGGTGAGCTGAGATATGGCGGAGCTTTACCTAGCAAAGACTTATAGATGACCCGGAGCCGGTGGGTCTGGCGACGAATATGTAACGAGGGCCAGCCGACGAGAGCATACAGGTCGCAGTGGTGGGTTGTATATGGGGCTTTGGTGACAAAATGAACGGCACTGTGATAGACTGCATCCAGTTTGCTGAGTAGAGTGTTGGAGGCAATTTTGTAAATGACAAGTCAAGGATCGGTAGGATAGTCAGTTTTATGAAGTATGTTGGCAGCGTGAGTGAAGGAGGCTTTGTTGCTGAACTGAACTCTGAGAAATAGGTAGCCAATTCTAGATTCAATTTTGGATTGGAGATGCTTAATGTGAGTCTGGAAGGAGAGTTTACAGTCTAGCCAGACACCAAGGTATTTGTAGTTGTCCACATATTCTAAGCCAGAACCGTCCAGAGAAGTGATGCTCGTCGGGCGGGCGGGTGTGAGCAGCGATCGGTTGAAAAGCATGCATTTTGTTTTACTAGCGTTTAAGAGCAGTTGGAGGCCAAGGAAGGAGTGTTGTATGGCATTGAAGCTCGTTTGTAGGTTTGTTAACACAGTGTCCAAAGAAGGGCCAGATGCATACAGAATGGTGTCGTCTGCATAGAGGTGGATCAAGGAATCACCCGTAGCAAGATCGACATCATTGGTATATACAGAGAAAAGAGTCGGCCCGAGAATTGAACCCTGTGGTACCCCTAGAGAAACTGCCAGAGGTCCGGACAACAGGTCCTCCGATTTGACACACTGAACTCTATTTGAGAAGTAGTTGGTGAACAAGGTGAGGCAGTCATTTGAGAAACCAAGGCTGTTGAGTCTGCCAATAAGAATACAGTGATTGACAGAGTCGAAAGCCTTGGCCAGGTCGATAAAGATGGCTGCACAGTTTTTTTAATCGATGGCAGTTATGATATAATTTAGTACCTTGAGCATGGCTGAGGTGCACCTGTGACCAGCTCGGAAACCGGATTGCACAGCGGAGAAGGTACGGTGGGGTTTGAAATTGTCAGTTATTTGTTTGTTAACTTGGCTTTCGAAGACTTTAGAAAGGCAGGGCAGGATGGATATAGGTCTGTAAAAGTTTGGGTCTAGAGTGTCACCCCCTTTGAAGAGGGGGATGACCGCGGCAGCTTTCCAATCTTTAGGAATATCGGACAATACGAAAGAGAGGTTGAACAGACTAGTAATAGGGGTTGCAACAATGGCGGTGGATAATTTTAGAAAGAGAGGGTCCAGATTGTCAAGCCCAGCTGATTTGTATGGGTCTAGGTTTTTCAGCTGCTATCTGGATTTGGGAGAGGGGAAGCTGGGGAGGCTTGGGCTAGTAGCTGCGGGGGGTGCGGAGAAATACATATTGAAATTCTCGATTATCGTGGATTTATCGGTAGTGAGAGTGCTTCCTAGTCTCAGTGCAGTGGGCAGCTGGGAGGAGGTGCTCTTATTCTCTGTGGACTTTACAGTGTCCCAAAACCTTTTGGAGTTAGAGCTACAGAATGCAAATTTCTGTTTGAAAAAATAGCCTTTGCTTTCCTAACTGACTGTGTGTATTGGTTTCTGACTTCCCTGAAAAGTTACATATCGCAGGGACTATTCGATGCTAGTGTAGTATGCCACAGGATGTTTTTGTGCTGGTCGAGGGCAGGCAGGTCTGGAGTGAACCAAGAGCTATATCTGTTCTTAGTTCTACGTTTTTTGCAAGGGGCATGCTTACTTAAGATGGTGAGGAAATTACTTTTAAAGAACAACCAGGCATCCTCGACTGAGATCCTCGCTGAGATCCTGAATGAAAATAGGAGAGGTGTATTTGGAGGGCAAGTTGGTCAGGATAATATCTATGAGGGTACCCATGCTTATGGATTTGGGGTTGTACCTGGTGGGTTCCTTGATCATTTTTTTGAGATTGAGCTTAGATTGTAAGACGGCCAGGGTGTTAATCATATCCCAGTTTAGGTCAACTAACAGAACAAACTCTGAAGATAGATGGGGGGCAATCAATTCACAAATGGTGTCCAGGGCACAGCTGGGAGCAGAGTGGGGTCTATAACAGACGGCAACAGTGAGAGACTTATTTCTGCAGAGATTCATTTAAACAAATTAGAAGCACTGTTTGGTTATAACCCTGGAATGTATGACAGAACTTTGCAGGCTATCTCTGCAGTAGATTGCAACTCACCCCCCTTTGGCAGTTCTATTTTGATGGAAAATGTTGGAAATCTCTGAATTTTTGGTGGCCTTCCTAAGCCAGGATTCAGACACGGCAAGGACATCAGGGTTGGCAGAGTGAGTAAAACAAAGCAGTGAGTAAAACAAACTTAGGGAGTAGGCTTCTGATGTTAACATGCATGAAACTAAGGCTTTTACGGTCAACAAAAGAGAGCACCTGGGGACACTCAGGGCCTGGATTAACCTCTACATCACCCGAGGAACAGAGGAAGAGTAGGATGAAGGCTATCAAAACTAGTTGTCTAGTGCGTTGGGGACAGAGAATAGAAGGAGAAGATTTCTGAGTGTGGTAGGATAGATTCAGTGCATAATGTACAGACAAGGGTATGGTAGGGTGCGGGTACAGTGGAGGTGATGAGTGATGATAAGAGAGGTTGCATCTCTGGAGGCACTAGTTATACTAGGTGAGGTCACCGCATGTGTGGGAGGTGGGAAAAAAGAGCTATCTGAGGCATGTTGAGTGGGACTAGGGACTCTGCAGTAAAATAAAACAATGATAACTACCCTAAACAACAGTACACAAGGCATATTGACATTAGCGAGAGACATAAAGCGAGGCATAAAGTAATCACAGGTGTTGATTTGGAGAGCTAGCTAAGACAACAACGGGTAAGACAGCAACTAATCAGCTTAAGACAACAACAGGTAAAATGTTGATGAATGGACAGAGAGGGTCAGTTAACTACACACGTGGCCTGAGTTTGAGGCTGGGGCCGACAGATAAACAAAATAAACAAAATGGAGTACCGTGATTAATGAACAGTCCAGCAGGCATCAGCTATGTAGCCAAGTAATCATAGGGTCCAGTGAACAGCAATAGATAGCGGGAAACACGGTGTTCATAAAGCATCCTACTGTCTGCCTACAGGCTGGCTGACCTGGGTTTAGAATGTTATGTTGTGTATTGCCCTGGCCCAGTGTCTCCTTACCACCAGTGGTCATTTGACCTTTCCATTCAGAGTCCTGTTTGATTTTCCTCGGGTTTTATTAAGCATCCTGAGAAAGTGCCTCTATGCCTCGACCCCATAATAAGGTTTGAGACAAAGAGGTTGGACTTTTTTTGTCAAATCGATTTGGACCCTGGTCCGGTGATCTGGTGCTCTGGTTTCACACCTTAGGGTGCTCAGGTTACCCAGACGACACAGGCTGGTAGCAGAGGCTCCGGACGGGAGAGCAGGGTTGCTAGGAAGTACACAACCATGGCACCTTCCAACCACTAATTCTAACTTTAACCCTAACCTTGATATTGCCTGGTTGATATCGCCAGGAGCAGGACTGGTTACCTGGCCCTTTAGAGATCAGTGTTATGCATTCAGTTACACACACGCACACAGTCTTGTATAACTAACCTGTGGGGACACACAATTAAGTTCCATTCGAAATCCTATTTTCCCTTACCCTTAACCCATACCTTAACCTTAACCCAAAAATCTAAACGTAAACCTAACCCTAGCTCCTAACCCTAACCCTTAAACTAACCCTAGCTCCTAGCTCCTAACCCTAAACCTAATTCTAACCCTAACACTAAATCGAACCTTAACCCTAAACGCCCTAGAAATAGCATTTGACCTTGTTGGGACTAACAAAATATCCCCAGTTGGTGAAATGTTTGTTTGTTGTGTTTTTGTTAAACACGTCCACACCCACAATGTGAGTATATCATGATAATTACACAACGTTATAATTATGTTTGCATTATACCCTTTGAATAATATTACTACATATTTCAATATTGAAAGGACGCAGTGTCATCATTGGCCATTTAAAACATGTATATACTGTAAATATCTATATCTTACACAATCAAGTCTTGTGGCTGACACATTGCCTCAGTACAGTACCCTACATGATCCTCCTGAGTCATATGGAGTTCCTTAACACACTGCTTTCTAGATACGACGAAAGAGCAGTAAAAACAGAGAGATTGTCAGAGGTATTCAGGTATATTTAAAACATGTAATGTTGATTTAGAACCTGACACATGTAGTAGGACAGCTGGTGACAGGCCCTTCAGCATTGCCCCTTGATAATGGGTAGTGACGCAGTCAGTGTTGCTGTTAACCCACTGTCGACTCCCTTGAGGACTTGGAGAAGTTGAGCTAGTTCCTTGGTAAGTCAGTCTCCTGAATAGACAGTTTTTTGGTTTACTGAAAGTAAACAAATATGAGAACCACTCCATGAACCTGATCCTAGATCAGTGCTCAGGGGCAGTGTACACCTCAGGACAGTACATTAGTGTTACTCTCACCGCCCCCTATCTGGGATCCCAGTAAGGCGATTCTATACCACAAGTCATCAAAGGAAGGAAAACTAATGTACTCAGGCAGAACAACATTTTTAAAGACAATTTTAAACTGCAAAGTGTTCACTTTCCTGAGTCAGGCTGTAACATACACCCACATTAACGCACACATGAATGTGCGCACACACATAGCAACAACAATAACAACAGCAACACTACACAACATGCAATGGTCATACAAATTCAGATTTATGCATTATCAGATTGAACTCTGTTGAGACTACTGATTCTGCCCCCTCGTGGAGAAACACATCTACTGTACACTGAGTGTACAAAACATAAAGAACACCTCTTTCCATGACAGACTGACCAGGTGAATCCAGGTGAAAGATATGATCCCAATTGAGACATGGATTGTGTATATGTGCCTTTCAGAGGGTGAGTGGGTAAGACAAAATAATTAAGTTCCTTTGAACGGGGTTTGGTTGTAGGTACCAGGCACACCGGTTTGTGTCAAGAACTGCAATGATGCTGGGTTTTTCATGCTCAACAGTTTCCTGTGTGTATCAACAATGGTCCACCATCCAGAGGTCATCCAGACAAATTGACACAACTGTGGGAAGCATTAAGAGTCAACAGGGGCCAGCATCCCTGTGAAATGAACCTTGTAGAGTCCATTCCCTGACACATTTAGGCTGTTCTGAGGGCAAGCTTAATAGTAGGAAGGTGTTCTTAATGTTTTGTACTTTCAGTATATATCTGCCACAACTGATTGTGATAGCAGCACCTTCAGAGCTAGTCCAAGTGAGGCCCTCTACTCTCATTACAGCTACTGTACCATTTCAGGTCCATGTTGCAGCTTTGGTGAATAAACCGATATCTGAGGGATTTTAACTGTTGGATGGTATAGTATTTTAAGTATAACTGCCAGGTCGCAGTTGTAAATGAGAACTTGTTCTCAGCTGGCCTACCTGGTTAAATAAAGGTGAAATAAAATACAAATGAAATAATGTCCTATATGGTGGAGCCAGAAGAGCTTGTAATGAGGACAGGAGCATGCAGGTAAACAGAAACACCATCTGGTCATATGGATCTGCAGCTGGGCGACTGTAGGTCACATGCCAGCAACAGGGACAGATGTCTGACAGCATGTCACACAAGGACGGACGACACAGGGCAGGTTGTAGTTCCATCATAGGCTGCACTGACACCAGCGTCAGCCTGGCATGGCCTGGGATCAAAATGTGTGCACACAGGTGAGAGACCAGGACTGGCTGGTATGACGTTGTGTCTGGGTTCTCTGCTTTGCCACCTTTGTATTGATTGGCTGTCCAGCAGGGTTGGGCTCAAGTGGATTTAGAATTGGAGTTTGTGAGTACTCCACACGTTTTGATATCTTATCATTATTGCCATGATACAGACATTATTGTGTAAACCTCTCTCTCTGCTGCTGTTGGTGCATTTTTCGAATTCTAGAATGACTGAAATGTTCTCAAGGACAAACCGCCATTGTAATGTTTACATGTGAAATATTCTTTAATCAGCAGCACTGTCATAGTTGCAGTACTGTTTCCATAACATATTATAGAGTACAATTTAGTTTATTACAAAACATGGATGATGTCCGTTTTCTTGATAACAATAATAGTCATGATAGTTTATTGAAGAAGTATGTAATCATAGGAGCGTAGGTTACATTAACCTATAGGAGCTTTACAATATGTAATAGAAAGACACAGCTACAGCACATTCCGTCCAGCCCAGTTCTTCTCAGATATGGGAATGAAGCAACATTATGGTTCTCTCTGTTTTCTCTCCCTGTGATAAGTGTTATTAATGCTCTCTCCTGCTTGGAGTGTATCTTTTTTTGTCTAAATACAGCATCACACTGGCTTCATGGTTGAGGGAGTGACTGGCGATTGGTGGATTGGAGGCCCTGGGATTGTTACAGCTCAAAATGCATCAAAGGCATCATCCTAAATGTCATGGCTCAGAGAGCAATGGTCAATCCTTCCTTTTAAACATTCAGTGAACCTTAACAATAACAACAGATACAGACATCCACATCGCTCCTCATTCACTTTTGGCAAGTGTATACTAATGTATACTAATGTATAATTTTATTTTCCACATTGAATTTTCCACAATTCACAGGACACAAACTGCTGTTTTGGGCATATTTGACCCCATTATCCACAGACGTCTCTGTACTCACTGAGACTGATCCTGAATTCCTCCTGTTTAATGAAGTCTTACGGATACTGCCAGGGCAAGCTGTGTCTGCAACGTGGTCTCACGACAATTTATATTAATCTGTATGTAAATATGTGGCAATCCATTTAGTATGATATGTTCAATTACGTTAGGTTATATAATGAATGGATACAATATCAATATCTTACAAATCAGAGGACGTATAGGATCATACATCTTACCCGGTCGTACAATAGCATACGAATTGGATGAAGTAACTTATGATTCCTCTTGGAGGACATATAGTATTGCACATCTTTATCTGAGACCAGGTTGCTTGTTGCGCTATAACAAAGGAGAATTACAGGGAACATTGACATTGGCGGTTAGGAAAACTAAAATGACAATTTACGTAGCAGGGGTTAAGTTTAGAATAAGGGTTAGGGGAAGGGTTAGCTAAAATGCTACAGTTGTCCCCGACGCAACTCGAACATTCAGCCTTTGGATTGCTAGACCGTCGCGAATTACGCCCACCTATCCTCCCTGACCAACCTCCCTACTTTCGTTTCTGGCTAAAGTAACTGGACCATTAGTAGGTGTCATATGTCTTGGAGGTGCTCAGCAATATGTAAAGTATATTTTGTATGGCTCTGAGGCCAGGCTGGTGTCTGAGGTGCTTTCAACCCTTTCCTTCCTCACCACAACATGTCCAACAGCACACAATCAACACCATGGGCACAACTTTGGTTTTATAAGTGGGGGGAGGACTTCCCCCCCCACTGTCCCCAGTGAAAGTTGTGCCCCTGCTCAACACTATGTGCAAACCATCAAGGGGGCTGAGTCCTGTAGATGCCCTATAGAGATTTGAACACACATGCTTTCTCATGTGTCTTCCCCCCCTGCTGTATCACAAAGGGTGATGGATACTCCCCGAGCACCTGTTGATACGTAAGGAACCTTTAAACGCTGAAAGATGATGCCCACTCCTTTGATTGGTTCAGCTAGAATCCACAAGTGTGTATCCTATAATGGAAAGGCATCCACGAAAGAAGATTCCACAAACTTGTTTTCTGTTTTATTGTGCTGTTTTTGTATTGGTGTTTCATTTCATGTCCGATGAGCTCACAGTGTTGTTACATGTCATTTGCGGAGTGCATGATGAGCAAAGTCATTGAGCCTATCATTTAATTTCCCCTTGCTGTGAGAACCATGGTATGAGCACTGGCTGACTTAGCATTTGTTCTGGACCTGTTAGTTGCTTAGCACCCTAAGGGCTACTGTACATTTAGCGAGTCCAGTGTAGCATTGCCGTAGTGCAGCCAAATATCCTGCCAGCAGCCTACCAAAGGTTGCTCTGTGTCAATTACAATGTAGAAAAACATGTCTCTAGTCCAAACCGTTCAGTAGTTAGGCTATGCATATTACCGGAGCTTCATCTTATACCTTCTATTTCTATGGCATATTTGCATCCGCAATATGTAAGATGACACAACTTTGGAGATAACAATAGATGCTGGTTTCCCCCATCCATCTGTGGCGAAGCTTTCCCTAAATGCATATGACAAATCCTGCTCCAGAATCAGCTATCCCACGTGGTGTCAGAAAAATAACCTCACACTCAACGTCAACAAAACTAAGGAGATGATTGTGGACTTCAGGAAACAGCAGAGGGAACACCCCCCTATCCACGTCGATGGAACAGTAGTGGAGAGAGTAGCAAGTTTTAAGTTCCTCGGCATACACATCACAGACAAACTGAATTGGTCCACTCACACAGACAGCATCGTGAAGAAGGCGCAGCAGCGCCTCTTCAACCTCAGGAGGCTGAAGAAATTCGGCGTGTCACCAAAAGCACTCACAAACTTCTACAGATGCACAATCGAGAGCATCCTGCCGGGCTGTATCACCGCCTGGTACGGCAACTGTTCCGCCCTCAACCGTAAGGCTCTCCAGAGGGTAGTGAGGTCTGCACAACGCATCACCGGGGGCAAACTACCTGCCCTCCAGGACACCTACACCACCCGATGTTACAGGAAGGCCATAAAGATCATCAAGGACAACAACCACCCGAGCCACTGCCTGTTCACCCCGCTATCATCCAGAAGGCGAGGTCAGTACAGGTGCATCAAAGCTGGGACCGAGAGACTGAAAAACAGCTTCTATCTCAAGGCCATCAGACTGTTAAACAGCCACCACTAACATTGAGTGGCTGCTGCCAACACACTGACACTGACTCAACTTCAGCCACTTTAATAATGGGAATTGATGGGAAATTATGTAAATATATCACTAGCCACTTTAAACAATGCTACCTTATATAATGTTACTTACCCTACATTATTCATCTCATATGCATACGTATATACTGTACTCTATATCATCGACTGCATCCTTATGTAATACATGTATCACTAGCCACTTTAACTATGCCACTTTGTTTACATACTCATCTCATATGTATATACTGTACTCGATACCATCTACTGTATCTTGCCTATGCTGCTCTGTACCATCACTCATTCATATATCCATATGTACATATTCTTTATCCCCTTACACTGTGTATAAGACAGTAGATTAGGAATTGTTAGTTAGATTACTTGTTGGTTATTACTGCATTGTCGGAACTAGAAGCGCAAGCATTTCGCTACACTCGCATTAACATCTGCTAACCATGTGTATGTGACAAATAAAATTTGATTTGATTTGATGTAAATTGAAGAAGGTAAAACGAAACGGTGCAGCTAGTTTGTAGTCTTTTCAGCTTCAGTTTGAATTGATTGTGTGAGCTGTGTCGTTGGCTAGCTCCCCTGGACAACAGCATCCTGACGAGAGAGCACATTTTCTTTGCCAGGTGCCTCATTAGCACATTGTTATGGATGTATCCAAATAAATGTCACTAGAAAACAGCTTAAACAAATGCAAATGCAGCTATTATTGTTATTCTGGCTGCACTATTTGACCTGACTGTAAGTTAGCTGTCGTTGGCTTTCTAGCAAGCAATGGATGAGAACGTTGCTAGCCAGTATGGCAATGGTACATTTAGAACGAACGACTGAACGTCCATAGATACAGAACAAAAAGACTAAATGACTGGGTCGCGTCTCTGGCAACTGAACCAATAGAACGAAGGACCAGCCGGCTTGGGTAGAAACCCTAGATTTGTTTCAGGACTATATCTTGTGGAAGGATGAAATAATATGAATAAATTCATCAAAATAAAAATGTTTTTTAAATATATGAATCATTATTTGAATATGTTTGTAACCCGTTGTGATAATGCCAGAGAAACCAGTGTTTGGAGGATATATTTGCATGGTTTGACCAACATCCGTGCCAATATGTCCTCCAAACACCCGCTTCTCTGGCATTATCACTTAAGTAGAATACTATACTACACACTGTAGTAGGCTATCCCTCGATCATGTGTAGTACTTAGTATAGAATTGTGTAGAATACTGTAGTATACTGTAGAACACTATAGGAAATACTAAAGTATTATCCACACAAAATATTTAATAAATGTCCGCAAAAACACTACAGTCCGCAAAAACATATATTTTTTTAACTATAGTAAATACTACAGTATTTAATTAGCATATACCCTACCCATTCCTGTCCCCCATATCCTAATATGTGCCACCCGTAAGTAAGAAACCTACATGCCAAATATAGGCCATATATAGTGTTCCCTACGGTTATGGAAGACAGCTGAAGTGCTGAATGTACAGACTCCAGTCCTTCCTTTATACATACCTACCTACCTACCTACCTACCTACCTACCTACCTACCTACTGTTGTGGCAGAATCAGATTTATTTTGGTAATATTGATAAATCAGATGTTTTATCAATGTTCATAAGTATGCTTATGTGGGAAAAAGTTCCTTGGGGCCCAGAGAGGGGAGAGGTCAGGATTGTCTTATCTGTGAATATGTCTGTAACTATTCCTAAACCATGTGAAGGGATGGTGTGATTAATGGGGAACCAGTTAGTTAGCTCCACAATGTCTGTGTGCCAGTCACTCCTCTCCGTGAGCTTGTCCAGGAGGGGTTGTATTTTTGATGGGAGTACCTAGAATTGACAATTGATATATGCCATTGGATAAGGTAATGTTTTTGTCCTAAGTGGTACCAAGAACGATATAGGAACTTCGTTTTAGGAGAGCAAACTGAACGATAATTTATAGCTAATGCTGTCTGGCTATGGGATACTCCTCTCAATAAGTAAAATTCTTCCTTTGTGTAGTTTTCCTAAGACCTGTGGTTTGTCATGTCGACTAGGGGGTGGATCTTTGCTATAAAGGATCTCAGTTGCCATTATGTTGACACTCTCAGATAATTCATTTATCGACACTGAATTGATCTGAGAGTCACAGGGCTATGGTGAAGCTCATATATAATTAAATATGGACTTTATGATATAACTCTGACTTGATTGTGGTTTGCTCTCTCATGATTTGGTAATACAGGACATTTCCACGACACTACCTACCTACCTACCTACCTACAGGTAATGGAACATTTGATCTTTTAGTATTTATCCAGTAGGTTTTCTCAAGGAGAAAGCCCCCCACGTATATATTGAAGATAATAACAAAACACTACAGTAAATACTATGGTACACCACAGTCTGCAAAAAAAACTATAGTAAATACTACAGTATACCATACTTCAGTCTGACCATAGTTTGCTTTGTATGTTTCTATGTTTTGTTTGGTCAGGTTGTGATCTGAGTGGGCATTCTATGTTACATGTCTAGTTTGTCTATTTCTATGTTCGGCCTGATATGGTTCTCAATCAGAGGCAGGTGTTAGTCATTGTCTCTGATTGGGAACCATATTTAGGTAGCCTGTTTGGTGTTGGGTTTTGTGGGTGATTGTTCCTGTCTCTGTGTTAGTTTGCACCAGAATAGGCTGGTTAGGTTTTCACGGTTCTTGTTTTGTTCGTCTGTTCATGTGTAGAGTCTTTTTTAAAGAACCATGAATCAAAAATAACCACGCTGCGCTTTGGTCCGCCTCTCCTTCAACTCAAGAATACCGTTACACTGCAAAACACTACAGTGAACTATAATATTCCTAACATAGTATACACTATAGTATTTTTCCATGTGTGATAGCCTAGCCAGGTAGCTAATCTTTTGAATATGGTGTAGTAAAAAAAACAGAAACAGATAGCATTAGCTTGCTAGATATGCTAGCTAGCTACACTGATAGCTGTCAATGCCCTACTTGTTGTTATTTCTCCACTCCATGTGGAAATCACCACAACGTTCCAACCCTCAATTCGTGAATAAGTATTAGCAGCCTGCGTCATTCTTCAGAGGTGGAACCTAAACAATTTCCGCTCTAGGACAGGAATTAAGCATTGCCCTCTGGTAGGGGCCTTTAAGTAAGCTTTTGCAGAGGGTCAGGGAAAGGTTAGTATGTGGCTTACTCTTTAATTAACCTTAATATTGAGTGGCCTTTTTGGCCTGTGTTCAGTTTAAATAGCAAGTGCTAGTCTTCTGTCTCACAGTTTTAAACATGTGACTTGGTTTTCAGGCTTGGAATTTGTCCTGCCCAGGGCTTGGTCTTTGGAGCATCTTGAACATTAGGGCATTGCAGTAAACCATTACATTACAGATTCTAAGTTTATTGTCAGTCTTAATGGTTTTAGTCGGAAGTCCTATCATCATTACCACCTCTGTGTGTTTAATAAGTAAGCAGTACATCTGGTTGGCATAGGGGCCCACAAATGGTCAACAAACATAGCTAATGGATGTTTCCTATTTCAACGTAGCCATCTACCTAAGATACCCTACCCTCACCCTCTCACTACAGCCATATCATTACATATACAGTGTCTTGTAAAAGTACTAATCCCCCTTTGCATTATTCCCAAAAAATGTTATTCTTAAATTCCATCCTATCATGGGCTATAGGCATTGCAGCTTGTAAAGCTAATTTCTGATTGAGCTAACATATACAACCTCAACCATGAATGGGAACATTTGTTTAAAAACCTTCATGCCTACAGTGCCTTGCAAAAGTATTCATCCCACTTGGCATTTTTCCTATTTTGTTGCATTACAACCTGTAATTTAAATAGATTTTTATTTGTATTTCATGTAATTGACATACACAAAATAGTCAATTGGTGAAGTGAAATGAAAAAAAAGAAATATTCACAAAAATATATATATTATGGAAAAGTGGTGCGTGCATATGTATTCACCCCCTTTGTTATGTAGCTCCTAAATAAGATCTGGTGCATCCAATTACCTTCAGAAGTCACATAATTAGTTAAATAAAGTCCACCTGTGTGCAATCGAAGTGTCACATGATCGGTCACATGATCTCAGTATATTTACACCTGTTCTGAAAGGCCCCAGAATCTGCAACACCACTAAGCAAGGGGAAACACCAAGCAAGCAGCACCATGAAGACCAAGGAACTCCCCAAACAGGCCAGGGACAAAGTTGTGGAGAAGTGCAAATCAGGGTTGGGTTATAAAAAAATATCAGAAACTTTGAATATCCCATGGAGCACCATTAAATCCTTTATTCAAAAATGTAAAGAATATGGCACCACAACAAACCTGCCAAGAGAGGGCCGCCCACCAAAACTCATGGAACAGGCAAGGAGTGTCACATGTTTTGACGCTGGAGAGACGAAGCAGGTACGGGGAGTAACATTTAATAAATGACGGACATATAACGAGACAGGAATAGCGTCAGCATACAGAAAACAAAGACAAAAAAAACAATCAATGCAACAGTGGGGAACAGAGCTGGGGAACTGACAAATATAGGGGAGGAAATAAACAGATGATAAGTGAGTCCAGGTGAGTCCAATGACACTGATGTGTGTGATGAGGGAAGGCAGTGCGTGATGGATGGCAGGAGTGTGTGATGCAGGGCAACCTGGCGTCCTCAAGCGCCAGGGGGAGGGAAGAGTGGGAGCAGACGTGACAAGGAGGGAATTAATCAGAGGCAACAAAGAGACCAAAGATAACCCTGAAGGAGCTGCAAAGCTCCACAGAGGAGATTGGAGTATCTGTCCATAGGACCAATTTAAGCCATACACTCCATAGAGCAGGGCTTTACGGAAGAGTGGCCAGAAAAAAGCCATTACTTAAAGTAAAAAATAAGCAAACACATTTGGTATTCGACAAAAGGCATGTGGGAGACTTCCCAAACATATGGAAGAATGTACTCTGGTCAGATGAGACAAAAATGTAGGTTTTTGGCCATCAAGGAAAAGGCTATGTCTGGCACAAACCCAACACCTCTCATCACCCAGAGAAAAACATCCCCACAGTGAAGCATAGTGGTTCAGCATTATGCTGTGGGAGATGTTTTCATCGGCAGGGACTGGGAAACTGGTCAGAATTAAAGGAGTGATGGATGGTGCTAAATACAGGGAAATTCTTGAGGGAAACCTGTTTCAGTCTTCCATAAATTTGAGAATGGGATGGAGGTTCGCCTTCCAGCAGGACAATGACCTTAAGCATACTACTAAAAGCAGCACTTGAGTGGTTTAAGGGGAAACATTTAAATGTCTTTGAATGGCCTAGTCAAATCCTAGACCTCAATCCAATTGAGAACCTGTGGTATGATTTAAAGACTACTGTACACCGGGGGGGGTCTTATGCACGCTCAAGTTTTCTGTTACTTTGTCTTATTTCTTTCACAATACAAAATATTTTGCATCGTCAAAGTGGTGGGCATCTTGTGTAAATCAAATGATACACCCCCCCCCACAAATATTTGCATTTGAATTCCAGGTTGTAAGGCAACAACATAGGAATAATGCCAATGGGGTGAATACTTTCGCACCTACCGTGCCTCACCTCAACAATGCCTTGATTTACTCCCAAAAACTCTCAAGTTCCACAACTGATCAAATGGTACTTATAGAAAATAACAAAAAGAGTATTGAATACATTTCAAAATAGGGTGTTAATGTTTTCTTTAGTGTCCCAGTGTACTCCAATTCCATTGTACATTCCCACTGGGCACACACTGCTTGAATCAAAGTTGTTTCCATGACATTTCAATTAAATTAATATATGTTGAATTGACTGTAAACTGTTTGGGGATTAATAATGCTTTCCCTTTTTAAACACTCTTAGCACCTAATTAGCCATGACCCAGAACTTTGAGGACAGACCTGTAGGCTACTACCCATCAACACTCACCTTCCTCCACCATCTGTCTCTTCCTTCCCTCATTTAGACACTGTTGGTGGCCACAGACAATAGTGACTAAAGAACCCCATCAATGAGCCAGGCAGTTTAATAAAAAGCATTCCAAATTTCTGCATGGGTCGGGTCTTATGTCTAAAAGTCTAATTAAACAATTATGTAAGAAATACCTAAAAATATATTCTGGGTTTGTAGGTAACAGACGAATGGTTGCCCAGCAGAATTATTACAGTGCTGTTCTATCAAATACACTGAACAAAAATATAAATGCAACATGCAACAATTTCAAAGATTTTTCGGAGTTCCAGTTCATATAAGGAAATCAGTCAATTTCAATAAATAAATTAGGCCATAATCTATGGATTTCACATGACTGGGAATACAGATTTGCATCTGTTGGTCACTGATACCTTTAAAAAAGGTAGTGGCGTGGATCAGAAAACCAGTCAGTATCTGGTGTGGCTACCAATTGCCTCGTGCAGCGCGACAGTTGATCAGGCTGTTGATTGTGGCCTATGGAATGTTGTCCCACTCCTCTTCCATGGCTGTGAGAAGTTACTGGATATTGGCGGTACCTGGAACACGCTGTCGTACACGTTGATCCAGAGCATCCCAAAAATTCTTAATGGGTGAAATGTCTGGTGAGTATGCAGGCAATGGAAGAACTGGGACATTTTCAGCTTCCAGGAATGGTGTACAGATCCTTGCGACATGGGGACATGCATGATCATGCTGAAACATGAGGTGATGGCGGTGGATGAATGGCACGGCAATGTGCCTCAGGATCTCTTCATGGTATCTCTGTGAATTCAAATTGCCATCGATAAACTGTGTTTGTTGTCCGTACCATAACCCCACCATTACCATGAGGCAATCTGTTCACAACTTTGACATTGCCCACATGACGCCATACACGTGGTCTGCGGTTGTAAGGCCGCTTGGATGTGCTGCCAAATTCTTATGATAGAGATGGTAGAGAAATGAACATGAAATTCTCTGGCAACAGCTCTGGTGGACATTCCTGCAGTCAGCATGCCAATTGCACACACCCTCAAAACTTGAGACATCTGCGGCATTGTGTTGTTGGAAAAAACTGCACATTTTAGATTCCCCAGCATGGTAACACTTTTGTGCTCAAAATTTGAGAGAAATAAGTTTTTTGTGCTTATAGGAATAATTTGGGGATCTTTTATTTAAGGTCATGAAACATGGGACCAGCAGTGTACATTACTGTGCAATAAAAATGGCAAGCTTTAGGGTAACTTTAGACCTGTGAAAAAAAACATAGCACTGATACTGTAGTTTCTCTTCATGCCCGAGTCCATAACACCAGTTACTTTGCAGTTAAATTCTTTCTAAAGTGGTAGCCAGTATTTTTAGTCTGTCCATTGGGTAATGTGGACAGGGATTTTCTCTGATTGCCTTAATCTGCCTCAGTGGGTTTTTGGCACAAGACAGATTTAACTCTACTCGATGTCCCAGATAGTACTGCATTTTCCCTACTGCTATCAGTAAAGAAACTGAGAGCCATATCCATGCTCTGTCTCATCATGGTTGCAGTCAAATAAAAGACCCTGGTGTTACATGCATCTCTTCCCCTCTATGATTAATATGAGTTTAGTAAGGTCAACCTGATACAGTTTTAACAATCTACAGTGCCTTCAGAAAGTATTGACACCCCATGACCTTTGTTGTGTTACAGTCAGAATTTACAAGTGATAAAATAGCCTAAACACAATTCCCCATAATGTCAAAGTGGAATTATGTTTTTCTAAAGTTTTACAAATGAATTAAAACGTAAAAGCTGAAATGTCTCGAGTCAACAAGTATTCAACCCCTTTGTTATGGCAAGCTTAAATAAGTTGCATGGACTCACTCTGTGCATAATAGTGTTTAAAATAAAAAATTTATGACTACCTCATCTCTGTACCCCCCACATACAATTATCTGCAAGTTTCCTCAGTCGAGCTGTGAATTTCAAACACAGATTCAACCACAAGGATCAGGGAGGTTTTCCAATGCCTTGCAAAAACGCAGCGTGGTAAGTGTCCATAATGTTTATTTTAAAACAAACTGAACACTACAAAATAAAAAACAATAAACGTGAAATGAACGAAACAGTCCAGTATGACGACAAACACTGACACGGAAGACAAACACCCACAACCCAAAACTGAAAACCAGGCTACCTAAGTATGATTCTCAATCAGGGACAACAATTGACAGCTGCCTCTGATTGAGAACCATACTTGGCCGAACTCAAAAACCAACATAGAAAAACAAACAGACTGCCCACCCAACTCACGCCCTGACCATACTAAAACAAAGATAAAATAACAGAACTATGGTCAGAAAGTGACAGTATGGTGTATATTTACACCCAATCACTACAAAGACACAAGTGTCCTTCCTAACTCAGTTGCCAGAGAGGAAGGAAACTGTTCAGGGATTTCACCATGAGGCCAATGGTGAAATCAGTTAGTTTTTAATGGCTTTGATAGGAGAAAACTGAGGATGAATCAACAACATTGTAGTTACTACACAATACTAACCTAATTGACAGAGTGAAAATAAGGAAGCCTGAACAGAATAACAAATATTCTAAAACATACATCCTGTTTGCAACAAGGCACTAAAGTAATACTGCAAAAAAATGTGGCAAAGCAAATCACTTTTTGTCCTGAATAAAAAAAAAATATGTTTGGGGCAAATCCAATCCAATACATTACTAAGTACCACTCTCCATATTTTCAAGCATAGTGGTGGCAGCATCATGTTATGGGTATGCTTGTAATTATCAAGGACTGGGGAGTTTTTCAGGATAAAAAATAAACGTTTTGAAGCTGAGCACAGGCAAAATCCTGGAGGAAAACCTGGTTCAGTCAGCATTCCACCAGAAATTGGGAGATGAATACACCTTTTAGCAAGACAATAACCTAAAACCCAAGGCCAAATCTAAACTGTAGTTGCTTTCCAAAAATGTTCCTGAGTGACCGAGTTACAGTTTTGACTTAAACCTACTTCTAAAACTATGGCAAGACTTGAAAATGGTTGTCAAGCAATGATCAAAATCCAATTTAACAATAAATCTGTCAGGATTTGGCCAGGGTTGTTCCGGGTTTTGGTCACTAGATGCCCCCATTGTTCTTTTTGACCTTATGTTTTTTCCCTTGTTCCCCATTATTATTTGCACCTGTACCTCGTTTCCCCTGATTGTATTTAAACCCTTAGTTTCCCTCAGTTCTGTGCTCTGTGTTTGTATGTTAGCACCCAGCCCTAGTGTTCTGTGTTTTCTTGTCGATTCCGGTGGATGCTCTTGTGGAATTCTGTTTTTGTTTTTGAGTGTCTCTTGAGGCTTTTTTGTGCTATTCCTACCACCTTTTGGATTTGCCATTTTTGTATTTAAGGACTTCTCCTTTTTACTTAATTAAATACACCGTCTTAAGTACTGCTGTGTCTGCCTCATCTTCTGGGTTCTGCTGACTATTCGTGGCTCAGTTGGCTAAGTGACTGTTTCTCACTCCGGAGACCCAGGTTCGTAACCGGGTCCTGACAGAAACACAGAGCCAAAATGAACCCAGAGGCAGCCAGTTCCCAGGACCTTTTGCCATGCTGTCCCACCACCAGGAGACTGTCCAACGCCACGAAGCCGCCCTGGTTCAGCAAGAGGCCTTAATGGCTAGACATTCTCATCTTCTGTCAGAGATGCTGACTTCCATTAAGCAAATATCTGATCGTCTTACCCCGGCAACAGTTCCCGTCCCAGTACCTCAGATTCACGTACCCATGGCAGTTAACCCCCTGGCTGAACCTCGTCTTCCACCTCCCCAACGGTTCTCAGGTGATCCAAGTGCTTGTAAAGTGTTTCTCACCCAATGTTCTCTCTCCTTTGAGCTACAACCCTCGTCGTTTCCCACCGACCGGTCTAAGATCGCTTATATCATCACCCTGCTGTCGGAAAAAGCCCTGGCCTGGGCTACTGCTGTGTGGGATGCCCATAGTTCCTGCTGTGCCAGCTACTCTGCCTTTGCTGAGGAATTCAAACGAGTGTTTCAAGGCCCAAGCAGTGGTTCTGACTCAGCCAAATAGCTCCTGACTCTCCACCAAGGTTGGCGCAGCGTGACGGACTATGCCATCCAGTTCCGCACGGTGGCAGCAGCAAGTGGCTTGAACAACGAGGCGCTCACGGTGTGCTTTCTGAAAGGCCTTTCCGACACTATCCAAGATGAACTGGCCACTCGGGAACCACCGGACAATCTCGAGTCCCTGATCAAGTTGGCCTCACGCATTGACCAGCGTCTGAGAGAGAGAACTCAACCGTAGACCTCTAGCCCCTATCAGTCCCAGCTCCGAGTCCCCACCTTTATCCTCGCTGGCTCCATCGGAACCCATGCAGATTGGACGCATCTCCCAGGCTGAGAGAGACCGCCGGATGAGGGAGCGACGCTGTCTATATTGCGGCAAACCGGGCCATTTCCGTTCCACGTGTCCCGGGCTCCAGGGAAACGCTCTGTCCCGTACAGACCGGGGGAACTGTAACGGGAAACATAACCTCCTCCCATCCGTCCAACTCCCGTCTGCTCATTCCAGTCACCCTCTCCTGGGACAACCACAAGCTTCATCTTCAAGCCTTGGTAGACTCTGGAGCCGCAGGTAACTTCATGGATGGTGTCTGGGCGAAGGAGAATGGCGTTCCCTCTGAACCTCTAAGTGAACCCATGAGGGTCACTACATTGGATGGAAGCCCTTTGGGATCTGGACTTGTCACTCATGTCACTACCTCCTTGCGACTTTCAGTTTCACAACACCAGGAATTGATGAACTTTCATTTGATCTCCTGTTCCGAGTTCCCTCTCGTCCTTGGATACCCCTGGCTTCACAGCCATAACCCTCACATCGACTGGTCTGTGGGCACTATCAAGCAGTGGGGTCCTACGTGCCAAGCTACTTGTATTTTCCAGAATTCCCCGAGTTCTACTCCCGAGTCTTTAGAATCCATCGACCTGACCCGAGTTCCCGAGTATTACCATGACCTCAAACTGGTGTTTAGCAAACAGAGGGCCACCATGCTACCACCCCATAGACCTTACGATTGCCCCATCGACCTGTTTCCGGGCACTTGCCCCCCCAGGGGTCGGATCTTTTCCCTATCTCCACCCGAACGAGCTGCTATGGATACCTACATCAAGAACGCTCTGGAAGCAGGCCTCATGCGTCCATCCACCTCCCCGGCGGGAGCAGGGTTTTTCTTTGTGGCCAAGAAAGACGGTGGATTACGTCCTTGCATCGACTACCGGGGACTCAATGCCATAACCGTCCGTAACCGTTACCCGCTACCCCTTATGGCCACAGCCTTCGAGCTGCTCCAGGAAGCAGTTGTTTTCACTAAGCTTGACCTGCAGAACGCATACCATCTTGTGCGGATCAGACCTGGTGACGAGTGGAAGACCGCTTTCAACACGCCTACTGGTCACTATGAATACTTGGTGATGCCCTTCGGCCTGACCAACGCCCCAGCGGTGTTCCAAGCGCTCATAAACGATGTGCTTAGGGATATGCTTAACATTTTTGTGTTCGTTTACTTGGATGACATCCTCATCTTTTCGAGCTCCCTTCAAGAACACACTAAGCATGTCAGACAAGTACTCAAACGCCTCCTGGACAGCCATCTGTACGTTAAGCCGGAAAAATGTGAATTCCATTCATCCCGAGTACAATTCCTGGGATTTGTAGTGGAACCCGGTCGAGTCCAAATGGACCCCAGGAAGGTAGGGGCGGTAGCGGATTGGCCCACCCCCAAATCCGTTAAGGAAGTTCACCGTTTCCTGGGCTTCACAAACTTTTACCGCAAGTTCATCAAGAACTTCAGCTTGGTGGCAGCCCCTCTCTCAGCTTTAACCAAGGGTGGCAATGCAAGGTTTTTGTGGGGAAGAGAAGCTGAGACGGCCTTCCAAGGACTCAAGCAGCGCGTTCTCTCTGCTCCCATCCTGATACTACCGACTACGGATGAACCATTTGTGGTGGAGGTAGACGCATCAGAGGTTGGTGTTGGAGCTGTCCTGTCTCAGAGGGGTGAAGACAAGAAGCTTCATCCGTGCGCTTTCTTCTCACACCGGCTTACCCCGACTGAGAGGAACTACGATGTGGGGGATCGTGAACTCCTAGCGGTTAAGATGGCATTGAAGGAATGGAGACACTGGCTCGAGGGGGCTTCTCACCCGTTTCAAGTGCTTACGGACCACAAAAATCTGGAGTATATCCAGCAGGCGAAGCGGTTGAACTCTAGACAAGCTAGATGGTCTCTTTTCTTCAATCGATTCCAGTTTATCCTCACCTATCGGCCCGGCTCGAAGAATCTCAAACCGGATGCCCTGTCCCGAGTCTACGCTCCTGCCATTCGAGATGACACGGACATGCCTGTCCTTCCTGCTGCTAAGATTGTGGCTCCGATCTCGTGGCAAGTTGAGGATACCGTGAGACGTGCTCAAGCTAGCGAACCGGACCCGAAAGGAGGTCCTGCCAATCGGTTGTTTGTCCCCAAGGCAGTGAGGACTCAGGTCCTTCTGTGGGGGCACTCCTCTCGCCTCACCTGTCATCCGGGCGTAGGTCGCACCTTGGAGTTCATCCAGCGTAAGTTCTGGTGGCCTACCATAAGAGAAGACGTTGCCACTTTCGTCAATGCCTGTCCCGTGTGCTGCCAGGGCAAATCTTCTCACCTCCGCCCTCAAGGACTCCTTCACCCTTTACCTGTTCCCCACAGACCCTGGTCCCATATCTCATTGGACTTTATTACTGGACTTCCTCCATCCCATGGCAATACTACTATCCTAGTCATAATCGACAGGTTTTCAAAGGCAGCCAGGTTCGTCCCTCTGACTAAGTTACCTTCTGCCAAGGAAACGGCTGAGTTGGTAATTAATCATGTGTTCCGAGTCTTCGGCATTCCTCAAGATATGGTTTCTGACAGAGGTCCCCAGTTCGCCTCAAGGTTTTGGAAGGCCTTCTGCCAACTCATGGGGGCTTCTGCCAGTCTATCTTCAGGGTACCATCCGGAATCCAACGGCCAAACAGAGAGGATGAATCAAGAGCTGGAAACCACCCTCCGATGTATGACTCGTGACAACCCGTCCACATGGTCATCCTTTATTGTTTGGGCCGAATACGCGCACAACACCTTGCGCTCCTCCTCCACTGGTATGTCCCCGCACGAGTGTCAGTTTGGCTATGCTCCTCCATTGTTCCCGGACTAGGAGGCAGAAGTCAGAGTGCCTTCAGCCTTGAAGTTCGTCAGACGCTGTCGGCTTATGTGGAGGAAGACCCGTCTTAATCTTATGCGTTCCTCACAGAGGTACCAACAACAAGCCAACAGACGTCGCCGTCCCGGGCCTACCCTGCGCCCCGGCCAGAGAGTCTGGCTCTCCACAAGAAACTTACCTCTACGGGTGGAGTCTCGCAAGCTGTCCCAAAAATACATCGGTCCCTTCAAGGTTGCTAGGAGAGTTAACCCAGTTTCTTATCGCCTACACTTACCCAGATCCCTTAAGATTAATCCCACATTTCACATTTCATTGTTAAAACCTGTTGTTTTTTCTCCCCTTGTCCCGGCAGACAGACCTCCCCCTCCGCCTCGTGTCATTGGAGGCCAGCCGGCTTATACCGTCCATCGGATACTGGATTCCCGCCGGGTGCAGCGGTCCTGGCAGTATCTGGTGGACTGGGAAGGCTACGGTCCCGAGGAGCGCTCCTGGGTTCCTGCCAAAGACATCCTGGATCCTGACCTCATTCGTCAGTTCAGGGCCCTCCACCCTGAGAGAGCTGGTAGGAACGTCAGGAGCCGTTCCTAGGGGGATTCTGTCAGGATTTGGCCAGGGTTGTTCCTGGTTTTGGTCACTAGATGCCCCCATTGTGCTTTTTGACCTTATGTTTTTTCCCTTGTTCCCCATTATTATTTGCACCTGTACCTCGTTTTCCCTGATTGTATTTAAACCCTTAGTTTCCCTCATTTCTGTGCTCTGTGTTTGTATGTTAGCACCCAGCCCTAGTGTTCTGTGTTTTCTTGTCGATTCTGGTGGATGCTCTTGTGGAATTCTGTTTTTGTTTTTGAGTGTCTCTTGAGGCTTTTTTGTGCTATTCCTACCACCTTTTGGATTTGCCATTTTTGTATTTAAGGACTTCTCCTTTTTACTTAATTAAATACACCGTCTTAAGTACTGCTGTGTCTGCCTCATCTTCTGGGTTTTGGTGACTATTCGTGGCTCAGTTGGTTAAGTGACTGTTTCTCACTCCGGAGACCCAGGTTCGTAACCGGGTCCTGACAAAATCAGCTAACATTTCTAAAAACATGTTTTCACTTTGTTATTATGGGGTATTGTGTCTAGTTGGGTGAGAAAAAATAAAGTTAATACATTTTGAATTAAGGCTGTAACAGCAAAAAGTATAATATGTCAAGTCATATTAATACTTTATTAAGGCACTATATACCCTATAAGAGAGCCTTCAACCACCAGTGAGTTGGGTAGATCTGAAAGTTTTTTTGCACCTTACATTTCGAATGATCTATAGTACACTTTAAAATTGGAGGAATTGGTACATTTCAGATGGTTGTTAGAGGACCTAACATAATTTGTTATGATGGTGTTCTGCCTTTTGTGTATTGCTGTGTATTATAACATGTATTTTAATGTGTATATGATTGTTACTTTAATGTGTTCATTGAATTTTGATGTGTATTGTGTTGCTATACAGGCCTCATCTGGACAAGAGAACTTGGTCTCAGCATTGACTCCCTGTCAAAATAATGTCAAAAAACCCTAGCCATCTTATGAGAAAGAATTGGGAGAGATCAAAACAAAAGGGTTAGACTGAATCAATCATGTTATAGCAGGTTGTCTACTGAAGTGTATTCTGTTATGTAACCCGTTAATAATAAGGAACATTGCTTTAAAAAATGAATTAGAGCATAATTTCCTCATTATAATGCCCCCTTAGCTTCTGTAAAGAGGCACATAATACAGAGTGAGTATGTTTCTTAATGCCTCACTTCTAACGTTGTTTTACAAAAATTCTTGCTGCATTTGGGCCATAACACCCATGGGGGTAATTCGGATTGGGACTATGCAGTTAAAATGCTGGTGATATTGGGCAAGGTTGAGTCATTTAATTTGTAAAGATGGGAAGAGATAGCTGAAGATACAGTCACACTGTGTTGAGATCCGTGAATGTTATGGAGTAAATATTCTAGTCCTATGATGGTTGTATTTCATCACAGTATAAGACTATTTGTATGTGGTGTGTATACCTTTTTCCCTTACTTGGTGACAATGGTATGGTAAACATAGCTATGCAGAAAAATCTGCAACAGACTGTAGGTGTCTGATATAGGTGATATTGTAATATGTTTTCTCTTATGACAAACTTCCTAACTTTTGCACTTTTCTTTTCCCTGTTCTTCCACATGAATACATGTTGACTCCAGGCTGGCTTCACCATAGCACATAAATAGATGCTGTGTGAATTACAGTCAGACATACGCCCATTAATCTGACTCGGTCATAAATTCCCCTTAGTTATGACACAGGCCCCTAGGGCGATGAGAGGACACATGCATCCCATAATGCTCTAGTAACCCTCTGGGAACCCCAGCTGTCAGCTGTCATCCACTGGCTCCATGGTAACACAACCTGATCCACACCCTCAAACAGGCGCGTCCCACCCCATAGTTCAAATGTTTGTGAATGCAGCCCTATGCATACTCTATTGGACATGGTCGCTTGCTCAATGGCCAACAATGAAGTTCCCTAGTTAATCAGAAACCTCTGGAGTATTTGCAGAATTTATATTCTCTATGCATGCCTTCATGCCCAGTATTATCCACAGTTACATTCATGCATGGATGTGTGACGGTAAACAATGGAAAGGTCAAGGTTGCTAATCCTGCCATTCAAACAGCTAATATCACATATTTCAAGGCTGACTAGTAAAAGTTGCTTATGTTCTGTGTGATGTTCAGCCAAGTGATTCAATTAATTTGTTAGTCTGTAAAGTCCACAGTTACTATACTGAACATGGTATTATAGCAAACAGACACAGGTATTTCTGTCTCTTCTAAGCCATTAAAGAGATTGTCTGCAAAAGGCGTTCTTGGTTCTTTATAATGAGTCTTCAAATAAATAATGTTTTCAGCAAATTAAATACCATAGCTTTAGTTACAAGTAGTCTAGATCAAAGGCCAATGAATGTGATTCCCTCTCATACCTACCCTACACCCCCAACAGGTAAATCAATAAATAAGCAACCAAACATATCTAGGGTTAGTTAACAAGATGCATTGAGGCAGTATAGTAAGACATATTAAGTGTTGAACAGCAACTCCAGCCCGTCTTAGAAGAGGAAGCCAACTTACTTTCTTTGAATAAGATGCCCCCATGCTCCTGCATGTAGAGGTCTGTATGCCCGGCCAGATGTGGCTCTTTTGGGTCTCCCTCACCACAGTTTGGGTCTCCCTCACCACTCCCTCACCTACGTCCCTCTACTCCTCCAGGCAGGGTCAGGCTCCAGGATCTCCCTCAGCTCTGCTCTGTCCACCCTGCCTGCCTGCTCCAGGGAGGGAGCAGATGAATGGTAGAGAAGAGGGGCCTCCTAGCTCTCCCTCTGGCACGCTGACCACAACAGACAGGGGTGCTGTACTATACTCCAGACAAGGCTAGTTCACAAGGTGCTCCTCAAGACTGGCTGTCCTGGCTGGTTAAGGAGGGATCCATAACTCCACAAATCAAACCTCAACTATTGCAAGGTCATGCTATAAGTGAGATTGTATAAAGAGAGGGAGAGTAAGAATGAGACGGCTGGGTAGTGTGCGTCTGTGTGTGTGTATGTACTGTATGTGTGTGAGTGAGCATGTGTCTGAGCATGGCCATTGTACAAGAGCGGACCCTTCTCAGCCACCTGTTACTGGCTGACTCCCCACTCTTAGCAGACTTAAGGACAGTAGGGGGGGATTATGCTAATTGGACCTGACAGTGCAGGAACCCAGGAAGAAAGCACAGCCACGGTTGTCACTGTCGCTATGTCTCCAGTCATCCCCCTGGCTACTACCAGGAGCTGGAAATCACTGGGCTGGACGGACCATGCCTAGGTGTGTGAGTGTTTGTGGGAGTTTATAATTGTTTGTTATGGTCTTTTCTGCTTCTCACCTCTTTAGGTTGACCTTCTCAGGATCTGCTAGAGCTGCATTTAATTCCAGAAAGTTGTTCCCACGCTTATGCCCTTATTTACTCCCTCGTCTGTCGTTTACTGACTGAAATACAGTCCTAGGTTCTGAGTGTCGTCCCTGTCTGAGAACTTGGCCACTAGGAGCAGCTGCCACAAATCGGGCAAGTGTCCCAGGGAAAGCATTCTAACGTACTACTGGATTCAGTTTGGGCCCATATTGAACTTTTCTAAGATGGAGAATAGAAAGCTCCACTCCATCCTGTCAAATTCCTTCTCAGCATCCAGTGAAGCCAGCAGGACAGGGGTCTTCTGTGCGTTTACGTGGTCTATAATATGGAAAAAAAACAGTGAATGTTATCAGAAGAGTACTTGTTTCTAATAAATCCAGTTTGGTCCGCTTTTATTATTTTGGGAAGAAAAGTGTTTAGTCTTTTGGCGAACAATCTGGTAATCATTTTTTTGTCAAAATCCAACAAGTTTATGGGCTGAAAGTGTCATGTTCTGACCTTTATTTCCTTTGTTTTGTCATTATTTAGTATGGTCAGGGCGTGAGTTGGGGTGGGCAGTCTATGTTTGTTTTTCTATGATTTGGGTATTTCTATGAATAGAAACCACGCTGCATTTTGGTCCGCCTCTCCTTCAAGTCAAGAAAACCGTTACAGAAAGGACGAGGATGATAGAGGGTTCTTGTCTTTTTTGAGCAACACTGTAAGTCGGGCTGAGTCTGGGAGAGCTCCGTTTTTGCTAAATTCATCCATCATTGGAATGAAAATACAGCTAAACTGGGGCCAAAAAGCTTCGTAAAACTCTCTGGAAAATCAGTCTGGGCCTGGGGACTTGTTAGGCGGCATGGAGATAATGGACACACAGCCTCTCGTTAGGTCTGTAGATGTGTCAATGATAAATACAACAACAGCAAAACAAATAGGCCAAATATAAATTCACAGTATCTGATCACTTTGTCTGCCAACTAGTCAATTTGTTCTACAGACAAGATAACAGGGGTTACGTTAGTAGGCCTAGGTTAGGCTATAGGGCCTATTCCTCTCTCAGCTAAAAGAAAATAAATATTAGACGCCTATAAAGACATTTATCGGGGCAGGGGGGGGTCATTGGATGGCAACTATATATTGTCTTACCTCCATTAGTAATAACAGTAATCGCTTTTAGTCATTGTTCCATTTCTCAGTTGGCAGGACTGTCCTTCAAAAAATGTTACGCCATTTCGGGAGTTTTGAAGTGTCGCAGGGCTTCTTGGTGAAGAATCCTGAGCTCGATCATCCCCTGATGATGCCTCGGTCAATGGAGTGTTTCTTAACCTTGTCAAACTTTCAGTGCTTTCAGCATATTCCAGCTGACAGGTCCCGGTGTAAATTAGTTGGGCTTTCCTACTATAATGGTGTTGATTTCTGCCGCCTGTAGGACTCACTCCTTTTCGGTGAATCTCAGGAAACGTATGGTGATTGTGCTCGGTGAGCTCTCTCTCTCTCTCTCTCTCTCTCTCTCTCTCTCTCTCTCTCTCTCTCTCTCTCTCTCTCTCTCTCTCTCTCTCTCTCTCTCTCTCTCTCTCTCTCTCTCTCTCTCTCTCTCTCTCTCTCTCTCTCTCTCTCTCTCTCTCTCTCTCTCTCTCTCTCTCTCGAGTTTTATAGGCTTGTCGGTGGACAGGTGGAGCCACTACGAAGTTTGTCTTGCAGGTAGCGGATCAGTGGCATGTTTCCTTCTTCTTTTTCAGCCAGGTTAATGCAACCGCTGTGTCAGATTTAAAAAAAATATTTCAGAAAAAGCAACCCATGCAATAATCTGTGACAGAGCTCAGAACAATCGCCAAATTAGCCGCCATGTTGGAGTCAACAGAAACCTGAAAATACATGATAAATGTTTTCTTACCTTTGATGAACTTCATTAGAATGCAGTCCTAGGAATCCCAGGTCCACAATAAATGCTTGATTTGTTCATAAATGTCCGTTATTTATGTCCAATTAGCTACTGTGGTTAGCGCGTTTGGTAAACAATTCCAAAGTCACAAAGCGGGTCCACTATAACATGAAGAAATGTCCAAACGTACCGTAACAGTCATTAGAAACATGTCAAACGATGTACTGAATCAATCTTTAGAAAGTTGTTTACATCTTGAATAACTTTCCAACCGAAGAATTAGAATGACTTCAGATGAGCGGTAGAACACAGGTCCTTCCCGTGTGAACACGCATGGTGAAAGCATGGTCAACTCATGGCAGTGGTGACTATTTCCTATCTCATTTGACCCCCCCTTCACATAATTTTACCTTTATTTTACTAGGCAAGTCAGTTAAGAACAAATTCTTATTTTCAATGATGGCCTAGGAACAGTGGGTTAACTGCCTGTTCAGGGGCAAAACGACAGATTTTGTACCTTGTCAGCTCGGGGATTTGAACTTGCAACCTTTCGGGTACTAGTCCAATGCTCAAACCACTAGGAACCCTGCCGGGTAGACATCAGACAAAGTTCTATTGACTGTTGACATCTAGTGGAAGGCGTAGGAAGTGGAAACTCATCCATATCTCGCTGTAATTTCAATGAGAGCTTGGTTGAAAATCTGCCACACACAGAAAACATCCAAGCAGGAAGTGGAATATCTCAGGTTTTTGCCTGCTATATGAGTTATGTTATACTCACAGACACAATTCAAACAGTTTTAGGAACTTCAGAGGGTTTCCTATCCAATACTAATAATAATATGCAAATATTAGCAACTATGACTGAGGAGCAGGCCATTTACGATGGGGCACCTCTGTGCACCTTTCATCCAAGCTACTCAATACTTCCCCTGCAGCCATAAGAAGTTAATAAAACATTTATTCATTCTCCCCCTATTTTCCTGGTCCTCTGTTTTCTCTTCCACATGCTCTATTTCCTTTTTAGCAGATGCTATTGTTTCCATGGCGTCTGCCAGTGAGTTTTCCATGAATAGGATTTGCCCCTCTGCCTAATCCAGGTTGTTGATGGTTATCTTGTTGTTAATGTCAGGCAAAGGCATTTTCCAGGGTTGTCACCTTGCCCCCTATCGCTCTGAGCTGAGAGTTAATGCCATCTCGTTTGATGTTGAGTTCTGTACGTTGGGATCTCAGCACAGAAAGGATGTCTTCGACAGAAGAATAAAGAATAAAGTTTGATTTATGACCCTATGTCCGGATGACGCGTACATGCCCAAAAAGGGGCATTCTGTTCCTATTGTCGAATGTTAGAGTGTGTGTTATTTTATGGCTATATTGCATCTATTCCTTTGGAGTTGTCATGATGATTGATGTGTAGGGACCTCGTTGAACTGGGGGGAGGGGAGGGGGCGGGGAGGTGTTTGAACATTTCAAGAGTATGGCCCCACACTCACCATATTTTATTGCCCTTATGGTTGTTGCCTATGAAGCAGGAATGTCTGGGGGGGTATAGTGTTGGCGGCAGATGCATTATAAATAAGGCCCAGAACAACACATGCGGTCCCAGACCACTAAACAAGATTTTAAAAATAAACATGGATTTTGTGATCAGTGGCAAAGCAGTGATGACATTAACAACAGAAGCAGGACCGCGGCTGAAACATAGAGAAAAGGCCAAGTATCAAGCAACAATATATGACGTGCCTAAAAGCAGTTTACCGCCCGCAACTGCGCTGAAAGATCAAGTGATGATTTCTAATGGACAGCAATGGGGGTATCAGTTTGATTACCAGGCCTGTAGAGTGAAACTATATACTGTATCCGAAGGAGAAGAATATACAGACCACACTTTAGCAGTGGACTACGGGCTTGAAGACTGGCCGGTTTTCGGCAAGGTTGTGTGTCCCGAACTGAGAGTTATCACAAAGGGGTATAGCGTGTTCACGGGCTATGAGACCCGTTGGGAAGGTACCCCTGACACCTCAGGAAGAGTATTTCACCGGGTGAAAATACAAAGAAAGAATGGACTTCCATGTGGATGCGTGGAGTTCTATATCAGCAACGAGGAAACCCGCAACCAAAACATTTGTGATGGAGGTGTAATGACGGTCCTGATCAGGTCAGGTTACAGGAGACCACAACTCTACAGATTATCTCTCAACCCCAACAGAGGGGGAGAGATCTGGGGGTTTTATGACCCCTCACGCCCCTGGTAAATCTTAGGTCACCGACAAATTCCTTTTGTCCTGTTACTATGGAGAACCAGACTCAGAACATTAAACATGAAATAAAGGGACTTTGGAACAATGTTTTCCGTCAGCCACAATGGTGGTCATGACGATAGATAGAATATGAAAATGTATATCATTTTTGTTTTGTTATTAAAGGTTAATAGATGACGTTATTACGAAAAGATTGTAACGTCAACAGTTTACCTAGTATACATATGTTTGATGCTTATACATTGCATGGAAAATGTCCAAATCAAAGAGAATGTTTTGGTACAGATGAAATGTGAAGTTAGTTGTCTAAAATTGGATTTGAATAAAATCTAGACCTTGCCTATAACTTGGTACACCCAGAGAAGGGCCCTAAAGGCGATAACGCCCACTTCTGACACAAGGGTATAAACCTGTGAGTAAAGAATGAACAGATCAGACTAAGTGACCCAAGCTGCAGCCGAGGTCTAAAAGGTCAACGAACCCAAAACACAACGCAAGTTTGAAGACAAAGAAATCTTTTTCTACCCAAGCTACAGATCAGTAGATATGTCTAAGCGGGTGAATTCAAGTCGAACCACCTAGCTTCCACTTCCCATTAAATTGTGGTATCTACACTGTTTCATTCCAACGCTGTGAGCTCTGAGCTACAGAGCAGTCTGTCCTCCGAAGAGCCCTTCCAGAACAAGGGCGAGGAAACAGACTCCTAAGCCAAAAGGACACTGACATCGTGAGGACGACCAGAGAGGTGCACCGGAGAAGTGTGTCATTGAGCAGCCTGAACGGTACACGCGGAGAATCCACAGAGACCTTCCCCACGTAATTACATCATTATATTCTGACCAATAAGAGCAGCAGTTTGGGGCAAGGCTAGGGTTTAGAATAAGCATCGCTGACAAATTCACCCAAATGTAAATTTCTCTCGTGTACTTTCTCTTTTTTCTCTCGCTTTTAAATCCCCATTTTGGGTAACGCGCCATATTGTCTTGGCCTGTTACACTAAGTTCTAATCAATAGCCTAGAATGTGTTTTTTGTTGTTGTGGATGTGTATCTTTTATCATCATTTTAGCTTTCTAGTAAATAAATGTTCAACTAAGATTGGTGTGGAACGAACTCATTGGTGAGACCCGGGTCCGTGCAGATTCCCGGATTATACGACGTTCAGAACGAGATTGAAGAGGTAAATGATTAATTAGCGGCTGTTGTAAAATCGATATTATGATATTCTTTGAGTTAATTTGGGAAATAGAAACTCAATAAAAACGTATTTTCCCATGGTGCCACAGGTTAATCACGCAATTAGAAACTTATAAACATTCGATGAGCAACATATATCGTGTAACGGTTTTCTTGAGTTGAAGGAGAGGAGGACCAAATTGCAGCGTGTGTCACGCCCTGGTCTGTATTTATTATGTTAATCTTCATTTATTGGGTCAGGCCAGGGTGTGACATGGGTTTATTTGTGGTGTGTTTCGTCTTGGGGTTGTGTGGGGGGTAGAGCATAGTCAATGGCTGCCTGAGGCGGTTCTCAATCAGAGTCAGGTGATTATCGTTGTCTCTGATTGGGAACCATATTTAGGCAGCCATATTCTTTGTGTGTTTCGTTGGTGATTGTCCTTAGTGTCCTTGTTCCTGTCTCTATGTTAGTTTACACTAGTATAGGCTGTTTCGGTTTTTGTTACGTTCTTTTTTTGTTTTGTAGTATTTGTATTGATTCGTGTTTTACGTTTTTTCATTAAACATGGATCGCAATCTACACGCTGCATTTTGGTCCGACTCTCCTTCACCTACAGAAAACCGTTACAGAATCACCCACCACAAACGGACTAAGCAACGTGTCAACAGGCAGGTGCAGCAAAGAGAGGAATGGACATGGGAGGACGAATTGTTCGGAGAAGGACCCTGGGATCAGCCTGGAGAATATCGCCGCCCCAAAGAAGACCTGGAGGCGGAGAGAGCTGAGAGACGCTGGTATGAGGAGGCAGCGCGGCGACGCGGGTGGAAGCCCGAGAGTCAGCCCCAAAAATGTCTTGGGGGGGGGGAGGGGCTTAGAGAGAGTGTGGCAGAGTCAGGAGTCAGACCTGCTCGTCCTGAGGTGCCAGCCTCACGCACCAGGCCTCCTGTGCACATCCCTAGCCTTGCACGTCCTGTGCCAACACTGCTCTCAAGATCTCCAGTACGCCTTCACGGTCTAGCCCATCCTGTGCCACCTCCACACACCAGCCCTCCGGTGGCAGCTCCACGCACCAGGCTTCCTGTGCGTGTCCTCGGCCCAGTATCACCAGTGCCAGCACCACGCATCAGGCCTACAGTGCGCCTCGCCTCTCCTGCGCTACAGGAGCCTCCCGCCTGTTCAGCGCTGTCAGAGCCTTCCTCCTCTACAGCGCTGCTGGAGTCTCCCGCTTGTTTAGCGCAGCCAGAGCCTTCCTCCTCTGCTGCGCTGCTGGAGTCTCACGCCTGTTTTCTCTCTCTCACCAAAAGCACTCACAAACTTATACAGATGCACAATCAAGAGCATCCTGGCGGGCTGTATCACCGCCTGGTACAGCAACTGCTCCGCCCTCAACCGTAAGGCTCTCCAGAGGGTAGTGAGGTCTGCACAACGCATCACCGGGGGCAAACTACCTGCCCTCCAGGAGACCTACACCACCCAATGTTACAGGAAGGCCATAAAGACCATCAAGGACACCAACCACCCGAGCCACTGCCTGTTCACCCCGCTATCAACCAGTAGGCGAGGTCAGTACAGGTGCATCAAAGCTGGGACCGAGAGACTGAAAAACAGCTTCTATCTCAAGGCCATCAGACTGTTAAACAGCCACCACTAACATTGAGTGGCTGCTGCCAACACACTGACACTGACTCAACTCCAGCGACTTTAATAATGGGAATTGATGGGAAATGATGTAAATATATCACTAGCCACTTTAAACAATGCTACCTTATATAATGTTACTTACCCTACATTATTCATCATATATGCATACGTATATACTGTACTCTATATCATCGACTGCATCCTTATGTAATACATGTATCACTAGCCACTTTAACTATGCCACTTTGTTTACATACTCATCTCATATGTATATACTGTACTCGATACCATCTACTGTATCTTGCCTATGCTGCTCTGTACCATCACTCATTCATATATCCTTATGTACATATTCTTTATCCCCTTACACTGTGTATAAGACAGTAGTTTAGGAATTGTTAGTTAGATTACTTGTTGGTTATTACTGCATTGTCGGAACTAGAAGCACAAGCATTTCGCTACACTCACATTAACATCTGCTAACCATGTGTATGTGACAAATAACATTTGATTTGCTTTGATTTGATTTGTTTAGCGCAGCCAGAGCCTTCCTCCTCTACAGCGCTGCTGGAGTCTCCCGCCTGTTTAGCGCAGCCCGAGCTGTCAGTCTGCATGGAGCAGCCAGAGCTGTCAGTCTGCATGGAGCAGCCAGAGCTGTCAGTCAACATGGAGCAGCCAGAGCTGTCAGTCTACATGGAGCAGCCAGAGCTGTCAGTCTACATGGAGCAGCCAGAGCTTTCAGTCTTCATGGAACAGCCGGAGCTGCCAGTCTGCATTGAGCTGTCAGTCTGCATTGAACACCCGGAACTGCCAGTCTGCATGGAGCTGTCAGTCTGCAAGGAACTGCCAGTCTACAAGGAGCTGTCAGTCTGCAAGGAGCTGTCAGTCTGCATGGAGCCGCCAGTCTGCATGGAGCAGCCAGAGCTGTCAGTCTGCAAGAAGCCGCCAGAGCTGTCAGTCTACATGGAGCAGCCAGAGCCGCCAGTCAGCATGGAGCAGCCAGATACGTCAGTCAGCCAGACTTTTCCAGATCTGCCAGTCAGCCAGACTCTTTCAGATCCGCCAGTCAGCCAGACTCTTCCGGATCTGCCAGTCAGTCAGGATCTGCCAGAACTGTCAACCAGTCAGGATCTGCCGTATCCAAATACCTGGCTGAGCTTCCTCTCAGTGCTGGGCTTCCTCTCAGTCCAGTGGGATTCTGGGTGAGGACTACTAGGCCATGGTCGGCGGCGAAGGTGGACTATCCTAGGACGCGAGGAGGGGGGACAAAGACATTTATAGAGTGGGTTCCACGTCCCGCGCCGGACCCGGAGCCACCACCATGGACAGACGCCCACCCGGACCCTCCCTACTGTTTTGATGTGCGTCCGGGAGTCCGCACCTTAGGGGGGGGGGTTCTGTCACGGCCTGGTCTATATTTATTATGTTTATCTTCATTTATTGGATCAGGCCAGGGTGTGACATGGGTTTATTTGTGGTGTGTTTCGTCTTGGGGTTGTGTGGGGTGTATAGCATAGTCATTGGCTGCCTGAGGCGGTTCTCAATCAGAGTCAGGTGATTATCGTTGTCTCTGATTGGGAACCATATTTAGGTAGCCATATTCTTTGTGTGTTTCATGGGTGATTGTCCTTAGTGTCCTTGTTCCTGTCTCTATGTTAGTTTACACTAGTATAGGCTGTTTCGGTTTTTGTTACGTTCTTTTTTTGTTTTGTAGTATTTGTATTGATTCGTGTTTGACGTTTTTTTTCATTAAACATGGATCGCAATCTACACGCTGCATTTTGGTCCGACTCTCCTTCGCCTACAGAAAACCGTTACAGCGTGGTTACTATTCATGTTTTTTAATAAGACAACTAAACGTGAACATAATACAAAAACAACAAACGTGGAAAACCGAAACAGCCTATTCTGGTGCAAACTAACACAGAGACAGGAACAATCACCCACAAACACACAGTGAAACCCAGGCTACCTAAGTATGATTCTCAATCAGAGACAACTAATGACACCTGCCTCTGATTGAGAAACATACTAGTCCGAAACATAGAAATACCCAAATCATAGAAAAACAAACATAGACTGCCCACCCCAACTCACGCCCTGACCATAATAAATAATGACAAAACAAAGGAAATAAAGGTCAGAACGTGACAGTACAGCTCGGGACAGAGGGGCAGCTCGGGACAGAGGGGCAGGGGCTCTGGGCTGAGGGGCTCTGGCGCCTCTGGGCTGACTGGCGGCACTGGCGGCCCCTGGCTGACTGGCGGCACTGGCGGCCCCTGGCTGACTGGCGGCACTGGCGGCTCCTTGCAGACTGGCGGCACTGGCGGCTCCTTGCAGACTGGCGGCGCTGGCGGCTCCTTGCAGACTGGCGGCACTGGCGGCGCTGGGCAGACGGGTGGCTCAGGCGGCGCTGGGCAGACTGGCGACTCTGATGGCGCTGGGCAGACGGGAAGCTCCGGGAACGCTGGAGAGGAAGGCTCTGGCAGCGCTGGACTGAGTAGCTCTGGCGCCTCTGGAATGAGGGGCTCTAGCTCCTCTGGACTGAGGGGTGGAAGCTCTGGCAGCGCTGGACAGGCGGGAGACTCCGGCAGCCCTGGAGAGGAGGAAGGCTCCGGCAGCACTGGACAGGCGGGAGCACCTGTAGGGATGAGACGGAGAGACAGCCTGGTGCGGGGGGCTGCCACCGGAGGATTGGTATGTGGAGATGGTACCGGATAGACCGGACCGTGCAGGCGCACTGGAGCTCTTGAGCACCGAGCCTGCCCAACCTTACCCGGTTGAATGCTCCCGGTCGCCCTGCCAGTGCGGCGAGGTGGAATAACCCGCACTGGGCTATGCAGGCGGACCGGGGACACCGTGTGCAAGGCTGGTGCCATGTAAGCCGGCCCAAGGAGACGCACTGGGGACCAGATGCGTAGAGCCAGCTTCACGGCACTTGGCTCGATGCTCACTCTAGCCCGGCCGATACGCGGAGCTGGTATGTACCGCACCGGGCTATGCACCCGTCATATATCGTCATATTAACTAATACAACATAACGACAGAGGTCTGACGGGATTTTAGGTTGTGCATGCTTATTCCTTTTAAAAGTTGGGATCTAATGGAATTGAAACTGTTAGAGTTGTTGGACACTCTTTTTGTACAGAGCCAACAGCGACAGAGCATTGTTCTGCTAAGGAAGTGCTTAATATATACGAATCATGAGGATTATGATTATTTTGAGAGAACTTACAAATGTGATGCATCAAATCAATGAAAATAAAGTGAACAATGTATCGTTCTACACAACCCACAATACCTGGGCTAATGTAGAGCGTGTGCTAAAAATGGAGCAAATCATGTACGACATACGGGTGAGAGTCTACAATGGACACAACTGGTATCCCGTCTTGTGGATGATTCTGAAGAACTAGAAACAAGCTTGTCTAAGATTTTACTTTATTTGTTTGAAACACAATTTAATTGTACCATGTATCATATTTGTTGTGTATATACTTATATAGCGGATGTGTGTGTTTTAAATATTCAGCGACACAAGCCTGTAAATCTAAACCAAATATACAAGGTGTTCGCAAGCTTGGATCGTTGATAAAACGGGGACAAGTATCCTGCAACGAATCCTGATTTATCTGTATATGTAATAATTGATGTTTGCAAAAATAAAAATGCAAAAATGAAAATTAAATGTCTTTATTTGAAAGTGGCTCATTATTGTACCTCAGAGAGGCAGGAAGGATGGTGGAGCAGATGTTGAAAAACATATACTGTATTATACCCCCTCTAACCCTGGGTCTTATGGGGGTAGGAGTGTTTACAGAGAGCTATAGCCGAAGAAACAGGTAGTGGTTAGCGCTGCTCAAGTGAATGAGTGGTTAGCAGAGCAGGATGCTTATACTCTACATAAACCTGTATGAAAACTATTTCCGAGAAATTTAGTTTTTTTCTACTCATCCCTTGTCCCAGTTTCAGGCGGATCTGTGTGACATGCAGGCCCTTGCAGATAAAATCATGGAAATCGTTACATGCTAACGGTTATAGATATTTTTTCTAAAATAGCATTTGTAAGGGTCTTACAAAATAAGAGCGTGGCAGAGTTGACCCGGGCCTTTGACTCTGTCTTGAAGGAGGGAGGAGCCCCCAAGAAAGTGCAGACTGATGGCGGAAAATACTTTTTTTAACAATACTTTTCAGAAACTCATGAAGATGCACAATAATAGTACATTTTGCTACAGGCTCGGATTTGAATGCTTCAGTTGTTGAACGCTTTAACAGAACTCTGAAGGAGCGGATATTTTACAGCTCACAACACGCATGGATATATCGATATAGTTCAAGATTTAGTAAAGGGGTACAACAACAGCTACCATAAGAGTATACTGATAAAACCCTCCGAGGTCTCTTCTGAAAACTCTTTTCAAGTCTTTAAAAATCTGTATGGTTTGTTCCCCCTTCGCCGTAACATTTTTCTTTACACTTGAAATTCATAGTGGGGGTTTTGGTACGTATATCCAAGTTGAGGGGTGTTTTCAACCAAAAATATGAGCAAGGTCACAGCGATGAGGTGTTCACCGTTACCGAATGTCTACCGCGCATACCCCCTGTCTACAATTTAAAAGATTAAGACAGGGAGCTTATAGAGGGATCTTTTTAAGAAAAGGAACTACAGAAGGTACAGTTGGGTAAAGACAAAGTCTTTCACATGGAGGAGATTCTAGATCAAAAGAGAGAAAAGGGTAAAAAATGGTTGCTGGTCCGCTGGAAAAACTGGCCCCAAAAGTTCAAAAGTTGGGTATTAGAGCACGATGTGGTGGAGGCATCGGGGTTACATTAAACCCTCATGAATGATAAATACAAAATAATTTGCGTGTACACCGGAGTGCATCATGGAACACAGCGGCTTCTACCTAACCCTCCCCAGTAATGCATCTTCACATATACATTGTAATAACCAAAGTTCAAATTATACAACCAATTTTCCAAAGTCTATAGAGTTATCAGAGGCCTGGGAAGTAGGTATCAGCGAGATTACATACCCCCGTAGTTGGTATAATATCAAGGATAAGGACCGTAATTTTTATTACAAAAGTATATCGGAACCTGCGAAACCTATTAAGCTTAAAAAGGGTTCTATAGAACTGTCGACAGGATCGTCTCAGAGTTGAATAAACTCATAACCCTGAACAATATGGAAATACTCTTGATCTACAACCCTATACATAAACGTGTACAAATTTCAGGGGATGCTGATGGGGGTATAAAGACCAGCGGTAATTTAGCCTACATGTTGGGGATGGGACCCAATAAATGGCCGTATGTGAAAGATAAATTATTCCCAATCCCTGCAGATATACATGCAGGGTTCTACAACATATTTGTGTATACCGACATCATATCCTATCAAAGGGTAGGAGACAGTTGTGTGCCCCTCCTGAGACCAGTTCATATAGATGGAAAGGATGGTGATATAGTCACTGTTAACTACGACAAGGTAACTACATACCTGTAAGCAAGAAATATATTGAAAACATTCTGGGTGAACTTAACATCTTTGGGGTACCCTCCCCCCCGGCTTCTTCTCAATTTCCGCCTAAAGACATACCCTAATCTAACTGCCTGTAGCTCAGGACCAGAAGCAAGGATATGCATTTTCTTGGTATCATTTGAAAGGAAACACTGAATTTTGTGGAAATGTGAATTGAATGTAGGAGAATATAACACAATAGATCTGGTAGAAGAAAATACAAGGAAATAAACATACGTTTTTCTATTTTTTATTGTTGCTGCATCATCTTTCAAATGACCAAGAACAGCCAAACATACTGGTGAGGATTTGAATGAAGAACATAAGATGGCAACAATAGCCTAGCAAAGGTTTGGACAGATAACTTAAAAAATGAGCAAGCTACATGACATTGAGCATGAAGTCACCCAGTTGTCCCACACAAATGTACCCACATGTATCCAAGTGGCCGAATTGGTACAGTGATACATTTTGAGGGAAAGAACTATATACAAAATACATAAATGTTATTCTGACTCACCCCCCCCAAAAAAAAATAAAAAAAATAATAATAATAATAATACAAACATTTAACAAGGGCAACTATTTACATATTTTCTATTTACAATATTGTGAAGACCCTCAGTCCTCTACACAATATTGTGCTGCTGGTGCCATGGCCCATAGCAGTCTCTTTCTGTTGTAAAGCAAAGGCTTACTGAACAGGTGGTGCAGGTGATGGGACATTTCCTGTGACAAAGGGCACAACGACGTCTCCCTACTGTGCCTTTTTTGCCCTGAGGCACATTCAGGCCTGCAGAGATGAAATTGGGCAGGTGAACACCACTGGTTGGAGCAGAAGGGAGAGAGGTAGAGGGGACAGAATGTGCTACAGTGGACTTGCTGTAGCTAGCAAGCTCCTGGATGAGCAGCTCCCTGAAGGCTAGCTGTGAGATGGGGGGCTGCCCACAGCTCTTAGCCATTTCCTTCTGGAGGATGAAGGCATTCACCACAGCAATGTCAATGAAATGATAGAAAAATGTCTTGTCTTTCATGGTTTGTCGAGAACATTGAAGTATCCTATCAGCGCATCGGACAGGTCCACACCTCCCATGCTCTTGTTGTAGTCCTTCACAGCAGCTGGAATGGGGACATTTTTTGTGGTCCATGCCCCGGCACCGTCCTTCACACGCCTGATGACGTGATCTCCACTGAAGGACTTGTGGATATTGGAGCACATGACCACCTCTCTGGTATCCATCCACTTCACAAAGAACAGGCCATCTTCACGGATCCATCGCATGATACCCCGCTCAGCCCGCTTAGGCATGTCGTTCACCTTTGTCTTTGGAAAGCCCACTCTGTCGGTCCGAATGGTGCCACAAGCCCACACATCCCGCTTCCTCAGCTCTGTAAACAGGGTAGGGCTTGTGTAGAAGTTGTCCACAAACAGTTTGTAGCCCTTCCCCAGCAGTTGAAAATCCAATAACTCCATAACGGAATCATAACTCAGTCCATTACCGGTAGCAAAACTGTTTTCCCCCTCATAAACAAAATAATTGCAGGTGTAGGCACACACAGAATCAGACAAAACAAACAGCTTGTAACCCCACTTGGTTGGTTTGTTCCTCATGTTTTGTTTGAGTCTGATTCTGACCTTTGAGGATACCATCCTCTCATCGATGGACAGGTTCTGGGCGGGCTGAAAATAGGTCTTGCAGGCCTCAACGATGTTGGGGTAGAGAGGTTTGATTTTGCACAGCCTATCAAACCTTGGTGTGCCTCTCTTCTTGTCATTCTCCCCATCAACTTCTGGGTCACTGATGTGAAGCGCCCGTGAGATAGTCAGAAACCTTTTTGGTAGATTTACATATATGGAGGAGTATAAATATTGTAACACAAGAAAGAGATACACTTATAGAGGGCATTCGCCATTCTGGTAAAATACATTGTCTATTGTATAGGAGAGGAGACCAGAGGAGGTCATAGATGTATAGGACAGCTGGAAACACTAAAGATGGAGACACATAGTCTACAGATTCTAGACAACCACATGAAGAGAAGGCGACATAAGACGTATAGGATAGCGGAACACTAAAAACAGATCACACAAAGGGGGTGCTGTTGGGGCTGTGTTTCTGGACCTAAGGAAGGCTTTTGATACTGTTAACCATGAGATTCTCATCACAAAATTGTCAAAGTTCAACTTTTCCCCTGATGCCTTGAGATGGATGAAATCATACCTTGAAGGCAGAACTCAGTGTGTAAGAGTGAGCAATGAGCTGTCGCCCTATCGTAGCTATGATGTGGGCGTGCCCCAAGGGTCAACACTGGGGCCCCTCCTATTCAGCCTGTACATTAATGATCTGCCTTCTGTCTGTACTGGGTCTGAAATTCAAATGTATGCAGATGATACAGTGATATATGTGCATGCAAACAGCAAACAACAAGCTGCACAAGAACTCACTACTGTAATGGTCCAGGTTACAAAGTGGCTCAGTGACTCGTGTTTGCATCTCAATGTGAAAAAAACTGTTTGCATGTTCTTCACAAAGAAGGCAACAGATGCTACTGAGCCAGATGTCTATGTGTCAGGGGAGAAGCTCCAGGTGGTATCCGATTTTAAGTACCTTGGCATCATACTTGATTCCAACCTCTCTTTTAAAAAGCATGTGAAAAAGGTAATTCAAATAACTAAATTCAACCTAGCTAATCTAGCTAATTTCCGATTTATACGAAATTGTTTGACTACAGAGGTAGCAAAACTGTACTTCAACTCTATGATACTCCCCCACTTAACATACTGCTTGACTAGTTGGGCCCAAGCTTGCTGTACAACATTAAAACCTATTCAGGTTGTCTACAAACAGGCTCTCAAAGTGCTTGATAGGAAGCCCAATAGCCATCATCATTGTCACATCCTTAGAAAGCATGAGCTCTTGAGTTGGGAAAATCTTGTGCAATACACCGACACATGCCTTGTATTCAAGATCCTTAATGGTCTGGCTCCCCCTCCACTCAATATTTTTGTTAAACAGAAAACCAAGACATATGGCAGCAGATCCACAAGGTCTGCCATGAGAGGTGACTGTATAGTTCCCCTAAGGAAAAGCACCTTTAGTAAATCTGCATTCACTGTGAGAGCTTCCCATGTCTGGAATACACTGCCATCAGACACACATAACTGCATCACATATCACACTTTCACAAAATGCTTGAAGACATGGCTAAAGGTCAATCAGATTTGTGAACATGGTCCCTAGCTGTGTGTTGCCGCTTTCCATGTTGTCTGTTGTCTGTAGCTTGTGAGGTGTGGAAACACTTTGTTGCTTTTATGAATTTTGTCTTGCTGCTTTTTGCTCTATGTTGCTCTGTCTGTATGCTACGTCTTGCTTGTCCTATGTTGCTATGTCTTGCTTGTTCTATGTTGCTATTGTCTATATTGTAATTGTTTTTAATAACCTGCCCAGGGACTGCGGTTGAAAATTAGCCGGCTGGCTAAAACCGGCACTTTTACTGAAACGTTGATTAATGTGCACTGTCCCTGTAAAAATACAAATAAACTCAACTAAACTCAATTAAGAGAAGGAGACATATAGGCGCCAAGACAGCTGGACACACCAAAAACTAGAGGAAACACACAGTCTGCTGATCCGAGATAAATACACACATACAAAAGAACACATGGAGCTAATTACAGGGTCAAAGCATAGGTCATAGGTTAGAGGGACGTATATTATTTTTAGGTCAAAGCAAGGGTCTTGCCATCATTATAATCTAACAGAAAGCAGATGTGGGTGTTAGTGGGCAGAAGCAAGTAGGAAGCCTGAACTAAAAAGATAATGATAAACAAAGAATCAGGGAAATATGTATATCTGCATATGGGGTGGACCGATATGAGATAGGTGGATAAATACTGGAGCCGGGGCTCTGGAAAGTGGAGTGTGTTCCGCGGACCATCCCGGCTTGCTATGCTCTTGTATTAAAAGCCGAATTGATTTCACAAGTTCTGTAATGCGTTGTATTTGATCCGATTTTCCACGACACCTTTTACAAGACATGACAGTCATGGGGAAAGGCAGTTGATAGAGCTGACTTTTTTCAGTAGTCCCTTAGAGTTTTCAACTTCACCAGCCCCATGTAAATGACCATTGAGAAGTAGCAGAAAAGGTCTGACATGGAAATGGTCTTCCATGCCTCTTTCTTTCCTGCCTGCTTCTTTGCCCCGTACTTGTTGGTGTTCGACACCAGGGAATCAACAACTGACGAGGTGAAAAACAGTTGAAAAAGTTGAAGGGGGCTGAACTTGGCAGTCATGTCTAGTTGAGGTCCTGGCTGCCTTTTGGGTCTAAAAACTGGCGGATTTGGTTCCACATCATCTTTTAACACAGAGTACCAATGACCCTCTGGCCCTCTGTCTGCAGGTTTCTCTCTTCCCCACCTCCACTTCTTTGTCACTGACTTCATATCTCTCGATGGCCGGGTAGGTGTGGAGCCGGAGACAGCAGGGGTCCGGCTGGATGAACCAGCTTCAGAGGGAGATGGACACCTAGACATTGGCGGCTCATAATCCAAATCACTGCCACTGTGAAAGATTTTTAAAAATCAGTAACAATACTTTCACATATGAGCCCTGTATCAACACGTAAAATAAACAGATATATATAGAGTACAGGGAACATAATCACTATAGTGAAGTGGTGAAGGACTGTTCCATTCTATGTTTATGTAACATAAATTGTAAAAATATATCACACACACACACACACACACAGTATAGTCAATGTGTACATTACACATTTCATTACAGATTATATTTCAAATAAAATAAGAAAAAAATAAAATCTCAATGAATAATATTTGATATTATCAATTTCAAACAATGATATTAGCATTAGAATTTACCAATCCAGCATGGCATCTTCGCCATGCAGAAACATCTCCTCCGCCTGGGAGTCAAATCTAGCTTTGCTGAAAGATTCATCTTCCTGAAACAACTCGGTCTCGCTGTATCTATCTATTTCCTCTATCATTTGGGTTAAATCTGTATACCTAGACTTTGTTTGAGCTTTTCCCAATTTATTTGCCATATTTGAAAAATAAAGGGAACACTTAAACAATGCAATGTAACTCCAAGTCAATCACACTTCAGTGAAATCAAACTGTCCACTTAGGAAGCAACACTGATTGACAATAAATTTCACATGCTGTTGTGCAAATGGAATAGACAACAGGTGGAAATTATAGGCAATTAGCAAGACACCCCCAATAAAGGAGTGGTTCTGCAGGTGGTAACCACAGACCACTTCTCAGTTCCTATGCTTCCTGGCTGATGTTTTGGTCACTTTTGAATGCTGGCAGTGTTTTCACTCTAGTGGTAGCATGAGACAGAGTCTACATCCCACACAAGTGGCTCAGGTAGTGCAGCTCATCCAGGATGACACAAGGTTTGCTGTGTCTGTCAGCGTAGTGTCCAGAGCATGGAGGCGCTACCAGGAGACAGGCCAGTACATCAGGAGACGTGGAGGAGGCCGTAGGAGGGCAACAACCCAGCAGCAGGACCGCTACCTCCGCCTTTGTGCAAGGAGGAGCACTGCCAGAGCCCTGCAAAATGACCTCCAGCAGGCCACAAATGTGCATGTGTCTGCTCAAACACTCAGAAACAGACTCCATGAGGGTGGTATGAGGGCCCGACGTCCACAGGTGGAGGTTGTGCTTTACAGCCCAACACCGTGCAGGACGTTTGGCATTTGCCAGAGAAGATCAAGATTGGCAAATTTGCCACTGGCGGCCTGTGCTCTTCACAGATGAAAGCAGGTTCACACTGAGCACATGTGACAGACGTGACAGTCTGGACACGCCGTGGAGAACGTTCTGCTGCCTGCAACATCCTCCAGCATGACCGTTTTGGCAGTGGGTCAGTCATGGTGTGTGGTGGCATTTCTTTGGGGGGCCGCACAGCCCTCCATGTGATCGCCAGAGGTAGCCTGACTGCCATTAGGTACCGAGATGAGATCCTCAGACCCCTTGTGAGACCATATGCTGGTGCGGTTGGCCCTGGGTTTCTCCTAATGCAAGACAATGGTGGACCTCATGTGGCTGGAGTGTGTCAGCAGTTCCTGCAAGAGGAAAGCATTGATGATACGGACTGGCCCACCCGTTCCCCAGACTTGAATCCAATTGAGCACATCTGGGACATCATGTCTCGCTCCATCCACCAACGCCACGTTGCACCACAGACTGTCCAGGAGTTGCCGGATGCTTTAGTCCAGGTCTGGGAGGAGATCCCTCAAGAGACCATCCGCCACCTCATCAGGAGCATGCCCAGGCGTTGTAGGGAGGTCATACAGGCACGTGTAGGCCACACACACTACTGAGCCTCATTTTGACTTGTTTTAAGGACGTTACATCAAAGTTGGATCAGCCTGTAATGTGGTTTTCCACTTTAATTTTGAGTGTGACTCCAAATCCAGACCTCTATGGGTTGATAAATTTGATTTCCATTGATAATTTTTGTGTGATTTTGTTGTCAGCACATTCATCTACTATTCTTAATAAGAATATTTCATTCATTCAGATCTAGGATATGTTATTTTAGAGTTCCCTTTATTTTTTTGAGCAGTGTATATAATCTCGTTGAAAATGCTATTGAATATGTACTGCTATGCGTAATACCCGTGGCTCCGTCAAGTAGGATTTGCAATGGTGAATTAACCTCTTTTACGCCAGAGTTTACGACAAAGGCTGGTCTTCAAATGTATAACCATTACATATTGCCGTTTACCTCAGCGCATTGACTATCTTCCAATCTAGATGTTCAGTCGTCATTGGGCCAAAATACAGTCAATCAACGATGCGTTCGCAATGATGTCATTGATTGGTGTCTTCAAATCGTTTTGTTTCGGTCAATACATCCCGGGAAAAGAACCGTTCAAGTATGGTTGTGTTAGTAACAACCAGAGGATTGCAATGAAACCAACCATGACTGGATAAATGTTTGTTTAGTGTGTGTAATTACCACGTACGCATCGTCCAAAGTTGAATCTGACGGAAATCATGATGCAAGCGTTTTAAAAATGTTTCGTGTTAGGCTATAAAAATGGATTTTATCAAACAAAATGGACATTCACTGTGTCGTTAGGACACTTGGAATTGCCACCAGTGGAAGATCTTCAATGGTAAGCGATTTATTTTATTGTTATTTCTGACTTTCACGACGCTAATGCTTGGTTGGAAAATGCTAGTAATACTTGTGTGTGTGGTGCCATCCTCAGAAAATAGCATGTATGCTTTCGTAGTAACGGCTTTTTGAAACCTGACACAGCGGCTGGATTAATAAGACGTTCATCTTTTACATTATGTAAGATACATGTATTTACAAGAATGTTTATTATAACACATGGTGTATTTAGAATGTTAGCTCTCTGCAGTTTCACCGGATGTTGGCCTGGTGGGACGTTAGCGTCTCACCTACCCTTGAGAGGTTAAAACGGATCAGAATGAGAACATTGAATTTACTTATGGTAAAACGGTTGTAAAACTCCACTTTAGACCCACCAAAACCTCTCTAAATATATAATATATTATTAGTATTATATCTTTTTATTTTTTATAAACATTATACAAATAAATTAAAATGGTTATGGACCACAACCAACATCTCAACCATAACCGCTATGTTGCTCAAGTGGGTAATGGGTTACCCGGCTATCATGGATACCCGACCATGTACGGTTCAGGGATAGGTGGTATATTTCGTAACTCTTTAGGATGGTTTTACCGTTTATGAAGAGAGGCCTCATCATAGCCAAACCACATTTAAAATCAGCGGCTAAAAATATAGTAAGTAAGGTTGTAGCCAATGCTATGACCAGAAGCGAGTCACCAGATGCCGAGCATCCAGAAGGCTCGGGGCTTATGATGTTGTCTCGAAGACCAAAAAAGAGACCTCTGGGTATAAGGCGCAGGCCTGCCCCTAAAAAGCGGAGGTTAATCGTTAAAAGAAAGTCAAAGACGTGGTAAAATGAGGAGGTCAGGACCAAAAACGACAAAAAGAATACTCTGAAGTATTTTCTAAAAGAACAAGAAACATGGCTCTTTTACACCGCATGTCCTCTGAAGCTAAAAAGACAGATCTAGATCTTTTCATGGCCCCCTTAACCCAATTTTCAATAGATAGGTCTAATTATGTGGAAATAGCCCCACTCTGCCATTGCAGACAACGGTCCAATAGAATTTTTCATACCAGCCCACTTTGACAACTATCTGGACCTCAACAACACCTTGGTGCATTTACGTCTAAAAGTGACCAAAAGAGATGGAACTAATATTGCAGACGATGCCAAAGTGAGTATCATTAATTACCCCCTGGCCACCAACTTCTCCCAGGTGAATGTGACTTTGGGTGAACGCCTAATCAGTCAAAGCAGTGCCACATACCCTTATAGGGCCATCGTGGAGTGTTTACTCAAATACTCCGAAGACACTCTCAAGACACAATTCAGCGCCGGGCTGTTTAGCAAGGATACTGCAGGAGTCTCTATGGAATCAATAGACCCTTCCACCGGTGCAAACAAAGGACTGGAGGCATGTGCTCGCTACTGTGCCGAATCTCGAGAGTTTCATCTGCTAGGGCCTATACACTGACATTTTCTTTCAAGAACGTTTACTCTTAAATTTGGTTGATTTACGACTAAAATTAAACAGGGCCAAGGATATGTTTTGTCTGATGTCTGCCCAGGACGGTGACTTTAGTTTAAAAGTGTTGGGGGCAACGCTTTTTATAAAAAAACTGTCTGTATCTCCGGCAGTTCGTCTGGGTCACTCACAAGCTTTGATGAATGGAAATGCCCTTTACTCTCTCCAAAGAATTACCATGAAAACCTTTAGCATACCTGTGGGCAGTAGAATCTGCAGTCAAGAAAACCTTTTTCTAGGCTCTTTACCCCGTTAGTTACATGGTTATGTTTGGTTGATCACTCCTCTAATATAGGCAACTTACATAAAAACCCATTTAATTTTCAACACTTCAATGCAGAGTATGTAGCTCTCTGTCAGGACGGATGTCAGGTCCCTGCTAAGGCTTTCCAACCGCAATTTAATAACATATCTGTGCAAGAATTGTACAATCTATCTTCCTGGCTACAGGGAGGCATCTAAAATATCTCTCATTACCTATAGACAGAAATGATTTTGCAGAGGGTTACACATTGCATGCTTTCAATTTATCACCTGATGATGACACCTCAGGAAATCTGTCGGTGGTGTCCCAAGGTAACCTTAGGCTGGAAATGCATTTCCGTACACCTTTGGCCTGTACAGTTAGCATGATTGTTTATGCATGCTCTGACACAATCTTGGAAGTGAATGCACAAAGACAGGTTTTAGTAGATTATTAAGGATCGTTGAGCAAAGACATGAATACCCAAGAGTTAGAAGGGCTCATGACCTGCTTGTTTGGAAAACAATTTTGTGGAGTGTGGGCTTGTGATGAATTATCGAGTGGCCGGCCATATTGATTGTCAATACCCATCCTAAACACATGCCGGGTGAACATTGGCTAGCTGTGACATTAGAAGACGTAGGAGGAAGAAAATCTCAACTTTTTTTATTGCTACGGCATTTGGCTGCAGATGAAAACGTATGCTCCGGTTGGAACGTTATTGGACATGTATAATATAACATCCTGAAGATTTATTCTCTACTTAGTTTGACCAGTTTATTCAACCTGGAATATATATTTTTGAAGTTTTCGTCCGAGTTCGCCTGGACCAGCGCCAGCTTTTGGACATGTGAACTAAATGTGCTAGCAAAAGTAGCTAATTGGACACTAGTAATGGACATTTTGGAACTAAACAACGATTTATTACGGAATGAGGATTCCTTGCACTGCATTCTGATGTGCAAGGAAGATCATGATGTGCAAGGAAGATCATTCTGAAGATCATCAACGGTAAGGGAATATTTATGATAGAATTTTGTATTTCTCTTGACTCCAACATGGCAGAGAAATATATTTACTTCTGAGCGCCGTCTCAGATTTTTGCATGGTATGCTTTTTTCGTAACGTTTAAAAAAAATCTGACACAGCGGTTGCATTAAGAACCAGTGTATCTTTAATTATATGTAAAACATGTATCTTTTATCAAAGTTTATGATGAGTATTTCTGTTATCTGTCGTAGCTCTCTGTAATTACTCTGGATATTTTGGAGGCATTTCTGAAAATGGCGCCAATGTAAACCGAGATTTGTGGCTATAAATATGCATATTATCGAACAAAACATAAATGTATTGTGTAACATGAAGTCATATGAGTGTCATCTGATGAAGATTATCAAAGGTTAGTGATTCATTTTATCTCTAATTCTGCGACTCTATCTTTGGCTGGGAAAAATTGCTGTGTGTTTTTTGGATTTGGCGATAAACGGATGAAAAACGTACCCAAATGAAATTGCCTATTTCTCAGGCCCAGAATCTAGAATATGCATATATTATGATGCAGATTAGGATAGAAAACACTCTAAAGTTTCCAAAACTCTCAAAATATTGTCTGTGAGTATAACAGAACTGATATTGCAGGCGAAAACCTGAGGAAAATCCAACCAGGAATTGCATAAGAGAAATGGATCTCCTTGTTCCATTGCATGCCTTCCCTCCATTTAAAGGGATATCAACCATATTCATTTCCCTATGGCTTCCACATGGTGTGAACAGTCTTTAGACATAGTTTCAGGCTTTTATTCTGAAAAATGAGTGAGAACGATCACATTGCGTCAGTTTGATGGCTGGGTGCCAGCAGAGTTTTGTATGCACAACAGCTTGGAGCAGACATTTTCTCTCTCTCTCCTCTCTCTCTCCTATTGTTCGGTTGAAATATTATCGATTATTTATTGTAAAAACAACCTGTTTATAAAAACATTTGACATGTTTCTACGAACTATACAGATACTATTTGGAATTTTCGTCTGCCTGTCATGAACTGCACAAAACTGTGGATTTCTGAACAAAGCGCGCCAACCAAATGGAGGTTTTTGGATATAAAAAGAAACTTTATCGAACAAAGGAACATTTATTGTGTAAATGGAGGTCTTGTGAGTGCAAACATCCGAAGATCATCAAAGGTAAGCGATTCATTTGATTGCTTTTCTGACTTTCGTGACCAATCTACTTTGCTGCTTGCTGTTTGTAATGTTTTGTCTGCTGAGAGAGATGTCCTAACATAAACGATTGGATAGCATTTGCTGTAAAGCTTTTTTGAAATCTGACACACCAGGTGGATTAAAAACATCCTAACGATTAATTCCATACATCGATTGACATGTTTCTAAAGGACTGTAACGGAACTTTTCGAGTTTGTCTGGATGAAGTGCCTGCGCCTCATGAAGATGGATTACTGGGCTGAACACGCTAACAGTAAGTGTCTATTTGAACATAAATGATGGAACTTTATGGAACAAATCAGCAATTTATTGTTGAACTGGGATTTCTGAGAGTGCCTTCTGATGAAGATCATCAAAGGTAAGTGAATATTTATGGTGTTGTTTCTAACTTTGTTGATTCCAAAATGGCGGATATTCCTCTGGCTGGTTTTGACTCTGAGCGCAATTCCCAGATTATGCTTTTTCCGTAAAGTTTTTTTGAAATCTGACACAGCGGTTGCATTAACCTTTCTAGCGCAGGGGTTGAGCTAGCGGAACATCTCAACAACATTCCGCTGAAAAGGCAGTGTGCAAAATTCAAAAATATTTTTTTGAAATATGTAACTTTCACACATCCCGTATCCGGGATCGTGAATAAAGCCTCAGGCTCATTAGCATAACGCAACGTTAACGATTTCTGAAAATCGCAAATAAAATGAAAATAATGCGCCAAATAAAATTAAAAAATGCGTTTGCTCTCAAGCTTAGCCTTTTCTTAACAACACTGTCATCTCAGATTTTCAAAATATGCTTTTGAACCATAGCAATTCACTAATTTGTGTAAGAGTATGCTAAGCTAGCTTAGCATTTTGAGTAGCATTTAGCACGCAACATTTACACAAAAACCAGATAACCAAATAAATAAAATAATTTACCTTTGAAGAGCTTCGGATGTTTTCAATGAGGAGACTCTCAGTTACATAGCGAATGTTCAGTTTTTCCTGAAAGAATCTTTGTGTAGGAGAAATCGCTCCGTTTTGTACATCACATTTGGCTACCGAAACGAACCGAAAATTCAGTCACCAACAACGTCAAACCTTTTCCGAATTAACTCCATAATATCGACCGAAACATGGCAAACGTTGTTTGGAATCAATCCTCAAGGTGTTTTTTCACATAGATCTTCATTGATATATCGTTCGTGGAAGCCTGCTTTCTTCTCTGAATTCCGTGGAAAAATACTTGCAGCTGAGGTTTGCGCACCAATTTCGGCGCAGGACACCGGGCGGACACCTGGTAAATGTGGTCTCTTATGGTCAATCTTCCAATGATATGCCTACAAATACGTCACAATGCTGCAGACACCTTGGGGAAACGACAGAAAGGGCAGGCTCATTCCTCTCGCATTCACAGCCATATAAGGAGACAATGGAAAACGGAGCCTCAAAAATCCTGCTGATTTCCTGGATGCCGTTTCATCTTGGTTTTGCCTGTAGCTCACGTTCTAGGGCACGCACAGAGAATATATCTTTGCAGTTCTGGAAACGTCAGAGTGTTTTCTTTCCAAAGCTATCAATAATATGCATAGTCGAGCATCTTTTTGTGACAAAATATCTTGTTTAAAACGGGAACGTTTTTCATCCAAAAATGAAACAGCGCCCCCAGAGTTTCAAGAGGTTAACACTTCCAATACAGCAAATGGAATATAAACATCTTGTTAAACTGTTGCGACTCTAGGGGCAGTATTTTCATTTTTGGAAAAATAACGTCCCCAAATTAAACGGGATATTTTGTCAGGACAAGATGCTAGAATATGCATATAATTGACAGCTTAGGATAGAAAACACTCTAAAGTTTCCAGAACTGATGTTACAGGCGAAAGTCTGAGAAAAATCCAATCTGGGAAGTGACTCATTTTTTGAAAGCCCTGCGTTCCGATGCGTCCCTATTAAGCTGTGAATGCCCTATCAACCAGATTACGCTTTCTACGTATTCCCCAAGGTGTCGACAGCATTGTGATGTAGTTTTACGCATTTATGTTGAAGAATACCCGTAGGCGGCATCATTGCGCAAGTGGTCACCTGATGCTCTCAGAGAAATTCTCGCGTAAAATACAGAGGTAGCCGTTATTCCAATCGCTTCTACTGAGAAACCAATTGTCCCGGTTGATATATTATTGAATAGATATTTGAAAAACACCTTGAGGATTGATTATAAACAACGTTTGCCATGTTTCTGTCGATATTATGGAGCTAATTTGGAATACTTTTCTGCGTTGTCGTGACCGCAATTTCCGGTCAATTTCTCAGCCAAACGTGAAGAACAAACGGAGCTATTTCGCCTACAAAAATAATATTTTGGGGAAAAATGAACTTTGGCTATCTACCTGGGAGTCTCGTGAGTGAAAACATCCGAAGTTCATCAAAGTTAAACAATTTAATTGGATTGCTTTTCTGTTTTTCGTGACAAGGTTGCCTGCTGCTAGCAAGGCAAAATGCTATGCTAGGCTATTGATAAACTTACACAAATGCTTGTCTAGCTTTGGTTGTAAAGCATATTTTGAAAATCTGAGATGACAGGGTGATAAACAAAAGGCTAAGCTGTGTTCCAATATATTTCACGGATGTTGACGAAAATGATCCCTCTAACGGGATGGGTGCGCCAAGAAGTTAATGATTGATGTTGTTAGCATATTGCATCTCTGCGAAAGCTTCCCCCAATTAGAGTTTAAGTACAACTTCGACACATTTCTTTTGGTTTTGTTGACCTCTATTCTGTCAGGGTCAAGAAGTATGCCTTCTCTGTCGTGATTGTCTTGAATGTACTTGTCTTTGCTCTCTTGATCTGGGACCAATGCAGGATAGCCTGAAGCCATTTGCTTGCATCTGAAGAAGGTCTTGATGCACTCTTTAAAAAGAGTGTCTGATTTCCTGGAAAAGTTTTTTGGCCACACAATACCCTATCTCTAGAGCCTTAGAGAATTCAACTGTAACTCTTACACCTGTCAGGGCTCTTTCTTGATCTGAGTGATCAAAAGTATTTTCCTGGTTGTTGTTTTCACTGCAGGTGTGACAAAGGGGAAAGAAAAGTTTTCCGTGAGGTCCCTTGTAAGGTAACACTGGTATTAACAAACCCCTAGGAGGGTAGACAGTTGCTTTGATCAGACCAAAATAGTTTTGGGTAAGTCAAAGTCGCAGTGAATTATTTCAGGATGCCCCAAAGGATAGCAAGAGGAACTCATTATATGAGGATAAAGGGATGTAAAATCAACATATCCTATTGTCTCGTTGGGTTGCGCTACATACCGCAATGTCAAAGCATTGGTACGGCCTCCATACAAGGCCTGTCGTGGTTCTAAGGGTTCTGGTGTGTCAAAGCTGGAAAGGAAGGCTCTAACATGCGGAACAGACTTTTTGAGATCGGTCCACTCATGCTCTCACATCACATTCACTTTTAAACCGTAAGTAGCCTGTAAAGATTCCAATTTGTCTTGAAACTCTTGGTACATTTTCCCAAAAATTTATTTTGGGTTAGGACACACATGGCCTGGGGCACAAAGCAACGTTTACAACCGTGGAAGAAACAACCATTGTACTCAACACCGTCAATCTGTGTGTATCCATCTACATGGTAAGCCCACACGCCTTCTCACCCCTATTCAAAGCATGTTGAATAAAAATGTCTTTATCTTGGGCCAAGTACTCCAACCATTGAATGGACCCACGAGAGTATGACTTGAATTGGCGTCGGTAGTTGTCAGGCGAGGGGATAGCTATAGATACTGTAGGTAGAAAGTGTGTACGATAGGTTTTCATGCATGCCGATGCAATAGTTGTACAACTCCAGGGGTCATCTTTGATTACCTCTTCTCTGAATCTGAGGCATCCTTCACGAAGTATAACCACATCATTGTCACAGTATGATTCCATCTCTTGATGGAAATCAAAAGTGCTGTGACATACTGTCTCATACCACGTCATGAATCTCTCTCGCTCTTTGGGAGACATCTGATCACACCCGTACATTTCGGGGCTGGGATAAGCTTCAATATAATGGAGATTCTCCTCAGATGTGAAGAAGTGGGGGAACCAGCCTTTCCCATAGTTCTCAAAACCCAAGGCCTCTGGCATTTGAGCCAATCTCATGGGTAAGAAGCTTAAACTGCCAATGTATCTCTGGTTGAAGGCGGGGTCTACAAAACACAATATTTTACTACCTTGAGCTATGACACTGGGTGCAACGCCTTGCTGTATCAAGGGGTTCAAAAGCAGGTAGGAGTCATAGGCTCTAGAATTGTGCTCTATAAACGTGAAGTTTCTGTACTGGAGTTTTCTAAAGTGTTTTAGAAAGAGGAGTGCACAATTGGGCCCCTCTGCCGACCACTTATCACAGTATTGAAAGTCTTGAATGTCATGGTAGATACAAAAATAGGCAAATTAACCCCTGATTGCTGATTAGTCTCAAAATCAAAGACACATATTTCACTGAAAGTTCATCTTCAGCCAAGGGCTGAATATTACACTCGTGTGGCACTTCTTGAACCACTTCAGCATCTCTGCTTTTCAAAGCCCCTTTACAGATTGGGCAATGTTTGATTCCACACACATGAGGTGTATGGCTGTCTATTTTAAGGTTGTAATTGCAATGGCTTTTTGGACATTTCTTGTTAATGTCACAACTGCTTACAGATTCACAGGCCTTGGGGTGCCATGGTTCAATTTTGTGTTTTTCTAAACAGTAGGCTGAACGAAATGTGTGGTGACAATCCGCACAGGGTGTCAGGTTTAACCTGTTGATGCTCTGGGGGCGCTATTTCATTTTTGGATGAAAAACGTTCCCGTTTTAAACAAGATATTTTGTCACAAAAAGATGCTCGACTATGCATATAATTGATAGCTTTCGAAAGAAAACACTCTGACGTGTCCAGAACTACCAAGATATTTTCTGTGCGTGCCCTAGAACGTGAGCTTCAGGCAAAACCAAGATGAGACGGCATCCAGGAAATGAGCAGGATTTTTGAGGCTCTGTTTTCCATTGTCTCCTTATATGGCTGTGAATGCGAGAGGAATGAGCCTGCCCTTTCTGTCGTTTCCCAAGGTGTCTGCAGCATTGTGACGTATTTGTAGGCAGATCATTGGAAGATTGACCATAAGAGACCACATTTACCAGGTGTCCGCCCGGTGTCCTGCGCCGAAATTGGTGCGCAAAACTCAGCTGCCAGTATTTTTCCATGGGATACAGAGAGGAAAGCAAGCTTCCACGAACTGCATATCAATGAAGAGATATGTGAAAAAACACCTTGAGGATTGATTCCAAACAACGTTTGCCATGTTTCGGTCGATATTATGTAGTTAATCCGGAAAAAGTTTTACGTTGTAGGTGACTGAATTTTCGGGTCGTTTCGGTAGCCAGACGCAATGTAGAAAACGGAACGATTTCTCCTACACACAGACGCTTTCAGGAAAAACTGCGCATTTGGTATGTAACTGAGAGTCTCCTCATTGAAAACATCAGAAGCTCTTCAAAGGTAAATGATTTTATTTATTTGGTTATCTGGTTTTTGTGAAAATGTTGCGTGCTAAATGCTACTCAAAATGCTATGCTAGCTTTGCATACTCTTACACAAATTAGTCAATTTCTATGGTTCAAAAGCATATTTTGAAAATCTGAGATGACAGTGTTGTTAAGAAAAGGCTAAGCTTGAGAGCAGACGCATTATTTTCATTTTATTTGCGATTTTCAGAAATCGTTAACGTTGCGTTATGCTAATGAGCCTGAGGCTTTAGTCACGATCCGGATCCGGGATGGGGAGTTCCAGGGACAATTTTCATCAAGACATACTGAACAGTTATAACGGCAAGAGTGCCCCCCCTTTTGGGTGTAGCCAGTATGACAGGCTGGACACATATGGTTCTCCTAAAAACGCTGTGATGTTGGTAATAGCATAATAATGGTTGTTTTGCACATGAAAGTACAGAATCTGAGGATGAGGTTGTGGGTTGTTTTGGGATTTCAAGAGAGATGCATTAGCTCTACTGTGGTGCAAAACCACAATCTTGATGTTCAGAAAGTTTTCAAATTTGACTATGTCAGAGAATGCCACCGCATCCTGTATACCTAGACTCATGGCCGTTTGGAGCTCTCTAGCCTTGTGTATCGCCGCTAGATCCATACATCCAGGGTTGAGTAAACGTGCTAGGCCTATTGCAAAGCATAGCTTATTACCAGGATTGTGAACGTTTATGAGGTATGCCCTTTTATTGCTTATGATTTCTGATTGCATTAGACTATCTAGCTTCCTTCTCTGCCCCCCACCACCCAGGGGTTGCCGTATTATTTGCACTACAAGCTCGAGGGTCCTATCGGCTATGACAGATAAAATTGACGTTCCAGCAGGGCTATAAATTGTTCAAGATCTGCTTCGCCATTGGGTAATATAAGAGATATAGTGTTTTGCAAAGTTCATATTTATATCCAAAACACTTTTTACATTGGTGTGTTATGTTCAGTAGATCCAAAACATGCAGTGATATTGCAGAGAGCCACATGAATTTACAGAAATACTCATAAATATGGATGAAAATTCAAGTGTTATGCATGGAACATTAGATAGACTTCTCCTTAATGCAACCGCTGTCTCAGATTTCAAAAAAACTCTACGGAAAAAGCATAATCTGAGAATGGCGCTCAGAGCCCAAACCAGCCAGAGAAATATCCGCCATGTTGGGTAGTCAACATTGTTCATAAATAGCATTATAAATATTCACTAACCTTTGATGATCTTCATCAGAATGCACTCCCAGGAATCGCAGTTCCACAATAAATGCTTGTTTTGTTCGATAACGTCCATCCTTTATGCCCATTTATGTCCAATAGCTTCTTTTGTTAGGGTGTTTGGGTTTGGTATATAAATCCAAAAGCGCGATCTGGTCCAGTCGGACGAAAATTTCAAAAGGTTATATTACAGGTCAAAGAAACTTGTCAAACGAAGTAGAGAATACATCTTTAGGATGTTTTTATCATAAACGTTCAATAATGTTCCAACCGGAGAATTCTATTGTCTGTAGAAAAGTCATGGAAGGCAGGTCGCTCTCATGTGAAAGCGCGTGACTGAGAACGAGGCTGCAGGCAGACCACTTAGTCAAACAGCTTCCACCAGGCCCCCCTTCACATGAAAAGCCTGAAACAAGTTTCTAAAGACGGTTGACATCTAGTGGAAGCCTTACGAAGTGCAACATAACCCATATCCCACTGTGTATTCGATGGGGTTGTGTTCAAACACTACAAACCTCAGACTTCCTGTTTGGATTTTTTCTCAGGTTTTTGCCTGCCAAATAAGTTCTTTTATACTCACAGACAATATTCAACCAGTTTTAGAAACTTCAGAGTGTTTTTTATCCAATACTAATAATAATATGCATATATTAGTATCTGGGACTGAGTAGGAGGCAGTTCACTCTGGGCACACTATTCATCCAAAAGTGAAAATGCTGCCCCCTATCCCAAAGAAGTTAAACATAAAATATATTCGATAAAAAATGTCTAACATATTTCAGGTGTAATACTATATATTAACAATACATACAATAACAATACATACATACAAATACTTTTTTGATGAGGACTGTTCTGACGAATCGTGGAAACCTTGGGCTCTAGACTTTTTTCAACAAGCATTCCAGATTCTGCCGGGCATGTCTCGTTGGAGTATGAAAAAACATTATTTGTCATTGTTTTAACATATGGGGCCGTTAGAATATGCGCTGATTAGAAATAACATGTGTTTTAAACCGTAGGAGGTTGTCTCGACAAGATATATTCTCCCTGAGTTGTTTGACTTTTTAGCCTCCCACATCCTTGGGGGTGAGATAAATACGTATTTGAAAGGCATGTGTGGTAATGAATCGAAAATGCCACGCCAAATTGAAGAGACGCACACACAATCCTAAACGGCCTCACACACTTTTTGGTTTCAAACGCCCCAAGCAGAGACACACTTCCCCACCCTCTTTTTGTTTTGAAACACACACACATACATGCCCGCACATGCACACACCCCGGCGCACGCACACGTCTTTCCGAAAGCCCTTTTCTCCAGGACATGCATGATGATAGAGCGAAAAGCCAGAGCTCTTTGTTAAAGGTGAGATACCGCTTTAAAACCATTTATTTAATTCATAAAGTTAGTACAGACCTTTTTAAAACATTTTTACTGCGCAATATTGAAACATGCACATGTGTTTTTTTATGTATAGACATTGGTTGAACAACAGTTATACATCATTACCAGACACAATACTAAACTTTTAATAACCTTTAAATGTTTATAACATTCTGTTGTAGGAAAGACGTTATTCATATATAATAAGACATTGTTTTTTTAAGACATTGCATTTCTCCGCGACAGACCAGGGCGAGAGAGAAAATGAGAGATTCACGTTCGTTAAGGGGTGAGATATAGCATTAATACCATTTAATTCTAAATCTTTAGTACAGACCTTTAAAAACATGCTATAATTATTTAAACATTTTTACTATTCCTTTATTACAGATAAAGGGCATGGCTATATGTTTATACATCCATCCGTCTCCAATTCACCATTGTCAAGACAGACTCTCTTGCTCGCAGGATATCCCACACACGCTCCGTCAAGGCTCCGTAAGTTTTCACTCCATGGATAGATCAAACGTCTTGCATGTAGACCCTGGGAATGTCTTAAGGATAGAAGCGGCCAGCGATGTAATTGTTCACGATTTTGGAAAAGACTGTCCAGCTTATTCATCAGGGTTATGAATATAGGGTAATCAATCCATCTAAAGCTAAACACTGGCATAAAAAGTTTACATCCTTGCAGGCTTTGGAAAATACATATGAACTGACAGACTTCGTTGCATTTGTACTATCAAATTGTTCATATGCTAAAATTGTCACTTTGGAGTCGGGGCTACACACCATTGAAGAGATCCTTATGGCTTTCAAATCACTGCTCCCGCACACAAGCTCTTCCAATGCATAGCCTGGCAGGGATGTACCACTCAGGGCCTGTTCAATTTGACAGAGCGCTAGCCTTATCTTAAGCCATTCTCTCATATGCAGTGCAGGAGAAAAACTCTTGCATGATAAAGGGGTTTGGGACCGCCGTCTGTGAAAACCTTCACAGTTGAATCCTCAGGTTGGAATATGTAAGCCATATGTCCATCACTCGTATCCAAAACGAAAACCTTTAAAACATTCAGGGGCAACATACAAAATGTCCTCGATGCTTTTATCATTAGGTTCATGACAAGAGACTCATAGCACCCCGAGAATTGGCCCATGAGACATCATTTTCTGTTTAATGTTCTGGGTTTTATTTTTAAAATCTAGTGTTCTGGGGTCGCATGTGTGGATTCTGGGCCTTATTTATAATGTGTCTGCTGCCAACACAATCCCCCCAGACATTCCTGCTTCATAGACAACAACCCTAAGGGCAATAAAATAGGGTGGCTGTGGGGCCATCCTCTTTGAAATGTTCAAACACATCCCCCCCAGTTCAACGAGGTCCCTACACATCAATCATCATGACAACTTCAAAGGAATAGATGCAAATATAGCCATAAAATAACACACACTCTAACATGTGACGACAGGAACAGGATGCACTTATATTGGCATAACCATGTGACACCTTTCCAACAGGATGTCCTGATCGGATGCCCATATTTGGGCATGTACGCGTCATCCAGACATAGGGTCATAAATCAGACGTTTGACACGCGCCGTCTACTTTATTCTCTCTGAGGACGGTTGGCAGTTATTTGGCCCCGGGAAGGGATGGGTCCTCTTGCCCCTGGCAAATGGTGCTAGCTTTTTCTGAAGGTAGCTGTTTCTTGGAGGCTTATTTCACGACTATTGCTCCGAGTCCGGGTAAAAATGTCACATGTAATTTCGCCTTTTGTAGCCGCCATGACTTTTTGAATAAAGCTAATGGGGTTTTAACTTGAAGTGGAGGTCAGATTAAGATTTGGATATTACTTGTGTGGAGCTCTCAGTTCATGCAGTCATCTCGTTCAAGGGTCACGTGACCCCCGTATTTTATTTTTGTATTATTTGTGCACTTGTTTGACATTAATGCATAGCTAGGGGCTACTAACATCTGCATTTCGCTGCACCCGCTATAATATCTGTCACGATCGACCAAGGCGCAGCGTGGTATGCGTACATTCTCTTTTAATGAATGAAACACTTAACAAAAACAACAAAACCAACGAACGAACTGTGAAGCTATACAAATTAGTGCAGACAGGCAACTAAACATAGTCAAGATCCCACACCAGAAAGTGGGAAAAAGGGCTGCCTAAATATGATCCCCAATCAGAGACAACGATAAACATAGAAATACACAACATAGAATGCCCACCCCAAATCACACCCTGACCTAACCAAATAGAGAAATAAAACGGCTCTCTAAGGTCAGGGCGTGACAATATCTGCTAAACTGTTTACAAGACACAAACTTTGATTTGAAGTCTGAAAGGATAGATAAACTGATACAGTTGAAGTAAACTGAAATAAATAACTAAGCATCAACATGTAATGTTTTACAAATGGAATAATAAGGACAGCTCTGTAAAGGAACTCTTCCGTGTAGCCATCTTATTCCCCTCTCTCTGCTCTTCCTCAGGATGCAGCCTCCCATCTCCACCACCCCTGGCCAGCCATCATATACATTTGTCTCAACGTTGTGCTTCACTGCCTACAGTATATGCAGGAATACAAAAACAAACAAACACAAATAAGAACATGTATGATTCCTTGAAGCAAAGTGCACACATTATTTGATATTCTATAACCTTTATTGAAAAGTACATGCTTACTGTACTTTTTCAAGGGGCTTTGTCCATTCATGTAACCTGCTCCAACAAAGACCCAGCCATATCTGGTCTCCAGTGACTTCGCCCCAGTGCTCCCCATACTGACAATCGTCTCCCTGATTGTGTCGGTCATCCTGAGGGTTGGCATCAAACAGTTTTTGATTTTGGCTAGTCGGGTTTTTAATGGCATGCTAGTCAGAAAAGTCTCATTAGTCTCTATCCCGACCTAGAGTTGGAGCTACCATACAGGGCTGGGATCAGTTATGTCAATTCAGCTTCTTTTTATTGACAACTTACTTTGTAGCTGGATGATCTAAGGAGACCACAGGAAATACACCAAACATGTTTTTTATACTGTGTTTTACAGTTCACTATTTACCAGGTACTTGAGAATTGCTTGAGAATGTGAAATGTTAATTACCTAAATATTATACAGTGGTCTCTTTGGGATGCATGGAAATAGTACCAGGAAGTTAAATTGAAGTTATCTATGATGTTGCATTCTTGTTTTGCATGCAGATACCACCCTTACAAAAAGATCACCTGAAAAAATTCTATGGTTTTTGTTTACGTAAAAAAAAAGTTTCACATGAAAAATCACTTGTTGTTTTCGAACATGTGAAACTGCAAATGTTATTTTTACATGTGATGAGCAATCGGACTCCAGAGTTCCTCTGTAGAGATGGGAAAACCTTCCCAAAGGACAACCATCTCTGCAGCACTCCACCAATCAGGCTTTTATGGTAGAGTGAACAGATGGAAGCCATTCTTCAGTAAAAGGTACATGACAGCCCACTTGGAGTTTGCTAAAAGGCACCTGAAGGATTCTCAGATCATGAAAAACAAGATTCTCTGGTCTGATGAAACAAAGATTAAACTCTTTGGCCTTAATGCCAAGCATCATGTCAGGAGGAAACCTTGCACCATCCCAAGGTTGAAGCATGGTGATGGCATCATGCAGTGGGGATGTTTTTCAGCGGCAGTTACTGGGAGACTAGTCAGGGTTGAGGGAAAGATAAACAGAGCAAAGTACTGAGAGATCCTTGATGACAACCTGCTTCAGAGCTCTCAGGACCTCAGACTGGGGGGATGATTCTCCTACCAACAGGACAACGACCCTAAGCACACAGCGAAGACAACACAGGAATGGCTTTGGGACAAGTCTCTGAATGTCCTTGAGTGGCCCAGCCAGAGCATCAATGGAGAAACCTGAAAATAGCTGTGCAGCGATGCTCCCCATCCAACCTGAAAGAACTTGAGAGGATCTGCAGAGAAGAATGGGAGAAACTCCCCAAATACAGGTGTAGCGTCATACCCAAAAAGACTCAAGGCTGTATTCGCTGCAAAAGGTGCTTCAACAAAGTACTGAGTAAAGGGTCTGAATACTTATGTAAATGTGGTATTCATTTTTTTTATTTTAAATAAAGGTGCAACATTTTTGCAAAAAAACTGTTTTTGCCTTGTCATTATGGACTATTGTGTGAAGGTTGATGAGGGGGGAAAAACTATTTAATCCCCTTTAGAAAAAGTCTGTAACGTCACAAAATGTGGAAAAAGTTAAGTGGAGTTTTTTAACATGTGAAACTGCAAATCGGATTTTCACATGTGGAGTTTTGTAATGTGAAACATCACCTGGGATTTTCAAATGTGATTGTGAAAATTTGTGAAAACTTGCAATTCCACATGTGAAAGTTTTTACAATGTGAAACCGCAACTTTCAAATGTGAAACTGCAATTCACGTGAAGTGAAAGCATGTTATTGTCCTCACATGTGAAAAATTAAGCTCAACAACTGAACACAGCTATTTCATATGTGAATCAGAAAATTTCAAGCTTATTTTTTTCACAAGGGCAGAGGCACTTATTTTCAGAATACATGTTGAAGGAACCAATCTTTTCAAACTCCCCACGTTCACGTTGGAAGACAAAAGATATTTGAATGTACTTACTTAAATACTTAAAAGTTGGCATAGTGCCTTAACAGTAAATGTTTTTATGACACAGTAGGGCTTCTCTAATGCAACTCACCATTCACAAGGATAATATTCAGCCCAACTCCGATGTTGTTGTAAATGCCACTCATGATGCTATAAAGATTAAAAGGTGTCATATTACACTATGACACACTATTTCATACGTTCCCTGGCTATGTCTCAATACTTTGGAATAGTATATTTACCCTCTTCTACTCCCTTCCTGAATGGGTAATTGACCTTGATCATGAATTTCTTTAGATTGTTTTATTCATTTTCAGATCAAGGGTCATGCAGAATGAGAGACGAGGTAAGTCAGGTAGTTAAGACTGTTAGGGCACAGACATTTATACAGAATTACACTTTCTATGAATTTGTAGTTAGCCCTAGCTCTAGGATCTCAGTACAACAAACTGGGCGACAATGACACAAATTGAGTTTCTACTGCCATCTGCAGCCTGTGTGTTTGATTCAACTCTTGCACAGACACATCAGTTAAATTGAGATGTGTGCTCAGTTCCAAATGGACCTGTTCTCAGAACCTCACTCTCTCTACTCACGTCTTGCCATCGAAGCAGATCCTGGGTCCGACTATATTTTCCACACCACTTCTTACAAGTCAAAGTTAGTTGGTGGACATTCACTTTGATGACACATTTGGTTTTCGAGGTTGTTCAACTTGCTCTGGTTATTGAGATGGAAAATGAGTTTTTATACATAAAACATGCCATTTTAGGTAGGCCGTCATTTTAAATAAGAATTTGTTCTTATTAACTGACTTGCGTAGTTAAATAAATAAGTAAAAAGATTTTAACATGCAAAGCCATTCATATCCGGGCTGTTAGCAGAAATATTTTAACTGTCTGGATAGCCTTGCCCTACCCATTCTGACTCTTTAAAAATCTAACGGCCTGCAGGCATTGGGCTATTTTCCCCAGAGATAGAATAAATGATCAATAATGTATGAGAATGACAAAAGGATGTCTGACTTAAATTGTTTTGTCATGTCACCCTGAAGTATTAATGTATCAATTGAGATTCAATTAGCCATCTTTTTCATACTGACAGAACAAAAACTGCATTATTTACAAATAAGCGATGATTATGAGTTTAGGTCAATTTCAACTGTGAGGGAATTACTGTGCTCATTAGTGCTAGATTAGGACAGCTGCTTGACATCACATTGCCATTTATTTAGTTTTGTTTAATTAAATGTTCATTAAATACATTATTTCTTTGTCATGATTAATGTGTTACTTTCACCGATGGGAGAACATCAAAGTACTGAGTATATTGAAAAAAAGAGGATGCCATTTAGTAATGGTTTTGTTATGAACCCCACTACATCATTGACGGTATTAATAGGACCCTGACTTAGCAAATTGATAGGTTGCATTACTGGAAAAGCACTGAAAGAAGATAAATAATGGACAACCTAAAGCAACATTCTCAGTTAATTAACTGTTTGAATAATTCATTTAAGAGTGAAATCACTCCAGTTAGGGCAAACATTTTTCATTTTTGGTCCACCAGCCACTTAGATCTTTTACCAGCCAAAATATTTTGTTTGCCAGTTTGCTCAATTGTATTACATTTAACCAAAATATCAGAGACAAAATGTTCAGCTGCCCCTTTAAGGGCAGGAGGTTACCGTGGTAACTCGAGCCCAGTGATGCCAATTTAGCAATTTAGTTGCTAGATTTAGCAACTTTTCAGACTACCCTGACAACTTTTTTTTCATACAGCACCTAGCAAAAAATGTAGCTACATTTAAAAATGTATTTGGAACGTTTAGCAACTTTTGAAAAGTGACTCAAACACTAAAATTCATGCAATTTCCCTCTAAATTACACAAAAACGATGTTGTCTGTCACACTCTCAGTCACAACACACGTGAATGGCTGCAAAATTGCAATGTGAGTGATGTCAGCAGCAGGTGCTCAGCTCTTGCACAGGCAGCAGCAGGCCAGCAGCAATTTCAGCAAATTGCAAATCATTGTTGGCTGACTGCAGCAGCAGAAGTACGGGTTTACCCAATGAATATAGTTGCTCACAAATGTTTGATCTTGAACAGAACTTACAACATCAATCAACATGTCTCAATCAAAATTGTACAGCCAGAAGTACAGAAAAGAGTGGGGTTCTGTACCTGAACAAATTTCAAATCATATTTTTTGCCGAACTGGCCAGTCAATTTGAGTAACGTTATTCTGTATTCAACGTAATGACGCAATTTTACTCTATTATGCAATGACATCACAACGTCATTTAGCAACTTTTAGCAACAAATCAACTTGCCTCTAGCAACTTACCCTGAAAATTAGTTGGCAACACTGGTCAAGCCTGTGTTTGTATGTGTGTGTGAGATTTGGGATCTGAGTAGGTCATCTCTTTTATCAGTTGAAGCAACAGACTCAAACTAAAGTTGGAAACAACCTAGCTTGGAAACAACCTAACAATGTAAATATCCAAGAACCATGAGGCCAAAGTTTCACTTTGTTAACTTTAGAGTAAATTAGACCAACTTTTATGCCTGTGCGCAACACCTCCAAATATTAATCTATCAGCACTTCACTCAGGGCGCACAGCTCCCCTGTCAGGTATTGTTTCTGCGCAAATTGGGATATGGGATTCATATTTCTTACCCGCCAATACCTATATAAACCGCATTTGGCGGTTGGCAGTTGTTCATTTTATGCATTGGTTCCAGTAGTAGGTAATTATATTTCAGAATCTCTATTTTACAAACAAATACTTCTGTATATTACTTCTGATGTTATACTTACTTGTGATTTGAGTTTTTTCACTCTTCAATAAACCTAAAAAATTCATGTAATGCAGCAGACAAGACGAAAAATATTTTTTACCATCCATGTTCCTCTAAGATTTCATAAGAAATGACTATAGTGATAACCTATTGTTATGAGTGTTATAATTCTGTACCCAAATACTTTTGGAAGCCTTGGTCTTTGGCTGTACCATGGAGGACTTGGACCAGATGAAGAACAAAAAGATGTGTGGACAATAGCACCCCAATATATGCAGCGCCTTTGAACACTGGAAGACATTAGGATGGTCAACACATAGATCAAGCAAATATCTGGCTGCATAGCGGGTTAAATTGGGATTTTGTTGATGGTAGACAAATTCTAGGCATTCTATGCAGATTCCCTCTATGTGGAGTATAACCTTTTTCAATTCACCCTGTCTGCTGAACAGCTAAATATGTACACATTAACATACTCTAATGATGTTGCATCTCACCTTTTGACCTCATCTTGACTGTTTGGTCCCGTGAGAATGTTCTGTTCTGACTAAGGGATCAAATAAACAGATGATGATGAATTTAAGATGCGTAAAACTACAAGCTGCCAAAGTATGCCCTGACTTATTTTAACGCACAAGAAAATACCCCATGACTGAAGCTGCCAGCTAAAACTGCAACCATGCAACCTACACACAGTTAAAAGTAGCTCTGTAAAAATGTATAAATTAAGTTTCCCTTATGCCCTATAGTAACTCTCATTACTTTGCATATCAATTACTCAGCTGTACAGTAAGTAATTGGATCGTAATGTAATTTAAAACTGGAAAAAGGCTTATTTACCTGTCCAGTGGGGAATGGTTATCCATTGTTGTCTGTTTGGAACTAAAGCCCTATCCAAGCTCAGCCATGATATGCAACTGAAACACTACTAACTACTAGCTACTAGCTACTAGCTACTGCCTGCCTGCCTGCCTGCCAGCCACACCCCAGAACATAGCATCTCTCAATCCCCTCTCTTAACAGGTATGTACCCAGAATTTAATCGAGCAGCTGACCAATTCCGAAATACTTTAGTTCCTGTCTGAGCCGCTGGTTAAGATGACAAGAGATAACCACACACTCACACACAATACATGTTAACGTTTTTAAGTGTATGTAAATTGTAAAATAAGTTTTTGTTTATGATGTCTTTTCGCTATGTGTCGGACCCCAGTAAGACTAGCTGTCGCCATTGGCGCTGTATATGTGAGATGTGTCATGGTATAGTGAGATTACTGCTTAGTGCTTTTTGAGGTCGGTTGGGTTTCGATTCGATGAATAAAAAATAATAATGGTTTTCGATTTCGGTTTCGATTATTTAGGTTGAATGCTGCAACAACAAAATAAAACAATTAATAAAAGTCCCATGGTGGTAGTGACTGCCCATTACTGCTTAACCATTTGTTCACTTTACTTTTATAAAATATTTCAATTTGTGTATATTACATTTGTTTTATTTGATTACTTTATTATTTAAGTCATCATCTCATCTCTATAGAGCTGCTGACTACGCTGTCTGACAAAATCACAATTTTGCAGTTCTTCAAAATAAATAAGGCATTATTTTATGACTACTGAATACCAACTATCAAATCACTTAGATCATGTATTTTCAGGTAGAGATACCTTACGAAGCAACAGCTGGGTCTCTATATTCCTTGACAATCACACGCATTCCTCTGTCTCTTCCGCAGGCATGAAAGAAACAGATCGGGCAAGAAGATGCACAATGGATTATGGTCATTGTAATTTTATGCACTAGACTATGTAAAATATGGGCCTATTAAAAACTACAACTCCCTACCACATCGCACATTTCAGGCTGGATCTGATTTATCTCTAGAAAACTGACATTGGTCAATTAGTTGTTTACAAATATTTGTTATACACAAATTTTGATTAATCGCTCAGCACTAAGTGAGATACAAGTATACATGGTGTTGTGTAACCAGGGCTCTAAAAAAATATATCATTGGTAGCATTGGTGCTCCCATTTTAGTTAGTGTTGTTAGGGTTTGGTCTGGGTAGGCCGTCATTGTAAATAAGAATTTGTTCTTAACTGACTTGCCTAGTTAAATAAAGTTTAAATATATAAAAAAGAAGTGATGCAGTCAGTCTTTCCTCAACTCTTAGCCAACACAGTCTGGCATACATAGTATTTATATTAGCCCTCTGATTACAATGAAGAGCAAGATGTGCCACACTGTTCTGAGCCAGATGCAGCTTAACAAAAAATTTCTGTGCAGCACTCGACAACACGACTAAATCATAATCAAGGTAAGACAAAACTAGAGACTGCAGGACAGAGACGGTGTTGTACAACTCGATCTTAGTCCTGTATTGATGCTTTGCCTGTTTGATGGTTTTTCGGAGGGCATAGTGGGATTTCTTATAAGCTTCCGGGTTAGAGTCCCGCCCCTGAAAGAGGCAGCTCTAGCCTTTAGCTCAGTGCGGATGCTGGCTGTAATCCATGGCTTATGGTTGGGGTATGTACGTATGGTCACTGGTGCTTCCTCCTTTAATTTTTGCTTGTAAGCAGGGAATCAGGAGGACGGAATTATGGTCAGATTTGCCAAATGGAGGGCGTTATCAGATGTTAGCAAGTTATTGATTTCATTAACCTTATTTCTAAGGCTACATATATTAATATGAGCTATTTTCACCCCTTTCCTGGGTAGCTTATCAGAGATAGACATTATATGGAAAAGCAAGATAAAGAAATATACATTCAGCAGTCCATTAATCAGTTGGTGTGTGTGTGTGTGTGTGTGTACTGTCTCTTTAAAAATGTCAAGTTTGTGAACATGCAAAGGATCTGTCATTAATGTATTTTCCTATCTTTACGTGCCACCCAAATGTTTGTACTGGTAAAGTGACCAAGTTGTTAGCTAGCTAGCTAGCTAGCTTATGAGGTGAAGTGACTGAATAAGGTATAAACAAATTGTTATGGCCTGCGATTAGTTTAGAACGGCCTGCGACATGGTTTATGAGTGTAAAATGGGGCCAATGCGCAATAGATGGGAGAAAAATGTAGCAGCGTTGATATGGGTGGATCTTTGGAATTGTTTGGGCTAAAGACAAGTAGTTTTCTCTGTATTAATAGTGCAATTACAATGGTCACGGATCTGCGCTCACTTTCCGGCAAATTTGCTGCAACAAGTGAACTTCTGGCAAACAATTATGGAAATCTTGTCGTGAACATTCTGCTTTTGCTGCAAATTTGCTGCAAATATATATTTTATGTGCAAATTAGATCCGGTTTTTGATGACTTTGATGACTTTGTGTACACAGCTACTCATTCATTATTTTTTACTATTTTCTACATTGTAGAATAATAGTGAACACATCAAAACTATGAAATAACCCTTATGGAATCAGGTAGTAACCAAAAGTGTTAAATCGGGGCCAAAATTGCGTAGCATATGCACTGCTTAACCTTCACTATGTTTGTCTCTCAACCTTGTTGAGGAAATCAGTGGTGTAATCATTAAGCTAATTATGTTGCAAAATGTTTAATCTGTTGCAATGTTTTGCAACTAAAACTGTTTACTCCAAACAGAAAATGCAAACTAATTTCTATTGGACAAATTCAGGTAAATCCCAACCCAATTCGTTCCGTTTGCTCGGTTTGCTTTCGATTTGGTTCTTAAACGGTAAGCTGTTTCCGTAATGAATACACCCCAGCATGGCGTTTCATGCTTTGGAGTTTTATTTTGGTTCAATTGATGTCTTCAGGCTCTTTATCTCCCTCTTCCTCTTGTATCACGAACCAGTAAGCTATATAGTACCTATACACTCTTCAGATGGAGAGCAACCTGAAGAGCAGATCGTAAATGCCAAGAACAAATGCATTATAGTTCACATGTTATGTTCAAAGAAAAGTGAGAAACAAGGGTTTTCCATTTCAGGGATGGCACCAGTCACACAATGAGAGGTTTTAAGTCTTAGAAGACAAAAAGTTCAAGCTGGTCTCAGCAGACATAAATCCAGGGATATTTGGGCTGTCAGCTTGGCCTATCTAATGATTTGTTGAGCAAATAGAGTCCCTCTGGGCATTGGATGTCTAACACTTGAGCCTTGGAGCATATTTTTACATGAGCTCTATATAGGAGAGAAGGTGTTTGAGACCGTACAGTACTATGTTATTAACTGAGAAATTCTTCAAATATTTTGTTTTGAGTATATATGGATGAAGAACAGACAGTGCACATAGACACACCCATGCGCACACACACAAGATCAAAGGTTAAAAACACAGCCTTTCTTAAGTACAGGGGTGAGGGAATAATTAACCTAGCTGAAAGCTGTGAAGAGGTACAGAGTGAAAACAGTCCACCAAGTGTAACATTTTAATGGTTGACCAGGGCTACATCCTTGCTTTTTACCCTTGATTAAATGTACTTTTACAAGCCCTCCAGCATGGTGTAGCCTTATACCACTGTTTCTTAATAAACATTTACTATAACGCTGATCCAGAGTTATCTTCATAGCCATGACTGTTATTTGAGGCTGAGAGTAAATAACACAACTATACACAGAGTGGACACATCTGCTCTTTCCATGACATAGACCAGGTGAATCCTGGTGAAAGCTTTAATCCCTTAATAATGTCACTTGTTAAATCTATTTCAACAGTCAGTGTAGATGAAAGGGAGGAGACAGATTAAATAACAATTGTTAAGCCTTGATACAATTTAGACATGGATTGTGTATGTGTGCCATTCAGAGAGTGAATGGGCAAGACAAAATATTTAAGTGCCTTTGAACAGGGTACGGTAGTAGGTGCCAGGCACACTGGTTTGTGTCAAGAACTGCAACGCTTCTGGGTTTATCACGTTCAACAGTTTCCTGTGTATTTCAAGAATGGTCCACCATGCAAAGGACATCCAGCCAACTTGACACAACTGTGGGAAGCATTGGAGTCAACATGGGCCAGCATCCCTGTGAAATGCTTTAGAAACCTTGTAGATTCCATGCTCGGACAAATTGAGGCTTTTCTGAGGACAAAAGCAACTTAATATTAGGAAGGTGTTCTTAATGTTTTATACACTCAGTGTACCATATTGTCTATAGTATTATATGCTTTCAAATAACAAATCAGATATTGCTCACCACCAAGATCACATAGTGAGGATGGAATCCACTATGAGTCCACTATGACTTTTTCACAACTATGCCGTGGGAAGTTTTATACATTGTTGACTCTTTTTTCCTCCTGGGAGATTGGAGTAAAGCAAGAGATTTGTAGATCACCCTATTGTCACTTCTCCTCTTCTCTACCTCTCCAATCGTGTTTGCTATATCTTCTCCCCACCAAACTGTATGATTCTGTTACTGCGGGTGAGGAAAGCATCTCATGTGAAAAGCTGGGATGACTTTATAAATAAAGAGCTTTACACTGAGTGTACACAGGTACAGAGAATACATCTGCACTCCATTATGAAGCATTCAATGTTGACTGCTGTACTGTGTGTGAGAGTGCTAGATGTCACAATGACCATCAGCAGAAATTGATTATCTAGCTCTGAGATTCCATAAGCAGTATGTGTCCATTAGGTATTGTGTTTTTTTTTGTTCACATCCATGTCCTTACAAATATACACAGTAATGTGTCCCAAAACCAATTGAGATTGAAATCAAAATGATTGTAATTTGAATATAACACCACTCCTGAGTGATTAGAATGAAAAAGGTTACAATCTAATTGGAATGTATTTGAAGTAACTAACTGCAGGATTGTTTACAGTTAAGAGGTGGGCTATTTTGATATGTTTGTTTTTGTATGAGGAAGGGGATTGGAGTTAGGGATGAGGGGTTCCCTGTGGAGTCCCTTCAATGTTTTACTCATGCCAATGCCTACAGCAACAGACACACTTGGACCATGACTCAATACTGGTGAAATTATAGTATGAGACAATTACTCTCTCTGCTATTGCTCTGGGTTTGTGTATCTGTACATTTGGGTGTGATTTGGTAGCCTGGAGGTTATGTGAGTCTGAGCTACAGCAGCTATCCATTGTTTTTGAAATTGTCTACGTTCCCTGATTGTCTAGTGATTATTAGCGAGCTGGACAGCCAAGCAACTGTATGAGTTGAACATCTCATTCCAAATTCTTAGCTATTAATATGAAGTTTTTTGCTGATATAACAGCCTCCACTCTTTTGGAAAGGCTTTCCAGTAGATGTTGGAACATTGCTGCAGGGACTTGTTCCATTCTCCCACAAGAGCATTAGTCAAAACAGACACTGATTTTGGGCGATTAGGCCTGGCTCGCAGTCAGTGTTCCAATTCATCCCAAAGGGGTAGAGGTCAGGGCTCTGTGCAGGCCAGTCAAGTTCTTCCACACTAATCTCGAAAAACCATTTCTGTATCGAGCTCACTTTGTGAACGGGGGCATTGTCATGCTGAATCAGGAAAGGACCTTCTCCAAACTGTTGTCACAAAGTTGGAAGCACAGAATTGTCTAGAATGTCATTGTATGATGTCATCGTAAGATTTCCCTTCACTGGAACTAAGGAACCATGAAAAACAGCCCCAGGCCATTATTGCTCATCCACCAAACTTTACAGTTGGCACTATGCATTGCGTCAGGTAGCGTTCTCCTGGCATTTGCCAAACACAGATTTGTCCGTCAGACTGCCAGATGGTGAAACGTGATTCATCACTTCAAAGAACGCGTTTCCACAGCTCCAGAGTCCAAAAATAGCCAAATCAACTAATCCGATTCCACTAATTCCACTGACATTATGGGGTATTGTGTGTAGGCCAGTGACAAAAAAATCTAAATTTAATCCATTTTAAATTCAGGCTGTAAAACAACAAAATGTGGAAAAAGTCAAGGAATGTGAATACTTTCTGACGGCACTATATATATATATAGTGTCAGTGTGCAGCGGGTAGGACGGAGTCAGGCGCAGGACACAGAACTGAGTAAAAACGTACTTTACTCGAATAAATCACAAACTAATTCCATACAGGGAAAATATTCCAGCTCGACACAAAAGAACGACCACTTAACAAAGAACAAACACGCACAAAACCATGTGAGAACCAGAGGGTTAAATAGGGAATACATTATAATGTAATGGAAACCAGGTGTGTACAATCAAGACAAAACAAATGGAAAACGAAACATAGATCGGTGGCGGCTAGAAAGCCGGTGACGTCGAACGCCGAACGTCGCCTGAACAAGGAGTGGCACAAACTTCGGCGGAAGTCGTGACAGTAACCCCCCTTGAAACCGGCCTCAGCGACGACCCGGAGGATGAGGTGCAGGACGATGCGGGTGGAGACGGTGAAATTCCTGCAGTAAGGAAGGGTCCAGGATGTCCTCCACCGGCACCCAGCATCTCTCCTCCGGACCGTACTCCTCCAACTCCACGAGGTACTGAATGCCCCTCGCCCGACGCCTTGAGTCCATGATGGCTCACACAGCATACGCCGGGGCCCCCTCGATGTCCAGAGGGGGCGGATGAACCTCCCGCACCTCAGACAGCTGGAGCGGACCAGCCACCACCGGCCTGAGGAGAGACACATGGCACGAGGGGTTAATACGGTAATCAGGGTGGAGCTGTAACCTATAACAAACCTCGTTCAGTCTCCTCAGGACTTTAAATGGCCCCACACACCGCAGACCCAGCTTCCGGCAGGGCATGCGAAAGGGGAAGGTTTTGCCTTCTGCTGCTTGACGGACTGTTGCAGGTGCACATGGGCAGTGTCCCATGTCTCCTCCGCGCGCAGCAACCATTCATCCACCGCAGTTGCCTTGATCTGGCTCTGATGCCACGGTGCCAGATCAAGACTGCACCGGTAATGGTCGTTCAGGGCCCTTTCATTCCATCCCGCGCTGGCTGCCAGGGTCCTGAAGTCCAGTGCAAAGTCCTGTGCGCTTCTAATCACCTGTTGAAGATGGAACAACTGTTCCCCCCTGCCCTCCCCTCAGGTGGATGATCGAATACCGCCCGGAAACGGTGGGTGAAATCCTCATAGTGGATCAACGCTGCGCCTTCTCTCCCCCATACGGCGTTGGCCCACTCAAGTGCTCTCCCCGACAAACAGGAGATGAGCGCGGACGCGCTCTCAAGTCCCGAGGGAGCCGGGTGGGCAGTCGCCAGGTAGAGCTCCAACTGGAGCAGGAACCCCTGGCACCCGTCCCATCATATGCCCTCGGGGGCGAGAGCCGAATCCCACTGGGTTCAGGTGACGGAGGAGTGGACAGCGGTGTGGGTTGGGGTGAAGTGGATGGGTGTGTTGGAAAACCGCCTCTCTCCCATCGCTCCATGGTGTGTAGCACGCGATCCATGGCTGTGCCAAGATTTTAAAGCATCGTCACGTGCTTCTGGACGTGCTCCTCCACTGGTAACGGAGGACTGGGTGTACCTGCTGACTCCATATCGTGGTGCGTGTTTCTGTCAAGTGTCAGTGTACAGCGGGTAGGACTATCAAGCACTGGAACTCTTCCAAATCAAGGTACGATTTTGGTTGTGTTATTTATTGCCCCCGGGCCCGCCAGTGTAACTGCTAAACTGCTTGCTAACTGTACACTGTACTGCATGATTATAGCAGTTTTACTAACGCGTTCGTTTTAGTAGCTCTGTTGACTTGACATTAGCGAATATGGTGACAACGATGTAGGCTGTGTGTAACTGTTAGCAATTATGATATGAAGGTTTGGCTTGGAAAGGTTTTTCGCCTGGTCACAGACAGCTGATGTGTTGTGCACTGAAGTCTGCAAGCGAAGGGAAAAGGTGAAAGGAAGAGAGCGTGTAGACGCAAGAAGTAATTATTCAATGATCAAAGTGATCATGCTGTTTATAAATGGCTGCTACGAAAGTGAACGGTGTTTGCATGTGACCAGCAATGTATTTATTCCGCCAATTCTGTTGATATGCGTTTATTAAATGTAACCAAATGGAATGAAATTGGGATAAACATACCTGAATTTGTCCAATAGAAACTCTCGGTTGCAGCTGTTGGACTAAAGATTACACCCTAGATCAGCTAGATGCAGGCAAGATTTTGCAAGGCGGAATTGATTGTGTCAATATCTGTCAACTTGATTACTGAAATGTCTCTCGGCCTGTGCTCCTACATTGTAAACTTTCATTCATAGGATAGGTTGTAGCAACCTCATCATGGGTAGAGGAAGGCCCAAAACACTACCAAGGACTCCAGCCACCCTAGTTATGGACTGTTCTCTCTGCTACCGCATGGCAATAGGGGCACTATTTCATTATTGGATAAAAAAATGTGCCTGTTTTAAGCGCAATATTTTGTCACTATAAGATGCTCAACTATGCATATAATTGACAGCTTTGGAAAGAAAACACTCTGACGTTTCCAAAACTGCAAAGATATTATCTGTGAGTGCCCCAGAACTGATGCAACAGGCGAAACCAAGATGAAACTTCAAACAGGATATGAGCAGGATTTTTGAGGCTCTGTTTTTCATTGTCTCCTTATATGGCTGTGAATGCGGAAGGAATGAGCCTGCCCGATCTATCGTTTCCCCAAGGTGTCTGCAGCATTGTGACGTATTTGTAGGCATATCATTGGAAGATTGACCATAAGAGACTACATTTGCCAGGTGTCCGCCCAGTGTCCTCCGTCGAAATTGGTGCGTCATCTTCAACTGCACATCTTTTTCCAAGCGATTCAGAGGAGAAAGTAGACATCTATGAATGATATATCAATGAAGAGATATGTGAAAAACACCTTGAGGATTGATTCTAAACAGCGTTTGCCGTGTTTCAGTCAATATTATGCAGTTAATTTGGAAAAAAGTTCGCCGTTTTGATGACTGCATTTTCGTTTTTTTTTGGTACCCAAACGTGATGTACAAAACGGAGCGATTTATCCTACACAAAGAATCTTTCAGGAAAAACTGAACATTTGCTATGTAACTGAGAGTCTCCTCATTGAAAACATCCGAAGTTCTTCAAAGGTAAATGATTTTATTTGAATCCTTTTCTGGTTTTTGTGCAAATGTTGCCCGCTAAATGCTACGCTAAATGCTACGCTAGCTATAAATACTCTTACACAAATGCTTGTTTTGCTATGGTTCAAAAGCATATTTTGAAAATATGAGGTGACAGTGTTGTTAAGAAAAGGCTAAGATTGAGAGATAGCATATTTATTTAATCTCATTTGCGATATTCATAAATAGTTAACGTTACGTTATGCTAATGAATTTGAGGCTATGGATACAGGTTTTTTTCATAGCCAAACGTGAACAAAACGGAGCGATTTGTCCTACACAATTAATATTTTTTGAAAAACTGAACATTTGCAATCTAACTGAGAGTATCCTCATTGAAAACATCTGAAGTTCTTCAAAGGTAAATTATTTTATTTGAAAGATTTTCTTGTTTTTGTGAAAATGTTGCTGGCTGAATTCTAGGCTTATAGCTATGCTAGCTATCAATAGTCTTACACAAATGCTTGTTTAGCTATGGTTGAAAAGCATATTTTGAAAATCTGAGATGACAGTGTTGTTAACAAAAGTCTAAGCTTGAGAGCAAATATATTTATTTCATTTCATTTGCGATTTTCATGAATAGTTAACGTTACGTTATGCTAATGAGCTTGAGGCTATAAATAGGATCCCGGATCCGGGATTGTTCGACGCAAGAAGTTAAAAGCTTCTACCCCCAAGCCATGACTCAGTTAACCTATCTTGAGTAGGGGACAGTATCTTCACGTCCGGATGAAAAGCGGCCCAAAGTAAACTGCCTGTTACTCAGGCCCAGAAGCTAGGATATGCATACAATTGATTTGGATAGAAAACACTCTAAAGTTTCTAAAACTGTTAAAATTATGTCTGTGAGTATCACATAACTGATATGGCAGGCGAAACCCCGAGGACAAACCACCATCCCCAAAAAATTCAGCCTACCACTGTTTTCAATGGCTGTCACTTTTATTGTAAGGCGAAATCCTCCCAGATTGCAGTTCCTGGGCTTCCACTAGATGTCAACAGTGTTTAGAAAGAGTTTCATGCTGGTTTTTGGAGAAATGAGCCAGAAATTGTAGGTTTTCAAGGTTGCTCCCATTTTGGCTGTAGTGTTAACAAGCACGTGGAAGAGAGGTTGTTCTTTGGTATTTTTCTCCGGTAAAGAAACTAACGTTTCTCCGTCTTAAATTTGATCATTTATTTACAAATTAGGGTACCTAAGGTTTGATTATAAATGTTATTTGACTTGTTTGGAAAAGTTTATTAGTAATGTTTGGGATTAATTTTCTATGCATTTTCACAGAGGGAAATTGGGTGGATTATTGACTGAAGTTTATAGGATATTGACTCAGCTAAACTGAGTTTTTATGGATATAAAGAAGGACAGTATCGAACAAAAGGACAATTTGTGATGTAACTGGGACCTTTTGGAGTGCCAACAGAAGATCATCAAAGGTAAGGCATTTATTATATCGCTATTTCTGACTTTCGTGGTGCACCTGCCTGGTTGAAATGTGTTTTTCATGCTTTTGTATGCGGGGCGCTGTCCTTAGATAATCGCATGGTGTGCTTTCGGATTGGATTACCCAAACTCAGAAACATAATCTGATTACATTCCGTGACTTTCCCCTTGAGAGGCATTAGAAGAAGACAAAAATGTACTGTATGTTACCGATTGAACAACATCTATTGCAGGATAAATCAATGTTAAAGTTTACATAGCTGGTCATATATGGATGTTCAATTTCACTGTATGTGTTGGTTGTTCCCGCTCACTGGCACTCGAAGGAGCCAGGCTCCCCAGCATTACGCACTCCTGCCACCATCATTACGCACACCTGCCTTCATTACGCACACCGCCCTGTCACGCGCTTCAGCAATTATTGGACTCACTTGGACTCAATCACCTCTGACATTATCTCTCCTATATTTGTCAGTTCCCCAGCTCTGTTCCCCGCTGCTGCATTGTTTGTCGTCTGTCCTTATGTTACCCGGTGCTGACGCTGATGCTTGTTTGTTCCATGTCTATTGCAGTTAAATGTTGACTCCCTGCACCTGCTTCTCAGCTCCAGCGTCGGTTCTTTCAACTACATATAATAATCCGATTAAATTATATCTTTACATTAAAATCCAAAGTCTATCAGAATTCCAGTCATTCCAATAAATGTTACACCCCTTGATCTTGAAGAATAGGTATTGGTGATATGGAAGTATAGATTAGCCAAATTGTTTTACCTTAGCATGACCCTAAAACTTTTTCTTTTGAGTTATTGAGTGTATATTTGTTTATTCCATGTGTCGAACTGCTTTTCTTTATCATGGCCAGGTCGCAGTTGCAAATGAGAACTTGTTCTCAACTAGCCTACCTGGTTAACTAAAGGTGAAATAAAAATAAATGTTTGATTTCTCATCGGAGGTCGTAGCGGGCTTTTTTGTATGTGTCCATGTCCTTGTCCTGTTCATTGTAAGCGGCAGCTCTAGCCTTTAGCCCAGCTTGGATATTGCCTGTAATCCATGATTTTTGGTTTGGATACGCTCTGATAGTCACTGTAGGGACAACATGGTCTATGTACTTATTGATGAAGCCCATGACTGTTGTGGTAAACTCCTCAATGCTATCGGATGTTTCCCGCAACATATCCCAGTCTGTAATAGCAAATAATCTTGTAGTCTCGCGACTGCTTCATCTGACCACTTCCATATTGAGCACATCACTGGTACTTCCTGTTTGAGCTTTTGCTTTGTAAACAGGAAGCATGAAAATCGAGTTATGGTCAGATTTGCCAAAGGGAGGACGAGGGAGGGCCTTGTATGCATTTCTGTGGGTAGAATAAAAGTGGTCAAGAGTTTATCCACCCCAAGTTGAATTCTCCACCCACCAAAAACTATGCCTCTGGGTGAGAAGTTTCTTGTTTGTTTATGGCCCCATATAGTTTGTTGAGTGCCAGAGTGGTGTTGGCTTGGTGCGGGATGTAGACAGTCGTGATAATTACAGATGAGAACTCTCTTGGTAGATAAAAGGGTCTTCAGCTTACCATGAGGTATTCTATATCCAAAGTAAGATGGCGCCGATAGAGATGGCAGATTCGCTTAAAGTCCGTAGGAAACTGTTTAGTATTTAGTTTTTTTATGTATTATTTATTACATTGTAATCCCAGAAAACCTTAAGTGTTACTAAATACACCCGGGAAGAACTATTGGATATCAGAGACTTGAAATTTCCAGCACAAACAGCACGATGACTAGGAATACGACTTTCTCAAAGAAGATCCTTTGTCTGCACCTTGAACTGATTTCAGAGGCCGACCCAAACCAACGCTGTCGGAGGAGAGGGTGCCGGAGCGGTCTTCTTATGGGGCTTCGGATGTGCGCACACCACCCACCACTTCAGAGTAAATTACTCGCTAACGTACAGTCCCTAGCTAACAAAGTCGATGAAATTAGGGCAAGAGTTGCTTTCCAAAGAGATATCCGGGATTGTAACATACACTGTTTCATGGAGACATGGCTAGCTGGGGACATGCAGACAGAGTCCGTACAGCCAACAGGATTTTCAGTGCATCGCGCCCGACAGGAACAAAGATCTCTCTGGTAAAATAGGTGGGGGTGTTTGTTTCATTATTAACGACTCAGGGTGTAATTGTAACAACATACAAGTCATATTGTTCACCTGACATAGAATTCCTCACAATCACATGCCGAACGTATTATCTCAGAAGAGAACTCTCCTCGATTATTGTCACAGCCGTGTATATCCCCCCACAAGCGGAAACCAAGATGGCCATCAAGGAACTTCGCTGGGCAAACTGGAAACCGTATACAGTTGAAGTCGGAAGTTTACATGCACATTAGCCAAATACATTTAAACTCAGTTTTTCACAATTCCTGACATTTAATCCCAGTAAAAAGTCCCTGTTTTAGGTCAGTTAGGATCACAACTTCATTTTAACTTCTTGAAACTCCCCATCCCGGATCCGGGTTTGTGACTAAAGCCTCAGGCTCATTAGCATAACGCAACATTAACGATTTCTGAAAATCGCAAATAAAATGAAAATAATGCGTCTGCTCTCAAGCTTAGCCTTTTCTTAACAACACTGTCATCTCAGATTTTCAAAATATGCTTTTGAACCATAGAAATTGACTAATTTGTGTAAGAGTATGCAAAGCTAGCATAGCATTTTGAGTAGCATTTAGCACGCAACATTTTCACAAAAACCAGATAACCAAATAAATAAAATCATTTACCTTTGAAGAGCTACTGATGTTTTCAATGAGGAGACTCTCAGTTACATACCAAATGCGCAGTTTTTCCTGAAAGCGTCTGTGTGTAGGAGAAATCGTTCCGTTTTCTACATTGCGTCTGGCTACCGAAACAAACCGAAAATTCAGTCACCTACAACGTAAAACTTTTTCCGGATTAACTACATAATATCGACCGAAACATGGCAAACGTTGTTTGGAATCAATCCTCAAGGTGTTTTTTCACATATCTCTTCATTGATATGCAGTTCGTGGAAGCTTGCTTTCCTCTCTGTATCGCATGGAAAAATACTGGCAGGTGACTTTTGCACACCAATTTGGCGCAGGACACCGGGCGGACACCTGGTAAATGTGGTCTCTTATGGTCAATCTTCCAATGATCTGCCCACAAATACGTCACAATGCTGCAGACACCTTGGGGAAACGACAGAAAGGGCTGACTAATTCCTCTTGCGTTCACAGCCATATAAGGAGATCTTGAAAAACAGAGCCTCAAAAATCCTTGTCATTTCCTGGATGCCATCTCATCTTGGTTTTGCCTGAAGCTCACGTTTTAGGGCACGCACAGAGAAGATCTTTGTATTTCTGGACACGTCAGAGTGTTTTCTTTCGAACGGTAGCAATTATATGCATAGTCGAGCATCTTTTTGTGACAAAATATCTTGTTTAACCTGTTGATGCTCTGGGGGCGCAATTTCATTTTTGGATGAAAAACGTTCCCATTTTAAACAAGATATTTTGTCACAAAAAGATGCTCGACTATGCATATAATTGCTACCGTTCGAAAGAAAACACTCTGACGTGTCCAGAAATACAAAGATCTTCTCTGTGCGTGCCCTAAAACGTGAGCTTCAGGCAAAACCAAGATGAGATGGCATCCAGGAAATGACAAGGATTTTTGAGGCTCTGTTTTTCAAGATCTCCTTATATGGCTGTGAACGCAAGAGGAATTAGTCAGCCCTTTCTGTCGTTTCCCCAAGGTGTCTGCAGCATTGTGACGTATTTGTGGGCAGATCATTGGAAGATTGACCATAACAGACCACATTTACCACGTGTCCGCCCGGTGTCCTGCGCCGAAATTGGTGCGCAAAAGTCACCTGCCAGTATTTTTCCATGGGACACAGAGAGGAAAGCAAGCTTCCACGAACTGCATGTCAATGAAGAGATATGTGAAAAAACACCTTGAGGATTGATTCCAAACAACGTTTGCCATGTTTCGGTCGATATTATGTAGTTAATCCGGAAAAAGTTTCACGTTGTAGGTGACTGCATTTTCGGTTCGTTTCGGTAGCCAGACGCAATGTAGAAAACGGAACGATTTCTCCTACACACAGACGCTTTCAGGAAACACTTCGCATTTGGTATGTGACTGAGACTCTCCTCATTGAAAACATCAGAAGCTCTTCAAAGGTAAATGATTTTATTTATTTGGTTATCTGGTTGTTGTGAAAATGTTGCGTGCTACATGCTACACAAAATGCTATGCTAGCTTTGCATACTCTTACACAAATTAGTCAATTTCTATGGTTCAAAAGCATATTTTGAAAATCTGAGATGACAGTGTTGTTAAGAAAAGGCTAAGCTTGAGAGCAAACGCATTATTTTAATTTTATTTGTGATTTTCAGAAATCGTTAACGTTGCGTTATGCTAATGAGCCTGAGGCTTTAGTCACGATCCCGGATCCGGGATGGGGAGTTTCAAGAGGTTAAAACGGGAACGTTTTTCATCCAAAAATGAAATAGCGCCCCCATAGATGTAAGAGGTTAAGAATGTGAAATGTCAGAATAATAGTAGAGAGAATGATTTATTTCAGCTTTTATTTCTATCACCACATTCCCAGTGTGTCAGAAGTTTACATACACTCAATTAGTATTCGGTAGCATTGCCTTCAAATTGTTTAACTTGGGTCAAACGTGTCAGGTAGCCTTCCACAAGCTTCCCACAATAAGCTGGGTGAATTTTGTCCGATTCCTCCTGACAGTGCTGGTGTAACTAAGTCAGGTTTGCTCGCACATGCTTTTTCAGTTCTGCACACAAATTTTCTAAAGGTTTGAGTTCACCGGAAGGTTGCAGGTTCAAATCCCCGAGCTGACAAGGTACAAATCTGTCGTTCTGCCCCTGAACAGGCAGTTAACCCACTGTTCCTAGGCCATCATTGAAAATAAGAATTTGTTCTTAACTGACTTGCCTGGTTAGATAAAGGTAAAATAAAAAGGGCTTTGTGATAGCCACTCTATTACCTTGACTTTGTTGTCCCAAAGTCCCAGAACAATCCCAGAACAACAGCAAAGGACCTTGTGAAGATGCTGGAGGAAACAGGTACAAAAGTATCTATATCCACAGTTAAACAAGTCCTATATCCACATAACCTGAAAGGCAGCTCAGAAAGGAAGAAGCCACTGCTCCAAAACCGCCATAAAAAAGCAAGACTACGGTTTGCAACTGCACATGAGGACAAAGGTCATACTTTTTGGAGAAATGTCCTTTGGTCTAATGGAACAAAAATGGAACTGTTTGGCCATAATGACCTTTGTTATGTTTGGAGGAAAAAGGGGGAAGCTTGCAAGCAGAAGAACACCAAACCGATCGTGAAGCACGGTGGTGGCAGCATCATGTTGTGGTTGTGCTTTGTTGCAGGAGGGACTGGTGCACTTCACAAAATAGATGGCAACAGGAAAATTATGTGGATATATTGAGCAGCATCTTAAGACCTCAGTCAGGTAGTTATTTAGGAGGTATATATCCTTCCTACCAAGGTGTGCCCTATACCTGCACCCAGAGGGGAGTAGTTCAAAGTCCGGGTACAGGGCATTGCTTGGGCCTAAAGTTATTTTATGAGCTTTGCGGAGGGCCCTGACCTTAAAGATCTCATCCAGGCCTGTCTGTTTGACTCCAAGTACCTTCCATGCTGTGGGGATAATCCTTCTCAGCATATTTCTCTGGCTGACAGTGGCATTGCCAAACCAACAAATAATACAAAAAGTTAAACTTCTGTCAATGAAAGATTTGTAAAACACGATAAAAGTCATTGTATTGCAAAGTTGGTTTGGAACTCGTAAGATGTCGCCCTTCTCCGTCCGTGCATTTTACAGAATTTCTATTAAATTTTTTTTAATTGAGAATGTTTAAATTGCGTGGTGATGAAATGCACAAAATATACTGATGATAACATATCGTGACATTTTACTGGAGTGGAGACAGCTATAAAGTCTACCCCCGCTCCCCCTTTCCAGTGCCAGTTTACTCATTATTACGCACACCTGCCACCTTCGTTACGCGCACCTCATGAGACTCACCTGGACTCCATCGCCTTCCTGATTACCTCCCCTATAACTGTCACTCTCTTTGGTTCTTTCCCAAGGCATCGTTGACTCTGTTTCTGTGTTTCATTGCTTGCTGTACTCTACCCTTGTTTTGTACAATGTTCCGTTATTTAATAAATTCACTCCCTGTACTTGCTTCCTGACTCCTAGCATACACGGTACAACAGCTCTCAAGGTCATTTTCTATGTCTACTTTGTTTGGATAGCCCTAAAAGAGTGACGTTTGCAGAGTTTCACAGTCAATATTTGGACTGTAATAGGTTGAAGAAGAGTTGGTTTTGTACAGCGAGTGCTGGACATCTATAGGAACTTTCAGGTTCAAGTGCTGAGCTTTATTTGTTTGCTCCAGTGTTTGCTTGATATCTTTGGACATGAAGAGAGTTATCTCATAAGAGTTATCTGTTTTCTCCTAACCCTGATAGTAATCACATAAGCACAATCCCCGCAACCTCTCATATCAACATGCTCTTTGAAATGATAATGATTAGTAAACACAAACTGAGGACCTGTTTTCTGACTGGGTATTGACATTGATCCTGAACGTGACAAAAACGTTTCTTTCCATATCAGCTAGATTTGTTTAAAAGTAGCACTCATTCAGGGAAGATCAACACATCAGTGGAAGCACATTTTCCATTTTTCATATGTTCTCCCTCCACGTCTTCAGACTATGTCTTCATTTGGAACAAGGTTCACACTTTTTAAAATGTAAAATACATTTTCCCTGTTGGGATTTGAAAAGAACCGTGCGTGATGGGTTGATGGGTTATTTCAAGGTTGTTCTGTGAAAGTTTAACGTGTGAGGTGTGTTATGTGTGAATACACAAAACACAAAAATTCAATAAATCTCAGATTTAACACACATTTAAAATAGTGTGTTAAGGCCTCCCGAGTGGTGCGGCAGTCTAAGGCACATCACAGTGCTAGAGGCATTACTACAGACCCGGGTTCATTCCCGGGCTGTGCCACAACCGGTTGTGGCCGGGAGTCCCATAGGACAGTACATTGGCCCAGCCTCGTCTGGGTTATGGAAGGGTTTGGCCGGGGGGGCTTTACTTGACTCATTGCACCCTAGCGACTCCTTGTGTTGGGCCGGGTGCCTCCTGGTGTTTCCTCCAACACATTGGTGCGGCTGGCTTCCAGGTTAAGCTGGCAGGTGTTAACGGGCACGGTTAGGCGGGTCATGTTTCGGAGGACGCAAGACTCCACCTTTACCTCTTCCGAACCCATTGGGGAGCTGCAGCGATGAGACAAGATCCGAATTGTGGAGAAGGGGTGTAAAAATTAAATAAAATAAATAAAAAGTGTGGTAATACCTTTATGGCCAATGCACATGCTGTGGGCTGGAAGATCAGGCATCGTTTTTCAACTCTCCAGTAGGAGAAAATTAGGAGCCATACTGCTGTTTCTGTAGCTCACAGAACACACAACCTATGTAATGTAGCCAATCGTGCCTTTGTTTCAGCATATGCACATCACTCTCCCTACTGTTGCTGATTTAAAACAGGACAATTAAGATGCAGCATATGACTGCACTTGACCTGTCAGCCTGCCTACCACAACAGGGACCACCACCTCCCACGCCTCAGTTATAACAAAATAACAACATCAACATCAAGATCAACAGATCAGCCACTAACTAAATAAACAACAATTAGAGAGTATTGAACATCCTCTCTTTTTTTATTATAACATTTTTTTAATATAACTCTGCCACAATGGCACCAAGTTTCTTTAGATGTTGAACATTTGTGAATAGAGTCAAATGACAATAGAATTAATGATATTGTAGACTTGGAATGAGCACAAGAAGACAGTCATACTGGCATGCATGCACACACAAACATGCAGAGAGAAATAGAGAAAGAGAACAAAAGAGGAAGAGAGGAAGAAATTGTGAATCATAGCTGTACTAAAGTTGGCGTGCTTTTTGAATTAAGTGGCATACTGAGACAACTCAGCCCTTTAATGACAGTGTCTTGAGGAGATTTCAAAGTGTGTTTAAAAGTTAATGGTAGCCTGTGCTTGCAGACAGAGGAAAGGAGACATGTCTGAAATCACCCAACACTCAAAGAGAGAAGAGATGCATTTCAACAGTTTCACAACAGGGAAAGGAAGTTGCTTGACAAAACGGTTTTGTTAGATATTTACATATCAGTCAACAGTGCTGCCTCGTGCCTTAGAGGGATACATTAGCCTGTTGCTCTGATGGAACTACAAGTGGGGGAAGCAGACATTACCAGTGATAAAAAAAGAATGTCAACCAACTAGAGGGAGAAGCCATGTACAGGTCATTATCTGGTGTTGCACTGAGAAGCTTGAAGGCATTGATGACTACACTATCTAACTGTGAAACTAATCTAGCTGTTTGCAAAGCTAGACAAAAAAAACACATTGCAACCATCTCTCATATCGACTTAAAACCTGTTTATGGCTAGGCGTGGCACTAGCGACCCACCTCGACCTGGCCGTGCTGCTGCTCCAGTTTCAACTGTTCTGCCTACGGCTATGGAACCGTGACCTGTTCACCGGACGTGCTACCTGTCCCAGACCTGCTGTTTTCAACTCTCTTGAGACAGCAGGAGCGGTAGAGATACTCTTAATGATCGGCTATGAAAAGCCAACTGACATTTACTCCTGAGGTGCAGACATGCTGCACCCTTGACAACTGCTGTGATTATTATTATTTGACGATGCTGGTCATTTATGAACATTTGAACATCTTGGCCATGTTCTGTTATAATCTTCACCCGGCACAGACAGAAGAGGACTGGCCACCTCTCATAGCCTGGTTCCTCTCGAGGTTTCTTCCTAGGTTTTGGCCTTTCTAGGGAGTTTGTCCTAGCCACCGTGCTTCTACACCTGCATTGCTTGCTGTTTGGGGTTTTAGGCTGGGTTGATATCTCAAAGTGTACAGCACTTTGAGATATCAGCTGATGTAAGAAGGGCTATATAAATAAAATTGATTTGATTTGACAACATCCGGTGAAATTGAAGAGCGCGAATTTCAAATGACAGAAATAGAAATATTTAACATTCATGAAAATAGAAGTGTCACACATCAAAATAAAGCTTAATATATTGTTAATCCAGCCGCTGTGTCATATTTCAAAAAGGCTTTACAGAGAAAGCACGCCATGTGATTTTCTGAGGACAGCGCCCCGCATACAAAGCCTGATAAACATTTTTCAACCAGTCAGGTGCGCCATGAAAGTCAGAAATAGCGATATAATAAATGCCTTACCTTTGAAGATCTTCTTCTGTTGGCACTTGAAAAGGTCCAAGCTACATCACAAATGGTCATTTTGTTCAATAAAGTTATTCTTTATATCTCCAAAAACTCAGTTTAGCTTTTGCGCTTCATTCAGTAATCCACCAGTTTCCCTCCATCTAAATGCATACAAAATGAATCCCAAACGTTACCAATAAACTTCTCCAAACAAGTCAAAAAACATTTGTAATCAACCCTCAGGTACCCTAATACGTAAATAAACAATAACATTTTAGACGGAGTATCGTTATTATCTTTATCGTTATTATCTATGCATGAAAACACTACAGCCAAAATAGGAGCCACTTAGAAAAACAACAAATTCTAGCTCATTTTTCCAAAAACAAGCCTGAAACTCTTTCTAAAGACTGTTGAAATCTAGTGGAAGCCCTAGGAACTGCAATCTGGGAGGATTTTGCCTCATAATAAACATGACAGCCATTTGAAACAGTGGTAGGCTGAATATTGTTGCTGTTTGGGGGGGGGGGGGGGGGGCTGTCCTCAGGGTTTTGCCTGCCATATCAGTTCTGTTATACTCACAGACATTATTTTAACAGTTTTAGAAACTGTGTTTTCTATCCAAATCTAACAATTATATGCATATCCTAGCATCTGGGTCTGAGTAACGGGCAGTTTACTTTGGGCAAGTTTTTCATCCGGACGTCAAAATACTGCCCAAAGAGGATTTATTAACCTCTTTGAGCAAGTACCAAAATCCCTCTGCAAGTGGTCGGAAGAGGCTTCGCCTGGCATTTCAAACTCCACTGTTTAGCTTAGTTCCCAAGTATCCTCCCTGGTAGTGAACCTTGGTCAAGGGCAAAGGGAGAAAGGTTGCCTCTGAGATTTAACCTGGTGACACTGTGGTCCAGCTTCCAGAACATTTCTGCCTGCCCCACAGTGCACTCAATTCATTCCACATGGCAAGCCACCTCAGAGGACACACTCATATTTTTGCCGCTAACAATAAAGGATTGATGTCATGGGTTATATTTACCTTATCTATTTCTAGAAATACAGAGTGTGATGTGATTGAGACTGCAGTATATTGTGGCTTTTAACACTATACTACTACCACTATTACTGTTGTAATACAATTTTTTAACACTGGGTTTAAGGCTGGGTTTAACTCTCTACAGTAACTGGAAAGAGACCTGTATCCTTAGTAATGCTCTGCAGAGCAATGATCGAGTATGAAATTACAATAGGAAAATCACAGTACTCAAAATATATTACAAATACTGCTGGATATAATAGACTAGAGAATAGGGAAAATCACTTCAAAAACAAATATTTTGCTAATAGGTTTTCTGACATCTGATTCATCAGTACAAACACATCATAGTTTCCAAGAAGAAAAGATAGAGAGACTAAACTTACTCAAACATCATTATCCCCGCTTCCTGTTCCATTATTAATATATAAATATTATTTCATACCAATAACAACAACAACTGGAGATTGTTTTCATCTGTTATCTTTCATCTCCCCTGCATACACATTTACAGGAAAATAATGGGAGTGGGTGTCATTGGGAAAATAGGAAGCGTTAGGTTATTAAGATAGCGAGTGCTGATATGGGCAGAGCGATCCTTTAAGAACTGTCAGTGTGTGTGTGCGTGTGTGTGTGTGTTCGTGCTTGGCTAACAGAACCACCAGAACCACTGTGAGAGACAGTGTAATGTTAGAGCTCATTTCTTAAACAGTACTGAACATCTGTAAGAAATCTGAAATAATTCCAGATTGCTGCTTGTTATTTACAAAAACCCACAAGCAGAAGAAATCCCTATGTAATACTCATATCAGAGCAAGTGTGTGGAGTTGTTTTACCCTGGATTGTGATTTGACTGGTTGTGATAACTTCTTTAGCCAGCTTATCGGTAGGGTTTCAGCAAGCCTATGAAAGATGGCGGTTGGTGCCCTGGTAGGGTGAACTGAATGAATGGAGGAGGGTGACTCATTTTAGGGCCAGACCTGATTTCATGGGGGGAGTCAGCGGCCACGGGGTATTAATCAAATCCAATGAGCAATGTGTAATTATCAGAGCTAAGACCTTGATGACGTGCCCCGCCACAGAGGAGGGAGATGCGGGGCAGAATCAGTGATGTAGTCAGATGCATGTGCATGACTAGCGGAATAAAATACAGATGGACCTGTCTGTCACCAAATGAGTTGAGGTCAGTGGAGCTGTGCACAATGTTATCTCAGAGAACATCAGCACAAAACAGATATAATGTGTGCGTAGCACCTCCAAAACGTAATCGTGAAGGAACAGATTGTTAGCGAAACACATAGCCTAACATCACAGTGAACCAGATTACGAGTGTGTATAGCTGAAAATATATCACAGGAAGAAGACAGTTTACAGTAGCTCAAAAACAACAGATAGGCTGTGCAGAGAGAGAGATTAAGAGGGAGACAGAGACAGAGTGTAATAAAGAGAAGGAATGAGAGACGGAGAGTTGAGTGCCCTCTGTCTCTCTCGTCTTTCTCTTGATGTCCTAGAAAGTGCTCCTGCAACAGTGGGGTCGTATGAACCTATAGCCTCATTGTTTGAGAGAAGCAAAGCAAAGCCTTCATTACATCTGAGAATCACTCATACAGTCTGGGGAGTAAGACAATCATATGTCTGTGTGATAATTTATCCATACTTTCTTTTTCTTTGAGCTACTTGCATCCTCTTCATGTTTGTAGCTAACTCAGCACATTTGAAAGTGTTAACTCAGCACCAGGCATGTTCATTTTAACACTCTTCCAGTGTTTATGTAGGGCAACTCAGTGTTCATTTAACACTTTCTGTTCTGTTCATATTGAAACACTTGGAGTGTTAAAATATAGTTGTTCAAATGACACATGGGGGTGTTTTTTCAACATCCATAAGTATTACTATTTATTTTATTTAACTAGGCAGGTCAGTTAAGAACAAATGATTATTTACAATGATGGCCTACCCTGGCCAAACCCAGATGACGCTGGGCCAATTTTGCGCAGCCCTATGGGACTCCCAATCACAGCCGGATGTGATACAGCCTGGATACGAACCAGGGACTGTAGTAACACCTCTTGCACTGAGATGCAGTGCATTAGACAGCTGCGCCACTCAGGAGCCGTTTCAAATCTGGAGAATACATACTGTATCTAAAATGACACCAGGAAGTGCTAAATATTCACACTAGGAAAATCTTTTTTTCAGTCTGGTTCTCTCCACTCAAATCAATCCTGCAAGTTGTAGGTGAGTTAAACAGGAGAAATAAAGGATTCATTACAAGAGTAGTAACTAATTTATTTAGGCCACAGAGAGAGTGCATCAGAATGACATCCGTGCCTCACTGGCACATCAGAATGAATTCAGTGCATCACCAGCGCATCAAAATGAAATCAGTGCATAACCGGCACCTCGGTACATCTGTTATATGGGAACAAGAATATTTGCAGAGTTGCTATTTCACACAAGTGGAAGTCCTCCTAAAACTAGGTAAACAATTTTCTTTATAATCTGACTATTACTCAATAATGGCAAACAAAGGAACATAAAGGCTCTCATCAGCAATATAAACACTTTGAAGGACAAAAGGCTTGTAAAATTTCAGATCAGCTTTGACAACAACTTTGTCATCAACACCATCAAACATAGTGAATGCATGGTAATGTTCACTGAAGTTATCAATATACAACTTGTCCAGCAATAGGTCTACAATATTGTCAACCACAAGGATCTTAGTTATTTTACAAAAGACTTGCATTTCATGCTCCATCTAATTGCAAACCAAAATTCCCTCTCTGTCCTCTGTGCCATCCATGTTAACCCAGCTGTTAGCGTAAATTGCTTTCCGCTATTATGCCACCCCCTCACTCTCCCTACGTCCTTATCTGTGTTTGTGCTTGTATTTGCAGATTGGGGACAGGTGGAGCTGATTGGGTCGTTGACGTGACAAGTTGCACCTGGGTTTGGGATCAACTAGGAGTTGGTGCTCAGTCCTAGCTCGTTCTCTCTCCACAAGCACCATTTTGTTTTGTAATCTGATTGATGATGATTTTGGATTAGGTGTGCCCTTCAACACTTACACACATTTTACCTTCATCCATGCATCTCCATTACACCCCTCACATGCTTACTTTCACAGGTTAGTTTTCCGCTTTGTTATTCCTTAACTGCCAATGTGTGGACTCCCTTGTTTGTCATCACCTAAAAGCCAGGTTGTGACATGGGTTCTTGTCCGGGTTCCTACTATTTTGATGTTATCCCTAGTATATATGGTAATTGGTGACTCTTTGGTGGGTCTTGTGGTTTGCTTAGTTCTGGTATTGTCCCAGATGCCTGTATGGCTATTTGGCCATTTTGTATGTGCTATTGTATATTGGGAGTTTCATGTTGACTTTTTGTATTAAGTTGTTTATTCACACTTCGATTGGTTTAGAGAAATTGCCTTCTCCAGTATCGTTTTGATGACTTGTTTATTTATTACAAGTTGATTTGGTGCATTGGTGGAGAGAAGACCAGTCTCTTTTCCCGTACTGTCTAGAGACACTTTGTTCTGTTCCCTGTTGGGTTATAAAATTATGGAGGTGAGTTGTCTTTGCAGTGTATGAATGAAGTTTTACGGCAGCATTAACTGCTCAGGGCATTCTCTCTCTCTGGAGGACATCTGTGGTTCAGGGTTGGTTACCAGCGAGCTGGTTCCTCCATGTCAGTGGGCTCTAGTGCATCAATACCTGCCGCAAAGCCACCCAAGACTAAGGTTACGTTTAACAATAGGATTTGATAGTAATACTCACCAGTTTTTTTTTTTTTGCTGTTAAGTCAGCTGTGTACTTGTTCTGTAGTCGACATACTCATTAGGGCAGTTAAAGTTTGAGCTACTAATCTGTTCATTTGGTGGTAGCATTATACATTTTGTCTGTGCTCCCAATGAGTTGCATATGCAGTTTATGAAGGAACAGCTTTTGCAGTTGCGTGAGTATCATGTTAAGATTGGTGACAAATGTCTCAAGGATACTCTGAGGTCTGTCATCTAATTTGTTTTCAGCTGGTATTTTGAAGGCAGAATTGCATGAACCTAGTCCAGCTGTACTGGATGTACCAATTGGTCTAGTGCTGGTTTGACATTTGATCAGAAAAATGAGTTACTTTTATTGCAGCTAAATCATGACAATGATTCTGTAACAGTTGAAGCAGGATACGAAACAAGCTAAATTGCAGTTGCAACATCGGTGGTTAAAACTTGTCAGAAGGCAAGGTCTCAGGTGAATTTATTTTGAGAATACTCAAGCTCCCCAATTAGATGCTCTTCCCTTGGTTGTTCTCCTCCTTTTGCTGTTGCTAGTTATCTCTGGTTAATGCCTAAATTTACTGAAAGGATCCTGCTCTATTTTTTACGTTATTTGAATGAGTAGCAGGCTCTCGGGCTTGGCCTGATGCAGAATGTACTTTGATGCTACAGTGTGTCTTGACCGGTAAGACTCAGGAGGCTTACTTATCTCTTAGCGCTATAGATGGTGCCGATTACATAAAGTTAAAACGGCTGTCCTGTATGCTAACGAGTTGGTCCCTGAAGTGTATCGACAGCGTTTCAGAACATTGAATAAAGGTTAAAAGCAGTCCCATGTTTAGTTCACAGGATTTGTTTCCTCCACTCCGTTGTGGGTGTACTGCGTCAGCAGTCAATAGTTTTGAAGATTTGTGCAACCTGGTTGTCCTCAAACAATTTAAAGAATCTGTCCCTGATATTCTTGCTACCTACAGTGGGGCAAAAAAGTATTTAGTCAGCCACCAATTGTGCAAGTTTCCCCACTTAAAAAGATGAGGCCTGTAATTTATCATAGGTACACTTCAACTATGACAGACAAAATGAGAGAAAAAAATCCAGAACATCACATTGTAGGATTTTTTTATGAAATTATTTTCAAATTATGGTGGAAAATAAGTATTTGGTCAATAACAAAAGTTTATCTCAATACTTCGTTATATACCCTTTGTTGGCAATGACAGAGGTCAAACGTTTTCTGTAAGTCTTAACAAGGTTTTCACACACTGTTGCTGGAATTTTGGCCCATTCCTCCATGCAGATCTCCTCTAGAGCAGTGATGTTTTGGGGCTGTTGCTGGGCAACGTGGACTTTCAACTCCCTCCAAAGATTTTCTATGGGGTTGAGATCTGGAGACTGGCTAGGCCACTCCAGGACATTGAAATGCTTCTTACGAAGCCACTCCTTCGTTGCCCGGACGGTGTGTTTGGGATCATTGTCATGCTGAAAGATCCAGCCACGTTTCATCTTCAATGCCCTTGCTGATGGAAGGAGGATTTCACTCAAAATCTCACGATACATGGCCCCATTCATTCTTTCCTTTACACGGATCAGTCGTCCTGGTCCCTTTGCAGAAAAACAGCCCCAAAGCATGATGTTTCCACCCACATGCTTCACAGTAGGTATGGTGTTCTTTGGATGCAACTCAGCATTCTTTGTCCTCCAAACACGACGAGTTGAGTTTTTACCAAAAAAGTTATATTTTGGTTTCATCTGACCATATGACATTCTCCCAATCTTCTTCTGGGTCATCCAAATATTCTCTAGCAAACTTCAGACGGGCCTGGACATGTACTGGCTTAAGCAGGGGGACATGTCTGGCACTGCAGGATTTGAGTCCTTGGCGGCGTAGTGTGTTACTGATGGTAGGCTTTATTACTTTGGTCCCAGCTCTCTGCAGGTCATTCACTAGGTCCCCCCGTGTGGTTCTGGGATTTTGGCTCATCGTTCTTGTGATCATTTTGACCCCACGAGGTGAGATCTTGCGTGGAGCCCCAGATCGAGGGAGAATATCAGTGGTCTTGTATGTCTTCCATTTCCTAATAATTGCTCCCACAGTTGATTTCTTCAAACCAAGCTACTTACCAATTGCAGATTCAGTCTTCCCAGGCTGGTGCACGTCTAAAATTCTGGTTCTGGTGTCTGGAGTGTGACTGTTTGAGGTTGTGGACAGGTGTCTTTTATACTGATAAGTTCAAACAGGTGCCGTTAATACAGGTAATGAGTGGAGGACAGAGGAGCCTCTTAACTTCTTCGAGATAGGGGCGCTCTATTAATTTTTGGATAGAAAAACGTTCCCGTTTTAAACAAGATATTTTAACAAGATATTTTGTCTGACGTTTCCAAAACTGCAAAGATATTATCTGTGAGTGCCACAGAACTGATGCAACAGGTGAAACCAAGATGAAATTTCAAACAGGAAATGGCCCAGATTTTGAGGGCGCTGTGTTCCAATGTCTCCTTATATGGCTGTGAATGCGCCAGGAATGAGCCTACACTTTCTGTCGTTTCCCCAAGGTGTCTGCAGCATTGTGACGTATTTATAGACATATCATTGGAAGATTGACCATAAGAGACTACATTTACCAGGTGCCCGCTTGGTGTCCTCCGTTGAAATTATTGCGTAATCTCCACCTGCATGCATTTTACCATTTGCTTGAGAGGAGAAAGTCAACTGCCACGAATGATTTATCATCGAATAGATATGTGAAAAACACCTTGAGGATTGATTCTAAACAACGTATGCCATGTTTCTGTCGATATTATGGAGTTAATTTGGAAAAAGGTTTGGCGTTGTAATGACTGAATTTTTGTGTTTTTTTTTTCTTAGCCATACTTGATGAACAAAACGGAGCGATTTCTCCTACACAAATAATATTTTTGGAAAAACTGAACATTTGCTATCTAACTGAGTCTCCTCATTGAAAACATCCAAAGTTCTTCAAAGGTAAATTATTTTATTTGGATGCTTTTCTTGTTTTTGTGAAAATGTTGCCTGCTGAATGCTCGGCTTAATGCTATGCTAGCTATCAATACTCTTACACAAATGCTTGTGTAAATATGGTTGAAAAGCATATTTTGAAAATCTGAGATGACAGTGTTGTTACCAAAAGGCTAAGCTTGTGAGTGAATATATTTCTTTAATTTCATTTGCGATTTTCATGAATAGTTAACGTTGCGTTATGCTAATGAGCTTGAGGCTAAGATTACGCTCCCAGATACGGGATTGCTCGACGCAAGAAGTTAAAGAAGTTACAGGTCTGTGAGAGCCAGAAATCTTGCTTGTTTGTAGGTGACCAAATTCTTTTTTCCACCATAATTTGCAAATAAATTCATTAAGAATCCTACAATGTGATTTTCTGGATTCTTTTTTTTTTTCTGTCATAGTTGAAGTGTACCTATGATGAAAATTACAGGCCTCATCTTTTTAAGTGGGAGAACTTGCACAATTGGTGGCTGACTAAATACTTTTTTGCCCCACTGTATATAAAAGAACAAAGTATGGACTGCATGTGAAGCTGCTGTTTTGGCAGATAGTACATACTGAACCACAAAGGCAGTTTGAGGGTCCTTTATTCGAGATGAGGGCATTTCCATCTAGATCCGAGTATGGTACATGTGGACAGAATGATGTAAGTAAAATCTGTAATTATTGTCAAGGTAAAGGCCACCGGAAGAACGAATGTCCTGTCCTTGATAAAAAAGGTCAGCAGATTGGCCAGCACAAATTTAAAACCTGTTGCATTAGTTGAGTCTGTTCCTCATGTTAATCCTGCTGCTCAAGCTCAATTGTCCAAACCTTTTAATATGATTATTCACTGTCACAGAGGGTTATGTTTCACTATTGGGAAGTGATGTGCCAGTAAAGATTCTGCGAGACACTGTTGCATCTGAATCGTTTGTTTTTGAGTGTTTTCTGCCTTTTTCTCTGGAGACAGATACAGGAACCAGTGTCCTGATTCAAAGGATAGGTTTGAGTACATTGTCTGTTCCCTTGCACTAGGTCAGATATAAGTTTGACTTTGTGCGAGGTGAGGTTTCCCTTGGGGTGCGTCCCTTTCTGCCCGTTGATGGTGTTCATGTGATTTTGGGTAACGACTTGATGTATCTCCTCTGGTGGTTTCTCATACCCTTTCCCATGTCGGGATTATAGATGAAAACCGAGTTTCCTGAAAGTATTCTCTGCATGCACTCTGACTCGTGCTATGGACGATAGCATCCCACCTGGCCAACATCCGGTGAAATTGCAGAGTGTAAAATTCAAACTACAGAATTATAAATATTTACCTTTCATAAAATTTCAAGTTCGATACATCAAAATAAAGGTTAACTTCTTGTTAGTCCAGCCGCTGTGTCAGATTTCAAAAATACTTTACGGCGAATGCACACCATGCGATTATCTGAGGACAGGGTCCCGCAAACAACTATGAAAAACATATTTCAACCAGGCAGGTGCACCACGAAAATCAACAATAGCAATATAATAAATGCCTTACCTTTGATATTCTTCTGTTGGCACTCCAAAAGGTCCCAGTTACATCACAAATGGTCATTTTGTTTAACCTCTTACATCTACCCCCCTACTTTTTTCAATTTCGCCTGAAGACATACCCAAATCTAACTGCCTGTAGCTCAAGCCCAGAACCACGGATATGCATATGATTGGTTTTATTTGAAAGAAAACACTCTGACATTTGTGTAAATGTGAATTTAATGTAGGTTAACCTGTTGAAACTCCCCATCCCGGATCCGGGATCGTGACTAAAGCCTCAGGCTCATTAGCATAACGCAACGTTAACGATTTCTGAAAATCGCAAATAAAATGAAAATAATGTGCCTGCTCTCAAGCTTAGCCTTTTCTTAACAACACTGTGATCTCAGATTTTCAAAATATGCTTTTGAACCATAGCAATTGACTAATTTGTGTAAGAGTATGCTAAGCTAGCTTAGCTTTTTGAGTAGCATTTAGCACGCAACATTTTCACAAAAACCAGATAACCAAATAAATAAAATCATTTACCTTTGAAGAGCTTCGGATGTTTTCAATGAGGAGACTCTCAGTTACATACCAAATGCGCAGTTTTTCCTGAAAGCGTCTGTGTGTAGGAGAAATCGCTCCGTTTTGTACATCACATTTGGCTACCGAAACGAACCGAAAATTCAGTCACCTACAACGTCAAACTTTTTCCGAATTAACTCCATAATATCGACCGAAACATGGCAAACGTTGTTTGGAATCAATCCTCAAGGTGTTTTTTCACATATCTCTTCATTGATATATCGTTCGTGGAAGCCTGCACTCTTCTCTAAATTCCATGGAAAAATACTTGCAGCTGAGTTTTGCGCACCAATTTCGGCGCAGGACACCGGGCGGACACCGGGCGGACACCTGGTAAATGTGGTCTCTTATGGTCAATCTTCCAATGATATGCCTACAAATACGTCACAATGCTGCAGACACCTTGGGGAAACGACAGAAAGGGCAGACCTACTCCTCTCGCATTCACAGCCATATAAGGAGACAATGGAAAACAGAGCCTCAAAAATCCTGCTCATTTCCTGGATGCCGTCTCATCTTGGTTTTGCCTGAAGCTCACGTTCTAGGGCACGCACAGAAAATATCTTTGCAGTTCTGGAAACGTCAGAGTGTTTTCTTTCCAAAGCTACCAATTATATGCATAGTCGAGCATCTTTTTGTGACAAAATATCTTGTTTAAAACGGGAACGTTTTTCATCCAAAAATGAAATAGCGCCCCTAGAGTTTCAACAGGTTAATATAACACAATAGATCTGGATTAGATAATACATTGAAAAAAACCTTCAGGTTTTTTTTATTGTTGTATCATCTTCAAAATGAACAAGACAAAACAAACATTCAGATAGGATGATGGGGACAATTTCAGTGTAAAACATAAGAGGCCAACAGTACTTGTGCAAAGTTTCAGAATGATAACTTCCAAAATGAGTGTGCTACATGACATTTATCAAATGTCACACAGGTCTACAACACACAAGTAGCCCAAATGTACCCAAGTGGCCAAATTGGTGAAGTTATACATTTTGGATGAAATAACTATATACAAAATACTAAAATGGTATTCTAACACACCCCCCCCCAAAAAACTTGAGAAAAAACATGATTTTTTTTTTTTTTTTTACAAAAAAACACTTTCAATATTTGGAAGACCCTCAGTCCTCTACACAATATTGTGCTGCTGATGCCAGGTGCCATAGCAGTCTCTTTATGCTATAAAGCAGAGGGTCACCAAGCATTTGGTGCAGGTGATGGGGGAATTCATTTTGCAAAGAACACAGTGACGCCTCCATGCTGTGCCCTTTTGGCCCTGAGGCACATCCATGCCTGCAGAAATACATTTGGGCAGACGAACACCACTTGTGGCAGGAGCAGAAGGGACAGAGGTAGAGGGGCCAAAACATGGTGCTGTAGCCAACAATCTCCTTGATGAGCAGCTCTCTGAAGGCTAGCTGTGAGATGGGGGACTTTCCACAGCTCTTAGCCATTTCCTTGTGTAGGATGAATGCATTCACCACAGCAATGTCGATGAAATGATAGAAGAAAGTCTTGTACCATTTCATCATCTTATGGAGAACATTGTAATATCCTATCAGCCCATCTGACAAGTCCACACCTCCCATGCTCTTGTTGTAGTCCTTTATTGCATTTGGAATGGGGAATTATTTTGCAGTCCATGCCCCAGTAGCACTGAAACAACAGGTGTCCAGCTGGATGAACCAGCTTCAGTGGGGGATGGACACCTTGGCACTGGGGGCTCCCATTCGGAGTCAGTGTCACTGTGAAAGAAAATGTTCAGTTAGAATAGTTTCACATATGAGCCCTATATCAACAGGTATAATAAACAGATATATATATATAGAGAGAGTACGGGGAACATAAGGCTGAATATATTATTATAGACCTGCTAGATCTACTGTCTCTATTATTTTATGCAGACCAGCTAGATCTACTGTCTTTATTATATTACAACAGACCAGCTGTATCTACTCTCTCCATTTCACTTTGGCCATTGTTGTGGGCCTGCCCCCTCTCAACAGCCTCAAATAGACTATTTCATGTGGGGGTGGGGTGGAGCGGCAGACACGCATCTCGCCCATGCTCCCTCTAATCCACAATATGTATATATACACACACAAACATAGGCTATGGGTCATACACATACAGTACATACATACCCCCACCCACAATGTATAGCCAATGTGTACTTTCATTACATCTCATTACATTTTTAAATATTGCTACTAAAATTTAAAAAAAATCACAAATAATATTTTCGATTATTAATTTCAAACAACGGCATTAGTATGAGAAGAACTTACCAGTCCAAAACGATGTCCTCTCCATTCAAAAAATATTCCTCCATTTGGGAATCGTTAAATTAATCGTCCTCCAACTTTCCCGATCAATTTCTTCTGAAATTGTGTGTACATCTGTATATCTTGACTTAGATTTAGCTTTCCCTGACTTAGTCGCGATACTGATTGATTTATAAACAGCTGAAGATGCGCTTTACCAAAATAATGCTGTGCGTAACATGCGTGGCTCCTTCCGGTATGAATCCTCAATGGCGAATGACCCTCTTTACGCCGGAGTTTACTACATGGATTGGTCTTCCAACACATAAACATTACATATTGTCATTTACCTGAACTCATTGGCTATCTACCCAGCTAGATTTCAAGACAATCAGTGATCATTGGGTTAAAATACAGTCAATCAACGAAACAGCGGTCATATCATTGGTGCACAATGATGTCATTACTTGTTGTCTTCAAATCGGTTTCTTTCAGTCCCGTGAAATGACCCATCACGTTTGGTTGTGTTTCAAACAAACCAGTTGATTGCAATGAAACCAAACATGACTGGATAAAGTCACGTTTAGTGTGTGTATTTACATTGAATGTGTCGTCGAAAATGGAATGAGACGGAATTCACGACACAAGCGGTTCACAAAATGTTTCGTGTTAGCCTATAAAAATTGATTTTATCAAACAAAAGATCATACATTGTGTAACAATGAGCATTGGGATTGCAAACAGAGGAAGATCATCAAAGGTGAACGATTTATTTTATTGCAATTTGATTTTGTTACGCCTGTGCTGGTTGAAATAAAACATTTTATGGGGCTTTGTTCTCAGATAATCGCATCGTATTCTTTCGCAGTAAATCCTTTTAAAAATCTGACAACGCAGTTGGATTTGCAAGATTCTAGGCTTTCGACCCATGTGAGACACTTGTATTTTCATGAATGTTTAATATGACTATTTATGTAGCGATCACCGTATGTTGTCGAATTTAATACCGCTAACGGGTTCGGCGCGCATGGGTTAATGTCTTTTATATCCATAAAAACTCAGTTTAGCTGGCGCGTTTCAGTCAATAATCCACCCAGTTTCCCCCCCATCAAAATGCATTTAAAAAATGAATCCCAAACGTTACTAAAACTTTTCCAAACAAGTCAAACAGGGTTTATAATCAAACCTTAGGTAGACTAATATGTAAATGTAAGACAGAGAATCGTTATTGTCTGTCCTGGAGAAAAATACCAAAGACCGCACTCATTCACGTGCTTGGAAACACTACAGCCAAAATGGGAGCCACCTGGAAAAAAAACTACCATTTCTGGATCTTTTTTTTCCAAAAACCAGCCTGAAACTCTTTCTAAAGACTCACATCTCGTGGAAGCCCTAGGAACTGCAATATGGGAAGACTTTGCCTTATAATAAGTGACATGCATTGAAAATAGTGGTAGGCTGAATTTTTTTGCGGGGGAGGAGGTGGTTTGTCCTCGGGGTTTCACCTGCCATATCAGTCCTGTTATACTCACAGCCATAATTTTAGAAACTTTAGTGTTTTCTATCCAAATCTACCAATTATATGCATATCCCAGCTTCTGGTCCTGAGTAACAGGCAGTTTACTTTGGGCACACTTTTCATCCAGATGTGAAAATACTGCCCCCTACCCAAGAGAGGTTAAGGAGAAGTTTATCGAAAGTTCCAAGTATATCCAATGTTTAATATGAGTATTTCTGTAAATTGATGTGGCTCTCTGCCAAATCACCGCATGTTTTAGAACTATTGAACGCAATGTGCCAATGTAAACTCAGAATTTTTTATATAACTATGAACTTTATCAAACAAAACATACATGTATTGTGTAACATGAAGTCCTATTAGTGATCACCTATTAGTCATCTGATGAAGATCATCAAAGGTTAGTGATTAATTGTATCTATATTTCTGCTTTTTGTGACCTGTATCTTTAGCTGGAAAAAAATGGCTGTTTTTCTTTGGCTTGGTGGTGACCGAACATAATCGTTTGTGGTGCTTTCGCTGTAAATCCTTTTTGAAATCAGACACTGTGGCTGGATTAATGAGGATTTTTATCTTTAAAATGGTGTAAAATACTTGTATGCTTGAGGAATTTTAATTATGAGATTTTTGTTGTTTTGTTTTGGCTGTTGCGGGGGGTGGGGTCAGTCCTAGACAGGTTAAGACTTTATTGAAGCCTCATCTTTTCAGTAGGTCCTATGATTGAGTGTAGTCAGGCCCAGGAGTGTGAAGGTGAACAGAAAGGCACTGGAGCAATGAACCGCCCTTGCTGTCTCTGCCTGGCCGGTTCCCCTCTCTCCACTGGGATTATCTGCCTCTAACCCTATTACAGGGGCTGAGTCACTGATTTACTAGTGCTTTTCCATGCCATCCCTCGGAGGGGTGCGTCACTTGAGTGGGTTGAGTCACTGACGTGATCTTCATGTCCGGGTTGGCGCCCCCCCCCCCCCCCCCCTTGGGTTGTGCCGTGGTGGAGATCTTCGTGGGCTATACTCGGCCTTGTCTCAGGATGGTAAATTGGTGTTTAAATATATCCTTCTAGTGGTGTGGGGGCTGTGCATTGGCAAAGTGGGTGCGGTTATATCCTGCCTGGTTGGCCCTGTCCGGGTGTGGGGCCACAGTGTCTCCCGCCCCTCCTGTCTCAGCCTCCAGTATTTATGCTGCAGTGTCAGGGGTCTAGGGTTATATCTGGAGTATTTCTCCTATCACATCCGGTGTCCTGTGTGATTTTAAGCATGCTCTCTCTAATACTCTCTTCTTTCTTTCTTTCTTTCTTTCTTTCTTTCTTTCTTTCTTTCTTTCTTTCTTTCTTTCTTTCTTTCTTTCTTTCTTTCTTTCTTTCTTTCTTTCTTTCTTTCTTTCTTTCTTTCTTTCTTTCTTTCTTTCTTTCTTTCTTTCTTTCTTTCTTTCTTTCTTTCTTTCTTTCTTTCTTTCTTTCTTTCTTTCTTTCTTTCTTTCTTTCTTTCTTTCTTTCTTTCTTTCTTTCTTTCTTTCTTTCTTTCTTTCTTTCTTTCTTTCTTTCTTTCTTTCTTTCTTTCTTTCTTTCTTTCTTTCTTTCTTTCTTTCTTTCTTTCTTTCTTTCTTTCTTTCTTTCTTTCTTTCTTTCTTTCTTTCTTTCTTTCTTTCTTTCTTTCTTTCTTTCTTTCTTTCTTTCTTTCTTTCTTTCTTTCTTTCTTTCTTTCTTTCTTTCTTTCTTTCTTTCTTTCTTTCTTTCTTTCTTTCTTTCTTTCTTTCTTTCTTTCTTTCTTTCTTTCTTTCTTTCTTTCTTTCTTTCTTTCTTTCTTTCTTTCTTTCTTTCTTTCTTTCTTTCTTTCTTTCTTTCTTTCTTTCTTTCTTTCTTTCTTTCTTTCTTTCTTTCTTTCTTTCTTTCTTTCTTTCTTTCTTTCTTTCTTTCTTTCTTTCTTTCTTTCTTTCTTTCTTTCTTTCTTTCTTTCTTTCTTTCTTTCTTTCTTTCTTTCTTTCTTTCTTTCTTTCTTTCTTTCTTTCTTTCTGTGGACCTGAGCCCTAGGACCATGCCTCAGGACTAGCGGAACACCCCCGCATGAGGCAGATACATATTTGCTTGTAAAAAACGTGTGTACCTGTCTCAGCTAAAGTGGGGTGGGAATTCTCAGTAGGGTCTCTACTAACCAGATAGCACTTCTTTCTCCGCACCCTCCAGTGCGTGTTGGAATGCTTAGCTAGCTACCTACTAACTTTGGATGCTGATTTTCTAAGGCAGATATCTACAAATATGTCTGAAGATGGAAGAAAAGCAAGTGCACCAAAACATCCCCATGGGTTTGGTGTAGGCTATTTTTTGCCATATACACCAAGCAAACTTGCAGAACACAAGTTACCCCCACTTGCAAGAACAGAGGAGCCCCATGTCAGAAAGTACCCTGGGCCACATTTATAACCGTTTCCTAAGTGTAACACTAAACATCTGCATGCACCATTTCTGAAAACACACAAAAATAGAGATTTATGAACTGGAGTACTCCATACATTCGCTTGTTTCCGGTCATGCTAGAAAGGATCAAGCTTTGTCATATTAACCTCAAAAGTTCAAATGTTTGGCAACTTTTTTCCTAACCTTATCCTAATTCACCTAACCTGCTGCATAGACTGTTTCCCGGGGCCTCTGTTGGATAATGAACATAACACTGAAATACATCAGCTACTTTACATTTGTGTATGTGTAAATATGTATTGGAATATAACAATTCCTTTATTCTGTATTCTGTTGCATAGTACCCACCTTCTGAACTCCGTCTGACCTGCACAACCTGGTTAATAGGGACAAGTGTAGTACATGGATGTGTGAAACTTCAGGAGGGTGGTCACGTGTGCTAGCAAGGCAGAAGTCCCAAGTTCACACTAGGTACCGGCCGAATCGTGAGGAAGTGGTACTTGCTAAGCAAAGCAGCATGATGTCCTTTACACAAACATGGATCCAGCACCAGCAGAAACCTGAGTTGTCTGTCCAGGTGTGTAAATCTGTGAGGCTCACAGCTAAATACACACACACACAGTATGCGTGTAGTTAACAATCTGAAATGTGTTGTTTTTCCTCTCAGGCGCAGACAGGAGTGCCTGCATCTGGACATTACCTAGGTTCTGACAGAGCAAGGTGTAGACTCCTGATGCCTCAAAACCAGAGAACACTCCCACCTGAGACAAACTTGTCAGAGTTGTGTGTATAGGTGGCAGGGAAGTGTAAATGGAGTCTTTTAATAAATGCCCACTTAACATGCTCCAAACACTAATATGTATATACATAAATAAACATGGGTACGAGGACCCGTCGCGCACCTATACAACCATAAAACAACACTGACATAAAACAATCTCTGACAAAGACATGAGGGGAAACAGAGGGTTATATACACAACAGGTAATGAATGGGATTGAAAACAGGTGTGTGGGAAGACAAAACCATTGGAAAATGAAAAAATTGATCAATGATGGCTAGAAGACTGGTGACGTTGACCGCCGAGCACCGCCCGAACAAGGAGAGGCAACGACTTCGGGAAGAAGTCGTGACGGAACTACATGCCTCTGCAGGTGAGATCCTCAAACATCATCATAGTTAAAAAGTACAATTGAAGTTGGAAGTTTACATACACTTGGGTTGGAGTCATTAAAACTAGTTTTTCAACCACTCCACAAAATTCTTGTTAATAAACTCTGGTTTTGGCAAGTCTGTTAGGACATCTACTTTGTGCATGACACAGGTCATTTTTCCAACAATTGTTTACAGACAGATTATTTAAATTATCATTCACTGTATCACAATTCCAGTGGGTCAGATGTTTGCATACACTAAGTTGACTGTGCCTTTAAACAGCTTGGAAAATTCCAGAAAATTATGTCATGGCTTTAGAAGCTTCTGGCTAATTGACATCATTTGAGTCAAATGGAGGTGTACCTGTGGATGTATTCCAAAGCTTACCTTCAAACTCAGTGCCTCTTTGCTTGACATCATGGGGCAATCAAAAGAAATCAGCCAAGACCTCAGAAAAAAATTGAAGACCTCCACAAGTCTGGTTCATCCTTGGGAGCAATTTCCAAACGCCTGAAGGCACCACGTTCATCTGTACAAACAATCGTATGCAAGTATAAACACCATGGGACCACGTAGCCGTCATACTGCTCAGGAAGAGACACGTTCTGACTCCTGGAGATGAACGTACTATGGTTTGAAAAGTGCAAATCAATCCCAGAACAACAGAAAAGGACCTTGTGACGATGCTGGAGGAAACAGGAACAAAAGTATCTATATCCAACAGTAAAACAAGTCCTATATTGACATAACTTGAAAGGTCGCTCAGCAAGGAAGAAGCCACTGCTCCAAAACCGCCATAAAAAAATCCAGACTACAGTTTGCAAATGCACATGGGAAAATGTCCTCTGGTCTGATGAAACAAAAATAGAACTGTTTGGCTGTAATGACCATCGTTATGTTTGGAGGAAAAATCGGGATGCTTGCAAGCTGAAGAACACCATCCCAACTGTGAAGCACGGGTGTTGCAGCATCATGTTGTGGGGGTGCTTTGCTGCAGGAGGGACTAGTGCACTTCACATAATAGATGGCGTCATCGTTAGTGAATTTCATACAAATACAAATTTGTGAAACAATAAAAAAAGTAATAATTTTTCGAGAGAACTATACTAAATATATTCACGTCACCAAATAATTGATTAAAACACAGATTTGCAATGAGGGTCTGCAGTAGCCTCAACAGTACCATGTTGTAGCCGGAGGATAGCTAGTTTCTGTCCTCCTTTGGGTACATTGACTTCCATAGTCACTTTACAAATTACCGCGGTTAACCTGGACCCCCACACATAACTCCATACTGGTACCTCCTGCCTTGTTATTGTTATGTTATTTTTTTTATTACTTTAGTTCATTTAGTAAATATTTTCTTAACTCTATTTCTTTAACTTAATTGACTTGTTAATTGTTTACTCCATGTGTAACTCTGTGTTGTCTGTTCACACTGCTAAGCTTTATCTTGGCCAGGTCGCAGTTGCAAATGAGAACTTGTTCTCAACTAGCCTACCTGGTTAAATAAAGGTGAAATATAAAATAAAAATAAAATAAAATTAACTGCCTTCTTCGTTAATAAGGGATTGCAAGTAAGCAATTCACGGAATGTTAAATTTGACACGTGACAAATAACATTTCATTTGTTTTGATTGTTACTTTTGGTTTACTTTCCCCTTATTAAGAGGCATTTGAAGAAGACTAAAAAGATCCATCACACATTTGGTGTGTCATCATAGTTGTCTCTGACTAGCGGTCAGACTTGCTCAGGTGGACCAAACTTAAACTTGCAGCTTTTTAAAATGCTGAATTGAATATCATTGATAAAACAGAAACATGTCAATGTATTTTTTTTCCGCAAACATCCTTTCAAAATGTTAAACTAATCCATAAGTATCTTTCATTTTATTACAATGTTTTTTTCCTGGTATCATAACTGATTACAGTTCGCATTTTTAAATCAAATTACATATAATCAGATACTCCCCAACCCTGGTCATAATAAATCACAAGATTATACCACCCCTCCTCACCACAATCTCACACACACACACACACACACACGGCTGCATACACACACACACGGCTGCATGCACACAGGCAGGCACGCACAAACACATACAAAAATACCCTCTGTCTTGCAAAGGTCAATTTACAGCAACTGTTCTCATTCTTTTTCTCTCTCTCACTCTCCCTTTCTTTCTCTCTCCCTCTCTTCCGTACAGGTTCCTGCTCTCTCCCTGTTGTGGAGCTGTGGGGCACGGCATTAGGCACAGTCCAACAGTGTAATTCACTCTGCCACAGCCCCAGAAACCAATTCAGAATGGAAGGCTGAACTCTCTTTCCCGTTCGAGATGGCTTCCTTGCACTGTACACATGATCAATATTTGTAATTATTTTTTCATGTCCACGTCTAATCTTGGGTGGTGAAGGAGGTTCCATTTCAGCACACTACTGGAGCAAATCCATCACATCCCAGCACCTCAAAGCAAAGCAAGAGTCTGGCTTGTAAAAACCAACAACATTGTCCTCCTCCCATCATCACTAAACAAAAACAGTCAACACACTCCACCAAAAGGAGGGGAGAGAAAGATGGACAACATTTAATTATATTCAGAATAACACAGGGAATTGTCCCTGTGCAATCACCAGAGATTGTCTCTTTAATCTAAGTCAGAAGTAGGCTACGTAAAGTATGTGAGAGGAGACACAGGTTGACATCTCAGGGGCCTTAACCTTGTTGAGGCATGTTTGATTTAGAAAATGCCTTTGAAAATGTCTTTGTTATGAAAATAAATAATATCTAGGTTTCAGATTCATCACATCTACCTTTAAAGTACAGTAAGACCACTGTGATTTTGTTTACTTATCTGCTATTTCAAAATCCTTTGAATGAATACATCTGCCTGTCTAATGGTGGCACTGTTGGTACACTTTAGACACCACAGCGGGGTGCGTTTCCACTGCTTGTGTGCACGGACAGTCTATGATGCAAACCCAGCCTCTAACGGACAGAAGCTGAAGGACAACAGCTAATGGGTTTATCAGGCCGAGGAGAAGACAATGGAGAGAGAATGAACACTGATTGATTGTTTATAGTAAGACATTCATGATTTGAGGATATGGTTCATGTATTTCAGTTTATTTACTTTATTTTTCAGGGTTTATGTTGTCATCATCATCTGTTGCTATTACAGTCATATAGATATCTGCATGCTTGTGATGCAAAGAGACAGTTTTAATTGAGAAATTTGAATGCTTTGTGAATAGGCCATGTGTATTTCTTTGTATGTGCACACATGTTTGTTTGTGTGTGTAAGTGAGCATAGACATCAATATCAATTAACTGATTCTCCAGAAATGTGTAGGATGCAACTCATTAGAGTGGGCTTTACATGGAGTGTCATAATTTAACTTGCTAGGTAGCCTAGAGTCAATCAATTCTTTGAACTCCAACAAAGCATAACAAATGTAAATGCCGGAGATGCAGGTATTGGAGTCCTAAAAGATATCAGATTCCTGCAATTAGAGACACTGCCAAAGAGGGACTAAACAGTGTCAGTGCTGCATCCATGTGTGCGTAGAACTGCCGCTCATAACACTTCAGTCAAGTCTTCGCACAAATTCTACTTCATAATTGTTAGAAAACTGCAAGCAGGTGGACATTTTAATGAAAGACAGTTGGTTTGATTTCATCACTCAGTCTGCATCCAGATTTTATTGAGCACAGTTGACTACTGATTGTAAAAAAAATAGAACATTTTGCACGGTATCAAAGCCTGTGTTGATTGTAGTTAGGGGACTGGGCCGAGAATTGGAATAACAGCTCTTAACTTAACAGGACAAGATGATAACAACTTGATAATAATTATTTGTTCATTGTGTATCTTGGTTGCACAGTAGAGCAATTTTGGAAAAGCTGTTGATCTCTTGGGGTCTTCTTTGATTGTAAACACTTACAATGATTATAGTTTGGTGCCTCTCCAACAAAAGCAATCGAATAGAATAGAGGTTCACAGCCAGAACATTTTCCTTTCTCTCAATTGCCCCTTTATCTTTTATTATAGGACACACTTTCTTTCTCCCTCCCTACTTCCATCTCTCACTCTTGTTGTCTCTCTCAATGCTCTTCTGTCCCGGAGTGAACAGAATCGCATCACAGGCTAAAAAGCGTTGAGGGTCTGGGAAACAGGACACTGCTAGACATGCGCAAGCAAGCACGAATGCATGCAAGCATGTGCGTACACACACATACACAAACACACAATAATTGTAATTTTATTTAATCTTTATTTTGACAAAGAGTCAATGCTGAGATCAAGTCATTTCCAGATGAGCCCGGTATAGCAATACAATACACATCAAAATACAATAAACAGATTAAAGTACACATTCATATACAAATTAAAATACACATTATTATACACAACAATACACAAAGAAAAAACACAATCATGAAAAGCAGACACATTCTTCAGTAAAAAGGCCCTTTATTAACAACTAGGGCTAGGCCGCTTTTTTCTCAATTTCCGCCTGATTGACGTGCCCAAAGTAAACTACCTGTTGCTTAAACCCTGAAGCCAGGATATGCATATAATTGGTACCATTGGAAAGGAAAACACTTTGAAGTTTGTAGAAATGTTAAAATAATGTTGGAAAACATAACACTAGATATGGTAGGAGTAAATCCAAAGATAAACCAACCAGATTTTTTATTTTGAGAGACCATGCTCTTACAATGGAAAGTATAAGGGCATACTGGAAATTAGCTCCCTTAATGCAATTCCTATGGCTTCCACAGGGTGTCAGAAGTCTATATTCAAGGTTTCAGGCTTGTAACTTAAAAAACAAAGAAGAAATATCAGTTTTAGTACATGGACACAGTCTTGGAAATTTGTGTTTGCGTGCGCCATGAAGAAAGAGCACACCTGCTAAAATCGCTTATCTATTGAACATACTTCTTTCCTTAATAAATATTATAGTTTGATTACATTTATGAGTATCTGAGGAGTAAATAGAAATGCATATGACTTGTTGAAACAAAGTTTAGGGGTTGATTTTCGGATTCCTTTCTCTGCAAGTTGAACGAGTGGATTACTCAAATCGATAGTGTCAACTAAACTGACTTTTTGGGATACAAAGAAGGATTTTATCAAACAAAACTAAATGTTATAGCCGGGACCCTTTGAATGACAAATCAGAGGAAGATTTTCAGAAAGTAAGTGAATATTTAAAAGCTGTTTGTGAATTTATGAAACCTGTAAAACCTGGATTTTTTTATGTGGGGCACCGTCTTCAAACAATCGCATGGCATGCTTTCGCTGTAATAGCTGCTGTAAATTTGACAGTGCAGTTAGATTAACAATAAGTTAAGCTTTCAACCGATAAAAGACACTTACATTTACCTAACTGTTTAATATCCATCAATGTTATGATTATTTATTTGAATTGCGCTCCCTCCAGTTTCACTGGAAGTTGTCCCGCTAGCCCTAAGTTTTAACAACTGTCTGAAATGCACTAGAAGCCCCAATTCCTCCAATTTTCATGTGCATTGTAGATCATTCCACATGCAAGGTGCAAGGAAACTAAAGGCTGATCTACCTAACTCTCCAGACACCAAAGGAGTCTTCAGAGTTAACCAACCCTGTGAACGGGTTTGATAACTTGTGATTTTAAGTCTTAAAATTGATGTAAATCGGAAGTTGTGGAGCAGGGATTTTTAAAGCAGGGATTTTTAAACAAAAATAGTGTAATGACGTGATCTAGGGGATTTCAATGAGGTACAGCCAACCTTTTGGTAAAGAATACAGTTTCCTGTGATAAAACGAAGGATGCTATTAAAAATGGCATACAGGGGTTTAAGAATAGAGGCAGCTGCACTTTGATAGTAGTAATAGAACCATAATCAAGAACAGGTAGAAGGGTACAATGTGCTTCCTGCTGACTAGAGATAGACAAGATCTGTATCTGCAAAAAAAGCCCACTTTAAATGTTGGTATATTAACAAGCTCAATAGTATGTTTTTTAAACGATAAATCATTGTCAGTCCAAATACCAAGGTATTTGTATGCAATGACTCATTCGATTATAGACCCATCCAATGAGTGAAGATGTAATCCATCTGAGACAGTCTTATGAGAGCTTGAATACAAAATGTTTTTAGCTTTGCCCATATTAAATACAAGTTTTAGATCAGTATGGGCTTCCTGCACAACTGCAAAATCAGACTGTAGTCTTGTCACATCCAGGTCAGCAGTCAGGACAATTGTGTACATAATAGTATCATCTGCATATAGATTTTTTTTAACAGATTGAGCAATAGCATTTATATAAACATTGAAAAGAACCGATCCTAGTATCTACCCCTGTGGAACACCTTTTATGTTCTTCAAGAAATTCGGACTTAACCGAGTCAATCACGGTGGTCTGAGTTCTGTCACTAAGATAATCATGAAATTATGAACAGGCGTCAGAGCTCAGGCCTATTGAGGACAACTTATTTAATAAATAGCATGATCAACAGTATCAAACGCTTTTGGCAGGTCCACAAACAAAGCAGCACATTTGATTTTAGTGTCTAAATCATTTACAAGATCTTTAAAACCTCTTGAAACTTCCCATCCCGGATCCGGGATCATGAATAAAGCCTCAGGCTCATTAGCATAACGCAACGTTAACGATTTCTGAAAATCTCAAATAAAATGAAAATAATGCGCCTGCTCTCAAGCTTAGCCTTTTCTTAACAACACTGTCATCTCAGATTTTCAAAATATGCTTTTGAACCATAGCAATTCACTAATTTGTGTAAGAGTATGCAAAGCTAGCTTAGCATTTTGAGTAGCATTTAGCACACAACATTTTCACAAAAACCAGATAACCAAATACATAAAATCATTTACCTTTGAAGCGCTTCGGATGTTTTCAATGAGGAGACTCTCAGTTACATAGCAAATGTTCAGTTTTTCCTGAAAGAATCTTTGTGTAGGAGAAATCGCTCCGTTTTGTACATCACATTTGGCTACCGAAACGAAACGAAAATTCAGTCACCAACAACGTCAAACTTTTTCCGAATTAACTCCATAATATCGACCGAAACATGGCAAACGTTGTTTGGAATCAATCCTCAAGGTGTTTTTTCACATATCTCTTCATTGATATATCGTTCGTGGAAGCCTGCTTTCTTCTCTGAATTCCATGGAAAAATACTTGCAGCTGAGTTTTGCGCACCAATTTCGGCGCAGGACACCGGGCGGACACCTGGTAAATGTGGTCTCTTATGGTCAATCTTCCAATGATATGCCTACAAATACGTCACAATGCTGCAGACACCTTGGGGAAACGACAGAAAGGGCAGGCTCATTCCTCTCCCATTCACAGCCATATAAGGAGACAATGGAAAACGGAGCCTCAAAAATCCTGCTGATTTCCTGGATGCCGTTTCATCTTGGTTTTGCCTGTAGCTCACGTTCTAGGGCACGCACAGAGAATATCTTTGGAGTTCTGGAAACGTCAGAGTGTTTTCTTTCCAAAGCTATCAATTATATGCATAGTCGAGCATCTTTTTGTGACAAAATATCTTGTTTAAAACGTGAACGTTTTTCATCCAAAAATGAAATAGCGCCCCCAGAGTTTCAAGAGGTTAACAGCTAAAGTGGTTGCTGTAATAGCGCTATGCCCAGGCCTAAACCCTGAATGGTTTACAATTAGATGGAAAAAAGCTCAAAGTTGTACATTTAACAAGTATTCAAAAATCTTAGCTGGAAATAAGTTAATAATTATTAGGATCACTACACTCCCACTTCCTCCTTCTCCCTCATATATCAAATACTACTCTCATGCACCAATGGATAATGAAAATAATGACTTGACTTGTTTCTAGTTTATTTATGCAAAAATACATCCACAATGACAAAAATAATGTTGATCTTAAGTAGGTTTGGGTGGTATACAGATTGTCATACTGGAATATTTGGTAATATCAGCTGAACACAAGGGGAGCTACGTTCAAACCCTACTGAGCCTCTGTAATCCGAAGGTTAGCAATGCTAACAAGTACATGTAAAATCCGATAGTGATGCTAACTTAATGTAAAACTTGCAGCATGCTTCACTCTCACATCAGACTGTTATGCAACAAACATTCAAATATGTAGTTGAAACCTTTTCAAAGTTATTGGAACTTTAATATGTGAAGACACAGAACAGCTCTGAGAAGGCAGACGGCTTCTTTTGGAGATGAATGCCAGCACAAAAGGTGACTGTAGAGGTTACATGCCAACAAACACAGTATTGAATTTTCATTAATAATGAAAGAAAATGTATTTTATGATATAACAAGCCTGTAGGAGTTTGACAAACCACCTCACGAATGATTATTCACACAACAAGAAAGGCGTAACACAGTTCAATTTTTTTGTGTTTTCTTTTTTTAAATAATACAGGAGTGGGTTTTTGTGTGTGCACACGTGCATGTGTTTACTCTCTTTCTTTCTTTCTTTCCCTTCTCTCTCTCTGTCTTTCTCTCTCCCTCCCTCTCAGTTTATGACCCTAAACTGTTTTATCCTTTCAGGTGGAGCTTAACACTTTTGGCAAACCCACATGAAAAAATACTGTAGTAAACTATGGTGTAAACTGTATGTTGCAAACTTGACTGTAGTATTCACTGTAGTGTTTTTGCAGACTAAAGTCCTCAAAACCACTACAGTGAATACTGTAGTATTTACTGTGGTATACTGTAGTGTTTACAGTGAAACATCAAATAACTACTGTAGTAACAGAACTGTAGTATATACTATAGTAATTAATGTAGTGTTTTGAGGATTTTAGAATACGCTAGTATTCACTGTAGTGTTTTGCAGACTCGTATGCTGTAGTATTTACTGTTGTGTTTTTGCAGACTACTTGCATACTATTGTTTGTACAGATGAACGTGGTACCTTCAGGCATTTGGAAATTGCTCCCAGTGAACCAGAGGTCTCCAAAACAAAATTCTGAGGTCTTGGCTGATTTCTTTTGATTTTCACATGATGTCAAGCAAAGGTAGGCCTTGAAGGTAGGCCTAGAAGGTAGGCCTTGAAATACATCCACAGGTACACCTCCAATTGACTCAAATGATGTCAATTAGCCTATCAGAAGCTTCTAAAGCCATGACATAATTTTCTGGAATTTTCCATACTGTTTAAAGGCACAGTCAACTTAGTGTATGTAAATGTCTGACACACTGGAATTGTGATGCAGTGAATTATAAGTGAAATAATCTGTCTGTAAACAATTGTTGGAGAAATTACTTGTGTCATTCACAATATTGATGTCCTAACCGACTTGCCAAAACTATTTTTCGTTGACAAGAAATTTGTGGAGTGGTTGAGAAACGAGTAATGACTCCAACCTAAGTGTATGTAAGTGTATGTAAACTTCCGACTTCAACTGTATCTCATGCACAAATGGAGAGATAGAGGGAGGAGACAAAATAGGCATGATGTCATCAGCTTCTGAGTGCCTTAACAGCATTTTAAAAACCTCTCTTTGCCTCATTCAGTGGAGTGTTGGCATTGTTTTCCACAGGACTTGTCTTTGGTACCAGAGTGTACTTAATTACTGTCAGATATGCTCTTTGTCAGGTGAACCTTTCGCTGGCCGCTCCGGTCTCTGTGAACAGAGCTCTCAGTGTCTTTGGCTGTCCGTTGTTAATTACTGTTTCAGCACAGTTTGTAGGATCAGAGTGAAGCTGCTCCCCTCACAGAGACAAGAGGGTCATCCTCACTACCTCATTATTCAGTGTTGCCTCATTCTCACCACGACATAATGGTCCGCCACCTTCCCTCTATAGTCCTATGTAGTGTAGTCTATGTAGTGTGTTCATAATCTTTGGGGATCCCTAGTATGAGCAGTCAACCCTGTAGACCTGCGCATGCAGTAGAAAGATGGATAGCAAAATGGTTACAAATAATGTTTTCATTTGACTGTCTGACTGCTGCCCTGCATCCACATACATCCTGCCCATTTTTTATTTTCTTATGGCAGTGATCAAAGCACACTCTCTACAACTATTCCTAAATTACATCGATTGTTGGATCAAGCTAACATGTGAGACATACAGCATGCAAGCTGTAGATTTAAACTCTACTCATGCTGGATGAATACATCTCAAATATAAAAGATGCCCTCATATTATCTAAGCCACTATGACCTGAGACAAAGATATATGGCATTCATTAGAGACACACACTGATGGAACTAAAGTTGTAAATCAAAGTGGGTTTTGGACTGTACCAAACTAAATGGAAAAAGGTACTATTCTGGAGATAGTACCATCACTATCAGGGATAGATAGGGTCACATACTGGATGTAGGTAATACTTTGATGTTAGGCTACCTTCGATATTTTCCCACATTTTGGGGAACCACGTAGTTATGGTGCTTTTAACCTTCTTTGAAATATACATAGCCTACAAACTTTCAAAGCAACCAAAATAAATTAATGTAACTGATGCGTGTCAGTTTGTACACATGTACAGTATGACTAATTATTATGGTTCAAATACACAAGCCCATCTTACCTCTGTTTCATGTACTGGTGGTCATCATTAGATTTAATGTGGTAAGATCGTTAGTTTACATATATGTAAATAAAACAAGCAAGTTATTGAATAATGGCCAAAATCATGAAGTATTTCCCTACATTAGCATTTGACACTTTCAAGCCTCTTGGACAAACTCAGTTCAAAGTATGGAAAAATAGTGTGCCAATTGGAAGGAGGAGGAGAAATTAAATAACTGAAGAAAACCGTTGCCATTTTTCAAAAACCTGTCCTGTGATAGAAATGAGGGTTGGAGGTGTTTGATCACTGCTCTTTGTAAGGTCACAAGGTTGCCAATGAAACCTGTAAGAAGATAGCTCACTGTATAACAAGAAACATTAAATGTCACATCCAAGCAATTATGTTTTTGTCACTTTATAATGACTCCAAACTGCTGTAATTAAATACACAGTAGTAGAGCCACTTGAGACCGGCTCTTAGCATGACCCCTCTCGAGATATTGGAGGTTTTTGGGGACAAATACACTGCCTATTCTAACCAGTTGCTGTTGTGCTGGGGCCAGAATGGAGAGCAGAGTGAGCTTCATTGAGAGCAGAGCTAGAGCAGCCATGTCCCCTTGACACGGGCCCAACATGTCAGATTCAGGAAGCAATCTCTTCCAGGAACTGATCCAATCACTTGAACAAAAGGTTAAGGAATTGAAATTCGGGTAAAATGTGAAGCTCTCTTGAACTACTTTGATGGCCAGAATGGGCATAGTTAGTTTTTTTGCCCATTGCAGCCCATCTGATCCCAACGTGAGCCTCCAGGGTCAATAACGTGGCATTTTTGGTTGGAGAGAGCTGGAGTCAATGAGGTGATACACAGAATTCCATAGCTTCTGTAATGTCACATTGATCTAGAAAAGCATATTGTTGGTATAATGACCATCTAGATTAGGGGTGTCAAACTAATTTGGTCAGACTTATAGTCTAATAAATCCAGAACACTTTTCAAATATAGACTTACACAGATATCACGGGAGCCTTCGAGACAAAAGAGGGAGACAATTATGTAGGGACACAAGATTGAAATGACTGGCATAGCATCTGTCAAAAGAAACATATTCAAAGCAGCTTTAAACTTGGATCCTGAAAACAAAATATCGTAATTTCCTTAACCGCTTTGTATAAAAATAATAAGAAAAAATGTCTCAGTGGGAATGTAAATGCAATTACTATAGTATTGGTATAATATGTTTACTGAGAGTAGGGCCAGCCTTTATGTAATTTGCATTATGCCAATATGTCAGTTTACAGTATGTGGATGAGTTTAGACAAGAAATTCAAACCTGGCATCCAAAACGTGTACAGATTTTAAATACTCTTACGGGAATGTATGTGGACCCATAGAGTCAGCAACCAACATTAGGGTTAATTTACTTGACAAGTACTTGTTATGGGCTAAATATTGGAAATAGTCAGGTCCTCTAGTATGTCTCAAAGTAGCTTAATATGAGTAAGTCTAGTGAGTTTACCCAGAAGACAACCTGAACTAGTTGTCTGAGGCAGGACCTCACTATCCACTAACAGCACTGTTCTTGAGCTGGTTAAGGGTGCTACAGAAATGGAAGGTGGAGTAGGTCATAGGGAAGGAGTTGGTATAAGCCCATGGAAGGGGAAAAGGGTACACTGACAGATCAGATGGCTGGAGTTTGGGTTGGGGACGGACAGACAGACAGACAGACAGACAGACAGACAGACAGACAGACAGACAGACAGAGAGAGAGAGAGAGAGAGAGAGAGAGAGAGAGAGAGAGGTGAAGGGGAATAGATTTGGTACTCGCTAGCAGTCGTTGCATAAGGGACATAGAGGTGCCCTGTCTCCCTCAGTGCCCCTGAGATCCCTCCACTGGCTAATCAGGCTGATTGGAACAGCTGGTTAGACAGTAGAACCAGAGGGACGCGTTGGGACTCACTCAACCTCTGCCAGGATTCCACAACAGAGGATGGGACAGAGGTGACATTGGAGGGAGAGAGGGAGAGAGACTAAAAAAAGAGCAATTAAGTTTTGGAAAAATCTAAAATACAGTGACTGTTGAAGTGTCTGTGAAAAAGTAGTTCAAATCAGACAAATATCTGAGATCTGTCAACTGGATCAATTAAACTCTTATTAATGAGCTTCTGCTTTGAAAGACATCTAGGCATACAGCTTTCACCATTCTGAGGGTTGCATTGTGTCACTAGAAAATGTCAATTCAAAAGAACAATCTGAAACTGTCATAGAAAATACTATGTAAAGTGATGGGCAGGGCACATTAAAGGCCTTGAAATGGAAAAGTCAAAGCTGAATGACTTTGCAGTTCAGTGATTTTCATCCTTCTAAGCAGACTACTGAACATTTTACATCTGAATTATATATTCACTGGTTAAAATTAGGGCCAGAATGTGTTCTGTAGTATACCTGATTTTTTAAATTAATCTTAGGAGTCGTGAGGGTCTCCCAGACGCAAGCTTTATATAATTTAATTTAGCAGATGTTTATGAATTAATAATCACTCTTGAATAATATCAATTTTTTTCTGTACATACTTCTGTGAGCACTGATGTGTAAGCTAATGGAGTAAAATTAAAAACATCTGCAGAGAAAAGGAGACCATTTAACACATTTCGTTGGTGTATATATATTTTTTAATTAATTGCAGATTCAAGAGACAGTTGTGATAATATTCTGTTCTGTATGAACTGCTAACCACACTCAGAAACAATCTCCAAACATCCCACTGTAACTTCAGAGTTGGCCCGCTGACACACCTCAGGGAGAAACTACACTGTAAGTAATTTCTAACTAGACATAAGGCACCTTGTTATAATGTACCACATGGGTAGGTAGAGCTACTTTAGCCCTGTCCTGTGGATGTGATACATTTATTGTAGTGTGTTGTACAGTATGTGCATATTGCATATCCCATAGCCCTGGCTGGAGATGTATTTCAGGATCTCAGTGTTGTCCTGCTTCACTAGTGTCTGCTAAGGCAAAGATTCCCTTCAGTTGTTTGAATATCTTATGTGTTTGCTTCAAGGCTTTTTAATTCAACAAACATTTGTGATTGGCCATGGTCCAGTGGTCACAGAGACCCACAGCAAGGCAAACAGACTGTCACAATACAAACACTATTCAAGATTGACTCCTTAGTGTTCATCACATGATATTTTCTCATGTGACAAAAATGACCTAAAATCACATTATTATGCTAACTACCTAAAATCACACTGTTATGCTTCAGAGGGAGCTAATGGGAGGTTGGTTCATTACTGAAATAAAACAAAGCCATTTTATTTCCTTCAATTAAAATATTCACTGCACAGGATTGCAATTTTCACCCATTGTGTGTGTATTATAAAATGTTTCCTTTATATAGTAAATGCTGAGGGGTCGTAGAGAGGGAGAGGAATAGAGCTGAGGTCCAGACAGAAAGAGCTGAGACTATCCTCTAACTCTCAGAACTGTGCCCAGACAGACAATAGTCATGTTTACTCACCTCTGTAGAAGACAACAAAGACAGCGGTAAATAACCATGTTTGGAGCTGAGACTTGGAGTAAATGGTACCATCTGACTATTTTGCCATATCTTTTGTGTCCGAGAGCAATAACCACAGCAGCTCAGATATATGTTTCAGCAAGGTAGAGGATCCTACTCAACACAATTCCCATGCGACATCAGCTTTACATGATAGAGAGACAGAATGTAGTAAACTTCAATACAAATAATTAGAGAGGAACAAGGCAACAATAAATGTATAGAAGAATGATTGAATAGATAAAGTACACGAACCCAATGTGATATGACAGCTCTGGGTGGCTGTTTCAGGCAGCGTTTATGAGTGCTTGATTAGGATGGTAAAGGCGTCATTAGGGACAGCTGTCTTTTTTTATTTGGCGTATCGGGATGAGAGGCTTGTTGAGTCTCACATCTCTTAGTCTTGTAATCTTGTTGAAGTATCACTGTGTGGGGTTATATATGGCTGCTCGCCCATAGATACAAACTGAAAAGGCTTCTACATAAAAAAACACCAGATCAATTCAAGGGGCTGTGGAGAAGAAAATGACTTTCTGGAGCAATGGAGGAGATGAGAGGATTTCGGTGCTTTGCAGTCGTATAAGACTTGCACCATCAAATGACAAATCAGAGGGATGGATCAAAGGGCTTAGATGTCTTTTACTTTTTACACAGCACTTTGATTACCTGAAAGAGGGAGCAGGACAGAAAGGTGACACTTCTCCCAAAATTATATTGTAACTTCTTCAACTCATGCTAGTCAGTGCATTCAGTTATGACAATATACAATCAACCACAAGCACCTTTCTATTTTCTTTTTGGAAGGAATTGATCGGTTGGTACTGCATATAACACATTTACTATTGCCACAACAACAATTACAAAGTTGGATGTGATTTCACATGAGTCTATGTCATTTAATAAAGTTAGATGACTCCATTCTCTCAAGTTCATGATGAAGCTTTATTCTAAGCTGATCCAGTTCAGGGCTAATTGCAGGGCCGTCCTATCAATTTACCTCCTTAGCAGGGACATATGCAAATGGCTACACAATCACAATATTGCAGAATAAGATAAATCCATGAATGATCACTGAGGCCTCTAATCAACATCCCCTCACAGATAGATTTACTCCTGCTCCTTTAATTACAGCCTAACGCTTTAATGAGTATCTCACCACTACATAAATAAACCTGACAAAAGTGAAAACAATACACATTAGTTACCCTCTCAGCAGCAGTCGGAGATATAGGAAGAGAAAAAACCACTGGTGAAGGGGGTATTATGGGACACCTCTGGAGGCACCAATGACATCATTAGCAGAGATAGGCCAGTGCTGATATATGATGGTGATAACTCACACACACAGCTTAACTCACCTACCAAGACTCATTCATATATTTATATATCTATTATCTTCTTTTCGAGGAGCTGGGAACTCAAAAGATGAGCAGTCCTGATACTAAAGTAAAACAAACGTGATAACATTTATAAAACATTTATAAAATAACCTCTGCAATGAGGTGGCTTCAATGTACTAAATACGTATCATTCTCTCTGAAGTAGAATATATTCTACCTTTGTATATCTATGAAAACAAAGTGTAAAGGAAGGGATGTCCGGATTATTATAGATATGCCCAATGCTGACGCTGATGTTCCATTTTGTCATTGTATTATAAAATAGCTTTAAATCCATCAATACTGTGAGAGATACACTCAGACGCCACAAAATCCGACTCCCCTGTAATACAATAATTACAGTGAAGCCGCCGGGAGACTCAGTCAGTTAATTGAAAAGTATCAGACAACAACTGCTAATAGATAATACAAATTGAGGTTATAAAAAGCTTGTGTTAAAATAAACAACAGTCTTATCTCTGTACAAATGGGATTACCTGCTTTGCATAAAAAAGCAACCCATAAATGAAATTCCTTCAGTATACAGTACACAAACCACACTGAATGATGTTGCTTGCCTGGGTGGGTTTTGTGCAACAGCGTTGGTTGGCTCTGATTTATTAGTGATTATAACTGGGTGGTTTGAGCCCTGAATTCTGATTGGCTGAATGCCATGGTATATCAGACGGTATACCACGAGTATGACAAAATATTTAGTTTTACTGCTCTAATTACGTTGGTAACCAGTATATAATAGGCTCCTCGGGGGTTTGTGATATATGGCCAATACTCTGCGTTGCGTTGGGCATAAGAACAGCCCTTAGCCATGGTATATTGGCCATATACCACACCTCCTCAGGCATTATTGCTTAATTAGCCTCCCTGGTACTCAGTCAGACACACTGTGCCGGGGGGTGATGGTCTTCACTGGGTGGGGGATTGGGCTGTATGTGAGTGAATATTCAGTGCACGTTAGAGTAGCTTTTATGCTATGATCACCTCATTTTAATTGCCCTTGCTGGCACTGAATACCCTGGGGCCTGGGAGATTTCCCTCTGACTTTTATTTAATGTCCCATTAGTGATAATGAACATCTCTCTCTCTCTCTCTCTCTCTCTCTCTCTCTCTCTATCTCTATCTTTCGCACACAGATGCACGCACAAATACACCTACAGAAAGACATTTCACTGTACTTGTGCATGAGACACTAAAACTTCGAACTTTAAACTACACACACAATGCAGAGAAGGATACAGTCACATCCCCTGTCTTCATCATCTCAAGAAACACTGAATGTACTGTATTTCTTGTGAAAAGCCTTGTCTAGATCTGAAAGATGATGGAATATATGTCCAGTAATTTAATTAAGATTAATGGTTGATTATCAACTGAACACTGCTCCAGTGGAAGATGGTTATCAACCCAATTCATTCAAAAGTCATGTATAATTCAAAACATCAGGCAAAAGACTATTAAACTTAATTGTTGAGATGGGTAAATTATTTTAGAACTTACGTAAATGTTTTAAATAGAGGCGGTTTGTTGAGACCTTAACAAGGAGCCTTTCGACAGATCAGCACCACGGATCAATAAGGGGGGTCTCTAACCTGACTAGAAACCCCCGCACTCCCTCTATGTCTCCCGCTGTCTCCCCAACCCTCTGTCCAGAGGTATGCTTACCTGTTTACCAAGCAGCAGGGAGGAAGGCCTGAGTATCTTCATGGAATATCTTTCATGGAAACAACTAAGCCCTTCCTCCATAGTGAAGGCTTCTATTCTGCCTCATATACACTCCTAACCAGCAGCAGACACACACACACACACACACACACACACACACACACACACACACACACACACACACACACACACACACACACACACACACACACACACACACACACACACACACACACACACACACACACACACACAAGGAGCTGTTTCTCCATGGTTAAGGGACCAGATTAAAATCGCACACTGAGAACGCTGGGAAGTCCCATAAAAAGGGGCGATCGATAGCAATCTCAGTGGAGATCACCCAAGAAAATATCGATTTCGCTTGACTCCTGGCCGCAGGTGGGAAGTCCTAGTCGTTTCAGATTGTGTTTATTTGACTCGGTCTACAAGTTGCAATGGTTTCATGTATTAATAGGGATATTCTCCCAGTGTGCACACTGCAGAGTGGGCTCTGTGTGGAAAGGGAAGGGGTAATTGAGATGCATGCTAAATACCACTCCATCTCATCACCAGTGTTTCTTTGACCAGGAGACTTTCTCCGTTAGTACAGTGCAGGTAATTGAACAGAACGGCCAAGTGTATGAGAATCTGGGCTGTAATGGTTTCCCTTTCTCTTTCACACTTGTTTTGGGGCACATACTGACAAGGCTTATAGGTGGTGAAAAATAACACAATTTAATGGAGCTAGTGACGATCAAAGGCTATAGAAGCCTACTGGCCTCTCCGGTTCAGGACAAAGCTAAATGGGAGATTTAATTAGGTAAGACAAATTGATTTGAAGACAGTGGACATGTCCTCAGGGGAGGGAGTTAATGATGTCATCACCAGAGTGTCAATAGGTGATGGTCCATTCCAAGTCTGTAATTCAATTCAGAAAGATATCATATCAATGAGAGACTTGTATTCCCCCTTGCCATGTGCACAAAGGTGAGCAGTATGCTTTTATTTCTTCATAAGATTCATGTATTTCCCATGCTTCTGAAAATAACGACACATTAGTAATCTCCTGAATAGGGAGTTCTGACAAAATGTTATCACCCAAATCCAAAATGTTACCAAGGGGTCTTTTGCAGTCTTCATAATAAAAGTGATGAAACATGAATATCAATAAAATTCAGTGCACATATCATACAATTACTGTGGAATATAAACTGTTGTAGATTTTCATCACTTAGCAGACACAGCAGAAACCGCTATTTAAGCTATTGTGTGACAAATTTGCCAAACTGCACAGTCCCATCGTGACTCTTCAACTGCTAAGAGCTTTGAGTGAAATGAGTGCAAAGAAGCATAACACACTTAACCAGTGCTGGCACACAGTAGTGTGGCACACACACACTATCCTACACACTTTTCAGATCCATATCATCATGTAACTCATGTTGGAGAGTGGGACCATCGAGGGGGTGGAAAGATGGAGATATCATTCACCTCCTAACAGCAGGTATGATGGGGGGATATGATATGCATCTCCCACACTATCTCTGTTTTGTTTGTGCAGAGATTTTATAAGTCGTAAATTGCCTTATTCTCATCCTGTTCTCTGTATGCTGTAATGATGCTAACTGACTGTGGATATCCAGCCACTTCAAGGAGAATAGTGGTTGAATCAAAGTGGTTTAATCATTATTAAAAAAGAGAGTGGTGGGTGGTGCGGAGGGTGGTCCAGAGGGTGGTGCGGTCAGCCCAACGGGTCACTGAGGGCATGCTGCCTACCCTCCAGTAACACTCTGTCAACCTGAGCCACGTTAACACACTATTCAGTCCCATTCAAAACCCTATTTTACCTAACCCCTAACCCTAACCCTTACCCTTATCCTTACCTTAACCCTAACCATAAACCGAAAACTAACCCGAGCTCCTAACCCTAAACCAAATTCTAACACTAATTCTAACCTTAAACCTAAACCCCGTAGAAATAGCATTTCACCTTGTGAGTGCTAACGAAATGTCCCCAGTTGGTAATTGTTTGTTTACTATAGTTATGGGAACTTCTGGACGCCACAAGAATGGTTAAACATGTCAACCTCATACTCACACACACACACGCACACTGCTGTCCCATATAATAGAGACATTAGACCACTGGACACTTCCCGTTTCACACTGTTTATTTTTAAACTGTATTCTCGACAAAGCTCTTTCTAATATTTCTACTACCGTACAGTACATAGCATTTTTTTACACTATTTTTACACATCGCATATTTATTTATATAATTGATTCTTGACATGGCTCACTTTTAATATATTTACCGCCCTACATATCATTAAAATATCTTTTGTAAATTCATCCGGAGTACACTGAGTGTACAAAACATTAGGAACACCTTCCTAATATGGAGCTGCCCTTTTGCCCTCAGAACAGCCTCAATTCATCAGCGCATGGACTCTAAAAGTTCTCAAAGCATTCCAACGGGATGCTGGCCCATGTTGACTCCAATGATTCCCACAATTGTGTCAAGTTGCCTGGATGCCCTTTGGGCGGTGGACCATTCTTGATACACATGGGAAACTGTTCAGGGTGAAAAACTCAGCTGCATTGCAGTTCTTGACACACTCAAACAGGTGCGCCTGGCATCTACAGCCATACCCCATTCAAAGGCACAATATTTGTCTTGCCCATTCCCCCTCTGAATGGCACACATACACAATCCATGTTTCAATTATCTCAAGGCTTAAAAATCCTTCTTTAACCTGTGTCCTCCCCTTCATCTACACTGATTGAAGTGGATTTTACAAGTGACATCAATAAGGGATCATAGCTTTCACCTCGATTCACCTGGTCTATGTCACGGAAGGAGCAGGTATTCCTAATGTTTTGTACACTCAGTGTATATACGTACGTATATAATGCATTTTGAATACAGATGCAGTGCTATTTGGGTAGTTAATTGGATTAATTCTGACATTTATTTTATTTTGATGTGTTTTTATTATTTGTTTACTTGTTTGACATTTTACTGCATGGTTAGGAGCTAGTAACATTAACATTTCGCTGCACCCGCTATAACATCTGCTAAACTGTGTATGCGACCAATAAACTTGGATTTTATTTTATTAGCTAGCACCGAGTCTAGTCTCCATGTCAGCCATATGGTAACTCCTTAGTACTGTCCCCTTAGGCCCCTCATGGCCAACTGATCTGACCCCGGCTCTGAGTGGGATTTCAGAGAGCAGGGCCAGACTCATGGATGAAATGAGCATTGATTAACATAGTTAGAGAATCACAAACGGGGACTTGGGGCACATCTGGACTCATGGAATTATCCCCTTTTTAGCACCATAAGGGTGAAACTAAATGAGTGAATCATCACTGGGTCTGTGGCCTCGATTGAGTGAAGAGCAGCAGAACATTTGTAATCTAATCTTCATAATTTAATTACAGAGGCACATAGGAATTCTCAATGCAAATATATGAGATACATACCTAGGGGCCAAATTTGACTTTTGAGTTAGAAAATTAAGAGCATGATTTAGCCGGATGGTTCAAATCAATACTACAGTCACTTCTGTGATGGGGACTGGAGTGGAGCTGCAATGTTCAGTAAGTTCAATTTGACAATAACTGCGGATGCGGCTTATGGACCTTTCAATAATTACTGTACTAGGGGGCAGATGCAGTGGTCGAAAAAGTAACCAATTGTCATACATTTCAAATTCCTTATATTAAATAAACCAGACGATACTGTTTTCTTTTTTTCTTCTTTTTTTCGGATTGCCAGGAGTAAACTCCAACACTCAGACATAATTCGCAAACGAAGCATGTGTGTTTAGTGAGTCTGCCAGATCAGAGGCAGTAGAGATGACCAGTGATGTTCTCTTGATAAGTGCATGAATTGGTGATTGTGGCGGCAGGTAGCCTAGTGGTTAAAGCGTTGGGCCAGTAACTGAAAGGTTGCTAGATTGAATCCCTGAGCTGACAAGGTAACAATCTGTCGTTCTGCCCCTGAACAAGGCAGTTAACCCACTGTTCCTAGGCCGTCATTGTAAAAAAGAATATGTTCTTATTAAACTGATTTTCCTATTCAAAAAAAGGTTCAATAATAAATTGGCATTTTGATGTCCTGCTAAACATTCAAAATGTAACAAGTACTTTTGGTGTCAAGGAAAATATATGGAGTAAAAAGTACATTATTTTATTTAGGAATGTAGAGAAATAAAAGTGAAAGTACTCAAACATTTGAATAGTAAAGTACAGACTGCAAAAAATGAATTAACTAGTATTTTAAAGCATTATTACCTAAGTACTTTACACATCTGGTTAGGGGGGAAGGTAGTATGTTTCTTTCCCAGTTTGCATTCACCGTTTTACAGCTTTCCCTATACAGTAATTTGTTCCAATCTAGCCAACTCATTCCATCTGCTTTAATGTGCCTCCCCTATTAATTAAACCTGTGGTTCAACCAATAGCGGCATATTGTCACGACTTCTGCCGAAGTCGATTCTTCTCCTTGTTCAGGTGGCGTTCGGGCGGTCGGCGTCACCGGTTTTCTAGCCATCATCGAGCCACTTCTCATTTTCCATTGGTTTTGTCTTGTTTTCCTACACACCTGGTTCTCATTTCCCTCATTAAGTGTTGTGTATTTAACCCTCTGTTCCCCCCATGTCTATGTGTGGAATTGTTTGTTGTAAGTGCTTGTACACATGGTTCCTGGTGCACGTCGAGTTTTGTACCCATGTTGGTATTTTCTTTATGCCGTTGGTTTTGAAATGAAACTGCTACGGCCTTTACAGAGTTCTTCTCTCCTGCGTCTGACTTTACTGCCACCAGTTACGCACCCCTTTACAGACATGTTCTGCCACTGACAGGCCGCAATGTAACAATTGATCACCACCAATCAATGTGATCAAGTCACACAAGAGCTACCCACCATTCAAACTTCCCCGCCAGTTCATTGCCAACGATGTAGCCTATTTTATATTCATCAGGCAAAAGTTATTATTTTTTCTTGAATATTAGTAAAAAACAAAATTGCTCAAAATAAGTGATCAAACTATAGACCTATTGTTATTCCTAGGACTAGCATTACACCTGGCTAGACCGGCCTATGCGTTCGTTGTGCGCATTTTCATTTTACCTATCCCCACCAGATGCGATCATGACACGCAGATTAAAATACCAAAACCAACTGTGAATCAATTATATACATTGCGGGGCAGGTCAGAACACACATGAAACATTCTTGGACATTTAGCAAGCTAGCGGTTGCTAGATAATTTGTCCTGGGAGATAAACATTGGGTTGTTATTTTACCTGACATGCATATGGTCCTCTTTTTAGCTGTTGCTTTGTAGATTTTTCACCCGCGTCATACAAGATCGTGTATTTCTCTACTCTGGGAGAGGCAGGACTTGCAGCTCGTTGAGATACAAAAAAATAGAACCAAGTTCTATTTCCATTGCCACTGCCTTCTCAAATGCAAAAGAATGACCGCAGCAGCAGCAGCATTTGTTACATGATGCAAATATTTCCGAAAAGTGTGCGTGTGTGTGGGGGGGGGGGGGGGGGGCATCGGAGATGATTTTCAAGTAAAGGGAAGGGAAGGTGGCTAAAACTTTTTTTTATGACACCTTGTGTTGGACCCCCCCATCCCCCTGTTGCCCAGTAATTATCAAATGGTCCCTAAGAATGCTCATTTTAATCACAATGTCATTTTGATAACATCACTATTGGATTCCCCAGAGCTGGGAAGAACAGATGGATTAGTAGCTGAAATTGAGGAAATTAAGTGTGTGTGCGTGTGTGTTTGTGTGTGTACAACGCCGAGGCAGTTAATACATTTATCCAACCTTCCAAATTTGCCATAATGTGTGATTTAGATGGCGAGTATAATAGTGAAATGTAGATAGCAAGAAGTTAAAATCCATTAAACTTATCTTGGTCTAGAGCTGCATCACAATATCTAGACTCGAAGAAATTGATGCAAACTGAGACCATTCACATTATAGATGAGTAATGTTCCCATTGGCTACTCAAACAGCCACCACCATCACCCTGCCAGTCTCCCAAACACACACAGCTGCCCCTCCCCAGCCCCCACAAAAGAGAAGGAAAACATCCACCACCACTAGTGATTCCATGATGGTGTTGCCATCTGCCACAGCTACAAATAGAGTGTGAGTTCTCTTTGACCGCAAGCAAGATGCTCTGCATTCACCTCCAGTGCCAGAACTTGTTAGAAAAACCGTTGGCGATCATACGGACATAGAGGCTTCGCCTGTGATCTCTATCACAATGGGCATAGAGCTCACCCTCACATTCAGCATCTGCATCTAGGACAGAACATATGGGCAGGGTTGGGGAGAACTGATTACAGTGCTTTCAGAAAATATTCACACCACTTTACTTTTTCCACATGTTGCTGTGTTACAAAGTGTTATTTAAATGGATCTACACAAAATACTCTGCAATGTCAAAATGGAAGACAAATTCTAACATTTGTATTAAAAATCAATTTAAAAATATGAAAAAATACAACACTATTTAAACTCCTTTGTTAATACATGTTAGAATAGCGATTACAGTGATTACAGCTGTGAGTCTTTCTATCTCAAAAAGCTGCTGTGAGTCTTTCTGGGTAAGGTTGTAAAAGCTATTCTCATCTAGATTCTGCATCACTTTCCAATTGATCCTTTTGAAAATCCTTGAAATCGGTTGTTGATTATTGGTAATCAACCATTTTCAGGTCTTGACATAGATAGCCAAGTAGTTTTAGTCAAAATTGTAACTCAGCCACTCTGTTCTCTGTTTTCTTGGTAAGCAACTCTAGTGTAGATTCGGCCTTGTGTTTTAGGTTATTGTCCTGCTGAAAGATAAATTAATCTCCCAGTGTCTAGTGGAAAGCAGACTTAACCAGGTTTTCCTCTAGGATTTTGCCTGTGCTTAGCTCCATTGCATTTTTTTTATCCTCAAAATCTCCCCAGTTCTTAACGATTAGAAGCATACCCATAAGGGATGAATCAAAATGTACATAATTGGTACCAGGAGGAAAATGGGGGAGGGACGTTAGTTTTCATTTTCAGTCAAGGGGAAGGTTTAGTATGGTATCAAATATATCAAACACATGGTTTCCAAGTGTTTGATGCCATTTTATTCGCTCTGTTCAATCTATTATTATGAGCTGTCCTTCCATCACCAGCCTCCACTGGCGCTTATAAGCTATTTAGTGAGGTCTCAGTCAAATGATCCATAGCCTATAGGCTACGAAGTGCATGCTCGTAGAAGCACAGATTAAAGTTATATTTCTAAGATGCTGGGATGGTGTACATAAAGCTAGGCTGCATTGCACACTGCAATGGATATTCCAACCCTGAGCCCCAGCCTGTGCTGCTCTTGCCGATCTTGTGTGCTGCCTAACCAATGACTGTGCAGGGCTATGGTGGTAGTTCAATATGAGAGTCAAAGGCTTCTTCTGAAAATTATTAGGCCTAGTAGGTTAATACCATACTATTAGGCCTACACTTTATATACACTTTATATACTTTTACAATGAGCATGGCAACTGCAGTTTATGTTAGTGACCTGATACAGGTTCCTTGGTTTTGTGTGTTACACTAATATTACAACTGTTGTCAGGGCGTTCAGTCTCTGTGGGCTACTCTGTGGAAAGGACCAGAAGGGTTTGATTTGATTTGATTTGATTTTTGATTTGATTTGATTTGAAGGGAACACATGCAGGCCCTGCTGTAGACTTGTTTTCTGTCCATCTCTCTCCCATTCTCTTTCTGTCTTTCACTCGCTGTCTCTCTCTCTCTCCTCACTCTCTCTCTGTGTAGTCTCTCTCCCCTCTACCCCCCATTCTGCCTCTCTCAATTCAATATTGTCCCATACAATAATATGTACTCTTCATTTTTTGTACCCCCCAACAAAAAAAGGAGGGTGAGGGGCATTGCATAGGGTCGCAACTCCGACTTTGAAGACCACTTCTCTAAGGGCAAAATGTTTCTGTTATAGTATTGGATGATGATGTACAATATGTTTATGTACAGTATGCTTATGTATGTTCTCACTTCCTTCAAAAGACTTGCAGCCCATAGATGAATTCTTTCTCTTCATGACCCATCTCTCTGTGGGTTTGAAGCAGAGGGATTTGGCTCACAGGTTGAACATCAGCCAATCCACTGTGAGTTGGATCGTCATCACATGGGCCAACTTCCTCTACACTGTGCTTAGTGTCAGAGGGAGGAGTTCAAGGAGGGCTATCTGGACACCCAAGTGGTCATCGACTGCACAGAGTTGCATTGCCAGACACCATCATCTTTGCTTCTTCAAAGTGAGGTCTTCTCCACATACAAGTCTCACTGCACCTCAAACACATGATTGAGATGGCACCTCATGGTGATATTCCATTTGTGTCTTCTCTGTTTACTGGCTTGATCAGCGACAAGAGCTGCTGAAGCAAGGGGTTTCATGTGGATGACATCGTGCCTTGTTAGGTTCACCAACCAGCTTTCCTCTCGAAAAGGACCCAGATGCCAGCCTTAGTACGTCAGACCCAGTCAATCGCCCGATTGAGAGTTCATGTGGAGAGATGTATTGTATCAGGAGGATGAAGGAGAACAAAATCTTTGACACCTTCATCCCCCTCTCCATTACAGGTAGCATCAACCAGCAGTAGTCTGTAGCTTGGTTCCTGCTCAACTACCAGAATGGACCTCTGGTCAAAGCTAGAGTAAAGGGGAAGTGAGCCCACAACCTCCTGGGCAGCCACCCTGTACACATAGCCAGCTCTGCACTCTGCACTGTCATTCAAAGCATCTTGATGAGCTCCAATGTCCTAGGTGCCTTTGATTTTGATTTTTGATTGAATCAGTTTATTTCATAATTCTGTTTCCTACGACCTGTTTCCTAGGACCATTTTCCTATTTCTGAAGTAAATGTCTATTTTTGATGTAAATGGAATGTTATACAAGGGGTCCAGACATTTTTTGGTGATTTTGCTTGCTATTGAGAAACTTACCCCAGCCGCGATGCACTTCCTCATTGCTTGATGTGCAATATCAGGGCACGCAAAATACATAAACAAAACCTCAAAAAACACCCAAATAGACACGCTCTCAGTAGATGTACAAATAAAATTGTGTAGTTTTGGCAAGTCGATTAGGACATCTACTTTGTGCATGACACAAGTAATTTTTCCAACAATTGTTAATTAACAGACAGATTATTTCACTTATAATTCACTGTATCACAATGCCAGTGGGTCAGAAGTTTATATACACTAAGTTGACTGTGCCTTTAAACAGCTTGGAAAAATCCCCCATATTATGTCAGGGCTTTAGAAGCTTCTGATAGGCCAATTGAAATCATTTGAGTCAATTGGAGGTATACCTGTGGTTGTATTTCAAGGCCTACCTTCAAACTCAGTGCCTCTTTGCTTGACATCATGGGAAAATCTAAATAAATCAGCCAAGACCTCAGAAAAAATGGTAGACCTTTGCAAGTCTGGTTCATCCTTGGGAGCAATTTCCAAACGCCTGAATGTATCATGTTCATCTGTACAAACAATAGCATGCAAGTATAAACACCATGGGATGACGCAGCCAACATACCGCTCAGGAAGGAGACGCGTTCTGTCTCCTAGAGATGAACATACTTTGATAAGAAAAGTGCGAATCAATCCCAGAACAACAGCAAAGGACCTTGTGAAGATGCTGAAGGAAACAGGTAAAACATTTATATGTATCCACAGTAAAACGAGTTCTATGTAAACATAACCTGAAAGGCCACTCAGCAAAGAAGAAGCCACTGTTCCATGACCACCATAAAAAAAAGCCAGACTATGGTTTGTTACTGCACATGGGGACAAAGATCATACTTTTTGGAGAAATGTCCTCTGGTTTGTTTGGCCATGAAGACCATCATTATATTTGTAGGTAAAAGGGGAAGTCTTGCAAGCCGAAGAACATCATCCCAACCCTGAAGCACGGGGGTGGAAGCATCATGTTGTGGGGGTACTTTGTGGGGGTACTTTGTGGTGCAGAAATGAAAAAGTGTGTGCGAGCAAGGAGGCCTACAAACCAGAGTCAATTACACCAGCTATGTCAGGAGGAATGGCCAAAATGCACCCAAGTTATTGTTTGACCCAAGTTAAACAATTTAAAGGCAATGCTACCAAATACTCATTTGGTGTAGGCTTGATTCGGCCTTGTGTAGCAAAACTTGTTTTTTACAATGGATAAATGTAGAAACTTCGAGCTAGAAAATGGTATACCATACACTACAGTTGATGAACAATGGGAAAGTAAATCTGTTTGAAAGTTAATAAACTTGTAACCTAACTTTAGAGAAAATGGACTTTGTGACACGTTCTGAGCTTTATTTCCTTTGTTTTGTCATTATTTAGTATGGTCAGGGCGTGAGTTGGGGTGGGCAGTCTATGTTTGTTTCTCTATGATTTGGGTATTTCTATGTTTCGGCCAAGTATGGTTCTCAATCAGAGGCAGGTGTCATGAGTTGTCTCTGATTGAGAATCATACTTAGGTAGCCTGGGTTTCACTGCGTGTCTCTGTGTTTGCACCAGATAGATCTCTTTTGAGTTTTCACGTTTCTTGTTTTGTTAGTTTATTCATGTATAGTGTCTTTATATATTAAACATGAATAACCACCACGCTGCGTTTTGGTCCGCCTCTCCTTCACCTCAAGACAACCGTTACAGAATCACCCACCACAACAGGACCAAGCGGCGTGGTAACGGACAGCAGCAACAGTGGCCAAAGACACAGGACTCTTGGACTTGGGAAGGAATCCTTGACGGGAGAGGACCCTGGGCAAAACCAGGGGAGTGTCGCCGCCCCAAGGTGCAGCAGGAGAAGCGGCAGCAGGAGCAGCGCGAGGAGGAATGGACATGGGAGGACGAACTGGACGGTAAAGGACCCTGGGCACAGCCTGTAGAATATCGCCGCCCCAAAGAAGAGCTGGAGGCGGGGAAGGCAGAGAGGCGCTGGTATGAGGAGGCACCACGGCGGTGTGGATGGAAGCCCGAGAGTCAGCCCCAAAATATATTGGGGGGGCACACAGGAAGTGTGGCGAAGCCAGGTAGGAGACCTGCGCCAACTTCCTGTGCTTACCGGGGGCGAGAGAGACCGGGCAGGCACCGTGTTATGCTGTGGAGCGCACGGTGTCCTCAGTGCGGGTGCATAGCCCTGTGCGGTACATACCACCTCCGCGTATCGGCCGGGCTAGAGTGAGCATCGAGCCAAGTGCAATGAAGCCGGGTCTACGCATCTGGTCTCCAGTGCGTCTCCTTGGGCCGGCTTACATGGCACCAGCCTTGCGCACGGTGTCGCCAGTTCACCTGCATAGCCCAGTGCGGGCTATTCCACCTCGCCGGGTAAGGTTGGGCAGTCTCGGTGCTCAAGAGCACCAGTGCGCCTGCACGTTCCGGTCTATCCGTTACCACCTCCACGCACCAGCCCTCCGGTGGCAGCCCCCCGCACCAGGCTGTCTCTCCATCTCATCCCTACAGGTGCTCCCGCCTGTCCAGTGCTGCCGGAGCCTTCCTCCTCTCCAGCGCTGCCTGAGTCTCCCGCCTGTCCAGCACTGCTAGAGCCTTCCTTCTCTCCAGCGCTGCCGGAGTCTCCAGCCCGTCCAGCGCTGCCGGAGTCTCCCGCCTGTCCAACGCTGCCGGAGCCTTCCTCCTCTCCAGCGCTGCCGGAGTCTTCCGCCTGTCCAGCGCTGCTCGAGCCTTCCTCCTCTCCAGCGCTGCCGGAGTCTCCTGCCTGTTCGGTGCTGCCAGAGCTCCCGCCCCTCAGTCCAGAGGCGCTAGAGCCCCTCATTCCAGAGGCGCCAGAGCTACTCAGTCCAGCGCTGCCAGAGCCTTCCTCTCCAGCGTTGCCGGAGCTTCCCGTCTGCCCAGCGCCATCAGAGTCGCCAGTCTGCCCAGCGCCATCTGAGCTACCCGTCTGCCCAGCGCCATCTGAGTTACCCGTCTGCCCAGCGCCACCTGAGCCACCCGTCTGCCCAGCGGCGCCTGAGCCACCCGTCTGCCCAGCGCCGCCAGTGCCGCAAGTCTGCCCAGCGCCGCCAGTGCCGCCAGTCTGCAAGGAGCCGCCAGTGCCGCCAGTCTGCAAGGAGCCGCCAGTGCCTCCAGTCAGCCAGTGGCCGCCAGTGCCGCCAGTCAGCCAGTGGCCGCCAGTGCCGCCAGTCAGCCGGGGGCCGCCAGTGCCGCCAGTCAGCCGGGGGCCGCCAGTGCCGCCAGTCAGCCGGGGGACGCCAGTGCCGCCAGTCAGCCGGGGGCCGCCATTGCCGCCAGTCAGCCGGGGGCCGCAATTGCCGCCAGTCAGCCGGGGGCCGCCATTGCCGCCAGTCAGCCAGGGGCCGCCAGAGCCCCTCAGCCCAGAGGCGCCAGAGCCCCTCAGCCCAGAGCAACCGCCGCTCTGTCCAGAGCTTCCGGCCCTCTGTCCAGAGCTTCCGCCCCTCTGTCCAGAGCTTCTGACCCTCTGTCCAGAGCTTCCGGCCCTCTGTCCAGAGCTTCCGGCCCTCTGTCCAGAGCTTCCGGCCCTCTGTCCAGAGCTTCCGCCCCTCTGTCCAGAGCTTCCGCCCCTCTGTCCAGAGCTTCCGCCCCTCTGTCCAGAGCTTCCGCCCCTCTGTCCAGAGCTTCCGCCCCTCTGTCCAGAGCTTCCGCCCCTCTGTCCCGAGCTGCCCCTCAGTCCAGTGGGGTCATTTAGTAGGGTCACCGTGGTTAGGAGGCCATGGAAGTGGACAAGAAAGCGGACTAAGACGTTGGTGAAGTGGGGTCCGCGTCCTGAGCCAGAGCCGCCAGCGCGGACAGATGCCCACCAGACCCTCCCTACAGGTTAAGGTTTTGCGGACGGAGTCCGCACCTTGGGGGGGGGTACTGTCACGTTCTGACCTTTATTTCCTTTGTTTTGTCATTATTTTGTATGGTCAGGGCATGAGTTGGGGTGGGCAGTCTATGTTTGTTTTTCTATGATATGGGTATTTCTATGTTTCGGCCTAGTATGGTTCTCAATCAGAGGCAGGTGTCATTAGTTGTCTCTGATTGAGAATCATACTTACTGTAGGTAGCCTGGGTTTCACTGAGTGTTTGTGGGTGATTGTTCCTGTCTCTGTGTTTGCACCAGATAGGGCTGTTTTGAGTTTTCACGTTTCTTGTTTTGTTAGTTTATTCATGTATAGTGTCTTTATATATTAAACATGAATAACCACCACGCTGCATTTTGGTCCGCCTCTCCTTCACCTCAAGAAAACCGTTACACTTTGAATGTTTTGGTGCCTACTGGAGTGCCCCTCACCCTTTCAGTGTTGTTCACACCCTCTTTCTTATGTTTTAATCCCACCCATCTCCTAAAGGGTTGATCGGAGCATTCTGTCCTAACAACAGCAGTCAAACACCCAAGCTAACTGGCTAACGTTGGCTAGGTACTTCCAGACACAAATGAGAGAACATCTCACTGACCATTTTACTCGCCCCAGCAGAGCTGATTAGGCTGTTTTTATGTTACCCAGTGTTGGTGACTGCAACTGTGCTGCTGGTAACAATTTACAATTTTTTGTCAACATTTACTGATACTGGCCATATTCAACAGGTGTTGAGCGTTCATAAATTTGTCAGTTATTTTTCACTCTGGAACACTCAGACTACAGTACTCTGAAATCTGGGGAAATATCCAGAGAAAATGTACCAGCTACATTATCTAGCTGACCTAACAACAGCAGTCAAGCACCCAAGCCAAAGTGCTAACATTGGCGAGCTTCCAGAAAAAATGAGAGAACAGTTCACAGACCAGTTTACTCTTCCTATTGAAATTGATACTTGCATTGTGGAATCTTTTCGCTATAACTAGCAAATCAAATGGCTCTGAGATACGAATAATTTTACTACACAGATCATACACGTAGCTAGTGGTCTGTTTGAACTACTACAGCACAGCTCGGACACCCATGCATACCCCACAACACATGTCACAAGAGGTCTCTTCACAGTCCCCAAGTCCAGAACAGACTATGGCAGGTGCACAGTACTACATAGAGCCATGACTACATGGAACTCTATTCTATATCAAGTAACTGATGCAAGCAGTAAAATTAGATAAAAAATATACTTTATGGAAGAGCAGGGACTGTGAAGCAACACAAACATACACAGTGACTTGCGAAAGTATTCACCTCACCTGGCATTTTTCCTATTTTGTTTCCTTACAACCTGGAATAAAATATTTTTTTTTTTATGGGGGAGGTTTGTATCATTTGAAATAACACAAACTGAAAACTAGAGCGTGCATAAATATTCACCCCCCCCCCCCCCCCCAAAAAAAGTCAATACTTTGTAGAACCACCTTTAGCAGCAATTACAGCTGGGGTATGTCTCTATTAGCTTGACACATCTAGCCACTGGGATTTTTATCCATTCTTCAAAGCATAACTGCTCCAGCTCCTTCAAGTTGGATGGGCTCCGCTAGTGTACAGCAATATTTAAGTCATACTACTGTACATATTCTCAAGTGAATTGAGGTCTGGGATTTGACTAGGCTATTCCAAGACATTTAAATGTTCCCCTTAAAACTTCTTTGGGACTGGGGTGCAGTATTGAGTAGCTTGAATGAATGAGATTAAAGCCCAGAATGCCCAGATTAGTGCCTGCTTCTCAGGCCCAGAAGCTAGAATATGCATGTTATTAGTAGATTAGATTAGATTAGATTATATTAGATTTGGATAGAAAACACTCTGAAGTTTCTAAAACTGTTTGAATGATGTCTGTCAGTTTAACAGAACTCATATGACAGGCAAAAACCTGAGAGAAAATTCAACCAGGAAGTGGGAAATCTGAGGTTTATAGTTTTTTAAGTCATTGCAAATCCAATATACAGTGTCTATGTGGTCATATTGCACTTCCTAAGGCTTTCACTAGATGTCAACAGTCTTTAGAACCTTATTTCAGGCTTCTACTATGAAGGGGGAGCGAATAAAAGCTGTTTGAACCAGGGGCCTGGCAGAATGCCATGTGCTAAGTCACGCATGCGGCTGTAACGGCGTTCTCCGTTTGTTGCAAGAGAGTCGGACCGAAATGCAGCATGTTGGTTACTCATGTTGTTTAATGAAAGAAATGACGAATACATGAAAATACTGAGACAAAATACCAAAACAACAAAACGGAACGTGAAACCTAAGTACAGCCTATCTGGTGAAACTACACAGAGACAGGAACAATCACCCACGAAATACAAAGTGAAACCCAGGCTACCTAAATGCGGTTCCCAATCAGAGACAACGAGAATCACCTGACTCTGATTGAGAACCGCCTCAGGCAGCCAAACCTATGCAACACCCCTACTCAGCCGCAATCCCAATAACTAAAAAACCCCACTACGAAATACAACAACATAAACCCATGTCACACCCTGGCCTGACCAACGAATTAATGAAAACACAAAATACTGAGACCAAGGCGTGACAGCGGCCGTGAGAGCGAGCTGCATTCCCTTTCATACCTAAAGACAAAGGAATTGTCCAGTTGGAATATTTTTGAAGATTTATGATAAAAACATCCTGAAGATTTATTATATACATCGCTTGACATGTTTCTACAAACTGTAATGGAACTGTTTTGTGCCTGTGCCTTGTGAATTTGGATTTGTGAACTAAACGTGCGAACAAAAAGGAGGTATTTGGACAAAAATGATTGACTTTATCGAACAAACCAAACATTTATTGTGGAACTGGGATTCCTGGGAGTGCATTCCGGTGAAGATCATCAAAGGTAAGTGAGTATTTATAATTTTATTTCTGAGCTTTGTGACACCTCTCCTTGGTTGAACCATGGCTGTATGTTTTTCTGTGGCTCGGCGCTGACCTAACATAATTGCATGGTGTGCTTTTACCGTAAAGTTTTTTAAAAATCTGACACAGCGGTTGCAGAGAAGTTTATGTATAACACTTGTATTTTAGATCATTGTTTATGATGAGTATTTCTGCAATTTGATGTGGCTCTCTGCGCTTTCACCAAATGTTTGTTTTAGACAATGCATTTCTGAACATAACGCACCAATTTCAAATGAGGTTTTTGGACATAAAGATTAACTTTATCGAACAAATACACACTTATTGTCTAACATGAAGTCCTGGGAGTGCCATCTGGTGAAGATCATCAAATGTTAGTGATACATTTTAACGCTATTTCTGTCTTTTGTGACACCTCTCCTGCTTTGGAAAATGGCTGTATGGTTTTCTGTGGCTAGGCGCTGACCTAACATAATAGCAAGGTGTGCTTTCGCCGTAAAGCCTTTTTGAAATCAGACACTGTGGCTGGATTAACAAGAAGTTCATCTTTAAAATGGTGTATAATACTTGTATGTTTGAGGCGTTTTAATTATGAGATTTCTGTTGTTTGAATCTGGCACTCTGCAATTTCACTGGCTGTTGGCTAGCATCCCACATATCCCAGAGGAGTTAAACCACTCAAATGTTTTTTTTAGTAGTATGCTTAGGGTCATTGTCCTGCTGGAAGTTGAAGCTCTGTCCCAGTCTCAAATCTCTGGAAGACGTTTCCCTCAAGAATATCCCTGCATTTAGCGCCATCCATCATTCCTTTAAAATCTGACCAGTTTCCCTGTCCCTGCCGATGAAAAAGATGCCCACAGCATGATGCTGCCACCACCATGCTTCACTGTGGGGATTGTGTTCTAGGTGTGATGAGAGGTGTTGGGTTTGAGCCATGAATATCGTTTTACTTGATGGCCACAAAGCTCAATTTTAGCCTCATCTGACCAGAGTACCTTCTTCCATACGTTTGGGGAGTCTCCCACCTTTTGGCATACTCCAAACCTTTCCCACCTTTTGGCATACTTCTGTATAATAAATGCTTTTTTTCTGGCCACTCTTCCATAAAGCCCAGCTCTGTGGAGCGTACGGCTTAAACTGGTCATATGGACAGATACTCCAATCTCCGCGGTAGAGCTTTGAAGCTCCTTCAGGGTTATCTTTGGTCTCTTTGTTGCCTCTGATTAATGTCCACCTTGCTTGGTCCGTGAGTTTTGGTGGGTGGCCATCTCTTGGCAGGTTTGTTGTGGTGCCGTAATCTTTCCATTTTTTAATAATGGATTTATTGATGCTCCGTGGGATGTTAAAAGTTTCTGATATTATTTATAACCCAACCCTGATCTGTACTTCTCCACAACTTTGTCCCTGACCTGTTTGGAGAGCTCCTTGGTCTTCATGGTGCCGCTTGCTTGATGGTACCCCTTGCTTAGTGGTGTTGCAGGCTCTGGGGCCTTTCAGCTGCGCATAGGTGGACTTTATTTAATGAATTATGTGACTTCTGAAGGTAATTGGTTGCACCAGATCTTATTTAGGGGCTTCATAGCAAGGGGGTGAATACATATGCACGCACAACTTTTCCATTTATTATTTTTTAGAAGTAATTTTTTTATTTCTCTTCACCAATTTGGACTATTTTGTCCATTATATGAAATCCAAAAAATAAAAACAATTGAAATTACAGGTTGTAATGCAACAAAATAGGAAAAACGCCAAGTGGACTGAATACTTTTGCAAGGCACTGTAGGCACAGACACATGCATATATACACAGACACATACACACACACACACACACACACACACACACACACACACACACACACACACACACACACACACACACACACACACACACACACACACACACGTATATATAACTTTTGCCTATCAACTGTTTCATAGTTTTAGATACGATTATCTCCCCAGATTGCTTAGTGACCATTCTCCTCTGGTATTATCAATTTACCAAGGTAAATGCAGCAATTATATTTCAGTTTTTTTATTTACCAAAAGCCTGTATAGGTCTATAGTCAGGCCTCTTTGGTAGGTTTTCTCTAGCTCAGAGATTTCAGATTCAAGGACATTCAGTTAGGCACAATGTTTTCTCTACAACCCTTTAGTATAGGCAATGATCTGTCTCCTCAGATAGGCTTTCAATGCATCCCAAAGAATGAAACTCTCAGGAGTTGAGAATTTGTTTGTCAAATTAAAAATATTGATCTGCTCTTTGATGAATGCACAAAATTCATGTTGCTTCAGGAGTGTGGCATTTAGTCTCCATCTACTCTGAACATGTGTCAAGCTGAGAAGGCCATCACTAAATCAAAACAGCGTTACTACGAACTTGGAGAGAAAGCACACAAATGGTTGGCATGGCAGCTGAAAACAGATCAAAGTAAGAGGACAATTAATGCTATAGAAAATCTTACTAATGAGACATCTTTCGACCCTACTGAAATTAATGATACATTTAAGACATTTCACAAGCATTTCTATACTTCCCAATCAAGCAATGATCTATCAGAGATCGACTCTTTTCTCTCCTCTCTCAACCTCCCTGCCTGTCAGAGGAAGACAGAGAGTGTCTGAGTGAACAGTTCTCAGTCCCTGAATTGTTGCAGGACATTAAATCTTTACCTTCTAATAAATCTCCTGGGGAGGATGGCTTCCCTCCAGAGTTCTATAAAGAATTTAAGGAGCTGTTGGTCCCCTACCTTATGGAGGTACTTAAAAAAGTCAGGGAGGACAACTGCTTTCCAGTCTTTCTCTCAAGCTGTGATTACAGTAATTCACAAGAAAGAGAAAACCCCACTAAAGTTTGCATCCTATAGACCAATCTCTCTCCTTAATACAGATTGTAAACTGTTTTCCAAGATGCTATCTAAGAGACTGGATTCATGCATCCCCCTGTTGGTCAATCCTGATCAGACTGGCTTCATAATGAATAGATTGTCCTCCAATAGTCTCAGATGGTTCTTTGATATAATTTACATTGATAACGAAAACAAAATACCTAGTGTCACAGTCTACCTCGACCTCGAAAAGGCCTTTGATAGGGTCAAATTGCCATATCTCTTTTGCTTCTTGGAAAAGTTTGGTTTAAGCACTGTGTTTGTAAATGTGATAAAATCACTCTATAAATCTGCTAAAGCTACGATTGCTACCAATGAGCTTACTTCTTCCTCTTTCTCTCTCTATGGGGGGAACATACAAGGTTTCCCTATTAGCCCCCACCTCTTCGCCCCCACCATCTGACCGTTGGCTGAGGCCATTAGAACCTGCCCTGACATACATGGCTTTGTGGTGCTCAAATACAGAGAAGTTATCACTTTTTGTGGACGACCTTATCTTATTTCTAACATACCCAGAACATCCCCTCTCTCACTTACAGAAGCTATTACAGCATTATGGATAGTTCTCAGGATATAAGGTCAATTCTGATAAATCAAATTCGTACCATTGTCTGTCTTTGACCATCATACCATCAAGCATAAGTTTAATTTAAGATGGTCGCCTATGGGTTTCACATATTTGGGCATAATGGTGGATGGTAACCTGAACAACCTCTATAAACTGTCCAGCTGGTTGCAAAAAGTGGAGTGTGACCTGTGTAAATGGATGGACTTGAATCTCACTCTACTGGTTAGAATGAATGTAATTAAAATGAGTGTTGTAACCAGATTTCAATATTTTTTTTCAATCTCTCCCCATCTCTGTGCCCTCAGCATTCTTTTCCTGTCGACAAGCTGACCAGACGGGTTATCTGGCACGGAAAACCCCCTAGGGTTAGCCTTGACAAACTGGCCCTTGATTACGGTTAAGGGGGCTTAAACCTCCCCAATTTCAGAATGTATTACTGGGCTGAGCAGTCTAGATTTCTGGCTCCAAGGTTTAACAATGGTCCTTATCCCTCATGATTGAACATTGAAAAGTTAACTTCTTGAAACTCCCCATCCCGGATCCGGGATCGTGACTAAAGCCTCAGGCTCATTAGCATAACGCAACGTTAACGATTTCTGAAAATCGCAAATAAAATGAAAATAATGCGCCTACTCTCAAGCTTAGCCTTTTCTTAACAACACTGCCATCTCAGATTTTCAAAATATGCTTTTGAACGATAGCAATTCACTAATTTGTGTAAGAGTATGCTAAGCTAGCTTAGCATTTTGAGTAGCATTTAGCACGCAACATTTTCACAAAAACCAGATAACCATATACATAAAATCATTTACCTTTGAAGAGCTTCGGATGTTTTCAATGAGGAGACTCTCAGTTACATAGCAAATGTGCAGTTTTTCAAAAAAATATTATTTGTGTAGGACAAATCGCTCCGTTTTGTTCACGTTTGGCTATGAAAAAAACCTGTATACAGTTATAGCCTGAAGCTCATTAGCATAATGTAACGTTAACGATTTCTGAAAATCGCAAATAAAATGAAAATAATGCACCTACTCTCAAGCTTAGCCTTTTCTTAACAACACTGTCATCTCAGATTTTCAAAATATGCTTTTGAACCATAGCAATTCACTAATTTGTGTAAGAGTATACTAAGCTAGCTTAGCATTTTGAGTAGCATTTAGCACGCAACATTTTCACAAAAACCAGATAACCAAATAAATAAAATCATTTACCTTTGAAGAGCTTCGGACGTTTTCAATGAGGAGACTCTCAGTTACATACCAATGTGCAGTTTTTCCTGAAAGCGTCTTTGTGTAGGAGAAATCGCTCCGTTTTGTACATCACATTTGGCTACCGAAACAAACCGAAAATTCAGTCACCTACAACGTCAAACTTTTTCCGAATTAACTCCATAATATCGACCGAAACATGGCAAACGTTGTTTGGAATCAATCCTCAAGGTGTTTTTTCACATATCTCTTCATTGATATATCGTTCGTGGAAGCCTGCATTCTTCTCTGAATTCTGTGGAAAAATACTTGCAGCTGACTTTTGCGCACCAATTTCGGCGCAGGACACTGGGCGGACACCTGGTAAATGTGGTCTCTTATGGTCAATCTTCCAATGATCTGCCTACAAATACGTCACAATGCTGCAGACACCTTGGGGAAATGACAGAAAGGGCTGACTCACTCCTCTCGCATTCACAGCCATATAAGGAGACAATGGAAAACTGAGCCTCAAAAATCCTGCTCATTTCCTGGATGCCGTTTCATCTTGGTTTTGCCTGTAGCTCACGTTCTAGGGCACGCACAGAAAATATCTTTGCAGTTCTGGAAACGTCAGAGTGTTTTCTTTCCAAAGCTACCAATTATATGCATAGTCGAGCATCTTTTTGTGTCAAAATATTGCGCTTAAAACGGGCACGTCTTTTTATCCAAAAATGATATAGCGCCCCCAGAGTTTCAACAGGTTAAAGGTACATGAGAACACTGGGCAGAAAGGTTTTACAAATGGGACATGAAATCTATAAAAACTATCACAGACAACTCTTTAATCCAGGCTGTATCACAACCGGTGATTGGGAGTCCCATAGGGCGGTGCACAATTGGCCCAGCGTCGTCCGGGTCAAAACAGTGTAGGCCGTTATTGTAAATAATAATTTGTTCTTAACTGACTTGCCAAGTTAAATAAAAATAAATATTACACATTCTGTCCTGGCATGGTGCAAACTGCATGAGTTGTTCAGACGAGAAGGATTTCTTTCCCCTAAAACCCCTCTATGGAACAATAGATTGATTCCTATGTTTTTCCAGATGACAGTTGTGGTGTAGTGGCATCGCACGACATTGTCCTTGATCTTAGAATACTCCCAGTAATTAATGCTCACTACTGTCTCTTGCTTCTGCTGCCAGCCAAGACAGTCCTCCTTCTGCTTCTACTTCTTCTACGTCCTCTTCTTCATCTTCTTCTGCGAATTTTACAGTTGAAGTCGGAAGTTTACATACACTTAGGTTGGAGTCATAAAAGCTTGTTTTTCATCCGCCCCACAAATTTCTTGTTAACAAACTATAGTTTTGGCAAGTCGGATAGGACATCTATTTTGTGCATAACAAAAGTAATTTTTCCAAAAATGTATTACAGACAGATTATTTTACTTATAATTCACCGTATCACAATTCAAAGGGGTCAGAAGTTTACATACACTAAGTTGACTGCGCCTTTAAACAGCTTGTAAAATTCCAGAAAATTATGTAATGGCTTTAGAAGCTTCTGATAAGCTAAGCTAATTGACATCATTTGAGTCAATTGGAGGTGTACCTGTGGTGAATTTCAAGGCCTACCTTCAAACTCAGAGCCTCTTTGCTTGACATCATGGGAAAAATCAAAAGAAATTAGCCCTCAGAAAAAAATTGTAGACCTCCACAAGTCTGGTTCATCCTTGGGAGCAATTACCAAATGCCTGAAGGTATCACTTTCATCTGTACAAACAATAGTACGCAAGTATAAACACTATGGGACCACTTAGCCATCATACCTCTCAGGAAGGAGACGAGTTCTGTCTCCTAGAGATGAACGTACTTTGGTGCGAGAAGTGCAAATCAATCCCAGACCAACAGCAAAGGACCTTGTGAAGATCCTGGAGGAAACAGGTATAAAAGTATCTATATCCACAGTATAACGAGTCCTATATTGACATAACCTGAAAGGCCGCTCAGCAAGGAAGAAGCCACTGCTCCAAAACCGCCATAAAAAGCCAGACTACGATTTGCAACTGCACATGGAGACAAAGATCATACTTTTTGGAGAAATGCCCTCTGGTCTGATGAAACAAAAATGTAACTGTTTGGCCATAATGACCATCGTAATGTTTGGTTGAAAAAGAGGGAGGCATGCAAGCTGAAGAAATTCACTATAACTGTGAATCACGGGTGTGGCAGCATCATGTTGTGGGGGTGCTTTGCTGCAGTATTGACTGTACTGGTGCACTTCAAAAAATAGATGGTATCATGAGTAGGGAACATTTTGTGGATGTATTGAAGCAACATCTGAAGTCATCAGTCAGGAAGTTAAAGCTTGGTCGCATATGGTTCTTCCAAATGGACAATGACCCCAAGCATGCTTCCAAAGTTGTGGCAAAATGGCATAAGGAAAACAAAGTCAAGGTATTGGAGTGGCCATCACAAAGCCCTGACCTCAATCCTGTACAAAATTTGTTGGCAGAACTGTGCGAGCAAGGAGGCCTACAAATCTGACTCGGTTACACCAGCTCTGTCAAGAGGAATGGGCCAAAATTCACCCAACTTATTGTGGGAAGCTTGTGGAAGGCTACCCGAAACGTTTGACCTAAGTTAAACAATTTAAAGGCAATGCTACCAAATACTCATTGAGTGTACGTAAACTCCTGACACACTGGGAATGTGATGAAAGAAATAAAAGCTGAAATAAATCATTTCCTCTACTATTATTCTGACATTTCACATTCTTAAAATAAAGTGGTTATCCTAACTGACCTAATGCAGGGATTTTTTTTCTAGGATTTAATGTCAGGAATTGTTTAAACGTTTAAAAGAGTTTAAATGTATTTGGCTAAGGTGTATGTAAACTTTCGACTTCAACTGTATATGGTAACAATCTGGACCCTCTCTTTCTAAAATTATCTGCCGAAATTGTTCCAACCCCTATTACTAGCCTGTTCAACCTCTCTTTCGTATCGTCTGAGATTCCCAAAGATTGGAAAGGTGCCGCAGTCATCCCCCTCTTCAAAGGGGGTGACACTCTAGACCCAAACTGCTACAGACCTATATCTATCCTACCCTGTCTTTCTAAGGTCTTTGAAAGCCAAGTTAACAAACAGATTACTGACCATTTCGAATCCCACCATACCATCTCCGCTATGCAATCTGGTTTCAGAGCTGGTCATGGGTGCACCTCAGCCACGCTCAAGGTTCTAAATGACATCATAACTGCCATGGATAAGAGACATTACTGTGCAGCCGTATTCATCGACCTGGCGAAGGCTTTCGACTCGGTCAATCACAACATTCAGAATGGTAAAGCCAACACCTAATTTGGCCGCCTTTCGTTCCAGTACTCTGCTGCCTGTGACTGGAACGAATTGCAAAAATCCCTGAAGTTGAGACTTTTATCTCCCTCACCAACTTCAAACATGTGCTATCTGAGCAGCTAACCATTCGCTGCAGCTGTAAATAGTCTATTGGTAAATAGCCCACCCTTTTTCACCTACCCCATCCCCATTTATTTACTTTTCTGCTCTTTTGCACACCAGTATCTATACCTGTACATGACCATCTGATCATTTATCACTCCAATGTTAATCTGCAAAATTGTAATTATTCGCCTACCTCATGCCTTTTGCACACAATGTATATAGACTCCCCTTTTTTTCTACTGTGTTATTGACTTGTTAATTGTTTACTCCATGTGTAACTCTGTGTTGTCTGTTCACACTGCTATGCTTTATTTTGGCCAGGTCGCAGTTGCAAATGAGAACTTGTTCTCAACTAGCCTACCTGGTTAAATAAAGGTGAAATAAAATAAATAAATAAAACGTTCTTATTGGCAAACTCGACAGCCTTGGTTTCTCAAATGATTGCCTTGTCTGGTTTACCACCTACTTCTCTGATAGAGTTCAGTGTGACAAATCGGAGGGCCTGTTGTCTGGACCTCTGACAGTCTCTATGGGTGTACCACAGGGTTAAATTCTCGGGCCGACTCTCTTTTCTGTATACATCAATGATGTTGCTCTTGCTGCTGGTGATTCTCTGATCCACCTCTACGCAGACGACACCATTCTGTATACTTCTGTCCCCTCCTTGGACACTGTGTTAACTAACCTCCAGACGAGCTTCAATGCCATACAACTCTCCTTCCGTGGCCTCCAACTGCTCTTAAACACAAGTAAAACAAAATGCATGCTTTTCAATCGATCGCTGCCCGCACCTGCTCGCCCGTCCAGCATCACTACTCTGGACGGCTCGGACTTAGAATACGTGGACAACTACAAATACCTGGGTGTCTGGTTAGACTGTAAACTCTTCTTCCAGACTCACATTAAGCATCTCCAATCCAAAATTAAATCTAGAATCGGCTTCCTATATCGCAACAAAGCGTCCTTCACTCATGCTGCCAAACATACTCTCGTAAAACTGACCATCCTACCGATCCTCGACTTCGGTGATGTCATCTATAAAATAGCTTCCAACACTCTACTCAACAAACTGGATGCAGTCTATCACAGTGCCATCTGTTTTGTCACCAAAGCCCCATACACTACCCACCATTGCGACCTGTACGCTCTCGTTGGTTGGCCCTCGCTTCATACTCGTCGCCAAACCCACTGGCTACAGGTTATCTACAAGTATCTGCTAGGTCAAGCCTCACCTTATCTCAGCTCACTGGTCACCATAGCAGCACCCACTCGTAGCACACACTCCAGAAGGTATATCTCACTGGTCACCACCAAAGCCAATTCCTCCTTTGGTTGTCTTTCCTTCCAGTTCTCTGCTGCCAATGACTGGAACGAGTTGCAAAATCTCTAAAGCTGGAGATTCACATCTCCCTCACTAGCTTTAAGCACCAGTTGTCAGAGCATTTTACAGATCACTGCACCTGTACTTAGCCTATCTGTAAACAACCCATCTATCTACCTACCTCATCCCCATACTGGTATTTATTTATTTATTTATTTTGCTCCTTTGCACCCCAGTATCTCTACCTGCACATTAATCTTCTGCCGATCTACCATTCCAGTGTTTAATTGCTATATTGTAATTACTTCGCCACCATGGCCTATTTATTTCCTTAACTTACCTTATTTGCACTCACTGTATATAGACTTTTTTGTTGAATTTTGTTCTACTGTATTATTGACTGTATGTTTTGTTTATTCCATGTGTAACTCTGTGTTGTTGTATGTGTCAAATTGCTACGCTTTATCTTGGCCAGGTCGCAGTTGCAAATGAAAACTTGTTCTCAACTAGCCTACCTGGTTAAATAAAGGTGAAATAAAAAAATAAAAAAATAAAATTGGAAACCAACTTTAAGGTGGATTACCGCCACCAACTGTGTAGACCAGAAACAATGAAGGAATCAAAATACATAATGAAATACTACATTCCATGAAGATTTCCCCAGCAGTTCACTTAATCCTGGCTCTTCAACCACATTACTCATCAAATCTATTAGCAATCCCTCTTTCCCTCCCATATTTCTGCCACTGAAATAGAACATGTTCCACTGTCTCCATCTCCTCCTGACAATGATCCCACTTCCCAGTAGGATGGTTCCCCACCAACTTCAAAGTACTATTGAGACTCGTGTGTCCCAGTCTCAGCCTTGTGATTACACTTTCCTCCCTTCTCCCCCTGCCCCCACCTTTTCCTAGATCTTATACAGGTGTCTTCCATTTCTCTCCATGTTCCACAACTCTTTCCATTTGTTTTTAACCACTGATCATATTAACCCCTCCTGCTTTACTGATTGACAATTCCATCTCAACATTAGGATGTTTTAAGAGCCTGTTTGGAAATACCATACACGTCCTCATTCTCCTCTACTCCCACATGAGCTGGTACCCAGAGGAACATCACAAATACCCCTGTCTGTTTCACCTTATACAAGCACTGAAAAACCTCATACAATACATCATGTCTGCTCTGAGACACAAATTAATTTAAGCTCACCAGTGCTGCATGTAAGTCAGAGCAGATGACTACTCTGTCTGACCTCACCTCCCCCACCCACTCTGTAGACAATAATAAGGCCATAGAAATGATCCGTTGCTCTTTTTGTCACTGCCACTTCAAACTCAGGAACACTAAAAGCTGTACCTGTCCTCCTTGTTTTAAGGTCCTCAGATCCCTCTGTGAATATATTCAAGAAAGTATAGTACTGTGTTCTTAAACGTACACTTACAACTGAATCTTCTCCTTCCTCAGCATATCTTACTCTCGCAAGCAACCCTAGATATATCACTGGCTGATGGTGGGATAGCAAGAATAATCACAGAGGGGAAAACTCCCTCCCAAACAACTCCATCTCTCTTGCCATGCCATTGCCTATCCACCCAAAGGTTGTATTCAGATTGCGTTCATGTACCCAGCACTCTAGGAGTACCTTTTTTGTAGGATGTGTAACCGCAAAGACAGTCCACCTGACGGCCATTAATAATGAGGTCAGGTGGTAGATAGCCGATTGGATGGAAGGGAGTTCCATGTATCCTTGTTCTTCTACGATTCCTGGATGGCAAAGTACCAGGATGTTATTTAGACCCGTTTTAAATTTGAATTTAGAAACTGAATTTGAAAACTGAATTTGAATGGATTTGAGAAGTTGAATATACGACACTTTAGGAAACTTGAAATTATAGTTTGTAAACTTAATACACAGACAATGCATGCAATACATCTTCAATTTGTGAATTCAATGATTCAATTTCAAATGTTAAATATTACATTCCAATTCAATATCCTAATACAAATTCAAAATGATGGAATTCAAATACAATTTATGTTGGCACTGAAATTGTTCCATAGATTATTTATTGGATTATTTTTGAATTCATAAAGGATGTTTTGAAAAATACGTTATGACACCTTTCTGTTTTCTCAATGCCAGTCAATTCAGCATTGAAAACATTTGCAAGTTTACGTTTGCTCCACCTGAGCAACTCTGACCACAAGTCAGAGACCACACTGTTGGCACACCAAATGTGTTTGATGGATCCATTTTTATCTTCTTTTAATGTCTCTTTGGGAAAGGCGTAAAAGCGCCCGGCCTTGACAACATCCGGTGAAATTGCAGAGCGCGAAATTCCAAAATACAAAATTCGTAATATTAAACATTCATGAAAAGTGTTATACAGTACATCAGTTAAAAGCGTAACTTCTTGTTAATCCAGTCCCTTTGTCAGATTTCAAAAAAGGTTTTATGGCGAAAGCATACCATGCGATTATCTGAGGACAGCGCCCCGCGTACAAAAGCATTAAAACGTTTTCCAACCAAGCAGATACACCACAAAGTCAGAGATAGCGATAAAATAAATAACTTTGAAGATCTTCCTCTGTTTGCAATCCAAAGGGTCCCAGCTACATCACAAATGGTTGTTTTGTTTCGAAAAAGTCCTTCTTTATATCCCACAAAAGTCAGTTTTGTTGGCACATTTCATTCAATAATCCACCTGTTTCCCCTCATTCAAAATTAAAAATGAATCCCAAATGTTACCAATAAACTTGGTCCAAACAAGTCAAACAACGTTCCTAATCAATCCTAAGGTACCATAATATGTAAATAAACGATAAAATTTAAGACGGAGAATAGTATATTCATTACCAGAGATAAATAACCAAGTGTGCACCAAGCCCATCACGAATGGTAATTTTGTTTGATAAAGTCCTTCTTTATATCCCAAAAAAGTCAGTTTTGTTGGCGCACTTGACTCAGTAATCCACCGGTTTCCCTCATTCAAAATGCATACAAATGAATCCCGTAAGTTACCAATAAAATTCTTCCAAACAAGTCAAACAACGTTCCTAATCAATCCTCAGGGACCCTAATATGTAAATAAACAATACAATTTAGATGGAGAATAGTATATTCATTACCGGAGATAAATAACCAAGTGCGCGCCCTCACCGGAACGTGCTACAAACACTATAGCCATAATGGAGCCACTTACAAAAACTACAAATTCTAGCTAATTTTTCAAAAAACAAGCCTGAAACTCTTTCCAAAAACTATGAACTAGGAACTGCAATCCTTTTATATTCCCATTGACAACCATAGTAATCAGGAGTGAGCTGGAAAAAAAAATCTGGATGGATTGTCCTCGGGTTTTTGCCTGCCATATCAAATCAAATCAAATCAAATCAAATTTATTTATATAGCCCTTCGTACATCAGCTGATATCTCAAAGTGCTGTACAGAAACCCAGCCTAAAACCCCAAACAGCAAGCAATGCAGGTGTAGAAGCACGGTGGCTAGGAAAAACTCCCTAGAAAAGCCAAAACCTAGGAAGAAACCTAGAGAGGAACCAGGCTATGTGGGGTGGCCAGTCCTCTTCTGGCTGTGCCGGGTAGAGATTATAACAGAACATGGCCAAGATGTTCAAATGTTCATAAATGACCAGCATGGTCGAATAATAATAAGGCAGAACAGTTGAAACTGGAGCAGCAGCACGGCCAGGTGGACTGGGGACAGCAAGGAGTCATCATGTCAAGTAGTCCTGGGGCATGGTCCTAGGGCCGCGGTTCAGTTGAAACTGGAGCAGCAGCACGGCCAGGTGGACTGGGGACAGCAAGGAGTCATCATGTCAGGTAGTCCTGGGGCATGGTCCTAGGGCTCAGGTCCTCCGAGAGAGAGAAGGAGAGAATTAGAGAACGCACACTTAGATTCACACAGGACACCGAATTGGACAGGAGAAGTACTCCAGATATAACAAACTGACCCCAGCCCCCGACACATAAACTACTGCAGCATAAATACTGAAGGCTGAGACAGGAGGGGTCAGGAGACACTGTGGCCCCACCCGAGGACACCCCGGACAGGGCCAAACAGGAAGGATATAACCCCACCCACTATGCCAAAGCACAGCCCCCACACCACTGGAGGGATATCTTCAACCACCAACTTACCATCCTGAGACAAAGCTGAGTATAGCCCGCAAAGATCTCCGCCACGGCACAACCCAAGGGGGGGCGCCAACCCAGACAGGATGACCACATCAGTGAATCAACCCACTCAGGTGACGCACCCCCTCAGGGACGGCATGAGAGAGCCCCAGCAAGCCAGTGACTCAGCCCCTGTAACAGGGTTAGAGGCAGAGAATCCCAGTGGAAAGAGGGGAACCGGCCAGGCAGAGACAGCAAGGGTGGTTCGTTGCTCCAGAGCCTTTCCGTTCACCTTCCCACTCCTGGGCCAGACTACACTCAATCATATGACCCACTGAAGAGATGAGTCTTCAGTAAAGACTTAAAGGTTGAGACCGAGTTTGCGTCTCTGACATGGGTATATAAGTTCTGTCATACTCACAGACATTATTTTAACAGTTTTGGAACTTTTAGTGATTTCTATCCAATACTACCAATTAAACGCATATCCTAGCTTCTGGGCCTGAGTAAAAGGCAGTTTACTTTGGGCACCTCAGATATCCAAACTTCCGAATACTGCCCCCTAGCCCAAAGAAGTTAAGTGGAAAGTAATCCAAAAGTAACTGAAAATAATCAGATTATGTTACTGAGTTTGTGTAATCCAAAAATGATGCTACTGGTAAACAGTTTGGACAGGCAACTATTAACTGTAATGGATTACATTTAAAAGTAACCTACACAACCTTGTATATGGGTCATATGATCTGTGTCAGTTCCTTTTCATAGTTTAGAATTTCTAAAATGTAATACAAAAAAGGACAAATCACATCATTAACCTTACCAACGTAGATATCTGCCACTGTTTTGTAATTTTAATGTTTTGATTTCTGGAGCCTTGCAACCACATAATCAAGTGTTATTGATAATGTTTAAAGAGCGGCTGTACCTAAAAACGAACTAATCCATTTAAAAATGGCCTGTGACATCGATATGATAATAGTCCAAAACATTTATTCTAGTGTCGAAATGGACAACAAAGTGTAAATATGATAATTTTAGTCATAGAGTCAATCTCATCTCAAATGGAGTTTGGAACCTGAGTGCATCACAACTGTTATGAACTTGAGTGAAGACCCAAAAGCGGTTTTAACAGAAAACAGAGTTCTTTAATGAAAATACAGGAATGGCATAAATCCTCTTCCAACGTTGTCAGCGGAACAAAAAGAACGTTAGTATAGTGCAGGATGCTCCTGCCAGGCAGACTCCGACAGGACAGGACAAGGTGGAAGCAAACGAGACGACAGCTTGCTTCTGGCATCAAAAAACACAAACAAGAATCAGACCCAGAAAGTAGCAGGAACAGAGAGAGAAATAGAGACCTAATCAGAGGGGGAAGAGAGAACAGGTGGGGAAGAGTGAAAGAGCTAGTTAGGGCAGATGTAGAACAGCTGAGGAATGAGAGACAGAGAAGGTAACCTAAAAAGACCAGCAGAGAGAGAGAATGAAGAGAAAGGACAGGAACAGACATAACAAGACATGACAGTACCCCCCCCACTCACCGAGCGCCTCCTGGCGCACTCGAGGAGGAAACCTGGCGGCAACGGAGGAAATCATCGATCAGCGAACGGTCCAGCACGTCCCGAGAGGGAACCCAACTCCTCTCCTCAGGACCGTACCCCTCCCAATCCACTAGGTACTGATGACCACGGCCCCGAGGGCGCATGTCCAAAATCTTACGAACCCTGTAGATGGGTGCGCCCTCGACAAGGATGGGGGGGGGAGGGACGAGCGGGGGCGCGAAGAACGGGCTTAACACAGGAGACATGGAAGACCGGGTGAACACGACGAAGATAGCTGGAGAAGAAGTCGCACTGCGACAGGATTAATGACCTGGGAAATACGGAACGGACCAATGAACCGCGGGGCCAACTTGCGAGAAGCTGTCTTAAGGGGAAGGTTCTGAGTGGAGAGCCATACTCTCTGACCGCAACAATATCTAGGACTCTTGGTCCTACGCTTATTAGCGGCCCTCACAGTCTGCGCCCTATTACGGCAAAGTGCCGACCTGACCCCCTTCCAGGTGCGCTCGCAACGCTGGACAAAAGCCTGAGCGGAGGGGACGCAGGACTCGGCGAGCTGAGATGAGAACAGCGGAGGCTGGTACCCGAGGCTACACTGAAAAGGGGATAGACCGGTAGCAGACGAGGGAAGCGAGTTGTGGGCGTACTCTGCCCAGGGGAGCTGTTCTGACCAAGACGCAGGGTTACGAAAAGAAAGACTGCGTAAAATGCGACCAACAGTCTGATTGGCCCGTTCGGCTTGACCGTTAGACTGGGGATGAAAGCCGGACGAGAGACTGACGGAAGCCCCAATCAAACGGCAAAACTCCCTCCAAAATTGAGACGTGAACTGCGGACCTCTGTCGGAAACGACGTCAGACGGAAGGCCATGAATTCGGAAAACATTCTCGATAATGATCTGAGCCGTCTCCTTAGCAGAAGGGAGCTTATCGAGAGGAATGAAATGAGCAGCCTTAGAGAATCTATCGACAACCGTAAGAATAACTGTCTTCCCCGCTGATGAAGGCAGTCCGGTGATAAAATCTAAAGCGATGTGAGACCACGGTCGAGAGGGAATGGGAAGCGGTCTGAGACGGCCGGCAGGAGGAGAGTTCCCAGATTTAGTCTGCGCGCAGACCGAACAAGCGGCGACAAATCGACGCGCGTCACGTTCCCGAGTGGGCCACCAGAAACGCTGGCGAATGGAAGCGAGCGTACCCCGAACGCCGGGGTGGCCGGCTAACTTGGCAGAGTGGGCCCACTGAAGAACGGCCGGACGAGTAGGAACGGGAACGAACAGAAGGTTCCTAGGACAAGCTCGCGGCGACGGAGTGTGAGCGAGTGCTTGCTTTACCTGCCTCTCAATTCCCCAGACAGTCAACCCGACAACACGCCCCTCAGGGAGAATCCCATCGGGGTCGGTGGAGACCTCAGAAGAACTGAAGAGACGAGATAAAGCATCAGGTTTGGTGTTTTTGAGCCCGGACGATAAGAAATAACAAACTCGAAACGAGCGAAAAACAGAGCCCAACGAGCCTGACGCGCATTAAGTCGTTTGGCTGAACGGATGTACTCAAGGTTCCTATGGTCAGTCCAAACGACAAAAGGAACGGTCCCCCTCCAACCACTGTCGCCATTCGCCTAGGGCTAAGCGGATGGCGAGCAGTTCGCGATTACCAACATCATAGTTACGTTCTGACGGCGATAAGCGATGAGAGAAAAACGCGCAAGGATGGACCTTGCCGTCAGAGAGAGAGCGCTGAGAAAGAATGGCTCCCACGCCCACCTCTGACGCGTCAACCTCAACAACAAACTGTCTAGAGATGTCAGGTGTAACAAGAATGGGTGCTGATGTAAAACGATTCTTAAGAAGATCAAAAGCTCCCTTGGCGGAAACGGACCACTTAAAGCACGTCTTAACAGAAGTAAGGGCTGTGAGAGGAGCTGCCACCTGACCGAAATTACGGATGAAACGACGGTAGAAATTAGCGAAGCCCAGAAAGCGCTGCAGCTCGACGCGTGACTTAGGAACGGGCCAATCAATGACAGCCTGGACCTTAGCGGGATCCATCTTAATGCCCTCAGCGGAAATAACGGAACCGAGAAAAGGGACAGAGGCGGCATGAAAAGTGCACTTCTCAGCCTTCACATAAAGACAGTTCTCCAAAAGGCGCTGGAGGACGCGTCGCACGTGCTGAACATGAATCGAGAGAGACGGTGAAAAAATCAGGATATCGTCCATGTAAACGAAAACAAAAATGTTCAGCATGTTTCTCAGCACGTCGTTAACTAGTGCCTGAAAGACAGCTGGAGCGTTAACGAGGCCGAAAGGAAGAACCCGGTATTCAAAGTGCCCTAACGGAGTGTTAAACGCCGTCTTCCACTCGTCCCCCTCCCTGATGCGCACGAGATGGTAGGCGTTACGAAGGTCCAATTTGGTGAAAAACCTGGCTCCCTGCAGGATCTCGAAGGCTGAAGACATAAGAGGAAGCGGATAACGATTCTTAACTGTTATGTCATTCAGCCCTCGATAATCCACGCATGGGCGCAGGGACCCGTCCTTCTTCTGAACAAAAAAAAAACCCGCTCCGGCGGGGGAGGAGGAGGAGACTATGGTACCGGCGTCGAGCGAAACCGACAAATAATCCTCGAGAGCCTTACGTTCGGGAGCCGACAGAGAGTATAATCTACCCCGGGGGGGAGTAGTTCCCGGAAGGAGATCAATACTACAGTCATACGACCGGTGTGGAGGGAGAGAAGTGGCCTTGGAACGACTGAACACCGTGCGCAGATCGTGATACTCCTCCGGCACCCCTGTCAAATCGCCAGGCTCCTCCTGTGAAGAAGAGACAGAGGAAACAGGAGGGATAGCAGACATTAAACAGGTTACATGACAAGAAACATTCCAGGATAGGATAGTATTACTAGACCAATTAATAGAAGGGTTATGGCGCACTAGCCAGGGATGACCCAAAACAACAGGTGTAAAAGGTGAACGAAAAATTAAAAAAGAAATGGTTTCGCTATGATTACCAGAGACAGTGAGGGTTAAAGGCAGCGTCTCACGCTGAATCTTGGGGAGAGAACTACCATCTAAAGCGAACAAGGCCCTGGGCTCCCCTAACTGTCTGAGAGGAATGTCATGTTCCCGAGCCCAGGTCTCGTCCATAAAACAGCCCTCCGCCCCAGAGTCTATCAAGGCACTGCAGGAAGCAGATGAACCGGGCCAGCGGAGATGGACCGGAAAGGTAGTGCGTGATCCAGAAGGAGAGGCCTGAGTAGTTGCGCTCACCAGTAGCCCTCCTCTTACTGATGAGCTCTGGCTTTTACTGGACATGAGGTGACAAAATGACCAGCGGAGCCGCAGTAGAGACAGAGGCGATTGGTGATTCTCCGTTCCCTCTCCTTGGCCGAGATGCGAATACCCCCAGCTGCATAGGCTCAGCATCCGAGCCGGCGGAGGAGGGTGGCAGTGATGCGGCAGGTGGCAGTGATGTGGAGAGGGGAGCAACGGAGAACGTGAGCTCCTTTCCACGAGCTCGGCGACGAAGATCAAACCGTCGCTCTATGCGAATAGCGAGAGCTATTAAGGAGTCCAGACTGGAAGGAACCTCCCGGGAGAGGATCTCATCCTTAACCTCGACGTGGAGACCCTCCAGAAAACGAGCGAGCAAAGCCGGCTCGTTCCAGTCACTAGAGGCAGCGAGAGTGCGAAACTCAATAGAATAATCCGTTATGGATCTATTCCCCTGACATAGGGAAGACAGGGCCCTGGAAGCCTCCTCGCCAAAAACAGAACGGTCAAAACCCCGTATCATCTCCTCCTTAAAGTCCTGATACTGGTTAATACACTCAGCCCTCGCCTCCCAGACTGCCGTGCCCCACTCACGCGCCCGTCCGGTAAGGAGAGAAATGACGTAGGCGATGCGGGCTGCGCTCCTGGAGTAAGTGTTGGGCTGGAGAGAGAACACCACATCACACTGAGTGAGGAATGAGCGGCACTCAGTGGGCTCCCCAGAGTAACACGGCGGGTTGTTGATCCTGGGCTCCGGAGACTCGGAAACCCTGGAAGTGGGCGGTGGATCGAGGTGGAGTTGGTGAACCCGTCTTGTGAGGTCGGAGACTTGGACGGCCAGGGTCTCAACGGCATGTTGAGCAGCAGACAATTCCTCCTCGTGTCTGCCTAGCATCGCTCCCTGGATCTCGACGGCGGAGTGAAAAGGGTCCGGAGCCGCTGGGTCCATTCTTGGTCTGATTCTTCTGTTATGAACTTGAGTGAAGACCCAAAAGCGGTTTTAACAGAAAACAGAGTTCTTTAATGAAAATACAGGAATGGCATAAATCCTCTTCCAACGTTGTCAGCGGAACAAAAAGAACGTTAGTATAGTGCAGGATGCTCCTGCCAGGCAGACTCCGACAGGACAGGACAAGGTGGAAGCAAACGAGACGACAGCTTGCTTCTGGCATCAAAAAACACAAACAAGAATCAGACCCAGAAAGTAGCAGGAACAGAGAGAGAAATAGAGACCTAATCAGAGGGGGAAGAGAGAACAGGTGGGGAAGAGTGAAAGAGCTAGTTAGGGCAGATGTAGAACAGCTGAGGAATGAGAGACAGAGAAGGTAACCTAAAAAGACCAGCAGAGAGAGAGAATGAAGAGAAAGGACAGGAACAGACATAACAAGACATGACAACAACAAGTAAATTAAGGTTGGGTTTTGATTACAATTATGTCAACAATTCATACCCCCTTTTGCCAAGCTCCATGTTAAAATCCCCACATCCACCTACTTCACTTCACTTCACTTCATTGAATGGGGCTCCGTTGTTTCATCTCCCCAACGCATTCAAATGATCACTATCGTTTGAGACTACAAAGGCCCTGTGTGGATTGACCACGCCTCTCTGGTTTGACATGCTTCCAGCAGGATGCACAGCCAACTATGGTTTGCATCCCCTGCCGACGGACCCTAGTACCCTAGTACCCTAGCTAAAATCGTCCCTTTCCTAAATTAGCCTGGGATGGAGATAGGATTTGGACTTGTGGTTTTACTTAATTCTCCGTACTGGCCAATGATTATAATGGCAATTCTGATCCAACCATAAATTCATACATTCTGCTCCTGGCCTGTGAGGATGGAATGTTCAATACATGCAGCTTGATGTAGCTAGTAAGCTAATGCTTAGTAGCTGGGTCATCGTTGCCCATGAAAGGAGGCAAATCATTCGATTACACCATAGCCTACTTGTCATCAGTATATTTTTGTTATATGACATTTTCTGAAATTGACTATATTAAATTAGAATTGTAATTGTGCACACATTAATGTCAGACATGCATCTACCCCAATGTTCTGTTTCTGATGACTGGGATTAATGCATGAGCAGATTTCAGGAGCAGGACCAGACACCCTCTTTGTGACTGATTATTGACATAAAGCCTTGCACCTGCTAGTGCTATCTGGCTTATATGATTAGGATGTTCATAATGCTTCTTGACAGTGTCATAAAGTGTATTTTCTCCACCTAGTGAAGTGACACAGGATGGTCATAATGCTTCTTGACAGTTTCATCAAGTGTATTTACTACACGTTATTTAAAATATGAAGCAGAATTCATTACAACAACAAAGGACTCCAGAAAAAAAACATATTTGAATGAATGTTGGTTTTGAAACTCTTACGTCATAACCAGAAATAAAATAACGCAATATATGTCACAATAGGTGTAAATGTATGGGTCATGACAGTGTTATGACCAATTTGGTCGGCTGTTATGACACAGTTATGACCGTGTCATAATGTGTTATGACGCTGTGTCAAGTAAAGTGTTACCCAAAACAGTTAGTTGAGAATATCTAGAGAAATTTAGCAATTGCATTCTTCTCATATTACTCTGTAGGTTACTGACCTATTCAAAGCTTCCTGCAGAATCTCACCATACATCTGCCTGGAGTTACTGAACTCAACCTGTAGGAGGTTTGTTTGCTGTGATTGAGTGTACAGTTTCCTTTAACAACTACTGCTGCAGAACGTAGCAATTACTCTAATATGTTACTCTGCATTATGCCATTGTGTCATTTGCCCTGTTTCATTAAAGAGAAGAAGAGGACGTTTGGCAAACAGAGAGAGAATTGATTCTCACAGCTATACCTTAGTTATTTATGGGAAAGGTACCCAGGATGAATAATACAGTCATTCTAGCACTGCTTTGCTGAACACACAGCTGTTGATTGTCTGATGATAATTGGAAGAATGCAATGGCAGAGGCTATCAAACCCATTGGTAAGCAGATGACCTGAAAATCCTGTTCTGCCTAAAATAATGAGATATCCGTATGAGGCAAAAGTACTGTGATAATGGCAATTTGCCACAGCCTGTTTGTATTATTAGACCCAGGGTCTCAGTGAATATAAATTCTCTTTCATTATTATTAGGTTTGTTATGCTAATGGAACAGGACCCAGTTAAAGGAACTAATTTACGTAAAAATCCACTCACTGTGACTAGTGTCTATTTTTTTTGTTGGCAAGGTTGGGTAAATGTTCAACAGCTGTCAGGATGAAAAAATATGCACAAATTAAAAGGACTTGAAGTGGAAAGCAAAATATTTATTTGGGATGTGTATCGAACTTTCAAAGTATTAATGAACACTGAACAAAAATATAAACCCAACATGCAAAGTGTTGGTCCCATGTTTTATGAGGTGAAATGTTTGTGCAGAAATGTATTTACATCACTGTCAGTGCATTTCTCCTTTGTGTGGGCGAGTGGTTTGCTGATGTCAATGTTGTGGACAGAGTGCCCCATGGTGACTGTGGGGTTATGTTATGGGCAGACATAAGCTATGGACAACGAACACAATTGCATTTTATCGATGGCAATTAGAATGCACAGAGATGCAGTGACGAGATACTTTGGCCCATTGTATTGCCATACAGCCGCCGCCATCACCTCATGTTTCAGCATTATAATCCACGGCCCCATGTCGCAAGGATCTGTACACAATTCCTGGAAGCTGAAAATGTCCCAGTTCTTGGAGACACCAGTCCCCCATTGATGGTCTGGATCGGCGTGTGTGTGATAGCGGGTTCCAGTTCCCACAATTTGGCACAGCCATTGAAGAGAAGTGGGACAACATTACACAGGCCACAATCAACAGCCTGATCAACTATGCGAAGGAGGAAAATGGTGGTCACAACAGATACTGACTGGTTTTATGATCTACACCTCTACCTTTTATTAAGGTATTTGTGACCAACAGATTCATATGAAATCCATAGACTAGGGCCTAATGAATTCATTTCAATTGTCTGACGAAGGGCTGAAAGATTGTCAAGGACTCAGCCGAGCCAATGACTGTTCACTCTCCATCTGGCAAGCGGTATCGGAGTATTGGGTCTCAGAGAAACAGGCTCCAAGACAGCTTCTACCACCAGGCCATCAGACTGCTGAAAACTAAACCTGGCTGTCTCCCTGCACAGACCTGCACCTTAGAGACTATTTTACATGGGAGAGACTATATGCACCTTAGAAATGTTTTTAATTTTAATTTACCTTAAAACTTTCACATGCATTAACCCTATGGGGGATGATGTAGTTCTCATCCATCCTGGAGAACACAAAGAGAGGGGATGAAATGCATTGCACTTGAATTCCACACACACATGCACACGTACACACACACACACAGTCAACACTGTTAATGCAGTGTAAATACAGTCCATTATTACTATGTGTACTACAGTACTTCTTCTATTAATTCTACAACTTGTTATTTTGACTTGACCTGTTTCATTGTTATTATTGATTCACGTACTGCATTGTTGGGGGAGCAAACAAATAACCATTTCGCTGCATAAGCTTTTATACCTGCTGTAAACTGTGAAATGACCTACCTTAAAAAGACACTCAGGATGCTTAGATTAACCTGTGGATCTACACTGTATCAGTCCATGTGTGTTTCACTGACTTCACTCAGGCTCTCACAGACAACAATTAACCAAAGCTCTGGTCCCCTTCATCTGTGTTGTCAAGGCAACACAAATCCATCAACCTTTCCAAACAATGTGTGTGTGTGTGTGTGTGTGTGTGTGTGTGTGTGTGTGTGTGTGTGTGTGTGTGTGTGTGTGTGTGTGTGTGTGTGTGTGTGTGTGTGTGTGTGTGTGTGTGTGTGTGTGTGTGTGTGTGTGTGTGTGTGTGTGTGTGTGTGTGTGTGTCCGTCCAGGAGTTTAACAAATGCTCAATTAAGAAACTGACAGAAAACTCCACAGTTACAAAATGTTATTCTTTTAAATTATGTTGATGAGAAACCCTGAATGATGGTGGTGGATGAAGGTACCCATGGTGAAACTGGCTATTTTCATTCTGGCAAAAGTCCTCTCAGGTGTGATGGACTACAGACAGCCCCTCTGGCTCTGTAGAAGTGCTTTATATGGGACCCACGCTGACAGCTGAAACACACTCACACTGCTTTCACCGCACTTCATCCAACACTGTGCCTGCTTTCAGCTGGGGAGCCAAAACATTAGGCCTGCACATCATTATCACCCTTTACAGAATGATGCCCTGCGAGGATAAGAAGGGGGGGAAAAGCTTCCAACCTGCTCCCATCTGCTTCATAATAATACCAGACCATTTCAGTCAGTCACTTTAGTAGGCTGTGGGCAGCTGTGTGTTAGAAAACCCACAAATTACACCCAAAAAGATGATAGAGCAGAAAAGGTACTTTTTTGTAGGTTAAGCCTGGCTATATGTATTTTTGCAGAGGGCACTTGTGCTTTGAGTTGACATGAGTGCTTCTGGAAGTTGTTTCATTTTCTGAACGGCCAAGAAGGGAGAGGGAGGAATGGGATGATGGCTACCTTGTGCGAGAGCGGCCAATTTTCCAATCAGTCCATTTCCCACTTGTGCTGGGGGCTAAAAGTGGTCCTAGAGAGCCCTGTTCCCAGGAGGCCAATGCTCACGAATGCTATTTTTGTCAACCTTTTTTAGTCATGTTGCAGTGTGAGTAGCATCACTGACAGTGTTAAATGTAATGACATTTGTAGGTACAGAAAGGTTTCCCAAATTGAGACAAAATTCACAAAATTTTTGACCCAACTGCCTGACATTAAGAACATGCATGGCTTCAAGCTGCTTAGGCAGATATTGTTGGAATCCTGAGAGTTCAATAAGGGTCTGTAGCCACATACTAGTCTGGTAATCCATTCAAATTATTCCAGTGGACCCCATCTCACAGAGGTTAAGGCCCAAGTAATTAACACAACACACTGTTATCACGCCTCCAGTCTTGCATTGACTTTCCCTCCACCGCTAATGAAAAAATGATAAGATTTCTGGAGAAAGGTGTGAAAAGTCCAAGCACTGCAATTATTTCTGCATTAATTTCTCCCAACATAGTGTTTTTTGTGATTTTTGGGAATAGACAGCCCATCATTAAAAAACACTCATAAGCCATGTGTTGGCAATCACCTTTGAGCTCTGGAGCAGTGGAGGCTCCTTAGAGGAGGAAGGGGAGGGCCATCCTCCTCAGTGAATTTAATAAAATATAAAACATTTTTAAAAAGTGAGAAGAAAAAAAAGTTATCCTTTTTAGATAGAACTATACTAAATATATTCAAGTCACCAAATAATTGATTAATACACACTGCTTTGAAATCAAGGTGTACAGAAGTCTCAACAGCACTCTGTGGGGTAGCACCATGGTGTTGCCAGAGGACAGCTAGTTTCAGTCCTCCTCTGGCTACATTGACTTCAGTATAAAACCCAAGGAGGCTCATAGTTCTCACCCCCTTCCATGACGTCCTCCAACTTATCAGAGCTCTTGCAGCATTCACTAACATGTTGTCCACCCAATCAAAGGATCAGAGAATGAATCTAGTATTGTTAACTAGATTTTGTTTGATTTATTTCACTTTCACTTAGCTAGCGAATGCAGCTATCTAGTTTAGCCTACTCGAACACCCGCTCAAACAGAGAGGGATGCTATGTTAGCTAGCTGGTTATGGCTACCAAAGTAATTTATTGCCACCGGGGCCTGCCGGTGTAACTGCTAAACTGCATGCTGACTATACACTCTACTGCATGATTGTAGTGGGTTAATCAATGCATTAGCTCTAGTAGCTATGTTGACTATGACGTTAGCTAATATGGTGACAACTATATAGCCTGTGTGTAGCGGTTAGCGCTTATGATATAAAGGTTTGGAATTTATACTTTTTTGGGCCTAGTCACAGACAGTCATTGTCTTGTGGACTGAAGACCACGAGCGAAGGGAAAAGGTGAGGAGGAGAGCCCGTAGATGTGAGAAAGAATTATACCATGAGCAACATTATCATGCTGGTTGTGTGTGGCTGCAATGAACGTGACCTGTGTTTGCGTGTGATCAGGGTGTATTCAGACCGCCGATTCTGTTAAAATGTTTCTTAAACGGAAGCAAACCAAATGAAATGGGCATAAACATACCTGAATTTGTCAAATAGAAACTCTCGTTTGCAACTGTTGGACTAAAGACCACACCCTAGATCAGCTGGATTCGGGTAAGAGTGTGTAAGGCGGTATTGAATGTATCACTATCTGTCACCTTAATTACTCAAATTTTTCTCTCGACCTGTGCACCTACATTCTAAACTGTCATTAATAGGCTAGGTTGTAGCAACCTTATGATGGGTGTAGAGAAAATCTGGGTGAATGGAATATGAGTGACAGTCATCCATTATGCTGTAATAGAAATAAGGCCAGGCTCCTAAAAAAAACAATAGTCCTCCTTCATCTTAAACGTCACTGACCTCATTTTTTAATCGAAGCGTGAGATAATGCACACAATTTGAACAGGCATTGAAGCTAGAATCCTTAGTTCTACAACCATTTCTGGACTTATAAGTGCATGATATACACTGAGTGTACAAAACATGACATAGACTGACCAGGTGAATCCAGGTGAACACTATGATCCCTTATTGATGTCACAAGATAAAGTTGAATACATTTTTTAAAACCTAGAGACAATTGAGACATGGATTGTATATGTGTACCATTCAGACGGAGAATGGACAAGACAAAATATGTAAGTGCCTTTGAACGGGGTATGGTAGTAGGTGCAAGGCACACTGGTTCGAGTGAGTCAAGAACTGCAACACTGCTGGATTTTTTATCTCAACAGTTTCCTATGTGTATCAAGAAGGGTCCACCACCCAAAGGAAATCCAGCCAACTTCACACAACTGTGGGAAGCATTGGAGTCAACATGGGTCAGCATCCCTGTGGAATGCTTTCGACACCTTGTAGAGTCCATGCTCCAACAAATTGAGGCTGTTCTGAGGGCAAAAGTGGATGTAACTCAATATTGATTCTTGAAGAATAAAACTTACAAATGCCCTCATGAGCTTAGTTCAATTGTCGTACCCCATCAGAACCCCAAAATATAATCTTGTTATACTCCAATGTTTATAAACCATGTAAATGTAAACAGAGACTGTATAGCCTCAAAACATGGATGCTTAGTTCTTGCAGCCATAGCTCTATGACTTTGAGAGTGGTTACATTATTCCAGCCCTACCACTCAGATTTTTACCAAAACAGAGGCGGGGTGCACACTTTGTTATTGTTTAAGGACTCTAGCTTTAAACTCCCCTTACACAAGTAAGGGTAATGTATGATCATGCTCAGGTATGTATTTACATCTCCCACACACGTTCTCTGTTGCTCTCTTTCTCCTTTTTTTCCCCTTCCGCTCGTCTATCCCTCTCCCAATCACATATACATTAACACCCACAAAGCAAAGAAGAAAAGAAGTTGAATACTGGGAGGCCACATAATACTAAAGCACCCGGGTTGACAGAATCAGTATTGGCATGTATGACAAAGACAGAGGGTCTCCAAAGAGAACTGATATATTGAATATGGTGCTAAAAATGACAAGTGACAACATAGGGTCTGTCTAGAGCTGACAGACAAGCTAACGACCAGAGACCTCCATGACAGATGCTCCCAAACATGTCAAGGAAAGAGAGGACACTGGGGAGCATCACTATAGGACCTACCAGTAGATTAATTCTCTCCTAAATAACAATGACTCACAGGAAAATGGAAACTCCCGATTTGACCGTCTGACATAGCATTCAGAGAACAAAGACCCACTGCTCTTTATTTCACTGGTCTCTCTCGCTGTAATATGTGATTGCACAATTTTCACAAAACCATGACATTTCAAGGGGTCTATACTTGCGAACGTTTAAGCTAAAACTTTTTTTAATCTATCTCAAAATGTGCACCAGCCAATTAAAATCGTTGACGTAGCTGCACATCATAAAACACTACATTAGATGTTTCCATTTGATATGTCACGATGTATCAGAATAAGATAAGACCCAGATGCAGACTGTTTTGAAGTAACAATGTTTATTACAGCAACAGAGGCAAAGGTACAGGACGGCAGGCAGGCTCAGGGTCAGGTCAGGCAGAGTGGTCAGGTTGGCGGGTTCAGGGTCAGGACAGGCAAGGGTCAAAAACCAGGAGGGTGAGAAAAAGAGAGGCTGGGAAAAAACAGGAGCTGACAGGACAAATGTTGGTAAGCTTGAGAAATAAGTTGAACTGACAACAGAAAACACAGGTATAAGTACACAGGGGATAATGGGGAAAATGGGGAAGATGGGCGACACAAGCACAAAGAAAAGGTGAAACAGATCAGGGTGTGACAGTACTCCCCTCCCCCCAGGGGCGCCACCTGTCGTTCTACCTGGGTGTATACCTGGCTGACCGGGGTGCCGGCAGTGGAAGTCAGTGTTGAGGGCTGGGTCCAGGATGTCTCTAGCAGGGACCCAGCACATCTCCCTGGGGCTGATGGGAACACTTGAAGGGAGATAGGCCAGTGGCAGAGCAGGTAAGGGTTTTGCAGGGATATATTCGACCCACACAAGCTGGTCTTACCAGGTGGTGGTGTTAGCGGAAACCAGGCAGCGCAGGCTGGTCTCAAGGTCCTGGTTGGCTTGCTTCGACTGGGGGTGGAACCCGGATGACAGGCTGGCCGATGACCAGTGCAGAACACCTTCCAGAACTAGGACGAGAACTGAGAACCTGGTCGGAGACCATGTTCACGGGCAGTCCATGGATCCGGAAGACATGCTGCACCATGAGCTGGGCCGTCTCTATTCTGTGCACAAAGTGTGCAAGCAGCGATGAATGCGGACATGTACGGGACCATGGTAGGCCACCAAAAGCACTGTCGCACAAAGGCCAGGGTGGCAGGCCAGTCTGGAGGAGTGGGTCCACTCCAAGACCACGGACGGTGTCGGGAACAAACATCCAGTTATCAGGATCCCCCCCGGGTTTGGCTGGGAACGCTGCTCCTCACAGACCTGCTTCCCTATTCCTCAGCTGAGTGCCGTCGCCAGGCATAAGGTGGGAAGGATGGTCTCGGGTTCTCCTTTCCATGGCATTGAGGCGATGTGGGAGAAGAAGGTGCAGGAATGTAGCTTGAGGTCAAGGGCAGAACACTGGGACAGGACAGCCCCTACTCCAATGTCCGAATCTTCCTCCACTCCAAACTGACGAGATGCGTCCGGATGAACCAAGATGGGAGCTGTGGTGAAGCGATGTTTGAAGTCCCGGAATGCCCAGGTAGCAGCTGGGGGCCATGTGAACAGAACCTTGGGTGAGGTGAATGCTGACAGGGGGAAGATAGGGTGCTGTAACCCTGGATAAAGCGGCAATAGAAAATGGCAAACCCGAGGACACGTTGCAGCTGCACCCTGGACGTAGGCTGAGCCCAATCCATCACTGCTCTCACGCAAGGTCCTGTCCTTCTTATGCACAAAGAAGAACCTTGCACTGGCAGGAGAAGAAGAAGGTCAGATGAATCCTGCAGCTAAGGAGTCCCCAATGTAAGTCTCCATCGCCTTGGTCTCTGGTCTCAACAGAGAGTACAGTCATCCCCGGGGCAGAGTCGTGCTAGTGAGAAGGTCAATCCCACAGTCATAAGGTCCATGCAGTGGAAGCGAAGTGGCCCTGGCCTTGTTGAACACCTCCTGGAGGTCCTGGTACTCCGCGGGAATGGCGGAGAGGTCCGTGGTGACTTTCGAGCCCCCAGGAAGACGTCCCAGGGCAGGTTGTGCTAACTTCAGACAATGGCCATGGCAGAACGGCCTCCAGCCCATGATGTCACCAGTAGACCAGGTAATGAGGGGATTGTGTCGCTGGAGCCAGGAGAATCCCAATACCACGGTATTCTGAGGAGACTTAATGAGCAGGAATTGGATAGCCTCACTGTGGTTCCTTGACACAAGTAGGTTGATGGGAGTGGTTATGTGGGTGATCCACCTATAGAGAGCCCGTCCAGTGCTCTAACGTCCATGGGAATGGAGAGGGGCTGAGTGGAAATACCCAGCTCGGAAGCCAGGGTAGAGTCCATGAAGCTCTCATTGGTCCCAGAGTCTATGAGGACCCTGTGCGATCTCGACTGGTTCCTCCACAGCAAAATGGCATGAAAGGGGGTGCGAGTAAGGGAATAAGAAGTTTCCCATATGTCCCACCAGAGTACTCCCTCCTGCCGGTGAGTCTGGATTTAGTGGACAGGTGGACACAAAATTACCACGAGTCCCGCAATACAGGCAACTCTTGGTTTGGAGCCTGTATAGCCGTTCAGCTGGAGACAACCCAGTTCTGCCTAGTTCCATATGCTCGGGAAGAGGTGGATCAGCAGTCTTCGGTGACTCTCGGGGGAACTCGGGTAACCTTGAGTTCTCTTGGCAACGGGGCTGTCGGGGACTTCCAGGATGCCTCGGAGAAAATGTAGAATCCTTGGACAGGCGAGTGCAATTGAATCTCCTGTCCCTCCTTTGATCCCGTGTCACCCATCGATCCTGACAGTGCTGGAACTTGTCGAACAGCGCTTCCGTGTTCCAGGCACTCTCCGCTGCCAACATGTGGAAATCCACCGTATAATCTGCAACATTGCGGGATTCCTGTCGAAGCTGGAGTAGCTACCGGGCAGCCTCTCTCCTGGACAATTGGGCATCGAAAACCTTATTGTCCTCCACCACGAACTCCTCCAGACTGAAGCACATTGTCGGCTGTTGTTCCCATACTTCAGTAGCCTAGGTGAGACACCTTCCGGATATCAGCGTGATGAGGTACGATATCTTAGAGCCATCCGAGGGGAAGGAGGAGGGCTGAAGCTCGACAATGAGGGCACACTCAGCGAGAAACGCCCGTCAGGTGCCCGGCTCTCCATCCAAGCATTCCGGGGGAGGTAAGCGAGGTTCCCAGGAAAACTGGGATGACCGGTGAGACGGCGCTACTAACAACTGGGCTACTGGGGCTGTGAGATTACCGTCATGGTAGGCTGCCTCCCAGAAAACCCATGGAATTGCTCCAGCAATGAGTTCAAATCTTGATCATGGCATTCGGCCAAGGTCTGGACCCCCCCACAAGGCCATGAAGCAACTCCTCATGTCTACCAATGGTGGCTCCTTGGGAGGAGATGGTGTCGCGAAGCTTGTCCGAGTCTCCTGGGTCAGTCATGGCCAGTTCGTACTGTCACATATTAAGGTAAGACCCAGATGCAGACAAGATTGACGTAACTACAGTTTAATAAGCCAACAGGGGCAGGCAAAAATACAGGTCAAGGGCAGGCAGGGGTCAGTAATCCAGATAGGTGGGGCAAAGGCACAGGATGGCAGGCAGGGTCACGGTAGGCCTAAATCAGTAATCCAGATAGGTGGGGCAAAGGTACAGGACGGCAGGCAGGCTCAGGATCAGGGCAGGCAGAAATGGTCAACACTGGGAAAACTAGTAAACAGGAACAATCGTGAGATAGTAACAGAGGGAAAAATGCTGGAAGACTTGACGAACTGGCAAGACAAACAGACAAACAGAGAACACAGGTATAAATACACAGGGGACAATAGGGAAGATGGACGACATCTGGAGGGGAGTGGAGACAATCACAAAGACCGGTGAAACAGATCAGGGTGTGACAGTACATAGATCCATTCATCTTTGCCTCGGTCCTGACTAGTTCCCAGTCCCTGCCACTGAAAAACATCCCCACAGCATGATGCTACCACCACAATGCTTCACTGTAGGGATGGTGCCAGGTTTCCTCCAGACGTAATGCTTGGCATTCAGGCCAAAGAGTTCAATCTTGGTTTCATCAGACCAGATAATCTGGTTTGTCATGGTCTGAGAGACTTTAGGTGCCTTTTGGCAAACTACAAGCGAGCTGTCATGTGCCTTTTACTGAGAAGTGGCTTCCGTCTGGCCACTCCACCATAAAGGCCTGATTGGTTTGCTGCAGAGATGGTTGTCCTTCTGGAAGGTTCTCCCATCTCCACAGAGGAACTCTAGAGCTCTGTCATAGTGACCATCAAGTTCTTGGTCACCTTCCTGACCAAGGCCCTTCTCCCCAGATTGCTCAGTTTGGCCGGGCATCCAGCTCTATGAAAAATCTTGGTGGTTCCAAACTTCTTCCATTTAAGAATGATGGAGGCCACTATTTGCATTGCTTTAAGGATTTGCATTGCTTAAGTTGCACATGATGATAATGTTTGATAGGCTATATTGTTTGCCAGCTTGCTATCAATAATGTTTGGGGAGTTGTAGCGATGAGAGAAGATTGAAAAAATTGGGGAGAAAAATACACTATATTATTTAGGCTAAAAGTAAATGAAGGATGTTTCTTGTCTAGCCTGAGTGCCAGTCTTTTTAGCTAACATGACCCTCTGTGTTTTTGAAACATGTCAGGGATTTTTTAAATATGTGACAACATTCAAATGGATGACGACTAACATGTACCACCAGACAAAATGCTGATAGGCACAGTATCTGTATCGACTGTCAATGACAATAGAAGATGAAAGATACATGTACTATTTGCAAATCACTGCTTTTACAGTATTTTGTAAAGGGTTGTTAATTCTACATGTAACTGTTTCACTTAAAATGTATCAAAACACTTTGTTAGTTCAGAATTTGCACTGGTTCAAAGGAAGAGGAAGCTTGGTCAGTAGCTACAAAGTGGTATGTGAAGAGTGCCATCTTCCTGCATCATACATATGTCTGTATATATTGAACTTTGCCTGCTGAACCCATGGGTTGAGGTAAACTCTATGCAGGACGGAGTGTGATGCACTCCACCCCTCCTGCCACCTGACTGCTCCTGTCCATATCCTACAATAGATTACATAGATAGAAGGGACTTCATCAACCACTTGACTCAAAGTCTGAACCTCACCCACTCAAGCCATGTTTGTGCAATGTACACATGTAGCCAACACCTGCAGGTATATTAGTTCTGGGATTTGTCCCCAGGGAAAGATCTAACAGCCGAGAGACAAGACTAATATTGTGCAAGGAGAGACGAGACAGTGATAGAATATCATGTTGATAGCTGGGCTGACTGAAGACTGGGCATTCAACTCACAGTGGTTGATATCATTTCCAGCATACATGTCTTTACATTAAGTGATACAACATTGCAAGCTACTTTTGTAGCCTTGTGTTGTAAAACGAGTGTCTTATGAAACATTCCAGACACTGGTACTTCTTGCTATCTTGGCATACCTGTGATTTGACAGAGAAATATCATCTAAGTACTGTAGATAGACTAGCCAGGTGTAGCTATCCCCAAGCTATGTTAGCTAGATAGCTGATGTCAGGTTGGTTAAAACCTTTTAGGGATAGGGGATAGCATTTTCACTTTGGATGAATTGCGTGCCCATAGTGAACTGGCTCCTAGTCTGTCCCAGATGCTAATATATGCATATTATTATTACTATTGGATAGAAAACACTCTGGAGTTTCTAAAACTGTTTGAATGAAGTCTTTGTGTATAACAGAATTCATATGGCATGCAAACTTCCAAAAAGGAAGTGGAAATTCTGGGGCTGGTTGATGTTGAACTCATCGTCTATTCACATCCCAGTAAGATATGGATCTTCCTACACCTTCCACTAGATGTCAACAGTCAGTAGAACGTAGAATGAAGCCTCTCGTGTGATGTGGGGCCTGATGGCAGCTATTTGAGTCAGGGGTCTGGCAGAATGCCAGTTCATGGTCACGTGCATTACTCATGATATCGCCATGCGTTCCATTACTCTGTAGACAAAATTAATGCTCCGGTTGGAACGTTATTGGATATATATGATAACAACATCCTGAAGATTGATTCTCTACCTAATTTGACCCGTTTATTCGACCTGGAATATAACTTTTTAAAGTTTTCGTCCGAGTTTGCCTGGACCGGCGCCAGCGTTTGAACATGTGAACTCAACCTGCTAGCAAAAGTAGCTAATTGGACACTAGTAATGGACATTATCGAACAAAACAACTATTTATTGCAGAACTAGGATTCTTGGCACTGCATTTTGATGAAAGATCATCAAAGGTAAGGGAATATTTATGATGTAATTTCATATTTCTGTTTCGTATTTCTGAGCGCCGTCTCATATTATTGCATGTTATGCTTTTTCCGTAAAGTTTAAAAAAAATCTGACACAGCGGGTGCATTAAGAACAAGTGTATCTTTAATTATATGTAAAACATGTATCTTTCATCAAAGTTTATTATGAGTATTTCTGTTATTTGACGTGGCTCTCTGTAATTACTCCGGATATTTTGGAGGTATTTCTGAACATGGCGCTAAATGTAAACCCAAGATTTGTGGATATAAATATGCACATTATCGAACAAAACATAAATGTATTGTGTAACGTGATGTTCTATGAGTGTCATCTGATTAAGATTATCAAAGGTTAGTGGTTAATTTTATCTCTATTTCTGCTTTTGTGACTATCTTTGGCTGGGAAAAATTACTGTTTTTTTATTTTTTACATTTTTTTAAATTTCACCTTTATTTAACTTCTTGCGTCGAGCAATCCCGGATCCGGGATCCTATTTATAGCCTCAAGCTCATTAGCATAACGCAACGTTAACTATTCATGAAAATCGCAAATGAAATGAAATAAATGTATTTGCTCTCAAGCTTAGACTTTTGTTAACAACACTGTCATCTCAGATTTTCAAAATATGCTTTTCAACCATAGCTAAACAAGCATTTGTGTAAGAGTATTGATAGCTAGCATAGCTATAAGCCTAGAATTCAGCCAGCAACATTTTCACAAAAACAAGAAAAGCATTCAAATAAAATCATTTACCTTTGAAGAACTTCAGATGTTTTCAATGAGGAGACTCTCAGTTAGATAGCAAATGTTCAGTTTTTCAAAAAATATTATTTGTGTAGGACAAATCGCTCTGTTTTGTTCACGTTTGGCTATAAAAAAAACCTGTATCCAGTTATAGCCTCAAGCTCATTAGCATAACGTAACGTTAACTATTTATGAAAATCGCAAATGAAATGAAATAAATATGCTATCTCTCAAGCTTAGCATTTTCTTAACAACACTGTCATCTCAGATTTTCAAAATATGCTTTTCAACCATAGCAAAACAAGCATTTTTGTAAGAGTATTGATAGCTAGCGTAGCATTTAGCGTAGCATTTAGCAGGCAAAATATTCACAAAAACCAGAAAAGCATTCAAATAAAATCATTTACCTATGAAGAACTTCGGATGTTTTCAATGAGGAGACTCTCAGTTACATAGCAAATGTTCAGTTTTTCCTGAAAGATTCTTTGAGTAGGAGAAATCGCTCCGTTTTGCACATCACGTTTGGGTACCAAAAAAAACAGAAAATTCAGTCATAAAAACGGCGAACTGTTTTCCAAATTAACTCCATAATATTGACTGAAATACGGCAAACGCTGTTTAGAATCAATCCTCAAGGTGTTTTTCACATATCTCTTCATTGATATATCGTTTGTGGAAGTCTACTTTCTCCTCTAGATCCAATGGAAAAATACTTGCAGCTGAAGATGACGCACCAATTTCGACGGAGGACACCGGGCGGACACCTGGCAAATGTAGTCTCTTATGGTCAATCTTCCAATGATATGCCTACAAATACGTCACAATGCTGCAGACACCTTGGGGAAAAGGCAGAAATTGTGGGCTCATTCCTGTCGCATTCACAGCTATATAAGAAGACATTGGAAAACAGAGCTTCAAAAATTTTGCTCATTTCCTGTTTAAAGTTTCATCTTGGTTTCACCTGTAGCATCAGTTCTGGGGCACTCACAGATAATATCTTTGCAGTTTTGGAAACGTCAGAGTGTTTTCTTTCCAAAGCTGTCAATTATATGCATAGTGGAGCATATTTTTGTGACAAAATATTGTGCTTAAAACGGGCACGTTTTTCATCCAATAATGAAATAGCGCCCCTATAGATTCAAGAGGTTAACCAGGTAGGCTAGTTGAGAACAAGTTCTCATTTGCAACTGCGACCTGGCCAAGATAAAGCATAGCACTGTGAACAGACAACACAGAGTTACACATGGAGTAAACAATTAACAAGTCGATAACACAGTAGAAAAAAAGGAGAGGAGTCTATGTACATTGTGTGCAAAGGGCATGAGGAGGTAGGTGAATAATTACAATTTTGCAGATTAACACTGGAGTGGTAAATGATCAGATGGTCATGTACAGGTAGAGATATTGGTGTGCAAAAGAGCAGAAAAGTAAATAAATAAAAACAGTATGGGGATGAGGTTGGTAAAAATGGGTGGGATATTTACCGATAGACTATGTCCAGCTGCAGCGATCGGTTAGCTGCTCAGATAGCAGATGTTTGAAGTTGGTGAGGGAGATAAAAGTCTCCAACTTCAGCGATTTTTGCAATTCGTTCCAGTCACAGGCAGCAGAGCACTGGAAAGAAAAGACGGCAAATGAGGTGTTGGCTTTAGGGATGATCAGTGAGATACACCTGCTGGAGCACGTGCTACGGATGGGTGTTGCCATCGTGACTAGTGAACTGTGATAAGGCGGAGCTTTACCTAGCATGAACTTGTAGATGACCTGGAGCCAGTGGGTCTGGCGACTAATATGTAGGGAGGGCCAGCCGACTAGAGCATACAGGTCGCAGTGGTGGGTGGTATAAGGTGCTTTAGTGACAAAACGGATGGCACTGTGATAAACTGCATCCAGTTTACTGAGTAGAGTGTTGGAAGCAATTTTGTAGATGACATCGCCGAAGTCGAGGATCGGTAGGATAGTCAGTTTTACTAGGGTAAGTTTGGCGGCGTGAGTGAAGGAGGCTTTGTTGCGGAATAGAAAGCCGACTGTCGATTTGATTTTCGATTGGAGATGTATGATATGAAACTGGAAGGAGAGTTTACAGTCTAGCCAGACATCTAGATACTTATAGATGTCCACATATTCAAGGTCGGAACCATCCAGGGTGGTGATGCTGGTCAGGCGTGCGGGTGCAGGCAGCGAACGGTTGAAAAGCATGCATTTGGTTTTACTAGCGTTTAAGAGCAGTTGGAGGCCACGGAAGGAGTGTTGTATGGCATTGAAGCTCGTTTGGAGGTTAGATAGCACAGTGTCCAAGGACGGGCCGGAAGTATATAGAATGGTGTCGTCTGCGTAGAGGTGGATCAGGGAATCGCCCGCAGCAAGAGCAACATCATTGATATATACAGAGAAAAGAGTCGGTCCGAGGATTGAACCCTGTGGCACCCCATAGACATTGCCAGAGGACCGGACAGCATGCCCTCCGATTTGACACACTGAACTCTGTCTGCAAAGTAGTTGGTGAACCAGGCAAGGCAGTCATCCGAAAAACAGAGGCTGCTGAGTCTGCCGATAAGAATATGGTGATTGACAGAGTCGAAAGCCTTGGCAAGGTCGATGAAGACGGCTGCACAGTACTGTCTTTTATCAATGGCGGTTATGATATCGTTTAGTACTTTGAGCGTGGCTGAAGTGCACCCGTGACCGGCTCGGGACCAGATTGCACAGCGGAGAAGGTACGGTGGGATTCGAGATGGTCAGTGACCTGTTTGTTGACTTGGCTTTCGAAGACCTTAGATAGGCAGGGCAGGATGGATATAGGTCTGTAACAGTTTGGGTCCAGGGTGTCTCCCCCTTTGAAGAGGGAGATGACTGCGGCAGCTTTCCAATCCTTGGGGATCTCAGACGATATGAAAGAGAGGTTGAACAGGCTGGTAATAGGGGTTGCGACAATGGCGGCGGATAGTTTCAGAAACAGAGGGTCCAGATTGTCAAGCCCAGCTGATTTGTACGGGTCCAGGTTTTGCAGCTCTTTCAGAACATCTGCTATCTGGATTTGGGTAAAGGAGAACCTGGAGAGGCTTGGGCGAGTAGATGCGGGGGGGGGGGAGCTGTTGGCCTGAGGTTGGAGTAGCCAGGCGGAAGGCATGGCCAGCCGTTGAGAAATGCTTGTTGAAATTTTCGATAATCATGATTTATCGGTGTTGACCGTGTTACCTAGCCTCATTGCAGTGGGCAGCTGGGAGGAGGTGCTCTTGTTCTCCATGGACTTCCCAGTGTCCCAGAACTTTTTGGAGTTGGAGCTACGGGATGCAAATTTCTGCCTGAAGAAGCTGGCCTTAGCTTTCCTGACTGATTGCGTGTATTGGTTCCTGACTTCCCTGAACAGTTGCATATCGCGGGGACTATTTGATGCTATTGTAGTCCGCCACAGGATGTTTTTGTGCTGGTGGAGGGCAGTCAGGTCTGGAGTGAACCAAGGGCTATATCTGTTCTTAGTTCTGCATTTTTTGAACGGAGCATGCTTATCTAAAATGGTGAGGAAGTTACTTTTAAAGAATGACCAGGCATCCTCAACTGACGGGATGAGGTCAATGTCCTTCCAGGATACCCGGGCCAGGTCGATTAGAAAGGCCTGCTCACAGAAGTGTTTTAGGGAGCGTTTGACAGTGATGAGGCGTGGCCGTTTGACTGCGGCTCCATAGCGGATACACACAATGAGGCAGTGATCGCTGAGATCCTGGTTGAAGACAGCGGAGGTGTATTTGGAGGGCCAGTTGGTCAGGAAAACGTCTATGAGGGTGCCCTTGTTTACAGATTTAGGGTTGTACCTGGTGGGTTCCTTGATGATTTGTGTGAGATTGAGGGCATCTAGCTTAGATTGTAGGACTGCCGGGGTGTTAAGCATATCCCAGTTTAGGTCACCTAACAGAACAAACTCTGAAGCTAGATGGGGGGCGATCAGTTCACAAATGGTGTCCAGGGCACAGCTGGGAGCTGAGGGGGGTCGGTAGCAGGCGGCAACAGTGAGAGACTTTTTGCTGGAGAGAGTAATTTTCAAAATTAGAAGTTCGAACTGTTTGGGTATGGACCTGGAAAGTATGACATTACTTTGCAGGCTATCTCTGCAGTAGACTGCAACTCCTCCCCCTTTGGCAGTTCTATCTTGATGGAAAATGTTATAGTTGGGTATGGAAATCTCAGATTTTTTGGTGGCCTTCCTGAGCCAGGATTCAGACACTCCAAGGACATCAGGGTTAGCAGAGTGTGCTAAAGCAGTGAGTAAAACAAACTTAGTGAGGAGGCTTCTGATGTTGACATGCATGAAACCAGGGCTTTTTCGATCACAGAAGTCAACAAATGAGGGTGCCTGGGGACATGTAGGGCATGGGTTTACCTCCACATCACCCGCGGAACAGAGGAGGAGTAGAATGAGGGTGCGGCTAAAGGCTATCAAAACTGGTCGCCGAGAGTGTTGGGGACAGAGAATAAAAGGAGCAGATTTCTGGGCATGGTAGAATATATTCAGGGCATAATGTGCAGACAGGGGTATGGTGGGGTGCGGGTACAGCAGAGGTAAGCCCAGGCACTGGGTGATGATGAGAGAGGTGGTATCACTGGACATGCTGGTTGTAATGGGTGAGATCACCGCATGTGTGGGAGGTGGGACAAAGGAGGTATCAGGGGTATGAAGAGTGATAACTAACCTGAACAACAGTATACAAGGCATATTGACATTTGAGAGAGACATACAGCGAGGCATACAGTAATCACAGGTGTTGAATTGGGAGAGCTCGTTAAAACAGTAGCTAAAACAGTAGGTGAGACAACAACAGCTAATCAGCTAGCACAACAACAGCAGGTAAAATGTTGTTGACTAGGCAGGGAGGGTCGGATTAACTACACACAGAGCCTGAGTGCGGCTGGGGCCGACAGATAAACATAAACAAGCAGAATGGAGTACCGTGATTAATGGACAGTCCAGCATGCATCAGCTATGTAGCCAAGTGATCAGTGTCCAGGGGGCAGCGGTGGATGGGGCAGGGAAGCTAGACCGGTCGAGTATTATCCAGGTTTTAAAAAACTGGCTGGCTGTGCAGAAGGTAAAAGGTAAAAGCCGCTAGCAGTGGCTAACAATGACTAAATAGCTAGTAGCTAGTTAGCTTCTGGAGGTTCTTGAGTGTGTTATAAAAATTTAAAATAACATTGGGTGAGGCAGTTTATCGGAAGGTATAAACAAACAAGAGATTGAAAGTAAATATGGGTCCAGTGAGTGGTTGGGACGCGGCGATTCAGACGGTTAGCAGGCCTGTGCTAACAAGCTAACAGTTAGTAGGCCGGGGCTAAACAAGTTAGCAGTTAGCGGACCGGGGCTAAACAAGCTAGCAGTTAGCAGGCCGAATTAGCAAGCAAGGAGATAGCAAGGGCTAGAAAGTTAGCCTTTGGGGGACGTCGCGATGTGGTGAGTCTGTTTGTGCCTCTTCATGCGGTGACATCGATAGGATGGCCGTGGGTCCGGATATTGTAGCCCAGGAGTATGCTTCGGTGGTAGCATATGAGCTCTGGCCGGGCTAACTTCAAGCTAAGTGGGTGGAAACGCTAGCCAGGAGTAATCATCCGGGGTTGCGGTTAGCTAGTTCGCTAGTTGTGAAGATCCAGCTGAAAATGTTCCGTTTGCGGTGGGAATCCGGGGATAAAAAAAAGAATAGGTCCGTTATGCTCTGGTTAGAGTCGCGTTGTTCGAACTGGCGAGAGCTTTCCGAGCTAAAGGTTAGCTGATGACTAGTTAGCTGAAAACCGCTAGCAATGGTTTGCTGACTGATAGCTGGTAGTTAGCTGGCTAGCTTCAGTTGAGGGGTTCCGGATCCGAAGTAAATATAAATACTTTAGAAAAAAAAGCAGATCCGCGCTACATTGGGTGAGGCGGGTTGCAGGAGAGTATTTGGAAGTTGAGGTTTAGCAAAATGTTTAAAAAAATGTTTTAAAAGATATGCGAAGAAAAATATGCCAAAAAAATAAACGATATATACAAGGGACACGACACGACAAGACGTCTGACTGCTACGCCATCTTGGAAGCATTTTGGATTTGGTGGTGATCTAACATAATCATATGTTGTGTTTTCGCTGTAAAGTATTTTTTAAATCGGACACGATGGGTAGATTAACAAGATGTTTATCTTTTATTTGCTGTATTTTTTATTTCCCGTGCTGCCTTTTCAGCGGAATGTTGTGGGGGGGTTCCGCTAGTGGAACGTGTGTCCTAGACAGGTAAGGTCAGTGCATGCTTTAGCCTAAACATTTAACTGAATTAGCAGATCATCTTGAGATGGCGAGTCAGTCAGGAGGGGAGAGGTCCTCAAAACTTCTCTCCATAGCAAAGCTAGCTTAGCTTACCTCGCTGTAACATCCACACATTAAAACACAGATTTGTCCATCCTGTGTAGGACAATTTAGTCTTTAACTTTAAATACAAAGCACAGTTTGACTGTAAATTCTAAAGTAAAATAAAATATCCTTTTGTAATAGACAGCTTGTAGCAATTTATTCAGGTCATGACCTGCTCAAATGATGAACTGAATTAAATGTGGTATGTAAGCAGCTCAAGCAGGTGACCAAAGTAATCATAGAATGGGAATGGTGGTATTCACAGAATACCCTCTATATGCATGTTAAATTCTATTTCAAATGAGGTATACATTTGATCTCAAGCATCACTGTAGAGCCAGTGATATTACCATAAGAGACAGGACAATGTGTTTCCAAAGACAGACAATGGTATATGAACACACTCAATCTCTCTGTAGGGCCTTAGTGCGTTAACTACTATGTAATGGGGTTACAAAGAGGTTACAGGAGACATTGTATGGGCGATAAATATCTTAAGGGTCACCTCAATTTTTGATCCTTTAGGGTATAAATCAACGACTCTCGTCAACATTATGCACAGTAGCTTTTACAAATACATAAATGTGTTCTATTTAGGAAAAATAGATCTGACTATCAGGTTGCTGGTGAATAAGGAAAATGATTTTTCTCTCACCAGATGGAAAGATGGAGGTCAGAGAGACGGCACATAGAAAATTCACTTAGTATGCTGATTTATCAGAACCCTCTCCACCAGGCTCTAACAGCCTCCCTTCCTTCCAAAAAAGGAATTTAATTCCTGGGAAGAGAAATGCCGGGGGCCTGCAATAATCATGGTGGCTCTGAACCCCTTCAGCTCATCTTATGATGAAGGCAAACTATCAACCACTAAATACAGATGTATGGTTTTAATTTGAGCCAGTTTGCTACAGCAGGAAAATCATCCTGCAGCGACAGGAAATGTGAATTACTATGTGTATTATAATTATATATATATAATATAATTTGTAGGGGTTGATGCATTTTTCATAAGGGGAAATCAAGCCTGAAATTTCAAAGTGGAAATTACAAACTTCAGAAGCATTTTTAATCCTCAAATACACTACACATTTAATATTTTCTACAGTGGAGGAAAGTTATCCTGCGACAGGGTGGTCAAATTAAGATCCTACATCTGTAGAAATACATGATGATCTTTCTCTCCAGGAAATGCACCTAACATCCCTTATAGTTTGCATGCATATACAGGTACATTGCATGGTGATTGGGTCATGGTGTAGCACTAGCAAGGTTCCCCTCTCTCTCCCTCAAGCCACTGGGAAAAGGGGATTTAAGTACAACCGTTATAGCCTGAAGGGCAACTCTTGCCATTTCAAATCTCAATGGATTGGTTTCAAATGGAGATGAAGTTAGAGAAGGAAAGAGAGAGAGAGAGAGAGAGAGCGAGAGAGAGAGACTTGGCATCTGTGAAAAAGCATTTCACTGACACAGCCAAGTCAACTGTTAATAATATAATTTGGAGCTGCAAGACAACAGTGTTTGGAGCGCAGCTGAGAGCCCTGCTACGCAAGCACTGCACTACAAGCCCCTAATGAACTTCAGAAAAACACTGGATAGTCAATGGTGCATTTCAGCTCTTAATTAGAGTAAAGTAGACTCTTCTAATTAGTCTAATTTTCCCAGCATTAAATTGAGAGGATCATTATAGCTGCCGAGAAATCTCCATCAAACGTCAGTAGAAATGCCTTATGTAGTTTCAGCACTAAGTGGTGACAAATTATTTAAGTCTATCTCTTCTTTTTTTACAGAAGCTAAGCTATTTGTAACTGTTTCCCCGACTGCAGTTTGACTTATAATAAAGCCAAGCCACAGGCTAGCCAAAGAGCATTACATCATGAAACAAAACCACCTATCTTGCCCAGGGCCAGCTCTTGGCATAAGCGACATAAACGGTCGCTTAGGGCCCTGGGTCGCTAGGACCCCCCCCCTCCAATTGTTTAAAAAAATAATACTTTAAAAAATTTTTTTTATACAAGTTTAAGACCCCAGCTGAGTAAACAAAAAATAGTATTATAAAAAAAAAATAGTAGAGGGCCCCCAAAAGCTTGAGCCGGCCCTGCTTTAGCCCCTTTATGCTCCCCATCCATCACAGTGACTTAAATACACAACCGAACAAAACAGTAATTATGGAGGACAGAGCGACCATATACTGTAGATAAGTGTCTCTGCCCACTGCATGGCTGTCAGCATGCATACACTGTAATTAGCTCTATTAGCAGAGCTCACCTGTTCCAATCGCTATGCCAGACATAATTAGGGCTCAGGGAGAGTTGGATATTGGGTTGTTGTGCCAAGTAGAGGAAGGTAGGAGGTTTAGGAAGAGAGAAATGTGTAAATAGGTATGTAGGTAGGTACAGTAGGTAGGTAGGAGGTGGTGGTGTGCAATGCTGTTATATTTTAACCAAGACTCACTTTGAGGAGGTGGAATTTGAAATGAAAGGACAAACGAATGTGTCAAAATAGCCTATGTACTTATACATCCTGGATTACATATGGGCCCTCAGCCACATGGGATCCTATCTGACAGCCCCCAATGATTGTTAATGCCAAAATATTAAATATTCATAATGTCATCAGTGAACAACAATGACCTCTGAATCAAACCTAAAGAGAAAACATCATCAACATACTGGAACTTCAGCTTTGCAAAAAGGCATCTAGGTAATTAGGCAATCAGATTGCAGTGTAAGAAATCAATGTAAATCATTAGGATAATAACCTGTATTCCATTATTCCAAAAGTTTGAACAGCATTAAGATAGATAGCAGTGTGTTCAGCCTGGCCTCAGAGCCATACAAAACATCCTTTATGTATTTCTGAGCATTTCCAAGATGTATGATCCCTACAAATGGTCTAGTGACTTTAGACAGAAACAAAGTAAAGAGGTTGGACGGAGAGGATGGGTGAGAATCCAAAGGTTACCTTGTTCGAGTCGCGTCCGGGACAGCTGTAGCATTTTAGCTTACCCTTCCCCTAACCCTTATTCTAAACTTAACCAAATTCACCTAACCTGCTACATAAATTCACCTAACCCATGTCATTTTAGTTCCACTAACCTTTCACATAAATTATCATAACCTTTGTCGTTTGTTCACCTAACCACAAATGTTAAATCTCCTTTGTTGTTACACGCAACAAGCAACATCCTCCAAGATCTATGAGAAGTCATCTAATTCGTATGCTATTGTACGACCTGGTAAGACTAATGATACCATACATCCTAATTTGTAAGATATTTTAAGACCTGCTATTCCATTCACAATGTAACCTAACATAACATAACATATCATACTAAACACAGTCAGCCGTTGGCACCTCAGTTGGGGAGGATGGGCTCATAGAAATGGCTGGTTTCCATGTGTTTGATACCATTCCATTCACTCCATTCCAGCCATTATTATGAGCCGTCCTCCCCTCAGCAGCCTCCTGTGATACTAAATAATAAAATAATAAAAATTGTCCCGAGACGACGTTGGTTTGTTGAATGAACCTCAATGAAACTGAGACATTGTTCGACAGAATGGTTGACACATTCATCTGCAATATGACTATTTGAATATTTTTCAACTTTGTGACAATTTTGTGACACAATAATTTGCAAATAAATTCATTAAAAATCCTACAATGTGATTTTCAGGATTTTTTTTCTCATTTTGTCTGTCATAGTTGAAGTGTACCTATGATGAATATTACAGGCCTCTCTCATCTTTTTAAGTAGGTGAACTTGCACAATTGGTGGCTTGCCCCACTGTAAGAGGAACATACATTCAAAACATGAAACAAAATACATTGTATTGTTGTTGTGCACTCGTTGTGTTGGCATGTGATACATTTTATAAAGGGTGGCAGGTAGCCAAGCGGTTAAAAGCGTTATGCCAGTCATCAAAAGGTTGCTGGTTCAAATCTGTCTAATTCCTCTGGATAAGAGCATCTGCTAAATGAGTATTATTTTTCATTTTTTCAAATAAGTCTTTATCACTTACAGGGACATATTCATGATTTGACCTGCAACAGAAAAACAGGCTATTTCATATTCCATTTGTGCATTGAAATGCTGATATTTCTTTTGACATTTACTCACATTTACATGAGCGAATGGCCAACACAGGTCCTGGAGGCTTACATTCTGCAAAGTTATATCCAAGCCCACAGTGATGCACTTGATTCAAATAACCAACTAATCCTGGTCATCAATCAAGATGACAATTAGTCTATTTAAAGTGTTAGGTTGGAACAAAAGCATACACAGAATTTGTTGCCATCTCTACTGTGCACAATATATGGATTTTCAGTAATGCGACTTTGTGCATCTAATGGCAATGTCGGCAACAGGGTTAAAGTCGGGAGCCTCTTGTGGATTTGACAGCTCCAATGCAGTTACACCTCCGACACTGCCTAAACAAAAGCTATGTGTTTGTTGGTTAGCGCAGATTACCACTGATCTGATTGAATCCTGGACGACATGTAATTCCTGTGAATCAGCCTTATGTTATTTGTTTGGGCTGGGTCTTTGTAGCTGTCCATCTTCATGACCAGCAGAGAGCATGTTCCAACAACTTGAACTTTAAAGCCGTATCTTCTTGTTTCTGACCTTATAACCCAAATGTTGCAAGACCTACAACAGCAAAGTGTTTAATCAATAAAAGTCATGTTATGATGCCACACAGGTAGGTGGCAATAGAAAGCTTGTCAGGAAAAAGTTATGCCTGCACACTGTTAGATAAAATACCAACTTTCAAAAAGATGCTTGATACTGTAAATGTTTGTATTTACAATGAAAGAAAGAAATGAAAGTGTGCAGTGCAGTACCTGCAAACATTCAGCTCATGCTATTTGTGTTTGTTAGATATGCAATGCTTAACAAACAATATACTCTACAATGCCGACAGAAAGGGAGTGGATGATCAATTAACAATGTATAAATCAACAATTGCATTTGAATTGTGATCAGTAGACTAGGTGACACACACATTTGAATATAACGTACCCATGTACTATGCAACTAGAATCTGTGTGCCATTTCATTGCGATTTTGGCTGGAAAGTCACTCTTTGAGGGAATATCAAAGATACGTCTTGCACGGTCCCTATTGCTCTTGCATCATAACCAAAACATAAATTATTCAAAAGATATACTGCATTCACCCAATATCCCTGTCATCCCCTCGAAAGTTAGGATTGAGGGACAAGGGATGGATGGAGGAATGGAGTCTTTGACATTGTAAAGGGTGTCGTCGGAAGGATGAGACCAAGGCACTGCGTTCTTTCAGTTCCACATAATTTATTAACCAAGTGGGAAAAAAAAAACAATAAACAATACAATGACCGAACAGCTTCATTGTGCAAACTACCTGCACACAAACAAAGAACAAGATCCCACACTGAAGGAGGGAAAAAAAGGCTATCTAAGTATGATTCCCAATCAGAGATAACGATAGACAGCTGTCCCTGATGTAGAACCATACCCGGCCAAACACAAAGAAATAGAAAGCATAGAAACACAAAACATAGAATGCCCACCCCACATCACACCCTGACCTAACCAAATAGAGAAATAAAATGTCTCTAAGGTCAGGGCGTGACAGACATCAAGTAAACACATGTCACATGCACACACAAACAAACATGCAGGCACTTTATTACGCACGTACGTATGTGCACACACACACACACACACACACACACACACACACACACACACACACACACACACACACACACACACACACACACACACACACACACACACACACACACACACACACACACACACACACACACACACACACACACACACACACACACACACACAGGGGAGACCCAGGCTACAACTCAGGGCCTCCTCTGAGATTCCTGGACAACTCGTCTGTGACATCCTGACCTAAATCTGTCCCCAGTTGTCTCATCACAGGACTGTGAGACAGTTTTGATGGTGCCTGCGGTCATCCTTATTCACCTGTCTGCTCTGTGGTCACTCTGAGCACCTGTGATAACAGTCTCCTTCAACATCCCTTTTTAGATGGATAGGAGGTTAAATAAAAAGCTTGACAACATTTCCCCTTTGTCCTGGAGGGTAGCCTTAGGAGATTCATCTTGGTCCTTCACAACTAATGCCACTTACATGGGCCTGCAGTCTGGCCTAGGTCATCTGCATGACAGGGTAGTATTTTACTGCTAAATAAGTGCTTATTTTATATTTGTACATTTGCACCCTGATTTGATGTACAGATACAGTGAGGTAGAACATGAAAATAAAGTGTTGGTCATGTTTTATCTACAGGATGTACTTTTAACCTAAGAGGAACAATGATTAGCCTAAGAGAAACAATGATTACCACCTCGGAAATGAAGTAATGTTAAACCCATCATATGACCCGGTCTTTCTTGTTTTACATGTTTTTATCATTTATGTTTCCACCGAGCTACATTAACAAATCTATTTTTTGCCACATCAAAGCACTATCTGCTGTTATCCTTTCTCTTTTCAAGAGTGGTTGAAGTGACTCATTAGAGGGGAAATACATTTGGACTGTCCCACATCCTAAGATTGAAATAATAGGTTCAACCATCCTTCCGCCTGAAATATCACAATTACTTTTCTTTTTCAAGTAGAATTTAATAACTTTCCCCTTTAAACCATTTTACAAGCACACTCGCATGTGCACATGCGGACACACAAAAATGACTCCCCAAAACACATTTTTTTTGTGGGTTTTTTTCTTGCTCAAAATCTTGAGGATCACATAGGGTGACATGTATCGTAGGTGTGAAGTGTTGGCAGTACAGATTCATACATCCTCCATCTGAGAATTCATAATCAGTCAAAATTACTTTGTCAAAGCCTACTCAAAGACAGGTTCCTCTCCCTGTTGCACACGTCCCCAAAATAAAGTGCCCTGTCATGAACACTATCTTTCTGATCCAAAGTAAAGTGCTTCTTGCTCCTTTTCAACCTAAAACATGGGCCTGTCTGTCTATGTGTGGTAAATGGAGATGTTGTTCATGTTTCTGGGCTACCCCTGGGAGATGATGGATGGTGTCTGAAAAATGTCTTATTTGTTGATCAGAGTTGGTTTTAATAACATTTCCATCTGTAAAAGACAACCAGACAGGGAGAAATGTACCATGAAACCTAATGCTCAGCCACCAGGAACAGGAGTGATCTTTCTCTCGCTCTCTCTCTCTCTCACACCCGTTCTCTTGCTCTCTCTAAAATCTATCTTTATCTTTATCACACACTCTCTGATGCTCTCCCTCTCTCTTTCTCAAGTTCTCCTTTCTGTAAATTAAATTATGTTATTTTACACCAGCTTCACTAAGTCATTCAATATGTTGGGCAATATTGACTGGCATTATGCTGGAAAACATTAAAAGTGCTTAGTGAAGTAACTTGTGAATCTTACTTGAGGGACGCTAACATCATGTACAGATTAACTGTCAGAAGTATAAAACACGCTGTCTAGAAGTGACAATCTAGTTTACTGATAAATCATGTATCCCCGGAGCTATGACTTAAAATAGTGATTTCCAATATCACTGATATAGCTACATTATCTGTAAGACCTTAAAATAAATCATGTTATTTTTAATTAACATCAGATTTTTTTTGTGTGTGTAATGACATCATAGTAATTTAAATCACAGGCAAAACTGTTAAGTTCCTCCATCCATTTTTCTCATTGTTTAATTAAACATTTACACAGCCTGTACCTCCGAGGTCACCTCCTTCAGGGAATGGAATTTTCTCAAGCACATTCTTCTCACAGTCACTGTACAAGTTCACAGTTTCCTATGATATGAAAAATGGAGTGTAAAACAGTTTGTGACTAATTAAAGTTCCTAATGAAAAACTGAAATGACTGATCTTTTTTCAGGAGCCAAATCAGCGGCGATTTGCAGATATGGTGAAAGAAAATGTCAGTGGCTCTATCGTGATCTGGGTGAGGAGGGATTAGGATAACATGCATGGCTGTAATGACATTGTACTTGTTATGAACTTGAGTGAAGACCCAAACGCGGTTTTAACAGAAAACAGAGTTCTTTAATAAAAACAGGAATGGCATAAATCCTCTTCCAACGTAGTCAATGGAACAAAAGAACGTAGTATAATGCAGGTTGCACCTGCCATGCAGACTCCGACAGGACAGGACAAGGTGGAAGCAAACGAGACGACAGCTTGCTTCTGGCATCAAAAAACACAAACAAGAATCAGACACTGAAAGTAGCAGGAACAGAGAAAGAAATAGAGACCTAATCAGAGGGGGAAGAGAGAACAGGTGGGGAAAGAGAGAATGAGCTAGTTAGGAGAAATGTAGAACAGCTGAGGGATGAGAGACAGAGAAGGTAACCTAAAAAGACCAGCAGAGAGAGAGAATGAAGAGAAAGGACAGGAACAGACATAACAAGACATGACAGTACCCCCCCACTCACCGAGCGCCTCCTGGCGCACTCGAGGAGGAAACCTGGCGGCAACGGAGGAAATCATCGATCAGCGAACGGTCCAGCACGTCCCGAGAGGGAACCCAACTCCTCTCCTCAGGACCGTACCCCTCCCAATCCACTAGGTACTGATGACCACGGCCCCGAGAGCGCATGTCCAAAATCTTACGAACCCTGTAGATGGGTGCGCCCTCGACAAGGATGGGGGGAGGGACGAGCGGGGCGCGAAGAACGGGCTTAACACAGGAGACATGGAAGACCGGGTGAACGCGACGAAGATAGCGCGGGAGAAGAAGTCGCACTGCGACAGGATTAATGACCTGGGAAATACGGAACGGACCAATGAACCGCGGGGCCAACTTGCGAGAAGCTGTCTTAAGGGAAGGTTCTGAGTGGAGAGCCATACTCTCTGACCGCAACAATATCTAGGACTCTTGGTCCTACGCTTATTAGCGGCCCTCACAGTCTGCGCCTATTACGGCAAAGTGCCGACCTGACCCCCTTCCAGGTGCGCTCGCAACGCTGGACAAAAGCCTGAGCGGAGGGACGCAGGACTCGGCGAGCTGAGATGAGAACAGCGGAGGCTGGTACCCGAGGCTACACTGAAAAGGGGATAGACCGGTAGCAGACGAGGGAAGCGAGTTGTGGGCGTACTCTGCCCAGGGGAGCTGTTCTGACCAAGACGCAGGGTTACGAAAAGAAAGACTGCGTAAAATGCGACCCACAGTCTGATTGGCCCGTTCGGCTTGACCGTTAGACTGGGGATGAAAGCCGGACGAGAGACTGACGGAAGCCCCAATCAAACGGCAAAACTCCCTCCAAAATTGAGACGTGAACTGCGGGCCTCTGTCGGAAACGACGTCAGACGGAAGGCCATGAATTCGGGAAAACATTCTCGATAATGATCTGAGCCGTCTCCTTAGCAGAAGGGAGCTTATCGAGAGGAATGAAATGAGCCGCCTTAGAGAATCTATCGACAACCGTAAGAATAACTGTCTTCCCCGCTGATGAAGGCAGTCCGGTGATAAAATCTAAAGCGATGTGAGACCACGGTCGAGAGGGAATGGGAAGCGGTCTGAGACGGCCGGCAGGAGGAGAGTTCCCAGATTTAGTCTGCGCGCAGACCGAACAAGCGGCGACAAATCGACGCGTCACGTTCCCGAGTGGGCCACCAGAAACGCTGGCGAATGGAAGCGAGCGTACCCGAAGGCCGGGGTGGCCGGCTAACTTGGCAGAGTGGGCCCACTGAAGAACGGCCGGACGAGTAGGAACGGGAACGAACAGAAGGTTCCTAGGGCAAGCTCGCGGCGACGGAGTGTGAGCGAGTGCTTGCTTTACCTGCCTCTCAATTCCCCAGACAGTCAACCCGACAACACGCCCCTCAGGGAGAATCCCATCGGGGTCGGTGGAGACCTCAGAAGAACTGAAGAGACGAGATAAAGCATCAGGTTTGGTGTTTTTGAGCCCGGACGATAAGAAATAACAAACTCGAAACGAGCGAAAAACAGAGCCCAACGAGCCTGACGCGCATTAAGTCGTTTGGCTGAACGGATGTACTCAAGGTTCCTATGGTCAGTCCAAACGACAAAAGGAACGGTCGCCCCCTCCAACCACTGTCGCCATTCGCCTAGGCTAAGCGGATGGCGAGCAGTTCGCGATTACCAACATCATAGTTACGTTCTGACGGCGATAAGCGATGAGAGAAAAACGCGCAAGGATGGACCTTGCCGTCAGAGAGAGCGCTGAAAGAATGGCTCCCACGCCCACCTCTGACGCGTCAACCTCAACAACAAACTGTCTAGAGATGTCAGGTGTAACAAGAATAGGTGCGGATGTAAAACGATTCTTAAGAAGATCAAAAGCTCCCTGGGCGGAAACGGACCACTTAAAGCACGTCTTAACAGAAGTAAGGGCTGTGAGAGGAGCTGCCACCTGACCGAAATTACGGATGAAACGACGGTAGAAATTAGCGAAGCCCAGAAAGCGCTGCAGCTCGACGCGTGACTTAGGAACGGGCCAATCAATGACAGCCTGGACCTTAGCGGGATCCATCTTAATGCCCTCAGCGGAAATAACGGAACCGAGAAAAGGGACAGAGGCGGCATGAAAAGTGCACTTCTCAGCCTTCACATAAAGACAGTTCTCCAAAAGGCGCTGGAGGACGCGTCGCACGTGCTGAACATGAATCGAGAGAGACGGTGAAAAAATCAGGATATCATCCATGTAAACGAAAACAAAAATGTTCAGCATGTCTCTCAGGACGTCGTTAACTAGTGCCTGAAAGACAGCTGGAGCGTTAACGAGGCCGAAAGGAAGAACCCGGTATTCAAAGTGCCCTAACGGAGTGTTAAACGCCGTCTTCCACTCGTCCCCCTCCCTGATGCGCACGAGATGGTAGGCGTTACGAAGGTCCAATTTGGTGAAAAACCTGGCTCCCTGCAGGATCTCGAAGGCTGAAGACATAAGAGGAAGCGGATAACGATTCTTAACTGTTATGTCATTCAGCCCTCGATAATCCACGCATGGGCGCAGGGACCCGTCCTTCTTCTGAACAAAAAAGAACCCCGCGCCGGCGGGGGAGGAGGAGGAGACTATGGTACCGGCGTCGAGCGAAACCGACAAATAATCCTCGAGAGCCTTACGTTCGGGAGCCGACAGAGAGTATAATCTACCCCGGGGGGGAGTAGTTCCCGGAAGGAGATCAATACTACAGTCATACGACCGGTGTGGAGGGAGAGAAGTGGCCTTGGAACGACTGAACACCGTGCGCAGATCGTGATACTCCTCCGGCACCCCCTGTCAAATCGCCAGGCTCCTCCTGTGAAGAAGAGACAGAGGAAACAGGAGGGATAGCAGACATTAAACAGGTTACATGACAAGAAACATTCCAGGATAGGATAGTATTACTAGACCAATTAATAGAAGGGTTATGGCGCACTAGCCAGGGATGACCCAAAACAACAGGTGTAAAAGGTGAACGAAAAATTAAAAAAGAAATGGTTTCGCTATGATTACCAGAGACAGTGAGGGTTAAAGGCAGCGTCTCACGCTGAATCTTGGGGAGAGAACTACCATCTAAAGCGAACAAGGCCCTGGGCTCCCCCTAACTGTCTGAGAGGAATGTCATGTTCCCGAGCCCAGGTCTCGTCCATAAAACAGCCCTCCGCCCCAGAGTCTATCAAGGCACTGCAAGAAGCAGATGAACCGGGCCAGCGGAGATGGACCGGAAAGGTAGTGCGTGATCCAGAAGGAGAGGCCTGAGAAGTTGCGCTCACCAGTAGCCCTCCTCTTACTGATGAGCTCTGGCCCTTTACTGGACATGAGGTGACAAAATGACCAGCGGAGCCGCAGTAGAGACAGAGGCGATTGGTGATTCTCCGTTCCCTCTCCTTGGCCGAGATGCGAATACCCCCCAGCTGCATAGGCTCAGCATCCGAGCCGGCGGGGAGGGTGGCAGTGATGCGGCAGGTGGCAGTGATGTGGAGAGGGGAGCAACGGAGAACGTGAGCTCCTTTCCACGAGCTCGGCGACGAAGATCAAACCGTCGCTCTATGCGAATAGCGAGAGCTATTAAGGAGTCCAGACTGGAAGGAACCTCCCGGGAGAGGATCTCATCCTTAACCTCGACGTGGAGACCCTCCAGAAAACGAGCGAGCAAAGCCGGCTCGTTCCAGTCACTAGAGGCAGCGAGAGTGCGAAACTCAATAGAATAATCCGTAATGGATCTATTCCCCTGACATAGGGAAGACAGGGCCCTGGAAGCCTCCTCGCCAAAAACAGAACGGTCAAAAACCCGTATCATCTCCTCCTTAAAGTCCTGATACTGGTTAATACACTCAGCCCTCGCCTCCCAGACTGCCGTGCCCCACTCACGCGCCCGTCCGGTAAGGAGAGAAATGACGTAGGCGATGCGGGCTGCGCTCCTGGAGTAAGTGTTGGGCTGGAGAGAGAACACCACATCACACTGAGTGAGGAATGAGCGGCACTCAGTGGGCTCCCCAGAGTAACACGGCGGGTTGTTGATCCTGGGCTCCGGAGACTCGGAAACCCTGGAAGTGGGCGGTGGATCGAGGTGGAGTTGGTGAACCCGTCTTGTGAGGTCGGAGACTTGGACGGCCAGGGTCTCAACGGCATGTTGAGCAGCAGACAATTCCTCCCGTGTCTGCCTAGCATCGCTCCCTGGATCTCGACGGCGGAGTGAAAAGGGTCCGGAGCCGCTGGGTCCATTCTTGGTCTGATTCTTCTGTTATGAACTTGAGTGAAGACCCAAACGCGGTTTTAACAGAAAACAGAGTTCTTTAATAAAAACAGGAATGGCATAAATCCTCTTCCAACGTAGTCAATGGAACAAAAGAACGTAGTATAATGCAGGTTGCACCTGCCATGCAGACTCCGACAGGACAGGACAAGGTGGAAGCAAACGAGACGACAGCTTGCTTCTGGCATCAAAAAACACAAACAAGAATCAGACACTGAAAGTAGCAGGAACAGAGAAAGAAATAGAGACCTAATCAGAGGGGGAAGAGAGAACAGGTGGGGAAAGAGAGAATGAGCTAGTTAGGAGAAATGTAG